>NC_065879.2:63983458-66483458 GCF_932274485.2 Patella vulgata | reverse complement strand
AACTAAAGATATTGGAATAGTATACACGTGGTTTCACATATAGATTATTTCTTCATATTGATAATGAGCGTTTAATCCAACCAGCTGATGATCTCTCACAACATGTGGAAATATATACACCATTAGCTAAACACGATTTACATATAACAAGATAATATCTAAAAACATAATATAACTTACATCGTTGTTATTTGGTTAGTTCAGAGGGTTTAAGGGATTTAAGGATATCAGATTCCACAGTTTATCTTAACTTGTGTTATCACAATTCTGTTTAGTTTGGAATTGCCTTGAAGAGAAGAACAAGTTAAAGATCTTCAAAATGTTTCGGCTTGTTATCCTTGTCGCTATTTTAGGAGTCAGTCAGGCAATAGTTTGCACTCCATTTTTATGCGCCGGTGCCAAATTCGATACTACACAATGTAAAGGCTCTGTCATTAAAAATGGTGGATTTTGTGGATGTACCGACGCCTGTGCCAAGGTAAAAAAGTATATAATACACACTGTTGAACCCTAAAAGATTAGCGATTTGGTGTATTCGTTTTGGATGTCTTAACAGTCAAATCATTCAAGAGTTATGATTAGTGGAATGAAGTGTAGTCTATAAACCAGACCTTTTGCTCGTACGGAATTGTATTTAGCTCAAGATTAATTGAAGTAAAATTGAAAGTTAAGACGGAATTAAACTGGTCGTTCAATCTAATTAATATTCGACTTTCTATACGGGTTTTAATTCTGGTTGGCATACATAAAGATCTAACTACTTTAGTTTTAAAATGCGGTGGCCCAGTGAGTGAGACGTTGGCTCGCTAACCTGAAGGCCTCGTGTTCGATCCCAGTATTGGCCTAGAAAGTTCATCGGAATTTTCCAGCGTGGTTCCTTCCGATCAGTGATGTAGGACGGAGGGCATGGCAAGGGACAACGTATAGTCGTACGGATGGGACGAAAAACTGAAGCCCCGTGTACATATTGGCATGCATGTAAAAGAGCCCTTGACGGTGGAATTCGACCTAAGAGTAGGTCGTAGCCCCACTGTCCGGGCAAAATTTTCCTCATACCACACTGCATGGCGTATGCCAGTCTTTATTAGTCTAGTCGGTGCAGAAAAACAAGACCTTAAACCCCGTTTCATTTCAAAGTATAAGTTACTGTCCTTGGCTAAAACCATTCTTACACAAACCCAAGCCTCTCTTCATACCAGGTCCAGCCGAGGACAACGTGAATGTAAAATATAGATAAACAAGAAACAAAATTTTAGTTCGACAGTCTATCCATTAGTCACTAACAATCATGTGTCCGGGTATGCTAACATCTGATGCCGCTTAATCGAGAAATTTCAAATTGATGATGTACTGTTTGATTTAATAACGCAGGTAGAAGGTGAAGATTGTCAAGCTACCGTCTCTATTTTTCATGGAAGTCCTCCAATAGGCAAATGTGATGACGGTTTAAAATGTGTTGCTCCTAATGGCGGTAATCCTTTTGGTAGAGGACAGTGTATTAAAGATGTACAGAATAGTAAGTACTCCGGTTTCCTTCCACTGCTAAAGACCCCCACGTGCGAGCGAATTATTGAAATAAAATTGAACCATATGTTAGTCCCGAAATGATCTAGTTTGTGTCGAGTGGACGTTAAAAAACCCACCCTCTCTCTCTCTCTCTCTCTCTCTCTCTGTATGGCGTATATGTCCGTCTTCATTAGCCCAATTGGTACAGTAATACGTTAAGCCCCCTTTCATTTAATTTCACAGGATCAGTAAGGACTACTTGTGAACAGAGAAGAATATCAGCAATGATTATAATGGTTGTATATAAAGGCCAATGGACACCCAGGTGTGACGTAAATGGTAAATTTACACCTGAACAGTGTGATAATACAGGTAGGTCTAACTTAATTCTGCTTAAAGTGAAATATCTTAAATTTTACTTATACCATGTCCGGTCATTACATCATCCAATTCTTCCTGGGGCTAACTCAAATTGCCCCCTCCATCAAGTGCATAATAACTTGATTGGCATTTTAAGATTTTAAGATCTAGAGGGTTGGTCGTGGTCTTGTCATGTTAATAAATGTCTAATTAATAATTTATATAAAATGAAAGGCCTGTAATAGGCAGATGTAGCTCTTACAAAATGCACCCTTCAAGGACACTGAGACATAGCGACGAGAGTTTCAGAAACATTTAGAACGAGTGGTCATTGGGCAAACCCCCCCATCGCGACTGTTGTATATCTATAGTCACTGCAAGATTTACCTATAGGCTCAGGCTTAGCAGGCTGACACCCGAGACCTCAAAATCTAGGTGTATGATATGTTTCGCACTGTTATAAGCCTTTCTTACACGCACCGTAATCTTAAACACCCGTCACCATTCTCAGCTTTGCTCAAGCAGTTGCGAGGAGGGAGGCCTGACTGGGAGGGACTTCATAAGTGTGATAGCCCAGGGTCTCTCTTCATCGAAGCCCTGTACTTTCGGTAGTAAATATTTTTAAATATCGTGCACAGTTTTTAATCCGAAATTTGATCAATGTATTTCCATTCCTATTCTTTTATTATTGTAGCACAAATTAGAAATTTCCTCGATTCTGATTGGTCGAAAAGTGTGGTCGAATGGACAATAAACCCCCTCTAAATTTTCAAGGCGAATTACTGCGTATAAATATAACAGTGTACTTTTTTTCATTTTTGTGCCAATAATCTTCCTCAACTCAAATCTTTATTGACAAATATCTTCAAGGAATTCTGCACACATGACTATCACACCAGTTTCAAACATCATCTTTTATGAAATCACATTTCTGAAATACATAAAACAGTAGAAAATCAGTCATAAATTAATTAAAACCGTTTTCAGGTATCCAAATATATTCGTAACTAGGCAGTGACAGTGTCAGTAGCCTATGTTTTCTTTTTTGGTACTAGGCTAGCTTCACTCACCAATTTTTATTAATCAGGTGGATTTTTAAAAAAAAAAATCATGCTTTCAAAATCTGAATAGCTTGATCTACCTAATAATAAATCATTGGTCACAAGGAATCGCTTGAAAATACAATGAGGGAGTCGAATACAGCAGCTGAAATATAGGCCTAATCATTATCATTTATGCCAAAATTGTCATTTGTTGACAACACGTCAGAACAGCTACATAGCAACCACTGGCATCTTAGACTAGACATCATTGTCATGGTTTATACGGTATTTTAGAGGATGTAAGTATGAACTGCAATTGTGTAAAGAAGAACTAGCTACAACATTGTGATAACAGTCTGCAAAATAAAATAATAAATGCTGGAAACTTACATGAAACTCCCGAAGCTAAGTCATTTTTGTTGCCAAGAGTTACTCCTTTTTTAGTCTCAGATAGCAGGGCGGAATTATTTCAATCAAGCTGACACTCGTCTCGAAATACCGCAATAAAAAATACTAATTTCTCGTTCTTTTAAAGATCTTCAAACGTTAAAAATATTAGTTGTTTTCGATATCCGAATAACATTTTCTTTCATAATTCATTTACCAGCAACTCGAGACTCAAAAATTTTAGATTTGCAGGTAAGCAAGAGACCGTCTATTGAAAATATTTTGAAAAATGAACGCAAGCGCGTGACCAAATAACGACTTTTTAAAATGGGTGTAAAAATGTTTTCTAAATAGTTCCGAAGAAAATCTCCAAATATTTGTGCTACAATATCGATAAACACATTCCTGTTACGTATTTATCGGGTGTTTATTGTCCATTTAACCATGCTTGAATTATCCATTAGAACAACTCGACGCTATCGCGTCTCGTGTTCTAATGATTCAAGCATGGTTAAATGGACAATAAACCCCCTCTAAATACGTAACAGGAAGTGTTTATCTCCTAATTAAATTGTTAATTTTGATCTCCTATTGCAGGTTCGTGTTTCTGTGTTGACGTAGAAACTGGTAAAATAACATCTAATAAGCGAATTCAAGGCCAGGTTCAATGTTGAACAATAAAACTAAGACGATTCGAGTTCGATTTTTCAACACATCTAAATAAAGAAATTTCATTTTATATGTTCTTCATTTTATTACGTTTCATTATCTTAACATATTAATAGAGATCCATAGATGATAAGCCTTATGGCGTTTAAGTAATGCAGAATATTGCTGCCATGGTGAAATTATCGTCTAGATTTCTTAATACGCGTCATTATCCAGTGTCCTTCGGGGTTTGCGAGTGCGACCAAGGCACGTTAAGCGTGCAACCTGGGATGATACATTCATTTTAGTTTTCCGCGAACGAAAGATCAAGAAGAAAGAGGTTTAACATACACTCAACACAGACTAGGGCATTTATGGACTAACTGTTGATACTAAGTATTTCTTTTTTTCTAGAATACGAGTACTATTATATATGTGCGACGTAAGGATACAGATATGCGATCAAATCTTTACAAATGTAAGCTTTGGATGTTCGTGACAATGAGCTCCATTGGTTCTCCAGTCTTCCGAGCACATGATGGCTAGAAATTAAATAGTTTGTCTCTTTCTCTACCCTATAAAGATCGTCCAAAATCTTCAAATTATATTGTATTCAACTCTTTGAGAAAGATCTGTCGAGACACTGCTGAGATTCATATCGATTCATAATCGGATTAACACTAGATGCTGTTTCAGTTCGGTGTATTCGGTTGGACATTTCATAAACAATCCTTTAGTTTGTATATCCTATTAGTCATCCACTACAATTTGAAATCTAATTAAAACTAGTTAAAACATTTATTTTCTCGTTGAAAGTAAAAACGCCTACTTAATTTATGCCATATATTGGCTGCAGTCCAAACCTCTCCATCCGTATACTTTACTCTACAAGTTTGTATTTCCTGAACTTCGCCGATACAGCAAACATATGGCTTAATAATAATGTATCTGTTCCACAATTCTAAGAAATTCAAATGTGAATTTATTCTGCATCCAACAAGACCGGACATAAGAAAACAAATAGAGTAGTAACTATTACGTAAAAAAACTTCTAGGAAATTTAAAAATTAATTTATAATAATTCAAAGATAATCCAATATATGCGTCTATGCACATATTTCCGAAAGTGGGTTAGAAGGCGAAGATATACAACAATGATCCTAATCTCCGGGAATATTATGAAAGAGCTCTGAAACATCCGTTGGGCTCCTAATCATGTGCCTGCTCTGCCATCCGTTGGGAGTCATCTCTTCAATAGCATGACCCGTATCTTAGTGATTGAAAGTTGAGTAAATTATTAATTCGAGTCTGAGGATGCTTAGTGAACTCGGTGCTGTTTATATCAAGGGACAAGCCATTCCAAGGCCCATATTCATAAACCACTGAACTGTTCATATAAAATTACAACATATTATGGACTTATTAATTCTCTCCTCAATGACTTCAATGTTAAATCCTTAACATTTTTGGCCCGTGACACTATTTTGAAGATCTATTAAACTATTAAATTAACTATTAAAATCTTTATAGCCACAAGGAGCCCGACATGTCACAATCGTGTAACAAAAATATTGAAGGAGGTTCGCCGTTTCAAATTTTTTCTATGCCTATTTCTATACGTACACGATTTCCTTAATTCATATCATTTATTTCATTATACCTCAAAATCATGACCAAAGCCTGAGATTTCCCATGAAACGGCGAATTGAGACACTCGAGTTATTATAGAAATACCCCCTCCCCCCCACCTCATTCCCCACAACTTACCTTGTTCTAGTAATGATGATAATGAAAGTTTGACTTGTATTTATATAAGTATAAAACAGGATTAAACAAAACTAAGTAATGTAGGTTAAAATAGTGTTAAAACCTAATTTATGATTCACCTTAATGAAAAAAACCTTCTTTATTAAAATATATAAACTTATTGATCACAAGATCAATCAGCAACGGTAATCTGTACATCACTGGTCTTTATTCTAAAATGTAGATTGTCATGTCATGACTGTATTTACAGTAAAGTTGCACTTATTCTATTTTTCAATTATCATATAATAAAAGACAAAAAAACAAAAACAAAACAAAACAAAAACGGGTGACGATGTCATTAGATACATCAATGATTCTGAATCAGAAATACATTATTGACAACGGGTCACCTCTTATAAACGACGTACGCCTATATTGTTTTCCATTATCATAAAATAAAGACAAATGAGAGTGGGTGGCAATCTCATTGGAAACTGGTGGTTTCTATGCAAGAGATGGACAGAGAACGATCATACATACAGATTCCCCTACGAGTCTTTTTACATATATAAAAATATCAACACAAGTCGATAAAATAAAAAAAAAAACCGAGGCTTTGCCGATTTTTTTTTTTTTTTTTACTTTATCGACGAGTGTTGATATTTTTTGATATCAAAAGAGACGAGTAGGAGAATTTATTTATCACCTAGCCCTTCCTTACGCGCACAAATAAGTAAATATAATTCTTTGGTATAGATTTAAGTGTACTGAACCTGATTACATTACGGCTTAGTGATACATCATTGTTTGACAGCAAGTCACCCGTTGTAAAATCATATATATTGACCCGGTGTTTCCATTAAGGTTATGGGGAGTATTGTAATTGTTTATGGCAATTGAGAAATTTTCTCCATCAATATTACTGGATCAAAAATGTAGTTCCCTTTTAATTATCTACTGATTCGGGTACCAGGTTAAAGCAAATATCAAATACTAGGTGGTTATCATTTGAGGGACCCGTAACTGCATTACTCAGAAACTATTCCAGCTTAATAACTTTGTTATTAGAAGATAATTCTCCAAAATCTGTTGGTTTGCAGAAATCAATAACTTGTTTTAAATTTTTGTACATTACTCATTTTTTGTCAGATGTATTGCCAATACTCTGTAGATTGTCCAAATTCTAACAGAGAAGTGATATTGTTTTTTTCAAATGTAAATCCACTATTGGCTTCAACCATTTCTCAGCTACAGGGCATAGAATCAGGGAATTGCGGTATCAATGTTTTAAATTTATTGGACACAGTCCCAACAACAGTTAATATTGACACATTAGGAGGGGCACATTTTTTGTACAATGATCAAAAAATTAGGGATGGGAAAAAACAAAGGGGAGATGCTAGGGTGATAGGGATGCAATTTGTAAGCAATGTTGTTAATAATTTAGAATGTAGATTTGAGGAAAAGGGGATAGTGTTGTTTTAAATAAACTGTGTAGATTATTGCAAATTGTGATGTATTATTGTATTGTTTTATTGCCGTAAACATAAAGTTCATGAGCATTCACAATTTGTATATATAAATAGATTGATGTAGATATGGATTATATTAGGTCATTAGGTTTTTTTTCTTCAAACAATTGATCTTGATGTTAATGACTTTGATCAGTGATTGTTTCTTTCAGGGGTTATTTAAAATATGTTGATTGTCCAATGGATAGCATTGATGATGTGTTGAAACTTGCCCTAAAAGAAAAATCAAATTTTGTTAATGTAAATAAAATTGCTAGCAGATTATTGTGTATACCGGTTGCAACCGTTGATTATGAACGAGGTTTTAGTAGGCAAAATTTAATTAAAACAACGAGCAGAAACTGTTTTAAACCAAACACATTATCAAATTTGATGTCCATCACTTTAACTAAAAACCAACCGGATCTCCATAAATCATTTTTCAATTGGGCTAATGTGAAGCGAAGAAGGATTTTGTAAATTGTAAATATATGGTTGCTTAAGAATGTACAAGAAATAAAATTGTTTTATGCTATTACAATATGTATGTTTTTTTATCATATATTTTTGGCAGATGAAATATTCAAGTTGGCGGAAAAATAATATCATCATTGTTTTACATAAAAATTATAATCAATTTTGGCGGAAAAAAATTGAAAGCCAGTGTGAGCCCTGTCATACAGTAATCAGATTTTCAAAAAATGTAATATGGAAATCGGCGAAATGCCTAAAGTGGATTTCATAACTGGTGACTTAAAATATAAGCATGAGAAGTACCCAGATTAATTGACAAAAACTACAGTATTGTTTTATCATTAACGATAAATGCAGATCATCGACTACAGAACGCCGATAATCAATAGGGTTAATCTTCTTGCTTCACAACAAAATTGAACAAAAAGTCCGTTAAAAACTGTTGAAGGACGGACAGGCATGAAGAATACCAACTTAATTACGCCAAAAGTTATTGGTTGTGGTGAAACCCATTCATTTATCGATTGATAGTTTGTTTATCTTCAAAAAGCGATAGTTTAAAGGTAGATATTGGGCATTGAGATCTTAGTCCTTGACTGAAGCAATGGGGCGTAAAGTAGCCAAACAATTCTTGTCAAAGGACATCGATAGCAGGACAATGGGATCTTTAATGTTCTTCCATTTTTCTCCGTGTTACAGCCCAAATTTTTCATTCCATATAATGAAATGAAATGAAATGAAATGGGGTTTAACGTCCTACTGTTTTGCTCCGAACTGGGCTAATGAAGACGGGCATACGCCATACATTGTGCTATGAGGGAAATTTTGCCCGGACAGCGGCACTACGGCCTACTCTTATATCGAATTCCAACTGTCAAGGGATCTTTAACGTTCACGCCAATGTGTACACGGGACCTCGGTTTTTCGTCCCATCCGAACGACTAGACAGCTGTCCTTGTCAGCCCCTCCGTCCATATAATGACCTTGACCAAGCGTGGCACACCAATGAGACGTTCAAATACATGTCTTATATTGTACATATTCAATAGAACGAGACTACAATAACTATACAAGCCGTTTTGTCACAAGCGGTTACGATACGAGTATAATGGGAAAATTAAAATACGTATTTTCGGTTATACTTCAACACCAATATTACATTGGCGTAAATATATTGGCGGTGTAAATATATTTTTTGATTTGTTAATAAAATGTAAAAAACATTTTGTTAAGCGTAGAAGGGAAATAATAACACCAATGATAAATCTAAATAGAATATTCACTGTGTCATGTCGTCTGCAATAATGTTAAATATACATCAAATTGTTTATTGGTTCGATTTTGCACATGCAAATCAAGACCTTTTCATTAGTTTGGCTGGCGTAAGCACTGTTCACAATCACACAATATTATTTGAATTGCGAATGGTTGCTTGATGCCTTTTACTAGGTTATTTCTTGATTTAAATCAAATTATTTGTTATAATATTTATGTCAATGTTTTCTGAAGAAGACGAAGAGTTGTTGTCGTTGACCCAGACTGTAATAGCTGGGTCTACCAAGAAAGAAGAGAATGAACATAAAACATACAGATTTGGTGGACCGGTGTCGGAGAAAGAAATAAACACGCGAATAGAAAGTTGTATTCCGAAATCTACAAAGTACAAACAATCCTGGGCCGTGGAATTAATATGTACATGGCAAGAAGAGCGATCCAATAGACCGGTTTTGGATAATCTACAACTGCCAGCAAATTGTTTATCAAAACGGGTACATGAAATGACACCAACAGAGTTAAACATTGTTTTGAAACATTTTTTGTTTGAGGCTAAAAAACGTGACGGCGGCGATTATCCGTCTTCGACACTTTATGATATTGTAGCAGCAGTGCAGTCATATATACTATTCAAAAAAAGTAGGGGATATTTGGTTTTTAAGTGTTATTAAAGTCACCTAATGAAACTGACGAAGAAACAAATGACAAAATGAAATGAAGTTCACATTCATCGATTTATTCCAAATGATCGTTAGACTAAGTAAGGCACAGACTCACCATTATAAGGGTAAATGATACCCGGGGTCAAACAGCAAAGTTACCACAGCATCACAACCAAGTCAGTAACGGGTAAATCCTCCTCTGTTTGCCAAACAAGCATTGATCCGACGTGGCATACTCCTAATGAGACGTCTAAGGTCATTTTGGTCCAGATTGTCCCATTCCTGTTGCAACGCAGCAGCAAGTTCTTGGACATTGGCAGGACGTTGTTGACGTTGACGTAACCTCTGTCCAAGCATGTCCCAGACATGCTCGATGGGGGAGAGGTCGGGACTCAGTGCTGGCCAAGGTAATGTGGTGATGTTCTGTTGTTGGAGGTAACCTGTAACGATCCTGGCCCTGTGACATCTTGCGTTGTCATCCTGGAAGATGAAACGGCGGCCATGACGTCGTGCGAACTACATAACATGGACTGCCAAGATGTTGTCCCGGTAGCACTGGCCTGTAACACGCCCTGCAACAACATGTAAAGCCGTTCTTCCAGCAACAGTGATGCCTCCCCACACCATAACAGAACCACCCCCAAATCGATCATGTCTGATGACGTTAACGTCTTGGAAGCGCTCGTTTCGACGACGCCACACCCTCCTACGTCTGTCCAAAAAATCAACAGTGAACCTTGACTCATCTGAAAACATCACATTGCTCCAGCGTCGATTATCCCAGTGTTGACGATCCCTACACCAACGACGTCTTGCCTGAATGTGATGATCTCTCAAACAAGGGATCACGCGAGGACGTCGGGCGCGAAGGTGACCCCTATGCAGTCGATTCCGAATCGTCTGGCCACTCACTCTCACACCAGTGTCTGTTTGAAGACGAGCGCTGATCTGATTTGCTGTGATGACACGATTTCTCAAGGCCAAGGTACGGATAAATCGATCCTGGGCTTGAGTTGTCGCCCTTGGTCGACCTGAGCGTGGTCTGTCCTGTACAGATTGTGTATCACGGTATCTGGACCATAGCCTGCTTATGACAGACTGAGAAACATTCATCGTCCGCGCCACAACCGCCTGTGTTGTGCCGATCTGTAGCATGCCAAGGGCACGTAACCTTTCATTTTGGGTAAGCCGACGCATATCAAAATTTGTTTTCTGGTCACTAAAACAATTAAACTGATGTTTCCACCCTGGAATTCAATGCCACAATGACTGTAACATTCAAAGTCAGAGTCGTGCAAATCTTGGGTTGGACCCCCATGATGATCCCAAGCATCACCTGCATTCCATGCGGTAGCTATTGGTGCGTTTGGGCGTCACATGTAACTGGAAATGTTTCTTCTGTTAGGTTCTATAATGACTTTTTTCGTAGTCATTTGCATATTTTAGTATTATGCCCCCAAAATCAAATATCCCCTACTTTTTTTGAATAGTATATAAGATATACCGGAAAATCTGTTAATATATTTGAAGATCAAGAATTTGAAGAAACCAGAAAAGCTTTGGATACGTGTATGAAAGAGAAAGCAGCAATGGGGCTTGGAATTTCGAATAGACAGAGTGCAGAGATAATAACACTAGAGGAAGAAGAAAATCTATGGAAACGTGGTGTTTTGGGGAGTGATACACCGGCTGTTTTGCTTGACACAATCTTCTATCTTACTGGTAAGATTATCTTCTAAAAAGTAAAATTTAAAATAGAGGGTTAATACTCGAAAACGAATGATAATTTGCCTTTCGTGAAATTTTTCATACATGTATATTGATTGTTCTGTATTTGAGACGAATCGATTCAAAATGAATGTTTTATTGGGGGAGGGGGGCGTTAAAGAAAAAGAAAAAAAATTCAAAGGAGAACTAACTTTTGATAATCTTTTCAGGTCTGCATTTTTCACTAAGAGGGGGCAGGAACACAGATCATTAAGGCTATTTGATAATCCGCAGATAACCGGACCACATATGGATAGTAATGAGAAGAGGTACTTGTTGTACAAGGAGGAGGTATCCAAGACGAATAGCGGTTGGTTAAAGAGCCGCAAAAGTGGGCCAAAAATTATGCGAGCATATGAAAATTCCGATAAGGAAAGGTGTTATGTCCATTTATTTGAAAAGTATAAATCACTTTGGTACGTAAACTGTATCATTAGACATGAAACACATTCAAACTGTATTACTCAGCTATCGTAGCAATGATCTCTGTGTTAAAATTATATTTGGAATGTGTTTAACCAGCTCTATCACATATTTGATAATGACTGACACCAATATTGTCCTTTAAACTTTGGAGTTAGTTTTACACAGCGTAAGTTTGTTGTTATAACCAAAGGTAAACTCGTAATTGTTTGTAATGACTCCGGTGACCTATTTGATCATTTAATCAATGGATTTATACCCTTTTATGGATGTTTATTTGTTTTACAGATCATAACTAACTTCTGGTATATGGCTAGAGATGAAAAGATCTGGAAACACCCGGATATGTTTAAACCAGAGAGATACTTAGACGATGATGGCAAACTTTTATCTAGTGATCATCCTCTCAGACAAGCGTAAGTAACATCTCATTGTTGGTCCGTGGCAATTCTGGTGGTCATAGCGTTGTCTTTCGTTGAAAAGTTGCACATGTTATCGATAAGTTATTGTCCTTTTAATGATTTACTGACGAGGGGTGTTTATTTTAAGATATATTTTAAAAATTCGATGGTACTCATTAGATCAGGCATGGCCTTGAAGTTGGGGTTAAAGGCGCTTTAGATCATAATGATTATCATTGAGTCAAATAGTATGGTTTCCATTCCACACGTGATAAGGAGTATGGTCGCATGCCAAACCTAATGGGTTTTAGCCGGGGTTTCCGTCGACCCCCGCCAACACTGTTAAATTTATCTGTCTGTCTGTCACTTTCGGCGTGGACAGCAAAACAACAAGTGGAGATATGGTAACATGCCGAATCAACTATTTGTCTTATATTTTATAGGTTTATACCGTTTGGGGTTGGAAGAAGACATTGTGTTGGAAAATCCTTTGCCAAATCTCGTATATTCCTTTATGTGACGACACTACTACAAAATTCACGTTTGTACCTGATGGGGGTCCACTTCCCTCAGAAGATTCTTCAACATGGAAACCGTCTGCAGGTTTACATCCGGATTCATTGAACTGTTTTGTTGAAATACGAAAAGATCATGTACATTAGGGTTGTGTATTGCAAATTGTGTTATCTTTTAAGTTTGTGGATAATATTCCTGGGTTTTATTAAATGTATCTGTACATTTACAAACCAAGATATAATCAAATTGGAAGTGTAACTGAAGTGAACATAATTTTCTGTTGAAGTGATCCTAGAAGTGTGGTATACGTGATCATTTCTTAGAAAATGTTCACTTCTTTTGCGCGGGGGTAGGTCTACATGGATATTAAATAAACAAACATTTGCAGGGGTTTGATTTAGGTCAAACAATTCTATTAGTGACTGAACAAACTATAAACGATACCACATTCTAATGTTTATTTATCTTTTTAAGTGTGTATTTAAAATCCCATAACCATAAATCCAGTGCGTCAAGAAGTGAATTGTAAATGTTAATGTTACAGGGCTCTTAAAGATGAATAAATGTATGCAGAGGGATAAACATGTAACAAATTATCATTAGTAAGGCAACACCAATTGCGTTTTCTGTTTTTTGGGAACACCTGCTACAATGGTTCTTCTTATTTCTTTTAGTCCAGTTGATTAGATCGATATATTCATAGAATCGTTCACGTTTTGAAATAAATGGCATATAGGTAGTTTTTGATGTTCTCTTTCGAAGAAAATCGGGATAAACGCGATCTGACTTCATTTTCGGCCGCCATTTTGGATTCAAAATTGTCGCCTCTGAAATATGGATGTTTGGCTATTACAGCTATTACCCACTGAATTCACCAGGAGTGCTTTCATTATCATATTGTCATGTTTAGCGACCGAAAACATACATCTTTGACTTTCATGCCTTATAAACTCTTATGTAAATTGTTATCACCATCTTTAGATATTTATATTCTATATGTTTGGGTGGAAGAATGGTCTGTCACTCAGTCAAGTGGCATGGTTTAGATTTCATCCCAAAGCTAAAGACCACTACGCGCAAGCGAATTATGGAAATAATATTATTATATTATCCCGAAATGGTGCTAATGTGGACGTCAAACCCAACTTCTGACTCCTTCTCTCTCTCCATGGAAAGGGGGCAGAGGGTAACCAGGGTGGGTGAGACATACAGACCAAAGCGTGTTAACAGGAGAGGGCCGATATAAGGGACAGGAACGAAAACTGTGTCTGGGGAAGGAGGGGGGGGGGCTAGATTTTTTGGTGATTATTGCATGGTTTAGAAGCGGGAAAGATAACAAATCTCAGAGGTTGGTTAAGGTGATATTTTTACTGACATTGTAATGGTGTTGCTATCCCACAATCCAATGGTCAATCTCATACTAGCTTTGGAGCAAGACATGAACAGGCGTTGCCTCGTCTGTGGCAAAGGGCATTCAGCTCAACGACAATCTGGCCAAGGGATGGAATCAGGCAAACGACAATTATTAACATAATGTTTATAACAGGATATTGGTGGTCTACATCCAATTAGCGAAGCGGAAACTGTGGATTAAGTCCCTTGTCATGCGTAAGATTTAATATATACTATTCAAAAAAAGTAGGGGATATTTGATTTTGGGGGCATAATACTAAAATATGCAAATGACTACGAAAAAAGTCATTATAGAACCTAACAGAAGAAACATTTCCAGTTACATGTGACGCCCAAACGCACCAATAGCTACCGCATGGAATGCAGGTGATGCTTGGGATCATCATGGGGGTCCAACCCAAGATTTGCACGACTCTGACTTTGAATGTTACAGTCATTGTGGCATTGAATTCCAGGGTGGAAACATCAGTTTAATTGTTTTAGTGACCAGAAAACAAATTTTGATATGCGTCGGCTTACCCAAAATGAAAGGTTACGTGCCCTTGGCATGCTACAGATCGGCACAACACAGGCGGTTGTGGCGCGGACGATGAATGTTTCTCAGTCTGTCATAAGCAGGCTATGGTCCAGATACCGTGATACACAATCTGTACAGGACAGACCACGCTCAGGTCGACCAAGGGCGACAACTCAAGCCCAGGATCGATTTATCCGTACCTTGGCCTTGAGAAATCGTGTCATCACAGCAAATCAGATCAGCGCTCGTCTTCAAACAGACACTGGTGTGAGAGTGAGTGGCCAGACGATTCGGAATCGACTGCATAGGGGTCACCTTCGCGCCCGACGTCCTCGCGTGATCCCTTGTTTGAGAGATCATCACATTCAGGCAAGACGTCGTTGGTGTAGGAATCGTCAACACTGGGATAATCGACGCTGGAGCAATGTGATGTTTTCAGATGAGTCAAGGTTCACTGTTGATTTTTTGGACAGACGTAGGAGGGTGTGGCGTCGTCGAAACGAGCGCTTCCAAGACGTTAACGTCATCAGACATGATCGATTTGGGGGTGGTTCTGTTATGGTGTGGGGAGGCATCACTGTTGCTGGAAGAACGGCTTTACATGTTGTTGCAGGGCGTGTTACAGGCCAGTGCTACCGGGACAACATCTTGGCAGTCCATGTTATGCAGTTCGCACGACGTCATGGCCGCCGTTTCATCTTCCAGGATGACAACGCAAGATGTCACAGGGCCAGGATCGTTACAGGTTACCTCCAACAACAGAACATCACCACATTACCTTGGCCAGCACTGAGTCCCGACCTCTCCCCCATCGAGCATGTCTGGGACATGCTCCGACAGAGGTTACGTCAACGTCAACAACGTCCTGCCAATGTCCAAGAACTTGCTGCTGCGTTGCAACAGGAATGGGACAATCTGGACCAAAATGACCTTAGACGTCTCATTAGGAGTATGCCACGTCGGATCAATGCTTGTTTGGCAAACAGAGGAGGATTTACCCGTTACTGACTTGGTTGTGATGCTGTGGTAACTTTGCTGTTTGACCCCGGGTATCATTTTACCCTTATAATGGTGAGTCTGTGCCTTACTTAGTCTAACGATCATTTGGAATAAATCGATGAATGTGAACTTCATTTCATTTTGTCATTTGTTTCTTCGTCAGTTTCATTAGGTGACTTTAATAACACTTAAAAACCAAATATCCCCTACTTTTTTTGAATAGTATATTATTAGCGACCAAAATTAAACCGTTCCCTTGATGCCTACAGGTGCAATAAGCGTGATATCATTGTTTTATATCTATCGTCGTCGATTTTCAGGTCAATGGTTGTCGATTTTAAGGTCTATTGTCGGTTTAAAGTTACGGCTTTGACGCATGGTTAATTTTGTTTCTGTGATCACTTGTACAATATTTAAAAGGATAGATTGTGCCAGGACAGCGGCGTTTAGGTCCACCCTTGTCATGGTTGATTTACTACTCTTGAAAAGTCGAAATTGTCCTGTAAAATTCCGATAGTGTTCCCAGTCCATAATTATCCGGATACGAATATAGGATATTTATTTAGGCGAGAGTCACGCCTACAGCTGTCCCCGTCTCCTTATATATGAAATGAACACGACAGTTCCATGTCTAGTTATGTTGAATTTTAGTATTTAATATTACCCGCGTTAATTATTTTAATTCGACTTTAATTATATATTTACCGAGGGACAGTGATAATTGTGTGGCATTTATTTATACCAGTGCAAATGGGGTTTATTTTAATTAAGTGTGAAATGTATTTAATGCATATAATATATAACGCATACGACGGAATTCGGTTGTGCGACATACTCGAGATTAGTTGAACATTTTACGATACCAATCTTTAACAAAATGATTTCGGTGGAACTGAATACCATTGAATTGGACCATGGCTTGTTTGTGATCGGACCATGTAACACCGAACAACGTAGGTCATTTAATAAAAACAGCCAAATAGTGTTCAACGGAGTGTGAATTGTGAGATTAAATGTGTTTTTGAAGCAAGTTAATATAAAATTAAGTCTACCATGGTTAAAGTAATAAAATGAAAGAAGAATATTTTGATGTTGATATGGTTCAACGACGTCATTTTATAAACAGAGTAGGTACAGGGTAAGGTTCGCTTAATTGTTTATGAAATATGGCATTTATACCATATAGGTAATAGCAAAAGAAACGCAATTTTATTATATTATGATATTTATCGGCTTTGTTCTAAAAGATAGATATGCCTATATCATAGGTAACGCAATGTCGGAGCTGGGGCTGATAAAGAAACAGTACTGCTATAGTCGTACGAATTACACACATGTGCGTATCAAGACCTTTGACCCATGGAATACCAAATTGATTGGACGGACACACCACTGTCGGTGTAATTTGTGCTAGTTTATTACTACCTATGTTCACATATCTACGCTCAATATGTAAAATTATCAAACGTTGCTAAACAAAGAGTTTATCACATAGTTTAGGTATATTCGGTTGCCATCATAAATAAACAGGTCGACCGTGTCGATATACACTGTAACCCGGGCGTCTGACCTGTTATATTGATATTCTAATGGATTGTGATAGTTGACTTTCAAGTGAGTGACCCTGACCCCATGTATTGATTACATTCTTTTTCTGAACCGCCTAGGTTTGAGACGGTTTTGAAATCGTTTCTTCTGGGCCATAGACCACCTAAAAAAAACAAAATAAAATAGTTGGCGATCATCCTTTTTGTTTTCCAAAAATGTGCGAATGACTGATTTTTTTAAAATGAATATGCAGAGCACGCAATACTTCAGGAATCAAGCATTTATTTCATGTCAAAATACAAGTCTGCTTATAAAACCGCTGATCATCATTGTATTATTCAGATTATTATTTAATCTTTGAATTTTCCAGCTTGGATTCAATCAGATTAAAACGAGATTTTACCAAAAACTTATAGGTGGTGGTGGCTGGTTAAATGTTGACAAATTTGCAATCCGTATCATGTCTTTGGACTGATATTCATTTTAGACATTTTACTTTCATTATATTGTAGTTTTTCCACGTTTCGGAATGGCCCTTTTCGAACCCTAACATTCATGATAAGGTAGTATCCCTCTTTCTGAATTAAATTGTCTTCTCCACCACCATGAATAAAATGGATCCATACCCTGCCGAGTAATAAGTATATTCAATATCTGAATTGCATGTTAAATTGGCCATAACAGACACCAATTGGATAACAGTATAGTCCAAATCATCATAGGTACTACCACAGCTGTATAGCAACGTTTCCATAAAATCCTCAAGTTCACGTTGTTTCTTTGGTAACCCTTTCTGTGCTATTTTTCGCAGTCCTAACATTGACTTTTTGAGTAGATGGGTAGAGTGAAAACAAAAATTATTATTTCATCTAGTTGGCAAAATAAAGCGCCCGAAATCTAATATAACACTAATTTTACTTTGTTTTTAATTGAATACCACGAATTTGTACTGAATTGACATGGATTAAAATATTTTGTCTGGAGTCACTCTACTTTGTGCGACATTTTTCGGACATTGATTATTATTTGTGAATGCAGCTGCAACAGTCTGGTTGGATGGTTGGAATTCAAATAGGTATAGAGAGTAGGATTTCGGTTGCAAAACGTTTGGAAACTTTGAAGTTACTGCTATTTCAGCCACCACTTGAGCTAGGCTATATTGGACAACATGGAAGTTGCTGTATTTATGGGCTGGAATAGCAGGAAAAAGCGTTTGCGGCAATTAAATTTCAAAAAAAATTCCAGACGGTCCTGTGTCCGTGGACTGTTAACGATTGATTGGTTGACGGGAATTTGGGTCAGCCACCCAAGTTAGACTATATTAGACAACTTTGAAGTTGCTGTATTCAAGGGCTGGAATAGCAGGAACACACGTTTATGCTGCCAACAATTTTTCAAAATTTTACTTTGGGGGTAGGAGTGTCCCTACACGATAATCGCCGCCCCCTAACATTCATCGAGCCCGCACTCCTATGCCCTTGGGACATTTTTTTTTACTTAATCGTGTAAATCACGGACACTTTGTGCAGTAGCAAGAAGAATGATGACATCATTATCCTGGTCCGTAGCATGTCGTCTTTCGTCTACTGCCGTTTTGACTGATGAATTCACATAATTATTGACGACACTGTTTCAAAATACTGAATATTGTTCAGGCCGGCCACTGTTTTTCTCACGCAAGTCCCGAATAACCTCGGGCCCCTTCTCGTCTGGAATTTTATTTATCGCTTGTCTACTTGTTTCAGGTGAATAACAATCACCAGTACGTCTATGGTATGCTTCACGAAGGAAAGCTGTTTTCAAATTGTAGCCTGTCCGAAGCACTGCGTGAACTCTTTTCTGAGTGCCCTGCTATGAAAGTGGCTTCGTTTCATCCTGTTCACTGAATGCTGATACTCTCAATAAAAAAATACAAGTCAACAGTGAGGCTGATGTCTCCGGCCGAAATCCCAAAATAAATAGATGACACATATTTAATTGTACATTTATCTTTTTCAAACGTATCAAGCAATCAAACTGATTATCAACTTAACAGTAAGTTTCATCACTCTCCATCAGTTAAAATCAAAGTTATCGTGCCCCAAAGCATCGACCAATGAACTCGTTTAATTCTGCTTAGCTTTAGCAAAAAAATGTTAATCATTAAACTCAGTTAAACTATTTACCTAATGAACATCTACATCAGGTTTAAACATTCTAACTCAATTAAAAGCAGAGTTGTTATGTTCCAAAGTCTCGATCTTCACCAATCAAATTGCTTATATCTACTATCTCATCATCGAACTTAGTCAAGGTAATGATATACTGAATCTATATTGGGGAGATTTATCGCTGTCAGCCAATTAGACCCACAGTTATCGTGTTCCAACGTATCAACCAATCAAATTGCTTGTCTCTGCTTACCCCTAGCAGAAAATGCTCATCTACGAACGCCACCAAGGCATTCACCTAATAAACACCTACACCAAGTTTGAACATTCTGGCTCAATTAGACGGAGAGTTATTGTGTTCCAAAAATAGGTTAGGGGAATAATGACTTTCTTCGAAATTTTTAAAACACAGGCTGTTTTCTATGGTCAAATTGACTTAGAAAAACGAATCTGGTGAAATTTTTGTCGAAAAGTCACTTTTTACGTTGGTGCACGGCCATTTTCTAAAATGGCCGCCAAAATAGGGCCAAAATCACGATTTTCTTAGAAATGCTTATATATCTAGTAGGGAGTCGCCTTGTAATATATCATTCCAAAATGGCGACCAATATGCAAAAATTTGAATTAAACTTGGAGATATTAATACGATATACAGTGTTTCAGAGTAATATGTCTAATCTAATGTTTTCGTGATCACTGAGTTCTAATCGAGAGAGGAAATTTATTTTCGAACATCCACATAGGAGGTAATCCAAGATGGCGACCTGAAATTGAAAAGATATTGCTAGTATTTTAAACTGAGTAAAAATTCAGCTATATTGTACGTTCTGTTAGCTTCAATATTTTGTGGTTAAAATTGAAATTAGTCTGTCAAATTTTTATACGTCCACATTTTCATGTGGATGTATATTGTCGTCTCCCCTGTCCGTCCGTCCGCCCACAATTGTTTGTGAAAACTCTACAGGTCACAATTTTTCCGATTTTAATGAAACTTGAAATATAGGTTTATCACCCTAAGATCTCGGTTCCTTTCGATATTGGCATGTATCGAACTGTAACTTCATGGATTATGGCCCCTGATTGTACGAAAAATCAAGTTTTTAGCTTGTGGACACTGTAGAGGTCACAATTTTTATCCGATTTGGTTTAAACTTGAAATGTATGTTTATAACCCACGGATCTCGGTTCCGTTTGATATTCGCGCATATCGGACCATCACTTCCTGAATTATGGCCCCTGATTGTACGAAAAATCGCGTTTTTTGCTTCTGGACTCCATAGAGGTCACAATTTGTATCCGATTCAAAAAAACGTGTGAATATATCACTGTTACACCCTAAGAATAGTTGAGTTCGAATTTCATAAAAATTGGACCGAAACTGACGGACAAAATGGCCGCCCCTCTTTCGCAAATAGTGTCAAAATATTGCGTATCAGAGTTGTGGACCCTCTGGATGTCACAATTTTTATCCGATTTGGTTAAAACTTAAAATATATGTTTATATCCCACAGATCTCGGTTCGCGCATATCGGACCATAACCTCCTGAATTATGGCCCCTGATTGTACGAAAAATCACATTTTTAGCTTGTGGACCATAGAGGTCACAATTTTTATCCGTTTTACAAAACGTTTGAATATATCACCGTTACACCCTAAGGATGGTTGAGTTTGAATTTCGTAAAAATCGGACCGAAACTGACGGACAAAATGGCTGCCCCTCGTTCGCAAATAGTGTCAAAATATTGTGTATCAGGGTTGTGGATCCTCTGGAGGTTACAATTTTCATCTGATTTTGATGAAATTTGGAACGCATGTTTATAACCCTAATATCTTGGTTCCTATCTATTTTCGTGCATATCGAATAGTAACTTCCTGAATTTTGGCCCCTGATTGTAAGAAAAATCGCGTTTTTAAATTGTGGTCCCTCTAGAGGTCACAATTATTATCCGATTTAAAAAAAACCAAAAACTTTCGAATATTTCACCGTTACACAGTAATTTTGTCTGAGGTTGAGTTTCATGAAAATCGGACCAAAATTGCCAGACATAATGGCCGCCCCTCGTACCCAAATAGTGTAAACATATGGTATATCAAAGTTGTGGACCCTCTAGAGGCCATAATTTTGATCCGATTTTGTTGAAACTTGAAATGCACGTTTATAACCCAAAGATCTTGGTTCTTGTCAATATTCGCGCATATCGATTTGTAACTTCCTGAATTATGGCCTCTGCTTGTACGAAAAATCACGTTTTTAGCATGTGGTCCCTCTAGAGGTCACAATTATTATTCGATTTAAAAAAAACGTTCGAATATATCACCGTTACACCATGTTTGTTGACGTCGAATTTCGTGAAAATCGGGCCAAAACTGGTGGATAAAATGGTCGCCCCTTGTACGCAAATATTGTAAACATCTGGGAAATCAAGGTTGTGGACCCTCTAGAGGTCACAATTTTGATCCGTTTTGATGAAAGTTAATGTACATGTTTATAACCCAAAGATCTTGGTTCCTTTCGATATTCGCGCGTATCGGATTGTATACTCCTGAATTATGGCCCTTGAATGTACAAAAAATCGCGTTTTCAGCTTGTGGTCCCTCTAAAGGTCACAATTATTATTCGATTTAAATAAACGTTCGAATATATCACCGTTACACCGCAACTTCCTGGATTATGGCTCCTGATTGTTCGAAAAATCGCATTTTTAACATGCGGATTCACTAGAGGTCACAATTTTTTTTCCGATTTTTAAAACCGTTTAAATATATCCCCATTCCATCATATTGAAGGTTGAATTCGAATTTCGGGAAAATCGAAATGAAACTGCCGGACAAAATGGCCGCACTTTGTACGCAAATTGTGTAAAAGTATGCTACGAAGGTTGTGGACCCTCTAGAGGTCACAATATTTATCAGATTTTGATGAAACTTAAAACCTATCATTATATTCCAAAGATCCCAGTCCCTTTTGATATTTGGGCATTTCCGACCATAACTTTCTGGATTATTGCCCCTGATTGTACAAAAAATCTTGTTTGTTTTTAGCTTGTTCTCTATCCATCTCTTGCAAAATGTGGACGTATCCTGCCTGGCAGCCGCTGGTCCATAATATCATTCAACTAGTGCTTTCGAAAATCCCCAGTAATTAAGCTGAAGTATGAAACAGTTTTTACGAAATATTGCAATGTGCAATAGGCTATAGGCCTACAGTTATAATATAGCGACATCCACTGTAGCAGTAGGTTTATTGCAAACGACCCAATCATGAATAAATTGCAAGAGAAATAGAACCAAAGGGCGTTTCGATAGACTTAGTTAAAATGTCGTCACCGAATCTTAAATCACCGAGCGTATACTAGTACATAGGGCCTAGACCTAAGTACCCTTTTCGCATGGCTACCCAAGGAGCTGCTATATTTTTGTAGACATTCAGCAAGACCCATGACAGTAGTATGGACAAACTTCCACGCATCCTTCTTGAGATAGAAAACCATTGCCAAATTATAGAGAGCCGAACTGTGGGACTTAATCTGGTCATTTTGAAGGATAGATTCATTCAATATTCTCTTTGGCTATCTCCCGAAAATTCTCTAGCTAGAGAAATAATATATGGCAACTGGAACTGCACATCGTCTCTTTTACCAAATAGCACTGTCCGGTGGTAACCCAAGTGGATGACATAATCTTGTGACTAACCCATTTTTTTCCATCTATTTCAGGATGTCATTTTCAGTACATTTTCCTTGGTGATGATTTTCGTGGAAATGAGGAGGCCACGAGAATATTGAACGCATTCTCATTTTCTTCATTTTAAAAAGTACCATATCAATGAAAGCAGGAATGTGAAATAAAATAAAACCAAGTACGAACAATCCAAACCATTAGACAGAATTCGATGTCCTAAAAAAACGGTATAGGAAAAATATTGTAATCAGGCAAAATAGTGTAATCAGCATATGGATTGTTCGCCGTGTACAAAATACACGACAAACAGTGGTAACAGGTGTTCGGAAGAGTAAGCTTACCCTGCCTGGTGCCACACGCGCCATAGCTGCATCCAAACTATTAGACGAAAACTCGGTAAAATAGCGTAATTGACCAATGAACTATCGGTATGCAAAATGCACGTGATGAACAGTGTTAACGATGTAGTAGACAAACATTATCGGGGAGATAGTATACGCGTCAATTAAATATATCTAGAATAATAGCCGAGAGAGACATGTTATATTTACCAATCATGTCTATATGACGGCCATAAAACTTTTTATAGGTTTTAATAAGTTTAGTTCGCAAGTATCCCTGTAGTTGAAGCTTAGATGACAAATGCCTCGATCTACTTAAAAAAATCAGAATAAAAGGAACACGCTCTCGCCTAACGAATTAGCTGAGACACAAAAACTCCATAAGCTGGTGATATTGGAATGTTCCTACTAATAAATAGAGAATCTCCTACCAGTCTTTTTTGATATCAAAAAATATCAACACAAGTTGATAAAGTAACAAAAAACGATTTTCCCACAAAACATTTGTCATTTAACACTTAACATTTGACGGTTTACATTTAACTCTTGCCTTAGAGGTATTTTGACTTAATCAATATCGGTTTTAGGACTTTGTACATTGTACTTTTTACATATTTCATATGATCGATACGAAGTTATATTCATTTCACTGAACTAATCAAAAATATATTGCATTAGATGCTCAATTTACATAAATGGAATATTTTAACAAATAATACTTATAAATTTGCGGAATATGAAAATAACACATTTACATTTACAAAATAAAACAAAACATACATACAAAGAGTGCAAAAGAACTACTATATACATATTATAATTGCAATTAGGTAAATCGTTTAGTTGATGTTATATAAGTATGAACTTGAGAAAATATATAAGTATTCTTTTCATCGGGCAGATCCACGTCACCCCATAGTAACATGGACACGTTAGCGATTTTGAAATTAGTTAGGGAATAATAGTGTAGTCCTGTTAACTGAAAAGCGCTTGCACTTAAAGAAGTCATGTTCAGCATTTTCGTCGTGCCAGCCACATTCACATTTTGGACTCGGAGTTAATTTTACCCTATACAGACCATGATTTAACACACTTTATCCATGACGTAATCTAGTGTGGGTGATATTTTCAAAGCGATTTCCAAAAATATAATAGTTAGGAGATGAATGATTATTTTTGTATTTCTTTTTTTAATCTAATATTTCAATCTATAGTACCAATATTCATTTCATTCGAATGAAACCTTTGGGTATGTGTGGCCCATCCCAACACCGCAAAAAAAAAGTCTATTCGCTGTATGTTTATTTTCGTGGTGAAATTGATAATAACTCTTTAAATCTCTAGCCGGATGTAGTTCTCGAAACTTATCTCCAAATCGTAACACGTGAATGACGTTATTAAAATAGCGTGTCCATGTAAGCGGAAAGTATGTAATAGGGATTGGTGCTATTATGTGTACCGCTCCAGTCTTATAAAATCTTTGCTTTGATTTAACATAATATTATTCAGGTAAGATTAATGTTAGTTGCGTAGGCCTATATTGTGAAAAATACCAATGATTTAAAAGCAAGTCAATGACTTTTTACTCATCTTCTTATTGAATGTAGAGTTCAATGCATGTCCATGAAATAATACTAGTTAATCATTAGAATCTTAATTATTTATAATTTATCGACTCTACAATAATTACAATGAACTGGTATTTTAAAGTGGTTATTCGACTCTTTTATTAGTGGATTTCCACTAATTGCGATATAAATAAAATGACATGTACTATATTCCACGGGAATAACATGAATTCTATTTTTATTTTATATGTATAAAATCGATACGAGACAGTGTCTATTTATAGTGATCACGTAACACAATTATTGGAAATTCCATTATTGCTTAACTCCGTACCGTTTTTGCTATACTGAATATAGTTTTCTAAAACAAGGGTTAAAGTTGCTACATGTATGTATAAATTACACTATATTAGATTTAGGTTAAAACTAATTTAAGACACAACATTTACTACACTTCTTCACTGACTGGCACACTGGTTCGTTTGCTTGGGCAAGGCGGAGTTCAATCCATCCATGTACTTAACCAAAGGGCCTCGTGTTTTCATCTAAACGACTAGACACGCATTTCTTCTTAGCAGTGGCGGAATCACATCTGATAGGTGAGAACCGGGCTTAAAACATCCAGTTTGTTCTTCTCGGTCCATCACACAACCACCACTGATAAGATTGGATAGGAAAGGCATGTAATTTTAAGCCCACATCAATGCACATCTATGGTCACATGTGCAACGCTGCGGACAAGAATTTTGCCCGGACAACGACTTTTCCCACTCTTCATTGCAGTTCAACCCTCGAGGGTTTGTTTAGGTGTATACGGGTGTATCTCGCGGTTTCCGAACAATCCGAACGATACTTGTCAACCGTTGGCAATATCCTTGACAAACGGGAGCAAGGCTTGATAAGTCCGGAGAATCGAACGAGGTGCATTCTAGTCTAAATTTTCTTAGCGCTCGATTACCGTGTCACTCTATTTATTTCATCGAGGTTTTCCAGCGTGGTTCCCCCTTGTCAGTGATGCAGGACGGAGGGCCTGACAAGGACAGCTGTCTAGTCGTTCGGATGGGACGAAAAACCGAGGTCCCGTGTACACATTGGCGTGCACGTAGAAGATCCCCTGACAGTTGAAATTCGATATAAAAGTAGGCCGTAGTGCCATTGTCCGGGCAAAATTTCCCTCACAGCACACTGTATGGCGTATGCCCATCTTTATTAGCCCAGTTCGGAGCAGAGCAGTAGGACCTTAAACCACATTTCATTTCATTTCATTTCTGTTTATTTATCGGACGGTAAACTACATTACTTTTTCCGTTTAATACCGAAGTATAATTTGTTATTTTTGTTTTCAAAGTCTGGATTCTTAGAGAAGATGATTCTAGATTCCAGAATATAATTCTAAGCTGATGAGAAAGAAGGAAGTTGTAAAACTGAGTTTGGTTTCCATTATTATTAACGTTAAAAACGATATTCACTGTTTATGGGCATTTTCGCAGAAAACTAATAATAATAGCAATTCCGGAGAATTTTCAAGTTGACCGGCCTAGTTTCTTAAGGTCGTTTGTGTAGATCCTTCTATATAAATATAATATCGTGTTGATTCGTTATTAAGATATATATTTATCTATTCGAAAAGATAACATATCTAATAGTTTATGCATCTTTTAACTATGCTTATTTTGATTATTTACTGTGGTAAACGGCCGGTGTAGTTGTATCAGTACAATTGTTTTTTTTGAGTTCCGTGATTATTTTTAAAGTTTAGTTTCACGCCCGGTACTTCTATTCCAAGTTTCGTGTTGTTTAAATTGGCTGACATTATTAATTATATTTTATGATTTACACGCACCTTATAGTGCTCCATTTATACTGTGTCTTTAATATAAACATTAAAAGGTAAATTTCATGTTTCATGTTCGTTTCCCACCAGATTTTTTATTAGCTGTGTTACACGTGTATCATATTATTAAACTTCATTTACATTCATTAAAAGGACAAGCGAAGTATATCCTCCCACACGTATGTTCATTGAATCTTTATACGTACATTTGATATTGAGACCGTCATGCACCCTGAGTTAGTACAAAGGTAGAAAACGTACCTTCCATATAAAAGACTTGTTGTTTGAAATTTGAATCACAGTTTCTCCCGTTGTCGTTCAAATCAACAATCAAGATGGGTAACAAGTGTAGTAGTCGTAAAAAGAAACCGAAATCAACCCACGAACTCAACATGGAAGCTCGTATGGAGCTGGTCAATAAAAAGGAAAACGAAGTTAAATTCGACGAGAACCTTTGTGCGCATGACAGGATGGATGCTTCGGTATCTAATAAAAGGTTACGCCGGTCTAAATCATGTCTTACAGAAACTGAACTTCTAGCAATTGCCACAGATCCAAAGGATTTTGTATTTGATTTTGAGAATCTTGTTCTTGAAGGAGGAGGAAATAAGGGCCTGGCTTACTGTGGAGCTATAAAATACCTTCAGGAAGTTGGGGTGATGAAAAACATCAAACGAATCGCGGGAGCTAGTGCGGGCGCCATGACAGCTGCTTTGATAACAGTAGGGTATAATCCAGATGAAATTGAGGAATTTTTGGGAAACAATATTTCTGACGTGTTCATAGATCACAGTTGTGGTTACTGCAGTCTTCTACCAAATCTCATTTCTGGATATGGGTGGAATCCTGGGAAAAAAATCTATAAGTGGTTTGGCGATAAAATGCGACTTAAGACGGGCAACCCGGATGTGACGTTTCAAGAAGTTTATCAACAGTTTGGAATAGAGCTATGTGTTGTTGTAACAAACTTAAGTCTAATGACCACTGAGTATTGTCACCCTAAGACCACGCCCAATATGGCTGTACGCTTTGCTGTTAGAATGTCCATGGCCATTCCCGGCATGTTTAGTGCTACTAAATTCACGTCTTACGGCCAAACGGATGTATACGTCGATGGTGGCGTCCTCTGCAATTATCCCATTCATTGTTTTGATGGTTGGTATCTATCTATGGAACCGGGTAACAGTTTTATAGAAAAGCTACAACCATTAAGTGAATTACCTCGTCTCTATGATAAAACAGAGCGATTCGGAACTTTTAATCCCAAGACTCTGGGTTTTTTATTATTTGCCGATAATGAAAGTGACATATTAAGATATAATTTAGAAAAGAGAATTGGAGTTCTGCAGCCATTAAAACCATCTTCGTCCACCAAATTATTTGAAGAAAAATCAAAGAAGAAACAAAAACAAGATAAACTTGCTGTCGAACATGGACATGTAGTTAGAGCTGTTGATTCGTTTCTTAAGGTAAGAATTTCACTGATGTGTTTGTCCAAGTCGTAATCTCTAGAAATTGTTGCGATCCCACGCATGTCCGTGTCAAGGAGAATCGTCGCTTACCCATCCTTTAACCAAATGGTTCACCCAGTTGCCATCGAATTATTGAAATAAAAACTATATATGCTCGTCTCAAAATGGCCTAATACTGTGTTGATTGTGTATGTGTGTGGGTGCGCTGTCCGGCCAAAATTTCCTTCATAGCACGACGCACAGAGTATGCCCGTTTTATTATACGCCCACATTTTCGCGTGGACGTATATTGTCGTCGCCCCTGTCCGTCCGTCCGTCCGTCCACAATTGTTTGTGAACCGTCTACAGGTAACAATTTTTATCCGATTTCAATGAAACTTGAAATATAGTTTTATCGCCCTAAGATCTCGGTTCCTTTCGATATTGGCATGTATCGGACTGTAACTTCATGGATTATGGCCCCTGATTGTACGAATTTAGTGAAAATCGGCCCAAAACTGACAGAAAAAATGGCCGCCGTTCGTTCTCAAAGAGGTTAAAAATATGGTATATCAAGGTTTTGGACCCTATAGAGGTCTCAATTGTTATCCGATTTTGTTGACACTTGATATGTAAGTTTATAACGCAAAGACCTCGGCTCCTTTCGATATTTGCGCATATCGAATTGTAATTTCCTGAATTATGGCCCTTGATTGTAGGAAAAATCACTTTCTTTTTAGCTTGTTCTCCATCCGTCTCTCGAAAATGTGGGCGTATCCTGCCTGGCAGCCGCTGGTTAACCAGTGTATCAGCTGATGATGGTTCACTGTACAGTTATATATCCTCTTGATTTGTCTCTCGAATCAAGTTGGAGGCCCTATGTCGAAGTAAAAAACTATAGGTTCCTATAGGAATGTTTATAGCTGCGATTTTTCATGACCATACATGAAAGCACACGCTGGCTACAGTTAATCTCACGAAATGAATAAGACAATTGCACCAATTAAGAATTACATCTACAGCCGATAGATGACAATTGTTGGTAATCCTGATGCTAATAGCTCTCATTTAAGAATATTTCAGCCAGTTGTTAGTTTTGTTAATTGCAAAATACGTCGGTATTCATCACTGATAATGGTCATTATGGTGACCACCCTGGCGTTCACACTAACGTCATCTGTTGTTAATATAACGAATAATTTGATGCCCATAACGTATGTATAGACTCCAAAATCGCAGCTTGGCCATGCCTGTGTGTAAAGTTATAACAGTTTAAATAGTTAGAGCTATTTGGCGACCATCTTGGATTTTTCCGTGACGTCATACGTGTTCATCTGGCGTTTGAGTTTAATTAATTGTTTGGCCCTAAAACCTAAATATAGATACAAAATTTCCCTTAACAGGAATAACAGAGGCATTATGGTCAGTTATATGGAGTGATGACCATCTTGAATTGCATACTTCCTTCTCATGATTAAAGATAGCCACCCAATTTTGTTTTACTCCCACATGATTCAAGAGTCAAATTAAGGGACATATAAATTCACACAGAATTATCCTTAATCGGCTGACAGACTAAACCTAATTGGTGTATAAAAGTAGGACGTTAAACCTCATTTCATTTCATTTATATATTTGCAGGTACTCAAACGACATAACATAGATAACAATGACGATATAACACTAGCAGAATTGGAGAACGCCTTTAAAGATGAACAGCTGACAAAAGAAGAAAAGACTCTGTTATTTGGTAAAGATATCGATGTCCATGAAGCTTTTCAATTGTTGGATAACGATAAAAGTGGCCAGATTAAATACAGCGAGCTTATTCATTTTATCGAATCAACTGGTATATGTTTTCAGACCAGATTTTTAGGTTATCAGCGCAAGGACGTTAAAAACTTTGTGTCATTCCTTGATTCTCTGCAGTCAACTTTATTAACAAACGTTAAGAGGATTTATGTAGATGAGCGGGATATGAAAAGGACAGTGGGAATTAATACCGGCCATATTGGAACCACCGATTTTAAGTGTGAAGAAGCTGATCACGAGTTCGTCGTTGCACGTGGTTATAATGCAACCAAATCGTACTTACAATATTACGCTGTAACACGCGATCTTCCTAAATCTTCTCTCTCTAAGCCATGTTTGCCTGTAATAGCCGAAGTTACCAAACAAGATAATGACTTACCGCATGTTGAAGCCAATAATGTAATTAACGAGACGACCCACATGTAACATCCTCAAGACAGAAACTTTAACACTCACGACTAAACGCAACATTGTGAAACCACCCCTATTAATGAAATCAATCAAAATAAAGGAAGTAACTGAACAAACATCTTGGACTTACTTTTCAAGCCAATTGTAAATGGAACAACCACATTGATAGTATCATTAGTAAAGTATCAAAATTAGTAAACTGCCTACGCTCCTTGAAATATCGTTTAAACAGAAAATCGCTAAATACCTTATATTCTTCATTCATTCTGTCGCACTTTGACTATGCCGATGTTACCTGGGACGGATGCACAGACTACTTATCTAATAATCTTGAATCCCTCCAGCTTGATGCACTACGCACTATTTGTGGGGCAGCTAAGGCTACTAGCCACCATCCCCTCTACGCGGAAACTGAGTTTATTCCACAGGCCCTTGAAGGGATTAAAATAAAACTTCTTACTACTCTTTGACTATATATTACAGTAATAAGTAATAAGAAGGTGTCTTTATATTACAGTAATAAGAAGGTGTATCAGCTGACATTTTGTTTTGACTTGTTGACGACATTTCGTCTGCTGTCATCTCACAATACTCACCAGTTCTAACACCTCCCGTCGTTTTTATTGCCAACGAGACTTTATTTGATCGTTATACACCTTCAAATGTAATTAAATTGGTCATTTTACAGCGTTATTAATTACAAATCAAACTTGAAGCGTGATCACTTGGCTATTCGTATCTTAGACGGACCGGAAGTAAGACGGACCTCTAGACTCTAGAGGGACCACAAGCTAAAAACGCGATTTTTCGTACAATCAGGGGCCATAATTCAGGAAGTTACGATTCGATATGTACGAAAATGAAAAGGAACCAAGATACGAGGGGTGATTGATAAGTAAGGAGCCTAACACAGAAAGAAACAAGAAATTCAAATCAAATGCATTTATTTTTCAACATAGTCCCCCTTCAATGTAATACATTTCTGCCATCGGTGTTGCCGAGCCTTTATTCCAGTTCTGTAGAAGTCTTTGTCTTGGGTGTGTAGAAAATCATCCACAGCGGCAATGACGTCATCGTCAGACGGGAAATGCCTACCGGAAAGACATTTCTTCAGAGCAGGAAACAGATAGAAGTCTGAGGGAGCTAAATCAGGGGAGTAGAGTGGATGCTGAAGAAGTTGATAACCACAGTCATGGATTGCTGACATGGCAGCTTTCCTCGTCTTTTGGTCTTAATTTCTTGCCTCAACTGCCTTATAAGTGCTGCATAGTATCTACCGTTATTGTTTGACCCTTTTGGAGGTAATCCACCATGAGAACACCCTCAGAATCCCAGAATACTAAGGCCATCACCTTTCCTGCCGATGAAACAGTCTTTGCCTTCTTTGGGGTCGGCGACGTCACATGTTTCCACTGTTTTGACTGCTCTTTTGTTTCTGGCTGAAAGTGGTGGACCCAAGTTTCATCCATAGTAACAATTTGTTTTAGGAAGCGGTCAGGATCGGTATCAAATAAGGCTAGATTCTCCTCTGGCATGATGTGTCTTTGATCAGGCGTCAAAGCTTTGGCACCCATCGTGTTGAAACCTTTGTCATTTCCAAAGTTTCAGTGGTAATAGAATGAACTCTCTCCTGGCTAATACCAACTACCCCAACTATGAATCGTTCAGTAACTCGCCGGTCATTCATTATCAGATCATGGATTTTTTGTATACATTTCAGGTGTTGACACAGGTTTTGGTCGACCAGGGCGTGGTTCGTCTTCAATGCTGTCTCGGCCACGCTTGAATTCAGCTGACCACCTTTTAATTTTGGCATATGAAAGGGCATCATATGGCTTTCGGTATTAGAACCTTTTATGCAGATACTTAATCACAGCTCTCGCCTCGATATGGTCCATTTTCTGATAACACCATACCCTACTTGATTGTTATGACCTCACAACCAAACAGTTTAACTGAATGTGATGAAAGTTTGTAACAGAGCCCGAGGAACATAATAGTGCACGTGCAAAACGTGGTATCATTGTGTTGCTCGGTTTTCCAATCGAGGCTCACTACTTATCAATCATCCCTCGTATTTGGGTTACAAACATGCATAACAAGTTTCATCAAAATCAGATGATAAAAACTGCGACCTCCAGAGGGTCCACAACCCGGATACACAATATTTTGACCTATTTGCAAACGAGGGGTGGCCATTTTGTCCGTCAGTTTCGGTCCGATATTTACGAAATTCGAACTCGGCCACCCTAAGGGTGTAACGGTGATATATTCAAACGTTTTTTTAAATCGGATAAAAATTGTGACCTCTATATAAGGTCCAGAAGCTAACGGTGATATATTCAAACGGTTTTTTAAATCGGATAAAAATTGTGACCTCTATAGGGCCCGGAAGCTAAAAACGCGATTTTACGATATGCCCGAATATCGAAAGGAACCGAGATCTGTGCGTTATAAACATATATTTCAAGTTTAAACGAAATCGGATAAAAGTTGCGACCTCTACAGTGTTCACAAGTATGATAGTTTTGTAGCTTTGGGTTTTGGACCTTCAATTATCTAATTGGTCAAATATGATGTAAATAATCAGAAAGATTGGTCAATTGAGCCAAATAACGCCAAAACCCACCCTTATATGGTTAGTGGAAATCTACTGGAGAAACTTCCCATGAGATATCTGTTATCAACCTAGAATTGAATGTTTACCACATTATGACTATTTTTTATGTAACCATCTGTCACTCATTCGCTAACTTGATTTAAGTACAAATATGTGAATCTAGTAACTTGACAGACATATTAATTTATACAATATAATGCTATCCTTAATTTAAGAGCAAAAATTCTACAGAAGTCTTACACTATCCGTGAAAACCATTCGTAAGTCCATGTAATTTAAATATACAGTACGAACAATTTATCTAACATTTGGTGCTCTGACAAGCGTTTAAACAAAAATTTTCATATTTCACAAATGTTTCGTTCGCTTAAACGCTTGCTATTACAGATGGGGCAGCAAGGTTTTCCATGCAATTGGCGAGTTACATAAACTGGAAGTAGAATAATAGTACATTTCAACGTAACTCACATCTTAACGCCGTCACAATCAAGAATATTCACCAAAAGCTGACCGAAATTCTCAAAGTCCCTTTCTTCTATTCCATACCAAAAAGTCAATAATACAAATGGCCATTCAAAAGTGGGTAAGGGCTATAACTAGAAATAACTACATTCATGGAAACTAATAGTGGTCTGTGTCCTGTTCAAGTTGGAAGGAAGTTGCAATTACTGTCAGAACACTGAACTTTAACGGAAACTTGGCGTAATTATCTGTACAAGTATAGTATGTCTAGAGTAGACGCCATAACACGGGAAATGTCAACAATTGCATTGCATTTAAAATACCATATTTGAATAAAGAACTGTTTATTTTATATTTGGGATGGTCCAGTGAGTATGCCGCTGATTCACTAAAGAAGAATATCTGGTTCGATCCTTGTGATGGCCAAGAAAGTCCCACAAGCCTTATCAGGGTGGTTTTTCGTTGTCAGTTTGAGGCCAAGGAACCCGTTAGATTTCAGTAAATCGTTATGACTTGTTAAACTATGGGGCACGGCATTAACAAAATAACGAAATACGAAATCTAAGTTTAATAAAATGTTTTAAAATATATCTAAATGGACCGTTGTACCTTATACGCAACTAGAAAAAACATTGAACCTTTGATAAATAATTTCCATTGATTTGTCTAAAAAAAATCAAATCAAATCAAAGTATTGTGCAGGCGAAACATTAAGCATAATTCCATCTTCCCTTTAATGCAAGTAGATATTATGATTTTCCTTTTGACGTTTACCTAATTCAAACCCTATTTCTTCAAAGCGATATTTCCTCTGTTATGCACGGTACATGCAATTTTCTAATTCGCTGTCACTAATTACGAGACATTTTGCATTACCAGTTAAATTTGAACCCGGCATCTACTTGTGCACGTAGTTACATCAGTTCTTTTTACAATTAATTATATAAAATATGACTAATACTTCAAAGAAAACGAGCAATATTGTTATTTCTTTTTCTTTTAAAGAAGAGAACCCCGACGAAAAAGCAACATAAAAACTTAAATGAAGAACCTGTTCATGTTGAAACAACACGTTTTAAAACTTGTACCACTGTATAAAAGGTAAATTTTAGTGTAATTATAGATGTTAAAATTTAGGTTTATTCTATTAAAGCACTAGTGTGACGGGCTGAGGGGTAATCTTTAGGTCGTAATTTAGCCGATTAAAGGGCCAATCTCGTATGGATAAAACCAGACTTTTATTTTATGAAAATAACGTGTAGGTAAAATTTACCTTTCGCTATCAAGTACATCAGTGTATAGACCTCGAAAAAAGGGCAATCGATTATCAGGTTACCCAACGAAACAATTGACCCGAAATCTTAAAAGGGTTACGTGTCCGGATAAGCAGTTTTGACGTTCACGTCCAAACGACTCAATATTATAAGCTGAAATTTTGAAACAAGGTACATTCCTCTGTAATTTGGTGCTTAAATTTCATACGTACACAGACTTTTAAATTTGAGACTGTTCAAATCGGGATAGTCCCTTTAAAACAAACCTATAGGTTAGGTATTCAGTAACAATAAAGGTGGCGGCGTAAAAACAGAAGAAAGTAATATGAATTGTCAATAACTTACGTCAGGATTTTATGGGCATCTGCACTTTTTGGTAAGACTGATTTTGTATTGTGTATGGTCTGAATGTCTTTTCTGTATAAGTCTGGACTATTGTGCTTTTAACAGAGTAGGATATACTTCATCGCACAACCAAGAGTTTTCCAGTACTTATATGCCAGTTGTGGTATAATCTTTTGAATTTATCTCTGCCCATCATGTCGCTGAAACGATTGTAACTGCGGCTTTAATTTAGAACGGCTTTTGAAAATCAATCACCTGAATTATAATATTATAAAATGTCAAACAAGTTTTTAGTTTGATTGCGGGGCTTATGTCTGCTCCGGCTGGGGTGTAATAACGCAGGTAAAGCGAAACAAGATTTAAAACTGCAAGTTTTACATATGGCAAACAACTGACATGGTACTGGACAGGAAAGAATACTTAAAATAACATATTTTATTTCTCAAAACCTAACAAAAACTAGTGAATTTGTTATTTACAAGACAGGTATATTTATTTTCAAATTCATTTAACTTGTGCTAAGCCATGCAACAGTTGAAATCTGTCAGATTTGACGGGAATGTGTTTAGTAGCATGTTTTTAACTTGGTGTGAGCTAAATAGGTTGTAATTTACCCGCAATTTGATACGCTGCATTAAGAAGACCTATTTAATGTCTTAAAAGTGGCACCCTTAGCGTCAAACCAAATCTCAAGTATCATCGCCAACAATTCTCGTGCTAATTGTTATCGCAAGTCAATTGCCTTGCCAGTATAATCGAATGGCGGTAACCTTCATGAGGTAACCTACCGAATAATTAATAAGGTGCACCTCCATTGTTGCAAGCTAAATAAGAATTATCTCCCGTGAGATAATTAACGTTAATAATGTCACGTTCTTTAAATGACATTTAGAAGTAGAGGTATAATATTCATAATAACACAACTTTATGGATTTACTACTTCTTGGTTTATTACATGCAACGTTTCAATACTCTTACAGGTATCTTTATCAAGCAATGATCAGTAATGAATAACAACCTACATTAGTTGTTGTTATAACCTTTAATTGATGTTATGTTTTTATTGTCTTACTCATGAATGTACTATAAATGTAGGTAAATGTATGTAATAGACCTCAATGCATTTAAGGAATGTCTGTAGACAATGTAGACTTTAAATTTACAAACGTGATCGGTTTCTCGCGATGTGAAGTTTAAAGAAAGTCTTTTATATGAAAGTTCACTACTGAGAACGTGACAAATATATGCAAATATACAAAATGTCTTATACAAATATTTAAAATGTCGTATACAAATTCTTCACTTAGTATTAAAATAAATCCCCTATTTTCATAAAGGACCATCTTATGCTTTATTTAATCGTAACTTGAATTTTATTTTGTCAGAGGGGATTTCAAACATATGGATAAGTATTGAATAAACCTCGATACATATTTTCTTTATATGTGACCAGAACACAAATATTTAACTGACAGTAAATTTTAATATCAGCTTAAAAGGGTTATAAGTCACTCATGCTCAAGAAAAAAAAATGCATATCGTTTTGAATCTTTACATATTATTCAAAATAGTTTTAATCTCACTAAATTATGTAATTAGTTTTTGGTATTTTTCACGCCCGTTAGTGCAACCACTTAAACAATTAGTACGTTTCTTAAATTGGCAGTTTAAACATTTGTGTCACTTTAAGGCATATTTGTCTTACAAAACAAATTCAATATCTCCAAAATTTTGCACTGTCACCAATCCCGTCAAATCAAAAAAATATCTTTTTAACCAGTGCTGGATTAATCATTAAGAAAAAAGGATGTGCTTTTAAGCATCATAGAAATGCAGTGATTCTCATCATTTCTTGCTAACGGTACACCTTGGAACACATGAAAAAATAGCGGCACTCCTGGTTAAATATATATGAAAAATATTTGAATTTTGCAAAATAAAAACATGGCAAGTCATAGACGGCATACAACCGTAGACTCAAAGTAGTCATAGACAATATTATGATATGTGTAGGCTGTGTTCTAAAATATAGATACATGTATGCCTGTACCGTAAGTAACGCAATGTCGGAGGTGGGGCTGATAAAGAAACATTTACTGCTATAGTCGTACGAATTACACAGATGTGCGCACCAAGACCTTTGACACATGGAATACCAAATTGATAAGACGGACACACCACACACCCAAGCATGCCTTAACGATGTAATTTGTGCTAGTTTATACCTATGTTCGCACCTCTACGCTCAATTATCAAACGTTGCGAAACAAAGAGTTTATCACATAGTTTAGGTATATCAGGGGTTACTTTTGCTGTTCAGTTAACAAAACATACATAAACAGGTCGATAGTGTCGATACACACTGTAACCCGGGGTGTCTGACCTGCTATATTGATATTTTGATGGATTGCGATAGTTGACTGCCACGTCAGTGACCCGTGTATTGCATTCTTTATCGGAACCGCCTAGGTTTGGGACGGCTTTGAAATCATTTTATCTGGGCCATAGGCCACCTAAAAAAAACCAACAAAAAACAAAATAGTTGACGATCATCCTTTTTGTTTTCCAAAAATGTGCGAGTGAGGGAGTTTTTTTTTAAAAATGAATATACAGAACAAGCAATACTTCAGGAATCAATCTTTTATTTCATGTCAAAACACAAGTCGTCTGCTTATAAAACAGCTTGGATTCAATCAGAGTAAAAAGGGATTTTACCAAACACTTATAGGATCTGGTGGCTGGTTAAATGTTACAGGATATAAAATGTTGACAAATTTACAATCCATATGTCTACAGACTGATATTCTTTCATTATATTGTAGTTTCAAATAGATTTTTTCCACGTTTCGGAAAGGCCCTTTTCGAACCAGAACATTTATGCCAAGGTAGTATCCCTCTTTCTGAATTATATTGTCTTATCCACCACCATGAATAAAATGGATTCATACCCTGCCGAGTAATAAGTATATTCAATATCTGAATTGCATGTTAAATTGGCCATAACAGACACCAATTGGATAACAGTATAGTCCAAATCATCATAGGTACTACCACAGCTGTATAGCAACGTTTCAATAAAATCCTCAAGTTCATCACGTTGTTTCTTTGGTAACCCTTTCTGTGCTATTTTTCGCAGTCCTGACATTGAATGACTGTTCCAACATTCTTGGCAGTTTGGGATCTTGAATCCTACTTACAGTACATGATCATAACATCACTGTTTTGTGGGGTTTGAAAGCGAATGGAGAAATCACTAGGCTATATCATTTGAGCAGAGTAAAAATAACTGCCAGTTCAGCTTGCTTTTGTAATGCATTTTCTGGTTCGTTTAATTTGTTAAATATTGATATAAAACCTTTCCATACAATTCATCAAATTGTTTGTCTATACTTTCGGACAATCTGACCTTTTGGGCAGATGGGTTTAAGTGAAAACAAAAATTATTATTTCATCTAGATGGCAAAATAAAGCGCCCGAAATCTAATATAACACTAATTTTACTTTGCTTTTAATTGAATACCACAAATTGGTACTGAATTGACATGGATTAAAATATTTTGTCTGGAGTCACTCTACTTTATGCGACATTTTTCTAGCTCAGTTAGAAGGAGAGTTATTGTGTTCCAAAAAGTGTGACATGCAGACAGACTTAATTTAATAGTCTCCTGCTTTAATTGAAAGGAGGGGGATAAAAAGTCTTAATTTAATAGACAGACTTAATTTAATAGTCTCCTGCTTTAATTGAAAGGAGGGGGATAAAAAGTCTGTAGGACCACTGCATTTGTGAGTGTAAAGGACTGTCTTACAAGGAACCTGCATTGCATGTGATCTACTGGAGTTAAGTCATTCACACAAATTGGTTCACCCTCCTTGACTTTTAAAAGAGCATTATGCAAACTATGGTATCGTACAGAAACAGTTGGACTGATCATGTTGGACTTGTCAAGTACCTTGAAATGATCTTTCTCATTTATGAATAATCTGGCATCATGGTCTTCTTTTACAGGAAATTCAACAGATATTATTGGTATTAGTAAACAGTGTAAAAACTCGGCTTGAAATGTTTTCTCATTTATGAAGAATCTGGCATGGTCTTCTTTTACCTGAAATTGAAAAGATATTGTTAGTATTTTAAACTGAGTAAAAATTCAGCTATATTGTACATTCTGTTAGCTTCAATATTTTGTGGTTAAAATTGAAATTAGTCTGTAAAATTTTTATACGCCCACATTTTCATGTGGACGTATATTGTCGTCGCCCCTGTCCGCCCGTACGTCCGTCCAAAATTGCTTGTGAACACTCTACAGGTCAGAATTTTTTCCGATTTCGATGAAACTTGAAATATAGGTTTAGCACCCTAAGATCTCGGTTCCTGTCGATATTGGCATGTATCGGACTGTAACGTCAAGGATTATGGCCCCTGATTGTACGAAAAATCACGTTTTTACCTTGTGAATACTGTAGAGGTTACAATTTTTATCCGATTTTGTTTAAACTTGAAATATATATTTATAACCAACAGATCTCGGTATCTGTCGATATTCGCGCATATCGGACCAAAACTTCCGGAATTATGGCCCCTGATCATAGGAAAAATCGCGTTTTTAGCTTGTGGACCCCATAGAGGTAACAATGTTTATCCCATTCAAAAAACCGTGTGAATATATCACCGTTACACCCTAAGAATGATTGAATTCGAATTTCGTAAAAATCGGACAGAAACTGACGTACAAAATGGCCGCTCCTTGTTCGCAAATAGTGTCAAAATATCAGTGTTGTGGACCCTCTGGAGGTCACATTTTTCATCTGATTTTGATGAAACCTGAAATGCATGTTTATAACCCACAGATCTCAGTTCATTTCGATATTCGCGCATATCGGACCAAGACTTCCGGAATTATGGCCCCTGATTGTACGAAAAACCGCGTTTTAGCTTGTGGACCCCATAGAGGTCACAATTTTTATCCGTTTTACAAAACCGTTTGAATATATCACCGTTACACCCTAAGGATGATTGGGTGCGAATTTCGTAAACATCAGACCGAAACTGACGGAGAAAATGGCCGCCCCTCGTTCGCAAATGGTGACAAAGTATTGTGTATCAGGGTTGTGGATCCTCTGGAGGTTACAATTTTCATCTGATTTTGATGGAATTTACAATTCATGTTTATAACACAAATATCTTGGTTCCTGTCTATTTTCGTGCATATCGAATCGTAACTTCCTGAATTATGGCCCCTGATTGTACGAAAAATCGCGTTGTAGCTTGTGGTCCCTCTAGAGGTCACAATTATTATCCGATTTAAAAAAAAAAACGTTTGAATATATCACCGTTACACCGTAATTTTGTCTGAGTTGAGTTTCGTGAAAATCGGACCAAAATTGCCAGACATAATGGCCTCCTCTCGTACCCAAATAGTGTAAACATGGTATATCAAAGTTGGGGACCCTCTAGAGGTCACAATATTTTGATCCGATTTTGTTGAAAGTTGAAATACATGTTTATAACCCAAAGTTCTTGTTTCCTTTCGATATTCGCGCGTATTAGATTTTATATTCCTGAATTATGGCCCTTGAATGTACAAAGAATCGCGTTTTTAGCTTGTGGTCCCTCTAGAGGTCACAATTATTATTCGATTTAAAAAAACGTTCGAATATATCACCGTTACACCGTAACTTCCTGGATTATGGCTCCTAATTGTTCGAAAAATCGCATTTTTAGCATGCGGATTCTTTAGAGGTCACATTTTTTTTCCGATTTTAAAAACCGTTTAAATATATCACCATTCCACCATAGTGAAGGTTGAATTCGAACTTTGTACGCAAATCGTGTAAAAGTATGCTATGAAGGTTGTGGACCCTCTAGAGGTCACAATTTTTATCCGATTTTGATGAAACTTAAAACATATCTTTATATCCCAAAGATCTCATCTCTTTTGATATCTGGGCATTTCAGACCATAACTTTCTGGATTATTGCCCCTGATTGTACAAAAAATCCTGTTTGTTTTTAGCTTGTTCTCTATCCATCTCTTGCAAAATGTGGGTGTATCCTGCGTGGTAGGCGCTGGTCCATAATATCATTCAACTGGTGCCTTCGAAAATCCCCAGTAATTAAGCTTTCTGAAGTATGAAACAATTTTTACGAAATATTGCAAGGTGCAATAGGCTATAGGCCTACAGTTATAATATAGCGACATCCAATGTAGCAGTAGGCTTATTGCAGACGACCCAATCATGAATAAATTGCAAGAGAAGATCCATTCAAATTTAATAGAACCAAAGGGCGTTTCGATAGACCTAGCTTAAATGTCGTCACCGAATCTTAAAACACCGAGCGTATACTAGTATATATAGGGGCCCAGACATAATTACCCTTTTCGCATGGCTACCCAGGTAGCTGCTATATTTTTGTAGACATTCAGCAAGCCCCATGACAGTAGTATGGACAAATTTCCACGCATCCTTCTTGAGATAGAAAACCATTGCCAAATTATAGAGAGCCGAACTGTGGGACTTGATCTGGTCATTTTTAAGGATAGATTCATTCTCTTTGGCTATCACTCGAAAATTCTGTAGCTAGAGAAATAATATATGGCAACTGGGACTGCACATCGTCTGTTTTCAGTGCTTCCTGGTTTGTATATATTTACCAAATAGCACTGTCCAGTGTATTTACAAATGGTAACCTAAGTGGATTGACATAATCTTGTGACTAACCCAGTTTTTTCCAACTATTTCAGGATGTCATTTTTCAGTACATTTTCCTTGGTGATGATTTTCGTGGAAATGAGGAGGTGGACTGGACTGCTTCGACTTTTCAACAGCAGAGGCCACGAGAATATTGAACGCATTCTCATTTTCTTCATTTTAAAAAGTACCATATCAATGAAAGCAGGAATGTGGACGTATATTGTAGCGTTAGTGATGCTCTTATCAATTACTGTATTGATGCAGCCCGCCGCTGTACGTGTATGGTCGATAATATTCCAACTATAAAACAAATAATATGCCAAGTCAAGCCGGATACCGAACCTATCAGTGTCATCAGGCTTCCAGACAAGTGGTACTTGAATTCCTGTGGTACGTGTTGAAGAGTAATACTTCTAGCTAGTTTTGGCCGTGGTGTCTGTAGAACACGCACGTCAAGTATATAATTATTAGTACAAGTTTAGCTTATGTACTGATGTACACATCAGGTGATTATAGTTTGACAAGTTAATATCTTCATATGTTATAACTCATTACATACTGACATCTACATTAATATAACGGTAGACAGATAATGTCTATATATTTAACAGCTGTTACACAGCCCAGTATCACTGAAAGCTTGAAATAATACTGTACTTACTTTATGTCTATATCATATGGATTTAAAAACGCGTACAATTTAACTTATTATCAATTTGAACAAGAAAATCAACGTAATTAATGTTGTCCACTCTTTTGGGGAGTTTTTCGGTCACACATTTTAGACATGATTAGAATGCTTCGGAGTGAGGTAGAATGTTCAATGTTCAATCTTGGTGTAGATGTTCATTGTGGGATGTCGTGAATGTGTTGGACATCAACAAGTTATGCGTAGACAAAGCAGTGATCGGCAATTTGATTTATCAATGGTTTGGAACACGTTAATTATGATTCTAATTGAGTGGGAGTGCTGAAAACTGGTGAACAGTTTCATTACACCAATACAATGTCTGGTCGATACCTTTGATTTTAATATATGTAGAATATTTCTTGTAAATATGCAATGGGTTAATGTATTGACTGGATTCGATGATCAGCATTTTCTTCTTAGGAGAATCAGAAATAAATAATTTTATTTGTCGATGCTTTGGGATACAATTGCAAACTACAGTGCAGCGAAAGTTGAATTCTGAATTAAATTAATATCAGTTCAATGGTTCCATTTGCAAATATATGTTGGGTGAAAATAAATTTGTCAACATTCGCCACCCTCTGCCGACGATATAAATGGAATATGGTCAAAACAACTACCGCCACCTTTTATCAGGCATGTTGATGAGTTAATATAAAACCAATGTATAACTATTTTACACAAATACCAGTATTGTAATACACACCCTTAACAGGTTTTAATAGTTTTCATGTAGCGATGCGGAAAATCTTGACCGGTGAGTTTAGAGAAACACTGATCTATTTTTATACACGTCTAGTATTATTTCCAGTTGTCCTTAAACAATATGTATGGTGTACTATTTCGGCCAATCTGTTAACCATGAAAACGCGACTTGTATTTATTATATTTGATAATGTATCGATTTCTCTTACATAAACTTTATATAGGCAACAATCAATACCACGATAAATATTGATAATATTTATATGCGAATAATCTAGAAACGAGATGTATTACATATATTTAAATGGACACAACCCCACTGATTTGGGTTAACCGTGTCAGTAGTTTGGTTCTTTCCGTGGCATTATACACATTGGATAGTGTCCACGATCAGACAAAAATATATTGTCTATATGTAGGATCCAAATTTTCTGACATCTCTGTTTCTTTCTTTTAAAAGATGGAATGCTTCTTTATTTGAAAAAATTAAAATTAGACGTATTGTTTTTTGATTGAAATATTTTTTTCTTTTTTTTTAAAAATAGGAACAGGTAACAATAAAAGTCTTTTGACGTTATTAGGGAAATCATACGATTTTTGATGACCAATACACCGAAGGGTTGGAATCGTAATGGGCCATAATAGCGTGCCTTATTAATAGTTCCTGTGACTGCTATATAGATCAAATAGAGCGTATTAGTATAAGATTAGTATACAAGGTGTAAACAACTGTTTAGATACGGCTGTATGAAAATCTACAATACTGTAGTTTAGTGTATGAAAACAACCATTATATTCTTTGTCTGGTTATAGCTTAAAAAGTTACTCTTAACTTCATAATAATAATCACATGGTATGTATGAAATGAATGCAGTTCTTAACCGGTGTCTCATATTACATTCGTACTCTATCACTAAAATTCCATCTAGAAAAAGCGACGCAGTATTACAAAATGGGGCTTCATTTCTTTTCCGAACTAGAAAACCATAATATTATAATATCATTATAGACGTTTCTTTCCTTCACGACTTGGGCCTACATGTAACTTTCAAAAAAGCGATGTACAAAGTGGCTCATATAGAACACCATATTATAGAAGACTATGACGCGATTACTACAGAGTCTGAAGTTTTATCAACGATAGAGGCAAATAGCTGACTGTAGTTACCTACATATTTATACACAGTGAACTCATCTAACATTTAACAGGTGTTTATACTGTTACAGATTTTATATTGAAACATGTGGGAATATATTGAGGGTTTTTAGATAAGGTGTGTTTATGCTACTTATGCGAGTAAGTGTCTATATATTTATATATTTAAACAGAAGCTTGTTGAATATTTCGGGCTGTGTAGATTATTGAGGATTTTCTAGGCTTGTCAAGGTGTACTTTGCTACCGTTGTGAGTATAGTATTATCTTGTATAGAGTAGACTGCTAACAATGAAGTGTTGGACTTCGTAAACTTATATAGATTCATACATTTTATCATCACAACGGGTTATGTATTTATCCGGTGTTATTATAATATCATGCATGGGACAGGACAGGGTAGGCTACTATTATTTTAACTACCTGATCATACTACTTTATCGTGGAAAATCTGTTACTCTTGCATGTTTTCCTGGTTGGTAATCTGTCTGTGTTTACTATGCTTAGACTTGACTATTCCTTAGAATAGAAGGTACAATATTAAATAGTGATTGCATTTTATCGGACGTGTCTGAAAAGATTTATTTACATTTTTAGGAGTGTAAAGATATCGCTATAACGACCCAGAAATTTGTATTAAAGTTTACAACCAAGATTCCCTGAAATATTTATTGACAGAGAGATAGCTTGCTTTATGATCAGATGATGTTATTTACCCTGTAATTAACCATAATACTGCTGTTGTGAGGTAGTTCAGTCCAATAGGCGCCTGTTACGTGGAGAATATTTAAAACATAACATCTAGCTATTACTAATTATACTCGATTGTCTACCTAACAAAAATTAGTGAGTATTGCCACTGGTTTCTCACGTTGGTATTATTATATCTACTGAAAGAGAATCGGTTTCAGACGAGTTATTTGCACCTGAGTTAGAAATCGGAACAAACCAGTTATTTGATAATCTCACTTACGTACATGGATGTAACAGACTTTAGACATTATACTTAGTCATAGCTCAATGTTATTTTAGAAATATTTTCCACGTTACAGGCGCGTAGGCTGTGGTTCACTCCAGGTTTCGGGGGCGAGGGGACTCCATTCCACAGTAATCCCATTTTCATATCAATTTTAGTAATCGATTGCTTTAAAAAAAGTTAAAAAATTCAATTTAGGCAAAAATAAGTTGAAAGTTTGTTGATCTGTTGTGTTATTTTGATCGGTGAATTCTATAAGAATTATGTACAAAACAAAGCGACAGATCAAAGAGGGAGTGCCATTTTAAGTTATGTCCTCGGTAATGCAGGACCTGCGGGATGTATATGTAGACCCCCCCCCCCCCTACCCCCGGTCACCTAAAAACCCTGATCAGGTGGTTACAAATTGAAAGATAGTACAGTAATCATAAAGCTTGAAATCCATTAATACGAGCTGATAAATTAATAGTGGTGATTTAAAAGAAATATAAAATAAAAAAAGATTATTTTTTTATTGTGTCTTTGTGTAGCGGTTCAGAACAATCTATAGCTAACGTTATTTAGGTCGAAACATTTAATTTTATACCATCCATAATACGAGGTGACACATTAGTGTACCATCACCTGGTTTTATCACGGGAACATACATAAATAACTGTCATGACAAGTCGAGTGGTTTCTTCTTTCTTTAAATAATGCGAAGCTTTAAAAGCATTATATATACATGCATATATATATAAAAAACCTTATTGGGCTTGTTGATAAATTGTTGTCTCTATAATCCTTGAACTCTTTTGATCTGACAACCAGACGTTTTCAAAGCACACTTTGACCTATCAAAAAGCAAATGTGGTAATGTCAGAGAAATGTGGTTTATCGTTCTAAATATCATCATCAGAGATAGAGAGATATGTAGTCAGTGTGTATTTATATGTCTAGAAATAACGTGGTATATAAAACTATCGTTCATAGCTCATTGCATGTCGTATGCCCGCCTTCATTTTAACCTGGTTGGTGCACAGAAGAAGGACGTTAAACTCCATTTCACCCCATATTCCATACAATTGGCAATGGGGTAAAAATTGCCCGGACCGCGGTGTTTCCACCAACTTATTTGTCCAACTGTCAAGGTTTTTTTTACGTGCCCGGGCACGGGGACCGCGGTTTTTCGTCCCCCCGCCTTTACGAGTGGCTTATATATTCTACTGAATACATTAAAGGTCAAATTCGAGAAATCATTAAATACTATTATTTCAATCTTTTAGTACCAATATTCATTTCATTCGAATAAAACTTTTGAGTATATTTGGCCCATCCCCCCAAAAAAATAAAAATAAATAAATAAATAAATAGATAAATAGATAAATAAATAGATAAATAAATACATAAATAGATAACATGTTTATTGCGCCATTAAAATAGAAATGAAATGAAATGAAATGAAATGGGGTTTAACGTCCTACTGTTTTGCTCCGAACTGGGCTAATGAAGACGGCCATTAAAATAGCGTGTCCATGTAAGAGGAAAGTATGTAATAGGGATTGGGTAGAAATTATGAATGGTAGTTATAGGCTTCCAAAGATTGGTGCTATTATGTGTACCGCTCCAGTCTTATAAAATCTTTGCGTTGATTTAACATAATATTATTCAGGTAAGATTAATGTTAGTTGCATAGGCCTACTTTGTGAAAGATAATAATGATTTAAAAGAATGTCGAGGACTTATTACTCGTCTTCTTATTGAATGCAGACTTCAATGCATGTCCATAAACTAATACTAGTTAAGCATGCAAGTTTTTAATTTTAACAAATTACAGTAGAACGTTAAAAACCCCATTTAATTTTATTTCACAAATTAGTGTCACGGTAAATTAGTTACCGATTCATAATACCAAGCCTGGTCGGCATAATGATATTGAAAACGTTAGAGTTAGATGCATATTCATCTCCTTTTTGAATATAGACTTTATTTTCATATACAAAAAATACATGTTTTAAGATAATTAATATTTGCTATTTAATCATACAAGTTCGTAATGTATAAAATTATGTCACTTTTAATGTGTTAACATTTCATATTAGTTCTTTTGGCTTGTGGGGGGTTGGATGGCTGAATGGTTAGCGTGCGCGCGCTGTATCATAAAGTCTGTCATTGAGTCGACTGGCGTGGTTTCGAATCCCCGGTTGTACGTGGCAAGGAGTAGGATCGCCTGTCCATCCTCGTGGGTTTTCTCCGGGTCCTCCGGTTTCCTCCCACTGCTAAAGACCCCTACGCGCAAGCGAATTATGTAAATAAAAAATTAAACCATACGTTAGTCCCGAAATGACCTAGTTTGTTTGTCGAGTGGACGTTAAACCCCATTTCTCTCTCTCTCTCTTTTGGCTTGTACAATATTATTAACGTTAAATACATAGAAACTGAGATACTGGAGTGTAAGGATCGTAGTAGCATGATTAGAATCTTAATTACTTATAATTTATCGACTCTACAATAATTAAAATTAACTGGTATTTTAAAGTGGTTATTCGACTCTTTGATTAGTGGATTTCCCCTAATTGCAATATAAATTTCCTGTACATGTATTATAATATATTATGTGATCTATACATAAAATGACATGTACAATATTCCACGGGAATGACATGAATTCTATTTTTATTTTATATGTATAAAATCGATACGAGACAGTGTCTATTTATAGTGATCACGTTACACAATTATTGGAAATTCCATTATTGCTTAACTCCGTACCGTTTGTGCTATACTAAATATCATTTTCTAAAACAAGGATTAAAGTTGCCACATGTATGTATAAATTATACTATATTAGATTTAGGTTAAAACCAATTTAAGACACAACATTTACTACACTTCTTCATTGACTGGCGCACTGGTTCGTTTGTTTGGGCAAGGCGGAGTTCAATCCATCCATGTACGTAACCAAAGGGTCTCGTGTTTTCATCTAAACGACTAGACACGCATTTCCTTTCAGCAGTGGCGGAACCACCTCTGTTAGGTGAGAACCGGGCTTAACACATCCAGTTTGTTCTTCTCGGACCATCACACTACCACCACTGATAAGATTGGATAGGAAAGACATGTAGTTATAAGTCCACATCAACGCACAGATAAGAATTTTGCCCGGACAACGACTTTTCCCACTCTTCATTGCAGTCCAACTCAAGAGGGTTCTTTTAGGTGTATACGGGTGGATCTCGCGGTTTTCGAACCATCCGAACAATACTTGTCAACCCTAGGCAGTACCCTTGACAAATGGGAACAAGACCGGGGAATCGAATCAGGTGCATTCTAGTCTAAAAGCCCATTGTTCTTAGCGCTCGATTACCGTGTCACTCTGTTTATTTATCGGACGGTAAACTACTATTTCCGTTTAATATCGAAGTATAATATGTTCTTAGAGAAAATGATTCTAGAATAAAATTATAAGCTGATGTGGAAGTAGGAAGTTGTAAAAGTGAGATCAGTTTCTATTATTATTAACGCTAAAACAATATTCACTGTTTGTGGACACTTTCGCAGTAAAATAATAATATTAGCATTTCCGGAGAATTTTCAAGTTGACCGGCCTAGTTTCTTAAGGTCGTTTGTGTACATCCTTCTATATAAATATATATATCGTGTTGATTCGTTATTAAGATATATATTTATCTAACATATCTAATAGTTGTGCACCAGTCACTGATGTGTCGCCTATAGTAGGTGCAGTCCGTTTAATCTTTTAACTATGCTTATTTTGATTATTTCAGATTTGTTTGGGGCTGGTTCTGGAATCGCGACAAAGAGGTAAATTTCGTAGCATAGGGGAAAATTCTCAAATATACGAGGCTGTTACAGCGTAGGACTGTGGTAAACGGCTGATGTAGTTGTATCAGTACAATTGTTTTTTTTTGGAGTTCCGTGATTATTTTTAAAGTTTAGTTTCACATCCGTTTCTTGATCCCGGCGCCAACACAGTTACTTATATTCAAAGTTTCCTGTTGTTTAAATTGGTTGACATTGTGAATTATATTTTATGATTTACACGCACCGTTATAGTGCTCCATTTATACTGTGTGTTTAATATAAACATTAAAAGGTAAATTTATATTCTTAAGGATTGTAAGGCCTGCTGTGTTTCATGTTCGTTTCCTACCACAGACTTTTGTATTAGCAGTGTTATACGTGTATCATAACGCGTTACACTTCATTTACATTCATTAAAAGGACAAGTGAAGTATACCATCCCAAACGTATCTTGATCGAATCTTTATATACAGACATTTGATATTGAGACCGTCATGCACCCTGAGTTTGTACAAAGGTAGAAAAAGTATTTTCCATAGAAAAGAATTGTTGTTTGAAATTTTGATCACAGTTTTCCCGTTGTCGTTCAAATCAACAATCAAGATGGGTAACAAGTGCAGTAGTCGTAAACAGAAACCGAAATCAACCCACGAACTCAACATGGAAGCTCGTATGGAGCTGGTCAATACAAAGGAAAACGAAGTTAAATTCGACGATAACCTTTGTGCAAATGACTGTATGGATGCTTCGGTATCTAAAGAAAAAAATATTACTTTACGCCAAGCAGCTTTACGCAATCGGTCCATATCATGTCTTACAGAGACTGACCATCTAGCAATTGCCACAGATCCAAAGGATTTTGTATTTGATTTTGAAAATCTTGTTCTTGAAGGAGGAGGAAATAAAGGCCTGGCTTACTGTGGAGCTATAAAATACCTTCACGAAGTTGGGGTGATGAAAAACATCAAACGAATCGCGGGAGCTAGTGCGGGCGCCATGACAGCTGCTTTGATAACAGTAGGATATAATCCAGAAGAAATTGAGGATTTTTTGGGAAACAATATTTCTGACGTGTTCATAGATCACAGTTGTGGCTATTGCAGTCTTCTACCAAATCTCATTTCTGGATATGGGTGGAATCCTGGGAAAAAAATTTATAAGTGGTTTGGCGATAAAATGCGACTTAAGACGGGCAACCCGGATGTGACGTTTCAAGAAGTTTATCAACAATTCGGAATAGAGCTATGTGTTGTTGTAACAAACTTAAGTCTAATGACTACCGAGTATTGTCACCCGAAGACTACGCCCAATATGGCTGTACGCTTTGCTGTTAGAATGTCCATGGCCATTCCCGGCATGTTTAGTGCTACTAAATTCACGTCTTACGGCCAAACGGATGTATATGTTGATGGTGGCGTCCTCTGCAACTATCCCATTCATTGTTTTGATGGTTGGTATCTATCTATGGAACCGGGTAACAGTTTTATAGAAAAGTTACAACCATTAAGTGAATTGCCCCGTCTCTATGATAAAACAGAGCGATTCGGAACTTTTAATTCCAAGACTCTGGGTTTTTTATTATTTGCCGATAATGAAAGAGACATATTAAGATATAATTTAGAAAATAGAATTGGAGTTCTGCAGCCATTAAAACCATCTTCGTCAACCAAATTATTTGAAGAAAAATCAAAGAAGAAACAAATACAAGATAAACTTGCTGTCGAACATGGACGAGTCGTCAGAGCTGTTGATTCGTTTCTTAAGGTAAGAGTTTCGGTGATGTGTTTGTCCAAGGCGTAATCTGTAGAAATTGTTGCGATCCCACGCATGTCCGTGTCAAGGAGAATCGTCGCTTACCCATCCTTTAACCAAATGGTTCGCCCAGCTGCCAACGAATTATTGAAATAAAAACTATATATGCTCGTCCCGAAATAGCCTACAACTTTGTTGATTGTGTATGTGTGTGCTGTCCAGTCAAAATTTCCTTCACAGCACAACGCACAGCGTATGGGCCGTTTTATGAGCTGATGGTGGTTCTCTGTACAGTTATATATCCTCTCAATTTGTCTCTCGAATCATGTTAGAGGCCCTATGTCGGAGTAAAACAGGGAAAAATTATAGGTTCCTATAGGAATTTTTATGGCTGCGATTTTTCCCTCTGACTGGTAGATGCCCACGCATGAAAGCACAAGCTGACTACAGTTAATCTCATGAAATGAATGGGACAAATGCACCAATTAAGGATTACATCTGCAGCCGATAGATGGTAATTGTGTGTAATCCTGATGCTAATAGCTCTCAATTAAGAATATTTCAGCCAGTTGCTAGTTTTGTTAATGGCAGAATACGTCGGTATACATCACTGATAAGGGTCATTATGGTGACCACCCTGGCGTTGATGCTGACGTCATCTGCTGTTAATATAGCGAATAATTTGATGCCCATAACGTATGTATAGTCTCAAAAATCGCAGCTCGGGCTTGCTTATGTGAAAAGTTATAACAGTTTAAATAGTTATGGCTATTTGGCGACTATCTTGGATTTTTCCTTGACTTCATGCGTGTTTCATCTGGCGTTTTAGTTTAACAAAATGTTTGGCCCTAAAACCTAGATATAGATACCAAAATTGTCCCTTAACAGGAATAACAGAGGCGTTATGTCCAGTTATATGGAGTGTTGACCATCTCTTGAATTGTATACTTCCTTCTCATGATTAATAATGGCCACCCAATTAAGGGACATATAAACTCACACAGTATTATCCTTAATCGGCTGACAGACTAAACCTAATTGGTGTATAAAAATAGGACGTTAAACCTCATTTCATTTCATTTATATATTTTCAGGTACTCAAACGACATAACATAGATAACAATGACGATATAACACTAGAAGAATTAGAGAACGCCTTTAAAGATGAACAGCTGACAAAAGAAGAAAAGACTCTGTTATTTGGTAAAGATATCGATGTCCATGAAGCTTTTCAATTGTTGGATAACGATAAAAGTGGCCAGATTAAATACAGCGAGCTTATTCATTTTATCGAATCAACTGGTATATGTTTTCAGACCAGATTTTTAGGTTATCAGCGCAAGGACGTTAAAAACTTTGTGTCATTCCTTGATTCTCTGCAGTCAACTTTATTAACAAACGTTAAGAGGATTTATGTGGATGAGCGGGATATGGAGAGGACAGTGGGAATTAATACCGGCCATATTGGAACCACCGATTTTAAGTGTGAAGAAGCTGATCGCGAGTTCGTCGTTGCACGTGGTTATAATGCGACCAAATCGTACTTACAATATTGCGCTGCAACACGTGATCTTCCTAAATCTTCTCTCCCTAAGTCATGTTTGCCTGTAATAGCTGAAGCTACCAAACAAGATAATGACTTACCGTATGTTGACGCCAATAATGCTATTAACGAGACGACCCAATTTGTTCAGTAGAATTCAGTGATTCCCAATCTTTTCCCATTCGTGAACCCCTTTAACAAATCCCAGCCCATAAGGCATCTGTATGTATTTTATTCATTAAATTATATTAGGGACGTTCAGACTTCACATAACATATTCACATAAATCTTTGATAAACATGTGCCATATTAATCTGATAAAAATATTTAAAGTCATTCTGATAGAAACCAAGATGATCGCCATTCTGATAAAACCAAGATGATCACACCATTCCTATTAATGTGACCAAGCTACTGAAATGCATTGTCCGAATAACAATAATTTAATATTGAATTTTAATTAGCTATCTATTATTTCTCGAACCACCTCTTTTGCCGTGGAGGTCCTAAGGATCCCTTTGATTTTGCAGACCTCCCAGTTTATTTCACGTACCTGAAGACCAAAACATACCACAGATCATCATCGACCAACAGTTGAAACTGTGACTTTTTTTTAAGCTAGTCGATGATGTTAGTGTTACTGCTTGTAAATATCGTGTTCGCGCGATCAGAAATCTCGTACGTTCAAACTTGAATGCTAGATTTTAAACGCGATAAGCACTGTTGTTAGTGTTTTAAACTTTCGATTATACACCAACTTCACGATTTCACGATATGTGTTCATAGAATTAATATTATAGCCCACATTATTCACAACTTGTTATTTGGTGATCACCGTAATCACGATCAGTGATCACCAAAACAGAAGAAAGCAGAATACATATTAAATGATTATCATTCAACAATATAACAAGGATTCATTCGCTATGTTGATTTTATGAATATATTCGTCTTTTTAAATTGTATTGTGAATTTAGTATTGTACTAATAAAAGGTATACGTTCTAGTTTGGGATACGTTATGGCTGTTCCTAAGTTGTTTCTTCGGCTCAAAAAGCGTACTTTTTTGTATCGTGTTTTATGTTCTATTTTTGTATGGTAGTAATACTGAACCTGTACCGCTAAATAAAATAGTATTTTGTGCTGTATTGTTTGAAATGTTTCCCAGATAAATCACCAAAGGAAATAAATCACACTACTACTATGGAGATCTGTTTCTATATCCTACCACTACAGATATAATAGCTATATTTAAGATATCCTTATCCATAATCGAGGAATACGTTAACAGACCCCCCCCCCCCCATCCATTGCAGCTGTCCTAGTTATCTGTTTATTGTTAGAATATAAAAATGTAAAATGGGGTCGCCGTGGTTGTGTGGTTAGAGAACTGGTGCCTAGTTGGTGTCGTATATTTATCAAAGATTTCCTGCCAGTTATATTTCGGAAAAGTGGCGACCCTAAACAGGTAATTGTCGTATGTTAGACTTTAATGCTGTTTGTATATACATGCAAACTGACCCAGTCATCCAAATGCCGTTGTATTAAGCTGTCAATAATATTATAATCTCAATGTTGCAAAGACCGGTAGGTTTGGTTAGTTTTCTTCCTGTCTCTGCTGTTTATAAAATGTTACCGGACGCTGTTATGGTGTAATAGTGTTTTTGTATAAATCATGACTTACATCTATCCTGACTTGAACTGACCTTTACACTCGACCACGAGACACATGCACACAAGTTAAACATTATACCGTTTTTAGGGATAGTCTGTGGATTTAAAATTTACAAACGTGATCGGTTGCTCGCGAGGTTAAATTTCAAGAAAACGATTTATATCAAATTTCACCACAGAGATTGTAAAAAATATGTACAGATCCTTTGTTTAGTATTAAATCAATTCGTAATATCAATAAAATCAAAAATGTATTGGTGTAAGGGGTGCGTGTATAATGTGTGTACGTTCGCTGATCACGTTTCGTCGCCGCGATTCACCCCCAAATATGAGGTATCATATTAGCCAGCATGACCCCGTGAATGGTTTAGGTCATTGAATTTAGGCCCCTGCAGATTTGTGCTGCGCCCCGGGTGAACCACGCTTCCATGTCGCTCTCCACCCCCACAATGTGTATCAAATTAAACAGTTTGACCCCGTGAATGTTTTAGGTCATCGAATTTGGGCCCCGGCGAATTGGGCCTCGGGCGAATTTGGGCCCCGGGTTAAGCCGAGTATCCTGCAAGTATTAAATAAAATTCTTATTCGATCCCCACCAGATATAGGAACTTTTATATTTTGCGAATTAGAGAAAAGGGTTTTAAATTTAAATCCAATACTACTGTTTTAAACATAATCGCTTCTTCTCTTTTTTCAAAATAAATGCTACATACATAGTCACAATTTAAATTACATTCATTTTGATCCAACAATTTTTTAAATCGATTAAGTTATGACCACTTGATAAACAAACTTGAACAATTAATTATTAAAATAGATTCATCGTATCTTAAGTAATGACTGCTTAAGCTCACTGTGTCTCAGACAAAATAAAAATGACAGTTATTCTATCTTTGTTGTAGAAACCATTTCATTCTTCATTAGGTGTTTTTGTATACGCAGATATACATAATAACAACAGCTACATTGACATAAAATATATGTTTTTTTTTTAATTTTGAAATAAAAATGTGAAGAATATGGATTGTTGTGTCTGTAATATGAAATAAAATACATTAATCCATGAGTTAACGGTGCAATATATATATATATATATATATATATCTATTACGTATTTCCATGACAAACCCCCTTTGTTTTTTTAACACTAGTTATATAGTATCGTCGCCTCAATTGTATTAAAATGCTAATTTCTCAGGTAGGGGAGTTGGGATGGCCTAGTGGTCTAAAGTGTCACGTTTCGACCTCTATCTGACTGGTCACATCTAGCTTGCTGTTGTGGTTGCGATCCCTGGTGTGAGCGTATGTGGCTTGGAGATAGGGGCGCCTTCTCAGCCTCGTGGGTTTACTCCGGGCACTCAGGTTTACTCCCACAGGAAAGATCCCTGCGCGTGCACTAAGATAACACAAATGAAAATAAGACAACTTGTTTGCGATATCACCTTCGTTGGAAGCGGACGTTAATAACTGAGAACAACAACAAGGTAGAGGGCAATGGTTGTTCTATGAGTATGAAGCTGGCGCACCATGACCAAGCATGGTCGGGCTCGACCCAGTCTGGTCCTTCGTTGACAGTGGTATTGGACGCAGTACCTTACAATAAACACATGTACCTCTAATCCCTAGATCTTCTCACGGGCGTTAAAGATTCCCCGACAGAAGTCGACTCACTGACCTTATGACCCAGACATTAGAAACTTGATACACACTCTTATTTACAGATAAATTTGAAATATAGACAATCCCACAAAGTGACATCGCTGTAAACAAAATACAAGCTCTTTTAAAACAATGTTATTTTTAAGTATATTTTAATTCCTCTTATATTTTTGGGTGGTCTTTTCTACACACAAGATGTTAAAGAAACACTACCTCTTTAGGAGACACGCGGATATAATTTAACACCCACTTATCCGGACGAACCAGAATCAAACCCGGTAGTTTATATTTATTGAGTCAGAGTCACCGTGGCTCCTTATATTCTTGTAGATATACATCTTGCGTGTATTGACTACCACAACGGTTGCTTAGTATAGTCACAACCAATGTGGCTCCCTATGTCTTAGGTAGATGTACATTTCAAGTGTGTTGAATAGCAAAATCATCATCAGCCACTGTACTTGTTTCTTACCTTTCAGGTCGAGGAAGTTTCTTTGGATTTTCGAGCCTAGTTCCCTCATGTGGGGGGGGGGGGGATGAGCTAGACGTTCCGATGAAACAAATCCACCCGTGTACTCGTTGCTGTGTACTTAAAATTACCTTTGATTCCACAGATGAAGTGACAGTACATTGTCTCTTTAAGCCAAATATTTAACATATGGTTTTAATAGAATATTGGAACATGTATAATGGCGTCTTAATTCTATTCGAGTGCATTAAGTAAACATCTAGGGTATTATATATACTCGACATGACACGCCTAGATTATTTTATTCATATTGTTAGAGTTTGTTTACACGACTTTAAAACTCGGTAAACACAGGTTAACTTTTCAAGGGTTTGTATGAATAAAATACATATACACTCTTAAAGGAGCAGATCCGTTAGCCAGGAAACGTAAAGTGACTTATGAAAATATATATGCATATATGTTGCATATTTTTAACATTGGATGTGCTAGAAATAGATTGGATGCCAAATCAACCCTTGTCGCAATGTTTTAAGATTCATCAGATGTCGTATTTAAACAGACGTTCGTGGTGTTCAATTGATCCAGAGCACAGCTTTGCAATCATCATTCCACCAGTATTAGTTAAGGTTGGGGTTATTTTTATTATGATATGCTAGTTGGACTTGATACAAAATCTTGTAAAAAATGACAATTTTAGGATCAACGGCAGTATATTTTAAATCTCTAAATATTCCGTAAAATATAGATTATAAAAAATCTATTTTAAGAGATTTAAGATTTCCTGAACAAATAATAAACCAGGGCCTCGCTTATTCCGATCAAGTATGTAATTCCATTGGTTGTAGGACAACCCTTATACGATTAACTATTGGATATTAAATCAGTACCGGTAACTCTCTTCCGGGCAACATTTATAGGGCGCAGATGAAAACCGGAGAAAACCCACCAAAAATAAATAGTCGACACGTGGAGTCATGGACAGAACTCGCATAAAGAAACCTATGACGACTTCAGATAAGCTTTTGATAAGTGTTATAAATAGGATATTGATAATATTGTCCGTAAAATTAATTCGTAAGTACATGTAATTTAAATAATACAGTGCAAACAATGTATCTAACATTTGGTGCTCTGACAAGCGTTTAAACAAACAGATGGGGCAGCAAGGTTGTTCATGCAATTGTCGAATTACCGAAACTGAAAGTAGAATATTAGTACATTTCAACGTAACCAACATTCTTCTATGCCATACCAACAAGACAATAATACTAATGACCAATCAAACGTGAGAAAGGACTATAACTAGAAATAACTACATTCAAGGAAACTGATTGGAAACTAATAGTTTCTGTGTCCTGTTAAATTTGGAAGGAAGTTGCAATTACTGTCAGAACACTGAACTTCAACGGAAACTTGGCGTAATTATCTGTAAAATTATATTATGTCTAGAGTAGACACCATAACACGGGAAATGTCAACAATTGTATTGCATTTAAAATATAATACGAGCGTATTTTAATAAAGAACTGTTTATTTCATTTTTGGGATGGCCCAGTGAGTATGCCGCTGATTCACTAAAGAAGAGTATCTGGTTCGATTCTTGTGATGGACGAGAAAGTTCCACAAGCCTTATCAGGGTGGTTTTTCGTTATTAGTTTGAGGCCAAGGAACACGTTAGATTTCAGCAAATCGTTATGACTTTTGTTATTAAAATACACAACAGCATAGGCAGTTGATAGGGCACGGCATTAACAAAATAACGAAATCTAAGATGATTATCATGTTTTAGAATATATCTAAATGGACCTTTGTACCTTACACGCAACAAGAATAACCTTTTCTGACGGACCTCGGTTAATAAGAAAAATGCCGTTCGGATTTGACAGGAGTACACATTAACGTATACGTTATTGAACCTTTGAAGAATAATGTCCATTGGTTTAGTCTAAAAAAATCAAATCAAATCAAATCGAAGTATTGTGCAGGCGAAACATTAAGCATAATTCCATTTCTCCAAAGTGTTATTTCTCCTTTAATGCAAGTAGATATTATGATTTTCCTTTTGACGTTTACCTAATTCAAATCCTATTTCTTCAAAGCGATATTTCCTCTGTGATGCATGGTACATGCATGTTTCTATTTCGCTGTCACTAATTATGAGACATGTTTGCATAACTAGTTAAATTTTAACCCGACATCAACTTGTCCAAGTAGTTACATCAGTTCTTTTTACAATTAATTATATAAAATATGACCAATACTTGAAAGAAAACGAGCAATATTGTTATTTCTTTTTCTTTTAAAGAAGAGAACCCCGACGAAAAAGCAACATAAAAACTTAAATGAAGAACCTGTTCATGTTGAAACAACACGTTTAAAACTTGTACCAATGTATAAAAGGTAAATTTTAGTGTAATTATAGATGTTAAAATTTAGGTTTATTCTATTAAAGCCCCAGTGTGACGGACTGAGGGGTAATCTTTAGGTCGTAATTTAGCCGATTAAAGGGCCAATCTCGTATGGATAAAACCAGACTTTTACTTTATGAAAATAACGTATAGGTGAAATTTACCTTTCGCTATCAAGTACATCACTGTATAGACCTCCAAAGAAACGGCAATCGCGATTATCGGGTTACCCAACGAAACAATTGACCCGAAATCTTAAAAGGGTTACGTGTCCGGATAAGCAGTTTTGAAATTCACGTCCAAACGACTCAATATTATGAGCTGAAATTTTGAAATAAGGTACATTCCTCTGTATTCTGGTGCTTAAATTTGATACGTACACAGACTTTTAAATTTGAGACTGTACAAAACGGGGTAGTCCCATTAAAACAAACCTATAGGTTAGATATTCAGTAACAATATGAATTGTCAATAACTTTTATGGGCATTTGCACTTTTTGGTAAGATTAATTTTGTATTGTGTATGGTCTGAATATCTTTTCTGTGATATCGCGAAATAAGATTTAGAAATGCAAGTTTTACATATGGCAAACATCTGACGTGGTACTGGGCTGGAAAGAATACTTAAAAAACCCAACACAAACTTGTGACGTATATTTAGTTAAATTTTTAGCCGTTTTGTTTCCGTTCGTTTTAACTTTACACGGTCATATAAGTTTTGGTCGTTTTGGATTAGCGCCTTTTCGTCTATATCACTTTTAAACAAGCCGTTGCCATCTTTACGTTTCACTGAACCTCTTTCATACGCCTCTATTTAATTCGATTGGATCCAAATCTGAAAATTACCTATCGTTGCGATCTTGATTTTGAGTTCTTTAATAATTAATTGGTATACATTCAGGCTTGGATTTTCAAAAGTTTCTGAAAAATGTAAACAAACTATTCCCAAATTTTAGCCAACCATCGCTGAGTTTATTGACTGGAAATCCTAGTGGTACTTAGGGGTAATTGACCGACACCAACATAAATATACCGGAATCGACTGCAGCTTACCGGATCCGGTTAAATATTTACCGGAATCAGGTTAACTCACAATGCGTGATTTGCATTTTTCGGAAAATATCAAATCTCTCCAGACTTCATCCACGCTTCACCGGGCCGTAGCTAGCCCAAAAATTTTGGCGAGGTGTGGGGGGGGGGGGGGGGCTTGGGTGGCAAGGGCTTCTAGGGTCGCCAATAGGGTGCTCTTTGGAAAATAGGGTTTTTAGCACCTGATGAGGGGATTTATGAAAATGACGGAAAATTTCAATTTTGAGACTGAATTTGCAATATGATATTTTGATATTATAATATATGAGCAAAACGAAGAATTTGGAATCGGGTTGGATCAGTACGTGCGACTTGTTTGAATTTTGAAGATTATCACGTCGTTTTGGGCGCCCAATTGATTTGTAGGCGCCTAACCAATCTCACTCGGCAATATGGGCGCCCCGCCAATTATATTATAGGAGCCCATGATCTCCCTGTGGACGGCCCAACCCTCTCAGCATTATGGGCGCCCCTCCGGGATGAGGCACCCTATTGATTAAGTCGTGGGCGCCCAACCAATCTCACTCGGCATTATGCATTATGTGCAGCCCGACAATCATTATATTGTCATTATGCCCCCCCCCCCCAAAGATCACACAGCTTTGGACGCCCCCTCAATCAAGTTGTGTTAATCGTGTGATTCATTATGAGGGGGGGGGGGGTACCTCATATAACGACATGTTTGGCGAGGCATTCATAAAACCAATCTCGTCGTGGGCGTGCAAACCGTGTCACTCGGATTTATGGGCGCCGATTTTTTTTCCAGGGGGCGCTCACTCGACTCAGCCGATCTGATCTGTGCAACTGACCACCACAAGAGGAAACACTCATTAGGTGTCAGGAGGCATCGCTATACCTTACACTTTTTCAGAGCACGACACCATTATTTATTCAGAGCACGGTTTTCTTAATTTCGAAGCACGTTTGTGCTCCAAGGCACATTCTTTTAGGCCATGTACTGGGGTGAAAGACCAGAACGACAAGGCACTATTCCATATTGATGTGGCAACTTATTCCTTGCAAATCATCACAACAGCCAATGGTCGACGAGTCATTAGTACAGCAAAACCTCGGCTATACATTCCCAAATTGGTAGTGGGCAGGGGCAGATATAGAAATTGAGCCTTGTTCAGGTGGAACAGAAACGAATAATTCGCAGCTGAAAGTTTAAAAACGTGTAGGCCTAATGATCTGAATGCACGGGACTCCAATGCTAAGCAAAAACTTATCTCAAATTAATATAAAGCCTCTTGCCTCGTTCACATAATCGGCAATGGCCTGTGGATGGATTTCAGAATCTCAATTTACGTAGCATCTCAATTTACGTCTAACGCCAGCTTGTTCACAGCAAAATTACAGATTCAGTAAAAACAACGATGGTGAAATATTTTATTTTTAAACGATTTATTTTATTTGTAAACGATTTTTAACTACATCTATAAGTATATAATTGATTAAGAAACAAGATATAAGTTGGACCATATTAAACAATATCTTAAAATAAGTTGGTATAGATAAAAAAATATTAAATGAGGTTTCAAGCAAAAATCTTATTAAAAGTATATAATTCATTAATTTGGCCTGATGAATTATCGATTGGCCCACATTAAACAATATATTAAAATAAGTGGGTATAGATAAAAGATAAATGTGGTTACACATAAAAATCTCGACCCCACTACCACCCCCATATGTTTATTTGTCTAAAATTTCGAAATAATTTTGGTCCCATTAAAATTACCATAAATTGGTATGTTCCAAATTTAAGGAAAAGGGAAAATTTACAAATTTGGACTTGTAGCGTGACGGACCAACAGGCATAATAGATCTACCGCCCTCCACCCAATCACATGATGTTGGATAGTCGAAAATTTCGAAATAATTTTGATCCCGTTTAAATTCCCATAACGGTTATGTTCCAAGTTTAGGAAAATAGAAAATTTAGAATTTTGTTCTGTAACCTTAAAATATGGGCATATAAAAATATTTAATTATTGTTTAATATAGGCGTATAAGAAAAACTAAATAATGTATAATTATTAGGGAAATACAAATATAAATCAAAATCTCTTATCTATGAGTAAATAATTGATTAAGAAATAATATAATCTATTCAATAGATGAATTATTTGAATTTTTGACCTCATTCTATGTTACCCTAACACAACTTACAATATAAACATGTGAATATTTATATCAATCTTTGTAGGCTTTTATGACAATCTCTAGAGACTGGTATCATCATATTATAGTATATACTTATTTGAAACAATGATGTAGATATGAGTAGTCAGTATTAAAAGCCAGCTAAATAACCCTAACTCCCATCTAGGAAGGGGCAGGTAGGATTTTTCCAAGTCCCCAGATCAAGTGGAAGTGTTTACTCACTATTGACCTTACATTGTAAAATACATAATCATACATATAATATAAATGAACAATTATAACAGTAGACACCAGTCCTACAACTTCACTAAACCAAAATACTATTTTGGCAATAACAAGATTATAATTTGTCTAATTTAACATCAGATATTTGATTACAATAACAAAAACTTTCAATGGGAAATACGAATATAAATCAAAACCTCTTATCTATTGATTAAGAAATGATATAATCTATTCCGACTGATGACTTATCAGTTGGCCTACATTAAACAATATTTTAAAATCCGTGGGTATAGATAAAAAAGCTAATAAATGTGGTTGCGCGTCAAAATCTCGACCCCACTACCACCCCCTTATGTTTGTATGTCAAAAATTTCGAAATGATTTTGGCCCTATTAAAATTACCATAAACAGGTATGTTCTAAGTTTAAGGAAAAGGGAAATTTTACAAATTTGGACTTGTAGCATGACGGACCAACAGACATAATAGATCTACCCCTCCCCTGCCCCAATCACATGATGTTGGTATGTCGAAAATAATTTTGACCCCTTTTAAATTCCCATAACGGTTATGTTCCAAGTTTAGGAAAATGGAAAATATAGAATTTTGTTCTGTAACATGAAATATGGGCATATAAAAATATCTAATTATTGTTTAATATAGGCGTATAAGAAAAACTAAATAATTTATAATAATTAGGGAAATATAAATCAAAATCTCTTATCTATAATAAAATTATTGATTAAGAAATAATATAATCTATTCAACAGATGAATTATTTTAATTTTGACCTCATTCTATGTACTTATAAAGTATTAGGTTACCCTAATACACTGACAATTTAAACATGTGAATATTTATATCAATCATTGTAGGCTTTTCTGACAATCTCTAGAGACTGGTATCATCATATTATAGTATATACTTATTTGAAACAATGATGTAGATATGAGTGGTCAGTATTGAGAGTCTGCTAGGAAGGAAGTGGGGAGAGGGAGGGGGGGGGGCAGAATTTTCCGCAAGTCCCCAGATCAACTGGAAGTGTTTACTCACTATTGACCTTACATTGTAAAATACATAATCATGCATATAATATCAATGAACAATTATAACAGTAGACACCAGTCCTACAACTTCATTAAAACAAAATACTATTTTGGCAGTAAAAAGATAATTTGTCTTATTTAACATCAGATATTTTGATTGCAATAACAAAAACAACAAAAACTTTCAATCGGATATACGAATATATTAAAGCCTGTTATCTATAAGTATATAATTGATTAAGAAATGATATAATCTATTTCGACTGATGACCTATCAGTTAGCCCACATTAAACAATATTTTGAAATATACTAAACAGCAAAACAAACGTCAAAACGATTTCAAAATCAGAGAGGCACTTTAATCAAATCATTCTAGAAAAAGACTTACTGAATGGATCAAAGCAATTTTTTGTGAACAGTATGTTGATACATTAGTGATTAATTCATCACAATTCCAAGACATTACGAGAAGTTTTAAGAGTCTGTACACTGTCTATACATCAGTATCTGGTGTGTCTACCGTGAGTGTCAATAACAGGAGCGCAGCGTCTGTACATGGAGTGGACCAGACGATTGATGAGTGCCATTGGCACCTGGAACCACACTCTCAGAAAAGCCTGACGCAATCCATCGGCTGTGTTTGGTCTCGGTACAACGTTATTAAGTCTCCTCTGAATTTCATCCCAAAGATATTCAATCGGGTTTAAGTCCAGACTAAAGGCTTGTCAGTGCAAGATGTTGACACCTTTCTGCTGTAGAAAGTCCCAAGTAACTCTGGCGGTATGGGCATAGGCGTTGTCTTGCTGGAAAACATTGTTTCAATGACGCGCGAAATGTGGTATGACGTGGGGTCTGAGAGCTTGATCGATGTAGCGCACTGCAGTGATGTCCCCTCCTCTCCCTGGATCAAGATTTTGGAACACCACAGGACCCACTCTCTGGTTCAGGCCGATTCCACCCCAAACCATTAAGCTTGGACCTGCCCATGAGTCTCGTTCCATGACACATTGGTCAGAATAACGCTGGCCATGTCTACGCCATATTCTGGTCCTGCCATCTGCAGTTGATACGCAATACTGACTCATCTGTGAACAGAACAGTTCTCCATTGCCTGTGTCGCCAGTTCTGGTGTTGTTGGGCAAACTGTAAACGGTCACGTTGATGGCGAATGGTGAGGATCAGTCCACAGTAAGGTCTACGGTAATGGATGTTCTCTCTGGTGAGACGTTGGTGCACTGTATCGGTACTGTTGGGTCTCCCGTGTGTTCCCACTGTCTGACGTGCTGTCTCAGATGCCTGTGTGAAGGGATTCTGCACGTGCTGTCGCACAACATAGCGGTCTTATCGCCTTGTGGTAACCCTTGATCTACCAGTTCGGGGGCGATCATCCATGGTGTTGGTGTTGGTAATATATGTGGGTATAGATTTAAAAAAAAATATAATAAATGTGGTTACGCGTAAAGATTTCCTCGGCCCCACTACCACCCCCATGTTAGTATGTCGAAAATTTCGAAATGATTTTGACCCCATTAAAATTACCATAAATTGGTGTTCCGAGTTTAAAGAAAAGGGAAAATTTAAAATTTGGACTTGTAGCATGACGGACCAACAGGCATAATAGATCTACCGCCCCCGCCCAATCACATGATGTTGGTATGTCGAAAATTTCGAAATAATTTTGACCCCATTTAAATTCCCATAATGGTTATGTTCCATGTTTAGGAAAATAGAAAATTTAGAATTTTGTTCTGTAACAATGAAATTTGGGCATATAAAAATATATAATTATTGTTTAATATAAGTGTATAAGAAAAACTAAATAATGTATAATAATTTGGGAAATATAAATCAAAATCTCTTATCTATAAGTAAATAATTGATTAAGAAATAATATAATCTGTTCAACAGATGAATTATTTGAATTTTGACCTCGTTCTACGTCCTTATAAAGCATTAGGTTACCCTATAGTATATATTTATTTGAAACAAAGATGTAGATATGAGTGGTCAGTATTGAGAGCCGGCTAGGGAGGGGGGAGGTGACAGAATTTACCCCAAGCCCCCAGATCAAGTGGAAGTGTTTACTCACTATTTACCTTACATTGCAAAATACATAATCATGCATATAATATAAATGAACAATTATAACAGTAGACACCAGTCCTACAACTTCATTAAAAAAAATATACTATTTTGGCAGTAAAAAGATAATTTGTCTAATTTAACATCAGATATTTTGATTACAATAACAGACTTTCAGTGGAAAATATGAATATAAATCAAAAGCTCTTATCTATAAGTGGGGGTTGGATGGCCGAATGATTAACGCATGCACACTGTACCATAAGGTCTGTCATTGAGTCAACTGGCCTGGTTTCGATTCCCCGGTTGTACATGACAAGCTGTAGGGTCGCCTGTCCCACCTCATGGGTTTTCTCCGGGTCATCCGGTTTCCTCCGTACATGCTAGTGAATTATTGAAATAGTCCCGAAATGACCTAGTTTGTGTAGAGTGGACGTTAAACCCCATTTCTCTCTATAATGAAAATGAAAATGGGTACCCCCCCCCCCCCCCAAAAAAAAAAAACCCCAAAAAAACAAAAAAACAAACCCAAGTTGTATATCAAAATGTCACTTTAAAACATCATGTTAAAATTCACACATGAGAAGAGAGAACAGTCACTTTTCCCTTTGTCATAATAAAAAAGATAGGTTGCCAGGCAATGAAACATACGCCCACAGCAGCTAAATCGTTCGGTCAGTCAACAAGAGTTGTCGCATATTTTTACTTTTTTCGGTAATGAAACATTTATAATGCATTAAAATCTGATTAAGAGTAACAACTCATTAAATAATTATCAAAAAACCATTAGAATTTGTTTGGTTTTTATAAAGTTCTGCTCCATGCTAACGTTTAGTATACAAAACTTTTAACATCATGGATTTAGCTGCTCAAGTCATAAAAATTCATTAAAAATCAATATACTTGTTCATCTCAAGACCTTTAACTCTGTGTATCAATCTGAAGTAAATCGGATGATAATTTTAGCCTCTAGAGTGTCACAAGATTTTTCATAGTGATCGCAAGGGCTATAACTTTGGCAGTAATTATCGGAAATGGCTGAAATTCAATAGGCGTTGTTCATCTCATGACCTTAAACACTGTGTATAAATTTAAAGTCAATCGGATATTAACTTTGACTTCTAGAGCGTCCACAAGATTTTTTGAAGTGATCAAGGGCCATAACTCTGGCAGTAATTATCGGAAATCGCTGAAAATCAATAGGCTTCTTCGTCTCATGACCTTAAACACTGTATAAATTTAAAGTCAGATATTTACTTTAGCCTCTAGTGCGTCCACAAACAATTGTGGACGCCGAACCGGACCGACGGGGATTGCCGACAATATACGACCACATTTCAATGTGGGCGTATAACAAGTTAAAACATGAGGTCTAGCTGATTGATATTTGGTGTGGAAAAAAGAATCTGCTTGCTTTCTGTCAATTAAAGTTTTCCTTGTTGAGGATGACTCTTCTCAGACAAAAGTTACCTGAAGAGGGAAAGAAGAGCCAGCAGCCACACAGAAAAATTTAAACATTTATAATAAATACATGACATTAAATTTTAAAACACAAATAATTTAGATTTATCTGCACTGTCAATATTAATAGATGATTGGATTATGTTATCCAAAGACAACTGACAATATAAAATTGTGAATATTTATATCAATCTTTGTAGGCTTTTCTGACAATCTCTAATTTCTGGTAATCATATTGAAAGCCAGCTATACAACCATAATTGGGTAGTTGGGTGGCCAAATGGTTAACGCATTGCGTCAAGTGGTTGGTTTTGATTCCCCGATTTTACTGACAAGGAGTAGGGTCACATGTCTAACTTAGTCCTAAAGACCCCTATGCACAAGCAAATTATTGAAATAAAATTGAACCACATGTTAGTCCTGAAATGACCTAGTTCATGTCGAGTGGATGTTAAACCCCATCTCTCTCCAAGCATAACTCCCATTTAGGAAGGGAAAGGTAGGATTTTCCCAAGTGCTCTGATCAACTGGAAGTGTTTACTCACTATTGGCATTGTATTGTAAAAAAACATCGCTTTTACAAAATCATGCATATAATATAATTAACATTAGACGTCTATGGTGGCCCATGGTTATCATAGAGAAATGTGTAAAAAAATCAACCACAAATATTAAACTGTAAACATAAATTTGAAAGAAAATAAAAATTCGCTAAAAAAATAACAAAAAAGAAATCGAAAATAAAAAATAAATTAAATTAAATGAAATAAAAAAATAATTTAAATTAAATTAGATCTAAATTAAATTCGTTTTTTTATAAAAACAAAGTAAAATAAATGTAAATCAAAAACTGAAATGAAAAAAAAAATTAATTAAAAATATTTTTAAAAAAAAAGTAAGTTTGAAAACTTAAATGAAAAAAAAAATTTAAAAGTTTTTTTTTTAAATCGAAATGTGAAATGAAAACTAAAATACACATGTCTCTACGTGGCCCATCGTTATCATCAGCCCATCGTTATCATTCAATCGGAACTATAATCGAACGCGCCGAAACCAGAGTTATTTCCCTTTTCTTCGCGGACACGTCAGTAAAAAACTTTTGGCATCATGAAATATGAATAGAATTGGAATGTATCGAAAAAATGAAATCTGGGCGCGCCTCAAAAAGAAGATGTCCAACAAAAAGACGGCAAAAAAGGGCATTGCTTTCTCAAACGGCAAGGTACCACCAAGGGAAATACCGAGCGGGATCTCTCACCCGTATTCCAGCACCCGGATTCGAGATCAAGTTAGCACACATATTCTCTCACCCGTATTCCAGCACTCAGATTCGAGATCAAGTTAGCACACATATTCTTAGCGCCAAGAAAAACCTAGATATAATTATCACGAAAATAATTGTTACATATATATTAGAAAGTAAAATTTTAAAACATATTAATGCAAAATATATATGTATTAGATCCCCCGACCCCACCCCACACCCCAAAATATGCTATTATCGTAAACATACTAAAATATCGCACACTAGGCTAACTGAGCATGTAAAAAAGGGTTACGTCCATTTTGCATCAATAAGCACCCAAACCAGATTTGGTGGGAAAATGTTTTTTGTTTCACGGAATCAAGAGATGAATAAACTACTAGAATGCAAACTTCTAGGCTCCTATGTTGGCGTTTCGAGATATATTACCGTAAACATACTAAACTTTGCGGTGATATAACTCGATACGCCAACATAGAAAGTTAATGAAATTTGGCATGTTCGTTCATACCTTATCCATCTGTCGATTTGGTGAAATAAAGATTTTGAAGCCACCAAAGTTAGTTTAGACGTTATTGCGGGCGCAGTGAGTCTACCCCAACCCGATTCCCCCATATGTTTAGTATGTTTACGGTAATATATCTCGAAACGCCAACATAGGAATATGTGTGCTAACTTGATCTCGAATCCGGGTGCTGGAATACGGGTGAGAGATCCCGCTCGGTATTTCCCTTCGTGGTACCTTGCTGTTTGAGGAAGCAATGCCCTTTTTTGCGGTCCTTTTGTTGGACATCTTCTTTTTGAGGCGCGCCAAGATTTCATTTTTTCGATCCATTCCAATTCTATTCATATTGCATGATGCCAAAAGTTTTTGACTGACGTGACCGCGAAGAAGAGGGAAATAACTCTGGTTTCGGCGCGTTCGATTACAGTTCCGATTGAATGATAACGATGGGCTGATGATAACGATGGGCCACGTAGAGACATGTGTATTTTAGTTTTCATTTCACTTTTCGATTTAAAAAAAAAAAAACAAAAAACTTTTAATTTTTTTTTTTCATTTAAGTTTTCAAACTTACTTTTTTTTAAAAAATATTTTGATTTTAATTTTTTTTTCATTTCAGTTTTTGATTTACATTTATTTTACTTTGTTTTATCAAAATGATTTTAATTTAAATCTAATTTAATTTAAATTATTTTTTTATTTCATTTAATTTAATTTAGTTTTTATTTTCGATTTCTATTTTGTTATTTTTTAGCGAATTTTTATTTTCATTAAAATTTATTTTTACAGTTTTTAATATTTGTGGTGGATTTTTTACACATTTATTATGATAACCATGGGCCACCATAGACGTCTGTTCTATAAATTCATGAGAAAAATACCATTTTGGCAATAACATGCAAGATACGCCCACATTTCGATAGATTGGGCAGAGTCAAGAGTCAGGGGAAATAATACATTAAGTTACGATCCGATATGTGACAACATCAAAATGAACAGAGGTCTTTGCAATATAAACATATTTTTAGTGCCATCAAAATCGGATTAATATTTTGACTTTTAGAGGGTTTACAACCTTGATAAAACATACTCAAACATCATTAGGGTGTAAGGGCGATATATTTGAACAGGTTTTATCATAGAATAAAAAACTGTGACCTCTAGAGAGCCCAGAAGCTAAAAAAGATATTTTTCATACAATCAGGGATCATGATCCATGAAGTTACGAAACAATACACGTCAATAGCGACAGGAATCAAGACCTTCGGAATATCAACCTATATGTGGGCGTATACAAATAAATTGATGACCATTGGCGATATACGAAGATATAACAATAGTTAAATCCAAATTGCACAAGAACTCCATCAATATTCGAATCAAAATGTTACGGTAAAGAAACACCTGCTAACAGGTCTTGGACAAACATTTACATAAAGTAATTGGATAGACTTTTACTGAGGATATCGGTTTAACTACAAGATGAAACAACCCCAAATGTTATAATCTAGAGAAACGAATAAGACTGCCTATATATCATCGCCTAATATATGAGCTTTAATGGATATTTTTCTGTTCTGTATCATAATCCCATAGCCTAATATGGACTGCCAACTACCACTCAGAGATAACTGGGTGGCCAACCACAAGTCATCAAAGATAACTGGCCTCGTTGAGGACCAATGAATGAGGTGTGCACACCAGAAAACCCAATAGAAGCAAGACAGAAGTTTCTAGTATATCTCCTAGATGTAAAACGGCTAAAATCCTGTTAGATTAACAATGTCATAAACCTTGAGTTCAACTCTGTAATTGTTGATTACAGTTCCCAAAGAACAAACGTTCCAAATATGTATTGATGTGTTTGTGTTCTTGTTCTAAGAAGTAATAGTTAAGTCTGCAGCCTACCACCATTACAACCAATATTAATCTCCAGATAATAACATAGAAACTGTCTAGCTAGAAGCCACCAGAATACAAGAAATTCAGATTGTTTATGTTGTGTATGTGGATGTGGATTAGAGAAGAAAGTTTATGTATGAGGACTAGCTGTCTCATAATTTCATCCTTGTGAAACATACAAGAATTCTGGTCTACAAACAATAACACAAAGAACCTGTCTCGACCTACAAGAATTCTAATCTCCAGAATATAACAGAACCCAGAACTGCTGAAATCTGTTCCACTAGTATCCAGAAGAAAACAATGTTATATATGTGGACTACGGAAATTAATGTTGGTGTTGTGTTTTCTCCTGATAGAGATAAACATCTGTTTATATGGGATTTATATTGAAGTTATGACATGTTAATCTATCTAGCCTAGACATAACAAGTAGACTCATCCCTCAAGTAGCTATACCCCAAATTCCCACTAAAAGTCAATGTTTCCAAGGACCCCTATTTTAAAATGTGTTTTGAACTTGTCAACAGAATGTCCTTTACTGTACTTATTAGACGGACCAAAAATATATAGTTCATACATAAACCTGATATTGTTTGGCGACTAGAAATTTTTATCCGTTTGCTCAAGTATGATAAATTCAGCTTCTTATATAGATTTCACATTTAGATTTAAGAAATAAATGTGGTATGCGGTCCATTCGAAAAATTCGATTTGGAGACTAACAAGATTTATTTTTTATTGTTTCGAGAATAACATATGGTAGATGTTATTTGAAGCAAGGAAATGCATTGTTATGAACAAACCCTGGATTTAAAGGAATATGGTGGGACAAGGTGATTTGCTTTTCGAAATTTCAGTCTAATTTGTGGAAATAACAAACGGTTGCCATGATACGCGGTTGCCATGCAGACAGAGAACAATTAAGAAAAAAAACGTGATTTTTTTGTACCATAAGGGTAAATAAACATATTTTGAGTTTCATCAAAATTGGCCAAAAATTGTAACCTCTAGAAGGTCCACAAACTTGGTATTACCCACTTTTAAACTGTTTGCATACAAGGAGCGGTCATTTGTTACGCAGTTTTGATTTAAGTTTCACGAAATTTGAACTCTACCATCATTACGATAAAAAAAAGCCAAAATAACTTAATCCCTACTGAACTAAATGGAACTGAACTGGACTGTTCAGCTATACTTATCCCCAAGTATTGAGAGCAACTCGGTCTGCAGCCTACCACTACCCTCAAAAAAATCAATCAAAAAAACTGTACTCTCCTTTTATTCCAAATCGTTCAAACAGATCACCACCATACTGACTTGCCTGCATCCACTTCCATCTGTTTCCACCATTCTGCCTTGCCCGCATCCTCTTTCATCTGTGTCCACCATTCTGCCTGCATCCTCTTCCATCTGTCCACCTTTCTGCATCCGCACACCTGGTTCCTGAAAAACAAACTTAGGTGGCCGAAAGCAATTAGTACATGTGCAATGACAAACAAAAAAAAGCCAAATTATCTAAATCCCTACTGAACTGGACTGTTCAGCTAGTCTTATCCCCAAGTATTGAGAGCAACTCAGTCTGCAGCCTGCCACTACCCTCAAAAAATCAATCAAAAAAACTGTACTCTCCTTTTATTCCAAATCGTTCAAACAGATCACCACCATACTGCCTTGCCTGCATCCTCTTCCATCTGTGTCCACCATCCTTTCTGCCTTGCCTGCATCCTCTACCCTCTGTATCCACCATTCTGCATCCACCAACCTGGTTCCCGAAAAACAAACTTAGGTGGCTGAAAGCAATTAGTACATGTGCAATGACAAACAAAAAAAGAGCCAAATTAACTTAATCCCTACTGAACTAAATGGAAGTGAACTGGACTGTTAAGCTAGTCTTATCCCCAAGTATTGAGAGCAACTCGATCTGCAGCAGGACACTACCCTCAAAAAATCAATCAAAAAAAATGTACTCTCCTTTTTTTCCAAATCGTACAAACAGATCACCACCATACTGCCTTGTGTTGCCTGCATCCTCTTCCATCTGTGTCCACCATACTGCCTTGCCTGCATCCTCTACCATCTGTGTCCACCATTCTGCATCCGCCAACCTGGTTCCTGAAAAACAAACTTAGGTGGCCGAAAGCAATTAGTACATGTGCAATGACAAACAAAAAAAAGCCAAATTATCTAAATCCCTACTGAACTAAATGGAACTAAACTGGACTGTTCAGCTAGTCTAATCCCCAAGTATTGAGAGCAACTCGGTCTGCAGCCTGCCACTACCCTCAAAAAATCAATCAAAAAACTGTACTCTCCTTTTATTCCAAATCGTTCAAACAGATCACCACCACACTGCCTTGCCTGCATCCTCTTCCATCTGTGTCCACCATTCTGCCTTGCCTGCATCCTCTTCCATCTGTGTCCACCATCCATTCTGCCTTGCCTGCATCCTCTTCCATCTGTATCCACCATTCTGCATCCGCCAACCTGGTTCCTGAAAAACAAACTTAGATGGCTGAAAGCAATTAGTACATGTGCAATGACAAAAAAAAGCCAAATTAACTTAATCCCTACTGAACTAAATGGAACTGAACGGGACTGTTCAGCTAGTCTTATCCCCAAGTATTGAGAGCAACTCGGTCTGCAGCCTGCCACACTACCCTCAAAAAATCAATCAAAAAAAGCCAAATTATCTAAATCCCTACTGAACTAAATGGAACTAAACTGGACTGTTCAGCTAGTCTTATCCTCAAGTTATGAGAGCAACTCATTCTGCAGCCTGCCACTACCCTCAAAAAATCAATCAAAAAAACTGTACGCTCCTTTTATTCCAAATCGTTCAAACAGATCACCACCATACTGCCTTGCCTGCATCCTCTTCCATCTGTGCCCACCATTCTGCCTTGCCTGCATCCTCTTCCATCTGTATCCACCATTCTGCCTTGCCTGCATCCTCTTCCATCTGTATCCACCATTCTGCATCCGCCAACCTGGTTCCTGAAAAACAAACTTAGGTGGCTGAAAGCAATTAGTACATGTGCAATGACAAACAAAAAAAAGCCAAATTAATTTAATCCCTACTGAACTAAATGGAACTGAAATGGACTGTTCAGCTAGTCTTATCCCCAAGTATTGAGAGCAACTCGGTCTGCAGCCTGCCACTACCCTCAAAAAATCAATCAAAAAACTGTACTCTCCTTTTATTCCAAATCGTTCAAACAGATCACCACCATACTGCCAGCTAGTCTTATCCCCAAGTATTGAGAGCAACTCGGTCTGCAGCCTGCCACTACCCTCAAAAAATCAATCAAAAAACTGTACTCTCCTTTTATTCCAAATCGTTCAAACAGATCACCACCATACTGCCTTGCCTGCATCCTCTTCCATCTGTGCCCACCATTCTGCCTTGCCTGCATCCTCTTCCATCTGTATCCATCATTCTGCCTTGCCTGCATCCTCTTCCATCTGTGTCCACCATTCTGCCTTGCCTTGCCTGCATCCTCTTCCATTGATGTCAACCATTCTGCATCCGCCAACCTGTTTCCTGAAAAGCAAACTTAGGTGGCCGAAAGCAATTAGTACATATGCAATGACAAACGAACAAAAAAAGCCAAATTAACTTAATCCCTACTGTACTAAATGGAACTGAACTGGATTGTTCAGCTAGTCTTATCCCCAAGTATTGAGAGCAACTCGGTCTGCAGCCTGCCACTACCCTCAAAAAATCAATCAAAAAACTGTACTCTCCTTTTATTCCAAATCGTTCAAACAGATCACCACCATACTGCCTTGCCTGCATCCTCTTCCATCTGTGCCCACCATTCTGCCTTGCCTGCATCCTCTTCCATCTGTATCCATCATTCTGCCTTGCCTGCATCCTCTTCCATCTGTATCCACCATTCTGCATCCGCCAACCTGGTTCCTGAAAAACAAACTTAGGTGACTGAAAGCATTTAGTACATGTGCAATTGAGAGCAACTCGGTCTGCAGCCTGTCACTACCCTCAAAAAAACAATAAAAAAAACTGTACTCTCCTTTTATTCCAAATCGTTCAAACAGATCACCACCATACTGCCTTGCCTGTATCCTCTTCCATCTGTGTCCACCATTCTGCATTGCTCGCATCCTCTTTCATCTGTGTCCACCATTCTGCCTTGCCTGCATCCTCTTCCATATGTATCCACCATTCTGCATCCGCCAACCTGGTTCCTGAAAAACAAACTTAGGTGGCCGAAAGCAATTAGTACATGTGCAATGACAAACAAAAAAAAGCCAAATTATCTTAATCCCTACTGAACTAAATGGAACTGAACTGGACTGTTCAGCTAGTCTTATTCCCAAGTATTGAGAGCAGCTCGGTCTGCAGCCTGCCACTACCCTAAAAAAATCAATCAAAAAAACTGTACTCTCCTTTTATTCCAAATCGTTCAAACAGATCACCACCATACTGCCTTGACTGCATCCACTTCCATCTGTGTCCACCATTCTGCCTTGCCTTGCCAGCATCCTCTTCCATCTGTGTCCACCATTCTGCATCCGCCAACCTGGTTCCTTTAAAAACAAACTTAGGTGGCCGAAAGCAATTAGTACATGTGCAATGACAAACAAAAAAAAAGCCAAATTATCTTAATCCCTACTGAACTAAATGGAACTGAACTGGACTGTTCAGCTAGTCTTATCCCCAAGTATTGAGAGCAACTCGGTCTGCAGCCTGCCACTACCCTCAAAAAATCAATAAAAAAAACTGTACTCTCCTTTTATTCCAAATCGTTCAAACAGATCACCACCATACTGCCTTGCCTGCATCCTCTTCCATCTGTGTCCACCATTCTGCCTTGCCTGCATCATCTTCCATCTGTGTCCACCATCCTTTCTGCCTTGCCTGCATCCTCTTCCCTATGTATGTATCGAACCATTCTGCATCCGCCAACCTGGTTCCTGAAAAACAAACTTAGGTGGCTGAAAGCAATTAGTACATGTGCAATGACAAACAAAAAAAGCCAAATGAACTTAATCCCTACTGAACTAAATGGAACTGAAATGGACTGTTCAGCTAGTCTTATCACCAAGTATTGAGAGCAACTCGGTCTGCAGCCTGCCACTACCCTAAAAAAACAATCAAAAAAACTGTACTCTCCTTTTCTTCCAAATCATTCAAACAGATCACCACCATACTGCCTTGCCTGCATCCTCTTCCATCTGTGTCCACCATTCTGCATTGCCCGCATCCTCTTTCATCTGTGTCCACCATTCTGCCTTGCCTTCATCCTCTTCCATATGTATCCACCATTCTGCATCCGCCAACGTGGTTCCTGAAAAACAAACTTAGGTGGCCGAAAGCAATTAGTACAATTAACTTAATCCCTACTGAACTAAATGGAACTGAACTGGACTGTTCAGTTAGTCTTATCCCCAGGTATTAAGAGCAACTCGGTCTGCAGCCTGCCACTACCCTAAAAAAATCAATAAAAAAACATGTAATCTCCTTTTATTCCAAATCATTCAAACAGATCACCACCATACTGCCTTGCCTGCATCCTCTTCCATCTGTGTCCACCATTCTGCATTGCCCGCATCCTCTTTCATCTGTGTCCACCATTCTGCCTTGCCTGCATCCTCTTCCATATGTATCCACCATTCTGCATCCGACAACCTGGTTCCTGAAAAACGAACTTAGGTGGCCGAAAGCAATTAGTACATATGCAATGACAAACGAACAAAAAAAAGCCAAATTAACTTAATCCCTGCCACTACCCTCAAAAAATCAATCAAAAAAACTGTACTCTCCTTTTATTCCAAATCGTTCAAACAGATCACCACCATACTGACTTGCCTGCATCCTCTTCCATCTGTGTCCACCATTCTGCCTTGCCTGCATCCTCTTCCATCTGTATCCACCATTCTGCCTTGCCTGCATCCTCTTCCATCTGTCTCCACCATTCTGGTTCCTGAAAAACAAACTTAGGTGGCTGCAAGCAATTAGTACATGTGCAATGACAAACAAAAAAAGCCAAATTATCTAAATCCCTACTGAACTAAATGGAACTGAACTGGACTGTTCAGCTAGTCTTATCCCCAAGCATTGAGAGCAACTCGGTCTGCAGCCTGTCACTGCCCTAAAAAAATCAATAAAAAAACTGTACTCTCCTTTTATTCCAAATCGTTCAAACAGATCACCACCATTCTGCCTTGCCTGCATCCTCTTCCATCTTTGTCCACCATTCTGCCTTGCCTGCATCCTCTTCCATCTGTGTCCACCATCCATTCTGCCTTGTCTGCATCCTCTTCCTTTTGTATCCACCATTCTGCATCCGCCAACCTGGTTCCTGAAAAACAAACTTAGGTGGCTGAAAGCAATTAGTACATGTGCAATGACAAATAAAAAAAAAATCCAAATTAACTTAATCCCTACTGAACTAAATGGAACTGAACTGGACTGTTCAGCTAGTCTTATCCCCAAGTAATGAGAGCAACTCGGTCTGCAGCCTGCCACTACCCTAAAAAAAATCAATCAAAAAAACTGTACTCTCCTTTTATTCCAAATCTTTCAAACAGATCACCACCATACTGCATCCTTTTCCATCTGTGTCCACCATTCTGCCTTGCCTTGCCTGCATCCTCTTCCATCTGTGTCAACCATTCTGCATCCGCCAACCTGGTTCCTGAAAAGCAAACTCAGGTGGCCGAAAGCAATTAGTACATATGCAATGACAAACGAACAAAAAAAAGCCAAATTAACTTAATCCCTACTGAACTAAATGGAACTGAACTGGATTGTTCAGCTAGTCTTATCCCCAAGTATTGAGAGCAACTCGGTCTGCAGCCTGCCACTACCCTCAAAAAATCAATAAAAAAACTGTACTCTCCTTTTATTCCAAATCGTTCAAACAGATCACCACCATACTGCCTTGCCTGCATCCTCTTCCATCTGTGTCCACCATTCTGCCTTGCCTGCATCCTCTTCCATCTGTGTCCACCATCCATTCTGCCTTGTCTGCATCCTCTTCCTTTTGTATCCACCATTCTGCATCCGCCAACCTGGTTCCTGAAAAAACAAACTTAGGTGGCTGAAAGCAATTAGTACATGTGCAATGACAAATAAAAAAAAAATCCAAATTAACTTAATCCCTACTGAACTAAATGGAACTGAACTGGACTGTTCAGCTAGTCTTATACCCAAGTAATGAGAGAAACTCGGTCTGCAGCCTGCCACTACCCTAAAAAAAATCAATCAAAAAAACAGTACTCTCCTTTTATTCCAAATCTTTCAAACAGATCACCACCATACTGCATCCTCTTCCATCTGTGTCCACCATTCTGCCTTGCCTTGCCTGCATCCTCTTCCATCTGTGTCAACCATTCTGCATCCGCCAACCTGGTTCCTGAAAAGCAAACTCAGGTGGCCGAAAGCAATTAGTACATATGCAATGACAAACGAACAAAAAAAAAGCCAAATTAACTTAATCCCTACTGAACTAAATGGAACTGAACTAGATTGTTCAGCTAGTCTTATCCCCAAGTATTGAGAGCAACTCGGTCTGCAGCCTGTCACTACCCTCAAAAAAACAATCAAAAAAACTGTACTCTCCTTTTATTCCAAATCTTTCAAACAGATCACCACCATACTGCATCCTCTTCCATCTGTATCCACCATTCTGCCTTGCCTGCATCCTCTTCCATCTGTATCCACCATTCTGCATCCGCCAACCTCGTTCCTGAAAAACAAACTTAGGTGGCTGAAAGCAATTAGTACATGTGCAATGACAAACAAAAAAAAGCCAAATTAATTTAATCCCTACTGAACTAAATGGAACTGAAATGGACTGTTCAGCTAGTCTTATCCCCAAGTATTGAGAGCAACTCGGTCTGCAGCCTGCCACTACCCTCAAAAAATCAATCAAAAAACTGTACTCTCTTTTTATTCCAAATCGTTCAAACAGATCACCACCATACTGCCTTGCCTGCATCCTCTTCCATCTGTGCCCACCATTCTGCCTTGCCTGCATCCTCTTCCATCTGTATCCACCATTCTGCCTTGCCTGCATCCTCTTCCATCTGTATCCACCATTCTGAATCCGCCAACCTGGTTCCTGAAAAACAAACTTAGGTAGCTGAAAGCAATTAGTACATGTGCAATTGAGAGCAACTCGGTCTGCAGCCTGTCACTACCCTCAAAAAAACAATCAAAAAAACTGTACTCTCCTTTTATTCCAAATCTTTCAAACAGATCACCACCATACTGCATCCTCTTCCATCTGTATCCACCATTCTGCCTTGCCTGCATCCTCTTCCATCTGTATCCACCATTCTGCATCCGCCAACCTCGTTCCTGAAAAACAAACTTAGGTGGCTGAAAGCAATTAGTACATGTGCAATGACAAACAAAAAAAAGCCAAATTAATTTAATCCCTACTGAACTAAATGGAACTGAAATGGACTGTTCAGCTAGTCTTATCCCCAAGTATTGAGAGCAACTCGGTCTGCAGCCTGCCACTACCCTCAAAAAATCAATAAAAAACTGTACTCTCCTTTTATTCCAAATCGTTCAAACAGATCACCACCATACTGCCTTGCCGGCATCCTCTTCCATCTGTGTCCACCATTCTGCCTTGCCTGCATCCTCTTCCATCTGTGTCCACCATCCATTCTGCCTTGTCTGCATCCTCTTCCTTTTGTATCCACCATTCTGCATCCGCCAACCTGGTTCCTGAAAAACAAACTTAGGTGGCTGAAAGCAATTAGTACATGTGCAATGACAAATAAAAAAAAATCCAAATTAACTTAATCCCTACTGAACTAAATGGAACTGAACTGGATTGTTCAGCTAGTCTTATCCCCAAGTATTGAGAGCAACTCGGTCTGCAGCCTGCCACTACCCTCAAAAAATCAATAAAAAAACTGTACTCTCCTTTTATTCCAAATCGTTCAAACAGATCACCACCATACTGCCTTGCCTGCATCCTCTTCCATCTGTGTCCACCATTCTGCCTTGCCTGCATCCTCTTCCATCTGTGTCCACCATCCTTTCTGCCTTGCCTGCATCCTCTTCCCTCTGTATCGAACCATTCTGCATCCGCCAACCTGGTTCCTGAAAAACAAACTTAGGTGGCTGAAAGCAATTAGTACATGTGCAATGACAAATAAAAAAAAGCCAAATTAATTTAATCCCTACTGAACTAAATGGAACTGAAATGGACTGTTCAGCTAGTCTTATCCCCAAGTATTGAGAGCAACTCGGTCTGCAGCCTGCCACTACCCTCAAAAAATCAATCAAAAAACTGTACTCTCCTTTTATTCCAAATCGTTCAAACAGATCACCACCATACTGCCTTGCCTGCATCCTCTTCCATCTGTGCCCACCATTCTGCCTTGCCTGCATCCTCTTCCATCTGTATCCACCATTCTGCCTTGCCTGCATCCTCTTCCATCTGTATCCACCATTCTGCATCCGCCAACCTGGTTCCTGAAAAACAAACTTAGGTGGCTGAAAGCAATTAGTACATGTGCAATGACAAACAAAAAAAAGCCAAATTAATTTAATCCCTACTGAACTAAATGGAACTGAAATGGACTGTTCAGCTAGTCTTATCCCCAAGTATTGAGAGCAACTCGGTCTGCAGCCTGCCACTACCCTCAAAAAATCAATAAAAAAACTGTACTCTCCTTTTATTCCAAATCGTTCAAACAGATCACCACCATACTGTCTTGCCTGCATCCTCTTCCATCTGTGTCCACCATTCTGCCTTGCCTGCATCCTCTTCCATCTGTGTCCACCATCCATTCTGCCTTGTCTGCATCCTCTTCCTTTTGTATCCACCATTCTGCATCCGCCAACCTGGTTCCTGAAAAACAAACTTAGGTGGCTGAAAGCAATTAGTACATGTGCAATGACAAATAAAAAAAAATCCAAATTAACTTAATCCCTACTGAACTAAATGGAACTGAACTGGATTGTTCAGCTAGTCTTATCCCCAAGTATTGAGAGCAACTCGGTCTGCAGCCTGCCACTACCCTCAAAAAATCAATAAAAAAACTGTACTCTCCTTTTATTCCAAATCGTTCAAACAGATCACCACCATACTGCCTTGCCTGCATCCTCTTCCATCTGTGTCCACCATTCTGCCTTGCCTGCATCCTCTTCCATCTGTGTCCACCATCCTTTCTGCCTTGTCTGCATCCTCTTCCCTCTGTATCGAACCATTCTGCATCCGCCAACCTGGTTCCTGAAAAACAAACTTAGGTGGCTGAAAGCAATTAGTACATGTGCAATGACAAATAAAAAAAAGCCAAATTAATTTAATCCCTACTGAACCAAATGGAACTGAAATGGACTGTTCAGCTAGTCTTATCCCCAAGTATTGAGAGCAACTCGGTCTGCAGCCTGCCACTACCCTCAAAAAATCAATCAAAAAACTGTACTCTCCTTTTATTCCAAATCGTTCAAACAGATCACCACCATACTGCCTTGTCTGCATCCTCTTCCATCTGTGCCCACCATTCTGCCTTGCCTGCATCCTCTTCCATCTGTATCCACCATTCTGCCTTGCCTGCATCCTCTTCCATCTGTATCCACCATTCTGCATCCGCCAACCTGGTTCCTGAAAAACAAACTTAGGTGGCTGAAAGCAATTAGTACATGTGCAATGACAAACAAAAAAAAGCCAAATTAATTTAATCCCTACTGAACTAAATGGAACTGAAATGGACTGTTCAGCTAGTCTTATCCCCAAGTATTGAGAGCAACTCGGTCTGCAGCCTGCCACTACCCTCAAAAAATCAATAAAAAAACTGTACTCTCCTTTTATTCCAAATCGTTCAAACAGATCACCACCATACTGCCTTGCCTGCATCCTCTTCCATCTGTGTCCACCATTCTGCCTTGCCTGCATCCTCTTCCATCTGTGTCCACCATCCATTCTGCCTTGTCTGCATCCTCTTCCTTTTGTATCCACAATTCTGCATCCGCCAACCTGGTTCCTGAAAAACAAACTTAGGTGGCTGAAAGCAATTAGTACATGTGCAATTGAGAGCAACTCGGTCTGCAGCCTGTCACTACCCTCAAAAAAACAATCAAAAAAACTGTACTCTCCTTTTATTCCAAATCATTCAAACAGATCACCACCATACTGCCTTGCCTGCATCCTCTTCCATCTTTGTCCACCATTCTGCCTTTCCTGCATCCTCTTCCATCTGTGTCCACCATCCATTCTGCCTTGTCTGCATCCTCTTCCTTTTGTATCCACCATTCTGCATCCGCCAACCTGGTTCCTGAAAAACAAACTTAGGTGGCTGAAAGCAATTAGTACATGTGGAATGACAAATAAAAAAAAAATCCAAATTAACTTAATCCCTACTGAACTAAATGGAACTGAACTGGACTGTTCAGCTAGTCTTATCCCCAAGTAATGAGAGCAACTCGGTCTGCAGCCTGCCACTACCCTAAAAAAAAACTAAAAAAAACTGTACTCTCCTTTTATTCCAAATCTTTCAAACAGATCACCACCATACTGCATCCTCTTCCATCTGTGTCCACCATTCTGCCTTGCCTTGCCTGCATCCTCTTCCATCTGTGTCAACCATTCTGCATCCGCCAACCTGGTTCCTGAAAAGCAAACTCAGGTGGCCGAAAGCAATTAGTACATATGTAATGACAAACGAACAAAAAATAAGCCAAATTAACTTAATCCCTACTGAACTAAATGGAACTGAACTGGATTGTTCAGCTAGTCTTATCCCCAAGTATTGAGAGCAACTCGGTCTGCAGCCTGCCACTACCCTCAAAAAATCAATAAAAAAACTGTACTCTCCTTTTATTCCAAATCGTTCAAACAGATCACCACCATACTGCCTTGCCTGCATCCTCTTCCATCTGTGTCCACCATTCTGCCTTGCCTGCATCCTCTTCCATCTGTGTCCACCATCCATTCTGCCTTGTCTGCATCCTCTTCCTTTTGTATCCACCATTCTGCATCCGCCAACCTGGTTCCTGAAAAACAAACTTAGGTGGCTGAAAGCAATTAGTACATGTGCAATGACAAATAAAAAAAAATCCAAATTAACTTAATCCCTACTGAACTAAATGGAACTGAACTGGATTGTTCAGCTAGTCTTATCCCCAAGTATTGAGAGCAACTCGGTCTGCAGCCTGCCACTACCCTCAAAAAATCAATCAAAAAACTGTACTCTCCTTTTATTCCAAATCGTTCAAACAGATCACCACCATACTGCCTTGCCTGCATCCTCTTCCATCTGTGTCCACCATTCTGCCTTGCCTGCATCCTCTTCCATCTGTATCCACCATTCTGCCTTGCCTGCATCCTCTTCCATCTGTATCCACCATTCTGCATCCGTCAACCTGGTTCCTGAAAAACAAACTTAGGTGGCTGAAAGCAATTAGTACATGTGCAATGACAAACAAAAAAAAGCCAAATTAATTTAATCCCTACTGAACTAAATGGAACTGAAATGGACTGTTCAGCTAGTCTTATCCTCAAGTATTGAGAGCAACTCGGTCTGCAGCCTGCCACTACCCTCAAAAAATCAATAAAAAAACTGTACTCTCCTTTTATTCCAAATCGTTCAAACAGATCACCACCATACTGCCTTGCCTGCATCCTCTTCCATCTGTGTCCACCATTCTGCCTTGCCTGCATCCTCTTCCATCTGTGTCCACCATCCATTCTGCCTTGTCTGCATCCTCTTCCTTTTGTATCCACCATTCTGCATCCGCCAACCTGGTTCCTGAAAAACAAACTTAGGTGGCTGAAAGCAATTAGTACATGTGCAATGACAAATAAAAAAAAATCCAAATTAACTTAATCCCTACTGAACTAAATGGAACTGAACTGGATTGTTCAGCTAGTCTTATCCCCAAGTATTGAGAGCAACTCGGTCTGCAGCCTGCCACTACCCTCAAAAAATCAATAAAAAAACTGTACTCTCCTTTTATTCCAAATCGTTCAAACAGATCACCACCATACTGCCTTGCCTGCATCCTCTTCCATCTGTGTCCACCATTCTGCCTTGCCTGCATCCTCTTCCATCTGTGTCCACCATCCTTTCTGCCTTGCCTGCATCCTCTTCCCTCTGTATCGAACCATTCTGCATCCGCCAACCTGGTTCCTGAAAAACAAACTTAGGTGGCTGAAAGCAATTAGTACATGTGCAATGACAAATAAAAAAAAGCCAAATTAATTTAATCCCTACTGAACTAAATGGAACTGAAATGGACTGTTCAGCTAGTCTTATCCCCAAGTATTGAGAGCAACTCGGTCTGCAGCCTGCCACTACCCTCAAAAAATCAATCAAAAAACTGTACTCTCCTTTTATTCCAAATCATTCAAACAGATCACCACCATACTGCCTTGCCTGCATCCTCTTCCATCTGTGCCCACCATTCTGCCTTGCCTGCATCCTCTTCCATCTGTATCCACCATTCTGCCTTGCCTGCATCCTCCTCCATCTGTATCCACCATTCTGCATCCGCCAACCTGGTTCCTGAAAAACAAACTTAGGTGGCTGAAAGCAATTAGTACATGTGCAATGACAAACAAAAAAAAGCCAAATTAATTTAATCCCTACTCAACTAAATGGAACTGAAATGGACTGTTCAGCTAGTCTTATCCCCAAGTATTGAGAGCAACTCGGTCTGCAGCCTGCCACTACCCTCAAAAAATCAATAAAAAAACTGTACTCTCCTTTTATTCCAAATCGTTCAAACAGATCACCACCATACTGCCTTGCCTGCACCCTCTTCCATCTGTGTCCACCATTCTGCCTTGCCTGCATCCTCTTCCATCTGTGTCCACCATCCATTCTGCCTTGTCTGCATCCTCTTCCTTTTGTATCCACCATTCTGCATCCGCCAATCTGGTTCCTGAAAAACAAACTTAGGTGGCTGAAAGCAATTAGTACATGTGCAATGACAAATAAAAAAAAATCCAAATTAACTTAATCCCTACTGAACTAAATGGAACTGAACTGGATTGTTCAGCTAGTCTTATCCCCAAGTATTGAGAGCAACTCGGTCTGCAGCCTGCCACTACCCTCAAAAAATCAATAAAAAAACTGTACTCTCCTTTTATTCCAAATCGTTCAAACAGATCACCACCATACTGCCTTGCCTGCATCCTCTTCCATCTGTGTCCACCATTCTGCCTTGCCTGCATCCTCTTCCATCTGTGTCCACCATCCTTTCTGCCTTGCCTGCATCCTCTTCCCTCTGTATCGAACCATTCTGCATCCGCCAACCTGGTTCCTGAAAAACAAACTTAGGTGGCTGAAAGCAATTAGTACATGTGCAATGACAAATAAAAAAAAGCCAAATTAATTTAATCCCTACTGAACTAAATGGAACTGAAATGGACTGTTCAGCTAGTCTTATCCCCAAGTATTGAGAGCAACTCGGTCTGCAGCCTGCCACTACCCTCAAAAAATCAATCAAAAAACTGTACTCTCCTTTTATTCCAAATCGTTCAAACAGATCACCACCATACTGCCTTGCCTGCATCATCTTCCATCTGTGCCCACCATTCTGCCTTGCCTGCATCCTCTTCCATCTGTATCCACCATTCTGCCTTGCCTGCATCCTCTTCCAACTGTATCCACCATTCTGCATCCGCAAACCTGGTTCCTGAAAAACAAACTTAGGTGGCTGAAAGCAATTAGTACATGTGCAATGACAAACAAAAAAAAGCCAAATTAATTTAATCCCTACTGAACTAAATGGAACTGAAATGGACTGTTCAGCTAGTCTTATCCCCAAGTATTGAGAGCAACTCGGTCTGCAGCCTGCCACTACCCTCAAAAAATCAATAAAAAAACTGTACTCTCCTTTTATTCCAAATCGTTCAAACAGATCACCACCATACTGCCTTGCCTGCATCCTCTTCCATCTGTGTCCACCATTCTGCCTTGCCTGCATCCTCTTCCATCTGTGTCCACCATCCATTCTGCCTTGTCTGCATCCTCTTCCTTTTGTATCCACCATTCTGCATCCGCCAACCTGGTTCCTGAAAAACAAACTTAGGTGGCTGAAAGCAATTAGTACATGTGCAATGACAAATAAAAAAAAGCCAAATTAATTTAATCCCTACTGAACCAAATGGAACTGAAATGGATTGTTCAGCTAGTCTTATCCCCAAGTATTGAGAGCAACTCGGTCTGCAGCCTGCCACTACCCTCAAAAAATCAATAAAAAAACTGTACTCTCCTTTTATTCCAAATCGTTCAAACAGATCACCACCATACTGCCTTGTCTGCATCCTCTTCCATCTGTGCCCACCATTCTGCCTTGCCTGCATCCTCTTCCATCTGTATCCACCATTCTGCCTTGCCTGCATCCTCTTCCATCTGTATCCACCATTCTGCATCCGTCAACCTGGTTCCTGAAAAACAAACTTAGGTGGCTGAAAGCAATTAGTACATGTGCAATGACAAACAAAAAAAAGCCAAATTAATTTAATCCCTACTGAACTAAATGGAACTGAAATGGACTGTTCAGCTAGTCTTATCCTCAAGTATTGAGAGCAACTCGGTCTGCAGCCTGCCACTATCCTCAAAAAATCAATAAAAAAACTGTACTCTCCTTTTATTCCAAATCGTTCAAACAGATAACCACCATACTGCCTTGCCTGCATCCTCTTCCATCTGTGTCCACCATTCTGCCTTGCCTGCATCCTCTTCCATCTGTGTCCACCATCCATTCTGCCTTGTCTGCATCCTCTTCCTTTTGTATCCACCATTCTGCATCCGCCAACCTGGTTCCTGAAAAACAAACTTAGGTGGCTGAAAGCAATTAGTACATGTGCAATGACAAATAAAAAAAAATCCAAATTAACTTAATCCCTACTGAACTAAATGGAACTGAACTGGATTGTTCAGCTAGTCTTATCCCCAAGTATTGAGAGCAACTCGGTCTGCAGCCTGCCACTACCCTCAAAAAATCAATAAAAAAACTGTACTCTCCTTTTATTCCAAATCGTTCAAACAGATCACCACCATACTGCCTTGCCTGCATCCTCTTCCATCTGTGTCCACCATTCTGCCTTGCCTGCATCCTCTTCCATCTGTGTCCACCATCCTTTCTGCCTTGCCTGCATCCTCTTCCCTCTGTATCGAACCATTCTGCATCCGCCAACCTGGTTCCTGAAAAACAAACTTAGGTGGCTGAAAGCAATTAGTACATGTGCAATGACAAATAAAAAAAAGCCAAATTAATTTAATCCCTACTGAACTAAATGGAACTGAAATGGACTGTTCAGCTAGTCTTATCCCCAAGTATTGAGAGCAACTCGGTCTGCAGCCTGCCACTACCCTCAAAAAATCAATCAAAAAACTGTACTCTCCTTTTATTCCAAATCATTCAAACAGATCACCACCATACTGCCTTGCCTGCATCCTCTTCCATCTGTGCCCACCATTCTGCCTTGCCTGCATCCTCTTCCATCTGTATCCACCATTCTGCCTTGCCTGCATCCTCCTCCATCTGTATCCACCATTCTGCATCCGCCAACCTGGTTCCTGAAAAACAAACTTAGGTGGCTGAAAGCAATTAGTACATGTGCAATGACAAACAAAAAAAAGCCAAATTAATTTAATCCCTACTGAACTAAATGGAACTGAAATGGACTGTTCAGCTAGTCTTATCCCCAAGTATTGAGAGCAACTCGGTCTGCAGCCTGCCACTACCCTCAAAAAATCAATAAAAAAACTGTACTCTCCTTTTATTCCAAATCGTTCAAACAGATCACCACCATACTGCCTTGCCTGCACCCTCTTCCATCTGTGTCCACCATTCTGCCTTGCCTGCATCCTCTTCCATCTGTGTCCACCATCCATTCTGCCTTGTCTGCATCCTCTTCCTTTTGTATCCACCATTCTGCATCCGCCAACCTGGTTCCTGAAAAACAAACTTAGGTGGCTGAAAGCAATTAGTACATGTGCAATGACAAATAAAAAAAAATCCAAATTAACTTAATCCCTACTGAACTAAATGGAACTGAACTGGATTGTTCAGCTAGTCTTATCCCCAAGTATTGAGAGCAACTCGGTCTGCAGCCTGCCACTACCCTCAAAAAATCAATAAAAAAACTGTACTCTCCTTTTATTCCAAATCGTTCAAACAGATCACCACCATACTGCCTTGCCTGCATCCTCTTCCATCTGTGTCCACCATTCTGCCTTGCCTGCATCCTCTTCCATCTGTGTCCACCATCCTTTCTGCCTTGCCTGCATCCTCTTCCCTCTGTATCGAACCATTCTGCATCCGCCAACCTGGTTCCTGAAAAACAAACTTAGGTGGCTGAAAGCAATTAGTACATGTGCAATGACAAATAAAAAAAAGCCAAATTAATTTAATCCCTACTGAATTAAATGGAACTGAAATGGACTGTTCAGCTAGTCTTATCCCCAAGTATTGAGAGCAACTCGGTCTGCAGCCTGCCACTACCCTCAAAAAATCAATCAAAAAACTGTACTCTCCTTTTATTCCAAATCGTTCAAACAGATCACCACCATACTGCCTTGCCTGCATCCTCTTCCATCTGTGTCCACCATTCTGCCTTGCCTGCATCCTCTTCCATCTGTGTCTACCATCCTTTCTGCCTTGCCTGCATCCTCTTCCCTCTGTATCGAACCATTCTGCATCCGCCAACCTGGTTCCTGAAAAACAAACTTAGGTGGCTGAAAGCAATTAGTACATGTGCAATGACAAATAAAAAAAAGCCAAATTAATTTAATCCCTACTGAACTAAATGGAACTGAAATGGACTGTTCAGCTAGTCTTATCCCCAAGTATTGAGAGCAACTCGGTCTGCAGCCTGCCACTACCCTCAAAAAATCAATCAAAAAACTGTACTCTCCTTTTATTCCAAATCGTTCAAACAGATCACCACCATACTGCCTTGCCTGCACCCTCTTCCATCTGTGTCCACCATTCTGCCTTGCCTGCATCCTCTTCCATCTGTGTCCACCATCCATTCTGCCTTGTCTGCATCCTCTTCCTTTTGTATCCACCATTCTGCATCCGCCAACCTGGTTCCTGAAAAACAAACTTAGGTGGCTGAAAGCAATTAGTACATGTGCAATGACAAATAAAAAAAAATCCAAATTAACTTAATCCCTACTGAACTAAATGGAACTGAACTGGATTGTTCAGCTAGTCTTATCCCCAAGTATTGAGAGCAACTCGGTCTGCAGCCTGCCACTACCCTCAAAAAATCAATAAAAAAACTGTACTCTCCTTTTATTCCAAATCGTTCAAACAGATCACCACCATACTGCCTTGCCTGCATCCTCTTCCATCTGTGTCCACCATTCTGCCTTGCCTGCATCCTCTTCCATCTGTGTCCACCATCCTTTCTGCCTTGCCTGCATCCTCTTCCCTCTGTATCGAACCATTCTGCATCCGCCAACCTGGTTCCTGAAAAACAAACTTAGGTGGCTGAAAGCAATTAGTACATGTGCAATGACAAATAAAAAAAAGCCAAATTAATTTAATCCCTACTGAACCAAATGGAACTGAAATGGACTGTTCAGCTAGTCTTATCCCCAAGTATTGAGAGCAACTCGGTCTGCAGCCTGCCACTACCCTCAAAAAATCAATCAAAAAACTGTACTCTCCTTTTATTCCAAATCGTTCAAACAGATCACCACCATACTGCCTTGTCTGCATCCTCTTCCATCTGTGCCCACCATTCTGCCTTGCCTGCATCCTCTTCCATCTGTATCCACCATTCTGCCTTGCCTGCATCCTCTTCCATCTGTATCCACCATTCTGCATCCGTCAACCTGGTTCCTGAAAAACAAACTTAGGTGGCTGAAAGCAATTAGTACATGTGCAATGACAAACAAAAAAAAGCCAAATTAATTTAATCCCTACTGAACTAAATGGAACTGAAATGGACTGTTCAGCTAGTCTTATCCTCAAGTATTGAGAGCAACTCGGTCTGCAGCCTGCCACTACCCTCAAAAAATCAATAAAAAAACTGTACTCTCCTTTTATTCCAAATCGTTCAAACAGATCACCACCATACTGCCTTGCCTGCATCCTCTTACATCTGTGTCCACCATTCTGCCTTGCCTGCATCCTCTTCCATCTGTGTCCACCATCCATTCTGCCTTGTCTGCATCCTCTTCCTTTTGTATCCACCATTCTGCATCCGCCAACCTGGTTCCTGAAAAACAAACTTAGGTGGCTGAAAGCAATTAGTACATGTGCAATGACAAATAAAAAAAAATCCAAATTAACTTAATCCCTACTGAACTAAATGGAACTGAACTGGATTGTTCAGCTAGTCTTATCCCCAAGTATTGAGAGCAACTCGGTCTGCAGCCTGCCACTACCCTAAAAAAATCAATAAAAAAACTGTACTCTCCTTTTATTCCAAATCGTTCAAACAGATCACCACCATACTGCCTTGCCTGCATCCTCTTCCATCTGTGTCCACCATTCTGCCTTGCCTGCATCCTCTTCCATCTGTGTCCACCATCCTTTCTGCCTTGCCTGCATCCTCTTCCCTCTGTATCGAACCATTCTGCATCCGCCAACCTGGTTCCTGAAAAACAAACTTAGGTGGCTGAAAGCAATTAGTACATGTGCAATGACAAATAAAAAAAAGCCAAATTAATTTAATCCCTACTGAACTAAATGGAACTGAAATGGACTGTTCAGCTAGTCTTATCCCCAAGTATTGAGAGCAACTCGGTCTGCAGCCTGCCACTACCCTCAAAAAATCAATCAAAAAACTGTACTCTCCTTTTATTCCAAATCATTCAAACAGATCACCACCATACTGCCTTGCCTGCATCCTCTTCCATCTGTGCCCACCATTCTGCCTTGCCTGCATCCTCTTCCATCTGTATCCACCATTCTGCCTTGCCTGCATCCTCCTCCATCTGTATCCACCATTCTGCATCCGCCAACCTGGTTCCTGAAAAACAAACTTAGGTGGCTGAAAGCAATTAGTACATGTGCAATGACAAACAAAAAAAAGCCAAATTAATTTAATCCCTACTGAACTAAATGGAACTGAAATGGACTGTTCAGCTAGTCTTATCCCCAAGTATTGAGAGCAACTCGGTCTGCAGCCTGCCACTACCCTCAAAAAATCAATAAAAAAACTGTACTCTCCTTTTATTCCAAATCGTTCAAACAGATCACCACCATACTGCCTTGCCTGCACCCTCTTCCATCTGTGTCCACCATTCTGCCTTGCCTGCATCCTCTTCCATCTGTGTCCACCATCCATTCTGCCTTGTCTGCATCCTCTTCCTTTTGTATCCACCATTCTGCATCCGCCAACCTGGTTCCTGAAAAACAAACTTAGGTGGCTGAAAGCAATTAGTACATGTGCAATGACAAATAAAAAAAAATCCAAATTAACTTAATCCCTACTGAACTAAATGGAACTGAACTGGATTGTTCAGCTAGTCTTATCCCCAAGTATTGAGAGCAACTCGGTCTGCAGCCTGCCACTACCCTCAAAAAATCAATAAAAAAACTGTACTCTCCTTTTATTCCAAATCGTTCAAACAGATCACCACCATACTGCCTTGCCTGCATCCTCTTCCATCTGTGTCCACCATTCTGCCTTGCCTGCATCATCTTCCATCTGTGTCCACCATCCTTTCTGCCTTGCCTGCATCCTCTTCCCTCTGTATCGAACCATTCTGCATCCGCCAACCTGGTTCCTGAAAAACAAACTTAGGTGGCTGAAAGCAATTAGTACATGTGCAATGACAAATAAAAAAAAGCCAAATTAATTTAATCCCTACTGAACTAAATGGAACTGAAATGGACTGTTCAGCTAGTCTTATCCCCAAGTATTGAGAGCAACTCGGTCTGCAGCCTGCCACTACCCTCAAAAAATCAATAAAAAAACTGTACTCTCCTTTTATTCCAAATCGTTCAAACAGATCACCACTATACTGCCTTGCCTGCATCCTCTTCCATCTGTGTCCACCATTCTGCCTTGCCTGCATCCTCTTCCATCTGTGTCCACCATCCATTCTGCCTTGTCTGCATCCTCTTCCTTTTGTATCCACCATTCTGCATCCGCCAACCTGGTTCCTGAAAAACAAACTTAGGTGGCTGAAAGCAATTAGTACATGTGCAATGACAAATAAAAAAAAATCCAAATTAACTTAATCCCTACTGAACTAAATGGAACTGAACTGGATTGTTCAGCTAGTCTTATCCCCAAGTATTGAGAGCAACTCGGTCTGCAGCCTGCCACTACCCTCAAAAAATCAATAAAAAAACTGTACTCTCCTTTTATTCCAAATCGTTCAAACAGATCACCACCATACTGCCTTGCCTGCATCCTCTTCCATCTGTGTCCACCATTCTGCCTTGCCTGCATCCTCTTCCATCTGTGTCCACCATCCTTTCTGCCTTGCCTGCATCCTCTTCCCTCTGTATCGAACCATTCTGCATCCGCCAACCTGGTTCCTGAAAAACAAACTTAGGTGGCTGAAAGCAATTAGTACATGTGCAATGTCAAATAAAAAAAAGCCAAATTAATTTAATCCCTACTGAACCAAATGGAACTGAAATGAACTGTTCAGCTAGTCTTATCCCCAAGTATTGAGAGCAACTCGGTCTGCAGCCTGCCACTACCCTCAAAAAATCAATCAAAAAACTGTACTCTCCTTTTATTCCAAATCGTTCAAACAGATCACCACCATACTGCCTTGTCTGCATCCTCTTCCATCTGTGCCCACCATTCTGCCTTGCCTGCATCCTTTTCCATCTGTATCCACCATTCTGCCTTGCCTGCATCCTCTTCCATCTGTATCCACCATTCTGCATCCGTCAACCTGGTTCCTGAAAAACAAACTTAGGTGGCTGAAAGCAATTAGTACATGTGCAATGACAAACAAAAAAAAGCCAAATTAATTTAATCCCTACTGAACTAAATGGAACTGAAATGGACTGTTCAGCTAGTCTTATCCTCAAGTATTGAGAGCAACTCGGTCTGCAGCCTGCCACTACCCTCAAAAAATCAATAAAAAAACTGTACTCTCCTTTTATTCCAAATCGTTCAAACAGATCACCACCATACTGCCTTGCCTGCATCCTCTTCCATCTGTGTCCACCATTCTGCCTTGCCTGCATCCTCTTCCATCTGTGTCCACCATCCATTCTGCCTTGTCTGCATCCTCTTCCTTTTGTATCCACCATTCTGCATCCGCCAACCTGGTTCCTGAAAAACAAACTTAGGTGGCTGAAAGCAATTAGTACATGTGCAATGACAAATAAAAAAAAATCCAAATTAACTTAATCCCTACTGAACTAAATGGAACTGAACTGGATTGTTCAGCTAGTCTTATCCCCAAGTATTGAGAGCAACTCGGTCTGCAGCCTGCCACTACCCTCAAAAAATCAATAAAAAAAACTGTACTCTCCTTTTATTCCAAATCGTTCAAACAGATCACCACCATACTGCCTTGCCTGCATCCTCTTCCATCTGTGTCCACCATTCTGCCTTGCCTGCATCCTCTTCCATCTGTGTCCACCATCCTTTCTGCCTTGCCTGCATCCTCTTCCCTCTGTATCGAACCATTCTGCATCCGCCAACCTGGTTCCTGAAAAACAAACTTAGGTGGCTGAAAGCAATTAGTACATGTGCAATGACAAATAAAAAAAAGCCAAATTAATTTAATCCCTACTGAACTAAATGGAACTGAAATGGACTGTTCAGCTAGTCTTATCCCCAAGTATTGAGAGCAACTCGGTCTGCAGCCTGCCACTACCCTCAAAAAATCAATCAAAAAACTGTACTCTCCTTTTATTCCAAATCGTTCAAACAGATCACCACCATACTGCCTTGCCTGCATCCTCTTCCATCTGTGTCCACCATTCTGCCTTGCCTGCATCCTCTTCCATCTGTATCCACCATTCTGCCTTGCCTGCATCCTCTTCCATCTGTATCCACCATTCTGCATCCGTCAACCTGGTTCCTGAAAAACAAACTTAGGTGGCTGAAAGCAATTAGTACATGTGCAATGACAAACAAAAAAAAAGCCAAATTAATTTAATCCCTACTGAACTAAATGGAACTGAAATGGACTGTTCAGCTAGTCTTATCCTCAAGTATTGAGAGCAACTCGGTCTGCAGCCTGCCACTACCCTCAAAAAATCAATAAAAAAACTGTACTCTCCTTTTATTCCAAATCGTTCAAACAGATCACCACCATACTGCCTTGCCTGCATCCTCTTCCATCTGTGTCCACCATTCTGCCTTGCCTGCATCCTCTTCCATCTGTGTCCACCATCCATTCTGCCTTGTCTGCATCCTCTTCCTTTTGTATCCACCATTCTGCATCCGCCAACCTGGTTCCTGAAAAACAAACTTAGGTGGCCGAAAGCAATTAGTACATGTGCAATGACAAATAAAAAAAAATCCAAATTAACTTAATCCCTACTGAACTAAATGGAACTGAACTGGATTGTTCAGCTAGTCTTATCCCCAAGTATTGAGAGCAACTCGGTCTGCAGCCTGCCAATAGCCTCAAAAAATCAATAAAAAAACTGTACTCTCCTTTTATTCCAAATCGTTCAAACAGATCACCACCATACTGCCTTGCCTGCATCCTCTTCCATCTGTGTCCACCATTCTGCCTTGCCTGCATCCTCTTCCATCTGTGTCCACCATCCTTTCTGCCTTGCCTGCATCCTCTTCCCTCTGTATCGAACCATTCTGCATCCGCCAACCTGGTTCCTGAAAAACAAACTTAGGTGGCTGAAAGCAATTAGTACATGTGCAATGACAAATAAAAAAAAGCCAAATTAATTTAATCCCTACTGAACTAAATGGAATTGAAATGGACTGTTCAGCTAGTCTTATCCCCAAGTATTGAGAGCAACTCGGTCTGCAGCCTGCCACTACCCTCAAAAAATCAATCAAAAAACTGTACTCTCCTTTTATTCCAAATCGTTCAAACAGATCACCACCATACTGCCTTGCCTGCATCCTCTTCCATCTGTGCCCACCATTCTGCCTTGCCTGCATCCTCTTCCATCTGTATCCACCATTCTGCCTTGCCTGCATCCTCTTCCATCTGTATCCACCATTCTGCATCCGCAAACCTGGTTCCTGAAAAACAATCTTAGGTGGCTGAAAGCAATTAGGACATGTGCAATGACAAACAAAAAAAAGCCAAATTAATTTAATCCCTACTGAACTAAATGGAACTGAAATGGACTGTTCAGCTAGTCTTATCCCCAAGTATTGAGAGCAACTCGGTCTGCAGCCTGCCACTACCCTCAAAAAATCAATAAAAAAACTGTACTCTCCTTTTATTCCAAATCGTTCAAACAGATCACCACCATACTGCCTTGCCTGCATCCTCTTCCATCTGTGTCCACCATTCTGCCTTGCCTGCATCCTCTTCCATCTGTGTCCACCATCCATTCTGCCTTGTCTGCATCCTCTTCCTTTTGTATCCACCATTCTGCATCCGCCAACCTGGTTCCTGAAAAACAAACTTAGGTGGCTGAAAGCAATTAGTACATGTGCAATGACAAATAAAAAAAAATCCAAATTAACTTAATCCCTACTGAACTAAATGGAACTGAACTGGATTGTTCAGCTAGTCTTATCCCCAAGTATTGAGAGCAACTCGGTCTGCAGCCTGCCACTACCCTCAAAAAATCAATAAAAAAACTGTACTCTCCTTTTATTCCAAATCGTTCAAACAGATCACCACCATACTGCCTTGCCTGCATCCTCTTCCATCTGTGTCCACCATTCTGCCTTGCCTGCATCCTCTTCCATCTGTGTCCACCATCCTTTCTGCCTTGCCTGCATCCTCTTCCCTCTGTATCGAACCATTCTGCATCCGCCAACCTGGTTCCTGAAAAACAAACTTAGGTGGCTGAAAGCAATTAGTACATGTGCAATGACAAATAAAAAAAAGCCAAATTAATTTAATCCCTACTGAACCAAATGGAACTGAAATGGACTGTTCAGCTAGTCTTATCCCCAAGTATTGAGAGCAACTCGGTCTGCAGCCTGCCACTACCCTCAAAAAATCAATCAAAAAACTGTACTCTCCTTTTATTCCAAATCGTTCAAACAGATCACCACCATACTGCCTTGTCTGCATCCTCTTCCATCTGTGCCCACCATTCTGCCTTGCCTGCATCCTCTTCCATCTGTATCCACCATTCTGCCTTGCCTGCATCCTCTTCCATCTGTATCCACCATTCTGCATCCGCAAACCTGGTTCCTGAAAAACAAACTTAGGTGGCTGAAAGCAATTAGTACATGTGCAATGACAAACAAAAAAAAGCCAAATTAATTTAATCCCTACTGAACTAAATGGAACTGAAATGGACTGTTCAGCTAGTCTTATCCCCAAGTATTGAGAGCAACTCGGTCTGCAGCCTGCCACTACCCTCAAAAAATCAATAAAAAAACTGTACTCTCCTTTTATTCCAAATCATTCAAACAGATCACCACCATACTGCCTTGCCTGCATCCTCTTCCATCTGTGTCCACCATTCTGCCTTGCCTGCATCCTCTTCCATCTGTGTCCACCATCCATTCTGCCTTGTCTGCATCCTCTTCCTTTTGTATCCACCATTCTGCATCCGCCAACCTGGTTCCTGAAAAACAAACTTAGGTGGCTGAAAGCAATTAGTACATGTGCAATGACAAATAAAAAAAAATCCAAATTAACTTAATCCCTACTGAACTAAATGGAACTGAACTGGATTGTTCAGCTAGTCTTATCCCCAAGTATTGAGAGCAACTCGGTCTGCAGCCTGCCACTACCCTCAAAAAATCAATAAAAAAACTGTACTCTCCTTTTATTCCAAATCGTTCAAACAGATCACCACCATACTGCCTTGCCTGCATCCTCTTCCATCTGTGTCCACCATTCTGCCTTGCCTGCATCCTCTTCCATCTGTGTCCACCATCCTTTCTGCCTTGCCTGCATCCTCTTCCCTCTGTATCGAACCATTCTGCATCCGCCAACCTGGTTCCTGAAAAACAAACTTAGGTGGCTGAAAGTAATTAGTACATGTGCAATGACAAATAAAAAAAAGCCAAATTAATTTAATCCCTACTGAACCAAATGGAACTGAAATGGACTGTTCAGCTAGTCTTATCCCCAAGTATTGAGAGCAACTCGGTCTGCAGCCTGCCACTACCCTCAAAAAATCAATAAAAAAACTGTACTCTCCTTTTATTCCAAATCGTTCAAACAGATCACCACCATACTGCCTTGCCTGCATCCTCTTCCATCTGTGTCCACCATTCTGCCTTGCCTGCATCCTCTTCCATCTGTGTCCACCATCCATTCTGCCTTGTCTGCATCCTCTTCCTTTTGTATCCACCATTCTGCATCCGCCAACCTGGTTCCTGAAAAACAAACTTAGGTGGCCGAAAGCAATTAGTACATGTGCAATGACAAATAAAAAAAAATCCAAATTAACTTAATCCCTACTGAACTAAATGGAACTGAACTGGATTGTTCAGCTAGTCTTATCCCCAAGTATTGAGAGCAACTCGGTCTGCAGCCTGCCAATAGCCTCAAAAAATCAATAAAAAAACTGTACTCTCCTTTTATTCCAAATCGTTCAAACAGATCACCACCATACTGCCTTGCCTGCATCCTCTTCCATCTGTGTCCACCATTCTGCCTTGCCTGCATCCTCTTCCATCTGTGTCCACCATCCTTTCTGCCTTGCCTGCATCCTCTTCCCTCTGTATCGAACCATTCTGCATCCGCCAACCTGGTTCCTGAAAAACAAACTTAGGTGGCTGAAAGCAATTAGTACATGTGCAATGACAAATAAAAAAAAGCCAAATTAATTTAATCCCTACTGAACTAAATGGAACTGAAATGGACTGTTCAGCTAGTCTTATCCCCAAGTATTGAGAGCAACTCGGTCTGCAGCCTGCCACTACCCTCAAAAAATCAATCAAAAAACTGTACTCTCCTTTTATTCCAAATCATTCAAACAGATCACCACCATACTGCCTTGCCTGCATCCTCTTCCATCTGTGCCCACCATTCTGCCTTGCCTGCATCCTCTTCCATCTGTATCCACCATTCTGCCTTGCCTGCATCCTCCTCCATCTGTATCCACCATTCTGCATCCGCCAACCTGGTTCCTGAAAAACAAACTTAGGTGGCTGAAAGCAATTAGTACATGTGCAATGACAAACAAAAAAAAGCCAAATTAATTTAATCCCTACTGAACTAAATGGAACTGAAATGGACTGTTCAGCTAGTCTTATCCCCAAGTATTGAGAGCAACTCGGTCTGCAGCCTGCCACTACCCTCAAAAAATCAATAAAAAAACTGTACTCTCCTTTTATTCCAAATCGTTCAAACAGATCACCACCATACTGCCTTGCCTGCACCCTCTTCCATCTGTGTCCACCATTCTGCCTTGCCTGCATCCTCTTCCATCTGTGTCCACCATCCATTCTGCCTTGTCTGCATCCTCTTCCTTTTGTATCCACCATTCTGCATCCGCCAACCTGGTTCCTGAAAAACAAACTTAGGTGGCTGAAAGCAATTAGTACATGTGCAATGACAAATAAAAAAAAATCCAAATTAACTTAATCCCTACTGAACTAAATGGAACTGAACTGGATTGTTCAGCTAGTCTTATCCCCAAGTATTGAGAGCAACTCGGTCTGCAGCCTGCCACTACCCTCAAAAAATCAATAAAAAAACTGTACTCTCCTTTTATTCCAAATCGTTCAAACAGATCACCACCATACTGCCTTGCCTGCATCCTCTTCCATCTGTGTCCACCATTCTGCCTTGCCTGCATCCTCTTCCATCTGTGTCCACCATCCTTTCTGCCTTGCCTGCATCCTCTTCCCTCTGTATCGAACCATTCTGCATCCGCCAACCTGGTTCCTGAAAAACAAACTTAGGTGGCTGAAAGCAATTAGTACATGTGCAATGACAAATAAAAAAAAGCCAAATTAATTTAATCCCTACTGAACTAAATGGAATTGAAATGGACTGTTCAGCTAGTCTTATCCCCAAGTATTGAGAGCAACTCGGTCTGCAGCCTGCCACTACCCTCAAAAAATCAATCAAAAAACTGTACTCTCCTTTTATTCCAAATCGTTCAAACAGATCACCACCATACTGCCTTGCCTGCATCCTCTTCCATCTGTGCCCACCATTCTGCCTTGCCTGCATCCTCTTCCATCTGTATCCACCATTCTGCCTTGCCTGCATCCTCTTCCATCTGTATCCACCATTCTGCATCCGCAAACCTGGTTCCTGAAAAACAATCTTAGGTGGCTGAAAGCAATTAGGACATGTGCAATGACAAACAAAAAAAAGCCAAATTAATTTAATCCCTACTGAACTAAATGGAACTGAAATGGACTGTTCAGCTAGTCTTATCCCCAAGTATTGAGAGCAACTCGGTCTGCAGCCTGCCACTACCCTCAAAAAATCAATAAAAAAACTGTACTCTCCTTTTATTCCAAATCGTTCAAACAGATCACCACCATACTGCCTTGCCTGCATCCTCTTCCATCTGTGTCCACCATTCTGCCTTGCCTGCATCCTCTTCCATCTGTGTCCACCATCCATTCTGCCTTGTCTGCATCCTCTTCCTTTTGTATCCACCATTCTGCATCCGCCAACCTGGTTCCTGAAAAACAAACTTAGGTGGCTGAAAGCAATTAGTACATGTGCAATGACAAATAAAAAAAAATCCAAATTAACTTAATCCCTACTGAACTAAATGGAACTGAACTGGATTGTTCAGCTAGTCTTATCCCCAAGTATTGAGAGCAACTCGGTCTGCAGCCTGCCACTACCCTCAAAAAATCAATAAAAAAACTGTACTCTCCTTTTATTCCAAATCGTTCAAACAGATCACCACCATACTGCCTTGCCTGCATCCTCTTCCATCTGTGTCCACCATTCTGCCTTGCCTGCATCCTCTTCCATCTGTGTCCACCATCCTTTCTGCCTTGCCTGCATCCTCTTCCCTCTGTATCGAACCATTCTGCATCCGCCAACCTGGTTCCTGAAAAACAAACTTAGGTGGCTGAAAGCAATTAGTACATGTGCAATGACAAATAAAAAAAAGCCAAATTAATTTAATCCCTACTGAACCAAATGGAACTGAAATGGACTGTTCAGCTAGTCTTATCCCCAAGTATTGAGAGCAACTCGGTCTGCAGCCTGCCACTACCCTCAAAAAATCAATCAAAAAACTGTACTCTCCTTTTATTCCAAATCGTTCAAACAGATCACCACCATACTGCCTTGTCTGCATCCTCTTCCATCTGTGCCCACCATTCTGCCTTGCCTGCATCCTCTTCCATCTGTATCCACCATTCTGCCTTGCCTGCATCCTCTTCCATCTGTATCCACCATTCTGCATCCGCAAACCTGGTTCCTGAAAAACAAACTTAGGTGGCTGAAAGCAATTAGTACATGTGCAATGACAAACAAAAAAAAGCCAAATTAATTTAATCCCTACTGAACTAAATGGAACTGAAATGGACTGTTCAGCTAGTCTTATCCCCAAGTATTGAGAGCAACTCGGTCTGCAGCCTGCCACTACCCTCAAAAAATCAATAAAAAAACTGTACTCTCCTTTTATTCCAAATCATTCAAACAGATCACCACCATACTGCCTTGCCTGCATCCTCTTCCATCTGTGTCCACCATTCTGCCTTGCCTGCATCCTCTTCCATCTGTGTCCACCATCCATTCTGCCTTGTCTGCATCCTCTTCCTTTTGTATCCACCATTCTGCATCCGCCAACCTGGTTCCTGAAAAACAAACTTAGGTGGCTGAAAGCAATTAGTACATGTGCAATGACAAATAAAAAAAAATCCAAATTAACTTAATCCCTACTGAACTAAATGGAACTGAACTGGATTGTTCAGCTAGTCTTATCCCCAAGTATTGAGAGCAACTCGGTCTGCAGCCTGCCACTACCCTCAAAAAATCAATAAAAAAACTGTACTCTCCTTTTATTCCAAATCGTTCAAACAGATCACCACCATACTGCCTTGCCTGCATCCTCTTCCATCTGTGTCCACCATTCTGCCTTGCCTGCATCCTCTTCCATCTGTGTCCACCATCCTTTCTGCCTTGCCTGCATCCTCTTCCCTCTGTATCGAACCATTCTGCATCCGCCAACCTGGTTCCTGAAAAACAAACTTAGGTGGCTGAAAGTAATTAGTACATGTGCAATGACAAATAAAAAAAAGCCAAATTAATTTAATCCCTACTGAACCAAATGGAACTGAAATGGACTGTTCAGCTAGTCTTATCCCCAAGTATTGAGAGCAACTCGGTCTGCAGCCTGCCACTACCCTCAAAAAATCAATAAAAAAACTGTACTCTCCTTTTATTCCAAATCGTTCAAACAGATCACCACCATACTGCCTTGTCTGCATCCTCTTCCATCTGTGCCCACCATTCTGCCTTGCCTGCATCCTCTTCCATCTGTATCCACCATTCTGCCTTGCCTGCATCCTCTTCCATCTGTATCCACCATTCTGCATCCGTCAACCTGGTTCCTGAAAAACAAACTTAGGTGGCTGAAAGCAATTAGTACATGTGCAATGACAAACAAAAAAAAGCCAAATTAATTTAATCCCTACTGAACTAAATGGAACTGAAATGGACTGTTCAGCTAGTCTTATCCTCAAGTATTGAGAGCAACTCGGTCTGCAGCCTGCCACTACCCTCAAAAAATCAATAAAAAAACTGTACTCTCCTTTTATTCCAAATCGTTCAAACAGATCACCACCATACTGCCTTGCCTGCATCCTCTTCCATCTGTGTCCACCATTCTGCCTTGCCTGCATCCTCTTCCATCTGTGTCCACCATCCATTCTGCCTTGTCTGCATCCTCTTCCTTTTGTATCCACCATTCTGCATCCGCCAACCTGGTTCCTGAAAAACAAACTTAGGTGGCTGAAAGCAATTAGTACATGTGCAATGACAAATAAAAAAAAATCCAAATTAACTTAATCCCTACTGAACTAAATGGAACTGAACTGGATTGTTCAGCTAGTCTTATCCCCAAGTATTGAGAGCAACTCGGTCTGCAGCCTGCCACTACCCTCAAAAAATCAATAAAAAAACTGTACTCTCCTTTTATTCCAAATCGTTCAAACAGATCACCACCATACTGCCTTGCCTGCATCCTCTTCCATCTGTGTCCACCATTCTGCCTTGCCTGCATCCTCTTCCATCTGTGTCCACCATCCTTTCTGCCTTGCCTGCATCCTCTTCCCTCTGTATCGAACCATTCTGCATCCGCCAACCTGGTTCCTGAAAAACAAACTTAGGTGGCTGAAAGCAATTAGTACATGTGCAATGACAAATAAAAAAAGCCAAATTAATTTAATCCCTACTGAACTAAATGGAACTGAAATGGACTGTTCAGCTAGTCTTATCCCCAAGTATTGAGAGCAACTCGGTCTGCAGCCTGCCACTACCCTCAAAAAATCAATCAAAAAACTGTACTCTCCTTTTATTCCAAATCATTCAAACAGATCACCACCATACTGCCTTGCCTGCATCCTCTTCCATCTGTGCCCACCATTCTGCCTTGCCTGCATCCTCTTCCATCTGTATCCACCATTCTGCCTTGCCTGCATCCTCCTCCATCTGTATCCACCATTCTGCATCCGCCAACCTGGTTCCTGAAAAACAAACTTAGGTGGCTGAAAGCAATTAGTACATGTGCAATGACAAACAAAAAAAAGCCAAATTAATTTAATCCCTACTGAACTAAATGGAACTGAAATGGACTGTTCAGCTAGTCTTATCCCCAAGTATTGAGAGCAACTCGGTCTGCAGCCTGCCACTACCCTCAAAAAATCAATAAAAAAACTGTACTCTCCTTTTATTCCAAATCGTTCAAACAGATCACCACCATACTGCCTTGCCTGCACCCTCTTCCATCTGTGTCCACCATTCTGCCTTGCCTGCATCCTCTTCCATCTGTGTCCACCATCCATTCTGCCTTGTCTGCATCCTCTTCCTTTTGTATCCACCATTCTGCATCCGCCAACCTGGTTCCTGAAAAACAAACTTAGGTGGCTGAAAGCAATTAGTACATGTGCAATGACAAATAAAAAAAAATCCAAATTAACTTAATCCCTACTGAACTAAATGGAACTGAACTGGATTGTTCAGCTAGTCTTATCCCCAAGTATTGAGAGCAACTTGGTCTGCAGCCTGCCACTACCCTCAAAAAATCAATAAAAAAACTGTGCTCTCCTTTTATTCCAAATCGTTCAAACAGATCACCACCATACTGCCTTGCCTGCATCCTCTTCCATCTGTGTCCACCATTCTGCCTTGCCTGCATCCTCTTCCATCTGTGTCCACCATCCTTTCTGCCTTGCCTGCATCCTCTTCCCTCTGTATCGAACCATTCTGCATCCGCCAACCTGGTTCCTGAAAAACAAACTTAGGTGGCTGAAAGCAATTAGTACATGTGCAATGACAAATAAAAAAAAGCCAAATTAATTTAATCCCTACTGAACCAAATGGAACTGAAATGGATTGTTCAGCTAGTCTTATCCCCAAGTATTGAGAGCAACTCGGTCTGCAGCCTGCCACTACCCTCAAAAAATCAATCAAAAAACTGTACTCTCCTTTTATTCCAAATCGTTCAAACAGATCACCACCATACTGCCTTGTCTGCATCCTCTTCCATCTGTGCCCACCATTCTGCCTTGCCTGCATCCTCTTCCATCTGTATCCACCATTCTGCCTTGCCTGCATCCTCTTCCATCTGTATCCACCATTCTGCATCCGTCAACCTGGTTCCTGAAAAACAAACTTAGGTGGCTGAAAGCAATTAGTACATGTGCAATGACAAACAAAAAAAAGCCAAATTAATTTAATCCCTACTGAACTAAATGGAACTGAAATGGACTGTTCAGCTAGTCTTATCCTCAAGTATTGAGAGCAACTCGGTCTGCAGCCTGCCACTATCCTCAAAAAATCAATAAAAAAACTGTACTCTCCTTTTATTCCAAATCGTTCAAACAGATCACCACCATACTGCCTTGCCTGCATCCTCTTCCATCTGTGTCCACCATTCTGCCTTGCCTGCATCCTCTTCCATCTGTGTCCACCATCCATTCTGCCTTGTCTGCATCCTCTTCCTTTTGTATCCACCATTCTGCATCCGCCAACCTGGTTCCTGAAAAACAAACTTAGGTGGCTGAAAGCAATTAGTACATGTGCAATGACAAATAAAAAAAAATCCAAATTAACTTAATCCCTACTGAACTAAATGGAACTGAACTGGATTGTTCAGCTAGTCTTATCCCCAAGTATTGAGAGCAACTCGGTCTGCAGCCTGCCACTACCCTCAAAAAATCAATAAAAAAACTGTACTCTCCTTTTATTCCAAATCGTTCAAACAGATCACCACCATACTGCCTTGCCTGCATCCTCTTCCATCTGTGTCCACCATTCTGCCTTGCCTGCATCCTCTTCCATCTGTGTCCACCATCCTTTCTGCCTTGCCTGCATCCTCTTCCCTCTGTATCGAACCATTCTGCATCCGCCAACCTGGTTCCTGAAAAACAAACTTAGGTGGCTGAAAGCAATTAGTACATGTGCAATGACAAATAAAAAAAAGCCAAATTAATTTAATCCCTACTGAACTAAATGGAACTGAAATGGACTGTTCAGCTAGTCTTATCCCCAAGTATTGAGAGCAACTCGGTCTGCAGCCTGCCACTACCCTCAAAAAATCAATCAAAAAACTGTACTCTCCTTTTATTCCAAATCATTCAAACAGATCACCACCATACTGCCTTGCCTGCATCCTCTTCCATCTGTGCCCACCATTCTGCCTTGCCTGCATCCTCTTCCATCTGTATCCACCATTCTGCCTTGCCTGCATCCTCCTCCATCTGTATCCACCATTCTGCATCCGCCAACCTGGTTCCTGAAAAACAAACTTAGGTGGCTGAAAGCAATTAGTACATGTGCAATGACAAACAAAAAAAAGCCAAATTAATTTAATCCCTACTGAACTAAATGGAACTGAAATGGACTGTTCAGCTAGTCTTATCCCCAAGTATTGAGAGCAACTCGGTCTGCAGCCTGCCACTACCCTCAAAAAATCAATAAAAAAACTGTACTCTCCTTTTATTCCAAATCGTTCAAACAGATCACCACCATACTGCCTTGCCTGCACCCTCTTCCATCTGTGTCCACCATTCTGCCTTGCCTGCATCCTCTTCCATCTGTGTCCACCATCCATTCTGCCTTGTCTGCATCCTCTTCCTTTTGTATCCACCATTCTGCATCCGCCAACCTGGTTCCTGAAAAACAAACTTAGGTGGCTGAAAGCAATTAGTACATGTGCAATGACAAATAAAAAAAAATCCAAATTAACTTAATCCCTACTGAACTAAATGGAACTGAACTGGATTGTTCAGCTAGTCTTATCCCCAAGTATTGAGAGCAACTCGGTCTGCAGCCTGCCACTACCCTCAAAAAATCAATCAAAAAACTGTACTCTCCTTTTATTCCAAATCGTTCAAACAGATCACCACCATACTGCCTTGCCTGCATCCTCTTCCATCTGTGTCCACCATTCTGCCTTGCCTGCATCCTCTTCCATCTGTGTCCACCATCCTTTCTGCCTTGCCTGCATCCTCTTCCCTCTGTATCGAACCATTCTGCATCCGCCAACCTGGTTCCTGAAAAACAAACTTAGGTGGCTGAAAGCAATTAGTACATGTGCAATGACAAATAAAAAAAAGCCAAATTAATTTAATCCCTACTGAACTAAATGGAACTGAAATGGACTGTTCAGCTAGTCTTATCCCCAAGTATTGAGAGCAACTCGGTCTGCAGCCTGCCACTACCCTCAAAAAATCAATCAAAAAACTGTACTCTCCTTTTATTCCAAATCGTTCAAACAGATCACCACCATACTGCCTTGCCTGCATCCTCTTCCATCTGTGTCCACCATTCTGCCTTGCCTGCATCCTCTTCCATCTGTATCCACCATTCTGCCTTGCCTGCATCCTCTTCCATCTGTATCCACCATTCTGCATCCGTCAACCTGGTTCCTGAAAAACAAACTTAGGTGGCTGAAAGCAATTAGTACATGTGCAATGACAAACAAAAAAAAGCCAAATTAATTTAATCCCTACTGAACTAAATGGAACTGAAATGGACTGTTCAGCTAGTCTTATCCTCAAGTATTGAGAGCAACTCGGTCTGCAGCCTGCCACTACCCTCAAAAAATCAATCAAAAAACTGTACTCTCCTTTTATTCCAAATCGTTCAAACAGATCACCACCATACTGCCTTGCCTGCATCCTCTTCCATCTGTGTCCACCATTCTGCCTTGCCTGCATCCTCTTCCATCTGTGTCCACCATTCTGCCTTGCCTGCATCCTCTTCCATCTGTATCCACCATTCTGCATCCGTCAACCTGGTTCCTGAAAAACAAACTTAGGTGGCTGAAAGCAATTAGTACATGTGCAATGACAAATAAAAAAAAGCCAAATTAATTTAATCCCTACTGAACTAAATGGAACTGAAATGGACTGTTCAGCTAGTCTTATCCCCAAGTATTGAGAGCAACTCGGTCTGCAGCCTGCCACTACCCTCAAAAAATCAATCAAAAAACTGTACTCTCCTTTTATTCCAAATCATTCAAACAGATCACCACCATACTGCCTTGCCTGCATCCTCTTCCATCTGTGCCCACCATTCTGCCTTGCCTGCATCCTCTTCCATCTGTATCCACCATTCTGCCTTGCCTGCATCCTCCTCCATCTGTATCCACCATTCTGCATCCGCCAACCTGGTTCCTGAAAAACAAACTTAGGTGGCTGAAAGCAATTAGTACATGTGCAATGACAAACAAAAAAAAGCCAAATTAATTTAATCCCTACTGAACTAAATGGAACTGAAATGGACTGTTCAGCTAGTCTTATCCCCAAGTATTGAGAGCAACTCGGTCTGCAGCCTGCCACTACCCTCAAAAAATCAATAAAAAAACTGTACTCTCCTTTTATTCCAAATCGTTCAAACAGATCACCACCATACTGCCTTGCCTGCACCCTCTTCCATCTGTGTCCACCATTCTGCCTTGCCTGCATCCTCTTCCATCTGTGTCCACCATCCATTCTGCCTTGTCTGCATCCTCTTCCTTTTGTATCCACCATTCTGCATCCGCCAACCTGGTTCCTGAAAAACAAACTTAGGTGGCTGAAAGCAATTAGTACATGTGCAATGACAAATAAAAAAAAATCCAAATTAACTTAATCCCTACTGAACTAAATGGAACTGAACTGGATTGTTCAGCTAGTCTTATCCCCAAGTATTGAGAGCAACTCGGTCTGCAGCCTGCCACTACCCTCAAAAAATCAATAAAAAAACTGTACTCTCCTTTTATTCCAAATCGTTCAAACAGATCACCACCATACTGCCTTGCCTGCATCCTCTTCCATCTGTGTCCACCATTCTGCCTTGCCTGCATCCTCTTCCATCTGTGTCCACCATCCTTTCTGCCTTGCCTGCATCCTCTTCCCTCTGTATCGAACCATTCTGCATCCGCCAACCTGGTTCCTGAAAAACAAACTTAGGTGGCTGAAAGCAATTAGTACATGTGCAATGACAAATAAAAAAAAGCCAAATTAATTTAATCCCTACTGAACTAAATGGAACTGAAATGGACTGTTCAGCTAGTCTTATCCCCAAGTATTGAGAGCAACTCGGTCTGCAGCCTGCCACTACCCTCAAAAAATCAATCAAAAAACTGTACTCTCCTTTTATTCCAAATCGTTCAAACAGATCACCACCATACTGCCTTGCCTGCATCCTCTTCCATCTGTGTCCACCATTCTGCCTTGCCTGCATCCTCTTCCATCTGTATCCACCATTCTGCCTTGCCTGCATCCTCTTCCATCTGTATCCACCATTCTGCATCCGTCAACCTGGTTCCTGAAAAACAAACTTAGGTGGCTGAAAGCAATTAGTACATGTGCAATGACAAACAAAAAAAAGCCAAATTAATTTAATCCCTACTGAACTAAATGGAACTGAAATGGACTGTTCAGCTAGTCTTATCCTCAAGTATTGAGAGCAACTCGGTCTGCAGCCTGCCACTACCCTCAAAAAATCAATAAAAAAACTGTACTCTCCTTTTATTCCAAATCGTTCAAACAGATCACCACCATACTGCCTTGCCTGCATCCTCTTCCATCTGTGTCCACCATTCTGCCTTGCCTGCATCCTCTTCCATCTGTGTCCACCATCCATTCTGCCTTGTCTGCATCCTCTTCCTTTTGTATCCACCATTCTGCATCCGCCAACCTGGTTCCTGAAAAACAAACTTAGGTGGCTGAAAGCAATTAGTACATGTGCAATGACAAATAAAAAAAAATCCAAATTAACTTAATCCCTACTGAACTAAATGGAACTGAACTGGATTGTTCAGCTAGTCTTATCCCCAAGTATTGAGAGCAACTCGGTCTGCAGCCTGCCACTACCCTCAAAAAATCAATAAAAAAACTGTACTCTCCTTTTATTCCAAATCGTTCAAACAGATCACCACCATACTGCCTTGCCTGCATCCTCTTCCATCTGTGTCCACCATTCTGCCTTGCCTGCATCCTCTTCCATCTGTGTCCACCATCCTTTCTGCCTTGCCTGCATCCTCTTCCCTCTGTATCGAACCATTCTGCATCCGCCAACCTGGTTCCTGAAAAACAAACTTAGGTGGCTGAAAGCAATTAGTACATGTGCAATGACAAATAAAAAAAAGCCAAATTAATTTAATCCCTATTGAACTAAATGGAACTGAAATGGACTGTTCAGCTAGTCTTATCCCCAAGTATTGAGAGCAACTCGGTCTGCAGCCTGCCACTACCCTCAAAAAATCAATCAAAAAACTGTACTCTCCTTTTATTCCAAATCATTCAAACAGATCACCACCATACTGCCTTGCCTGCATCCTCTTCCATCTGTGCCCACCATTCTGCCTTGCCTGCATCCTCTTCCATCTGTATCCACCATTCTGCCTTGCCTGCATCCTCCTCCGTCTGTATCCACCATTCTGCATCCGCCAACCTGGTTCCTGAAAAACAAACTTAGGTGGCTGAAAGCAATTAGTACATGTGCAATGACAAACAAAAAAAAGCCAAATTAATTTAATCCCTACTGAACTAAATGGAACTGAAATGGACTGTTCAGCTAGTCTTATCCCCAAGTATTGAGAGCAACTCGGTCTGCAGCCTGCCACTACCCTCAAAAAATCAATAAAAAAACTGTACTCTCCTTTTATTCCAAATCGTTCAAACAGATCACCACCATACTGCCTTGCCTGCACCCTCTTCCATCTGTGTCCACCATTCTGCCTTGCCTGCATCCTCTTCCATCTGTGTCCACCATCCATTCTGCCTTGTCTGCATCCTCTTCCTTTTGTATCCACCATTCTGCATCCGCCAACCTGGTTCCTGAAAAACAAACTTAGGTGGCTGAAAGCAATTAGTACATGTGCAATGACAAATAAAAAAAAATCCAAATTAACTTAATCCCTACTGAACTAAATGGAACTGAACTGGATTGTTCAGCTAGTCTTATCCCCAAGTATTGAGAGCAACTCGGTCTGCAGCCTGCCACTACCCTCAAAAAATCAATAAAAAAACTGTACTCTCCTTTTATTCCAAATCGTTCAAACAGATCACCACCATACTGCCTTGCCTGCATCCTCTTCCATCTGTGTCCACCATTCTGCCTTGCCTGCATCCTCTTCCATCTGTGTCTACCATCCTTTCTGCCTTGCCTGCATCCTCTTCCCTCTGTATCGAACCATTCTGCATCCGCCAACCTGGTTCCTGAAAAACAAACTTAGGTGGCTGAAAGCAATTAGTACATGTGCAATGACAAATAAAAAAAAGCCAAATTAATTTAATCCCTACTGAACTAAATGGAACTGAAATGGACTGTTCAGCAAGTCTTATCCCCAAGTATTGAGAGCAACTCGGTCTGCAGCCTGCCACTACCCTCAAAATATCAATCAAAAAACTGTACTCTCCTTTTATTCCAAATCGTTCAAACAGATCACCACCATACTGCCTTGCCTGCATCCTCTTCCATCTGTGTCCACCATTCTGCCTTGCCTGCATCCTCTTCCATCTGTATCCACCATTCTGCCTTGCCTGCATCCTCTTCCATCTGTATCCACCATTCTGCATCCGTCAACCTGGTTCCTGAAAAACAAACTTAGGTGGCTGAAAGCAATTAGTACATGTGCAATGACAAACAAAAAAAAGCCAAATTAATTTAATCCCTACTGAACTAAATGGAACTGAAATGGACTGTTCAGCTAGTCTTATCCTCAAGTATTGAGAGCAACTCGGTCTGCAGCCTGCCACTACCCTCAAAAAATCAATAAAAAAACTGTACTCTCCTTTTATTCCAAATCGTTCAAACAGATCACCACCATACTGCCTTGCCTGCATCCTCTTCCATCTGTGTCCACCATTCTGCCTTGCCTGCATCCTCTTCCATCTGTGTCCACCATCCATTCTGCCTTGTCTGCATCCTCTTCCTTTTGTATCCACCATTCTGCATCCGCCAACCTGGTTCCTGAAAAACAAACTTAGGTGGCTGAAAGCAATTAGTACATGTGCAATGACAAATAAAAAAAAATCCAAATTAACTTAATCCCTACTGAACTAAATGGAACTGAACTGGATTGTTCAGCTAGTCTTATCCCCAAGTATTGAGAGCAACTCGGTCTGCAGCCTGCCACTACCCTCAAAAAATCAATAAAAAAACTGTACTCTCCTTTTATTCCAAATCGTTCAAACAGATCACCACCATACTGCCTTGCCTGCATCCTCTTCCATCTGTGTCCACCATTCTGCCTTGCCTGCATCCTCTTCCATCTGTGTCCACCATCCTTTCTGCCTTGCCTGCATCCTCTTCCCTCTGTATCGAACCATTCTGCATCCGCCAACCTGGTTCCTGAAAAACAAACTTAGGTGGCTGAAAGCAATTAGTACATGTGCAATGACAAATAAAAAAAAGCCAAATTAATTTAATCCCTACTGAACTAAATGGAACTGAAATGGACTGTTCAGCTAGTCTTATCCCCAAGTATTGAGAGCAACTCGGTCTGCAGCCTGCCACTACCCTCAAAAAATCAATCAAAAAACTGTACTCTCCTTTTATTCCAAATCATTCAAACAGATCACCACCATACTGCCTTGCCTGCATCCTCTTCCATCTGTGCCCACCATTCTGCCTTGCCTGCATCCTCTTCCATCTGTATCCACCATTCTGCCTTGCCTGCATCCTCCTCCATCTGTATCCACCATTCTGCATCCGCCAACCTGGTTCCTGAAAAACAAACTTAGGTGGCTGAAAGCAATTAGTACATGTGCAATGACAAACAAAAAAAAGCCAAATTAATTTAATCCCTACTGAACTAAATGGAACTGAAATGGACTGTTCAGCTAGTCTTATCCCCAAGTATTGAGAGCAACTCGGTCTGCAGCCTGCCACTACCCTCAAAAAATCAATAAAAAAACTGTACTCTCCTTTTATTCCAAATCGTTCAAACAGATCACCACCATACTGCCTTGCCTGCATCCTCTTCCATCTGTGTCCACCATTCTGCCTTGCCTGCATCCTCTTCCATCTGTGTCCACCATCCATTCTGCCTTGTCTGCATCCTCTTCCTTTTGTATCCACCATTCTGCATCCGCCAACCTGGTTCCTGAAAAACAAACTTAGGTGGCTGAAAGCAATTAGTACATGTGCAATGACAAATAAAAAAAAATCCAAATTAACTTAATCCCTACTGAACTAAATGGAACTGAACTGGATTGTTCAGCTAGTCTTATCCCCAAGTATTGAGAGCAACTCGGTCTGCAGCCTGCCACTACCCTCAAAAAATCAATAAAAAAACTGTACTCTCCTTTTATTCCAAATCGTTCAAACAGATCACCACCATACTGCCTTGCCTGCATCCTCTTCCATCTGTGTCCACCATTCTGCCTTGCCTGCATCCTCTTCCATCTGTGTCCACCATCCATTCTGCCTTGTCTGCATCCTCTTCCTTTTGTATCCACCATCCATTCTGCCTTGTCTGCATCCTCTTCCTTTTGTATCCACCATTCTGCATCCGCCAACCTGGTTCCTGAAAAACAAACTTAGGTGGCTGAAAGCAATTAGTACATGTGCAATGACAAATAAAAAAAAGCCAAATTAATTTAATCCCTACTGAACTAAATGGAACTGAAATGGACTGTTCAGCTAGTCTTATCCCCAAGTATTGAGAGCAACTCGGTCTGCAGCCTGCCACTACCCTCAAAAAATCAATCAAAAAACTGTACTCTCCTTTTATTCCAAATCATTCAAACAGATCACCACCATACTGCCTTGCCTGCATCCTCTTCCATCTGTGCCCACCATTCTGCCTTGCCTGCATCCTCTTCCATCTGTATCCACCATTCTGCCTTGCCTGCATCCTCCTCCATCTGTATCCACCATTCTGCATCCGCCAACCTGGTTCCTGAAAAACAAACTTAGGTGGCTGAAAGCAATTAGTACATGTGCAATGACAAACAAAAAAAAGCCAAATTAATTTAATCCCTACTGAACTAAATGGAACTGAAATGGACTGTTCAGCTAGTCTTATCCTCAAGTATTGAGAGCAACTCGGTCTGCAGCCTGCCACTACCCTCAAAAAATCAATAAAAAAACTGTACTCTCCTTTTATTCCAAATCGTTCAAACAGATCACCACCATACTGCCTTGCCTGCATCCTCTTCCATCTGTGTCCACCATTCTGCCTTGCCTGCATCCTCTTCCATCTGTGTCCACCATCCATTCTGCCTTGTCTGCATCCTCTTCCTTTTGTATCCACCATTCTGCATCCGCCAACCTGGTTCCTGAAAAACAAACTTAGGTGGCTGAAAGCAATTAGTACATGTGCAATGACAAATAAAAAAAAATCCAAATTAACTTAATCCCTACTGAACTAAATGGAACTGAACTGGATTGTTCAGCTAGTCTTATCCCCAAGTATTGAGAGCAACTCGGTCTGCAGCCTGCCACTACCCTCAAAAAATCAATAAAAAAACTGTACTCTCCTTTTATTCCAAATCGTTCAAACAGATCACCACCATACTGCCTTGCCTGCATCCTCTTCCATCTGTGTCCACCATTCTGCCTTGCCTGCATCCTCTTCCATCTGTGTCAACCATCCTTTCTGCCTTGCCTGCATCCTCTTCCCTCTGTATCGAACCATTCTGCATCCGCCAACCTGGTTCCTGAAAAACAAACTTAGGTGGCTGAAAGCAATTAGTACATGTGCAATGACAAATTAAAAAAAGCCAAATTAATTTAATCCCTACTGAACCAAATGGAACTGAAATGGACTGTTCAGCTAGTCTTATCCCCAAGTATTGAGAGCAACTCGGTCTGCAGCCTGCCACTACCCTCAAAAAATCAATCAAAAAACTGTACTCTCCTTTTATTCCAAATCGTTCAAACAGATCACCACCATACTGCCTTGTCTGCATCCTCTTCCATCTGTGCCCACCATTCTGCCTTGCCTGCATCCTCTTCCATCTGTATCCACCATTCTGCCTTGCCTGCATCCTCTTCCATCTGTATCCACCATTCTGCATCCGCAAACCTGGTTCCTGAAAAACAAACTTAGGTGGCTGAAAGCAATTAGTACATGTGCAATGACAAACAAAAAAAAGCCAAATTAATTTAATCCCTACTGAACTAAATGGAACTGAACTGGATTGTTCAGCTAGTCTTATCCCCAAGTATTGAGAGCAACTCGGTCTGCAGCCTGCCACTACCCTCAAAAAATCAATAAAAAAACTGTACTCTCCTTTTATTCCAAATCGTTCAAACAGATCACCACCATACTGCCTTGCCTGCATCCTCTTCCATCTGTGTCCACCATTCTGCCTTGCCTGCATCCTCTTCCATCTGTGTCCACCATCCATTCTGCCTTGTCTGCATCCTCTTCCTTTTGTATCCACCATTCTGCATCCGCCAACCTGGTTCCTGAAAAACAAACTTAGGTGGCTGAAAGCAATTAGTACATGTGCAATGACAAATAAAAAAAAATCCAAATTAACTTAATCCCTACTGAACTAAATGGAACTGAACTGGATTGTTCAGCTAGTCTTATCCCCAAGTATTGAGAGCAACTCGGTCTGCAGCCTGCCACTACCCTCAAAAAATCAATAAAAAAACTGTACTCTCCTTTTATTCCAAATCGTTCAAACAGATCACCACCATACTGCCTTGCCTGCATCCTCTTCCATCTGTGTCCACCATTCTGCCTTGCCTGCATCCTCTTCCATCTGTGTCTACCATCCTTTCTGCCTTGCCTGCATCCTCTTCCCTCTGTATCGAACCATTCTGCATCCGCCAACCTGGTTCCTGAAAAACAAACTTAGGTGGCTGAAAGCAATTAGTACATGTGCAATGACAAATAAAAAAAAGCCAAATTAATTTAATCCCTACTGAACTAAATGGAACTGAAATGGACTGTTCAGCTAGTCTTATCCCCAAGTATTGAGAGCAACTCGGTCTGCAGCCTGCCACTACCCTCAAAAAATCAATCAAAAAACTGTACTCTCCTTTTATTCCAAATCGTTCAAACAGATCACCACCATACTGCCTTGCCTGCATCCTCTTCCATCTGTGTCCACCATTCTGCCTTGCCTGCATCCTCTTCCATCTGTATCCACCATTCTGCCTTGCCTGCATCCTCTTCCATCTGTATCCACCATTCTGCATCCGTCAACCTGGTTCCTGAAAAACAAACTTAGGTGGCTGAAAGCAATTAGTACATGTGCAATGACAAACAAAAAAAAGCCAAATTAATTTAATCCCTACTGAACTAAATGGAACTGAAATGGACTGTTCAGCTAGTCTTATCCTCAAGTATTGAGAGCAACTCGGTCTGCAGCCTGCCACTACCCTCAAAAAATCAATAAAAAAACTGTACTCTCCTTTTATTCCAAATCGTTCAAACAGATCACCACCATACTGCCTTGCCTGCATCCTCTTCCATCTGTGTCCACCATTCTGCCTTGCCTGCATCCTCTTCCATCTGTGTCCACCATCCATTCTGCCTTGTCTGCATCCTCTTCCTTTTGTATCCACCATTCTGCATCCGCCAACCTGGTTCCTGAAAAACAAACTTAGGTGGCTGAAAGCAATTAGTACATGTGCAATGACAAATAAAAAAAAATCCAAATTAACTTAATCCCTACTGAACTAAATGGAACTGAACTGGATTGTTCAGCTAGTCTTTTCCCAAGTATTGAGAGCAACTCGGTCTGCAGCCTGCCACTACCCTCAAAAAATCAATAAAAAAACTGTACTCTCCTTTTATTCCAAATCGTTCAAACAGATCACCACCATACTGCCTTGCCTGCATCCTCTTCCATCTGTGTCCACCATTCTGCCTTGCCTGCATCCTCTTCCATCTGTGTCCACCATCCTTTCTGCCTTGCCTGCATCCTCTTCCCTCTGTATCGAACCATTCTGCATCCGCCAACCTGGTTCCTGAAAAACAAACTTAGGTGGCTGAAAGCAATTAGTACATGTGCAATGACAAATAAAAAAAAATCCAAATTAACTTAATCCCTACTGAACTAAATGGAACTGAACTGGATTGTTCAGCTAGTCTTATCCCCAAGTATTGAGAGCAACTCGGTCTGCAGCCTGCCACTACCCTCAAAAAATCAATAAAAAAACTGTACTCTCCTTTTATTCCAAATCGTTCAAACAGATCACCACCATACTGCCTTGCCTGCATCCTCTTCCATCTGTGTCCACCATTCTGCCTTGCCTGCATCCTCTTCCATCTGTGTCTACCATCCTTTCTGCCTTGCCTGCATCCTCTTCCCTCTGTATCGAACCATTCTGCATCCGCCAACCTGGTTCCTGAAAAACAAACTTAGGTGGCTGAAAGCAATTAGTACATGTGCAATGACAAATAAAAAAAAGCCAAATTAATTTAATCCCTACTGAACTAAATGGAACTGAAATGGACTGTTCAGCTAGTCTTATCCCCAAGTATTGAGAGCAACTCGGTCTGCAGCCTGCCACTACCCTCAAAAAATCAATCAAAAAACTGTACTCTCCTTTTATTCCAAATCGTTCAAACAGATCACCACCATACTGCCTTGCCTGCATCCTCTTCCATCTGTGTCCACCATTCTGCCTTGCCTGCATCCTCTTCCATCTGTATCCACCATTCTGCCTTGCCTGCATCCTCTTCCATCTGTATCCACCATTCTGCATCCGTCAACCTGGTTCCTGAAAAACAAACTTAGGTGGCTGAAAGCAATTAGTACATGTGCAATGACAAACAAAAAAAAGCCAAATTAATTTAATCCCTACTGAACTAAATGGAACTGAAATGGACTGTTCAGCTAGTCTTATCCTCAAGTATTGAGAGCAACTCGGTCTGCAGCCTGCCACTACCCTCAAAAAATCAATAAAAAAACTGTACTCTCCTTTTATTCCAAATCGTTCAAACAGATCACCACCATACTGCCTTGCCTGCATCCTCTTCCATCTGTGTCCACCATTCTGCCTTGCCTGCATCCTCTTCCATCTGTGTCCACCATCCATTCTGCCTTGTCTGCATCCTCTTCCTTTTGTATCCACCATTCTGCATCCGCCAACCTGGTTCCTGAAAAACAAACTTAGGTGGCTGAAAGCAATTAGTACATGTGCAATGACAAATAAAAAAAAATCCAAATTAACTTAATCCCTACTGAACTAAATGGAACTGAACTGGATTGTTCAGTTAGTCTTATCCCCAAGTATTGAGAGCAACTCGGTCTGCAGCCTGCCACTACCCTCAAAAAATCAATAAAAAAACTGTACTCTCCTTTTATTCCAAATCGTTCAAACAGATCACCACCATACTGCCTTGCCTGCATCCTCTTCCATCTGTGTCCACCATTCTGCCTTGCCTGCATCCTCTTCCATCTGTGTCCACCATCCTTTCTGCCTTGCCTGCATCCTCTTCCCTCTGTATCGAACCATTCTGCATCCGCCAACCTGGTTCCTGAAAAACAAACTTAGGTGGCTGAAAGCAATTAGTACATGTGCAATGACAAATAAAAAAAAGCCAAATTAATTTAATCCCTACTGAACTAAATGGAACTGAAATGGACTGTTCAGCTAGTCTTATCCCCAAGTATTGAGAGCAACTCGGTCTGCAGCCTGCCACTACCCTCAAAAAATCAATCAAAAAACTGTACTCTCCTTTTATTCCAAATCATTCAAACAGATCACCACCATACTGCCTTGCCTGCATCCTCTTCCATCTGTGCCCACCATTCTGCCTTGCCTGCATCCTCTTCCATCTGTATCCACCATTCTGCCTTGCCTGCATCCTCCTCCATCTGTATCCACCATTCTGCATCCGCCAACCTGGTTCCTGAAAAACAAACTTAGGTGGCTGAAAGCAATTAGTACATGTGCAATGACAAACAAAAAAAAGCCAAATTAATTTAATCCCTACTGAACTAAATGGAACTGAAATGGACTGTTCAGCTAGTCTTATCCCCAAGTATTGAGAGCAACTCGGTCTGCAGCCTGCCACTACCCTCAAAAAATCAATAAAAAAACTGTACTCTCCTTTTATTCCAAATCGTTCAAACAGATCACCACCATACTGCCTTGCCTGCATCCTCTTCCATCTGTGTCCACCATTCTGCCTTGCCTGCATCCTCTTCCATCTGTGTCCACCATCCATTCTGCCTTGTCTGCATCCTCTTCCTTTTGTATCCACCATTCTGCATCCGCCAACCTGGTTCCTGAAAAACAAACTTAGGTGGCTGAAAGCAATTAGTACATGTGCAATGACAAATAAAAAAAAATCCAAATTAACTTAATCCCTACTGAACTAAATGGAACTGAACTGGATTGTTCAGCTAGTCTTATCCCCAAGTATTGAGAGCAACTCGGTCTGCAGCCTGCCACTACCCTCAAAAAATCAATAAAAAAACTGTACTCTCCTTTTATTCCAAATCGTTCAAACAGATCACCACCATACTGCCTTGCCTGCATCCTCTTCCATCTGTGTCCACCATTCTGCCTTGCCTGCATCCTCTTCCATCTGTGTCCACCATCCTTTCTGCCTTGCCTGCATCCTCTTCCCTCTGTATCGAACCATTCTGCATCCGCCAACCTGGTTCCTGAAAAACAAACTTAGGTGGCTGAAAGCAATTAGTACATGTGCAATGACAAATAAAAAAAAGCCAAATTAATTTAATCCCTACTGAACTAAATGGAACTGAAATGGACTGTTCAGCTAGTCTTATCCCCAAGTATTGAGAGCAACTCGGTCTGCAGCCTGCCACTACCCTCAAAAAATCAATCAAAAAACTGTACTCTCCTTTTATTCCAAATCGTTCAAACAGATCACCACCATACTGCCTTGTCTGCATCCTCTTCCATCTGTGCCCACCATTCTGCCTTGCCTGCATCCTCTTCCATCTGTATCCACCATTCTGCCTTGCCTGCATCCTCTTCCATCTGTATCCACCATTCTGCATCCGCAAACCTGGTTCCTGAAAAACAAACTTAGGTGGCTGAAAGCAATTAGTACATGTGCAATGACAAACAAAAAAAAGCCAAATTAATTTAATCCCTACTGAACTAAATGGAACTGAAATGGACTGTTCAGCTAGTCTTATCCCCAAGTATTGAGAGCAACTCGGTCTGCAGCCTGCCACTACCCTCAAAAAATCAATAAAAAAACTGTACTCTCCTTTTATTCCAAATCGTTCAAACAGATCACCACCATACTGCCTTGCCTGCATCCTCTTCCATCTGTGTCCACCATTCTGCCTTGCCTGCATCCTCTTCCATCTGTGTCCACCATCCATTCTGCCTTGTCTGCATCCTCTTCCTTTTGTATCCACCATTCTGCATCCGCCAACCTGGTTCCTGAAAAACAAACTTAGGTGGCTGAAAGCAATTAGTACATGTGCAATGACAAATAAAAAAAAATCCAAATTAACTTAATCCCTACTGAACTAAATGGAACTGAACTGGATTGTTCAGCTAGTCTTATCCCCAAGTATTGAGAGCAACTCGGTCTGCAGCCTGCCACTACCCTCAAAAAATCAATAAAAAAACTGTACTCTCCTTTTATTCCAAATCGTTCAAACAGAAAACCACCATACTGCCTTGCCTGCATCCTCTTCCATCTGTGTCCACCATTCTGCCTTGCCTGCATCCTCTTCCATCTGTGTCCACCATCCTTTCTGCCTTGCCTGCATCCTCTTCCCTCTGTATCGAACCATTCTGCATCCGCCAACCTGGTTCCTGAAAAACAAACTTAGGTGGCTGAAAGCAATTAGTACATGTGCAATGACAAATAAAAAAAAGCCAAATTAATTTAATCCCTACTGAACTAAATGGAACTGAAATGGACTGTTCAGCTAGTCTTATCCCCAAGTATTGAGAGCAACTCGGTCTGCAGCCTGCCACTACCCTCAAAAAATCAATCAAAAAACTGTACTCTCCTTTTATTCCAAATCGTTCAAACAGATCACCACCATACTGCCTTGCCTGCATCCTCTTCCATCTGTGCCCACCATTCTGCCTTGCCTGCATCCTCTTCCATCTGTATCCACCATTCTGCCTTGCCTGCATCCTCTTCCATCTGTATCCACCATTCTGCATCCGCAAACCTGGTTCCTGAAAAACAAACTTAGGTGGCTGAAAGCAATTAGTACATGTGCAATGACAAACAAAAAAAAGCCAAATTAATTTAATCCCTACTGAACTAAATGGAACTGAAATGGACTGTTCAGCTAGTCTTATCCCCAAGTATTGAGAGCAACTCGGTCTGCAGCCTGCCACTACCCTCAAAAAATCAATAAAAAAACTGTACTCTCCTTTTATTCCAAATCGTTCAAACAGATCACCACCATACTGCCTTGCCTGCATCCTCTTCCATCTGTGTCCACCATTCTGCCTTGCCTGCATCCTCTTCCATCTGTGTCCACCATCCATTCTGCCTTGTCTGCATCCTCTTCCTTTTGTATCCACCATTCTGCATCCGCCAACCTGGTTCCTGAAAAACAAACTTAGGTGGCTGAAAGCAATTAGTACATGTGCAATGACAAATAAAAAAAATTCCAAATTAACTTAATCCCTACTGAACTAAATGGAACTGAACTTGATTGTTCAGCTAGTCTTATCCCCAAGTATTGAGAGCAACTCGGTCTGCAGCCTGCCACTACCCTCAAAAAATCAATAAAAAAACTGTACTCTCCTTTTATTCCAAATCGTTCAAACAGATCACCACCATACTGCCTTGCCTGCATCCTCTTCCATCTGTGTCCACCATTCTGCCTTGCCTGCATCCTCTTCCATCTGTGTCCACCATCCTTTCTGCCTTGCCTGCATCCTCTTCCCTCTGTATCGAACCATTCTGCATCCGCCAACCTGGTTCCTGAAAAACAAACTTAGGTGGCTGAAAGCAATTAGTACATGTGCAATGACAAATAAAAAAAAGCCAAATTAATTTAATCCCTACTGAACCAAATGGAACTGAAATGGATTGTTCAGCTAGTCTTATCCCCAAGTATTGAGAGCAACTCGGTCTGCAGCCTGCCACTACCCTCAAAAAATCAATCAAAAAACTGTACTCTCCTTTTATTCCAAATCGTTCAAACAGATCACCACCATACTGCCTTGTCTGCATCCTCTTCCATCTGTGCCCACCATTCTGCCTTGCCTGCATCCTCTTCCATCTGTATCCACCATTCTGCCTTGCCTGCATCCTCTTCCATCTGTATCCACCATTCTGCATCCGTCAACCTGGTTCCTGAAAAACAAACTTAGGTGGCTGAAAGCAATTAGTACATGTGCAATGACAAACAAAAAAAAGCCAAATTAATTTAATCCCTACTGAACTAAATGGAACTGAAATGGACTGTTCAGCTAGTCTTATCCTCAAGTATTGAGAGCAACTCGGTCTGCAGCCTGCCACTATCCTCAAAAAATCAATAAAAAAACTGTACTCTCCTTTTATTCCAAATCGTTCAAACAGATAACCACCATACTGCCTTGCCTGCATCCTCTTCCATCTGTGTCCACCATTCTGCCTTGCCTGCATCCTCTTCCATCTGTGTCCACCATCCATTCTGCCTTGTCTGCATCCTCTTCCTTTTGTATCCACCATTCTGCATCCGCCAACCTGGTTCCTGAAAAACAAACTTAGGTGGCTGAAAGCAATTAGTACATGTGCAATGACAAATAAAAAAAAATCCAAATTAACTTAATCCCTACTGAACTAAATGGAACTGAACTGGATTGTTCAGCTAGTCTTATCCCCAAGTATTGAGAGCAACTCGGTCTGCAGCCTGCCACTACCCTCAAAAAATCAATCAAAAAACTGTACTCTCCTTTTATTCCAAATCGTTCAAACAGATCACCACCATACTGCCTTGCCTGCATCCTCTTCCATCTGTGTCCACCATTCTGCCTTGCCTGCATCCTCTTCCATCTGTGTCCACCATCCTTTCTGCCTTGCCTGCATCCTCTTCCCTCTGTATCGAACCATTCTGCATCCGCCAACCTGGTTCCTGAAAAACAAACTTAGGTGGCTGAAAGCAATTAGTACATGTGCAATGACAAATAAAAAAAAGCCAAATTAATTTAATCCCTACTGAACTAAATGGAACTGAAATGGACTGTTCAGCTAGTCTTATCCCCAAGTATTGAGAGCAACTCGGTCTGCAGCCTGCCACTACCCTCAAAAAATCAATCAAAAAACTGTACTCTCCTTTTATTCCAAATCATTCAAACAGATCACCACCATACTGCCTTGCCTGCATCCTCTTCCATCTGTGCCCACCATTCTGCCTTGCCTGCATCCTCTTCCATCTGTATCCACCATTCTGCCTTGCCTGCATCCTCCTCCATCTGTATCCACCATTCTGCATCCGCCAACCTGGTTCCTGAAAAACAAACTTAGGTGGCTGAAAGCAATTAGTACATGTGCAATGACAAACAAAAAAAAGCCAAATTAATTTAATCCCTACTGAACTAAATGGAACTGAAATGGACTGTTCAGCTAGTCTTATCCCCAAGTATTGAGAGCAACTCGGTCTGCAGCCTGCCACTACCCTCAAAAAATCAATAAAAAAACTGTACTCTCCTTTTATTCCAAATCGTTCAAACAGATCACCACCATACTGCCTTGCCTGCACCCTCTTCCATCTGTGTCCACCATTCTGCCTTGCCTGCATCCTCTTCCATCTGTGTCCACCATCCATTCTGCCTTGTCTGCATCCTCTTCCTTTTGTATCCACCATTCTGCATCCGCCAACCTGGTTCCTGAAAAACAAACTTAGGTGGCTGAAAGCAATTAGTACATGTGCAATGACAAATAAAAAAAAATCCAAATTAACTTAATCCCTACTGAACTAAATGGAACTGAACTGGATTGTTCAGCTAGTCTTATCCCCAAGTATTGAGAGCAACTCGGTCTGCAGCCTGCCACTACCCTCAAAAAATCAATAAAAAAACTGTACTCTCCTTTTATTCCAAATCGTTCAAACAGATCACCACCATACTGCCTTGCCTGCATCCTCTTCCATCTGTGTCCACCATTCTGCCTTGCCTGCATCCTCTTCCATCTGTGTCTACCATCCTTTCTGCCTTGCCTGCATCCTCTTCCCTCTGTATCGAACCATTCTGCATCCGCCAACCTGGTTCCTGAAAAACAAACTTAGGTGGCTGAAAGCAATTAGTACATGTGCAATGACAAATAAAAAAAAGCCAAATTAATTTAATCCCTACTGAACTAAATGGAACTGAAATGGACTGTTCAGCTAGTCTTATCCCCAAGTATTGAGAGCAACTCGGTCTGCAGCCTGCCACTACCCTCAAAAAATCAATCAAAAAACTGTACTCTCCTTTTATTCCAAATCGTTCAAACAGATCACCACCATACTGCCTTGCCTGCATCCTCTTCCATCTGTGTCCACCATTCTGCCTTGCCTGCATCCTCTTCCATCTGTATCCACCATTCTGCCTTGCCTGCATCCTCTTCCATCTGTATCCACCATTCTGCATCCGTCAACCTGGTTCCTGAAAAACAAACTTAGGTGGCTGAAAGCAATTAGTACATGTGCAATGACAAACAAAAAAAAGCCAAATTAATTTAATCCCTACTGAACTAAATGGAACTGAAATGGACTGTTCAGCTAGTCTTATCCTCAAGTATTGAGAGCAACTCGGTCTGCAGCCTGCCACTACCCTCAAAAAATCAATAAAAAAACTGTACTCTCCTTTTATTCCAAATCGTTCAAACAGATCACCACCATACTGCCTTGCCTGCATCCTCTTCCATCTGTGTCCACCATTCTGCCTTGCCTGCATCCTCTTCCATCTGTGTCCACCATCCATTCTGCCTTGTCTGCATCCTCTTCCTTTTGTATCCACCATTCTGCATCCGCCAACCTGGTTCCTGAAAAACAAACTTAGGTGGCTGAAAGCAATTAGTACATGTGCAATGACAAATAAAAAAAAATCCAAATTAACTTAATCCCTACTGAACTAAATGGAACTAAACTGGATTGTTCAGCTAGTCTTATCCCCAAGTATTGAGAGCAACTCGGTCTGCAGCCTGCCACTACCCTCAAAAAATCAATAAAAAAACTGTACTCTCCTTTTATTCCAAATCGTTCAAACAGATCACCACCATACTGCCTTGCCTGCATCCTCTTCCATCTGTGTCCACCATTCTGCCTTGCCTGCATCCTCTTCCATCTGTGTCCACCATCCTTTCTGCCTTGCCTGCATCCTCTTCCCTCTGTATCGAACCATTCTGCATCCGCCAACCTGGTTCCTGAAAAACAAACTTAGGGGGCTGAAAGCAATTAGTACATGTGCAATGACAAATAAAAAAAAGCCAAATTAATTTAATCCCTACTGAACTAAATGGAACTGAAATGGACTGTTCAGCTAGTCTTATCCCCAAGTATTGAGAGCAACTCGGTCTGCAGCCTGCCACTACCCTCAAAAAATCAATCAAAAAACTGTACTCTCCTTTTATTCCAAATCATTCAAACAGATCACCACCATACTGCCTTGCCTGCATCCTCTTCCATCTGTGCCCACCATTCTGCCTTGCCTGCATCCTCTTCCATCTGTATCCACCATTCTGCCTTGCCTGCATCCTCCTCCATCTGTATCCACCATTCTGCATCCGCCAACCTGGTTCCTGAAAAACAAACTTAGGTGGCTGAAAGCAATTAGTACATGTGCAATGACAAACAAAAAAAAGCCAAATTAATTTAATCCCTACTGAACTAAATGGAACTGAAATGGACTGTTCAGCTAGTCTTATCCCCAAGTATTGAGAGCAACTCGGTCTGCAGCCTGCCACTACCCTCAAAAAATCAATAAAAAAACTGTACTCTCCTTTTATTCCAAATCGTTCAAACAGATCACCACCATACTGCCTTGCCTGCACCCTCTTCCATCTGTGTCCACCATTCTGCCTTGCCTGCATCCTCTTCCATCTGTGTCCACCATCCATTCTGCCTTGTCTGCATCCTCTTCCTTTTGTATCCACCATTCTGCATCCGCCAACCTGGTTCCTGAAAAACAAACTTAGGTGGCTGAAAGCAATTAGTACATGTGCAATGACAAATAAAAAAAAATCCAAATTAACTTAATCCCTACTGAACTAAATGGAACTGAACTGGATTGTTCAGCTAGTCTTATCCCCAAGTATTGAGAGCAACTCGGTCTGCAGCCTGCCACTACCCTCAAAAAATCAATAAAAAAACTGTACTCTCCTTTTATTCCAAATCGTTCAAACAGATCACCACCATACTGCCTTGCCTGCATCCTCTTCCATCTGTGTCCACCATTCTGCCTTGCCTGCATCCTCTTCCATCTGTGTCTACCATCCTTTCTGCCTTGCCTGCATCCTCTTCCCTCTGTATCGAACCATTCTGCATCCGCCAACCTGGTTCCTGAAAAACAAACTTAGGTGGCTGAAAGCAATTAGTACATGTGCAATGACAAATAAAAAAAAGCCAAATTAATTTAATCCCTACTGAACTAAATGGAACTGAAATGGACTGTTCAGCTAGTCTTATCCCCAAGTATTGAGAGCAACTCGGTCTGCAGCCTGCCACTACCCTCAAAAAATCAATCAAAAAACTGTACTCTCCTTTTATTCCAAATCGTTCAAACAGATCACCACCATACTGCCTTGCCTGCATCCTCTTCCATCTGTGTCCACCATTCTGCCTTGCCTGCATCCTCTTCCATCTGTATCCACCATTCTGCCTTGCCTGCATCCTCTTCCATCTGTATCCACCATTCTGCATCCGTCAACCTGGTTCCTGAAAAACAAACTTAGGTGGCTGAAAGCAATTAGTACATGTGCAATGACAAACAAAAAAAAGCCAAATTAATTTAATCCCTACTGAACTAAATGGAACTGAAATGGACTGTTCAGCTAGTCTTATCCTCAAGTATTGAGAGCAACTCGGTCTGCAGCCTGCCACTACCCTCAAAAAATCAATAAAAAAACTGTACTCTCCTTTTATTCCAAATCGTTCAAACAGATCACCACCATACTGCCTTGCCTGCATCCTCTTCCATCTGTGTCCACCATTCTGCCTTGCCTGCATCCTCTTCCATCTGTGTCCACCATCCATTCTGCCTTGTCTGCATCCTCTTCCTTTTGTATCCACCATTCTGCATCCGCCAACCTGGTTCCTGAAAAACAAACTTAGGTGGCTGAAAGCAATTAGTACATGTGCAATGACAAATAAAAAAAAATCCAAATTAACTTAATCCCTACTGAACTAAATGGAACTGAACTGGATTGTTCAGCTAGTCTTATCCCCAAGTATTGAGAGCAACTCGGTCTGCAGCCTGCCACTACCCTCAAAAAATCAATAAAAAAACTGTACTCTCCTTTTATTCCAAATCGTTCAAACAGATCACCACCATACTGCCTTGCCTGCATCCTCTTCCATCTGTGTCCACCATTCTGCCTTGCCTGCATCCTCTTCCATCTGTGTCCACCATCCTTTCTGCCTTGCCTGCATCCTCTTCCCTCTGTATCGAACCATTCTGCATCCGCCAACCTGGTTCCTGAAAAACAAACTTAGGTGGCTGAAAGCAATTAGTACATGTGCAATGACAAATAAAAAAAAGCCAAATTAATTTAATCCCTACTGAACTAAATGGAACTGAAATGGACTGTTCAGCTAGTCTTATCCCCAAGTATTGAGAGCAACTCGGTCTGCAGCCTGCCACTACCCTCAAAAAATCAATCAAAAAACTGTACTCTCCTTTTATTCCAAATCATTCAAACAGATCACCACCATACTGCCTTGCCTGCATCCTCTTCCATCTGTGCCCACCATTCTGCCTTGCCTGCATCCTCTTCCATCTGTATCCACCATTCTGCCTTGCCTGCATCCTCCTCCATCTGTATCCACCATTCTGCATCCGCCAACCTGGTTCCTGAAAAACAAACTTAGGTGGCTGAAAGCAATTAGTACATGTGCAATGACAAACAAAAAAAAGCCAAATTAATTTAATCCCTACTGAACTAAATGGAACTGAAATGGACTGTTCAGCTAGTCTTATCCCAAAGTATTGAGAGCAACTCGGTCTGCAGCCTGCCACTACCCTCAAAAAATCAATAAAAAAACTGTACTCTCCTTTTATTCCAAATCGTTCAAACAGATCACCACCATACTGCCTTGCCTGCACCCTCTTCCATCTGTGTCCACCATTCTGCCTTGCCTGCATCCTCTTCCATCTGTGTCCACCATCCATTCTGCCTTGTCTGCATCCTCTTCCTTTTGTATCCACCATTCTGCATCCGCCAACCTGGTTCCTGAAAAACAAACTTAGGTGGCTGAAAGCAATTAGTACATGTGCAATGACAAATAAAAAAAAATCCAAATTAACTTAATCCCTACTGAACTAAATGGAACTGAACTGGATTGTTCAGCTAGTCTTATCCCCAAGTATTGAGAGCAACTCGGTCTGCAGCCTGCCACTACCCTCAAAAAATCAATAAAAAAAACTGTACTCTCCTTTTATTCCAAATCGTTCAAACAGATCACCACCATACTGCCTTGCCTGCATCCTCTTCCATCTGTGTCCACCATTCTGCCTTGCCTGCATCCTCTTCCATCTGTGTCTACCATCCTTTCTGCCTTGCCTGCATCCTCTTCCCTCTGTATCGAACCATTCTGCATCCGCCAACCTGGTTCCTGAAAAACAAACTTAGGTGGCTGAAAGCAATTAGTACATGTGCAATGACAAATAAAAAAAAGCCAAATTAATTTAATCCCTACTGAACTAAATGGAACTGAAATGGACTGTTCAGCTAGTCTTATCCCCAAGTATTGAGAGCAACTCGGTCTGCAGCCTGCCACTACCCTCAAAAAATCAATCAAAAAACTGTACTCTCCTTTTATTCCAAATCGTTCAAACAGATCACCACCATACTGCCTTGCCTGCATCCTCTTCCATCTGTGTCCACCATTCTGCCTTGCCTGCATCCTCTTCCATCTGTATCCACCATTCTGCCTTGCCTGCATCCTCTTCCATCTGTATCCACCATTCTGCATCCGTCAACCTGGTTCCTGAAAAACAAACTTAGGTGGCTGAAAGCAATTAGTACATGTGCAATGACAAACAAAAAAAAGCCAAATTAATTTAATCCCTACTGAACTAAATGGAACTGAAATGGACTGTTCAGCTAGTCTTATCCTCAAGTATTGAGAGCAACTCGGTCTGCAGCCTGCCACTACCCTCAAAAAATCAATAAAAAAACTGTACTCTCCTTTTATTCCAAATCGTTCAAACAGATCACCACCATACTGCCTTGCCTGCATCCTCTTCCATCTGTGTCCACCATTCTGCCTTGCCTGCATCCTCTTCCATCTGTGTCCACCATCCATTCTGCCTTGTCTGCATCCTCTTCCTTTTGTATCCACCATTCTGCATCCGCCAACCTGGTTCCTGAAAAACAAACTTAGGTGGCTGAAAGCAATTAGTACATGTGCAATGACAAATAAAAAAAAATCCAAATTAACTTAATCCCTACTGAACTAAATGGAACTGAACTGGATTGTTCAGCTAGTCTTATCCCCAAGTATTGAGAGCAACTCGGTCTGCAGCCTGCCACTACCCTCAAAAAATCAATAAAAAAACTGTACTCTCCTTTTATTCCAAATCGTTCAAACAGATCACCACCATACTGCCTTGCCTGCATCCTCTTCCATCTGTGTCCACCATTCTGCCTTGCCTGCATCCTCTTCCATCTGTGTCCACCATCCTTTCTGCCTTGCCTGCATCCTCTTCCCTCTGTATCGAACCATTCTGCATCCGCCAACCTGGTTCCTGAAAAACAAACTTAGGTGGCTGAAAGCAATTAGTACATGTGCAATGACAAATAAAAAAAAGCCAAATTAATTTAATCCCTACTGAACTAAATGGAACTGAAATGGACTGTTCAGCTAGTCTTATCCCCAAGTATTGAGAGCAACTCGGTCTGCAGCCTGCCACTACCCTCAAAAAATCAATCAAAAAACTGTACTCTCCTTTTATTCCAAATCATTCAAACAGATCACCACCATACTGCCTTGCCTGCATCCTCTTCCATCTGTGCCCACCATTCTGCCTTGCCTGCATCCTCTTCCATCTGTATCCACCATTCTGCCTTGCCTGCATCCTCCTCCATCTGTATCCACCATTCTGCATCCGCCAACCTGGTTCCTGAAAAACAAACTTAGGTGGCTGAAAGCAATTAGTACATGTGCAATGACAAACAAAAAAAAGCCAAATTAATTTAATCCCTACTGAACTAAATGGAACTGAAATGGACTGTTCAGCTAGTCTTATCCCCAAGTATTGAGAGCAACTCGGTCTGCAGCCTGCCACTACCCTCAAAAAATCAATAAAAAAACTGTACTCTCCTTTTATTCCAAATCGTTCAAACAGATCACCACCATACTGCCTTGCCTGCACCCTCTTCCATCTGTGTCCACCATTCTGCCTTGCCTGCATCCTCTTCCATCTGTGTCCACCATCCATTCTGCCTTGTCTGCATCCTCTTCCTTTTGTATCCACCATTCTGCATCCGCCAACCTGGTTCCTGAAAAACAAACTTAGGTGGCTGAAAGCAATTAGTACATGTGCAATGACAAATAAAAAAAAATCCAAATTAACTTAATCCCTACTGAACTAAATGGAACTGAACTGGATTGTTCAGCTAGTCTTATCCCCAAGTATTGAGAGCAACTCGGTCTGCAGCCTGCCACTACCCTCAAAAAATCAATAAAAAAACTGTACTCTCCTTTTATTCCAAATCGTTCAAACAGATCACCACCATACTGCCTTGCCTGCATCCTCTTCCATCTGTGTCCACCATTCTGCCTTGCCTGCATCCTCTTCCATCTGTGTCCACCATCCTTTCTGCCTTGCCTGCATCCTCTTCCCTCTGTATCGAACCATTCTGCATCCGCCAACCTGGTTCCTGAAAAACAAACTTAGGTGGCTGAAAGCAATTAGTACATGTGCAATGACAAATAAAAAAAAGCCAAATTAATTTAATCCCTACTGAACTAAATGGAACTGAAATGGACTGTTCAGCTAGTCTTATCCCCAAGTATTGAGAGCAACTCGGTCTGCAGCCTGCCACTACCCTCAAAAAATCAATCAAAAAACTGTACTCTCCTTTTATTCCAAATCGTTCAAACAGATCACCACCATACTGCCTTGCCTGCATCCTCTTCCATCTGTGTCCACCATTCTGCCTTGCCTGCATCCTCTTCCATCTGTATCCACCATTCTGCCTTGCCTGCATCCTCTTCCATCTGTATCCACCATTCTGCATCCGTCAACCTGGTTCCTGAAAAACAAACTTAGGTGGCTGAAAGCAATTAGTACATGTGCAATGACAAACAAAAAAAAGCCAAATTAATTTAATCCCTACTGAACTAAATGGAACTGAAATGGACTGTTCAGCTAGTCTTATCCTCAAGTATTGAGAGCAACTCGGTCTGCAGCCTGCCACTACCCTCAAAAAATCAATAAAAAAACTGTACTCTCCTTTTATTCCAAATCGTTCAAACAGATCACCACCATACTGCCTTGCCTGCATCCTCTTCCATCTGTGTCCACCATTCTGCCTTGCCTGCATCCTCTTCCATCTGTGTCCACCATCCATTCTGCCTTGTCTGCATCCTCTTCCTTTTGTATCCACCATTCTGCATCCGCCAACCTGGTTCCTGAAAAACAAACTTAGGTGGCTGAAAGCAATTAGTACATGTGCAATGACAAATAAAAAAAAATCCAAATTAACTTAATCCCTACTGAACTAAATGGAACTGAACTGGATTGTTCAGCTAGTCTTATCCCCAAGTATTGAGAGCAACTCGGTCTGCAGCCTGCCACTACCCTCAAAAAATCAATAAAAAAACTGTACTCTCCTTTTATTCCAAATCGTTCAAACAGATCACCACCATACTGCCTTGCCTGCATCCTCTTCCATCTGTGTCCACCATTCTGCCTTGCCTGCATCCTCTTCCATCTGTGTCCACCATCCTTTCTGCCTTGCCTGCATCCTCTTCCCTCTGTATCGAACCATTCTGCATCCGCCAACCTGGTTCCTGAAAAACAAACTTAGGTGGCTGAAAGCAATTAGTACATGTGCAATGACAAATAAAAAAAAGCCAAATTAATTTAATCCCTACTGAACTAAATGGAACTGAAATGGACTGTTCAGCTAGTCTTATCCCCAAGTATTGAGAGCAACTCGGTCTGCAGCCTGCCACTACCCTCAAAAAATCAATCAAAAAACTGTACTCTCCTTTTATTCCAAATCGTTCAAACAGATCACCACCATACTGCCTTGCCTGCATCCTCTTCCATCTGTGCCCACCATTCTGCCTTGCCTGCATCCTCTTCCATCTGTATCCACCATTCTGCCTTGCCTGCATCCTCCTCCATCTGTATCCACCATTCTGCATCCGCAAACCTGGTTCCTGAAAAACAAACTTAGGTGGCTGAAAGCAATTAGTACATGTGCAATGACAAACAAAAAAAAGCCAAATTAATTTAATCCCTACTGAACTAAATGGAACTGAAATGGACTGTTCAGCTAGTCTTATCCCCAAGTATTGAGAGCAACTCGGTCTGCAGCCTGCCACTACCCTCAAAAAATCAATAAAAAAACTGTACTCTCCTTTTATTCCAAATCGTTCAAACAGATCACCACCATACTGCCTTGCCTGCACCCTCTTCCATCTGTGTCCACCATTCTGCCTTGCCTGCATCCTCTTCCATCTGTGTCCACCATCCATTCTGCCTTGTCTGCATCCTCTTCCTTTTGTATCCACCATTCTGCATCCGCCAACCTGGTTCCTGAAAAACAAACTTAGGTGGCTGAAAGCAATTAGTACATGTGCAATGACAAATAAAAAAAAATCCAAATTAACTTAATCCCTACTGAACTAAATGGAACTGAACTGGATTGTTCAGCTAGTCTTATCCCCAAGTATTGAGAGCAACTCGGTCTGCAGCCTGCCACTACCCTCAAAAAATCAATAAAAAAACTGTACTCTCCTTTTATTCCAAATCGTTCAAACAGATCACCACCATACTGCCTTGCCTGCATCCTCTTCCATCTGTGTCCACCATTCTGCCTTGCCTGCATCCTCTTCCATCTGTGTCCACCATCCATTCTGCCTTGCCTGCATCCTCTTCCCTCTGTATCGAACCATTCTGCATCCGCCAACCTGGTTCCTGAAAAACAAACTTAGGTGGCTGAAAGCAATTAGTACATGTGCAATGACAAATAAAAAAAAGCCAAATTAATTTAATCCCTACTGAACTAAATGGAACTGAAATGGACTGTTCAGCTAGTCTTATCCCCAAGTATTGAGAGCAACTCGGTCTGCAGCCTGCCACTACCCTCAAAAAATCAATCAAAAAACTGTACTCTCCTTTTATTCCAAATCGTTCAAACAGATCACCACCATACTGCCTTGCCTGCATCCTCTTCCATCTGTGTCCACCATTCTGCCTTGCCTGCATCCTCTTCCATCTGTATCCACCATTCTGCCTTGCCTGCATCCTCTTCCATCTGTATCCACCATTCTGCATCCGTCAACCTGGTTCCTGAAAAACAAACTTAGGTGGCTGAAAGCAATTAGTACATGTGCAATGACAAACAAAAAAAAGCCAAATTAATTTAATCCCTACTGAACTAAATGGAACTGAAATGGACTGTTCAGCTAGTCTTATCCTCAAGTATTGAGAGCAACTCGGTCTGCAGCCTGCCACTACCCTCAAAAAATCAATCAAAAAACTGTACTCTCCTTTTATTCCAAATCGTTCAAACAGATCACCACCATACTGCCTTGCCTGCATCCTCTTCCATCTGTGTCCACCATTCTGCCTTGCCTGCATCCTCTTCCATCTGTGTCCACCATCCTTTCTGCCTTGCCTGCATCCTCTTCCCTCTGTATCGAACCATTCTGCATCCGCCAACCTGGTTCCTGAAAAACAAACTTAGGTGGCTGAAAGCAATTAGTACATGTGCAATGACAAATAAAAAAAAGCCAAATTAATTTAATCCCTACTGAACTAAATGGAACTGAAATGGACTGTTCAGCTAGTCTTATCCCCAAGTATTGAGAGCAACTCGGTCTGCAGCCTGCCACTACCCTCAAAAAATCAATCAAAAAACTGCACTCTCCTTTTATTCCAAATCATTCAAACAGATCACCACCATACTGCCTTGCCTGCATCCTCTTCCATCTGTGCCCACCATTCTGCCTTGCCTGCATCCTCTTCCATCTGTATCCACCATTCTGCCTTGCCTGCATCCTCCTCCATCTGTATCCACCATTCTGCATCCGCCAACCTGGTTCCTGAAAACAAACTTAGGTGGCTGAAAGCAATTAGTACATGTGCAATGACAAACAAAAAAAAGCCAAATTAATTTAATCCCTACTGAACTAAATGGAACTGAAATGGACTGTTCAGCTAGTCTTATCCCCAAGTATTGAGAGCAACTCGGTCTGCAGCCTGCCACTACCCTAAAAAAATCAATAAAAAAACTGTACTCTCCTTTTATTCCAAATCGTTCAAACAGATCACCACCATACTGCCTTGCCTGCACCCTCTTCCATCTGTGTCCACCATTCTGCCTTGCCTGCATCCTCTTCCATCTGTGTCCACCATCCATTCTGCCTTGTCTGCATCCTCTTCCTTTTGTATCCACCATTCTGCATCCGCCAACCTGGTTCCTGAAAAACAAACTTAGGTGGCTGAAAGCAATTAGTACATGTGCAATGACAAATAAAAAAAATCCAAATTAACTTAATCCCTACTGAACTAAATGGAACTGAACTGGATTGTTCAGCTAGTCTTATCCCCAAGTATTGAGAGCAACTCGGTCTGCAGCCTGCCACTACCCTCAAAAAATCAATAAAAAAACTGTACTCTCCTTTTATTCCAAATCGTTCAAACAGATCACCACCATACTGCCTTGCCTGCATCCTCTTCCATCTGTGTCCACCATTCTGCCTTGCCTGCATCCTCTTCCATCTGTGTCTACCATCCTTTCTGCCTTGCCTGCATCCTCTTCCCTCTGTATCGAACCATTCTGCATCCGCCAACCTGGTTCCTGAAAAACAAACTTAGGTGGCTGAAAGCAATTAGTACATGTGCAATGACAAATAAAAAAAAGCCAAATTAATTTAATCCCTACTGAACTAAATGGAACTGAAATGGACTGTTCAGCTAGTCTTATCCCCAAGTATTGAGAGCAACTCGGTCTGCAGCCTGCCACTACCCTCAAAAAATCAATCAAAAAACTGTACTCTCCTTTTATTCAAAATCGTTCAAACAGATCACCACCATACTGCCTTGCCTGCATCCTCTTCCATCTGTGTCCACCATTCTGCCTTGCCTGCATCCTCTTCCATCTGTATCCACCATTCTGCCTTGCCTGCATCCTCTTCCATCTGTATCCACCATTCTGCATCCGTCAACCTGGTTCCTGAAAAACAAACTTAGGTGGCTGAAAGCAATTAGTACATGTGCAATGACAAACAAAAAAAAGCCAAATTAATTTAATCCCTACTGAACTAAATGGAACTGAAATGGACTGTTCAGCTAGTCTTATCCTCAAGTATTGAGAGCAACTCGGTCTGCAGCCTGCCACTACCCTAAAAAAATCAATAAAAAAACTGTACTCTCCTTTTATTCCAAATCGTTCAAACAGATCACCACCATACTGCCTTGCCTGCATCCTCTTCCATCTGTGTCCACCATTCTGCCTTGCCTGCATCCTCTTCCATCTGTGTCCACCATCCATTCTGCCTTGTCTGCATCCTCCTCCATCTGTATCCACCATTCTGCATCCGCCAACCTGGTTCCTGAAAAACAAACTTAGGTGGCTGAAAGCAATTAGTACATGTGCAATGACAAATAAAAAAAAATCCAAATTAACTTAATCCCTACTGAACTAAATGGAACTGAACTGGATTGTTCAGCTAGTCTTATCCCCAAGTATTGAGAGCAACTCGGTCTGCAGCCTGCCACTACCCTCAAAAAATCAATAAAAAAACTGTACTCTCCTTTTATTCCAAATCGTTCAAACAGATCACCACCATACTGCCTTGCCTGCATCCTCTTCCATCTGTGTCCAGCATTCTGCCTTGCCTGCATCCTCTTCCATCTGTGTCCACCATCCTTTCTGCCTTGCCTGCATCCTCTTCCCTCTGTATCGAACCATTCTGCATCCGCCAACCTGGTTCCTGAAAAACAAACTTAGGTGGCTGAAAGCAATTAGTACATGTGCAATGACAAATAAAAAAAAGCCAAATTAATTTAATCCCTACTGAAATAAATGGAACTGAAATGGACTGTTCAGCTAGTCTTATCCCCAAGTATTGAGAGCAACTCGGTCTGCAGCCTGCCACTACCCTCAAAAAATCAATCAAAAAACTGTACTCTCCTTTTATTCCAAATCATTCAAACAGATCACCACCATACTGCCTTGCCTGCATCCTCTTCCATCTGTGCCCACCATTCTGCCTTGCCTGCATCCTCTTCCATCTGTATCCACCATTCTGCCTTGCCTGCATCCCCCTCCATCTGTATCCACCATTCTGCATCCGCCAACCTGGTTCCTGAAAAACAAACTTAGGTGGCTGAAAGCAATTAGTACATGTGCAATGACAAATAAAAAAAAGCCAAATTAATTTAATCCCTACTGAACTAAATGGAACTGAAATGGACTGTTCAGCTAGTCTTATCCCCAAGTATTGAGAGCAACTCGGTCTGCAGCCTGCCACTACCCTCAAAAAATCAATAAAAAAACTGTACTCTCCTTTTATTCCAAATCGTTCAAACAGATCACCACCATACTGCCTTGCCTGCACCCTCTTCCATCTGTGTCCACCATTCTGCCTTGCCTGCATCCTCTTCCATCTGTGTCCACCATCCATTCTGCCTTGTCTGCATCCTCTTCCTTTTGTATCCACCATTCTGCATCCGCCAACCTGGTTCCTGAAAAACAAACTTAGGTGGCTGAAAGCAATTAGTACATGTGCAATGACAAATAAAAAAAAATCCAAATTAACTTAATCCCTACTGAACTAAATGGAACTGAACTGGATTGTTCAGCTAGTCTTATCCCCAAGTATTGAGAGCAACTCGGTCTGCAGCCTGCCACTACCCTCAAAAAATCAATAAAAAAACTGTACTCTCCTTTTATTCCAAATCGTTCAAACAGATCACCACCATACTGCCTTGCCTGCATCCTCTTCCATCTGTGTCCACCATTCTGCCTTGCCTGCATCCTCTTCCATCTGTGTCTACCATCCTTTCTGCCTTGCCTGCATCCTCTTCCCTCTGTATCGAACCATTCTGCATCCGCCAACCTGGTTCCTGAAAAACAAACTTAGGTGGCTGAAAGCAATTAGTACATGTGCAATGACAAATAAAAAAAAGCCAAATTAATTTAATCCCTACTGAACTAAATGGAACTGAAATGGACTGTTCAGCTAGTCTTATCCCCAAGTATTGAGAGCAACTCGGTCTGCAGCCTGCCACTACCCTGAAAAAATAAATCAAAAAACTGTACTCTCCTTTTATTCCAAATCGTTCAAACAGATCACCACCATACTGCCTTGCCTGCATCCTCTTCCATCTGTGTCCACCATTCTGCCTTGCCTGCATCCTCTTCCATCTGTATCCACCATTCTGCCTTGCCTGCATCCTCTTCCATCTGTATCCACCATTCTGCATCCGTCAACCTGGTTCCTGAAAAACAAACTTAGGTGGCTGAAAGCAATTAGTACATGTGCAATGACAAACAAAAAAAAGCCAAATTAATTTAATCCCTACTGAACTAAATGGAACTGAAATGGACTGTTCAGCTAGTCTTATCCTCAAGTATTGAGAGCAACTCGGTCTGCAGCCTGCCACTACCCTCAAAAAATCAAAAAAAAAACTGTACTCTCCTTTTATTCCAAATCGTTCAAACAGATCACCACCATACTGCCTTGCCTGCATCCTCTTCCATCTGTGTCCACCATTCTGCCTTGCCTGCATCCTCTTCCATCTGTGTCCACCATCCATTCTGCCTTGTCTGCATCCTCCTCCATCTGTATCCACCATTCTGCATCCGCCAACCTGGTTCCTGAAAAACAAACTTAGGTGGCTGAAAGCAATTAGTACATGTGCAATGACAAATAAAAAAAAATCCAAATTAACTTAATCCCTACTGAACTAAATGGAACTGAACTGGATTGTTCAGCTAGTCTTATCCCCAAGTATTGAGAGCAACTCGGTCTGCAGCCTGCCACTACCCTCAAAAAATCAATAAAAAAACTGTACTCTCCTTTTATTCCAAATCGTTCAAACAGATCACCACCATACTGCCTTGCCTGCATCCTCTTCCATCTGTGTCCACCATTCTGCCTTGCCTGCATCCTCTTCCATCTGTGTCCACCATCCTTTCTGCCTTGCCTGCATCCTCTTCCCTCTGTATCGAACCATTCTGCATCCGCCAACCTGGTTCCTGAAAAACAAACTTAGGTGGCTGAAAGCAATTAGTACATGTGCAATGACAAACAAAAAAAAAGCCAAATTAATTTAATCCCTACTGAACTAAATGGAACTGAAATGGACTGTTCAGCTAGTCTTATCCTCAAGTATTGAGAGCAACTCGGTCTGCAGCCTGCCACTACCCTCAAAAAATCAATAAAAAAACTGTACTCTCCTTTTATTCCAAATCGTTCAAACAGATCACCACCATACTGCCTTGCCTGCATCCTCTTCCATCTGTGTCCACCATTCTGCCTTGCCTGCATCCTCTTCCATCTGTGTCCACCATCCATTCTGCCTTGTCTGCATCCTCTTCCTTTTGTATCCACCATTCTGCATCCGCCAACCTGGTTCCTGAAAAACAAACTTAGGTGGCTGAAAGCAATTAGTACATGTGCAATGACAAATAAAAAAAAATCCAAATTAACTTAATCCCTACTGAACTAAATGGAACTGAACTGGATTGTTCAGCTAGTCTTATCCCCAAGTATTGAGAGCAACTCGGTCTGCAGCCTGCCAATAGCCTCAAAAAATCAATAAAAAAACTGTACTCTCCTTTTATTCCAAATCGTTCAAACAGATCACCACCATACTGCCTTGCCTGCATCCTCTTCCATCTGTGTCCACCATTCTGCCTTGCCTGCATCCTCTTCCATCTGTGTCCACCATCCTTTCTGCCTTGCCTGCATCCTCTTCCCTCTGTATCGAACCATTCTGCATCCGCCAACCTGGTTCCTGAAAAACAAACTTAGGTGGCTGAAAGCAATTAGTACATGTGCAATGACAAATAAAAAAAAGCCAAATTAATTTAATCCCTACTGAACTAAATGGAACTGAAATGGACTGTTCAGCTAGTCTTATCCCCAAGTATTGAGAGCAACTCGGTCTGCAGCCTGCCACTACCCTCAAAAAATCAATCAAAAAACTGTACTCTCCTTTTATTCCAAATCATTCAAACAGATCACCACCATACTGCCTTGCCTGCATCCTCTTCCATCTGTGCCCACCATTCTGCCTTGCCTGCATCCTCTTCCATCTGTATCCACCATTCTGCCTTGCCTGCATCCTCCTCCATCTGTATCCACCATTCTGCATCCGCCAACCTGGTTCCTGAAAAACAAACTTAGGTGGCTGAAAGCAATTAGTACATGTGCAATGACAAACAAAAAAAAGCCAAATTAATTTAATCCCTACTGAACTAAATGGAACTGAAATGGACTGTTCAGCTAGTCTTATCCCCAAGTATTGAGAGCAACTCGGTCTGCAGCCTGCCACTACCCTCAAAAAATCAATAAAAAAACTGTACTCTCCTTTTATTCCAAATCGTTCAAACAGATCACCACCATACTGCCTTGCCTGCACCCTCTTCCATCTGTGTCCACCATTCTGCCTTGCCTGCATCCTCTTCCATCTGTGTCCACCATCCATTCTGCCTTGTCTGCATCCTCTTCCTTTTGTATCCACCATTCTGCATCCGCCAACCTGGTTCCTGAAAAACAAACTTAGGTGGCTGAAAGCAATTAGTACATGTGCAATGACAAATAAAAAAAAATCCAAATTAACTTAATCCCTACTGAACTAAATGGAACTGAACTGGATTGTTCAGCTAGTCTTATCCCCAAGTATTGAGAGCAACTCGGTCTGCAGCCTGCCACTACCCTCAAAAAATCAATAAAAAAACTGTACTCTCCTTTTATTCCAAATCGTTCAAACAGATCACCACCATACTGCCTTGCCTGCATCCTCTTCCATCTGTGTCCACCATTCTGCCTTGCCTGCATCCTCTTCCATCTGTGTCCACCATCCTTTCTGCCTTGCCTGCATCCTCTTCCCTCTGTATCGAACCATTCTGCATCCGCCAACCTGGTTCCTGAAAAACAAACTTAGGTGGCTGAAAGCAATTAGTACATGTGCAATGACAAATAAAAAAAAGCCAAATTAATTTAATCCCTACTGAACTAAATGGAATTGAAATGGACTGTTCAGCTAGTCTTATCCCCAAGTATTGAGAGCAACTCGGTCTGCAGCCTGCCACTACCCTCAAAAAATCAATCAAAAAACTGTACTCTCCTTTTATTCCAAATCGTTCAAACAGATCACCACCATACTGCCTTGCCTGCATCCTCTTCCATCTGTGCCCACCATTCTGCCTTGCCTGCATCCTCTTCCATCTGTATCCACCATTCTGCCTTGCCTGCATCCTCTTCCATCTGTATCCACCATTCTGCATCCGCAAACCTGGTTCCTGAAAAACAATCTTAGGTGGCTGAAAGCAATTAGTACATGTGCAATGACAAACAAAAAAAAGCCAAATTAATTTAATCCCTACTGAACTAAATGGAACTGAAATGGACTGTTCAGCTAGTCTTATCCCCAAGTATTGAGAGCAACTCGGTCTGCAGCCTGCCACTACCCTCAAAAAATCAATAAAAAAACTGTACTCTCCTTTTATTCCAAATCGTTCAAACAGATCACCACCATACTGCCTTGCCTGCATCCTCTTCCATCTGTGTCCACCATTCTGCCTTGCCTGCATCCTCTTCCATCTGTGTCCACCATCCATTCTGCCTTGTCTGCATCCTCTTCCTTTTGTATCCACCATTCTGCATCCGCCAACCTGGTTCCTGAAAAACAAACTTAGGTGGCTGAAAGCAATTAGTACATGTGCAATGACAAATAAAAAAAAATTCAAATTAATTTAATCCCTACTGAACTAAATGGAACTGAACTGGATTGTTCAGCTAGTCTTATCAGCAAGTATTGAGAGCAACTCGGTCTGCAGCCTGCCACTACCCTCAAAAAATCAATAAAAAAACTGTACTCTCCTTTTATTCCAAATCGTTCAAACAGATCACCACCATACTGCCTTGCCTGCATCCTCTTCCATCTGTGTCCACCATTCTGCCTTGCCTGCATCCTCTTCCATCTGTGTCCACCATCCTTTCTGCCTTGCCTGCATCCTCTTCCCTCTGTATCGAACCATTCTGCATCCGCCAACCTGGTTCCTGAAAAACAAACTTAGGTGGCTGAAAGCAATTAGTACATGTGCAATGACAAATAAAAAAAAGCCAAATTAATTTAATCCCTACTGAACCAAATGGAACTGAAATGGACTGTTCAGCTAGTCTTATCCCCAAGTATTGAGAGCAACTCGGTCTGCAGCCTGCCACTACCCTCAAAAAATCAATCAAAAAACTGTACTCTCCTTTTATTCCAAATCGTTCAAACAGATCACCACCATACTGCCTTGTCTGCATCCTCTTCCATCTGTGCCCACCATTCTGCCTTGCCTGCATCCTCTTCCATCTGTATCCACCATTCTGCCTTGCCTGCATCCTCTTCCATCTGTATCCACCATTCTGCATCCGCAAACCTGGTTCCTGAAAAACAAACTTAGGTGGCTGAAAGCAATTAGTACATGTGCAATGACAAACAAAAAAAAGCCAAATTAATTTAATCCCTACTGAACTAAATGGAACTGAAATGGACTGTTCAGCTAGTCTTATCCCCAAGTATTGAGAGCAACTCGGTCTGCAGCCTGCCACTACCCTCAAAAAATCAATAAAAAAACTGTACTCTCCTTTTATTCCAAATCGTTCAAACAGATCACCACCATACTGCCTTGCCTGCATCCTCTTCCATCTGTGTCCACCATTCTGCCTTGCCTGCATCCTCTTCCATCTGTGTCCACCATCCATTCTGCCTTGTCTGCATCCTCTTCCTTTTGTATTCACCATTCTGCATCCGCCAACCTGGTTCCTGAAAAACAAACTTAGGTGGCTGAAAGCAATTAGTACATGTGCAATGACAAATAAAAAAAAATCCAAATTAACTTAATCCCTACTGAACTAAATGGAACTGAACTGGATTGTTCAGCTAGTCTTATCCCCAAGTATTGAGAGCAACTCGGTCTGCAGCCTGCCACTACCCTCAAAAAATCAATAAAAAAACTGTACTCTCCTTTTATTCCAAATCGTTCAAACAGATCACCACCATACTGCCTTGCCTGCATCCTCTTCCATCTGTGTCCACCATTCTGCCTTGCCTGCATCCTCTTCCATCTGTGTCCACCATCCTTTCTGCCTTGCCTGCATCCTCTTCCCTCTGTATCGAACCATTCTGCATCCGCCAACCTGGTTCCTGAAAAACAAACTTAGGTGGCTGAAAGCAATTAGTACATGTGCAATGACAAATAAAAAAAAGCCAAATTAATTTAATCCCTACTGAACTAAATGGAATTGAAATGGACTGTTCAGCTAGTCTTATCCCCAAGTATTGAGAGCAACTCGGTCTGCAGCCTGCCACTACCCTCAAAAAATCAATCAAAAAACTGTACTCTCCTTTTATTCCAAATCGTTCAAACAGATCACCACCATACTGCCTTGCCTGCATCCTCTTCCATCTGTGCCCACCATTCTGCCTTGCCTGCATCCTCTTCCATCTGTATCCACCATTCTGCCTTGCCTGCATCCTCTTCCATCTGTATCCACCATTCTGCATCCGCAAACCTGGTTCCTGAAAAACAAACTTAGGTGGCTGAAAGCAATTAGTACATGTGCAATGACAAACAAAAAAAAGCCAAATTAATTTAATCCCTACTGAACTAAATGGAACTGAAATGGACTGTTCAGCTAGTCTTATCCCCAAGTATTGAGAGCAACTCGGTCTGCAGCCTGCCACTACCCTCAAAAAATCAATAAAAAAACTGTACTCTCCTTTTATTCCAAATCGTTCAAACAGATCACCACCATACTGCCTTGCCTGCATCCTCTTCCATCTGTGTCCACCATTCTGCCTTGCCTGCATCCTCTTCCATCTGTGTCCACCATCCATTCTGCCTTGTCTGCATCCTCTTCCTTTTGTATCCACCATTCTGCATCCGCCAACCTGGTTCCTGAAAAACAAACTTAGGTGGCTGAAAGCAATTAGTACATGTGCAATGACAAATAAAAAAAAATCCAAATTAACTTAATCCCTACTGAACTAAATGGAACTGAACTGGATTGTTCAGCTAGTCTTATCCCCAAGTATTGAGAGCAACTCGGTCTGCAGCCTGCCACTACCCTCAAAAAATCAATAAAAAAACTGTACTCTCCTTTTATTCCAAATCGTTCAAACAGATCACCACCATACTGCCTTGCCTGCATCCTCTTCCATCTGTGTCCACCATTCTGCCTTGCCTGCATCCTCTTCCATCTGTGTCCACCATCCTTTCTGCCTTGCCTGCATCCTCTTCCCTCTGTATCGAACCATTCTGCATCCGCCAACCTGGTTCCTGAAAAACAAACTTAGGTGGCTGAAAGCAATTAGTACATGTGCAATGACAAATAAAAAAAAGCCAAATTAATTTAATCCCTACTGAACCAAATGGAACTGAAATGGACTGTTCAGCTAGTCTTATCCCCAAGTATTGAGAGCAACTCGGTCTGCAGCCTGCCACTACCCTCAAAAAATCAATAAAAAAACTGTACTCTCCTTTTATTCCAAATCGTTCAAACAGATCACCACCATACTGCCTTGTCTGCATCCTCTTCCATCTGTGCCCACCATTCTGCCTTGCCTGCATCCTCTTCCATCTGTATCCACCATTCTGCCTTGCCTGCATCCTCTTCCATCTGTATCCACCATTCTGCATCCGTCAACCTGGTTCCTGAAAAACAAACTTAGGTGGCTGAAAGCAATTAGTACATGTGCAATGACAAACAAAAAAAAGCCAAATTAATTTAATCCCTAATGAACTAAATGGAACTGAAATGGACTGTTCAGCTAGTCTTATCCTCAAGTATTGAGAGCAACTCGGTCTGCAGCCTGCCACTACCCTCAAAAATCAATAAAAAAACTGTACTCTCCTTTTATTCCAAATCGTTCAAACAGATCACCACCATACTGCCTTGCCTGCATCCTGTTCCATCTGTGTCCACCATTCTGCCTTGCCTGCATCCTCTTCCATCTGTGTCCACCATCCATTCTGCCTTGTCTGCATCCTCTTCCTTTTGTATCCACCATTCTGCATCCGCCAACCTGGTTCCTGAAAAACAAACTTAGGTGGCTGAAAGCAATTAGTACATGTGCAATGACAAATAAAAAAAAATCCAAATTAACTTAATCCCTACTGAACTAAATGGAACTGAACTGGATTGTTCAGCTAGTCTTATCCCCAAGTATTGAGAGCAACTCGGTCTGCAGCCTGCCACTACCCTCAAAAAATCAATAAAAAAACTGTACTCTCCTTTTATTCCAAATCGTTCAAACAGATCACCACCATACTGCCTTGCCTGCATCCTCTTCCATCTGTGTCCACCATTCTGCCTTGCCTGCATCCTCTTCCATCTGTGTCCACCATCCTTTCTGCCTTGCCTGCATCCTCTTCCCTCTGTATCGAACCATTCTGCATCCGCCAACCTGGTTCCTGAAAAACAAACTTAGGTGGCTGAAAGCAATTAGTACATGTGCAATGACAAATAAAAAAAAGCCAAATTAATTTAATCCCTACTGAACTAAATGGAACTGAAATGGACTGTTCAGCTAGTCTTATCCCCAAGTATTGAGAGCAACTCGGTCTGCAGCCTGCCACTACCCTCAAAAAATCAATCAAAAAACTGTACTCTCCTTTTATTCCAAATCATTCAAACAGATCACCACCATACTGCCTTGCCTGCATCCTCTTCCATCTGTGCCCACCATTCTGCCTTGCCTGCATCCTCTTCCATCTGTATCCACCATTCTGCCTTGCCTGCATCCTCCTCCATCTGTATCCACCATTCTGCATCCGCCAACCTGGTTCCTGAAAAACAAACTTAGGTGGCTGAAAGCAATTAGTACATGTGCAATGACAAACAAAAAAAAGCCAAATTAATTTAATCCCTACTGAACTAAATGGAACTGAAATGGACTGTTCAGCTAGTCTTATCCCCAAGTATTGAGAGCAACTCGGTCTGCAGCCTGCCACTACCCTCAAAAAATCAATAAAAAAACTGTACTCTCCTTTTATTCCAAATCGTTCAAACAGATCACCACCATACTGCCTTGCCTGCACCCTCTTCCATCTGTGTCCACCATTCTGCCTTGCCTGCATCCTCTTCCATCTGTGTCCACCATCCATTCTGCCTTGTCTGCATCCTCTTCCTTTTGTATCCACCATTCTGCATCCGCCAACCTGGTTCCTGAAAAACAAACTTAGGTGGCTGAAAGCAATTAGTACATGTGCAATGACAAATAAAAAAAAATCCAAATTAACTTAATCCCTACTGAACTAAATGGAACTGAACTGGATTGTTCAGCTAGTCTTATCCCCAAGTATTGAGAGCAACTCGGTCTGCAGCCTGCCACTACCCTCAAAAAATCAATAAAAAAACTGTACTCTCCTTTTATTCCAAATCGTTCAAACAGATCACCACCATACTGCCTTGCCTGCATCCTCTTCCATCTGTGTCCACCATTCTGCCTTGCCTGCATCCTCTTCCATCTGTGTCCACCATCCTTTCTGCCTTGCCTGCATCCTCTTCCCTCTGTATCGAACCATTCTGCATCCGCCAACCTGGTTCCTGAAAAACAAACTTAGGTGGCTGAAAGCAATTAGTACATGTGCAATGACAAATAAAAAAAAGCCAAATTAATTTAATCCCTACTGAACTAAATGGAACTGAAATGGACTGTTCAGCTAGTCTTATCCCCAAGTATTGAGAGCAACTCGGTCTGCAGCCTGCCACTACCCTCAAAAAATCAATCAAAAAACTGTACTCTCCTTTTATTCCAAATCGTTCAAACAGATCACCACCATACTGCCTTGCCTGCATCCTCTTCCATCTGTGCCCACCATTCTGCCTTGCCTGCATCCTCTTCCATCTGTATCCACCATTCTGCCTTGCCTGCATCCTCTTCCATCTGTATCCACCATTCTGCATCCGCAAACCTGGTTCCTGAAAAACAAACTTAGGTGGCTGAAAGCAATTAGTACATGTGCAATGACAAACAAAAAAAAGCCAAATTAATTTAATCCCTACTGAACTAAATGGAACTGAAATGGACTGTTCAGCTAGTCTTATCCTCAAGTATTGAGAGCAACTCGGTCTGCAGCCTGCCACTATCCTCAAAAAATCAATAAAAAAACTGTACTCTCCTTTTATTCCAAATCGTTCAAACAGATAACCACCATACTGCCTTGCCTGCATCCTCTTCCATCTGTTTCCACCATTCTGCCTTGCCTGCATCCTCTTCCATCTGTGTCCACCATCCATTCTGCCTTGTCTGCATCCTCTTCCTTTTGTATCCACCATTCTGCATCCGCCAACCTGGTTCCTGAAAAACAAACTTAGGTGGCTGAAAGCAATTAGTACATGTGCAATGACAAATAAAAAAAAGCCAAATTAATTTAATCCCTACTGAACTAAATGGAACTGAAATGGACTGTTCAGCTAGTCTTATCCCCAAGTATTGAGAGCAACTCGGTCTGCAGCCTGCCACTACCCTCAAAAAATCAATCAAAAAACTGTACTCTCCTTTTATTCCAAATCGTTCAAACAGATCACCACCATACTGCCTTGCCTGCATCCTCTTCCATCTGTGTCCACCATTCTGCCTTGCCTGCATCCTCTTCCATCTGTATCCACCATTCTGCCTTGCCTGCATCCTCTTCCATCTGTATCCACCATTCTGCATCCGTCAACCTGGTTCCTGAAAAACAAACTTAGGTGGCTGAAAGCAATTAGTACATGTGCAATGACAAACAAAAAAAAGCCAAATTAATTTAATCCCTACTGAACTAAATGGAACTGAAATGGACTGTTCAGCTAGTCTTATCCTCAAGTATTGAGAGCAACTCGGTCTGCAGCCTGCCACTACCCTCAAAAAATCAATAAAAAAACTGTACTCTCCTTTTATTCCAAATCGTTCAAACAGATCACCACCATACTGCCTTGCCTGCATCCTCTTCCATCTGTGTCCACCATTCTGCCTTGCCTGCATCCTCTTCCATCTGTGTCCACCATCCATTCTGCCTTGTCTGCATCCTCTTCCTTTTGTATCCACCATTCTGCATCCGCCAACCTGGTTCCTGAAAAACAAACTTAGGTGGCTGAAAGCAATTAGTACATGTGCAATGACAAATAAAAAAAAATCCAAATTAACTTAATCCCTACTGAACTAAATGGAACTGAACTGGATTGTTCAGCTAGTCTTATCCCCAAGTATTGAGAGCAACTCGGTCTGCAGCCTGCCACTACCCTCAAAAAATCAATAAAAAAACTGTACTCTCCTTTTATTCCAAATCGTTCAAACAGATCACCACCATACTGCCTTGCCTGCATCCTCTTCCATCTGTGTCCACCATTCTGCCTTGCCTGCATCCTCTTCCATCTGTGTCTACCATCCTTTCTGCCTTGCCTGCATCCTCTTCCCTCTGTATCGAACCATTCTGCATCCGCCAACCTGGTTCCTGAAAAACAAACTTAGGTGGCTGAAAGCAATTAGTACATGTGCAATGACAAATAAAAAAAAGCCAAATTAATTTAATCCCTACTGAACTAAATGGAACTGAAATGGACTGTTCAGCTAGTCTTATCCCCAAGTATTGAGAGCAACTCGGTCTGCAGCCTGCCACTACCCTCAAACAATCAATCAAAAAACTGTACTCTCCTTTTATTCCAAATCGTTCAAACAGATCACCACCATACTGCCTTGCCTGCATCCTCTTCCATCTGTGTCCACCATTCTGCCTTGCCTGCATCCTCTTCCATCTGTATCCACCATTCTGCCTTGCCTGCATCCTCTTCCATCTGTATCCACCATTCTGCATCCGTCAACCTGGTTCCTGAAAAACAAACTTAGGTGGCTGAAAGCAATTAGTACATGTGCAATGACAAACAAAAAAAAGCCAAATTAATTTAATCCCTACTGAACTAAATGGAACTGAAATGGACTGTTCAGCTAGTCTTATCCTCAAGTATTGAGAGCAACTCGGTCTGCAGCCTGCCACTACCCTCAAAAAATCAATAAAAAAACTGTACTCTCCTTTTATTCCAAATCGTTCAAACAGATCACCACCATACTGCCTTGCCTGCATCCTCTTCCATCTGTGTCCACCATTCTGCCTTGCCTGCATCCTCTTCCATCTGTGTCCACCATCCATTCTGCCTTGTCTGCATCCTCTTCCTTTTGTATCCACCATTCTGCATCCGCCAACCTGGTTCCTGAAAAACAAACTTAGGTGGCTGAAAGCAATTAGTACATGTGCAATGACAAATAAAAAAAAATCCAAATTAACTTAATCCCTACTGAACTAAATGGAACTGAACTGGATTGTTCAGCTAGTCTTATCCCCAAGTATTGAGAGCAACTCGGTCTGCAGCCTGCCACTACCCTCAAAAAATCAATAAAAAAACTGTACTCTCCTTTTATTCCAAATCGTTCAAACAGATCACCACCATACTGCCTTGCCTGCATCCTCTTCCATCTGTGTCCACCATTCTGCCTTGCCTGCATCCTCTTCCATCTGTGTCCACCATCCTTTCTGCCTTGCCTGCATCCTCTTCCCTCTGTATCGAACCATTCTGCATCCGCCAACCTGGTTCCTGAAAAACAAACTTAGGTGGCTGAAAGCAATTAGTACATGTGCAATGACAAATAAAAAAAAGCCAAATTAATTTAATCCCTACTGAACTAAATGGAACTGAAATGGACTGTTCAGCTAGTCTTATCCCCAAGTATTGAGAGCAACTCGGTCTGCAGCCTGCCACTACCCTCAAAAAATCAATCAAAAAACTGTACTCTCCTTTTATTCCAAATCATTCAAACAGATCACCACCATACTGCCTTGCCTGCATCCTCTTCCATCTGTGCCCACCATTCTGCCTTGCCTGCATCCTCTTCCATCTGTATCCACCATTCTGCCTTGCCTGCATCCTCCTCCATCTGTATCCACCATTCTGCATCCGCCAACCTGGTTCCTGAAAAACAAACTTAGGTGGCTGAAAGCAATTAGTACATGTGCAATGACAAACAAAAAAAAAGCCAAATTAATTTAATCCCTACTGAACTAAATGGAACTGAAATGGACTGTTCAGCTAGTCTTATCCCCAAGTATTGAGAGCAACTCGGTCTGCAGCCTGCCACTATCCTCAAAAAATCAATAAAAAAACTGTACTCTCCTTTTATTCCAAATCGTTCAAACAGATCACCACCATACTGCCTTGCCTGCACCCTCTTCCATCTGTGTCCACCATTCTGCCTTGCCTGCATCCTCTTCCATCTGTGTCCACCATCCATTCTGCCTTGTCTGCATCCTCTTCCTTTTGTATCCACCATTCTGCATCCGCCAACCTGGTTCCTGAAAAACAAACTTAGGTGGCTGAAAGCAATTAGTACATGTGCAATGACAAATAAAAAAAAATCCAAATTAACTTAATCCCTACTGAACTAAATGGAACTGAACTGGATTGTTCAGCTAGTCTTATCCCCAAGTATTGAGAGCAACTCGGTCTGCAGCCTGCCACTACCCTCAAAAAATCAATAAAAAAACTATACTCTCCTTTTATTCCAAATCGTTCAAACAGATCACCACCATACTGCCTTGTCTGCATCCTCTTCCATCTGTGTCCACCATTCTGCCTTGCCTGCATCCTCTTCCATCTGTGTCTACCATCCTTTCTGCCTTGCCTGCATCCTCTTCCCTCTGTATCGAACCATTCTGCATCCGCCAACCTGGTTCCTGAAAAACAAACTTAGGTGGCTGAAAGCAATTAGTACATGTGCAATGACAAATAAAAAAAAGCCAAATTAATTTAATCCCTACTGAACTAAATGGAACTGAAATGGACTGTTCAGCTAGTCTTATCCCCAAGTATTGAGAGCAACTCGGTCTGCAGCCTGCCACTACCCTCAAAAAATCAATCAAAAAACTGTACTCTCCTTTTATTCCAAATCGTTCAAACAGATCACCACCATACTGCCTTGCCTGCATCCTCTTCCATCTGTGTCCACCATTCTGCCTTGCCTGCATCCTCTTCCATCTGTATCCACCATTCTGCCTTGCCTGCATCCTCTTCCATCTGTATCCACCATTCTGCATCCGTCAACCTGGTTCCTGAAAAACAAACTTAGGTGGCTGAAAGCAATTAGTACATGTGCAATGACAAACAAAAAAAAGCCAAATTAATTTAATCCCTACTGAACTAAATGGAACTGAAATGGACTGTTCAGCTAGTCTTATCCTCAAGTATTGAGAGCAACTCGGTCTGCAGCCTGCCACTACCCTCAAAAAATCAATAAAAAAACTGTACTCTCCTTTTATTCCAAATCGTTCAAACAGATCACCACCATACTGCCTTGCCTGCATCCTCTTCCATCTGTGTCCACCATTCTGCCTTGCCTGCATCCTCTTCCATCTGTGTCCACCATCCATTCTGCCTTGTCTGCATCCTCTTCCTTTTGTATCCACCATTCTGCATCCGCCAACCTGGTTCCTGAAAAACAAACTTAGGTGGCTGAAAGCAATTAGTACATGTGCAATGACAAATAAAAAAAAATCCAAATTAACTTAATCCCTACTGAACTAAATGGAACTGAACTGGATTGTTCAGCTAGTCTTATCCCCAAGTATTGAGAGCAACTCGGTCTGCAGCCTGCCACTACCCTCAAAAAATCAATAAAAAAACTGTACTCTCCTTTTATTCCAAATCGTTCAAACAGATCACCACCATACTGCCTTGCCTGCATCCTCTTCCATCTGTGTCCACCATTCTGCCTTGCCTGCATCCTCTTCCATCTGTGTCCACCATCCTTTCTGCCTTGCCTGCATCCTCTTCCCTCTGTATCGAACCATTCTGCATCCGCCAACCTGGTTCCTGAAAAACAAACTTAGGTGGCTGAAAGCAATTAGTACATGTGCAATGACAAATAAAAAAAAGCCAAATTAATTTAATCCCTACTGAACTAAATGGAACTGAAATGGACTGTTCAGCTAGTCTTATCCCCAAGTATTGAGAGCAACTCGGTCTGCAGCCTGCCACTACCCTCAAAAAATCAATCAAAAAACTGTACTCTCCTTTTATTCCAAATCATTCAAACAGATCACCACCATACTGCCTTGCCTGCATCCTCTTCCATCTGTGCCCACCATTCTGCCTTGCCTGCATCCTCTTCCATCTGTATCCACCATTCTGCCTTGCCTGCATCCTCCTCCATCTGTATCCACCATTCTGCATCCGCCAACCTGGTTCCTGAAAAACAAACTTAGGTGGCTGAAAGCAATTAGTACATGTGCAATGACAAACAAAAAAAAGCCAAATTAATTTAATCCCTACTGAACTAAATGGAACTGAAATGGACTGTTCAGCTAGTCTTATCCCCAAGTATTGAGAGCAACTCGGTCTGCAGCCTGCCACTACCCTCAAAAAATCAATAAAAAAACTGTACTCTCATTTTATTCCAAATCGTTCAAACAGATCACCACCATACTGCCTTGCCTGCACCCTCTTCCATCTGTGTCCACCATTCTGCCTTGCCTGCATCCTCTTCCATCTGTGTCCACCATCCATTCTGCCTTGTCTGCATCCTCTTCCTTTTGTATCCACCATTCTGCATCCGCCAACCTGGTTCCTGAAAAACAAACTTAGGTGGCTGAAAGCAATTAGTACATGTGCAATGACAAATAAAAAAAAATCCAAATTAACTTAATCCCTACTGAACTAAATGGAACTGAACTGGATTGTTCAGCTAGTCTTATCCCCAAGTATTGAGAGCAACTCGGTCTGCAGCCTGCCACTACCCTCAAAAAATCAATAAAAAAACTGTACTCTCCTTTTATTCCAAATCGTTCAAACAGATCACCACCATACTGCCTTGCCTGCATCCTCTTCCATCTGTGTCCACCATTCTGCCTTGCCTGCATCCTCTTCCATCTGTGTCTACCATCCTTTCTGCCTTGCCTGCATCCTCTTCCCTCTGTATCGAACCATTCTGCATCCGCCAACCTGGTTCCTGAAAAACAAACTTAGGTGGCTGAAAGCAATTAGTACATGTGCAATGACAAATAAAAAAAAGCCAAATTAATTTAATCCCTACTGAACTAAATGGAACTGAAATGGACTGTTCAGCTAGTCTTATCCCCAAGTATTGAGAGCAACTCGGTCTGCAGCCTGCCACTACCCTCAAAAAATCAATCAAAAAACTGTACTCTCCTTTTATTCCAAATCGTTCAAACAGATCACCACCATACTGCCTTGCCTGCATCCTCTTCCATCTGTGTCCACCATTCTGCCTTGCCTGCATCCTCTTCCATCTGTATCCACCATTCTGCCTTGCCTGCATCCTCTTCCATCTGTATCCACCATTCTGCATCCGTCAACCTGGTTCCTGAAAAACAAACTTAGGTGGCTGAAAGCAATTAGTACATGTGCAATGACAAACAAAAAAAAAGCCAAATTAATTTAATCCCTACTGAACTAAATGGAACTGAAATGGACTGTTCAGCTAGTCTTATCCTCAAGTATTGAGAGCAACTCGGTCTGCAGCCTGCCACTACCCTCAAAAAATCAATAAAAAAACTGTACTCTCCTTTTATTCCAAATCGTTCAAACAGATCACCACCATACTGCCTTGCCTGCATCCTCTTCCATCTGTGTCCACCATTCTGCCTTGCCTGCATCCTCTTCCATCTGTGTCCACCATCCATTCTGCCTTGTCTGCATCCTCTTCCTTTTGTATCCACCATTCTGCATCCGCCAACCTGGTTCCTGAAAAACAAACTTAGGTGGCTGAAAGCAATTAGTACATGTGCAATGACAAATAAAAAAAAATCCAAATTAACTTAATCCCTACTGAACTAAATGGAACTGAACTGGATTGTTCAGCTAGTCTTATCCCCAAGTATTGAGAGCAACTCGGTCTGCAGCCTGCCAATAGCCTCAAAAAATCAATAAAAAAACTGTACTCTCCTTTTATTCCAAATCGTTCAAACAGATCACCACCATACTGCCTTGCCTGCATCCTCTTCCATCTGTGTCCACCATTCTGCCTTGCCTGCATCCTCTTCCATCTGTGTCCACCATCCTTTCTGCCTTGCCTGCATCCTCTTCCCTCTGTATCGAACCATTCTGCATCCGCCAACCTGGTTCCTGAAAAACAAACTTAGGTGGCTGAAAGCAATTAGTACATGTGCAATGACAAATAAAAAAAAGCCAAATTAATTTAATCCCTACTGAACTAAATGGAACTGAAATGGACTGTTCAGCTAGTCTTATCCCCAAGTATTGAGAGCAACTCGGTCTGCAGCCTGCCACTACCCTCAAAAAATCAATCAAAAAACTGTACTCTCCTTTTATTCCAAATCATTCAAACAGATCACCACCATACTGCCTTGCCTGCATCCTCTTCCATCTGTGCCCACCATTCTGCCTTGCCTGCATCCTCTTCCATCTGTATCCACCATTCTGCCTTGCCTGCATCCTCCTCCATCTGTATCCACCATTCTGCATCCGCCAACCTGGTTCCTGAAAAACAAACTTAGGTGGCTGAAAGGAATTAGTACATGTGCAATGACAAACAAAAAAAAGCCAAATTAATTTAATCCCTACTGAACTAAATGGAACTGAAATGGACTGTTCAGCTAGTCTTATCCCCAAGTATTGAGAGCAACTCGGTCTGCAGCCTGCCACTACCCTCAAAAAATCAATAAAAAAACTGTACTCTCCTTTTATTCCAAATCGTTCAAACAGATCACCACCATACTGCCTTGCCTGCATCCTCTTCCATCTGTGTCCACCATTCTGCCTTGCCTGCATCCTCTTCCATCTGTGTCCACCATCCATTCTGCCTTGTCTGCATCCTCTTCCTTTTGTATCCACCATTCTGCATCCGCCAACCTGGTTCCTGAAAAACAAACTTAGGTGGCTGAAAGCAATTAGTACATGTGCAATGACAAATAAAAAAAAATCCAAATTAACTTAATCCCTACTGAACTAAATGGAACTGAACTGGATTGTTCAGCTAGTCTTATCCCCAAGTATTGAGAGCAACTCGGTCTGCAGCCTGCCACTACCCTCAAAAATCAATAAAAAAACTGTACTCTCCTTTTATTCCAAATCGTTCAAACAGATCACCACCATACTGCCTTGCCTGCATCCTCTTCCATCTGTGTCCACCATTCTGCCTTGCCTGCATCCTCTTCCATCTGTGTCCACCATCCTTTCTGCCTTGCCTGCATCCTCTTACCTCTGTATCGAACCATTCTGCATCCGCCAACCTGGTTCCTGAAAAACAAACTTAGGTGGCTGAAAGCAATTAGTACATGTGCAATGACAAATAAAAAAAAGCCAAATTAATTTAATCCCTACTGAACTAAATGGAACTGAAATGGACTGTTCAGCTAGTCTTATCCCCAAGTATTGAGAGCAACTCGGTCTGCAGCCTGCCACTACCCTCAAAAAATCAATCAAAAAACTGTACTCTCCTTTTATTCCAAATCGTTCAAACAGATCACCACCATACTGCCTTGCCTGCATCCTCTTCCATCTGTGCCCACCATTCTGCCTTGCCTGCATCATCTTCCATCTGTATCCACCATTCTGCCTTGCCTGCATCCTCTTCCATCTGTATCCACCATTCTGCATCCGCAAACCTGGTTCCTGAAAAACAAACTTAGGTGGCTGAAAGCAATTAGTACATGTGCAATGACAAACAAAAAAAAGCCAAATTAATTTAATCCCTACTGAACTAAATGGAACTGAAATGGACTGTTCAGCTAGTCTTATCCCCAAGTATTGAGAGCAACTCGGTCTGCAGCCTGCCACTACCCTCAAAAAATCAATAAAAAAACTGTACTCTCCTTTTATTCCAAATCGTTCAAACAGATCACCACCATACTGCCTTGCCTGCATCCTCTTCCATCTGTGTCCACCATTCTGCCTTGCCTGCATCCTCTTCCATCTGTGTCCACCATCCATTCTGCCTTGTCTGCATCCTCTTCCTTTTGTATCCACCATTCTGCATCCGCCAACCTGGTTCCTGAAAAACAAACTTAGGTGGCTGAAAGCAATTAGTACATGTGCAATGACAAATAAAAAAAAATCCAAATTAACTTAATCCCTACTGAACTAAATGGAACTGAACTGGATTGTTCAGCTAGTCTTATCCCCAAGTATTGAGAGCAACTCGGTCTGCAGCCTGCCACTACCCTCAAAAAATCAATAAAAAAACTGTACTCTCCTTTTATTCCAAATCGTTCAAACAGATCACCACCATACTGCCTTGCCTGCATCCTCTTCCATCTGTGTCCACCATTCTGCCTTGCCTGCATCCTCTTCCATCTGTGTCCACCATCCTTTCTGCCTTGCCTGCATCCTCTTCCCTCTGTATCGAACCATTCTGCATCCACCAACCTGGTTCCTGAAAAACAAACTTAGGTGGCTGAAAGCAATTAGTACATGTGCAATGACAAATAAAAAAAAGCCAAATTAATTTAATCCCTACTGAACCAAATGGAACTGAAATGGACTGTTCAGCTAGTCTTATCCCCAAGTATTGAGAGCAACTCGGTCTGCAGCCTGCCACTACCCTCAAAAAATCAATCAAAAAACTGTACTCTCCTTTTATTCCAAATCGTTCAAACAGATCACCACCATACTGCCTTGTCTGCATCCTCTTCCATCTGTGCCCACCATTCTGCCTTGCCTGCATCCTCTTCCATCTGTATCCACCATTCTGCCTTGCCTGCATCCTCTTCCATCTGTATCCACCATTCTGCATCCGCAAACCTGGTTCCTGAAAAACAAACTTAGGTGGCTGAAAGCAATTAGTACATGTGCAATGACAAATAAAAAAAAGCCAAATTAATTTAATCCCTACTGAACTAAATGGAACTGAAATGGACTGTTCAGCTAGTCTTATCCCCAAGTATTGAGAGCAACTCGGTCTGCAGCCTGCCACTACCCTCAAAAAATCAATCAAAAAACTGTACTCTCCTTTTATTCCAAATCGTTCAAACAGATCACCACCATACTGCATTGTCTGCATCCTCTTCCATCGGTGCCCACCATTCTGCCTTGCCTGCATCCTCTTCCATCTGTATCCACCATTCTGCCTTGCCTGCATCCTCTTCCATCTGTATCCACCATTCTGCATCCGCCAACCTGGTTCCTGAAAAACAAACTTAGGTGGCTGAAAGCAATTAGTACATGTGCAATGACAAACAAAAAAAAGCCAAATTAATTTAATCCCTACTGAACTAAATGGAACTGAAATGGACTGTTCAGCTAGTCTTATCCCCAAGTATTGAGAGCAACTCGGTCTGCAGCCTGCCACTACCCTCAAAAAATCAATAAAAAAACTGTACTCTCCTTTTATTCCAAATCGTTCAAACAGATCACCACCATACTGCCTTGCCTGCATCCTCTTCCATCTGTGTCCACCATTCTGCCTTGCCTGCATCCTCTTCCATCTGTGTCCACCATCCATTCTGCCTTGTCTGCATCCTCTTCCTTTTGTATCCACCATTCTGCATCCGCCAACCTGGTTCCTGAAAAACAAACTTAGGTGGCTGAAAGCAATTAGTACATGTGCAATGACAAATAAAAAAAAATCCAAATTAATTTAATCCCTACTGAACTAAATGGAACTGAACTGGATTGTTCAGCTAGTCTTATCCCCAAGTATTGAGAGCAACTCGGTCTGCAGCCTGCCACTACCCTCAAAAAATCAATAAAAAAACTGTACTCTCCTTTTATTCCAAATCGTTCAAACAGATCACCACCATACTGCCTTGCCTGCATCCTCTTCCATCTGTGTCCACCATTCTGCCTTGCCTGCATCCTCTTCCATCTGTGTCCACCATCCTTTCTGCCTTGCCTGCATCCTCTTCCCTCTGTATCGAACCATTCTGCATCCGCCAACCTGGTTCCTGAAAAACAAACTTAGGTGGCTGAAAGCAATTAGTACATGTGCAATGACAAATAAAAAAAAGCCAAATTAATTTAATCCCTACTGAACCAAATGGAACTGAAATGGACTGTTCAGCTAGTCTTATCCCCAAGTATTGAGAGCAACTCGGTCTGCAGCCTGCCACTACCCTCAAAAAATCAATCAAAAAACTGTACTCTCCTTTTATTCCAAATCGTTCAAACAGATCACCACCATACTGCCTTGTCTGCATCCTCTTCCATCTGTGCCCACCATTCTGCCTTGCCTGCATCCTCTTCCATCTGTATCCACCATTCTGCCTTGCCTGCATCCTCTTCCATCTGTATCCACCATTCTGCATCCGTCAACCTGGTTCCTGAAAAACAAACTTAGGTGGCTGAAAGCAATTAGTACATGTGCAATGACAAACAAAAAAAAGCCAAATTAATTTAATCCCTACTGAACTAAATGGAACTGAAATGGACTGTTCAGCTAGTCTTATCCTCAAGTATTGAGAGCAACTCGGTCTGCAGCCTGCCACTACCCTCAAAAAATCAATAAAAAAACTGTACTCTCCTTTTATTCCAAATCGTTCAAACAGATCACCACCATACTGCCTTGCCTGCATCCTCTTCCATCTGTGTCCACCATTCTGCCTTGCCTGCATCCTCTTCCATCTGTGTCCACCATCCATTCTGCCTTGTCTGCATCCTCTTCCTTTTGTATCCACCATTCTGCATCCGCGAACCTGGTTCCTGAAAAACAAACTTAGGTGGCTGAAAGCAATTAGTACATGTGCAATGACAAATAAAAAAAAATCCAAATTAACTTAATCCCTACTGAACTAAATGGAACTGAACTGGATTGTTCAGCTAGTCTTATCCCCAAGTATTGAGAGCAACTCGGTCTGCAGCCTGCCACTACCCTCAAAAAATCAATAAAAAAACTGTACTCTCCTTTTATTCCAAATCGTTCAAACAGATCACCACCATACTGCCTTGCCTGCATCCTCTTCCATCTGTGTCCACCATTCTGCCTTGCCTGCATCCTCTTCCATCTGTGTCCACCATCCTTTCTGCCTTGCCTGCATCCTCTTCCCTCTGTATCGAACCATTCTGCATCCGCCAACCTGGTTCCTGAAAAACAAACTTAGGTGGCTGAAAGCAATTAGTACATGTGCAATGACAAATAAAAAAAAGCCAAATTAATTTAATCCCTACTGAACTAAATGGAACTGAAATGGACTGTTCAGCTAGTCTTATCCCCAAGTATTGAGAGCAACTCGGTCTGCAGCCTGCCACTACCCTCAAAAAATCAATCAAAAAACTGTACTCTCCTTTTATTCCAAATCATTCAAACAGATCACCACCATACTGCCTTGCCTGCATCCTCTTCCATCTGTGCCCACCATTCTGCCTTGCCTGCATCCTCTTCCATCTGTATCCACCATTCTGCCTTGCCTGCATCCTCCTCCATCTGTATCCACCATTCTGCATCCGCCAACCTGGTTCCTGAAAAACAAACTTAGGTGGCTGAAAGCAATTAGTACATGTGCAATGACAAACAAAAAAAAGCCAAATTAATTTAATCCCTACTGAACTAAATGGAACTGAAATGGACTGTTCAGCTAGTCTTATCCCCAAGTATTGAGAGCAACTCGGTCTGCAGCCTGCCACTACCCTCAAAAAATCAATAAAAAAACTGTACTCTCCTTTTATTCCAAATCGTTCAAACAGATCACCACCATACTGCCTTGCCTGCACCCTCTTCCATCTGTGTCCACCATTCTGCCTTGCCTGCATCCTCTTCCATCTGTGTCCACCATCCATTCTGCCTTGTCTGCATCCTCTTCCTTTTGTATCCACCATTCTGCATCCGCCAACCTGGTTCCTGAAAAACAAACTTAGGTGGCTGAAAGCAATTAGTACATGTGCAATGACAAATAAAAAAAAATCCAAATTAACTTAATCCCTACTGAACTAAATGGAACTGAACTGGATTGTTCAGCTAGTCTTATCCCCAAGTATTGAGAGCAACTCGGTCTGCAGCCTGCCACTACCCTCAAAAAATCAATAAAAAAACTGTACTCTCCTTTTATTCCAAATCGTTCAAACAGATCACCACCATACTGCCTTGCCTGCATCCTCTTCCATCTGTGTCCACCATTCTGCCTTGCCTGCATCCTCTTCCATCTGTGTCTACCATCCTTTCTGCCTTGCCTGCATCCTCTTCCCTCTGTATCGAACCATTCTGCATCCGCCAACCTGGTTCCTGAAAAACAAACTTAGGTGGCTGAAAGCAATTAGTACATGTGCAATGACAAATAAAAAAAAGCCAAATTAATTTAATCCCTACTGAACTAAATGGAACTGAAATGGACTGTTCAGCTAGTCTTATCCCCAAGTATTGAGAGCAACTCGGTCTGCAGCCTGCCACTACCCTCAAAAAATCAATCAAAAAACTGTACTCTCCTTTTATTCCAAATCGTTCAAACAGATCACCACCATACTGCCTTGCCTGCATCCTCTTCCATCTGTGTCCACCATTCTGCCTTGCCTGCATCCTCTTCCATCTGTATCCACCATTCTGCCTTGCCTGCATCCTCTTCCATCTGTATCCACCATTCTGCATCCGTCAACCTGGTTCCTGAAAAACAAACTTAGGTGGCTGAAAGCAATTAGTACATGTGCAATGACAAACAAAAAAAAAGCCAAATTAATTTAATCCCTACTGAACTAAATGGAACTGAAATGGACTGTTCAGCTAGTCTTATCCTCAAGTATTGAGAGCAACTCGGTCTGCAGCCTGCCACTACCCTCAAAAAATCAATAAAAAAACTGTACTCTCCTTTTATTCCAAATCGTTCAAACAGATCACCACCATACTGCCTTGCCTGCATCCTCTTCCATCTGTGTCCACCATTCTGCCTTGCCTGCATCCTCTTCCATCTGTGTCCACCATCCATTCTGCCTTGTCTGCATCCTCTTCCTTTTGTATCCACCATTCTGCATCCGCCAACCTGGTTCCTGAAAAACAAACTTAGGTGGCTGAAAGCAATTAGTACATGTGCAATGACAAATAAAAAAAAATCCAAATTAACTTAATCCCTACTGAACTAAATGGAACTGAACTGGATTGTTCAGCTAGTCTTATCCCCAAGTATTGAGAGCAACTCGGTCTGCAGCCTGCCACTACCCTCAAAAAATCAATAAAAAAACTGTACTCTCCTTTTATTCCAAATCGTTCAAACAGATCACCACCATACTGCCTTGCCTGCATCCTCTTCCATCTGTGTCCACCATTCTGCCTTGCCTGCATCCTCTTCCATCTGTGTCCACCATCCTTTCTGCCTTGCCTGCATCCTCTTCCCTCTGTATCGAACCATTCTGCATCCGCCAACCTGATTCCTGAAAAACAAACTTAGGTGGCTGAAAGCAATTAGTACATGTGCAATGACAAATAAAAAAAAGCCAAATTAATTTAATCCCTACTGAACTAAATGGAACTGAAATGGACTGTTCAGCTAGTCTTATCCCCAAGTATTGAGAGCAACTCGGTCTGCAGCCTGCCACTACCCTCAAAAAATCAATCAAAAAACTGTACTCTCCTTTTATTCCAAATCGTTCAAACAGATCACCACCATACTGCCTTGTCTGCATCCTCTTCCATCTGTGCCCACCATTCTGCCTTGCCTGCATCCTCTTCCATCTGTATCCACCATTCTGCCTTGCCTGCATCCTCTTCCATCTGTATCCACCATTCTGCATCCGCAAACCTGGTTCCTGAAAAACAAACTTAGGTGGCTGAAAGCAATTAGTACATGTGCAATGACAAACAAAAAAAAGCCAAATTAATTTAATCCCTACTGAACTAAATGGAACTGAAATGGACTGTTCAGCTAGTCTTATCCCCAAGTATTGAGAGCAACTCGGTCTGCAGCCTGCCACTACCCTCAAAAAATCAATAAAAAAACTGTACTCTCCTTTTATTCCAAATCGTTCAAACAGATCACCACCATACTGCCTTGCCTGCATCCTCTTCCATCTGTGTCCACCATTCTGCCTTGCCTGCATCCTCTTCCATCTGTGTCCACCATCCATTCTGCCTTGTCTGCATCCTCTTCCTTTTGTATCCACCATTCTGCATCCGCCAACCTGGTTCCTGAAAAACAAACTTAGGTGGCTGAAAGCAATTAGTACATGTGCAATGACAAATAAAAAAAAATCCAAATTAACTTAATCCCTACTGAACTAAATGGAACTGAACTGGATTGTTCAGCTAGTCTTATCCCCAAGTATTGAGAGCAACTCGGTCTGCAGCCTGCCACTACCCTCAAAAAATCAATAAAAAAACTGTACTCTCCTTTTATTCCAAATCGTTCAAACAGATCACCACCATACTGCCTTGCCTGCATCCTCTTCCATCTGTGTCCACCATTCTGCCTTGCCTGCATCCTCTTCCATCTGTGTCCACCATCCTTTCTGCCTTGCCTGCATCCTCTTCCCTCTGTATCGAACCATTCTGCATCCGCCAACCTGGTTCCTGAAAAACAAACTTAGGTGGCTGAAAGCAATTAGTACATGTGCAATGACAAATAAAAAAAAGCCAAATTAATTTAATCCCTACTGAACCAAATGGAACTGAAATGGATTGTTCAGCTAGTCTTATCCCCAAGTATTGAGAGCAACTCGGTCTGCAGCCTGCCACTACCCTCAAAAAATCAATCAAAAAACTGTACTCTCCTTTTATTCCAAATCGTTCAAACAGATCACCACCATACTGCCTTGTCTGCATCCTCTTCCATCTGTGCCCACCATTCTGCCTTGCCTGCATCCTCTTCCATCTGTATCCACCATTCTGCCTTGTCTGCATCCTCTTCCATCTGTATCCACCATTCTGCATCCGTCAACCTGGTTCCTGAAAAACAAACTTAGGTGGCTGAAAGCAATTAGTACATGTGCAATGACAAAAAAAAAAGCCAAATTAATTTAATCCCTACTGAACTAAATGGAACTGAAATGGACTGTTCAGCTAGTCTTATCCTCAAGTATTGAGAGCAACTCGGTCTGCAGCCTGCCACTACCCTCAAAAAATCAATAAAAAAACTGTACTCTCCTTTTATTCCAAATCGTTCAAACAGATCACCACCATACTGCCTTGCCTGCATCCTCTTCCATCTGTGTCCACCATTCTGCCTTGCCTGCATCCTCTTCCATCTGTGTCCACCATCCATTCTGCCTTGTCTGCATCCTCTTCCTTTTGTATCCACCATTCTGCATCCGCCAACCTGGTTCCTGAAAAACAAACTTAGGTGGCTGAAAGCAATTAGTACATGTGCAATGACAAATAAAAAAAAATCCAAATTAACTTAATCCCTACTGAACTAAATGGAACTGAACTGGATTGTTCAGCTAGTCTTATCCCCAAGTATTGAGAGCAACTCGGTCTGCAGCCTGCCACTACCCTCAAAAAATCAATAAAAAAACTGTACTCTCCTTTTATTCCAAATCGTTCAAACAGATCACCACCATACTGCCTTGCCTGCATCCTCTTCCATCTGTGTCCACCATTCTGCCTTGCCTGCATCCTCTTCCATCTGTGTCCACCATCCTTTCTGCCTTGCCTGCATCCTCTTCCCTCTGTATCGAACCATTCTGCATCCGCCAACCTGGTTCCTGAAAAACAAACTTAGGTGGCTGAAAGCAATTAGTACATGTGCAATGACAAATAAAAAAAAGCCAAATTAATTTAATCCCTACTGAACTAAATGGAACTGAAATGGACTGTTCAGCTAGTCTTATCCCCAAGTATTGAGAGCAACTCGGTCTGCAGCCTGCCACTACCCTCAAAAAATCAATCAAAAAACTGTACTCTCCTTTTATTCCAAATCATTCAAACAGATCACCACCATACTGCCTTGCCTGCATCCTCTTCCATCTGTGCCCACCATTCTGCCTTGCCTGCATCCTCTTCCATCTGTATCCACCATTCTGCCTTGCCTGCATCCTCCTCCATCTGTATCCACCATTCTGCATCCGCCAACCTGGTTCCTGAAAAACAAACTTAGGTGGCTGAAAGCAATTAGTACATGTGCAATGACAAACAAAAAAAAGCCAAATTAATTTAATCCCTACTCAACTAAATGGAACTGAAATGGACTGTTCAGCTAGTCTTATCCCCAAGTATTGAGAGCAACTCGGTCTGCAGCCTGCCACTACCCTCAAAAAATCAATAAAAAAACTGTACTCTCCTTTTATTCCAAATCGTTCAAACAGATCACCACCATACTGCCTTGCCTGCACCCTCTTCCATCTGTGTCCACCATTCTGCCTTGCCTGCATCCTCTTCCATCTGTGTCCACCATCCATTCTGCCTTGTCTGCATCCTCTTCCTTTTGTATCCACCATTCTGCATCCGCCAACCTGGTTCCTGAAAAACAAACTTAGGTGGCTGAAAGCAATTAGTACATGTGCAATGACAAATAAAAAAAAATCCAAATTAACTTAATCCCTACTGAACTAAATGGAACTGAACTGGATTGTTCAGCTAGTCTTATCCCCAAGTATTGAGAGCAACTCGGTCTGCAGCCTGCCACTACCCTCAAAAAATCAATAAAAAAACTGTACTCTCCTTTTATTCCAAATCGTTCAAACAGATCACCACCATACTGCCTTGCCTGCATCCTCTTCCATCTGTGTCCACCATTCTGCCTTGCCTGCATCCTCTTCCATCTGTGTCTACCATCCTTTCTGCCTTGCCTGCATCCTCTTCCCTCTGTATCGAACCATTCTGCATCCGCCAACCTGGTTCCTGAAAAACAAACTTAGGTGGCTGAAAGCAATTAGTACATGTGCAATGACAAATAAAAAAAAGCCAAATTAATTTAATCCCTACTGAACTAAATGGAACTGAAATGGACTGTTCAGCTAGTCTTATCCCCAAGTATTGAGAGCAACTCGGTCTGCAGCCTGCCACTACCCTCAAAAAATCAATCAAAAAACTGTACTCTCCTTTTATTCCAAATCATTCAAACAGATCACCACCATACTGCCTTGCCTGCATCCTCTTCCATCTGTGCCCACCATTCTGCCTTGCCTGCATCCTCTTCCATCTGTATCCACCATTCTGCCTTGCCTGCATCCTCCTCCATCTGTATCCACCATTCTGCATCCGCCAACCTGGTTCCTGAAAAACAAACTTAGGTGGCTGAAAGCAATTAGTACATGTGCAATGACAAACAAAAAAAAGCCAAATTAATTTAATCCCTACTGAACTAAATGGAACTGAAATGGACTGTTCAGCTAGTCTTATCCCCAAGTATTGAGAGCAACTCGGTCTGCAGCCTGCCACTACCCTCAAAAAATCAATAAAAAAACTGTACTCTCCTTTTATTCCAAATCGTTCAAACAGATCACCACCATACTGCCTTGCCTGCACCCTCTTCCATCTGTGTCCACCATTCTGCCTTGCCTGCATCCTCTTCCATCTGTGTCCACCATCCATTCTGCCTTGTCTGCATCCTCTTCCTTTTGTATCCACCATTCTGCATCCGCCAACCTGGTTCCTGAAAAACAAACTTAGGTGGCTGAAAGCAATTAGTACATGTGCAATGACAAATAAAAAAAAATCCAAATTAACTTAATCCCTACTGAACTAAATGGAACTGAACTGGATTGTTCAGCTAGTCTTATCCCCAAGTATTGAGAGCAACTCGGTCTGCAGCCTGCCACTACCCTCAAAAAATCAATAAAAAAAACTGTACTCTCCTTTTATTCCAAATCGTTCAAACAGATCACCACCATACTGCCTTGCCTGCATCCTCTTCCATCTGTGTCCACCATTCTGCCTTGCCTGCATCCTCTTCCATCTGTGTCCACCATCCTTTCTGCCTTGCCTGCATCCTCTTCCCTCTGTATCGAACCATTCTGCATCCGCCAACCTGGTTCCTGAAAAACAAACTTAGGTGGCTGAAAGCAATTAGTACATGTGCAATGACAAATAAAAAAAAGCCAAATTAATTTAATCCCTACTGAACTAAATGGAACTGAAATGGACTGTTCAGCTAGTCTTATCCCCAAGTATTGAGAGCAACTCGGTCTGCAGCCTGCCACTACCCTCAAAAAATCAATCAAAAAACTGTACTCTCCTTTTATTCCAAATCGTTCAAACAGATCACCACCATACTGCCTTGCCTGCATCCTCTTCCATCTGTGCCCACCATTCTGCCTTGCCTGCATCCTCTTCCATCTGTATCCACCATTCTGCCTTGCCTGCATCCTCTTCCATCTGTATCCACCATTCTGCATCCGCAAACCTGGTTCCTGAAAAACAAACTTAGGTGGCTGAAAGCAATTAGTACATGTGCAATGACAAACAAAAAAAGCCAAATTAATTTAATCCCTACTGAACTAAATGGAACTGAAATGGACTGTTCAGCTAGTCTTATCCCCAAGTATTGAGAGCAACTCGGTCTGCAGCCTGCCACTACCCTCAAAAAATCAATAAAAAAACTGTACTCTCCTTTTATTCCAAATCGTTCAAACAGATCACCACCATACTGCCTTGCCTGCATCCTCTTCCATCTGTGTCCACCATTCTGCCTTGCCTGCATCCTCTTCCATCTGTGTCCACCATCCATTCTGCCTTGTCTGCATCCTCTTCCTTTTGTATCCACCATTCTGCATCCGCCAACCTGGTTCCTGAAAAACAAACTTAGGTGGCTGAAAGCAATTAGTACATGTGCAATGACAAATAAAAAAAAATCCAAATTAACTTAATCCCTACTGAACTAAATGGAACTGAACTGGATTGTTCAGCTAGTCTTATCCCCAAGTATTGAGAGCAACTCGGTCTGCAGCCTGCCACTACCCTCAAAAAATCAATAAAAAAACTGTACTCTCCTTTTATTCCAAATCGTTCAAACAGATCACCACCATACTGCCTTGCCTGCATCCTCTTCCATCTGTGTCCACCATTCTGCCTTGCCTGCATCCTCTTCCATCTGTGTCCACCATCCTTTCTGCCTTGCCTGCATCCTCTTCCCTCTGTATCGAACCATTCTGCATCCGCCAACCTGGTTCCTGAAAAACAAACTTAGGTGGCTGAAAGCAATTAGTACATGTGCAATGACAAATAAAAAAAAGCCAAATTAATTTAATCCCTACTGAACTAAATGGAACTGAAATGGACTGTTCAGCTAGTCTTATCCCCAAGTATTGAGAGCAACTCGGTCTGCAGCCTGCCACTACCCTCAAAAAATCAATCAAAAAACTGTACTCTCCTTTTATTCCAAATCATTCAAACAGATCACCACCATACTGCCTTGCCTGCATCCTCTTCCATCTGTGCCCACCATTCTGCCTTGCCTGCATCCTCTTCCATCTGTATCCACCATTCTGCCTTGCCTGCATCCTCCTCCATCTGTATCCACCATTCTGCATCCGCCAACCTGGTTCCTGAAAAACAAACTTAGGTGGCTGAAAGCAATTAGTACATGTGCAATGACAAACAAAAAAAAGCCAAATTAATTTAATCCCTACTGAACTAAATGGAACTGAAATGGACTGTTCAGCTAGTCTTATCCCCAAGTATTGAGAGCAACTCGGTCTGCAGCCTGCCACTACCCTCAAAAAATCAATAAAAAAACTGTACTCTCCTTTTATTCCAAATCGTTCAAACAGATCACCACGATACTGCCTTGCCTGCACCCTCTTCCATCTGTGTCCACCATTCTGCCTTGCCTGCATCCTCTTCCATCTGTGTCCACCATCCATTCTGCCTTGTCTGCATCCTCTTCCTTTTGTATCCACCATTCTGCATCCGCCAACCTGGTTCCTGAAAAACAAACTTAGGTGGCTGAAAGCAATTAGTACATGTGCAATGACAAATAAAAAAAAATCCAAATTAACTTAATCCCTACTGAACTAAATGGAACTGAACTGGATTGTTCAGCTAGTCTTATCCCCAAGTATTGAGAGCAACTCGGTCTGCAGCCTGCCACTACCCTCAAAAAATCAATAAAAAAACTGTACTCTCCTTTTATTCCAAATCGTTCAAACAGATCACCACCATACTGCCTTGCCTGCATCCTCTTCCATCTGTGTCCACCATTCTGCCTTGCCTGCATCCTCTTCCATCTGTGTCCACCATCCTTTCTGCCTTGCCTGCATCCTCTTCCCTCTGTATCGAACCATTCTGCATCCGCCAACCTGGTTCCTGAAAAACAAACTTAGGTGGCTGAAAGCAATTAGTACATGTGCAATGACAAATAAAAAAAAGCCAAATTAATTTAATCCCTACTGAACTAAATGGAACTGAAATGGACTGTTCAGCTAGTCTTATCCCCAAGTATTGAGAGCAACTCGGTCTGCAGCCTGCCACTACCCTCAAAAAATCAATCAAAAAACTGTACTCTCCTTTTATTCCAAATCGTTCAAACAGATCACCACCATACTGCCTTGCCTGCATCCTCTTCCATCTGTGCCCACCATTCTGCCTTGCCTGCATCCTCTTCCATCTGTATCCACCATTCTGCCTTGCCTGCATCCTCTTCCATCTGTATCCACCATTCTGCCTTGCCTGCATCCTCTTCCATCTGTATCCACCATTCTGCATCCGCAAACCTGGTTCCTGAAAAACAAACTTAGGTGGCTGAAAGCAATTAGTACATGTGCAATGACAAACAAAAAAAAGCCAAATTAATTTAATCCCTACTGAACTAAATGGAACTGAAATGGACTGTTCAGCTAGTCTTATCCCCAAGTATTGAGAGCAACTCGGTCTGCAGCCTGCCACTACCCTCAAAAAATCAATAAAAAAACTGTACTCTCCTTTTATTCCAAATCGTTCAAACAGATCACCACCATACTGCCTTGCCTGCATCCTCTTCCATCTGTGTCCACCATTCTGCCTTGCCTGCATCCTCTTCCATCTGTGTCCACCATCCATTCTGCCTTGTCTGCATCCTCTTCCTTTTGTATCCACCATTCTGCATCCGCCAACCTGGTTCCTGAAAAACAAACTTAGGTGGCTGAAAGCAATTAGTACATGTGCAATGACAAATAAAAAAAAATCCAAATTAACTTAATCCCTACTGAACTAAATGGAACTGAACTGGATTGTTCAGCTAGTCTTATCCCCAAGTATTGAGAGCAACTCGGTCTGCAGCCTGCCACTACCCTCAAAAAATCAATAAAAAAACTGTACTCTCCTTTTATTCCAAATCGTTCAAACAGATCACCACCATACTGCCTTGCCTGCATCCTCTTCCATCTGTGTCCAGCATTCTGCCTTGCCTGCATCCTCTTCCATCTGTGTCCACCATCCTTTCTGCCTTGCCTGCATCCTCTTCCCTCTGTATCGAACCATTCTGCATCCGCCAACCTGGTTCCTGAAAAACAAACTTAGGTGGCTGAAAGCAATTAGTACATGTGCAATGACAAATAAAAAAAAGCCAAATTAATTTAATCCCTACTGAACCAAATGGAACTGAAATGGATTGTTCAGCTAGTCTTATCCCCAAGTATTGAGAGCAACTCGGTCTGCAGCCTGCCACTACCCTAAAAAAATCAATCAAAAAACTGTACTCTCCTTTTATTCCAAATCGTTCAAACAGATCACCACCATACTGCCTTGTCTGCATCCTCTTCCATCTGTGCCCACCATTCTGCCTTGCCTGCATCCTCTTCCATCTGTATCCACCATTCTGCCTTGCCTGCATCCTCTTCCATCTGTATCCACCATTCTGCATCCGTCAACCTGGTTCCTGAAAAACAAACTTAGGTGGCTGAAAGCAATTAGTACATGTGCAATGACAAACAAAAAAAAGCCAAATTAATTTAATCCCTACTGAACTAAATGGAACTGAAATGGACTGTTCAGCTAGTCTTATCCTCAAGTATTGAGAGCAACTCGGTCTGCAGCCTGCCACTATCCTCAAAAAATCAATAAAAAAACTGTACTCTCCTTTTATTCCAAATCGTTCAAACAGATAACCACCATACTGCCTTGCCTGCATCCTCTTCCATCTGTGTCCACCATTCTGCCTTGCCTGCATCCTCTTCCATCTGTGTCCACCATCCATTCTGCCTTGTCTGCATCCTCTTCCTTTTGTATCCACCATTCTGCATCCGCCAACCTGGTTCCTGAAAAACAAACTTAGGTGGCTGAAAGCAATTAGTACATGTGCAATGACAAATAAAAAAAAATCCAAATTAACTTAATCCCTACTGAACTAAATGGAACTGAACTGGATTGTTCAGCTAGTCTTATCCCCAAGTATTGAGAGCAACTCGGTCTGCAGCCTGCCACTACCCTCAAAAAATCAATAAAAAAACTGTACTCTCCTTTTATTCCAAATCGTTCAAACAGATCACCACCATACTGCCTTGCCTGCATCCTCTTCCATCTGTGTCCACCATTCTGCCTTGCCTGCATCCTCTTCCATCTGTGTCCACCATCCTTTCTGCCTTGCCTGCATCCTCTTCCCTCTGTATCGAACCATTCTGCATCCGCCAACCTGGTTCCTGAAAAACAAACTTAGGTGGCTGAAAGCAATTAGTACATGTGCAATGACAAATAAAAAAAAGCCAAATTAATTTAATCCCTACTGAACTAAATGGAACTGAAATGGACTGTTCAGCTAGTCTTATCCCCAAGTATTGAGAGCAACTCGGTCTGCAGCCTGCCACTACCCTCAAAAAATCAATCAAAAAACTGTACTCTCCTTTTATTCCAAATCATTCAAACAGATCACCACCATACTGCCTTGCCTGCATCCTCTTCCATCTGTGTCCACCATTCTGCCTTGCCTGCATCCTCTTCCATCTGTATCCACCATTCTGCCTTGCCTGCATCCTCCTCCATCTGTATCCACCATTCTGCATCCGCCAACCTGGTTCCTGAAAAACAAACTTAGGTGGCTGAAAGCAATTAGTACATGTGCAATGACAAACAAAAAAAAGCCAAATTAATTTAATCCCTACTGAACTAAATGGAACTGAAATGGACTGTTCAGCTAGTCTTATCCCCAAGTATTGAGAGCAACTCGGTCTGCAGCCTGCCACTACCCTCAAAAAATCAATAAAAAAACTGTACTCTCCTTTTATTCCAAATCGTTCAAACAGATCACCACCATACTGCCTTGCCTGCACCCTCTTCCATCTGTGTCCACCATTCTGCCTTGCCTGCATCCTCTTCCATCTGTGTCCACCATCCATTCTGCCTTGTCTGCATCCTCTTCCTTTTGTATCCACCATTCTGCATCCGCCAACCTGGTTCCTGAAAAACAAACTTAGGTGGCTGAAAGCAATTAGTACATGTGCAATGACAAATAAAAAAAAATCCAAATTAACTTAATCCCTACTGAACTAAATGGAACTGAACTGGATTGTTCAGCTAGTCTTATCCCCAAGTATTGAGAGCAACTCGGTCTGCAGCCTGCCACTACCCTCAAAAAATCAATAAAAAAACTGTACTCTCCTTTTATTCCAAATCGTTCAAACAGATCACCACCATACTGCCTTGCCTGCATCCTCTTCCATCTGTGTCCACCATTCTGCCTTGCCTGCATCCTCTTCCATCTGTGTCCACCATCCTTTCTGCCTTGCCTGCATCCTCTTCCCTCTGTATCGAACCATTCTGCATCCGCCAACCTGGTTCCTGAAAAACAAACTTAGGTGGCTGAAAGCAATTAGTACATGTGCAATGACAAATAAAAAAAAGCCAAATTAATTTAATCCCTACTGAACTAAATGGAACTGAAATGGACTGTTCAGCTAGTCTTATCCCCAAGTATTGAGAGCAACTCGGTCTGCAGCCTGCCACTACCCTCAAAACATCAATCAAAAAACTGTACTCTCCTTTTATTCCAAATCGTTCAAACAGATCACCACCATACTACCTTGCCTGCATCCTCTTCCATCTGTGTCCACCATTCTGCCTTGCCTGCATCCTCTTCCATCTGTATCCACCATTCTGCCTTGCCTGCATCCTCTTCCATCTGTATCCACCATTCTGCATCCGTCAACCTGGTTCCTGAAAAACAAACTTAGGTGGCTGAAAGCAATTAGTACATGTGCAATGACAAACAAAAAAAAGCCAAATTAATTTAATCCCTACTGAACTAAATGGAACTGAAATGGACTGTTCAGCTAGTCTTATCCTCAAGTATTGAGAGCAACTCGGTCTGCAGCCTGCCACTACCCTCAAAAAATCAATAAAAAAACTGTACTCTCCTTTTATTCCAAATCGTTCAAACAGATCACCACCATACTGCCTTGCCTGCATCCTCTTCCATCTGTGTCCACCATTCTGCCTTGCCTGCATCCTCTTCCATCTGTGTCCACCATCCATTCTGCCTTGTCTGCATCCTCTTCCTTTTGTATCCACCATTCTGCATCCGCCAACCTGGTTCCTGAAAAACAAACTTAGGTGGCTGAAAGCAATTAGTACATGTGCAATGACAAATAAAAAAAAATCCAAATTAACTTAATCCCTACTGAACTAAATGGAACTGAACTGGATTGTTCAGCTAGTCTTATCCCCAAGTATTGAGAGCAACTCGGTCTGCAGCCTGCCACTACCCTCAAAAAATCAATAAAAAAACTGTACTCTCCTTTTATTCCAAATCGTTCAAACAGATCACCACCATACTGCCTTGCCTGCATCCTCTTCCATCTGTGTCCACCATTCTGCCTTGCCTGCATCCTCTTCCATCTGTGTCCACCATCCTTTCTGCCTTGCCTGCATCCTCTTCCCTCTGTATCGAACCATTCTGCATCCGCCAACCTGGTTCCTGAAAAACAAACTTAGGTGGCTGAAAGCAATTAGTACATGTGCAATGACAAATAAAAAAAAGCCAAATTAATTTAATCCCTACTGAACTAAATGGAACTGAAATGGACTGTTCAGCTAGTCTTATCCCCAAGTATTGAGAGCAACTCGGTCTGCAGCCTGCCACTACCCTCAAAAAATCAATCAAAAAACTGTACTCTCCTTTTATTCCAAATCGTTCAAACAGATCACCACCATACTGCCTTGCCTGCACCCTCTTCCATCTGTGTCCACCATTCTGCCTTGCCTGCATCCTCTTCCATCTGTGTCCACCATCCATTCTGCCTTGTCTGCATCCTCTTCCTTTTGTATCCACCATTCTGCATCCGCCAACCTGGTTCCTGAAAAACAAACTTAGGTGGCTGAAAGCAATTAGTACATGTGCAATGACAAATAAAAAAAAATCCAAATTAACTTAATCCCTACTGAACTAAATGGAACTGAACTGGATTGTTCAGCTAGTCTTATCCCCAAGTATTGAGAGCAACTCGGTCTGCAGCCTGCCACTACCCTCAAAAAATCAATCAAAAAACTGTACTCTCCTTTTATTCCAAATCGTTCAAACAGATCACCACCATACTGCCTTGCCTGCATCCTCTTCCATCTGTGTCCACCATTCTGCCTTGCCTGCATCCTCTTCCATCTGTGTCTACCATCCTTTCTGCCTTGCCTGCATCCTCTTCCCTCTGTATCGAACCATTCTGCATCCGCCAACCTGGTTCCTGAAAAACAAACTTAGGTGGCTGAAAGCAATTAGTACATGTGCAATGACAAATAAAAAAAAGCCAAATTAATTTAATCCCTACTGAACTAAATGGAACTGAAATGGACTGTTCAGCTAGTCTTATCCCCAAGTATTGAGAGCAACTCGGTCTGCAGCCTGCCACTACCCTCAAAAAATCAATCAAAAAACTGTACTCTCCTTTTATTCCAAATCGTTCAAACAGATCACCACCATACTGCCTTGCCTGCATCCTCTTCCATCTGTGTCCACCATTCTGCCTTGCCTGCATCCTCTTCCATCTGTATCCACCATTCTGCCTTGCCTGCATCCTCTTCCATCTGTATCCACCATTCTGCATCCGTCAACCTGGTTCCTGAAAAACAAACTTAGGTGGCTGAAAGCAATTAGTACATGTGCAATGACAAACAAAAAAAAAGCCAAATTAATTTAATCCCTACTGAACTAAATGGAACTGAAATGGACTGTTCAGCTAGTCTTATCCTCAAGTATTGAGAGCAACTCGGTCTGCAGCCTGCCACTACCCTCAAAAAATCAATAAAAAAACTGTACTCTCCTTTTATTCCAAATCGTTCAAACAGATCACCACCATACTGCCTTGCCTGCATCCTCTTCCATCTGTGTCCACCATTCTGCCTTGCCTGCATCCTCTTCCATCTGTGTCCACCATCCATTCTGCCTTGTCTGCATCCTCTTCCTTTTGTATCCACCATTCTGCATCCGCCAACCTGGTTCCTGAAAAACAAACTTAGGTGGCTGAAAGCAATTAGTACATGTGCAATGACAAATAAAAAAAAATCCAAATTAACTTAATCCCTACTGAACTAAATGTAACTGAACTGGATTGTTCAGCTAGTCTTATCCCCAAGTATTGAGAGCAACTCGGTCTGCAGCCTGCCACTACCCTCAAAAAATCAATAAAAAAACTGTACTCTCCTTTTATTCCAAATCGTTCAAACAGATCACCACCATACTGCCTTGCCTGCATCCTCTTCCATCTGTGTCCACCATTCTGCCTTGCCTGCATCCTCTTCCATCTGTGTCCACCATCCTTTCTGCCTTGCCTGCATCCTCTTCCCTCTGTATCGAACCATTCTGCATCCGCCAACCTGGTTCCTGAAAAACAAACTTAGGTGGCTGAAAGCAATTAGTACATGTGCAATGACAAATAAAAAAAAGCCAAATTAATTTAATCCCTACTGAACTAAATGGAACTGAAATGGACTGTTCAGCTAGTCTTATCCCCAAGTATTGAGAGCAACTCGGTCTGCAGCCTGCCACTACCCTCAAAAAATCAATCAAAAAACTGTACTCTCCTTTTATTCCAAATCGTTCAAACAGATCACCACCATACTGCCTTGCCTGCATCCTCTTCCATCTGTGTCCACCATTCTGCCTTGCCTGCATCCTCTTCCATCTGTATCCACCATTCTGCCTTGCCTTGTCTGCATCCTCTTCCTTTTGTATCCACCATTCTGCATCCGCCAACCTGGTTCCTGAAAAACAAACTTAGGTGGCTGAAAGCAATTAGTACATGTGCAATGACAAATAAAAAAAAGCCAAATTAATTTAATCCCTACTGAACTAAATGGAACTGAAATGGACTGTTCAGCTAGTCTTATCCCCAAGTATTGAGAGCAACTCGGTCTGCAGCCTGCCACTACCCTCAAAAAATCAATCAAAAAACTGTACTCTCCTTTTATTCCAAATCGTTCAAACAGATCACCACCATACTGCCTTGTCTGCATCCTCTTCCATCTGTGCCCACCATTCTGCCTTGCCTGCATCCTTTTCCATCTGTATCCACCATTCTGCCTTGCCTGCATCCTCTTCCATCTGTATCCACCATTCTGCATCCGTCAACCTGGTTCCTGAAAAACAAACTTAGGTGGCTGAAAGCAATTAGTACATGTGCAATGACAAACAAAAAAAAGCCAAATTAATTTAATCCCTACTGAACTAAATGGAACTGAAATGGACTGTTCAGCTAGTCTTATCCTCAAGTATTGAGAGCAACTCGGTCTGCAGCCTGCCACTACCCTCAAAAAATCAATAAAAAAACTGTACTCTCCTTTTATTCCAAATCGTTCAAACAGATCACCACCATACTGCCTTGCCTGCATCCTCTTCCATCTGTGTCCACCATTCTGCCTTGCCTGCATCCTCTTCCATCTGTGTCCACCATCCATTCTGCCTTGTCTGCATCCTCTTCCTTTTGTATCCACCATTCTGCATCCGCCAACCTGGTTCCTGAAAAACAAACTTAGGTGGCTGAAAGCAATTAGTACATGTGCAATGACAAATAAAAAAAAATCCAAATTAACTTAATCCCTACTGAACTAAATGTAACTGAACTGGATTGTTCAGCTAGTCTTATCCCCAAGTATTGAGAGCAACTCGGTCTGCAGCCTGCCACTACCCTCAAAAAATCAATAAAAAAACTGTACTCTCCTTTTATTCCAAATCGTTCAAACAGATCACCACCATACTGCCTTGCCTGCATCCTCTTCCATCTGTGTCCACCATTCTGCCTTGCCTGCATCCTCTTCCATCTGTGTCCACCATCCTTTCTGCCTTGCCTGCATCCTCTTCCCTCTGTATCGAACCATTCTGCATCCGCCAACCTGGTTCCTGAAAAACAAACTTAGGTGGCTGAAAGCAATTAGTACATGTGCAATGACAAATAAAAAAAAGCCAAATTAATTTAATCCCTACTGAACTAAATGGAACTGAAATGGACTGTTCAGCTAGTCTTATCCCCAAGTATTGAGAGCAACTCGGTCTGCAGCCTGCCACTACCCTCAAAAAATCAATCAAAAAACTGTACTCTCCTTTTATTCCCAATCGTTCAAACAGATCACCACCATACTGCCTTGCCTGCATCCTCTTCCATCTGTGTCCACCATTCTGCCTTGCCTGCATCCTCTTCCATCTGTATCCACCATTCTGCCTTGCCTGCATCCTCTTCCATCTGTATCCACCATTCTGCATCCGTCAACCTGGTTCCTGAAAAACAAACTTAGGTGGCTGAAAGCAATTAGTACATGTGCAATGACAAACAAAAAAAAGCCAAATTAATTTAATCCCTACTGAACTAAATGGAACTGAAATGGACTGTTCAGCTAGTCTTATCCTCAAGTATTGAGAGCAACTCGGTCTGCAGCCTGCCACTACCCTCAAAAAATCAATAAAAAAACTGTACTCTCCTTTTATTCCAAATCGTTCAAACAGATCACCACCATACTGCCTTGCCTGCATCCTCTTCCATCTGTGTCCACCATTCTGCCTTGCCTGCATCCTCTTCCATCTGTGTCCACCATCCATTCTGCCTTGTCTGCATCCTCTTCCTTTTGTATCCACCATTCTGCATCCGCCAACCTGGTTCCTGAAAAACAAACTTAGGTGGCTGAAAGCAATTAGTACATGTGCAATGACAAATAAAAAAAAATCCAAATTAACTTAATCCCTACTGAACTAAATGGAACTGAACTGGATTGTTCAGCTAGTCTTATCCCCAAGTATTGAGAGCAACTCGGTCTGCAGCCTGCCACTACCCTCAAAAAATCAATAAAAAAACTGTACTCTCCTTTTATTCCAAATCGTTCAAACAGATCACCACCATACTGCCTTGCCTGCATCCTCTTCCATCTGTGTCCACCATTCTGCCTTGCCTGCATCCTCTTCCATCTGTGTCCACCATCCTTTCTGCCTTGCCTGCATCCTCTTCCCTCTGTATCGAACCATTCTGCATCCGCCAACCTGGTTCCTGAAAAACAAACTTAGGTGGCTGAAAGCAATTAGTACATGTGCAATGACAAACAAAAAAAAGCCAAATTAATTTAATCCCTACTGAACTAAATGGAACTGAAATGGACTGTTCAGCTAGTCTTATCCCCAAGTATTGAGAGCAACTCGGTCTGCAGCCTGCCACTACCCTCAAAAAATCAATCAAAAAACTGTACTCTCCTTTTATTCCAAATCGTTCAAACAGATCACCACCATACTGCCTTGCCTGCATCCTCTTCCATCTGTGTCCACCATTCTGCCTTGCCTGCATCCTCTTCCATCTGTATCCACCATTCTGCCTTGCCTGCATCCTCTTCCATCTGTATCCACCATTCTGCATCCGTCAACCTGGTTCCTGAAAAACAAACTTAGGTGGCTGAAAGCAATTAGTACATGTGCAATGACAAACAAAAAAAAGCCAAATTAATTTAATCCCTACTGAACTAAATGGAACTGAAATGGACTGTTCAGCTAGTCTTATCCTCAAGTATTGAGAGCAACTCGGTCTGCAGCCTGCCACTACCCTCAAAAAATCAATAAAAAAACTGTACTCTCCTTTTATTCCAAATCGTTCAAACAGATCACCACCATACTGCCTTGCCTGCATCCTCTTCCATCTGTGTCCACCATTCTGCCTTGCCTGCATCCTCTTCCATCTGTGTCCACCATCCATTCTGCCTTGTCTGCATCCTCTTCCTTTTGTATCCACCATTCTGCATCCGCCAACCTGGTTCCTGAAAAACAAACTTAGGTGGCTGAAAGCAATTAGTACATGTGCAATGACAAATAAAAAAAATTCCAAATTAACTTAATCCCTACTGAACTAAATGGAACTGAACTGGATTGTTCAGCTAGTCTTATCCCCAAGTATTGAGAGCAACTCGGTCTGCAGCCTGCCACTACCCTCAAAAAATCAATAAAAAAACTGTACTCTCCTTTTATTCCAAATCGTTCAAACAGATCACCACCATACTGCCTTGCCTGCATCCTCTTCCATCTGTGTCCACCATTCTGCCTTGCCTGCATCCTCTTCCATCTGTGTCCACCATCCTTTCTGCCTTGCCTGCATCCTCTTCCCTCTGTATCGAACCATTCTGCATCCGCCAACCTGGTTCCTGAAAAACAAACTTAGGTGGCTGAAAGCAATTAGTACATGTGCAATGACAAATAAAAAAAAGCCAAATTAATTTAATCCCTACTGAACTAAATGGAACTAAAATGGACTGTTCAGCTAGTCTTATCCCCAAGTATTGAGAGCAACTCGGTCTGCAGCCTGCCACTACCCTCAAAAAATCAATCAAAAAACTGTACTCTCCTTTTATTCCAAATCATTCAAACAGATCACCACCATACTGCCTTGCCTGCATCCTCTTCCATCTGTGCCCACCATTCTGCCTTGCCTGCATCCTCTTCCATCTGTATCCACCATTCTGCCTTGCCTGCATCCTCCTCCATCTGTATCCACCATTCTGCATCCGCCAACCTGGTTCCTGAAAAACAAACTTAGGTGGCTGAAAGCAATTAGTACATGTGCAATGACAAACAAAAAAAAGCCAAATTAATTTAATCCCTACTGAACTAAATGGAACTGAAATGGACTGTTCAGCTAGTCTTATCCCCAAGTATTGAGAGCAACTCGGTCTGCAGCCTGCCACTACCCTCAAAAAATCAATAAAAAAACTGTACTCTCCTTTTATTCCAAATCGTTCAAACAGATCACCACCATACTGCCTTGCCTGCACCCTCTTCCATCTGTGTCCACCATTCTGCCTTGCCTGCATCCTCTTCCATCTGTGTCCACCATCCATTCTGCCTTGTCTGCATCCTCTTCCTTTTGTATCCACCATTCTGCATCCGCCAACCTGGTTCCTGAAAAACAAACTTAGGTGGCTGAAAGCAATTAGTACATGTGCAATGACAAATAAAAAAAAATCCAAATTAACTTAATCCCTACTGAACTAAATGGAACTGAACTGGATTGTTCAGCTAGTCTTATCCCCAAGTATTGAGAGCAACTCGGTCTGCAGCCTGCCACTACCCTCAAAAAATCAATAAAAAAACTGTACTCTCCTTTTATTCCAAATCGTTCAAACAGATCACCACCATACTGCCTTGCCTGCATCCTCTTCCATCTGTGTCCACCATTCTGCCTTGCCTGCATCCTCTTCCATCTGTGTCTACCATCCTTTCTGCCTTGCCTGCATCCTCTTCCCTCTGTATCGAACCATTCTGCATCCGCCAACCTGGTTCCTGAAAAACAAACTTAGGTGGCTGAAAGCAATTAGTACATGTGCAATGACAAATAAAAAAAAGCCAAATTAATTTAATCCCTACTGAACTAAATGGAACTGAAATGGACTGTTCAACTAGTCTTATCCCCAAGTATTGAGAGCAACTCGGTCTGCAGCCTGCCACTACCCTCAAAAAATCAATCAAAAAACTGTACTCTCCTTTTATTCCAAATCGTTCAAACAGATCACCACCATACTGCCTTGCCTGCATCCTCTTCCATCTGTGTCCACCATTCTGCCTTGCCTGCATCCTCTTCCATCTGTATCCACCATTCTGCCTTGCCTGCATCCTCTTCCATCTGTATCCACCATTCTGCATCCGTCAACCTGGTTCCTGAAAAACAAACTTAGGTGGCTGAAAGCAATTAGTACATGTGCAATGACAAACAAAAAAAAAGCCAAATTAATTTAATCCCTACTGAACTAAATGGAACTGAAATGGACTGTTCAGCTAGTCTTATCCTCAAGTATTGAGAGCAACTCGGTCTGCAGCCTGCCACTACCCTCAAAAAATCAATAAAAAAACTCTACTCTCCTTTTATTCCAAATCGTTCAAACAGATCACCACCATATTGCCTTGCCTGCATCCTCTTCCATCTGTGTCCACCATTCTGCCTTGCCTGCATCCTCTTCCATCTGTGTCCACCATCCATTCTGCCTTGTCTGCATCCTCTTCCTTTTGTATCCACCATTCTGCATCCGCCAACCTGGTTCCTGAAAAACAAACTTAGGTGGCCGAAAGCAATTAGTACATGTGCAATGACAAATAAAAAAAAATCCAAATTAACTTAATCCCTACTGAACTAAATGGAACTGAACTGGATTGTTCAGCTAGTCTTATCCCCAAGTATTGAGAGCAACTCGGTCTGCAGCCTGCCAATAGCCTCAAAAAATCAATAAAAAAACTGTACTCTCCTTTTATTCCAAATCGTTCAAACAGATCACCACCATACTGCCTTGCCTGCATCCTCTTCCATCTGTGTCCACCATTCTGCCTTGCCTGCATCCTCTTCCATCTGTGTCCACCATCCTTTCTGCCTTGCCTGCATCCTCTTCCCTCTGTATCGAACCATTCTGCATCCGCCAACCTGGTTCCTGAAAAACAAACTTAGGTGGCTGAAAGCAATTAGTACATGTGCAATGACAAATAAAAAAAAGCCAAATTAATTTAATCCCTACTGAACTAAATGGAACTGAAATGGACTGTTCAGCTAGTCTTATCCCCAAGTATTGAGAGCAACTCGGTCTGCAGCCTGCCACTACCCTCAAAAAATCAATCAAAAAACTGTACTCTCCTTTTATTCCAAATCATTCAAACAGATCACCACCATACTGCCTTGCCTGCATCCTCTTCCATCTGTGCCCACCATTCTGCCTTGCCTGCATCCTCTTCCATCTGTATCCACCATTCTGCCTTGCCTGCATCCTCCTCCATCTGTATCCACCATTCTGCATCCGCCAACCTGGTTCCTGAAAAACAAACTTAGGTGGCTGAAAGCAATTAGTACATGTGCAATGACAAACAAAAAAAAGCCAAATTAATTTAATCCCTACTGAACTAAATGGAACTGAAATGGACTGTTCAGCTAGTCTTATCCCCAAGTATTGAGAGCAACTCGGTCTGCAGCCTGCCACTACCCTCAAAAAATCAATAAAAAAACTGTACTCTCCTTTTATTCCAAATCGTTCAAACAGATCACCACCATACTGCCTTGCCTGCACCCTCTTCCATCTGTGTCAACCATTCTGCCTTGCCTGCATCCTCTTCCATCTGTGTCCACCATCCATTCTGCCTTGTCTGCATCCTCTTCCTTTTGTATCCACCATTCTGCATCCGCCAACCTGGTTCCTGAAAAACAAACTTAGGTGGCTGAAAGCAATTAGTACATGTGCAATGACAAATAAAAAAAAATCCAAATTAACTTAATCCCTACTGAACTAAATGGAACTGAACTGGATTGTTCAGCTAGTCTTATCCCCAAGTATTGAGAGCAACTCGGTCTGCAGCCTGCCACTACCCTCAAAAAATCAATAAAAAAACTGTACTCTCCTTTTATTCCAAATCGTTCAAACAGATCACCACCATACTGCCTTGCCTGCATCCTCTTCCATCTGTGTCCACCATTCTGCCTTGCCTGCATCCTCTTCCATCTGTGTCCACCATCCTTTCTGCCTTGCCTGCATCCTCTTCCCTCTGTATCGAACCATTCTGCATCCGCCAACCTGGTTCCTGAAAAACAAACTTAGGTGGCTGAAAGCAATTAGTACATGTGCAATGACAAATAAAAAAAAGCCAAATTAATTTAATCCCTACTGAACTAAATGGAACTGAAATGGACTGTTCAGCTAGTCTTATCCCCAAGTATTGAGAGCAACTCGGTCTGCAGCCTGCCACTACCCTCAAAAAATCAATCAAAAAACTGTACTCTCCTTTTATTCCAAATCGTTCAAACAGATCACCACCATACTGCCTTGCCCGCATCCTCTTCCATCTGTGCCCACCATTCTGCCTTGCCTGCATCCTCTTCCATCTGTATCCACCATTCTGCCTTGCCTGCATCCTCTTCCATCTGTATCCACCATTCTGCATCCGCCAACGTGGTTCCTGAAAAACAAACTTAGGTGGCTGAAAGCAATTAGTACATGTGCAATGACAAACAAAAAAAAGCCAAATTAATTTAATCCCTACTGAACTAAATGGAACTGAAATGGACTGTTCAGCTAGTCTTATCCCCAAGTAATGAGAGCAACTCGGTCTGCAGCCTGCCACTACCCTCAAAAAATCAATCAAAAAACTGTACTCCTTTTATTCCAAATCGTTCAAACAGATCACCACCATACTGCCTTGCCTGCATCCTCTTCCATCTGTGTCCACCATTCTGCCTTGCCTGCATCCTCTTCCATCTGTGTCCACCATCCTTTCTGCCTTGCCTGCATCCTCTTCCCTCTGTATCGAACCATTCTGCATCCGCCAACCTGGTTCCTGAAAAACAAACTTAGGTGGCTGAAAGCAATTAGTACATGTGCAATGACAAACAAAAAAAAGCCAAATTAATTTAATCCCTACTGAACTAAATGGAACTGAAATGGACTGTTCAGCTAGTCTTATCCCCAAGTATTGAGAGCAACTCGGTCTGCAGCCTGCCACTACCCTCAAAAAATCAATCAAAAAACTGTACTCTCCTTTTATTCCAAATCGTTCAAACAGATCACCACCATACTGCCTTGCCTGCATCCTCTTCCATCTGTGTCCACCATTCTGCCTTGCCTGCATCCTCTTCCATCTGTGTCCACCATCCATTCTGCCTTGTCTGCATCCTCTTCCTTTTGTATCCACCATTCTGCATCCGCCAACCTGGTTCCTGAAAAACAAACTTAGGTGGCTGAAAGCAATTAGTACATGTGCAATGACAAATAAAAAAAAATCCAAATTAACTTAATCCCTACTGAACTAAATGGAACTGAACTGGATTGTTCAGCTAGTCTTATCCCCAAGTATTGAGAGCAACTCGGTCTGCAGCCTGCCACTACCCTCAAAAAATCAATAAAAAAACTGTACTCTCCTTTTATTCCAAATCGTTCAAACAGATCACCACCATACTGCTTTGCCTGCATCCTCTTCCATCTGTGTCCACCATTCTGCCTTGCCTGCATCCTCTTCCATCTGTGTCCACCATCCTTTCTGCCTTGCCTGCATCCTCTTCCCTCTGTATCGAACCATTCTGCATCCGCCAACCTGGTTCCTGAAAAACAAACTTAGGTGGCTGAAAGCAATTAGTACATGTGCAATGACAAATAAAAAAAAGCCAAATTAATTTAATCCCTACTGAACTAAATGGAACTGAAATGGACTGTTCAGCTAGTCTTATCCCCAAGTATTGAGAGCAACTCGGTCTGCAGCCTGCCACTACCCTCAAAAAATCAATCAAAAACTATACTCTCCTTTTATTCCAAATCGTTCAAACAGATCACCACCATACTGCCTTGCCTGCATCCTCTTCCATCTGTGCCCACCATTCTGCCTTGCCTGCATCCTCTTCCATCTGTATCCACCATTCTGCCTTGCCTGCATCCTCTTCCATCTGTATCCACCATTCTGCATCCGCCAACCTGGTTCCTGAAAAACAAACTTAGGTGGCTGAAAGCAATTAGTACATGTGCAATGACAAACAAAAAAAAGCCAAATTAATTTAATCCCTACTGAACTAAATGGAACTGAAATGGACTGTTCAGCTAGTCTTATCCCCAAGTATTGAGAGCAACTCGGTCTGCAGCCTGCCACTACCCTCAAAAAATCAATAAAAAAACTGTACTCTCCTTTTATTCCAAATCGTTCAAACAGATCACCACCATACTGCCTTGCCTGCATCCTCTTCCATCTGTGTCCACCATTCTGCCTTGCCTGCATCCTCTTCCATCTGTGTCCACCATCCATTCTGCCTTGTCTGCATCCTCTTCCTTTTGTATCCACCATTCTGCATCCGCCAACCTGGTTCCTGAAAAACAAACTTAGGTGGCTGAAAGCAATTAGTACATGTGCAATGACAAATAAAAAAAAATCCAAATTAACTTAATCCCTACTGAACTAAATGGAACTGAACTGGATTGTTCAGCTAGTCTTTTCCCCAAGTATTGAGAGCAACTTGGTCTGCAGCCTGCCACTACCCTTAAAAAATCAATAAAAAAACTGTACTCTCCTTTTATTCCAAATCGTTCAAACAGATCACCACCATACTGCCTTGCCTGCATCCTCTTCCATCTGTGTCCACCATTCTGCCTTGCCTGCATCCTCTTCCATCTGTGTCCACCATCCTTTCTGCCTTGCCTGCATCCTCTTCCCTCTGTATCGAACCATTCTGCATCCGCCAACCTGGTTCCTGAAAAACAAACTTAGGTGGCTGAAAGCAATTAGTACATGTGCAATGACAAATAAAAAAAAGCCAAATTAATTTAATCCCTACTGAACTAAATGGAACTGAAATGGACTGTTCAGCTAGTCTTATCCCCAAGTATTGAGAGCAACTCGGTCTGCAGCCTGCCACTACCCTCAAAAAATCAATCAAAAAACTGTACTCTCCTTTTATTCCAAATCGTTCAAACAGATCACCACCATACTGCCTTGCCTGCATCCTCTTCCATCTGTGCCCACCATTCTGCCTTGCCTGCATCCTCTTCCATCTGTATCCACCATTCTGCCTTGCCTGCATCCTCTTCCATCTGTATCCACCATTCTGCATCCGCCAACCTGGTTCCTGAAAAACAAACTTAGGTGGCTGAAAGCAATTAGTACATGTGCAATGACAAACAAAAAAAAGCCAAATTAATTTAATCCCTACTGAACTAAATGGAACTGAAATGGACTGTTCAGCTAGTCTTATCCCCAAGTATTGAGAGCAACTCGGTCTGCAGCCTGCCACTACCCTCAAAAAATCAATAAAAAAACTGTACTCTCCTTTTATTCCAAATCGTTCAAACAGATCACCACCATACTGCCTTGCCTGCATCCTCTTCCATCTGTGTCCACCATTCTGCCTTGCCTGCATCCTCTTCCATCTGTGTCCACCATCCATTCTGCCTTGTCTGCATCCTCTTCCTTTTGTATCCACCATTCTGCATCCGCCAACCTGGTTCCTGAAAAACAAACTTAGGTGGCTGAAAGCAATTAGTACATGTGCAATGACAAATAAAAAAAAATCCAAATTAACTTAATCCCTACTGAACTAAATGGAACTGAACTGGATTGTTCAGCTAGTCTTATCCCCAAGTATTGAGAGCAACTCGGTCTGCAGCCTGCCACTACCCTCAAAAAATCAATAAAAAAACTGTACTCTCCTTTTATTCCAAATCGTTCAAACAGATCACCACCATACTGCCTTGCCTGCATCCTCTTCCATCTGTGTCCACCATTCTGCCTTGCCTGCATCCTCTTCCATCTGTGTCCACCATCCTTTCTGCCTTGCCTGCATCCTCTTCCCTCTGTATCGAACCATTCTGCATCCGCCAACCTGGTTCCTGAAAAACAAACTTAGGTGGCTGAAAGCAATTAGTACATGTGCAATGACAAATAAAAAAAAGCTAAATTAATTTAATCCCTACTGAACTAAATGGAACTGAAATGGACTGTTCAGCTAGTCTTATCCCCAAGTATTGAGAGCAACTCGGTCTGCAGCCTGCCACTACCCTCAAAAAATCAATCAAAAAACTGTACTCTCCTTTTATTTCAAATCGTTCAAACAGATCACCACCATACTGCCTTGCCTGCATCCTCTTCCATCTGTGCCCACCATTCTGCCTTGCCTGCATCCTCTTCCATCTGTATCCACCATTCTGCCTTGCCTGCATCCTCTTCCATCTGTATCCACCATTCTGCATCCGCCAACCTGGTTCCTGAAAAACAAACTTAGGTGGCTGAAAGCAATTAGTACATGTGCAATGACAAACAAAAAAAAGCCAAATTAATTTAATCCCTACTGAACTAAATGGAACTGAAATGGACTGTTCAGCTAGTCTTATCCCCAAGTATTGAGAGCAACTCGGTCTGCAGCCTGCCACTACCCTCAAAAAATCAATAAAAAAACTGTACTCTCCTTTTATTCCAAATCGTTCAAACAGATCACCACCATACTGCCTTGCCTGCATCCTCTTCCATCTGTGTCCACCATTCTGCCTTGCCTGCATCCTCTTCCATCTGTGTCCACCATCCATTCTGCCTTGTCTGCATCCTCTTCCTTTTGTATCCACCATTCTGCATCCGCCAACCTGGTTCCTGAAAAACAAACTTAGGTGGCTGAAAGCAATTAGTACATGTGCAATGACAAATAAAAAAAAATCCAAATTAACTTAATCCCTACTGAACTAAATGGAACTGAACTGGATTGTTCAGCTAGTCTTATCCCCAAGTATTGAGAGCAACTCGGTCTGCAGCCTGCCACTACCCTCAAAAAATCAATAAAAAAAACTGTACTCTCCTTTTATTCCAAATCGTTCAAACAGATCACCACCATACTGCCTTGCCTGCATCCTCTTCCATCTGTGTCCACCATTCTGCCTTGCCTGCATCCTCTTCCATCTGTGTCCACCATCCTTTCTGCCTTGCCTGCATCCTCTTCCCTCTGTATCGAACCATTCTGCATCCGCCAACCTGGTTCCTGAAAAACAAACTTAGGTGGCTGAAAGCAATTAGTACATGTGCAATGACAAATAAAAAAAAGCCAAATTAATTTAATCCCTACTGAACTAAATGGAACTGAAATGGACTGTTCAGCTAGTCTTATCCCCAAGTATTGAGAGCAACTCGGTCTGCAGCCTGCCACTACCCTCAAAAAATCAATCAAAAAACTGTACTCTCCTTTTATTCCAAATCGTTCAAACAGATCACCACCATACTGCCTTGCCTGCATCCTCTTCCATCTGTGCCCACCATTCTGACTTGCCTGCATCCTCTTCCATCTGTATCCACCATTCTGCCTTGCCTGCATCCTCTTCCATCTGTATCCACCATTCTGCATCCGCCAACCTGGTTCCTGAAAAACAAACTTAGGTGGCTGAAAGCAATTAGTACATGTGCAATGACAAACAAAAAAAAGCCAAATTAATTTAATCCCTACTGAACTAAATGGAACTGAAATGGACTGTTCAGCTAGTCTTATCCCCAAGTATTGAGAGCAACTCGGTCTGCAGCCTGCCACTACCCTCAAAAAATCAATAAAAAAACTGTACTCTCCTTTTATTCCAAATCGTTCAAACAGATCACCACCATACTGCCTTGTCTGCATCCTCTTCCATCTGTGTCCACCATTCTGTATCCGCCAACTTTGTTCCTGAAAAGCAAACTTAGGTGGCCGAAAGCAATTAGTACATATGCAATGACAAACGAACAAAAAAAAGCCAAATTAACTTAATCCCTACTGAACTAAACTGGATTGTTCAGTTAGTCTTATCCCCAAGTATTGAGAGCAACTCGGTCTGCAGCCTGCCACTACCCTCAAAAAATCAATAAAAAAAACTGTACTCTCCTTTTATTCCAAATCGTTCAAACAGATCACCACCATACTGCCTTGCCTGCATCCTCTTCCACCTGTGTCCACCATTCTGCCTTGTCTGCATCCTCTTCCATCTGTGTCCACCATCCTTTCTGCCTTGCCTGCATCCTCTTCCCTCTGTATCGAACCATTCTGCATCCGCCAACCTGGTTCCTGAAAAACAAACTTAGGTGGCTGAAAGCAATTAGTACATGTGCAATGACAAACAAAAAAGCCAAATTAACTTAATCCCTACTGAACTAAATGGAACTGAAATGGATTGTTCAGCTAGTCTTATCCCCAAGTATTGAGAGCAACTCGGTCTGCAGCCTGCCACTACCCTCAAAAAAATCAATTAAAAAAACTGTACTCTCCTTTTATTCCAAATCGTTCAAACAGATCACCACCATACTGCCTTGTCTGCATCCTCTTCCATCTGTGTCCACCATTCTGCCTTGCCTTGTCTGCATCCTCTTCCATCTGTGTCCACCATCCATTCTGCCTTGTCTGCATCCTCTTCCCTTTGTATCCACCATTCTGCATCTGCCAACCTGCTTCCTGAAAAACAAACTTAGGTGGCTGAAAGCAATTAGTACATGTGCAATGACAAACAAAAAAAAGTCAAATTAACTTAATCCCTACTGAACTAAATGGAACTGAACTGGACTGTTCAGCTAGTCTTATCCCCAAGTATTGAGAGCAACTCGGTCTGCAGCCTGCCACTACCCTCAAAAAAATCAATCAAAAAAACTGTACTCTCCTTTTATTCCAAATCGTTCAAACAGATCACCACCATACTGCCTTGACTGCATCCTCTTCCATCTGTGTCCACCATTCTGCCTTGCCCGCATCCTCTTTCATCTGTGTCCACCATTCTGCCTTGCCTGCATCCTCTTCCATATGTATCAACCATTCTGCATCCGCCAACCTGGTTCCTGAAAAACAAACTTAGGTGGCCGAAAGCAATTAGTACAATTAACTTAATCCCTACTGAACTAAATGGAACTGAACTGGACTGTTCAGTTAGTCTTATCCCCAGGTATTAAGAGCAACTCGGTCTGCAGCCTGCCACTACCCTAAAAAAATCAATAAAAAACCTGTAATCTCCTTTTATTCCAAATCATTCAAACAGATCACCACCATACTGCCTTGCCTGCATCCTCTTCCATCTGTGTCCACCATTCTGCCTTGCCTGCATCCTCTTCCATCTGTGTCAACCATTCTGCATCCGCCAACCCGGTTCCTGAAAAACAAACTTAGGTGGCCGAAAGCAATTAGTACATATGCAATGACAAACGAACAAAAAAAAGCCAAATTAACTTAATCCCTACTGAACTAAATGGAACTGAACTGGATTGTTCAGCTAGTCTTATCCCCAAGTATTGAGAGCAACTCGGTCTGCTGCCAGCCACTACCCTAAAAAAATCAATCAAAAAAACTGTACTCTCCTTTTATTCCAAATCGTTCAAACAGATCACCACCATACTGCCTTGCCTGCATCCTCTTCCATCTGTGTCCACCATTCTGCCTTGCCTTGCCTGCATCCTCTTCAATTTGTGTCCACCATTCTGCATCCGCCAACCTGGTTCCTGAAAGCAATTAGTACATTTGCAATGACAAACGAACAAAAAATTCTTCAATAAATTTAAAGCTAAATTAACTTAACTCCCCAGAAAGAGAGACAGCTAGAGAGAGAAGGGGGGGGGGGTAATGTGCACTGGACACAAACCAGGTCAATTCAGGACTAACACTTGTTTCAATTTTATTTCAATAGAACTAAATGAACCATAACTGGACTGTTCAGCTGGTATTTTCACCAAAATTGAGAGCCGCCCTGTCACCACCCTGAAGACAAAATCAAGCAGAAAAACTGTACTCTCCTTTTGAGCCAAATAGTCCAAACAGATCACCACCGTTTGCCTACATCCACCCATCTGTTTTCGCCATTCTGCATCCACCAATTCACGTTCTGAAAACAATTTTAAGCGGACGAGAGCAATTAGTACATGTGCAATGATGAAAACATCTGCCAAATTCACTTAATCCCCACTGAACTCGAACTAAATGCAACTGAACTGGACTGATAATCGTCACTGGCCTGAACATGGATTTCAGAAGCTTAAGTCATCGGCTAGTTCAGCTTTCGTTCCAAGTTCAGTAAAATAGGAAATTTAGAACTTTGACATGTAACACGACGGAATGACGGCCATGATTCATCTAAGCCACCCACCATCCCATATAAGTACGTTGAAAATTTCAGAAAAATTTTGATCCCCTTCAGTTTCCCATAAAGGTTTGTTCCAAGTTAACGAAAAAGAAAATTTAGAAGTGTTTAGCCTATAGTATGACGGACCGATGGGCATGAATCATCTAATCAACCCACCATGAAATGATGTTGTGTCGAAAATTGTCGCCATTCAGTTTCCCAAAAAGGTTTGTTCCGAATAATCTTGACCCCATTCAGTTTCCCATAAAGGTTTGTTCCAAATTTAGGAAAAAAGAAAATTTAGAAGAGTTTGGCCTATAGTATGACGGACCGACGGGCATGAATCATCTAATCAACCCACCATCAAATCATGTTCTTCTGTCGAAAATTTCAGAATACGTTTGACCCCATTCCGTTTCCCATAAAGGTTTGTTCCAAGTTTAATAAAATATAAAATTTAGAAGTTTGACATGTAAAAAGCGGAATGACAGGCATGATTCATCTAAGCCACCCACCATCCCATATAAGTACGTCGAAAATTTCGAAATAATTTTGACACCATTCAGTTTCCCATAAAGGTTTGTTCCAAGTTTAGGAAAAAGAAAATTTAGAAGAGAGTTTGGCCTGTAACTTGACAGACATGAATCATCTAATCAACCCACCATCAAATCATGTTGTGTCGAAAATTTCGGAATACGTTTGACGCCATTCAGTTTCCCATAAAGGTTTGTTCCAAGTTTAATAAAATATAAAATTTAGAAGTTTGACCTGTAGCATGACAGACCGACGGACATGTTTCATTTATTCCACCCACCATCTTCTTGGTATTTCAAATTTCGTGTATGTTCCAAGTTTAGTAAAATAGCAAACTTTGGAGTTTGGTCTGTAGCCTGACCGACGGCATGAATCATCTAATCCCTCATCATCACATCATGTTGGTATGTCAAATTTCTAAATAATTTTGACTATTTAAATTTCCATAAATGTTAATGTTCCAAGACTAGGAAATTTAAAAGTTTAAAAGTTTATCCTGTAGCATGATGGACTGACGGGCATGATATATCAGCGTATAATTAAAACTAAATAATGTTTAATATGGGCGTGCTGAAAAACAATCTAAGCGGAGAGTGGAGCAACTAGTTCATGTGTATTGATAAAAACATCTTCCAAGAAAGCTAAATTTACTTTATCCCCACTGAACTAGAACTAAATGCAAATGAACTGGACAGATAATTCTCACTGGCCTGAACATGGATTTCAGAAGCTTAAGTCATCAGCTGGTTCAGCTTTCGTTTCAAGTAAAGTAAAATAGGAAATTTAAAACTTTGACATGTAACACGACGGAATGACGGCCATGATTCATCTAAGCCACCCACCATCCCATATAAGTACGTCGAAAATTTCAGAAAAATTTTGATCCCCTTTAGTTTCCCATAAAGGTTTGTTCCAAGTTTACGAAAAAGAAAATTTAGAAGTGTTTGGCCTATAGTATGACGGACCGATGGGAATGAATCATCTAATCAACCCACCATGAAATGATGTTGTGTCGAAAATTTCGAAATACGTTTGTCGCCATTCAGTTTCCCAAAAAGGTTTGTTCCGAATAATCTTGACCCCATTCAGTTTCCCATAAAGATTTGTTCCAAATTTAGGAAAAAAGAAAATTTAGAAGAGTTTATCCTGTAGCATGATGGACATGATATATCAACGTAAAAAAACCCCTAAATAATGTTTAATATGGGCGTGTTGAAAACAATCTAAGCAGGGAGTGAGTAATTAGTTCATGTGCAATAATAAAAACATCTTCCAAGAAAGCCAAATTTACGTTATCCCCTCTGAACTAGAACTAAATGCTACTGAACTGGACTGATAATCGTCACTGGCCTGAACATGAATTTCAGAAACTTAAGTCATCAGCTAGTTCAGCTTTTGTTTCAAGTTAAAATATAAAATTTAGAAGTTTGACAGGTAACACGACAGAATGACGGGAAAGATTCACATAATCCATCCACCTTCCCATATTAGTACGTCGAAAATTCCAGAATAATTTTGACCCCACTCAGTTTCCCATAAAGGTTTATGTTCCAAGTTTAGTAAAATAGAAAATGTTTGAGTTTTATCTGTAGCATGACTGACCGACGGCATGAATCATCTAATACACCATCATTACATCATGTTGGTATGTCAAAATTCGAAATAATTTTAATTCCATTCAAATTTCCATGAATCATCTTATCCATCATCATCACATCATGTTAGTATGCCAAATTTCTAAATAATTTTGACTATTCAAATTTCCATAAAGGTCAATGTTCCAAGACTAGGAAATTGGAAAAATTAAAAGTTTATTCTGTAGCATGATGGATTGACGCTCATGATATATCAGCGTATAAATAAAACTAAATAATGTTTAATATGGGCATGCTGAAAACAATCTAATATCTAACATCTTTCAAGAAAGCCAAATTTACTTAAATCACCACTAAACTCGAACTAAATGCAAATGAACTGGACTGATAATCGTCACTGGCCTGAACATGGATTTCAGAAGCTTAAGTCATCGGCTAGTTCAGCTTTCGTTCCAAGTTAAAAAAAAAAATATAAAATTTATAAGTTTGACAAGTAACACGATGGAATGACGGGCATGATTCATATAAGCCATCCACCATCCCATATTAGTACGTCGAAAATTTTGAACCCATTCAGTTTTCCATAAAGGTTTGTTCCAAGTTCACGAAAAAAAAAATTTGAAAGAGTTTGGCCTATAGTATTAGTATGATGGACCAACGGGCATGAATCATCTAATCCACCCACCGTTAAATCAAGTTGTGTCGAAATTTCGAAATATGTTTGACCCCATTCAGTTTCCCATAAAGGTTTGTTCCAAGTTTAATAAAGTAGAAAATTTAGAAGTTTGACCTGTAGCATGACAGACCGACGGACATGTTTCATTTATTCCACCCACCATCTTCTTGGTATATCAACTTTCGAAATAATTTTGAACCCCATTAAAATATCCGTTACGGTTTATATTCAAAAATTTTGAAGTTTGACCTGCAACATGACGGAACAATTGGGCATGATTCATCTAAGCCACCCACTCAACACATCATGCTGGTATGTCGAAAATTTCAGAATAATTTAGCCCCATTCAAATTCCCATAAAGGTTTATGTTCCAAGTTTAGTAAAATAGAAAATTTTGGAGTTTGGTCTGTATCATTACTGACCGACGGCATGAATCATCTAATCCACCATCGCCACATCATGTTGGTATGTCAAATTTCTAAATAATTCTAATTCCATTCAAATTTCCATAAAGGTTAATGCTCCAAGATAAGGAAATTGGAAAATTTATAAACATCTTCCAAGAAAGCCAAATTTACTTAATCACCACTGAACTAGAACTAAATGCAACTGAACTGGACTGATAATCCTCACTGGCCTGAACAATCATCAGCTAGTTCAGCTTTCGTTTCAAGTTAAGTAAAATAGGAAATTTATGTTTCATTTATTCCACCCACCATCACATCTTGTTGGTATGTCGAATATTTCGAAATAATTTTGACCCCATTCAAATTCCCATTATGGCTTATGGTTAAACAATTTACAAGTTCGACCTGTAACATGACGACGGAACAACGGGCATGATTCATCTAAGCTACCCACCATCACATCATGCTGGTATGTCGAAAATTTCAAAATAATTTTGCCCCATTCAAATTCCCATTTGCCCCATTCAAATTCCCATAACGGTTTATGTTCAAAGTTTAGTAAAATAGAAAATTTTGGAGTTTGGTCTGTAGCATGACTGACGGCATGAATCATCTAATCCCTCATCACCACATCATGTTGGTATGTCAAATTTCAAAATAATTTTGACTCTATTCAAATTTCCATAAAGGTCAATGTTCCAAGATTAGGAAATTGTCAAAAGTTTAGCCTGTAGCACGACAAATTGACATGCATGATATATCAGCGTATAAAAAGACTGAATAATGTTTAATATGGGCGTGCTGAAAAACAATGTAAGCGGGGAGTGAGCAATTAGTTCATGTGCAATAATAAAAACATCTTCCAAGAAAGCCAAATTTACTTTAACCCACTGAAATGAACTGGACTGTACAGCTGAAAGACAAATCAAACAGAAAAACTGTACTCTAATGTGCAACAAAAAACAAAAAGCAAATAATCTTCAATAAATTTATAGCCAAATTACCTTAATTCCCCACCGGACTAAATGGAACTGAACTGCCTTGCCTGTATCCTCTTCCATCTGTGTCCACCATTCTGCATCCAACAACCCGAGTCCTGAAAGCAATTAGTACATATCTTCAATTAAATTGAAAGCCAAATTAACTTCATCCCCAGTGAACGGAACTGGACTGTTCAGCTGGTTTAATTATCTGCCGAATTTAGAGTTGCCAGGCTACAGACCTACACCACGCTCGAGAAATTGTAGGTGTATAAGTACATATCGCTTTACAAAATCATGCATATAATATAAATAACCAATTAACAAGACATCTGTAGACAACTTCATTAGAAAAATACTATTTTGGCAATAACAAGATTATAAAAAATGAATTGATGACCGTTGCCAATATACAGAGATAGAACAATAGTTAAATCCAAACTGCAAAAGAACCCCATCAATATTTGAATCAAAATGTTACAGTAAAGAAACACATGCTAACAGGTCTAGGACACACATTTATTTACATAAAGTGATTTGATAGACTTTCAGTGAAGACATCGGTTTAAACTACATGATGAAACAACCCAAAATGTTATGTTCTAGAGAAATGAAGTAGACTGCTTATATATTATCGCCTAATGTGTGGATCTAACATGGATTGCCAACTACCAGTAATCTGAGATAACTGGGTGGCCAACCACAAGTCATCAAAGATAACTGGCCTCGTCGATGACCAATGAATGAGGTGTGCACACCAGAAAAGCCAATAGAAGCGAGACAGAAGTCTCTAGTATATCTCATAGATGTAAATCGGCCAAAATCCTGTTAGATTAACAATGCCATAAACCTTGAGTTCACCTCTGTAATTGTTGATCACAGAAGTTCCAAATAGGTATGGATGTGTTTGTGTAATTGTTCTAAGAAGTAATGGTTAAGTCTGCAGCCTACAACCATTACAACCAATATTAATCTCCAGATAATAACATAGAAACTGTCTAGCTAGAAGCCACCAGAATACAAGAAATTCAGATTGTTTATGTTGTGTATGTGGATTAGAGAAGAAACTTCATGTATGAGGACTAGCTGCCTTAGCATTTCGTCCTTGTGAAACCTACAAGAATTCTGTTCTCCAAACAATAACACAAAGAACCTGTCTCGACCTACAAGAATTCTAATCTCCAGAATATAACAGAACCCAGAACTGCTGAAATCTGTTCCACTAGTAGCCAGAAGAAAACAATGTTATATATGTGGACTACGGAAATTAATGTTGGTGTTGTGTTTTCTCCTGATAGAGATAAACATCTGTTTATATGGGTTTATATTGAAGTTATGACATGTTAATCTATCTAGCCTAGACATAACAAGTAGACTCATCTCTCAAGTAGCTATACACCAAATTCCCACTAAAAGTCAATGTTTCCAAGGACCCCTATTTTAAAATGTGTTTTGAACTTGTCAACAGAATGTCCTTTACTGTACTTATTAGACGGACCAAAACTATATAGTTCATACATAAACCTGATATTGTTTGGCGACTAGAAATTTTTATCTGCTTGCTCAAGTATGATAAATTCAGCTTCTTATATAGATTTCACATTTAGATTTAAGAAATAAATGTGGTCTACGGTCCATTCGAAAAAATTCTATTTTGAGACCAATGAAGAATTTAGAAAATATACATAGTTCATAGATTTAACCTGTTATTGCAAATCTAGAATATCCAGGAAGTTACGGTCCGATATGCGCAAAATCAGAGAAAAATTGTGACCTGTAGAGGGTCCAAACAAAATGTGAACAGATACACGGATGGACAGGGGCAACGACAATATACATCCACATGAAAATGTGGGCCTAAAAAAATTAACTTAATCCCCACTGAATTAAATGGAACTGAACTGGACTATTCAGCTAGTCTTTTCCACAGAACAGAGGGCCGTCCAGTCTGTAGCCTGCCACCACCCTCAAGAAAAACAATCAGAAAAACTGTACTCTCCTTTTAAGCCAAACAGATCACCATACTGCCTTGCCTGCGTCCTCTTCCATCTGTGTCCACCATGCTGCATCCCCCAATCTGGAACCTGAAAAACAAACTTAGGTGGCTGATGGCAATTAGTACATGTACAATGACAAACAAAACAAGCGGTTACCATGCAAGATACGCCCACATTTAGCAAGAGATGGACAGAAAACCGGCTCAAACAAGCCAACAGTGACGCTGATGTCCCCTGCCGAAATCCCAGAAAAAATAGATGACACATGTTGATTAAGTGCACATTTATCTTTTTCAAAAGTTTTGAGCAATCAAACTCACTGTCAGCTATAAACTAAGTTTCATCACTCTCTATCAGATAGAATCAAAGTCAAAGAAATTGCTTAGCTCTGCTTAGCGTTAGTGAGAAATGTTAATCATTGAACTCAGTCAAGACATTCACCTAATGAACATCTACATTCTACATCAATCAAAAACAGAGTTATGTTACAAATTCTTGACCAATCAAATTGCTTATCGCTCCTTAGCCTAAGCAGAAAATTCTCATCATCAAACTTAGTCAAGGTAATGATATAATGAATCTATATTAAGAGTTGCATCGCTCTCTCTTAATTATAACCGTAAGCAGACAAGGCATTCACCTAATGAATGCCTACACCAAGTTTGAACATTCTACCTCAATTAGGAGAATTATTCTATTCCGAAGTCTCAACCAATATAATTGTTTATCACTCTGCTTATCCTCAACAGAAAATGTTCAACATCGAACTTAGTCAAGGTATTGATGTAATGAAACTATACACCAAGTGTCATCACTGTCACCTAATTAGAACTAAAATTATCGTGTCCCAAAGCATCAATCAATCATATTTCTTATCTCTGCTTACCCTTAAAAGAAACTGCTTATCTTCGAACTCCATTAAAGCATTGACCTAATAAACACCTAGACCAAGTTTGAACATTCTAGCTCAATTAGGTTTTGGTGTCCAAAAAGTGTGACAGACGGACGGACGGACCCCCCCCCCCCCCATTTTAATAGTCCCCTGTCTTTCGAAGAAGTTACAGTCAGATATGCCCAAGTAGCAAAAGGGACCAAGATCTTTGGGACATAAACACATATTTTAAGTTTCATCAAAATCTGATAAAAATTGTGACTTCTTGAGGGTCCACAAACTTAATATACCATATTTTTACACTATTTTGTCCAGCACTGGAATCAAATACCACTTTTTGGACCAGATTTCGATTTCGGAGTGAAATTTTTTTGGGGGTGAAAATTGAATATCAAAAAAAGTATAAGTCTGATTCTAAAATTTGAACTGTTTTGAAATTCTAACATTTTGGCAATTGTTTCTGCCAAGTGGCAAAGCAATGGTTCAAAAATAGTTGAATCATGTATATACTCTAATGTAAAGCATAAATTAACTTGACTTTAAATTATAAATTTCTTAGAAACTAACATGGCCGCCACTTTAAACTAAAACCATTTACAATGTAATATATTTAAAACTAATTATAGTAACACATACCTTTAAACAGCAGACAGACTTCCACCTTTCCGAGTCATGAGTTGAACCATAAAGAGACAACAGGAACACCAGATAACAATTTATTTACAATACACAAAAACAGGATCAAACAAAGAAAGTTAAAGAAGAGCACTGAAATAATAAAAGAACGAAATTAACTTATAAATCCAAAAGGGGCTAAGTTAACACAACTTAGTCTGGTACCACTAAAAATAAACAAAGCACCTCAGTACACTTAAAACTAGGTATCCCATGTGAAATACATGTATATCCTAGATACGGTAATCGAGGACCTCCGGCACTTTCTATATGTAACATCTGCTCCAACAGTAAAGTATTACACTTCTCACTATGTAAAACACATTTATAAAATGATTCACTGATTGTCGAAACTGTAGAGCCGGTATCTAATAGACCAGAACAGAATCACCATTTACTATAATAGTTGTCTCATTACTACTACCTATAATATTCATGGGACTAGATAAAAGAATGTCTACTGATTGTCCCTCATCAGTGACATTTAACGGTTTAAATTGCGTTGATCCTTTTGCGGCAGTGGCATCCTGCACCCACGAGCTACATACCCTACTTGACCGCAACGATAACATGTTAAAGCAGCTCGTGATCTATCCAGAGGTGGTTGAGGAATACCTTGATTTTTATCAGCTTTAATCGACCCCACTTTCTGTAGAGCTTGGAAACTTGAAGTCAATGATGTGAGCATAGCTTTCAACTCCTCATCTTGTACCGGTTGAGCCATCTTATCCTATCAAAGGCATACAGTCACGCTCAATCCTAACTTCTTTGCGAAGATCTTCAAAGTTTGTCAAACGATCAAACTTATGGGCTGACTTATCCTTTAAGTCATTCCTCAATTCACTGCAAAACTTTGTCCTAAGTTTGGCATCAAAGGTTTTACCTTCCCACCACCCCTTCAATCCTGGCTTTGTCGAGTAAGTCCTCTAACCGACAAGCCCACATTGATACTGTCTCGTCAGGAGCTTGAGTGGCGGAATAAAACTGCAACAAAAGACTCTGCCCTTTCACAATATCAAAACTGCTTTGCAGTTTCACTAAAAGCTTATCAACAATAACATCTTGGCGCAATCTCATAGCTACCCTTGCAGCTTCTCCACGTAACGACTTTAAAACAGATAATTTCACAGAATCCTTACTATGTAAGCCGTCATTCATAAGACTTAAAACCTCAAACTTCCACAAGTCGAATGAAGTATCTCCTTTACAACCCGGATCATCGGAGAATGTTGATATTCTTGGCAACTGAGGTATAAATTTAAATTTCTGTTGCTTGAGTGGGTTGCTCTTGATCAACCTTAGGCTGATGTTCTGTTTTATCATCTTGCTGTGCTGAGTGATCTGCTATCCCAAAACTTTCATCCATCGGTGGAATTCTACCCTGAGATTTCAAATAATCAAACATCCATTCTATAAAATCCTCAGATGATTCGAGCTTCGGTTTTACATCTAAAGTAAAGAACATGTCTAACAAATGTTTCTCCTCATCTGAGGAAAACTCTGATCTGCTACCACCCGTCGCCATTATAGCACAAAAGACAAACAAAACAATGAATAAATGAATTAATGCTAACAAGCGTATATGTATCATTCAAATATTCCTGTAAAAAAATATAGATCTGGCACAAATTAACGAAATGAATGATTGACGAACGGGCGGATTAGATAACCCAACATATAATAAAGTTTGTATCATATAAGCATAAACATATATATGTAACTGTAAAAAAAAATGAATGATTGACGAACGGGCGGATTAGATAACCCAACATATAATAAAGTTTGTATCAAATAAGATGTAAGTATTCCAGATGCAAGATGACTGACGAAGTGACGGATTAGATAACCCAACATATAATAAAGTTTGTATCATATAAGCATATATGTAACTATTCTAGATGCAAATGCTGAAATAGAATAAATAATATTTCGGTACTGTATCAATTACATTATAAATACAAATGCTGAAACAGAACATATATTCACCCATATAGTATTATGTCAACATTAAATCGTGAAATGTGAGTGCAGTGATAAATCATGAAAACAGATTATATGTTGACCTAATTTCAGAATAAAACTAAACCTGAAAATGAAAAATGAACTTTCCTAAAAGAAAATGAATTCTATTTATGGTAATGAACAAACTCAAAACCCAAATACCCAACGAACAAATTCAAAGTCGACAAACTTCTAAACATACCAATCAAAGTATCCAAAATACCTGAACCATAAAATTTCAAAATCCAACAATAAACTTTCAAAGTCCAGTGTAACCTATAAACAAAAACCAAAATATACCAACTTCCAAACCTATCAACCTTGGTCAATATGTGTAAGTGTATATGATCAATCTAAATACCAGCTGTAAAATGTATATTGTTATGTAAGGTTTTACTTAAAACCACCTAAATATCTCTGCTATAAATAGGCTATTAGTCCTATAATAGTACAACAATAATACAAAGAAATTTTTTTTATAAATCTATTATCTAAAATCTCAACTTAAGCTATGACAGTAAAAACAAGACAATCTCATAATATATTATTAAAAAAAATATATATAAATAATCTGAATTGCTGATTATATTAAATGAAGAAATTAATAAATGAATAACCAGCAGCTGCCAGGTAGGATACGCCCACATTTTGCAAGAGATGGATAGAGAACAAGCTATAAAAACAAACATGATTTTTTTGTATAATCAGGGGCAATAATCCAGAAAGTTTTGGCCTGAAATATTCAAATATCAAAAGGGACTGAGATCTTTGGGATATAAAGATATGTTTTAAGTTTCATCAAAATCGGATAAAAATTGTGATCTCTAGAGGGTTCACAACCTTCGTATTACACACTTCTACACAATTTGAGTACAAAGAGCGGCCATTTTGTCAGGCAGTTGCCTTTCGATTTTCCCGAAGTACGAATTCAACCTTCATTATGGTGGAATGGTGAAATATTTTAAACTCAATCAAAATTACGGCGTAACGGAGATATATTCGAACGTTTTTTAAATCGGATAATAATTGTGACCTCTGGAGGAATCACAAGCTAAAATCAGGGGCGTACAATCAGGGGCGTACAATCAGGGGCCATAATTCGGGAAGTTACGATTCGATATGTACGAAAATAGAAATGAACTAATATCTTTGGGTTATAAACATGCATTTCAAGTTTCATCAAAATCAGATGAAAATTGGGACGTCCAGAGGGTCCACAACCCTGATACACAATAGTTTGACACTATTTGCGAACGAAGGGCGGCTATTTTGTCCGTCAGTTTCGGTCCGATTTTTACGAAATTCAAACTCAATCATCCTTATGGTGTAACGGTGATATATTCAAACGGTTTTGTAAATCGGATAAAAATTGTGACATCTATGGGGTCCACAAGCTAAAAATGTGATTTTTCGTACAATCAGGGGCCATAATTCAGGAAGTTATGGTCCGATATGTGCGAATATCAAAAGGCACCGAGATATGTGGGTTATATACATACATTTCAAGTTTAAACCAAATCGAATAAAAATCGTGACCTTTACAGTGTTCACAAACTACAAATGTGAATTTTCGTACAATCAGGGGCCATAATCCATGAAGTTACAGTCCGATACATGCCAATATCAAAGGAACCGAGATCTTAGGGTGACAAACCTATATTTCAAGTTTCATTGAAATCTGATAAAAATTGTGACCTGTAGAGTGTTACAATTGTGAACGGACGGACAGGGGCGATGACAATATACGTCTACATGAAAATGTAGGTGTATAAAAATAAGGGTTGGTGTAGTGGTAGGGTAGGGTAGGGTAGGGTGGGGTGGGGTGGGATTGAATTAATAAAAGAAAACAAAAATGTTTCCAATAAAAGTCAGTGCTGTGGAGACTAAAGGGAGACAACTTAAAGTACAAAAATCTGAAATGATTTGAAGACTAAAGGGAGATAATCAACCTTAAATAATTAAAATAACTTAATTACAAAATATCTCTAAACTTAATTAAAATATACGTAGGCCTACCCCAAACATCTTCACAGATAGCTATCTTTGTAGATTAAAAAGTTTGCACACGCACGCACAATTCACTTTTTAAGTTGATTGATCCTCTTTGCTGAAGACGAATTTCCACCAATAATTGTCCACCATAAGCTGGTTGACTCCGACAGATGTTCTCTTCAGCAAACTTAATCGGGCTCCAATGTTGTAGAGGGGTTGTTATAAAAAACAATCCAGAACGGGTTCAATACTTTACCATATAAACCAGGCAAGCAATAAAAACCCTGCAAATACACAATTGAATATAATATAAGTTTTACAACACAAAAGGCAAGATCAAAATACAAACACCTTAACTAACACCATAACTATAATAGCATAGAAATAAATCTCAGCTACAAAGTGAATAACTGTTTCAAACAAATAGTAAACATGGTACCGGTACTTTAATAAACATGCATTATGCCACACTGATCAGAAGTGAATATTTGCTAGGCCGCTACACTCCTGATAAGCTTGACATTGATGCGACATAATGAGCTACAAATATTAACTTTTTTCCTCCATCATTAAAATAAGTAAAAGACTCCATTCTACCCGACCGAGTAAGGTCTTATGTAAACAATGCACGCGCCATTGAGCCAATGATTGACGCCGCGTGATAAGACGTCATGTGTTGAGGGTAATCATCTTTAGACTGGATAACCTGCTCTAATACGTCAGACTCGCTCCTACGTCACTCCTTTTCTCACTTGCTACCTGTCTCTATATTGAAGTCAGAAGTCAGAATAGCGCAGTGACATAGGAACCAGCCTGACGTCATTTAAAGCAGATTATCCAGTCTAAGTCATCTTTTACAGAGATATTAGAAGACTTTCGTAATCCTCTGTGAAACAGATTGACATTATGCAAAAGCTAAATCTGCCTATTGCAGGTCGTTCTTTAGGCCTGAAATGTTTTATAAACTATTAAATATACATTATGTAAGATTTAAATAAAGAGCTAGCCATTCTTGCTATAATAGTTCGAAAATAGATAATGTAAAATGAATAATTTGAAATTAACTTAGCTTCGAACAACTAGTACTATGGTTGCAATTATTGCACACGGCTTGTCAAACCTTCAAAGGCTAATATCTTCGCTCGCAATAGAGTAATTGAAATGAATTTTTCAAATTATTCATTTTACATTATCTATTTTCAAACTTTTATAGCAAGAATGGCTAGCTCTTTATCTAAATCTTATATCTTTCTACACTGTAAAGTCTAAACTAACTTACCTGAAGTGGAGTTTTAAATACTCAATTAGTTTATCTATACAACCAAACATCCTGAAATAGGATAGGGTATATATGTATAATGTGCGAATGTATGTATGCAAATAAACTTTATCAACTTTACCCATAAAAACTAACAACTTCAGTATAAAAATATAAAGCTAGACAGTTAAAGATACAGCTTTTATAATCAGTAAAAAATAATGCAACAACATACCTGATAAATGACTGCAATTCTTCACCAAAAATCCAACAACATACCTTGTAAATGACTGCAACTCTTCACCAAAACTCCAAGGAAATCAATCCTCAAAACTAAATTTACAAATGACTTTGCTAAACTTCCTCTTTGAAAGAAAGATGATTAACAACTGGATGTATCTACCAACAAATACATCACATGACCAAGAAACAATGAAACTGAGTTAAAAGTACTCACTATGGTTAAAGCAACAATAGTTTAAAGAAATTCACTGATGAAGTTTAGAAGATTAAAGTGGGGGTTTAAATGTGCTGACCAACATGTGCAATAGTAAAAACATTAAAAATTAATATACACAAAATTGTAAAATACTTTCTATTTTACCACCTGTAACACAAACATATATATACCACAAAAATAATAAATCAATCCACATAACCAAAATGTCAGTGATGCAGGACGGAGGGCAGGGCAAGGACGAAAAACCGAGGTACTGTGTACACATTGGCGTGCACGTAAAAGATCCCTTGACAATTGGAATTAGATATAAGAGTAGGCCGTAGTGCCGCAGTCCGGGCAAAATTTCCCTCATAGCACACTGTATTGCACATGCCCAAGGGGAGGGGTGGAGTTGGATGGCCGAATGGTTAGCAAGTGTGCGCTGTATCTTAATGTCTGGCATTGAGTCAACTGGCGAGGATTCGATTCCCGGGTTGTTAGTGACAAGGAGTAGCGCCGCTTGTCCAACCTCATGGGTTTTCTCCGGCTTCTACAGTTTCCTCCTACTGCTAAAGATCCCTACCCGCAAGCAAATTATTAAAATAAAATTGAACCATATGTTACTCCCAAAATGACCTAGTTTGTGTTGAGTGGACTTAAACCCATCTCTCTCTCTCTCTCTCTCTCTCTCTCTCTCACACTCTCTCTCTCTCTCATTAGCCAAGTTCGAGCAGAAACAGTAGGAGGTCAAACCCCATTTCATTTCATTTACATAACCAAAATCATAATCCATAAATAAAGGCAAGTCATCATCGAGTAAAAACTGTAAGCAACTAATAATAAAATTTTTAACCTAACAAATAATACAGAAATAGAACATCGTTTTAAAAGTAGGTATACAACCAATGAAAATCTATCCCAAACAGTATTCTCTAAAACCCAAACACCAGATTGCATCCAAGCAGGTCAGCAGTGCCGGACTGGACCCATCTGTACACCTGTCCGTGACAGGGCCTGAATTTGTTAATTACACGACAGGTATATTTATTTTCAAATTTACTTAGCTTGTGCTAAGACATGCAACAGTTGAAATCTGTCAGATTTGACGGGAATGTGTTTAGTAGCATGTTTTTAACTTGGTGTGAGCTAAATAGGTTGTAATTTACCCGCAATTTGATACGCTGCATTAAGAACAACTATTTAATGTTTTAAAAGTGGCAACCGTAGCATCAAACCAAATCTCAAGTATCATCGTCAACCACCCTCGTGCCAATTATCATCGCAAATCACTCTGCTTTGCCAGTATAATCGAATGTCAGTAGCCTTGATGAGGTAACCTACGAATAATTAATACGGTACGCCTCCATTGTTGCAAGCTAAATACGAGTTATCACGTTCGTTCATCTGTTCAATTACCGTTCTTGCTTGATCTTTTGAAATGTAATGACTAAATTACATTGCCCCATTCTACTAAGACTGCTGATAGTTTCCATTACAACGACAGGGTCAGAACTTTCTAAATTCGAAATTTTAGATGATTTTGTTGGTTGGTTCGACAGACTCGAAATATAGTGCTGAAGACAAGCTTATAAACTGATCTTTGTCGTGGGCTTCATATTCGTAGTAATATTAGATTTTTCATTTTTAAAGATTTCAAAATAAATCTACTATGTAATAGACCTGAATGCATTTAAGGAATGTCTGTAGACAATGTAGACTTTAAATTTACAAACGTGATCGGTTTCTCGCAAAGTGAAGTTAAAAGAAAGTCTTTTATATCAAAGTTCATTACTGAGAACGTGACAAATATATGCAAATATACAAAATGTCTTATACAAATATTTAAAATGTTGTATACAAATTCTTCACTTAGTATTATAATAAATCCTCTCTTTTCATGTCAAATTTTTGAAGAGTGAGAGGACTATCTTATGCTATATTTAATCGTAACATGAATTTTATTTTGTCAGAGGGGATTTCAAACATAAGTACATGTATTGAATAAACCTTGATAAATATTTTCTTTATATGTGACCAGAACAAAAATATATAGCAGACAATAAATTTTAATATCAGCTCAAAAGGGTTATGAGTCACTCATTCTCAAGAATAAAATGCACATCGTTTTGAAGCTTAGCATAGTATTCAAAATAGTTTTAATCTCACTAAATTATGTAATAAGTTTTTGGTATTTTTCACGAGCGTTAGTGCAACCACTTAAACAATTGATACGTTTCTAAAATTGGCAGTTTAAACATTTGTGTCACTTTAAGGCATATTTGTCTTACAAAACCAAATTCGATATCTCCGAAATTTTGTACAGTCATCCATCCCGTCAAATCAAAAATTATCTTTTTAACCAGTGCTGGATTAACCATTAAGCAAAAAGCATTGTGCCCTTGAGCATCATGGTAATGTAGTGGTTTTCATCCTTTCTTGCCAACGGCACACCTTGGAGCACATGAAAATAATAGCGGCACTCCTGGCTTATAAATATATATGTAAAATATTTGAATTTTGCAAAATAAAAACATGGCAAGTCATAGACGGCATACAACCGTAGACACAAACTAGTCATAGGCACATAGAATGACTCAAACTAAATAAAGAAAAGCACAGCTATGAACTTACAATTAGACACAGTGACTACTCAATTGGACACTTAAGAAGGTGTGCCGCGGCACACTGGTGAGAATCACTGAATGGGTACACCGCAAAATGTCTGCTTTGTAAGATTCCATATCTTAAATATTTAATTAGGAAATTTCAATTAGTTTTTTTTTTATTGTTGTTGTCGCAATTAATAATGACGTGTATAAAATCCCAGAAAACTCCGATCACGCGTTTGGCGTTTGTTTGTGGATATTAGTGTTTATATTTTGAATTACATATATATGTGGACACCAAAATCTTTAAAGTGCTTAAGGCCTCTGTGGGTCTTAATTCGACCCTGTTATTAGACCAAGGACCCCCCAAAGTAGTAAGTTTAACCTGTTTGTGCAAAACAATTAGATCACGGGAGATAACTCTTATTTATCTTGCATAAATTCGGGGGTACACTACCAACATACTCCATCAACCTTAATGTTTATTCTTATTTATTTCCCCGACTCCCGTTTTTATGCGTTGGATTTAATGTTATAATGGATTTGATTTTACAGGTTCTGATTTCAATCGTATGGGCACAGCGTAATATGGTGTAGATAGTTTTATGAGGACGCCAGGGTCTGTCATATTTCAAATCTTGTGTTTTTAAATCTTGGTCGACAATTCATAGTAATACATTTAAGGTGAGTTCGAAAATCACAGAAAGTGAAAACTGATATATTAGTAAAAATGGGAAGTTTTGCGTAATATCAGTAGAATATATTTCGATTAAAAGATTAAATTCAGTGCATGGACCAGGTCCAGAAAAGGAGCTAAATTTTGGATGTTTGTGTTGTGTCCAGTTCACTGACATTTAATTGGCTGGTATGCTAATCTAAACAACATGTCGGACTTGATAGCATTATTGCCCTTATATGTTGACAACTATAAACCTTCCTGCTATTGGGAGTATCAAATGACATCATTTATTATAATCGGTATCATTTCTGGGGAATCAGTTGTTTATTTATTCCAAAAACCAAGTTTTATCATTAAAAAGAATAGTAGTGGATGCCAGAATAAAGAATTGACATCTTTCAATAAAGGTGAGCTATTTATAATTATAAGTATATTCTTTCTGAAAACAGAACATATGTATTATGTAGTTTAATTGGATAAGGATTTGCATGTCTAAACCAGAGACAAAGTACATGTTCTGTAGTAGTGTGTATTCGTACAGAATTTGCGAATACTTAACTAGATAAAATTTAAATTTCTCATTTCATTTTAAAATTAAAGTAACATTTCTTAAACTGTCATTTTAAATATGTGAATTAACTTAATGATGAAGTTGATAGATAACAGCTTAACACTGTTACATATGGAGACTGTCATATAACCAATATTCTAACCAACCCAATACATAACATATTCTTTTTATGCAAGGAAGAACACAGATACCAGACCAGGGCTGTTATTTTAATTTGAGAGGGCTCATTTCATCCGGTCCTGATTTTTATAATTTGTTTGTGGACACTCAACAGGTCACAATTGTTATCCGAAGTTGACAGAACTTGAAATATAGGCATATCTCCCAAAGATCTTGGTTTCTTTCGATATTGGCATGTACCAGACCGAGTCTCGTTTTAAGCCTGTGGATCCTCTAGAGGTCACAATTTTCATCCAGTTATATATTTATATCCCAAAGATCTGGTTTCCTAATGTTGATACTTCAGACCGTAACTTGCTGGATTATGACCACTGAGTGTAAAAAAAAAACCCAACACCTTTTTGTTAGCTTGTTCTGTCCATCTAATGAAGACGGGCATATGCCATACAGTGTGCTATGAGAAATTTTGCCCAGGCAGCTGCACCATGGCTTACTCTTACATCGAATTCCTACTACAAAGGGATCTTTTACGTGCACGCTAATGTATACCCTGGAAGTCGGTTTTGGTACCATCCGAACGACTGGACGGTTGTCCTTGTCAGTCCCTCCGTCCGGCACCACTGACGAGGGGAAGCCAGGCCGGAAAATCCCAACGAACTTTCTCGACCAATGTAGTGATCGAACATACGACCTCCAGACTAGCGAGCCAGTGTCTTACTCACTTTACAACCGTGGCTCTCAACAATTTAAGATACTGATGATCAATAAAAATGTAGACATTTTAGAATATTTGGGAGCTTTTATATATACAATTTGTTCATGGTTTTGTAAAGTTGTGTATCTGTGTATAATTATGTACATGTATATGTATCTTTACATAATGCATGTATCTTTCTATTATTTTTATTTGTATATGCACATAACCTTGTAATTTTTTTATGCAATAAAGTTTCTTCTATTACATCAAATTTAAAATATAAAAAGCTTAGTATAACTTTTTGTAATATTTGAATCAAATGTTATTTTTATTTATTAAATTTTTATTTTAATTTTTTTTTCTACATTTAATTTGAATGTGAATTAAAAGTCTCATATAGAAACTGATCCAAACCCATCTAAATATAGCGCAGTGTAATATGATACTTAGCATGCCCTAAACACCACATCATCTGTATCAGATAATTAGGCTACAACATATTGTCTTTGACAAGTTGATGACAAGATTCTCTTCAACAGAACTGTATTGTCTGTGGGGGTCGCATTCCTAAATTTGAGGAAAAATGGCTAATTTCCACCTAGTCCAAGCACTGAATTGCTAAAACGACAAACACCAAGATGTAAGTATCGCAACACACCCTATTTGAAAATAGTGCCATGTTTGATCGTTATACATTACCTAACTTACGTTCTGGAAGGCATCCCACCTTCCTGAACTGTCTCGAGGAAACATTGAGGCGGCAAATTGGTGAAACGAAGTTTAAACAGCTATATGGCTGGTACATGCCAACAGTTAAGTTCAATTCATTTCAAATCAGTGAAAATTTGGTGTAGCACTGACTAGCACACGCCATAACATCCCCATGACCGATTGTCAAAGGATGCTATAACTGTCGTATTTGTTTCACGCATGCACGAATATTTATGTCATAGCAATTCAGTTAACCGAAACGGGTACGCACTAAGAAAAAAAAACGCACAACAAAAATAATAAAAAGTTTATTCAAGCGATATAATCATCGACGCCAGCTACATGAACACAGCTACAGGGATATAATCAAAGGACTTAATATCTGGTTTGACCTACCTAGACACCACAACATTTGTACAGTCGTCCATTTAAATATATATCTGAATAATTTAACATAAATTTTCGTGTCATGCTTGGCGTGTTGCAAACGTGTCCACCATTTTAGTAACAAAAACTACAGAAATTGAAGTTGCATTCCATTCCTCGAATCTACGTGATATTGACCCTTTAAAATATAAGAACCTTTGAAGGCCTTTGACAAAATATTTTCTTAAATCAGAAGAGAGATAATAATCCGTTCGGCTGATTATGTAAATTTATTCTGGATAGGCAAATATATTATGTAACGTATCAAATTTTGAATTTTCATACAAACATATTTATTGTGATTTTAAAAAGTAGAGCATTGACGCTAAACTCCAATTTTAATAATTAAATGCATGTTTCCGTAGGTTCACAACTATCTTTAAGCAGGTTAGAATCACATTACTGATAAATGGTACAGCATGAAACATGTGAGCAGAGCATCGTTTTATTACTCTGTTGTTTATCAAGCATGCAGAAGTCAGGTTTAAAATGGAAACTGTTCAGGTTTTTCTATGTTGAAATGAATTTTAATTTCGGGCAATTGACTAGTAAAATGCTGATTATCGAACTTAATCTAGATATTATTGATATGGTGAAACTATACACTAAGTTTCGTAACTCTCACTTAATTAGAATTAAAGTTATCGTGTCCCAAAGCATCAACCAATCAAATTGCTTATCTCTGCTTACCCTAAGCAGAAAATACTTATCTTAAAAGCCCATCAAGGTATCCACTTGATGAACGCTTACACCAAGTTGAACATTGTACCTCAATTAGAAGAAGAGTTATTGTGTTCCAAAGTCTCAACCAAGCATATTGGTTATCGAACATTTCAAGGTATTGATGTAATAAAATTCTACACCAGGTTTCATCACTCTCAATTAATTAGAACTAAAGTTATCGTGTCCGAGAGCATCAACCAATCTATTTGCTTTTCGTAGCTCACTCTAAGCAGAAAATGCCCATGTTCCAAAGTTTAAACCAATCAAATTGCGCATCTCTGCCTAGCCTTAGTGGAAAATGCTAATGGTGGAACTCTGTCAAGGCATTCACCTAATAAACACCTACACCAAGCTTGAACATTCAAGCTCAGTTAGAAGGAAAGTTATTGTGTCACAAAACGTGTGACGGAAAGAAAGGCTGGTGAACGAACGGGAGAACATACAAACGGACAGGCCCATTTTTATAGTCTCCTGCTTTCTTCGAAAGACGGGGGACAATTACTAGACATTTATGTACATGAACAACTCATCGGATGGTGGCAACTTTCAATGGATTGAAACACGATCGCCATTTAATCATTTAATTTAAAAATGGATAATCTGTTTATTATGGTGACAGTGGTACTTGGCCATCGAGACTATCTTGTGAAAACTTACCGACTGATAACGTCGCTCATAATGAAGTCATCTGACATACGTTTTCAGCATATTCATTTTGCATTATCTACTTTTACACGATATCACCGTTGGTGGAAGTGGACGTAAAACTCCAGGAACGAACGCTCTTTATCGAAATCTTAAATATGCATTATGTACGATTTAGATAAAGAGGTGACAGCTCTCATTATAATAGTTTTAAAAAAGATAATGAAAAGGAAATATTTTGAAAATTTCAGTCAAATAACTTCATTCTGACCGGAGTTTTCTCGGAGAAAAATTTAGATTTTTTTTAAACCAGCCGAGCCATTGTAAAATGGCACATTGCCAAAGGAATTCGAGCATACCGATATGGTCCGAATGGTATAATTTGAAATCCATTATCATAGCCATATTTTGATATTCGTCGGATTGTGTTATTTTCAGACTTAGCTGCGACAAATGCCCCCAAGGCCCAAACCATCATTTTTATGTGCCATACTTTGATAGCAGTCGGATTGTACTACATTCAAAAAGACTTAGCTGGGAGGTTCGTCGGAGTCCACAGATATTATTTCAAATACCAACCGTCGAAAGAGGTTGCTATGTGACTTACTTTACACATCGACACTCGCCAGGTATTATCAAGTGGCTATTGGAGCTTGACAAGGTTGGTGTTTATGTTGTTGTTTATTACAATGTTAACGACCAACACATTGATTATGATATTATGGACACTAGCTGATATAAGTAAAATCATTTACTTATGAAAAAGTCAATTAACCACCTTAAAACATCAATAGTTGATAAGCGAGATATAACCTAGAGGTGTGTAATAAAGTATATCTGTTCGAGACTATCAGTGGACAATTCGTGAGGGGTTTATCACTAAAATGTGATTATGGACTCTGAGCTTAAAGACATGAAGGTCAATTTTGTCGTGTTCTGTGTGCTATCGCAAAGAAATTTTAAATACACCCGACTGTTACATTAAATGTTGGATTGTGGTGAAATGGCGATGTATTTAGCAATTCTATTTTGATGATGTGTGTATAATTGTCTTTTGGTATTCTTTAATCGCCATTCGGAATTCTGTGATTGTTAATTAGAATTATATAATTGATTTTAAGCTGCATCTTTAAACATTTTAGACGTAGACACTCCATATATTTTGTGTGTTGAATATAAACACAGACCGTGATTGTGAATTTATATACTTAAGGATTGTAAAGCTTGTTGTGTTCTGGTATACTGGTTTCTATTCACCCTTTTCCCACTACAATCCTATTACCGGAGGTATTGAATGTCACGCGTTATTGTGATTGTGAACGCAATTAAACGTTATGTATATCCTCTAAATATTTCATGTTTTGTTTAAAATATTAAACTTCATTTATATTCATTAGTAGGACTTCTGAAGTAAATCATTTAAAACGTACATGTATTATCATTGGTAATCTTTACATAATACATGTATTAAGCTTGGCTATTCAACTGTAAACATAATCGTCACGGACCCTGATTTGGCAAACTTAGAAAAAATATCGTCGTATAAAAGTCTCATAGCATTCATTTCTGATCACAGTTTCTCCTGTCGCTAGTCAAATCAACAATTAGATGGGTAACATATTTAGTTGTCGTAAAAGGAAACTAAAATCAACCAGCGAACTTAACATGGAAGCTCGCGTGAAGCTAGTCAAAGAAAAGGAAAAAGAAGTGAAATTTGACGTAAGCATTGGTGCGCAGGACTGTCCGGATGCTTCAGCAACCGCTGAACAAGACATAATATCACGCAATGCTGTTTTAATCAACCGAACCATCTCATGTCTTACAGAAATCGACCATCTAGCAATGAACATTGATCCAAAGGATTTTGCGTTTGATTTTGAGAATCTTGTTCTTGAAGGGTGAGGAAATAAAGGCCTGGCTTACTGTGGAGCTATAAAATACTTACAGGAAGTTGGGGTGATGAAAAACATCAAACGACTTGCGGGAGCTAGTGCGGGTGCCATGACAGCTGCTTTGATAATAGTAGGATATACTCCTGATGAAATTGAGGATTTTTTGGGAAACAATATTTCTGATGTATTCATAGATCACAGTTGTGGCTACTGTAGTCTGCTACCAAACCTACTTTCCGGATATGGGTGGAATCCTGGGAATAAGATCTATGAGTGGCTTGGTGATAAAATGCGACTTAAGACGGGCAACCCCGATGTGACATTTCAAGAAGTTTATAAATTAACGGGAATGGAACTATGTGTTGTTGTAACAAACTTAAGTCTAATGACTACCGAGTATTGTCACCCTAAGACTACGCCCAATATGGCTGTACGCCTTGCTGTTAGGATGTCCATGGCCATTCCCGGCATGTTTAGTGCTCCAAAATTTACGTCTTACGGCCAAACGAATGTCTATGTCGATGGTGGCGTCCTCTGCAACTACCCCATTCATTGTTTTGATGGTTGGTATCTATCTATGGAACCGGGTAACAGTTTTATAGAAAAGTTACAACCATTAAGTGCATTGACCCGTCTCTATGATAAAACAGAGCGATTCGGAACTTTTAATCCCAAGACTCTGGGTTTGTTATTATTTGCCGATAATGAAAGAGACATATTAAGATATAATTTAGAAAATAGAATTGGAATTTTGCAGCCATTAAAACCATCTTCGTTAACCAAGCTATTTGTGATAAGATCAAAGAGGAAACAAATACAAGCTAAGTTGATTGTTGAACATGGACGAGTCGTCAGAGCTGTTGATAATTTTCTCAGGGTAAGAGTTTTATTGAGGTGTTTGTGAAGCCAGCGATTTTCAACAAGGTTTCCATAAATCTTACATATATATTCATATATAATACCACCTGTAAAACAAGCAAAAATATTTTTATAAGTGAGAAATTAACTTTTTTATTAAAACCGAAAGTGACGTAGTTGGTTCAACACGCTCACTGCTCTCTATAGTAAGCATACAAATTTGGCATACGTTTACTGCTGTATTTTGTTCACACGTTGTCATTTGGCCAAAAATCTGACCAAATAGACTTTTATTAGGATATTATGAACACGAAATTAGGTTTTGTAACGTTTAGTACACAAAACCGTCGCGTAAATTCACGCATACTGAACAGTACGCTGTGGCCCAATTCACGCCACATGGCTAATTGTATACATCACGTGGTTTGTTTGACAGCTTATAAGTGACATGTATATCGTTTGCTGACAGTGTTTTTCAATATAAACAGACCAAAATTATAGGCACCTGAGACATATAATATAGTACATTTTGGCACATAATGTCGACGTGAACGACTTTTCCTTTTTTTCTTTCATTTCCTCTTGAGAATGTCTGGGCGTGAATCTGTATACGGCATTACTGTAGACCCATAGAAGCGGTATCTTATATTCCGATACGTTGGTGTCTGACGTTGACATACTTTGGAAATTTATATATTTATGTGAATATATATGTGCCACAAGTGATTGAAATAAATACAAACACCGTCAGCAGAATCAGCACGCAAAACAATTCAAACAGATGAATATGTAAAACAAACCACCTGATGTAAACAAATAGCTGCGTGGCCTGTATTGGTCTACGATGTACTGTTCAATATGAGTGAATGTACTCGTCGGATTTGTGTATTAAACGTTAAAAACATAATTCGATATTTATAACATCCAAATAAACAGCCCCTTTGGTCGGATTCTCATCCAAACAAATTTGCATGCTTACTATAGAGACAATGAGAGTGTTGAACCAACTACATCACTTTCGGTTGTAAAAAAAAATGATTTATCCTTACAAAATCTTTTTTGCTTGTGTTACAGAGGGGATTATTTATCAATATATATTTGAAAGATTCCCCGGTTGTACGTGACAAGGAGTAGGGACGCCTGTCCAACCGCCTGGGTTTTCTCCGGGTCCTCCGGTTTCCTCCGACTGCCAAAGACCCCTACGCGCAACGAGTTATTAACATATATTTGACCCATATGTTAGTCTCGAAATGACCTAGTTTGTGTCGAGCGGACGTTACGTCCTATTTCTCACTCTCTCCAAATTGGAAAAAAAGCCAGTAAAAATTATAGGCTCAATCGCGTTCACAAAGTTTTCAGCAAGGGGAGGAAACTCGAGTACGAATTTCATCCTCTTAAGTTTGAAAAGAAAAACTGTGTTAAAAAACTGTAGAATCTACAGCGTTAAGAAGGTGTTCGACAAAGGGGAACTAACCTCGAGAGAAGAATGTTGCGGGGCGCTGAATATCGATAGGCTTCGTTCTCCTATGACCCAACTGCTTACACCAAATTTGAAAAAGAAAATCTGTTAGAAACTGTCGGTAGCGTTCACCCTCATACAGCCCCATACCGCACACCAAATTTGAAAACAAAAATTGCGTTAACAAGGTTTTCGAAAAATGGGAGGTAACTCCGGAACGGAAAGTCGCGGAGCGTAACAAGAAAAAGCCTCTATCGCGTTTACACTGAAATGCGGGCATATAAAGACAGTATAATATAATATTGCGTGGAAGGGACAATAGGCCCCATGCCAGTCAAACACGACACAAAGGCAGTATTAGTCCCGAAGTAACCTAGTGACCTTGAATTGATGTTAATCTTCATTTCGGTTATATATTTTCAGGTACTCAAACGTCATAACATAGATAACAATGACGATATAACACTGGCAGAATTGGAGAACGCCTTTAAAGATGAACAACTGACAAAAGAAGAGAAGATTCTGTTATTTGGTAAAGATATTGATGTCCATGAAGCTTTTCAATTGTTGGATAACGATCAAAGTGGTCAGATTAAATACAGAGAACTCATTCATTTTATCGAATCAACTGGTATTTGTTGTCAGACCAGGTTCTTAGGTTATCAGCGCATGGACGTTACAAATTTTATATCATTTCTCGATTCACTACAATCAACTTTATTAACAAATGTTAAGAAAATTTATGTAGACGAGAGGGATATGGAGCGGACCGTAGGGATCAATACCGGTCATATTGGAACCACCGATTTTAATTGTGAGGAAGCTGACCGCGATTTCGTTGTGGCACGTGGGTATAATGGGGCTAAGTCTTTTTTACAATATTGCGCTGCCTCACGTGATCTTCCTAAATCTTCTCCCTTAAAACAGTCTGGGAATACTATTGAAGAACTTACCAAAGAAGATAATGACTTGCAATATGCTGATGATAATTTTATGGACGAGACAACACAACTTGTACATTAGAATTCTGTGAGGGACCTCTATGGACATTTTACAAATCTACAAGGACCATAACATCTACAATAACTCTCTTCAGTCAAATTTCCCATATTATATACGCGCCAACACTTTTTAACAAATATCTGATACCAGTTTTGCGTGTAGTATGGTCCTTCTGCTCTTACTTATAAAGCATCTTCATCTAAAAAAAAACCAACAATAATTTATAACCATTCTGACCAGAAATGTGGTACAGCAACTAATAGCAAGAAGAATGGCGATCCTATTAATATGAACCTGAATAATGCCAGAATAGAAGGGAAAAACCTATAATACTTAATATACGTGCACCTAAATTTCTTACGTCACACAGTCGGTCTCAAAATAAGTGCTCACTGCAGTCGGTCTCAGACTAAATGAATTAATGAGGAAAACAATGCCAAAACAGAATCGAAAAATTTTGTGTGAATGCGTGCACCTAGTATAAAATAACCGAGTCAACTTTTCATATTTGAATAAAAAAATTCCCTGTTATTAGTATGTTGGTCTTAGAAACTGAGAGCTTGTTACGAAGATTTTGATAAATTAGATTATATTATTGATTGTCATACGAATAACATTAGTCGAACAGTTGGTAAGAAGTTATCGGAAGCATATTTTGTTTCAGAAATACGTAAAAAATTCTTTAAATTAACTTTTACTTTTTACTTATTGCATATTTAATCCCAGTAGAAATTAAAACGTATTTTACTCATGTTGTAAGTATTTTCTGACCATTAGAATTCTGCAAAACCTTTCCCCAGATCCCAAAGTCCAGTAAATGACATTTCAGAGACCAAGTAAGCCCCCCCCCCTCGTGAGACAAAGTCTCCTCAGGCCCAGTCCCAAAAAATTAAAAGCTCAGTTACATAATCTCAATTCTAATGTGTAAAATTGTTCTTTCTACTCTCACAAAACAGGCGAAATGGACGGACGGGCCTCAAGATTTTGTCGCATTTCTTTTCCTCTCGTTAAGGAGAATTTGATCCCATTTGTCATGACATTGACTATAATTTTTCAGGCCCAGTTCCCAAAAATTTAAAGGTCAGTTACATATCTGAATTTTTTTCGCGCCTGTGCCACTAGATTCCATTATGGGACCATTCTTCCACTCCTCTGTGGTCTTATACTACCCCATCACTGTCATATTCTGACAACTCTGGCAAAACAGGTGGAATTGACAGGAGCAGATTTCGAGATTCTGTCCTATTGACTCCTATATCTGGTTCTCTTGTTCACAAGAATTTGCTCCCAGCAATGACCTCAAGGGCCAGGAGTTTGGTTCAATTTTTCAAAATTTTCTCAGGTTGCTCAGTGTTATAGCCACTGCCCGTAAGGTTCACATAAATTTAATTACAAAATCAATAACAATCATCATATATATGACATACTTTATGTCAACTTGAATAAAACTGCTTTCCAACGAGATATCGATCGGCGAACAACTATAGGCAATACAATCTATGTTCTACCGGGACGCCCAGTGTTATAGCCAGTATTTTGTTGACATTCAATGTGGGTGGCGTCCTAGATTTGGAACCGCCCCACCCACCCCCATTTTCCCAGCTTCCAGATCAGCTACTGTTCGGCCCCTGACTGCGTCACTCGTATTAGGGACATGTGCATCAGTCGGTCGCATTTTTGCTAAACACCCCCCCCCCAAACAAAATCTTTATGTACGCCCCTGTGTCGACTGGTTTTGATGGATAGGATGACCATCTTAAATGCCATCTTGAATTTCGCCCTTCCTTCCAATGATTCAAGGGTGGAATTGAGGTGACATTTAAATGCACACAGGATGTGTTTATGGGGTCCTTGAAAAAGTTGTTCTACACCAATGGTTGTGTGGTTTTGGCCAATTGAATCAAAATCCCGTGTACTCTTTCGCATGCGGGTTAAACGTTAAATTTACACGTAGTTACAGATGCGTCATTTCAATGACATAGTAAAAATTCCGGAAAGCTCTAACGAAAAACATGCTCTAATTATTTTGAATAAGTATGCTATTTTGAGGTATATAGCCTTTCTACACACAAAGTCTTAAAGAGACACAACCTTTTAAGGAAATACACAAATTTCCAGTCGTTATCACAAGTCGTTGGCGTGCGCGTAAAAGAATCCCTGACAGTTAGAATTACATAAAGAGTAGATGGAAACACCTTTGTCAGGATAAAATGTCCCGCTTTGCACACGGCATTATCCCGACTGGTACAGTAAAGTAGCATTCAAATATGGGGAGAGAAAGACCATCGATATTTCTGAAGCCCTAAGCATATGTCTGGGATGACGCCTGTGGGGTGAATCTCGTATACAAATTGATATTGTACGTAAAAGATCCTAACAACGAAAGTTAGAATCCACAGAAAACGAGACATTAGGCCGAACGTAAGAATATTTCTGTCTATTGATACACTTACACCAGAGTTATTTTCAACCGCGCTGTTTTCTCTTTAAGCGAAATATTTAATGTATGGTTTGCTAAGCATAATGGAAAACGTAGAGCGGATAACGACGTCTTAAATATATTATGGCTAAGTTTAACTAGTAAGGTTAAATGACACCATATATTCAAACATGGTTATATCCTTAAATTATTTGGCAGTTTGACATGTATCCAAGAAAATGTAACTTTTTATTCACAATAAAATTATTATCAACATTTATGAAGCGCATAAACACAATAATTCCATCAAATGTGCTGTTGGTTTCAGAGTTATCACTAATTATTTTCCACAAAAGTTTACGGGACATAAATTTTTAATCTGAGGTTTCGTTCGACTTTTCAGTGTGATGTTATTTTTAAAATATTTTACACGTTACAGGCGCCTGTGCTTCAAAACGGCTGCGTATTGAGGACTGTAAGTTACTGATTATGAAAGAAGAGTCCAACCTTTGACTAGAAAAATATAATTATGCGCGGATCAATCGGGTATGAATAGCAAATATCTGTCCATGATTTTCGTAATAGAATTCGAGTTACTCCGCTGCGCACTCATGACGTCATTCGGCGTTTTACACGATCGATCCCATTGCTGGAACTAACCACCCCTACACATGATACATTAAAATTTGATTGTATTTGTTGAAGTGAACACCGAAGTTTGTTCTAGTTATCTTAGTTATAGCCAGAAGCTGGACCAGATTTATATGACTTTTTCTTCTACCCATCGGTGTTGTGGCTAAAAATATGTTTTCAAAAATTCAGTAAAGTATCCAAGTTGCCGAAACGAGCTCATACGAGCGAAAAACTTTCTAACCAGATATCCAAATTATTTTCTTAATTTCGGATTTTATTTTGTCACGGACTCAGCGATGACAACTGGCAAATAACTGCTGACTGACTTATCAGCCAATGAAATCGCTGCAATTTGCTGTGATCTTTCAAGGTAAACGAAACGTATCCTTTAATTGTTGTTCTAGGTTTTATTTCGTCGTAGAGTTACCCAGCATACAGAAACTGGATTCGTCTATTTAATTGTGAGTTTAGCCACAACTCTCTTATGTAGGACATACATGTACTATAGATATTCATTAACTCAGCATAATCGAGGCGATGGATATGTCCGTGGGCAGTATACATCCTGATCAGCGGCTTTTCTGACAACGGTGATGACCAGGCTTATTATGTGTTCAATATTGCACTATGATAAAAATATGTCATAATATGCATATCCCTTATCTTCGTGAATTTCGCATTTAAATAAACATTAAGACGTCGGGTTTTAATGTCATCAAGGTAACAGTTAGTGACTGTTTATAACTATAAGCACGCTCTCTTGCTATAGTTCTAATGTACACTGTTAAAAATAAATGTAAAATTACAGTGAAAAATATGTAATTTCTTTAACATAACGCTGTAAAAATACCACTGCATGTTTTTATACTATAAATTTACTGTATTAGTGCGGTAACATGAGATTACTGTAACAAAATTGGTAAATTAACCATAAAAGTGTAGTTTTACAAGTTAGATCTGTTTTTACATGTAAGCTGTATTGATACAACTATGTTTGTTAACGTACATGTATGTTGTATTTTAACTGTTTTATGGGTAATTCTACTATTCAAACATGTTTAAATACGGGATTTGTGTACAATTTACAGGAAACGTGTTATTCTACATCTCTTAAGAACTTTAACATTGATAGACCTTTTAAGGCTTCATTACTTTTCGTTGGCTAAGTGGGTAAGACGCTGGCTCGCTAGCCCGGAGGTCGAGTGTTCTATATTTGATTTGGAATGGTTGCATGTGAATACAAGGCTTATGTAAGATTACATCAAACGTAATGTAGAAATACAACCATATTATGTCAGTTTACATTATGTGAACTGTATATTAACAGAAATACCATTTGAATTATTATTTTTACAACATATTGTAAATTAACTGTCAAATAGTGACCACATCGGTTATTCCTTCTTTGGCCACATGTAAGATTACATCAAACGTAAAGTAGAAATACAACCATATGTCATTTTACATTATGTGAGCTTTATATGTTAAATTATTTCAATTTATTGTGTGGGCGAAGTTTTATTAAAAATGTCATAATTTGCATGGTTTTTAGGCCATATTTCTTTTAGAATAAAGCTAGACACATGGTTTATTGTCTTGTGGCTTAAATGCTTCGCGGTGGATTTTAAAACAAAAATCTTGAAAAACTCTCGCGTTCACCAGACAGAAAAGTATAAATAACGCCATAACGAAAAATTGGAGAGCGCTGCAAATCAATAAGGTTCATTAGTTGCAACAATCCCTTCGAAAATCTAGCTTCTATCCGTTCACATGGATAAATCCCACGGAACACCGAAAATAAATTAAATAAGTATATCTCTGGGACAGCAAACCTTATATTTATGAAGTTCAACAGGGGTCATCGCGTTAACGCGTTAACAAGGTTTTCAAAGAATGGAGTGTAACTCTGGGATGGAAGATCGCTAAGCGCTGAATATCAATAGAGTTCATGACCCCAATGCTTCACACACGTTAACAAGGCTTTCTGAGAGAGGGTGGGTTATACTAAGGAACAGAAGGTCACAGAATGCTGAATATTCATAGGGTCCGCCCTCTCATTGTCCCATATTTAAAAAATAATACGGACTCTGGAACAGAAGTGTGCGGAGTACTGAAAATCGAAAGACCCCAGTGCTTCAAAACACATTTGAAAAACAAAATGAGTTAAAACAAAATTGTAGTCTCTATTTCGTTAACAGGGTTTTCGGAAAAGGGAAAAGGGGGGGGGGACTCCAGAACGATGCGGGCGCTGAAATTCGAGAGTATAAAATATTCAAGATCTCGGGAAAATTTACACAGGATGTCATGATCCCCAGAATATTAACTTGAATTCTCGAGATTGTTAACACAGGATGGGAGAATCTCGAGAAAATTATTAGGGGATCTCGAGAACATTAAATTAGGATCTCGAGAAAGTATCACAGGTCTTCTACAAAATTTTGCATGACCCTATGTTTTACGGAAGCGTATAAGGGTCATGCAAAATTTTGTAGAAGATCTCGAGATCCTGTGGACCTGTGATACTTTCTTGAGATCCCAATTTAATGTTCTCGAGATCCTTTATTACTATTATATAACGGTTCATATTAACTGGAGATCTCGGGAAAATTTACACAGGATGTCAATATCTCGAGAACATTAACTCGGATTCTCGAGAACATTTACACAGGATGTCAATATCAAAGGAAATTTATCAGGAGATTTCGAGAACATTGAATTGAGATCTCGATAAAATTACCAGGTGATCACGGGATTTCGAGAAAGTATCACAGGATCGCAGGATCTCGAGACCTTCTACAAAATTTTGCATGACCCCTATACGCTTCCGTAGTGTTTTTCTTTTACCTTTTTAACAGTTATATGCATAAAGGAATTGTGATATTGTTTTTAATTTTTGACATTCGTTTTTTTTGTGTGTATGAAATATAATTTTTTGAGCCATAATGTAAAACTCAATTTGATTCATTTATTCACTGAATCACTCGCACACAATACTGTTATCGTGATTCGCATACATATTAAACTTTATGTGTATCGAGGAAACCTATATTTATGTATTCATAAATTAAACGTGGTGTGGCATCTATTAGTGGGCAGTTAAACCTTTCCATCATGCACCTGAGTTTATAAACGTCACAAATTAACCGTATCCACGTATACAAATCTCATTAATTTAAATTTTGATCAGTTTCACTGGTCGCTGTACAGGTCAACAACCAAGATGGGTAACACCATTACCTCTAACAAAAAGGAACCGAAATCAACCAGCGTACTCAACATGGAAGCTCGTGTAGAGCTAGTGAAGGAAAAGGAAAAAGAAGTAAAATTCGAAGGCAACTTTTGCGCGCACGACTTTTCGGCCGCTAATATATCCACAGAGCAAAACGAAAAGTTACACCAAGCAGACTTTAGCGATCACAACATCTCGAGCTTTAACGAAACCGACCATCTAGCAATGACCACAGACCCAAAGGATTTTGTGTTTGATTTTGAGAATCTTGTACTCGAAGGAGGAGGGAGTAAAGGCCTGGCTTACTGTGGAGCTATGCGATACTTAGAGGAGATTGGGGTGATGAAAAACATCAAACGAATTGCAGGAGCTAGTGTGGGCTCCATGACAGCCGCGTTGATAATTGTAGGATACACACCAGGCGAGATCGAGGAATTTGTTGGAACAAATGTTTCTGAAGTACTTATTGATCACAGTTGTGGCTACTGCAGTCTTTTACCAAATCTATTGTATGGATATGGGTGGAATCCTTGCGAAAAGATATATGAGTGGCTTGGTGATAAAATGCGACTGAAGACTGGTAACCCGGATGTGACGTTTCAAGAAGTTTACAAATTAACGAGAATGGAACTATGTGTTGTTGTAACGAACTTGAGTCAAATGACTACTGAATATTGTCACCCTAAGACCACGCCCAACATCCTTTGATCTTGTTGTTGTCATGCATGGTTTCTGAATGGTTGTTATTGCTTGTCTATATATAATTGCTCTACACACTTGTTACTGTACTTGCTTGAAAACGTTGAGAGAATACTCTTCGAAACGTCGCCCAAATAAATCAGTAATTGTTCTTCCATAAGTATGTGTTATAGTTTATTGCTCTATCCAGTTACTAAATGCCTCTAAAAGATCATGATCTTCCAGACTCGAATCCGGGTAGCGGCCGAGAAGAGCCTTCGGGATTTTCAAGCCTGGTAGCAACTTGCTAGAGTCACGTCGGTGCCGTTGGCAGGAGAAGTGTCTACTCGTTCTGGTGGCACGAAAAACTACACATAAAAGAACCATAGACTGTTGAAAATCGAAGAAATAGAAATATGGGCTATGTTATCTTAAGTTCTATTATTCGCGTAACCATAGAAATAAATATTTCTATACGTTTATCTTAAAATGGAGTAAGTATTATATTTTTGATAACAAGCCCCATTCTATTAAAACGCGACCTGGATGAGTGACAGCTTGGGTCTAGTGACGTTAAACTTCATTGATAAAAAATCTGGTCCATACTTTTATGTCTTCCATACATGCTAATTTCAACTCACTCCTTGTTGGTCTTCTAATAAGCTCTTAGATAAATTACAAAAAGTTCAAAACTCTGCGGCCAGGCTAATAAACAGAACCAAGAAATTATATGGCCACATAACTCTTGCGCCGCATTAACTTTAAAATATTGTTACTACTTTATAAATGTCTCATTGTACATTTATTATATTGTACATTTTCACCCGAAAAAGGCGTTATTGAAATTTGCATATTTAAGTATTATATCTACTGTTCTCGTGATAATCAACTAAACAATATAGTAATTAGAATTGTTTAAATTGGTTGGGATTAACCAATTTACGTAATCGTAGTGAAGCAACTGGTAAGTTTGTTTACAAGTTAGTAACGGGTTCTATAGATTTGGGAACTTAACATCTCAAAGATATATAAACCCAAGAAACAGCCAGTTTTTAGTTACGTTTACTAACTATAAATTTATTAAAAACCTGACCAGTTGTTCGCGTATTTAGTTCCAGCCCCGTATAGTATAGAGACTGATTATTAGACAGAGATCGCCCCTATATTAGTATTGCTCCGCCGTATCTTCAAAACCTTTTTGAAGTTTATGTCCTAACCAGAAATCTTAGGCTATTAAAACTTATCTTCGAAAAGCTTATTGCTAGTTGTACAATATTGTTCTAAAAGCAATTTACTGCCCTTATTTTCTTTTAAAATTAATGTCTTATGCATCTGAATTTTAGTTTTTAAATTAATGTTTACTTGAAATTTTTATATTCATTGTTATTGTTCTAATTTTTTAAAGTTTACATATATGCATAATATATGTACCATACATTTTTTATTGCAAAGCGCCTCTGAACAAATTTATGAAAGAAGAGTGCTAAACCAAATTACGTAATAATAGTAATAATTTCGGTTATATATTGCGGTATTACGCTGCAGCACGTGATCTTCCCAAATCACCCCACTCTAAACCATCTGTGACCAATAATGCCGGAGTTACCAGAGAATACAACGGCCTACCTATACCGTATGTTGATGCTAAAGATGCCCACATTAACGAGACAACATGGTTTGTAAATTTTGAAGACGACAGCACACGGGGGAATAACTATGCAGCGCTGGCCGACAGATCCTCATCCACCAACAGTCGAAACTACGGTTATTCTAGGTTAGTTGATGATGTCATTGTTTCTACTGGTAAATATCATGTTCACGATTAGAAATCTCGTATGTTCAAATTTGAGTGCTCGATTCTAAACCTGATAAATATATATTATTGATCAAGTTTGATACATCTGAATTAATACCAACTTGATTTAACCTTAATATAATACCCAACATTATTCACAACTTATTGAATTGTGTTTACTATAATCACGACCGGTAATCAAAGAAAAGGTAGAAAGACAAGAATTTCATGAATAGATAACTGATTATCTTTAAAGGGACTATTCCGATTAGAATAGAGTCTCAAAAATTAAAGTCCGAGTACGTATAAATTTAAGCACCAAAAAATATAGGAATGGTGTATTGACCTTGTCTCAAAATTTCAGCTTAAAATATTGAGTCGTTTGGACGTGACCGCCAAAACTGCTTATCCGGACACGTAAACCTTTTAACATTTCGGGTCAATTTTTTCGTTGGGTGACCTGATAATCGATTCCCGTTTCTTGAGAGGTCTATACAGTGAGTGGCCCATGTGTTGTACTTGATAGCAGACGGTAAATATCACCTACACATTATTTTTATAAAAAAGGTCTGGTTTTATCCAGACTCCTATAATACAGTTTGGGACACCGGTCTCCATTTCCAGATGAAGACTGATAGTCCAGGAGCTAATGACAAAATAATATGGTCATCAGTTACAAAAGGTTTGACCCCCCAAATTCGTAGCAGGTGTCCGTACGAGTAAAAATCAGTTGGTCAGATCAGGCACTGCTGGGGCGTATAGCCACAGCAGCACCTTAAAGTAGGCCCCAGGGGGCCTAAAATTAAGTCATAAGTTACATGGCTGAAACTTTGTAGGGACAATGGTATCCGTAGTCGGAGTAAATATTTCACAAATCTAACCAAAATTTCCGGGGCTTTCCCCAAGTCAGACCACACCCAATATCGCCTCGTGGGGCTAATAATATGGTCATCAGTTACATGGCTAAAACTTACCAGAAACAAAGATCCACTCTTGGTAAATACCATTTTTAAAAATCTAACCAAAAATTTGGGGGCTTTCCCCAAGTCAGACCGCTCTAAAGTATGTCCGACCACACCCTAAAAATGGGGCTTTTTATATGGTCATAAGTTACATGGCTGAAACCTACCAGAAACAAAGATCTACACTTGGTAAATACAATTTTCAAAAATCTAACCAAAACTTTGGGGGCTTTCCCCAAGTCAGATCGCTCTAAAGTATGTCCGACCACACCCTAAAAATGGGACTTTTTATATGGTCATCAGTTACATGGCTGAAACTTACCAGAAACAAAGATCCATTCTTGGAAAACATATTTTTCAAAAATCTAACCAAAAATGTTGGGGCTTTCCTCAAGTCAGATCGTCCTAAAGCCCACCTGGCCACGCCCTAAAAGTGGGACTTTTTGTTAGATTTTTGAAAATTGTATTTACCAAGTGTATTTGGGTGTTCAAACCTTTTGTAACTGATGACCATATTATTTTGTCATTAGCTCCTGGACTATGACGGGTTTAAGTTATTTGCAAACTTATCACAAATATTGAGTTACTTGCTCGGCCCGTAGGTAAAGGGTTTTAAGGCATTTTAACACAAAATTAAGCAGTTTTATTCTCCAAAAAGTTATCGGGATTGGCCCTTTAATTTTCTGTGACATGCTACAACTATATGCTATGTGTGATTCCATGTAATAATATATGAAGTGCGTTCGTCTAATTGTATTCCGATTTTAGTATTGTAGAAAAATGTATACATTTTGTAATGAAATAATTGGCGTCTGTTCCTTGGTAACTTCTTTAGTTCGCACTGATTACATTATATGTAATTATTATTATTACAGTTTCACACTAGTACAACACTATTATTTTTGTTCGGGTTATTATCGTATTGCATTGCGAATTTAGTATTGTTGTAGCAAAACGTATACATTTTAGATTGAAATAATTGGCTCCTGTTCCTTGTGAGTCTTTTTTGCTTGTACTGTTTATATCATAGGCGTTATTAGGGTTTCACACTACATACCTTAGGTGTAACACTACTGTTTTTGTTCGGATTATTAATTTTTTTCAAATTTCCTTATTTCTCGAAAACTACACATGGGCCCACCTTAAAAATATCGGCGTTCATGGAAAGGTGGGCGTGACTTAGAGGATGGCGTTATTTGAACAGTCTGAGCATGTCAGAAATTGGTAAAAGTAACGGACCGATTTTACAACTAATGTGTTTTGTTTTCCTCATTGATCTTGTTCAAGCATTACTTAACAATAACTCCTCATTTTGATTTAATATCTCAACATGCCCAAAGAGTGGCTAAATATGTTTTCAAGAGAGAGAGAGAGAAATGGGGTTTAACGCCCACTCGACACAAACTAGGTCATTTCGGGACTAACATATGGTTTAATTTTATTTCAATAATTCGCTTGTGCGTAGGGGTCTTTAGCAGTGGGAGGAAACCGGAGGATCCGGAGAAAACCCACGAGGTTGGACAGGCGACCCTATTACTTGTCACGTACAACCGGGGATTCGAAACCACGCCAGTCGACTCAATGACAGACTTTATGATACAGCGCGCGCACGCTTACCATTCAGCCATCCAACCCCCCTATATGTTTACAAACTATGCACTGATAAAAAAAAAAATTATCAGTAAATAACACCACTTGTGGTATAGGAATATTACTTAACAGAGATACGCCGTTTAACCACTACAGGTACATATTAAAGGACAATATTGGTGCCAGTCATTATCACATATGTGATAGAACTGATTAAACACGTTCCAAATATAATTTTAACACAGAGATCATTACTACGATAGATGCGTCGTGAAGATTTCAAGAAACAGTAGTGACGAACGCAAAATGAAAAGATGAGTTATCCTTCTATATAACTGATTTCCTTTTGCGTTCGGGGGGTGGGGGGGGTGGCCGAATGGTTAGAGCATGAGCGCTGTATCATAAGGTCTGTCATTGAGTCACCTAGAGTGGTTTTGATTCCCCGGTTGTACGTGACAAGGAGTAGGGTCGCCTTCCAACCTCGTGGGTTTTCTCCGGGTCCTTCGGTTTCCTCTCACTGATAAAGACCACAACGCGCAAGCGAATTATTGAAATAAAATTGAACCATGTATTAGTCCCGATATGACCTAGTAAGTTTGTGTCAAGTGGACGTTAAATCCTCTCCGCCCCTCTCTCTCTCTCTTCTCTCCCTCCACTTTTTCGTTCGCCAGTTATATAGAACTAGAAGGATAATACCTTTTGCGTTCATCACTTCCCTTTCTTGAAATTTTCATAACGCATCTATCGTAGCAATGATCAATGTGTTAAAATTATATTTGGAACGTGTTTAACCTGTTCTATCACATATGACTGACACCAATATTGTCCTTTAAAATATGGCATGCAGACATAATCTGATAACTTAAAATGAACAGCGCATTGACTCCTTCATCTCTCATGATAAACTCCCACATTGTTGTTGACAAAATGTAAATATTAAATGTTATTGTGAAATCTATTAATTATTTATAAGAACCGTATTAGCATGCTCATTACACTTTAAGGGTGGTTGTACGTAATTCTATTATCACTGATAAATCTCTACTTGGTTAAAGAGTCCTGTTTTGCGATATGTAGTGGGCCAAGCTGCAGATTATTTGAAGACCATATCCGCTACCGCTGCATTACAACCTGACTGTTTTGTGATGAGTTATAAAGTTAAAGAATGTGTCGTATAATATAAGTTGTAACGGGAATATCAGCTTGATAATACAATAGCTTGGCGTCCATCAACTTGACCATGTTTTGGTTTGTGACATTATACAATAATTTTATCGTTGCTTACCAAGGCCTTGGTGTATTATAGATCCCTGGTGTACTCGCCGTTGGATCTTTGACAGGGATAAACAAAACCTGGGAGGGCGGAAAAACATGGGAACAAAATTGTGAACGCGGCTCAAAATTTAGCTTTGGCATACTCAAAACCCTAGATGATTGCGCTGAGTATGTTATATTAGTTGATATAAAAAAAACTCCTTGGATAGAGTGCGGAAAGGGGGGAGGGGGTGACTAGCATAATACGGTAATTTTCATTTCTATGTTTACGTCGTCAATATTTCCCTTCCGAACGATAAGGTACACTTCCCTTGTAAGTCCCGCAGACTCCAACTTTGACAAGTGAGTATCAGTTTTTACAAACCCCTTAAGTTTTTCTCCGCCCACCTACGAAAAGGCGTAGTTATAAATTCCAGGCGTTGATGTGGCGTCATGTTAGCATGAACTATCTCATGAATCAGATCTGTTAGGTACAGCTACTTAAATATAATAGCAGCTCCAATTAATGTCAAGCCAGTTTTCTTTATTTATACATCCGGTTCCATTAAAAAGTAAAGGAAAATCTACGTTTTATTTCTTCAAAATGTATAATTAACAAGTGTCTATACATCATCTTACAATGTGTTTGATGAACGTAGAAGTGAGAGTTGGCTTTTAAGGCCCTTTCAATCTCACACTGACCTTCATCAATGTGTCTGCAGCTACAAAAATTAAAATGATTATAGTTTCCTATTGGGTGTCTTTCTTCCTTCATTTTACACATTCTGAATGAGAAATAAATACAAATGCTAATATAACGTACAGAACAAACCATCTATAAATCGGTGTACCGGGTATTAAGGGACAACAGATGGCGCTAAAACATAAATTGTCCTCTGGCCTCATAATAACCGTTAATTAATAATGATTATTTCACCAATATAGTTCATTTCAATAATATAGGGATTTCTTTTGTTGGTATAGGTTCTTTTTGGGCGTACTACGTAAGTGTACTACAGTATACTTAAGATAATTGCTTTCGTATGGAAGCCTATAACTACCATTCATAATTTCTACTTTTCGCCTCTTCACAACGCGAAAGTCGAAAAATAGAAGTTACGACAAAATGTGAGACGACAACAAGCCAAATTCAACTCGAAAATAGGAAATTAAGAAATAACACACAGCGATAATAGCGCCCCTCGTTTTTTCCTAATTTCTTATTTTCGACTTGCATTTTGGCTTGTATACCGTCTTGTCGACTTTCGACTTAGTCATATTTTTGTATTTATTGATGTCAGTAAGAAGGCGCCAACACGCTATACAAGCCAAAATGCAACTCGAAAATAGGAAATTAAGAAATTACACACAGCGATAATAGCGCCCCTCATTTTTTCCTAATTTCTTATTTTCGACTTGCATTTTGACTTGTATACCGTCTTGTCGACTTTCGACTTAGTCATATTTTTGTATTTATTGATGTCAGTAAGAAGGCGCCAACACGCATACCAAGCCAAAATGCAACTCGAAAAGTAGAAATTAGGAAATTAACACACCACGCTATTAGCGACTTTTCGACTTTCGCCTCGGAATTTGTTGTAGTCTCAGTTTTCCAGGTCGCATTTGAATACGTGCAATCAGGGCTCACACTTGTATTACATTCGTTTCGGTACTGTCGCATTACAGCAACATAGCCCGAGAGAGTTATCTCTCCTTTCCCTGACATTTAAGTGAGTATTATTGTCTTGTGTGAAACACGATGGGGCGAACTTGGCATGGCCTTACCAAAATATTTTCTTGGATGCAAACATACTCAGAGCTATTGCAAACAAAGGGGGCACATAACGCTGCGATGTGTTACTTAAAATAAAAGTATTTATAAATTTTAATTACCATGGAGCGGGAGTAGTTGCAATTGGTCGTGGACGATAGCGATATTGAAAATATGGTCTGTATCTCATCCTGTAAATATAGACATGCCATAGCAAGTATCAGGACTACAATAAGGATGCGGCAATATACCATAAGCATCTCTTAAACCCTAGCAGACAAAACTATCCCGGCAGATTTGAAACCTTATTTGTAAAAACTTCAATCTCAACAGATCGATTGTGAACTAAAATATACACGGTAATTACCACGGATTGTCAATGTTGATCTTTCCGTCCTGAAGCCGCTCCATCGCTTTGAGAATGTCCAGTGGTCGGTACATTTTTTTTTTAAATTTTACTTTGCGGGATTTGACTACGCAGCAACATCGGACATATTCATTTAGATCATATGTTAAATTTCAGAATGAACTTCTCAGATACACAAATTTTATGCTTTAATTTACTACGTGATCTTTATTGATTTTCAAGATTCCAAAGAAGGTCCTGGGTAGACCAGTGCTTGGATTTTCGATAACGACTTGTTATTTTTAATATTATATTTTCAAAATCAGTTTTATTCATTTCGTCAATCATAATCAGTTCCCAGAATTTTAAGTAAGGAACTTGGCGATATGGTGCTTATTTTGGACTACCCTTCTTTCCGAAAGAATACCCTTGTCAATAATCGGGCGTTTTAGTTATATATTATATTGGTCTATGGTCGACATGGTCGAGACTATACAGAATGCCTGCATATCCTTAACATTCTCCTCTAGAACTTCCAACCTGAAGACTATCAAACATCAAGTCTGGGCAAATTGTATCACCACAATTATATCCCGACAATTGTCCAGGGTAGCGAACAGAGTGGTCAAACAAGATGTGAGGTGCTATAAATTGCAATAGTTGTGTTTTGTTCCCGGAAGGAAAATGAATTATATGTCGGATGTATAAGTTAGAAGGTATCTCCAGTCATTTAAATCTAGCCTAAGTAAAATATAGCACAGGTACAATTTGTTAGAAATGATTATTAGTTTTACCAGAAGTAGGGGGGCCTGTAATTATACATTCGCGGATACATTCTACCTCTTGCCATCCCACGATTTCTCATCCTCTTCCCTACATCTTCTCCTGGCTCACCGAGTGGTAACCCCATTCTCATTTTTCTCATTCGTTTTCCTGGATCCTCACCAACCTCACCACCACCGGCACCAGGACCACCAGCAAACATCATTTGTCGTTTCACGCGACTTAACGTCTTAATCCCCGTAGCTACGATTTTTTCTGGATTGCCAGCAGTCAAGCCTTTAGACACCAAGTCCAGGATGGGATAACCCAATGCTCGATTAGTCTGTAATCTCTTCATCAGTACCATCGTTAGCGCAGCTTCGGTTAGTTGGTTCTGTTCAGCTGATAGTAAGATGTCGAAACATTGTCGAAGTCGCTTGTTTTCTACTGGTGAAATGACTTGGTCTTGATCCAAGACCAAATTATCCACATCGACACTGAAAATATATGAAATAGTCTTAAAATTACATTGTAATCATTATTAAATTGTGTGTTGAACCCACAAAACTTTATTTGTATCCGTAAAGTAATGATGAAATTTAATCATAATGATGCGTGATTGGGTTGTATTTTTAAAAACAAAATGAATAGTTTCATTAAACTTTATGCAGAAACAATTCACCAAGTCCAGCGAAGGATTTAAAAGATATTACACAATACAAAATAAATTAAAATGGTAAATTTGATTTAAAAGTGTTAACAATATACAAGATAAATCCATCAAAATGTCACCGGAAAAAATACCATTATGTTTCTTCTGTACTTGTTATTTATGTTTGTTTCTGGGCGTGTCAAACATGTTTATGTGGTGTCCAGGCTGTGATTGTATTATCAACAAGACTCAGTTATGATGTAAACACGAAGAGTGTCAAATATATATACGTTGTAGATGTCGGTATTAGACTTGATATAACTTGTGTGATGCATAAACCCATTTGTTTGAGGCGTTTCCGCGTGCGTTTCAATGTAACCGACGAAAATGGACTTTACATATTGATCATAAAAATTCAATAGCAAAGTATGATTATTGGGATTTTATCACCCAATAATACATTCTACAGTAGATATCGCTTGTATGATATATTTCATAATCTAATGCGATATCTCCTTAGGAGTTGAAAAGGAACTACTTTTTTTATTTTCAAAGAACAGTCCATTTCTTATTAAAAGTAACTTTTTTTTTTATTAAAAATGAACTATTGTTATTCAATTGACCTTGATGGAAACACCGGGTCAATATAAAGGACTTTGCAATGGTTGAATTGCTGTCAACAAATGATGTATCACTACGCCGTCATGTTCAGTTAAAGTGAAATCTACAGCAAAGAATTATATTTATCTATTTGTGCATGTAAGAAGGGATTGGGTGATAAATAAAATCTCCTACTCGTCTTATTTGATATCAAAAAATACTGGTAGGAGATTCTCTATATCTTTGCTATCACGCTGCGCCGTCTTGTATAAACCGCGCTTGCATTGAGTATCACGGTTATAGCTTCAAGTGAGTTTTACATGGGCGTGAGCGTTTGATTATTGAGACAACAGTTGGATTGAGAAACGCGTTTGACCTTTTCCCCTTTTCTGTGAACGCGGACATATAAATATGTTATGAATTTTTCTGGTCATAACCGTATAAACGTGTAAAGTTCATTACCTTTTGTCGTGAATTTTGTTTGTGAACAACGTGATTAGTAAAACGAATAAACCCGTTTTTCAGTGAGAAACAATTTCACGAAACGCACCACTACTTTCTCGTCAGTAATAAATTTTGCTAGGACACCAAGTGTGAAATTAAGATCGCACGCCTGAGGTGTCTGTTCGCAATATACGTTCTTTTTATTATGAAATTGTAAAGCGTAAAGTTATTTTAGAAAATAAATTTCTATTCTTCCTTTATCCCGCCTATCTTGCCATAAAAATACTATGAATTGATTTGCTACCGGAATATCAGAACTTTTGTCAACAGCGTGAAATGGGTGCTTATACAAAGTAAAATGAATACAATTTCATAAAAATATACTATAGTTTTCAATAACAAGCCTAAAAGAATACCCAACAATAGGCTAAAAGATCTTTTCGTTGCCTTATAAAAAGAATCCAAGCAACCACAGTGCTCTGCACACTTCGATAGATATATGTTGACCTTTCAGAACAATAGCCCCAAAATCGGAAGATTGAAAAAACCCAGCTCCCTTGACAGTTGGTATTCCAAATAATAATTGGTCGAAGCGCCGCTGTCCTGACACACTTGTCATCATAGCACACTGTACCGCGTATACCCTTCTTCATAAGCCCTGTTGGTATGGAGAAGAGAAGACCGTTAAACCCCCATTCCAATTCACTTCCGAACACCCCACAAACCAAAGATAGGCACTGAATACAATAATATATACTATGAACACTTAAACGATTAAGATATGCTTTTCATATTATTAAAGTTATGACATGTAAAGGAGACAGTATGCAAAACTAGTAGTAAAAGCACGTTCAAACCAACACTCCAGTTAGCGGTAAGTAGTGACGGGTATCGTTCAAGAAGCAGGACAAGTTTTATCTTTCTAGGACATCAGATATGCGTTCTCATCTTATAATTTAATATATCTAATATTTTTTGTTGTTTGATAACATGCAAAATATATTGAAAGCTAAACTACTGGGCCATAAAGTAACCTTTAATAAATTCAATGGTATTAAATGTTTTCCAAAGAATAATTAGACAGTGCCTCATTGCGTATCAGTATTAAAACGCATGGTTAACTTTAGCGACCTCGGCAACAGTATTGATCCGACCCATTAAAAATAACTACACAGCGTGCGAACATCACATCGTACAAACAAGACAATCAGTTGAAACAAACAAAATCATACAAAATGCATAACTTAGAAAAAGATGTTCTAATCCGAAATGTTATAAGTTATAGAAACAGGGGAATGAAGGAAAACCTACCCTAAATCTCTACAGAGCTGTAGAGCATCTCTGGCTGTAAGGTATTGGTCAGGTCGAGGTGCAGCTTGAATGGCAAGCACTAGCGACAGAGTTCCCAATATTAGATGTTGGTACATCTTGATTTTCGCTCTAACTAACCACCACTTAATATACCCGATTAACGCACATCTTATATAACTTTCTCTCTTATAACATTCTGAAAAATTTACGACCTTTAAAGTTTTTTTTATGTCTGGACGTTTCCGCCACATGCATCAGTCATTTGTCCAAGGAAAGATAGACTAGATCAACCAGAAACATATTATCATTATCTAGATCTGATAACATTTGATTACACTGTACATTTGATTCATGTATAGAAATAACCGATTGGCATCGCATCAAATATATATGGAGTATTGTTGATATTTGTTATACTGGATAGGACCGGGAGGGTGAGGGGGGGATATTTGGCCCGGACCAAGGCCTCACGTACACTCTGTTTTCTACCCAATCCGAACAACTACCTAAACTTTCAGACTTGCAATTTAGAACATGGTTTCGAATCCGTGACATTGCCTTTGTGATTCCAGTTTCCTAACGACACAACCCCAACACTGCCTAAAGTCGTGATGACCTAGTCTAAACGGTAAAGGTAAGGTTTATTTGTTTCGGCATCATGTCGTAATTTACAACAACATGACTTGAATGATTTATAAACGAAAGTCATTTTCGGCACAAATAAGGCAGTTAAACAATCTAAGCTAAGCATAAATTAAACTGAAATTAAAAATGGATTCTTTATGTTGCTTTATATGTGCTACTCACTGGTTGTGATCGTTTAATTCAATTACCGTGTCCTTAAAGATTTTATTTGAAATATCACAATCTAATGTCCATATCGTTATAAAAATAGATATAGTTTGGTTTACTGCACTGATTCATGTTGAATCGATGTATTATTTATATTAGTGACATGGCAAAATCATTTCCAAATATCAATTGACTTTTGGCACAATATTTCGACAATGGAATGGAAATCGAAAACACGTCACTTTCAATGTTCAAATTGAGAGTCCGGGTCCCTAAGGTGAAAAATATACCCGTGTTTACCGAAGCTATTTTTATGCATTTAACCACATGATGTATCTTTATATTTCAAAATTTCTTTTTACTTGTCCTACCACTCAGTACCAGGATCTGGAAAAGTTGTTAAATAACCCCACGTTTTGTAGGATGTGAAGGAAATGAACTGTTGAATTGTGTTCTCATAGTGTGGGGTGCAGAACTGTGAGTAAACGTTCGCAGCGAAAGAAATCAAAAACAAAGCAAACTTTGTATTTCCAAATAGCTGCTTGGAACACCGACCCCTGATTTGACTAAACGCATTCAAAATATAAATAGCTCTTTGCAACAGCTGACTCGTAACAAAGATTTTGAGAATCGGGACTTAATGGAAAAAAAGGAAAACAGCAGTTGTCCTTACATATTACTGATTGAAGTAGAGAGCGAAGACAGATGCACGGTCGATTTTCACGTGACCGATAAGTTGTTATATTAGACTGTGTTCGAAACTAGCAATTCATAAAAATGAATTGAGTGGTCCTAAATCAGAGTAAGCCTGAAAAATAGAAACAGTCGACGCTCTAATTTGTTCTAATTATACATTTTAAGCGACGATTAGTTTATTTCAGTAACCCAAAAAATAATATTATTAATTGGTTTATACTTTAAGTATATAAATACCTTGACTAATGAGCATTTTCTGCTTATGATAAGCAGAGCGATAAGCAGTTTGATTGGCCGAGATTTTGGGACACAATAACTCTGCTTCTTATTGAGCTAGAACATTCCAACTTGGAGTAGGTATTTATTAGGTCAATGCCTTGGAGTTCGAAGATGAGCATTTTCTGTTTAGGGTAACCAGAGATATGTAATTTGATTGGTTGGTGTATTGGGACACGATAACATTAGTTCTAATTAAGTGAGAGTGATGAAATTTGGTGTATAGTTTTATTACATCAATATCATGACTAAGTTCGATAATGAGCATTTTCTGCTTTGGATGAGCGGAGCGATAAGCAATTTGATTGGTCGAGAATTTGGAACACAATAACTCTCATTTTAATACAGCTAGAATGTTCACACGTGGCGTAGGTGTTAATGCCTTGATGGAGTTTAAAGATGAGAATTTTATGCTTAGGGTAAGCAGTGATAATCAATTTTATTGATTGATGCTTTGGAACACGATAGCATTAGTTCTAATAAGTGAGAGTGAGGACACTTGGTGTATAGTTTTATCACATCAATACCTTGACTAAGTTCGATAGTGAGCAATTTGGAACACAATAACTCCTCTAATTGAGGTAGCATGTTCGAACTTGGTGTAGTCGTTCATTAGGTGAATGCCTGGATGGAGTTCGATGATAAATATTGTTTGCTTGCGGTAAGCAGAGATAAGCAATCTGCTTGGTTGATGCTTTGGGGCACGATAACTTTGGTTTTAATTAAATGAGAGTGATGAAACTCCGAGTTTAGATTCATTATATCATTACCTTGAATATGTTCGATGATGAGAATGTTCTGCTTAGGCTAAGGGGTGATACGCAATTTGAATGGCCAAGACTTTGGAACATAACAACTCTGCTTTTAATTAAGGTAGAATGTTTAAACTTGATGTAGATTTTCATTAGGTGAATGTCTTGACTGAGTTCAATGATTAACATTTCGAGCTAAAGCTAAGCAGAGCTAAAAACATTCATTGGTCGATGCTTTGGGATAAGATAACTTTGATTCTATCTAATAGAGAGTGATGAAACTTAGTGTATAGTTGATAATCAGTTTGATTGCCTGATACTTTTGAAAAAGATAAATGTGCGATTCATTAATATGTGTCATCTATTTATTTTTGGATTTCGGAGAGGTACATCAGCCTCACTGTTGGCTTGTTAAAATAATAACATATATATTATACTTATGCAAGCTACACCACGTAAATTACAAATAGCCATCTACAAAAAATTAATAATTGCTAACTTATAGTCTATTCAGATTGTATTCCAGGCCTGATTTCGTGGGGGTGGTATCTCAGAAATTTTAGTATGCTGGATCAGTAATTCCAGCTTCTAAAATCAACGTCTGATATGTATAGTGGCCAGCGCAGTGCACGGGATAGGATACGCTTACTCTTTCCAAAGAACCTCATACCACTATTTATCAATATTACATAGGTCGTTGGAGCCACAGCGGCTAAGTGAGTAACACGCTGGCTCGTCAAAACTGGTTAAATACATAGATATTTGGAGCCACAGTGGCAAAGTGAGTAAGACACTGGTTTGCTAACCTAAAAGTCACGGGTTCGGTCTCGGTGTTGGCAGAGAAAGTACATCGGAATTATCAAAAGTCACTGTGCAGGAGGACTGAGAGCGTGTCAAGGATAGTAGTGCTGGATCTGACTATGCTCCTGTAGGAAAGTTTGAGTAGGGAAAATTTATTTTAGAGGAAATCTTTAGTGGGTGCCGAATTAAGTATTTTGGACTTGGGTGGACAATAGCAACGTGGTAGGTTATTTCAATTTTATCCTACCTGCTATATTTTTCTGTCAATGTCTATGAAATAAAGGCCAGAATGAAGCTGTCTGTGCGAACTAAAGTGAAAAATATATTTATTATTAAACATTTATAAATTTTTCACGGAAACTCATACACAATTTTTAAGTGAAAAAAGCTCTAATAATATAAAAAATAACATTTCAAAATTAATTACAATGAAATAACAATAAGAAATTTGTTGATAACACTCAAAAGGGATTTTTACAAGTTCCATCAGGTTCTTTGACAATCATACATTTACAAAATAAACAACAGGATAACTCATTAGCTCTGCAAATACAGAACGACTTGGCATATATTAGCCTACACAGACACAAGCACCAATAAAGTCACTCGGGAACTTTTGTACCCTGAATTGAGGAGCCAAACCATTTTTGGATATGTCAAAGCCACATTGACATGTTCTAAATGAATGATTACATTATCAAGACAATGATGTACCCATATTCCAGCAGCAGGATTCGAAATAAAGTTAGCAAACATATTCCTAGCGCCAATAAAAACCTATCTAGATGTATATATTTATCACGATAATAATTGTTACATTTATATAAGAAAAAAACATTTCAAGACACATTGTACCTTTCACGGTACAAACTGGGAGATCTGATGATATATTTGGACTTAAAACTCATTCAAACTAATTAATCTATCAAAGTTTTGCTTCAAATCCTTTTAAAAACATTGTATACGCAAGGAAATACCCCAAGCTATAAAAATCTATTAAAAGAAATCATGTTTGTGTCACTTAACTTGGCTGACGCGGTACCTTAGCGTGAAACCTCTGGCGTCACTCGAGCAGACATTCCTAATCGCCGGGTTGCCAGTTAGGGAAACCCTTAGTATACATTTCATGTGGACGTATATTGTCGTTGCTCCTGTCCGCCCGTCCACAATTGTTTGTGAACACTCTACAGGTCAGAATTTTTATCCGATTTCAACGAAACTTGAAATATTGGTTTAGCTCCCAAAGATCTCGGTTCCTTTCGATATTGGCATATATCGGACCGTAAATTCATGGATTATGGTCCCTGATTGCATGAAAAATCGCGTTTTTAGCTTGTAGACCCTATAGAGGTCACAATTTTTATCCGATTTCGTTGAAACTTAAAATGTAAGCTTATAACCCAAAGATCTTGGTCCCTTTCGATATTCGCGGATATCGGACCATAACTTCCTGAATTATGACCCCTGGTTGTACGAAGAAGCGCGTTTTTAGATTGTGGAGGCTATAGAGGTCATAATTATATCCGATTTAAAAAAAAAAACGTTTTAGTATATCACCGTTACACCCTAAGGATGGTTGAGTTCGAATTTTACTAAATCGTAAAAATCGGACTAAAACTGACAGGCAAAATGGCCGCCCCTCATACTCAAATTACGCAAAAATATGGTATATCAATGTTGTGGTCCCTCTAGAGGTCATAATTTTCTTTTGATTTTGATGAAACTTCAAATGAAAGTTTATAACCCAAAGATCTTGGTTCCTAATAATATATTTACTCATATCGGATCATAACTTCCTGAATTATGGCCATTGATTGAACAAAAAATCACGGTTTTAGCTTGTGGTCCCTGTAGAGGTCACAATTTTTATCTGATTTAAAACAAAATGTGTGAATATATTACCATTACACACTAAGATCTTGGATCCTTTTGATAAAATCGCGGATACCCGAACTTAACTTCCTGGATTATGGACTCTGATTGTTCGAAAAATGGCAATTTTAGCTTGCGGATTCTGTTAAGGTCACATTTTTTTCCAATTTTAAAAACCGTTTAAATGTTTCACCATTCCATTATAATGAAGGTTGAATTCGAATTTCGGGCAAATCGAAATGAAACTGCCCAACAAAATGGCCTCTCTTTGTAGTCAAAGCGTGTGAAAGTATGATTTATGAAGGTTGTTGACCCTCTAGAGGTCACAATTTTTTCCGATTCTGATGAAACTTAAAACATATCCTTTATATTCCAAAGATCTCAGTCCCTTTTGATATTTGCGCATTTCAGACTATAACTTTCTGTATTATAGCCCCTGATTGTACAAAAAAATCCCGTTTGTTTTTAGCTTGTTCTCTACCCATCTCTTGCAAAATGTGGGCATATCCTGCCTGGCAGCCGCTGGTTGTCCTGTATGCGTAGGCGGAGAGGGATAACGTTTTACCCCAAGCAAACTGCAAAAGAAACCCCTGCAGTTTGGTTCAATGATACGTACATATATCAGACAAGACAGCGAATTACCCTTGGATGAAGGCATGAATCCGACAAAAAACTCACTATCAATCGAACAATATATGAAAAAAAAATCAATAAAATGGGGTTTGAAATTTTTTTTATTGACCGACAGTAAGCATGGCTATATTATAAATGCAGAAGTGTATACTCGTACACGAGCAGATGCACTGACTGTCGATAATTTAGGAATCACAGGAAATGTAGTTGTTAGAATGACTCAAGATTTCCAAAATCATAACTACATTTTGTTTATGGATAGATTTTACACCTCTGTCGAGTTGGTTGAATATTTACTGAACAAAGGTATTGGTGTGTGCGGAACTGCGATGACAAAAACACTCAAAGCCATTAAAAACGCAATGCCAAATTCAAAGTTTATTTACTGCAACAAATTTTAACAAATGTACATAACAATTGTCAAAATCGAGATAACAAGTATCTGTGGATAATTTCATGAAAGAATTCACTACAAATGCACAAAACCGAAACGTTAGAGAACCATGAAACAAAGCAGGGGTCAGCTGAAGTTAATATCGGGTATGTTCACCCTGAGCTCTTACACATGCTTGAAGTCGCCTTGGCATGGACTGATACAGCGGACCAATCCATAACACGGACAGGATGATTGTTCAGAAAGTCTCTTGTCAACCTCGAAGTGTGCCGTCGGGCGTTGTCATGCTGGAAAACCATCTGTCGACGGACGCTATGTTGAGCCAGCAATGGAAACAACACCGGACGAAAGATAGCGTTGAGAATGCCTTGGACCACCACCAACTGGGACTGGAAGTTGACGTTGATAGCGGCCCAAACCATGACGCCCCCCCCCCCTCGAAACGATCCCTTTCCAGCACGCAATTACGAGCAAAGCGTTCATGTCGACGTCGGTAGATACGGTAACGTCCATCAGGAAAACTGAGGTTGCGGCCCATTGCTGTCTGGCAAGTCAGTGACGATGCAAAAGGATTTGACCATGGTAAAGTCGACGGCAGCGTAACCCTAGAGCAATCAGGCGCCTTAGGACTGTTTGAGTGCTGATCTGACGTTGCCGTGTTCCAACAGTTCCCCTGGCAGTAGCAGTGGCTGACCTGACTGGAACCTGTTGCGCAGATGCTGTAGTCGGATGTGGCGATCTTGAGCAACGGTTGTTACAGGTGGCGCTCCAGACCGGAGTCGATCGGCAACTCTTCTAGTTTCGTGGAAGCTTCGTCTGAGGGTGGTCATTAATGTGTCTGGCGACGGCTACCTGACACAGTCCCTGATCCAGCATTCCATAGCTCTGTCCCTGTTTTATTGTGTAAGGCGTGGCATCTTTCCAAAGTGATGAATGTTGAAATTTTTTTCTGTATTTTTTCATGTAGGCCGCTTACAATGCTTATGTAATTCAAGGATATTATAAGTTGCATACGTAGTCTTCTCATAGAAACTTTACATTTCACTTCTTTTTAGAGAAATTGTGCCACCAACGTGATGGCTTTGTCAGAAACATAACACAGAAGGGTAGACGTCGGTCTGATGCGGATCAGGAAATTCGGCTTTGTAACGTTGGACAACATGTGTGCGAACGGACGCACACGCAACGACTAACAATAAATGTGTTGTTTGTACAGAGAAACACAAAAGGGCTAAATTGAGTTATCCTAATGCGCTTGACAAAGACTTGCCTACCAAATCCAGAACTCCAAGGTTATGTATTGGAGATGAAATTTAATAAAAAAATAAATATTGTGATTAAATATCTTCGTTTCATCATTTCATTCAATTTTAAACTCATATAATATCAAATTCACACCTCGCATTTAGTTCCAATCAAAATGATGTCATTTTTGCAAATTCCTGCTGTAAAGACAGGGTGGGGTGTGCAACACCCAAAATATTTTCAGGGTTCAAAGGGTTAAACCCAATTTAATTTCATTTATATAGATCTTTGCTAAACCCATATATTTTGTCCCACAGATCCTTTAGAATTTATTTTCATAAAGACGCACAATTTGAATAATTGAAAAGACCGTCTATTTTAATAAATGTGTTGCATAATATACAAAATATGAACAACTTCAAATAGAACAATATAAGAATAAAACATATTGAACGGAAAACTTCGACACGCATTCCCCCATTCCCCGGGTCCAATAGATCGGTGTTGCAGACAAATACTGAAATCGGTATTTACAACAACCTACACTAGCATTACTTTGCGGAACCTTAATCAGAAATTAAGCTAGAGATGTTAAGAAACCCTTTATTCTGAGCGAAGTTATGAGTGTTTGGATTTTTTACAAGAAATAGCCGATCGTCAAGTTAAATTGCCATGATTATAAACCTCTCGACTAGCATTCTGTTTATTGAGCGACGTCCACATTACATGGCACGGATGGTCTACCGCATTCGATATCTAAACCATCCTATGGTCTACAAGATTGATTGTGAGCTTGTCATGTGATTAAATGGCTAAATAATGATTTATGTAACATTTGAAGACTGACAGAAATTTCACTAGGCAGAATTATTTCTTACTTCAATGTGTCTACATTGAGATTTCGTGTAGCACCTTTGGGATAATATATTCCCTTTTTACTTGAGTTGTTTCACTTATTTTTCTTTTTCTTTCTGAGTGAAGTCTGTGTCCCTACAGCGCAGCGGACCCTTTAGGCTAGCCCCCTGGATCCATTCACTTTATCTCGTATGTGCGTTTGTTGTGGTGTCTGTATATTGTGTCCTGTCCTAGGTTTGTCTTGTATGTGTGTGTCTTTACCAATAATGCGTCTTTAATCGGTTAAATAAAATGCAGTAGACCAAAAGTGCCGCCCACCCACACTGCCCTCCTTTAGGTATCTTACTGCTTGACATTATATTTCGATTAACGGTAGGCATATATAATACCCTATCATAACCATGTGTAATGTGTACCGGAAACGGACATCGGACAGTGATTTAAATTTGTTCTATTCTAAAATAAGATAAAAAAAATGAGTTTCTTTATTTAGAAGTTACATGTCAAATGGTTGAATTGTCACGAGAAAGTGTGTTTATCTCCCAAGTGAAACATGTTTATGGCGAAATTTTATATACAAATATCCCGTCTTCTGACGTGTATAGATTACAAAATGTTTATTTCAAGAAAAAAAAACCCAGTAATAAAGTATATGCATTGCTACGTACAGACGAGTTCCTCGGGACTTTTAGGCGTATGGTTTCCCCTGACAAGAAAGCACTTAACCTTTGGGAGTTGGATTTTGAAATCAGAGTAGGCCTTATTACCGCTGTCAGGGATAAATTTCCTGCAAAACAATAATGCAATTTGCCACGAGCCCGGGTGAAGCAGACATGTGGTAATCCCATTTCATTGCATTTTAGCTGTAAAACGAGCTCTTGCCACTTGATTTGATTCACTTACCCGATGCAATCTATTTTATTATTAGCATTCTCTTTATTTCCATTGTCTCTATAAAACCTATACGGTATAGGTTTTCAACAACCCAGTTGATTATTAGTATAAATCTGTGATCTAATGCTGTATTTTTTTTTTGTTTAATTATTTACTTACTAATTTTTCTATTATACTATTCAAAAAAAGTAGGGGATATTTGATTTTGGGGGCATAATACTAAAATATGCAAATGACTACGAAAAAAGACACTATAGAACCTAACAGAAGAAACATTTCCAGTTACATGTGACGTCCAAACGCACCAATAGCTACCGCACGGAATGCAGGTGATGCTTGGGATCATCATGGGGGTCCAACCCAAGATTTGCACGACTCTGACTTTGAATGTTACAGTCATTGTGGCATTGAATTCCAGGGTGGAAACATCAGTTTAATTGTTTTAGTGACCAGAAAAAAATTTTGATATGCGTCGGCTTACCCAAAATGAAAGGTTACGTGCCCTTGGCATGCTACAGATCGGCACAACACAGGCGGTTGTGGCGCGGACGATGAATGTTTCTCAGTCTGTCATAAGCAGGCTATGGTCCAGATACCGTGATACACAATCTGTACAGGACAGACCACGCTCAGGTCGACCAAGGGCGACAACTCAAGCCCAGGATCGATTTATCCGTACCTTGGCCTTGAGAAATCGTGTCATCACAGCAAATCAGATCAGCGCTCGTCTTCAAACAGACACTGGTGTGAGAGTGAGTGGCCAGACGATTCGGAATCAACTGCATAGGGGTCACCTTCGCGCCCGACGTCCTCGCGTGATCCCTTGTTTGAGAGATCATCACATTCAGGCAAGACGTCGTTGGTGTAGGAATCGTCAACACTGGGATAATCGACGCTGGAGCGATGTGATGTTTTCAGATGAGTCAAGGTTCACTGTTGATTTTTTGGACAGACGTAGGAGGGTGTGGCGTCGTCGAAACGAGCGCTTCCAAGACGTTAACGTCATCAGACATGATCGAATTGGGGGTGGTTCTGTTATGGTGTGGGGAGGCATCACTGTTGCTGGAAGAACGGCTTTACATGTTGTTGCAGGGCGTGTTACAGGCCAGTACTACCGGGACAACATCTTGGCAGTCCATGTTGTGCCGTTCGCACGACGTCATGGCCGCCGTTTCATCTTCCAGGATGACAACGCAAGATGTCACAGGGCCAGGATCGTTACAGGTTACCTCCAACAACAGAACATCACCACATTACCTTGGCCAGCACTGAGTCCCGACCTCTCCCCCATCGAGCATGTCTGGGACATGCTTGGACAGAGGTTACGTCAACGTCAACAACGTCCTGCCAATGTCCAAGAACTTGCTGCTGCGTTGCAACAGGAATGGGACAATCTGGACCAAAATGACCTTAGACGTCTCATTAGGAGTATGCCACGTCGGATCAATGCTTGTTTGGCAAACAGAGGAGGATTTACCCGTTACTGACTTGGTTGTGATGCTGTGGTAACTTTGCTGTTTGACCCCGGGTATCATTTTACCCTTATAATGGTCAGTCTGTGCCTTACTTAGTCTAACGATCATTTGGAATAAATCGATGAATGTGAACTTCATTTCATTTTGTCATTTGTTTCTTCGTCAGTTTCATTAGGTGACTTTAATAACACTTAAAAATCAAATATCCCCTACTTTTTTTGAATAGTATATATTGATTTTACGTGCAAAATGTTAATGCTGAAGATCGTAATTTTGTAACTGAAAAAGAGCCTAATTTTTTGACTATAATACAGTATTATGCATTGTATATTGCTACAATTGCGCTTGCAAAAATGTCAGACCAATAGAAGTTATAGCTATTTTTGCAGATTATTCTAAACTTTTAAACATACATTATGCAAGAGCTAAATCTGTCTATTGCAGGTCTTTCTTTGGGCCTGAAATGTTATCTAAATTATTAATTAGACATTAAATAACCTATCCAGGCCATAATCAACTCTAGATGGCAGCGCTAGCCTGCGATCTTTAGTGGATTGTGAGCCGATTTACTGTATAACTTTCCTTCTCGATTTAACGATTAACTGGATAATCGAGACTATGCTGTTTATTGTACTTACTTTAGTAATGATGACCGAGGCTAGGGGGAAATTTCCGACGCTTAGTTCTCGGTTCATAGTGGATCAATTTGAATGAAATTTTCAGCAAATTACCTTTTCATTATCTAGTTTTTAACTATTATAGTGAGAACTGCCACCTCGTTACCGAATCTCCCATAATGTATCTTTAATATTCAACTTATTTTTTCATAAAACTTAAAGTTTCAGCCTTTCCGTTGGCTTAAAAGTAAAATTTTTTTCACGATTTTATGTCTACATTTTTATGAACAAGACAGAAGTCTTACTTTTTTTAAATGCCTAGTATTAGTATCGAATTAAAAGAATTGTGTAAATATATATCTAATAAATAATCACTGGATATATTGATCCTATTTTATCTTGTCTCTATAATATATGCTCATTCTGTAATGTTGATACTATAATGTTAATTATTTAATGTTTAAAATTCTATAATATATATAGTATATGTTAATTCTATAATGTTATTTCTATAATATATGTCATTTCTATAATAATAATGATATTACTATTAATAATCTTTATTCACAAAAAAACCCATTAAATTTATACAGGAGAGCTCTATGCAGAGGGTGATTACCCAGGGCTCAAGGATTTGGAACCAATTTGTTTTGTGAGATGGGTTAGTACCCACAAACATCTCCACTTAAACAAAAAAATATTAGATTGATTCATTAGTCGGGCCAATCATGCTACCCTAACAATTAGATTTCTACTGTTAATGCTCTCTTAGTACCAGGTTTACCTATTATTGATGATTTGTGTCACCAATGTCATCTGTTGAATCTAAATGACATTTTTCATCTTCAATCATGGTGTTGAATCGTGTTTCCGACTCTGCGACTTTATGCTTATTGTGACGCCTTTTTGGCTCAATTACAGCATCTTTAATCATGATTAAAATCTCAAAACTGTAAAAACTCTAAATGTTTTCTTATCGTCAAACATCTATTCTTACAAACTGCATTTGGTTTTCCGAGATTGTGTTTTCGGGGTTTCAACGCCAAACCTCGTCAGACACGTCATTGTGAAAAATACATAGGGTGCTTAACTTTGAGTATATACATGATTTAAAATTCATTATAGAAATTTGTCGCCTTTAAAAATCTTAGCACTTTATTAAATAGCTTGGTACAGGCCAGATATTAATCCTCTCTGAAAACTTTATTGAGTGAAAACTAAATTTTGAGAGGCTATAGCTTGTTATTTGCAAGAACTGCGACCCATAACTAGCAAACCTTCCTACGTACAAAATGTAACTGACCAGAATAAGCATCATAAATAAATTAAAAGCACCGAAAATTGGTATAAAAATTATAATATTTCGTTTATTCAAACCCAATGTGAAGTATATGGACATCTTTTCAAAGTGTATTGCCCCATGCTTAAAACAAATTCATAATGGTCAAATTGTAAAATAAGTCCTGTTCCGAAAAAGGGTAACCATGATGCTGTCAATGACTATAAGGATAAATGAGGGATAAATTTAGTAGGTATATTTAGCAAATTATTTTCCATAAATAATCGTTAAATTTTAACGGTAATTATTCAGATTATTTTTCATCCTTTTCTGGAGTTAAATCAGGTGATAAGCTCTCGCCCGTCTTGCATGATTTAATAGACCTACTTATATGAACAATAATGCTGTTGATCCAATTATTTATAAAATATTATATTAATTGTATAGTATGTTTCATTCTATAATTATGAGATGCAGACCACATTTACAATTGATTTCTCGACTGATGTCCGGATTGGAATCCGAAAGAATCTAGTTCAGAGCCCTGCACTTTTACTGCGTTCTTCAAAACAATTGTAAATGTTCTAAGAGCATCATAAACCAACATTTCTAGCTTTACAGTTGACAGTTTATATTGCATGTTGTTTTTATTACCACACATTATAACATAAACTTACTGACATTTATGAATATGGCGACAATTTTTGAAACATTCAAATTAAAGGAATGAATGAATGAAATGTGGTTTAATGGCACGTCAGCTCCAACTGGGCTATATTGAGACAATTAAACAACTATCGTAAAAAGAGTTCATATACATATGTGTTATTAAAACAAATATCACATCGCTGTATGTATATAAATATTAAGGTTTTAAAACGATAAAATGATTATATACACAAAGAAAAAAAATAAGCACCCGAGTATTTATTTTTCACTTGTCATATGACTTGTCATACGAAGTTTTGGGTTGAAACCCTGATAATATAACCATGGAAAAACAAATGTGGTTTGCAAGACATAAAGAATTTATCATTTTTTTTTTTTATTTTAATCACCATTATGAAAAGAATTCCAAGATGTCGTATTTGAGCCAAAAAATATGAAGGTGCAGAGTCAAACACAATTCAACATCGCGATGGAAGATGAAAAATGTCATTTAGATTCCACAGAAGACATTAATGACACAAACCATCAATAGCGGGTAAACTCGCCACGTGCCAGGAGGACAACTTTTCTCCACTATGATGCCGTGGCGACCCTGCCTTGGCTGCATTAGGTCCCGACCATAATCCGTTAGAGCATGTTTGGGATTGAACCCACGTGTACATACTCTGACGCAATTGGAGGCATTTCTTCATCGAATTAGCAGCAGTGGAACATTGAGCAGAGCAGACGACTTAATAGAGGAATCAGACGACGAATGGAAGCTGTCATGCGGGCATGTGGTTTACCGACTATATTGATGATCTGTGTCATCAATTTCACAGGCGATACGTTTCAAGTCAGTAGCTTGAAGCGTATATATGGTATTAGTGTCAGTGGCCTGTGGCACGAAGTAACAGTATATTGTCGCATACATAATATATTATGTCAACGCTTGGGCGATATAATATATTATGTCAACGCTTGGAACTAGGATGGAGGTGACTAGGCATGAACTTGCAACGATAGATTTAATTGGCGCTTTGATAACCAATGAATGCTTAGTTTCGATTGTTTTTTTCTTTTCTGTTTTTTCTCTCTTTTCTGTGTCCTAACCCTAACCCTAACCCTAACCGAAAGAAAAGTGCCCTTTTTTGAAATTCTGACATCACAGGTGCCCTTTTTCTGATAAGGATGCCCTCTTTTATTTACAGGGACACTTTCTATGGCTCTGATGACGCGTACATTCCACTGAGTCTACAGGTCTAATATGCTAACACGCTTGGAGCGTCAACACAATATATTATGTCGCCCAAGCGTTGACATAATATATTATGTATGCGACAATATACTGTTACTTCGTGCCACAAGCCACTGACACTAATACCATATATACGCTTCAAGCTACTGACTTGAAACGTGCAGGGTGAATTTCAACTGTGTAATCTAAATGCCATTTTTCATCTTCAATCACGATGCTGAATTGTGTTTCCGACTCTGCGCCTTTATACTTATTGTAACGCCTTTTTTGGCTCAAATACAACATCTTGGAATCATTTTCAAAATCATGATTAAAATCTCAAAACTGGAAAAACTCTAAATGTTTTCTTATCGCCAGATATCTTTTCTTACAAACCGCATTTGGTTTTCCGAGACTATGTTTTGGGTTTTCAACGCCAAACCTCGTAAGACACGTCATTGTGAAAAATACATAGGGTGCTTAACTTATTTCTTTGTGTATATACATGATTTAAAATTCATTATAAAAATGTGTCTCCATTAAAAATCTTAGCACTTTATTAAATAGCTTTGGGACATAAGAGAGCTATAACCTGCCTTTGACTCGTCTCGTGTCTTAGGGGTTCTGACCGACAGAAATGACGACTTAAGGTATAAACAAAAACAACAAAAACATAAAAAATGAAATGTATTCAAAATATATTTTATAACGGACAATCACGTCGCCACATACAGGCAGTTTTACCCGCCGGCCATTTAAAATAACCAGTATTTCCTGGACAAGCAAGATGGTAGCGAGTGTACTTCCGGCCTGTTATCACACACAGGTAAAAATTATGACAGTTATCTGGGTCTGGGAATACACCATCTATAGGACACGTTGTATCATCAGTAGTGACACCTACGAAGGCCCCAAAATCAACTGAAAAGAGAAGTAAACGAGGTTTAAGAAATCAGCTTGTAACAAGTGTGGAAGTATAAATAAAATATAAAATGTGGTACCACCGATCCTAAAGATATGTAAGAACACAGATGTATAATAATCCGTCAGGTGAACAGGTGGAAAAGAGTAAGTTTATCTTGCGTTATGCACGATGGTTGCCACTATTCTTTTAACACTTCGACCAATAAATAACATGGACAATAAATGTTAAACGCAATACTACGTATCGACAGGTATTATAAGTTTTACCTGGTTCATAAAATATACATAATATAGAGATATGTACATTAAATATATGTACGTTATTTCTATAATTGTATGCACTTTTTTAATTTTCAATATAAAACTGACACATGTGTTCGCTCTATGAGGTCTCCTAATATAATACTTTTTATTTCATAAATAACATGAATAAATATCCTTAAATGATATTTAGAAGTAGAGGTACAGTATTCATGACATTGATTGTGTGATCATAATGAGTTATGTTGGTAGCTTCGGTCCCAAATCAATCTGCATCAGTTTGAGAAATAGTGAAGTCATATTCGAAGGAAAGTGATTGTTGTTATTATCTCTTGAATATTTTGACGCGTTGACTGTTATAATTCGTTTTTTTCGTGGATGCGCTATATTCATCATTGCTTGATATTATAAAGATACCCGCGACAGTATTGGACCGTTACATGTAATAGACTAAGGAATAGTAAATCCATAATACTGGGCATTTAATTGTCATAGGGGTGGACATTGTCATCCGGGGCACATGTACTGTGTGTAATTTGTCCCGAGATCACTTGTCCAGGTGTGAGGTGGGCATTTCCCCCCGGGGCACTTTACCTAGGAAGGGAGGGAGGGGGGTGAACGGTTGTCCTGACGGCGATTGTAAGGATAAGTGTTTGTATTAGTAGATAGAGGTGTGTTCAGGCGGCGCGGGGGGGGGGGGGGGCTTTCCTTGGAAGTGGACGTTTGTCCCAGGGGTATTAGGGCCGGCGGTTGTCCTAGAGGATGGACATTTGTCACTAGGGCTTGAGTGTTATCCCTTGATCGGTTGCCCCGGTTGATTTTCCTGTACCCATTATTCTGCGTTGACTGTTATAATTCGTTTTTTTCGTGGATGCGCTATATTCATCATTGCTTGATATTATAAAGATACCCGCGACAGTATTGGACCGTTACATGTAATAGACTAAGGAATAGTAAATCCATAATACTGGGCATTTAATTGTCATAGGGGTGGACATTGTCATCCGGGGCACATGTACTGTGTGTAATTTGTCCCGAGATCACTTGTCCAGGTGTGAGGTGGGCATTTCCCCCCGGGGCACTTTACCTAGGAAGGGAGGGAGGGGGGTGAACGGTTGTCCTGACGGCGATTGTAAGGATAAGTGTTTGTATTAGTAGATAGAGGTGTGTTCAGGCGGCGCGGGGGGGGGGGGGCTTTCCTTGGAAGTGGACGTTTGTCCCAGGGGTATTAGGGCCGGCGGTTGTCCTAGAGGATGGACATTTGTCACTAGGGCTTGAGTGTTATCCCTTGATCGGTTGCCCCGGTTGATTTTCCTGTACCCATTATTCTGCGTTGGTGATTTTTTCGTAGATTTTTGTATGAGACAATAAATCAAATCTAATGCCATCAATTCTCCCCCCAAAATATGACAGTTATAAACATAGCTACTATTATCTAGAGTTAGAAAAAAAATGACTAATATTAAACATAAATAAACTGACAGATAGAAACTGCTTATGGCAGACATAATGGTTTACTGTTAGATTTTTTATTTTATCTTTAAACAGATGAATCACTTTCAAAAAGGCAATAAATGTGATTTATATGGTTCATGCGATAATGAACCCTATATATTATCCGCGTTAAGTGACAATCCGTTCCACAGTTTGGCCTTCTCTTACAACTTTTCAGTAACCCCTGTGACAGCCATAGAGTCTGCCATTAAGGGAAGTCGTACAAGAAGGAGTACGAATATAAGATTAATTAGTTAGCATATATAATGTTATTTATACCTGACATACAACACATATTAAATGTTTATGAGTTAGGTGTGCGTTATAGTAGGCTCGTGTTACATTTTAAGAATATGTTAGGGCACTGCCCTTAGTTGGACTTAAATCAAAACATTTTTAGCTCCCTGTTTTATTTGTTTTCCCAACAGTGGGGTCCGACAGGTGTAATTTAAATAACCACGAAGGATTTGTCAATTTATATATAGGCTATATGTCTGATATAGGTCACACTTTACGCAAAGTGTTCAAAGGAATATGGAAGATAAGGTATAGTGGCTGTAAACAAATAGTTTTGTTAAAACATTTTTGGTCGATGTTAGCCGATATCACCAAGACCCCTGACATGACTTACCACCATTTGATACAATCTGCGTCGTTTTCCATATAGTTCCGTTAAGTTTGGAATAAGAACTTAATTGTATCATTAAAAGCTACTTAACTCATAAAACAGATAGGGGTTATCTAGTTTAAACAAAAGCAATATAGGCCTGCCGTTTGGGAATTAAAAATCAGGTTAATCGAATAGATATGTAGTAAGCTACAACATAATGCTTGATGAGGCGTTTGTTTCCGCGGGTCCGGCGAGTTGACATTCCAAGAAAACCAGTCAGATATATATTTTGAAATCATTCTAGCAATAAATTGACAGCAATCAGAATGTTAGTGAACTTATTAGTAGCAAGCAATCGCTGTGACCAGCACCGATTATGCATATTGCATACTGCTTTCTTGCTTCAGTAAACCGAAACTATGAAGTTATCTGGACGCCACAGCGTAGCACGATTGGGTTGTACCATAAAATAAAGAGTGTACCTGATCCTGATCTAACTGCAGCAGCTGGTTGATTTATAGTTGGTTTTCTTTGTGGTGGCAATACTACTCCTCCGGGTCCATCTTCAGGACGCTGAGATCTAAAGTTCAGAGTCGGAAGAGGAACTGTTGAAGGTTTGATTATCTTATTAATGGTATTCAAAAGAGGGTAGAGTCCTTCGCCACAACTTCCGGTAAAATCGTCCATCTCGACGGACCAGACAAATGCTCCCCCTAATCCTTGTTGCACAATATACCTGGCCTGAAAAAAGTTTTAATGGATTTATAGTTTGTATTGGTGTAGTGCTGTAATGCATTGCAAATTTGTGTAACGCTCAGTGGTCCTATTGTATTTAATGTAACTAAAGACATCTACACATCATAATGAACAGGTTTAGTACATTTCTCAGTGGATTACACCACGCTTGGCATCATGAAAAATACACTTACCCAATTTCAAACATATTTCATCATTCACAGACAATCATCTGTAAAATATTTGCGACTTGTGTCCTTGCCGATAAAAAAAAGAACATTCACCATTATTATTATATATCCCACCCATACTTGTAGTATCGTTACATTCCACCTAGCTATAGTGTTCTCACCTTTATAGCGATACTTTTAGTATCATCATATCCAACCCATTGATCTCCACCGTAAGCATATGGTGATTGTTGTTCTGGTATCCAGACTGATCTCCAACCTTTATATCTTAGATTCTCACAAATCTGTATTTTGTACATAATTAAAAATTTAATTTGAGCTCATTTATAACTAATTTAGATAAAATTGGCCTTAAAGGGACTATACCGTTTTCAAGAGAGTCTCAAAAATAAAAGTCGGAGTACGTATAAAATTTTAGCGTCAAAATATAGAGGAATGGTGTATTTACCTTCTCTCAAATTTCCAGCTCAAAATATAGAGAAATGGTGTATTTACCTTCTCTCAAATTTCCAGCTGAAAATATTGAGTCGTTTGGATGTTAACGTCAAAACTGCTTATCCGGACACGTAACCCTTTTAAGATTTCGGGTCAGTTTTTTCGTTGGGTGACCTGGTAATCGATTCCCGTTCCTCGAGAGGTCTACATAGTGGATGACCCATGTGCTCTACTTGATAACGAAAGGTAAATTTCACCTACACATTTTTTTTATAAAATAAAAGTCTGGTTTTATTAAGACACCGCATAATGCAGCTTGGGACACCGGTTTCCATTTCCAGATGAAGACTGACGGGTTTAAGTTGTTTGAAAACTTATCACGAATATTGAGTTAGTTGCTCGACCCTTAGCTAGAGGATTTTAAGGGATTTTAACCCAAAATTAAGCAGTTTTATTCTCCCAAAAATATCGGGATCAGCCCTTTAACACCACGTGGTCTTCTTTTCTTGAAATGTGTACCCAAATTTACTATACTCTGCATTACATGAAGTGCCAGGGCCCATTAGTTATCAGTTGATGTTGTTCCGATATTTTTTTGAGAACAGTGTTACATTTTAATTTTTTAGTTTAGATCATCAGCACACAGGTGATCCACATATTATCGTATTATTAGAAAAGGAGACTATGGTCGATACTTAATTGTTTTAACGAATTTTCACTTTTTGTTATCTTATGCAATACAAATATCACGGAATTAAATCGTAAGTGGTAATAAGCAAAGAAAACTAAATGTCCTTACCTCAAAGTAAGCGAGGATTCCCTTTTCTCCTGTATAACTACCAGGACGCCCACCAGATGAGGCAGGTGACCCCAATCCATTTATTGCTGAGTTCTTCAAGGTATAACTCATGCCATATGTACCCAGACCAACAATAAGTCTTTCTTTAGGCATACCTTGTCCTAACCAGTAGTTTATAGACCAGATCTATAAATAAAGGCATGGGAAATAATCCTCGAGGCAACGGTTAACGTTTCAACATTAACCGATGTGGTCACTTCTAATTTCATACCCAATGAATGTGGTCACCACCGTAATCCTGTGATCAAGACATTCTTGTTTATTGGGTCCTATATATACATTTAACAAACCATCTTTTTAATTCTTGGTATTTGTAACAGCCATCCGTTCTGTTGGGTTTTATTGGCTAGTGGACTATCGGAAATTAAATTAACTAAAAAATTCAAGGGTTCGATTTAGAGAGTTCAAATAACCCGTGTATTTGGAATGATAAACTAAATGACCACGATAATCGGGAATGGATTTCATAGTTAAACATAGTATTATTGTAGTGCCGGGAAGGAATTGACGTCATGGGTTTATTGTAAACCATAAATTGTATACTTCACGCCCTTCGGAACAAATTTGATAATGAAGAGGGGGGTGTCAGGATAATGAACCAAAATAGGATACCAGACAATTCTGAAGCTAGTGAACACATACATTTGCAAATTATTGTGGAATCTTCAGAAACCCCTTTACAATCTTCAGAGTCGACCAAATCCGACATGCAAGAGGCGTAATGGGGCGTACTAAGAGTGTGTGCAGAACACCTTTAAATTTCACCATCTCGATTTGTAGTTCGTCAATACATATCAATTCACTCTCTTTCCATTTCTCTCCCTTGTCAGTGATGCAGGATGGAGGGGCTGACAAGGAAAGCTGTCTAGTCGTTCGGATGGGACGAAAAACCGAGGTCCCGTGTACACATTGGCGTGCACGTAAAAGATCCCTTGGCAGTTGGAATTCGATATAAGAGTAGGCCGTAGTGCCGCTGCCCGGGCAAAATTTCCCTCATAGCACACTGTATGGCGTATGCCCGTCTTCATTAGCCCAGGTTAGGAGCAGAACAGTAGGACGTTAAACCCCATTTCATTTCATTTCATTTAAGAAGACTTTGCATTTAAGTAAACTTACCTTATTTTGTGTTCCCAGAAAATTCTTAAGAACGTTCTTGTGCGTAGATTTTAAGTAGACTTCATTGTAAGCACAAGAACGTTATTATGCGTTCCAAGAAAAAACTTGAGCACAACTTCGTTTTTAAACATAGTCAATCTAAGCACAAGTCCCAAGCAAGGTAGGCCTATACGGCTTGCTTACCAACCTTAAGTCTGTTTCTGCTTCAAAAAGATGGCTGACCGTAGAGTTATTCGACGGCATTTCCGACACCTTTTGATACCAAAGAGACAATTACAAGACAGAAAAAATCCTTCTCCAGAAGAAATTTCAAATTAAGAATGCTATAGAAAATTTCGCTTCTAGGCCTATCCTTAAACCATTTGATTTATTTGCCAATTAGTAAACAATAGGCTACAGACACACAGGCTACTTTAAGATCAGGCACTCTCACAATTATTCAGTTAGTTTGTATGTGTCTGCGTTTTTTTTTTATCTTGTGGCACATTTTATTTATATGTGTAGGCCTATAGGGGACATGTCAAATGCATCATAGATAATACCGTATGATTGCCGACTCGTCTTTAGCCCTTTACGTGATGTTGCGTTCTGGTTCGTGCGCATATTTTTTTGCGCAGGGGGGGTTGTTTACTTCCGGTCGAGCTTTCGACAGTACGTACGCACAGTGACACGCGAGATTGACATTTTTGAAACTTACGTTTATGAAATTAATAAAATGAACACGTATATAAAAATTATATGAAAAAAAAGAACAAGATATCTCCTTCCAAAATATTTTTAGATTATTGCAAAAGATGAAATAGCTACTGTGTGACGTTAAGTTGAAAAAAGGTTACAAATGGGCAAAAAATGCCTTTCTTCATTCATGAATCTTGTACCGTACCAATTTACACTAAAATTAGGAAATATTTTTGATATAGAGATAATACTTCAAACACCTTTATTTTTATTTTTCTAATACTTCAAATGTTCTACAATTTAATTTGCAGAAGGAAAAAGGTTATATTGTGAGCTAACTAACCCTCACCTCTGTGCCACACACAGGCCTACGGTATAGGCCTATCTATAGTATGATTAATAAAATTAGATGTTGCATTTTATTATCAATTGCATGGTATATTAGAACAGTTTTAAAAATCTTGTTTATATTCAAATGTGCATTTTTTTTAATAAATTCAGCTTTGTTTGTATACTTTAGTTGATAAAGATGTAAATATCCCTACAAAATTCTTTTCCAATCTAGGCCTAATTAATAATTTTAGAAAATGGCCATTTATTTATTTTAAGTCCCTCTGACGCTCTGTCATTTAATTTAGTTAATTTTATAAATGCAGACCCCCCCCCCCCCAAAAAAAAAAAAAAAATACACACATACTTTTTTTTCAGCTTGCACAACTGGGAAAAAGTTTACTTATATAAATCCACCCCAATGTAAGCAATTATTTCATAGTCTTTTTGATCTAGGCTTTGTTGAGAAATTAAATTAGCTTCAGTAGATATAACAATTATATATAAGGAAAAAGAAAACACAATTAGTATTAAATAAAAAAGGAATTATTGCTTTAGTTATCAATGAAAAGGAATTTTTGTTCTAAAATAGATTCTTCCAGGAATCCTGTACATTAAAAGATTTACAAGAGTTGATAAAGGCAACTTCATCCTTGATATCTGATATTTCAATGTTGGCCACACCAATTTGATTTCCTGTTCTTCGGGCTTCGATATAAAAATAAATAGCTAATTAAATCATGTGAAAGATGTTTTGTTTAAAAATTTGGAACTATAAGCTTTTGAACAGTACAGCCAAGTACTTTTGGTGTTTAAATAGATGTATGTATTTTTCCAGAAGAACCAAATAAATAAATATAATGAACGTCCATTTCTATAGCGCAAAAACTGTGTTCATAGCGCTTGGCAAAACATACCTACACGAAGTCTTTAGCTCTTAGTTATCACTTGTTTGTAACAGATGAGTTTTTAAAAATTGTAAGGCACTACATTTATCTCATCATGTTGTTTATATGAATATATGATTACGGTATCCAATATCATTCATGTCATTAACATTTAACTTGTTTGCATACTTGACAAATTAGCCTATAGATCTAGTCAAATTTTTTTACAGAGTTACTTCGTGTAACCGGGGTAATTAACAAGACTGTTTTGTTAGGGTTGTTTTAAAAAAAAAAAAAATTAAAACACGTCATCCAAGCGAGAACCAAAATATATTTCTTTATATCCTAAATTAAAATAAAACAATAACAATAGACATAAATTTGAAGGGGAATTATGTAAGATTTAGATAAAGAGCTGGTCGTTCTCGTTATTAACTATAACATTTCAAAAATAGATAATGCAAATTGAATATATTGAAAATTTACCACCATACCGTTCTAATCTATTTAAAATCTGAGCAATCAGATGGCATCGAGAGTTGATTATGGTCTTTTCATGTTAATAAATGTCTAATTGATAATTTACATAACATTAAGGCCCAAAGAAAGACCTGCAATAAGCAGATTTAGCTCTTACATCATGCCTGTTTAACATTTAAAAACGCATCTTTAATTAACAATACTTTTATGATAAATTAATAAATGTATTATTAAATAAAGCGATCAGACAATGTTAATGTTACATAATTGGATGAATAATTATATAATTTATAGGCACCTTATTAGATTGAAATACCAACTCTTTCTTCCTCAACTGATAAGATTAAATTATTTAAATCAAAAAATGCAATAGCCTAATATTATTGTTAAGATTAACTTATTTAATTGAAACAAAAATTGTAGGTTATATTTTTAATGATTAATTTAATTACATGGAACAGTAAACCGGCAACTATTTTTAAATATTAATTTTTCTCCAGAACCGTGTTATTTCCTAAAAAGCCATACATCTCAGCATTGTAACAAAACCAATCTTATCAATATCGGAGCAAAATTGACTGAATTCTGTAACACCAACTGGCAGATCCCTTTTTTGCGAAAATTGGTCATTTGGCTTCAATTCTCAACCTATTTAACCATCAACATAACCATACAAACACATTACACATAGCTTGAATGGTTTATTTTCTGATGTTTGAAATACATAAAATTAAATAATTATGCTTAATTCAACTATACAAAATTAAAATCAATAATGATATAATACAATCAAACAATTTAAACCAAATCCCTTGTTGAGTATTAAAATAAAACAAATAAAATAATGAAAATAATAATATCCCCCCCTCCCCCCCCCCCAAAAAAAAATGAAATAAAAAAAAAAAAAAAATATAAATAAATAGATACATAAAATAAAATACTTTATCAATATATTAATGTCTAGTGTCTCAATATTTATACCCCCTCCCCCACCCACACACACACACACAATATGAAAAGAAGTAAATAACATAAATAAAACATACAATTATTTATCAGTATCACAATAAATCAACATGAAATATATTTGCTTCACAAGCTGGCACTCCTCTAGGCCCCTAGGTAGCAAACAAAAGACGGGTACCAGTACGTTCTGCTGAAAATACAAAAGATTTTTAAAAAATTGTGTAATTAAAAGCTTATATATAGCCAACACAGCAATGTTATTATTCATACCAAACTGTATTTTATATATTTACGATTTATTAATGATCTGCAAGTATTATTTTACAAATTAATGAATTGAAAACTCTTATTTTGCCGATTTTTAAAAGTAGGTCAAAGCTGTCAAACTTTGCCTTAACTGGACAACACACGTGTCGAGATTTTCATGAAATGTAATACTTATTTATAATACAATATAATATCAAAATTATAAGATATTCATTTTTATTCTTACCTCGAACATTGCTTCTATTTCTCGTTACCATTTAACCAGATGATGCCACATTTAATACTACAAGAAAGCGCTAAATAAAAATATCGCTACTGGGCCTATAGTAAACAAACAGCGAGAACAGAAGACCGGAAGTGATCAACCACCTTTCTCGCCGTTTCACGCGTTTCGCAACATAACGTCGAGAATTCATGAGTCGGCAATCATACGGTATTATCTATGAATGCATCTAAATCAACCATATATATATATATGACGTCAATGAAGCAGACGACAAATTTATGACGTAATTCGCATACCAAAGTTATTTTTATGACGTTAAAGAGCATCGTAGTCTCAGTTTATGGTAAACTTTACCAGTCACAATGTGCTTAGACTTATACTTGACTTGTGCTTACGTAAGGACGGTATTTTTATAAGTTTCTTACGTAAGAAAAAGTGAAGCATGACTTTGTGCTTACTTTAAGAATTTTCTAGGAACCGGGCCCAGGTCTGTTCTTTCGTCAGCTTGTTTAGTTTGATGCGTTGCTGCATATTCAGGATATGTTTATAGAAATTAAGAGAAAATATATTTTAATTTGGTCGGGGAAAGGTCCCTATCGAAAGTACATATCTTTCGGCGTTTCCATCTGCTCTTCATCTTTCACATGCACTCCAGTGTGTATATGACTAGGTATCGCTTTCCTTGTCGTTCCGCTAGCGCTACACTTGACAAATGGGCACTAGACTTGGAAAGGTGTATATGGCTTGATCGGTGATTAGAGGACAATTCTTGTACAAGAATACTATGCACCAGCTCCATATTATCTTGATTCTCGCTTGATGATCAAATCTCAGCGAGGCCTTAAAAAGGCAAGATAAAAAATAGACATTTCAGACTAAAGATATTGGAATAGTATACACGTGGTTTCACATATAGATTATTTCTTCATATTGATAATGAGCGTTTAATCCAACCAGCTGATGATCTCTCACAACATGTGGAAATATATACACCATTAGCTAAACACGATTTACATATAACAAGATAATATCTAAAAACATAATATAACTTACATCGTTGTTATTTGGTTAGTTCAGAGGGTTTAAGGGATTTAAGGATATCAGATTCCACAGTTAATCTTAACTTGTGTTATCACAATTCTGTTTAGTTTGGAATTGCCTTGAAGAGAAGAACAAGTTAAAGATCTTCAAAATGTTTCGGCTTGTTATCCTTGTCGCTATTTTAGGAGTCAGTCAGGCAATAGTTTGCACTCCATTTTTATGCGCCGGTGCCAAATTCGATACTACACAATGTAAAGGCTCTGTCATTAAAAATGGTGGATTTTGTGGATGTACCGACGCCTGTGCCAAGGTAAAAAAGTATATAATACACACTGTTGAACCCTAAAAGATTAGCGATTTGATGTATTCGTTTTGGATGTCTTAACAGTCAAATCATTCAAGAGTTATGATTAGTGGAATGAAGTGTAGTCTATAAACCAGACCTTTTACTCGTACGGAATTGTATTTAGCTCAAGATTAATTGAAGTAAAATTGAAAGTTAAGACGGAATTAAACTGGTCATTCAATCTAATTAATATTCGACTTTCTATACGGGTTTTAATTCTGGTTGGCATACATAAAGATCTAACTACTTTAGTTTTAAAATGCGGTGGCCCAGTGAGTGAGACGTGTTCGATCCCAGTATTGGCCTAGAAAGTTCATCGGAATTTTCCGGCGTGGTTCCTTCTGATCAGTGATGTAGGACGGAGGGCATGGCAAGGGACAACGTATAGTCGTACAGATGGGACGAAAAACTGAAGCCCCGTGTACATATTGGCATGCATGTAAAAGAGCCCTTGACGGTGGAATTCGACCTAAGAGTAGGTCGTAGCCCCACTGTCCGGGCAAAATTTTCCTCATACCACACTGCATGGAGTAGCCTATGCCAGTCTTTATTAGTCTAGTCGGTGCAGAAAAACAAGACCTTAAACCCCATTTCATTTCAAAGTATAAGTTACTGTCCTTGGCTAAAACCATTCTTACACAAACCCAAGCCTCTCTTCATACCAGGTCCAGCCGAGGACAACGTGAATGTAAAATATAGATAAACAAGAAACAAAATTTTAGTTCGACAGTCTATCCATTAGTCACTAACAATCATGTGTCCGGGTATGCTAACATCTAATGCCGCTTAATCGAGAAATTTCAAATTGATGATGTACTGTTTGATTTAATAACGCAGGTAGAAGGTGAAGATTGTCAAGCTACCGTCTCTATTTTTCATGGAAGTCCTCCAATAGGCAAATGTGATGACGGTTTAAAATGTGTTGCATGAGTCACTTTTTACGCTAGTTTGCCTGTAAAAGAGTCAATTATTATTCGATTTTCATAAAAGTGACACCATTTGATGTGTAATGTCAATTTTAACTAGGTTAAACCAATTTAACATTTTCAATATCACCGGAAATGACGTAATTTGGGCAAAAATTGTATTTATAGCCTTCGAAACCAGTAATTTATTCAAATGAGTCATATTTGTTATTTGTTTAAAATTTTGATATTTGATTCAAATGAACTAATACAATGAACCCTTACGATCATATAGATATCACAAAATGGTTTCTAACTTGTTCAGTTGCGGAGAAATAGGCAATTTTCAACAGGTCACTTTTTAAGGTTTTTTGTCAATAAAAGTGTCAATTATTATTCGATTTTCATGAAATTTTCATTGTGTGATACCTAATGCCATTTACGATTTCATACAAGTAATTTAAGATTTTCATTATCACCGGAAGTAACGTCATTTTGGCAAAAACTGTATTTTTAGCCTTCAAAACAGATATTTTATTCAAATGAATCAGATTTGTAATGTTTTTAAAATTATGATATTTGATTCCAATCAACAAATAGAATGAACTCATTCGATCATACAGATACCTCAAAATGGTTTCTAACTTGTACGGTTGCAGAGAAATAGGCGATTTTCTACAAGTCATTTTTCAAGGTTTTTGGTCTATAAAGGTGGCAACTATTATAGGATTTACATAAAATTTTCACCATGTGATGATGCTATTTCTGATTTCATAAACCAATTTAACATTTTCATTATCACCGGAAGTAATGTAATTTTGGTACCGGAAGTGACATAAGTTCAAGGGTAACGTGGCACCGGTGAAACCCGTCATTACTGCTTCGCAGTTCTAGTTAGGGTTTCACACTGCGTAGCTTGTGTGAAACACTATTGTTTTTGTTAAAATTATTATTCTTATTATTATTATTCTTCTTTTGTTTTGAGTAGATCTCAGCAACTGATTGTCGGATCGTTACGATTTCTTCGGTTTTATCGGAAAAGTGGGTGTGACTTAGAGGATAAAGCTATTTTGAACGTTCTGCGACAATGCGAAATGTCCGAAATCACCGAAGCTATCGTTTTTAGAAATATTGCAGTAATTTTAACAATAATCATTGGATTTTAACTTTCGATGCATTTTGGCATAGCCGGAGACGGGGCACATAGCTACGCTACTTTTGATTTTTGATTTTCGGCAAATCTTCGCAGATATTAGGCGCTAAATTTAGAAAATTTAAATTTTTACAAAAAACTTTTTTATTTATGAATATTTTTTAATCGTGTTTTACACAAATATAACGAGTCCTGTGACTTGGGCAAAAATGTGAAAATTTTTTGTCTCGGTAATTTTCCTTGGCCCCCATTGGCTAATTCAGTTTTTCAGTCCTAGATTAATTATTTATTGTTCGATTTGTATAAAACAAAGTTCATATGCCCCGTTGTCTCAATTGTCATTTTTTTTGTTACCAATAGTGTTATCTGTCGGCACCGGAAGTGGCGTAAATTGACAAAAAACTACAATTTTGACAGTTAGGTACCATTTTTCGAAAGCAAATATTATTTTTTTCAAATCTGGTATAACTGAAATTGTGCGCCCTTTAAAGGCGCACAAAATGTTGGGACCATTTTTTTTAATTTCGATTCCGTTTTCGGGCTATTTCGATTAAAAGGTGAAAAAAGGTGTAAAATTAAGCTATTTACAACCCATTCAGCGTTTTCATATTTTAAAATATTACTTCGTAACTTTCATAAACTCGTAGCAATAATCTATACGGAGAGAATGTATGTGAAAATTAATTTGTAATATGCGCAGTTGCCGAGAAATGGGCAATTTTGCATGAGTCACTTTTTACGCTAGTTTGCCTGTAAAAGAGTCAATTATTATTCGATTTTCATAAAAGTGACACCATTTGATGTGTAATGTCAATTTTAACTAGGTCAAACCAATTTAACATTTTCAATATCACCGGAAATGACGTAATTTGGGCAAAAATTGTATTTATAGCCTTCGAAACCAGTAATTTATTCAAATGAGTCATATTTGTTATTTGTTTAAAATTTTGATATTTGATTCAAATCAACTAATACAATGAACCCTTACGATCATATAGATATCACAAAATGGTTTCTAACTTGTTCAGTTGCGGAGAAATAGGCAATTTTCAACAGGTCACTTTTTAAGGTTTTTTTGTCAAAAAAAGTGTCAATTATTATTCGATTTTCATGAAATTTTCACTGTGTGATACATAATGCCATTTACGATATCATACAAGTAATTTAAGATTTTCATTATCACCGGAAGTAACGTCATTTTGGCAAAAACTGTATTTTTAGCCTTCAAAACAGATATTTTATTCAAATGAATCAGATTTGTAATGTTTTTAAAATTATGATATTTGATTCCAATCAACAAATAGAATGAACTCATTCGATCATACAGATACCTCAAAATGGTTTCTAACTTGTACGGTTGCAGAGAAATAGGCGATTTTCTACAAGTCATTTTTCAAGGTTTTTGGTCTATAAAGGTGGCAATTATTATAGGATTTACATAAAATTTTCAACATGTGATGATGCTATTTCTGATTTCATAAACCAATTTAACATTTTCATTATCACCGGAAGTAATGTAATTTTGACAGGATCACTGACATGTAGCAAATGAATTGATTGCTGGATTTGGTTGTTTCTGCGTCCATTTTATTTCATGTGTGCAATGCTTATGTGGAAACCTGTTTAACGGTTTCATTGGTACCGGAAGTGACATAAGTTCAAGGGTAACGTGGCACCGGTGAAACCCGTCATTACTGCTTCGCAGTTCTAGTTATTATTATTCTTCTTTTGTTTTGAGTAGATCTCAGCAACTGATTGTCGGATCGTTACGATTTCTTCGGTTTTATCGGAAAAGTGGGTGTGACTTAGAGGATAAAGCTATTTTGAACGTTCTGCGACAATGCGAAATGTCCGAAATCACCGAAGCTATCGTTTTTAGAAATATTGCAGTAATTTTAACAATAATCATTGGATTTTAACTTTCGATGCATTTTGGCATAGCCGGAGACGGGGCACATAGCTACGCTACTTTTGATTTTTGATTTTCGGCAAATCTTCGCAGATATTAGGCGCTAAATTTAGAAAATTTAAATTTTTACAAAAAACTTTTTTATTTATGAATATTTTTTAATCGTGTTTTACACAAATATAACGAGTCCTCTGACTTGGGCAAAAATGTGAAAAATTTTTGTCTCGGTAATTTTCCTTGGCCCCCATTGGCTAATTCAGTTTTTCAGTCCTAGATTAATTATTTATTGTTCGATTTGTATAAAACAAAGTTCATATGCCCCGTTGTCTCAATTGTCATTTTTTTTGTTACCAATAGTGTTATCTGTCGGCACCGGAAGTGGCGTAAATTGACAAAAAACTACAATTTTGACAGTTAGGTACCATTTTTCGAAAGCAAATATTATTTTTTTCAAATCTGGTATAACTGAAATTGTGCGCCCTTTAAAGGCGCACAAAATGTTGGGACCATTTTTTTTAATTTCGATTCCGTTTTCGGGCTATTTCGATTAAAAGGTGAAAAAAGGTGTAAAATTAAGCTATTTACAACCCATCCAGCGTTTTCATATTTTAAAATATTACTTCGTAACTTTCATAAACTCGTAGCAATAATCTATACGGAGAGAATGTATGTGAAAATTAATTTGTAATATGCGCAGTTGCCGAGAAATGGGCAATTTTGCATGAGTCACTTTTTACGCTAGTTTGCCTGTAAAAGAGTCAATTATTATTCGATTTTCATAAAAGTGACACCATTTGATGTGTAATGTCAATTTTAACTAGGTCAAACCAATTTAACATTTTCAATATCACCGGAAATGACGTAATTTGGGCAAAAATTGTATTTATAGCCTTCGAAACCAGTAATTTATTCAAATGAGTCATATTTGTTATTTGTTTAAAATTTTGATATTTGATTCAAATCAACTAATACAATGAACCCTTACGATCATATAGATATCACAAAATGGTTTCTAACTTGTTCAGTTGCGGAGAAATAGGCAATTTTCAACAGGTCACTTTTTAAGGTTTTTTTGTCAATAAAAGTGTCAATTATTATTCGATTTTCATGAAATTTTCACTGTGTGATACATAATGCCATTTACGATATCATACAAGTAATTTAAGATTTTCATTATCACCGGAAGTAACGTCATTTCGGCAAAAACTGTATTTTTAGCCTTCAAAACAGATATTTTATTCAAATGAATCAGATTTGTAATGTTTTTAAAATTATGATATTTGATTCCAATCAACAAATAGAATGAACTCATTCGATCATACAGATACCTCAAAATGGTTTCTAACTTGTACGGTTGCAGAGAAATAGGCGATTTTCTACAAGTCATTTTTCAAGGTTTTTGGTCTATAAAGGTGGCAATTATTATAGGATTTACATAAAATTTTCAACATGTGATGATGCTATTTCTGATTTCATAAACCAATTTAACATTTTCATTATCACCGGAAGTAATGTAATTTTGACAGGATCACTGACATGTAGCAAATGAATTGATTGCTGGATTTGGTTGTTTCTGCGTCCATTTTATTTCATGTGTGCAATGCTTATGTGGAAACCTGTTTAACGGTTTCATTGGTACCGGAAGTGACATAAGTTCAAGGGTAACGTGGCACCGGTGAAACCCGTCATTACTGCTTCGCAGTTCTAGTTCTTATTATTATTATTATTCTTCTTTTGTTTTGAGTAGATCTCAGCAACTGATTGTCGGATCGTTACGATTTCTTCAGTTTTACTGAAAAAGTGGGTGTGACTTAGAGGATAAAGCTATTTTGAACGTTCTGCGACAATGCGAAATGTCCGAAATCACCGAAGCTATCGTTTTTAGAAATATTGCAGTAATTTTAACAATAATCATTGGATTTTAACTTTCGATGCATTTTGGCATAGCCGGAGACGGGGCACATAGCTACGCTACTTTTGATTTTTGATTTTCGGCAAATCTTCGCAGATATTAGGCGCTAAATTTAGAAAATTTAAATTTTTACAAAAAACTTTTTTATTTATGAATATTTTTTAGTCGTGTTTTACACAAATATAACGAGTCCTCTGACTTGGGCAAAAATGTGAAAATTTTTTGTCTCGGTAATTTTCCTTGGCCCCAATTGGCTAATTCAGTTTTTCAGTCCTAGATTAATTATTTATTGTTCGATTTGTATAAAACAAAGTTCATATGCTCCGTTGTCTCAATTGTCATTTTTTTTGTTACCAATAGTGTTATCTGTCGGCACCGGAAGTGGCGTAAATTGACAAAAAACTACAATTTTGACAGTTAGGTACCATTTTTCGAAAGCAAATATTATTTTTTTCAAATCTGGTATAACTGAAATTGTGCGCCCTTTAAAGGCGCACAAAATGTTGGAACCAGTTTTTTTAATTTCGATTCCGTTTTCGGGCTATTTCGATTAAAAGGTGAAAAAAGGTGTAAAATTAAGCTATTTACAACCCATCCAGCGTTTTCATATTTTAAAATATTACTTCGTAACTTTCATAAACTCGTAGCAATAATCTATACGGAGAGAATGTATGTGAAAATTAATTTGTAATATGCGCAGTTGCCGAGAAATGGGCAATTTTGCATGAGTCACTTTTTACGCTAGTTTGCCTGTAAAAGAGTCAATTATTATTCGATTTTCATAAAAGTGACACCATTTGATGTGTAATGTCAATTTTAACTAGGTCAAACCAATTTAACATTTTCAATATCACCGGAAATGACGTAATTTGGGCAAAAATTGTATTTATAGCCTTCGAAACCAGTAATTTATTCAAATGAGTCATATTTGTTATTTGTTTAAAATTTTGATATTTGATTCAAATGAACTAATACAATGAACCCTTACGATCATATAGATATCACAAAATGGTTTCTAACTTGTTCAGTTGCGGAGAAATAGGCAATTTTCAACAGGTCACTTTTTAAGGTTTTTTGTCAATAAAAGTGTCAATTATTATTCGATTTTCATGAAATTTTCATTGTGTGATACCTAATGCCATTTACGATTTCATACAAGTAATTTAAGATTTTCATTATCACCGGAAGTAACGTCATTTTGGCAAAAACTGTATTTTTAGCCTTCAAAACAGATATTTTATTCAAATGAATCAGATTTGTAATGTTTTTAAAATTATGATATTTGATTCCAATCAACAAATAGAATGAACTCATTCGATCATACAGATACCTCAAAATGGTTTCTAACTTGTACGGTTGCAGAGAAATAGGCGATTTTCTACAAGTCATTTTTCAAGGTTTTTGGTCTATAAAGGTGGCAACTATTATAGGATTTACATAAAATTTTCACCATGTGATGATGCTACTTCTGATTTCATAAACCAATTTAACATTTTCATTATCACCGGAAGTAATGTAATTTTGGTACCGGAAGTGACATAAGTTCAAGGGTAACGTGGCACCGGTGAAACCCGTCATTACTGCTTCGCAGTTCTAGTTCTTATTATTATTATTATTATTCTTTTGTTTTGAGTAGATCTCAGCAACTGATTGTCGGATCATTACGATTTCTTCGGTTTTATCGGAAAAGTGGGTGTGACTTAGAGGATAAAGCTATTTTGAACGTTCTGCGACAATGCGAAATGTCCGAAATCACCGAAGCTATCGTTTTTAGAAATATTGCAGTAATTTTAACAATAATCATTGGATTTTAACTTTCGATGCATTTTGGCATAGCCGGAGACGGGGCACATAGCTACGCTACTTTTGATTTTTGATTTTCGGCAAATCTTCGCAGATATTAGGCGCTAAATTTAGAAAATTTAAATTTTTACAAAAAACTTTTTTATTTATAAATATTTTTTAATCGTGTTTTACACAAATATAACGAGTCCTCTGACTTGGGCAAAAATGTGAAAATTTTTTGTCTCGGTAATTTTCCTTGGCCCCCATTGGCTAATTCAATTTTTCAGTCCTAGATCAATTATTTATTGTTCGATTTGTATAAAACAAAGTTCATATGCCCCGTTGTCTCAATTGTCATTTTTTTTGTTACCAATAGTGTTATCTGTCGGCACCGGAAGTGGCGTAAATTGACAAAAAACTACAATTTTGACAGTTAGGTACCATTTTTCGAAAGCAAATATTAGTTTTTTCAAATCTGGTATAACTGAAATTGTGCGCCCTTTAAAGGCGCACAAAATGTTGGGACCATTTTTTTTAATTTCGATTCCGTTTTCGGGCTATTTCGATTAAAAGGTGAAAAAAGGTGTAAAATTAAGCTATTTACAACCCATTCAGCGTTTTCATATTTTAAAATATTACTTCGTAACTTTCATAAACTCGTAGCAATAATCTATACGGAGAGAATGTATGTGAAAATTAATTTGTAATATGCGCAGTTGCCGAGAAATGGGCAATTTTGCATGAGTCACTTTTTACGCTAGTTTGCCTGTAAAAGAGTCAATTATTATTCGATTTTCATAAAAGTGACACCATTTGATGTGTAATGTCAATTTTAACTAGGTCAAACCAATTTAACATTTTCAATATCACCGGAAATGACGTAATTTGGGCAAAAATTGTATTTATAGCCTTCGAAACCAGTAATTTATTCAAATGAGTCATATTTGTTATTTGTTTAAAATTTTGATATTTGATTCAAATCAACTAATACAATGAACCCTTACGATCATATAGATATCACAAAATGGTTTCTAACTTGTTCAGTTGCGGAGAAATAGGCAATTTTCAACAGGTCACTTTTTAAGGTTTTTTTGTCAAAAAAAGTGTCAATTATTATTCGATTTTCATGAAATTTTCACTGTGTGATACATAATGCCATTTACGATATCATACAAGTAATTTAAGATTTTCATTATCACCGGAAGTAACGTCATTTTGGCAAAAACTGTATTTTTAGCCTTCAAAACAGATATTTTATTCAAATGAATCAGATTTGTAATGTTTTTAAAATTATGATATTTGATTCCAATCAACAAATAGAATGAACTCATTCGATCATACAGATACCTCAAAATGGTTTCTAACTTGTACGGTTGCAGAGAAATAGGCGATTTTCTACAAGTCATTTTTCAAGGTTTTTGGTCTATAAAGGTGGCAATTATTATAGGATTTACATAAAATTTTCAACATGTGATGATGCTATTTCTGATTTCATAAACCAATTTAACATTTTCATTATCACCGGAAGTAATGTAATTTTGACAGGATCACTGACATGTAGCAAATGAATTGATTGCTGGATTTGGTTGTTTCTGCGTCCATTTTATTTCATGTGTGCAATGCTTATGTGGAAACCTGTTTAACGGTTTCATTTGTACCGGAAGTGACATAAGTTCAAGGGTAACGTGGCACCGGTGAAACCCGTCATTACTGCTTCGCAGTTCTAGTTAGGGTTTCACACTGCGAAGCTTGTGTGAAACACTATTGTTTTTGTTAAAATTATTATTAGGGTTTCACACTGCGTAGCTTGTGTGAAACACTATTGTTTTTGTTAAAATTATTATTCTTATTATTATTATTAGGGTTTCACACTGCGAAGCTTGTGTGAAACACTATTGTTTTTGTTAAAATTATTATTCTTATTATTATTATTATTCTTCTTTTGTTTTGAGTAGATCTCAGCAACTACTTGTCGCATCGTTACGATTTCTTCGGTTTTACTGGGAAAGTGGGTGTGACTTAGAGGATAAAGCTATTTTGAACGTTCTGCGACAATGCGAAATGTCCGAAATCACCGAAGTTATCGTTTTTACAAATATTGCGGTAATTTTAACAATAATCATGGGATTTTAACTTTCGATACATTTTGGCATAGCTGGAGACAGGGCACATAGCTGCGCTACTTTCGATTTTTGATTTTCAGCAAAAATTCGAAGATATTAGGCGCCAAATTTCGGAAATTTCAAATTTTACAAAAAACTTTTTTATTGATGAATATTTTTTACTCGTGTTGTGCACAGAATTAAAGAGTCATCTGACTTGCGCAAAAATGTTAAAATTTTTTGTCTCAGTAATTTTCCTTGGCCTCCATTGGCTAATTCAGTTTTTCAGTCCTAGCTTAATTTTTTATTGTTCGATTTGTATAAAACAAAGTTCATATGCTTCGTTGTCTCAATTGTCATTTTTTTTATTACCAAAAGTGTTATCTGTCGGCACCGGAAGTGGCATAATTTTACCAAAAACTACAATTTTGACAGTTAGGTACCATTTTTTGAAAACAAATATTATTTTTTTGAAAAATTATATGACTCAAAGAGTGTGTCCTTTAAAGGCGCAAAAAATGTCGGAAGCAGTTTTTTTAATTTCTTTTTCATTTTCTAGCAAATTGGATTAAGAGGTGAAAAAAGGCGTAAAATTGACCTATTTACAACTCATTCAGGCTTTTCAGATTTTAAAATATTTTTACGTAACTTTTATAAACTTGTAGCTATAATCCATACGAAGAGAATGTATGTGAAAATTAGTTTGTAATATAAGCAGTTGCCGAGAAATAGGCAATTTTGCATGAGTCACTTTTCACGTAATTTTGGCTGTAAAAGAATCAATTATTATTCGATTTTCAATTTTCTTTCGCCATTGGATGCCTAATGCCATAGTGGACTATGTCAAACCATTTTACCCCTTGCGCTGCCACCGGAAATGACGTCATTTGCTCAAAACTTAAATTTTAGCCTTCAAAAAACAATATTTTATTCAAATGATTCGTATTTGTTATTTTTTTCAAATTATGATATTTGATTCTATTGATCAAATAGATTGAACCCATACGATCATACAGATACCACAAAATGGTTTCTAACTTGTACGGTTGCAGAGAAATGGGCGATTTTCCTTAAGTCACTTTTCAAGGTTTTTGGTCTATAAAAGTGTCAGTTATTATTCGATTTTCATAAAATTTTCACCATATGATATCTTGTGTCATTTATGATTTCATAGAACTAATTTAACATTTTCATTATCACCGGAAGTAACGTCATTTTGGCAAAAACTGTATTTTTAGCCTTCAAAACAGATATTTTTTTCAAATGAGTCTTATTTGTATTGTTTTTAAAATTATGATATTTGATTCCAATCAGCAAATAGATTGAACCCATACGATCATACAGATACCAGAAAATGGTTTCTAACTTGTACGGTTGCAGAGAAATAGGCGATTTTCTACAAGTCACTTTTCAAGGTTTTTGGTCTATAAAAGTGGCAATTGTTATTCGATTTACATACAATTTTCACCATGTGATGCCCTATGTCATTTCTGATTTCATAAAAGTAATTGAACATTTTCATTATCACCGGAAGTACAGTACACTTACATGTAACAAATGTATAAAATGAATTGATATTGCTGGATTTTGTTGATTCGGCGTCCATTTTATTTGATGTGTGCAATGCTTATGTGGAAACCTGTTTAATGGTTTCATTGGTACGGGAAGTAACATGTTTAGGGTAAAGTGGCACCGGTGAAACCCGTCATTACTGCATCGCAGTTCTAGTTATTATTATTATTCTTCTTTTGTTTTGAGTAGATCTCAGCAACTACTTGTCGCATCGTTACGATTTCTTCGGTTTTACTGGGAAAGTGGGTGTGACTTAGAGGATAAAGCTATTTTGAACGTTCTGCGACAATGCGAAATGTCCGAAATCACCGAAGTTATCGTTTTTACAAATATTGCGGTAATTTTAACAATAATCATGGGATTTTAACTTTCGATACATTTTGGCATAGCTGGAGACAGGGCACATAGCTGCGCTACTTTCGATTTTTGATTTTCAGCAAAAATTCGAAGATATTAGGCGCCAAATTTCGGAAATTTCAAATTTTACAAAAAACTTTTTTATTGATGAATATTTTTTACTCGTGTTGTGCACAGAATTAAAGAGTCATCTGACTTGCGCAAAAATGTTAAAATTTTTTGTCTCAGTAATTTTCCTTGGCCTCCATTGGCTAATTCAGTTTTTCAGTCCTAGCTTAATTTTTTATTGTTCGATTTGTATAAAACAAAGTTCATATGCTTCGTTGTCTCAATTGTCATTTTTTTTATTACCAAAAGTGTTATCTGTCGGCACCGGAAGTGGCATAATTTTACCAAAAACTACAATTTTGACAGTTAGGTACCATTTTTTGAAAACAAATATTATTTTTTTGAAAAATTATATGACTCAAAGAGTGTGTCCTTTAAAGGCGCAAAAAATGTCGGAAGCAGTTTTTTTAATTTCTTTTTCATTTTCTAGCAAATTGGATTAAGAGGTGAAAAAAGGCGTAAAATTGACCTATTTACAACTCATTCAGGCTTTTCAGATTTTAAAATATTTTTACGTAACTTTTATAAACTTGTAGCTATAATCCATACGAAGAGAATGTATGTGAAAATTAGTTTGTAATATAAGCAGTTGCCGAGAAATAGGCAATTTTGCATGAGTCACTTTTCACGTAATTTTGGCTGTAAAAGAATCAATTATTATTCGATTTTCAATTTTCTTTCGCCATTGGATGCCTAATGCCATAGTGGACTATGTCAAACCATTTTACCCCTTGCGCTGCCACCGGAAATGACGTCATTTGCTCAAAACTTAAATTTTAGCCTTCAAAAAACAATATTTTATTCAAATGATTCGTATTTGTTATTTTTTTCAAATTATGATATTTGATTCTATTGATCAAATAGATTGAACCCATACGATCATACAGATACCACAAAATGGTTTCTAACTTGTACGGTTGCAGAGAAATGGGCGATTTTCCTTAAGTCACTTTTCAAGGTTTTTGGTCTATAAAAGTGTCAGTTATTATTCGATTTTCATAAAATTTTCACCATATGATATCTTGTGTCATTTATGATTTCATAGAACCAATTTAACATTTTCAATATCACCGGAAGTAACGTCATTTTGGCAAAAACTGTATTTTTAGCCTTCAAAACAGATATTTTTTTCAAATGAGTCTTATTTGTATTGTTTTTAAAATTATGATATTTGATTCCAATCAGCAAATAGATTGAACCCATACGATCATACAGATACCAGAAAATGGTTTCTAACTTGTACGGTTGCAGAGAAATAGGCGATTTTCTACAAGTCACTTTTCAAGGTTTTTGGTCTATAAAAGTGGCAATTGTTATTCGATTTACATACAATTTTCACCATGTGATGCCCTATGTCATTTCTGATTTCATAAAAGTAATTGAACATTTTCATTATCACCGGAAGTACAGTACACTTACATGTAACAAATGTATAAAATGAATTGATATTGCTGGATTTTGTTGATTCGGCGTCCATTTTATTTGATGTGTGCAATGCTTATGTGGAAACCTGTTTAATGGTTTCATTGGTACGGGAAGTAACATGTTTAGGGTAAAGTGGCACCGGTGAAACCCGTCATTACTGCATCGCAGTTCTAGTTCTTCTTTTGTTTTGAGTAGATCTCAGCAACTGATTGTCGGATCGTTACGATTTCTTCGGTTTTATCGGAAAAGTGGGTGTGACTTAGAGGATAAAGCTATTTTGAACGTTCTGCGACAATGCGAAATGTCCGAAATCACCGAAGCTATCGTTTTTAGAAATATTGCAGTAATTTTAACAATAATCATTGGATTTTAACTTTCGATGCATTTTGGCATAGCCGGAGACGGGGCACATAGCTACGCTACTTTTGATTTTTGATTTTCGGCAAATCTTCGCAGATATTAGGCGCTAAATTTAGAAAATTTAAATTTTTACAAAAAACTTTTTTATTTATGAATATTTTTTAATCGTGTTTTACACAAATATAACGAGTCCTCTGACTTGGGCAAAAATGTGAAAAATTTTTGTCTCGGTAATTTTCCTTGGCCCCCATTGGCTAATTCAGTTTTTCAGTCCTAGATTAATTATTTATGGTTCGATTTGTATAAAACAAAATTCATATGCCCCGTTGTCTCAATTGTCATTTTTTTTGTTACCAATAGTGTTATCTGTCGGCACCGGAAGTGGCGTAAATTGACAAAAAACTACAATTTTGACAGTTAGGTACCATTTTTCGAAAGCAAATATTATTTTTTTCAAATCTGGTATAACTGAAATTGTGCGCCCTTTAAAGGCGCACAAAATGTTGGGACCATTTTTTTTAATTTCGATTCCGTTTTCGGGCTATTTCGATTAAAAGGTGAAAAAAGGTGTAAAATTAAGCTATTTACAACCCATTCAGCGTTTTCATATTTTAAAATATTACTTCGTAACTTTCATAAACTCGTAGCAATAATCTATACGGAGAGAATGTATGTGAAAATTAATTTGTAATATGCGCAGTTGCCGAGAAATGGGCAATTTTGCATGAGTCACTTTTTACGCTAGTTTGCCTGTAAAAGAGTCAATTATTATTCGATTTTCATAAAAGTGACACCATTTGATGTGTAATGTCAATTTTAACTAGGTCAAACCAATTTAACATTTTCAATATCACCGGAAATGACGTAATTTGGGCAAAAATTGTATTTATAGCCTTCGAAACCAGTAATTTATTCAAATGAGTCATATTTGTTATTTGTTTAAAATTTTGATATTTGATTCAAATCAACTAATACAATGAACCCTTACGATCATATAGATATCACAAAATGGTTTCTAACTTGTTCAGTTGCGGAGAAATAGGCAATTTTCAACAGGTCACTTTTTAAGGTTTTTTTGTCAAAAAAAGTGTCAATTATTATTCGATTTTCATGAAATTTTCACTGTGTGATACATAATGCCATTTACGATATCATACAAGTAATTTAAGATTTTCATTATCACCGGAAGTAACGTCATTTTGGCAAAAACTGTATTTTTAGCCTTCAAAACAGATATTTTATTCAAATGAATCAGATTTGTAATGTTTTTAAAATTATGATATTTGATTCCAATCAACAAATAGAATGAACTCATTCGATCATACAGATACCTCAAAATGGTTTCTAACTTGTACGGTTGCAGAGAAATAGGCGATTTTCTACAAGTCATTTTTCAAGGTTTTTGGTCTATAAAGGTGGCAATTATTATAGGATTTACATAAAATTTTCAACATGTGATGATGCTATTTCTGATTTCATAAACCAATTTAACATTTTCATTATCACCGGAAGTAATGTAATTTTGACAGGATCACTGACATGTAGCAAATGAATTGATTGCTGGATTTGGTTGTTTCTGCGTCCATTTTATTTCATGTGTGCAATGCTTATGTGGAAACCTGTTTAACGGTTTCATTGGTACCGGAAGTGACATAAGTTCAAGGGTAACGTGGCACCGGTGAAACCCGTCATTACTGCTTCGCAGTTCTAGTTCTTATTATTATTATTATTATTCTTTTGTTTTGAGTAGATCTCAGCAACTACTTGTCGCATCGTTACGATTTCTTCGGTTTTACCGGGAAAGTGGGTGTGACTTAGAGGATAAAGCTATTTTGAACGTTCTGCGACAATGCGAAATGTCCGAAATCACCGAAGTTATCGTTTTTACAAATATTGCGGTAATTTTAACAATAATCATGGGATTTTAACTTTCGATACATTTTGGCATAGCTGGAGACAGGGCACATAGCTGCGCTACTTTCGATTTTTGATTTTCAGCAAAAATTCGAAGATATTAGGCGCCAAATTTCGGAAATTTAAAATTTTACAAAAAACTTTTTTATTGATGAATATTTTTTACTCGTGTTGTGCACAGAATTAAAGAGTCATCTGACTTGCGCAAAAATGTTAAAATTTTTTGTCTCAGTAATTTTCCTTGGCCTCCATTGGCTAATTCAGTTTTTCAGTCCTAGCTTAATTTTTTATTGTTCGATTTGTATAAAACAAAGTTCATATGCTTCGTTGTCTCAAATGTCATTTTTTTTATTACCAAAAGTGTTATCTGTCGGCACCGGAAGTGGCATAATTTTACCAAAAACTACAATTTTGACAGTTAGGTACCATTTTTTGAAAACAAATATTATTTTTTTGAAAAATTATATGACTCAAAGAGTGTGTCCTTTAAAGGCGCAAAAAATGTCGGAAGCAGTTTTTTTAATTTCTTTTTCATTTTCTAGCAAATTGGATTAAGAGGTGAAAAAAGGCGTAAAATTGACCTATTTACAACTCATTCAGGCTTTTCAGATTTTAAAATATTTTTACGTAACTTTTATAAACTTGTAGCTATAATCCATACGAAGAGAATGTATGTGAAAATTAGTTTGTAATATAAGCAGTTGCCGAGAAATAGGCAATTTTGCATGAGTCACTTTTCACGTAATTTTGGCTGTAAAAGAATCAATTATTATTCGATTTTCAATTTTCTTTCGCCATTGGATGCCTAATGCCATAGTGGACTATGTCAAACCATTTTACCCCTTGCGCTGCCACCGGAAATGACGTCATTTGCTCAAAACTTAAATTTTAGCCTTCAAAAAACAATATTTTATTCAAATGATTCGTATTTGTTATTTTTTTCAAATTATGATATTTGATTCTATTGATCAAATAGATTGAACCCATACGATCATACAGATACCACAAAATGGTTTCTAACTTGTACGGTTGCAGAGAAATGGGCGATTTTCCTTAAGTCACTTTTCAAGGTTTTTGGTCTATAAAAGTGTCAGTTATTATTCGATTTTCATAAAATTTTCACCATATGATATCTTGTGTCATTTATGATTTCATAGAACTAATTTAACATTTTCATTATCACCGGAAGTAACGTCATTTTGGCAAAAACTGTATTTTTAGCCTTCAAAACAGATATTTTTTTCAAATGAGTCTTATTTGTATTGTTTTTAAAATTATGATATTTGATTCCAATCAGCAAATAGATTGAACCCATACGATCATACAGATACCAGAAAATGGTTTCTAACTTGTACGGTTGCAGAGAAATAGGCGATTTTCTACAAGTCACTTTTCAAGGTTTTTGGTCTATAAAAGTGGCAATTGTTATTCGATTTACATACAATTTTCACCATGTGATGCCCTATGTCATTTCTGATTTCATAAAAGTAATTGAACATTTTCATTATCACCGGAAGTACAGTACACTTACATGTAACAAATGTATAAAATGAATTGATATTGCTGGATTTTGTTGATTCGGCGTCCATTTTATTTGATGTGTGCAATGCTTATGTGGAAACCTGTTTAATGGTTTCATTGGTACGGGAAGTAACATGTTTAGGGTAAAGTGGCACCGGTGAAACCCGTCATTACTGCTTCGCAGTTCTAGTTCTTATTATTATTATTATTCTTCTTTTGTTTTGAGTAGATCTCAGCAACTGATTGTCGGATCGTTACGATTTCTTCGGTTTTATCGGAAAAGTGGGTGTGACTTAGAGGATAAAGCTATTTTGAACGTTCTGCGACAATGCGAAATGTCCGAAATCACCGAAGCTATCGTTTTTAGAAATATTGCAGTAATTTTAACAATGATCATTGGATTTTAACTTTCGATGCATTTTGGCATAGCCGGAGACGGGGCACATAGCTACGCTACTTTTGATTTTTGATTTTCGGCAAATCTTGGCAGATATTAGGCGCTAAATTTAGAAAATTTAAATTTTTACAAAAAACTTTTTTATTTATGAATATTTTTTAATCGTGTTTTACACAAATATAACGAGTCCTCTGACTTGGGCAAAAATGTGAAAATTTTTTGTCTCGGTAATTTTCCTTGGCCCCCATTGGCTAATTCAGTTTTTCAGTCCTAGATTAATTATTTATTGTTCGATTTGTATAAAACAAAGTTCATATGCCCCGTTGTCTCAATTGTCATTTTTTTTGTTACCAATAGTGTTATCTGTCGGCACCGGAAGTGGCGTAAATTGACAAAAAACTACAATTTTGACAGTTAGGTACCATTTTTCGAAAGCAAATATTATTTTTTTCAAATCTGGTATAACTGAAATTGTGCGCCTTTTAAAGGCGCACAAAATGTTGGGACCATGTTTTTTAATTTCGATTCCGTTTTCGGGCTATTTCGATTAAAAGGTAAAAAAAGGTGTAAAATTAAGCTATTTACAACCCATCCAGCGTTTTCATATTTTAAAATATTACTTCGTTACTTTCATAAACTCGTAGCAATAATCTATACGGAGAGAATGTATGTGAAAATTAATTTGTAATATGCGCAGTTGCCGAGAAATGGGCAATTTTGCATGAGTCACTTTTTACGCTAGTTTGCCTGTAAAAGAGTCAATTATTATTCGATTTTCATAAAAGTGACACCATTTGATGTGTAATGTCAATTTTAACTAGGTCAAACCTATTTAACATTTTCAATATCACCGGAAATGACGTAATTTGGGCAAAAATTGTATTTATAGCCTTCGAAACCAGTAATTTATTCAAATGAGTCATATTTGTTATTTGTTTAAAATTTTGATATTTGATTCAAATCAACTAATACAATGAACCCTTACGATCATATAGATATCACAAAATGGTTTCTAACTTGTTCAGTTGCGGAGAAATAGGCAATTTTCAACAGGTCACTTTTTAAGGTTTTTTGTCAATAAAAGTGTCAATTATTATTCGATTTTCATGAAATTTTCACTGTGTGATACATAATGCCATTTACGATTTCATACAAGTAATTTAAGATTTTCATTATCACCGGAAGTAACGTCATTTTGTCAAAAACTGTATTTTTAGCCTTCAAAACAGATATTTTATTCAAATGAATCAGATTTGTAATGTTTTTAAAATTATGATATTTGATTCCAATCAACAAATAGAATGAACTCATTCGATCATACAGATACCTCAAAATGGTTTCTAACTTGTACGGTTGCAGAGAAATAGGCGATTTTCTACAAGTCATTTTTCAAGGTTTTTGGTCTATAAAGGTGGCAATTATTATAGGATTTACATAAAATTTTCAACATGTGATGATGCTATTTCTGATTTCATAAACCAATTTAACATTTTCATTATCACCGGAAGTAATGTAATTTTGACAGGATCACTGACATGTAGCAAATGAATTGATTGCTGGATTTGGTTGTTTCTGCGTCCATTTTATTTCATGTGTGCAATGCTTATGTGGAAACCTGTTTAACGGTTTCATTGGTACCGGAAGTGACATAAGTTCAAGGGTAACGTGGCACCAGTGAAACCCGTCATTACTGCTTCGCAGTTCTAGTTATTATTAGGGTTTCACACTGCGAAGCTTGTGTGAAACACTATTGTTTTTGTTAAAATTATTATTAGGGTTTCACACTGCGTAGCTTGTGTGAAACACTATTGTTTTTGTTAAAATTATTATTAGGGTTTCACACTGCGAAGCTTGTGTGAAACACTATTGTTATTGTTAAAATTATTATTAGGGTTTCACACTGCGTAGCTTGTGTGAAACACTATTGTTTTTGTTAAAATTATTATTCTTATTATTATTATTATTCTTCTTTTGTTTTGAGTAGATCTCAGCAACTGATTGTCGGATCGTTACGATTTCTTCAGTTTTACTGAAAAAGTGGGTGTGACTTAGAGGATAAAGCTATTTTGAACGTTCTGCGACAATGCGAAATGTCCGAAATCACCGAAGCTATCGTTTTTAGAAATATTGCAGTAATTTTAACAATAATCATTGGATTTTAACTTTCGATGCATTTTGGCATAGCCGGAGACGGGGCACATAGCTACGCTACTTTTGATTTTTGATTTTCGGCAAATCTTCGCAGATATTAGGCGCTAAATTTAGAAAATTTAAATTTTTACAAAAAACTTTTTTATTTATGAATATTTTTTAGTCGTGTTTTACACAAATATAACGAGTCCTCTGACTTGGGCAAAAATGTGAAAAATTTTTGTCTCGGTAATTTTCCTTGGCCCCAATTGGCTAATTCAGTTTTTCAGTCCTAGATTAATTATTTATTGTTCGATTTGTATAAAACAAAGTTCATATGCTCCGTTGTCTCAATTGTCATTTTTTTTGTTACCAATAGTGTTATCTGTCGGCACCGGAAGTGGCGTAAATTGACAAAAAACTACAATTTTGACAGTTAGGTACCATTTTTCGAAAGCAAATATTATTTTTTTCAAATCTGGTATAACTGAAATTGTGCGCCCTTTAAAGGCGCACAAAATGTTGGAACCAGTTTTTTTAATTTCGATTCCGTTTTCGGGCTATTTCGATTAAAAGGTGAAAAAAGGTGTAAAATTAAGCTATTTACAACCCATCCAGCGTTTTCATATTTTAAAATATTACTTCGTAACTTTCATAAACTCGTAGCAATAATCTATACGGAGAGAATGTATGTGAAAATTAATTTGTAATATGCGCAGTTGCCGAGAAATGGGCAATTTTGCATGAGTCACTTTTTACGCTAGTTTGCCTGTAAAAGAGTCAATTATTATTCGATTTTCATAAAAGTGACACCATTTGATGTGTAATGTCAATTTTAACTAGGTCAAACCAATTTAACATTTTCAATATCACCGGAAATGACGTAATTTGGGCAAAAATTGTATTTATAGCCTTCGAAACCAGTAATTTATTCAAATGAGTCATATTTGTTATTTGTTTAAAATTTTGATATTTGATTCAAATGAACTAATACAATGAACCCTTACGATCATATAGATATCACAAAATGGTTTCTAACTTGTTCAGTTGCGGAGAAATAGGCAATTTTCAACAGGTCACTTTTTAAGGTTTTTTGTAAATAAAAGTGTCAATTATTATTCGATTTTCATGAAATTTTCATTGTGTGATACCTAATGCCATTTACGATTTCATACAAGTAATTTAAGATTTTCATTATCGCCGGAAGTAACGTCATTTTGGCAAAAACTGTATTTTTAGCCTTCAAAACAGATATTTTATTCAAATGAATCAGATTTGTAATGTTTTTAAAATTATGATATTTGATTCCAATCAACAAATAGAATGAACTCATTCGATCATACAGATACCTCAAAATGGTTTCTAACTTGTACGGTTGCAGAGAAATAGGCGATTTTCTACAAGTCATTTTTCAAGGTTTTTGGTCTATAAAGGTGGCAACTATTATAGGATTTACATAAAATTTTCACCATGTGATGATGCTATTTCTGATTTCATAAACCAATTTAACATTTTCATTATCACCGGAAGTAATGTAATTTTGGTACCGGAAGTGACATAAGTTCAAGGGTAACGTGGCACCGGTGAAACCCGTCATTACTGCTTCGCAGTTCTAGTTCTTATTATTATTATTATTCTTCTTTTGTTTTGAGTAGATCTCAGCAACTACTTGTCGCATCGTTACGATTTCTTCGGTTTTACTGGGAAAGTGGGTGTGACTTAGAGGATAAAGCTATTTTGAACGTTCTGCGACAATGCGAAATGTCCGAAATCACCGAAGTTATCGTTTTTACAAATATTGCGGTAATTTTAACAATAATCATGGGATTTTAACTTTCGATACATTTTGGCATAGCTGGAGACAGGGCACATAGCTGCGCTACTTTTGATTTTTGATTTTCGGCAAATCTTCGCAGATATTAGGCGCTAAATTTAGAAAATTTAAATTTTTACAAAAAACTTTTTTATTTATGAATATTTTTTAGTCGTGTTTTACACAAATATAACGAGCCCTCTGACTTGGGCAAAAATGTGAAAATTTTTTGTCTCGGTAATTTTCCTTGGCCCCCATTGGCTAATTCAGTTTTTCAGTCCTAGATTAATTATTTATTGTTCGATTTGTATAAAACAAAGTTCATATGCTCCGTTGTCTCAATTGTCATTTTTTTTGTTACCAATAGTGTTATCCGTCGGCACCGGAAGTGGCGTAAATTGACAAAAAACTACAATTTTGACAGTTAGGTACCATTTTTCGAAAGCAAATATTATTGTTTTCAGATCTGGTATAACTGAAATTGTGCGCCCTTTAAAGGCGCACAAAATGTTGGGACCAGTTTTTTTAATTTCGATTCCGTTTTCGGGCTATTTCGATTAAAAGGTGAAAAAAGGTGTAAAATTAAGCTATTTACAACCCATCCAGCGTTTTCATATTTTAAAATATTACTTCGTAACTTTCATAAACTCGTAGCAATAATCTATACGGAGAGAATGTATGTGAAAATTAATTTGTAATATGCGCAGTTGCCGAGAAATGGGCAATTTTGCATGAGTCACTTTTTACGCTAGTTTGCCTGTAAAAGAGTCAATTATTATTCGATTTTCATAAAAGTGACACCATTTGATGTGTAATGTCAATTTTAACTAGGTCAAACCAAATTAACCCTTTCAATATCACCGGAAATGACGTAATTTGGGCAAAAATTGTATTTATAGCCTTCGAAACCAGTAATTTATTCAAATGAGTCATATTTGTTATTTGTTTAAAATTTTGATATTTGATTCAAATCAACTAATACAATGACCCCTTACGATCATATAGATATCACAAAATGGTTTCTAACTTGTTCAGTTGCGGAGAAATAAGCAATTTTCAACAGGTCACTTTTTAAGGTTTTTTGTCAATAAAAGTCTCAATTATTATTCGATTTTCATGAAATTTTCACTGTGTGATACATAATGCCATTTACGATTTCATACAAGTAATTTCAGATTTTCATTATCACCGGAAGTAACGTCATTTTGGCAAAAACTGTATTTTTAGCCTTCAAAACAGATATTTTATTCAAATGAATCAGATTTGTAATGTTTTTAAAATTATGATATTTGATTCCAATCAACAAATAGAATGAACTCCTTCGATCATACAGATACCTCAAAATGGTTTCTAACTTGTACGGTTGCAGAGAAATAGGCGATTTTCTACAAGTCATTTTTCAAGGTTTTTGGTCTATAAAGGTGGCAATTATTATAGGATTTACATAAAATTTTCACCATGTGATCATGCTATTTCTGATTTCATAAACCAATTTAACATTTTCATTATCACCGGAAGTAATGTAATTTTGACAGGATCACTGACATGTAGCAAATGAATTGATTGCTGGATTTGGTTGTTTCTGCGTCCATTTTATTTCATGTGTGCAATGCTTATGTGGAAACCTGTTTAACGGTTTCATTGGTACCGGAAGTGACATAAGTTCAAGGGTAACGTGGCACTGGTGAAACCCGTCATTACTGCTTCGCAGTTCTAGTTCTTATTATTATTATTCTTCTTTTGTTTTGAGTAGATCTCAGCAACTGATTGTCGGATCGTTACGATTTCTTCGGTTTTATCGGAAAAGTGGGTGTGACTTAGAGGATAAAGCTATTTTGAACGTTCTGCGACAATGCGAAATGTCCGAAATCACCGAAGCTATCGTTTTTAGAAATATTGCAGTAATTTTAACAATAATCATTGGATTTTAACTTTCGATGCATTTTGGCATAGCCGGAGACGGGGCACATAGCTACGCTACTTTTGATTTTTGATTTTCGGCAAATCTTCGCAGATATTAGGCGCTAAATTTAGAAAATTTAAATTTTTACAAAAAACTTTTTTATTTATGAATATTTTTTAGTCGTGTTTTACACAAATATAACGAGTCCTCTGACTTGGGCAAAAATGTGAAAAAATTTTGTCTCGGTAATTTTCCTTGGCCCCCATTGGCTAATTCAGTTTTTCAGTCCTAGATTAATTATTTATTGTTCGATTTGTATAAAACAAAGTTCATATGCTCCGTTGTCTCAATTGTCATTTTTTTTGTTACCAATAGTGTTATCTGTCGGCACCGGAAGTGGCGTAAATTGACAAAAAACTACAATTTTGACAGTTAGGTACCATTTTTCGAAAGCAAATATTATTTTTTTCAAATCTGGTATAACTGAAATTGTGCGCCCTTTAAAGGCGCACAAAATGTTGGAACCAGTTTTTTTAATTTCGATTCCGTTTTCGGGCTATTTCGATTAAAAGGTGAAAAAAGGTGTAAAATTAAGCTATTTACAACCCATCCAGCGTTTTCATATTTTAAAATATTACTTCGTAACTTTCATAAACTCGTAGCAATAATCTATACGGAGAGAATGTATGTGAAAATTAATTTGTAATATGCGCAGTTGCCGAGAAATGGGCAATTTTGCATGAGTCACTTTTTACGCTAGTTTGCCTGTAAAAGAGTCAATTATTATTCGATTTTCATAAAAGTGACACCATTTGATGTGTAATGTCAATTTTAACTAGGTCAAACCAATTTAACATTTTCAATATCACCGGAAATGACGTAATTTGGGCAAAAATTGTATTTATAGCCTTCGAAACCTGTAATTTATTCAAATGAGTCATATTTGTTATTTGTTTAAAATTTTGATATTTGATTCAAATGAACTAATACAATGAACCCTTACGATCATATAGATATCACAAAATGGTTTCTAACTTGTTCAGTTGCGGAGAAATAGGCAATTTTCAACAGGTCACTTTTTAAGGTTTTTTGTCAATAAAAGTGTCAATTATTATTCGATTTTCATGAAATTTTCATTGTGTGATACCTAATGCCATTTACGATTTCATACAAGTAATTTAAGATTTTCATTATCACCGGAAGTAACGTCATTTTGGCAAAAACTGTATTTTTAGCCTTCAAAACAGATATTTTATTCAAATGAATCAGATTTGTAATGTTTTTAAAATTATGATATTTGATTCCAATCAACAAATAGAATGAACTCATTCGATCATACAGATACCTCAAAATGGTTTCTAACTTGTACGGTTGCAGAGAAATAGGCGATTTTCTACAAGTCATTTTTCATTCTTATTATTATTATTCTTCTTTTGTTTTGAGTAGATCTCAGCAACCGATTGTCGGATCGTTACGATTTCTTCAGTTTTATCGGAAAAGTGGGTGTGACTTAGAGGATAAAGCTATTTTGAACGTTCTGCGACAATGCGAAATGTCCGAAATCACCGAAGCTATCGTTTTTAGAAATATTGCAGTAATTTTAACAATAATCATTGGATTTTAACTTTCGATGCATTTTGGCATAGCCGGAGACGGGGCACATAGCTACGTTACTTTTGATTTTTGATTTTCGGCAAATCTTCGCAGATATTAGGCGCTAAATTTAGAAAATTTAAATTTTTACAAAAAACTTTTTTATTTATAAATATTTTTTAGTCGTGTTTTACACAAATATAACGAGTCCTCTGACTTGGGCAAAAATGTGAAAAAATTTTGTCTCGGTAATTTTCCTTGGCCCCCATTGGCTAATTCTGTTTTTCAGTCCTAGATTAATTATTTATTGTTCGATTTGTATAAAACAAAGTTCATATGCTCCGTTGTCTCAATTGTCATTTTTTTTGTTACCAATAGTGTTATCTGTCGGCACCGGAAGTGGCGTAAATTGACAGAAAACTACAATTTTGACAGTTAGGTACCATTTTTCGAAAGCAAATATTATTTTTTTCAAATCTGGTATAAATGAAATTGTGCGCCCTTTAAAGGAGCACAAAATGTTGGGACCAGTTTTTTTAATTTCGATTCCGTTTTCGGGCTATTTCGATTAAAAGGTGAAAAAAGGTGTAAAATTAAGCTATTTACAACCCATCCAGCGTTTTCATATTTTAAAATATTACTTCGTAACTTTCATAAACTCGTAGCAATAATCTATACGGAGAGAATGTATGTGAAAATTAATTTGTAATATGCGCAGTTGCCGAGAAATGGGCAATTTTGCATGAGTCACTTTTTACGCTAGTTTGCCTGTAAAAGAGTCAATTATTATTCGATTTTCATAAAAGTGACACCATTTGATGTGTAATGTCAATTTTAACTAGGTCAAACCAATTTAACATTTTCAATATCACCGGAAATGACGTAATTTGGGCAAAAATTGTATTTATAGCCTTCGAAACCAGTAATTTATTCAAATGAGTCATATTTGTTATTTGTTTAAAATTTTGATATTTGATTCAAATCAACTAATACAATGAACCCTTACGATCATATAGATATCACAAAATGGTTTCTAACTTGTTCAGTTGCGGAGAAATAGGCAATTTTCAACAGGTCACTTTTTAAGGTTTTTTGTCAATAAAAGTGTCAATTATTATTCGATTTTCATGAAATTTTCACTGTGTGATACATAATGCCATTTACGATTTCATACAAGTAATTTAAGATTTTCATTATCACCGGAAGTAACGTCATTTTGGCAAAAACTGTATTTTTAGCCTTCAAAACAGATATTTTATTCAAATGAATCAGATTTGTAATGTTTTTAAAATTATGATATTTGATTCCAATCAACAAATAGAATGAACTCATTCGATCATACAGATACCTCAAAATGGTTTCTAACTTGTACGGTTGCAGAGAAATAGGCGATTTTCTACAAGTCATTTTTCAAGGTTTTTGGTCTATAAAGGTGGCAATTATTATAGGATTTACATAAAATTTTCAACATGTGATGATGCTATTTCTGATTTCATAAACCAATTTAACATTTTCATTATCACCGGAAGTAATGTAATTTTGACAGGATCACTGACATGTAGCAAATGAATTGGTTGCTGGATTTGGTTGTTTCTGTGTCCATTTTATTTCATGTGTGCAATGCTTATGTGGAAACCTGTTTAACGGTTTCATTGGTACCGGAAGTGACATAAGTTCAAGGGTAACGTGGCACCGGTGAAACCCGTCATTACTGCTTCGCAGTTCTAGTTATTATTATTATTATTAGGGTTTCACACTGCGTAGCTTGTGTGAAACACTATTGTTTTTGTTAAAATTATTATTAGGGTTTCACACTGCGAAGCTTGTGTGAAACACTATTGTTTTTGTTAAAATTATTATTCTTATTAGGGTTTCACACTGCGTAGCTTGTGTGAAACACTATTGTTTTTGTTAAAATTATTATTAGGGTTTCACACTGCGAAGCTTGTGTGAAACACTATTGTTTTTGTTAAAATTATTATTCTTATTATTATTATTATTCTTCTTTTGTTTTGAGTAGATCTCAGCAACTACTTGTCGCATCGTTACGATTTCTTCGGTTTTACTGCTAAAGTGGGTGTGACTTAGAGGATAAAGCTATTTTGAACGTTCTGCGACAATGCGAAATGTCCGAAATCACCGAAGTTATCGTTTTTACAAATATTGCGGTAATTTTAACAATAATCATGGGATTTTAACTTTCGATACATTTTGGCATAGCTGGAGACAGGGCACATAGCTGCGCTACTTTCGATTTTTGATTTTCAGCAAAAATTCGAAGATATTAGGCGCCAAATTTCGGAAATTTAAAATTTTACAAAAAACTTTTTTATTGATGAATATTTTTTACTCGTGTTGTGCACAGAATTAAAGAGTCATCTGACTTGCGCAAAAATGTTAAAATTTTTTGTCTCAGTAATTTTCCTTGGCCTCCATTGGCTAATTCAGTTTTTCAGTCCTAGCTTAATTTTTTATTGTTCGATTTGTATAAAACAAAGTTCATATGCTTCGTTGTCTCAATTGTCATTTTTTTTATTACCAAAAGTGTTATCTGTCGGCACCGGAAGTGGCATAATTTTACCAAAAACTACAATTTTGACAGTTAGGTACCATTTTTTGAAAACAAATATTATTTTTTTGAAAAATTATATGACTCAAAGAGTGTGTCCTTTAAAGGCGCAAAAAATGTCGGAAGCAGTTTTTTTAATTTCTTTTTCATTTTCTAGCAAATTGGATTAAGAGGTGAAAAAAGGCGTAAAATTGACCTATTTACAACTCATTCAGGCTTTTCAGATTTTAAAATATTTTTACGTAACTTTTATAAACTTGTAGCTATAATCCATACGAAGAGAATGTATGTGAAAATTAGTTTGTAATATAAGCAGTTGCCGAGAAATAGGCAATTTTGCATGAGTCACTTTTCACGTAATTTTGGCTGTAAAAGAATCAATTATTATTCGATTTTCAATTTTCTTTCGCCATTGGATGCCTAATGCCATAGTGGACTATGTCAAACCATTTTACCCCTTGCGCTGCCACCGGAAATGACGTCATTTGCTCAAAACTTAAATTTTAGCCTTCAAAAAACAATATTTTATTCAAATGATTCGTATTTGTTATTTTTTTCAAATTATGATATTTGATTCTATTGATCAAATAGATTGAACCCATACGATCATACAGATACCACAAAATGGTTTCTAACTTGTACGGTTGCAGAGAAATGGGCGATTTTCCTTAAGTCACTTTTCAAGGTTTTTGGTCTATAAAAGTGTCAGTTATTATTCGATTTTCATAAAATTTTCACCATATGATATCTTGTGTCATTTATGATTTCGTAGAACTAATTTAACATTTTCATTATCACCGGAAGTAACGTCATTTTGGCAAAAACTGTATTTTTAGCCTTCAAAACAGATATTTTTTTCAAATGAGTCTTATTTGTATTGTTTTTAAAATTATGATATTTGATTCCAATCAGCAAATAGATTGAACCCATACGATCATACAGATACCAGAAAATGGTTTCTAACTTGTACGGTTGCAGAGAAATAGGCGATTTTCTACAAGTCACTTTTCAAGGTTTTTGGTCTATAAAAGTGGCAATTGTTATTCGATTTACATACAATTTTCACCATGTGATGCCCTATGTCATTTCTGATTTCATAAAAGTAATTGAACATTTTCATTATCACCGGAAGTACAGTACACTTACATGTAACAAATGTATAAAATGAATTGATATTGCTGGATTTTGTTGATTCGGCGTCCATTTTATTTGATGTGTGCAATGCTTATGTGGAAACCTGTTTAATGGTTTCATTGGTACGGGAAGTAACATGTTTAGGGTAAAGTGGCACCGGTGAAACCCGTCATTACTGCATCGCAGTTCTAGTTCTTCTTTTGTTTTGAGTAGATCTCAGCAACTGATTGTCGGATCGTTACGATTTCTTCAGTTTTACTGAAAAAGTGGGTGTGACTTAGAGGATAAAGCTATTTTGAACGTTCTGCGACAATGCGAAATGTCCGAAATCACCGAAGCTATCGTTTTTAGAAATATTGCAGTAATTTTAACAATAATCATTGGATTTTAACTTTCGATGCATTTTGGCATAGCCGGAGACGGGGCACATAGCTACGCTACTTTTGATTTTTGATTTTCGGCAAATCTTCGCAGATATTAGGCGCTAAATTTAGAAAATTTAAATTTTTACAAAAAACTTTTTTATTTATGAATATTTTTTAGTCGTGTTTTACACAAATATAACGAGTCCTCTGACTTGGGCAAAAATGTGAAAAAATTTTGTCTCGGTAATTTTCCTTGGCCCCAATTGGCTAATTCAGTTTTTCAGTCCTAGATTAATTATTTATTGTTCGATTTGTATAAAACAAAGTTCATATGCTCCGTTGTCTCAATTGTCATTTTTTTTGTTACCAATAGTGTTATCTGTCGGCACCGGAAGTGGCGTAAATTGACAAAAAACTACAATTTTGACAGTTAGGTACCATTTTTCGAAAGCAAATATTATTTTTTTCAAATCTGGTATAACTGAAATTGTGCGCCCTTTAAAGGCGCACAAAATGTTGGAACCAGTTTTTTTAATTTCGATTCCGTTTTCGGGCTATTTCGATTAAAAGGTGAAAAAAGGTGTAAAATTAAGCTATTTACAACCCATCCAGCGTTTTCATATTTTAAAATATTACTTCGTAACTTTCATAAACTCGTAGCAATAATCTATACGGAGAGAATGTATGTGAAAATTAATTTGTAATATGCGCAGTTGCCGAGAAATGGGCAATTTTGCATGAGTCACTTTTTACGCTAGTTTGCCTGTAAAAGAGTCAATTATTATTCGATTTTCATAAAAGTGACACCATTTGATGTGTCATGTCAATTTTAACTAGGTCAAACCAATTTAACATTTTCAATATCACCGGAAATGACGTAATTTGGGCAAAAATTGTATTTATAGCCTTCGAAACCAGTAATTTATTCAAATGAGTCATATTTGTTATTTGTTTAAAATTTTGATATTTGATTCAAATGAACTAATACAATGAACCCTTACGATCATATAGATATCACAAAATGGTTTCTAACTTGTTCAGTTGCGGAGAAATAGGCAATTTTCAACAGGTCACTTTTTAAGGTTTTTTGTCAATAAAAGTGTCAATTATTATTCGATTTTCATGAAATTTTCATTGTGTGATACCTAATGCCATTTACGATTTCATACAAGTAATTTAAGATTTTCATTATCACCGGAAGTAACGTCATTTTGGCAAAAACTGTATTTTTAGCCTTCAAAACAGATATTTTATTCAAATGAATCAGATTTGTAATGTTTTTAAAATTATGATATTTGATTCCAATCAACAAATAGAATGAACTCATTCGATCATACAGATACCTCAAAATGGTTTCTAACTTGTACGGTTGCAGAGAAATAGGCGATTTTCTACAAGTCATTTTTCAAGGTTTTTGGTCTATAAAGGTGGCAACTATTATAGGATTTACATAAAATTTTCACCATGTGATGATGCTATTTCTGATTTCATAAACCAATTTAACATTTTCATTATCACCGGAAGTAATGTAATTTTGGTACCGGAAGTGACATAAGTTCAAGGGTAACGTGGCACCGGTGAAACCCGTCATTACTGCTTCGCAGTTCTAGTTCTTATTATTATTATTCTTCTTTTGTTTTGAGTAGATCTCAGCAACTGATTGTCGGATCGTTACGATTTCTTCGGTTTTATCGGAAAAGTGGGTGTGACTTAGAGGATAAAGCTATTTTGAACGTTCTGCGACAATGCGAAATGTCCGAAATCACCGAAGCTATCGTTTTTAGAAATATTGCAGTAATTTTAACAATAATCATTGGATTTTAACTTTCGATGCATTTTGGCATAGCCGGAGACGGGGCACATAGCTACGCTACTTTTGATTTTTGATTTTCGGCAAATCTTCGCAGATATTAGGCGCTAAATTTAGAAAATTTAAATTTTTACAAAAAACTTTTTTATTTATGAATATTTTTTAATCGTGTTTTACACAAATATAACGAGTCCTCTGACTTGGGCAAAAATGTGAAAATTTTTTGTCTCGGTAATTTTCCTTGGCCCCCATTGGCTAATTCAGTTTTTCAGTCCTAGATTAATTATTTATTGTTCGATTTGTATAAAACAAAGTTCATATGCCCCGTTGTCTCAATTGTCATTTTTTTTGTTACCAATAGTGTTATCTGTCGGCACCGGAAGTGGCGTAAATTGACAAAAAACTACAATTTTGACAGTTAGGTACCATTTTTCGAAAGCAAATATTATTTTGTTCAAATCTGGTATAACTGAAATTGTGCGCCCTTTAAAGGCGCACAAAATGTTGGGACCATTTTTTTTAATTTCGATTCCGTTTTCGGGCTATTTCGATTAAAAGGTGAAAAAAGGTGTAAAATTAAGCTATTTACAACCCATTCAGCGTTTTCATATTTTAAAATATTACTTCGTAACTTTCATAAACTCGTAGCAATAATCTATACGGAGAGAATGTATGTGAAAATTAATTTGTAATATGCGCAGTTGCCGAGAAATGGGCAATTTTGCATGAGTCACTTTTTACGCTAGTTTGCCTGTAAAAGAGTCAATTATTATTCGATTTTCATAAAAGTGACACCATTTGATGTGTAATGTCAATTTTAACTAGGTCAAACCAATTTAACATTTTCAATATCACCGGAAATGACGTAATTTGGGCAAAAATTGTATTTATAGCCTTCGAAACCAGTAATTTATTCAAATGAGTCATATTTGTTATTTGTTTAAAATTTTGATATTTGATTCAAATCAACTAATACAATGAACCCTTACGATCATATAGATATCACAAAATGGTTTCTAACTTGTTCAGTTGCGGAGAAATAGGCAATTTTCAACAGGTCACTTTTTAAGGTTTTTTTGTCAAAAAAAGTGTCAATTATTATTCGATTTTCATGAAATTTTCACTGTGTGATACATAATGCCATTTACGATATCATACAAGTAATTTAAGATTTTCATTATCACCGGAAGTAACGTCATTTTGGCAAAAACTGTATTTTTAGCCTTCAAAACAGATATTTTATTCAAATGAATCAGATTTGTAATGTTTTTAAAATTATGATATTTGATTCCAATCAACAAATAGAATGAACTCATTCGATCATACAGATACCTCAAAATGGTTTCTAACTTGTACGGTTGCAGAGAAATAGGCGATTTTCTACAAGTCATTTTTCAAGGTTTTTGGTCTATAAAGGTGGCAATTATTATAGGATTTACATAAAATTTTCAACATGTGATGATGCTATTTCTGATTTCATAAACCAATTTAACATTTTCATTATCACCGGAAGTAATGTAATTTTGACAGGATCACTGACATGTAGCAAATGAATTGATTGCTGGATTTGGTTGTTTCTGCGTCCATTTTATTTCATGTGTGCAATGCTTATGTGGAAACCTGTTTAACGGTTTCATTGGTACCGGAAGTGACATAAGTTCAAGGGTAACGTGGCACCGGTGAAACCCGTCATTACTGCTTCGCAGTTCTAGTTCTTATTATTATTATTAGGGTTTCACACTGCGAAGCTTGTGTGAAACACTATTGTTTTTGTTAAAATTATTATTAGGGTTTCACACTGCGTAGCTTGTGTGAAACACTATTGTTTTTGTTAAAATTATTATTCTTATTATTATTATTCTTCTTTTGTTTTGAGTAGATCTCAGCAACTGATTGTCGGATCGTTACGATTTCTTCGGTTTTATCGGAAAAGTGGGTGTGACTTAGAGGATAAAGCTATTTTGAACGTTCTGCGACAATGCGAAATGTCCGAAATCACCGAAGCTATCGTTTTTAGAAATATTGCAGTAATTTTAACAATAATCATTGGATTTTAACTTTCGATGCATTTTGGCATAGCCGGAGACGGGGCACATAGCTACGCTACTTTTGATTTTTGATTTTCGGCAAATCTTCGCAGATATTAGGCGCTAAATTTAGAAAATTTAAATTTTTACAAAAAACTTTTTTATTTATGAATATTTTTTAATCGTGTTTTACACAAATATAACGAGTCCTCTGACTTGGGCAAAAATGTGAAAATTTTTTGTCTCGGTAATTTTCCTTGGCCCCCATTGGCTAATTCAGTTTTTCAGTCCTAGATTAATTATTTATTGTTCGATTTGTATAAAACAAAGTTCATATGCCCCGTTGTCTCAATTGTCATTTTTTTTGTTACCAATAGTGTTATCTGTCGGCACCGGAAGTGGCGTAAATTGACAAAAAACTACAATTTTGACAGTTAGGTACCATTTTTCGAAAGCAAATATTATTTTTTTCAAATCTGGTATAACTGAAATTGTGCGCCCTTTAAAGGCGCACAAAATGTTGGGACCATTTTTTTTAATTTCGATTCCGTTTTCGGGCTATTTCGATTAAAAGGTGAAAAAAGGTGTAAAATTAAGCTATTTACAACCCATTCAGCGTTTTCATATTTTAAAATATTACTTCGTAACTTTCATAAACTCGTAGCAATAATCTATACGGAGAGAATGTATGTGAAAATTAATTTGTAATATGCGCAGTTGCCGAGAAATGGGCAATTTTGCATGAGTCACTTTTTACGCTAGTTTGCCTGTAAAAGAGTCAATTATTATTCGATTTTCATAAAAGTGACACCATTTGATGTGTAATGTCAATTTTAACTAGGTCAAACCAATTTAACATTTTCAATATCACCGGAAATGACGTAATTTGGGCAAAAATTGTATTTATAGCCTTCGAAACCAGTAATTTATTCAAATGAGTCATATTTGTTATTTGTTTAAAATTTTGATATTTGATTCAAATCAACTAATACAATGAACCCTTACGATCATATAGATATCACAAAATGGTTTCTAACTTGTTCAGTTGCGGAGAAATAGGCAATTTTCAACAGGTCACTTTTTAAGGTTTTTTTGTCAAAAAAAGTGTCAATTATTATTCGATTTTCATGAAATTTTCACTGTGTGATACATAATGCCATTTACGATATCATACAAGTAATTTAAGATTTTCATTATCACCGGAAGTAACGACATTTTGGCAAAAACTGTATTTTTAGCCTTCAAAACAGATATTTTATTCAAATGAATCAGATTTGTAATGTTTTTAAAATTATGATATTTGATTCCAATCAACAAATAGAATGAACTCATTCGATCATACAGATACCTCAAAATGGTTTCTAACTTGTACGGTTGCAGAGAAATAGGCGATTTTCTACAAGTCATTTTTCAAGGTTTTTGGTCTATAAAGGTGGCAATTATTATAGGATTTACATAAAATTTTCAACATGTGATGATGCTATTTCTGATTTCATAAACCAATTTAACATTTTCATTATCACCGGAAGTAATGTAATTTTGACAGGATCACTGACATGTAGCAAATGAATTGATTGCTGGATTTGGTTGTTTCTGCGTCCATTTTATTTCATGTGTGCAATGCTTATGTGGAAACCTGTTTAACGGTTTCATTGGTACCGGAAGTGACATAAGTTCAAGGGTAACGTGGCACCGGTGAAACCCGTCATTACTGCTTCGCAGTTCTAGTTCTTATTATTATTATTATTCTTCTTTTGTTTTGAGTAGATCTCAGCAACTACTTGTCGCATCGTTACGATTTCTTCGGTTTTACTGGGAAAGTGGGTGTGACTTAGAGGATAAAGCTATTTTGAACGTTCTGCGACAATGCGAAATGTCCGAAATCACCGAAGTTATCGTTTTTACAAATATTGCGGTAATTTTAACAATAATCATGGGATTTTAACTTTCGATACATTTTGGCATAGCTGGAGACAGGGCACATAGCTGCGCTACTTTCGATTTTTGATTTTCAGCAAAAATTCGAAGATATTAGGCGCCAAATTTCGGAAATTTAAAATTTTACAAAAAACTTTTTTATTGATGAATATTTTTTACTCGTGTTGTGCACAGAATTAAAGAGTCATCTGACTTGCGCAAAAATGTTAAAATTTTTTGTCTCAGTAATTTTCCTTGGCCTCCATTGGCTAATTCAGTTTTTCAGTCCTAGCTTAATTTTTTATTGTTCGATTTGTATAAAACAAAGTTCATATGCTTCGTTGTCTCAATTGTCATTTTTTTTATTACCAAAAGTGTTATCTGTCGGCACCGGAAGTGGCATAATTTTACCAAAAACTACAATTTTGACAGTTAGGTACCATTTTTTGAAAACAAATATTATTTTTTTGAAAAATTATATGACTCAAAGAGTGTGTCCTTTAAAGGCGCAAAAAATGTCGGAAGCAGTTTTTTTAATTTCTTTTTCATTTTCTAGCAAATTGGATTAAGAGGTGAAAAAAGGCGTAAAATTGACCTATTTACAACTCATTCAGGCTTTTCAGATTTTAAAATATTTTTACGTAACTTTTATAAACTTGTAGCTATAATCCATACGAAGAGAATGTATGTGAAAATTAGTTTGTAATATAAGCAGTTGCCGAGAAATAGGCAATTTTGCATGAGTCACTTTTCACGTAATTTTGGCTGTAAAAGAATCAATTATTATTCGATTTTCAATTTTCTTTCGCCATTGGATGCCTAATGCCATAGTGGACTATGTCAAACCATTTTACCCCTTGCGCTGCCACCGGAAATGACGTCATTTGCTCAAAACTTAAATTTTAGCCTTCAAAAAACAATATTTTATTCAAATGATTCGTATTTGTTATTTTTTTCAAATTATGATATTTGATTCTATTGATCAAATAGATTGAACCCATACGATCATACAGATACCACAAAATGGTTTCTAACTTGTACGGTTGCAGAGAAATGGGCGATTTTCCTTAAGTCACTTTTCAAGGTTTTTGGTCTATAAAAGTGTCAGTTATTATTCGATTTTCATAAAATTTTCACCATATGATATCTTGTGTCATTTATGATTTCATAGAACTAATTTAACATTTTCAGTATCACCGGAAGTAATGTCATTTTAGCAAAAACTGTATTTTTAGCCTTCAAAACAGATATTTTTTTCAAATGAGTCTGATTTGTAATATATTTCAAATTATGATATTTGATTCCAATCAACAAATGGATTGAACCCATACGATCATATAGATACCAAAAGATAGTTTTTATCGTGTACGGTTGCCGAGAAATAGTCGATTTTCTACAAGTCACCTTTCAAGGTTTTTGGTCTATAAAAGTGGCAATTCTCATTCGATTTACATACAATTTTCGCCATATGATGCCTTATGCCATTTCTGATTTCATAAAACTAATTGAACATTTTCATTATCACCGGAAGTAATGAAATTTTGCCAGGATCACTTACAAGTAACAACATATATATATAAAATGAATTGATATTGCTGGATTTGGTTGATTTTTCGTCCATTTTATTTGATGTTTACAATGCTTATGTGGAAACCTGTTTGATGGTTTCATTGGTATCGGAAGTGACATATGTTTAATTCTTATTATTATTCTTCTTCTTATTATTATTTTTTTTTTCCAATTTGCTTATATCTCAACAACTTCTTGTCGGGTCGATACAATGTCTTCAGTTTTACTGGGAAAGTGGGTGTTACTTAGAGATTAAAGCTATTCCCGGCATTCTGCGACATTGCGAAATGTCCGAAATCACCGAAAATGTCGTTTTTTGAAATATTGCCGTAATATTAACAATAATCATTGGATTTTAGCATATGATGCATTTTGACATAGCCAGAAACATGGGACATAGCTATGTTACTTTTGATTTTTGATTTTCGACAAATCTTGGAAGATATTAGGCGCCAAATTTTGAAAATTTAAATTTTTACAAAAATTTTTTTTATTTATTAATATTTTTATATGACATTTTAACCAAGGTTAAAGAGTCATCTGATTTGAACAAAAATGTCAACATTTTTTTGTTTCCGTAATTTTCCTTGGCCGCCATTGGCTAATTCAGTTTTTCAGTCCTACATTAATTATTTATTGTTCGATTTGTATAAAACCTAGTTCATATGTTCCGTGGTTCAAAATGTCATTTTTTTTGTTACCGGTAAAGTTTCCTGTCGGAACCGGAAGACGCGTAAATTTAGCAAAAACTACAATATTGACAGTTCGGTACCACTTTTTGAAAGCAAATATTATTTTTTACAAATCTGATATTATCCAAAAGATGCGCACTGTTAAGGTGCACAAAATCTCGGACTCAGTTTTTTTAATTTCGATTTCGTTTTCGGGCCATTTCGATTAAAAGGTAAAAAAAGGGGTAAAAATAAGCTATTTACAACCCATCCAGCGCCTTCATATATTAAAATATTTCTTTGATACGTTCATAAACTTGTAGAAATAACCCATACGAAGAGAATGTATGTGAAAAATAGTTTGTAATATGAGCAGTTGCCGAGAAATGGGCAATTTTGCATGAGTCACTTTTTACGCTAGTTTGCCTGTAAAAGAGTCAATCATTACTGGATTTTCATAAAAGTTACACCATTTGGTGCGTAATGTCAATTTTAACTAGGTCAAACCAATTCAACATTACCAATATCACCGGAAATTACGTAATTTGGGCAAAAACCGTATTTATAGCCTTCGAAACAAATAATTTATTCAAATGAGTTGTATTTGTTATTCGTTTAAAATTTTGATATTTGATTCCAATCAACTAATAGAATGAACCCATACGATCATATAGATATCACAAATTCCTTTCTAACTTGGTCAGTTGCGGAGAAATAGACGATTTTGAACAGGTCACTTTTCAAGGTTTTTGGACCATACAACTGTCAATTATTATTCGATTTTCATAAAATTTTCACTGTTTGATACCTTTTACCAATTATGATTTCATACAAGTAATTTCAGATTTTCATTATCACCGGAAGTAACGTCAATTTCGCAAAAACTGTATTTGTAGCCTTCAAAACAGATATTTTGGTCAAATGAGTCTGATTTGTAATGTTTTTACAATTATGATTTTTGATTCCGCTCAACAAATATATTGAACACATATGATCATACAGATACCGCAAAATGGTTTCTAACTTGTACGGTTGTAGAGAAATAGACGATTTTCTACAAGTCACTTTTCAAGGTTTTGGGTCTTTGCCATTTCTGATTTTAAAAAACTAATTTATCTTTATCATTATCACTGCATATAATGAAATTTCGTCAGGATCACTAAATGTATAAAATGAATTGATTACCAAAAGATGTTGGTTCCTGTGGTAATTAGCTCATATCAGATTGTTACTTCCTGAATTATATTATTGTATGAAAAAACTTTCTTGTTTAACTTTCTTCTCTATCCATCTCTTGCAAATTGTGTTTGTTTTTCTTTCCTCCAATTTAAATGGCTGCATTTTGGCATAGCCGGAGACGGGGCACATAGCTACGCTACTTTTGATTTTTGATTTTCGGCAAATCTTCGCAGATATTAGGCGCTAAATTTAGAAAATTTAAATTTTTACAAAAAACTTTTTTATTTATGAATATTTTTTAGTCGTGTTTTACACAAATATAACGAGTCCTCTGACTTGGGAAAAAATGTGAAAATTTTTTGTCTCGGTAATTTTCCTTGGCCCCCATTGGCTAATTCAGTTTTTCAGTCCTAGATTAATTATTTATTGTTCGATTTGTATAAAACAAAGTTCATATGCTCCGTTGTCTCAATTGTCATTTTTTTTGTTACCAATAGTGTTATCTGTCGGCACCGGAAGTGGCGTAAATTGACAAAAAACTACAATTTTGACAGTTAGGTACCATTTTTCGAAAGCAAATATTATTTTTTTCAAATCTGGTATAACTGAAATTGTGCGCCCTTTAAAGGCGCACAAAATGTTGGGACCAGTTTTTTTAATTTCGATTCCGTTTTCGGGCTATTTCGATTAAAAGGTGAAAAAAGTGTAAAATTAAGCTATTTACAACCCATCCAGCGTTTTCATATTTTAAAATATTACTTCGTAACTTTCATAAACTCGTAGCAATAATCTATACGGAGAGATTGTATGTGAAAATTAATTTGTAATATACGCAGTTGCCGAGAAATGGGCAATTTTGCATGAGTCACTTTTTACGCTAGTTTGCCTGTAAAAGAGTCAATTATTATTCGATTTTCATAAAAGTGACACCATTTGATGTGTAATGTCAATTTTAACTAGGTCAAACCAATTTAACATTTTCAATATCACCGGAAATGACGTAATTTGGGCAAAAATTGTATTTATAGCCTTCGAAACCAGTAATTTATTCAAATGAGTTGTATTTGTTATTTGTTTAAAATTTTGATATTTGATTCAAATCAACTAATACAATGAACCCTTACGATCATATAGATATCACAAAATGGTTTCTAACTTGTTCAGTTGCGGAGAAATAGGCAATTTTCAACAGGTCACTTTTTAAGGTTTTTTGTCAATAAAAGTGTCAATTATTATTCGATTTTCATGAAATTTTCACTGTGTGATACATAATGCCATTTACGATTTCATACAAGTAATTTAAGATTTTCATTATCACCGGAAGTAACGTCATTTTGGCAAAAACTGTATTTTTAGCCTTCAAAACAGATATTTTATTCAAATGAATCAGATTTGTAATGTTTTTAAAATTATGATATTTGATTCCAATCAACAAATAGAATGAACTCATTCGATCATACAGATACATAATATTTTCACCATGTGATGATGCTATTTCTGATTTCATAAACCAATTTAACATTTTCATTATCACCGGAAGTAATGTAATTTTGACAGGATCACTGACATGTAGCAAATGAATTGATTGCTGGATTTGGTTGTTTCTGCGTCCATTTTATTTCATGTGTGCAATGCTTATGTGGAAACCGGTTTAACGGTTTCATTGGTACCAGAAGTGACATAAGTTCAAGGGTAACGTGGCACCGGTGAAACCCGTCATTACTGCTTCGCAGTTCTAGTTAGGGTTTCACACTGCGTAGCTTGTGTGAAACACTATTGTTTTTGTTAAAATTATTAGGGTTTCACACTGCGTAGCTTGTGTGAAACACTATTGTTTTTGTTAAAATTATTATTCTTATTATTATTATTCTTCTTTTGTTTTGAGTAGATCTCAGCAACTGATTGTCGGATCGTTACGATTTCTTCGGTTTTATCGGAAAAGTGGGTGTGACTTAGAGGATAAAGCTATTTTGAACGTTCTGCGACAATGCAAAATGTCCGAAATCACCGAAGCTATCGTTTTTAGAAATATTGCAGTAATTTTAACAATAATCATTGGATTTTAACTTTCGATGCATTTTGGCATAGCCGAAGACGGGGCACATAGCTACGCTACTTTTGATTTTTGATTTTCGGCAAATCTTCGCAGATATTAGGCGCTAAATTTAGAAAATTTAAATTTTTACAAAAAACTTTTTTATTTATGAATATTTTTTAGTCGTGTTTTACACAAATATAACGAGTCCTCTGACTTGGGCAAAAATGTGAAAAAATTTTGTCTCGGTAATTTTCCTTGGCCCCAATTGGCTAATTCAGTTTTTCAGTCCTAGATTAATTATTTATTGTTCGATTTGTATAAAACAAAGTTCATATGCTCCGTTGTCTCAATTGTCATTTTTTTTGTTACCAATAGTGTTATCTGTCGGCACCGGAAGTGGCGTAAATTGACAAAAAACTACAATTTTGACAGTTAGGTACCATTTTTCGAAAGCAAATATTATTTTTTTCAAATCTGGTATAACTGAAATTGTGCGCCCTTTAAAGGCGCACAAAATGTTGGAACCAGTTTTTTTAATTTCGATTCCGTTTTCGGGCTATTTCGATTAAAAGGTGAAAAAAGGTGTAAAATTAAGCTATTTACAACCCATCCAGCGTTTTCATATTTTAAAATATTACTTCGTAACTTTCATAAACTCGTAGCAATAATCTATACGGAGAGAATGTATGTGAAAATTAATTTGTAATATGCGCAGTTGCCGAGAAATGGGCAATTTTGCATGAGTCACTTTTTACGCTAGTTTGCCTGTAAAAGAGTCAATTATTATTCGATTTTCATAAAAGTGACACCATTTGATGTGTAATGTCAATTTTAACTAGGTCAAACCAATTTAACATTTTCAATATCACCGGAAATGACGTAATTTGGGCAAAAATTGTATTTATAGCCTTCGAAACCAGTAATTTATTCAAATGAGTCATATTTGTTATTTGTTTAAAATTTTGATATTTGATTCAAATCAACTAATACAATGAACCCTTACGATCATATAGATATCACAAAATGGTTTCTAACTTGTTCAGTTGCGGAGAAATAGGCAATTTTCAACAGGTCACTTTTTAAGGTTTTTTGTCAATAAAAGTGTCAATTATTATTCGATTTTCATGAAATTTTCACTGTGTGATACATAATGCCATTTACGATTTCATACAAGTAATTTAAGATTTTCATTATCACCGGAAGTAACGTCATTTTGGCAAAAACTGTATTTTTAGCCTTCATAACAGATATTTTATTCAAATGAATCAGATTTGTAATGTTTTTAAAATTATGATATTTGATTCCAATCAACAAATAGAATGAACTCCTTCGATCATACAGATACCTCAAAATGGTTTCTAACTTGTACGGTTGCAGAGAAATAGGCGATTTTCTACAAGTCATTTTTCAAGGTTTTTGGTCTATAAAGGTGGCAATTATTATAGGATTTACATAAAATTTTCACCATGTGATGATGCTATTTCTGATTTCATAAACCAATTTAACATTTTCATTATCACCGGAAGTAATGTAATTTTGACAGGATCACTGACATGTAGCAAATGAATTGATTGCTGGATTTGGTTGTTTCTGCGTCCATTTTATTTCATGTGTGCAATGCTTATGTGGAAACCTGTTTAACGGTTTCATTGGTACCGGAAGTGACATAAGTTCAAGGGTAACGTGGCACCGGTGAAACCCGTCATTACTGCTTCGCAGTTCTAGTTATTAGGGTTTCACACTGCGTAGCTTGTGTGAAACACTATTGTTTTTGTTAAAATTATTATTCTTATTATTATTATTCTTCTTTTGTTTTGAGTAGATCTCAGCAACTGATTGTCGGATCGTTACGATTTCTTCGGTTTTATCGGAAAAGTAGGTGTGACTTAGAGGATAAAGCTATTTTGAACGTTCTGCGACAATGCAAAATGTCCGAAATCACCGAAGCTATCGTTTTTAGAAATATTGCAGTAATTTTAACAATAATCATTGGATTTTAACTTTCGATGCATTTTGGCATAGCCGAAGACGGGGCACATAGCTACGCTACTTTTGATTTTTGATTTTCGGCAAATCTTCGCAGATATTAGGCGCTAAATTTAGAAAATTTAAATTTTTACAAAAAACTTTTTTATTTATGAATATTTTTTAATCGTGTTTTACACAAATATAACGAGTCCTCTGACTTGGGCAAAAATGTGAAAATTTTTTGTCTCGGTAATTTTCCTTGGCCCCCATTGGCTAATTCAGTTTTTCAGTCCTAGATTAATTATTTATTGTTCGATTTGTATAAAACAAAGTTCATATGCCCCGTTGTCTCAATTGTCATTTTTTTTGTTACCAATAGTGTTATCTGTCGGCACCGGAAGTGGCGTAAATTGACAAAAAACTACAATTTTGACAGTTAGGTACCATTTTTCGAAAGCAAATATTATTTTTTTCAAATCTGGTATAACTGAAATTGTGCGCCCTTTAAAGGCGCACAAAATGTTGAGACCATTTTTTTTAATTTCGATTCCGTTTTCGGGCTATTTCGATTAAAAGGTGAAAAAAGGTGTAAAATTAAGCTATTTACAACCCATTCAGCGTTTTCATATTTTAAAATATTACTTCGTAACTTTCATAAACTCGTAGCAATAATCTATACGGAGAGAATGTATGTGAAAATTAATTTGTAATATGCGCAGTTGCCGAGAAATGGGCAATTTTGCATGAGTCACTTTTTACGCTAGTTTGCCTGTAAAAGAGTCAATTATTATTCGATTTTCATAAAAGTGACACCATTTGATGTGTAATGTCAATTTTAACTAGGTCAAACCAATTTAACATTTTCAATATCACCGGAAATGACGTAATTTGGGCAAAAATTGTATTTATAGCCTTCGAAACCAGTAATTTACTCAAATGAGTCATATTTGTTATTTGTTTAAAATTTTGATATTTGATTCAAATCAACTAATACAATGAACCCTTACGATCATATAGATATCACAAAATGGTTTCTAACTTGTTCAGTTGCGGAGAAATAGGCAATTTTCAACAGGTCACTTTTTAAGGTTTTTTGTCAATAAAAGTGTCAATTATTATTCGATTTTCATGAAATTTTCACTGTGTGATACATAATGCCATTTACGATTTCATACAAGTAATTTAAGATTTTCATTATCACCGGAAGTAACGTCATTTTGGCAAAAACTGTATTTTTAGCCTTCAAAACAGATATTTTATTCAAATGAATCAGATTTGTAATGTTTTTAAAATTATGATATTTGATTCCAATCAACAAATAGAATGAACTCCTTCGATCATACAGATACCTCAAAATGGTTTCTAACTTGTACGGTTGCAGAGAAATAGGCGATTTTCTACAAGTCATTTTTCAAGGTTTTTGGTCTATAAAGGTGGCAATTATTATAGGATTTACATAAAATTTTCACCATGTGATGATGCTATTTCTGATTTCATAAACCAATTTAACATTTTCATTATCACCGGAAGTAATGTAATTTTGACAGGATCACTGACATGTAGCAAATGAATTGATTGCTGGATTTGGTTGTTTCTGCGTCCATTTTATTTCATGTGTGCAATGCTTATGTGGAAACCTGTTTAACGGTTTCATTGGTACCGGAAGTGACATAAGTTCAAGGGTAACGTGGCACCGGTGAAACCCGTCATTACTGCTTCGCAGTTCTAGTTCTTATTATTATTATTATTCTTTTGTTTTGAGTAGATCTCAGCAACTGATTGTCGGATCGTTACGATTTCTTCGGTTTTATCGGAAAAGTGGGTGTGACTTAGAGGATAAAGCTATTTTGAACGTTCTGCGACAATGCGAAATGTCCGAAATCGCCGAAGCTATCGTTTTTAGAAATATTGCAGTAATTTTAACAATAATCATTGGATTTTAACTTTCGATGCATTTTGGCATAGCCGGAGACGGGGCACATAGCTACGCTACTTTTGATTTTTGATTTTCGGCAAATCTTCGCAGATATTAGGCGCTAAATTTAGAAAATTTAAATTTTTACAAAAAACTTTTTTATTTATGAATATTTTTTAATCGTGTTTTACACAAATATAACGAGTCCTCTGACTTGGGCAAAAATGTGAAAATTTTTTGTCTCGGTAATTTTCCTTGGCCCCCATTGGCTAATTCAGTTTTTCAGTCCTAGATTAATTATTTATTGTTCGATTTGTATAAAACAAAGTTCATATGCCCCGTTGTCTCAATTGTCATTTTTTTTGTTACCAATAGTGTTATCTGTCGGCACCGGAAGTGGCGTAAATTGACAAAAAACTACAATTTTGACAGTTAGGTACCATTTTTCGAAAGCAAATATTATTTTTTTCAAATCTGGTATAACTGAAATTGTGCGCCCTTTAAAGGCGCACAAAATGTTGGGACCATTTTTTTTAATTTCGATTCCGTTTTCGGGCTATTTCGATTAAAAGGTGAAAAAAGGTGTAAAATTAAGCTATTTACAACCCATCCAGCGTTTTCATATTTTAAAATATTACTTCGTAACTTTCATAAACTCGTAGCAATAATCTATACGGAGAGAATGTATGTGAAAATTAATTTGTAATATGCGCAGTTGCCGAGAAATGGACAATTTTGCATGAGTCACTTTTTACGCTAGTTTGCCTGTAAAAGAGTCAATTATTATTCGATTTTCATAAAAGTGACACCATTTGATGTGTAATGTCAATTTTAACTAGGTCAAACCAATTTAACATTTTCAATATCACCGGAAATGACGTAATTTGGGCAAAAATTGTATTTATAGCCTTCGAAACCAGTAATTTATTCAAATGAGTCATATTTGTTATTTGTTTAAAATTTTGATATTTGATTCAAATCAACTAATACAATGAACCCTTACGATCATATAGATATCACAAAATGGTTTCTAACTTGTTCAGTTGCGGAGAAATAGGCAATTTTCAACAGGTCACTTTTTAAGGTTTTTTTGTCAATAAAAGTGTCAATTATTATTCGATTTTCATGAAATTTTCACTGTGTGATACATAATGCCATTTACGATATCATACAAGTAATTTAAGATTTTCATTATCACCGGAAGTAACGTCATTTTGGCAAAAACTGTATTTTTAGCCTTCAAAACAGATATTTTATTCAAATGAATCAGATTTGTAATGTTTTTAAAATTATGATATTTGATTCCAATCAACAAATAGAATGAACTCATTCGATCATACAGATACCTCAAAATGGTTTCTAACTTGTACGGTTGCAGAGAAATAGGCGATTTTCTACAAGTCATTTTTCAAGGTTTTTGGTCTATAAAGGTGGCAATTATTATAGGATTTACATAAAATTTTCAACATGTGATGATGCTATTTCTGATTTCATAAACCAATTTAACATTTTCATTATCACCGGAAGTAATGTAATTTTGACAGGATCACTGACATGTAGCAAATGAATTGATTGCTGGATTTGGTTGTTTCTGCGTCCATTTTATTTCATGTGTGCAATGCTTATGTGGAAACCTGTTTAACGGTTTCATTGGTACCGGAAGTGACATAAGTTCAAGGGTAACGTGGCACCGGTGAAACCCGTCATTACTGCTTCGCAGTTCTAGTTATTCTTCTTTTGTTTTGAGTAGATCTCAGCAACTGATTGTCGGATCGTTACGATTTCTTCAGTTTTACTGAAAAAGTGGGTGTGACTTAGAGGATAAAGCTATTTTGAACGTTCTGCGACAATGCGAAATGTCCGAAATCACCGAAGCTATCGTTTTTAGAAATATTGCAGTAATTTTAACAATAATCATTGGATTTTAACTTTCGATGCATTTTGGCATAGCCGGAGACGGGGCACATAGCTACGCTACTTTTGATTTTTGATTTTCGGCAAATCTTCGCAGATATTAGGCGCTAAATTTAGAAAATTTAAATTTTTACAAAAAACTTTTTTATTTATGAATATTTTTTAGTCGTGTTTTACACAAATATAACGAGTCCTCTGACTTGGGCAAAAATGTGAAAAATTTTTGTCTCGGTAATTTTCCTTGGCCCCAATTGGCTAATTCAGTTTTTCAGTCCTAGATTAATTATTTATTGTTCGATTTGTATAAAACAAAGTTCATATGCTCCGTTGTCTCAATTGTCATTTTTTTTGTTACCAATAGTGTTATCTGTCGGCACCGGAAGTGGCGTAAATTGACAAAAAACTACAATTTTGACAGTTAGGTACCATTTTTCGAAAGCAAATATTATTTTTTTCAAATCTGGTATAACTGAAATTGTGCGCCCTTTAAAGGCGCACAAAATGTTGGAACCAGTTTTTTTAATTTCGATTCCGTTTTCGGGCTATTTCGATTAAAAGGTGAAAAAAGGTGTAAAATTAAGCTATTTACAACCCATCCAGCGTTTTCATATTTTAAAATATTACTTCGTAACTTTCATAAACTCGTAGCAATAATCTATACGGAGAGAATGTATGTGAAAATTAATTTGTAATATGCGCAGTTGCCGAGAAATGGGCAATTTTGCATGAGTCACTTTTTACGCTAGTTTGCCTGTAAAAGAGTCAATTATTATTCGATTTTCATAAAAGTGACACCATTTGATGTGTAATGTCAATTTTAACTAGGTCAAACCAATTTAACATTTTCAATATCACCGGAAATGACGTAATTTGGGCAAAAATTGTATTTATAGCCTTCGAAACCAGTAATTTATTCAAATGAGTCATATTTGTTATTTGTTTAAAATTTTGATATTTGATTCAAATGAACTAATACAATGAACCCTTACGATCATATAGATATCACAAAATGGTTTCTAACTTGTTCAGTTGCGGAGAAATAGGCAATTTTCAACAGGTCACTTTTTAAGGTTTTTTGTCAATAAAAGTGTCAATTATTATTCGATTTTCATGAAATTTTCATTGTGTGATACCTAATGCCATTTACGATTTCATACAAGTAATTTAAGATTTTCATTATCACCGGAAGTAACGTCATTTTGGCAAAAACTGTATTTTTAGCCTTCAAAACAGATATTTTATTCAAATGAATCAGATTTGTAATGTTTTTAAAATTATGATATTTGATTCCAATCAACAAATAGAATGAACTCATTCGATCATACAGATACCTCAAAATGGTTTCTAACTTGTACGGTTGCAGAGAAATAGGCGATTTTCTACAAGTCATTTTTCAAGGTTTTTGGTCTATAAAGGTGGCAACTATTATAGGATTTACATAAAATTTTCACCATGTGATGATGCTATTTCTGATTTCATAAACCAATTTAACATTTTCATTATCACCGGAAGTAATGTAATTTTGGTACCGGAAGTGACATAAGTTCAAGGGTAACGTGGCACCGGTGAAACCCGTCATTACTGCTTCGCAGTTCTAGTTATTAGGGTTTCACACTGCGTAGCTTGTGTGAAACACTATTGTTTTTGTTAAAATTATTATTAGGGTTTCACACTGCGAAGCTTGTGTGAAACACTATTGTTTTTGTTAAAATTATTAGGGTTTCACACTGCGAAGCTTGTGTGAAACACTATTGTTTTTGTTAAAATTATTATTCTTATTATTATTATTCTTCTTTTGTTTTGAGTAGATCTCAGCAACTACTTGTCGCATCGTTACGATTTCTTCGGTTTTACTGGGAAAGTGGGTGTGACTTAGAGGATAAAGCTATTTTGAACGTTCTGCGACAATGCGAAATGTCCGAAATCACCGAAGTTATCGTTTTTACAAATATTGCGGTAATTTTAACAATAATCATTGGATTTTAACTTTCGATACATTTTGGCATAGCTGGAGACAGGGCACATAGCTGCGCTACTTTCGATTTTTGATTTTCAGCAAAAATTCGAAGATATTAGGCGCCAAATTTCGGAAATTTAAAATTTTACAAAAAACTTTTTTATTGATGAATATTTTTTACTCGTGTTGTGCACAGAATTAAAGAGTCATCTGACTTGCGCAAAAATGTTAAAATTTTTTGTCTCAGTAATTTTCCTTGGCCTCCATTGGCTAATTCAGTTTTTCAGTCCTAGCTTAATTTTTTATTGTTCGATTTGTATAAAACAAAGTTCATATGCTTCGTTGTCTCAATTGTCATTTTTTTTATTACCAAAAGTGTTATCTGTCGGCACCGGAAGTGGCATAATTTTACCAAAAACTACAATTTTGACAGTTAGGTACCATTTTTTGAAAACAAATATTATTTTTTTGAAAAATTATATGACTCAAAGAGTGTGTCCTTTAAAGGCGCAAAAAATGTCGGAAGCAGTTTTTTTAATTTCTTTTTCATTTTCTAGCAAATTGGATTAAGAGGTGAAAAAAGGCGTAAAATTGACCTATTTACAACTCATTCAGGCTTTTCAGATTTTAAAATATTTTTACGTAACTTTTATAAACTTGTAGCTATAATCCATACGAAGAGAATGTATGTGAAAATTAGTTTGTAATATAAGCAGTTGCCGAGAAATAGGCAATTTTGCATGAGTCACTTTTCACGTAATTTTGGCTGTAAAAGAATCAATTATTATTCGATTTTCAATTTTCTTTCGCCATTGGATGCCTAATGCCATAGTGGACTATGTCAAACCATTTTACCCCTTGCGCTGCCACCGGAAATGACGTCATTTGCTCAAAACTTAAATTTTAGCCTTCAAAAAACAATATTTTATTCAAATGATTCGTATTTGTTATTTTTTTCAAATTATGATATTTGATTCTATTGATCAAATAGATTGAACCCATACGATCATACAGATACCACAAAATGGTTTCTAACTTGTACGGTTGCAGAGAAATGGGCGATTTTCCTTAAGTCACTTTTCAAGGTTTTTGGTCTATAAAAGTGTCAGTTATTATTCGATTTTCATAAAATTTTCACCATATGATATCTTGTGTCATTTATGATTTCATAGAACTAATTTAACATTTTCATTATCACCGGAAGTAACGTCATTTTGGCAAAAACTGTATTTTTAGCCTTCAAAACAGATATTTTTTTCAAATGAGTCTTATTTGTATTGTTTTTAAAATTATGATATTTGATTCCAATCAGCAAATAGATTGAACCCATACGATCATACAGATACCAGAAAATGGTTTCTAACTTGTACGGTTGCAGAGAAATAGGCGATTTTCTACAAGTCACTTTTCAAGGTTTTTGGTCTATAAAAGTGGCAATTGTTATTCGATTTACATACAATTTTCACCATGTGATGCCCTATGTCATTTCTGATTTCATAAAAGTAATTGAACATTTTCATTATCACCGGAAGTACAGTACACTTACATGTAACAAATGTATAAAATGAATTGATATTGCTGGATTTTGTTGATTCGGCGTCCATTTTATTTGATGTGTGCAATGCTTATGTGGAAACCTGTTTAATGGTTTCATTGGTACGGGAAGTAACATGTTTAGGGTAAAGTGGCACCGGTGAAACCCGTCATTACTGCATCGCAGTTCTAGTTATTCTTATTATTATTATTCTTCTTTTGTTTTGAGTAGATCTCAGCAACTGATTGGCGGATCGTTACGATTTCTTCGGTTTTATCGGAAAAGTGGGTGTGACTTAGAGGATAAAGCTATTTTGAACGTTCTGCGACAATGCGAAATGTCCGAAATCACCAAAGCTATCGTTTTAAGAAATATTGCAGTAATTTTAACAATAATCATTGGATTTTAACTTTCGATGCATTTTGGCATAGCCGGAGACGGGGCACATAGCTACGCTACTTTTGATTTTTGATTTTCGGCAAATCTTCGCAGATATTAGGCGCTAAATTTAGAAAATTTAAATTTTTACAAAAAACTTTTTTATTTATGAATATTTTTTAGTCGTGTTTTACAAAAATATAACGAGTCCTCTGACTTGGGCAAAAATGTGAAAAATTTTTGTCTCGGTAATTTTCCTTGGCCCCCATTGGCTAATTCAGTTTTTCAGTCCTAGATTAATTATTTATTGTTCGATTTGTATAAAACAAAGTTCATATGCTCCGTTGTCTCAATTGTCATTTTTTTTGTTACCAATAGTGTTATCTGTCGGCACCGGAAGTGGCCTAAATTGACAAAAAACTACAATTTTGACAGTTAGGTACCATTTTTCGAAAGCAAATATTATTTTTTTCAAAGCTGGTATAACTGAAATTGTGCGCCCTTTAAAGGCGCACAAAATGTTGAGACCAGTTTTTTTAATTTCGATTCCGTTTTCGGGCTATTTCGATTAAAAGGTGAAAAAAGGTGTAAAATTAAGCTATTTACAACCCATCCAGCGTTTTCATATTTTAAAATATTACTTCGTAACTTTCATAAACTCGTAGCAATAATCTATACGGAGAGAATTTATTTGAATATTAATTTGTAATATGCGCAGTTGCCGAGAAATGGGCAATTATGCATGAGTCACTTTTTACGCTAGAGTGCCTGTAAAAGAGTCAATTATTATTCGATTTTCATAAAAGTGACACCATTTGATGTGTAATGTCAATTTTAACTAGGTCAAACCAATTTAACATATTCAATATCACCGGAAATGACGTAATTTGGGAAAAAATTGTATTTATAGCCTTCGAAACCAGTAATTTATTCAAATGAGTCATATTTGTTATTTGTTTAAAATTTTGATATTTGATTCAAATCAACTAATACAATGAACCCTTACGATCATATAGATATCACAAAATGGTTTCTAACTTGTTCAGTTGCGGATAAATAGGCAATTTTCAACAGGTCACTTTTTAAGGTTTTTTGTCAATAAAAGTGTCAATTATTATTCGATTTTCATGAAATTTTCACTGTGTGATACATAATGCCATTTACGATTTCATACAAGTAATTTAAGATTTTCATTATCACCGGAAGTAACGTCATTTTGGCAAAAACTGTATTTTTAGCCTTCAAAACAGATATTTTATTCAAATGAATCAGATTTGTAATGTTTTTAAAATTATGATATTTGATTCCAATCAACAAATAGTATGAACTCATTCGATCATACAGATACCTCAAAATGGTTTCTAACTTGTACGGTTGCAGAGAAATAGGCGATTTTCTACAAGTCATTTTTCAAGGTTTTTGGTCTATAAAGGTGGCAATGATTATAGGATTTACATAAAATTTTCACCATGTGATGATGCTATTTCTGATTTCATAAACCAATTTAACATTTTCATTATCACCGGAAGTAATGTAATTTTGACAGGATCACTGACATGTAGCAAATGAATTGATTGCTGGATTTGGTTGTTTCTGCGTCCATTTTATTTCATGTGTGCAATGCTTATGTGGAAACCTGTTTAACGGTTTCATTGGTACCGGAAGTGACATAAGTTCAAGGGTAACGTGGCACCGGTGAAACCCGTCATTACTGCTTCGCAGTTCTAGTTCTTATTATTATTATTATTCTTCTTTTGTTTTGAGTAGATCTCAGCAACTACTTGTCGCATCGTTACGATTTCTTCGGTTTTACTGGGAAAGTGGGTGTGACTTAGAGGATAAAGCTATTTTGAACGTTCTGCGACAATGCGAAATGTCCGAAATCACCGAAGTTATCGTTTTTACAAATATTGCGGTAATTTTAACAATAATCATGGGATTTTAACTTTCGATACATTTTGGCATAGCTGGAGACAGGGCACATAGCTGCGCTACTTTTGATTTTTGATTTTCGGCAAATCTTCGCAGATATTAGGCGCTAAATTTAGAAAATTTAAATTTTTACAAAAAACTTTTTTATTTATGAATATTTTTTAGTCGTGTTTTACACAAATATAACGAGCCCTCTGACTTGGGCAAAAATGTGAAAATTTTTTGTCTCGGTAATTTTCCTTGGCCCCCATTGGCTAATTCAGTTTTTCAGTCCTAGATTAATTATTTATTGTTCGATTTGTATAAAACAAAGTTCATATGCTCCGTTGTCTCAATTGTCATTTTTTTTGTTACCAATAGTGTTATCTGTCGGCACCGGAAGTGGCGTAAATTGACAAAAAACTACAATTTTGACAGTTAGGTACCATTTTTCGAAAGCAAATATTATTGTTTTCAAATCTGGTATAACTGAAATTGTGCGCCCTTTAAAGGCGCACAAAATGTTGGGACCAGTTTTTTTAATTTCGATTCCGTTTTCGGGCTATTTCGATTAAAAGGTGAAAAAAGGTGTAAAATTAAGCTATTTACAACCCATCCAGCGTTTTCATATTTTAAAATATTACTTCGTAACTTTCATAAACTCGTAGCAATAATCTATACGGAGAGAATGTATGTGAAAATTAATTTGTAATATGCGCAGTTGCCGAGAAATGGGCAATTTTGCATGAGTCACTTTTTACGCTAGTTTGCCTGTAAAAGAGTCAATTATTATTCGATTTTCATAAAAGTGACACCATTTGATGTGTAATGTCAATTTTAACTAGGTCAAACCAAATTAACCCTTTCAATATCACCGGAAATGACGTAATTTGGGCAAAAATTGTATTTATAGCCTTCGAAACCAGTAATTTATTCAAATGAGTCATATTTGTTATTTGTTTAAAATTTTGATATTTGATTCAAATCAACTAATACAATGACCCCTTACGATCATATAGATATCACAAAATGGTTTCTAACTTGTTCAGTTGCGGAGAAATAAGCAATTTTCAACAGGTCACTTTTTAAGGTTTTTTGTCAATAAAAGTCTCAATTATTATTCGATTTTCATGAAATTTTCACTGTGTGATACATAATGCCATTTACGATTTCATACAAGTAATTTCAGATTTTCATTATCACCGGAAGTAACGTCATTTTGGCAAAAACTGTATTTTTAGCCTTCAAAACAGATATTTTATTCAAATGAATCAGATTTGTAATGTTTTTAAAATTATGATATTTGATTCCAATCAACAAATAGAATGAACTCCTTCGATCATACAGATACCTCAAAATGGTTTCTAACTTGTACGGTTGCAGAGAAATAGGCGATTTTCTACAAGTCATTTTTCAAGGTTTTTGGTCTATAAAGGTGGCAATTATTATAGGATTTACATAAAATTTTCACCATGTGATCATGCTATTTCTGATTTCATAAACCAATTTAACATTTTCATTATCACCGGAAGTAATGTAATTTTGACAGGATCACTGACATGTAGCAAATGAATTGATTGCTGGATTTGGTTGTTTCTGCGTCCATTTTATTTCATGTGTGCAATGCTTATGTGGAAACCTGTTTAACGGTTTCATTGGTACCGGAAGTGACATAAGTTCAAGGGTAACGTGGCACCGGTGAAACCCGTCATTACTGCTTCGCAGTTCTAGTTATTCTTATTATTATTATTCTTCTTTTGTTTTGAGTAGATCTCAGCAACTGATTGTCGGATCGTTACGATTTCTTCGGTTTTATCGGAAAAGTGGGTGTGACTTAGAGGATAAAGCTATTTTGAACGTTCTGCGACAATGCGAAATGTCCGAAATCACCGAAGCTATCGTTTTTAGAAATATTGCAGTAATTTTAACAATAATCATTGGATTTTAACTTTCGATGCATTTTGGCATAGCCGGAGACGGGGCACATAGCTACGCTACTTTTGATTTTTGATTTTCGGCAAATCTTCGCAGATATTAGGCGCTAAATTTAGAAAATTTAAATTTTTACAAAAAACTTTTTTATTTATGAATATTCTTTAATCGTGTTTTACATAAATATAACGAGTCATCTGACTTGGGCAAAAATGTGAAAATTTTTTGTTTCGGTAATTTTCCTTGGCCCCCATTGGCTAATTCAGTTTTTCAGTCCTAGATTAATTATTTATTGTTCGATTTGTATAAAACAAAGTTCATATGCTCCGTTGTCTCAATTGTCATTTTGTTTGTTACCAATAGTGTTATCTGTCGGCACCGGAAGTGGCGTAAATTGACAAAAAACTACAATTTTGACAGTTAGGTACCATTTTTCGAAAGCAAATATTATTTTTTTCAAATCTGGTATAACTGAAATTGTGCGCCCTTTAAAGGCGCACAAAATGTTGGGACCAGTTTTTTTAATTTCGATTCCGTTTTCGGGCTATTTCGATTAAAAGGTGAAAAAAGGTGTAAAATTAAGCTATTTACAACCCATCCAGCGTTTTCATATTTTAAAATATTACTTCGTAACTTTCATAAACTCGTAGCAATAATCTGTACCGAGAGAATGTATGTGAAAATTAATTTGTAATATGCGCAGTTGCCGAGAAATGGGCAATTTTGCATGAGTCACTTTTTACGCTAGTTTGCCTGTAAAAGAGTCAATTATTATTCGATTTTCATAAAAGTGACACCATTTGATGTGTAATGTCAATTTTAACTAGGTCAAACCAATTTAACATTTTCAATATCACCGGAAATGACGTAATTTGGGCAAAAATTGTATTTATAGCCTTCGAAACCAGTAATTTATTCAAATGAGTCATATTTGTTATTTGTTTAAAATTTTGATATTTGATTCAAATCAACTAATACAATGAACCCTTACGATCATATAGATATCACAAAATGGTTTCTAACTTGTTCAGTTGCGGAGAAATAGACAATTTTCAACAGGTCACTTTTTAAGGTTTTTTGTCAATAAAAGTGTCAATTATTATTCGATTTTCATGAAATTTTCACTGTGTGATACATAATGCCATTTACGATTTCATACAAGTAATTTAAGATTTTCATTATCACCGGTAGTAACGTCATTTTGGCAAAAACTGTATTTTTAGCCTTCAAAACAGATATTTTATTCAAATGAATCAGATTTGTAATGTTTTTAAAATTATGATATTTGATTCCAATCAACAAATAGAATGAACTCATTCGATCATACAGATACCTCAAAATGGTTTCTAACTTGTACGGTTGCAGAGAAATAGGCGATTTTCTACAAGTCATTTTTCAAGGTTTTTGGTCTATAAAGGTGGCAATTATTATAGGATTTACATAAAATTTTCACCATGTGATGATGCTATTTCTGATTTCATAAACCAATTTAACATTTTCATTATCACCGGAAGTAATGTAATTTTGACAGGATCACTGACATGTAGCAAATGAATTGATTGCTGGATTTGGTTGTTTCTGCGTCCATTTTATTTCATGTGTGCAATGCTTATGTGGAAACCTGTTTAACGGTTTCATTGGTACAGGAAGTGACATAAGTTCAAGGGTAACGTGGCACCGGTGAAACCCGTCATTACTGCTTCGCAGTTCTAGTTCTTATTATTATTATTATTCTTCTTTTGTTTTGAGTAGATCTCAGCAACTGATTGTCGGATCGTTACGATTTCTTCAGTTTTACTGAAAAAGTGGGTGTGACTTAGAGGATAAAGCTATTTTGAACGTTCTGCGACAATGCGAAATGTCCGAAATCACCGAAGCTATCGTTTTTAGAAATATTGCAGTAATTTTAACAATAATCATGGCATTTTAACTTTCGATGCATTTTGGCATAGCCGGAGACGGGGCACATAGCTACGCTACTTTTGATTTTTGATTTTCGGCAAATCTTCGCAGATATTAGGCGCTAAATTTAGAAAATTTAAATTTTTACAAAAAACTTTTTTATTTATGAATATTTTTTAGTCGTGTTTTACACAAATATAACGAGTCCTCTGACTTCGGCAAAAATGTGAAAAATTTTTGTCTCGGTAATTTTCCTTGGCCCCAATTGGCTAATTCAGTTTTTCAGTCCTAGATTAATTATTTATTGTTCGATTTGTATAAAACAAAGTTCATATGCTCCGTTGTCTCAATTGTCATTTTTTTTGTTACCAATAGTGTTATCTGTCGGCACCGGAAGTGGCGTAAATTGACAAAAAACTACAATTTTGACAGTTAGGTACCATTTTTCGAAAGCAAATATTATTTTGTTCAAATCTGGTATAACTGAAATTGTGCGCCCTTTAAAGGCGCACAAAATGTTGGAACCAGTTTTTTTAATTTCGATTCCGTTTTCGGGCTATTTCGATTAAAAGGTGAAAAAAGGTGTAAAATTAAGCTATTTACAACCCATCCAGCGTTTTCATATTTTAAAATATTACTTCGTAACTTTCATAAACTCGTAGCAATAATCTATACGGAGAGAATGTATGTGAAAATTAATTTGTAATATGCGCAGTTGCCGAGAAATGGGCAATTTTGCATGAGTCACTTTTTACGCTAGTTTGCCTGTAAAAGAGTCAATTATTATTCGATTTTCATAAAAGTGACACCATTTGATGTGTAATGTCAATTTTAACTAGGTCAAACCAATTTAACATTTTCAATATCACCGGAAATGACGTAATTTGGGCAAAAATTGTATTTATAGCCTTCGAAACCAGTAATTTATTCAAATGAGTCATATTTGTTATTTGTTTAAAATTTTGATATTTGATTCAAATCAACTAATACAATGACCCCTTACGATCATATAGATATCACAAAATGGTTTCTAACTTGTTCAGTTGCGGAGAAATAAGCAATTTTCAACAGGTCACTTTTTAAGGTTTTTTGTCAATAAAAGTCTCAATTATTATTCGATTTTCATGAAATTTTCACTGTGTGATACATAATGCCATTTACGATTTCATACAAGTAATTTCAGATTTTCATTATCACCGGAAGTAACGTCATTTTGGCAAAAACTGTATTTTTAGCCTTCAAAACAGATATTTTATTCAAATGAATCAGATTTGTAATGTTTTTAAAATTATGATATTTGATTCCAATCAACAAATAGAATGAACTCCTTCGATCATACAGATACCTCAAAATGGTTTCTAACTTGTACGGTTGCAGAGAAATAGGCGATTTTCTACAAGTCATTTTTCAAGGTTTTTGGTCTATAAAGGTGGCAATTATTATAGGATTTACATAAAATTTTCACCATGTGATCATGCTATTTCTGATTTCATAAACCAATTTAACATTTTCATTATCACCGGAAGTAATGTAATTTTGACAGGATCACTGACATGTAGCAAATGAATTGATTGCTGGATTTGGTTGTTTCTGCGTCCATTTTATTTCATGTGTGCAATGCTTATGTGGAAACCTGTTTAACGGTTTCATTGGTACCGGAAGTGACATAAGTTCAAGGGTAACGTGGCACCGGTGAAACCCGTCATTACTGCTTCGCAGTTCTAGTTATTCTTCTTTTGTTTTGAGTAGATCTCAGCAACTGATTGTCGGATCGTTACGATTTCTTCAGTTTTACTGAAAAAGTGGGTGTGACTTAGAGGATAAAGCTATTTTGAACGTTCTGCGACAATGCGAAATGTCCGAAATCACCGAAGCTATCGTTTTTAGAAATATTGCAGTAATTTTAACAATAATCATTGGATTTTAACTTTCGATGCATTTTGGCATAGCCGGAGACGGGGCACATAGCTACGCTACTTTTGATTTTTGATTTTCGGCAAATCTTCGCAGATATTAGGCGCTAAATTTAGAAAATTTAAATTTTTACAAAAAACTTTTTTATTTATGAATATTTTTTAGTCGTGTTTTACACAAATATAACGAGTCCTCTGACTTGGGCAAAAATGTGAAAAATTTTTGTCTCGGTAATTTTCCTTGGCCCCAATTGGCTAATTCAGTTTTTCAGTCCTAGATTAATTATTTATTGTTCGATTTGTATAAAACAAAGTTCATATGCTCCGTTGTCTCAATTGTCATTTTTTTTGTTACCAATAGTGTTATCTGTCGGCACCGGAAGTGGCGTAAATTGACAAAAAACTACAATTTTGACAGTTAGGTACCATTTTTCGAAAGCAAATATTATTTTTTTCAAATCTGGTATAACTGAAATTGTGCGCCCTTTAAAGGCGCACAAAATGTTGGAACCAGTTTTTTTAATTTCGATTCCGTTTTCGGGCTATTTCGATTAAAAGGTGAAAAAAGGTGTAAAATTAAGCTATTTACAACCCATCCAGCGTTTTCATATTTTAAAATATTACTTCGTAACTTTCATAAACTCGTAGCAATAATCTATACGGAGAGAATGTATGTGAAAATTAATTTGTAATATGCGCAGTTGCCGAGAAATGGGCAATTTTGCATGAGTCACTTTTTACGCTAGTTTGCCTGTAAAAGAGTCAATTATTATTCGATTTTCATAAAAGTGACACCATTTGATGTGTAATGTCAATTTTAACTAGGTCAAACCAATTTAACATTTTCAATATCACCGGAAATGACGTAATTTGGGCAAAAATTGTATTTATAGCCTTCGAAACCAGTAATTTATTCAAATGAGTCATATTTGTTATTTGTTTAAAATTTTGATATTTGATTCAAATGAACTAATACAATGAACCCTTACGATCATATAGATATCACAAAATGGTTTCTAACTTGTTCAGTTGCGGAGAAATAGGCAATTTTCAACAGGTCACTTTTTAAGGTTTTTTGTCAATAAAAGTGTCAATTATTATTCGATTTTCATGAAATTTTCATTGTGTGATACCTAATGCCATTTACGATTTCATACAAGTAATTTAAGATTTTCATTATCACCGGAAGTAACGTCATTTTGGCAAAAACTGTATTTTTAGCCTTCAAAACAGATATTTTATTCAAATGAATCAGATTTGTAATGTTTTTAAAATTATGATATTTGATTCCAATCAACAAATAGAATGAACTCATTCGATCATACAGATACCTCAAAATGGTTTCTAACTTGTACGGTTGCAGAGAAATAGGCGATTTTCTACAAGTCATTTTTCAAGGTTTTTGGTCTATAAAGGTGGCAACTATTATAGGATTTACATAAAATTTTCACCATGTGATGATGCTATTTCTGATTTCATAAACCAATTTAACATTTTCATTATCACCGGAAGTAATGTAATTTTGGTACCGGAAGTGACATAAGTTCAAGGGTAACGTGGCACCGGTGAAACCCGTCATTACTGCTTCGCAGTTCTAGTTATTAGGGTTTCACACTGCGTAGCTTGTGTGAAACACTATTGTTTTTGTTAAAATTATTATTCTTATTATTATTATTATTCTTCTTTTGTTTTGAGTAGATCTCAGCAACTGATTGTCGGATCGTTACGATTTCTTCAGTTTTACTGAAAAAGTGGGTGTGACTTAGAGGATAAAGCTATTTTGAACGTTCTGCGACAATGCGAAATGTCCGAAATCACCGAAGCTATCGTTTTTAGAAATATTGCAGTAATTTTAACAATAATCATGGCATTTTAACTTTCGATGCATTTTGGCATAGCCGGAGACGGGGCACATAGCTACGCTACTTTTGATTTTTGATTTTCGGCAAATCTTCGCAGATATTAGGCGCTAAATTTAGAAAATTTAAATTTTTACAAAAAACTTTTTTATTTATGAATATTTTTTAGTCGTGTTTTACACAAATATAACGAGTCCTCTGACTTGGGCAAAAATGTGAAAAATTTTTGTCTCGGTAATTTTCCTTGGCCCCAATTGGCTAATTCAGTTTTTCAGTCCTAGATTAATTATTTATTGTTCGATTTGTATAAAACAAAGTTCATATGCTCCGTTGTCTCAATTGTCATTTTTTTTGTTACCAATAGTGTTATCTGTCGGCACCGGAAGTGGCGTAAATTGACAAAAAACTACAATTTTGACAGTTAGGTACCATTTTTCGAAAGCAAATATTATTTTGTTCAAATCTGGTATAACTGAAATTGTGCGCCCTTTAAAGGCGCACAAAATGTTGGAACCAGTTTTTTTAATTTCGATTCCGTTTTCGGGCTATTTCGATTAAAAGGTGAAAAAAGGTGTAAAATTAAGCTATTTACAACCCATCCAGCGTTTTCATATTTTAAAATATTACTTCGTAACTTTCATAAACTCGTAGCAATAATCTATACGGAGAGAATGTATGTGAAAATTAATTTGTAATATGCGCAGTTGCCGAGAAATGGGCAATTTTGCATGAGTCACTTTTTACGCTAGTTTGCCTGTAAAAGAGTCAATTATTATTCGATTTTCATAAAAGTGACACCATTTGATGTGTAATGTCAATTTTAACTAGGTCAAACCAATTTAACATTTTCAATATCACCGGAAATGACGTAATTTGGGCAAAAATTGTATTTATAGCCTTCGAAACCAGTAATTTATTCAAATGAGTCATATTTGTTATTTGTTTAAAATTTTGATATTTGATTCAAATCAACTAATACAATGACCCCTTACGATCATATAGATATCACAAAATGGTTTCTAACTTGTTCAGTTGCGGAGAAATAAGCAATTTTCAACAGGTCACTTTTTAAGGTTTTTTGTCAATAAAAGTCTCAATTATTATTCGATTTTCATGAAATTTTCACTGTGTGATACATAATGCCATTTACGATTTCATACAAGTAATTTCAGATTTTCATTATCACCGGAAGTAACGTCATTTTGGCAAAAACTGTATTTTTAGCCTTCAAAACAGATATTTTATTCAAATGAATCAGATTTGTAATGTTTTTAAAATTATGATATTTGATTCCAATCAACAAATAGAATGAACTCCTTCGATCATACAGATACCTCAAAATGGTTTCTAACTTGTACGGTTGCAGAGAAATAGGCGATTTTCTACAAGTCATTTTTCAAGGTTTTTGGTCTATAAAGGTGGCAATTATTATAGGATTTACATAAAATTTTCACCATGTGATCATGCTATTTCTGATTTCATAAACCAATTTAACATTTTCATTATCACCGGAAGTAATGTAATTTTGACAGGATCACTGACATGTAGCAAATGAATTGATTGCTGGATTTGGTTGTTTCTGCGTCCATTTTATTTCATGTGTGCAATGCTTATGTGGAAACCTGTTTAACGGTTTCATTGGTACCGGAAGTGACATAAGTTCAAGGGTAACGTGGCACCGGTGAAACCCGTCATTACTGCTTCGCAGTTCTAGTTATTATTAGGGTTTCACACTGCGAAGCTTGTGTGAAACACTATTGTTTTTGTTAAAATTATTATTAGGGTTTCACACTGCGAAGCTTGTGTGAAACACTATTGTTTTTGTTAAAATTATTATTCTTATTATTATTATTATTCTTCTTTTGTTTTGAGTAGATCTCAGCAACTACTTGTCGCATCGTTACGATTTCTTCGGTTTTACTGGGAAAGTGGGTGTGACTTAGAGGATAAAGCTATTTTGAACGTTCTGCGACAATGCGAAATGTCCGAAATCACCGAAGTTATCGTTTTTACAAATATTGCGGTAATTTTAACAATAATCATGGGATTTTAACTTTCGATACATTTTGGCATAGCTGGAGACAGGGCACATAGCTGCGCTACTTTCGATTTTTGATTTTCAGCAAAAATTCGAAGATATTAGGCGCCAAATTTCGGAAATTTAAAATTTTACAAAAAACTTTTTTATTGATGAATATTTTTTACTCGTGTTGTGCACAGAATTAAAGAGTCATCTGACTTGCGCAAAAATGTTAAAATTTTTTGTCTCAGTAATTTTCCTTGGCCTCCATTGGCTAATTCAGTTTTTCAGTCCTAGCTTAATTTTTTATTGGTCGATTTGTATAAAACAAATTTCATATGCTTCGTTGTCTCAATTGTCATTTTTTTTATTACCAAAAGTGTTATCTGTCGGCACCGGAAGTGGCATAATTTTACCAAAAACTACAATTTTGACAGTTAGGTACCATTTTTTGAAAACAAATATTATTTTTTTGAAAAATTATATGACTCAAAGAGTGTGTCCTTTAAAGGCGCAAAAAATGTCGGAAGCAGTTTTTTTAATTTCTTTTTCATTTTCTAGCAAATTGGATTAAGAGGTGAAAAAAGGCGTAAAATTGACCTATTTACAACTCATTCAGGCTTTTCAGATTTTAAAATATTTTTACGTAACTTTTATAAACTTGTAGCTATAATCCATACGAAGAGAATGTATGTGAAAATTAGTTTGTAATATAAGCAGTTGCCGAGAAATAGGCAATTTTGCATGAGTCACTTTTCACGTAATTTTGGCTGTAAAAGAATCAATTATTATTCGATTTTCAATTTTCTTTCGCCATTGGATGCCTAATGCCATAGTGGACTATGTCAAACCATTTTACCCCTTGCGCTGCCACCGGAAATGACGTCATTTGCTCAAAACTTAAATTTTAGCCTTCAAAAAACAATATTTTATTCAAATGATTCGTATTTGTTATTTTTTTCAAATTATGATATTTGATTCTATTGATCAAATAGATTGAACCCATACGATCATACAGATACCACAAAATGGTTTCTAACTTGTACGGTTGCAGAGAAATGGGCGATTTTCCTTAAGTCACTTTTCAAGGTTTTTGGTCTATAAAAGTGTCAGTTATTATTCGATTTTCATAAAATTTTCACCATATGATATCTTGTGTCATTTATGATTTCATAGAACTAATTTAACATTTTCATTATCACCGGAAGTAACGTCATTTTGGCAAAAACGGTATTTTTAGCCTTCAAAACAGATATTTTTTTCAAATGAGTCTTATTTGTATTGTTTTTAAAATTATGATATTTGATTCCAATCAGCAAATAGATTGAACCCATACGATCATACAGATACCAGAAAATGGTTTCTAACTTGTACGGTTGCAGAGAAATAGGCGATTTTCTACAAGTCACTTTTCAAGGTTTTTGGTCTATAAAAGTGGCAATTGTTATTCGATTTACATACAATTTTCACCATGTGATGCCCTATGTCATTTCTGATTTCATAAAAGTAATTGAACATTTTCATTATCACCGGAAGTACAGTACACTTACATGTAACAAATGTATAAAATGAATTGATATTGCTGGATTTTGTTGATTCGGCGTCCATTTTATTTGATGTGTGCAATGCTTATGTGGAAACCTGTTTAATGGTTTCATTGGTACGGGAAGTAACATGTTTAGGGTAAAGTGGCACCGGTGAAACCCGTCATTACTGCATCGCAGTTCTAGTTCTTATTATTATTATTCTTCTTTTGTTTTGAGTAGATCTCAGCAACTGATTGTCGGATCGTTACGATTTCTTCGGTTTTATCGGAAAAGTGGGTGTGACTTAGAGGATAAAGCTATTTTTAACGTTCTGCGACAATGCGAAATGTCCAAAATCACCGAAGCTATTGTTTTTAGAAATATTGCAGTAATTTTAACAATAATCATTGGATTTTAACTTTCGATGCATTTTGGCATAGCCGGAGACGGGGCACATAGCTACGCTACTTTTGATTTTTGATTTTCGGCAAATCTTCGCAGATATTAGGCGCTAAATTTAGAAAATTTAAATTTTTACAAAAAACTTTTTTATTTATGAATATGTTTTAGTCGTGTTTTACACAAATATAACGAGTCCTCTGACTTGGGCAAAAATGTGAACATTTTTTGTCTCGGTAATTTTCCTTGGCCCCCATTGGCTAATTCAGTTTTTCAGTCCTAGATTAATTATTTATTGTTCGATTTGTATAAAACAAAGTTCATATGCTCCGTTGTCTCAATTGTCATTTTTTTTGTTACCAATAGTGTTATCTGTCGGCACCGGAAGTGGCGTAAATTGACAAAAAACTACAATTTTGACAGTTAGGTACCATTTTTCGAAAGCAAATATTATTTTTTTCAAATCTGGTATAACTGAAATTGTGCGCCCTTTAAAGGCGCACAAAATGTTGGGACCAGTTTTTTTAATTTCGATTCCGTTTCGGGCTATTTCGATTAAAAGGTGAAAAAAGGTGTAAATTTAAGCTATTTACAACCCATCCAGCGTTTTCATATTTTAAAATATTACTTCGTAACTTTCATAAACTCGTAGCAATAATCTATACGGAGAGAATGTATGTGAAAATTAATTTGTAATATGCGCAGTTGCCGAGAAATGGGCAATTTTGCATGAGTCACTTTTTACGCTAGTTTGCCTGTAAAAGAGTCAATTATTATTCGATTTTCATAAAAGTGACACCATTTGATGTGTAATGTCAATTTTAACTAGGTCAAACCAATTTAACATTTTCAATATCACCGGAAATGACGTAATTTGGGCAAAAATTGTATTTATAGCCTTCGAAACCAGTAATTTATTCAAATGAGTCATATTTGTTATTTGTTTAAAATTTTGATATTTGATTCAAATCAACTAATACAATGAACCCTTACGATCATATAGATATCACAAAATGGTTTCTAACTTGTTCAGTTGCGGAGAAATAGGCAATTTTCAACAGGTCACTTTTTAAGGTTTTTTGTCAATAAAAGTGTCAATTATTATTCGATTTTCATGAAATTTTCACTGTGTGATACATAATGCCATTTACGATTTCATACAAGTAATTTAAGATTTTCATTATCACCGTAAGTAACGTCATTTTGGCAAAAACTGTATTTTTAGCCTTCAAAACAGATATTTTATTCAAATGAATCAGATTTGTAATGTTTTTAAAATTATGATATTTGATTCCAATCAACAAATAGAATGAACTCATTCGATCATACAGATACCTCAAAATGGTTTCTAACTTGTACGGTTGCAGAGAAATAGGCGATTTTCTACAAGTCATTTTTCAAGGTTTTTGGTCTATAAAGGTGGCAATTATTATAGGATTTACATAAAATTTTCACCATGTGATGATGCTATTTCTGATTTCATAAACCAATTTAACATTTTCATTATCACCGGAAGTAATGTAATTTTGACAGGATTACTGACATGTAGCAAATGAATTGATTGCTGGATTTGGTTGTTTCTGCGTCCATTTTATTTCATGTGTGCAATGCTTATGTGGAAACCTGTTTAACGGTTTCATTGGTACCGGAAGTGACATAAGTTCAAGGGTAACGTGGCACCGGTGAAACCCGTCATTACTGCTTCGCAGTTCTAGTTCTTATTATTATTATTCTTCTTTTGTTTTGAGTAGATCTCAGCAACTGATTGTCGGATCGTTACGATTTCTTCGGTTTTATCTGAAAAGTGGGTGTGACTTAGAGGATAAAGCTATTTTGAACGTTCTGCGACAATGCGAAATGTCCGAAATCACCGAAGCTATCGTTTTTAGAAATATTGCAGTAATTTTAACAATAATCATTGGATTTTAACTTTCGATGCATTTTGGCATAGCCGGAGACGGGGCACATAGCTACGCTACTTTTGATTTTTGATTTTCGGCAAATCTTCGCAGATATTAGGCGCTAAATTTAGAAAATTTAAATTTTTACAAAAAACTTTTTTATTTATGAATATTTTTTAATCGTGTTTTACACAAATATAACGAGTCCTCTGACTTGGGCAAAAATGTGAAAATTTTTTGTCTCGGTAATTTTCCTTGGCCCCCATTGGCTAATTCAGTTTTTCAGTCCTAGATTAATTATTTATTGTTCGATTTGTATAAAACAAAGTTCATATGCCCCGTTGTCTCAATTGTCATTTTTTTTGTTACCAATAGTGTTATCTGTCGGCACCGGAAGTGGCGTAAATTGACAAAAAACTACAATTTTGACAGTTAGGTACCATTTTTCGAAAGCAAATATTATTTTTTTCAAATCTGGTATAACTGAAATTGTGCGCCCTTTAAAGGCGCACAAAATGTTGGGACCATTTTTTTTAATTTCGATTCCGTTTTCGGGCTATTTTGATTAAAAGGTGAAAAAAGGTGTAAAATTAAGCTATTTACAACCCATCCAGCGTTTTCATATTTTAAAATATTACTTCGTAACTTTCATAAACTCGTAGCAATAATCTATACGGAGAGAATGTATGTGAAAATTAATTTGTAATATGCGCAGTTGCCGAGAAATGGGCAATTTTGCATGAGTCACTTTTTACGCTAGTTTGCCTGTAAAAGAGTCAATTATTATTCGATTTTCATAAAAGTGACACCATTTGATGTGTAATGTCAATTTTAACTAGGTCAAACCAATTTAACATTTTCAATATCACCGGAAATGACGTAATTTGGGCAAAAATTGTATTTATAGCCTTCGAAACCAGTAATTTATTCAAATGAGTCATATTTGTTATTTGTTTAAAATTTTGATATTTGATTCAAATCAACTAATACAATGAACCCTTACGATCATATAGATATCACAAAATGGTTTCTAACTTGTTCAGTTGCGGAGAAATAGGCAATTTTCAACAGGTCACTTTTTAAGGTTTTTTTGTCAATAAAAGTGTCAATTATTATTCGATTTTCATGAAATTTTCACTGTGTGATACATAATGCCATTTACGATATCATACAAGTAATTTAAGATTTTCATTATCACCGGAAGTAACGTCATTTTGGCAAAAACTGTATTTTTAGCCTTCAAAACATATATTTTATTCAACTGAATCAGATTTGTAATGTTTTTAAAATTATGATATTTGATTCCAATCAACAAATAGAATGAACTCATTCGATCATACAGATACCTCAAAATGGTTTCTAACTTGTACGGTTGCAGAGAAATAGGCGATTTTCTACAAGTCATTTTTCAAGGTTTTTGGTCTATAAAGGTGGCAATTATTATAGGATTTACATAAAATTTTCAACATGTGATGATGCTATTTCTGATTTCATAAACCAATTTAACATTTTCATTATCACCGGAAGTAATATAATTTTGACAGGATCACTGACATGTAGCAAATGAATTGATTGCTGGATTTGGTTGTTTCTGCGTCCATTTTATTTCATGTGTGCAATGCTTATGTGGAAACCTGTTTAACGGTTTCATTGGTACCGGAAGTGACATAAGTTCAAGGGTAACGTGGCACCGGTGAAACCCGTCATTACTGCTTCGCAGTTCTAGTTCTTATTATTATTATTATTCTTCTTTTGTTTTGAGTAGATCTCAGCAACTACTTGTCGCATCGTTACGATTTCTTCGGTTTTACTGGGAAAGTGGGTGTGACTTAGAGGATAAAGCTATTTTGAACGTTCTGCGACAATGCGAAATGTCCGAAATCACCGAAGTTATCGTTTTTACAAATATTGCGGTAATTTTAACAATAATCATGGGATTTTAACTTTCGATACATTTTGGCATAGCTGGAGACAGGGCACATAGCTGCGCTACTTTCGATTTTTGATTTTCAGCAAAAATTCGAAGATATTAGGCGCCAAATTTCGGAAATTTAAAATTTTACAAAAAACTTTTTTATTGATGAATATTTTTTACTCGTGTTGTGCACAGAATTAAAGAGTCATCTGACTTGCGCAAAAATGTTAAAATTTTTTGTCTCAGTAATTTTCCTTGGCCTCCATTGGCTAATTCAGTTTTTCAGTCCTAGCTTAATTTTTTATTGTTCGATTTGTATAAAACAAAGTTCATATGCTTCGTTGTCTCAATTGTCATTTTTTTTATTACCAAAAGTGTTATCTGTCGGCACCGGAAGTGGCATAATTTTACCAAAAACTACAATTTTGACAGTTAGGTACCATTTTTTGAAAACAAATATTATTTTTTTGAAAAATTATATGACTCAAAGAGTGTGTCCTTTAAAGGCGCAAAAAATGTCGGAAGCAGTTTTTTAAATTTCTTTTTTTATTTTCTAGCAAATTGGATTAAGAGGTGAAAAAAGGCGTAAAATTGACCTATTTACAACTCATTCAGGCTTTTCAGATTTTAAAATATTTTTACGTAACTTTTATAAACTTGTAGCTATAATCCATACGAAGAGAATGTATGTGAAAATTAGTTTGTAATATAAGCAGTTGCCGAGAAATAGGCAATTTTGCATGAGTCACTTTTCACGTAATTTTGGCTGTAAAAGAATCAATTATTATTCGATTTTCAATTTTCTTTCGCCATTGGATGCCTAATGCCATAGTGGACTATGTCAAACCATTTTACCCCTTGCGCTGCCACCGGAAATGACGTCATTTGCTCAAAACTTAAATTTTAGCCTTCAAAAAACAATATTTTATTCAAATGATTCGTATTTGTTATTTTTTTCAAATTATGATATTTGATTCTATTGATCAAATAGATTGAACCCATACGATCATACAGATACCACAAAATGGTTTCTAACTTGTACGGTTGCAGAGAAATGGGCGATTTTCCTTAAGTCACTTTTCAAGGTTTTTGGTCTATAAAAGTGTCAGTTATTATTCGATTTTCATAAAATTTTCACCATATGATATCTTGTGTCATTTATGATTTCATAGAACTAATTTAACATTTTCATTATCACCGGAAGTAACGTCATTTTGGCAAAAACTGTATTTTTAGCCTTCAAAACAGATATTTCTTTCAAATGAGTCTTATTTGTATTGTTTTTAAAATTATGATATTTGATTCCAATCAGCAAATAGATTGAACCCATACGATCATACAGATACCAGAAAATGGTTTCTAACTTGTACGGTTGCAGAGAAATAGGCGATTTTCTACAAGTCACTTTTCAAGGTTTTTGGTCTATAAAAGTGGCAATTGTTATTCGATTTACATACAATTTTCACCATGTGATGCCCTATGTCATTTCTGATTTCATAAAAGTAATTGAACATTTTCATTATCACCGGAAGTACAGTACACTTACATGTAACAAATGTATAAAATGAATTGATATTGCTGGATTTTGTTGATTCGGCGTCCATTTTATTTGATGTGTGCAATGCTTATGTGGAAACCTGTTTAATGGTTTCATTGGTACGGGAAGTAACATGTTTAGGGTAAAGTGGCACCGGTGAAACCCGTCATTACTGCATCGCAGTTCTAGTTAGGGTTTCACACTGCGTAGCTTGTGTGAAACACTATTGTTTTTGTTAAAATTATTATTCTTATTATTATTATTCTTCTTTTGTTTTGAGTAGATCTCAGCAACTGATTGTCGGATCGTTACGATTTCTTCGGTTTTATCGGAAAAGTGGGTGTGACTTAGAGGATAAAGCTATTTTGAACGTTCTGCGACAATGCGAAATGTCCGAAATCACCGAAGCTATCGTTTTTAGAAATATTGCAGTAATTTTAACAATAATCATTGGATTTTAACTTTCGATGCATTTTGGCATAGCCGGAGACGGGGCACATAGCTACGCTACTTTTGATTTTTGATTTTCGGCAAATCTTCGCAGATATTAGGCGCTAAATTTAGAAAATTTAAATTTTTACAAAAAACTTTTTTATTTATGAATATTTTTTAATCGTGTTTTACACAAATATAACGAGTCCTCTGACTTGGGCAAAAATGTGAAAAATTTTTGTCTCGGTAATTTTCCTTGGCCCCCATTGGCTAATTCAGTTTTTCAGTCCTAGATTAATTATTTATTGTTCGATTTGTATAAAACAAAGTTCATATGCCCCGTTGTCTCAATTGTCATTTTTTTTGTTACCAATTGTGTTATCTGTCGGCACCGGAAGTGGCGTAAATTGACAAAAAACTACAATTTTGACAGTTAGGTACCATTTTTCGAAAGCAAATATTATTTTTTTCAAATCTGGTATAACTGAAATTGTGCGCCTTTTAAAGGCGCACAAAATGTTGGGACCAGTTTTTTTAATTTCGATTCCGTTTTCGGGCTATTTCGATTAAAAGGTGAAAAAAGGTGTAAAATTAAGCTATTTACAACCCATCCAGCGTTTTCATATTTTAAAATATTACTTCGTAACTTTCATAAACTCGTAGCAATAATCTATACGGAGAGAATGTATGTGAAAATTAATTTGTAATATGCGCAGTTGCCGAGAAATGGGCAATTTTGCATGAGTCACTTTTTACGCTAGTTTGCCTGTAAAAGAGTCAATTATTATTCGATTTTCATAAAAGTGACACCATTTGATGTGTAATGTCAATTTTAACTAGGTCAAACCAATTTAACATTTTCAATATCACCGGAAATGACGTAATTTGGGCAAAAATTGTATTTATAGCCTTCGAAACCAGTAATTTATTCAAATGAGTCATATTTGTTATTTGTTTAAAATTTTGATATTTGATTCAAATCAACTAATACAATGAACCCTTACGATCATATAGATATCACAAAATGGTTTCTAACTTGTTCAGTTGCGGAGAAATATGCAATTTTCAACAGGTCACTTTTTAAGGTTTTTTGTCAATAAAAGTGTCAATTATTATTCGATTTTCATGAAATTTTCACTGTGTGATACATAATGCCATTTACGATTTCATACAAGTAATTTAAGATTTTCATTATCACCAGAAGTAACGTCATTTTGGCAAAAACTGTATTTTTAGCCTTCAAAACAGATATTTTATTCAAATGAATCAGATTTGTAATGTTTTTAAAATTATGATATTTGATTCCAATCAACAAATAGAATGAACTCATTCGATCATACAGATACCTCAAAATGGTTTCTAACTTGTACGGTTGCAGAGAAATAGGCGATTTTCTACAAGTCATTTTTCAAGGTTTTTGGTCTATAAAGGTGGCAATTATTATAGGATTTACATAAAATTTTCAACATGTGATGATGCTATTTCTGATTTCATAAACCAATTTAACATTTTCATTATCACCGGAAGTAATGTAATTTTGACAGGATCACTGACATGTAGCAAATGAATTGGTTGCTGGATTTGGTTGTTTCTGTGTCCATTTTATTTCATGTGTGCAATGCTTATGTGGAAACCTGTTTAACGGTTTCATTGGTACCGGAAGTGACATAAGTTCAAGGGTAACGTGGCACCGGTGAAACCCGTCATTACTGCTTCGCAGTTCTAGTTCTTATTAGGGTTTCACACTGCGTAGCTTGTGTGAAACACTATTGTTTTTGTTAAAATTATTATTCTTATTATTATTATTCTTCTTTTGTTTTGAGTAGATCTCAGCAACTGATTGTCGGATCGTTACGATTTCTTCGGTTTTATCGGAAAAGTGGGTGTGACTTAGAGGATAAAGCTATTTTGAACGTTCTGCGACAATGCGAAATGTCCGAAATCACCGAAGCTATCGTTTTTAGAAATATTGCAGTAATTTTAACAATAATCATTGGATTTTAACTTTCGATGCATTTTGGCATAGCCGGAGACGGGGCACATAGCTACGCTACTTTTGATTTTTGATTTTCGGCAAATCTTCGCAGATATTAGGCGCTAAATTTAGAAAATTTAAATTTTTACAAAAAACTTTTTTATTTATGAATATTTTTTAGTCGTGTTTTACACAAATATAACGAGTCCTCTGACTTGGGCAAAAATGTGAAATTTTTTTGTCTCGGTAATTTTCCTTGGCCCCAATTGGCTAATTCAGTTTTTCAGTCCTAGATTAATTATTTATTGTTCGATTTGTATAAAACAAAGTTCATATGTCCGTTGTCTCAATTGTCATTTTTTTTGTTACCAATAGTGTTATCTGTCGGCACCGGAAGTGGCGTAAATTGACAAAAAACTACAATTTTGACAGTTAGGTACCATTTTTCGAAAGCAAATATTATTTTTTTCAAATCTGGTATAACTGAAATTGTGCGCCCTTTAAAGGCGCACAAAATGTTGGGACCAGTTTTTTTAATTTCGATTCCGTTTTCGGGCTATTTCGATTAAAAGGTGAAAAAAGGTGTAAAATTAAGCTATTTACAACCCATCCAGCGTTTTCATATTTTAAAATATTACTTCGTAACTTTCATAAACTCGTAGCAATAATCTATACGGAGAGAATGTATGTGAAAATTAATTTGTAATATGCGCAGTTGCCGAGAAATGGGCAATTATGCATGAGTCACTTTTTACGCTACTTTGCCTGTAAAAGAGTCAATTATTATTCGATTTTCATAAAAGTGACACCATTTGATGTGTAATGTCAATTTTAACTAGGTCAAACCAATTTAACATTTTCAATATCACCGGAAATGACGTAATTTGGGCAAAAATTGTATTTATAGCCTTCGAAACCAGTAATTTATTCAAATGAGTCATATTTGTTATTTGTTTAAAATTTTGATATTTGATTCAAATCAACTAATACAATGAACCCTTACGATCATATAGATATCACAAAATGGTTTCTAACTTGTTCAGTTGCGGAGAAATAGGCAATTTTCAACAGGTCACTTTTTAAGGTTTTTTGTCAATAAAAGTGTCAATTATTATTCGATTTTCATGAAATTTTCACTGTGTGATACATAATGCCATTTACGATTTCATACAAGTAATATAAGATTTTCATTATCACCGGGAGTAACGTCATTTTGGCAAAAACTGTATTTTTAGCCTTCAAAACAGATATTTTATTCAAATGAATCAGATTTGTAATGTTTTTAAAATTATGATATTTGATTCCAATCAACAAATAGAATGAACTCATTCGATCATACAGATACCTCAAAATGGTTTCTAACTTGTACGGTTGCAGAGAAATAGGCGATTTTCTACAAGTCATTTTTCAAGGTTTTTGGTCTATAAAGGTGGCAATTATTATAGGATTTACATAAAATTTTCACCATGTGATGATGCTATTTCTGATTTCATAAACCAATTTAACATTTTCATTATCACCGGAAGTAATGTAATTTTGACAGGATCACTGACATGTAGCAAATGAATTGATTGCTGGATTTGGTTGTTTATTTCATGTGTGCAATGCTTATGTGGAAACCTGTTTAACGGTTTCATTGGTACCGTAAGTGACATAAGTTCAAGGGTAACGTGGCACCGGTGAAACCCGTCATTACTGCTTCGCAGTTCTAGTTCTTATTATTATTATTATTCTTCTTTTGTTTTGAGTAGATCTCAGCAACTGATTGTCGGATCGTTACGATTTCTTCAGTTTTACTGAAAAAGTGGGTGTGACTTAGAGGATAAAGCTATTTTGAACGTTCTGCGACAATGCGAAATGTCCGAAATCACCGAAGCTATCGTTTTTAGAAATATTGCAGTAATTTTAACAATAATCATGGCATTTTAACTTTCGATGCATTTTGGCATAGCCGGAGACGGGGCACATAGCTACGCTACTTTTGATTTTTGATTTTCGGCAAATCTTCGCAGATATTAGGCGCTAAATTTAGAAAATTTAAATTTTTACAAAAAACTTTTTTATTTATGAATATTTTTTAGTCGTGTTTTACACAAATATAACGAGTCCTCTGACTTCGGCAAAAATGTGAAAAATTTTTGTCTCGGTAATTTTCCTTGGCCCCAATTGGCTAATTCAGTTTTTCAGTCCTAGATTAATTATTTATTGTTCGATTTGTATAAAACAAAGTTCATATGCTCCGTTGTCTCAATTGTCATTTTTTTTGTTACCAATAGTGTTATCTGTCGGCACCGGAAGTGGCGTAAATTGACAAAAAACTACAATTTTGACAGTTAGGTACCATTTTTCGAAAGCAAATATTATTTTTTTCAAATCTGGTATAACTGAAATTGTGCGCCCTTTAAAGGCGCACAAAATGTTGGAACCAGTTTTTTTAATTTCGATTCCGTTTTCGGGCTATTTCGATTAAAAGGTGAAAAAAGGTGTAAAATTAAGCTATTTACAACCCATCCAGCGTTTTCATATTTTAAAATATTACTTCGTAACTTTCATAAACTCGTAGCAATAATCTATACGGAGAGAATGTATGTGAAAATTAATTTGTAATATGCGCAGTTGCCGAGAAATGGGCAATTTTGCATGAGTCACTTTTTACGCTAGTTTGCCTGTAAAAGAGTCAATTATTATTCGATTTTCATAAAAGTGACACCATTTGATGTGTAATGTCAATTTTAACTAGGTCAAACCAATTTAACATTTTCAATATCACCGGAAATGACGTAATTTGGGCAAAAATTGTATTTATAGCCTTCGAAACCAGTAATTTATTCAAATGAGTCATATTTGTTATTTGTTTAAAATTTTGATATTTGATTCAAATCAACTAATACAATGACCCCTTACGATCATATAGATATCACAAAATGGTTTCTAACTTGTTCAGTTGCGGAGAAATAAGCAATTTTCAACAGGTCACTTTTTAAGGTTTTTTGTCAATAAAAGTCTCAATTATTATTCGATTTTCATGAAATTTTCACTGTGTGATACATAATGCCATTTACGATTTCATACAAGTAATTTCAGATTTTCATTATCACCGGAAGTAACGTCATTTTGGCAAAAACTGTATTTTTAGCCTTCAAAACAGATATTTTATTCAAATGAATCAGATTTGTAATGTTTTTAAAATTATGATATTTGATTCCAATCAACAAATAGAATGAACTCCTTCGATCATACAGATACCTCAAAATGGTTTCTAACTTGTACGGTTGCAGAGAAATAGGCGATTTTCTACAAGTCATTTTTCAAGGTTTTTGGTCTATAAAGGTGGCAATTATTATAGGATTTACATAAAATTTTCACCATGTGATCATGCTATTTCTGATTTCATAAACCAATTTAACATTTTCATTATCACCGGAAGTAATGTAATTTTGACAGGATCACTGACATGTAGCAAATGAATTGATTGCTGGATTTGGTTGTTTCTGCGTCCATTTTATTTCATGTGTGCAATGCTTATGTGGAAACCTGTTTAACGGTTTCATTGGTACCGGAAGTGACATAAGTTCAAGGGTAACGTGGCACCGGTGAAACCCGTCATTACTGCTTCGCAGTTCTAGTTCTTATTATTATTATTCTTCTTTTGTTTTGAGTAGATCTCAGCAACTGATTGTCGGATCGTTACGATTTCTTCGGTTTTATCGGAAAAGTGGGTGTGACTTAGAGGATAAAGCTATTTTGAACGTTCTGCGACAATGCGAAATGTCCGAAATCACCGAAGCTATCGTTTTTAGAAATATTGCAGTAATTTTAACAATAATCATTGGATTTTAACTTTCGATGCATTTTGGCATAGCCGGAGACGGGGCACATAGCTACGCTACTTTTGATTTTTGATTTTCGGCAAATCTTCGCAGATATTAGGCGCTAAATTTAGAAAATTTAAATTTTTACAAAAAACTTTTTTATTTATGAATATTTTTTAGTCGTGTTTTACACAAATATAACGAGTCCTCTGACTTGGGCAAAAATGTGAAAAAAATTTGTCTCGGTAATTTTCCTTGGCCCCCATTTGCTAATTCAGTTTTTCAGTCCTAGATTAATTATTTATTGTTCAATTTGTATAAAACAAAGTTCATATGCTCCGTTGTCTCAATTGTCTTTTTTTTTGTTACCAATAGTGTTATCTGTCGGCACCGGAAGTGGCGTAAATTGACAAAAAACTACAATTTTGACAGTTAGGTACCATTTTTCGAAAGCAAATATTATTTTTTTCAAATCTGGTATAACTGAAATTGTGCGCCCTTTAAAGGCGTACAAAATGTTGGAACCAGTTTTTTTAATTTCGATTCCGTTTTCGGGCTATTTCGATTAAAAGGTGAAAAAAGGTGTAAAATTAAGCTATTTACAACCCATCCAGCGTTTTCATATTTTAAAATATTACTTCGTAACTTTCATAAACTCCTAGCAATAATCTATACGGAGAGAATGTATTTGAAAATTAATTTGTTATATGCGCAGTTGCCGAGAAATGGGCAATAATGCATGAGTCACTTTTTACGCTAGTTTGCCTGTAAAAGAGTCAATTATTATTCGATTTTCATAAAAGTGACACCATTTGATGTGTAATGTCAATTTTAACTAGGTCAAACCAATTTAACATTTTCAATATCACCGGAAATGACGTAATTTGGGCAAAAATTGTATTTATAGCCTTCGAAACCAGTAATTTATTCAAATGAGTCATATTTGTTATTTGTTTAAAATTTTGATATTTGATTCAAATCAACTAATACAATGAACCCTTACGATCATATAGATATCACAAAATAGTTTCTAACTTGTTCAGTTGCGAAGAAATAGGCAATTTTCAACAGGTCACTTTTTAAGGTTTTTTGTCAATAAAAGTGTCAATTATTATTCGATTTTCATGAAATTTTCACTGTGTGATACATAATGCCATTTACGATTTCATACAAGTAATTTAAGATTTTCATTATCACCGGAAGTAACGTCATTTTGGCAAAAACTGTATTTTTAGCCTTCAAAACAGATATTTTATTCAACTGAATCAGATTTGTAATGTTTTTAAAATTATGATATTTGATTCCAATCAACAAATAGAATGAACTCATTCGATCATACAGATACCTCAAAATGGTTTCTAACTTGTACGGTTGCAGAGAAATAGGCGATTTTCTACAAGTCATTTTTCAAGGTTTTTGGTCTATAAAGGTGGCAATTATTATAGGATTTACATAAAATTTTCACCATGTGATGATGCTATTTCTGATTTCATAAACCAATTTAACATTTTCATTATCACCGGAAGTAATATAATTTTGACAGGATCACTGACATGTAGCAAATGAATTGATTGCTGGATTTGGTTGTTTCTGCGTCCATTTTATTTCATGTGTGCAATGCTTATGTGGAAACCTGTTTAACGGTTTCATTGGTACCGGAAGTGACATAAGTTCAAGGGTAACGTGGCACCGGTGAAACCCGTCATTACTGCTTCGCAGTTCTAGTTATTAGGGTTTCACACTGCGTAGCTTGTGTGAAACACTATTGTTTTTGTTAAAATTATTAGGGTTTCACACTGCGTAGCTTGTGTGAAACACTATTGTTTTTGTTAAAATTATTATTCTTATTATTATTATTATTAGGGTTTCACACTGCGAAGCTTGTGTGAAACACTATTGTTTTTGTTAAAATTATTAGGGTTTCACACTGCGTAGCTTGTGTGAAACACTATTGTTTTTGTTAAAATTATTATTAGGGTTTCACACTGCGAAGCTTGTGTGAAACACTATTGTTTTTGTTAAAATTATTATTAGGGTTTCACACTGCGTAGCTTGTGTGAAACACTATTGTTTTTGTTAAAATTATTATTAGGGTTTCACACTGCGAAGCTTGTGTGAAACACTATTGTTTTTGTTAAAATTATTATTCTTATTATTATTATTATTCTTCTTTTGTTTTGAGTAGATCTCAGCAACTACTTGTCGCATCGTTACGATTTCTTCGGTTTTACTGGGAAAGTGGGTGTGACTTAGAGGATAAAGCTATGTTGAACGTTCTGCGACAATGCGAAATGTCCGAAATCACCGAAGTTATCGTTTTTACAAATATTGCGGTAATTTTAACAATAATCATGGGATTTTAACTTTCGATACATTTTGGCATAGCTGGAGACAGGGCACATAGCTGCGCTACTTTCGATTTTTGATTTTCAGCAAAAATTCGAAGATATTAGGCGCCAAATTTCGGAAATTTAAAATTTTACAAAAAACTTTTTAATTTGATGAATATTTTTTACTCGTGTTGTGCACAGAATTAAAGAGTCATCTGACTTGCGCAAAAATGTTAAAATTTTTTGTCTCAGTAATTTTCCTTGGCCTCCATTGGCTAATTCAGTTTTTCAGTCCTAGCTTAATTTTTTATTGTTCGATTTGTATAAAACAAAGTTCATATGCTTCGTTGTCTCAATTGTCATTTTTTTTATTACCAAAAGTGTTATCTGTCGGCACCGGAAGTGGCATAATTTTACCAAAAACTACAATTTTGACAGTTAGGTACCATTTTTTGAAAACAAATATTATTTTTTTGAAAAATTATATGACTCAAAGAGTGTGTCCTTTAAAGGCGCAAAAAATGTCGGAAGCAGTTTTTTTAATTTCTTTTTCATTTTCTAGCAAATTGGATTAAGAGGTGAAAAAAGGCGTAAAATTGACCTATTTACAACTCATTCAGGCTTTTCAGATTTTAAAATATTTTTACGTAACTTTTATAAACTTGTAGCTATAATCCATACGAAGAGAATGTATGTGAAAATTAGTTTGTAATATAAGCAGTTGCCGAGAAATAGGCAATTTTGCATGAGTCACTTTTCACGTAATTTTGGCTGTAAAAGAATCAATTATTATTCGATTTTCAATTTTCTTTCGCCATTGGATGCCTAATGCCATAGTGGACTATGTCAAACCATTTTACCCCTTGCGCTGCCACCGGAAATGACGTCATTTGCTCAAAACTTAAATTTTAGCCTTCAAAAAACAATATTTTATTCAAATGATTCGTATTTGTTATTTTTTTCAAATTATGATATTTGATTCTATTGATCAAATAGATTGAACCCATACGATCATACAGATACCACAAAATGGTTTCTAACTTGTACGGTTGCAGAGAAATGGGCGATTTTCCTTAAGTCACTTTTCAAGGTTTTTGGTCTATAAAAGTGTCAGTTATTATTCGATTTTCATAAAATTTTCACCATATGATTTCATTATCACCGGAAGTAACGTCATTTTGGCAAAAACTGTATTTTTAGCCTTCAAAACAGATATTTTTTTCAAATGAGTCTTATTTGTATTGTTTTTAAAATTATGATATTTGATTCCAATCAGCAAATAGATTGAACCCATACGATCATACAGATACCAGAAAATGGTTTCTAACTTGTACGGTTGCAGAGAAATAGGCGATTTTCTACAAGTCACTTTTCAAGGTTTTTGGTCTATAAAAGTGGCAATTGTTATTCGATTTACATACAATTTTCACCATGTGATGCCCTATGTCATTTCTGATTTCATAAAAGTAATTGAACATTTTCATTATCACCGGAAGTACAGTACACTTACATGTAACAAATGTATAAAATGAATTGATATTGCTGGATTTTGTTGATTCGGCGTCCATTTTATTTGATGTGTGCAATGCTTATGTGGAAACCTGTTTAATGGTTTCATTGGTACGGGAAGTAACATGTTTAGGGTAAAGTGGCACCGGTGAAACCCGTCATTACTGCATCGCAGTTCTAGTTCTTATTATTATTATTATTCTTCTTTTGTTTTGAGTAGATCTCAGCAACTGATTGTCGGATCGTTACGATTTCTTCAGTTTTACTGAAAAAGTGGGTGTGACTTAGAGGATAAAGCTATTTTGAACGTTCTGCGACAATGCGAAATGTCCGAAATCACCGAAGCTATCGTTTTTAGAAATATTGCAGTAATTTTAACAATAATCATTGGATTTTAACTTTCGATGCATTTTGGCATAGCCGGAGACGGGGCACATAGCTACGCTACTTTTGATTTTTGATTTTCGGCAAATCTTCGCAGATATTAGGCGCTAAATTTAGAAAATTTAAATTTTTACAAAAAACTTTTTTATTTATGAATATTTTTTAGTCGTGTTTTACACAAATATAACGAGTCCTCTGACTTGGGCAAAAATGTGAAAAATTTTTGTCTCGGTAATTTTCCTTGGCCCCAATTGGCTAATTCAGTTTTTCAGTCCTAGATTAATTATTTATTGTTCGATTTGTATAAAACAAAGTTCATATGCTCCGTTGTCTCAATTGTCATTTTTTTTGTTACCAATAGTGTTATCTGTCGGCACCGGAAGTGGCGTAAATTGACAAAAAACTACAATTTTGACAGTTAGGTACCATTTTTCGAAAGCAAATATTATTTTTTTCAAATCTGGTATAACTGAAATTGTGCGCCCTTTAAAGGCGCACAAAATGTTGGAACCAGTTTTTTTAATTTCGATTCCGTTTTCGGGCTATTTCGATTAAAAGGTGAAAAAAGGTGTAAAATTAAGCTATTTACAACCCATCCAGCGTTTTCATATTTTAAAATATTACTTCGTAACTTTCATAAACTCGTAGCAATAATCTATACGGAGAGAATGTATGTGAAAATTAATTTGTAATATGCGCAGTTGCCGAGAAATGGGCAATTTTGCATGAGTCACTTTTTACGCTAGTTTGCCTGTAAAAGAGTCAATTATTATTCGATTTTCATAAAAGTGACACCATTTGATGTGTAATGTCAATTTTAACTAGGTCAAACCAATTTAACATTTTCAATATCACCGGAAATGACGTAATTTGGGCAAAAATTGTATTTATAGCCTTCGAAACCAGTAATTTATTCAAATGAGTCATATTTGTTATTTGTTTAAAATTTTGATATTTGATTCAAATGAACTAATACAATGAACCCTTACGATCATATAGATATCACAAAATGGTTTCTAACTTGTTCAGTTGCGGAGAAATAGGCAATTTTCAACAGGTCACTTTTTAAGGTTTTTTGTCAATAAAAGTGTCAATTATTATTCGATTTTCATGAAATTTTCATTGTGTGATACCTAATGCCATTTACGATTTCATACAAGTAATTTAAGATTTTCATTATCACCGGAAGTAACGTCATTTTGGCAAAAACTGTATTTTTAGCCTTCAAAACAGATATTTTATTCAAATGAATCAGATTTGTAATGTTTTTAAAATTATGATATTTGATTCCAATCAACAAATAGAATGAACTCATTCGATCATACAGATACCTCAAAATGGTTTCTAACTTGTACGGTTGCAGAGAAATAGGCGATTTTCTACAAGTCATTTTTCAAGGTTTTTGGTCTATAAAGGTGGCAATTATTTTAGGATTTACATAAAATTTTCACCATGTGATGATGCTATTTCTGATTTCATAAACCAATTTAACATTTTCATTATCACCGGAAGTAATATAATTTTGACAGGATCACTGACATGTAGCAAATGAATTGATTGCTGGATTTGGTTGTTTCTGCGTCCATTTTATTTCATGTGTGCAATGCTTATGTGGAAACCTGTTTAACGGTTTCATTGGTACCGGAAGTGACATAAGTTCAAGGGTAACGTGGCACCGGTGAAACCCGTCATTACTGCTTCGCAGTTCTAGTTCTTATTATTATTATTATTCTTCTTTTGTTTTGAGTAGATCTCAGCAACTACTTGTCGCATCGTTACGATTTCTTCGGTTTTACTGGGAAAGTGGGTGTGACTTAGAGGATAAAGCTATTTTGAACGTTCTGCGACAATGCGAAATGTCCGAAATCACCGAGGTTATCGTTTTTACAAATATTGCGGTAATTTTAACAATAATCATGGGATTTTAACTTTCGATACATTTTGGCATAGCTGGAGACAGGGCACATAGCTGCGCTACTTTTGATTTTTGATTTTCGGTAAATCTTCGCAGATATTAGGCGCTAAATTTAGAAAATTTAAATTTTTACAAAAAACTTTTTTATTTATGAATATTTTTTAGTCGTGTTTTACACAAATATAACGAGCCCTCTGACTTGGGCAAAAATGTGAAAATTTTTTGTCTCGGTAATTTTCCTTGGCCCCCATTGGCTAATTCAGTTTTTCAGTCCTAGATTAATTATTTATTGTTCGATTTGTATAAAACAAAGTTCATATGCTCCGTTGTCTCAATTGTCATTTTTTTTGTTACCAATAGTGTTATCTGTCGGCACCGGAAGTGGCGTAAATTGACAAAAAACTACAATTTTGACAGTTAGGTACCATTTTTCGAAAGCAAATATTATTGTTTTCAAATCTGGTATAACTGAAATTGTGCGCCCTTTAAAGGCGCACAAAATGTTGGGACCAGTTTTTTTAATTTCGATTCCGTTTTCGGGCTATTTCGATTAAAAGGTGAAAAAAGGTGTAAAATTAAGCTATTTACAACCCATCCAGCGTTTTCATATTTTAAAATATTACTTCGTAACTTTCATAAACTCGTAGCAATAATCTATACGGAGAGAATGTATGTGAAAATTAATTTGTAATATGCGCAGTTGCCGAGAAATGGGCAATTTTGCATGAGTCACTTTTTACGCTAGTTTGCCTGTAAAAGAGTCAATTATTATTCGATTTTCATAAAAGTGACACCATTTGATGTGTAATGTCAATTTTAACTAGGTCAAACCAAATTAACCCTTTCAATATCACCGGAAATGACGTAATTTGGGCAAAAATTGTATTTATAGCCTTCGAAACCAGTAATTTATTCAAATGAGTCATATTTGTTATTTGTTTAAAATTTTGATATTTGATTCAAATCAACTAATACAATGACCCCTTACGATCATATAGATATCACAAAATGGTTTCTAACTTGTTCAGTTGCGGAGAAATAAGCAATTTTCAACAGGTCACTTTTTAAGGTTTTTTGTCAATAAAAGTCTCAATTATTATTCGATTTTCATGAAATTTTCACTGTGTGATACATAATGCCATTTACGATTTCATACAAGTAATTTCAGATTTTCATTATCACCGGAAGTAACGTCATTTTGGCAAAAACTGTATTTTTAGCCTTCAAAACAGATATTTTATTCAAATGAATCAGATTTGTAATGTTTTTAAAATTATGATATTTGATTCCAATCAACAAATAGAATGAACTCCTTCGATCATACAGATACCTCAAAATGGTTTCTAACTTGTACGGTTGCAGAGAAATAGGTGATTTTCTACAAGTCATTTTTCAAGGTTTTTGGTCTATAAAGGTGGCAATTATTATAGGATTTACATAAAATTTTCACCATGTGATCATGCTATTTCTGATTTCATAAACCAATTTAACATTTTCATTATCACCGGAAGTAATGTAATTTTGACAGGATCACTGACATGTAGCAAATGAATTGATTGCTGGATTTGGTTGTTTCTGCGTCCATTTTATTTCATGTGTGCAATGCTTATGTGGAAACCTGTTTAACGGTTTCATTGGTACCGGAAGTGACATAAGTTCAAGGGTAACGTGGCACCGGTGAAACCCGTCATTACTGCTTCGCAGTTCTAGTTCTTCTTTTGTTTTGAGTAGATCTCAGCAACTGATTGTCGGATCGTTACGATTTCTTCGGTTTTATCGGAAAAGTGGGTGTGACTTAGAGGATAAAGCTATTTTGAACGTTCTGCGACAATGCGAAATGTCCGAAATCACCGAAGCTATCGTTTTTAGAAATATTGCAGTAATTTTAACAATAATCATTGGATTTTAACTTTCGATGCATTTTGGCATAGCCGGAGACGGGCACATAGCTACGTTACTTTTGATTTTTGATTTACGGCAAATCTTCGCAGATATTAGGCGCTAAATTTAGAAAATTTAAATTTTTACAAAAAACTTTTTTATTTATGAATATTTTTTAATCGTGTTTTACACAAATATAACGAGTCCTCTGACTTGGGCAAAAATGTGAAAATTTTTTGTCTCGGTAATTTTCCTTGGCCCCCATTGGCTAATTCAGTTTTTCAGTCCTAGATTAATTATTTATTGTTCGATTTGTATAAAACAAAGTTCATATGCCCCGTTGTCTCAATTGTCATTTTTTTTGTTACCAATAGTGTTATCTGTCGGCACCGGAAGTGGCGTAAATTGACAAAAAACTACAATTTTGACAGTTAGGTACCATTTTTCGAAAGCAAATATTATTTTTTTCAAATCTGGTATAACTGAAATTGTGCGCCTTTTAAAGGCACACAAAATGTTGGGACCATGTTTTTTAATTTCGATTCCGTTTTCGGGCTATTTCGATTAAAAGGTGAAAAAAGGTGTAAAATTAAGCTATTTACAACCCATCCAGCGTTTTCATATTTTAAAATATTACTTCGTAACTTTCATAAACTCGTAGCAATAATCTATACGGAGAGAATGTATGTGAAAATTAATTTGTAATATGCGCAGTTGCCGAGAAATGGGCAATTTTGCATGAGTCACTTTTTACGCTAGTTTGCCTGTAAAAGAGTCAATTATTATTCGATTTTCATAAAAGTGACACCATTTGATGTGTAATGTCAATTTTAACTAGGTCAAACCAATTTAACATTTTCAATATCACCGGAAATGACGTAATTTGGGCAAAAATTGTATTTATAGCCTTCGAAACCAGTAATTTATTCAAATGAGTCATATTTGTTATTTGTTTAAAATTTTGATATTTGATTCAAATCAACTAATACAATGAACCCTTACGATCATATAGATATCACAAAATGGTTTCTAACTTGTTCAGTTGCGGAGAAATAGGCAATTTTCAACAGGTCACTTTTTAAGGTTTTTTTGTCAATAAAAGTGTCAATTATTATTCGATTTTCATGAAATTTTCACTGTGTGATACATAATGCCATTTACGATTTCATACAAGTAATTTAAGATTTTCATTATCACCGGAAGTAACGTCATTTTGGCAAAAACTGTATTTTTAGCCTTCAAAACAGATATTTTATTCAAATGAATCAGATTTGTAATGTTTTTAAAATTATGATATTTGATTCCAATCAACAAATAGAATGAACTCATTCGATCATACAGATACCTCAAAATGGTTTCTAACTTGTACGGTTGCAGAGAAATAGGCGATTTTCTACAAGTCATTTTTCAAGGTTTTTGGTCTATAAAGGTGGCAATTATTATAGGATTTACATAAAATTTTCAACATGTGATGATGCTATTTCTGATTTCATAAACCAATTTAACATTTTCATTATCACCGGAAGTAATGTAATTTTGACAGGATCACTGACATGTAGCAAATGAATTGGTTGCTGGATTTGGTTGTTTCTGTGTCCATTTTATTTCATGTGTGCAATGCTTATGTGGAAACCTGTTTAACGGTTTCATTGGTACCGGAAGTGACATAAGTTCAAGGGTAACGTGGCACCGGTGAAACCCGTCATTACTGCTTCGCAGTTCTAGTTCTTCTTTTGTTTTGAGTAGATCTCAGCAACTACTTGTCGCATCGTTACGATTTCTTCGGTTTTACTGGGAAAGTGGGTGTGACTTAGAGGATAAAGCTATTTTGAACGTTCTGCGACAATGCGAAATGTCCGAAATCACCGAAGTTATCGTTTTTACAAATATTGCGGTAATTTTAACAATAATCATGGGATTTTAACTTTCGATACATTTTGGCATAGCTGGAGACAGGGCACATAGCTGCGCTACTTTTGATTTTTGATTTTTGGCAAATCTTCGCAGATATTAGGCGCTAAATTTAGAAAATTTAAATTTTTACAAAAAACTTTTTTATTTATGAATATTTTTTAGTCGTGTTTTACACAAATATAACGAGCCCTCTGACTTGGGCAAAAATGTGAAAATTTTTTGTCTCGGTAATTTTCCTTGGCCCCCATTGGCTAATTCAGTTTTTCAGTCCTAGATTAATTATTTATTGTTCGATTTGTATAAAACAAAGTTCATATGCTCCGTTGTCTCAATTGTCATTTTTTTTGTTACCAATAGTGTTATCTGTCGGCACCGGAAGTGGCGTAAATTGACAAAAAACTACAATTTTGACAGTTAGGTACCATTTTTCGAAAGCAAATATTATTGTTTTCAAATCTGGTATAACTGAAATTGTGCGCCCTTTAAAGGCGCACAAAATGTTGGGACCAGTTTTTTTAATTTCGATTCCGTTTTCGGGCTATTTCGATTAAAAGGTGAAAAAAGGTGTAAAATTAAGCTATTTACAACCCATCCAGCGTTTTCATATTTTAAAATATTACTTCGTAACTTTCATAAACTCGTAGCAATAATCTATACGGAGAGAATGTATGTGAAAATTAATTTGTAATATGCGCAGTTGCCGAGAAATGGGCAATTTTGCATGAGTCACTTTTTACGCTAGTTTGCCTGTAAAAGAGTCAATTATTATTCGATTTTCATAAAAGTGACACCATTTGATGTGTAATGTCAATTTTAACTAGGTCAAACCAATTTAACATTTTCAATATCACCGGAAATGACGTAATTTGGGCAAAAATTGTATTTATAGCCTTCGAAACCAGTAATTTATTCAAATGAGTCATATTTGTTATTTGTTTAAAATTGTGATATTTGATTCAAATCAACTAATACAATGAACCCTTACGATCATATAGATATCACAAAATGGTTTCTAACTTGTTCAGTTGCGGAGAAATAGGCAATTTTCAACAGGTCACTTTTTAAGGTTTTTTGTCAATAAAAGTGTCAATTATTATTCGATTTTCATGAAATTTTCACTGTGTGATACATAATGCCATTTACGATTTCATACAAGTAATTTAAGATTTTCATTATCACCTGAAGTAACGTCATTTTGGCAAAAACTGTATTTTTAGCCTTCAAAACAGATATTTTATTCAAATGAATCAGATTTGTAATGTTTTTAAAATTATGATATTTGATTCCAATCAACAAATAGAATGAACTCATTCGATCATACAGATACCTCAAAATGGTTTCTAACTTGTACGGTTGCAGAGAAATAGGCGATTTTCTACAAGTCATTTTTCAAGGTTTTTGGTCTATAAAGGTGGCAATTATTATAGGATTTACATAAAATTTTCACCATGTGATGATGCTATTTCTGATTTCATAAACCAATTTAACATTTTCATTATCACCGGAAGTAATGTAATTTTGACAGGATCACTGACATGTAGCAAATGAATTGATTGCTGGATTTGGTTGTTTCTGCGTCCATTTTATTTCATGTGTGCAATGCTTATGTGGAAACCTGTTTAACGGTTTCATTGGTACCGGAAGTGACATAAGTTCAAGGGTAACGTGGCACCAGTGAAACCCGTCATTACTGCTTCGCAGTTCTAGTTCTTATTATTATTATTCTTCTTTTGTTTTGAGTAGATCTCAGCAACTGATTGTCGGATCGTTACGATTTCTTCGGTTTTATCGGAAAAGTGGGTGTGACTTAGAGGATAAAGCTATTTTGAACGTTCTGCGACAATGCGAAATGTCCAAAATCACCGAAGCTATTGTTTTTAGAAATATTGCAGTAATTTTAACAATAATCATTGGATTTTAACTTTCGATGCATTTTGGCATAGCCGGAGACGGGGCACATAGCTACGCTACTTTTGATTTTTGATTTTCGGCAAATCTTCGCAGATATTAGGCGCTAAATTTAGAAAATTTAAATTTTTACAAAAAACTTTTTTATTTATTAATATTTTTTAGTCGTGTTTTACACAAATATAACGAGTCCTCTGACTTGGGCAAAAATGTGAACATTTTTTGTCTCGGTAATTTTCCTTGGCCCCCATTGGCTAATTCAGTTTTTCAGTCCTAGATTAATTATTTATTGTTCGATTTGTATAAAACAAAGTTCATATGCTCCGTTGTCTCAATTGTCATTTTTTTTGTTACCAATAGTGTTATCTGTCGGCACCGGAAGTGGCGTAAATTGACAAAAAACTACAATTTTGACAGATAGGTACCATTTTTCGAAAGCAAATATTATTTTTTTCAAATCTGGTATAACTGAAATTGTGCGCCCTTTAAAGGCGCACAAAATGTTGGGACCAGTTTTTTTAATTTCGATTCCGTTTCGGGCTATTTCGATTAAAAGGTGAAAAAAGGTGTAAATTTAAGCTATTTACAACCCATCCAGCGTTTTCATATTTTAAAATATTACTTCGTAACTTTCATAAACTCGTAGCAATAATCTATACGGAGAGAATGTATGTGAAAATTAATTTGTAATATGCGCAGTTGCCGAGAAATGGGCAATTTTGCATGAGTCACTTTTTACGCTAGTTTGCCTGTAAAAGAGTCAATTATTATTCGATTTTCATAAAAGTGACACCATTTGATGTGTAATGTCAATTTTAACTAGGTCAAACCAATTTAACATTTTCAATATCACCGGAAATGACGTAATTTGGGCAAAAATTGTATTTATAGCCTTCGAAACCAGTAATTTATTCAAATGAGTCATATTTGTTATTTGTTTAAAATTTTGATATTTGATTCAAATCAACTAATACAATGAACCCTTACGATCATATAGATATCACAAAATGGTTTCTAACTTGTTCAGTTGCGGAGAAATAGGCAATTTTCAACAGGTCACTTTTTAAGGTTTTTTGTCAATAAAAGTGTCAATTATTATTCGATTTTCATGAAATTTTCACTGTGTGATACATAATGCCATTTACGATTTCATACAAGTAATTTAAGATTTTCATTATCACCGGAAGTAACGTCATTTTGGCAAAAACTGTATTTTTAGCCTTCAAAACAGATATTTTATTCAAATGAATCAGATTTGTAATGTTTTTAAAATTATGATATTTGATTCCAATCAACAAATAGAATGAACTCATTCGATCATACAGATACCTCAAAATGGTTTCTAACTTGTACGGTTGCAGAGAAATAGGCGATTTTCTACAAGTCATTTTTCAAGGTTTTTGGTCTATAAAGGTGGCAATTATTATAGGATTTACATAAAATTTGCACCATGTGATGATGCTATTTCTGATTTCATAAACCAATTTAACATTTTCATTATCACCGGAAGTAATGTAATTTTGGTACCGGAAGTGACATAAGTTCAAGGGTAACGTGGCACCGGTGAAACCCGTCATTACTGCTTCGCAGTTCTAGTTAGGGTTTCACACTGCGAAGCTTGTGTGAAACACTATTGTTTTTGTTAAAATTATTATTCTTATTATTATTATTATTCTTCTTTTGTTTTGAGTAGATCTCAGCAACTACTTGTCGCATCGTTACGATTTCTTCGGTTTTACTGGGAAAGTGGGTGTGACTTAGAGGATAAAGCTATTTTGAACGTTCTGCGACAATGCGAAATGTCCGAAATCACCGAAGTTATCGTTTTTACAAATATTGCGGTAATTTTAACAATAATCATGGGATTTTAACTTTCGATACATTTTGGCATAGCTGGAGACAGGGCACATAGCTGCGCTACTTTTGATTTTTGATTTTCGGCAAATCTTCGCAGATATTAGGCGCTAAATTTAGAAAATTTAAATTTTTACAAAAAACTTTTTTATTTATGAATATTTTTTAGTCGTGTTTTACACAAATATAACGAGCCCTCTGACTTGGGCAAAAATGTGAAAAATTTTTGTCTCGGTAATTTTCCTTGGCCCCCATTGGCTAATTCAGTTTTTCAGTCCTAGATTAATTATTTATTGTTCGATTTGTATAAAACAAAGTTCATATGCTCCGTTGTCTCAATTGTCATTTTTTTTGTTACCAATAGTGTTATCTGTCGGCACCGGAAGTGGCGTAAATTGACAAAAAACTACAATTTTGACAGTTAGGTACCATTTTTCGAAAGCAAATATTATTGTTTTCAAATCTGGTATAACTGAAATTGTGCGCCCTTTAAAGGCGCACAAAATGTTGGAACCAGTTTTTTTAATTTCGATTCCGTTTTCGGGCTATTTCGATTAAAAGGTGAAAAAAGGTGTAAAATTAAGCTATTTACAACCCATCCAGCGTTTTCATATTTTAAAATATTACTTCGTAACTTTCATAAACTCGTAGCAATAATCTATACGGAGAGAATGTATGTGAAAATTAATTTGTAATATGCGCAGTTGCCGAGAAATGGGCAATTTTGCATGAGTCACTTTTTACGCTAGTTTGCCTGTAAAAGAGTCAATTATTATTCGATTTTCATAAAAGTGACACCATTTGATGTGTAATGTCAATTTTAACTAGGTCAAACCAAATTAACCCTTTCAATATCACCGGAAATGACGTAATTTGGGCAAAAATTGTATTTATAGCCTTCGAAACCAGTAATTTATTCAAATGAGTCATATTTGTTATTTGTTTAAAATTTTGATATTTGATTCAAATCAACTAATACAATGACCCCTTACGATCATATAGATATCACAAAATGGTTTCTAACTTGTTCAGTTGCGGAGAAATAAGCAATTTTCAACAGGTCACTTTTTAAGGTTTTTTGTCAATAAAAGTCTCAATTATTATTCGATTTTCATGAAATTTTCACTGTGTGATACATAATGCCATTTACGATTTCATACAAGTAATTTCAGATTTTCATTATCACCGGAAGTAACGTCATTTTGGCAAAAACTGTATTTTTAGCCTTCAAAACAGATATTTTATTCAAATGAATCAGATTTGTAATGTTTTTAAAATTATGATATTTGATTCCAATCAACAAATAGAATGAACTCCTTCGATCATACAGATACCTCAAAATGGTTTCTAACTTGTACGGTTGCAGAGAAATAGGCGATTTTCTACAAGTCATTTTTCAAGGTTTTTGGTCTATAAAGGTGGCAATTATTATAGGATTTACATAAAATTTTCACCATGTGATCATGCTATTTCTGATTTCATAAACCAATTTAACATTTTCATTATCACCGGAAGTAATGTAATTTTGACAGGATCACTGACATGTAGCAAATGAATTGATTGCTGGATTTGGTTGTTTCTGCGTCCATTTTATTTCATGTGTGCAATGCTTATGTGGAAACCTGTTTAACGGTTTCATTGGTACCGGAAGTGACATAAGTTCAAGGGTAACGTGGCACCGGTGAAACCCGTCATTACTGCTTCGCAGTTCTAGTTCTTCTTTTGTTTTGAGTAGATCTCAGCAACTACTTGTCGCATCGTTACGATTTCTTCGGTTTTACTGGGAAAGTGGGTGTGACTTAGAGGATAAAGCTATTTTGAACGTTCTGCGACAATGCGAAATGTCCGAAATCACCGAAGTTATCGTTTTTACAAATATTGCGGTAATTTTAACAATAATCATGGGATTTTAACTTTCGATACATTTTGGCATAGCTGGAGACAGGGCACATAGCTGCGCTACTTTCGATTTTTGATTTTCAGCAAAAATTCGAAGATATTAGGCGCCAAATTTCGGAAATTTAAAATTTTACAAAAAACTTTTTTATTGATGAATATTTTTTACTCGTGTTGTGCACAGAATTAAAGAGTCATCTGACTTGCGCAAAAATGTTAAAATTTTTTGTCTCAGTAATTTTCCTTGGCCTCCATTGGCTAATTCAGTTTTTCAGTCCTAGCTTAATTTTTTATTGTTCGATTTGTATAAAACAAAGTTCATATGCTTCGTTGTCTCAATTGTCATTTTTTTTATTACCAAAAGTGTTATCTGTCGGCACCGGAAGTGGCATAATTTTACCAAAAACTACAATTTTGACAGTTAGGTACCATTTTTTGAAAACAAATATTATTTTTTTGAAAAATTATATGACTCAAAGAGTGTGTCCTTTAAAGGCGCAAAAAATGTCGGAAGCAGTTTTTTTAATTTCTTTTTCATTTTCTAGCAAATTGGATTAAGAGGTGAAAAAAGGCGTAAAATTGACCTATTTACAACTCATTCAGGCTTTTCAGATTTTAAAATATTTTTACGTAACTTTTATAAACTTGTAGCTATAATCCATACGAAGAGAATGTATGTGAAAATTAGTTTGTAATATAAGCAGTTGCCGAGAAATAGGCAATTTTGCATGAGTCACTTTTCACGTAATTTTGGCTGTAAAAGAATCAATTATTATTCGATTTTCAATTTTCTTTCGCCATTGGATGCCTAATGCCATAGTGGACTATGTCAAACCATTTTACCCCTTGCGCTGCCACCGGAAATGACGTCATTTGCTCAAAACTTAAATTTTAGCCTTCAAAAAACAATATTTTATTCAAATGATTCGTATTTGTTATTTTTTTCAAATTATGATATTTGATTCTATTGATCAAATAGATTGAACCCATACGATCATACAGATACCACAAAATGGTTTCTAACTTGTACGGTTGCAGAGAAATGGGCGATTTTCCTTAAGTCACTTTTCAAGGTTTTTGGTCTATAAAAGTGTCAGTTATTATTCGATTTTCATAAAATTTTCACCATATGATATCTTGTGTCATTTATGATTTCATAGAACTAATTTAACATTTTCATTATCACCGGAAGTAACGTCATTTTGGCAAAAACTGTATTTTTAGCCTTCAAAACAGATATTTTTTTCAAATGAGTCTTATTTGTATTGTTTTTAAAATTATGATATTTGATTCCAATCAGCAAATAGATTGAACCCATACGGTTGCAGAGAAATAGGCGATTTTCTACAAGTCACTTTTCAAGGTTTTTGGTCTATAAAAGTGGCAATTGTTATTCGATTTACATACAATTTTCACCATGTGATGCCCTATGTCATTTCTGATTTCATAAAAGTAATTGAACATTTTCATTATCACCGGAAGTACAGTACACTTACATGTAACAAATGTATAAAATGAATTGATATTGCTGGATTTTGTTGATTCGGCGTCCATTTTATTTGATGTGTGCAATGCTTATGTGGAAACCTGTTTAATGGTTTCATTGGTACGGGAAGTAACATGTTTAGGGTAAAGTGGCACCGGTGAAACCCGTCATTACTGCATCGCAGTTCTAGTTCTTCTTTTGTTTTGAGTAGATCTCAGCAACTGATTGTCGGATCGTTACGATTTCTTCGGTTTTATCGGAAAAGTGGGTGTGACTTAGAGGATAAAGCTATTTTGAACGTTCTGCGACAATGCGAAATGTCCGAAATCACCGAAGCTATCGTTTTTAGAAATATTGCAGTAATTTTAAGAATAATCATTGGATTTTAACTTTCGATGCATTTTGGCATAGCCGGAGACGGGGCACATAGCTACGCTACTTTTGATTTTTGATTTTCGGCAAATCTTCGCAGATATTAGGCGCTAAATTTAGAAAATTTAAATTTTTACAAAAGACTTTTTTATTTATGAATATTTTTTAATCGTGTTTTACACAAATATAACGAGTCCTCTGACTTGGGCAAAAATGTGAAAAATTTTTGTCTCGGTAATTTTCCTTGGCCCCCATTGGCTAATTCAGTTTTTCAGTCCTAGATTAATTATTTATTGTTCGATTTGTATAAAACAAAGTTCATATGCCCCGTTGTCTCAATTGTCATTTTTTTTGTTACCAATAGTGTTATCTGTCGGCACCGGAAGTGGCGTAAATTGACAAAAAACTACAATTTTGACAGTTAGGTACCATTTTTCGAAAGCAAATATTATTTTTTTCAAATCTGGTATAACTGAAATTGTGCGCCCTTTAAAGGCGCACAAAATGTTGGGACCATTTTTTTTAATTTCGATTCCGTTTTCGGGCTATTTCGATTAAAAGGTGAAAAAAGGTGTGAAATTAAGCTATTTACAACCCATCCAGCGTTTTCATATTTTAAAATATTACTTCGTAACTTTCATAAACTCGTAGCAATAATCTATACGGAGAGAATGTATGTGAAAATTAATTTGTAATATGCGCAGTTGCCGAGAAATGGGCAATTTTGCATGAGTCACTTTTTACGCTAGTTTGCCTGTAAAAGAGTCAATTATTATTCGATTTTCATAAAAGTGACACCATTTGATGTGTAATGTCAATTTTAACTAGGTCAAACCAATTTAACATTTTCAATATCACCGGAAATGACGTAATTTGGGCAAAAATTGTATTTATAGCCTTCGAAACCAGTAATTTATTCAAATGAGTCATATTTGTTATTTGTTTAAAATTTTGATATTTGATTCAAATCAACTAATACAATGAACCCTTACGATCATATAGATATCACAAAATGGTTTCTAACTTGTTCAGTTGCGGGGAAATAGGCAATTTTCAACAGGTCACTTTTTAAGGTTTTTTTGTCAATAAAAGTGTCAATTATTATTCGATTTTCATGAAATTTTCACTGTGTGATACATAATGCCATTTACGATATCATACAAGTAATTTAAGATTTTCATTATCACCGGAAGTAACGTCATTTTGGCAAAAACTGTATTTTTAGCCTTCAAAACAGATATTTTATTCAAATGAATCAGATTTGTAATGTTTTTAAAATTATGATATTTGATTCCAATCAACAAATAGAATGAACTCATTCGATCATACAGATACCTCAAAATGGTTTCTAACTTGTACGGTTGCAGAGAAATAGGCGATTTTCTACAAGTCATTTTTCAAGGTTTTTGGTCTATAAAGGTGGCAATTATTATAGGATTTACATAAAATTTTCAACATGTGATGATGTTATTTCTGATTTCATAAATCAATTTAACATTTTCATTATCACCGGAAGTAATGTAATTTTGACAGGATCACTGACATGTAGCAAATGAATTGATTGCTGGATTTGGTTGTTTCTGCGTCCATTTTATTTCATGTGTGCAATGCTTATGTGGAAACCTGTTTAACGGTTTCATTGGTACCGGAAGTGACATAAGTTCAAGGGTAACGTGGCACCGGTGAAACCCGTCATTACTGCTTCGCAGTTCTAGTTCTTATTATTATTATTAGGGTTTCACACTGCGAAGCTTGTGTGAAACACTATTGTTTTTGTTAAAATTATTATTAGGGTTTCACACTGCGTAGCTTGTGTGAAACACTATTGTTTTTGTTAAAATTATTATTCTTATTATTATTATTCTTCTTTTGTTTTGAGTAGATCTCAGCAACTGATTGTCGGATCGTTACGATTTCTTCGGTTTTATCGGAAAAGTGGGTGTGACTTAGAGGATAAAGCTATTTTGAACGTTCTGCGACAATGCGAAATGTCCGAAATCACCGAAGCTATCGTTTTTAGAAATATTGCAGTAATTTTAACAATAATCATTGGATTTTAACTTTCGATGCATTTTGGCATAGCCGGAGACGGGGCACATAGCTACGCTACTTTTGATTTTTGATTTTCGGCAAATCTTCGCAGATATTAGGCGCTAAATTTAGAAAATTTAAATTTTTACAAAAAACTTTTTTATTTATGAATATTCTTTAATCGTGTTTTACACAAATATAACCAGTCATCTGACTTGGGCAAAAATGTGAAAATTTTTTGTTTCGGTAATTTTCCTTGGCCCCCATTGGCTAGTTCAGTTTTTCAGTCCTAGATTAATTATTTATTGTTCGATTTGTATAAAACAAAGTTCATATGCTCCGTTGTCTCAATTGTCATTTTGTTTGTTACCAATAGTGTTATCTGTCGGCACCGGAAGTGGCGTAAATTGACAAAAAACTACAATTTTGACAGTTAGGTACCATTTTTCGAAAGCAAATATTATTTTTTTCAAATCTGGTATAACTGAAATTGTGCGCCCTTTAAAGGCGCACAAAATGTTGGGACCAGTTTTTTTAATTTCGATTCCGTTTTCGGGCTATTTCGATTAAAAGGTGAAAAAAGGTGTAAAATTAAGCTATTTACAACCCATCCAGCGTTTTCATATTTTAAAATATTACTTCGTAACTTTCATAAACTCGTAGCAATAATCAGTACGGAGAGAATGTATGTGAAAATTAATTTGTAATATGCGCAGTTGCCGAGAAATGGGCAATTTTGCATGAGTCACTTTTTACGCTAGTTTGCCTGTAAAAGAGTCAATTATTATTCGATTTTCATAAAAGTGACACCATTTGATGTGTAATGTCAATTTTAACTAGGTCAAACCAATTTAACATTTTCAATATCACCGGAAATGACGTAATTTGGGCAAAAATTGTATTTATAGCCTTCGAAACCAGTAATTTATTCAAATGAGTCATATTTGTTATTTGTTTAAAATTTTGATATTTGATTCAAATCAACTAATACAATGAACCCTTACGATCATATAGATATCACAAAATGGTTTCTAACTTGTTCAGTTGCGGAGAAATAGGCAATTTTCAACAGGTCACTTTTTAAGGTTTTTTGTCAATAAAAGTGTCAATTATTATTCGATTTTCATGAAATTTTCACTGTGTGATACATAATGCCATTTACGATTTCATACAAGTAATTTAAGATTTTCATTATCACCGGAAGTAACGTCATTTTGGCAAAAACTGTATTTTTAGCCTTCAAAACAGATATTTTATTCAAATGAATCAGATTTGTAATGTTTTTAAAATTATGATATTTGATTCCAATCAACAAATAGAATGAACTCATTCGATCATACAGATACCTCAAAATGGTTTCTAACTTGTACGGTTGCAGAGAAATAGGCGATTTTCTACAAGTCATTTTTCAAGGTTTTTGGTCTATAAAGGTGGCAATTATTATAGGATTTACATAAAATTTTCACCATGTGATGATGCTATTTCTGATTTCATAAACCAATTTAACATTTTCATTATCACCGGAAGTAATGTAATTTTGACAGGATCACTGACATGTAGCAAATGAATTGATTGCTGGATTTGGTTGTTTCTGCGTCCATTTTATTTCATGTGTGCAATGCTTATGTGGAAACCTGTTTAACGGTTTCATTGGTACAGGAAGTGACATAAGTTCAAGGGTAACGTGGCACCGGTGAAACCCGTCATTACTGCTTCGCAGTTCTAGTTCTTATTATTATTATTATTCTTCTTTTGTTTTGAGTAGATCTCAGCAACTGATTGTCGGATCGTTACGATTTCTTCAGTTTTACTGAAAAAGTGTGTGTGACTTAGAGGATAAAGCTATTTTGAACGTTCTGCGACAATGCGAAATGTCCGAAATCACCGAAGCTATCGTTTTTAGAAATATTGCAGTAATTTTAACAATAATCATTGGATTTTAACTTTCGATGCATTTTGGCATAGCCGGAGACGGGGCACATAGCTACGCTACTTTTGATTTTTGATTTTCGGCAAATCTTCGCAGATATTAGGCGCTAAATTTAGAAAATTTAAATTTTTACAAAAAACTTTTTTATTTATGAATATTTTTTAGTCGTGTTTTACACAAATATAACGAGTCCTCTGACTTGGGCAAAAATGTGAAAAAATTTTGTCTCGGTAATTTTCCTTGGCCCCAATTGTCTAATTCAGTTTTTCAGTCCTAGATTAATTATTTATTGTTCGATTTGTATAAAACAAAGTTCATATGCTCCGTTGTCTCAATTGTCATTTTTTTTGTTACCAATAGTTTTATCTGTCGGCACCGGAAGTTGCGTAAATTGACAAAAAACTACAATTTTGACAGTTAGGTACCATTTTTCGAAAGCAAATATTATTTTTTTCAAATCTGGTATAACTGAAATTGTGCGCCCTTTAAAGGCGCACAAAATGTTGGAACCAGTTTTTTTAATTTCGATTCCGTTTTCGGGCTATTTCGATTAAAAGGTGAAAAAAGGTGTAAAATTAAGCTATTTACAACCCATCCAGCGTTTTCATATTTTAAAATATTACTTCGTAACTTTCATAAACTCGTAGCAATAATCTATACGGAGAGAATGTATGTGAAAATTAATTTGTAATATGCGCAGTTGCCGAGAAATGGGCAATTTTGCATGAGTCACTTTTTACGCTTGTTTGCCTGTAAAAGAGTCAATTATTATTCGATTTTCATAAAAGTGACACCATTTGATGTGTAATGTCAATTTTAACTAGGTCAAACCAATTTAACATTTTCAATATCACCGGAAATGACGTAATTTGGGCAAAAATTGTATTTATAGCCTTCGAAACCAGTAATTTATTCAAATGAGTCATATTTGTTATTTGTTTAAAATTTTGATATTTGATTCAAATGAACTAATACAATGAACCCTTACGATCATATAGATATCACAAAATGGTTTCTAACTTGTTCAGTTGCGGAGAAATAGGCAATTTTCAACAGGTCACTTTTTAAGGTTTTTTGTCAATAAAAGTGTCAATTATTATTCGATTGTCATGAAATTTTCATTGTGTGATACCTAATGCCATTTACGATTTCATACAAGTAATCTAAGATTTTCATTATCACCGGAAGTAACGTCATTTTGGCAAAAACTGTATTTTTAGCCTTCAAAACAGATATTTTATTCAAATGAATCAGATTTGTAATGTTTTTAAAATTATGATATTTGATTCCAATCAACAAATAGAATGAACTCATTCGATCATACAGATACCTCAAAATGGTTTCTAACTTGTACGGTTGCAGAGAAATAGGCGATTTTCTACAAGTCATTTTTCAAGGTTTTTGGTCTATAAAGGTGGCAACTATTATAGGATTTACATAAAATTTTCACCATGTGATGATGCTATTTCTGATTTCATAAACCAATTTAACATTTTCATTATCACCGGAAGTAATGTAATTTTGGTACCGGAAGTGACATAAGTTCAAGGGTAACGTGGCACCGGTGAAACCCGTCATTACTGCTTCGCAGTTCTAGTTCTTCTTTTGTTTTGAGTAGATCTCAGCAACTGATTGTCGGATCGTTACGATTTCTTCGGTTTTATCGGAAAAGTGGGTGTGACTTAGAGGATAAAGCTATTTTGAACGTTCTGCGACAATGCGAAATGTCCGAAATCACCGAAGCTATCGTTTTTAGAAATATTGCAGTAATTTTAACAATAATCATTGGATTTTAACTTTCGATGCATTTTGGCATAGCCGGAGACGGGGCACATAGCTACGCTACTTTTGATTTTTGATTTTCGGCAAATCTTCGCAGATATTAGGCGCTAAATTTAGAAAATTTAAATTTTTACAAAAAACTTTTTTATTTATGAATATTTTTTAATCGTGTTTTACACAAATATAACGAGTCCTCTGACTTGGGCAAATATGTGAAAATTTTTTGTCTCGGTAATTTTCCTTGGCCCCCATTGGCTAATTCAGTTTTTCAGTCCTAGATTAATTATTTATTGTTCGATTTGTATAAAACAAAGTTCATATGCCCCGTTGTCTCAATTGTCATTTTTTTTGTTACCAATAGTGTTATCTGTCGGCACCGGAAGTGGCGTAAATTGACAAAAAACTACAATTTTGACAGTTAGGTACCATTTTTCGAAAGCAAATATTATTTTTTTCAAATCTGGTATAACTGAAATTGTGCGCCCTTTAAAGGCGCACAAAATGTTGGGACCATTTTTTTTAATTTCGATTCCGTTTTCGGGCTATTTCGATTAAAAGGTGAAAAAAGGTGTAAAATTAAGCTATTTACAACCCATTCAGCGTTTTCATATTTTAAAATATTACTTCGTAACTTTCATAAACTCGTAGCAATAATCTATACGGAGAGAATGTATGTGAAAATTAATTTGTAATATGCGCAGTTGCCGAGAAATGGGCAATTTTGCATGAGTCACTTTTTACGCTAGTTTGCCTGTAAAAGAGTCAATTATTATTCGATTTTCATAAAAGTGACACCATTTGATGTGTAATGTCAATTTTAACTAGGTCAAACCAATTTAACATTTTCAATATCACCGGAAATGACGTAATTTGGGCAAAAATTGTATTTATAGCCTTCGAAACCAGTAATTTATTCAAATGAGTCATATTTGTTATTTGTTTAAAATTTTGATATTTGATTCAAATCAACTAATACAATGAACCCTTACGATCATATAGATATCACAAAATGGTTTCTAACTTGTTCAGTTGCGGAGAAATAGGCAATTTTCAACAGGTCACTTTTTAAGGTTTTTTTGTCAAAAAAAGTGTCAATTATTATTCGATTTTCATGAAATTTTCACTGTGTGATACATAATGCCATTTACGATATCATACAAGTAATTTAAGATTTTCATTATCACCGGAAGTAACGTCATTTTGGCAAAAACTGTATTTTTAGCCTTCAAAACAGATATTTTATTCAAATGAATCAGATTTGTAATGTTTTTAAAATTATGATATTTGATTCCAATCAACAAATAGAATGAACTCATTCGATCATACAGATACCTCAAAATGGTTTCTAACTTGTACGGTTGCAGAGAAATAGGCGATTTTCTACAAGTCATTTTTCAAGGTTTTTGGTCTATAAAGGTGGCAATTATTATAGGATTTACATAAAATTTTCAACATGTGATGATGCTATTTCTGATTTCATAAACCAATTTAACATTTTCATTATCACCGGAAGTAATGTAATTTTGACAGGATCACTGACATGTAGCAAATGAATTGATTGCTGGATTTGGTTGTTTCTGCGTCCATTTTATTTCATGTGTGCAATGCTTATGTGGAAACCTGTTTAACGGTTTCATTGGTACCGGAAGTGACATAAGTTCAAGGGTAACGTGGCACCGGTGAAACCCGTCATTACTGCTTCGCAGTTCTAGTTCTTCTTTTGTTTTGAGTAGATCTCAGCAACTACTTGTCGCATCGTTACGATTTCTTCGGTTTTACTGGGAAAGTGGGTGTGACTTAGAGGATAAAGCTATTTTGAACGTTCTGCGACAATGCGAAATGTCCGAAATCACCGAAGTTATCGTTTTTACAAATATTGCGGTAATTTTAACAATAATCATGGGATTTTAACTTTCGATACATTTTGGCATAGCTGGAGACAGGGCACATAGCTGCGCTACTTTCGATTTTTGATTTTCAGCAAAAATTCGAAGATATTAGGCGCCAAATTTCGGAAATTTAAAATTTTACAAAAAACTTTTTTATTGATGAATATTTTTTACTCGTGTTGTGCACAGAATTAAAGAGTCATCTGACTTGCGCAAAAATGTTAAAATTTTTTGTCTCAGTAATTTTCCTTGGCCTCCATTGGCTAATTCAGTTTTTCAGTCCTAGCTTAATTTTTTATTGTTCGATTTGTATAAAACAAAGTTCATATGCTTCGTTGTCTCAATTGTCATTTTTTTTATTACCAAAAGTGTTATCTGTCGGCACCGGAAGTGGCATAATTTTACCAAAAACTACAATTTTGACAGTTAGGTACCATTTTTTGAAAACAAATATTATTTTTTTGAAAAATTATATGACTCAAAGAGTGTGTCCTTTAAAGGCGCAAAAAATGTCGGAAGCAGTTTTTTTAATTTCTTTTTCATTTTCTAGCAAATTGGATTAAGAGGTGAAAAAAGGCGTAAAATTGACCTATTTACAACTCATTCAGGCTTTTCAGATTTTAAAATATTTTTACGTAACTTTTATAAACTTGTAGCTATAATCCATACGAAGAGAATGTATGTGAAAATTAGTTTGTAATATAAGCAGTTGCCGAGAAATAGGCAATTTTGCATGAGTCACTTTTCACGTAATTTTGGCTGTAAAAGAATCAATTATTATTCGATTTTCAATTTTCTTTCGCCATTGGATGCCTAATGCCATAGTGGACTATGTCAAACCATTTTACCCCTTGCGCTGCCACCGGAAATGACGTCATTTGCTCAAAACTTAAATTTTAGCCTTCAAAAAACAATATTTTATTCAAATGATTCGTATTTGTTATTTTTTTCAAATTATGATATTTGATTCTATTGATCAAATAGATTGAACCCATACGATCATACAGATACCACAAAATGGTTTCTAACTTGTACGGTTGCAGAGAAATGGGCGATTTTCCTTAAGTCACTTTTCAAGGTTTTTGGTCTATAAAAGTGTCAGTTATTATTCGATTTTCATAAAATTTTCACCATATGATATCTTGTGTCATTTATGATTTCATAGAACTAATTTAACATTTTCATTATCACCGGAAGTAACGTCATTTTGGCAAAAACTGTATTTTTAGCCTTCAAAACAGATATTTTTTTCAAATGAGTCTTATTTGTATTGTTTTTAAAATTATGATATTTGATTCCAATCAGCAAATAGATTGAACCCATACGATCATACAGATACCAGAAAATGGTTTCTAACTTGTACGGTTGCAGAGAAATAGGCGATTTTCTACAAGTCACTTTTCAAGGTTTTTGGTCTATAAAAGTGGCAATTGTTATTCGATTTACATACAATTTTCACCATGTGATGCCCTATGTCATTTCTGATTTCATAAAAGTAATTGAACATTTTCATTATCACCGGAAGTACAGTACACTTACATGTAACAAATGTATAAAATGAATTGATATTGCTGGATTTTGTTGATTCGGCGTCCATTTTATTTGATGTGTGCAATGCTTATGTGGAAACCTGTTTAATGGTTTCATTGGTACGGGAAGTAACATGTTTAGGGTAAAGTGGCACCGGTGAAACCCGTCATTACTGCATCGCAGTTCTAGTTCTTATTAGGGTTTCACACTGCGAAGCTTGTGTGAAACACTATTGTTTTTGTTAAAATTATTATTCTTATTAGGGTTTCACACTGCGTAGCTTGTGTGAAACACTATTGTTTTTGTTAAAATTATTAGGGTTTCACACTGCGTAGCTTGTGTGAAACACTATTGTTTTTGTTAAAATTATTATTCTTATTAGGGTTTCACACTGCGAAGCTTGTGTGAAACACTATTGTTTTTGTTAAAATTATTATTAGGGTTTCACACTGCGAAGCTTGTGTGAAACACTATTGTTTTTGTTAAAATTATTATTATGGTTTCACACTGCGAAGCTTGTGTGAAACACTATTGTTTTTGTTAAAATTATTATTCTTATTAGGGTTTCACACTGCGTAGCTTGTGTGAAACACTATTGTTTTTGTTAAAATTATTATTAGGGTTTCACACTGCGTAGCTTGTGTGAAACACTATTGTTTTTGTTAAAATTATTATTCTTATTATTATTATTCTTCTTTTGTTTTGAGTAGATCTCAGCAACTGATTGTCGGATCGTTACGATTTCTTCGGTTTTATCGGAAAAGTGGGTGTGACTTAGAGGATAAAGCTATTTTGAACGTTCTGCGACAATGCGAAATGTCCGAAATCACCGAAGCTATCGTTTTTAGAAATATTGCAGTAATTTTAACAATAATCATTGGATTTTAACTTTCGATGCATTTTGGCATAGCCGGAGACGGGGCACATAGCTACGCTACTTTTGATTTTCGGCAAATCTTCGCAGATATTAGGCGCTAAATTTAGAAAATTTAAATTTTTACAAAAAACTTTTTTATTTATGAATATTTTTTAATCGTGTTTTACACAAATATAACGAGTCCTCTGACTTGGGCAAAAATGTGAAAAAATTTTGTCTCGGTAATTTTCCTTGGCCCCCATTGGCTAATTCAGTTTTTCAGTCCTAGATTAATTATTTATTGTTCGATTTGTATAAAACAAAGTTCATATGCCCCGTTGTCTCAATTGTCATTTTTTTTGTTACCAATAGTGTTATCTGTCGGCACCGGAAGTGGCGTAAATTGACAAAAAACTACAATTTTGACAGTTAGGTACCATTTTTCGAAAGCAAATATTATTTTTTTCAAATCTGGTATAACTGAAATTGTGCGCCTTTTAAAGGCGCACAAAATGTTGGGACCATGTTTTTTAATTTCGATTCCGTTTTCGGGCTATTTCGATTAAAAGGTGAAAAAAGGTGTAAAATTAAGCTATTTACAACCCATCCAGCGTTTTCATATTTTAAAATATTACTTCGTAACTTTCATAAACTCGTAGCAATAATCTATACGGAGAGAATGTATGTGAAAATTAATTTGTAATATGCGCAGTTGCCGAGAAATGGGCAATTTTGCATGAGTCACTTTTTACGCTAGTTTGCCTGTAAAAGAGTCAATTATTATTCGATTTTCATAAAAGTGACACCATTTGATGTGTAATGTCAATTTTAACTAGGTCAAACCAATTTAACATTTTCAATATCACCGGAAATGACGTAATTTGGGCAAAAATTGTATTTATAGCCTTCGAAACCAGTAATTTATTCAAATGAGTCATATTTGTTATTTGTTTAAAATTTTGATATTTGATTCAAATCAACTAATACAATGAACCCTTACGATCATATAGATATCACAAAATGGTTTCTAACTTGTTCAGTTGCGGAGAAATAGGCAATTTTCAACAGGTCACTTTTTAAGGTTTTTTTGTCAATAAAAGTGTCAATTATTATTCGATTTTCATGAAATTTTCACTGTGTGATACATAATGCCATTTACGATTTCATACAAGTAATTTAAGATTTTCATTATCACCGGAAGTAACGTCATTTTGGCAAAAACTGTATTTTTAGCCTTCAAAACAGATATTTTATTCAAATGAATCAGATTTGTAATGTTTTTAAAATTATGATATTTGATTCCAATCAACAAATAGAATGAACTCATTCGATCATACAGATACCTCAAAATGGTTTCTAACTTGTACGGTTGCAGAGAAATAGGCGATTTTCTACAAGTCATTTTTCAAGGTTTTTGGTCTATAAAGGTGGCAATTATTATAGGATTTACATAAAATTTTCACCATGTGATGATGCTATTTCTGATTTCATAAACCAATTTAACATTTTCATTATCACCGGAAGTAATGTAATTTTGACAGGATCACTGACATGTAGCAAATGAATTGGTTGCTGGATTTGGTTGTTTCTGTGTCCATTTTATTTCATGTGTGCAATGCTTATGTGGAAACCTGTTTAACGGTTTCATTGGTACCGGAAGTGACATAAGTTCAAGGGTAACGTGGCACCGGTGAAACCCGTCATTACTGCTTCGCAGTTCTAGTTAGGGTTTCACACTGCGTAGCTTGTGTGAAACACTATTGTTTTTGTTAAAATTATTATTCTTATTATTATTATTCTTCTTTTGTTTTGAGTAGATCTCAGCAACTGATTGTCGGATCGTTACGATTTCTTCGGTTTTATCGGAAAAGTGGGTGTGACTTAGAGGATAAAGCTATTTTGAACGTTCTGCGACAATGCGAAATGTCCGAAATCACCGAAGCTATCGTTTTTAGAAATATTGCAGTAATTTTAACAATAATCATTGGATTTTAACTTTCGATGCATTTTGGCATAGCCGGAGACGGGGCACATAGCTACGCTACTTTTGATTTTTGATTTTCGGCAAATCTTCGCAGATATTAGGCGCTAAATTTAGAAAATTTAAATTTTTACAAAAAACTTTTTTATTTATGAATATTTTTTAATCGTGTTTTACACAAATATAACGAGTCCTCTGACTTGGGCAAAAATGTGAAAAATTTTTGTCTCGGTAATTTTCCTTGGCCCCCATTGGCTAATTCAGTTTTTCAGTCCTAGATTAATTATTTATTGTTCGATTTGTATAAAACAAAGTTCATATGCCCCGTTGTCTCAATTGTCATTTTTTTTGTTACCAATAGTGTTATCTGTCGGCACCGGAAGTGGCGTAAATTGACAAAAAACTACAATTTTGACAGTTAGGTACCATTTTTCGAAAGCAAATATTATTTTTTTCAAATCTGGTATAACTGAAATTGTGCGCCCTTTAAAGGCGCACAAAATGTTGGGACCATTTTTTTTAATTTCGATTCCGTTTTTGGGCTATTTCGATTAAAAGGTGAAAAAAGGTGTAAAATTAAGCTATTTACAACCCATCCAGCGTTTTCATATTTTAAAATATTACTTCGTAACTTTCATAAACTCGTAGCAATAATCTATACGGAGAGAATGTATGTGAAAATTAATTTGTAATATGCGCAGTTGCCGAGAAATGGGCAATTTTGCATGAGTCACTTTTTACGCTAGTTTGCCTGTAAAAGAGTCAATTATTATTCGATTTTCATAAAAGTGACACCATTTGATGTGTAATGTCAATTTTAACTAGGTCAAACCAATTTAACATTTTCAATATCACCGGAAATGACGTAATTTGGGCAAAAATTGTATTTATAGCCTTCGAAACCAGTAATTTATTCAAATGAGTCATATTTGTTATTTGTTTAAAATTTTGATATTTGATTCAAATCAACTAATACAATGAACCCTTACGATCATATAGATATCACAAAATGGTTTCTAACTTGTTCAGTTGCGGAGAAATAGGCAATTTTCAACAGGTCACTTTTTAAGGGTTTTTTGTCAATAAAAGTGTCAATTATTATTCGATTTTCATGAAATTTTCACTGTGTGATACATAATGCCATTTACGATATCATACAAGTAATTTAAGATTTTCATTATCACCGGAAGTAACGTCATTTTGGCAAAAACTGTATTTTTAGCCTTCAAAACAGATATTTTATTCAAATGAATCAGATTTGTAATGTTTTTAAAATTATGATGTTTGATTCCAATCAACAAATAGAATGTTCTCATTCGATCATACAGATACCTCAAAATGGTTTCTAACTTGTACGGTTGCAGAGAAATAGGCGATTTTCTACAAGTCATTTTTCAAGGTTTTTGGTCTATAAAGGTGGCAATTATTATAGGATTTACATAAAATTTTCAACATGTGATGATGCTATTTCTGATTTCATAAACCAATTTAACATTTTCATTATCACCGGAAGTAATGTAATTTTGACAGGATCACTGACATGTAGCAAATGAATTGATTGCTGGATTTGGTTGTTTCTGCGTCCATTTTATTTCATGTGTGCAATGCTTATGTGGAAACCTGTTTAACGGTTTCATTGGTACCGGAAGTGACATAAGTTCAAGGGTAACGTGGCACCGGTGAAACCCGTCATTACTGCTTCGCAGTTCTAGTTCTTATTATTATTATTATTCTTCTTTTGTTTTGAGTAGATCTCAGCAACTGATTGTCGGATCGTTACGATTTCTTCAGTTTTACTGAAAAAGTGGGTGTGACTTAGAGGATAAAGCTATTTTGAACGTTCTGCGACAATGCGAAATGTCCGAAATCACCGAAGCTATCGTTTTTAGAAATATTGCAGTAATTTTAACAATAATCATTGGATTTTAACTTTCGATGCATTTTGGCATAGCCGGAGACGGGGCACATAGCTACGCTACTTTTGATTTTTGATTTTCGGCAAATCTTCGCAGATATTAGGCGCTAAATTTAGAAAATTTAAATTTTTACAAAAAACTTTTTTATTTATGAATATTTTTTAATCGTGTTTTACACAAATATAACGAGTCCTCTGACTTGGGCAAAAATGTGAAAAAATTTTGTCTCGGTAATTTTCCTTGGCCCCCATTGGCTAATTCAGTTTTTCAGTCCTAGATTAATTATTTATTGTTCGATTTGTATAAAACAAAGTTCATATGCCCCGTTGTCTCAATTGTCATTTTTTTTGTTACCAATAGTGTTATCTGTCGGCACCGGAAGTGGCGTAAATTGACAAAAAACTACAATTTTGACAGTTAGGTACCATTTTTCGAAAGCAAATATTATTTTTTTCAAATCTGGTATAACTGAAATTGTGCGCCCTTTAAAGGCGCACAAAATGTTGGGACCATTTTTTTAAATTTCGATTCCGTTTTCGGGCTATTTCGATTAAAAGGTGAAAAAAGGTGTAAAATTAAGCTATTTACAACCCATCCAGCGTTTTCATATTTTAAAATATTACTTCGTAACTTTCATAAACTCGTAGCAATAATCTATACGGAGAGAATGTATGTGAAAATTAATTTGTAATATGCGCAGTTGCCGAGAAATGGGCAATTTTGCATGAGTCACTTTTTACGCTAGTTTGCCTGTAAAAGAGTCAATTATTATTCGATTTTCATAAAAGTGACACCATTTGATGTGTAATGTCAATTTTAACTAGGTCAAACCAATTTAACATTTTCAATATCACCGGAAATGACGTAATTTGGGCAAAAATTGTATTTATAGCCTTCGAAACCAGTAATTTATTCAAATGAGTCATATTTGTTATTTGTTTAAAATTTTGATATTTGATTCAAATCAACTAATACAATGAACCCTTACGATCATATAGATATCACAAAATGGTTTCTAACTTGTTCAGTTGCGGAGAAATAGGCAATTTTCAACAGGTCACTTTTTAAGGTTTTTTTGTCAATAAAAGTGTCAATTATTATTCGATTTTCATGAAATTTTCACTGTGTGATACATAATGCCATTTACGATATCATACAAGTAATTTAAGATTTTCATTATCACCGGAAGTAACGTCATTTTGGCAAAAACTGTATTTTTAGCCTTCAAAACAGATATTTTATTCAAATGAATCAGATTTGTAATGTTTTTAAAATTATGATATTTGATTCCAATCAACAAATAGAATGAACTCATTCGATCATACAGATACCTCAAAATGGTTTCTAACTTGTACGGTTGCAGAGAAATAGGCGATTTTCTACAAGTCATCTTTCAAGGTTTTTGGTCTGTAAAGGTGGCAATTATTATAGGATTTACATAAAATTTTCAACATGTGATGATGCTATTTCTGATTTCATAAACCAATTTAACATTTTCATTATCACCGGAAGTAATGTAATTTTGACAGGATCACTGACATGTAGCAAATGAATTGATTGCTGGATTTGGTTGTTTCTGCGTCCATTTTATTTCATGTGTGCAATGCTTATGTGGAAACCTGTTTAACGGTTTCATTGGTACCGGAAGTGACATAAGTTCAAGGGTAACGTGGCACCGGTGAAACCCGTCATTACTGCTTCGCAGTTCTAGTTCTTATTATTATTATTCTTCTTTTGTTTTGAGTAGATCTCAGCAATTGATTGTCGGATCGTTACGATTTCTTCGGTTTTATCGGAAAAGTGGGTGTGACTTAGAGGATAAAGCTATTTTGAACGTTCTGCGACAATGCGAAATGTCCGAAATCACCGAAGCTATCGTTTTTAGAAATATTGCAGTAATTTTAACAATAATCATTGGATTTTAACTTTGGATGCATTTTGGCATAGCCGGAGACGGGGCACATAGCTACGCTACTTTTGATTTATAATTTTCGGCAAATCTTCGCAGATATTAGGCGCTAAATTTAGAAAATTTAAATTTTTACAAAAAACTTTTTTATTTATGAATATTTTTTGGTCGTGTTTTACACAAATATAACGAGTCCTCTGACTTGGGCAAAAATGTGAAAAAATTTTGTCTCGGTAATTTTCCTTGGCCCCCATTGGCTAATTCAGTTTTTCAGTCCTAGATTAATTATTTATTGTTCGATTTGTATAAAACAAAGTTCATATGCTCCGTTGTCTCAATTGTCATTTTTTTTGTTACCAATAGTGTTATCTGTCGGCACCGGAAGTGGCGTAAATTGACAAAAAACTACAATTTTGACAGTTAGGTACCATTTTTCGAAAGCAAATATTATTTTTTTCAAATCTGGTATAACTGAAATTGTGCGCCCTTTAAAGGCGCACAAAATGTTGGAACCAGTTTTTTTAATTTCGATTCCGTTTTCGGGCTATTTCGATTAAAAGGTGAAAAAAGGTGTAAAATTAAGCTATTTACAACCCATCCAGCGTTTTCATATTTTAAAATATTACTTCGTAACTTTCATAAACTCGTAGCAATTATCTATACGGAGAGAATGTATGTGAAAATTAATTTGTAATATGCGCAGTTGCCGAGAAATGGGCAATTTTGCATGAGTCACTTTTTACGCTAGTTTGCCTGTAAAAGAGTCAATTATTATTCGATTTTCATAAAAGTGACACCATTTGATGTGTAATGTCAATTTTAACTAGGTCAAACCAATTTAACATTTTCAATATCACCGGAAATGACGTAATTTGGGCAAAAATTGTATTTATAGCCTTCGAAACCAGTAATTTATTCAAATGAGTCATATTTGTTATTTGTTTAAAATTTTGATATTTGATTCAAATGAACTAATACAATGAACCCTTACGATCATATAGATATCACAAAATGGTTTCTAACTTGTTCAGTTGCGGAGAAATAGGCAATTTTCAACAGGTCACTTTTTAAGGTTTTTTGTCAATAAAAGTGTCAATTATTATTCGATTTTCATGAAATTTTCATTGTGTGATACCTAATGCCATTTACGATTTCATACAAGTAATTTAAGATTTTCATTATCACCGGAAGTAACGTCATTTTGGCAAAAACTGTATTTTTAGCCTTCAAAACAGATATTTTATTCAAATGAATCAGATTTGTAATGTTTTTAAAATTATGATATTTGATTCCAATCAACAAATAGAATGAACTCATTCGATCATACAGATACCTCAAAATGGTTTCTAACTTGTACGGTTGCAGAGAAATAGGCGATTTTCTACAAGTCATTTTTCAAGGTTTTTGGTCTATAAAGGTGGCAACTATTATAGGATTTACATAAAATTTTCACCATGTGATGATGCTATTTCTGATTTCATAAACCAATTTAACATTTTCATTATCACCGGAAGTAATGTAATTTTGGTACCGGAAGTGACATAAGTTCAAGGGTAACGTGGCACCGGTGAAACCCGTCATTACTGCTTCGCAGTTCTAGTTCTTATTATTATTATTATTAGGGTTTCACACTGCGAAGCTTGTGTGAAACACTATTGTTTTTGTTAAAATTATTATTCTTATTATTATTATTATTCTTCTTTTGTTTTGAGTAGATCTCAGCAACTACTTGTCGCATCGTTACGATTTCTTCGGTTTTACTGGGAAAGTGGGTGTGACTTAGAGGATAAAGCTATTTTGAACGTTCTGCGACAATGCGAAATGTCCGAAATCACCGAAGTTATCGTTTTTACAAATATTGCGGTAATTTTAACAATAATCATGGGATTTTAACTTTCGATACATTTTGGCATAGCTGGAGACAGGGCACATAGCTGCGCTACTTTTGATTTTTGATTTTCGGCAAATCTTCGCAGATATTAGGCGCTAAATTTAGAAAATTTAAATTTTTACAAAAAACTTTTTTATTTATGAATATTTTTTAGTCGTGTTTTACACAAATATAACGAGCCCTCTGACTTGGGCAAAAATGTGAAAATTTTTTGTCTCGGTAATTTTCCTTGGCCCCCATTGGCTAATTCAGTTTTTCAGTCCTAGATTAATTATTTATTGTTCGATTTGTATAAAACAAAGTTCATATGCTCCGTTGTCTCAATTGTCATTTTTTTTGTTACCAATAGTGTTATCTGTCGGCACCGGAAGTGGCGTAAATTGACAAAAAACTACAATTTTGACAGTTAGGTACCATTTTTCGAAAGCAAATATTATTGTTTTCAAATCTGGTATAACTGAAATTGTGCGCCCTTTAAAGGCGCACAAAATGTTGGAACCAGTTTTTTTAATTTCGATTCCGTTTTCGGGCTAATTCGATTAAAAGGTGAAAAAAGGTGTAAAATTAAGCTATTTACAACCCATCCAGCGTTTTCATATTTTAAAATATTACTTCGTAACTTTCATAAACTCGTAGCAATAATCTATACGGAGAGAATGTATGTGAAAATTCATTTGTAATATGCGCAGTTGCCGAGAAATGGGCAATTTTGCATGAGTCACTTTTTACGCTAGTTTGCCTGTAAAAGAGTCAATTATTATTCGATTTTCATAAAAGTGACACCATTTGATGTGTAATGTCAATTTTAACTAGGTCAAACCAATTTAACATTTTCAATATCACCGGAAATGACGTAATTTGGGCAAAAATTGTATTTATAGCCTTCGAAACCAGTAATTTATTCAAATGAGTCATATTTGTTATTTGTTTAAAATTTTGATATTTGATTCAAATGAACTAATACAATGAACCCTTACGATCATATAGATATCACAAAATGGTTTCTAACTTGTTCAGTTGCGGAGAAATAGGCAATTTTCAACAGGTCACTTTTTAAGGTTTTTTGTCAATAAAAGTGTCAATTATTATTCGATTTTCATGAAATTTTCATTGTGTGATACCTAATGCCATTTACGATTTCATACAAGTAATTTAAGATTTTCATTATCACCGGAAGTAACGTCATTTTGGCAAAAACTGTATTTTTAGCCTTCAAAACAGATATTTTATTCAAATGAATCAGATTTGTAATGTTTTTAAAATTATGATATTTGATTCCAATCAACAAATAGAATGAACTCATTCGATCATACAGATACCTCAAAATGGTTTCTAACTTGTACGGTTGCAGAGAAATAGGCGATTTTCTACAAGTCATTTTTCAAGGTTTTTGGTCTATAAAGGTGGCAACTATTATAGGATTTACATAAAATTTTCACCATGTGATGATGCTATTTCTGATTTCATAAACCAATTTAACATTTTCATTATCACCGGAAGTAATGTAATTTTGGTACCGGAAGTGACATAAGTTCAAGGGTAACGTGGCACCGGTGAAACCCGTCATTACTGCTTCGCAGTTCTAGTTATTAGGGTTTCACACTGCGTAGCTTGTGTGAAACACTATTGTTTTTGTTAAAATTATTATTCTTATTATTATTATTCTTCTTTTGTTTTGAGTAGATCTCAGCAACTGATTGTCGGATCGTTACGATTTCTTCGGTTTTATCGGAAAAGTGGGTGTGACTTAGAGGATAAAGCTATTTTGAACGTTCTGCGACAATGCGAAATGTCCGAAATCACCGAAGCTATCGTTTTTAGAAATATTGCAGTAATTTTAACAATAATCATTGGATTTTAACTTTCGATGCATTTTGGCATAGCCGGAGACGGGGCACATAGCTACGCTACTTTTGATTTTTGATTTTCGGCAAATCTTCGCAGATATTAGGCGCTAAATTTAGAAAATTTAAATTTTTACAAAAAACTTTTTTATTTATGAATATTTTTTAGTCGTGTTTTACACAAATATAACGAGTCCTCTGACTTGGGCAAAAATGTGAAAATTTGTTGTCTCGGTAATTTTCCTTGGCCCCCATTGGCTAATTCAGTTTTTCAGTCCTAGATTAATTATTTATTGTTCGATTTGTATAAAACAAAGTTCATATGCTCCGTTGTCTCAATTGTCATTTTTTTGGTTACCAATAGTGTTATCTGTCGGCACCGGAAGTGGCGTAAATTGACAAAAAACTACAATTTTGACAGTTAGGTACCATTTTTCGAAAGCAAATATTATTTTTTTCAAATCTGGTATAACTGAAATTGTGCGCCCTTTAAAGGCGCACAAAATGTTGGGACCAGTTTTTTTAATTTCGATTCCGTTTTCGGGCTATTTCGATTAAAAGGTGAAAAAAGGTGTAAAATTAAGCTATTTACAACCCATCCAGCGTTTTCATATTTTAAAATATTACTTCATAACTTTCATAAACTCGTAGCAATAATCTATACGAAGAGAATGTATTTGAAAATTAATTTGTAATATGCGCAGTTGCCGAGAAATGGGCAATTATGCATGAGTCACTTTTTACGCTACTTTGCCTGTAAAAGAGTCAATTATTATTCGATTTTCATAAAAGTGACACCATTTGATGTGTAATGTCAATTTTAACTAGGTCAAACCAATTTAACATTTTCAATATCACCGGAAATGACGTAATTTGGGCAAAAATTGTATTTATAGCCTTCGAAACCAGTAATTTATTCAAATGAGTCATATTTGTTATTTGTTTAAAATTTTGATATTTGATTCAAATCAACTAATACAATGAACCCTTACGATCATATAGATATCACAAAATGGTTTCTAACTTGTTCAGTTGCGGAGAAATAGGCAATTTTCAACAGGTCACTTTTTAAGGTTTTTTGTCAATAAAAGTGTCAATTATTATTCGATTTTCATGAAATTTTCACTGTGTGATACATAATGCCATTTACGATTTCATACAAGTAATTTAAGATTTTCATTATCACCGGAAGTAACGTCATTTTGGCAAAAACTGTATTTTTAGCCTTCAAAACAGATATTTTATTCGAATGAATCAGATTTGTAATGTTTTTAAAATTATGATATTTGATTCCAATCAACAAATAGAATGAACTCATTCGATCATACAGATACCTCAAAATGGTTTCTAACTTGTACGGTTGCAGAGAAATAGGCGATTTTCTACAAGTCATTTTTCAAGGTTTTTGGTCTATAAAGGTGGCAATTATTATAGGATTTACATAAAATTTTCACCATGTGATGATGCTATTTCTGATTTCATAAACCAATTTAACATTTTCATTATCACCGGAAGTAATGTAATTTTGACAGGATCACTGACATGTAGCAAATGAATTGATTGCTGGATTTGGTTGTTTCTGCGTCCATTTTATTTCATGTGTGCAATGCTTATGTGGAAACCTGTTTAACGGTTTCATTGGTACCGGAAGTGACATAAGTTCAAGGGTAACGTGGCACCGGTGAAACCCGTCATTACTGCTTCGCAGTTCTAGTTCTTATTATTATTATTATTCTTCTTTTGTTTTGAGTAGATCTCAGCAACTGATTGTCGGATCGTTACGATTTCTTCAGTTTTACTGAAAAAGTGGGTGTGACTTAGAGGATAAAGCTATTTTGAACGTTCTGCGACAATGCGAAATGTCCGAAATCACCGAAGCTATCGTTTTTAGAAATATTGCAGTAATTTTAACAATAATCATTGGATTTTAACTTTCGATGCATTTTGGCATAGCCGGAGACGGGGCACATAGCTACGCTACTTTTGATTTTTGATTTTCGGCAAATCTTCGCAGATATTAGGCGCTAAATTTAGAAAATTTAAATTTTTACAAAAAACTTTTTTATTTATGAATATTTTTTAGTCGTGTTTTACACAAATATAACGAGTCCTCTGACTTGGGCAAAAATGTGAAAAATTTTTGTCTCGGTAATTTTCCTTGGCCCCAATTGGCTAATTCAGTTTTTCAGTCCTAGATTAATTATTTATTGTTCGATTTGTATAAAACAAAGTTCATATGCTCCGTTGTCTCAATTGTCAATGAACCCTTACGATCATATAGATATCACAAAATGGTTTCTAACTTGTTCAGTTGCGGAGAAATAGGCAATTTTCAACAGGTCACTTTTTAAGGTTTTTTGTCAATAAAAGTGTCAATTATTATTCGATTTTCATGAAATTTTCACTGTGTGATACATAATGCCATTTACGATTTCATACAAGTAATTTAAGATTTTCATTATCACCTGAAGTAACGTCATTTTGGCAAAAACTGTATTTTTAGCCTTCAAAACAGATATTTTATTCAAATGAATCAGATTTGTAATGTTTTTAAAATTATGATATTTGATTCCAATCAACAAATAGAATGAACTCATTCGATCATACAGATACCTCAAAATGGTTTCTAACTTGTACGGTTGCAGAGAAATAGGCGATTTTCTACAAGTCATTTTTCAAGGTTTTTGGTCTATAAAGGTGGCAATTATTATAGGATTTACATAAAATTTTCACCATGTGATGATGCTATTTCTGATTTCATAAACCAATTTAACATTTTCATTATCACCGGAAGTAATGTAATTTTGACAGGATCACTGACATGTAGCAAATGAATTGATTGCTGGATTTGGTTGTTTCTGCGTCCATTTTATTTCATGTGTGCAATGCTTATGTGGAAACCTGTTTAACGGTTTCATTGGTACCGGAAGTGACATAAGTTCAAGGGTAACGTGGCACCAGTGAAACCCGTCATTACTGCTTCGCAGTTCTAGTTCTTATTAGGGTTTCACACTGCGAAGCTTGTGTGAAACACTATTGTTTTTGTTAAAATTATTATTAGGGTTTCACACTGCGTAGCTTGTGTGAAACACTATTGTTTTTGTTAAAATTATTATTCTTATTATTATTATTATTCTTCTTTTGTTTTGAGTAGATCTCAGCAACTGATTGTCGGATCGTTACGATTTCTTCGGTTTTATCGGAAAAGTGGGTGTGACTTAGAGGATAAAGCTATTTTGAACGTTCTGCGACAATGCGAAATGTCCGAAATCACCGAAGCTATCGTTTTTAGAAATATTGCAGTAATTTTAACAATAATCATTGGATTTTAACTTTCGATGCATTTTGGCATAGCCGGAGACGGGGCACATAGCTACGCTACTTTTGATTTTTGATTTTCGGCAAATCTTCGCAGATATTAGGCGCTAAATTTAGAAAATTTAAATTTTTACAAAAAACTTTTTTATTTATGAATATTTTTTAATCGTGTTTTACACAAATATAACGAGTCCTCTGACTTGGGCAAAAATGTGAAAATTTTTTGTCTCGGTAATTTTCCTTGGCCCCCATTGGCTAATTCAATTTTTCAGTCCTAGATTAATTATTTATTGTTCGATTTGTATAAAACAAAGTTCATATGCCCCGTTGTCTCAATTGTCATTTTTTTTGTTACCAATAGTGTTATCTGTCGGCACCGGAAGTGGCGTAAATTGACAAAAAACTACAATTTTGACAGTTAGGTACCATTTTTCGAAAGCAAATATTATTTTTTTCAAATCTGGTATAACTGAAATTGTGCGCCCTTTAAAGGCGCACAAAATGTTGGGACCATTTTTTTTTAATTTCGATTCCGTTTTCGGGCTATTTCGATTAAAAGGTGAAAAAAGGTGTAAAATTAAGCTATTTACAACCCATCCAGCGTTTTCATATTTTAAAATATTACTTCGTAACTTTCATAAACTCGTAGCAATAATCTATACGGAGAGAATGTATGTGAAAATTAATTTGTAATATGCGCAGTTGCCGAGAAATGGGCAATTTTGCATGAGTCACTTTTTACGCTAGTTTGCCTGTAAAAGAGTCAATTATTATTCGATTTTCATAAAAGTGACACCATTTGATGTGTAATGTCAATTTTAACTAGGTCAAACCAATTTAACATTTTCAATATCACCGGAAATGACGTAATTTGGGCAAAAATTGTATTTATAGCCTTCGAAACCAGTAATTTATTCAAATGAGTCATATTTGTTATTTGTTTAAAATTTTGATATTTGATTCAAATCAACTAATACAATGAACCCTTACGATCATATAGATATCACAAAATGGTTTCTAACTTGTTCAGTTGCGGAGAAATAGGCAATTTTCAACAGGTCACTTTTTAAGGTTTTTTTGTCAATAAAAGTGTCAATTATTATTCGATTTTCATGAAATTTTCACTGTGTGATACATAATGCCATTTACGATATCATACAAGTAATTTAAGATTTTCATTATCACCGGAAGTAACGTCATTTTGGCAAAAACTGTATTTTTAGCCTTCAAAACAGATATTTTATTCAAATGAATCAGATTTGTAATGTTTTTAAAATTATGATATTTGATTCCAATCAACAAATAGAATGAACTCATTCGATCATACAGATACCTCAAAATGGTTTCTAACTTGTACGGTTGCAGAGAAATAGGCGATTTTCTACAAGTCATTTTTCAAGGTTTTTGGTCTATAAAGGTGGCAATTATTATAGGATTTACATAAAATTTTCAACATATGATGATGCTATTTCTGATTTCATAAACCAATTTAACATTTTCATTATCACCGGAAGTAATGTAATTTTGACAGGATCACTGACATGTAGCAAATGAATTGATTGCTGGATTTGGTTGTTTCTGCGTCCATTTTATTTCATGTGTGCAATGCTTATGTGGAAACCTGTTTAACGGTTTCATTGGTACCGGAAGTGACATAAGTTCAAGGGTAACGTGGCACCGGTGAAACCCGTCATTACTGCTTCGCAGTTCTAGTTCTTATTATTATTATTATTCTTCTTTTGTTTTGAGTAGATCTCAGCAACTACTTGTCGCATCGTTACGATTTCTTCGGTTTTACTGGGAAAGTGGGTGTGACTTAGAGGATAAAGCTATTTTGAACGTTCTGCGACAATGCGAAATGTCCGAAATCACCGAAGTTATCGTTTTTACAAATATTGCGGTAATTTTAACAATAATCATGGGATTTTAACTTTCGATACATTTTGGCATAGCTGGAGACAGGGCACATAGCTGCGCTACTTTTGATTTTTGATTTTCGGCAAATCTTCGCAGATATTAGGCGCTAAATTTAGAAAATTTAAATTTTTACAAAAAACTTTTTTATTTATGAATATTTTTTAGTCGTGTTTTACACAAATATAACGAGCCCTCTGACTTGGGCAAAAATGTGAAAATTTTTTGTCTCGGTAATTTTCCTTGGCCCCCATTGGCTAATTCAGTTTTTCAGTCCTAGATTAATTATTTATTGTTCGATTTGTATAAAACAAAGTTCATATGCTCCGTTGTCTCAATTGTCATTTTTTTTGTTACCAATAGTGTTATCTGTCGGCACCGGAAGTGGCGTAAATTGACAAAAAACTACAATTTTGACAGTTAGGTACCATTTTTCGAAAGCAAATATTATTGTTTTCAAATCTGGTATAACTGAAATTGTGCGCCCTTTAAAGGCGCACAAAATGTTGGGACCAGTTTTTTTAATTTCGATTCCGTTTTCGGGCTATTTCGATTAAAAGGTGAAAAAAGGTGTAAAATTAAGCTATTTACAACCCATCCAGCGTTTTCATATTTTAAAATATTACTTCGTAACTTTCATAAACTCGTAGCAATAATCTATACGGAGAGAATGTATGTGAAAATTAATTTGTAATATGCGCAGTTGCCGAGAAATGGGCAATTTTGCATGAGTCACTTTTTACGCTAGTTTGCCTGTAAAAGAGTCAATTATTATTCGATTTTCATAAAAGTGACACCATTTGATGTGTAATGTCAATTTTAACTAGGTCAAACCAAATTAACCCTTTCAATATCACCGGAAATGACGTAATTTGGGCAAAAATTGTATTTATAGCCTTCGAAACCAGTAATTTATTCAAATGAGTCATATTTGTTATTTGTTTAAAATTTTGATATTTGATTCAAATCAACTAATACAATGACCCCTTACGATCATATAGATATCACAAAATGGTTTCTAACTTGTTCAGTTGCGGAGAAATAAGCAATTTTCAACAGGTCACTTTTTAAGGTTTTTTGTCAATAAAAGTCTCAATTATTATTCGATTTTCATGAAATTTTCACTGTGTGATACATAATGCCATTTACGATTTCATACAAGTAATTTCAGATTTTCATTATCACCGGAAGTAACGTCATTTTGGCAAAAACTGTATTTTTAGCCTTCAAAACAGATATTTTATTCAAATGAATCAGATTTGTAATGTTTTTAAAATTATGATATTTGATTCCAATCAACAAATAGAATGAACTCCTTCGATCATACAGATACCTCAAAATGGTTTCTAACTTGTACGGTTGCAGAGAAATAGGCGATTTTCTACAAGTCATTTTTCAAGGTTTTTGGTCTATAAAGGTGGCAATTATTATAGGATTTACATAAAATTTTCACCATGTGATCATGCTATTTCTGATTTCATAAACCAATTTAACATTTTCATTATCACCGGAAGTAATGTAATTTTGACAGGATCACTGATATGTAGCAAATGAATTGATTGCTGGATTTGGTTGTTTCTGCGTCCATTTTATTTCATGTGTGCAATGCTTATGTGGAAACCTGTTTAACGGTTTCATTGGTACCGGAAGTGACATAAGTTCAAGGGTAACGTGGCACCGGTGAAACCCGTCATTACTGCTTCGCAGTTCTAGTTCTTCTTTTGTTTTGAGTAGATCTCAGCAACTGATTGTCGAATCGTTACGATTTCTTCGGTTTTAGCGGAAAAGTGGGTGTGACTTAGAGGATAAAGCTATTTTGAACGTTCTGCGACAATGCGAAATGTCCGAAATCACCGAAGCTATCGTTTTTAGAAATATTGCAGTAATTTTAACAATAATCATTGGATTTTAACTTTCGATGCATTTTGGCATAGCCGGAGACGGGGCACATAGCTACGCTACTTTTGATTTTTGATTTTCGGCAAATCATCGCAGATATTAGGCGCTAAATTTAGAAAATTTAAATTTTTACAAAAAACTTTTTTATTTATGAATATTTTTTAGTCGTGTTTTACACAAATATAACGAGTCCTCTGACTTGGGCAAAAATGTGAAAATTTTTTGTCTCGGTAATTTTCCTTGGCCCCCATTGGCTAATTCAGTTTTTCAGTCCTAGATTAATTATTTATTGTTCGATTTGTATAAAACAAAGTTCATATGCTCCGTTGTCTCAATTGTCATTTTTTGGGTTACCAATAGTGTTATCTGTCGGCACCGGAAGTGGCGTAAATTGACAAAAAACTACAATTTTGACAGTTAGGTACCATTTTTCGAAAGCAAATATTATTTTTTTCAAATCTGGTATAACTGAAATTGTGCGCCCTTTAAAGGCGCACAAAATGTTGGGACCAGTTTTTTTAATTTCGATTCCGTTTTCGGGCTATTTCGATTAAAAGGTGAAAAAAGGTGTAAAATTAAGCTATTTACAACCCATCCAGCGTTTTCATATTTTAAAATATTACTTCATAACTTTCATAAACTCGTAGCAATAATCTATACGAAGAGAATGTATTTGAAAATTAATTTGTAATATGCGCAGTTGCCGAGAAATGGGCAATTATGCATGAGTCACTTTTTACGCTAGTTTGCCTGTAAAAGAGTCAATTATTATTCGATTTTCATAAAAGTGACACCATTTGATGTGTAATGTCAATTTTAACTAGGTCAAACCAATTTAACATTTTCAATATCACCGGAAATGACGTAATTTGGGCAAAAATTGTATTTATAGCCTTCGAAACCAGTAATTTATTCAAATGAGTCATATTTGTTATTTGTTTAAAATTTTGATATTTGATTCAAATCAACTAATACAATGAACCCTTACGATCATATAGATATCACAAAATGGTTTCTAACTTGTTCAGTTGCGGAGAAATAGGCAATTTTCAACAGGTCACTTTTTAAGGTTTTTTGTCAATAAAAGTGTCAATTATTATTCGATTTTCATGAAATTTTCACTGTGTGATACATAATGCCATTTACGATTTCATACAAGTAATTTAAGATTTTCATTATCACCGGAAGTAACGTCATTTTGGCAAAAACTGTATTTTTAGCCTTCAAAACAGATATTTTATTCGAATGAATCAGATTTGTAATGTTTTTAAAATTATGATATTTGATTCCAATCAACAAATAGAATGAACTCATTCGATCATACAGATACCTCAAAATGGTTTCTAACTTGTACGGTTGCAGAGAAATAGGCGATTTTCTACAAGTCATTTTTCAAGGTTTTTGGTCTATAAAGGTGGCAATTATTATAGGATTTACATAAAATTTTCACCATGTGATGATGCTATTTCTGATTTCATAAACCAATTTAACATTTTCATTATCACCGGAAGTAATGTAATTTTGACAGGATCACTGACATGTAGCAAATGAATTGATTGCTGGATTTGGTTGTTTCTGCGTCCATTTTATTTCATGTGTGCAATGCTTATGTGGAAACCTGTTTAACGGTTTCATTGGTACCGGAAGTGACATAAGTTCAAGGGTAACGTGGCACCGGTGAAACCAGTCATTACTGCTTCGCAGTTCTAGTTCTTCTTTTGTTTTGAGTAGATCTCAGCAACTACTTGTCGCATCGTTACGATTTCTTCGGTTTTACTGGGAAAGTGGGTGTGACTTAGAGGATAAAGCTATTTTGAACGTTCTGCGACAATGCGAAATGTCCGAAATCACCGAAGTTATCGTTTTTACAAATATTGCGGTAATTTTAACAATAATCATGGGATTTTAACTTTCGATACATTTTGGCATAGCTGGAGACAGGGCACATAGCTGCGCTACTTTTGATTTTTGATTTTCGGCAAATCTTCGCAGATATTAGGCGCTAAATTTAGAAAATTTAAATTTTTACAAAAAACTTTTTTATTTATGAATATTTTTTAGTCGTGTTTTACACAAATATAACGAGCCCTCTGACTTGGGCAAAAATGTGAAAATTTTTTGTCTCGGTAATTTTCCTTGGCCCCCATTGGCTAATTCAGTTTTTCAGTCCTAGATTAATTATTTATTGTTCGATTTGTATAAAACAAAGTTCATATGCTCCGTTGTCTCAATTGTCATTTTTTTTGTTACCAATAGTGTTATCTGTCGGCACCGGAAGTGGCGTAAATTGACAAAAAACTACAATTTTGACAGTTAGGTACCATTTTTCGAAAGCAAATATTATTGTTTTCAAATCTGGTATAACTGAAATTGTGCGCCCTTTAAAGGCGCACAAAATGTTGGGACCAGTTTTTTTAATTTCGATTCCGTTTTCGGGCTATTTCGATTAAAAGGTGAAAAAAGGTGTAAAATTAAGCTATTTACAACCCATCCAGCGTTTTCATATTTTAAAATATTACTTCGTAACTTTCATAAACTCGTAGCAATAATCTATACGGAGAGAATGTATGTGAAAATTAATTTGTAATATGCGCAGTTGCCGAGAAATGGGCAATTTTGCATGAGTCATTTTTTACGCTAGTTTGCCTGTAAAAGAGTCAATTATTATTCGATTTTCATAAAAGTGACACCATTTGATGTGTAATGTCAATTTTAACTAGGTCAAACCAAATTAACCCTTTCAATATCACCGGAAATGACGTAATTTGGGCAAAAATTGTATTTATAGCCTTCGAAACCAGTAATTTATTCAAATGAGTCATATTTGTTATTTGTTTAAAATTTTGATATTTGATTCAAATCAACTAATACAATGACCCCTTACGATCATATAGATATCACAAAATGGTTTCTAACTTGTTCAGTTGCGGAGAAATAAGCAATTTTCAACAGGTCACTTTTTAAGGTTTTTTGTCAATAAAAGTCTCAATTATTATTCGATTTTCATGAAATTTTCACTGTGTGATACATAATGCCATTTACGATTTCATACAAGTAATTTCAGATTTTCATTATCACCGGAAGTAACGTCATTTTGGCAAAAACTGTATTTTTAGCCTTCAAAACAGATATTTTATTCAAATGAATCAGATTTGTAATGTTTTTAAAATTATGATATTTGATTCCAATCAACAAATAGAATGAACTCCTTCGATCATACAGATACCTCAAAATGGTTTCTAACTTGTACGGTTGCAGAGAAATAGGCGATTTTCTACAAGTCATTTTTCAAGGTTTTTGGTCTATAAAGGTGGCAATTATTATAGGATTTACATAAAATTTTCACCATGTGATCATGCTATTTCTGATTTCATAAACCAATTTAACATTTTCATTATCACCGGAAGTAATGTAATTTTGACAGGATCACTGACATGTAGCAAATGAATTGATTGCTGGATTTGGTTGTTTCTGCGTCCATTTTATTTCATGTGTGCAATGCTTATGTGGAAACCTGTTTAACGGTTTCATTGGTACCGGAAGTGACATAAGTTCAAGGGTAACGTGGCACCGGTGAAACCCGTCATTACTGCTTCGCAGTTCTAGTTATTATTATTCTTCTTTTGTTTTGAGTAGATCTCAGCAACTGATTGTCGGATCGTTACGATTTCTTCGGTTTTATCGGAAAAGTGGGTGTGACTTAGAGGATAAAGCTATTTTGAACGTTCTGCGACAATGCGAAATGTCCGAAATCACCGAAGCTATCGTTTTTAGAAATATTGCAGTAATTTTAACAATAATCATTGGATTTTAACTTTCGATGCATTTTGGCATAGCCGGAGACAGGGCACATAGCTACGCTACTTTTGATTTTTGATTTTCGGCAAATCTTCGCAGATATTAGGCGCTAAATTTAGAAAATTTAAATTTTTACAAAAAACTTTTTTATTTATGAATATTTTTTAATCGTGTTTTACACAAATATAACGAGTCCTCTGACTTGGGCAAAAATGTGAAAATTTTTTGTCTCGGTAATTTTCCTTGGCCCCCATTGGCTAATTCAGTTTTTCAGTCCTAGATTAATTATTTATTGTTCGATTTGTATAAAACAAAGTTCATATGCCCCGTTGTCTCAATTGTCATTTTTTTTGTTACCAATAGTGTTATCTGTCGGCACCGGAAGTGGCGTAAATTGACAAAAAACTACAATTTTGACAGTTAGGTACCATTTTTCGAAAGCAAATATTATTTTTTTCAAATCTGGTATAACTGAAATTGTGCGCCCTTTAAAGGCGCACAAAATGTTGGGACCATTTTTTTTAATTTCGATTCCGTTTTTGGGCTATTTCGATTAAAAGGTGAAAAAAGGTGTAAAATTAAGCTATTTACAACCCATCCAGCGTTTTCATATTTTAAAATATTACTTCGTAACTTTCATAAACTCGTAGCAATAATCTATACGGAGAGAATGTATGTGAAAATTAATTTGTAATATGCGCAGTTGCCGAGAAATGGGCAATTTTGCATGAGTCACTTTTTACGCTAGTTTGCCTGTAAAAGAGTCAATTATTATTCGATTTTCATAAAAGTGACACCATTTGATGTGTAATGTCAATTTTAACTAGGTCAAACCAATTTAACATTTTCAATATCACCGGAAATGACGTAATTTGGGCAAAAATTGTATTTATAGCCTTCGAAACCAGTAATTTATTCAAATGAGTCATATTTGTTATTTGTTTAAAATTTTGATATTTGATTCAAATCAACTAATACAATGAACCCTAACGATCATATAGATATCACAAAATGGTTTCTAACTTGTTCAGTTGCGGAGAAATAGGCAATTTTCAACAGGTCACTTTTTAAGGTTTTTTTGTCAATAAAAGTGTCAATTATTATTCGATTTTCATGAAATTTTCACTGTGTGATACATAATGCCATTTACGATATCATACAAGTAATTTAAGATTTTCATTATCACCGGAAGTAACGTCATTTTGGCAAAAACTGTATTTTTAGCCTTCAAAACAGATATTTTATTCAAATGAATCAGATTTGTAATGTTTTTAAAATTATGATATTTGATTCCAATCAACAAATAGAATGAACTCATTCGATCATACAGATACCTCAAAATGGTTTCTAACTTGTACGGTTGCAGAGAAATAGGCGATTTTCTACAAGTCATTTTTCAAGGTTTTTGGTCTATAAAGGTGGCAATTATTATAGGATTTACATAAAATTTTCAACATGTGATGATGCTATTTCTGATTTCATAAACCAATTTAACATTTTCATTATCACCGGAAGTAATGTAATTTTGACAGGATCACTGACATGTAGCAAATGAATTGATTGCTGGATTTGGTTGTTTCTGCGTCCATTTTATTTCATGTGTGCAATGCTTATGTGGAAACCTGTTTAACGGTTTCATTGGTACCGGAAGTGACATAAGTTCAAGGGTAACGTGGCACCGGTGAAACCCGTCATTACTGCTTCGCAGTTCTAGTTATTCTTATTATTATTATTAGGGTTTCACACTGCGAAGCTTGTGTGAAACACTATTGTTTTTGTTAAAATTATTATTAGGGTTTCACACTGCGTAGCTTGTGTGAAACACTATTGTTTTTGTTAAAATTATTATTCTTATTATTATTATTCTTCTTTTGTTTTGAGTAGATCTCAGCAACTGATTGTCGGATCGTTACGATTTCTTCGGTTTTATCTGAAAAGTGGGTGTGACTTAGAGGATAAAGCTATTTTGAACGTTCTGCGACAATGCGAAATGTCCGAAATCACCGAAGCTATCGTTTTTAGAAATATTGCAGTAATTTTAACAATAATCATTGGATTTTAACTTTCGATGCATTTTGGCATAGCCGGAGACGGGGCACATAGCTACGCTACTTTTGATTTTTGATTTTCGGCAAATCTTCGCAGATATTAGGCGCTAAATTTAGAAAATTTAAATTTTTACAAAAAACTTTTTTATTTATGAATATTTTTTAATCGTGTTTTACACAAATATAACGAGTCCTCTGACTTGGGCAAAAATGTGAAAATTTTTTGTCTCGGTAATTTTCCTTGGCCCCCATTGGCTAATTCAGTTTTTCAGTCCTAGATTAATTATTTATTGTTCGATTTGTATAAAACAAAGTTCATATGCCCCGTTGTCTCAATTGTCATTTTTTTTGTTACCAATAGTGTTATCTGTCGGCACCGGAAGTGGCGTAAATTGACAAAAAACTACAATTTTGACAGTTAGGTACCATTTTTCGAAAGCAAATATTATTTTTTTCAAATCTGGTATAACTGAAATTGTGCGCCCTTTAAAGGCGCACAAAATGTTGGGACCATTTTTTTTAATTTCGATTCCGTTTTCGGGCTATTTCGATTAAAAGGTGAAAAAAGGTGTAAAATTAAGCTATTTACAACCCATCCAGCGTTTTCATATTTTAAAATATTACTTCGTAACTTTCATAAACTCGTAGCAATAATCTATACGGAGAGAATGTATGTGAAAATTAATTTGTAATATGCGCAGTTGCCGAGAAATGGGCAATTTTGCATGAGTCACTTTTTACGCTAGTTTGCCTGTAAAAGAGTCAATTATTATTCGATTTTCATAAAAGTGACACCATTTGATGTGTAATGTCAATTTTAACTAGGTCAAACCAATTTAACATTTTCAATATCACCGGAAATGACGTAATTTGGGCAAAAATTGTATTTATAGCCTTCGAAACCAGTAATTTATTCAAATGAGTCATATTTGTTATTTGTTTAAAATTTTGATATTTGATTCAAATCAACTAATACAATGAACCCTTACGATCATATAGATATCACAAAATGGTTTCTAACTTGTTCAGTTGCGGAGAAATAGGCAATTTTCAACAGGTCACTTTTTAAGGTTTTTTTGTCAATAAAAGTGTCAATTATTATTCGATTTTCATGAAATTTTCACTGTGTGATACATAATGCCATTTACGATATCATACAAGTAATTTAAGATTTTCATTATCACCGGAAGTAACGTCATTTTGGCAAAAACTGTATTTTTAGCCTTCAAAACATATATTTTATTCAACTGAATCAGATTTGTAATGTTTTTAAAATTATGATATTTGATTCCAATCAACAAATAGAATGAACTCATTCGATCATACAGATACCTCAAAATGGTTTCTAACTTGTACGGTTGCAGAGAAATAGGCGATTTTCTACAAGTCATTTTTCAAGGTTTTTGGTCTATAAAGGTGGCAATTATTATAGGATTTACATAAAATTTTCAACATGTGATGATGCTATTTCTGATTTCATAAACCAATTTAACATTTTCATTATCACCGGAAGTAATATAATTTTGACAGGATCACTGACATGTAGCAAATGAATTGATTGCTGGATTTGGTTGTTTCTGCGTCCATTTTATTTCATGTGTGCAATGCTTATGTGGAAACCTGTTTAACGGTTTCATTGGTACCGGAAGTGACATAAGTTCAAGGGTAACGTGGCACCGGTGAAACCCGTCATTACTGCTTCGCAGTTCTAGTTCTTATTATTATTATTATTCTTCTTTTGTTTTGAGTAGATCTCAGCAACTACTTGTCGCATCGTTACGATTTCTTCGGTTTTACTGGGAAAGTGGGTGTGACTTAGAGGATAAAGCTATTTTGAACGTTCTGCGACAATGCGAAATGTCCGAAATCACCGAAGTTATCGTTTTTACAAATATTGCGGTAATTTTAACAATAATCATGGGATTTTAACTTTCGATACATTTTGGCATAGCTGGAGACAGGGCACATAGCTGCGCTACTTTCGATTTTTGATTTTCAGCAAAAATTCGAAGATATTAGGCGCCAAATTTCGGAAATTTAAAATTTTACAAAAAACTTTTTTATTGATGAATATTTTTTACTCGTGTTGTGCACAGAATTAAAGAGTCATCTGACTTGCGCAAAAATGTTAAAATTTTTTGTCTCAGTAATTTTCCTTGGCCTCCATTGGCTAATTCAGTTTTTCAGTCCTAGCTTAATTTTTTATTGTTCGATTTGTATAAAACAAAGTTCATATGCTTCGTTGTCTCAATTGTCATTTTTTTTATTACCAAAAGTGTTATCTGTCGGCACCGGAAGTGGCATAATTTTACCAAAAACTACAATTTTGACAGTTAGGTACCATTTTTTGAAAACAAATATTATTTTTTTGAAAAATTATATGACTCAAAGAGTGTGTCCTTTAAAGGCGCAAAAAATGTCGGAAGCAGTTTTTTTAATTTCTTTTTCATTTTCTAGCAAATTGGATTAAGAGGTGAAAAAAGGCGTAAAATTGACCTATTTACAACTCATTCAGGCTTTTCAGATTTTAAAATATTTTTACGTAACTTTTATAAACTTGTAGCTATAATCCATACGAAGAGAATGTATGTGAAAATTAGTTTGTAATATAAGCAGTTGCCGAGAAATAGGCAATTTTGCATGAGTCACTTTTCACGTAATTTTGGCTGTAAAAGAATCAATTATTATTCGATTTTCAATTTTCTTTCGCCATTGGATGCCTAATGCCATAGTGGACTATGTCAAACCATTTTACCCCTTGCGCTGCCACCGGAAATGACGTCATTTGCTCAAAACTTAAATTTTAGCCTTCAAAAAACAATATTTTATTCAAATGATTCGTATTTGTTATTTTTTTCAAATTATGATATTTGATTCTATTGATCAAATAGATTGAACCCATACGATCATACAGATACCACAAAATGGTTTCTAACTTGTACGGTTGCAGAGAAATGGGCGATTTTCCTTAAGTCACTTTTCAAGGTTTTTGGTCTATAAAAGTGTCAGTTATTATTCGATTTTCATAAAATTTTCACCATATGATATCTTGTGTCATTTATGATTTCATAGAACTAATTTAACATTTTCATTATCACCGGAAGTAACGTCATTTTGGCAAAAACTGTATTTTTAGCCTTCAAAACAGATATTTTTTTCAAATGAGTCTTATTTGTATTGTTTTTAAAATTATGATATTTGATTCCAATCAGCAAATAGATTGAACCCATACGATCATACAGATACCAGAAAATGGTTTCTAACTTGTACGGTTGCAGAGAAATAGGCGATTTTCTACAAGTCACTTTTCAAGGTTTTTGGTCTATAAAAGTGGCAATTGTTATTCGATTTACATACAATTTTCACCATGTGATGCCCTATGTCATTTCTGATTTCATAAAAGTAATTGAACATTTTCATTATCACCGGAAGTACAGTACACTTACATGTAACAAATGTATAAAATGAATTGATATTGCTGGATTTTGTTGATTCGGCGTCCATTTTATTTGATGTGTGCAATGCTTATGTGGAAACCTGTTTAATGGTTTCATTGGTACGGGAAGTAACATGTTTAGGGTAAAGTGGCACCGGTGAAACCCGTCATTACTGCATCGCAGTTCTAGTTCTTCTTTTGTTTTGAGTAGATCTCAGCAACTGATTGTCGGATCGTTACGATTTCTTCAGTTTTACTGAAAAAGTGGGTGTGACTTAGAGGATAAAGCTATTTTGAACGTTCTGCGACAATGCGAAATGTCCGAAATCACCGAAGCTATCGTTTTTAGAAATATTGCAGTAATTTTAACAATAATCATTGGATTTTAACTTTCGATGCATTTTGGCATAGCCGGAGACGGGGCACATAGCTACGCTACTTTTGATTTTTGATTTTCGGCAAATCTTCGCAGATATTAGGCGCTAAATTTAGAAAATTTAAATTTTTACAAAAAACTTTTTTATTTATGAATATTTTTTAGTCGTGTTTTACACAAATATAACGAGTCCTCTGACTTGGGCAAAAATGTGAAAAATTTTTGTCTCGGTAATTTTCCTTGGCCCCAATTGGCTAATTCAGTTTTTCAGTCCTAGATTAATTATTTATTGTTCGATTTGTATAAAACAAAGTTCATATGCTCCGTTGTCTCAATTGTCATTTTTTTTGTTACCAATAGTGTTATCTGTCGGCACCGGAAGTGGCGTAAATTGACAAAAAACTACAATTTTGACAGTTAGGTACCATTTTTCGAAAGCAAATATTATTTTTTTCAAATCTGGTATAACTGAAATTGTGCGCCCTTTAAAGGCGCACAAAATGTTGGGACCAGTTTTTTTAATTTCGATTCCGTTTTCGGGCTATTTCGATTAAAAGGTGAAAAAAGGTGTAAAATTAAGCTATTTACAACCCATCCAGCGTTTTCATATTTTAAAATATTACTTCGTAACTTTCATAAACTCGTAGCAATAATCTATACGGAGAGAATGTATGTGAAAATTAATTTGTAATATGCGCAGTTGCCGAGAAATGGGCAATTTTGCATGAGTCACTTTTTACGCTAGTTTGCCTGTAAAAGAGTCAATTATTATTCGATTTTCATAAAAGTGACACCATTTGATGTGTAATGTCAATTTTAACTAGGTCAAACCAATTTAACATTTTCAATATCACCGGAAATGACGTAATTTGGGCAAAAATTGTATTTATAGCCTTCGAAACCAGTAATTTATTCAAATGAGTCATATTTGTTATTTGTTTAAAATTTTGATATTTGATTCAAATCAACTAATACAATGAACCCTTACGATCATATAGATATCACAAAATGGTTTCTAACTTGTTCAGTTGCGGAGAAATAGGCAATTTTCAACAGGTCACTTTTTAAGGTTTTTTGTCAATAAAAGTGTCAATTATTATTCGATTTTCATGAAATTTTCACTGTGTGATACATAATGCCATTTACGATTTCATACAAGTAATATAAGATTTTCATTATCACCGGGAGTAACGTCATTTTGGCAAAAACTGTATTTTTAGCCTTCAAAACAGATATTTTATTCAAATGAATCAGATTTGTAATGTTTTTAAAATTATGATATTTGATTCCAATCAACAAATAGAATGAACTCATTCGATCATACAGATACCTCAAAATGGTTTCTAACTTGTACGGTTGCAGAGAAATAGGCGATTTTCTACAAGTCATTTTTCAAGGTTTTTGGTCTATAAAGGTGGCAATTATTATAGGATTTACATAAAATTTTCACCATGTGATGATGCTATTTCTGATTTCATAAACCAATTTAACATTTTCATTATCACCGGAAGTAATGTAATTTTGACAGGATCACTGACATGTAGCAAATGAATTGATTGCTGGATTTGGTTGTTTATTTCATGTGTGCAATGCTTATGTGGAAACCTGTTTAACGGTTTCATTGGTACCGTAAGTGACATAAGTTCAAGGGTAACGTGGCACCGGTGAAACCCGTCATTACTGCTTCGCAGTTCTAGTTAGGGTTTCACACTGCGTAGCTTGTGTGAAACACTATTGTTTTTGTTAAAATTATTATTAGGGTTTCACACTGCGAAGCTTGTGTGAAACACTATTGTTTTTGTTAAAATTATTATTAGGGTTTCACACTGCGTAGCTTGTGTGAAACACTATTGTTTTTGTTAAAATTATTAGGGTTTCACACTGCGTAGCTTGTGTGAAACACTATTGTTTTTGTTAAAATTATTATTAGGGTTTCACACTGCGAAGCTTGTGTGAAACACTATTGTTTTTGTTAAAATTATTATTCTTATTAGGGTTTCACACTGCGTAGCTTGTGTGAAACACTATTGTTTTTGTTAAAATTATTATTCTTATTATTATTATTCTTCTTTTGTTTTGAGTAGATCTCAGCAACTGATTGTCGGATCGTTACGATTTCTTCGGTTTTATCGGAAAAGTGGGTGTGACTTAGAGGATAAAGCTATTTTGAACGTTCTGCGACAATGCGAAATGTCCGAAATCACCGAAGCTATCGTTTTTAGAAATATTGCAGTAATTTTAACAATAATCATTGGATTTTAACTTTCGATGCATTTTGGCATAGCCGGAGACGGGGCACATAGCTACGCTACTTTTGATTTTTGATTTTCGGCAAATCTTCGCAGATATTAGGCGCTAAATTTAGAAAATTTAAATTTTTACAAAAAACTTTTTTATTTATGAATATTTTTTAATCGTGTTTTACACAAATATAACGAGTCCTCTGACTTGGGCAAAAATGTGAAAATTTTTTGTCTCGGTAATTTTCCTTGGCCCCCATTGGCTAATTCAGTTTTTCAGTCCTAGATTAATTATTTATTGTTCGATTTGTATAAAACAAAGTTCATATGCCCCGTTGTCTCAATTGTCATTTTTTTTGTTACCAATAGTGTTATCTGTCGGCACCGGAAGTGGCGTAAATTGACAAAAAACTACAATTTTGACAGTTAGGTACCATTTTTCGAAAGCAAATATTATTTTTTTCAAATCTGGTATAACTGAAATTGTGCGCCCTTTAAAGGCGCACAAAATGTTGGGACCATTTTTTTTAATTTCGATTCCGTTTTCGGGCTATTTCGATTAAAAGGTGAAAAAAGGTGTAAAATTAAGCTATTTACAACCCATCCAGCGTTTTCATATTTTAAAATATTACTTCGTAACTTTCATAAACTCGTAGCAATAATCTATACGGAGAGAATGTATGTGAAAATTAATTTGTAATATGCGCAGTTGCCGAGAAATGGGCAATTTTGCATGAGTCACTTTTTACGCTAGTTTGCCTGTAAAAGAGTCAATTATTATTCGATTTTCATAAAAGTGACACCATTTGATGTGTAATGTCAATTTTAACTAGGTCAAACCAATTTAACATTTTCAATATCACCGGAAATGACGTAATTTGGGCAAAAATTGTATTTATAGCCTTCGAAACCAGTAATTTATTCAAATGAGTCATATTTGTTATTTGTTTAAAATTTTGATATTTGATTCAAATCAACTAATACAATGAACCCTTACGATCATATAGATATCACAAAATGGTTTCTAACTTGTTCAGTTGCGGAGAAATAGGCAATTTTCAACAGGTCACTTTTTAAGGTTTTTTTGTCAATAAAAGTGTCAATTATTATTCGATTTTCATGAAATTTTCACTGTGTGATACATAATGCCATTTACGATATCATACAAGTAATTTAAGATTTTCATTATCACCGGAAGTAACGTCATTTTGGCAAAAACTGTATTTTTAGCCTTCAAAACAGATATTTTATTCAAATGAATCAGATTTGTAATGTTTTTAAAATTATGATATTTGATTCCAATCAACAAATAGAATGAACTCATTCGATCATACAGATACCTCAAAATGGTTTCTAACTTGTACGGTTGCAGAGAAATAGGCGATTTTCTACAAGTCATTTTTCAAGGTTTTTGGTCTATAAAGGTGGCAATTATTATAGGATTTACATAAAATTTTCAACATGTGATGATGCTATTTCTGATTTCATAAACCAATTTAACATTTTCATTATCACCGGAAGTAATGTAATTTTGACAGGATCACTGACATGTAGCAAATGAATTGATTGCTGGATTTGGTTGTTTCTGCGTCCATTTTATTTCATGTGTGCAATGCTTATGTGGAAACCTGTTTAACGGTTTCATTGGTACCGGAAGTGACATAAGTTCAAGGGTAACGTGGCACCGGTGAAACCCGTCATTACTGCTTCGCAGTTCTAGTTATTATTATTATTCTTCTTTTGTTTTGAGTAGATCTCAGCAACTACTTGTCGCATCGTTACGATTTCTTCGGTTTTACTGGGAAAGTGGGTGTGACTTAGAGGATAAAGCTATTTTGAACGTTCTGCGACAATGCGAAATGTCCGAAATCACCGAAGTTATCGTTTTTACAAATATTGCGGTAATTTTAACAATAATCATGGGATTTTAACTTTCGATACATTTTGGCATAGCTGGAGACAGGGCACATAGCTGCGCTACTTTCGATTTTTGATTTTCAGCAAAAATTCGAAGATATTAGGCGCCAAATTTCGGAAATTTAAAATTTTACAAAAAACTTTTTTATTGATGAATATTTTTTACTCGTGTTGTGCACAGAATTAAAGAGTCATCTGACTTGCGCAAAAATGTTAAAATTTTTTGTCTCAGTAATTTTCCTTGGCCTCCATTGGCTAATTCAGTTTTTCAGTCCTAGCTTAATTTTTTATTGTTCGATTTGTATAAAACAAAGTTCATATGCTTCGTTGTCTCAATTGTCATTTTTTTTATTACCAAAAGTGTTATCTGTCGGCACCGGAAGTGGCATAATTTTACCAAAAACTACAATTTTGACAGTTAGGTACCATTTTTTGAAAACAAATATTATTTTTTTGAAAAATTATATGACTCAAAGAGTGTGTCCTTTAAAGGCGCAAAAAATGTCGGAAGCAGTTTTTTTAATTTCTTTTTCATTTTCTAGCAAATTGGATTAAGAGGTGAAAAAAGGCGTAAAATTGACCTATTTACAACTCATTCAGGCTTTTCAGATTTTAAAATATTTTTACGTAACTTTTATAAACTTGTAGCTATAATCCATACGAAGAGAATGTATGTGAAAATTAGTTTGTAATATAAGCAGTTGCCGAGAAATAGGCAATTTTGCATGAGTCACTTTTCACGTAATTTTGGCTGTAAAAGAATCAATTATTATTCGATTTTCAATTTTCTTTCGCCATTGGATGCCTAATGCCATAGTGGACTATGTCAAACCATTTTACCCCTTGCGCTGCCACCGGAAATGACGTCATTTGCTCAAAACTTAAATTTTAGCCTTCAAAAAACAATATTTTATTCAAATGATTCGTATTTGTTATTTTTTTCAAATTATGATATTTGATTCTATTGATCAAATAGATTGAACCCATACGATCATACAGATACCACAAAATGGTTTCTAACTTGTACGGTTGCAGAGAAATGGGCGATTTTCCTTAAGTCACTTTTCAAGGTTTTTGGTCTATAAAAGTGTCAGTTATTATTCGATTTTCATAAAATTTTCACCATATGATATCTTGTGTCATTTATGATTTCATAGAACTAATTTAACATTTTCATTATCACCGGAAGTAACGTCATTTTGGCAAAAACTGTATTTTTAGCCTTCAAAACAGATATTTTTTTCAAATGAGTCTTATTTGTATTGTTTTTAAAATTATGATATTTGATTCCAATCAGCAAATAGATTGAACCCATACGATCATACAGATACCAGAAAATGGTTTCTAACTTGTACGGTTGCAGAGAAATAGGCGATTTTCTACAAGTCACTTTTCAAGGTTTTTGGTCTATAAAAGTGGCAATTGTTATTCGATTTACATACAATTTTCACCATGTGATGCCCTATGTCATTTCTGATTTCATAAAAGTAATTGAACATTTTCATTATCACCGGAAGTACAGTACACTTACATGTAACAAATGTATAAAATGAATTGATATTGCTGGATTTTGTTGATTCGGCGTCCATTTTATTTGATGTGTGCAATGCTTATGTGGAAACCTGTTTAATGGTTTCATTGGTACGGGAAGTAACATGTTTAGGGTAAAGTGGCACCGGTGAAACCCGTCATTACTGCATCGCAGTTCTAGTTCTTCTTTTGTTTTGAGTAGATCTCAGCAACTGATTGTCGGATCGTTACGATTTCTTCAGTTTTACTGAAAAAGTGGGTGTGACTTAGAGGATAAAGCTATTTTGAACGTTCTGCGACAATGCGAAATGTCCGAAATCACCGAAGCTATCGTTTTTAGAAATATTGCAGTAATTTTAACAATAATCATTGGATTTTAACTTTCGATGCATTTTGGCATAGCCGGAGACGGGGCACATAGCTACGCTACTTTTGATTTTTGATTTTCGGCAAATCTTCGCAGATATTAGGCGCTAAATTTAGAAAATTTAAATTTTTACAAAAAACTTTTTTATTTATGAATATTTTTTAGTCGTGTTTTACACAAATATAACGAGTCCTCTGACTTGGGCAAAAATGTGAAAAATTTTTGTCTCGGTAATTTTCCTTGGCCCCAATTGGCTAATTCAGTTTTTCAGTCCTAGATTAATTATTTATTGTTCGATTTGTATAAAACAAAGTTCATATGCTCCGTTGTCTCAATTGTCATTTTTTTTGTTACCAATAGTGTTATCTGTCGGCACCGGAAGTGGCGTAAATTGACAAAAAACTACAATTTTGACAGTTAGGTACCATTTTTCGAAAGCAAATATTATTTTTTTCAAATCTGGTATAACTGAAATTGTGCGCCCTTTAAAGGCGCACAAAATGTTGGAACCAGTTTTTTTAATTTCGATTCCGTTTTCGGGCTATTTCGATTAAAAGGTGAAAAAAGGTGTAAAATTAAGCTATTTACAACCCATCCAGCGTTTTCATATTTTAAAATATTACTTCGTAACTTTCATAAACTCGTAGCAATAATCTATACGGAGAGAATGTATGTGAAAATTAATTTGTAATATGCGCAGTTGCCGAGAAATGGGCAATTTTGCATGAGTCACTTTTTACGCTAGTTTGCCTGTAAAAGAGTCAATTATTATTCGATTTTCATAAAAGTGACACCATTTGATGTGTAATGTCAATTTTAACTAGGTCAAACCAATTTAACATTTTCAATATCACCGGAAATGACGTAATTTGGGCAAAAATTGTATTTATAGCCTTCGAAACCAGTAATTTATTCAAATGAGTCATATTTGTTATTTGTTTAAAATTTTGATATTTGATTCAAATCAACTAATACAATGAACCCTTACGATCATATAGATATCACAAAATGGTTTCTAACTTGTTCAGTTGCGGAGAAATAGGCAATTTTCAACAGGTCACTTTTTAAGGTTTTTTGTCAATAAAAGTGTCAATTATTATTCGATTTTCATGAAATTTTCACTGTGTGATACATAATGCCATTTACGATTTCATACAAGTAATATAAGATTTTCATTATCACCGGGAGTAACGTCATTTTGGCAAAAACTGTATTTTTAGCCTTCAAAACAGATATTTTATTCAAATGAATCAGATTTGTAATGTTTTTAAAATTATGATATTTGATTCCAATCAACAAATAGAATGAACTCATTCGATCATACAGATACCTCAAAATGGTTTCTAACTTGTACGGTTGCAGAGAAATAGGCGATTTTCTACAAGTCATTTTTCAAGGTTTTTGGTCTATAAAGGTGGCAATTATTATAGGATTTACATAAAATTTTCACCATGTGATGATGCTATTTCTGATTTCATAAACCAATTTAACATTTTCATTATCACCGGAAGTAATGTAATTTTGACAGGATCACTGACATGTAGCAAATGAATTGATTGCTGGATTTGGTTGTTTATTTCATGTGTGCAATGCTTATGTGGAAACCTGTTTAACGGTTTCATTGGTACCGTAAGTGACATAAGTTCAAGGGTAACGTGGCACCGGTGAAACCCGTCATTACTGCTTCGCAGTTCTAGTTAGGGTTTCACACTGCGTAGCTTGTGTGAAACACTATTGTTTTTGTTAAAATTATTATTAGGGTTTCACACTGCGAAGCTTGTGTGAAACACTATTGTTTTTGTTAAAATTATTATTAGGGTTTCACACTGCGTAGCTTGTGTGAAACACTATTGTTTTTGTTAAAATTATTAGGGTTTCACACTGCGTAGCTTGTGTGAAACACTATTGTTTTTGTTAAAATTATTATTAGGGTTTCACACTGCGAAGCTTGTGTGAAACACTATTGTTTTTGTTAAAATTATTATTCTTATTATTATTATTATTCTTCTTTTGTTTTGAGTAGATCTCAGCAACTACTTGTCGCATCGTTACGATTTCTTCGGTTTTACTGGGAAAGTGGGTGTGACTTAGAGGATAAAGCTATTTTGAACGTTCTGCGACAATGCGAAATGTCCGAAATCACCGAAGTTATCGTTTTTACAAATATTGCGGTAATTTTAACAATAATCATGGGATTTTAACTTTCGATACATTTTGGCATAGCTGGAGACAGGGCACATAGCTGCGCTACTTTCGATTTTTGATTTTCAGCAAAAATTCGAAGATATTAGGCGCCAAATTTCGGAAATTTAAAATTTTACAAAAAACTTTTTTATTGATGAATATTTTTTACTCGTGTTGTGCACAGAATTAAAGAGTCATCTGACTTGCGCAAAAATGTTAAAATTTTTTGTCTCAGTAATTTTCCTTGGCCTCCATTGGCTAATTCAGTTTTTCAGTCCTAGCTTAATTTTTTATTGTTCGATTTGTATAAAACAAAGTTCATATGCTTCGTTGTCTCAATTGTCATTTTTTTTATTACCAAAAGTGTTATCTGTCGGCACCGGAAGTGGCATAATTTTACCAAAAACTACAATTTTGACAGTTAGGTACCATTTTTTGAAAACAAATATTATTTTTTTGAAAAATTATATGACTCAAAGAGTGTGTCCTTTAAAGGCGCAAAAAATGTCGGAAGCAGTTTTTTTAATTTCTTTTTCATTTTCTAGCAAATTGGATTAAGAGGTGAAAAAAGGCGTAAAATTGACCTATTTACAACTCATTCAGGCTTTTCAGATTTTAAAATATTTTTACGTAACTTTTATAAACTTGTAGCTATAATCCATACGAAGAGAATGTATGTGAAAATTAGTTTGTAATATAAGCAGTTGCCGAGAAATAGGCAATTTTGCATGAGTCACTTTTCACGTAATTTTGGCTGTAAAAGAATCAATTATTATTCGATTTTCAATTTTCTTTCGCCATTGGATGCCTAATGCCATAGTGGACTATGTCAAACCATTTTACCCCTTGCGCTGCCACCGGAAATGACGTCATTTGCTCAAAACTTAAATTTTAGCCTTCAAAAAACAATATTTTATTCAAATGATTCGTATTTGTTATTTTTTTCAAATTATGATATTTGATTCTATTGATCAAATAGATTGAACCCATACGATCATACAGATACCACAAAATGGTTTCTAACTTGTACGGTTGCAGAGAAATGGGCGATTTTCCTTAAGTCACTTTTCAAGGTTTTTGGTCTATAAAAGTGTCAGTTATTATTCGATTTTCATAAAATTTTCACCATATGATATCTTGTGTCATTTATGATTTCATAGAACTAATTTAACATTTTCATTATCACCGGAAGTAACGTCATTTTGGCAAAAACTGTATTTTTAGCCTTCAAAACAGATATTTTTTTCAAATGAGTCTTATTTGTATTGTTTTTAAAATTATGATATTTGATTCCAATCAGCAAATAGATTGAACCCATACGATCATACAGATACCAGAAAATGGTTTCTAACTTGTACGGTTGCAGAGAAATAGGCGATTTTCTACAAGTCACTTTTCAAGGTTTTTGGTCTATAAAAGTGGCAATTGTTATTCGATTTACATACAATTTTCACCATGTGATGCCCTATGTCATTTCTGATTTCATAAAAGTAATTGAACATTTTCATTATCACCGGAAGTACAGTACACTTACATGTAACAAATGTATAAAATGAATTGATATTGCTGGATTTTGTTGATTCGGCGTCCATTTTATTTGATGTGTGCAATGCTTATGTGGAAACCTGTTTAATGGTTTCATTGGTACGGGAAGTAACATGTTTAGGGTAAAGTGGCACCGGTGAAACCCGTCATTACTGCATCGCAGTTCTAGTTCTTATTATTATTATTCTTCTTTTGTTTTGAGTAGATCTCAGCAACTGATTGTCGGATCGTTACGATTTCTTCGGTTTTATCGGAAAAGTGGGTGTGACTTAGAGGATAAAGCTATTTTGAACGTTCTGCGACAATGCGAAATGTCCGAAATCACCGAAGCTATCGTTTTTAGAAATATTGCAGTAATTTTAACAATAATCATTGGATTTTAACTTTCGATGCATTTTGGCATAGCCGGAGACGGGGCACATAGCTACGCTACTTTTGATTTTTGATTTTCGGCAAATCTTCGCAGATATTAGGCGCTAAATTTAGAAAATTTAAATTTTTACAAAAAACTTTTTTATTTATGAATATTTTTTAATCGTGTTTTACACAAATATAACGAGTCCTCTGACTTGGGCAAAAATGTGAAAATTTTTTGTCTCGGTAATTTTCCTTGGCCCCCATTGGCTAATTCAGTTTTTCAGTCCTAGATTAATTATTTATTGTTCGATTTGTATAAAACAAAGTTCATATGCCCCGTTGTCTCAATTGTCATTTTTTTTGTTACCAATAGTGTTATCTGTCGGCACCGGAAGTGGCGTAAATTGACAAAAAACTACAATTTTGACAGTTAGGTACCATTTTTCGAAAGCAAATATTATTTTTTTCAAATCTGGTATAACTGAAATTGTGCGCCTTTTAAAGGCGCACAAAATGTTGGGACCATGTTTTTTAATTTCGATTCCGTTTTCGGGCTATTTCGATTAAAAGGTGAAAAAAGGTGTAAAATTAAGCTATTTACAACCCATCCAGCGTTTTCATATTTTAAAATATTACTTCGTAACTTTCATAAACTCGTAGCAATAATCTATACGGAGAGAATGTATGTGAAAATTAATTTGTAATATGCGCAGTTGCCGAGAAATGGGCAATTTTGCATGAGTCACTTTTTACGCTAGTTTGCCTGTAAAAGAGTCAATTATTATTCGATTTTCATAAAAGTGACACCATTTGATGTGTAATGTCAATTTTAACTAGGTCAAACCAATTTAACATTTTCAATATCACCGGAAATGACGTAATTTGGGCAAAAATTGTATTTATAGCCTTCGAAACCAGTAATTTATTCAAATGAGTCATATTTGTTATTTGTTTAAAATTTTGATATTTGATTCAAATCAACTAATACAATGAACCCTTACGATCATATAGATATCACAAAATGGTTTCTAACTTGTTCAGTTGCGGAGAAATAGGCAATTTTCAACAGGTCACTTTTTAAGGTTTTTTTGTCAATAAAAGTGTCAATTATTATTCGATTTTCATGAAATTTTCACTGTGTGATACATAATGCCATTTACGATTTCATACAAGTAATTTAAGATTTTCATTATCACCGGAAGTAACGTCATTTTGGCAAAAACTGTATTTTTAGCCTTCAAAACAGATATTTTATTCAAATGAATCAGATTTGTAATGTTTTTAAAATTATGATATTTGATTCCAATCAACAAATAGAATGAACTCATTCGATCATACAGATACCTCAAAATGGTTTCTAACTTGTACGGTTGCAGAGAAATAGGCGATTTTCTACAAGTCATTTTTCAAGGTTTTTGGTCTATAAAGGTGGCAATTATTATAGGATTTACATAAAATTTTCAACATGTGATGATGCTATTTCTGATTTCATAAACCAATTTAACATTTTCATTATCACCGGAAGTAATGTAATTTTGACAGGATCACTGACATGTAGCAAATGAATTGGTTGCTGGATTTGGTTGTTTCTGTGTCCATTTTATTTCATGTGTGCAATGCTTATGTGGAAACCTGTTTAACGGTTTCATTGGTACCGGAAGTGACATAAGTTCAAGGGTAACGTGGCACCGGTGAAACCCGTCATTACTGCTTCGCAGTTCTAGTTATTCTTATTATTATTATTATTCTTCTTTTGTTTTGAGTAGATCTCAGCAACTGATTGTCGGATCGTTACGATTTCTTCGGTTTTATCGGAAAAGTGGGTGTGACTTAGAGGATAAAGCTATTTTGAACGTTCTGCGACAATGCGAAATGTCCGAAATCACCGAAGCTATCGTTTTTAGAAATATTGCAGTAATTTTAACAATAATCATTGGATTTTAACTTTCGATGCATTTTGGCATAGCCGGAGACGGGGCACATAGCTACGCTACTTTTGATTTTTGATTTTCGGCAAATCTTCGCAGATATTAGGCGCTAAATTTAGAAAATTTAAATTTTTACAAAAAACTTTTTTATTTATGAATATTTTTTAATCGTGTTTTACACAAATATAACGAGTCCTCTGACTTGGGCAAAAATGTGAAAATTTTTTGTCTCGGTAATTTTCCTTGGCCCCCATTGGCTAATTCAGTTTTTCAGTCCTAGATTAATTATTTATTGTTCAATTTGTATAAAACAAAGTTCATATGCCCCGTTGTCTCAATTGTCATTTTTTTTTGTTACCAATAGTGTTATCTGTCGGCACCGGAAGTGGCGTAAATTGACAAAAAACTACAATTTTGACAGTTAGGTACCATTTTTCGAAAGCAAATATTATTTTTTTCAAATCTGGTATAACTGAAATTGTGCGCCCTTTAAAGGCGCACAAAATGTTGGGACCATTTTTTTTAATTTCGATTCCGTTTTCGGGCTATTTCGATTAAAAGGTGAAAAAAGGTGTAAAATTAAGCTATTTACAACCCATTCAGCGTTTTCATATTTTAAAATATTACTTCGTAACTTTCATAAACTCGTAGCAATAATCTATACGGAGAGAATGTATGTGAAAATTAATTTGTAATATGCGCAGTTGCCGAGAAATGGGCAATTTTGCATGAGTCACTTTTTACGCTAGTTTGCCTGTAAAAGAGTCAATTATTATTCGATTTTCATAAAAGTGACACCATTTGATGTGTAATGTCAATTTTAACTAGGTCAAACCAATTTAACATTTTCAATATCACCGGAAATGACGTAATTTGGGCAAAAATTGTATTTATAGCCTTCGAAACCAGTAATTTATTCAAATGAGTCATATTTGTTATTTGTTTAAAATTTTGATATTTGATTCAAATCAACTAATACAATGAACCCTTACGATCATATAGATATCACAAAATGGTTTCTAACTTGTTCAGTTGCGGAGAAATAGGCAATTTTCAACAGGTCACTTTTTAAGGTTTTTTTGTCAAAAAAAGTGTCAATTATTATTCGATTTTCATGAAATTTTCACTGTGTGATACATAATGCCATTTACGATATCATACAAGTAATTTAAGATTTTCATTATCACCGGAAGTAACGACATTTTGGCAAAAACTGTATTTTTAGCCTTCAAAACAGATATTTTATTCAAATGAATCAGATTTGTAATGTTTTTAAAATTATGATATTTGATTCCAATCAACAAATAGAATGAACTCATTCGATCATACAGATACCTCAAAATGGTTTCTAACTTGTACGGTTGCAGAGAAATAGGCGATTTTCTACAAGTCATTTTTCAAGGTTTTTGGTCTATAAAGGTGGCAATTATTATAGGATTTACATAAAATTTTCAACATGTGATGATGCTATTTCTGATTTCATAAACCAATTTAACATTTTCATTATCACCGGAAGTAATGTAATTTTGACAGGATCACTGACATGTAGCAAATGAATTGATTGCTGGATTTGGTTGTTTCTGCGTCCATTTTATTTCATGTGTGCAATGCTTATGTGGAAACCTGTTTAACGGTTTCATTGGTACCGGAAGTGACATAAGTTCAAGGGTAACGTGGCACCGGTGAAACCCGTCATTACTGCTTCGCAGTTCTAGTTCTTATTAGGGTTTCACACTGCGAAGCTTGTGTGAAACACTATTGTTTTTGTTAAAATTATTATTCTTATTATTATTATTATTCTTCTTTTGTTTTGAGTAGATCTCAGCAACTACTTGTCGCATCGTTACGATTTCTTCGGTTTTACTGGGAAAGTGGGTGTGACTTAGAGGATAAAGCTATTTTGAACGTTCTGCGACAATGCGAAATGTCCGAAATCACCGAAGTTATCGTTTTTACAAATATTGCGGTAATTTTAACAATAATCATGGGATTTTAACTTTCGATACATTTTGGCATAGCTGGAGACAGGGCACATAGCTGCGCTACTTTCGATTTTTGATTTTCAGCAAAAATTCGAAGATATTAGGCGCCAAATTTCGGAAATTTAAAATTTTACAAAAAACTTTTTTATTGATGAATATTTTTTACTCGTGTTGTGCACAGAATTAAAGAGTCATCTGACTTGCGCAAAAATGTTAAAAATTTTTGTCTCAGTAATTTTCCTTGGCCTCCATTGGCTAATTCAGTTTTTCAGTCCTAGCTTAATTTTTTATTGTTCGATTTGTATAAAACAAAGTTCATATGCTTCGTTGTCTCAATTGTCATTTTTTTTATTACCAAAAGTGTTATCTGTCGGCACCGGAAGTGGCATAATTTTACCAAAAACTACAATTTTGACAGTTAGGTACCATTTTTTGAAAACAAATATTATTTTTTTGAAAAATTATATGACTCAAAGAGTGTGTCCTTTAAAGGCGCAAAAAATGTCGGAAGCAGTTTTTTTAATTTCTTTTTCATTTTCTAGCAAATTGGATTAAGAGGTGAAAAAAGGCGTAAAATTGACCTATTTACAACTCATTCAGGCTTTTCAGATTTTAAACAATTTTTACGTAACTTTTATAAACTTGTAGCTATAATCCATACGAAGAGAATGTATGTGAAAATTAGTTTGTAATATAAGCAGTTGCCGAGAAATAGGCAATTTTGCATGAGTCACTTTTCACGTAATTTTGGCTGTAAAAGAATCAATTATTATTCGATTTTCAATTTTCTTTCGCCATTGGATGCCTAATGCCATAGTGGACTATGTCAAACCATTTTACCCCTTGCGCTGCCACCGGAAATGACGTCATTTGCTCAAAACTTAAATTTTAGCCTTCAAAAAACAATATTTTATTCAAATGATTCGTATTTGTTATTTTTTTCAAATTATGATATTTGATTCTATTGATCAAATAGATTGAACCCATACGATCATACAGATACCACAAAATGGTTTCTAACTTGTACGGTTGCAGAGAAATGGGCGATTTTCCTTAAGTCACTTTTCAAGGTTTTTGGTCTATAAAAGTGTCAGTTATTATTCGATTTTCATAAAATTTTCACCATATGATATCTTGTGTCATTTATGATTTCATAGAACTAATTTAACATTTTCATTATCACCGGAAGTAACGTCATTTTGGCAAAAACTGTATTTTTAGCCTTCAAAACAGATATTTTTTTCAAATGAGTCTTATTTGTATTGTTTTTAAAATTATGATATTTGATTCCAATCAGCAAATAGATTGAACCCATACGATCATACAGATACCAGAAAATGGTTTCTAACTTGTACGGTTGCAGAGAAATAGGCGATTTTCTACAAGTCACTTTTCAAGGTTTTTGGTCTATAAAAGTGGCAATTGTTATTCGATTTACATACAATTTTCACCATGTGATGCCCTATGTCATTTCTGATTTCATAAAAGTAATTGAACATTTTCATTATCACCGGAAGTACAGTACACTTACATGTAACAAATGTATAAAATGAATTGATATTGCTGGATTTTGTTGATTCGGCGTCCATTTTATTTGATGTGTGCAATGCTTATGTGGAAACCTGTTTAATGGTTTCATTGGTACGGGAAGTAACATGTTTAGGGTAAAGTGGCACCGGTGAAACCCGTCATTACTGCATCGCAGTTCTAGTTATTATTATTATTATTCTTTTGTTTTGAGTAGATCTCAGCAACTACTTGTCGCATCGTTACGATTTCTTCGGTTTTACTGGGAAAGTGGGTGTGACTTAGAGGATAAAGCTATTTTGAACGTTCTGCGACAATGCGAAATGTCCGAAATCACCGAAGTTATCGTTTTTACAAATATTGCGGTAATTTTAACAATAATCATGGGATTTTAACTTTCGATACATTTTGGCATAGCTGGAGACAGGGCACATAGCTGCGCTACTTTCGATTTTTGATTTTCAGCAAAAATTCGAAGATATTAGGCGCCAAATTTCGGAAATTTAAAATTTTACAAAAAACTTTTTTATTGATGAATATTTTTTACTCGTGTTGTGCACAGAATTAAAGAGTCATCTGACTTGCGCAAAAATGTTAAAATTTTTTGTCTCAGTAATTTTCCTTGGCCTCCATTGGCTAATTCAGTTTTTCAGTCCTAGCTTAATTTTTTATTGTTCGATTTGTATAAAACAAAGTTCATATGCTTCGTTGTCTCAATTGTCATTTTTTTTATTACCAAAAGTGTTATCTGTCGGCACCGGAAGTGGCATAATTTTACCAAAAACTACAATTTTGACAGTTAGGTACCATTTTTTGAAAACAAATATTATTTTTTTGAAAAATTATATGACTCAAAGAGTGTGTCCTTTAAAGGCGCAAAAAATGTCGGAAGCAGTTTTTTTAATTTCTTTTTCATTTTCTAGCAAATTGGATTAAGAGGTGAAAAAAGGCGTAAAATTGACCTATTTACAACTCATTCAGGCTTTTCAGATTTTAAAATATTTTTACGTTACTTTTATAAACTTGTAGCTATAATCCATACGAAGAGAATGTATGTGAAAATTAGTTTGTAATATAAGCAGTTGCCGAGAAATAGGCAATTTTGCATGAGTCACTTTTCACGTAATTTTGGCTGTAAAAGAATCAATTATTATTCGATTTTCAATTTTCTTTCGCCATTGGATGCCTAATGCCATAGTGGACTATGTCAAACCATTTTACCCCTTGCGCTGCCACCGGAAATGACGTCATTTGCTCAAAACTTAAATTTTAGCCTTCAAAAAACAATATTTTATTCAAATGATTCGTATTTGTTATTTTTTTCAAATTATGATATTTGATTCTATTGATCAAATAGATTGAACCCATACGATCATACAGATACCACAAAATGGTTTCTAACTTGTACGGTTGCAGAGAAATGGGCGATTTTCCTTAAGTCACTTTTCAAGGTTTTTGGTCTATAAAAGTGTCAGTTATTATTCGATTTTCATAAAATTTTCACCATATGATATCTTGTGTCATTTATGATTTCATAGAACTAATTTAACATTTTCATTATCACCGGAAGTAACGTCATTTTGGCAAAAACTGTATTTTTAGCCTTCAAAACAGATATTTTTTTCAAATGAGTCTTATTTGTATTGTTTTTAAAATTATGATATTTGATTCCAATCAGCAAATAGATTGAACCCATACGATCATACAGATACCAGAAAATGGTTTCTAACTTGTACGGTTGCAGAGAAATAGGCGATTTTCTACAAGTCACTTTTCAAGGTTTTTGGTCTATAAAAGTGGCAATTGTTATTCGATTTACATACAATTTTCACCATGTGATGCCCTATGTCATTTCTGATTTCATAAAAGTAATTGAACATTTTCATTATCACCGGAAGTACAGTACACTTACATGTAACAAATGTATAAAATGAATTGATATTGCTGGATTTTGTTGATTCGGCGTCCATTTTATTTGATGTGTGCAATGCTTATGTGGAAACCTGTTTAATGGTTTCATTGGTACGGGAAGTAACATGTTTAGGGTAAAGTGGCACCGGTGAAACCCGTCATTACTGCATCGCAGTTCTAGTTCTTATTATTATTATTCTTCTTTTGTTTTGAGTAGATCTCAGCAACTGATTGTCGGATCGTTACGATTTCTTCGGTTTTATCGGAAAAGTGGGTGTGACTTAGAGGATAAAGCTATTTTGAACGTTCTGCGACAATGCGAAATGTCCGAAATCACCGAAGCTATCGTTTTTAGAAATATTGCAGTAATTTTAACAATAATCATTGGATTTTAACTTTCGATGCATTTTGGCATAGCCGGAGACGGGGCACATAGCTACGCTACTTTTGATTTTTGATTTTCGGCAAATCTTCGCAGATATTAGGCGCTAAATTTAGAAAATTTAAATTTTTACAAAAAACTTTTTTATTTATGAATATTTTTTAATCGTGTTTTACACAAATATAACGAGTCCTCTGACTTGGGCAAAAATGTGAAAATTTTTTGTCTCGGTAATTTTCCTTGGCCCCCATTGGCTAATTCAGTTTTTCAGTCCTAGATTAATTATTTATTGTTCGATTTGTATAAAACAAAGTTCATATGCCCCGTTGTCTCAATTGTCATTTTTTTTGTTACCAATAGTGTTATCTGTCGGCACCGGAAGTGGCGTAAATTGACAAAAAACTACAATTTTGACAGTTAGGTACCATTTTTCGAAAGCAAATATTATTTTTTTCAAATCTGGTATAACTGAAATTGTGCGCCTTTTAAAGGCGCACAAAATGTTGGGACCATGTTTTTTAATTTCGATTCCGTTTTCGGGCTATTTCGATTAAAAGGTGAAAAAAGGTGTAAAATTAAGCTATTTACAACCCATCCAGCGTTTTCATATTTTAAAATATTACTTCGTAACTTTCATAAACTCGTAGCAATAATCTATACGGAGAGAATGTATGTGAAAATTAATTTGTAATATGCGCAGTTGCCGAGAAATGGGCAATTTTGCATGAGTCACTTTTTACGCTAGTTTGCCTGTAAAAGAGTCAATTATTATTCGATTTTCATAAAAGTGACACCATTTGATGTGTAATGTCAATTTTAACTAGGTCAAACCAATTTAACATTTTCAATATCACCGGAAATGACGTAATTTGGGCAAAAATTGTATTTATAGCCTTCGAAACCAGTAATTTATTCAAATGAGTCATATTTGTTATTTGTTTAAAATTTTGATATTTGATTCAAATCAACTAATACAATGAACCCTTACGATCATATAGATATCACAAAATGGTTTCTAACTTGTTCAGTTGCGGAGAAATAGGCAATTTTCAACAGGTCACTTTTTAAGGTTTTTTTGTCAATAAAAGTGTCAATTATTATTCGATTTTCATGAAATTTTCACTGTGTGATACATAATGCCATTTACGATTTCATACAAGTAATTTAAGATTTTCATTATCACCGGAAGTAACGTCATTTTGGCAAAAACTGTATTTTTAGCCTTCAAAACAGATATTTTATTCAAATGAATCAGATTTGTAATGTTTTTAAAATTATGATATTTGATTCCAATCAACAAATAGAATGAACTCATTCGATCATACAGATACCTCAAAATGGTTTCTAACTTGTACGGTTGCAGAGAAATAGGCGATTTTCTACAAGTCATTTTTCAAGGTTTTTGGTCTATAAAGGTGGCAATTATTATAGGATTTACATAAAATTTTCAACATGTGATGATGCTATTTCTGATTTCATAAACCAATTTAACATTTTCATTATCACCGGAAGTAATGTAATTTTGACAGGATCACTGACATGTAGCAAATGAATTGGTTGCTGGATTTGGTTGTTTCTGTGTCCATTTTATTTCATGTGTGCAATGCTTATGTGGAAACCTGTTTAACGGTTTCATTGGTACCGGAAGTGACATAAGTTCAAGGGTAACGTGGCACCGGTGAAACCCGTCATTACTGCTTCGCAGTTCTAGTTATTCTTATTATTATTATTATTCTTCTTTTGTTTTGAGTAGATCTCAGCAACTGATTGTCGGATCGTTACGATTTCTTCGGTTTTATCGGAAAAGTGGGTGTGACTTAGAGGATAAAGCTATTTTGAACGTTCTGCGACAATGCGAAATGTCCGAAATCACCGAAGCTATCGTTTTTAGAAATATTGCAGTAATTTTAACAATAATCATTGGATTTTAACTTTCGATGCATTTTGGCATAGCCGGAGACGGGGCACATAGCTACGCTACTTTTGATTTTTGATTTTCGGCAAATCTTCGCAGATATTAGGCGCTAAATTTAGAAAATTTAAATTTTTACAAAAAACTTTTTTATTTATGAATATTTTTTAATCGTGTTTTACACAAATATAACGAGTCCTCTGACTTGGGCAAAAATGTGAAAATTTTTTGTCTCGGTAATTTTCCTTGGCCCCCATTGGCTAATTCAGTTTTTCAGTCCTAGATTAATTATTTATTGTTCAATTTGTATAAAACAAAGTTCATATGCCCCGTTGTCTCAATTGTCATTTTTTTTTGTTACCAATAGTGTTATCTGTCGGCACCGGAAGTGGCGTAAATTGACAAAAAACTACAATTTTGACAGTTAGGTACCATTTTTCGAAAGCAAATATTATTTTTTTCAAATCTGGTATAACTGAAATTGTGCGCCCTTTAAAGGCGCACAAAATGTTGGGACCATTTTTTTTAATTTCGATTCCGTTTTCGGGCTATTTCGATTAAAAGGTGAAAAAAGGTGTAAAATTAAGCTATTTACAACCCATTCAGCGTTTTCATATTTTAAAATATTACTTCGTAACTTTCATAAACTCGTAGCAATAATCTATACGGAGAGAATGTATGTGAAAATTAATTTGTAATATGCGCAGTTGCCGAGAAATGGGCAATTTTGCATGAGTCACTTTTTACGCTAGTTTGCCTGTAAAAGAGTCAATTATTATTCGATTTTCATAAAAGTGACACCATTTGATGTGTAATGTCAATTTTAACTAGGTCAAACCAATTTAACATTTTCAATATCACCGGAAATGACGTAATTTGGGCAAAAATTGTATTTATAGCCTTCGAAACCAGTAATTTATTCAAATGAGTCATATTTGTTATTTGTTTAAAATTTTGATATTTGATTCAAATCAACTAATACAATGAACCCTTACGATCATATAGATATCACAAAATGGTTTCTAACTTGTTCAGTTGCGGAGAAATAGGCAATTTTCAACAGGTCACTTTTTAAGGTTTTTTTGTCAAAAAAAGTGTCAATTATTATTCGATTTTCATGAAATTTTCACTGTGTGATACATAATGCCATTTACGATATCATACAAGTAATTTAAGATTTTCATTATCACCGGAAGTAACGACATTTTGGCAAAAACTGTATTTTTAGCCTTCAAAACAGATATTTTATTCAAATGAATCAGATTTGTAATGTTTTTAAAATTATGATATTTGATTCCAATCAACAAATAGAATGAACTCATTCGATCATACAGATACCTCAAAATGGTTTCTAACTTGTACGGTTGCAGAGAAATAGGCGATTTTCTACAAGTCATTTTTCAAGGTTTTTGGTCTATAAAGGTGGCAATTATTATAGGATTTACATAAAATTTTCAACATGTGATGATGCTATTTCTGATTTCATAAACCAATTTAACATTTTCATTATCACCGGAAGTAATGTAATTTTGACAGGATCACTGACATGTAGCAAATGAATTGATTGCTGGATTTGGTTGTTTCTGCGTCCATTTTATTTCATGTGTGCAATGCTTATGTGGAAACCTGTTTAACGGTTTCATTGGTACCGGAAGTGACATAAGTTCAAGGGTAACGTGGCACCGGTGAAACCCGTCATTACTGCTTCGCAGTTCTAGTTCTTATTAGGGTTTCACACTGCGAAGCTTGTGTGAAACACTATTGTTTTTGTTAAAATTATTATTAGGGTTTCACACTGCGTAGCTTGTGTGAAACACTATTGTTTTTGTTAAAATTATTATTCTTATTATTATTATTCTTCTTTTGTTTTGAGTAGATCTCAGCAACTGATTGTCGGATCGTTACGATTTCTTCGGTTTTATCGGAAAAGTGGGTGTGACTTAGAGGATAAAGCTATTTTGAACGTTCTGCGACAATGCGAAATGTCCGAAATCACCGAAGCTATCGTTTTTAGAAATATTGCAGTAATTTTAACAATAATCATTGGATTTTAACTTTCGATGCATTTTGGCATAGCCGGAGACGGGGCACATAGCTACGCTACTTTTGATTTTTGATTTTCGGCAAATCTTCGCAGATATTAGGCGCTAAATTTAGAAAATTTAAATTTTTACAAAAAACTTTTTTATTTATGAATATTTTTTAATCGTGTTTTACACAAATATAACGAGTCCTCTGACTTGGGCAAAAATGTGAAAATTTTTTGTCTCGGTAATTTTCCTTGGCCCCCATTGGCTAATTCAGTTTTTCAGTCCTAGATTAATTATTTATTGTTCGATTTGTATAAAACAAAATTCATATGCCCCGTTGTCTCAATTGTCATTTTTATTGTTACCAATAGTGTTATCTGTCGGCACCGGAAGTGGCGTAAATTGACAAAAAACTACAATTTTGACAGTTAGGTACCATTTTTCGAAAGCAAATATTATTTTTTTCAAATCTGGTATAACTGAAATTGTGCGCCCTTTAAAGGCGCACAAAATGTTGGGACCATTTTTTTTAATTTCGATTCCGTTTTCGGGCTATTTCGATTAAAAGGTGAAAAAAGGTGTAAAATTAAGCTATTTACAACCCATTCAGCGTTTTCATATTTTAAAATATTACTTCGTAACTTTCATAAACTCGTAGCAATAATCTATACGGAGAGAATGTATGTGAAAATTAATTTGTAATATGCGCAGTTGCCGAGAAATGGGCAATTTTGCATGAGTCACTTTTTACGCTAGTTTGCCTGTAAAAGAGTCAATTATTATTCGATTTTCATAAAAGTGACACCATTTGATGTGTAATGTCAATTTTAACTAGGTCAAACCAATTTAACATTTTCAATATCACCGGAAATGACGTAATTTGGGCAAAAATTGTATTTATAGCCTTCGAAACCAGTAATTTATTCAAATGAGTCATATTTGTTATTTGTTTAAAATTTTGATATTTGATTCAAATCAACTAATACAATGAACCCTTACGATCATATAGATATCACAAAATGGTTTCTAACTTGTTCAGTTGCGGAGAAATAGGCAATTTTCAACAGGTCACTTTTTAAGGTTTTTTTGTCAAAAAAAGTGTCAATTATTATTCGATTTTCATGAAATTTTCACTGTGTGATACATAATGCCATTTACGATATCATACAAGTAATTTAAGATTTTCATTATCACCGGAAGTAACGTCATTTTGGCAAAAACTGTATTTTTAGCCTTCAAAACAGATATTTTATTCAAATGAATCAGATTTGTAATGTTTTTAAAATTATGATATTTGATTCCAATCAACAAATAGAATGAACTCATTCGATCATACAGATACCTCAAAATGGTTTCTAACTTGTACGGTTGCAGAGAAATAGGCGATTTTCTACAAGTCATTTTTCAAGGTTTTTGGTCTATAAAGGTGGCAATTATTATAGGATTTACATAAAATTTTCAACATGTGATGATGCTATTTCTGATTTCATAAACCAATTTAACATTTTCATTATCACCGGAAGTAATGTAATTTTGACAGGATCACTGACATGTAGCAAATGAATTGATTGCTGGATTTGGTTGTTTCTGCGTCCATTTTATTTCATGTGTGCAATGCTTATGTGGAAACCTGTTTAACGGTTTCATTGGTACCGGAAGTGACATAAGTTCAAGGGTAACGTGGCACCGGTGAAACCCGTCATTACTGCTTCGCAGTTCTAGTTCTTATTAGGGTTTCACACTGCGTAGCTTGTGTGAAACACTATTGTTTTTGTTAAAATTATTATTCTTATTATTATTATTCTTCTTTTGTTTTGAGTAGATCTCAGCAACTGATTGTCGGATCGTTACGATTTCTTCGGTTTTATCGGAAAAGTGGGTGTGACTTAGAGGATAAAGCTATTTTGAACGTTCTGCGACAATGCGAAATGTCCGAAATCACCGAAGCTATCGTTTTTAGAAATATTGCAGTAATTTTAACAATAATCATTGGATTTTAACTTTCGATGCATTTTGGCATAGCCGGAGACGGGGCACATAGCTACGCTACTTTTGATTTTTGATTTTCGGCAAATCTTCGCAGATATTAGGCGCTAAATTTAGAAAATTTAAATTTTTACAAAAAACTTTTTTATTTATGAATATTCTTTAATCGTGTTTTACACAAATATAACGAGTCATCTGACTTGGGCAAAAATGTGAAAATTTTTTGTTTCGGTAATTTTCCTTGGCCCCCATTGGCTAATTCAGTTTTTCAGTCCTAGATTAATTATTTATTGTTCGATTTGTATAAAACAAAGTTCATATGCTCCGTTGTCTCAATTGTCATTTTGTTTGTTACCAATAGTGTTATCTGTCGGCACCGGAAGTGGCGTAAATTGACAAAAAACTACAATTTTGACAGTTAGGTACCATTTTTCGAAAGCAAATATTATTTTTTTCAAATCTGGTATAACTGAAATTGTGCGCCCTTTAAAGGCGCACAAAATGTTGGGACCAGTTTTTTTAATTTCGATTCCGTTTTCGGGCTATTTCGATTAAAAGGTGAAAAAAGGTGTAAAATTAAGCTATTTACAACCCATCCAGCGTTTTCATATTTTAAAATATTACTTCGTAACTTTCATAAACTCGTAGCAATAATCTGTACGGAAAGAATGTATGTGAAAATTAATTTGTAATATGCGCAGTTGCCGAGAAATGGGCAATTTTGCATGAGTCACTTTTTACGCTAGTTTGCCTGTAAAAGAGTCAATTATTATTCGATTTTCATAAAAGTGACACCATTTGATGTTTAATGTCAATTTTAACTAGGTCAAACCAATTTAACATTTTCAATATCACCGGAAATGACGTAATTTGGGCAAAAATTGTATTTATAGCCTTCGAAACCAGTAATTTATTCAAATGAGTCATATTTGTTATTTGTTTAAAATTTTGATATTTGATTCAAATCAACTAATACAATGAACCCTTACGATCATATAGATATCACAAAATGGTTTCTAACTTGTTCAGTTGCGGAGAAATAGGCAATTTTCAACAGGTCACTTTTTAAGGTTTTTTGTCAATAAAAGTGTCAATTATTATTCGATTTTCATGAAATTTTCACTGTGTGATACATAATGCCATTTACGATTTCATACAAGTAATTTAAGATTTTCATTATCACCGGAAGTAACGTCATTTTGGCAAAAACTGTATTTTTAGCCTTCAAAACAGATATTTTATTCAAATGAATCAGATTTGTAATGTTTTTAAAATTATGATATTTGATTCCAATCAACAAATAGAATGAACTCATTCGATCATACAGATACCTCAAAATGGTTTCTAACTTGTACGGTTGCAGAGAAATAGGCGATTTTCTACAAGTCATTTTTCAAGGTTTTTGGTCTATAAAGGTGGCAATTATTATAGGATTTACATAAAATTTTCACCATGTGATGATGCTATTTCTGATTTCATAAACCAATTTAACATTTTCATTATCACCGGAAGTAATGTAATTTTGACAGGATCACTGACATGTAGCAAATGAATTGATTGCTGGATTTGGTTGTTTCTGCGTCCATTTTATTTCATGTGTGCAATGCTTATGTGGAAACCTGTTTAACGGTTTCATTGGTACAGGAAGTGACATAAGTTCAAGGGTAACGTGGCACCGGTGAAACCCGTCATTACTGCTTCGCAGTTCTAGTTATTATTATTATTCTTCTTTTGTTTTGAGTAGATCTCAGCAACTACTTGTCGCATCGTTACGATTTCTTCGGTTTTACTGGGAAAGTGGGTGTGACTTAGAGGATAAAGCTATTTTGAACGTTCTGCGACAATGCGAAATGTCCGAAATCACCGAAGTTATCGTTTTTACAAATATTGCGGTAATTTTAACAATAATCATGGGATTTTAACTTTCGATACATTTTGGCATAGCTGGAGACAGGGCACATAGCTGCGCTACTTTCGATTTTTGATTTTCAGCAAAAATTCGAAGATATTAGGCGCCAAATTTCGGAAATTTAAAATTTTACAAAAAACTTTTTTATTGATGAATATTTTTTACTCGTGTTGTGCACAGAATTAAAGAGTCATCTGACTTGCGCAAAAATGTTAAAAATTTTTGTCTCAGTAATTTTCCTTGGCCTCCATTGGCTAATTCAGTTTTTCAGTCCTAGCTTAATTTTTTATTGTTCGATTTGTATAAAACAAAGTTCATATGCTTCGTTGTCTCAATTGTCATTTTTTTTATTACCAAAAGTGTTATCTGTCGGCACCGGAAGTGGCATAATTTTACCAAAAACTACAATTTTGACAGTTAGGTACCATTTTTTTGAAAACAAATATTATTTTTTTGAAAAATTATATGACTCAAAGAGTGTGTCCTTTAAAGGCGCAAAAAATGTCGGAAGCAGTTTTTTTAATTTCTTTTTCATTTTCTAGCAAATTGGATTAAGAGGTGAAAAAAGGCGTAAAATTGACCTATTTACAACTCATTCAGGCTTTTCAGATTTTAAAATATTTTTACGTAACTTTTATAAACTTGTAGCTATAATCCATACGAAGAGAATGTATGTGAAAATTAGTTTGTAATATAAGCAGTTGCCGAGAAATAGGCAATTTTGCATGAGTCACTTTTCACGTAATTTTGGCTGTAAAAGAATCAATTATTATTCGATTTTCAATTTTCTTTCGCCATTGGATGCCTAATGCCATAGTGGACTATGTCAAACCATTTTACCCCTTGCGCTGCCACCGGAAATGACGTCATTTGCTCAAAACTTAAATTTTAGCCTTCAAAAAACAATATTTTATTCAAATGATTCGTATTTGTTATTTTTTTCAAATTATGATATTTGATTCTATTGATCAAATAGATTGAACCCATACGATCATACAGATACCACAAAATGGTTTCTAACTTGTACGGTTGCAGAGAAATGGGCGATTTTCCTTAAGTCACTTTTCAAGGTTTTTGGTCTATAAAAGTGTCAGTTATTATTCGATTTTCATAAAATTTTCACCATATGATATCTTGTGTCATTTATGATTTCATAGAACTAATTTAACATTTTCATTATCACCGGAAGTAACGTCATTTTGGCAAAAACTGTATTTTTAGCCTTCAAAACAGATATTTTTTTCAAATGAGTCTTATTTGTATTGTTTTTAAAATTATGATATTTGATTCCAATCAGCAAATAGATTGAACCCATACGATCATACAGATACCAGAAAATGGTTTCTAACTTGTACGGTTGCAGAGAAATAGGCGATTTTCTACAAGTCACTTTTCAAGGTTTTTGGTCTATAAAAGTGGCAATTGTTATTCGATTTACATACAATTTTCACCATGTGATGCCCTATGTCATTTCTGATTTCATAAAAGTAATTGAACATTTTCATTATCACCGGAAGTACAGTACACTTACATGTAACAAATGTATAAAATGAATTGATATTGCTGGATTTTGTTGATTCGGCGTCCATTTTATTTGATGTGTGCAATGCTTATGTGGAAACCTGTTTAATGGTTTCATTGGTACGGGAAGTAACATGTTTAGGGTAAAGTGGCACCGGTGAAACCCGTCATTACTGCATCGCAGTTCTAGTTATTATTATTATTATTCTTTTGTTTTGAGTAGATCTCAGCAACTACTTGTCGCATCGTTACGATTTCTTCGGTTTTACTGGGAAAGTGGGTGTGACTTAGAGGATAAAGCTATTTTGAACGTTCTGCGACAATGCGAAATGTCCGAAATCACCGAAGTTATCGTTTTTAGAAATATTGCAGTAATTTTAACAATAATCATGGGATTTTAACTTTCGATACATTTTGGCATAGCTGGAGACAGGGCACATAGCTGCGCTACTTTCGATTTTTGATTTTCAGCAAAAATTCGAAGATATTAGGCGCCAAATTTCGGAAATTTAAAATTTTACAAAAAACTTTTTTATTGATGAATATTTTTTACTCGTGTTGTGCACAGAATTAAAGAGTCATCTGACTTGCGCAAAAATGTTAAAATTTTTTGTCTCAGTAATTTTCCTTGGCCTCCATTGGCTAATTCAGTTTTTCAGTCCTAGCTTAATTTTTTATTGTTCGATTTGTATAAAACAAAGTTCATATGCTTCGTTGTCTCAATTGTCATTTTTTTTATTACCAAAAGTGTTATCTGTCGGCACCGGAAGTGGCATAATTTTACCAAAAACTACAATTTTGACAGTTAGGTACCATTTTTTGAAAACAAATATTATTTTTTTGAAAAATTATATGACTCAAAGAGTGTGTCCTTTAAAGGCGCAAAAAATGTCGGAAGCAGTTTTTTTAATTTCTTTTTCATTTTCTAGCAAATTGGATTAAGAGGTGAAAAAAGGCGTAAAATTGACCTATTTACAACTCATTCAGGCTTTTCAGATTTTAAAATATTTTTACGTTACTTTTATAAACTTGTAGCTATAATCCATACGAAGAGAATGTATGTGAAAATTAGTTTGTAATATAAGCAGTTGCCGAGAAATAGGCAATTTTGCATGAGTCACTTTTCACGTAATTTTGGCTGTAAAAGAATCAATTATTATTCGATTTTCAATTTTCTTTCGCCATTGGATGCCTAATGCCATAGTGGACTATGTCAAACCATTTTACCCCTTGCGCTGCCACCGGAAATGACGTCATTTGCTCAAAACTTAAATTTTAGCCTTCAAAAAACAATATTTTATTCAAATGATTCGTATTTGTTATTTTTTTCAAATTATGATATTTGATTCTATTGATCAAATAGATTGAACCCATACGATCATACAGATACCACAAAATGGTTTCTAACTTGTACGGTTGCAGAGAAATGGGCGATTTTCCTTAAGTCACTTTTCAAGGTTTTTGGTCTATAAAAGTGTCAGTTATTATTCGATTTTCATAAAATTTTCACCATATGATATCTTGTGTCATTTATGATTTCATAGAACTAATTTAACATTTTCATTATCACCGGAAGTAACGTCATTTTGGCAAAAACTGTATTTTTAGCCTTCAAAACAGATATTTTTTTCAAATGAGTCTTATTTGTATTGTTTTTAAAATTATGATATTTGATTCCAATCAGCAAATAGATTGAACCCATACGATCATACAGATACCAGAAAATGGTTTCTAACTTGTACGGTTGCAGAGAAATAGGCGATTTTCTACAAGTCACTTTTCAAGGTTTTTGGTCTATAAAAGTGGCAATTGTTATTCGATTTACATACAATTTTCACCATGTGATGCCCTATGTCATTTCTGATTTCATAAAAGTAATTGAACATTTTCATTATCACCGGAAGTACAGTACACTTACATGTAACAAATGTATAAAATGAATTGATATTGCTGGATTTTGTTGATTCGGCGTCCATTTTATTTGATGTGTGCAATGCTTATGTGGAAACCTGTTTAATGGTTTCATTGGTACGGGAAGTAACATGTTTAGGGTAAAGTGGCACCGGTGAAACCCGTCATTACTGCATCGCAGTTCTAGTTCTTATTATTATTATTCTTCTTTTGTTTTGAGTAGATCTCAGCAACTGATTGTCGGATCGTTACGATTTCTTCGGTTTTATCGGAAAAGTGGGTGTGACTTAGAGGATAAAGCTATTTTGAACGTTCTGCGACAATGCGAAATGTCCGAAATCACCGAAGCTATCGTTTTTAGAAATATTGCAGTAATTTTAACAATAATCATTGGATTTTAACTTTCGATGCATTTTGGCATAGCCGGAGACGGGGCACATAGCTACGCTACTTTTGATTTTTGATTTTCGGCAAATCTTCGCAGATATTAGGCGCTAAATTTAGAAAATTTAAATTTTTACAAAAAACTTTTTTATTTATGAACATTTTTTAGTCGTGTTTTACACAAATATAACGAGTCCTCTGACTTGGGCAAAAATGTGAAAAAATTTTGTCTCGGTAATTTTCCTTGGCCCCCATTGGCTAATTCAGTTTTTCAGTCCTAGATTAATTATTTATTGTTCGATTTGTATAAAACAAAGTTCATATGCTCCGTTGTCTCAATTGTCATTTTTTTTGTTACCAATAGTGTTATCTGTCGGCACCGGAAGTGGCGTAAATTGACAAAAAACTACAATTTTGACAGTTAGGTACCATTTTTCGAAAGCAAATATTATTTTTTTCAAATCTGGTATAACTGAAATTGTGCGCCCTTTAAAGGCGCACAAAATGTTGGGACCAGTTTTTTTAATTTCGATTCCGTTGTCGGGCTATTTCGATTAAAAGGTGAAAAAGGTGTAAAATTAAGCTATTTACAACCCATCCAGCGTTTTCATATTTTAAAATATTACTTCGTAACTTTCATAAACTCGTAGCAATAATCTATACGGAGAGAATGTATGTGAAAATTAATTTGTAATATGCGCAGTTGCCGAGAAATGGGCAATTTTGCATGAGTCACTTTTTACGCTAGTTTGCCTGTAAAAGAGTCAATTATTATTCGATTTTCATAAAAGTGACACCATTTGATGTGTAATGTCAATTTTAACTAGGTCAAACCAATTTAACATTTTCAATATCACCGGAAATGACGTAATTTGGGCAAAAATTGTATTTATAGCCTTCGAAACCAGTAATTTATTCAAATGAGTCATATTTGTTATTTGTTTAAAATTGTGATATTTGATTCAAATCAACTAATACAATGAACCCTTACGATCATATAGATATCACAAAATGGTTTCTAACTTGTTCAGTTGCGGAGAAATAGGCAATTTTCAACAGGTCACTTTTTAAGGTTTTTTGTCAATAAAAGTGTCAATTATTATTCGATTTTCATGAAATTTTCACTGTGTGATACATAATGCCATTTACGATTTCATACAAGTAATTTAAGATTTTCATTATCACCGGAAGTAACGTCATTTTGGCAAAAACTGTATTTTTAGCCTTCAAAACAGATATTTTATTCAAATGAATCAGATTTGTAATGTTTTTAAAATTATGATATTTGATTCCAATCAACAAATAGAATGAACTCATTCGATCATACAGATACCTCAAAATGGTTTCTAACTTGTACGGTTGCAGAGAAATAGGCGATTTTCTACAAGTCATTTTTCAAGGTTTTTGGTCTATAATGGTGGCAATTATTATAGGATTTACATAAAATTTTCACCATGTGATGATGCTATTTCTGATTTCATAAACCAATTTAACATTTTCATTATCACCTGAAGTAATGTAATTTTGACAGGATCACTGACATGTAGCAAATGAATTGATTGCTGGATTTGGTTGTTTCTGCGTCCATTTTATTTCATGTGTGCAATGCTTATGTGGAAACCTGTTTAACGGTTTCATTGGTACCGGAAGTGACATAAGTTCAAGGGTAACGTGGCACCGGTGAAACCCGTCATTACTGCTTCGCAGTTCTAGTTCTTATTATTATTATTATTCTTCTTTTGTTTTGAGTAGATCTCAGCAACTACTTGTCGCATCGTTACGATTTCTTCGGTTTTACTGGGAAAGTGGGTGTGACTTAGAGGATAAAGCTATTTTGAACGTTCTGCGACAATGCGAAATGTCCGAAATCACCGAAGTTATCGTTTTTACAAATATTGCGGTAATTTTAACAATAATCATGGGATTTTAACTTTCGATACATTTTGGCATAGCTGGAGACAGGGCACATAGCTGCGCTACTTTTGATTTTTGATTTTCGGCAAATCTTCGCAGATATTAGGCGCTAAATTTAGAAAATTTAAATTTTTACAAAAAACTTTTTTATTTATGAATATTTTTTAGTCGTGTTTTACACAAATATAACGAGCCCTCTGACTTGGGCAAAAATGTGAAAATTTTTTGTCTCGGTAATTTTCCTTGGCCCCCATTGGCTAATTCAGTTTTTCAGTCCTAGATTAATTATTTATTGTTCGATTTGTATAAAACAAAGTTCATATGCTCCGTTGTCTCAATTGTCATTTTTTTTGTTACCAATAGTGTTATCTGTCGGCACCGGAAGTGGCGTAAATTGACAAAAAACTACAATTTTGACAGTTAGGTACCATTTTTCGAAAGCAAATATTATTGTTTTCAAATCTGGTATAACTGAAATTGTGCGCCCTTTAAAGGCGCACAAAATGTTGGGACCATTTTTTTTAATTTCGATTCCGTTTTCGGGCTATTTCGATTAAAAGGTGAAAAAAGGTGTAAAATTAAGCTATTTACAACCCATCCAGCGTTTTCATATTTTAAAATATTACTTCGTAACTTTCATAAACTCGTAGCAATAATCTATACGGAGAGAATATATGTGAAAATTAATTTGTAATATGCGCAGTTGCCGAGAAATGGGCAATTTTGCATGAGTCACTTTTTACGCTAGTTTGCCTGTAAAAGAGTCAATTATTATTCGATTTTCATAAAAGTGACACCATTTGATGTGTAATGTCAATTTTAACTAGGTCAAACCAAATTAACCCTTTCAATATCACCGGAAATGACGTAATTTGGGCAAAAATTGTATTTATAGCCTTCGAAACCAGTAATTTATTCAAATGAGTCATATTTGTTATTTGTTTAAAATTTTGATATTTGATTCAAATCAACTAATACAATGACCCCTTACGATCATATAGATATCACAAAATGGTTTCTAACTTGTTCAGTTGCGGAGAAATAAGCAATTTTCAACAGGTCACTTTTTAAGGTTTTTTGTCAATAAAAGTCTCAATTATTATTCGATTTTCATGAAATTTTCACTGTGTGATACATAATGCCATTTACGATTTCATACAAGTAATTTCAGATTTTCATTATCACCGGAAGTAACGTCATTTTGGCAAAAACTGTATTTTTAGCCTTCAAAACAGATATTTTATTCAAATGAATCAGATTTGTAATGTTTTTAAAATTATGATATTTGATTCCAATCAACAAATAGAATGAACTCCTTCGATCATACAGATACCTCAAAATGGTTTCTAACTTGTACGGTTGCAGAGAAATAGGCGATTTTCTACAAGTCATTTTTCAAGGTTTTTGGTCTATAAAGGTGGCAATTATTATAGGATTTACATAAAATTTTCACCATGTGATCATGCTATTTCTGATTTCATAAACCAATTTAACATTTTCATTATCACCTGAAGTAATGTAATTTTGACAGGATCACTGACATGTAGCAAATGAATTGATTGCTGGATTTGGTTGTTTCTGCGTCCATTTTATTTCATGTGTGCAATGCTTATGTGGAAACCTGTTTAACGGTTTCATTTGTACCGGAAGTGACATAAGTTCAAGGGTAACGTGGCACCGGTGAAACCCGTCATTACTGCTTCGCAGTTCTAGTTAGGGTTTCACACTGCGAAGCTTGTGTGAAACACTATTGTTTTTGTTAAAATTATTATTCTTATTAGGGTTTCACACTGCGTAGCTTGTGTGAAACACTATTGTTTTTGTTAAAATTATTATTCTTATTATTATTATTCTTCTTTTGTTTTGAGTAGATCTCAGCAACTGATTGTCGGATCGTTACGATTTCTTCGGTTTTATTTGAAAAGTGGGTGTGACTTAGAGGATAAAGCTATTTTGAACGTTCTGCGACAATGCGAAATGTCCGAAATCACCGAAGCTATCGTTTTTAGAAATATTGCAGTAATTTTAACAATAATCATTGGATTTTAACTTTCGATGCATTTTGGCATAGCCGGAGACGGGGCACATAGCTACGCTACTTTTGATTTTTGATTTTCGGCAAATCTTCGCAGATATTAGGCGCTAAATTTAGAAAATTTAAATTTTTACAAAAAACTTTTTTATTTATGAATATTTTTTAGTCGTGTTTTACACAAATATAACGAGCCCTCTGACTTGGGCAAAAATGTGAAAAATTTTTGTCTCGGTAATTTTCCTTGGCCCCCATTGGCTAATTCAGTTTTTCAGTCCTAGATTAATTATTTATTGTTCGATTTGTATAAAACAAAGTTCATATGCTCCGTTGTCTCAATTGTCATTTTTTTTGTTACCAATAGTGTTATCTGTCGGCACCGAAAGTGGCGTAAATTGACAAAAAACTACAATTTTGACAGTTAGGTACCATTTTTCGAAAGCAAATATTATTGTTTTCAAATCTGGTATAACTGAAATTGTGCGCCCTTTAAAGGCGCACAAAATGTTGGGACCAGTTTTTTTAATTTCGATTCCGTTTTCGGGCTATTTCGATTAAAAGGTGAAAAAAGGTGTAAAATTAAGCTATTTACAACCCATCCAGCGTTTTCATATTTTAAAATATTACTTCGTAACTTTCATAAACTCGTAGCAATAATCTATACGGAGAGAATGTATGTGAAAATTAATTTGTAATATGCGCAGTTGCCGAGAAATGGGCAATTTTGCATGAGTCACTTTTTACGCTAGTTTGCCTGTAAAAGAGTCAATTATTATTCGATTTTCATAAAAGTGACACCATTTGATGTGTAATGTCAATTTTAACTAGGTCAAACCAAATTAACCCTTTCAATATCACCGGAAATGACGTAATTTGGGCAAAAATTGTATTTATAGCCTTCGAAACCAGTAATTTATTCAAATGAGTCATATTTGTTATTTGTTTAAAATTTTGATATTTGATTCAAATCAACTAATACAATGACCCCTTACGATCATATAGATATCACAAAATGGTTTCTAACTTGTTCAGTTGCGGAGAAATAAGCAATTTTCAACAGGTCACTTTTTAAGGTTTTTTGTCAATAAAAGTCTCAATTATTATTCGATTTTCATGAAATTTTCACTGTGTGATACATAATGCCATTTACGATTTCATACAAGTAATTTCAGATTTTCATTATCACCGGAAGTAACGTCATTTTGGCAAAAACTGTATTTTTAGCCTTCAAAACAGATATTTTATTCAAATGAATCAGATTTGTAATGTTTTTAAAATTATGATATTTGATTCCAATCAACAAATAGAATGAACTCATTCGATCATACAGATACCTCAAAATGGTTTCTAACTTGTACGGTTGCAGAGAAATAGGCGATTTTCTACAAGTCATTTTTCAAGGTTTTTGGTCTATAAAGGTGGCAACTATTATAGGATTTACATAAAATTTTCACCATGTGATGATGCTATTTCTGATTTCATAAACCAATTTAACATTTTCATTATCACCGGAAGTAATGTAATTTTGGTACCGGAAGTGACATAAGTTCAAGGGTAACGTGGCACCGGTGAAACCCGTCATTACTGCTTCGCAGTTCTAGTTATTATTATTATTCTTCTTTTGTTTTGAGTAGATCTCAGCAACTACTTGTCGCATCGTTACGATTTCTTCGGTTTTACTGGGAAAGTGGGTGTGACTTAGAGGATAAAGCTATTTTGAACGTTCTGCGACAATGCGAAATGTCCGAAATCACCGAAGTTATCGTTTTTACAAATATTGCGGTAATTTTAACAATAATCATGGGATTTTAACTTTCGATACATTTTGGCATAGCTGGAGACAGGGCACATAGCTGCGCTACTTTCGATTTTTGATTTTCAGCAAAAATTCGAAGATATTAGGCGCCAAATTTCGGAAATTTAAAATTTTACAAAAAACTTTTTTATTGATGAATATTTTTTACTCGTGTTGTGCACAGAATTAAAGAGTCATCTGACTTGCGCAAAAATGTTAAAATTTTTTGTCTCAGTAATTTTCCTTGGCCTCCATTGGCTAATTCAGTTTTTCAGTCCTAGCTTAATTTTTTATTGTTCGATTTGTATAAAACAAAGTTCATATGCTTCGTTGTCTCAAATGTCATTTTTTTTATTACCAAAAGTGTTATCTGTCGGCACCGGAAGTGGCATAATTTTACCAAAAACTACAATTTTGACAGTTAGGTACCATTTTTTGAAAACAAATATTATTTTTTTGAAAAATTATATGACTCAAAGAGTGTGTCCTTTAAAGGCGCAAAAAATGTCGGAAGCAGTTTTTTTAATTTCTTTTTCATTTTCTAGCAAATTGGATTAAGAGGTGAAAAAAGGCGTAAAATTGACCTATTTACAACTCATTCAGGCTTTTCAGATTTTAAAATATTTTTACGTAACTTTTATAAACTTGTAGCTATAATCCATACGAAGAGAATGTATGTGAAAATTAGTTTGTAATATAAGCAGTTGCCGAGAAATAGGCAATTTTGCATGAGTCACTTTTCACGTAATTTTGGCTGTAAAAGAATCAATTATTATTCGATTTTCAATTTTCTTTCGCCATTGGATGCCTAATGCCATAGTGGACTATGTCAAACCATTTTACCCCTTGCGCTGCCACCGGAAATGACGTCATTTGCTCAAAACTTAAATTTTAGCCTTCAAAAAACAATATTTTATTCAAATGATTCGTATTTGTTATTTTTTTCAAATTATGATATTTGATTCTATTGATCAAATAGATTGAACCCATACGATCATACAGATACCACAAAATGGTTTCTAACTTGTACGGTTGCAGAGAAATGGGCGATTTTCCTTAAGTCACTTTTCAAGGTTTTTGGTCTATAAAAGTGTCAGTTATTATTCGATTTTCATAAAATTTTCACCATATGATATCTTGTGTCATTTATGATTTCATAGAACTAATTTAACATTTTCATTATCACCGGAAGTAACGTCATTTTGGCAAAAACTGTATTTTTAGCCTTCAAAACAGATATTTTTTTCAAATGAGTCTTATTTGTATTGTTTTTAAAATTATGATATTTGATTCCAATCAGCAAATAGATTGAACCCATACGATCATACAGATACCAGAAAATGGTTTCTAACTTGTACGGTTGCAGAGAAATAGGCGATTTTCTACAAGTCACTTTTCAAGGTTTTTGGTCTATAAAAGTGGCAATTGTTATTCGATTTACATACAATTTTCACCATGTGATGCCCTATGTCATTTCTGATTTCATAAAAGTAATTGAACATTTTCATTATCACCGGAAGTACAGTACACTTACATGTAACAAATGTATAAAATGAATTGATATTGCTGGATTTTGTTGATTCGGCGTCCATTTTATTTGATGTGTGCAATGCTTATGTGGAAACCTGTTTAATGGTTTCATTGGTACGGGAAGTAACATGTTTAGGGTAAAGTGGCACCGGTGAAACCCGTCATTACTGCTTCGCAGTTCTAGTTAGGGTTTCACACTGCGAAGCTTGTGTGAAACACTATTGTTTTTGTTAAAATTATTATTCTTATTAGGGTTTCACACTGCGAAGCTTGTGTGAAACACTATTGTTTTTGTTAAAATTATTATTAGGGTTTCACACTGCGTAGCTTGTGTGAAACACTATTGTTTTTGTTAAAATTATTATTCTTATTATTATTATTCTTCTTTTGTTTTGAGTAGATCTCAGCAACTGATTGTCGGATCGTTACGATTTCTTCGGTTTTATCGGAAAAGTGGGTGTGACTTAGAGGATAAAGCTATTTTGAACGTTCTGCGACAATGCGAAATGTCCGAAATCACCGAAGCTATCGTTTTTAGAAATATTGCAGTAATTTTAACAATAATCATTGGATTTTAACTTTCGATGCATTTTGGCATAGCCGGAGACGGGGCACATAGCTACGCTACTTTTGATTTTTGATTTTCGGCAAATCTTCGCAGATATTAGGCGCTAAATTTAGAAAATTTAAATTTTTACAAAAAACTTTTTTATTTATGAATATTTTTTAATCGTGTTTTACACAAATATAACGAGTCCTCTGACTTGGGCAAAAATGTGAAAATTTTTTGTCTCGGTAATTTTCCTTGGCCCCCATTGGCTAATTCAGTTTTTCAGTCCTAGATTAATTATTTATTGTTCGATTTGTATAAAACAAAGTTCATATGCCCCGTTGTCTCAATTGTCATTTTTTTTGTTACCAATAGTGTTATCTGTCGGCACCGGAAGTGGCGTAAATTGACAAAAAACTACAATTTTGACAGTTAGGTACCATTTTTCGAAAGCAAATATTATTTTTTTCAAATCTGGTATAACTGAAATTGTGCGCCCTTTAAAGGCGCACAAAATGTTGGGACCATTTTTTTTAATTTCGATTCCGTTTTCGGGCTAGTTTGCCTGTAAAAGAGTCAATTATTATTCGATTTTCATAAAAGTGACACCATTTGATGTGTAATGTCAATTTTAACTAGGTCAAACCAAATTAACCCTTTCAATATCACCGGAAATGACGTAATTTGGGCAAAAATTGTATTTATAGCCTTCGAAACCAGTAATTTATTCAAATGAGTCATATTTGTTATTTGTTTAAAATTTTGATATTTGATTCAAATCAACTAATACAATGACCCCTTACGATCATATAGATATCACAAAATGGTTTCTAACTTGTTCAGTTGCGGAGAAATAAGCAATTTTCAACAGGTCACTTTTTAAGGTTTTTTGTCAATAAAAGTCTCAATTATTATTCGATTTTCATGAAATTTTCACTGTGTGATACATAATGCCATTTACGATTTCATACAAGTAATTTCAGATTTTCATTATCACCGGAAGTAACGTCATTTTGGCAAAAACTGTATTTTTAGCCTTCAAAACAGATATTTTATTCAAATGAATCAGATTTGTAATGTTTTTAAAATTATGATATTTGATTCCAATCAACAAATAGAATGAACTCCTTCGATCATACAGATACCTCAAAATGGTTTCTAACATGTACGGTTGCAGAGAAATAGGCGATTTTCTACAAGTCATTTTTCAAGGTTTTTGGTCTATAAAGGTGGCAATTATTATAGGATTTACATAAAATTTTCACCATGTGATCATGCTATTTCTGATTTCATAAACCAATTTAACATTTTCATTATCACCGGAAGTAATGTAATTTTGACAGGATCACTGACATGTAGCAAATGAATTGATTGCTGGATTTGGTTGTTTCTGCGTCCATTTTATTTCATGTGTGCAATGCTTATGTGGAAACCTGTTTAACGGTTTCATTGGTACCGGAAGTGACATAAGTTCAAGGGTAACGTGGCACCGGTGAAACCCGTCATTACTGCTTCGCAGTTCTAGTTCTTATTATTATTATTATTCTTCTTTTGTTTTGAGTAGATCTCAGCAACTACTTGTCGCATCGTTACGATTTCTTCGGTTTTACTGGGAAAGTGGGTGTGACTTAGAGGATAAAGCTATTTTGAACGTTCTGCGACAATGCGAAATGTCCGAAATCACCGAAGTTATCGTTTTTACAAATATTGCGGTAATTTTAACAATAATCATGGGATTTTAACTTTCGATACATTTTGGCATAGCTGGAGACAGGGCACATAGCTGCGCTACTTTTGATTTTTGATTTTCGGCAAATCTTCGCAGATATTAGGCGCTAAATTTAGAAAATTTAAATTTTTACAAAAAACTTTTTTATTTATGAATATTTTTTAGTCGTGTTTTACACAAATATAACGAGCCCTCTGACTTGGGCAAAAATGTGAAAAATTTTTGTCTCGGTAATTTTCCTTGGCCCCCATTGGCTAATTCAGTTTTTCAGTCCTAGATTAATTATTTATTGTTCGATTTGTATAAAACAAAGTTCATATGCTCCGTTGTCTCAATTGTCATTTTTTTTGTTACCAATAGTGTTATCTGTCGGCACCGGAAGTGGCGTAAATTGACAAAAAACTACAATTTTGACAGTTAGGTACCATTTTTCGAAAGCAAATATTATTGTTTTCAAATCTGGTATAACTGAAATTGTGCGCCCTTTAAAGGCGCACAAAATGTTGGGACCAGTTTTTTTAATTTCGATTCCGTTTTCGGGCTATTTCGATTAAAAGGTGAAAAAAGGTGTAAAATTAAGCTATTTACAACCCATCCAGCGTTTTCATATTTTAAAATATTACTTCGTAACTTTCATAAACTCGTAGCAATAATCTATACGGAGAGAATGTATGTGAAAATTAATTTGTAATATGCGCAGTTGCCGAGAAATGGGCAATTTTGCATGAGTCACTTTTTACGCTAGTTTGCCTGTAAAAGAGTCAATTATTATTCGATTTTCATAAAAGTGACACCATTTGATGTGTAATGTCAATTTTAACTAGGTCAAACCAAATTAACCCTTTCAATATCACCGGAAATGACGTAATTTGGGCAAAAATTGTATTTATAGCCTTCGAAACCAGTAATTTATTCAAATGAGTCATATTTGTTATTTGTTTAAAATTTTGATATTTGATTCAAATCAACTAATACAATGACCCCTTACGATCATATAGATATCACAAAATGGTTTCTAACTTGTTCAGTTGCGGAGAAATAAGCAATTTTCAACAGGTCACTTTTTAAGGTTTTTTGTCAATAAAAGTCTCAATTATTATTCGATTTTCATGAAATTTTCACTGTGTGATACATAATGCCATTTACGATTTCATACAAGTAATTTCAGATTTTCATTATCACCGGAAGTAACGTCATTTTGGCAAAAACTGTATTTTTAGCCTTCAAAACAGATATTTTATTCAAATGAATCAGATTTGTAATGTTTTTAAAATTATGATATTTGATTCCAATCAACAAATAGAATGAACTCCTTCGATCATACAGATACCTCAAAATGGTTTCTAACTTGTACGGTTGCAGAGAAATAGGCGATTTTCTACAAGTCATTTTTCAAGGTTTTTGGTCTATAAAGGTGGCAATTATTATAGGATTTACATAAAATTTTCACCATGTGATCATGCTATTTCTGATTTCATAAACCAATTTAACATTTTCATTATCACCGGAAGTAATGTAATTTTGACAGGATCACTGACATGTAGCAAATGAATTGATTGCTGGATTTGGTTGTTTCTGCGTCCATTTTATTTCATGTGTGCAATGCTTATGTGGAAACCTGTTTAACGGTTTCATTGGTACCGGAAGTGACATAAGTTCAAGGGTAACGTGGCACTGGTGAAACCCGTCATTACTGCTTCGCAGTTCTAGTTATTATTATTATTCTTCTTTTGTTTTGAGTAGATCTCAGCAACTACTTGTCGCATCGTTACGATTTCTTCGGTTTTATCGGAAAAGTGGGTGTGACTTAGAGGATAAAGCTATTTTGAACGTTCTGCGACAATGCGAAATGTCCGAAATCACCGAAGCTATCGTTTTTAGAAATATTGCAGTAATTTTAACAATAATCATTGGATTTTAACTTTCGATGCATTTTGGCATAGCCGGAGACGGGGCACATAGCTACGCTACTTTTGATTTTTGATTTTCGGCAAATCTTCGCAGATATAAGGCGCTAAATTTAGAAAATTTAAATTTTTACAAAAAACTTTTTTATTTATGAATATTTTTTAGTCGTGTTTTACACAAATATAACGAGTCCTCTGACTTGGGCAAAAATGTGAAAATTTTTTGTCTCGGTAATTTTCCTTGGCCCCCATTGGCTAATTCAGTTTTTCAGTCCTAGATTAATTATTTATTGTTCGATTTGTATAAAACAAAGTTCATATGCTCCGTTGTCTCAATTGTCATTTTTTTTGTTACCAATAGTGTTATCTGTCGGCACCGGAAGTGGCGTAAATTGACAAAAAACTACAATTTTGACAGTTAGGTACCATTTTTCGAAAGCAAATATTATTTTTTTCAAATCTGGTATAACTGAAATTGTGCGCCCTTTAAAGGCGCACAAAATGTTGGGACCAGTTTTTTTAATTTCGATTCCGTTTTCGGGCTATTTCGATTAAAAGGTGAAAAAAGGTGTAAAATTAAGCTATTTACAACCCATCCAGCGTTTTCATATTTTAAAATATTACGTCGTAACTTTCATAAACTCGTAGCAATAATCTATACGGAGAGAATGTATGTGAAAATTAATTTGTAATATGCGCAGTTGCCGAGAAATGGGCAATTTTGCATGAGTCACTTTTTACGCTAGTTTGCCTGTAAAAGAGTCAATTATTATTCGATTTTCATAAAAGTGACACCATTTGATGTGTAATGTCAATTTTAACTAGGTCAAACCAATTTAACATTTTCAATATCACCGGAAATGACGTAATTTGGGCAAAAATTGTATTTATAGCCTTCGAAACCAGTAATTTATTCAAATGAGTCATATTTGTTATTTGTTTAAAATTTTGATATTTGATTCAAATCAACTAATACAATGAACCCTTACGATCATATAGATATCACAAAATGGTTTCTAACTTGTTCAGTTGCGGAGAAATAGGCAATTTTCAACAGGTCACTTTTTAAGGTTTTTTGTCAATAAAAGTGTCAATTATTATTCGATTTTCATGAAATTTTCACTGTGTGATACATAATGCCATTTACGATTTCATACAAGTAATTTAAGATTTTCATTATCACCGGAAGTAACGTCATTTTGGCAAAAACTGTATTTTTAGCCTTCAAAACAGATATTTTATTCAAATGAATCAGATTTGTAATGTTTTTAAAATTAAGATATTTGATTCCAATCAACAAATAGAATGAACTCATTCGATCATACAGATACCTCAAAATGGTTTCTAACTTGTACGGTTGCAGAGAAATAGGCGATTTTCTACAAGTCATTTTTCAAGGTTTTTGGTCTATAAAGGTGGCAATTATTATAGGATTTACATAAAATTTTCACCATGTGATGATGCTATTTCTGATTTCATAAACCAATTTAACATTTTCATTATCACCGGAAGTAATGTAATTTTGACAGGATCACTGACATGTAGCAAATGAATTGATTGCTGGATTTGGTTGTTTCTGCGTCCATTTTATTTTATGTGTGCAATGCTTATGTGGAAACCTGTTTAACGGTTTCATTGGTACCGGAAGTGACATAAGTTCTAGGGTAACGTGGCACCGGTGAAACCCGTCATTACTGCTTCGCAGTTCTAGTTCTTATTATTATTATTATTCTTCTTTTGTTTTGAGTAGATCTCAGCAACTGATTGTCGGATCGTTACGATTTCTTCGGTTTTATCGGAAAAGTGGGTGTGACTTAGAGGATAAAGCTATTTTGAACGTTCTGCGACAATGCGAAATGTCCGAAATCACCGAAGCTATCGTTTTTAGAAATATTGCAGTAATTTTAACAATAATCATTGGATTTTAACTTTCGATGCATTTTGGCATAGCCGGAGACGGGGCACATAGCTACGCTACTTTTGATTTTTGATTTTCGGCAAATCTTCGCAGATATTAGGCGCTAAATTTAGAAAATTTAAATTTTTACAAAAAACTTTTTTATTTATGAATATTTTTTAGTCGTGTTTTACACAAATATAACGAGTCCTCTGACTTGGGCAAAAATGTGAAATTTTTTTGTCTCGGTAATTTTCCTTGGCCCCCATTGGCTAATTCAGTTTTTCAGTCCTAGATTAATTATTTATTGTTCGATTTGTATAAAACAAAGTTCATATGTCCGTTGTCTCAATTGTCATTTCTTTTGTTACCAATAGTGTTATCTGTCGGCACCGGAAGTGGCGTAAATTGACAAAAAACTACAATTTTGACAGTTAGGTACCATTTTTCGAAAGCAAATATTATTTTTTTCAAATCTGGTATAACTGAAATTGTGCGCCCTTTAAAGGCGCACAAAATGTTTGGACCATTTTTTTTAATTTCGATTCCGTTTTCGGGCTATTTCGATTAAAAGGTGAAAAAAGGTGTAAAATTAAGCTATTTACAACCCATTCAGCGTTTTCATATTTTAAAATATTACTTCGTAACTTTCATAAACTCGTAGCAATAATCTATACGGAGAGAATGTATGTGAAAATTAATTTGTAATATGCGCAGTTGCCGAGAAATGGGCAATTTTGCATGAGTCACTTTTTACGCTAGTTTGCCTGTAAAAGAGTCAATTATTATTCGATTTTCATAAAAGTGACACCATTTGATGTGTAATGTCAATTTTAACTAGGTCAAACCAATTTAACATTTTCAATATCACCGGAAATGACGTAATTTGGGCAAAAATTGTATTTATAGCCTTCGAAACCAGTAATTTATTCAAATGAGTCATATTTGTTATTTGTTTAAAATTTTGATATTTGATTCAAATCAACTAATACAATGAACCCTTACGATCATATAGATATCACAAAATGGTTTCTAACTTGTTCAGTTGCGGAGAAATAGGCAATTTTCAACAGGTCACTTTTTAAGGTTTTTTTGTCAAAAAAAGTGTCAATTATTATTCGATTTTCATGAAATTTTCACTGTGTGATACATAATGCCATTTACGATATCATGCAAGTAATTTAAGATTTTCATTATCACCGGAAGTAACGTCATTTTGGCAAAAACTGTATTTTTAGCCTTCAAAACAGATATTTTATTCAAATGAATCAGATTTGTAATGTTTTTAAAATTATGATATTTGATTCCAATCAACAAATAGAATGAACTCATTCGATCATACAGATACCTCAAAATGGTTTCTAACTTGTACGGTTGCAGAGAAATAGGCGATTTTCTACAAGTCATTTTTCAAGGTTTTTGGTCTATAAAGGTGGCAATTATTATAGGATTTACATAAAATTTTCAACATGTGATGATGCTATTTCTGATTTCATAAACCAATTTAACATTTTCATTATCACCGGAAGTAATGTAATTTTGACAGGATCACTGACATGTAGCAAATGAATTGATTGCTGGATTTGGTTGTTTCTGCGTCCATTTTATTTCATGTGTGCAATGCTTATGTGGAAACCTGTTTAACGGTTTCATTGGTACCGGAAGTGACATAAGTTCAAGGGTAACGTGGCACCGGTGAAACCCGTCATTACTGCTTCGCAGTTCTAGTTAGGGTTTCACACTGCGTAGCTTGTGTGAAACACTATTGTTTTTGTTAAAATTATTATTAGGGTTTCACACTGCGTAGCTTGTGTGAAACACTATTGTTTTTGTTAAAATTATTATTCTTATTATTATTATTAGGGTTTCACACTGCGTAGCTTGTGTGAAACACTATTGTTTTTGTTAAAATTATTATTCTTATTATTATTATTATTCTTCTTTTGTTTTGAGTAGATCTCAGCAACTGATTGTCGGATCGTTACGATTTCTTCGGTTTTATCGGAAAAGTGGGTGTGACTTAGAGGATAAAGCTATTTTGAACGTTCTGCGACAATGCGAAATGTCCGAAATCACCGAAGCTATCGTTTTTAGAAATATTGCAGTAATTTTAACAATAATCATTGGATTTTAACTTTCGATGCATTTTGGCATAGCCGGAGACGGGGCACATAGCTACGCTACTTTTGATTTTTGATTTTCGGCAAATCTTCGCAGATATTAGGCGCTAAATTTAGAAAATTTAAATTTTTACAAAAAACTTTTTTATTTATGAATATTTTTTAATCGTGTTTTACACAAATATAACGAGTCCTCTGACTTGGGCAAAAATGTGAAAATTTTTTGTCTCGGTAATTTTCCTTGGCCCCCATTGGCTAATTCAGTTTTTCAGTCCTAGATTAATTATTTATTGTTCGATTTGTATAAAACAAAGTTCATATGCCCCGTTGTCTCAATTGTCATTTTTTTTGTTACCAATAGTGTTATCTGTCGGCACCGGAAGTGGCGTAAATTGACAAAAAACTACAATTTTGACAGTTAGGTACCATTTTTCGAAAGCAAATATTATTTTTTTCAAATCTGGTATAACTGAAATTGTGCGCCCTTTAAAGGCGCACAAAATGTTGGGACCATTTTTTTTAATTTCGATTCCGTTTTCGGGCTATTTCGATTAAAAGGTGAAAAAAGGTGTAAAATTAAGCTATTTACAACCCATCCAGCGTTTTCATATTTTAAAATATTACTTCGTAACTTTCATAAACTCGTAGCAATAATCTATACGGAGAGAATGTATGTGAAAATTAATTTGTAATATGCGCAGTTGCCGAGAAATGGGCAATTTTGCATGAGTCACTTTTTACGCTAGTTTGCCTGTAAAAGAGTCAATTATTATTCGATTTTCATAAAAGTGACACCATTTGATGTGTAATGTCAATTTTAACTAGGTCAAACCAATTTAACATTTTCAATATCACCGGAAATGACGTAATTTGGGCAAAAATTGTATTTATAGCCTTCGAAACCAGTAATTTATTCAAATGAGTCATATTTGTTATTTGTTTAAAATTTTGATATTTGATTCAAATCAACTAATACAATGAACCCTTACGATCATATAGGTATCACAAAATGGTTTCTAACTTGTTCAGTTGCGGAGAAATAGGCAATTTTCAACAGGTCACTTTTTAAGGTTTTTTTGTCAATAAAAGTGTCAATTATTATTCGATTTTCATGAAATTTTCACTGTGTGATACATAATGCCATTTACGATATCATACAAGTAATTTAAGATTTTCATTATCACCGGAAGTAACGTCATTTTGGCAAAAACTGTATTTTTAGCCTTCAAAACAGATATTTTATTCAAATGAATCAGATTTGTAATGTTTTTAAAATTATGATATTTGATTCCAATCAACAAATAGAATGAACTCATTCGATCATACAGATACCTCAAAATGGTTTCTAACTTGTACGGTTGCAGAGAAATAGGCGATTTTCTACAAGTCATTTTTCAAGGTTTTTGGTCTATAAAGGTGGCAATTATTATAGGATTTACATAAAATTTTCAACATGTGATGATGCTATTTCTGATTTCATAAACCAATTTAACATTTTCATTATCACCGGAAGTAATGTAATTTTGACAGGATCACTGACATGTAGCAAATGAATTGATTGCTGGATTTGGTTGTTTCTGCGTCCATTTTATTTCATGTGTGCAATGCTTATGTGGAAACCTGTTTAACGGTTTCATTGGTACCGGAAGTGACATAAGTTCAAGGGTAACGTGGCACCGGTGAAACCCGTCATTACTGCTTCGCAGTTCTAGTTCTTCTTTTGTTTTGAGTAGATCTCAGCAACTGATTGTCGGATCGTTACGATTTCTTCGGTTTTATCGGAAAAGTGGGTGTGACTTAGAGGATAAAGCTATTTTGAACGTTCTGCGACAATGCGAAATGTCCGAAATCACCGAAGCTATCGTTTTTAGAAATATTGCAGTAATTTTAACAATAATCATTGGATTTTAACTTTCGATGCATTTTGGCATAGCCGGAGACGGGGCACATAGCTACGCTACTTTTGATTTTTGATTTTCGGCAAATCTTCGCAGATATTAGGCGCTAAATTTAGAAAATTTAAATTTTTACAAAAAACTTTTTTATTTATAAATATTTTTTAATCGTGTTTTACACAAATATAACGAGTCCTCTGACTTGGGCAAAAATGTGAAAATTTTTTGTCTCGGTAATTTTCCTTGGCCCCCATTGGCTAATTCAGTTTTTCAGTCCTAGATTAATTATTTATTGTTCGATTTGTATAAAACAAAGTTCATATGCCCCGTTGTCTCAATTGTCATTTTTTTTGTTACCAATAGTGTTATCTGTCGGCACCGGAAGTGGCGTAAATTGACAAAAAACTACAATTTTGACAGTTAGGTACCATTTTTCGAAAGCAAATATTATTTTTTTCAAATCTGGTATAACTGAAATTGTGCGCCCTTTAAAGGCGCACAAAATGTTGGGACCATTTTTTTTAATTTCGATTCCGTTTTCGGGCTATTTCGATTAAAAGGTGAAAAAAGGTGTAAAATTAAGCTATTTACAACCCATTCAGCGTTTTCATATTTTAAAATATTACTTCGTAACTTTCATAAACTCGTAGCAATAATCTATACGGAGAGAATGTATGTGAAAATTAATTTGTAATATGCGCAGTTGCCGAGAAATGGGCAATTTTGCATGAGTCACTTTTTACGCTAGTTTGCCTGTAAAAGAGTCAATTATTATTCGATTTTCATAAAAGTGACACCATTTGATGTGTAATGTCAATTTTAACTAGGTCAAACCAATTTAACATTTTCAATATCACCGGAAATGACGTAATTTGGGCAAAAATTGTATTTATAGCCTTCGAAACCAGTAATTTATTCAAATGAGTCATATTTGTTATTTGTTTAAAATTTTGATATTTGATTCAAATCAACTAATACAATGAACCCTTACGATCATATAGATATCACAAAATGGTTTCTAACTTGTTCAGTTGCGGAGAAATAGGCAATTTTCAACAGGTCACTTTTTAAGGTTTTTTTGTCAAAAAAAGTGTCAATTATTATTCGATTTTCATGAAATTTTCACTGTGTGATACATAATGCCATTTACGATATCATACAAGTAATTTAAGATTTTCATTATCACCGGAAGTAACGTCATTTTGGCAAAAACTGTATTTTTAGCCTTCAAAACAGATATTTTATTCAAATGAATCAGATTTGTAATGTTTTTAAAATTATGATATTTGATTCCAATCAACAAATAGAATGAACTCATTCGATCATACAGATACCTCAAAATGGTTTCTAACTTGTACGGTTGCAGAGAAATAGGCGATTTTCTACAAGTCATTTTTCAAGGTTTTTGGTCTATAAAGGTGGCAATTATTATAGGATTTACATAAAATTTTCAACATGTGATGATGCTATTTCTGATTTCATAAACCAATTTAACATTTTCATTATCACCGGAAGTAATGTAATTTTGACAGGATCACTGACATGTAGCAAATGAATTGATTGCTGGATTTGGTTGTTTCTGCGTCCATTTTATTTCATGTGTGCAATGCTTATGTGGAAACCTGTTTAACGGTTTCATTGGTACCGGAAGTGACATAAGTTCAAGGGTAACGTGGCACCGGTGAAACCCGTCATTACTGCTTCGCAGTTCTAGTTAGGGTTTCACACTGCGTAGCTTGTGTGAAACACTATTGTTTTTGTTAAAATTATTAGGGTTTCACACTGCGTAGCTTGTGTGAAACACTATTGTTTTTGTTAAAATTATTATTCTTATTATTATTATTATTCTTCTTTTGTTTTGAGTAGATCTCAGCAACTGATTGTCGGATCGTTACGATTTCTTCAGTTTTACTGAAAAAGTGGGTGTGACTTAGAGGATAAAGCTATTTTGAACGTTCTGCGACAATGCGAAATGTCCGAAATCACCGAAGCTATCGTTTTTAGAAATATTGCAGTAATTTTAACAATAATCATTGGATTTTAACTTTCGATGCATTTTGGCATAGCCGGAGACGGGGCACATAGCTACGCTACTTTTGATTTTTGATTTTCGGCAAATCTTCGCAGATATTAGGCGCTAAATTTAGAAAATTTAAATTTTTACAAAAAACTTTTTTATTTATGAATATTTTTTAGTCGTGTTTTACACAAATATAACGAGTCCTCTGACTTGGGCAAAAATGTGAAAAAATTTTGTCTCGGTAATTTTCCTTGGCCCCCATTGGCTAATTCAGTTTTTCAGTCCTAGATTAATTATTTATTGTTCGATTTGTATAAAACAAAGTTCATATGCTCCGTTGTCTCAATTGTCATTTTTTTTGTTACCAATAGTGTTATCTGTCGGCACCGGAAGTGGCGTAAATTGACAAAAAACTACAATTTTGACAGTTAGGTACCATTTTTCGAAAGCAAATATTATTTTTTTCAAATCTGGTATAACTGAAATTGTGCGCCCTTTAAAGGCGCACAAAATGTTGGAACCAGTTTTTTTAATTTCGATTCCGTTTTCGGGCTATTTCGATTAAAAGGTGAAAAAAGGTGTAAAATTAAGCTATTTACAACCCATCCAGCGTTTTCATATTTTAAAATATTACTTCGTAACTTTCATAAACTCGTAGCAATAATCTATACGGAGAGAATGTATGTGAAAATTAATTTGTAATATGCGCAGTTGCCGAGAAATGGGCAATTTTGCATGAGTCACTTTTTACGCTAGTTTGCCTGTAAAAGAGTCAATTATTATTCGATTTTCATAAAAGTGACACCATTTGATGTGTAATGTCAATTTTAACTAGGTCAAACCAATTTAACATTTTCAATATCATCGGAAATGACGTAATTTGGGCAAAAATTGTATTTATAGCCTTCGAAACCAGTAATTTATTCAAATGAGTCATATTTGTTATTTGTTTAAAATTTTGATATTTGATTCAAATGAACTAATACAATGAACCCTTACGATCATATAGATATCACAAAATGGTTTCTAACTTGTTCAGTTGCGGAGAAATAGGCAATTTTCAACAGGTCACTTTTTAAGGTTTTTTGTCAATAAAAGTGTCAATTATTATTCGATTTTCATGAAATTTTCATTGTGTGATACCTAATGCCATTTACGATTTCATACAAGTAATTTAAGATTTTCATTATCACCGGAAGTAACGTCATTTTGGCAAAAACTGTATTTTTAGCCTTCAAAACAGATATTTTATTCAAATGAATCAGATTTGTAATGTTTTTAAAATTATGATATTTGATTCCAATCAACAAATAGAATGAACTCATTCGATCATACAGATACCTCAAAATGGTTTCTAACTTGTACGGTTGCAGAGAAATAGGCGATTTTCTACAAGTCATTTTTCAAGGTTTTTGGTCTATAAAGTTGGCAACTATTATAGGATTTACATAAAATTTTCACCATGTGATGATGCTATTTCTGATTTCATAAACCAATTTAACATTTTCATTATCACCGGAAGTAATGTAATTTTGGTACCGGAAGTGACATAAGTTCAAGGGTAACGTGGCACCGGTGAAACCCGTCATTACTGCTTCGCAGTTCTAGTTATTAGGGTTTCACACTGCGTAGCTTGTGTGAAACACTATTGTTTTTGTTAAAATTATTATTCTTATTATTATTATTCTTCTTTTGTTTTGAGTAGATCTCAGCAACTGATTGTCGGATCGTTACGATTTCTTCAGTTTTACTGAAAAAGTGGGTGTGACTTAGAGGATAAAGCTATTTTGAACGTTCTGCGACAATGCGAAATGTCCGAAATCACCGAAGCTATCGTTTTTAGAAATATTGCAGTAATTTTAACAATAATCATTGGATTTTAACTTTCGATGCATTTTGGCATAGCCGGAGACGGGGCACATAGCTACGCTACTTTTGATTTTTGATTTTCGGCAAATCTTCGCAGATATTAGGCGCTAAATTTAGAAAATTTAAATTTTTACAAAAAACTTTTTTATTTATGAATATTTTTTAATCGTGTTTTACACAAATATAACGAGTCCTCTGACTTGGGCAAAAATGTGAAAAATTTTTGTCTCGGTAATTTTCCTTGGCCCCAATTGGCTAATTCAGTTTTTCAGTCCTAGATTAATTATTTATTGTTCGATTTGTATAAAACAAAGTTCATATGCTCCGTTGTCTCAATTGTCATTTTTTTTGTTACCAATAGTGTTATCTGTCGGCACCGGAAGTGGCGTAAATTGACAAAAAACTACAATTTTGACAGTTAGGTACCATTTTTCGAAAGCAAATATTATTTTTTTCAAATCTGGTATAACTGAAATTGTGCGCCCTTTAAAGGCGCACAAAATGTTGGAACCAGTTTTTTTAATTTCGATTCCGTTTTCGGGCTATTTCGATTAAAAGGTGAAAAAAGGTGTAAAATTAAGCTATTTACAACCCATCCAGCGTTTTCATATTTTAAAATATTACTTCGTAACTTTCATAAACTCGTAGCAATAATCTATACGGAGAGAATGTATGTGAAAATTAATTTGTAATATGCGCAGTTGCCGAGAAATGGGCAATTTTGCATGAGTCACTTTTTACGCTAGTTTGCCTGTAAAAGAGTCAATTATTATTCGATTTTCATAAAAGTGACACCATTTGATGTGTAATGTCAATTTTAACTAGGTCAAACCAATTTAACATTTTCAATATCACCGGAAATGACGTAATTTGGGCAAAAATTGTATTTATAGCCTTCGAAACCAGTAATTTATTCAAATGAGTCATATTTGTTATTTGTTTAAAATTTTGATATTTGATTCAAATGAACTAATACAATGAACCCTTACGATCATATAGATATCACAAAATGGTTTCTAACTTGTTCAGTTGCGGAGAAATAGGCAATTTTCAACAGGTCACTTTTTAAGGTTTTTTGTCAATAAAAGTGTCAATTATTATTCGATTTTCATGAAATTTTCATTGTGTGATACCTAATGCCATTTACGATTTCATACAAGTAATTTAAGATTTTCATTATCACCGGAAGTAACGTCATTTTGGCAAAAACTGTATTTTTAGCCTTCAAAACAGATATTTTATTCAAATGAATCAGATTTGTAATGTTTTTAAAATTATGATATTTGATTCCAATCAACAAATAGAATGAACTCATTCGATCATACAGATACCTCAAAATGGTTTCTAACTTGTACGGTTGCAGAGAAATAGGCGATTTTCTACAAGTCATTTTTCAAGGTTTTTGGTCTATAAAGGTGGCAACTATTATAGGATTTACATAAAATTTTCACCATGTGATGATGCTATTTCTGATTTCATAAACCAATTTAACATTTTCATTATCACCGGAAGTAATGTAATTTTGGTACCGGAAGTGACATAAGTTCAAGGGTAACGTGGCACCGGTGAAACCCGTCATTACTGCTTCGCAGTTCTAGTTCTTATTATTATTATTATTTAGGGTTTCACACTGCGAAGCTTGTGTGAAACACTATTGTTTTTGTTAAAATTATTATTCTTATTATTATTATTATTCTTCTTTTGTTTTGAGTAGATCTCAGCAACTACTTGTCGCATCGTTACGATTTCTTCGGTTTTACTGGGAAAGTGGGTGTGACTTAGAGGATAAAGCTATTTTGAACGTTCTGCGACAATGCGAAATGTCCGAAATCACCGAAGTTATCGTTTTTACAAATATTGCGGTAATTTTAACAATAATCATGGGATTTTAACTTTCGATACATTTTGGCATAGCTGGAGACAGGGCACATAGCTGCGCTACTTTTGATTTTTGATTTTCGGCAAATCTTCGCAGATATTAGGCGCTAAATTTAGAAAATTTAAATTTTTACAAAAAACTTTTTTATTTATGAATATTTTTTAGTCCTGTTTTACACAAATATAACGAGCCCTCTGACTTGGGCAAAAATGTGAAAATTTTTTGTCTCGGTAATTTTCCTTGGCCCCCATTGGCTAATTCAGTTTTTCAGTCCTAGATTAATTATTTATTGTTCGATTTGTATAAAACAAAGTTCATATGCTCCGTTGTCTCAATTGTCATTTTTTTTGTTACCAATAGTGTTATCTGTCGGCACCGGAAGTGGCGTAAATTGACAAAAAACTACAATTTTGACAGTTAGGTACCATTTTTCGAAAGCAAATATTATTGTTTTCAAATCTGGTATAACTGAAATTGTGCGCCCTTTAAAGGCGCACAAAATGTTGGGACCAGTTTTTTTAATTTCGATTCCGTTTTCGGGCTATTTCGATTAAAAGGTGAAAAAAGGTGTAAAATTAAGCTATTTACAACCCATCCAGCGTTTTCATATTTTAAAATATTACTTCGTAACTTTCATAAACTCGTAGCAATAATCTATACGGAGAGAATGTATGTGAAAATTAATTTGTAATATGCGCAGTTGCCGAGAAATGGGCAATTTTGCATGTGTCACTTTTTACGCTAGTTTGCCTGTAAAAGAGTCAATTATTATTCGATTTTCATAAAAGTGACACCATTTGATGTGTAATGTCAATTTTAACTAGGTCAAACCAAATTAACCCTTTCAATATCACCGGAAATGACGTAATTTGGGCAAAAATTGTATTTATAGCCTTCGAAACCAGTAATTTATTCAAATGAGTCATATTTGTTATTTGTTTAAAATTTTGATATTTGATTCAAATCAACTAATACAATGACCCCTTACGATCATATAGATATCACAAAATGGTTTCTAACTTGTTCAGTTGCGGAGAAATAAGCAATTTTCAACAGGTCACTTTTTAAGGTTTTTTGTCAATAAAAGTCTCAATTATTATTCGATTTTCATGAAATTTTCACTGTGTGATACATAATGCCATTTACGATTTCATACAAGTAATTTCAGATTTTCATTATCACCGGAAGTAACGTCATTTTGGCAAAAACTGTATTTTTAGCCTTCAAAACAGATATTTTATTCAAATGAATCAGATTTGTAATGTTTTTAAAATTATGATATTTGATTCCAATCAACAAATAGAATGAACTCCTTCGATCATACAGATACCTCAAAATGGTTTCTAACTTGTACGGTTGCAGAGAAATAGGCGATTTTCTACAAGTCATTTTTCAAGGTTTTTGGTCTATAAAGGTGGCAATTATTATAGGATTTACATAAAATTTTCACCATGTGATCATGCTATTTCTGATTTCATAAACCAATTTAACATTTTCATTATCACCGGAAGTAATGTAATTTTGACAGGATCACTGACATGTAGCAAATGAATTGATTGCTGGATTTGGTTGTTTCTGCGTCCATTTTATTTCATGTGTGCAATGCTTATGTGGAAACCTGTTTAACGGTTTCATTGGTACCGGAAGTGACATAAGTTCAAGGGTAACGTGGCACCGGTGAAACCCGTCATTACTGCTTCGCAGTTCTAGTCTTCTTTTGTTTTGAGTAGATCTCAGCAACTGATTGTCGGATCGTTACGATTTCTTCAGTTTTACTGAAAAAGTGGGTGTGACTTAGAGGATAAAGCTATTTTGAACGTTCTGCGACAATGCGAAATGTCCGAAATCACCGAAGCTATCGTTTTTAGAAATATTGCAGTAATTTTAACAATAATCATTGGATTTTAACTTTCGATGCATTTTGGCATAGCCGGAGACGGGGCACATAGCTACGCTACTTTTGATTTTTGATTTTCGGCAAATCTTCGCAGATATTAGGCGCTAAATTTAGAAAATTTAAATTTTTACAAAAAACTTTTTTATTTATGAATATTTTTTAGTCGTGTTTTACACAAATATAACGAGTCCTCTGACTTGGGCAAAAATGTGAAAAATTTTTGTCTCGGTAATTTTCCTTGGCCCCAATTGGCTAATTCAGTTTTTCAGTCCTAGATTAATTATTTATTGTTCGATTTGTATAAAACAAAGTTCATATGCTCCGTTGTCTCAATTGTCATTTTTTTTGTTACCAATAGTGTTATCTGTCGGCACCGGAAGTGGCGTAAATTGACAAAAAACTACAATTTTGACAGTTAGGTACCATTTTTCGAAAGCAAATATTATTTTTTTCAAATCTGGTATAACTGAAATTGTGCGCCCTTTAAAGGCGCACAAAATGTTGGAACCAGTTTTTTTAATTTCGATTCCGTTTTCGGGCTATTTCGATTAAAAGGTGAAAAAAGGTGTAAAATTAAGCTATTTACAACCCATCCAGCGTTTTCATATTTTAAAATATTACTTCGTAACTTTCATAAACTCGTAGCAATAATCTATACGGAGAGAATGTATGTGAAAATTAATTTGTAATATGCGCAGTTGCCGAGAAATGGGCAATTTTGCATGAGTCACTTTTTACGCTAGTTTGCCTGTAAAAGAGTCAATTATTATTCGATTTTCATAAAAGTGACACCATTTGATGTGTAATGTCAATTTTAAATAGGTCAAACCAATTTAACATTTTCAATATCACCGGAAATGACGTAATTTGGGCAAAAATTGTATTTATAGCCTTCGAAACCAGTAATTTATTCAAATGAGTCATATTTGTTATTTGTTTAAAATTTTGATATTTGATTCAAATGAACTAATACAATGAACCCTTACGATCATATAGATATCACAAAATGGTTTCTAACTTGTTCAGTTGCGGAGAAATAAGCAATTTTCAACAGGTCACTTTTTAAGGTTTTTTGTCAATAAAAGTGTCAATTATTATTCGATTTTCATGAAATTTTCATTGTGTGATACCTAATGCCATTTACGATTTCATACAAGTAATTTAAGATTTTCATTATCACCGGAAGTAACGTCATTTTGGCAAAAACTGTATTTTTAGCCTTCAAAACAGATATTTTATTCAAATGAATCAGATTTGTAATGTTTTTAAAATTATGATATTTGATTCCAATCAACAAATAGAATGAACTCATTCGATCATACAGATACCTCAAAATGGTTTCTAACTTGTACGGTTGCAGAGAAATAGGCGATTTTCTACAAGTCATTTTTCAAGGTTTTTGGTCTATAAAGGTGGCAACTATTATAGGATTTACATAAAATTTTCACCATGTGATGATGCTATTTCTGATTTCATAAACCAATTTAACATTTTCATTATCACCGGAAGTAATGTAATTTTGGTACCGGAAGTGACATAAGTTCAAGGGTAACGTGGCACCGGTGAAACCCGTCATTACTGCTTCGCAGTTCTAGTTAAAATGTGTTCTTTTGAAATGGATGTCATAAGAAACAACCTGATTGAGAATATTTGTTTTGCAGGTGCATTTTTGAAATTAACCCAGATAACGCACAGAAATCATGAAAAAGAGGAAGACTCGAGTGTGCCAAAAAGTGATATAACTAATCACTAAACTGTCAAACTTTAAATGAATGAAGTACAGTTACAACAATAGCAACAATATACCGGTACTGTGAGAAGGTATACGACGGTATAGATGCCACATTTTGGTTCAAGGTGCTTTAAGACCACGGTTTGGTTAACATGGTACAGATATTTTAACTGTCTATTTTCATCCGATGCAGAATACTCCCCTGTAGTTCATGTGACAAGAAGGAGAAAAGATGGCTTTCGGCAATGAAACATGTGTCCCGCTGAAAGTACATAGCCCTCCGGCGAACCACAAATCACGGATATAGGAACATTTTGAATCAAAAACGTCAGATGGAAAAGCAGTGGCTAGAGAGCTGGAAACACGTCCAAGAAGAAATACTGTGATATGTATCGTTGCAACCTATGATGCAATAATGTTCATGTATGCAAACTTTAGGGATAGGCCTATTGAGTTTATGGTTAGTTTTTATACACCAGCACATAGTGTGTATAAAATAGGTGATAAGGGACCGAGCCACAACCCTTTTATGAGTGATACTTTGTAAATGAGACTTTAAACGCACTGCAAGAAATCTTTTTAATGAATCTTCTTAATTAAACTTGATCTTCTTATTGTACTTTTGATAAGATGTCCGTTTACTTTAATGGAAAAATCTTTTGGTCATTTAATTTGTCCATCAACAATTTGGTACATTTGTAAAATTATCCTCAGTTCATTTTGTCTCTAAATATGCGGCCGTGTTGCATAAACATTAAAAATGTGTAACTCTCATCTACACATTTCATTTTGGGACTGGTTCATTAACTTTTTCAGTAGTCGAGTTCCATCTAAATTTTTATCTACGAGACTGAATCAATTTATGCCATTCTCACTAAGGAATGTACATGCTTAGGCAGAGTTATTGTGCAAAATTTAATGATATACATTTTCAAACAGAGATTAAGCTAATCATTGAAACAAGCTGTACATTTAAGGTGGAATAATAGGAATTCTGCATTGATGCTGTTCTTGTTTTAAAGTCATGATACTTTTGGGGTTCAATAATTGTTAGATTTTAAATTGTTCATTTAAACATTTAGAATGCAAATTCATTAATTCCAAAAATTTGAATGATTTCATTCGATCATGTTTTACTGTTATAATTTACTTTCATGTTGTTGATGTTTTAAATAATAGATTTGAGGTAAATATTACAACACCTTGGTTAAGATTTTAGAAAAAGATTTGAGGATAATTCTATTGTAACACACTGATTATATATTTGTAGAATAGATTCAGAATGTTGTTGTTCTACTATAAAAAAAATTCATTTGAATATTATAATGTAAATGTTACATGTACAAGAATTTGAATGGATAATTTCATTATTGTTAAATTTATATTTTGTTGCTAGCCATTATTTGATACATCCATGGAAATTTTCATATACATTTTTTAATTGCTGGGAATTTTTGTTTGCTTGTCTTGTGAGAACTTGATAAATATTTTGGAGAGTTATTTCCCTTGTTAATAGGGCAACAAATTCTCTTTTTTTTTTTAAAGTCGTCACTATTCCATGTACAAATGTTCATTATTATTAATGAAGAATTATGAAAGGAGCTTTGTTTTTGTTGAAATATACCACCAAACTGCTTGACAGCCAAAGAATATGTTAGATCTCTAAACATTCTCCATATTGTAATATCAAATCTGCTCTTGATCCAATGTGTTAAAAATATGAATTTGTGGTTGACAGGTTTTTTTTTTTTAAGGCAGTTGTTAGCTTTACTTACTGACAGTAATCTCCAATTTCCAGTATTTTCAGGTCTTTTATTATATCTTAAACTATCATGTAAAAGCATTTTTGAGGAATTAATTGTATCTTATATTGTTTTGAATAATTAAATTCTGTTTTAAATCTTAAGTAAATGTCTTTTTGATGCTTATCATACCATAAGTTTTTTACAGCTGTAAAACATTTTCCGTAAAATTTACGAACAAATGGCTGGCAGCTAGGTTGCCAATCTTTGGACGTAATTTTTACGACATGTTCGTAAAAATATATTTACGGTGTGTCGTAATTTTTACGTACATTGGTTGGCAACCTAGCTGCCAGCCATTTGTCCGTAAATTTTACGGAAAAAGTTTTACAGTGTAGATGCTGTTTCAGTTCGGTGTATTCGGTTGGACATTTCATAAACAATCCTTTAGTTTGTATATCCTATTAGTCATCCACTACAATTTGAAATCTAATTAAAACTAGTTAAAACATTTATTTTCTCGTTGAAAGTAAAAACGCCTACTTAATTTATGCCATATATTGGCTGCAGTCCAAACCTCTCCATCCGTATACTTTACTCTACAAGTTTGTATTTCCTGAACTTCGCCGATACAGCAAACATATGGCTTAATAATAATGTATCTGTTCCACAATTCTAAGAAATTCAAATGTGAATTTATTCTGCATCCAACAAGACCGGACATAAGAAAACAAATAGAGTAGTAACTATTACGTAAAAAAACTTCTAGGAAATTTAAAAATTAATTTATAATAATTCAAAGATAATCCAATATATGCGTCTATGCACATATTTCCGAAAGTGGGTTAGAAGGCGAAGATATACAACAATGATCCTAATCTCCGGGAATATTATGAAAGAGCTCTGAAACATCCGTTGGGCTCCTAATCACGTGCCTGCTCTGCCATCCGTTGGGAGTCATCTCTTCAATAGCATGACCCGTATCTTAGTGATTGAAAGTTGAGTAAATTATTAATTCGAGTCTGAGGATGCTTAGTGAACTCGGGGCTGTTTATATCAAGGGACAAGCCATTCCAAGGCCCATATTCATAAACCACTGAACTGTTCATATAAAATTACAACATATTATGGACTTATTAATTCTCTCCTCAATGACTTCAATGTTAAATCCTTAACATTTTTGGCCCGTGACACTATTTTAAAGATCTATTAAACTATTAAATTAACTATTAAAATCTTTATAGTCACAAGGAGCCCGACATGTCACAATCGTGTAACAAAAATATTGAAGGAGGTTCGCCGTTTCAAATTTTTTCTATGCCTGGACACTATAATCCATACGTACACGATTTTCTTAATTCATATCATTTATTTCATTATACCTCAAAATCATGACCAAAGCCTGAGATTTCCCATGAAACGGCGAATTGAGACACTCGAGTTATTATAGAAATACCCCCTCCCCCTCCCCTACCTCATTCCCCACAACTTACCTTGTTCTAGTAATGATGATAATGAAAGTTTGACTTGTATTTATATAAGTATAAAACAGGATTAAACAAAACTAAGTAATGTAGGTTAAAATAGTGTTAAAACCTAATTTATGATTCACCTTAATGAAAAAAACCTTCTTTATTAAAATATATAAACTTATTGATCACAAGATCAATCAGCAACGGTAATCTGTACATCACTGGTCTTTATTCTAAAATGTAGATTGTCATGTCATGACTGTATTTACAGTAAAGTTGCACTTATTCTATTTTTCAATTATCATATAATAAAAGACAAAAAAACAAAAACAAAACAAAACAAAAACGGGTGACGATGTCATTAGATACATCAATGATTCTGAATCAGAAATACATTATTGACAACGGGTCACCTCTTATAAACGACGTACGCCTATATTGTTTTCCATTATCATAAAATAAAGACTAATGAGAGTGGGTGGCAATCTCATTGGAAACTGGTGGTTTCTATGCAAGAGATGGACAGAGAACGATCATACATACAGATTCCCCTACGAGTCTTTTTACATATATAAAAATATCAACACAAGTCGATAAAATAAAAAAAAAACCCGAGGCTTTGCCGATTTTTTTTTTTTACTTTATCGACGAGTGTTGATATTTTTTTATATCAAAAGAGACGAGTAGGAGAATTTATTTATCACCTAGCCCTTCCTTACGCGCACAAATAAGTAAATATAATTCTTTGGTATAGATTTAAGTGTACTGAACCTGATTACATTACGGCTTAGTGATACATCATTGTTTGACAGCAAGTCACCCGTTGTAAAATCATATATATTGACCCGGTGTTTCCATTAAGGTTATGGGGAGTATTGTAATTGTTTATGGCAATTGAGAAATTTTCTCCATCAATATTACTGGATCAAAAATGTAGTTCCCTTTTAATTATCTACTGATTCGGGTACCAGGTTAAAGCAAATATCAAATACTAGGTGGTTATCATTTGAGGGACCCGTAACTGCATTACTCAGAAACTATTCCAGCTTAATAACTTTGTTATTAGAAGATAATTCTCCAAAATCTGTTGGTTTGCAGAAATCAATAACTTGTTTTAAATTTTTGTACATTACTCATTTTTTGTCAGATGTATTGCCAATACTCTGTAGATTGTCCAAATTCTAACAGAGAAGTGATATTGTTTTTTTCAAATGTAAATCCACTATTGGCTTCAACCATTTCTCAGCTACAGGGCATAGAATTAGGGAATTGCGGTATCAATGTTTTAAATTTATTGGACACAGTCCCAACAACAGTTAATATTGACACATTAGGAGGGGCACATTTTTTGTACAATGATCAAAAAATTAGGGATGGGAAAAAACAAAGGGGAGATGCTAGGGTGATAGGGATGCAATTTGTAAGCAATGTTGTTAATAATTTAGAATGTAGATTTGAGGAAAAGGGGATAGTGTTGTTTTAAATAAACTGTGTAGAATATTGCAAATTGTTATGTATAATTGTATTGTTTTATTGCCGTAAACATAAAGTTCATGAGCATTCACAATATGTATATATAAATAGATTGATGTAGATATGGATTATATTAGGTCATTAGGTTTTTTTTCTTCAAACAATTGATCTTGATGTTAATGACTTTGATCAGTGATTGTTTCTTTCAGGGGTTATTTAAAATATGTTGATTGTCCATTGGATAGCATTGATGATGTGTTGAAACTTGCCCTAAAAGAAAAATCAAATTTTGTTAATGTAAATAAAATTGCTAGCAGATTATTGTGTATACCGGTTGCAACCGTTGATTGTGAACGAGGTTTTAGTAGGCAAAATTTAATTAAAACAACGAGCAGAAACTGTTTTAAACCAAACACATTATCAAATTTGATGTCCATCACTTTAACTAAAAACCAACCGGATCTCCATAAATCATTTTTCAATTGGGCTAATGTGAAGCGAAGAAGGATTTTGTAAATTGTAAATATATGGTTGCTTAAGAATGTACAAGAAATAAAATTGTTTTATGCTATTACAATATGTATGTTTTTTTTTATCATATATTTTTGGCAGATGAAATATTCAAGTTGGCGGAAAAATAATATCATCATTGTTTTACATAAAAATTATAATCCATTTTGGCGGAAAAAAATTGAAAGCCAGTGTGAGCCCTGTCATATAGTAATCAGATTTTCAAAAAATGTAATATGGAAATCGGCGAAATGCCTAAAGTGGATTTCATAACTGTTGACTTAAAATATTAGCATGAAAAGTACCCAGATTAACTGACAAAAACTACAGTATTGTTTTATCATTAACGATAAATGCAGATCATCGACTACAGAACGCCGATAATCAATAGGGTTAATCTTCTTGCTTCACAACAAAATTGAACAAAAAGTCCGTTAAAAACTGTTGAAGGACGGACAGGCATGAAGAATACCAACTTAATTACGCCAAAAGTTATTGGTTGTGGTGAAACCCATTCATTTATCGATTGATAGTTTGTTTATCGTCAAAAAGCGATAGTTTAAAGGTAGATATTGGGCATTGAGATCTTAGTCCTTGACTGAAGCAATGGGGCGTAAAGTAGCCAAACAATTCTTGTCAAAGGACATCGATAGCAGGACAATGGGATCTTTAATGTTCTTCCATTTTTCTCCGTGTTACAGCCCAAATTTTTCATTCCATATAATGAAATGAAATGAAATGAAATGGGGTTTAACGTCCTACTGTTTTGCTCCGAACTGGGCTAATGAAGACGGGCATACGCCATACAGTGTGCTATGAGGGAAATTTTGCCCGGACAGCGGCACTACGGCCTACTCTTATATCGAATTCCAACTGTCAAGGGATCTTTAACGTGCACGCCAATGTGTACACGGGACCTCGGTTTTTCGTCCCATCCGAACGACTAGACAGTTGTCCTTGTCAGCCCCCCCGTCCATATAATGACCTTGACCAAGCGTGGCACACCAATGAGACGTTCAAATACATGTCTTATATTGTACATATTCAATAGAACGAGACTACAATAACTATACAAGCCGTTTTGTCACAAGCATAAAATTATGCATTCCGAACTAAATTGCAGAATAGTTTGGAACGGCCTAATAAACTTGTTCATTTCTTTATTAATACAATGCTATTCATAGAAAACTAATTCCTTTCAAATTATGAATATTTATGCAGATATTTTTCAATACTCTTGTTGACGTCTCTGTTCTGGATTATTTTCGTGACACCCTCCAGTTGAAAGGACAATAGTTTTCGACCACCAGGCCATATCTTATGTGTAGGATAAAGCACGAGACTGAGGTTATGCTGGGGAAAGAACGACTGAAGAAAATAACCCGAGAAATAGAAAAACCGAGACCGATAGGCCGAGGTTTTTCTTTTGAGGGTTTTTTTCTGAAGTCTTTCTTCCCCCAGCATAACCGAAGTCGAGGACTTTATCTTGCTTATAAACCGTTTATGTTTACATGTAAAATGAAAATATAAGTACGATACGAGTATAATGTGAAAAATTAAAATACGTATGTTCGGTTATACTTCAACACCAATATTACATTGGTGTAAATATATTGGCGGTATAAATATATTTTTTGATTTGTTAATAAAATGTAAAAAACATTTTGTTAAGCGTAGAAGGGCAATAATAACACCAATGATAAATCTAAATAGAATATTCACTGTGTCATGTCGTCTGCAATAATGTTAAATATACATCAAATTGTTGATTGGTTCGATTTTGTACGTGCAAATCACGACCTTTTCATTAGTTTGGCTGGCGTAAGCACTGTTCACAATCACACAATATTATTTGAATTGCGAATGGTTGCTTGATGCCTTTTACTAGGTTATTTCTTGATTTAAATCAAATTATTTGTTATAATATTTATGTCAATGTTTTCTGAAGAAGACGAAGAGTTGTTGTCGTTGACCCAGACTGTAATAGCTGGGTCCACCAAGAAAGAAGAGAATGAACATAAAACATACAGATTTGGTGGACCGGTGTCGGAGAAAGAAATAAACACGCGAATAGAAAGTTGTATTCCGAAATCTACAAAGTACAAACAATCCTGGGCCGTGGAATTAATATGTACATGGCAAGAAGAGCGATCCAATAGACCGGTTTTGGATAATCTACAACTGCCAGCAAATTGTTTATCAAAACGGGTACATGAAATGACACCAACAGAGTTAAACATTGTTTTGAAACATTTTTTGTTTGAGGCTAAAAAACGTGACGGCGGCGATTATCCGTCTTCGACACTTTATGATATTGTAGCAGCAGTGCAGTCATATATAAGATATACCGGAAAATCTGTTAATATATTTGAAGATCAAGAATTTGAAGAAACCAGAAAAGCTTTGGATACGTGTATGAAAGAGAAAGCAGCAATGGGGCTTGGAATTTCGAATAGACAGAGTGCAGAGATAATAACACTAGAGGAAGAAGAAAATCTATGGAAACGTGGTGTTTTGGGGAGTGATACACCGGCTGTTTTGCTTGACACAATCTTCTATCTTACTGGTAAGATTATCTTCTAAAAAGTAAAATTTAAAATAGAGGGTTAATACTCGAAAACGAATGATAATTTGCCTTTCGTGAAATTTTACATACATGTATATTGATTGTTCTGTATTTGAGACGAATCGATTCAAAATGAATGTTTTATTGGGGGAGGGGGGCGTTAGAGAAAAAGAAAAAAATTCAAAGGAGAACTAACTTTTGATAATCTTTTCAGGTCTGCATTTTTCACTAAGAGGGGGCAGGAACACAGATCATTAAGGCTATTTGATAATCCGCAGATAACCGGACCACATATGGATAGTAATGAGAAGAGGTACTTGTTGTACAAGGAGGAGGTATCCAAGACGAATAGCGGTGGGTTAAAGAGCCGCAAAAGTGGGCCAAAAATTATGCGAGCAAATGAAAATTCCGATAAGGAAAGGTGTTATGTCCATTTATTTGAAAAGTATAAATCACTTTGGTACGTAAACTGTATCATTAGACATAAAACAGATTCAAACTGTATTACTCAGCTATCGTAGCAATGATCTCTGTGTTAAAATTATATTTGGAATGTGTTTAACCAGCTCTATCACATATTTGATAATGACTGACACCAATATTGTCCTTTAAACTTTGGAGTTAGTTTTACACAGCGTAAGTTTGTTGTTATAACCAAAGGTAAACTCGTAATTGTTTGTAATGAATCCGGTGACCTATTTGATCATTTAATCAATGGATTTATACCCTTTTATGGATGTTTATTTGTTTTACAGATCATAACTAACTTCTGGTATATGGCTAGAGATGAAAAGATCTGGAAACACCCAGATATGTTTAAACCAGAGAGATACTTAGACGATGATGGCAAACTTTTATCTAGTGATCATCCTCTCAGACAAGCGTAAGTAACATCTCATTGTTGGTCCGTGGCAATTCTGGTGGTCATAGCGTTGTCTTTCGTTGAAAAGTTGCACATGTTATCGATAAGTTATTGTCCTTTTAATGATTTACTGACGCGGGGTGTTTATTTTAAGATATATTTAAAAAATTCGATGGTACTCATTAGATCAGGCATGGCCTTGAAGTTGGGGTTAAAGGCGCTTTAGATCATAATGATTATCATTGAGTCAAATAGTATGGTTTCCATTCCACACGTGATAAGGGGTATGGTCGCATGCCAAACCTAATGGGTTTTAGCCGGGGTTTCCGTCGACCCCCGCCAACACTGTTAAATTTATCTGTCTGTCTGTCTGTCTGTCACTTTCGGCGTGGACAGCAAAACAACAAGTGGAGATATGGTAACATGCCGAATCAACTATTTGTCTTATATTTTATAGGTTTATACCGTTTGGGGTTGGAAGAAGACATTGTGTTGGAAAATCCTTTGCCAAATCTCGTATATTCCTTTATGTGACGACACTACTACAAAAATTCACGTTTGTACCTGATGGGGGTCCACTTCCCTCAGAAGATTCTTCAACATGGAAACCGTCTGCAGGTTTACATCCGGATTCATTGAACTGTTTTGTTGAAATACGAAAAGATCATGTACATTAGGGTTGTGTATTGCAAATTGTGTTATCTTTTAAGTTTGTGGATAATATTCCTGGGTTTTATTAAATGTATCTGTACATTTACAAACCAAGATACAATCAAATTGGAAGTGTAACTGAAGTGAACATAATTTTCTGTTGAAGTGATCCTAGAAGTGTGGTATACGTGATCATTTCTTAGAAAATGTTCACTTCTTTTGCGCGGGGGTGGGTCTACATGGATATTAAATAAACAAACATTTGCAGGGGTTTAATATGGGTCAAACAATTCTATTAGTGACTGAACAAACTATAAACGATACCACATTCTAATGTTTATTTATCTTTTTAAGTGTGTATTTAAAATCCCATAACCATAAATCCAGTGCGTCAAGAAGTGAATTGTAAATGTTAATGTTACAGGGCTCTTAAAGATGAATAAATGTATGCAGAGGGATAAACATGTAACAAATTATCATTAGTAAGGCAACACCAATTGCGTTTTCTGTTTTTTGGGAACACCTGCTACAATGGTTCTTCTTATTTCTTTTAGTCCAGTCGATTAGATCGATATATTCATAGAATCGTTCACGTTTTGAAATAAATGGCATATAGGTAGTTTTTGATGTTCTCTTTCGAAGAAAATCGGGATAAACGCGATCTGACTTCATTTTCGGCCGCCATTTTGGATTCAAAATTGTCGCCTCTGAAATATGGATGTTTGGCTATTACAGCTATTACCCACTGAATTCACCAGGAGTGCTTTCATTATCATATTGTCATGTTTAGCGACCGAAAACACACATCTTTGACTTTCATGCCTTATAAACTCTTATGTAAATTGTTATCACCATCTTTAGATATTTATATTCTATATGTTTGGGTGGGAGAATGGTCTGTCACTCAGTCAAGTGGCATGGTTTAGATTTCATCCCAAAGCTAAAGACCACTACGCGCAAGCGAATTATGGAAATAATATTATTATATTATCCCGAAATGGTGCTAATGTGGACGTCAAACCCAACTTCTGACTCCTTCTCTCTCTCCATGGAAAGGGGGCAGAGGGTAACCAGGGTGGGTGAGACATACAGACCAAAGCGTGTTAACAGGAGAGGGCCGATATAAGGGACAGGAACGAAAACTGTGTCTGGGGAAGGAGGGGGGGGGGGGCTAGATTTTTTGGTGATTATTGCATGGTTTAGAAGCGGGAAAGATAACAAATCTCAGAGGTTGGTTAAGGTGATATTTTTACTGACATTGTAATGGTGTTGCTATCCCACAATCCAATGGTCAATCTCATACTAGCTTTGGAGCAAGACATGAACAGGCATTGCCTCGTCTGTGGCAAAGGGCATTCAGCTCAACGACAATCTGGCCAAGGGATGGAATCAGGCAAACGACAATTATTAACATAATGTTTATAACAGGATATTGGTGGTCTGCATCCAATTAGCGAAGCGGAAACTGTGGATTAAGTCCCTTGTCATGCGTAAGATTTAATATATTATTAGCGACCAAAATTAAACCGTTCCCTTGATGCCTACAGGTGCAATAAGCGTGATATCATTGTTTTATATCTATCGTCGTCGATTTTCAGGTCAATGGTTGTCGATTTTAAGGTCTATTGTCGGTTTAAAGTTACGGCTTTGACGCATGGTTAATTTTGTTTCTGTGATCACTTGTACAATATTTAAAAGGATAGATTGTGCCAGGACAGCGGCGTTTAGGTCCACCCTTGTCATGGTTGATTTACTACTCTTGAAAAGTCGAAATTGTCCTGTAAAATTCCGATAGTGTTCCCAGTCCATAATTATCCGGATACGAATATAGGATATTTATTTAGGCGAGAGTCACGCCTACAGCTGTCCCCGTCTCCCTATATATGAAATGAACACGACAGTTCCATGTCTAGTTATGTTGAATTTTAGTATTTAATATTACCCGCGTTAATTATTTTAATTCGACTTTAATTATATATTTACCTAGGGACAGTGATAATTGTGTGGCATTTATTTATACCAGTGCAAATGGGGTTTATTTTAATTAAGTGTGAAATGTATTTAATGCATATAATATATAACGCATACGACGGAATTCGGTTGTGCGACATACTCGAGATTAGTTGAACATTTTACGATACCAATCTTTAACAAAATGATTTCGGTGGAACTGAATACCACTGAATTGGACCATGGCTTGTTTGTGATCGGACCATGTAACACCGAACAACGTAGGTCATTTAATAAAAACAGCCAAATAGTGTTCAACGGAGTGTGAATTGTGAGATTAAATGTGTTTTTGAAGCAAGTTAATATAAAATTAAGTCTACCATGGTTAAAGTAATAAAATGAAAGAAGAATATTTTGATGTTGATATGGTTCAACGACGTCATTTTATAAACAGAGTAGGTACAGGGTAAGGTTCGCTTAATTGTTTATGAAATATGGCATTTATACCATATAGGTAATAGCAAAAGAAACGCAATTTTATTATATTATGATATTTATCGGCTTTGTTCTAAAAGATAGATATGCCTATATCATAGGTAACGCAATGTCGGAGCTGGGGCTGATAAAGAAACATTACTGCTATAGTCGTACGAATTACACACATGTGCGTATCAAGACCTTTGACCCATGGAATACCAAATTGATTAGACGGACACACCACTGTCGTTGTAATTTGTGATAGTTTATTACTACCTATGTTCACATATCTACGCTCAATATGTAAAATTATCAAACGTTGCTAAACAAAGAGTTTATCACATAGTTTAGGTATATTCGGTTGCCATCATAAATAAACAGGTCGACCGTGTCGATATACACTGTAACCCGGGCGTCTGACCTGTTATATTGATATTCTAATGGATTGTGATAGTTGACTTTCAAGTGAGTGACCCTGACCCCATGTATTGATTACATTCTTTTTCTGAACTGCCTAGGTTTGAGACGGTTTTGAAATCGTTTCTTCTGGGCCATAGACCACCTAAAAAAACAAAATAAAATAGTTGGCGATCATCCTTTTTGTTTTCCAAAAATGTGCGAATGACTGATTTTTTTAAAATGAATATGCAGAGCACGCAATACTTCAGGAATCAAGCATTTATTTCATGTCAAAATACAAGTCTGCTTATAAAACCGCTGATCATCATTGTATTATTCAGATTATTATTTAATCTTTGAATTTTCCAGCTTGGATTCAATCAGATTAAAACGAGATTTTACCAAACACTTATAGGTGGTGGTGGCTGGTTAAATTTTGACAAATTTGCAATCCGTATCATGTCCTTGGACTGATATTCATTTTAGACATTTAACTTTCATTATATTGTAGTTTTTCCACGTTTCGGAATGGCCCTTTTCGAACCCGAACATTCATGATAAGGTAGTATCCCTCTTTCTGAATTAAATTGTCTTCTCCACCACCATGAAAAAAATGGATCCATACCCTGCCGAGTAATAAGTATATTCAATATCTGAATTGCATGTTAAATTGGCCATAACAGACACCAATTGGATAACAGTATAGTCCAAATCATCATAGGCACTACCACAGCTGTATAGCAACGTTTCCATAAAATCCTCAAGTTCACGTTGTTTCTTTGGTAACCCTTTCTGTGCTATTTTTCGCAGTCCTAACATTGACTTTTTGGGTAGATGGGTAGAGTGAAAACAAAAATTATTATTTCATCTAGTTGGCAAAATAAAGCGCCCGAAATCTAATATAACACTAATTTTACTTTGTTTTTAATTGAATACCACGAATTTGTACTGAATTGACATGGATTAAAATATTCTGTCTGGAGTCACTCTACTTTGTGCGACATTTTTCGGACATTGATTATTATTTGTGAATGCAGCTGCAACAGTCTGGTTGGATGGTTGGAATTCAAATAGGTATAGAGAGTAGGATTTCGGTTGCAAAACGTTTGGGAACTTTGAAGTTACTGCTATTTCAGCCACCACTTGAGCTAGGCTATATTGGACAACATGGAAGTTGCTGTATTTATGGGCTGGAATAGCAGGAAAAAGCGTTTGCGGCAATTAAATTTTAAAAAAAATTCCAGACGGTCCTGTGTCCGTGGACTGTTAACGATTGATTGGTTGACGGGAATTTGGGTCAGCCACCCAAGTTAGACTATATTAGACAACTTTGAAGTTGCTGTATTCAAGGGCTGGAATAGCAGGAACACACGTTTATGCTGCCAACAATTTTTCAAAATTTTACTTTGGGGGTAGGAGTGTCCCTACACGATAATCGCCGCCCCCTAACATTCATCGAGCCCGCACTCCTATGCCCTTGGGACATTTTTTTTTACTTAATCGTGTAAATCACGGACACTTTGTGCAGTAGCAAGAAGAATGATGACATCATTATCCTGGTCCGTAGCATGTCGTCTTTCGTCTACTGCCGTTTTGACTGATGAATTCACATAATGATTGACGACACTGTTTCAAAATACTGAATATTGTTCAGGCCGGCCACTGTTTTTCTCACGCAAGTCCCGAATAACCTCGGGCCCCTTCTCGTCTGGAATTTTATTTATCGCTTGTCTACTTGTTTCAGGTGAATAACAATCACCAGTACGTCTATGGTATGCTTCACGAAGGAAAGCTGTTTTCAAATTGTAGCCTGTCCGAAGCACTGCGTGAACTCTTTTCTGAGTGCCCTGCTATGAAAGTGGCTTCGTTTCATCCTGTTCACTGAATGCTGATACTCTCAATAAAAAAATACAAGTCAACAGTGAGGCTGATGTCTCCGGCCGAAATCCCAAAATAAATAGATGACACATATTTAATTGCTAATTAATTTCAAACGTATCAAGCAATCAAACTGATTATCAACTTAACAGTAAGTTTCATCACTCTCCATCAGTTAAAATCAAAGTTATCGTGCCCCAAAGCATCGACCAATGAACTCGTTTAATTCTGCTTAGCTTTAGCAAAAAAATGTTAATCATTAAACTCAGTTAAACTATTTACCTAATGAACATCTACATCAGGTTTAAACATTCTAACTCAATTAAAAGCAGAGTTGTTATGTTCCAAAGTCTCGATCTTCACCAATCAAATTGCTTATATCTACTATCTCATCATCGAACTTAGTCAAGGTAATGATATACTGAATCTATATTGGGGAGATTTATCGCTGTCAGCCAATTAGACCCACAGTTATCGTGTTCCAACGTATCAACCAATCAAATTGCTTGTCTCTGCTTACCCCTAGCAGAAAATGCTCATCTACGAACGCCACCAAGGCATTCACCTAATAAACACCTACACCAAGTTTGAACATTCTGGCTCAATTAGACGGAGAGTTATTGTGTTCCAAAAATAGGTTAGGGGAATAATGACTTTCTTCGAAATTTTTAAAACACAGGCTGTTTTCTATGGTCAAATTGACTTAGAAAAACGAATCTGGTGAAATTTTTGGCGAAAAGTCACTTTTTACGTTGGTGCACGGCCATTTTCTAAAATGGCCGCCAAAATAGGGCCAAAATCACGATTTTCTTGGAAATGCTTATATATCTAGTAGGGAGTCGCCTTGTAATATATCATTCCAAAATGGCGACCAATATGCAAAAATTTGAATTAAACTTGGAGATATTAATACGATATACAGTGTTTCAGAGTAATATGTCTAATCTAATGTTTTCGTGATCACTGAGTTCTAATCGAGAGAGGAAATTTATTTTCGAACATCCACTGAGGAGGTAATCCAAGATGGCGACCTGAAATTGAAAAGATATTGCTAGTATTTTAAACTGAGTAAAAATTCAGCTATATTGTACGTTCTGTTAGCTTCAATATTTTGTGGTTAAAATTGAAATTAGTCTGTCAAATTTTTATACGTCCACATTTTCATGTGGATGTATATTGTCGTCTCCCCTGTCCGTCCGTCCGCCCACAATTGTTTGTGAAAACTCTACAGGTCACAATTTTTCCGATTTTAATGAAACTTGAAATATAGGTTTATCACCCTAAGATCTCGGTTCCTTTCGATATTGGCATGTATCGAACTGTAACTTCATGGATTATGGCCCCTGATTGTACGAAAAATCAAGTTTTTAGCTTGTGGACACTGTAGAGGTCACAATTTTTATCCGATTTGGTTTAAACTTGAAATGTATGTTTATAACCCACGGATCTCGGTTCCGTTTGATATTCGCGCATATCGGACCATCACTTCCTGAATTATGGCCCCTGATTGTACGAAAAATCGCGTTTTTTGCTTCTGGACTCCATAGAGGTCACAATTTGTATCCGATTCAAAAAAACGTGTGAATATATCACTGTTACACCCTAAGAATAGTTGAGTTCGAATTTCATAAAAATTGGACCGAAACTGACGGACAAAATGGCCGCCCCTCTTTCGCAAATAGTGTCAAAATATTGCGTATCAGAGTTGTGGACCCTCTGGATGTCACAATTTTTATCCGATTTGGTTAAAACTTAAAATATATGTTTATATCCCACAGATCTCGGTTCGCGCATATCGGACCATAACCTCCTGAATTATGGCCCCTGATTGTACGAAAAATCACATTTTTAGCTTGTGGACCATAGAGGTCACAATTTTTATCCGTTTTACAAAACGTTTGAATATATCACCGTTACACCCTAAGGATGGTTGAGTTTGAATTTCGTAAAAATCGGACCGAAACTGACGGACAAAATGGCTGCCCCTCGTTCGCAAATAGTGTCAAAATATTGTGTATCAGGGTTGTGGATCCTCTGGAGGTTACAATTTTCATCTGATTTTGATGAAATTTGGAACGCATGTTTATAACCCTAATATCTTGGTTCCTATCTATTTTCGTGCATATCGAATAGTAACTTCCTGAATTATGGCCCCTGATTGTAAGAAAAATCGCGTTTTTAAATTGTGGTCCCTCTAGAGGTCACAATTATTATCCGATTTAAAAAAACCCAAAAACTTTCGAATATTTCACCGTTACACAGTAATTTTGTCTGAGGTTGAGTTTCATGAAAATCGGACCAAAATTGCCAGACATAATGGCCGCCCCTCGTACCCAAATAGTGTAAACATATGGTATATCAAAGTTGTGGACCCTCTAGAGGCCATAATTTTGATCCGATTTTGTTGAAACTTGAAATGCACGTTTATAACCCAAAGATCTTGGTTCTTGTCAATATTCGCGCATATCGATTTGTAACTTCCTGAATTATGGCCTCTGCTTGTACGAAAAATCACGTTTTTAGCATGTGGTCCCTCTAGAGGTCACAATTATTATTCGATTTAAAAAAAACGTTCGAATATATCACCGTTACACCATGTTTGTTGACGTCGAATTTCGTGAAAATCGGGCCAAAACTGGTGGATAAAATGGTCGCCCCTTGTACGCAAATATTGTAAACATCTGGGAAATCAAGGTTGTGGACCCTCTAGAGGTCACAATTTTGATCCGTTTTGATGAAAGTTAATGTACATGTTTATAACCCAAAGATCTTGGTTCCTTTCGATATTCGCGCGTATCGGATTGTATACTCCTGAATTATGGCCCTTGAATGTACAAAAAATCGCGTTTTCAGCTTGTGGTCCCTCTAAAGGTCACAATTATTATTCGATTTAAATAAACGTTCGAATATATCACCGTTACACCGCAACTTCCTGGATTATGGCTCCTGATTGTTCGAAAAATCGCATTTTTAACATGCGGATTCACTAGAGGTCACAATTTTTTTTCCGATTTTTAAAACCGTTTAAATATATCCCCATTCCATCATATTGAAGGTTGAATTCGAATTTCGGGAAAATCGAAATGAAACTGCCGGACAAAATGGCCGCACTTTGTACGCAAATTGTGTAAAAGTATGCTACGAAGGTTGTGGACCCTCTAGAGGTCACAATATTTATCAGATTTTGATGAAACTTAAAACCTATCATTATATCCCAAAGATCCCAGTCCCTTTTGATATTTGGGCATTTCCGACCATAACTTTCTGGATTATTGCCCCTGATTGTACAAAAAATCTTGTTTGTTTTTAGCTTGTTCTCTATCCATCTCTTGCAAAATGTGGACGTATCCTGCCTGGCAGCCGCTGGTCCATAATATCATTCAACTAGTGCTTTCGAAAATCCCCAGTAATTAAGCTGAAGTATGAAACAGTTTTTACGAAATATTGCAATGTGCAATAGGCTATAGGCCTACAGTTATAATATAGCGACATCCACTGTAGCAGTAGGTTTATTGCAAACGACCCAATCATGAATAAATTGCAAGAGAAATAGAACCAAAGGGCGTTTCGATAGACTTAGTTAAAATGTCGTCACCGAATCTTAAATCACCGAGCGTATACTAGTACATAGGGCCTAGACCTAATTACCCTTTTCGCATGGCTACCCAAGGAGCTGCTATATTTTTGTAGACATTCAGCAAGACCCATGACAGTAGTATGGACAAACTTCCACGCATCCTTCTTGAGATAGAAAACCATTGCCAAATTATAGAGAGCCGAACTGTGGGACTTAATCTGGTCATTTTGAAGGATAGATTCATTCAATATTCTCTTTGGCTATCTCCCGAAAATTCTCTAGCTAGAGAAATAATATATGGCAACTGGAACTGCACATCGTCTCTTTTACCAAATAGCACTGTCCGGTGGTAACCCAAGTGGATGACATAATCTTGTGACTAACCCATTTTTTTCCATCTATTTCAGGATGTCATTTTCAGTACATTTTCCTTGGTGATGATTTTCGTGGAAATGAGGAGGCCACGAGAATATTGAACGCATTCTCATTTTCTTCATTTTAAAAAGTACCATATCAATGAAAGCAGGAATGTGAAATAAAATAAAACCAAGTACGAACAATCCAAACCATTAGACAGAATTCGATGTCCTAAAAAAACGGTATAGGAAAAATATTGTAATCAGGCAAAATAGTGTAATCAGCATATGGATTGTTCGCCGTGTACAAAATACACGACAAACAGTGGTAACAGGTGTTCGGAAGAGTAAGCTTACCCTGCCTGGTGCCACACGCGCCATAGCTGCATCCAAACTATTAGACGAAAACTCGGTAAAATAGCGTAATTGACCAATGAACTATCGGTATGCAAAATGCACGTGATGAACAGTGTTAACGATGTAGTAGACAAACATTATCGGGGAGATAGTATACGCGTCAATTAAATATATCTAGAATAATAGCCGAGAGAGACATGTTATATTTACCAATCATGTCTATATGACGGCCATAAAACTTTTTATAGGTTTTAATAAGTTTAGTTCGCAAGTATCCCTGTAGTTGAAGCTTAGATGACAAATGCCTCGATCTACTTAAAAAAATCAGAATAAAAGGAACACGCTCTCGCCTAACGAATTAGCTGAGACACAACAACTCCATAAGCTGGTGATATTGGAATGTTCCTACTAATAAATAGAGAATCTCCTACCAGTCTTTTTTGATATCAAAAAATATCAACACAAGTTGATAAAGTAACAAAAAACGATTTTCCCACAAAACATTTGTCATTTAACACTTAACATTTGACGTTTTACATTTAACTCTTGCCTTAGAGGTATTTTGACTTAATCAATATCGGTTTTAGGACTTTGTACATTGTACTTTTTACATATTTCATATGATCGATACGAAGTTATATTCATTTCACTGAACTAATCAAAAATATATTGCATTAGATGCTCAATTTACATAAATGGAATATTTTAACAAATAATACTTATAAATTTGCGGAATATGAAAAAAACACATTTACATTTACAAAATAAAACAAAACATGCATACAAAGAGTGCAAAAGAACTACTATATACATATTATAATTGCAATTAGGTAAATCGTTTAGTTGATGTTATATAAGTATGAACTTGAGAAAATATATAAGTATTCTTTTCATCGGGCAGATCCACGTCACCCCATAGTAACATGGACACGTTAGCGATTTTGAAATTAGTTAGGGAATAATAGTGTAGTCCTGTTAACTGAAAAGCGCTTGCACTTAAAGAAGTCATGTTCAGCATTTTCGTCGTGCCAGCCACATTCACATTTTGGACTCGGAGTTAATTTTACCCTATACAGACCATGATTTAACACACTTTATCCATGACGTAATCTAGTGTGGGTGATATTTTCAAAGCGATTTCCAAAAATATAATAGTTAGGAGATGAATGATTATTTTTGTATTTCTTTTTTTAATCTAATATTTCAATCTATAGTACCAATATTCATTTCATTCGAATGAAACCTTTGGGTATGTGTGGCCCATCCCAACACCGCAAAAAAAAAGTCTATTCGCTGTATGTTTATTTTCGTGGTGAAATTGATAATAACTCTTTAAATCTCTAGCCGGATGTAGTTCTCGAAACTTATCTCCAAATCGTAACACGTGTATGACGTTATTAAAATAGCGTGTCCATGTAAGCGGAAAGTATGTAATAGGGATTGGTGCTATTATGTGTACCACTCCAGTCTTATAAAATCTTTGCTTTGATTTAACATAATATTATTCAGGTAAGATTAATGTTAGTTGCGTAGGCCTATATTGTGAAAAATACCAATGATTTAAAAGCAAGTCAATGACTTTTTACTCATCTTCTTATTGAATGTAGAGTTCAATGCATGTCCATGAAATAATACTAGTTAATCATTAGAATCTTAATTATTTATAATTTATCGACTCTACAATAATTACAATGAACTGGTATTTTAAAGTGGTTATTCGACTCTTTTATTAGTGGATTTCCACTAATTGCGATATAAATAAAATGACATGTACTATATTCCACGGGAATAACATGAATTCTATTTTTATTTTATATGTATAAAATCGATACGAGACAGTGTCTATTTATAGTGATCACGTAACACAATTATTGGAAATTCCATTATTGCTTAACTCCGTACCGTTTTTGCTATACTGAATATAGTTTTCTAAAAAACAAGGGTTAAAGTTGCTACATGTATGTATAAATTACACTATATTAGATTTAGGTTAAAACTAATTTAAGACACAACATTTACTACACTTCTTCACTGACTGGCACACTGGTTCGTTTGCTTGGGCAAGGCGGAGTTCAATCCATCCATGTACTTAACCAAAGGGCCTCGTGTTTTCATCTAAACGACTAGACACGCATTTCTTTTTAGCAGTGGCGGAATCACATCTGATAGGTGAGAACCGGGCTTAAAACATCCAGTTTGTTCTTCTCGGTCCATCACACAACCACCACTGATAAGATTGGATAGGAAAGGCATGTAATTTTAAGCCCACATCAATGCACATCTATGGTCACATGTGCAACGCTGCGGACAAGAATTTTGCCCGGACAACGACTTTTCCCACTCTTCATTGCAGTTCAACCCTCGAGGGTTTGTTTAGGTGTATACGGGTGTATCTCGCGGTTTCCGAACAATCCGAACGATACTTGTCAACCGTTGGCAATATCCTTGACAAACGGGAGCAAGGCTTGATAAGTCCGGAGAATCGAACGAGGTGCATTCTAGTCTAAATGTTCTTAGCGCTCGATTACCGTGTCACTCTATTTATTTCATCGAGGTTTTCCAGCGTGGTTCCCCCTTGTCAGTGATGCAGGACGGAGGGCCTGACAAGGACAGCTGTCTAGTCGTTCGGATGGGACGAAAAACCGAGGTCCCGTGTACACATTGGCGTGCACGTAGAAGATCCCCTGACAGTTGAAATTCGATATAAAAGTAGGCCGTAGTGCCATTGTCCGGGCAAAATTTCCCTCACAGCACACTGTATGGCGTATGCCCATCTTTATTAGCCCAGTTCGGAGCAGAGCAGTAGGACCTTAAACCACATTTCATTTCATTTCATTTCTGTTTATTTATCGGACGGTAAACTACATTACTTTTTCCGTTTAATACCGAAGTATAATTTGTTATTTTTGTTTTCAAAGTCTGGATTCTTAGAGAAGATGATTCTAGATTCCAGAATATAATTCTAAGCTGATGAGAAAGAAGGAAGTTGTAAAAGTGAGTTTGGTTTCCATTATTATTAACGTTAAAAACGATATTCACTGTTTATGGGCATTTTCGCAGAAAACTAATAATAATAGCAATTCCGGAGAATTTTCAAGTTGACCGGCCTAGTTTCTTAAGGTCGTTTGTGTAGATCCTTCTATATAAATATATATATCGTGTTGATTCGTTATTAAGATATATATTTATCTATTCGAAAAGATAACATATCTAATAGTTTATGCATCTTTTAACTATGCTTATTTTGATTATTTACTGTGGTAAACGGCCGGTGTAGTTGTATCAGTACAATTGTTTTTTTTGAGTTCCGTGATTATTTTTAAAGTTTAGTTTCACGCCCGGTACTTCTATTCCAAGTTTCGTGTTGTTTAAATTGGCTGACATTATTAATTATATTTTATGATTTACACGCACCTTATAGTGCTCCATTTATACTGTGTCTTTAATATAAACATTAAAAGGTAAATTTCATGTTTCATGTTCGTTTCCCACCAGATTTTTTATTAGCTGTGTTACACGTGTATCATATTATTAAACTTCATTTACATTCATTAAAAGGACAAGCGAAGTATATCCTCCCACACGTATGTTCATTGAATCTTTATACGTACATTTGATATTGAGACCGTCATGCACCCTGAGTTAGTACAAAGGTAGAAAACGTACCTTCCATATAAAAGACTTGTTGTTTGAAATTTGAATCACAGTTTCTCCCGTTGTCGTTCAAATCAACAATCAAGATGGGTAACAAGTGTAGTAGTCGTAAAAAGAAACCGAAATCAACCCACGAACTCAACATGGAAGCTCGTATGGAGCTGGTCAATAAAAAGGAAAACGAAGTTAAATTCGACGAGAACCTTTGTGCGCATGACAGGATGGATGCTTCGGTATCTAATAAAAGGTTACGCCGGTCTAAATCATGTCTTACAGAAACTGAACTTCTAGCAATTGCCACAGATCCAAAGGATTTTGTATTTGATTTTGAGAATCTTGTTCTTGAAGGAGGAGGAAATAAGGGCCTGGCTTACTGTGGAGCTATAAAATACCTTCAGGAAGTTGGGGTGATGAAAAACATCAAACGAATCGCGGGAGCTAGTGCGGGCGCCATGACAGCTGCTTTGATAACAGTAGGGTATAATCCAGATGAAATTGAGGAATTTTTGGGAAACAATATTTCTGACGTGTTCATAGATCACAGTTGTGGTTACTGCAGTCTTCTACCAAATCTCATTTCTGGATATGGGTGGAATCCTGGGAAAAAAATCTATAAGTGGTTTGGCGATAAAATGCGACTTAAGACGGGCAACCCGGATGTGACGTTTCAAGAAGTTTATCAACAGTTTGGAATAGAGCTATGTGTTGTTGTAACAAACTTAAGTCTAATGACCACTGAGTATTGTCACCCTAAGACCACGCCCAATATGGCTGTACGCTTTGCTGTTAGAATGTCCATGGCCATTCCCGGCATGTTTAGTGCTACTAAATTCACGTCTTACGGCCAAACGGATGTATACGTCGATGGTGGCGTCCTCTGCAATTATCCCATTCATTGTTTTGATGGTTGGTATCTATCTATGGAACCGGGTAACAGTTTTATAGAAAAGCTACAACCATTAAGTGAATTACCTCGTCTCTATGATAAAACAGAGCGATTCGGAACTTTTAATCCCAAGACTCTGGGTTTTTTATTATTTGCCGATAATGAAAGTGACATATTAAGATATAATTTAGAAAAGAGAATTGGAGTTCTGCAGCCATTAAAACCATCTTCGTCCACCAAATTATTTGAAGAAAAATCAAAGAAGAAACAAAAACAAGATAAACTTGCTGTCGAACATGGACATGTAGTTAGAGCTGTTGATTCGTTTCTTAAGGTAAGAATTTCACTGATGTGTTTGTCCAAGTCGTAATCTCTAGAAATTGTTGCGATCCCACGCATGTCCGTGTCAAGGAGAATCGTCGCTTACCCATCCTTTAACCAAATGGTTCACCCAGTTGCCATCGAATTATTGAAATAAAAACTATATATGCTCGTCTCGAAATGGCCTAATACTGTGTTGATTGTGTATGTGTGTGGGTGCGCTGTCCGACCAAAATTTCCTTCATAGCACGACGCACAGAGTATGCCCGTTTTATTATACGCCCACATTTTCGCGTGGACGTATATTGTCGTCGCCCCTGTCCGTCCGTCCGTCCACAATTGTTTGTGAACCGTCTACAGGTAACAATTTTTATCCGATTTCAATGAAACTTGAAATATAGTTTTATCGCCCTAAGATCTCGGTTCCTTTCGATATTGGCATGTATCGGACTGTAACTTCATGGATTATGGCCCCTGATTGTACGAATTTAGTGAAAATCGGCCCAAAACTGACAGAAAAAATGGCCGCCGTTCGTTCTCAAAGAGGTTAAAAATATGGTATATCAAGGTTTTGGACCCTATAGAGGTCTCAATTTTTATCCGATTTTGTTGACACTTGATATGTAAGTTTATAACGCAAAGACCTCGGCTCCTTTCGATATTTGCGCATATCGAATTGTAATTTCCTGAATTATGGCCCTTGATTGTAGGAAAAATCACTTTCTTTTTAGCTTGTTCTCCATCCGTCTCTCGAAAATGTGGGCGTATCCTGCCTGGCAGCCGCTGGTTAACCAGTGTATCAGCTGATGATGGTTCACTGTACAGTTATATATCCTCTTGATTTGTCTCTCGAATCAAGTTGGAGGCCCTATGTCGAAGTAAAAAACTATAGGTTCCTATAGGAATGTTTATAGCTGCGATTTTTCATGACCATACATGAAAGCACACGCTGGCTACAGTTAATCTCACGAAATGAATAAGACAATTGCACCAATTAAGAATTACATCTACAGCCGATAGATGACAATTGTTGGTAATCCTGATGCTAATAGCTCTCATTTAAGAATATTTCAGCCAGTTGTTAGTTTTGTTAATGACAAAATACGTCGGTATTCATCACTGATAATGGTCATTATGGTGACCACCCTGGCGTTCACGCTAACGTCATCTGTTGTTAATATAACGAATAATTTGATGCCCATAACGTATGTATAGACTCTAAAATCGCAGCTTGGCCATGCCTGTATGTAAAGTTATAACAGTTTAAATAGTTAGAGCTATTTGGCGACCATCTTGGATTTTTCCGTGACGTCAAACGTGTTCATCTGGCGTTTGAGTTTAATTAATTGTTTTGCCCTAAAACCTAAATATAGATACAAAATTTCCCTTAACAGGAATAACAGAGGCATTATGGTCAGTTATATGGAGTGATGACCATCTTGAATTGCATACTTCCTTCTCATGATTAAAGATAGCCACCCAATTTTGTTTTACTCCCACATGATTCAAGAGTCAAATTAAGGGACATATAAATTCACACAGAATTATCCTTAATCGGCTGACAGACTAAACCTAATTGGTGTATAAAAGTAGGACGTTAAACCTCATTTCATTTCATTTATATATTTGCAGGTACTCAAACGACATAACATAGATAACAATGACGATATAACACTAGCAGAATTGGAGAACGCCTTTAAAGATGAACAGCTGACAAAAGAAGAAAAGACTCTGTTATTTGGTAAAGATATCGATGTCCATGAAGCTTTTCAATTGTTGGATAACGATAAAAGTGGCCAGATTAAATACAGCGAGCTTATTCATTTTATCGAATCAACTGGTATATGTTTTCAGACCAGATTTTTAGGTTATCAGCGCAAGGACGTTAAAAACTTTGTGTCATTCCTTGATTCTCTGCAGTCAACTTTATTAACAAACGTTAAGAGGATTTATGTAGATGAGCGGGATATGAAAAGGACAGTGGGAATTAATACCGGCCATATTGGAACCACCGATTTTAAGTGTGAAGAAGCTGATCACGAGTTCGTCGTTGCACGTGGTTATAATGCAACCAAATCGTACTTACAATATTACGCTGTAACACGCGATCTTCCTAAATCTTCTCTCTCTAAGCCATGTTTGCCTGTAATAGCCGAAGTTACCAAACAAGATAATGACTTACCGCATGTTGAAGCCAATAATGTAATTAACGAGACGACCCACATGTAACATCCTCAAGACAGAAACTTTAACACTCACGACTAAACGCAACATTGTGAAACCACCCCTATTAATGAAATCAATCAAAATAAAGGAAGTAACTGAACAAACATCTTGGACTTACTTTTCAAGCCAATTGTAAATGGAACAACCACATTGATAGTATCATTAGTAAAGTATCAAAATTAGTAAACTGCCTACGCTCCTTGAAATATCGTTTAAACAGAAAATCGCTAAATACCTTATATTCTTCATTCATTCTGTCGCACTTTGACTATGCCGATGTTACCTGGGACGGATGCACAGACTACTTATCTAATAATCTTGAATCCCTCCAGCTTGATGCACTACGCACTATTTGTGGGGCAGCTAAGGCTACTAGCCACCATCCCCTCTACGCGGAAACTGAGTTTATTCCACAGGCCCTTGAAGGGATTAAAATAAAACTTCTTACTACTCTTTGACTATATATTACAGTAATAAGTAATAAGAAGGTGTCTTTATATTACAGTAATAAGAAGGTGTATCAGCTGACATTTTGTTTTGACTTGTTGACGACATTTCGTCTGCTGTCATCTCACAATACTCACCAGTTCTAACACCTCCCGTCGTTTTTATTGCCAACGAGACTTTATTTGATCGTTATACACCTTCAAATGTAATTAAATTGGTCATTTTACAGCGTTATTAATTACAAATCAAACTTGAAGCGTGATCACTTGGCTATTCGTATCTTAGACGGACCGGAAGTAAGACGGACCTCTAGACTCTAGAGGGACCACAAGCTAAAAACGCGATTTTTCGTACAATCAGGGGCCATAATTCAGGAAGTTACGATTCGATATGTACGAAAATGAAAAGGAACCAAGATACGAGGGGTGATTGATAAGTAAGGAGCCTAACACAGAAAGAAACAAGAAATTCAAATCAAATGCATTTATTTTTCAACATAGTCCCCCTTCAATGTAATACATTTCTGCCATCGGTGTTGCCGAGCCTTTATTCCAGTTCTGTAGAAGTCTTTGTCTTGGGTGTGTAGAAAATCATCCACAGCGGCAATGACGTCATCGTCAGACGGGAAATGCCTACCGGAAAGACATTTCTTCAGAGCAGGAAACAGATAGAAGTCTGAGGGAGCTAAATCAGGGGAGTAGAGTGGATGCTGAAGAAGTTGATAACCACAGTCATGGATTGCTGACATGGCAACAGCTGATTAGTGCACTGGCACATGTCCTGGTGGAAAATCACACCTTTAGTCAGCTTTCCTCGTCTTTTGGTCTTAATTTCTTGCCTCAACTGCCTTATAAGTGCTGCATAGTATCTACCGTTATTGTTTGACCCTTTTGGAGGTAATCCACCATGAGAACACCCTCAGAATCCCAGAATACTAAGGCCATCACCTTTCCTGCCGATGAAACAGTCTTTGCCTTCTTTGGGGTCGGCGACGTCACATGTTTCCACTGTTTTGACTGCTCTTTTGTTTCTGGCTGAAAGTGGTGGACCCAAGTTTCATCCATAGTAACAATTTGTTTTAGGAAGCGGTCAGGATCGGTATCAAATAAGGCTAGATTCTCCTCTGGCATGATGTGTCTTTGATCAGGCGTCAAAAGCTTTGGCACCCATCGTGTTGAAACCTTTGTCATTTCCAAAGTTTCAGTGGTAATAGAATGAACTCTCTCCTGGCTAATACCAACTACCCCAACTATGAATCGTTCAGTAACTCGCCGGTCATTCATTATCAGATCATGGATTTTTTGTATACATTTCAGGTGTTGACACAGGTTTTGGTCGACCAGGGCGTGGTTCGTCTTCAATGCTGTCTCGGCCACGCTTGAATTCAGCTGACCACCTTTTAATTTTGGCATATGAAAGGGCATCATATGGCTTTCGGTATTAGAACCTTTTATGCAGATACTTAATCACAGCTCTCGCCTCGATATGGTCCATTTTCTGATAACACCATACCCTACTTGATTGTTATGACCTCACAACCAAACAGTTTAACTGAATGTGATGAAAGTTTGTGACAGAGCCCGAGGAACATAATAGTGCACGTGCAAAACGTGGTATCATTGTGTTGCTCGGTTTTCCAATCGAGGCTCACTACTTATCAATCATCCCTCGTATTTGGGTTACAAACATGCATAACAAGTTTCATCAAAATCAGATGATAAAAACTGCGACCTCCAGAGGGTCCACAACCCGGATACACAATATTTTGACCTATTTGCAAACGAGGGGTGGCCATTTTGTCCGTCAGTTTCGGTCCGATATTTACGAAATTCGAACTCGGCCACCCTAAGGGTGTAACGGTGATATATTCAAACGTTTTTTTAAATCGGATAAAAATTGTGACCTCTATATAAGGTCCAGAAGCTAACGGTGATATATTCAAACGGTTTTTTAAATCGGATAAAAATTGTGACCTCTATAGGGCCCAGAAGCTAAAAACGCGATTTTACGATATGCCCGAATATCGAAAGGAACCGAGATCTGTGCGTTATAAACATATATTTCAAGTTTAAACGAAATCGGATAAAAGTTGCGACCTCTACAGTGTTCACAAGTATGATAGTTTTGTAGCTTTGGGTTTTGGACCTTCAATTATCTAATTGGTCAAATATGATGTAAATAATCAGAAAGATTGGTCAATTGAGCCAAATAACGCCAAAACCCACCCTTATATGGTTAGTGGAAATCTACTGGAGAAACTTCCCATGAGATATCTGTTATCAACCTAGAATTGAATGTTTACCACATTATGACTATTTTTTTATGTAACCATCTGTCACTCATTCGCTAACTTGATTTAAGTACAAATATGTGAATCTAGTAACTTGCCAGACATATTAATTTATACAATATAATGCTATCCTTAATTTAAGAGCAAAAATTCTACAGAAGTCTTACACTATCCGTGAAAACCATTCGTAAGTCCATGTAATTTAAATATACAGTACGAACAATTTATCTAACATTTGGTGCTCTGACAAGCGTTTAAACAAAAATTTTCATATTTCACAAATGTTTCGTTCGCTTAAACGCTTGCTATTACAGATGGGGCAGCAAGGTTTTCCATGCAATTGGCGAGTTACATAAACTGGAAGTAGAATAATGGTACATTTCAACGTAACTCACATCTTAACGCCGTCACAATCAAGAATATTCACCAAAAGCTGACCGAAATTCTCAAAGTCCCTTTCTTCTATTCCATACCAAAAAGTCAATAATACAAATGGCCATTCAAAAGTGGGTAAGGGCTATAACTAGAAATAACTACATTCATGGAAACTAATAGTGGTCTGTGTCCTGTTCAAGTTGGAAGGAAGTTGCAATTACTGTCAGAACACTGAACTTTAACGGAAACTTGGCGTAATTATCTGTACAAGTATAGCATGTCTAGAGTAGACACCATAACACGGGAAATGTCAACAATTGCATTGCATTTAAAATACCATATTTGAATAAAGAACTGTTTATTTTATATTTGGGATGGTCCAGTGAGTATGCCGCTGATTCACTAAAGAAGAATATCTGGTTCGATCCTTGTGATGGCCAAGAAAGTCCCACAAGCCTTATCAGGGTGGTTTTTCGTTGTCAGTTTGAGGCCAAGGAACCCGTTAGATTTCAGTAAATCGTTATGACTTGTTAAACTATGGGGCACGGCATTAACAAAATAACGAAATACGAAATCTAAGTTTAATAAAATGTTTTAAAATATATCTAAATGGACCGTTGTACCTTATACGCAACTAGAAAAAACATTGAACCTTTGATAAATAATTTCCATTGATTTGTCTAAAAAAAATCAAATCAAATCAAAGTATTGTGCAGGCGAAACATTAAGCATAATTCCATCTTCCCTTTAATGCAAGTAGATATTATGATTTTCCTTTTGACGTTTACCTAATTCAAACCCTATTTCTTCAAAGCGATATTTCCTCTGTTATGCACGGTACATGCAATTTTCTAATTCGCTGTCACTAATTACGAGACATTTTGCATTACCAGTTAAATTTGAACCCGGCATCTACTTGTGCACGTAGTTACATCTGTCAGTTCTTTTTACAATTAATTATATAAAATATGACTAATACTTCAAAGAAAACGAGCAATATTGTTATTTCTTTTTCTTTTAAAGAAGAGAACCCCGACGAAAAAGCAACATAAAAACTTAAATGAAGAACCTGTTCATGTTGAAACAACACGTTTAAAACTTGTACCAATGTATAAAAGGTAAATTTTAGTGTAATTAGATGTTAAAATTTAGGTTTATTCTATTAAAGCCCCAGTGTGACGGGCTGAGGGGTAATCTTTAGGTCGTAATTTAGCCGATTAAAGGGCCAATCTCGTATGGATAAAACCAGACTTTTATTTTATGAAAATAACGTGTAGGTAAAATTTACCTTTCGCTATCAAGTACATCAGTGTATAGACCTCGAAAAAAGGGCAATCGATTATCAGGTTACCCAACGAAACAATTGACCCGAAATCTTAAAAGGGTTACGTGTCCGGATAAGCAGTTTTGACGTTCACGTCCAAACGACTCAATATTATAAGCTGAAATTTTGAAACAAGGTACATTCCTCTGTAATTTGGTGCTTAAATTTCATACGTACACAGACTTTTAAATTTGAGACTGTTCAAATCGGGATAGTCCCTTTAAAACAAACGTATAGGTTAGGTATTCAGTAACAATAAAGTTGGCGGCGTAAAAACAGAAGAAAGTAATATGAATTGTCAATAACTTACGTCAGGATTTTATGGGCATCTGCACTTTTTGGTAAGACTGATTTTGTATTGTGTATGGTCTGAATGTCTTTTCTGTATAAGTCTGGACTATTGTGCTTTTAACAGAGTAGGATATACTTCATCGCACAACCAAGAGTTTTCCAGTACTTATATGCCAGTTGTGGTATAATCTTTTGAATTTATCTCTGCCCATCATGTCGCTGAAACGATTGTAACTGCGGCTTTAATTTAGAACGGCTTTTGAAAATCAATCACCTGAATTATAATATTATAAAATGTCAAACAAGTTTTTAGTTTGATTGCGGGGCTTATGTCTGCTCCGGCTGGGGTGTAATAACGCAGGTAAAGCGAAACAAGATTTAAAACTGCAAGTTTTAGATATGGGTAACAACTGACATGGTACTGGACAGGAAAGAATACTTAAAATAACATATTTTATTTCTCAAAACCTAACAAAAACTAGTGAATTTGTTATTTACAAGACAGGTATATTTATTTTCAAATTCATTTAACTTGTGCTAAGCCATGCAACAGTTGAAATCTGTCAGATTTGACGGGAATGTGTTTAGTAGCATGTTTTTAACTTGGTGTGAGCTAAATAGGTTGTAATTTACCCGCAATTTGATACGCTGCATTAAGAAGACCTATTTAATGTCTTAAAAGTGGCACCCTTAGCGTCAAACCAAATCTCAAGTATCATCGCCAACAATTCTCGTGCTAATTGTTATCGCAAGTCAATTGCCTTGCCAGTATAATCGAATGGCGGTAACCTTCATGAGGTAACCTACCGAATAATTAATAAGGTGCACCTCCATTGTTGCAAGCTAAATAAGAATTATCTCCCGTGAGATAATTAACGTTAATAATGTCACGTTCTTTAAATGACATTTAGAAGTAGAGGTATAATATTCATAATAACACAACTTTATGGATTTACTACTTCTTGGTTTATTACATGCAACGTTTCAATACTCTTACAGGTATCTTTATCAAGCAATGATCAATAATGAATAACAACCTACATTAGTTGTTGTTATAACCTTTAATTGATGTTATGTTTTTATTGTCTTACTCATGAATGTACTATAAATGTAGGTAAATGTATGTAATAGACCTCAATGCATTTAAGGAATGTCTGTAGACAATGTAGACTTTAAATTTACAAACGTGATCGGTTTCTCGCGATGTGAAGTTTAAAGAAAGTCTTTTATATGAAAGTTCACTACTGAGAACGTGACAAATATATGCAAATATACAAAATGTCTTATACAAATATTTAAAATGTCGTATACAAATTCTTCACTTAGTATTAAAATAAATCCCCTATTTAATCGTAACTTGAATTTTATTTTGTCAGAGGGGATTTCAAACATATGGATAAGTATTGAATAAACCTCGATACATATTTTCTTTATATGTGACCAGAACACAAATATTTAACTGACAGTAAATTTTAATATCAGCTTAAAAGGGTTATAAGTCACTCATGCTCAAGAAAAAAAAATGCATATCGTTTTGAATCTTTACATATTATTCAAAATAGTTTTAATCTCACTAAATTATGTAATTAGTTTTTGGTATTTTTCACGCCCGTTAGTGCAACCACTTAAACAATTAGTACGTTTCTTAAATTGGCAGTTTAAACATTTGTGTCACTTTAAGGCATATTTGTCTTACAAAACAAATTCAATATCTCCAAAATTTTGCACTGTCACCAATCCCGTCAAATCAAAAAAATATCTTTTTAACCAGTGCTGGATTAATCATTAGTTTAGGTATATCAGGGGTTACTTTTGCTGTTCAGTTAACAAAACATACATAAACAGGTCGATAGTGTCGATACACACTGTAACCCGGGGTGTCTGACCTGCTATATTGATATTTTGATGGATTGCGATAGTTGACTGCCACGTCAGTGACCCGTGTATTGCATTCTTTATCGGAACCGCCTAGGTTTGGGACGGCTTTGAAATCGTTTTATCTGGGCCATAGGCCACCTAAAAAAAACCAACAAAAAACAAAATAGTTGACGATCATCCTTTTTGTTTTCCAAAAATGTGCGAGTGAGGGAGTTTTTTTTTAAAAATGAATATACAGAACAAGCAATACTTCAGGAATCAATCTTTTATTTCATGTCAAAACACAAGTCGTCTGCTTATAAAACAGCTTGGATTCAATCAGAGTAAAAAGGGATTTTACCAAACACTTATAGGATCTGGTGGCTGGTTAAATGTTACAGGATATAAAATGTTGACAAATTTACAATCCATATGTCTACAGACTGATATTCTTTCATTATATTGTAGTTTCAAATAGATTTTTTCTACGTTTCGGAAAGGCCCTTTTCGAACCAGAACATTTATGCCAAGGTAGTATCCCTCTTTCTGAATTATATTGTCTTATCCACCACCATGAATAAAATGGATTCATACCCTGCCGAGTAATAAGTATATTCAATATCTGAATTGCATGTTAAATTGGCCATAACAGACACCAATTGGATAACAGTATAGTCCAAATCATCATAGGTACTACCACAGCTGTATAGCAACGTTTCAATAAAATCCTCAAGTTCATCACGTTGTTTCTTTGGTAACCCTTTCTGTGCTATTTTTCGCAGTCCTGACATTGAATGACTGTTCCAACATTCTTGGCAGTTTGGGATCTTGAATCCTACTTACAGTACATGATCATAACATCACTGTTTGTCTATACTTTCGGACAATCTGACCTTTTGGGCAGATGGGTTTAAGTGAAAACAAAAATTATTATGTCATCTAGATGGCAAAATAAAGCGCCCGAAATCTAATATAACACTAATTTTACTTTGCTTTTAATTGAATACCACAAATTGGTACTGAATTGACATGGATTAAAATATTTTGTCTGGAGTCACTCTACTTTATGCGACATTTTTCGAACATTGATTATTATTTGTGAATGCAGCTGCAACAGTCTGGTTGGATGGTTGGAATTCAAATAGGTATATAGAGTAGGATTTCGGTTGCAAAACGATTGGAAACTTTGAAGTTACTGCTATTCCAGCCCTCACTTGAAAACGCGTTTGCGGCAATTAAATTTCAAAAAAAATTTCCAGACGTTCCTGTGTCCGTGGACTGTTAACGATTGATTGGTTGACGGGAATTCGGATCAGCCACCCAAGTTAGACTATATTAGACAACTTTGAAGTTGCTGTATTCAAGGGCTGGAATAGCAGGAACACACGTTTATGCGGCCATCAATTTTTCAAAATTTTACTTTGGGGGTATGAGTGTCCCTACACGATAAGCTCCGTTCCTTCGCCTCTCGCGGACAACGGGGATCGCCGCCCCCCTAACATTCATCGAGCCCGCACTCCTACGCCCTTGGGATAATTTTTTTAGACTTAATCGTGTAAATCACGGACACTTTGTGTAGTAGCAAGAAGAATGATGACATCATTATCCTGGACCGTATCATGTCGTCTTTCGTCTACTGCCGTTTTGACTGATGAATTCACATAATGATTGACGACACTGTTTTAAAATACTGAATATTGTTAAGGCCGGCCACTGTTTATCTCACGCAAGTCCCAAATAACCTCGGGCCCCTTCTCGTCTAGAATTTTATTTATCGCTTGTCTACTTGTTTCAGGTGAATAACAATCACCAGTACGTATATGGTATGCTTCACCAAGGAAAGCTGCTTTTCAAATTGTAGCCAGTCCGAAGCACTGCGTGAACTCTTTTCTGAGTGCCCTGCTATGAGTTCTCTTATAGTTTTCTTCGATATGAAAGTGGCTTCGTTTCATCCTGTTCACTGAATGCTGATACTCACAATGAAAAAATACAAGTCAACAGTGAGGCTGATGTCTCACCAAGTTTGGACATTCTAGCTCAGTTAGAAGGAGAGTTATTGTGTTCCAAAAAGTGTGACATGCAGACAGACTTAATTTAATAGTCTCCTGCTTTAATTGAAAGGAGGGGGATAAAAAGTCTGTAGGACCACTGCATTTGTGAGTGTAAAGGACTGTCTTACAAGGAACCTGCATTGCATGTGATCTACTGGAGTTAAGTCATTCACACAAATTGGTTCACCCTCCTTGACTTTTAAAAGAGCATTATGCAAACTATGGTATCGTGCAGAAACAGTTGGACTGATCATGTTGGACTTGTCAAGTACCTTGAAATGATCTTTCTCATTTATGAATAATCTGGCATCATGGTCTTCTTTTACAGGAAATTCAACAGATATTATTGGTATTAGTAAACAGTGTAAAAACTCGGGCTTGAAATGTTTTCTCATTTATGAAGAATCTGGCATGGTCTTCTTTTACCTGAAATTGAAAAGATATTGTTAGTATTTTAAACTGAGTAAAAATTCAGCTATATTGTACATTCTGTTAGCTTCAATATTTTGTGGTTAAAATTGAAATTAGTCTGTACAATTTTTATACGCCCACATTTTCATGTGGACGTATATTGTCGTCGCCCCTGTCCGTCTGTCCGTCCGTCCAAAATTGTTTGTGAACACTCTACAGGTCACAATTTTTTCCGATTTCGATGAAACTTGAAATATAGGTTTAGCACCCAAAGATCTCGGTTCCTGTCGATATTGGCATGTATCGGACTGTAACGTCAAGGATTATGGCCCCTGATTGTACGAAAAATCACGTTTTTACCTTGTGAACACTGTAGAGGTTACAATTTTTATCCGATTTTGTTTAAACTTGAAATATATATTTATAACCAACAGATCTCGGTATCTGTCGATATTCGCGCATATCGGACCAAAACTTCCGGAATTATGGCCCCTGATCATAGGAAAAATCGCGTTTTTAGATTGTGGACTCCATAGAGGTAACAATTTTTACCCGATTCAAAAAACCGTGTGAATATATCACCGTTACACCCTAAGAATGGTTGAGTTCGAATTTCGTAAAAATCGGACAGAAACTGACGGACAAAATGGCCGCTCCTCGTTCGCAAATAGTGTCAAAATATCAGTGTTGTGGACCCTCTGGCGGGCACAATTTTCATCTGATTTTGATGAAACCTGGAATGCATGTTTATAACCCACTGATCTCAGTTCATTTCGATATTCGCGCATATCGGACCAAGACTTCCGGAATTATGGCCCCTGATTGTACGAAAAACCGCGTTTTAGCTTGTGGACCCCATAGAGGTCACAATTTTTATCCGTTTTACAAAACCGTTTGAATATATCACCGTTACACCCTAAGGATGATTGGGTGCGAATTTCGTAAACATCGGACCGAAACTGACGGACAAAATGGCCGCCCCTCGTTCGCAAATGGTGTCAAAATATTGTGTATCAGGGTTGTGGATCCTCTGGAGGTTACAATTTTCATCTGATTTTGATGGAATTTACAATTCATGTTTATAACACAAATATCTTGGTTCCTGTCTATTTTCGTGCATATCGAATCGTAACTTCCTGAATTATGGCCCCTGATTGTACGAAAAATCGCGTTGTAGCTTGTGAAAATCGGACCAAAATTGCCAGACATAATGGCCTCCCCTCGTACCCAAATAGTGTAAACATATGGTATATCAAAGTTGGGGACCCTCTAGAGGTCACAATATTTTGATCCGATTTTGTTGAAAGTTGAAATACATGTTTATAACCCAAAGTTCTTGTTTCCTTTCGATATTCGCGCGTATTAGATTTTATATTCCTGAATTATGGCCCTTGAATGTACAAAAAATCGCGTTTTTAGCTTGTGGTCCCTCTAGAGGTCACAATTATTATTCGATTTAAAAAAACGTTCGAATATATCACCGTTACACCGTAACTTCCTGGATTATGGCTCCTAATTGTTCGAAAAATCGCATTTTTAGCATGCGGATTCTTTGGAGGTCACATTTTTTTTCCGATTTTAAAAACCGTTTAAATATATCACCATTCCACCATAGTGAAGGTTGAATTCGAACTTTGTACGCAAATCGTGTAAAAGTATGCTATGAAGGTTGTGGACCCTCTAGAGGTCACAATTTTTATCCGATTTTGATGAAACTTAAAACATATCTTTATATCCCAAAGATCTCATTCTCTTTTGATATCTGGGCATTTCAGACCATAACTTTCTGGATTATTGCCCCTGATTGTACAAAAATCCTGTTTGTTTTTAGCTTGTTCTCTATCCATCTCTTGCAAAATGTGGGTGTATCCTGCCTGGTAGGCGCTGGTCCATAATATCATTCAACTGGTGCCTTCGAAAATCCCCAGCAATTAAGCTTTCTGAAGTATGAAACAGTTTTTACGAAATATTGCAAGGTGCAATAGGCTATAGGCCTACAGTTATAATATAGCGACATCCAATGTAGCAGTAGGCTTATTGCAGACGACCCAATCATGAATAAATTGCAAGAGAAGATCCATTCAAATTTAATAGAACCAAAGGGCGTTTCGATAGACCTAGCTTAAATGTCGTCACCGAATCTTAAAACACCGAGCGTATACTAGTATATATAGGGGCCCAGACATAATTACCCTTTTCGCATGGCTACCCAGGTAGCTGCTATATTTTTGTAGACATTCAGCAAGCCCCATGACAATAGTATGGACAAATTTCCACGCATCCTTCTTGAGATAAAAAACCATTGCCAAATTATAGAGAGCCGAACTGTGGGACTTGATCTGGTCATTTTTAAGGATAGATTCATTCTCTTTGGCTATCACTCGAAAATTCTGTAGCTAGAGAAATAATATATGGCAACTGGGACTGCACATCGTCTGTTTGCAGTGCTTCCTGGTTTGTATATATTTACCAAATAGCACTGTCCAGTGTATTTACAAATGGTAACCTAAGTGGATTGACATAATCTTGTGACTAACCCAGTTTTTTCCAACTATTTCAGGATGTCATTTTTCAGTACATTTTCCTTGGTGATGATTTTCGTGGAAATGAGGAGGTGGACTGGACTGCTTCGACTTTTCAACAGCAGAGGCCACGAGAATATTGAACGCATTCTCATTTTCTTCATTTTAAAAAGTACCATATCAATGAAAGCAGGAATGTGGACGTATATTGCAGCGTTAGTGATGCTCTTATCAATTACTGTATTGATGCAGCCCGCCGCTGTACGTGTATGGTTGATAATATTCCAACTATAAAACAAATAATATGCCAAGCCAAGCCGGATACCGAACCTATCAGTGTCACCAGGCTTCCAGACAAGTGGTACTTGAATTCCTGTGGTACGTGTTGAAGAGTAATACTTCTAGCTAGTTTTGGCCGTGGTGTCTGTAGAACACGCACGTCAAGTATATAATTATTAGTACAAGTTTAGCTTATGTGCTGATGTACACATCAGGTGATTATAGTTTGACAAGTTAATATCTTCATATGTTATAACTCATTACATACTGACATCTACATTAATATAACGGTAGACAGATAATGTCTATATATTTAACAGCTGTTACACAGCCCAGTATCACTGAAAGCTTGAAATAATACTGTACTTACTTTATGTCTATATCATATGGATTTAAAAACGCGTACAATTTAACTTATTATCAATTTGAACAAGAAAATCAACGTAATTAATGTTGTCCACTCTTTTGGGGAGTTTTTCGGTCACACATTTTAGACATGATTAGAATGCTTCGGAGTGAGGTAGAATGTTCAATGTTCAATCTTGGTGTAGATGTTCATTGTGGGATGTCGTGAATGTGTTGGACATCAACAAGTTATGCGTAGACAAAGCAGTGATCGACAATTTGATTTGTCAATGGTTTGGAACACGTTAATTATGATTCTAATTGAGTGGGAGTGCTGAAAATTGGTGAACAGTTTCATTACACCAATACAATGTCTGGTCGATACCTTTGATTTTAATATATGTAGAATATTTCTTGTAAATATGCAATGGGTTAATGTATTGACTGGATTCGATGATCAGCATTTTCTTCTTAGGAGAATCAGAAATAAATAATTTTATTTGTCGATGCTTTGGGATACAATTGCAAACTACAGTGCAGCGAAAGTTGAATTCTGAATTAAATTAATATCAGATCAATGGTTCCATTTGCAAATATATGTTGGGTGAAAATAAATTTGTCAACATTCGCCACCCTCTGCCGACGATATAAATGGAATATGGTCAAAACAACTACCGCCACCTTTTATCAGGCATGTTGATGAGTTAATATAAAACCAATGTATAACTTTTTTACACAAATACCAGTATTGTAATACACACCCTTAACAGGTTTTAATAGTTTTCATGTAGCGATGCGGAAAATCTTGACCGGTGAGTTTAGAGAAACACTGATCTATTTTTATACACGTCTAGTATTATTTCCAGTTGTCCTTAAACAATATGTATGGTGTACTATTTCGGCCAATCTGTTAACCATGAAAACGCGACTTGTATTTATTATATTTGATAATGTATCGATTTCTCTTACATAAACTTTATATAGTCAACAATCAATACCACGATAAATAATGATAATATTTATATGCGAATAATCTAGAAACGAGATGTATTACATATATTTAAATGGACACAACCCCACTGATTTGGGTTAACCGTGTCAGTAGTTTAGTTCTTTCCGTGGCATTATACACATTGGATAGTGTCCACGATCAGACAAAAATATATTGTCTATATGTAGGATCCAAATTTTCTGACATCTCTGTTTCTTTCTTTTAAAAGATGGAATGCTTCTTTATTTGAAAAAATTAAAATTAGACGTATTGTTTTTTGATTGAAATATTTTTTTCTTTTTTTTTTAAAAATAGGAACAGGTAAAAATAAAAGTCTTTTGACGTTATTAGGGAGATCATACGATTTTTGATGACCAATACACCGAAGGGTTGGAATCGTAATGGGCCATAATAGCGTGCCTTATTAATAGTTCCTGTGACTGCTATATAGATCAAATAGAGCGTATTAGTATAAGATTAGTATACAAGGTGTAAACAACTGTTTAGATACGGCTGTATGAAAATCTACAATACTGTAGTTTAGTGTATGAAAACAACCATTATATTCTTTGTCTAGTTATAGCTTAAAAAGTTACTCTTAACTTCATAATAATAATCACATGGTATGTATGAAATGAATGCAGTTCTTAACCGGTGTCTCATATTACATTCGTACTCTATCACTAAAATTCCATCTAGAAAAAGCGACGCAGTATTACAAAATGGGGCTTCATTTCTTTTCCGAACTAGAAAACCATAATATTATAATATCATTATAGACGTTTTTTCCTTCACGACTTAGGCCTACATGGAACTTTCAAAAAAGCGATGTACAAAGTGGCTCATATAGAACACCATATTATAGAAGACTATGACGCGATTACTACAGAGATTGAAGTTTTATCAACGATAGAGGCAAATAGCTGACTGTAGTTACCTACATATTTATACACAGTGAACTCATCTAACATTTAACAGGTGTTTATACTGTTACAGATTTTATATTGAAACATGTGGGAATATATTGAGGGTTTATAGATAAGGTGTGTTTATGCTACTTATGCGAGTAAGTGTCTATATATTTATATATTTAAACAGAAGCTTGTTGAATATTTCGGGCTGTGTAGATTATTGAGGATTTTCTAGGCTTGTCAAGGTGTACTTTGCTACCGTTGTGAGTATAGTATTATCTTGTATAGAGTAGACTGCTAACAATGAAGTGTTGGACTTCGTAAACTTATATAGATTCATACATTTTATCATCACAACGGGTTATGTATTTATCCGGTGTTATTATAATATCATGCATGGGACAGGACAGGGTAGGCTACTATTATTTTAACTACCTGATCATACTACTTTATCGTGGAAAATCTGTTACTCTTGCATGTTTTCCTGGTTGGTAATCTGTCTGTGTTTACTATGCTTAGACTTGACTATTCTTTAGAATAGAAGGTACAATATTAAATAGTGATTGCATTTTATCGGACGTGTCTGAAAAGATTTATTTACATTTTTATGTTACGAAATGATGTACTGTACAATAACATTTATATCTGATTACAATCTTATCTTTTTCAATTCGTTTTTATTGTCTTCCGACATAAAATAAAGATATTAATTTGATTAAATTGTTTTCTGAAATGATAGGCTACTAAAATGTGTAGATTATTGGGTATTTTGGGTCTCTTTCTACGGCTTTATGGGTCTATAATATGTGTTTACAAGTTTATACTTAACGTATACATTTTACTATACTATTCAAAAAAAGTAGGGAAATTTGATTTTGGGGGCATAATACTAAAATATGCAAATGACTACGAAAAAAGTCACTATAGAACCTAACAGAAGAAACATTTCCAGTTACATGTTACGCCCAAACGCACCAATAGCTACCGCATGGAATGCAGGTGATGCTTGGGATCATCATAGGGGTCCAACCCAAGATTTGCACGACTCTGACTTTGAATGTTACAGTCATTGTGGCATTGAATTCCAGGGTGGAAACATCAGTTTAATTGTTTTAGTGACCAGAAAACAAATTTTGATATGCGTCGGCTTACCCAAAATGAAAGGTTACGTGCCCTTGGCATGCTACAGATCGGCACAACACAGGCGGTTGTGGCGCGGACGATGAATGTTTCTCAGTCTGTCATAAGCAGGCTATGGTCCAGATACCGTGATACACAATCTGTACAGGACAGACCACGCTCAGGGCGACAACTCAAGCCCAGGATCAATTTATCCGTACCTTGGCCTTGAGAAATCGTGTCATCACAGCAAATCAGATCAGCGCTCGTCTTCAAACAGACACTGGTGTGAGAGTGAGTGGCCAGACGATTCGGAATCGACTGCATAGGGGTCACCTTCGCGCCCAACGTCCTCGCGTGATCCCTTGTTTGAGAGATCATCACATTCAGGCAAGACGTCGTTGGTGTAGGGATCGTCAACACTGGGATAATCGACGCTGGAGCAATGTGATGTTTTCAGATGAGTCAAGGTTCACTGTTGATTTTTTGGACAGACGTAGGAGGGTGTGGCGTCGTCGAAACGAGCGCTTCCAAGACGTTAACGTCATCAGACATGATCGATTTGGGGGTGGTTCTGTTATGGTGTGGGGAGGCATCACTGTTGCTGGAAGAACGGTTTTACATGTTGTTGCAGGGCGTGTTACAGGCCAGTACTACCGGGACAACATCTTGGCAGTCCATGTTGTGCCGTTCGCACGACGTCATGGCCGCCGTTTCATCTTCCAGGATGACAACGCAAGATGTCACAGGGCCAGGATCGTTACAGGTTACCTCCAACAACAGAACATCACCACATTACCTTGGCCAGCACTGAGTCCCGACCTCTCCCCCATCGAGCATGTCTGGGACATGCTTGGACAGAGGTTACGTCAACGTCAACAACGTCCTGCCAATGTCCAAGAACTTGCTGCTGCGTTGCAACAGGAATGGGACAATCTGGACCAAAATGACCTTAGACGTCTCATTAGGAGTATGCCACGTCGGATCAATGCTTGTTTGGCAAACAGAGGAGGATTACCCGTTACTGACTTGGTTGTGATGCTGTGGTAACTTTGCTGTTTGACCCCGGGTACCATTTTACCCTTATAATGATCAGTCTGTGCCTTACTTAGTCTAACGATCATTTGGAATAAATCGATGAATGTGAACTTCATTTCATTTTGTCATTTGTTTCTTCGTCAGTTTCATTAGGTGACTTTAATAACACTTAAAAATCAAATATCCCCTACTTTTTTTGAATAGTATATATTCAGTTTCACGATTTGAAAGGTTTTATTGTTAACGCTTTATTCTTATGTGTAAAATATGTTATTACAGTGGTGTATGGAGAACTTCCTTTTGAATTTATCGATAACTCTTTATGCATGCTTCTTCAGCCGAGGAGTGTAAAGATATCGCTATAACGACCCAGAAATTTGTATTAAAGTTTACAACCAAGATTCCCTGAAATATTTATTGACAGAGAGATAGCTTGCTTTATGATCAGATGATGTTATTTACCCTGTAATTAACCATAATACTGCTGTTGTGAGGTAGTTCAGTCCAATAGGCGCCTGTTACGTGGAGAATATTTAAAACATAACATCTAGCTATAACTAATTATACTCGACTGTCTACCTAACAAAAATTAGTGAGTATTGCCACTGGTTTCTCACGTTGGTATTATTATATCTACTGAAAGAGAATCGGTTTCAGACGAGTTATTTGCACCTGAGTTAGAAATCGGAACAAACCAGTTATTTGATAATCTCGCTTACGTACATGGATGTAACAGACTTTAGACATTATACTTAGTCATAGCTCAATGTTATTTTAGAAATATTTTCCACGTTACAGGCGCGTAGGCTGTGGGTCACTCCAGGTTTCGGGGGCGAGGGGACTCCATTCCACAGTAATCCCATTTTCATATCAATTTAAGTAATCGATTGCTTTAAAAAAAGTTAAACAATTCAATTTAGGCAAAAATAAGTTGAAAGTTTGTTGATCTGTTGTGTTATTTTGATCGGTGAATTCTATAAGAATTATGTACAAAACAAAGCGACAGATCAAAGAGGGAGTGCCATTTTAAGTTATGTCCTCAGTAATGCAGGACCTGCGGGATGTATATGTAGACCCCCCCCCCCTACCCCCGGTCACCTAAAAACCCTGATCAGGTGGTTACAAATTGAAAGATAGTACAGTAATCATAAATCTTGAAATCCATTAATACGAGCTGATAAATTAATAGTGGTGATTTAAAAGAAATATAAAATAAAAAAAGATTATTTTTTTTATTGTGTCTTTGTGTAGCGGTTCAGAACAATCTATAGCTAACGTTATTTAGGTCGAAACATTTAATTTTATACCATCCATAATACGAGGTGACACATTAGTGTACCATCACCTGGTTTTATCACGGGAACATACATAAATAACTGTCATGACAAGTCGAGTGGTTTCTTCTTTCTTTAAATAATGCGAAGCTTTAAAAGCATTATATATACATGCATATATATATAAAAAACCTTATTGGGCTTGTTGATAAATTGTTGTCTCTATAATCCTTGAACTCTTTTGATCTGACAACCAGACGTTTTCAAAGCACACTTTGACCTATCAAAAAGCAAATGTGGTAATGTCAGAGAAATGTGGTTTATCGTTCTAAATATCATCATCAGAGATAGAGAGATATGTAGCCAGTGTGTATTTATATGTCTAGAAATAACGTGGTATATAAAACTATCGTTCATAGCTCACTGCATGTCGTATGCCCGCCTTTGGTGCACAGAAGAAGGACGTTAAACTCCATTTCACCCCATATTCCATACAATTGGCAATGGGGTAAAAATTGCCCGGACCGCGGTGTTTCCACCAACTTATTTGTCCAACTGTCAAGGTTTTTTTTACGTGCCCGGGCACGGGGACCGCGGTTTTTCGTCCCCCCGCCTTTACGAGTGGCTTATATATTCTACTGAATACATTAAAGGTCAAATTCGAGAAATCATTAAATACTATTATTTCAATCTTTTAGTACCAATATTCATTTCATTCGAATAAAACTTTTGAGTATATTTGGCCCATCCCCCCCAAAAAATAAAAATAAATAAATAAATAAATAGATAAATAGATAAATAAATAGATAAATAAATAGATAAATAAATAGATAAGCCATTAAAATAGCGTGTCCATGTAAGAGGAAAGTATGTAATAGGGATTGGGTAGAAATTATGAATGGTAGTTATAGGCTTCCATAGATTGGTGCTATTATGTGTACCGCTCCAGTCTTATAAAATCTTTGCGTTGATTTAACATAATATTATTCAGGTAAGATTAATGTTAGTTGCATAGGCCTACATTGTGAAAGATAATAATGATTTAAAAGCATGTCGAGGACTTATTACTCGTCTTCTTATTGAATGCAGACTTCAATGCATGTCCATAAACTAATACTAGTTAAGCATGCAAGTTTTTAATTTTAACAAATTACAGTAGAACGTTAAAAACCCCATTTAATTTTATTTCACAAATTAGTGTCACGGTAAATTAGTTACCGATTCATAATACCAAGCCTGGTCGGCATAATGATATTGAAAACGTTAGAGTTAGATGCATATTCATCTCCTTTTTGAATATAGACTTTATTTTCATATACAAAAGATACATGTTTTAAGATAATTAATATTTGCTATTTAATCATACAAGTTCGTAATGTATAAAATTGTGTCACTTTTAATGTGTTAACATTTCATATTAGTTCTTTTGGCTTGTGGGGGGTTGGATGGCTGAATGGTTAGCGTGCGCGCGCTGTATCATAAAGTCTGTCATTGAGTCGACTGGCGTGGTTTCGAACCCCCGGTTGTACGTGGCAAGTAGGATCGCCTGTCCATCCTCGTGGGTTTTCTCCGGGTCCTCCGGTTTCCCCCCACTGCTAAAGACCCCTACGCGCAAGCGAATTATGTAAATAAAAAATTAAACCATACGTTAGTCCCGAAATGACCTAGTTTGTTTGTCGAGTGGACGTTAAACCCCATTTCTCTCTCTCTCTCTCTTTTGGCTTGTACAATATTATTAACGTTAAATACATAGAAACTGAGATACTGGAGTGTAAGGATCGTAGTAGCATGATTAGAATCTTAATTACGTATAATTTATCGACTCTACAATAATTAAAATTAACTGGTATTTTAAAGTGGTTATTCGACTCTTTGATTAGTGGATTTCCCCTAATTGCAATATAAATTTCCTGTACATGTATTATAATATATTATGTGATCTATACATAAAATGACATGTACAATATTCCACGGGAATGACATGAATTCTATTTTTATTTTATATGTATAAAATCGATACGAGACAGTGTCTATTTATAGTGATCACGTAACACAATTATTGGAAATTCCATTATTGCTTAACTCCGTACCGTTTGTGCTATACTAAATATCATTTTCTAAAACAAGGATTAAAGTTGCCACATGTATGTATAAATTATACTATATTAGATTTAGGTTAAAACCAATTTAAGACACAACATTTACTACACTTCTTCATTGACTGGTGCACTGGTTCGTTTGTTTGGGCAAGGCGGAGTTCAATCCATCCATGTACGTAACCAAAGGGTCTCGTGTTTTCATCTAAACGACTAGACACGCATTTCCTTTCAGCAGTGGCGGAACCAACTCTGTTAGGTGAGAACCGGGCTTAACACATCCAGTTTGTTCTTGTCGGACCATCACACTACTACCACTGATAAGATTGGATAGGAAAGACATGTAGTTATAAGTCCACATCAACGCACAGATAAGAATTTTGCCCGGACAACGACTTTTCCCACTCTTCATTGCAGTCCAACTCAAGAGGGTTCTTTTAGGTGTATACGGGTGGATCTCGCGGTTTTCGAACCATCCGAACAATACTTGTCAACCGTAGGCAGTACCCTTGACAAATGGGAACAAGACCGGGGAATCGAATCAGGTGCATTCTAGTCTAAAAGCCCATTGTTCTTAGCGCTCGATTACCGTGTCACTCTGTTTATTTATCGGACGGTAAACTACTATTTCCGTTTAATATCGAAGTATAATATGTTGTTAGAGAAAATAATTCTAGAATAAAATTATAAGCTAATGTGGAAGTAGGAAGTTGTAAAAGTGAGATCAGTTTCTATTATTATTAACGCTAAAACAATATTCACTGTTTGTGGACACTTTCGCAGTAAAATAATAATATGAGCATTTCCGGAGAATTTTCAAGTTGACCGGCCTAGTTTCTTAAGGTCGTTTGTGTACATCCTTCTATATAAATATATATATCGTGTTGATTCGTTATTAAGATATATATTTATCTATTCGAAAAGATAACATATCTAATAGTTTGTGCACCAGTCACTGATGTGTCGCCTATAGTAGGTGCAGTCCGTTTAATCTTTTAACTATGCTTATTTTGATTATTTCAGATTTGTTTGGGGCTGGTTCTGGAATCGCGACAAAGAGGTAAATTTCGTAGCATAGGGGAAAATTCTCAAATATACGAGGCTGTTACAGCGTAGGACTGTGGTAAACGGCTGATGTAGTTGTATCAGTACAATTGTTTTTTTTTGGAGTTCCGTGATTATTTTTAAAGTTTAGTTTCACATCCGTTTCTTGATCCCGGCGCCAACACAGTTACTTATATTCAAAGTTTCCTGTTGTTTAAATTGGTTGACATTGTGAATTATATTTTATGATTTATACGCACCGTTATAGTGCTCCATTTATACTGTGTGTTTAATATAAACATTAAAAGGTAAATTTATATTCTTAAGGATTGTAAGGCCTGCTGTGTTTCATGTTCGTTTCCTACCACAGACTTTTGTATTAGCAGTGTTATACGTGTATCATAACGCGTTACACTTCATTTACATTCATTAAAAGGACAAGTGAAGTATACCATCCCAAACGTATCTTGATCGAATCTTTATATACAGACATTTGATATTGAGACCGTCATGCACCCTGAGTTTGCACAAAGGTAGAAAAAGTATTTTCCATAGAAAAGAATTGTTGTTTGAAATTTTGATCACAGTTTTCCCGTTGTCGTTCAAATCAACAATCAAGATGGGTAACAAGTGCAGTAGTCGTAAACAGAAACCGAAATCAACCCACGAACTCAACATGGAAGCTCGTATGGAGCTGGTCAATAAAAAGGAAAACGAAGTTAAATTCGACGATAACCTTTGTGCAAATGACTGTATGGATGCTTCGGTATCTAAAGAAAAAAATATTACTTTACGCCAAGCAGCTTTACGCAATCGGTCCATATCATGTCTTACAGAGACTGACCATCTAGCAATTGCCACAGATCCAAAGGATTTTGTATTTGATTTTGAAAATCTTGTTCTTGAAGGAGGAGGAAATAAAGGCCTGGCTTACTGTGGAGCTATAAAATACCTTCACGAAGTTGGGGTGATGAAAAACATCAAACGAATCGCGGGAGCTAGTGCGGGCGCCATGACAGCTGCTTTGATAACAGTAGGATATAATCCAGAAGAAATTGAGGATTTTTTGGGAAACAATATTTCTGACGTGTTCATAGATCACAGTTGTGGCTATTGCAGTCTTCTACCAAATCTCATTTCTGGATATGGGTGGAATCCTGGGAAAAAAATTTATAAGTGGTTTGGCGATAAAATGCGACTTAAGACGGGCAACCCGGATGTGACGTTTCAAGAAGTTTATCAACAATTCGGAATAGAGCTATGTGTTGTTGTAACAAACTTAAGTCTAATGACTACCGAGTATTGTCACCCGAAGACTACGCCCAATATGGCTGTACGCTTTGCTGTTAGAATGTCCATGGCCATTCCCGGCATGTTTAGTGCTACTAAATTCACGTCTTACGGCCAAACGGATGTATATGTTGATGGTGGCGTCCTCTGCAACTATCCCATTCATTGTTTTGATGGTTGGTATCTATCTATGGAACCGGGTAACAGTTTTATAGAAAAGTTACAACCATTAAGTGAATTGCCCCGTCTCTATGATAAAACAGAGCGATTCGGAACTTTTAATTCCAAGACTCTGGGTTTTTTATTATTTGCCGATAATGAAAGAGACATATTAAGATATAATTTAGAAAATAGAATTGGAGTTCTGCAGCCATTAAAACCATCTTCGTCAACCAAATTATTTGAAGAAAAATCAAAGAAGAAACAAATACAAGATAAACTTGCTGTCGAACATGGACGAGTCGTCAGAGCTGTTGATTCGTTTCTTAAGGTAAGAGTTTCGGTGATGTGTTTGTCCAAGGCGTAATCTGTAGAAATTGTTGCGATCCCACGCATGTCCGTGTCAAGGAGAATCGTCGCTTACCTAGCCTTTAACCAAATGGTTCGCCCAGCTGCCAACGAATTATTGAAATAAAAACTATATATGCTCGTCCCGAAATAGCCTACAACTTTGTTGATTGTGTATGTGTGTGCTGTCCAGTCAAAATTTCCTTCACAGCACAACGCACAGCGTATGGGCCGTTTTATGAGCTGATGGTGGTTCTCTGTACAGTTATATATCCTCTCAATTTGTCTCTCGAATCATGTTAGAGGCCCTATGTCGGAGTAAAACAGGGAAAAATTATAGGTTCCTATAGGAATTTTTATGGCTGCGATTTTTCCCTCTGACTGGTAGATGCCCACGCATGAAAGCACAAGCTGACTACAGTTAATCTCATGAAATGAATGGGACAAATGCACCAATTAAGGATTACATCTGCAGCCGATAGATGGTAATTGTGTGTAATCCTGATGCTAATAGCTCTCAATTAAGAATATTTCAGCCAGTTGCTAGTTTTGTTAATGGCAGAATACGTCGGTATACATCACTGATAAGGGTCATTATGGTGACCACCCTGGCGTTGATGCTGACGTCATCTGCTGTTAATATAGCGAATAATTTGATGCCCATAACGTATGTATAGTCTCAAAAATCGCAGCTCGGGCTTGCTTATGTGAAAAGTTATAACAGTTTAAATAGTTATGGCTATTTGGCGACTATCTTGGATTTTTCCTTGACTTCATGCGTGTTTCATCTGGCGTTTTAGTTTAACAAAATGTTTGGCCCTAAAACTTAGATATAGATACCAAAATTGTCCCTTAACAGGAATAACAGAGGCGTTATGTCCAGTTATATGGAGTGTTGACCATCTCTTGAATTGTATACTTCCTTCTCATGATTAATAATGGCCACCCAATTAAGGGACATATAAACTCACACAGTATTATCCTTAATCGGCTGACAGACTAAACCTAATTGGTGTATAAAAATAGGACGTTAAACCTCATTTCATTTCATTTATATATTTTCAGGTACTCAAACGACATAACATAGATAACAATGACGATATAACACTAGAAGAATTAGAGAACGCCTTTAAAGATGAACAGCTGACAAAAGAAGAAAAGACTCTGTTATTTGGTAAAGATATCGATGTCCATGAAGCTTTTCAATTGTTGGATAACGATAAAAGTGGCCAGATTAAATACAGCGAGCTTATTCATTTTATCGAATCAACTGGTATATGTTTTCAGACCAGATTTTTAGGTTATCAGCGCAAGGACGTTAAAAACTTTGTGTCATTCCTTGATTCTCTGCAGTCAACTTTATTAACAAACGTTAAGAGGATTTATGTGGATGAGCGGGATATGGAGAGGACAGTGGGAATTAATACCGGCCATATTGGAACCACCGATTTTAAGTGTGAAGAAGCTGATCGCGAGTTCGTCGTTGCACGTGGTTATAATGCGACCAAATCGTACTTACAATATTGCGCTGCAACACGTGATCTTCCTAAATCTTCTCTCCCTAAGTCATGTTTGCCTGTAATAGCTGAAGCTACCAAACAAGATAATGACTTACCGTATGTTGACGCCAATAATGCTATTAACGAGACGACCCAATTTGTTCAGTAGAATTCAGTGATTCCCAATCTTTTCCCATTCGTGAACCCCTTTAACAAATCCCAGCCCATAAGGCATCTGTATGTATTTTATTCATTAAATTATATTAGGGACGTTCAGACTTCACATAACATATTCACATAAATCTTTGATATACATGTGCCATATTAATCTGATAAAAATATTTATAGTCATTCTGATAGAAACCAAGATGATCTCCATTCTGATAAAACCAAGATGATCGCACCATTCCTATTAATGTGACCAAGCTACTGAAATGCATTGTCCGAATAACAATAATTTAATATTGAATTTTAATTAGCTATCTATTATTTCTCGAACCACCTCTTTTGCCGTGGAGGTCCTAAGGATCCCTTTGATTTTGCAGACCTCCCAGTTTATTTCACGTACCTGAAGACCAAAACATACCACAGATCATCATCGACCAACAGTTGAAACTGTGACTTTTTTTTAAGCTAGTCGATGATGTTAGTGTTACTGCTTGTAAATATCGTGTTCGCGCGATCAGAAATCTCGTACGTTCAAACTTGAATGCTAGATTTTAAACGCGATAAGCACTGTTGTTAGTGTTTTAAACTTTCGATTATACACACGATTTCACGATATGTGTTCATAGAATTAATATTAAAGCCCACATTATTCACAACTTGTTATTTGGTGATCACCGTAATCACGATCAGTGATCACCAAAACAGAAGAAAGCAGAATACATATTAAATGATTATCATTCAACAATATAACAAGGATTCATTCGCTATGTTGATTTTATGAATATATTCGTCTTTTTAAATTGTATTGTGAATTTAGTATTGTACTAATAAAAGGTATACGTTCTAGTTTGGGATACGTTATGGCTGTTCCTAAGTTGTTTCTTCAGCTCAAAAAGCGTACTTTTTTGTATCGTGTTTTATGTTCTATTTTGTATGGTAGTAATACTGAACCTGTACCGCTAAATAAAATAGTATTTTGTGCTGTATTGTTTGAAATGTTTCCCAGATAAATCACCAAAGGAAATAAATCACACTACTACTATGGAGATCTGTTTCTATATCCTACCACTACAGATATAATAGCTATATTTAAGATATCCTTATCCATAATCGAGGAATACGTTAACAGACCCCCCCCCCCCCCCATCCATTGCAGCTGTCCTAGTTATCTGTTTATTGTTAGAATATAAAAATGTAAAATGGGGTCGCCGTGGTTGTGTGGTTAGAGAACTGGTGCCTAGTTGGTGTCGTATATATATCAAAGATCTCCTGCCAGTTATATTTCGGAAAAGTGGCGACCCTAAACAGGTAATTGCCGTATGTTAGACTTTAATGCTGTTTGTATATACATGCAAACTGACCCAGTCATCCAAATGCCGTTGTATTAAGCTGTCAATAATATTATAATCTCAATGTTGCAAAGACCGGTAGGTTTGGTTAGTTTTCTTCCTGTCTCTGCTGTTTATAAAATGTTACCGGACGCTGTTATGGTGTAATAGTGTTTTTGTATAAATCATGACTTACATCTATCCTGACTTGAACTGACCTTTACACTCGACCACGAGACACATGCACACAAGTTAAACATTATACCGTTTTTAGGGATAGTCTGTGGATTTAAAATTTACAAACGTGATCGGTTGCTCGCGAGGTTAAATTTCAAGAAAACGATTTATATCAAATTTCACCACAGAGATGTACAGATCCTTTGTTTAGTATTAAATCAATTCGTAATATCAATAAAATCAAAAATGTATTGGTGTAAGGGGTGCGTGTATAATGTGTGTACGTTCGCTGATCACGTTTCGTCGCCGCGATTCACCCCCAAATATGAGGTATCATATTAGCCAGCATGACCCCGTGAATGGTTTAGGTCATCGAATTTAGGCCCCTGCAGATTTGTGCTGCGCCCCGGGTGAACCACGCTTCCATGTCGCTCTCCACCCCCACAATGTGTATCAAATTAAACAGTTTGACCCCGTGAATGTTTTAGGTCATCGAATTTGGGCCCCGGCGAATTGGGCCTCGGGCGAATTTGGGCCCCGGGTTAAGCCGAGTATCCTGCAAGTATTAAATAAAATTCTTATTCGATCCCCACCAGATATAGGAACTTTTATATTTTGCGAATTAGAGAAAAGGGTTTTAAATTTAAATCCAATACTACTGTTTTAAACATAATCGCTTCTTCTCTTTTTTCAAAATAAATGCTACATACATAGTCACAATTTAAATTACATTCATTTTGATCCAACAATTTTTTAAATCGATTAAGTTATGACCACTTGATAAACAAACTTGAACAATTAATTATTAAAATAGATTCATCGTATCTTAAGTAATGACTGCTTAAGCTCACTGTGTCTCAGACAAAATAAAAATGACAGTTATTCTATCTTTGTTGTAGAAACCATTTCATTCTTCATTAGGTGTTTTTGTATACGCAGATATACATAATAACAACAGCTACATTGACATAAAATATATGGTTTTTTTTTAATTTTGAAATAAAAATGTGAAGAATATGGATTGTTGTGTCTGTAATATGAAATAAAATACATTAATCCATGAGTTAACGGTGCAATATATATATATATATATATATCTATTACGTATTTCCATGACAAACCCCCTTTGTTTTTTTAACACTAGTTATATAGTATCGTCGCCTCAATTGTATTAAAATGCTAATTTCTCAGGTAGGGGAGTTGGGATGGCCTAGTGGTCTAAAGTGTCACGTTTCGACCTCTATCTGACTGGTCACATCTAGCTTGCTGTTGTGGTTGCGATCCCTGGTGTGAGCGTATGTGGCTTGGAGATAGGGGCGCCTTCTCAGCCTCGTGGGTTTACTCCGGGCACTCAGGTTTACTCCCACAGGAAAGATCCCTGCGCGTGCACTAAGATAACACAAATGAAAATAAGACAACTTGTTTGCGATATCACCTTCGTTGGAAGCGGACGTTAATAACTGAGAACAACAACAAGGTAGAGGGCAATGGTTGTTCTATGAGTATGAAGCTGGCGCACCATGACCAAGCATGGTCGGGCTCGACCCAGTCTGGTCCTTCGTTGACAGTGGTATTGGACGCAGTACCTTACAATAAACACATGTACCTCTAATCCCTAGATCTTCTCACGGGCGTTAAAGATTCCCCGACAGAAGTCGACTCACTGACCTTATGACCCAGACATTAGAAACTTGATACACACTCTTATTTACAGATAAATTTGAAATATAGACAATCCCACAAAGTGACATCGCTGTAAACAAAATACAAGCTCTTTTAAAACAATGTTATTTTTAAGTATATTTTAATTCCTCTTATATTTTTGGGTGGTCTTTTCTACACACAAGATGTTAAAGAAACACTACCTCTTTAGGAGACACGCGGATATAATTTAACACCCACTTATCCGGACGAACCAGAATCAAACCCGGTAGTTTATATTTATTGAGTCAGAGTCACCGTGGCTCCTTATATTCTTGTAGATATACATCTTGCGTGTATTGACTACCACAACGGTTGCTTAGTATAGTCACAACCAATGTGGCTCCCTATGTCTTAGGTAGATGTACATTTCAAGTGTGTTGAATAGCAAAATCATCATCAGCCACTGTACTTGTTTCTTACCTTTCAGGTCGAGGAAGTTTCTTTGGATTTTCGAGCCTAGTTCCCTCATGTGGGGGGGGGGGGATGAGCTAGACGTTCCGATGAAACAAATCCACCCGTGTACTCGTTGCTGTGTACTTAAAATTACCTTTGATTCCACAGATGAAGTGACAGTACATTGTCTCTTTAAGCCAAATATTTAACATATGGTTTTAATAGAATATTGGAACATGTATAATGGCGTCTTAATTCTATTCGAGTGCATTAAGTAAACATCTAGGGTATTATATATACTCGACATGACACGCCTAGATTATTTTATTCATATTGTTAGAGTTTGTTTACACGACTTTAAAACTCGGTAAACACAGGTTAACTTTTCAAGGGTTTGTATGAATAAAATACATATACACTCTTAAAGGAGCAGATCCGTTAGCCAGGAAACGTAAAGTGACTTATGAAAATATATATGCATATATGTTGCATATTTTTAACATTGGATGTGCTAGAAATAGATTGGATGCCAAATCAACCCTTGTCGCAATGTTTTAAGATTCATCAGATGTCGTATTTAAACAGACGTTCGTGGTGTTCAATTGATCCAGAGCACAGCTTTGCAATCATCATTCCACCAGTATTAGTTAAGGTTGGGGTTATTTTTATTATGATATGCTAGTTGGACTTGATACAAAATCTTGTAAAAAATGACAATTTTAGGATCAACGGCAGTATATTTTAAATCTCTAAATATTCCGTAAAATATAGATTATAAAAAATCTATTTTAAGAGATTTAAGATTTCCTGAACAAATAATAAACCAGGGCCTCGCTTATTCCGATCAAGTATGTAATTCCATTGGTTGTAGGACAACCCTTATACGATTAACTATTGGATATTAAATCAGTACCGGTAACTCTCTTCCGGGCAACATTTATAGGGCGCAGATGAAAACCGGAGAAAACCCACCAAAAATAAATAGTCGACACGTGGAGTCATGGACAGAACTCGCATAAAGAAACCTATGACGACTTCAGATAAGCTTTTGATAAGTGTTATAAATAGGATATTGATAATATTGTCCGTAAAATTAATTCGTAAGTACATGTAATTTAAATAATACAGTGCAAACAATGTATCTAACATTTGGTGCTCTGACAAGCGTTTAAACAAACAGATGGGGCAGCAAGGTTGTTCATGCAATTGTCGAATTACCGAAACTGAAAGTAGAATATTAGTACATTTCAACGTAACCAACATTCTTCTATGCCATACCAACAAGACAATAATACTAATGACCAATCAAACGTGAGAAAGGACTATAACTAGAAATAACTACATTCAAGGAAACTGATTGGAAACTAATAGTTTCTGTGTCCTGTTAAATTTGGAAGGAAGTTGCAATTACTGTCAGAACACTGAACTTCAACGGAAACTTGGCGTAATTATCTGTAAAATTATATTATGTCTAGAGTAGACACCATAACACGGGAAATGTCAACAATTGTATTGCATTTAAAATATAATACGAGCGTATTTTAATAAAGAACTGTTTATTTCATTTTTGGGATGGCCCAGTGAGTATGCCGCTGATTCACTAAAGAAGAGTATCTGGTTCGATTCTTGTGATGGACGAGAAAGTTCCACAAGCCTTATCAGGGTGGTTTTTCGTTATTAGTTTGAGGCCAAGGAACACGTTAGATTTCAGCAAATCGTTATGACTTTTGTTATTAAAATACACAACAGCATAGGCAGTTGATAGGGCACGGCATTAACAAAATAACGAAATCTAAGATGATTATCATGTTTTAGAATATATCTAAATGGACCTTTGTACCTTACACGCAACAAGAATAACCTTTTCTGACGGACCTCGGTTAATAAGAAAAATGCCGTTCGGATTTGACAGGAGTACACATTAACGTATACGTTATTGAACCTTTGAAGAATAATGTCCATTGGTTTAGTCTAAAAAAATCAAATCAAATCAAATCGAAGTATTGTGCAGGCGAAACATTAAGCATAATTCCATTTCTCCAAAGTGTTATTTCTCCTTTAATGCAAGTAGATATTATGATTTTCCTTTTGACGTTTACCTAATTCAAATCCTATTTCTTCAAAGCGATATTTCCTCTGTGATGCATGGTACATGCATGTTTCTATTTCGCTGTCACTAATTACGAGACATGTTTGCATAACTAGTTAAATTTTAACCCGACATCAACTTGTCCAAGTAGTTACATCAGTTCTTTTTACAATTAATTATATAAAATATGACCAATACTTGAAAGAAAACGAGCAATATTGTTATTTCTTTTTCTTTTAAAGAAGAGAACCCCGACGAAAAAGCAACATAAAAACTTAAATGAAGAACCTGTTCATGTTGAAACAACACGTTTAAAACTTGTACCACTGTATAAAAGGTAAATTTTAGTGTAATTATAGATGTTAAAATTTAGGTTTATTCTATTAAAGCCCCAGTGTGACGGACTGAGGGGTAATCTTTAGGTCGTAATTTAGCCGATTAAAGGGCCAATCTCGTATGGATAAAACCAGACTTTTACTTTATGAAAATAACGTATAGGTGAAATTTACCTTTCGCTATCAAGTACATCACTGTATAGACCTCCAAAGAAACGGCAATCGCGATTATCGGGTTACCCAACGAAACAATTGACCCGAAATCTTAAAAAGGTTACGTGTCCGGATAAGCAGTTTTGAAATTCACGTCCAAACGACTCAATATTATGAGCTGAAATTTTGAAATAAGGTACATTCCTCTGTATTCTGGTGCTTAAATTTGATACGTACACAGACTTTTAAATTTGAGACTGTACAAAACGGGGTAGTCCCATTAAAACAAACCTATAGGTTAGATATTCAGTAACAATATGAATTGTCAATAACTTTTATGGGCATTTGCACTTTTTGGTAAGATTAATTTTGTATTGTGTATGGTCTGAATATCTTTTCTGTGATATCGCGAAATAAGATTTAGAAATGCAAGTTTTACATATGGCAAACATCTGACGTGGTACTGGGCTGGAAAGAATACTTAAAAAACCCAACACAAACTTGTGACGTATATTTAGTTAAATTTTTAGCCGTTTTGTTTCCGTTCGTTTTAACTTTACACGGTCATATAAGTTTTGGTCGTTTTGGATTAGCGCCTTTTCGTCTATATCACTTTTAAACAAGCCGTTGCCATCTTTACGTTTCACTGAACCTCTTTCATACGCCTCTATTTAATTCGATTGGATCCAAATCTGAAAATTACCTATCGTTGCGATCTTGATTTTGAGTTCTTTAATAATTAATTGGTATACATTCAGGCTTGGATTTTCAAAAGTTTCTGAAAAATGTAAACAAACTATTCCCAAATTTTAGCCAACCATCGCTGAGTTTATTGACTGGAAATCCTAGTGGTACTTAGGGGTAATTGACCGACACCAACATAAATATACCGGAATCGACTGCAGCTTACCGGATCCGGTTAAATATTTACCGGAATCAGGTTAACTCACAATGCGTGATTTGCATTTTTCGGAAAATATCAAATCTCTCCAGACTTCATCGACGCTTCACCGGGCCGTAGCTAGCCCAAAAATTTTGGCGAGGTGGGGGGGGGGGGGGGCTTGGGTGGCAAGGGCTTCTAGGGTCGCCAATAGGGTGCTCTTTGGAAAATAGGGTTTTTAGCACCTGATGAGGGGATTTATGAAAATGACGGAAAATTTCAATTTTGAGACTGAATTTGCAATATGATATTTTGATATTATAATATATGAGCAAAACGAAGAATTTGGAATCGGGTTGGATCAGTACGTGCGACTTGTTTGAATTTTGAAGATTATCACGTCGTTTTGGGCGCCCAATTGATTTGTAGGCGCCTAACCAATCTCACTCGGCAATATGGGCGCCCCGCCAATTATATTATAGGAGCCCATGATCTCCCTGTGGACGGCCCAACCCTCTCAGCATTATGGGCGCCCCTCCGGGATGAGGCACCCTATTGATTAAGTCGTGGGCGCCCAACCAATCTCACTCGGCATTATGCATTATGTGCAGCCCGACAATCATTATATTGTCATTATGCCCCCCCCCCCCCCAAAGATCACACAGCTTTGGACGCCCCCTCAATCAAGTTGTTGTGTTAATCGTGTGATTCATTATGAGGGGGGGGGGGGTACCTCATATAACGACATGTTTGGCGAGGCATTCATAAAACCAATCTCGTCGTGGGCGTGCAAACCGTGTCACTCGGATTTATGGGCGCCGATTTTTTTCCAGGGGGCGCTCACTCGACTCAGCCGATCTGATCTGTGCAACTGACCACCACAAGAGGAAACACTCATTAGGTGTCAGGAGGCATCGCTATACCTTACACTTTTTCAGAGCACGACACCATTATTTATTCAGAGCACGGTTTTCTTAATTTCGAAGCACGTTTGTGCTCCAAGGCACATTCTTTTAGGCCATGTACTGGGGTGAAAGACCAGAACGACAAGGCACTATTCCATATTGATGTGGCAACTTATTCCTTGCAAATCATCACAACAGCCAATGGTCGACGAGTCATTAGTACAGCAAAACCTCGGCTATACATTCCCAAATTGGTAGTGGGCAGGGGCAGATATAGAAATTGAGCCTTGTTCAGGTGGAACAGAAACGAATAATTCGCAGCTGAAAGTTTAAAAACGTGTAGGCCTAATGATCTGAATGCACGGGACTCCAATGCTAAGCAAAAACTTATCTCAAATTAATATAAAGCCTCTTGCCTCGTTCACATAATCGGCAATGGCCTGTGGATGGATTTCAGAATCTCAATTTACGTAGCATCTCAATTTACGTCTAACGCCAGCTTGTTCACAGCAAAATTACAGATTCAGTAAAAACAACGATGGTGAAATATTTTATTTTTAAACGATTTATTTTATTTGTAAACGATTTTTAACTACATCTATAAGTATATAATTGATTAAGAAACAAGATATAAGTTGGACCATATTAAACAATATCTTAAAATAAGTTGGTATAGATAAAAAAATATTAAATGAGGTTTCAAGCAAAAATCTTATTAAAAGTATATAATTCATTAATTTGGCCTGATGAATTATCGATTGGCCCACATTAAACAATATATTAAAATAAGTGGGTATAGATAAAAGATAAATGTGGTTACACATAAAAATCTCGACCCCACTACCACCCCCATATGTTTATTTGTCTAAAATTTCGAAATAATTTTGGTCCCATTAAAATTACCATAAATTGGTATGTTCCAAATTTAAGGAAAAGGGAAAATTTACAAATTTGGACTTGTAGCGTGACGGACCAACAGGCATAATAGATCTACCGCCCTCCACCCAATCACATGATGTTGGATAGTCGAAAATTTCGAAATAATTTTGATCCCGTTTAAATTCCCATAACGGTTATGTTCCAAGTTTAGGAAAATAGAAAATTTAGAATTTTGTTCTGTAACCTTAAAATATGGGCATATAAAAATATTTAATTATTGTTTAATATAGGCGTATAAGAAAAACTAAATAATGTATAATTATTAGGGAAATACAAATATAAATCAAAATCTCTTATCTATGAGTAAATAATTGATTAAGAAATAATATAATCTATTCAATAGATGAATTATTTGAATTTTTGACCTCATTCTATGTTACCCTAACACAACTTACAATATAAACATGTGAATATTTATATCAATCTTTGTAGGCTTTTATGACAATCTCTAGAGACTGGTATCATCATATTATAGTATATACTTATTTGAAACAATGATGTAGATATGAGTAGTCAGTATTAAAAGCCAGCTAAATAACCCTAACTCCCATCTAGGAAGAGGCAGGTAGGATTTTTCCAAGTCCCCAGATCAAGTGGAAGTGTTTACTCACTATTGACCTTACATTGTAAAATACATAATCATACATATAATATAAATGAACAATTATAACAGTAGACACCAGTCCTACAACTTCACTAAACCAAAATACTATTTTGGCAATAACAAGATTATAATTTGTCTAATTTAACATCAGATATTTGATTACAATAACAAAAACTTTCAATGGGAAATACGAATATAAATCAAAACCTCTTATCTATTGATTAAGAAATGATATAATCTATTCCGACTGATGACTTATCAGTTGGCCTACAGTAAACAATATTTTAAAATCCGTGGGTATAGATAAAAAAGCTAATAAATGTGGTTGCGCGTCAAAATCTCGACCCCACTACCACCCCCTTATGTTTGTATGTCAAAAATTTCGAAATGATTTTGGCCCTATTAAAATTACCATAAACAGGTATGTTCTAAGTTTAAGGAAAAGGGAAATTTTACAAATTTGGACTTGTAGCATGACGGACCAACAGACATAATAGATCTACCCCTCCCCTGCCCCAATCACATGATGTTGGTATGTCGAAAATAATTTTGACCCCTTTTAAATTCCCATAACGGTTATGTTCCAAGTTTAGGAAAATGGAAAATATAGAATTTTGTTCTGTAACATGAAATATGGGCATATAAAAATATCTAATTATTGTTTAATATAGGCGTATAAGAAAAACTAAATAATTTATAATAATTAGGGAAATATAAATCAAAATCTCTTATCTATAATAAAATTATTGATTAAGAAATAATATAATCTATTCAACAGATGAATTATTTTAATTTTGACCTCATTCTATGTACTTATAAAGTATTAGGTTACCCTAATACACTGACAATTTAAACATGTGAATATTTATATCAATCATTGTAGGCTTTTCTGACAATCTCTAGAGACTGGTATCATCATATTATAGTATATACTTATTTGAAACAATGATGTAGATATGAGTGGTCAGTATTGAGAGCCTGCTAGGAAGGAAGTGGGGAGAGGGAGGGGGGGGGCAGAATTTTCCGCAAGTCCCCAGATCAACTGGAAGTGTTTACTCACTATTGACCTTACATTGTAAAATACATAATCATGCATATAATATCAATGAACAATTATAACAGTAGACACCAGTCCTACAACTTCATTAAAACAAAATACTATTTTGGCAGTAAAAAGATAATTTGTCTTATTTAACATCAGATATTTTGATTGCAATAACAAAAACAACAAAAACTTTCAATCGGATATACGAATATATTAAAGCCTGTTATCTATAAGTATATAATTGATTAAGACATGATATAATCTATTTCGACTGATGACCTATCAGTTAGCCCACATTAAACAATATTTTGAAATATACTAAACAGCAAAACAAACGTCAAAACGATTTCAAAATCAGAGAGGCACTTTAATCAAATCATTCTAGAAAAAGACTTACTGAATGGATCAAAGCAATTTTTTGTGAACAGTATGTTGATACATTAGTGATTAATTCATCACAATTCCAAGACATTACGAGAAGTTTTAAGAGTCTGTACACTGTCTATACATCAGTATCTGGTGTGTCTACCGTGAGTGTCAATAACAGGAGCGCAGCGTCTGTACATGGAGTGGACCAGACGATTGATGAGTGCCATTGGCACCTGGAACCACACTCTCAGAAAAGCCTGACGCAATCCATCGGCTGTGTTTGGTCTCGGTACAACGTTATTAAGTCTCCTCTGAATTTCATCCCAAAGATATTCAATCGGGTTTAAGTCCAGACTAAAGGCTTGTCAGTGCAAGATGTTGACACCTTTCTGCTGTAGAAAGTCCCAAGTAACTCTGGCGGTATGGGCATAGGCGTTGTCTTGCTGGAAAACATTGTTTCAATGACGCGCGAAATGTGGTATGACGTGGGGTCTGAGAGCTTGATCGATGTAGCGCACTGCAGTGATGTCCCCTCCTCTCCCTGGATCAAGATTTTGGAACACCACAGGACCCACTCTCTGGTTCAGGCCGATTCCACCCCAAACCATTAAGCTTGGACCTGCCCATGAGTCTCGTTCCATGACACATTGGTCAGAATAACGCTGGCCATGTCTACGCCATATTCTGGTCCTGCCATCTGCAGTTGATACGCAATACTGACTCATCTGTGAACAGAACAGTTCTCCATTGCCTGTGTCGCCAGTTCTGGTGTTGTTGGGCAAACTGTAAACGGTCACGTTGATGGCGAATGGTGAGGATCAGTCCACAGTAAGGTCTACGGTAATGGATGTTCTCTCTGGTGAGACGTTGGTGCACTGTATCGGTACTGTTGGGTCTCCCGTGTGTTCCCACTGTCTGACGTGCTGTCTCAGATGCCTGTGTGAAGGGATTCTGCACGTGCTGTCGCACAACATAGCGGTCTTATCGCCTTGTGGTAACCCTTGATCTACCAGTTCGGGGGCGATCATCCATGGTGTTGGTGTTGGTAATATATGTGGGTATAGATTTAAAAAAAAATATAATAAATGTGGTTACGCGTAAAGATTTCCTCGGCCCCACTACCACCCCCATGTTAGTATGTCGAAAATTTCGAAATGATTTTGACCCCATTAAAATTACCATAAATTGGTGTTCCGAGTTTAAAGAAAAGGGAAAATTTAAAATTTGGACTTGTAGCATGACGGACCAACAGGCATAATAGATCTACCGCCCCCGCCCAATCACATGATGTTGGTATGTCGAAAATTTCGAAATAATTTTGACCCCATTTAAATTCCCATAATGGTTATGTTCCATGTTTAGGAAAATAGAAAATTTAGAATTTTGTTCTGTAACAATGAAATTTGGGCATATAAAAATATATAATTATTGTTTAATATAAGTGTATAAGAAAAACTAAATAATGTATAATAATTTGGGAAATATAAATCAAAATCTCTTATCTATAAGTAAATAATTGATTAAGAAATAATATAATCTGTTCAACAGATGAATTATTTGAATTTTGACCTCGTTCTACGTCCTTATAAAGCATTAGGTTACCCTATAGTATATATTTATTTGAAACAAAGATGTAGATATGAGTGGTCAGTATTGAGAGCCGGCTAGGGAGGGGGGAGGTGACAGAATTTACCCCAAGCCCCCAGATCAAGTGGAAGTGTTTACTCACTATTTACCTTACATTGCAAAATACATAATCATGCATATAATATAAATGAACAATTATAACAGTAGACACCAGTCCTACAACTTCATTAAAAAAAATATACTATTTTGGCAGTAAAAAGATAATTTGTCTAATTTAACATCAGATATTTTGATTACAATAACAGACTTTCAGTGGAAAATATGAATATAAATCAAAAGCTCTTATCTATAAGTGGGGGTTGGATGGCCGAATGATTAACGCATGCACACTGTACCATAAGGTCTGTCATTGAGTCAACTGGCCTGGTTTCGATTCCCCGGTTGTACATGACAAGCTGTAGGGTCGCCTGTCCCACCTCATGGGTTTTCTCCGGGTCATCCGGTTTCCTCCGTACATGCTAGTGAATTATTGAAATAGTCCCGAAATGACCTAGTTTGTGTAGAGTGGACGTTAAACCCCATTTCTCTCTATAATGAAAATGAAAATGGGTACCCCCCCCCCCCAAAAAAAAAACCCCCAAAAAAACAAAAAAACAAACCCAAGTTGTATATCAAAATGTCACTTTAAAACATCATGTTAAAATTCACACATGAGAAGAGAGAACAGTCACTTTTCCCTTTGTCATAATAAAAAAGATAGGTTGCCAGGCAATGAAACATACGCCCACAGCAGCTAAATCGTTCGGTCAGTCAACAAGAGTTGTCGCATATTTTTACTTTTTTCGGTAATGAAACATTTATAATGCATTAAAATCTGATTAAGAGTAACAACTCATTAAATAATTATCAAAAAACCATTAGAATTTGTTTGGTTTTTATAAAGTTCTGCTCCATGCTAACGTTTAGTATACAAAACTTTTAACATCATGGATTTAGCTGCTCAAGTCATAAAAATTCATTAAAAATCAATATACTTGTTCATCTCAAGACCTTTAACTCTGTGTATCAATCTGAAGTAAATCGGATGATAATTTTAGCCTCTAGAGTGTCACAAGATTTTTCATAGTGATCGCAAGGGCTATAACTTTGGCAGTAATTATCGGAAATGGCTGAAATTCAATAGGCGTTGTTCATCTCATGACCTTAAACACTGTGTATAAATTTAAAGTCAATCGGATATTAACTTTGACTTCTAGAGCGTCCACAAGATTTTTTGAAGTGATCAAGGGCCATAACTCTGGCAGTAATTATCGGAAATCGCTGAAAATCAATAGGCTTCTTCGTCTCATGACCTTAAACACTGTATAAATTTAAAGTCAGATATTTACTTTAGCCTCTAGTGCGTCCACAAACAATTGTGGACGCCGAACCGGACCGACGGGGATTGCCGACAATATACGACCACATTTCAATGTGGGCGTATAACAAGTTAAAACATGAGGTCTAGCTGATTGATATTTGGTGTGGAAAAAAGAATCTGCTTGCTTTCTGTCAATTAAAGTTTTCCTTGTTGAGGATGACTCTTCTCAGACAAAAGTTACCTGAAGAGGGAAAGAAGAGCCAGCAGCCACACAGAAAAATTTAAACATTTATAATAAATACATGACATTAAATTTTAAAACACAAATAATTTAGATTTATCTGCACTGTCAATATTAATAGATGATTGGATTATGTTATCCAAAGACAACTGACAATATAAAATTGTGAATATTTATATCAATCTTTGTAGGCTTTTCTGACAATCTCTAATTTCTGGTAATCATATTGAAAGCCAGCTATACAACCATAATTGGGTAGTTGGGTGGCCAAATGGTTAACGCATTGCGTCAAGTGGTTGGTTTTGATTCCCCGATTTTACGTGACAAGGAGTAGGGTCACATGTCTAACTTAGTCCTAAAGACCCCTATGCACAAGCAAATTATTGAAATAAAATTGAACCACATGTTAGTCCTGAAATGACCTAGTTCATGTCGAGTGGATGTTAAACCCCATCTCTCTCCAAGCATAACTCCCATTTAGGAAGGGAAAGGTAGGATTTTCCCAAGTGCTCTGATCAACTGGAAGTGTTTACTCACTATTGGCATTGTATTGTAAAAAAACATCGCTTTTACAAAATCATGCATATAATATAATTAACATTAGACGTCTATGGTGGCCCATGGTTATCATAGAGAAATGTGTAAAAAAATCAACCACAAATATTAAACTGTAAACATAAATTTGAAAGAAAATAAAAATTCGCTAAAAAAATAACAAAAAAGAAATCGAAAATAAAAAATAAATTAAATTAAATGAAATAAAAAAATAATTTAAATTAAATTAGATCTAAATTAAATTCGTTTTTTTATAAAAACAAAGTAAAATAAATGTAAATCAAAAACTGAAATGAAAAAAAAAATTAATTAAAAATATTTTTAAAAAAAAAGTAAGTTTGAAAACTTAAATGAAAAAAAAAAATTAAAAGTTTTTTTTTTTTTTTTTTTTAAATCGAAAAGTGAAAGCTAGCCTGTTAAGCTAGTCTTATCCCCAAGTATTGAGAGCAACTCGATCTGCAGCAGGACACTACCCTCAAAAAATCAATCAAAAAAAATGTACTCTCCTTTTTTTCCAAATCGTACAAACAGATCACCACCATACTGCCTTGTGTTGCCTGCATCCTCTTCCATCTGTGTCCACCATACTGCCTTGCCTGCATCCTCTACCATCTGTGTCCACCATTCTGCATCCGCCAACCTGGTTCCTGAAAAACAAACTTAGGTGGCCGAAAGCAATTAGTACATGTGCAATGACAAACAAAAAAAAGCCAAATTATCTAAATCCCTACTGAACTAAATGGAACTAAACTGGACTGTTCAGCTAGTCTAATCCCCAAGTATTGAGAGCAACTCGGTCTGCAGCCTGCCACTACCCTCAAAAAATCAATCAAAAAACTGTACTCTCCTTTTATTCCAAATCGTTCAAACAGATCACCACCACACTGCCTTGCCTGCATCCTCTTCCATCTGTGTCCACCATTCTGCCTTGCCTGCATCCTCTTCCATCTGTGTCCACCATCCATTCTGCCTTGCCTGCATCCTCTTCCATCTGTATCCACCATTCTGCATCCGCCAACATGGTTCCTGAAAAACAAACTTAGATGGCTGAAAGCAATTAGTACATGTGCAATGACAAAAAAAAGCCAAATTAACTTAATCCCTACTGAACTAAATGGAACTGAACGGGACTGTTCAGCTAGTCTTATCCCCAAGTATTGAGAGCAACTCGGTCTGCAGCCTGCCACACTACCCTCAAAAAATCAATCAAAAAAAGCCAAATTATCTAAATCCCTACTGAACTAAATGGAACTAAACTGGACTGTTCAGCTAGTCTTATCCTCAAGTTATAAGAGCAACTCATTCTGCAGCCTGCCACTACCCTCAAAAAATCAATCAAAAAAACTGTACGCTCCTTTTATTCCAAATCGTTCAAACAGATCACCACCATACTGCCTTGCCTGCATCCTCTTCCATCTGTGCCCACCATTCTGCCTTGCCTGCATCCTCTTCCATCTGTATCCACCATTCTGCCTTGCCTGCATCCTCTTCCATCTGTATCCACCATTCTGCATCCGCCAACCTGGTTCCTGAAAAACAAACTTAGGTGGCTGAAAGCAATTAGTACATGTGCAATGACAAACAAAAAAAAGCCAAATTAATTTAATCCCTACTGAACTAAATGGAACTGAAATGGACTGTTCAGCTAGTCTTATCCCCAAGTATTGAGAGCAACTCGGTCTGCAGCCTGCCACTACCCTCAAAAAATCAATCAAAAAACTGTACTCTCCTTTTATTCCAAATCGTTCAAACAGATCACCACCATACTGCCAGCTAGTCTTATCCCCAAGTATTGAGAGCAACTCGGTCTGCAGCCTGCCACTACCCTCAAAAAATCAATCAAAAAACTGTACTCTCCTTTTATTCCAAATCGTTCAAACAGATCACCACCATACTGCCTTGCCTGCATCCTCTTCCATCTGTGCCCACCATTCTGCCTTGCCTGCATCCTCTTCCATCTGTATCCATCATTCTGCCTTGCCTGCATCCTCTTCCATCTGTGTCCACCATTCTGCCTTGCCTTGCCTGCATCCTCTTCCATTGATGTCAACCATTCTGCATCCGCCAACCTGTTTCCTGAAAAGCAAACTTAGGTGGCCGAAAGCAATTAGTACATATGCAATGACAAACGAACAAAAAAAGCCAAATTAACTTAATCCCTACTGTACTAAATGGAACTGAACTGGATTGTTCAGCTAGTCTTATCCCCAAGTATTGAGAGCAACTCGGTCTGCAGCCTGCCACTACCCTCAAAAAATCAATCAAAAAACTGTACTCTCCTTTTATTCCAAATCGTTCAAACAGATCACCACCATACTGCCTTGCCTGCATCCTCTTCCATCTGTGCCCATCATTCTGCCTTGCCTGCATCCTCTTCCATCTGTATCCATCATTCTGCCTTGCCTGCATCCTCTTCCATCTGTATCCACCATTCTGCATCCGCCAACCTGGTTCCTGAAAAACAAACTTAGGTGACTGAAAGCATTTAGTACATGTGCAATTGAGAGCAACTCGGTCTGCAGCCTGTCACTACCCTCAAAAAAACAATAAAAAAAACTGTACTCTCCTTTTATTCCAAATCGTTCAAACAGATCACCACCATACTGCCTTGCCTGCATCCTCTTCCATCTGTGTCCACCATTCTGCATTGCCCGCATCCTCTTCCATCTGTGTCCACCATTCTGCCTTTTATTCCAAATCGTTCAAACAGATCACCACCATACTGCCTTGCCTGCATCCTCTTCCATCTGTGTCCACTATTCTGCCTTGCCTGCATCCTCTTCCATCTGTGTCCACCATCCATTCTGCCTTGTCTGCATCCTCTTCCTTTTGTATCCATCATTCTGCATCCGCCAACCTGGTTCCTGAAAAACAAACTTAGGTGCCTGAAAGCAATTAGTACATGTGCAATGACAAATAAAAAAAAAATCCAAATTAACTTAATCCCTACTGAACTAAATGGAACTGAACTGGACTGTTCAGCTAGTCTTATCCCCAAGTAATGACAGCAACTCGGTCTGCAGCCTGCCACTACCCTAAACAAAATCAATCAAAAAAACTGTACTCTCCTTTTATTCCAAATCTTTCAAACAGATCACCACCATACTGCATCCTCTTCCATCTGTATCCACCATTCTGCCTTGCCTGCATCCTCTTCCATCTGTATCCACCATTCTGCATCCGCCAACCTGGTTCCTGAAAAACAAACTTAGGTGGCTGAAAGCAATTAGTACATGTGCAATGACAAACAAAAAAAAGCCAAATTAATTTAATCCCTACTGAACTAAATGGAACTGAAATGGACTGTTCAGCTAGTCTTATCCCCAAGTATTGAGAGCAACTCGGTCTGCAGCCTGCCACTACCCTCAAAAAATCAATAAAAAAACTGTACTCTCCTTTTATTCCAAATCGTTCAAACAGATCACCACCATACTGCCTTGCCGGCATCCTCTTCCATCTGTGTCCACCATTCTGCCTTGCCTGCATCCTCTTCCATCTGTGTCCACCATCCATTCTGCCTTGTCTGCATCCTCTTCCTTTTGTATCCACCATTCTGCATCCGCCAACCTGGTTCCTGAAAAACAAACTTAGGTGGCTGAAAGCAATTATTACATGTGCAATGACAAATAAAAAAAAATCCAAATTAACTTAATCCCTACTGAACTAAATGGAACTGAACTGGATTGTTCAGCTAGTCTTATCCCCAAGTATTGAGAGCAACTCGGTCTGCAGCCTGCCACTACCCTCAAAAAATCAATAAAAAAACTGTACTCTCCTTTTATTCCAAATCGTTCAAACAGATCACCACCATACTGCCTTGCCTGCATCCTCTTCCATCTGTGTCCACCATTCTGCCTTGCCTGCATCCTCTTCCATCTGTGTCCACCATCCTTTCTGCCTTGCCTGCATCCTCTTCCCTCTGTATCGAACCATTCTGCATCCGCCAACCTGGTTCCTGAAAAACAAACTTAGGTGGCTGAAAGCAATTAGTACATGTGCAATGACAAATAAAAAAAAGCCAAATTAATTTAATCCCTACTGAACTAAATGGAACTGAAATGGACTGTTCAGCTAGTCTTATCCCCAAGTATTGAGAGCAACTCGGTCTGCAGCCTGCCACTACCCTCAAAAAATCAATCAAAAAACTGTACTCTCCTTTTATTCCAAATCGTTCAAACAGATCACCACCATACTGCCTTGCCTGCATCCTCTTCCATCTGTGCCCACCATTCTGCCTTGCCTGCATCCTCTTCCATCTGTATCCACCATTCTGCCTTGCCTGCATCCTCTTCCATCTGTATCCACCATTCTGCATCCGCCAACCTGGTTCCTGAAAAACAAACTTAGGTGGCTGAAAGCAATTAGTACATGTGCAATGACAAACAAAAAAAAGCCAAATTAATTTAATCCCTACTGAACTAAATGGAACTGAAATGGACTGTTCAGCTAGTCTTATCCCCAAGTATTGAGAGCAACTCGGTCTGCAGCCTGCCACTACCCTCAAAAAATCAATAAAAAAACTGTACTCTCCTTTTATTCCAAATCGTTCAAACAGATCACCACCATACTGTCTTGCCTGCATCCTCTTCCATCTGTGTCCACCATTCTGCCTTGCCTGCATCCTCTTCCATCTGTGTCCACCATCCATTCTGCCTTGTCTGCATCCTCTTCCTTTTGTATCCACCATTCTGCATCCGCCAACCTGGTTCCTGAAAAACAAACTTAGGTGGCTGAAAGCAATTAGTACATGTGCAATGACAAATAAAAAAAAATCCAAATTAACTTAATCCCTACTGAACTAAATGGAACTGAACTGGATTGTTCAGCTAGTCTTATCCCCAAGTATTGAGAGCAACTCGGTCTGCAGCCTGCCACTACCCTCAAAAAATCAATAAAAAAACTGTACTCTCCTTTTATTCCAAATCGTTCAAACAGATCACCACCATACTGCCTTGCCTGCATCCTCTTCCATCTGTGTCCACCATTCTGCCTTGCCTGCATCCTCTTCCATCTGTGTCCACCATCCTTTCTGCCTTGTCTGCATCCTCTTCCCTCTGTATCGAACCATTCTGCATCCGCCAACCTGGTTCCTGAAAAACAAACTTAGGTGGCTGAAAGCAATTAGTACATGTGCAATGACAAATAAAAAAAAGCCAAATTAATTTAATCCCTACTGAACCAAATGGAACTGAAATGGACTGTTCAGCTAGTCTTATCCCCAAGTATTGAGAGCAACTCGGTCTGCAGCCTGCCACTACCCTCAAAAAATCAATCAAAAAACTGTACTCTCCTTTTATTCCAAATCGTTCAAACAGATCACCACCATACTGCCTTGTCTGCATCCTCTTCCATCTGTGCCCACCATTCTGCCTTGCCTGCATCCTCTTCCATCTGTATCCACCATTCTGCCTTGCCTGCATCCTCTTCCATCTGTATCCACCATTCTGCATCCGCCAACCTGGTTCCTGAAAAACAAACTTAGGTGGCTGAAAGCAATTAGTACATGTGCAATGACAAACAAAAAAAAGCCAAATTAATTTAATCCCTACTGAACTAAATGGAACTGAAATGGACTGTTCAGCTAGTCTTATCCCCAAGTATTGAGAGCAACTCGGTCTGCAGCCTGCCACTACCCTCAAAAAATCAATAAAAAAACTGTACTCTCCTTTTATTCCAAATCGTTCAAACAGATCACCACCATACTGCCTTGCCTGCATCCTCTTCCATCTGTGTCCACCATTCTGCCTTGCCTGCATCCTCTTCCATCTGTGTCCACCATCCATTCTGCCTTGTTTGCATCCTCTTCCTTTTGTATCCACAATTCTGCATCCGCCAACCTGGTTCCTGAAAAACAAACTTAGGTGGCTGAAAGCAATTAGTACATGTGCAATTGAGAGCAACTCGGTCTGCAGCCTGTCACTACCCTCAAAAAAACAATCAAAAAAACTGTACTCTCCTTTTATTCCAAATCGTTCAAACAGATCACCACCATACTGCCTTGCCTGCATCCTCTTCCATCTTTGTCCACCATTCTGCCTTGCCTGCATCCTCTTCCATCTGTGTCCACCATCCATTCTGCCTTGTCTGCATCCTCTTCCTTTTGTATCCACCATTCTGCATCCGCCAACCTGGTTCCTGAAAAACAAACTTAGGTGGCTGAAAGCAATTAGTACATGTGGAATGACAAATAAAAAAAAAATCCAAATTAACTTAATCCCTACTGAACTAAATGGAACTGAACTGGACTGTTCAGCTAGTCTTATCCCCAAGTAATGAGAGCAACTCGGTCTGCAGCCTGCCACTACCCTAAAAAAAAACTAAAAAAAACTGTACTCTCCTTTTATTCCAAATCTTTCAAACAGATCACCACCATACTGCATCCTCTTCCATCTGTGTCCACCATTCTGCCTTGCCTTGCCTGCATCCTCTTCCATCTGTGTCAACCATTCTGCATCCGCCAACCTGGTTCCTGAAAAGCAAACTCAGGTGGCCGAAAGCAATTAGTACATATGTAATGACAAACGAACAAAAAATAAGCCAAATTAACTTAATCCCTACTGAACTAAATGGAACTGAACTGGATTGTTCAGCTAGTCTTATCCCCAAGTATTGAGAGCAACTCGCTCTGCAGCCTGCCACTACCCTCAAAAAATCAATAAAAAAACTGTACTCTCCTTTTATTCCAAATCGTTCAAACAGATCACCACCATACTGCCTTGCCTGCATCCTCTTCCATCTGTGTCCACCATTCTGCCTTGCCTGCATCCTCTTCCATCTGTGTCCACCATCCATTCTGCCTTGTCTGCATCCTCTTCCTTTTGTATCCACCATTCTGCATCCGCCAACCTGGTTCCTGAAAAACAAACTTAGGTGGCTGAAAGCAATTAGTACATGTGCAATGACAAATAAAAAAAAATCCAAATTAACTTAATCCCTACTGAACTAAATGGAACTGAACTGGATTGTTCAGCTAGTCTTATCCCCAAGTATTGAGAGCAACTCGGTCTGCAGCCTGCCACTACCCTCAAAAAATCAATAAAAAAACTGTACTCTCCTTTTATTCCAAATCGTTCAAACAGATCACCACCATACTGCCTTGCCTGCATCCTCTTCCATCTGTGTCCACCATTCTGCCTTGCCTGCATCCTCTTCCATCTGTGTCCACCATCCTTTCTGCCTTGCCTGCATCCTCTTCCCTCTGTATCGAACCATTCTGCATCCGCCAACCTGGTTCCTGAAAAACAAACTTAGGTGGCTGAAAGCAATTAGTACATGTGCAATGACAAATAAAAAAAAGCCAAATTAATTTAATCCCTACTGAACTAAATGGAACTGAAATGGACTGTTCAGCTAGTCTTATCCCCAAGTATTGAGAGCAACTCGGTCTGCAGCCTGCCACTACCCTCAAAAAATCAATCAAAAAACTGTACTCTCCTTTTATTCCAAATCGTTCAAACAGATCACCACCATACTGCCTTGCCTGCATCCTCTTCCATCTGTGCCCACCATTCTGCCTTGCCTGCATCCTCTTCCATCTGTATCCACCATTCTGCCTTGCCTGCATCCTCTTCCATCTGTATCCACCATTCTGCATCCGCCAACCTGGTTCCTGAAAAACAAACTTAGGTGGCTGAAAGCAATTAGTACATGTGCAATGACAAACAAAAAAAAAGCCAAATTAATTTAATCCCTACTGAACTAAATGGAACTGAAATGGACTGTTCAGCTAGTCTTATCCCCAAGTATTGAGAGCAACTCGGTCTGCAGCCTGCCACTACCCTCAAAAAATCAATAAAAAAACTGTACTCTCCTTTTATTCCAAATCGTTCAAACAGATCACCACCATACTGCCTTGCCTGCATCCTCTTCCATCTGTGTCCACCATTCTGCCTTGCCTGCATCCTCTTCCATCTGTGTCCACCATCCTTTCTGCCTTGCCTGCATCCTCTTCCCTCTGTATCGAACCATTCTGCATCCGCCAACCTGGTTCCTGAAAAACAAACTTAGGTGGCTGAAAGCAATTAGTACATGTGCAATGACAAATAAAAAAAAGCCAAATTAATTTAATCCCTACTGAACTAAATGGAACTGAAATGGACTGTTCAGCTAGTCTTATCCCCAAGTATTGAGAGCAACTCGGTCTGCAGCCTGCCACTACCCTCAAAAAATCAATCAAAAAACTGTACTCTCCTTTTATTCCAAATCGTTCAAACAGATCACCACCATACTGCCTTGCCTGCATCCTCTTCCATCTGTGCCCACCATTCTGCCTTGCCTGCATCCTCTTCCATCTGTATCCACCATTCTGCCTTGCCTGCATCCTCTTCCATCTGTATCCACCATTCTGCATCCGCCAACCTGGTTCCTGAAAAACAAACTTAGGTGGCTGAAAGCAATTAGTACATGTGCAATGACAAACAAAAAAAAGCCAAATTAATTTAATCCCTACTGAACTAAATGGAACTGAAATGGACTGTTCAGCTAGTCTTATCCCCAAGTATTGAGAGCAACTCGGTCTGCAGCCTGCCACTACCCTCAAAAAATCAATAAAAAAACTGTACTCTCCTTTTATTCCAAATCGTTCAAACAGATCACCACCATACTGCCTTGCCTGCATCCTCTTCCATCTGTGTCCACCATTCTGCCTTGCCTGCATCCTCTTCCATCTGTGTCCACCATCCATTCTGCCTTGTCTGCATCCTCTTCCTTTTGTATCCACCATTCTGCATCCGCCAACCTGGTTCCTGAAAAACAAACTTAGGTGGATGAAAGCAATTAGTACATGTGCAATGACAAATAAAAAAAAGCCAAATTAACTTAATCCCTACTGAACTAAATGGAACTGAACTGGACTGTTCAGCTAGTCTTATCCCCAAGTAATGAGAGCAACTCGGTCTGCAGCCTGCCACTACCCTAAAAAAAAATAAAAAAAACTGTACTCTCCTTTTATTCCAAATCTTTCAAACAGATCACCACCATACTGCATCCTCTTCCATCTGTGTCCACCATTCTGCCTTGCCTTGCCTGCATCCTCTTCCATCTGTGTCAACCATTCTGCATCCGCCAACCTGGTTCCTGAAAAGCAAACTCAAGTGGCCGAAAGCAATTAGTACATATGTAATGACAAACGAACAAAAAAAGCCAAATTAACTTAATCCCTACTGAACTAAATGGAACTGAACTGGATTGTTCAGCTAGTCTTATCCCCAAGTATTGAGAGCAACTCGGTCTGCAGCCTGCCACTACCCTCAAAAAATCAATAAAAAAACTGTACTCTCCTTTTATTCCAAATCGTTCAAACAGATCACCACCATACTGCCTTGCCCCTACTGAACTAAATGGAACTGAACTGGATTGTTCAGCTAGTCTTATCCCCAAGTATTGAGAGCAACTCGGTCTGCAGCCTGCCAATAGCCTCAAAAAATCAATAAAAAAACTGTACTCTCCTTTTATTCCAAATCGTTCAAACAGATCACCACCATACTGCCTTGCCTGCATCCTCTTCCATCTGTGTCCACCATTCTGCCTTGCCTGCATCCTCTTCCATCTGTGTCCACCATCCTTTCTGCCTTGCCTGCATCCTCTTCCCTCTGTATCGAACCATTCTGCATCCGCCAACCTGGTTCCTGAAAAACAAACTTAGGTGGCTGAAAGCAATTAGTACATGTGCAATGACAAATAAAAAAAAGCCAAATTAATTTAATCCCTACTGAACTAAATGGAACTGAAATGGACTGTTCAGCTAGCCTTATCCCCAAGTATTGAGAGCAACTCGGTCTGCAGCCTGCCACTACCCTCAAAAAATCAATCAAAAAACTGTACTCTCCTTTTATTCCAAATCATTCAAACAGATCACCACCATACTGCCTTGCCTGCATCCTCTTCCATCTGTGCCCACCATTCTGCCTTGCCTGCATCCTCTTCCATCTGTATCCACCATTCTGCCTTGCCTGCATCCTCCTCCATCTGTATCCACCATTCTGCATCCGCCAACCTGGTTCCTGAAAAACAAACTTAGGTGGCTGAAAGCAATTAGTACATGTGCAATGACAAACAAAAAAAAGCCAAATTAATTTAATCCCTACTGAACTAAATGGAACTGAAATGGACTGTTCAGCTAGTCTTATCCCCAAGTATTGAGAGCAACTCGGTCTGCAGCCTGCCACTACCCTCAAAAAATCAATAAAAAAACTGTACTCTCCTTTTATTCCAAATCGTTCAAACAGATCACCACCATACTGCCTTGCCTGCACCCTCTTCCATCTGTGTCCACCATTCTGCCTTGCCTGCATCCTCTTCCATCTGTGTCCACCATCCATTCTGCCTTGTCTGCATCCTCTTCCTTTTGTATCCACCATTCTGCATCCGCCAACCTGGTTCCTGAAAAACAAACTTAGGTGGCTGAAAGCAATTAGTACATGTGCAATGACAAATAAAAAAAAATCCAAATTAACTTAATCCCTACTGAACTAAATGGAACTGAACTGGATTGTTCAGCTAGTCTTATCCCCAAGTATTGAGAGCAACTCGGTCTGCAGCCTGCCACTACCCTCAAAAAATCAATAAAAAAACTGTACTCTCCTTTTATTCCAAATCGTTCAAACAGATCACCACCATACTGCCTTGCCTGCATCCTCTTCCATCTGTGTCCACCATTCTGCCTTGCCTGCATCCTCTTCCATCTGTGTCCACCATCCTTTCTGCCTTGCCTGCATCCTCTTCCCTCTGTATCGAACCATTCTGCATCCGCCAACCTGGTTCCTGAAAAACAAACTTAGGTGGCTGAAAGCAATTAGTACATGTGCAATGACAAATAAAAAAAAGCCAAATTAATTTAATCCCTACTGAACTAAATGGAACTGAAATGGACTGTTCAGCTAGTCTTATCCCCAAGTATTGAGAGCAACTCGGTCTGCAGCCTGCCACTACCCTCAAAAAATCAATCAAAAAACTGTACTCTCCTTTTATTCCAAATCGTTCAAACAGATCACCACCATACTGCCTTGCCTGTATCCTCTTCCATCTGTGCCCACCATTCTGCCTTGCCTGCATCCTCTTCCATCTGTATCCACCATTCTGCCTTGCCTGCATCCTCTTCCATCTGTATCCACCATTCTGCATCCGCCAACCTGGTTCCTGAAAAACAAACTTAGGTGGCTGAAAGCAATTAGTACATGTGCAATGACAAACAAAAAAAAGCCAAATTAATTTAATCCCTACTGAACTAAATGGAACTGAAATGGACTGTTCAGCTAGTCTTATCCCCAAGTATTGAGAGCAACTCGGTCTGCAGCCTGCCACTACCCTCAAAAAATCAATAAAAAAACTGTACTCTCCTTTTATTCCAAATCGTTCAAACAGATCACCACCATACTGTCTTGCCTGCATCCTCTTCCATCTGTGTCCACCATTCTGCCTTGCCTGCATCCTCTTCCATCTGTGTCCACCATCCATTCTGCCTTGTCTGCATCCTCTTCCTTTTGTATCCACCATTCTGCATCCGCCAACCTGGTTCCTGAAAAACAAACTTAGGTGGCTGAAAGCAATTAGTACATGTGCAATGACAAATAAAAAAAAATCCAAATTAACTTAATCCCTACTGAACTAAATGGAACTGAACTGGATTGTTCAGCTAGTCTTATCCCCAAGTATTGAGAGCAACTCGGTCTGCAGCCTGCCACTACCCTCAAAAAATCAATAAAAAAACTGTACTCTCCTTTTATTCCAAATCGTTCAAACAGATCACCACCATACTGCCTTGCCTGCATCCTCTTCCATCTGTGTCCACCATTCTGCCTTGCCTGCATCCTCTTCCATCTGTGTCCACCATCCTTTCTGCCTTGTCTGCATCCTCTTCCCTCTGTATCGAACCATTCTGCATCCGCCAACCTGGTTCCTGAAAAACAAACTTAGGTGGCTGAAAGCAATTAGTACATGTGCAATGACAAATAAAAAAAAGCCAAATTAATTTAATCCCTACTGAACCAAATGGAACTGAAATGGACTGTTCAGCTAGTCTTATCCCCAAGTATTGAGAGCAACTCGGTCTGCAGCCTGCCACTACCCTCAAAAAATCAATCAAAAAACTGTACTCTCCTTTTATTCCAAATCGTTCAAACAGATCACCACCATACTGCCTTGTCTGCATCCTCTTCCATCTGTGCCCACCATTCTGCCTTGCCTGCATCCTCTTCCATCTGTATCCACCATTCTGCCTTGCCTGCATCCTCTTCCATCTGTATCCACCATTCTGCATCCGCCAACCTGGTTCCTGAAAAACAAACTTAGGTGGCTGAAAGCAATTAGTACATGTGCAATGACAAACAAAAAAAAGCCAAATTAATTTAATCCCTACTGAACTAAATGGAACTGAAATGGACTGTTCAGCTAGTCTTATCCCCAAGTATTGAGAGCAACTCGGTCTGCAGCCTGCCACTACCCTCAAAAAATCAATAAAAAAACTGTACTCTCCTTTTATTCCAAATCGTTCAAACAGATCACCACCATACTGCCTTGCCTGCATCCTCTTCCATCTGTGTCCACCATTCTGCCTTGCCTGCATCCTCTTCCATCTGTGTCCACCATCCATTCTGCCTTGTCTGCATCCTCTTCCTTTTGTATCCACAATTCTGCATCCGCCAACCTGGTTCCTGAAAAACAAACTTAGGTGGCTGAAAGCAATTAGTACATGTGCAATTGAGAGCAACTCGGTCTGCAGCCTGTCACTACCCTCAAAAAAACAATCAAAAAAACTGTACTCTCCTTTTATTCCAAATCGTTCAAACAGATCACCACCATACTGCCTTGCCTGCATCCTCTTCCATCTTTGTCCACCATTCTGCCTTGCCTGCATCCTCTTCCATCTGTGTCCACCATCCATTCTGCCTTGTCTGCATCCTCTTCCTTTTGTATCCACCATTCTGCATCCGCCAACCTGGTTCCTGAAAAACAAACTTAGGTGGCTGAAAGCAATTAGTACATGTGGAATGACAAATAAAAAAAAAATCCAAATTAACTTAATCCCTACTGAACTAAATGGAACTGAACTGGACTGTTCAGCTAGTCTTATCCCCAAGTAATGAGAGCAACTCGGTCTGCAGCCTGCCACTACCCTAAAAAAAAACTAAAAAAAACTGTACTCTCCTTTTATTCCAAATCTTTCAAACAGATCACCACCATACTGCATCCTCTTCCATCTGTGTCCACCATTCTGCCTTGCCTTGCCTGCATCCTCTTCCATCTGTGTCAACCATTCTGCATCCGCCAACCTGGTTCCTGAAAAGCAAACTCAGGTGGCCGAAAGCAATTAGTACATATGTAATGACAAACGAACAAAAAATAAGCCAAATTAACTTAATCCCTAATGAACTAAATGGAACTGAACTGGATTGTTCAGCTAGTCTTATCCCCAAGTATTGAGAGCAACTCGCTCTGTAGCCTGCCACTACCCTCAAAAAATCAATAAAAAAACTGTACTCTCCTTTTATTCCAAATCGTTCAAACAGATCACCACCATACTGCCTTGCCTGCATCCTCTTCCATCTGTGTCCACCATTCTGCCTTGCCTGCATCCTCTTCCATCTGTGTCCACCATCCATTCTGCCTTGTCTGCATCCTCTTCCTTTTGTATCCACCATTCTGCATCCGTCAACCTGGTTCCTGAAAAACAAACTTAGGTGGCTGAAAGCAATTAGTACATGTGCAATGACAAATAAAAAAAAATCCAAATTAACTTAATCCCTACTGAACTAAATGGAACTGAACTGGATTGTTCAGCTAGTCTTATCCCCAAGTATTGAGAGCAACTCGGTCTGCAGCCTGCCACTACCCTCAAAAAATCAATAAAAAAACTGTACTCTCCTTTTATTCCAAATCGTTCAAACAGATCACCACCATACTGCCTTGCCTGCATCCTCTTCCATCTGTGTCCACCATTCTGCCTTGCCTGCATCCTCTTCCATCTGTGTCCACCATCCTTTCTGCCTTGCCTGCATCCTCTTCCCTCTGTATCGAACCATTCTGCATCCGCCAACCTGGTTCCTGAAAAACAAACTTAGGTGGCTGAAAGCAATTAGTACATGTGCAATGACAAATAAAAAAAAGCCAAATTAATTTAATCCCTACTGAACTAAATGGAACTGAAATGGACTGTTCAGCTAGTCTTATCCCCAAGTATTGAGAGCAACTCGGTCTGCAGCCTGCCACTACCCTCAAAAAATCAATCAAAAAACTGTACTCTCCTTTTATTCCAAATCGTTCAAACAGATCACCACCATACTGCCTTGCCTGCATCCTCTTCCATCTGTGCCCACCATTCTGCCTTGCCTGCATCCTCTTCCATCTGTATCCACCATTCTGCCTTGCCTGCATCCTCTTCCATCTGTATCCACCATTCTGCATCCGCCAACCTGGTTCCTGAAAAACAAACTTAGGTGGCTGAAAGCAATTAGTACATGTGCAATGACAAACAAAAAAAAGCCAAATTAATTTAATCCCTACTGAACTAAATGGAACTGAAATGGACTGTTCAGCTAGTCTTATCCCCAAGTATTGAGAGCAACTCGGTCTGCAGCCTGCCACTACCCTCAAAAAATCAATAAAAAAACTGTACTCTCCTTTTATTCCAAATCGTTCAAACAGATCACCACCATACTGCCTTGCCTGCATCCTCTTCCATCTGTGTCCACCATTCTGCCTTGCCTGCATCCTCTTCCATCTGTGTCCACCATCCATTCTGCCTTGTCTGCATCCTCTTCCTTTTGTATCCACCATTCTGCATCCGCCAACCTGGTTCCTGAAAAACAAACTTAGGTGGCTGAAAGCAATTAGTACATGTGCAATGACAAATAAAAAAAAATCCAAATTAACTTAATCCCTACTGAACTAAATGGAACTGAACTGGATTGTTCAGCTAGTCTTATCCCCAAGTATTGAGAGCAACTCGGTCTGCAGCCTGCCACTACCCTCAAAAAATCAATAAAAAAAACTGTACTCTCCTTTTATTCCAAATCGTTCAAACAGATCACCACCATACTGCCTTGCCTGCATCCTCTTCCATCTGTGTCCACCATTCTGCCTTGCCTGCATCCTCTTCCATCTGTGTCCACCATCCTTTCTGCCTTGCCTGCATCCTCTTCCCTCTGTATCGAACCATTCTGCATCCGCCAACCTGGTTCCTGAAAAACAAACTTAGGTGGCTGAAAGCAATTAGTACATGTGCAATGACAAATAAAAAAAAGCCAAATTAATTTAATCCCTACTGAACTAAATGGAACTGAAATGGACTGTTCAGCTAGTCTTATCCCCAAGTATTGAGAGCAACTCGGTCTGCAGCCTGCCACTACCCTCAAAAAATCAATCAAAAAACTGTACTCTCCTTTTATTCCAAATCGTTCAAACAGATCACCACCATACTGCCTTGCCTGCATCCTCTTCCATCTGTGCCCACCATTCTGCCTTGCCTGCATCCTCTTCCATCTGTATCCACCATTCTGCCTTGCCTGCATCCTCTTCCATCTGTATCCACCATTCTGCATCCGCCAACCTGGTTCCTGAAAAACAAACTTAGGTGGCTGAAAGCAATTAGTACATGTGCAATGACAAACAAAAAAAAGCCAAATTAATTTAATCCCTACTGAACTAAATGGAACTGAAATGGACTGTTCAGCTAGTCTTATCCCCAAGTATTGAGAGCAACTCGGTCTGCAGCCTGCCACTACCCTCAAAAAATCAATAAAAAAACTGTACTCTCCTTTTATTCCAAATCGTTCAAACAGATCACCACCATACTGCCTTGCCTGCATCCTCTTCCATCTGTGTCCACCATTCTGCCTTGCCTGCATCCTCTTCCATCTGTGTCCACCATCCATTCTGCCTTGTCTGCATCCTCTTCCTTTTGTATCCACCATTCTGCATCCGCCAACCTGGTTCCTGAAAAACAAACTTAGGTGGATGAAAGCAATTAGTACATGTGCAATGACAAATAAAAAAAAGCCAAATTAACTTAATCCCTACTGAACTAAATGGAACTGAACTGGACTGTTCAGCTAGTCTTATCCCCAAGTAATGAGAGCAACTCGGTCTGCAGCCTGCCACTACCCTAAAAAAAAATAAAAAAAACTGTACTCTCCTTTTATTCCAAATCTTTCAAATAGATCACCACCATACTGCATCCTCTTCCATCTGTGTCCACCATTCTGCCTTGCCTTGCCTGCATCCTCTTCCATCTGTGTCAACCATTCTGCATCCGCCAACCTGGTTCCTGAAAAGCAAACTCAAGTGGCCGAAAGCAATTAGTACATATGTAATGACAAACGAACAAAAAAAGCCAAATTAACTTAATCCCTACTGAACTAAATGGAACTGAACTGGATTGTTCAGCTAGTCTTATCCCCAAGTATTGAGAGCAACTCGGTCTGCAGCCTGCCACTACCCTCAAAAAATCAATAAAAAAACTGTACTCTCCTTTTATTCCAAATCGTTCAAACAGATCACCACCATACTGCCTTGCCCCTACTGAACTAAATGGAACTGAACTGGATTGTTCAGCTAGTCTTATCCCCAAGTATTGAGAGCAACTCGGTCTGCAGCCTGCCACTACCCTCAGAAAATCAATAAAAAAAACTGTACTCTCCTTTTATTCCAAATCGTTCAAACAGATCACCACCATACTGCCTTGCCTGCATCCTCTTCCATCTGTGTCCACCATTCTGCCTTGCCTGCATCCTCTTCCATCTGTGTCCACCATCCTTTCTGCCTTGCCTGCATCCTCTTCCCTCTGTATCGAACCATTCTGCATCCGCCAACCTGGTTCCTGAAAAACAAACTTAGGTGGCTGAAAGCAATTAGTACATGTGCAATGACAAATAAAAAAAAGTCAAATTAATTTAATCCCTACTGAACTAAATGGAACTGAAATGGACTGTTCAGCTAGTCTTATCCCCAAGTATTGAGAGCAACTCGGTCTGCAGCCTGCCACTACCCTCAAAAAATCAATCAAAAAACTGTACTCTCCTTTTATTCCAAATCGTTCAAACAGATCACCACCATACTGCCTTGCCTGCATCCTCTTCCATCTGTGCCCACCATTCTGCCTTGCCTGCATCCTCTTCCATCTGTATCCACCATTCTGCCTTGCCTGCATCCTCTTCCATCTGTATCCACCATTCTGCATCCGCCAACCTGGTTCCTGAAAAACAAATTTAGGTGGCTGAAAGCAATTAGTACATGTGCAATGACAAACAAAAAAAAAGCCAAATTAATTTAATCCCTACTGAACTAAATGGAACTGAAATTGACTGTTCAGCTAGTCTTATCCCCAAGTATTGAGAGCAACTCGGTCTGCAGCCTGCCACTACCCTCAAAAAATCAATAAAAAAACTGTACTCTCCTTTTATTCCAAATCGTTCAAACAGATCACCACCATACTGCCTTGCCTGCATCCTCTTCCATCTGTGTCCACCATTCTGCCTTGCCTGCATCCTCTTCCATCTGTGTCCACCATCCATTCTGCCTTGTCTGCATCCTCTTCCTTTTGTATCCACCATTCTGCATCCGCCAACCTGGTTCCTGAAAAACAAACTTAGGTGGCTGAAAGCAATTAGTACATGTGCAATGACAAATAAAAAAAAATCCAAATTAACTTAATCCCTACTGAACTAAATGGAACTGAACTGGATTGTTCAGCTAGTCTTATCCCCAAGTATTGAGAGCAACTCGGTCTGCAGCCTGCCAATAGCCTCAAAAAATCAATAAAAAAACTGTACTCTCCTTTTATTCCAAATCGTTCAAACAGATCACCACCATACTGCCTTGCCTGCATCCTCTTCCATCTGTGTCCACCATTCTGCCTTGCCTGCATCCTCTTCCATCTGTGTCCACCATCCTTTCTGCCTTGCCTGCATCCTCTTCCCTCTGTATCGAACCATTCTGCATCCGCCAACCTGGTTCCTGAAAAACAAACTTAGGTGGCTGAAAGCAATTAGTACATGTGCAATGACAAATAAAAAAAAGCCAAATTAATTTAATCCCTACTGAACTAAATGGAACTGAAATGGACTGTTCAGCTAGCCTTATCCCCAAGTATTGAGAGCAACTCGGTCTGCAGCCTGCCACTACCCTCAAAAAATCAATCAAAAAACTGTACTCTCCTTTTATTCCAAATCATTCAAACAGATCACCACCATACTGCCTTGCCTGCATCCTCTTCCATCTGTGCCCACCATTCTGCCTTGCCTGCATCCTCTTCCATCTGTATCCACCATTCTGCCTTGCCTGCATCCTCCTCCATCTGTATCCACCATTCTGCATCCGCCAACCTGGTTCCTGAAAAACAAACTTAGGTGGCTGAAAGCAATTAGTACATGTGCAATGACAAACAAAAAAAAGCCAAATTAATTTAATCCCTACTGAACTAAATGGAACTGAAATGGACTGTTCAGCTAGTCTTATCCCCAAGTATTGAGAGCAACTCGGTCTGCAGCCTGCCACTACCCTCAAAAAATCAATAAAAAAACTGTACTCTCCTTTTATTCCAAATCGTTCAAACAGATCACCACCATACTGCCTTGCCTGCACCCTCTTCCATCTGTGTCCACCATTCTGCCTTGCCTGCATCCTCTTCCATCTGTGTCCACCATCCATTCTGCCTTGTCTGCATCCTCTTCCTTTTGTATCCACCATTCTGCATCCGCCAACCTGGTTCCTGAAAAACAAACTTAGGTGGCTGAAAGCAATTAGTACATGTGCAATGACAAATAAAAAAAAATCCAAATTAACTTAATCCCTACTGAACTAAATGGAACTGAACTGGATTGTTCAGCTAGTCTTATCCCCAAGTATTGAGAGCAACTCGGTCTGCAGCCTGCCACTACCCTCAAAAAATCAATAAAAAAACTGTACTCTCCTTTTATTCCAAATCGTTCAAACAGATCACCACCATACTGCCTTGCCTGCATCCTCTTCCATCTGTGTCCACCATTCTGCCTTGCCTGCATCCTCTTCCATCTGTGTCCACCATCCTTTCTGCCTTGCCTGCATCCTCTTCCCTCTGTATCGAACCATTCTGCATCCGCCAACCTGGTTCCTGAAAAACAAACTTAGGTGGCTGAAAGCAATTAGTACATGTGCAATGACAAATAAAAAAAAGCCAAATTAATTTAATCCCTACTGAACTAAATGGAACTGAAATGGACTGTTCAGCTAGTCTTATCCCCAAGTATTGAGAGCAACTCGGTCTGCAGCCTGCCACTACCCTCAAAAAATCAATCAAAAAACTGTACTCTCCTTTTATTCCAAATCGTTCAAACAGATCACCACCATACTGCCTTGCCTGCATCCTCTTCCATCTGTGCCCACCATTCTGCCTTGCCTGCATCCTCTTCCATCTGTATCCACCATTCTGCCTTGCCTGCATCCTCTTCCATCTGTATCCACCATTCTGCATCCGCAAACCTGGTTCCTGAAAAACAAACTTAGGTGGCTGAAAGCAATTAGTACATGTGCAATGACAAACAAAAAAAAGCCAAATTAATTTAATCCCTACTGAACTAAATGGAACTGAAATGGACTGTTCAGCTAGTCTTATCCCCAAGTATTGAGAGCAACTCGGTCTGCAGCCTGCCACTACCCTCAAAAAATCAATAAAAAAACTGTACTCTCCTTTTATTCCAAATCGTTCAAACAGATCACCACCATACTGCCTTGCCTGCATCCTCTTCCATCTGTGTCCACCATTCTGCCTTGCCTGCATCCTCTTCCATCTGTGTCCACCATCCATTCTGCCTTGTCTGCATCCTCTTCCTTTTGTATCCACCATTCTGCATCCGCCAACCTGGTTCCTGAAAAACAAACTTAGGTGGCTGAAAGCAATTAGTACATGTGCAATGACAAATAAAAAAAAATCCAAATTAACTTAATCCCTACTGAACTAAATGGAACTGAACTGGATTGTTCAGCTAGTCTTATCCCCAAGTATTGAGAGCAACTCGGTCTGCAGCCTGCCACTACCCTCAAAAAATCAATAAAAAAACTGTACTCTCCTTTTATTCCAAATCGTTCAAACAGATCACCACCATACTGCCTTGCCTGCATCCTCTTCCATCTGTGTCCACCATTCTGCCTTGCCTGCATCCTCTTCCATCTGTGTCCACCATCCTTTCTGCCTTGCCTGCATCCTCTTCCCTCTGTATCGAACCATTCTGCATCCGCCAACCTGGTTCCTGAAAAACAAACTTAGGTGGCTGAAAGCAATTAGTACATGTGCAATGACAAATAAAAAAAAGCCAAATTAATTTAATCCCTACTGAACTAAATGGAACTGAAATGGACTGTTCAGCTAGTCTTATCCCCAAGTATTGAGAGCAACTCGGTCTGCAGCCTGCCACTACCCTCAAAAAATCAATCAAAAAACTGTACTCTCCTTTTATTCCAAATCGTTCAAACAGATCACCACCATACTGCCTTGCCTGCATCCTCTTCCATCTGCGCCCACCATTCTGCCTTGCCTGCATCCTCTTCCATCTGTATCCACCATTCTGCCTTGCCTGCATCCTCTTCCATCTGTATCCACCATTCTGCATCCGCAAACCTGGTTCCTGAAAAACAAACTTAGGTGGCTGAAAGCAATTAGTACATGTGCAATGACAAACAAAAAAAAGCCAAATTAATTTAATCCCTACTGAACTAAATGGAACTGAAATGGACTGTTCAGCTAGTCTTATCCCCAAGTATTGAGAGCAACTCGGTCTGCAGCCTGCCACTACCCTCAAAAAATCAATAAAAAAACTGTACTCTCCTTTTATTCCAAATCGTTCAAACAGATCACCACCATACTGCCTTGCCTGCATCCTCTTCCATCTGTGTCCACCATTCTGCCTTGCCTGCATCCTCTTCCATCTGTGTCCACCATCCATTCTGCCTTGTCTGCATCCTCTTCCTTTTGTATCCACCATTCTGCATCCGCCAACCTGGTTCCTGAAAAACAAACTTAGGTGGCTGAAAGCAATTAGTACATGTGCAATGACAAATAAAAAAAAATCCAAATTAACTTAATCCCTACTGAACTAAATGGAACTGAACTGGATTGTTCAGCTAGTCTTATCCCCAAGTATTGAGATCAACTCGGTCTGCAGCCTGCCACTACCCTCAAAAAATCAATAAAAAAACTGTACTCTCCTTTTATTCCAAATCGTTCAAACAGATCACCACCATACTGCCTTGCCTGCATCCTCTTCCATCTGTGTCCACCATTCTGCCTTGCCTGCATCCTCTTCCATCTGTGTCCACCATCCTTTCTGCCTTGCCTGCATCCTCTTCCCTCTGTATCGAACCATTCTGCATCCGCCAACCTGGTTCCTGAAAAACAAACTTAGGTGGCTGAAAGCAATTAGTACATGTGCAATGACAAATAAAAAAAAGCCAAATTAATTTAATCCCTACTGAACCAAATGGAACTGAAATGGACTGTTCAGCTAGTCTTATCCCCAAGTATTGAGAGCAACTCGGTCTGCAGCCTGCCACTACCCTCAAAAAATCAATCAAAAAACTGTACTCTCCTTTTATTCCAAATCGTTCAAACAGATCACCACCATACTGCCTTGTCTGCATCCTCTTCCATCTGTGCCCACCATTCTGCCTTGCCTGCATCCTCTTCCATCTGTATCCACCATTCTGCCTTGCCTGCATCCTCTTCCATCTGTATCCACCATTCTGCATCCGCAAACCTGGTTCCTGAAAAACAAACTTAGGTGGCTGAAAGCAATTAGTACATGTGCAATGACAAACAAAAAAAAGCCAAATTAATTTAATCCCTACTGAACTAAATGGAACTGAAATGGACTGTTCAGCTAGTCTTATCCCCAAGTATTGAGAGCAACTCGGTCTGCAGCCTGCCACTACCCTCAAAAAATCAATAAAAAAACTGTACTCTCCTTTTATTCCAAATCGTTCAAACAGATCACCACCATACTGCCTTGCCTGCATCCTCTTCCATCTGTGTCCACCATTCTGCCTTGCCTGCATCCTCTTCCATCTGTGTCCACCATCCATTCTGCCTTGTCTGCATCCTCTTCCTTTTGTATCCACCATTCTGCATCCGCCAACCTGGTTCCTGAAAAACAAACTTAGGTGGCTGAAAGCAATTAGTACATGTGCAATGACAAATAAAAAAAAATCCAAATTAACTTAATCCCTACTGAACTAAATGGAACTGAACTGGATTGTTCAGCTAGTCTTATCCCCAAGTATTGAGAGCAACTCGGTCTGCAGCCTGCCACTACCCTCAAAAAATCAATAAAAAAACTGTACTCTCCTTTTATTCCAAATCGTTCAAACAGATCACCACCATACTGCCTTGCCTGCATCCTCTTCCATCTGTGTCCACCATTCTGCCTTGCCTGCATCCTCTTCCATCTGTGTCCACCATCCTTTCTGCCTTGCCTGCATCCTCTTCCCTCTGTATCGAACCATTCTGCATCCGCCAACCTGGTTCCTGAAAAACAAACTTAGGTGGCTGAAAGCAATTAGTACATGTGCAATGACAAATAAAAAAAAGCCAAATTAATTTAATCCCTACTGAACCAAATGGAACTGAAATGGACTGTTCAGCTAGTCTTATCCCCAAGTATTGAGAGCAACTCGGTCTGCAGCCTGCCACTACCCTCAAAAAATCAATCAAAAAACTGTACTCTCCTTTTATTCCAAATCGTTCAAACAGATCACCACCATACTGCCTTGTCTGCATCCTCTTCCATCTGTGCCCACCATTCTGCCTTGCCTGCATCCTTTTCCATCTGTATCCACCATTCTGCCTTGCCTGCATCCTCTTCCATCTGTATCCACCATTCTGCATCCGTCAACCTGGTTCCTGAAAAACAAACTTAGGTGGCTGAAAGCAATTAGTACATGTGCAATGACAAACAAAAAAAAGCCAAATTAATTTAATCCCTACTGAACTAAATGGAACTGAAATGGACTGTTCAGCTAGTCTTATCCTCAAGTATTGAGAGCAACTCGGTCTGCAGCCTGCCACTACCCTCAAAAAATCAATAAAAAAACTGTACTCTCCTTTTATTCCAAATCGTTCAAACAGATCACCACCATACTGCCTTGCCTGCATCCTCTTCCATCTGTGTCCACCATTCTGCCTTGCCTGCATCCTCTTCCATCTGTGTCCACCATCCATTCTGCCTTGTCTGCATCCTCTTCCTTTTGTATCCACCATTCTGCATCCGCCAACCTGGTTCCTGAAAAACAAACTTAGGTGGCTGAAAGCAATTAGTACATGTGCAATGACAAATAAAAAAAAATCCAAATTAACTTAATCCCTACTGAACTAAATGTAACTGAACTGGATTGTTCAGCTAGTCTTATCCCCAAGTATTGAGAGCAACTCGGTCTGCAGCCTGCCACTACCCTCAAAAAATCAATAAAAAAACTGTACTCTCCTTTTATTCCAAATCGTTCAAACAGATCACCACCATACTGCCTTGCCTGCATCCTCTTCCATCTGTGTCCACCATTCTGCCTTGCCTGCATCCTCTTCCATCTGTGTCCACCATCCTTTCTGCCTTGCCTGCATCCTCTTCCCTCTGTATCGAACCATTCTGCATCCGCCAACCTGGTTCCTGAAAAACAAACTTAGGTGGCTGAAAGCAATTAGTACATGTGCAATGACAAATAAAAAAAAGCCAAATTAATTTAATCCCTACTGAACTAAATGGAACTGAAATGGACTGTTCAGCTAGTCTTATCCCCAAGTATTGAGAGCAACTCGGTCTGCAGCCTGCCACTACCCTCAAAAAATCAATCAAAAAACTGTACTCTCCTTTTATTCCAAATCGTTCAAACAGATCACCACCATACTGCCTTGCCTGCATCCTCTTCCATCTGTGTCCACCATTCTGCCTTGCCTGCATCCTCTTCCATCTGTATCCACCATTCTGCCTTGCCTGCATCCTCTTCCATCTGTATCCACCATTCTGCATCCGTCAACCTGGTTCCTGAAAAACAAACTTAGGTGGCTGAAAGCAATTAGTACATGTGCAATGACAAACAAAAAAAAAGCCAAATTAATTTAATCCCTACTGAACTAAATGGAACTGAAATGGACTGTTCAGCTAGTCTTATCCTCAAGTATTGAGAGCAACTCGGTCTGCAGCCTGCCACTACCCTCAAAAAATCAATAAAAAAACTGTACTCTCCTTTTATTCCAAATCGTTCAAACAGATCACCACCATACTGCCTTGCCTGCATCCTCTTCCATCTGTGTCCACCATTCTGCCTTGCCTGCATCCTCTTCCATCTGTGTCCACCATCCATTCTGCCTTGTCTGCATCCTCTTCCTTTTGTATCCACCATTCTGCATCCGCCAACCTGGTTCCTGAAAAACAAACTTAGGTGGCCGAAAGCAATTAGTACATGTGCAATGACAAATAAAAAAAAATCCAAATTAACTTAATCCCTACTGAACTAAATGGAACTGAACTGGATTGTTCAGCTAGTCTTATCCCCAAGTATTGAGAGCAACTCGGTCTGCAGCCTGCCAATAGCCTCAAAAAATCAATAAAAAAACTGTACTCTCCTTTTATTCCAAATCGTTCAAACAGATCACCACCATACTGCCTTGCCTGCATCCTCTTCCATCTGTGTCCACCATTCTGCCTTGCCTGCATCCTCTTCCATCTGTGTCCACCATCCTTTCTGCCTTGCCTGCATCCTCTTCCCTCTGTATCGAACCATTCTGCATCCGCCAACCTGGTTCCTGAAAAACAAACTTAGGTGGCTGAAAGCAATTAGTACATGTGCAATGACAAATAAAAAAAAGCCAAATTAATTTAATCCCTACTGAACTAAATGGAACTGAAATGGATTGTTCAGCTAGTCTTATCCCCAAGTATTGAGAGCAACTCGGTCTGCAGCCTGCCACTACCCTCAAAAAATCAATCAAAAAACTGTACTCTCCTTTTATTCCAAATCATTCAAACAGATCACCACCATACTGCCTTGCCTGCATCCTCTTCCATCTGTGCCCACCATTCTGCCTTGCCTGCATCCTCTTCCATCTGTATCCACCATTCTGCCTTGCCTGCATCCTCCTCCATCTGTATCCACCATTCTGCATCCGCCAACCTGGTTCCTGAAAAACAAACTTAGGTGGCTGAAAGCAATTAGTACATGTGCAATGACAAACAAAAAAAAGCCAAATTAATTTAATCCCTACTGAACTAAATGGAACTGAAATGGACTGTTCAGCTAGTCTTATCCCCAAGTATTGAGAGCAACTCGGTCTGCAGCCTGCCACTACCCTCAAAAAATCAATAAAAAAACTGTACTCTCCTTTTATTCCAAATCGTTCAAACAGATCACCACCATACTGCCTTGCCTGCACCCTCTTCCATCTGTGTCCACCATTCTGCCTTGCCTGCATCCTCTTCCATCTGTGTCCACCATCCATTCTGCCTTGTCTGCATCCTCTTCCTTTTGTATCCACCATTCTGCATCCGCCAACCTGGTTCCTGAAAAACAAACTTAGGTGGCTGAAAGCAATTAGTACATGTGCAATGACAAATAAAAAAAAATCCAAATTAACTTAATCCCTACTGAACTAAATGGAACTGAACTGGATTGTTCAGCTAGTCTTATCCCCAAGTATTGAGAGCAACTCGGTCTGCAGCCTGCCACTACCCTCAAAAAATCAATAAAAAAACTGTACTCTCCTTTTATTCCAAATCGTTCAAACAGATCACCACCATACTGCCTTGCCTGCATCCTCTTCCATCTGTGTCCACCATTCTGCCTTGCCTGCATCCTCTTCCATCTGTGTCCACCATCCTTTCTGCCTTGCCTGCATCCTCTTCCCTCTGTATCGAACCATTCTGCATCCGCCAACCTGGTTCCTGAAAAACAAACTTAGGTGGCTGAAAGCAATTAGTACATGTGCAATGACAAATAAAAAAAAGCCAAATTAATTTAATCCCTACTGAACTAAATGGAACTGAAATGGACTGTTCAGCTAGTCTTATCCCCAAGTATTGAGAGCAACTCGGTCTGCAGCCTGCCACTACCCTCAAAAAATCAATCAAAAAACTGTACTCTCCTTTTATTCCAAATCGTTCAAACAGATCACCACCATACTGCCTTGCCTGCATCCTCTTCCATCTGTGCCCACCATTCTGCCTTGCCTGCATCCTCTTCCATCTGTATCCACCATTCTGCCTTGCCTGCATCCTCTTCCATCTGTATCCACCATTCTGCATCCGCAAACCTGGTTCCTGAAAAACAAACTTAGGTGGCTGAAAGCAATTAGTACATGTGCAATGACAAACAAAAAAAAGCCAAATTAATTTAATCCCTACTGAACTAAATGGAACTGAAATGGACTGTTCAGCTAGTCTTATCCCCAAGTATTGAGAGCAACTCGGTCTGCAGCCTGCCACTACCCTCAAAAAATCAATAAAAAAACTGTACTCTCCTTTTATTCCAAATCGTTCAAACAGATCACCACCATACTGCCTTGCCTGCATCCTCTTCCATCTGTGTCCACCATTCTGCCTTGCCTGCATCCTCTTCCATCTGTGTCCACCATCCATTCTGCCTTGTCTGCATCCTCTTCCTTTTGTATCCACCATTCTGCATCCGCCAACCTGGTTCCTGAAAAACAAACTTAGGTGGCTGAAAGCAATTAGTACATGTGCAATGACAAATAAAAAAAAATCCAAATTAACTTAATCCCTACTGAACTAAATGGAACTGAACTGGATTGTTCAGCTAGTCTTATCCCCAAGTATTGAGAGCAACTCGATCTGCAGCCTGCCACTACCCTCAAAAAATCAATAAAAAAACTGTACTCTCCTTTTATTCCAAATCGTTCAAACAGATCACCACCATACTGCCTTGCCTGCATCCTCTTCCATCTGTGTCCACCATTCTGCCTTGCCTGCATCCTCTTCCATCTGTGTCCACCATCCTTTCTGCCTTGCCTGCATCCTCTTCCCTCTGTATCGAACCATTCTGCATCCGCCAACCTGGTTCCTGAAAAACAAACTTAGGTGGCTGAAAGCAATTAGTACATGTGCAATGACAAATAAAAAAAAGCCAAATTAATTTAATCCCTACTGAACCAAATGGAACTGAAATGGACTGTTCAGCTAGTCTTATCCCCAAGTATTGAGAGCAACTCGGTCTGCAGCCTGCCACTACCCTCAAAAAATCAATCAAAAAACTGTACTCTCCTTTTATTCCAAATCGTTCAAACAGATCACCACCATACTGCCTTGTCTGCATCCTCTTCCATCTGTGCCCACCATTCTGCCTTGCCTGCATCCTCTTCCATCTGTATCCACCATTCTGCCTTGCCTGCATCCTCTTCCATCTGTATCCACCATTCTGCATCCGCAAACCTGGTTCCTGAAAAACAAACTTAGGTGGCTGAAAGCAATTAGTACATGTGCAATGACAAACAAAAAAAAGCCAAATTAATTTAATCCCTACTGAACTAAATGGAACTGAAATGGACTGTTCAGCTAGTCTTATCCCCAAGTATTGAGAGCAACTCGGTCTGCAGCCTGCCACTACCCTCAAAAAATCAATAAAAAAACTGTACTCTCCTTTTATTCCAAATCGTTCAAACAGATCACCACCATACTGCCTTGCCTGCATCCTCTTCCATCTGTGTCCACCATTCTGCCTTGCCTGCATCCTCTTCCATCTGTGTCCACCATCCATTCTGCCTTGTCTGCATCCTCTTCCTTTTGTATCCACCATTCTGCATCCGCCAACCTGGTTCCTGAAAAACAAACTTAGGTGGCTGAAAGCAATTAGTACATGTGCAATGACAAATAAAAAAAAATCCAAATTAACTTAATCCCTACTGAACTAAATGGAACTGAACTGGATTGTTCAGCTAGTCTTATCCCCAAGTATTGAGAGCAACTCGGTCTGCAGCCTGCCACTACCCTCAAAAAATCAATAAAAAAACTGTACTCTCCTTTTATTCCAAATCGTTCAAACAGATCACCACCATACTGCCTTGCCTGCATCCTCTTCCATCTGTGTCCACCATTCTGCCTTGCCTGCATCCTCTTCCATCCGTGTCCACCATCCTTTCTGCCTTGCCTGCATCCTCTTCCCTCTGTATCGAACCATTCTGCATCCGCCAACCTGGTTCCTGAAAAACAAACTTAGGTGGCTGAAAGCAATTAGTACATGTGCAATGACAAATAAAAAAAAGCCAAATTAATTTAATCCCTACTGAACCAAATGGAACTGAAATGGACTGTTCAGCTAGTCTTATCCCCAAGTATTGAGAGCAACTCGGTCTGCAGCCTGCCACTACCCTCAAAAAATCAATCAAAAAACTGTACTCTCCTTTTATTCCAAATCGTTCAAACAGATCACCACCATACTGCCTTGTCTGCATCCTCTTCCATCTGTGCCCACCATTCTGCCTTGCCTGCATCCTCTTCCATCTGTATCCACCATTCTGCCTTGCCTGCATCCTCTTCCATCTGTATCCACCATTCTGCATCCGTCAACCTGGTTCCTGAAAAACAAACTTAGGTGGCTGAAAGCAATTAGTACATGTGCAATGACAAACAAAAAAAAGCCAAATTAATTTAATCCCTACTGAACTAAATGGAACTGAAATGGACTGTTCAGCTAGTCTTATCCTCAAGTATTGAGAGCAACTCGGTCTGCAGCCTGCCACTACCCTCAGAAAATCAATAAAAAAACTGTACTCTCCTTTTATTCCAAATCGTTCAAACAGATCACCACCATACTGCCTTGCCTGCATCCTCTTCCATCTGTGTCCACCATTCTGCCTTGCCTGCATCCTCTTCCATCTGTGTCCACCATCCATTCTGCCTTGTCTGCATCCTCTTCCTTTTGTATCCACCATTCTGCATCCGCCAACCTGGTTCCTGAAAAACAAACTTAGGTGGCTGAAAGCAATTAGTACATGTGCAATGACAAATAAAAAAAAATCCAAATTAACTTAATCCCTACTGAACTAAATGGAACTGAACTGGATTGTTCAGCTAGTCTTATCCCCAAGTATTGAGAGCAACTCGGTCTGCAGCCTGCCACTACCCTCAAAAAATCAATAAAAAAACTGTACTCTCCTTTTATTCCAAATCGTTCAAACAGATCACCACCATACTGCCTTGCCTGCATCCTCTTCCATCTGTGTCCACCATTCTGCCTTGCCTGCATCCTCTTCCATCTGTGTCCACCATCCTTTCTGCCTTGCCTGCATCCTCTTCCCTCTGTATCGAACCATTCTGCATCCGCCAACCTGGTTCCTGAAAAACAAACTTAGGTGGCTGAAAGCAATTAGTACATGTGCAATGACAAATAAAAAAAAGCCAAATTAATTTAATCCCTACTGAACTAAATGGAACTGAAATGGATTGTTCAGCTAGTCTTATCCCCAAGTATTGAGAGCAACTCGGTCTGCAGCCTGCCACTACCCTCAAAAAATCAATCAAAAAACTGTACTCGCCTTTTATTCCAAATCGTTCAAACAGATCACCACCATACTGCCTTGTCTGCATCCTCTTCCATCTGTGCCCACCATTCTGCCTTGCCTGCATCCTCTTCCATCTGTATCCACCATTCTGCCTTGCCTGCATCCTCTTCCATCTGTATCCACCATTCTGCATCCGTCAACCTGGTTCCTGAAAAACAAACTTAGGTGGCTGAAAGCAATTAGTACATGTGCAATGACAAACAAAAAAAAGCCAAATTAATTTAATCCCTACTGAACTAAATGGAACTGAAATGGACTGTTCAGCTAGTCTTATCCTCAAGTATTGAGAGCAACTCGGTCTGCAGCCTGCCACTATCCTCAAAAAATCAATAAAAAAACTGTACTCTCCTTTTATTCCAAATCGTTCAAACAGATAACCACCATACTGCCTTGCCTGCATCCTCTTCCATCTGTGTCCACCATTCTGCCTTGCCTGCATCCTCTTCCATCTGTGTCCACCATCCATTCTGCCTTGTCTGCATCCTCTTCCTTTTGTATCCACCATTCTGCATCCGCCAACCTGGTTCCTGAAAAACAAACTTAGGTGGCTGAAAGCAATTAGTACATGTGCAATGACAAATAAAAAAAAATCCAAATTAACTTAATCCCTACTGAACTAAATGGAACTGAACTGGATTGTTCAGCTAGTCTTATCCCCAAGTATTGAGAGCAACTCGGTCTGCAGCCTGCCACTACCCTCAAAAAATCAATCAAAAAACTGTACTCTCCTTTTATTCCAAATCGTTCAAACAGATCACCGCCATACTGCCTTGCCTGCATCCTCTTCCATCTGTGTCCACCATTCTGCCTTGCCTGCATCCTCTTCCATCTGTGTCCACCATCCTTTCTGCCTTGCCTGCATCCTCTTCCCTCTGTATCGAACCATTCTGCATCCGCCAACCTGGTTCCTGAAAAACAAACTTAGGTGGCTGAAAGCAATTAGTACATGTGCAATGACAAATAAAAAAAAGCCAAATTAATTTAATCCCTACTGAACTAAATGGAACTGAAATGGACTGTTCAGCTAGTCTTATCCCCAAGTATTGAGAGCAACTCGGTCTGCAGCCTGCCACTACCCTCAAAAAATCAATCAAAAAACTGTACTCTCCTTTTATTCCAAATCATTCAAACAGATCACCACCATACTGCCTTGCCTGCATCCTCTTCCATCTGTGCCCACCATTCTGCCTTGCCTGCATCCTCTTCCATCTGTATCCACCATTCTGCCTTGCCTGCATCCTCCTCCATCTGTATCCACCATTCTGCATCCGCCAACCTGGTTCCTGAAAAACAAACTTAGGTGGCTGAAAGCAATTAGTACATGTGCAATGACAAACAAAAAAAAGCCAAATTAATTTAATCCCTACTGAACTAAATGGAACTGAAATGGACTGTTCAGCTAGTCTTATCCCCAAGTATTGAGAGCAACTCGGTCTGCAGCCTGCCACTACCCTCAAAAAATCAATAAAAAAACTGTACTCTCCTTTTATTCCAAATCGTTCAAACAGATCACCACCATACTGCCTTGCCTGCACCCTCTTCCATCTGTGTCCACCATTCTGCCTTGCCTGCATCCTCTTCCATCTGTGTCCACCATCCATTCTGCCTTGTCTGCATCCTCTTCCTTTTGTATCCACCATTCTGCATCCGCCAACCTGGTTCCTGAAAAACAAACTTAGGTGGCTGAAAGCAATTAGTACATGTGCAATGACAAATAAAAAAAAATCCAAATTAACTTAATCCCTACTGAACTAAATGGAACTGAACTGGATTGTTCAGCTAGTCTTATCCCCAAGTATTGAGAGCAACTCGGTCTGCAGCCTGCCACTACCCTCAAAAAATCAATAAAAAAACTGTACTCTCCTTTTATTCCAAATCGTTCAAACAGATCACCACCATACTGCCTTGCCTGCATCCTCTTCCATCTGTGTCCACCATTCTGCCTTGCCTGCATCCTCTTCCATCTGTGTCCACCATCCTTTCTGCCTTGCCTGCATCCTCTTCCCTCTGTATCGAACCATTCTGCATCCGCCAACCTGGTTCCTGAAAAACAAACTTAGGTGGCTGAAAGCAATTAGTACATGTGCAATGACAAATAAAAAAAAGCCAAATTAATTTAATCCCTACTGAACTAAATGGAACTGAAATGGACTGTTCAGCTAGTCTTATCCCCAAGTATTGAGAGCAACTCGGTCTGCAGCCTGCCACTACCCTCAAAAAATCAATCAAAAAACTGTACTCTCCTTTTATTCCAAATCGTTCAAACAGATCACCACCATACTGCCTTGCCTGCATCCTCTTCCATCTGTGTCCACCATTCTGCCTTGCCTGCATCCTCTTCCATCTGTATCCACCATTCTGCCTTGCCTGCATCCTCTTCCATCTGTATCCACCATTCTGCATCCGTCAACCTGGTTCCTGAAAAACAAACTTAGGTGGCTGAAAGCAATTAGTACATGTGCAATGACAAACAAAAAAAAGCCAAATTAATTTAATCCCTACTGAACTAAATGGAACTGAAATGGACTGTTCAGCTAGTCTTATCCTCAAGTATTGAGAGCAACTCGGTCTGCAGCCTGCCACTACCCTCAAAAAATCAATAAAAAAACTGTACTCTCCTTTTATTCCAAATCGTTCAAACAGATCACCACCATACTGCGTTGCCTGCATCCTCTTCCATCTGTGTCCACCATTCTGCCTTGCCTGCATCCTCTTCCATCTGTGTCCACCATCCATTCTGCCTTGTCTGCATCCTCTTCCTTTTGTATCCACCATTCTGCATCCGCCAACCTGGTTCCTGAAAAACAAACTTAGGTGGCTGAAAGCAATTAGTACATGTGCAATGACAAATAAAAAAAAATCCAAATTAACTTAATCCCTACTGAACTAAATGGAACTGAACTGGATTGTTCAGCTAGTCTTATCCCCAAGTATTGAGAGCAACTCGGTCTGCAGCCTGCCACTACCCTCAAAAAATCAATAAAAAAACTGTACTCTCCTTTTATTCCAAATCGTTCAAACAGATCACCACCATACTGCCTTGCCTGCATCCTCTTCCATCTGTGTCCACCATTCTGCCTTGCCTGCATCCTCTTCCATCTGTGTCCACCATCCTTTCTGCCTTGCCTGCATCCTCTTCCTCTGTATCGAACCATTCTGCATCCGCCAACCTGGTTCCTGAAAAACAAACTTAGGTGGCTGAAAGCAATTAGTACAGGTGCAATGACAAATAAAAAAAAGCCAAATTAATTTAATCCCTACTGAACCAAATGGAACTGAAATGGACTGTTCAGCTAGTCTTATCCCCAAGTATTGAGAGCAACTCGGTCTGCAGCCTGCCACTACCCTCAAAAAATCAATCAAAAAACTGTACTCTCCTTTTATTCCAAAGCGTTCAAACAGATCACCACCATACTGCCTTGTCTGCATCCTCTTCCATCTGTGCCCACCATTCTGCCTTGCCTGCATCCTCTTCCATCTGTATCCACCATTCTGCCTTGCCTGCATCCTCTTCCATCTGTATCCACCATTCTGCATCCGTCAACCTGGTTCCTGAAAAACAAACTTAGGTGGCTGAAAGCAATTAGTACATGTGCAATGACAAACAAAAAAAAGCCAAATTAATTTAATCCCTACTGAACTAAATGGAACTGAAATGGACTGTTCAGCTAGTCTTATCCCCAAGTATTGAGAGCAACTCGGTCTGCAGCCTGCCACTACCCTCAAAAAATCAATAAAAAAACTGTACTCTCCTTTTATTCCAAATCGTTCAAACAGATCACCACCATACTGCCTTGCCTGCACCCTCTTCCATCTGTGTCCACCATTCTGCCTTGCCTGCATCCTCTTCCATCTGTGTCCACCATCCATTCTGCCTTGTCTGCATCCTCTTCCTTTTGTATCCACCATTCTGCATCCGCCAACCTGGTTCCTGAAAAACAAACTTAGGTGGCTGAAAGCAATTAGTACATGTGCAATGACAAATAAAAAAAAATCCAAATTAACTTAATCCCTACTGAACTAAATGGAACTGAACTGGATTGTTCAGCTAGTCTTATCCCCAAGTATTGAGAGCAACTCGGTCTGCAGCCTGCCACTACCCTCAAAAAATCAATAAAAAAACTGTACTCTCCTTTTATTCCAAATCGTTCAAACAGATCACCACCATACTGCCTTGCCTGCATCCTCTTCCATCTGTGTCCACCATTCTGCCTTGCCTGCATCCTCTTCCATCTGTGTCTACCATCCTTTCTGCCTTGCCTGCATCCTCTTCCCTCTGTATCGAACCATTCTGCATCCGCCAACCTGGTTCCTGAAAAACAAACTTAGGTGGCTGAAAGCAATTAGTACATGTGCAATGACAAATAAAAAAAAGCCAAATTAATTTAATCCCTACTGAACTAAATGGAACTGAAATGGACTGTTCAGCTAGTCTTATCCCCAAGTATTGAGAGCAACTCGGTCTGCAGCCTGCCACTACCCTCAAAAAATCAATCAAAAAACTGTACTCTCCTTTTATTCCAAATCGTTCAAACAGATCACCACCATACTGCCTTGCCTGCATCCTCTTCCATCTGTGTCCACCATTCTGCCTTGCCTGCATCCTCTTCCATCTGTATCCACCATTCTGCCTTGCCTGCATCCTCTTCCATCTGTATCCACCATTCTGCATCCGTCAACCTGGTTCCTGAAAAACAAACTTAGGTGGCTGAAAGCAATTAGTACATGTGCAATGACAAACAAAAAAAAAGCCAAATTAATTTAATCCCTACTGAACTAAATGGAACTGAAATGGACTGTTCAGCTAGTCTTATCCTCAAGTATTGAGAGCAACTCGGTCTGCAGCCTGCCACTACCCTCAAAAAATCAATAAAAAAACTGTACTCTCCTTTTATTCCAAATCGTTCAAACAGATCACCACCATACTGCCTTGCCTGCATCCTCTTCCATCTGTGTCCACCATTCTGCCTTGCCTGCATCCTCTTCCATCTGTGTCCACCATCCATTCTGCCTTGTCTGCATCCTCTTCCTTTTGTATCCACCATTCTGCATCCGCCAACCTGGTTCCTGAAAAACAAACTTAGGTGGCTGAAAGCAATTAGTACATGTGCAATGACAAATAAAAAAAAATCCAAATTAACTTAATCCCTACTGAACTAAATGGAACTGAACTGGATTGTTCAGCTAGTCTTATCCCCAAGTATTGAGAGCAACTCGGTCTGCAGCCTGCCAATAGCCTCAAAAAATCAATAAAAAAACTGTACTCTCCTTTTATTCCAAATCGTTCAAACAGATCACCACCATACTGCCTTGCCTGCATCCTCTTCCATCTGTGTCCACCATTCTGCCTTGCCTGCATCCTCTTCCATCTGTGTCCACCATCCTTTCTGCCTTGCCTGCATCCTCTTCCCTCTGTATCGAACCATTCTGCATCCGCCAACCTGGTTCCTGAAAAACAAACTTAGGTGGCTGAAAGCAATTAGTACATGTGCAATGACAAATAAAAAAAAGCCAAATTAATTTAATCCCTACTGAACTAAATGGAACTGAAATGGACTGTTCAGCTAGTCTTATCCCCAAGTATTGAGAGCAACTCGGTCTGCAGCCTGCCACTACCCTCAAAAAATCAATCAAAAAACTGTACTCTCCTTTTATTCCAAATCATTCAAACAGATCACCACCATACTGCCTTGCCTGCATCCTCTTCCATCTGTGCCCACCATTCTGCCTTGCCTGCATCCTCTTCCATCTGTATCCACCATTCTGCCTTGCCTGCATCCTCCTCCATCTGTATCCACCATTCTGCATCCGCCAACCTGGTTCCTGAAAAACAAACTTAGGTGGCTGAAAGCAATTAGTACATGTGCAATGACAAACAAAAAAAAGCCAAATTAATTTAATCCCTACTGAACTAAATGGAACTGAAATGGACTGTTCAGCTAGTCTTATCCCCAAGTATTGAGAGCAACTCGGTCTGCAGCCTGCCACTACCCTCAAAAAATCAATAAAAAAACTGTACTCTCCTTTTATTCCAAATCGTTCAAACAGATCACCACCATACTGCCTTGCCTGCACCCTCTTCCATCTGTGTCCACCATTCTGCCTTGCCTGCATCCTCTTCCATCTGTGTCCACCATCCATTCTGCCTTGTCTGCATCCTCTTCCTTTTGTATCCACCATTCTGCATCCGCCAACCTGGTTCCTGAAAAACAAACTTAGGTGGCTGAAAGCAATTAGTACATGTGCAATGACAAATAAAAAAAAAATCCAAATTAACTTAATCCCTACTGAACTAAATGGAACTGAACTGGATTGTTCAGCTAGTCTTATCCCCAAGTATTGAGAGCAACTCGGTCTGCAGCCTGCCACTACCCTCAAAAAATCAATAAAAAAACTGTACTCTCCTTTTATTCCAAATCGTTCAAACAGATCACCACCATACTGCCTTGCCTGCATCCTCTTCCATCTGTGTCCACCATTCTGCCTTGCCTGCATCCTCTTCCATCTGTGTCCACCATCCTTTCTGCCTTGCCTGCATCCTCTTCCCTCTGTATCGAACCATTCTGCATCCGCCAACCTGGTTCCTGAAAAACAAACTTAGGTGGCTGAAAGCAATTAGTACATGTGCAATGACAAATAAAAAAAAGCCAAATTAATTTAATCCCTACTGAACTAAATGGAACTGAAATGGACTGTTCAGCTAGTCTTATCCCCAAGTATTGAGAGCAACTCGGTCTGCAGCCTGCCACTACCCTCAAAAAATCAATCAAAAAACTGTACTCTCCTTTTATTCCAAATCGTTCAAACAGATCACCACCATACTGCCTTGCCTGCATCCTCTTCCATCTGTGCCCACCATTCTGCCTTGCCTGCATCCTCTTCCATCTGTATCCACCATTCTGCCTTGCCTGCATCCTCTTCCATCTGTATCCACCATTCTGCATCCGCAAACCTGGTTCCTGAAAAACAAACTTAATTGGCTGAAAGCAATTAGTACATGTGCAATGACAAACAAAAAAAAGCCAAATTAATTTAATCCCTACTGAACTAAATGGAACTGAAATGGACTGTTCAGCTAGTCTTATCCCCAAGTATTGAGAGCAACTCGGTCTGCAGCCTGCCACTACCCTCAAAAAATCAATAAAAAAACTGTACTCTCCTTTTATTCCAAATCATTCAAACAGATCACCACCATACTGCCTTGCCTGCATCCTCTTCCATCTGTGTCCACCATTCTGTCTTGCCTGCATCCTCTTCCATCTGTGTCCACCATCCATTCTGCCTTGTCTGCATCCTCTTCCTTTTGTATCCACCATTCTGCATCCGCCAACCTGGTTCCTGAAAAACAAACTTAGGTGGCTGAAAGCAATTAGTACATGTGCAATGACAAATAAAAAAAAATCCAAATTAACTTAATCCCTACTGAACTAAATGGAACTGAACTGGATTGTTCAGCTAGTCTTATCCCCAAGTATTGAGAGCAACTCGGTCTGCAGCCTGCCACTACCCTCAAAAAATCAATAAAAAACTGTACTCTCCTTTTATTCCAAATCGTTCAAACAGATCACCACCATACTGCCTTGCCTGCATCCTCTTCCATCTGTGTCCACCATTCTGCCTTGCCTGCATCCTCTTCCATCTGTGTCCACCATCCTTTCTGCCTTGCCTGCATCCTCTTCCCTCTGTATCGAACCATTCTGCATCCGCCAACCTGGTTCCTGAAAAACAAACTTAGGTGGCTGAAAGCAATTAGTACATGTGCAATGACAAATAAAAAAAAGCCAAATTAATTTAATCCCTACTGAACCAAATGGAACTGAAATGGACTGTTCAGCTAGTCTTATCCCCAAGTATTGAGAGCAACTCGGTCTGCAGCCTGCCACTACCCTCAAAAAATCAATCAAAAAACTGTACTCTCCTTTTATTCCAAATCGTTCAAACAGATCACCACCATACTGCCTTGTCTGCATCCTCTTCCATCTGTGCCCACCATTCTGCCTTGCCTGCATCCTCTTCCATCTGTATCCACCATTCTGCCTTGCCTGCATCCTCTTCCATCTGTATCCACCATTCTGCATCCGCAAACCTGGTTCCTGAAAAACAAACTTAGGTGGCTGAAAGCAATTAGTACATGTGCAATGACAAATAAAAAAAAGCCAAATTAATTTAATCCCTACTGAACCAAATGGAACTGAAATGGACTGTTCAGCTAGTCTTATCCCCAAGTATTGAGAGCAACTCGGTCTGCAGCCTGCCACTACCCTCAAAAAATCAATCAAAAAACTGTACTCTCCTTTTATTCCAAATCGTTCAAACAGATCACCACCATACTGCCTTGTCTGCATCCTCTTCCATCTGTGCCCACCATTCTGCCTTGCCTGCATCCTCTTCCATCTGTATCCACCATTCTGCCTTGCCTGCATCCTCTTCCATCTGTATCCACCATTCTGCATCCGTCAACCTGGTTCCTGAAAAACAAACTTAGGTGGCTGAAAGCAATTAGTACATGTGCAATGACAAACAAAAAAAAGCCAAATTAATTTAATCCCTACTGAACTAAATGGAACTGAAATGGACTGTTCAGCTAGTCTTATCCCCAAGTATTGAGAGCAACTCGGTCTGCAGCCTGCCACTACCCTCAAAAAATCAATAAAAAAACTGTACTCTCCTTTTATTCCAAATCGTTCAAACAGATCACCACCATACTGCCTTGCCTGCACCCTCTTCCATCTGTGTCCACCATTCTGCCTTGCCTGCATCCTCTTCCATCTGTGTCCACCATCCATTCTGCCTTGTCTGCATCCTCTTCCTTTTGTATCCACCATTCTGCATCCGCCAACCTGGTTCCTGAAAAACAAACTTAGGTGGCTGAAAGCAATTAGTACATGTGCAATGACAAATAAAAAAAAATCCAAATTAACTTAATCCCTACTGAACTAAATGGAACTGAACTGGATTGTTCAGCTAGTCTTATCCCCAAGTATTGAGAGCAACTCGGTCTGCAGCCTGCCACTACCCTCAAAAAATCAATAAAAAAACTGTACTCTCCTTTTATTCCAAATCGTTCAAACAGATCACCACCATACTGCCTTGCCTGCATCCTCTTCCATCTGTGTCCACCATTCTGCCTTGCCTGCATCCTCTTCCATCTGTGTCTACCATCCTTTCTGCCTTGCCTGCATCCTCTTCCCTCTGTATCGAACCATTCTGCATCCGCCAACCTGGTTCCTGAAAAACAAACTTAGGTGGCTGAAAGCAATTAGTACATGTGCAATGACAAATAAAAAAAAGCCAAATTAATTTAATCCCTACTGAACTAAATGGAACTGAAATGGACTGTTCAGCTAGTCTTATCCCCAAGTATTGAGAGCAACTCGGTCTGCAGCCTGCCACTACCCTCAAAAAATCAATCAAAAAACTGTACTCTCCTTTTATTCCAAATCGTTCAAACAGATCACCACCATACTGCCTTGCCTGCATCCTCTTCCATCTGTGTCCACCATTCTGCCTTGCCTGCATCCTCTTCCATCTGTATCCACCATTCTGCCTTGCCTGCATCCTCTTCCATCTGTATCCACCATTCTGCATCCGTCAACCTGGTTCCTGAAAAACAAACTTAGGTGGCTGAAAGCAATTAGTACATGTGCAATGACAAACAAAAAAAAAGCCAAATTAATTTAATCCCTACTGAACTAAATGGAACTGAAATGGACTGTTCAGCTAGTCTTATCCTCAAGTATTGAGAGCAACTCGGTCTGCAGCCTGCCACTACCCTCAAAAAATCAATAAAAAAACTGTACTCTCCTTTTATTCCAAATCGTTCAAACAGATCACCACCATACTGCCTTGCCTGCATCCTCTTCCATCTGTGTCCACCATTCTGCCTTGCCTGCATCCTCTTCCATCTGTGTCCACCATCCATTCTGCCTTGTCTGCATCCTCTTCCTTTTGTATCCACCATTCTGCATCCGCCAACCTGGTTCCTGAAAAACAAACTTAGGTGGCTGAAAGCAATTAGTACATGTGCAATGACAAATAAAAAAAAATCCAAATTAACTTAATCCCTACTGAACTAAATGGAACTGAACTGGATTGTTCAGCTAGTCTTATCCCCAAGTATTGAGAGCAACTCGGTCTGCAGCCTGCCAATAGCCTCAAAAAATCAATAAAAAAACTGTACTCTCCTTTTATTCCAAATCGTTCAAACAGATCACCACCATACTGCCTTGCCTGCATCCTCTTCCATCTGTGTCCACCATTCTGCCTTGCCTGCATCCTCTTCCATCTGTGTCCACCATCCTTTCTGCCTTGCCTGCATCCTCTTCCCTCTGTATCGAACCATTCTGCATCCGCCAACCTGGTTCCTGAAAAACAAACTTAGGTGGCTGAAAGCAATTAGTACATGTGCAATGACAAATAAAAAAAAGCCAAATTAATTTAATCCCTACTGAACTAAATGGAACTGAAATGGACTGTTCAGCTAGTCTTATCCCCAAGTATTGAGAGCAACTCGGTCTGCAGCCTGCCACTACCCTCAAAAAATCAATCAAAAAACTGTACTCTCCTTTTATTCCAAATCATTCAAACAGATCACCACCATACTGCCTTGCCTGCATCCTCTTCCATCTGTGCCCACCATTCTGCCTTGCCTGCATCCTCTTCCATCTGTATCCACCATTCTGCCTTGCCTGCATCCTCCTCCATCTGTATCCACCATTCTGCATCCGCCAACCTGGTTCCTGAAAAACAAACTTAGGTGGCTGAAAGCAATTAGTACATGTGCAATGACAAACAAAAAAAAGCCAAATTAATTTAATCCCTACTGAACTAAATGGAACTGAAATGGACTGTTCAGCTAGTCTTATCCCCAAGTATTGAGAGCAACTCGGTCTGCAGCCTGCCACTACCCTCAAAAAATCAATAAAAAAACTGTACTCTCCTTTTATTCCAAATCGTTCAAACAGATCACCACCATACTGCCTTGCCTGCACCCTCTTCCATCTGTGTCCACCATTCTGCCTTGCCTGCATCCTCTTCCATCTGTGTCCACCATCCATTCTGCCTTGTCTGCATCCTCTTCCTTTTGTATCCACCATTCTGCATCCGCCAACCTGGTTCCTGAAAAACAAACTTAGGTGGCTGAAAGCAATTAGTACATGTGCAATGACAAATAAAAAAAAATCCAAATTAACTTAATCCCTACTGAACTAAATGGAACTGAACTGGATTGTTCAGCTAGTCTTATCCCCAAGTATTGAGAGCAACTCGGTCTGCAGCCTGCCACTACCCTCAAAAAATCAATAAAAAAACTGTACTCTCCTTTTATTCCAAATCGTTCAAACAGATCACCACCATACTGCCTTGCCTGCATCCTCTTCCATCTGTGTCCACCATTCTGCCTTGCCTGCATCCTCTTCCATCTGTGTCCACCATCCTTTCTGCCTTGCCTGCATCCTCTTCCCTCTGTATCGAACCATTCTGCATCCGCCAACCTGGTTCCTGAAAAACAAACTTAGGTGGCTGAAAGCAATTAGTACATGTGCAATGACAAATAAAAAAAAGCCAAATTAATTTAATCCCTACTGAACTAAATGGAACTGAAATGGACTGTTCAGCTAGTCTTATCCCCAAGTATTGAGAGCAACTCGGTCTGCAGCCTGCCACTACCCTCAAAAAATCAATCAAAAAACTGTACTCTCCTTTTATTCCAAATCGTTCAAACAGATCACCACCATACTGCCTTGCCTGCATCCTCTTCCATCTGTGCCCACCATTCTGCCTTGCCTGCATCCTCTTCCATCTGTATCCACCATTCTGCCTTGCCTGCATCCTCTTCCATCTGTATCCACCATTCTGCATCCGCAAACCTGGTTCCTGAAAAACAAACTTAATTGGCTGAAAGCAATTAGTACATGTGCAATGACAAACAAAAAAAAGCCAAATTAATTTAATCCCTACTGAACTAAATGGAACTGAAATGGACTGTTCAGCTAGTCTTATCCCCAAGTATTGAGAGCAACTCGGTCTGCAGCCTGCCACTACCCTCAAAAAATCAATAAAAAAACTGTACTCTCCTTTTATTCCAAATCGTTCAAACAGATCACCACCATACTGCCTTGCCTGCATCCTCTTCCATCTGTGTCCACCATTCTGTCTTGCCTGCATCCTCTTCCATCTGTGTCCACCATCCATTCTGCCTTGTCTGCATCCTCTTCCTTTTGTATCCACCATTCTGCATCCGCCAACCTGGTTCCTGAAAAACAAACTTAGGTGGCTGAAAGCAATTAGTACATGTGCAATGACAAATAAAAAAAAATCCAAATTAACTTAATCCCTACTGAACTAAATGGAACTGAACTGGATTGTTCAGCTAGTCTTATCCCCAAGTATTGAGAGCAACTCGGTCTGCAGCCTGCCACTACCCTCAAAAAATCAATAAAAAACTGTACTCTCCTTTTATTCCAAATCGTTCAAACAGATCACCACCATACTGCCTTGCCTGCATCCTCTTCCATCTGTGTCCACCATTCTGCCTTGCCTGCATCCTCTTCCATCTGTGTCCACCATCCTTTCTGCCTTGCCTGCATCCTCTTCCCTCTGTATCGAACCATTCTGCATCCGCCAACCTGGTTCCTGAAAAACAAACTTAGGTGGCTGAAAGCAATTAGTACATGTGCAATGACAAATAAAAAAAAGCCAAATTAATTTAATCCCTACTGAACCAAATGGAACTGAAATGGACTGTTCAGCTAGTCTTATCCCCAAGTATTGAGAGCAACTCGGTCTGCAGCCTGCCACTACCCTCAAAAAATCAATCAAAAAACTGTACTCTCCTTTTATTCCAAATCGTTCAAACAGATCACCACCATACTGCCTTGTCTGCATCCTCTTCCATCTGTGCCCACCATTCTGCCTTGCCTGCATCCTCTTCCATCTGTATCCACCATTCTGCCTTGCCTGCATCCTCTTCCATCTGTATCCACCATTCTGCATCCGCAAACCTGGTTCCTGAAAAACAAACTTAGGTGGCTGAAAGCAATTAGTACATGTGCAATGACAAACAAAAAAAAGCCAAATTAATTTAATCCCTACTGAACTAAATGGAACTGAAATGGACTGTTCAGCTAGTCTTATCCCCAAGTATTGAGAGCAACTCGGTCTGCAGCCTGCCACTACCCTCAAAAAATCAATCAAAAAACTGTACTCTCCTTTTATTCCAAATCGTTCAAACAGATCACCACCATACTGCCTTGTCTGCATCCTCTTCCATCTGTGCCCACCATTCTGCCTTGCCTGCATCCTCTTCCATCTGTATCCACCATTCTGCCTTGCCTGCATCCTCTTCCATCTGTATCCACCATTCTGCATCCGCAAACCTGGTTCCTGAAAAACAAACTTAGGTGGCTGAAAGCAATTAGTACATGTGCAATGACAAACAAAAAAAAGCCAAATTAATTTAATCCCTACTGAACTAAATGGAACTGAAATGGACTGTTCAGCTAGTCTTATCCCCAAGTATTGAGAGCAACTCGGTCTGCAGCCTGCCACTACCCTCAAAAAATCAATAAAAAAACTGTACTCTCCTTTTATTCCAAATCGTTCAAACAGATCACCACCATACTGCCTTGCCTGCATCCTCTTCCATCTGTGTCCACCATTCTGCCTTGCCTGCATCCTCTTCCATCTGTGTCCACCATCCATTCTGCCTTGTCTGCATCCTCTTCCTTTTGTATCCACCATTCTGCATCCGCCAACCTGGTTCCTGAAAAACAAACTTAGGTGGCTGAAAGCAATTAGTACATGTGCAATGACAAATAAAAAAAAATCCAAATTAACTTAATCCCTACTGAACTAAATGGAACTGAACTGGATTGTTCAGCTAGTCTTATCCCCAAGTATTGAGAGCAACTCGGTCTGCAGCCTGCCACTACCCTCAAAAAATCAATAAAAAAACTGTACTCTCCTTTTATTCCAAATCGTTCAAACAGATCACCACCATACTGCCTTGCCTGCATCCTCTTCCATCTGTGTCCACCATTCTGCCTTGCCTGCATCCTCTTCCATCTGTGTCCACCATCCTTTCTGCCTTGCCTGCATCCTCTTCCCTCTGTATCGAACCATTCTGCATCCGCCAACCTGGTTCCTGAAAAACAAACTTAGGTGGCTGAAAGCAATTAGTACATGTGCAATGACAAATAAAAAAAAGCCAAATTAATTTAATCCCTACTGAACCAAATGGAACTGAAATGGACTGTTCAGCTAGTCTTATCCCCAAGTATTGAGAGCAACTCGGTCTGCAGCCTGCCACTACCCTCAAAAAATCAATCAAAAAACTGTACTCTCCTTTTATTCCAAATCGTTCAAACAGATCACCACCATACTGCCTTGTCTGCATCCTCTTCCATCTGTGCCCACCATTCTGCCTTGCCTGCATCCTCTTCCATCTGTATCCACCATTCTGCCTTGCCTGCATCCTCTTCCATCTGTATCCACCATTCTGCATCCGTCAACCTGGTTCCTGAAAAACAAACTTAGGTGGCTGAAAGCAATTAGTACATGTGCAATGACAAACAAAAAAAAGCCAAATTAATTTAATCCCTACTGAACTAAATGGAACTGAAATGGACTGTTCAGCTAGTCTTATCCTCAAGTATTGAGAGCAACTCGGTCTGCAGCCTGCCACTACCCTCAAAAAATCAATAAAAAAACTGTACTCTCCTTTTATTCCAAATCGTTCAAACAGATCACCACCATACTGCCTTGCCTGCATCCTCTTCCATCTGTGTCCACCATTCTGCCTTGCCTGCATCCTCTTCCATCTGTGTCCACCATCCATTCTGCCTTGTCTGCATCCTCTTCCTTTTGTATCCACCATTCTGCATCCGCCAACCTGGTTCCTGAAAAACAAACTTAGGTGGCTGAAAGCAATTAGTACATGTGCAATGACAAATAAAAAAAAATCCAAATTAACTTAATCCCTACTGAACTAAATGGAACTGAACTGGATTGTTCAGCTAGTCTTATCCCCAAGTATTGAGAGCAACTCGGTCTGCAGCCTGCCACTACCCTCAAAAAATCAATAAAAAAACTGTACTCTCCTTTTATTCCAAATCGTTCAAACAGATCACCACCATACTGCCTTGCCTGCATCCTCTTCCATCTGTGTCCACCATTCTGCCTTGCCTGCATCCTCTTCCATCTGTGTCCACCATCCTTTCTGCCTTGCCTGCATCCTCTTCCCTCTGTATCGAACCATTCTGCATCCGCCAACCTGGTTCCTGAAAAACAAACTTAGGTGGCTGAAAGCAATTAGTACATGTGCAATGACAAATAAAAAAAAGCCAAATTAATTTAATCCCTACTGAACTAAATGGAACTGAAATGGACTGTTCAGCTAGTCTTATCCCCAAGTATTGAGAGCAACTCGGTCTGCAGCCTGCCACTACCCTCAAAAAATCAATCAAAAAACTGTACTCTCCTTTTATTCCAAATCATTCAAACAGATCACCACCATACTGCCTTGCCTGCATCCTCTTCCATCTGTGCCCACCATTCTGCCTTGCCTGCATCCTCTTCCATCTGTATCCACCATTGTGCCTTGCCTGCATCCTCCTCCATCTGTATCCACCATTCTGCATCCGCCAACCTGGTTCCTGAAAAACAAACTTAGGTGGCTGAAAGCAATTAGTACATGTGCAATGACAAACAAAAAAAAGCCAAATTAATTTAATCCCTACTGAACTAAATGGAACTGAAATGGACTGTTCAGCTAGTCTTATCCCCAAGTATTGAGAGCAACTCGGTCTGCAGCCTGCCACTACCCTCAAAAAATCAATAAAAAAACTGTACTCTCCTTTTATTCCAAATCGTTCAAACAGATCACCACCATACTGCCTTGCCTGCACCCTCTTCCATCTGTGTCCACCATTCTGCCTTGCCTGCATCCTCTTCCATCTGTGTCCACCATCCATTCTGCCTTGTCTGCATCCTCTTCCTTTTGTATCCACCATTCTGCATCCTCCAACCTGGTTCCTGAAAAACAAACTTAGGTGGCTGAAAGCAATTAGTACATGTGCAATGACAAATAAAAAAAAATCCAAATTAACTTAATTCCTACTGAACTAAATGGAACTGAACTGGATTGTTCAGCTAGTCTTATCCCCAAGTATTGAGAGCAACTCGGTCTGCAGCCTGCCACTACCCTCAAAAAATCAATAAAAAAACTGTACTCTCCTTTTATTCCAAATCGTTCAAACAGATCACCACCATACTGCCTTGCCTGCATCCTCTTCCATCTGTGTCCACCATTCTGCCTTGCCTGCATCCTCTTCCATCTGTGTCCACCATCCTTTCTGCCTTGCCTGCATCCTCTTCCCTCTGTATCGAACCATTCTGCATCCGCCAACCTGGTTCCTGAAAAACAAACTTAGGTGGCTGAAAGCAATTAGTACATGTGCAATGACAAATAAAAAAAAGCCAAATTAATTTAATCCCTACTGAACTAAATGGAACTGAAATGGACTGTTCAGCTAGTCTTATCCCCAAGTATTGAGAGCAACTCGGTCTGCAGCCTGCCACTACCCTCAAAAAATCAATCAAAAAACTGTACTCTCCTTTTATTCCAAATCGTTCAAACAGATCACCACCATACTGCCTTGCCTGCATCCTCTTCCATCTGTGCCCACCATTCTGCCTTGCCTGCATCCTCTTCCATCTGTATCCACCATTCTGCCTTGCCTGCATCCTCTTCCATCTGTATCCACCATTCTGCATCCGCAAACCTGGTTCCTGAAAAACAAACTTAGGTGGCTGAAAGCAATTAGTACATGTGCAATGACAAACAAAAAAAAGCCAAATTAATTTAATCCCTACTGAACTAAATGGAACTGAAATGGACTGTTCAGCTAGTCTTATCCCCAAGTATTGAGAGCAACTCGGTCTGCAGCCTGCCACTACCCTCAAAAAATCAATAAAAAAACTGTACTCTCCTTTTATTCCAAATCGTTCAAACAGATCACCACCATACTGCCTTGCCTGCATCCTCTTCCATCTGTGTCCACCATTCTGCCTTGCCTGCATCCTCTTCCATCTGTGTCCACCATCCATTCTGCCTTGTCTGCATCCTCTTCCTTTTGTATCCACCATTCTGCATCCGCCAACCTGGTTCCTGAAAAACAAACTTAGGTGGCTGAAAGCAATTAGTACATGTGCAATGACAAATAAAAAAAAATCCAAATTAACTTAATCCCTACTGAACTAAATGGAACTGAACTGGATTGTTCAGCTAGTCTTATCCCCAAGTATTGAGAGCAACTCGGTCTGCAGCCTGCCAATAGCCTCAAAAAATCAATAAAAAAACTGTACTCTCCTTTTATTCCAAATCGTTCAAACAGATCACCACCATACTGCCTTGCCTGCACCCTCTTCCATCTGTGTCCACCATTCTGCCTTGCCTGCATCCTCTTCCATCTGTGTCCACCATCCTTTCTGCCTTGCCTGCATCCTCTTCCCTCTGTATCGAACCATTCTGCATCCGCCAACCTGGTTCCTGAAAAACAAACTTAGGTGGCTGAAAGCAATTAGTACATGTGCAATGACAAATAAAAAAAAGCCAAATTAATTTAATCCCTACTGAACTAAATGGAACTGAAATGGACTGTTCAGCTAGTCTTATCCCCAAGTATTGAGAGCAACTCGGTCTGCAGCCTGCCACTACCCTCAAAAAATCAATCAAAAAACTGTACTCTCCTTTTATTCCAAATCATTCAAACAGATCACCACCATACTGCCTTGCCTGCATCCTCTTCCATCTGTGCCCACCATTCTGCCTTGCCTGCATCCTCTTCCATCTGTATCCACCATTCTGCCTTGCCTGCATCCTCCTCCATCTGTATCCACCATTCTGCATCCGCCAACCTGGTTCCTGAAAAACAAACTTAGGTGGCTGAAAGCAATTAGTACATGTGCAATGACAAACAAAAAAAAGCCAAATTAATTTAATCCCTACTGAACTAAATGGAACTGAAATGGACTGTTCAGCTAGTCTTATCCCCAAGTATTGAGAGCAACTCGGTCTGCAGCCTGCCACTACCCTCAAAAAATCAATAAAAAAACTGTACTCTCCTTTTATTCCAAATCGTTCAAACAGATCACCACCATACTGCCTTGCCTGCACCCTCTTCCATCTGTGTCCACCATTCTGCCTTGCCTGCATCCTCTTCCATCTGTGTCCACCATCCATTCTGCCTTGTCTGCATCCTCTTCCTTTTGTATCCACCATTCTGCATCCGCCAACCTGGTTCCTGAAAAACAAACTTAGGTGGCTGAAAGCAATTAGTACATGTGCAATGACAAATAAAAAAAAATCCAAATTAACTTAATCCCTACTGAACTAAATGGAACTGAACTGGATTGTTCAGCTAGTCTTATCCCCAAGTATTGAGAGCAACTCGGTCTGCAGCCTGCCACTACCCTCAAAAAATCAATAAAAAAACTGTACTCTCCTTTTATTCCAAATCGTTCAAACAGATCACCACCATACTGCCTTGCCTGCATCCTCTTCCATCTGTGTCCACCATTCTGCCTTGCCTGCATCCTCTTCCATCTGTGTCCACCATCCTTTCTGCCTTGCCTGCATCCTCTTCCCTCTGTATCGAACCATTCTGCATCCGCCAACCTGGTTCCTGAAAAACAAACTTAGGTGGCTGAAAGCAATTAGTACATGTGCAATGACAAATAAAAAAAAGCCAAATTAATTTAATCCCTACTGAACTAAATGGAATTGAAATGGACTGTTCAGCTAGTCTTATCCCCAAGTATTGAGAGCAACTCGGTCTGCAGCCTGCCACTACCCTCAAAAAATCAATCAAAAAACTGTACTCTCCTTTTATTCCAAATCGTTCAAACAGATCACCACCATACTGCCTTGCCTGCATCCTCTTCCATCTGTGCCCACCATTCTGCCTTGCCTGCATCCTCTTCCATCTGTATCCACCATTCTGCCTTGCCTGCATCCTCTTCCATCTGTATCCACCATTCTGCATCCGCAAACCTGGTTCCTGAAAAACAATCTTAGGTGGCTGAAAGCAATTAGTACATGTGCAATGACAAACAAAAAAAAGCCAAATTAATTTAATCCCTACTGAACTAAATGGAACTGAAATGGACTGTTCAGCTAGTCTTATCCCCAAGTATTGAGAGCAACTCGGTCTGCAGCCTGCCACTACCCTCAAAAAATCAATAAAAAAACTGTACTCTCCTTTTATTCCAAATCGTTCAAACAGATCACCACCATACTGCCTTGCCTGCATCCTCTTCCATCTGTGTCCACCATTCTGCCTTGCCTGCATCCTCTTCCATCTGTGTCCACCATCCATTCTGCCTTGTCTGCATCCTCTTCCTTTTGTATCCACCATTCTGCATCCGCCAACCTGGTTCCTGAAAAACAAACTTAGGTGGCTGAAAGCAATTAGTACATGTGCAATGACAAATAAAAAAAATTCCAAATTAACTTAATCCCTACTGAACTAAATGGAACTGAACTGGATTGTTCAGCTAGTCTTATCCCCAAGTATTGAGAGCAACTCGGTCTGCAGCCTGCCACTACCCTCAAAAAATCAATAAAAAAACTGTACTCTCCTTTTATTCCAAATCGTTCAAACAGATCACCACCATACTGCCTTGCCTGCATCCTCTTCCATCTGTGTCCACCATTCTGCCTTGCCTGCATCCTCTTCCATCTGTGTCCACCATCCTTTCTGCCTTGCCTGCATCCTCTTCCCTCTGTATCGAACTATTCTGCATCCGCCAACCTGGTTCCTGAAAAACAAACTTAGGTGGCTGAAAGCAATTAGTACATGTGCAATGACAAATAAAAAAAAGCCAAATTAATTTAATCCCTACTGAACCAAATGGAACTGAAATGGACTGTTCAGCTAGTCTTATCCCCAAGTATTGAGAGCAACTCGGTCTGCAGCCTGCCACTACCCTCAAAAAATCAATCAAAAAACTGTACTCTCCTTTTATTCCAAATCGTTCAAACAGATCACCACCATACTGCCTTGTCTGCATCCTCTTCCATCTGTGCCCACCATTCTGCCTTGCCTGCATCCTCTTCCATCTGTATCCACCATTCTGCCTTGCCTGCATCCTCTTCCATCTGTATCCACCATTCTGCATCCGCAAACCTGGTTCCTGAAAAACAAACTTAGGTGGCTGAAAGCAATTAGTACATGTGCAATGACAAACAAAAAAAAGCCAAATTAATTTAATCCCTACTGAACTAAATGGAACTGAAATGGACTGTTCAGCTAGTCTTATCCCCAAGTATTGAGAGCAACTCGGTCTGCAGCCTGCCACTACCCTCAAAAAATCAATAAAAAAACTGTACTCTCCTTTTATTCCAAATCGTTCAAACAGATCACCACCATACTGCCTTGCCTGCATCCTCTTCCATCTGTGTCCACCATTCTGCCTTGCCTGCATCCTCTTCCATCTGTGTCCACCATCCATTCTGCCTTGTCTGCATCCTCTTCCTTTTGTATCCACCATTCTGCATCCGCCAACCTGGTTCCTGAAAAACAAACTTAGGTGGCTGAAAGCAATTAGTACATGTGCAATGACAAATAAAAAAAAATCCAAATTAACTTAATCCCTACTGAACTAAATGGAACTGAACTGGATTGTTCAGCTAGTCTTATCCCCAAGTATTGAGAGCAACTCGGTCTGCAGCCTGCCACTACCCTCAAAAAATCAATAAAAAAACTGTACTCTCCTTTTATTCCAAATCGTTCAAACAGATCACCACCATACTGCCTTGCCTGCATCCTCTTCCATCTGTGTCCACCATTCTGCCTTGCCTGCATCCTCTTCCATCTGTGTCCACCATCCTTTCTGCCTTGCCTGCATCCTCTTCCCTCTGTATCGAACCATTCTGCATCCGCCAACCTGGTTCCTGAAAAACAAACTTAGGTGGCTGAAAGCAATTAGTACATGTGCAATGACAAATAAAAAAAAGCCAAATTAATTTAATCCCTACTGAACCAAATGGAACTGAAATGGACTGTTCAGCTAGTCTTATCCCCAAGTATTGAGAGCAACTCGGTCTGCAGCCTGCCACTACCCTCAAAAAATCAATAAAAAAACTGTACTCTCCTTTTATTCCAAATCGTTCAAACAGATCACCACCATACTGCCTTGTCTGCATCCTCTTCCATCTGTGCCCACCATTCTGCCTTGCCTGCATCCTCTTCCATCTGTATCCACCATTCTGCCTTGCCTGCATCCTCTTCCATCTGTATCCACCATTCTGCATCCGTCAACCTGGTTCCTGAAAAACAAACTTAGGTGGCTGAAAGCAATTAGTACATGTGCAATGACAAACAAAAAAAAGCCAAATTAATTTAATCCCTACTGAACTAAATGGAACTGAAATGGACTGTTCAGCTAGTCTTATCCTCAAGTATTGAGAGCAACTCGGTCTGCAGCCTGCCACTACCCTCAAAAAATCAATAAAAAAACTGTACTCTCCTTTTATTCCAAATCGTTCAAACAGATCACCACCATACTGCCTTGCCTGCATCCTCTTCCATCTGTGTCCACCATTCTGCCTTGCCTGCATCCTCTTCCATCTGTGTCCACCATCCATTCTGCCTTGTCTGCATCCTCTTCCTTTTGTATCCACCATTCTGCATCCGCCAACCTGGTTCCTGAAAAACAAACTTAGGTGGCTGAAAGCAATTAGTACATGTGCAATGACAAATAAAAAAAAATCCAAATTAACTTAATCCCTACTGAACTAAATGGAACTGAACTGGATTGTTCAGCTAGTCTTATCCCCAAGTATTGAGAGCAACTCGGTCTGCAGCCTGCCACTACCCTCAAAAAATCAATAAAAAAACTGTACTCTCCTTTTATTCCAAATCGTTCAAACAGATCACCACCATACTGCCTTGCCTGCATCCTCTTCCATCTGTGTCCACCATTCTGCCTTGCCTGCATCCTCTTCCATCTGTGTCCACCATCCTTTCTGCCTTGCCTGCATCCTCTTCCCTCTGTATCGAACCATTCTGCATCCGCCAACCTGGTTCCTGAAAAACAAACTTAGGTGGCTGAAAGCAATTAGTACATGTGCAATGACAAATAAAAAAAAGCCAAATTAATTTAATCCCTACTGAACTAAATGGAACTGAAATGGACTGTTCAGCTAGTCTTATCCCCAAGTATTGAGAGCAACTCGGTCTGCAGCCTGCCACTACCCTCAAAAAATCAATCAAAAAACTGTACTCTCCTTTTATTCCAAATCATTCAAACAGATCACCACCATACTGCCTTGCCTGCATCCTCTTCCATCTGTGCCCACCATTCTGCCTTGCCTGCATCCTCTTCCATCTGTATCCACCATTCTGCCTTGCCTGCATCCTCCTCCATCTGTATCCACCATTCTGCATCCGCCAACCTGGTTCCTGAAAAACAAACTTAGGTGGCTGAAAGCAATTAGTACATGTGCAATGACAAACAAAAAAAAGCCAAATTAATTTAATCCCTACTGAACTAAATGGAACTGAAATGGACTGTTCAGCTAGTCTTATCCCCAAGTATTGAGAGCAACTCGGTCTGCAGCCTGCCACTACCCTCAAAAAATCAATAAAAAAACTGTACTCTCCTTTTATTCCAAATCGTTCAAACAGATCACCACCATACTGCCTTGCCTGCACCCTCTTCCATCTGTGTCCACCATTCTGCCTTGCCTGCATCCTCTTCCATCTGTGTCCACCATCCATTCTGCCTTGTCTGCATCCTCTTCCTTTTGTATCCACCATTCTGCATCCGCCAACCTGGTTCCTGAAAAACAAACTTAGGTGGCTGAAAGCAATTAGTACATGTGCAATGACAAATAAAAAAAAATCCAAATTAACTTAATCCCTACTGAACTAAATGGAACTGAACTGGATTGTTCAGCTAGTCTTATCCCCAAGTATTGAGAGCAACTCGGTCTGCAGCCTGCCACTACCCTCAAAAAATCAATAAAAAACTGTACTCTCCTTTTATTCCAAATCGTTCAAACAGATCACCACCATACTGCCTTGCCTGCATCCTCTTCCATCTGTGTCCACCATTCTGCCTTGCCTGCATCCTCTTCCATCTGTGTCCACCATCCTTTCTGCCTTGCCTGCATCCTCTTCCCTCTGTATCGAACCATTCTGCATCCGCCAACCTGGTTCCTGAAAAACAAACTTAGGTGGCTGAAAGCAATTAGTACATGTGCAATGACAAATAAAAAAAAGCCAAATTAATTTAATCCCTACTGAACTAAATGGAACTGAAATGGACTGTTCAGCTAGTCTTATCCCCAAGTATTGAGAGCAACTCGGTCTGCAGCCTGCCACTACCCTCAAAAAATCAATCAAAAAACTGTACTCTCCTTTTATTCCAAATCGTTCAAACAGATCACCACCATACTGCCTTGCCTGCATCCTCTTCCATCTGTGCCCACCATTCTGCCTTGCCTGCATCCTCTTCCATCTGTATCCACCATTCTGCCTTGCCTGCATCCTCTTCCATCTGTATCCACCATTCTGCATCCGCAAACCTGGTTCCTGAAAAACAAACTTAGGTGGCTGAAAGCAATTAGTACATGTGCAATGACAAACAAAAAAAAGCCAAATTAATTTAATCCCTACTGAACTAAATGGAACTGAAATGGACTGTTCAGCTAGTCTTATCCCCAAGTATTGAGAGCAACTCGGTCTGCAGCCTGCCACTACCCTCAAAAAATCAATAAAAAAACTGTACTCTCCTTTTATTCCAAATCGTTCAAACAGATCACCACCATACTGCCTTGCCTGCATCCTCTTCCATCTGTGTCCACCATTCTGCCTTGCCTGCATCCTCTTCCATCTGTGTCCACCATCCATTCTGCCTTGTCTGCATCCTCTTCCTTTTGTATCCACCATTCTGCATCCGCCAACCTGGTTCCTGAAAAACAAACTTAGGTGGCTGAAAGCAATTAGTACATGTGCAATGACAAATAAAAAAAAATCCAAATTAACTTAATCCCTACTGAACTAAATGGAACTGAACTGGATTGTTCAGCTAGTCTTATCCCCAAGTATTGAGAGCAACTCGGTCTGCAGCCTGCCACTACCCTCAAAAAATCAATAAAAAAACTGTACTCTCCTTTTATTCCAAATCGTTCAAACAGATCACCACCATACTGCCTTGCCTGCATCCTCTTCCATCTGTGTCCACCATTCTGCCTTGCCTGCATCCTCTTCCATCTGTGTCCACCATCCTTTCTGCCTTGCCTGCATCCTCTTCCCTCTGTATCGAACCATTCTGCATCCGCCAACCTGGTTCCTGAAAAACAAACTTAGGTGGCTGAAAGCAATTAGTACATGTGCAATGACAAATAAAAAAAAGCCAAATTAATTTAATCCCTACTGAACCAAATGGAACTGAAATGGACTGTTCAGCTAGTCTTATCCCCAAGTATTGAGAGCAACTCGGTCTGCAGCCTGCCACTACCCTCAAAAAATCAATCAAAAAACTGTACTCTCCTTTTATTCCAAATCGTTCAAACAGATCACCACCATACTGCCTTGTCTGCATCCTCTTCCATCTGTGCCCACCATTCTGCCTTGCCTGCATCCTCTTCCATCTGTATCCACCATTCTGCCTTGCCTGCATCCTCTTCCATCTGTATCCACCATTCTGCATCCGTCAACCTGGTTCCTGAAAAACAAACTTAGGTGGCTGAAAGCAATTAGTACATGTGCAATGACAAACAAAAAAAAGCCAAATTAATTTAATCCCTACTGAACTAAATGGAACTGAAATGGACTGTTCAGCTAGTCTTATCCTCAAGTATTGAGAGCAACTCGGTCTGCAGCCTGCCACTATCCTCAAAAAATCAATAAAAAAACTGTACTCTCCTTTTATTCCAAATCGTTCAAACAGATAACCACCATACTGCCTTGCCTGCATCCTCTTCCATCTGTTTCCACCATTCTGCCTTGCCTGCATCCTCTTCCATCTGTGTCCACCATCCATTCTGCCTTGTCTGCATCCTCTTCCTTTTGTATCCACCATTCTGCATCCGCCAACCTGGTTCCTGAAAAACAAACTTAGGTGGCTGAAAGCAATTAGTACATGTGCAATGACAAATAAAAAAAAATCCAAATTAACTTAATCCCTACTGAACTAAATGGAACTGAACTGGATTGTTCAGCTAGTCTTATCCCCAAGTATTGAGAGCAACTCGGTCTGCAGCCTGCCACTACCCTCCAAAAATCAATAAAAAAACTGTACTCTCCTTTTATTCCAAATCGTTCAAACAGATCACCACCATACTGCCTTGCCTGCATCCTCTTCCATCTGTGTCCACCATTCTGCCTTGCCTGCATCCTCTTCCATCTGTGTCCACCATCCTTTCTGCCTTGCCTGCATCCTCTTCCCTCTGTATCGAACCATTCTGCATCCGCCAACCTGGTTCCTGAAAAACAAACTTAGGTGGCTGAAAGCAATTAGTACATGTGCAATGACAAATAAAAAAAAGCCAAATTAATTTAATCCCTACTGAACTAAATGGAACTGAAATGGACTGTTCAGCTAGTCTTATCCCCAAGTATTGAGAGCAACTCGGTCTGCAGCCTGCCACTACCCTCAAAAAATCAATCAAAAAACTGTACTCTCCTTTTATTCCAAATCGTTCAAACAGATCACCACCATACTGCCTTGCCTGCATCCTCTTCCATCTGTGTCCACCATTCTGCCTTGCCTGCATCCTCTTCCATCTGTATCCACCATTCTGCCTTGCCTGCATCCTCTTCCATCTGTATCCACCATTCTGCATCCGCAAACCTGGTTCCTGAAAAACAAACTTAGGTGGCTGAAAGCAATTAGTACATGTGCAATGACAAACAAAAAAAAGCCAAATTAATTTAATCCCTACTGAACTAAATGGAACTGAAATGGACTGTTCAGCTAGTCTTATCCCCAAGTATTGAGAGCAACTCGGTCTGCAGCCTGCCACTACCCTCAAAAAATCAATAAAAAAAACTGTACTCTCCTTTTATTCCAAATCGTTCAAACAGATCACCACCATACTGCCTTGCCTGCATCCTCTTCCATCTGTGTCCACCATTCTGCCTTGCCTGCATCCTCTTCCATCTGTGTCCACCATCCATTCTGCCTTGTCTGCATCCTCTTCCTTTTGTATCCACCATTCTGCATCCGCCAACCTGGTTCCTGAAAAACAAACTTAGGTGGCTGAAAGCAATTAGTACATGTGCAATGACAAATAAAAAAAAATCCAAATTAACTTAATCCCTACTGAACTAAATGGAACTGAACTGGATTGTTCAGCTAGTCTTATCCCCAAGTATTGAGAGCAACTCGGTCTGCAGCCTGCCACTACCCTCAAAAAATCAATAAAAAAACTGTACTCTCCTTTTATTCCAAATCGTTCAAACAGATCACCACCATACTGCCTTGCCTGCATCCTCTTCCATCTGTGTCCACCATTCTGCCTTGCCTGCATCCTCTTCCATCTTTGTCCACCATCCTTTCTGCCTTGCCTGCATCCTCTTCCCTCTGTATCGAACCATTCTGCATCCGCCAACCTGGTTCCTGAAAAACAAACTTAGGTGGCTGAAAGCAATTAGTACATGTGCAATGACAAATAAAAAAAAGCCAAATTAATTTAATCCCTACTGAACTAAATGGAACTGAAATGGACTGTTCAGCTAGTCTTATCCCCAAGTATTGAGAGCAACTCGGTCTGCAGCCTGCCACTACCCTCAAAAAATCAATCAAAAAACTGTACTCTCCTTTTATTCCAAATCGTTCAAACAGATCACCACCATACTGCCTTGCCTGCATCCTCTTCCATCTGTGTCCACCATTCTGCCTTGCCTGCATCCTCTTCCATCTGTATCCACCATTCTGCCTTGCCTGCATCCTCTTCCATCTGTATCCACCATTCTGCATCCGTCAACCTGGTTCCTGAAAAACAAACTTAGGTGGCTGAAAGCAATTAGTACATGTGCAATGACAAACAAAAAAAAGCCAAATTAATTTAATCCCTACTGAACTAAATGGAACTGAAATGGACTGTTCAGCTAGTCTTATCCTCAAGTATTGAGAGCAACTCGGTCTGCAGCCTGCCACTACCCTCAAAAAATCAATAAAAAAACTGTACTCTCCTTTTATTCCAAATCGTTCAAACAGATCACCACCATACTGCCTTGCCTGCATCCTCTTCCATCTGTGTCCACCATTCTGCCTTGCCTGCATCCTCTTCCATCTGTGTCCACCATCCATTCTGCCTTGTCTGCATCCTCTTCCTTTTGTATCCACCATTCTGCATCCGCCAACCTGGTTCCTGAAAAACAAACTTAGGTGGCTGAAAGCAATTAGTACATGTGCAATGACAAATAAAAAAAAATCCAAATTAACTTAATCCCTACTGAACTAAATGGAACTGAACTGGATTGTTCAGCTAGTCTTATCCCCAAGTATTGAGAGCAACTCGGTCTGCAGCCTGCCACTACCCTCCAAAAATCAATAAAAAAACTGTACTCTCCTTTTATTCCAAATCGTTCAAACAGATCACCACCATACTGCCTTGCCTGCATCCTCTTCCATCTGTGTCCACCATTCTGCCTTGCCTGCATCCTCTTCCATCTGTGTCCACCATCCTTTCTGCCTTGCCTGCATCCTCTTCCCTCTGTATCGAACCATTCTGCATCCGCCAACCTGGTTCCTGAAAAACAAACTTAGGTGGCTGAAAGCAATTAGTACATGTGCAATGACAAATAAAAAAAAGCCAAATTAATTTAATCCCTACTGAACTAAATGGAACTGAAATGGACTGTTCAGCTAGTCTTATCCCCAAGTATTGAGAGCAACTCGGTCTGCAGCCTGCCACTACCCTCAAAAAATCAATCAAAAAACTGTACTCTCCTTTTATTCCAAATCATTCAAACAGATCACCACCATACTGCCTTGCCTGCATCCTCTTCCATCTGTGCCCACCATTCTGCCTTGCCTGCATCCTTTTCCATCTGTATCCACCATTCTGCCTTGCCTGCATCCTCCTCCATCTGTATCCACCATTCTGCATCCGCCAACCTGGTTCCTGAAAAACAAACTTAGGTGGCTGAAAGCAATTAGTACATGTGCAATGACAAACAAAAAAAAGCCAAATTAATTTAATCCCTACTGAACTAAATGGAACTGAAATGGACTGTTCAGCTAGTCTTATCCCCAAGTATTGAGAGCAACTCGGTCTGCAGCCTGCCACTACCCTCAAAAAATCAATAAAAAAACTGTACTCTCCTTTTATTCCAAATCGTTCAAACAGATCACCACCATACTGCCTTGCCTGCACCCTCTTCCATCTGTGTCCACCATTCTGCCTTGCCTGCATCCTCTTCCATCTGTGTCCACCATCCATTCTGCCTTGTCTGCATCCTCTTCCTTTTGTATCCACCATTCTGCATCCGCCAACCTGGTTCCTGAAAAACAAACTTAGGTGGCTGAAAGCAATTAGTACATGTGCAATGACAAACAAAAAAAAGCCAAATTAATTTAATCCCTACTGAACTAAATGGAACTGAAATGGACTGTTCAGCTAGTCTTATCCTCAAGTATTGAGAGCAACTCGGTCTGCAGCCTGCCACTACCCTCAAAAAATCAATAAAAAAACTGTACTCTCCTTTTATTCCAAATCGTTCAAACAGATCACCACCATACTGCCTTGCCTGCATCCTCTTCCATCTGTGTCCACCATTCTGCCTTGCCTGCATCCTCTTCCATCTGTGTCCACCATCCATTCTGCCTTGTCTGCATCCTCTTCCTTTTGTATCCACCATTCTGCATCCGCCAACCTGGTTCCTGAAAAACAAACTTAGGTGGCTGAAAGCAATTAGTACATGTGCAATGACAAATAAAAAAAAATCCAAATTAACTTAATCCCTACTGAACTAAATGGAACTGAACTGGATTGTTCAGCTAGTCTTATCCCCAAGTATTGAGAGCAACTCGGTCTGCAGCCTGCCACTACCCTCAAAAAATCAATAAAAAAACTGTACTCTCCTTTTATTCCAAATCGTTCAAACAGATCACCACCATACTGCCTTGCCTGCATCCTCTTCCATCTGTGTCCACCATTCTGCCTTGCCTGCATCCTCTTCCATCTGTGTCCACCATCCTTTCTGCCTTGCCTGCATCCTCTTCCCTCTGTATCGAACCATTCTGCATCCGCCAACCTGGTTCCTGAAAAACAAACTTAGGTGGCTGAAAGCAATTAGTACATGTGCAATGACAAATAAAAAAAAGCCAAATTAATTTAATCCCTACTGAACTAAATGGAACTGAAATGGACTGTTCAGCTAGTCTTATCCCCAAGTATTGAGAGCAACTCGGTCTGCAGCCTGCCACTACCCTCAAAAAATCAATCAAAAAACTGTACTCTCCTTTTATTCCAAATCATTCAAACAGATCACCACCATACTGCCTTGCCTGCATCCTCTTCCATCTGTGCCCACCATTCTGCCTTGCCTGCATCCTCTTCCATCTGTATCCACCATTCTGCCTTGCCTGCATCCTCCTCCATCTGTATCCACCATTCTGCATCCGCCAACCTGGTTCCTGAAAAACAAACTTAGGTGGCTGAAAGCAATTAGTACATGTGCAATGACAAACAAAAAAAAAAGCCAAATTAATTTAATCCCTACTGAACTAAATGGAACTGAAATGGACTGTTCAGCTAGTCTTATCCCCAAGTATTGAGAGCAACTCGGTCTGCAGCCTGCCACTACCCTCAAAAAATCAATAAAAAAACTGTACTCTCCTTTTATTCCAAATCGTTCAAACAGATCACCACCATACTGCCTTGCCTGCACCCTCTTCCATCTGTGTCCACCATTCTGCCTTGCCTGCATCCTCTTCCATCTGTGTCCACCATCCATTCTGCCTTGTCTGCATCCTCTTCCTTTTGTATCCACCATTCTGCATCCGCCAACCTGGTTCCTGAAAAACAAACTTAGGTGGCTGAAAGCAATTAGTACATGTGCAATGACAAATAAAAAAAAATCCAAATTAACTTAATCCCTACTGAACTAAATGGAACTGAACTGGATTGTTCAGCTAGTCTTATCCCCAAGTATTGAGAGCAACTCGGTCTGCAGCCTGCCACTACCCTCAAAAAATCAATAAAAAAACTGTACTCTCCTTTTATTCCAAATCGTTCAAACAGATCACCACCATACTGCCTTGCCTGCATCCTCTTCCATCTGTGTCCACCATTCTGCCTTGCCTGCATCCTCTTCCATCTGTGTCTACCATCCTTTCTGCCTTGCCTGCATCCTCTTCCCTCTGTATCGAACCATTCTGCATCCGCCAACCTGGTTCCTGAAAAACAAACTTAGGTGGCTGAAAGCAATTAGTACATGTGCAATGACAAATAAAAAAAAGCCAAATTAATTTAATCCCTACTGAACTAAATGGAACTGAAATGGACTGTTCAGCTAGTCTTATCCCCAAGTATTGAGAGCAACTCGGTCTGCAGCCTGCCACTACCCTCAAAAAATCAATCAAAAAACTGTACTCTCCTTTTATTCCAAATCGTTCAAACAGATCACCACCATACTGCCTTGCCTGCATCCTCTTCCATCTGTGTCCACCATTCTGCCTTGCCTGCATCCTCTTCCATCTGTATCCACCATTCTGCCTTGCCTGCATCCTCTTCCATCTGTATCCACCATTCTGCATCCGTCAACCTGGTTCCTGAAAAACAAACTTAGGTGGCTGAAAGCAATTAGTACATGTGCAATGACAAACAAAAAAAAGCCAAATTAATTTAATCCCTACTGAACTAAATGGAACTGAAATGGACTGTTCAGCTAGTCTTATCCTCAAGTATTGAGAGCAACTCGGTCTGCAGCCTGCCACTACCCTCAAAAAATCAATAAAAAAACTGTACTCTCCTTTTATTCCAAATCGTTCAAACAGATCACCACCATACTGCCTTGCCTGCATCCTCTTCCATCTGTGTCCACCATTCTGCCTTGCCTGCATCCTCTTCCATCTGTGTCCACCATCCATTCTGCCTTGTCTGCATCCTCTTCCTTTTGTATCCACCATTCTGCATCCGCCAACCTGGTTCCTGAAAAACAAACTTAGGTGGCTGAAAGCAATTAGTACATGTGCAATGACAAATAAAAAAAAATCGAAATTAACTTAATCCCTACTGAACTAAATGGAACTGAACTGGATTGTTCAGCTAGTCTTATCCCCAAGTATTGAGAGCAACTCGGTCTGCAGCCTGCCACTACCCTCAAAAAATCAATAAAAAAACTGTACTCTCCTTTTATTCCAAATCGTTCAAACAGATCACCACCATACTGCCTTGCCTGCATCCTCTTCCATCTGTGTCCACCATTCTGCCTTGCCTGCATCCTCTTCCATCTGTGTCCACCATCCTTTCTGCCTTGCCTGCATCCTCTTCCCTCTGTATCGAACCATTCTGCATCCGCCAACCTGGTTCCTGAAAAACAAACTTAGGTGGCTGAAAGCAATTAGTACATGTGCAATGACAAATAAAAAAAAGCCAAATTAATTTAATCCCTACTGAACTAAATGGAACTGAAATGGACTGTTCAGCTAGTCTTATCCCCAAGTATTGAGAGCAACTCGGTCTGCAGCCTGCCACTACCTTCAAAAAATCAATCAAAAAACTGTACTCTCCTTTTATTCCAAATCATTCAAACAGATCACCACCATACTGCCTTGCCTGCATCCTCTTCCATCTGTGCCCACCATTCTGCCTTGCCTGCATCCTCTTCCATCTGTATCCACCATTCTGCCTTGCCTGCATCCTCCTCCATCTGTATCCACCATTCTGCATCCGCCAACCTGGTTCCTGAAAAACAAACTTAGGTGGCTGAAAGCAATTAGTACATGTGCAATGACAAACAAAAAAAAGCCAAATTAATTTAATCCCTACTGAACTAAATGGAACTGAAATGGACTGTTCAGCTAGTCTTATCCCCAAGTATTGAGAGCAACTCGGTCTGCAGCCTGCCACTACCCTCAAAAAATCAATAAAAAAACTGTACTCTCCTTTTATTCCAAATCGTTCAAACAGATCACCACCATACTGCCTTGCCTGCACCCTCTTCCATCTGTGTCCACCATTCTGCCTTGCCTGCATCCTCTTCCATCTGTGTCCACCATCCATTCTGCCTTGTCTGCATCCTCTTCCTTTTGTATCCACCATTCTGCATCCGCCAACCTGGTTCCTGAAAAACAAACTTAGGTGGCTGAAAGCAATTAGTACATGTGCAATGACAAATAAAAAAAAATCCAAATTAACTTAATCCCTACTGAACTAAATGGAACTGAACTGGATTGTTCAGCTAGTCTTATCCCCAAGTATTGAGAGCAACTCGGTCTGCAGCCTGCCACTACCCTCAAAAAATCAATAAAAAAACTGTACTCTCCTTTTATTCCAAATCGTTCAAACAGATCACCACCATACTGCCTTGCCTGCATCCTCTTCCATCTGTGTCCACCATTCTGCCTTGCCTGCATCCTCTTCCATCTGTGTCTACCATCCTTTCTGCCTTGCCTGCATCCTCTTCCCTCTGTATCGAACCATTCTGCATCCGCCAACCTGGTTCCTGAAAAACAAACTTAGGTGGCTGAAAGCAATTAGTACATGTGCAATGACAAATAAAAAAAAGCCAAATTAATTTAATCCCTACTGAACTAAATGGAACTGAAATGGACTGTTCAGCTAGTCTTATCCCCAAGTATTGAGAGCAACTCGGTCTGCAGCCTGCCACTACCCTCAAAAAATCAATCAAAAAACTGTACTCTCCTTTTATTCCAAATCGTTCAAACAGATCACCACCATACTGCCTTGCCTGCATCCTCTTCCATCTGTGTCCACCATTCTGCCTTGCCTGCATCCTTTTCCATCTGTATCCACCATTCTGCCTTGCCTGCATCCTCTTCCATCTGTATCCACCATTCTGCATCCGTCAACCTGGTTCCTGAAAAACAAACTTAGGTGGCTGAAAGCAATTAGTACATGTGCAATGACAAACAAAAAAAAAGCCAAATTAATTTAATCCCTACTGAACTAAATGGAACTGAAATGGACTGTTCAGCTAGTCTTATCCTCAAGTATTGAGAGCAACTCGGTCTGCAGCCTGCCACTACCCTCAAAAAATCAATAAAAAAACTGTACTCTCCTTTTATTCCAAATCGTTCAAACAGATCACCACCATACTGCCTTGCCTGCATCCTCTTCCATCTGTGTCCACCATTCTGCCTTGCCTGCATCCTCTTCCATCTGTGTCCACCATCCATTCTGCCTTGTCTGCATCCTCTTCCTTTTGTATCCACCATTCTGCATCCGCCAACCTGGTTCCTGAAAAACAAACTTAGGTGGCTGAAAGCAATTAGTACATGTGCAATGACAAATAAAAAAAAATCCAAATTAACTTAATCCCTACTGAACTAAATGGAACTGAACTGGATTGTTCAGCTAGTCTTATCCCCAAGTATTGAGAGCAACTCGGTCTGCAGCCTGCCACTACCCTCAAAAAATCAATAAAAAAACTGTACTCTCCTTTTATTCCAAATCGTTCAAACAGATCACCACCATACTGCCTTGCCTGCATCCTCTTCCATCTGTGTCCACCATTCTGCCTTGCCTGCATCCTCTTCCATCTGTGTCCACCATCCTTTCTGCCTTGCCTGCATCCTCTTCCCTCTGTATCGAACCATTCTGCATCCGCCAACCTGGTTCCTGAAAAACAAACTTAGGTGGCTGAAAGCAATTAGTACATGTGCAATGACAAATAAAAAAAAGCCAAATTAATTTAATCCCTACTGAACTAAATGGAACTGAAATGGACTGTTCAGCTAGTCTTATCCCCAAGTATTGAGAGCAACTCGGTCTGCAGCCTGCCACTACCCTCAAAAAATCAATCAAAAAACTGTACTCTCCTTTTATTCCAAATCATTCAAACAGATCACCACCATACTGCCTTGCCTGCATCCTCTTCCATCTGTGCCCACCATTCTGCCTTGCCTGCATCCTCTTCCATCTGTATCCACCATTCTGCCTTGCCTGCATCCTCCTCCATCTGTATCCACCATTCTGCATCCGCCAACCTGGTTCCTGAAAAACAAACTTAGGTGGCTGAAAGCAATTAGTACATGTGCAATGACAAACAAAAAAAAGCCAAATTAATTTAATCCCTACTGAACTAAATGGAACTGAAATGGACTGTTCAGCTAGTCTTATCCCCAAGTATTGAGAGCAACTCGGTCTGCAGCCTGCCACTACCCTCAAAAAATCAATAAAAAAACTGTACTCTCCTTTTATTCCAAATCGTTCAAACAGATCACCACCATACTGCCTTGCCTGCACCCTCTTCCATCTGTGTCCACCATTCTGCCTTGCCTGCATCCTCTTCCATCTGTGTCCACCATCCATTCTGCCTTGTCTGCATCCTCTTCCTTTTGTATCCACCATTCTGCATCCGCCAACCTGGTTCCTGAAAAACAAACTTAGGTGGCTGAAAGCAATTAGTACATGTGCAATGACAAATAAAAAAAAATCCAAATTAACTTAATCCCTACTGAACTAAATGGAACTGAACTGGATTGTTCAGCTAGTCTTATCCCCAAGTATTGAGAGCAACTCGGTCTGCAGCCTGCCACTACCCTCAAAAAATCAATAAAAAAACTGTACTCTCCTTTTATTCCAAATCGTTCAAACAGATCACCACCATACTGCCTTGCCTGCATCCTCTTCCATCTGTGTCCACCATTCTGCCTTGCCTGCATCCTCTTCCATCTGTGTCTACCATCCTTTCTGCCTTGCCTGCATCCTCTTCCCTCTGTATCGAACCATTCTGCATCCGCCAACCTGGTTCCTGAAAAACAAACTTAGGTGGCTGAAAGCAATTAGTACATGTGCAATGACAAATAAAAAAAAGCCAAATTAATTTAATCCCTACTGAACTAAATGGAACTGAAATGGACTGTTCAGCTAGTCTTATCCCCAAGTATTGAGAGCAACTCGGTCTGCAGCCTGCCACTACCCTCAAACAATCAATCAAAAAACTGTACTCTCCTTTTATTCCAAATCGTTCAAACAGATCACCACCATACTGCCTTGCCTGCATCCTCTTCCATCTGTGTCCACCATTCTGCCTTGCCTGCATCCTCTTCCATCTGTATCCACCATTCTGCCTTGCCTGCATCCTCTTCCATCTGTATCCACCATTCTGCATCCGTCAACCTGGTTCCTGAAAAACAAACTTAGGTGGCTGAAAGCAATTAGTACATGTGCAATGACAAACAAAAAAAAGCCAAATTAATTTAATCCCTACTGAACTAAATGGAACTGAAATGGACTGTTCAGCTAGTCTTATCCTCAAGTATTGAGAGCAACTCGGTCTGCAGCCTGCCACTACCCTCAAAAAATCAATAAAAAAACTGTACTCTCCTTTTATTCCAAATCGTTCAAACAGATCACCACCATACTGCCTTGCCTGCATCCTCTTCCATCTGTGTCCACCATTCTGCCTTGCCTGCATCCTCTTCCATCTGTGTCCACCATCCATTCTGCCTTGTCTGCATCCTCTTCCTTTTGTATCCACCATTCTGCATCCGCCAACCTGGTTCCTGAAAAACAAACTTAGGTGGCTGAAAGCAATTAGTACATGTGCAATGACAAATAAAAAAAAATCCAAATTAACTTAATCCCTACTGAACTAAATGGAACTGAACTGGATTGTTCAGCTAGTCTTATCCCCAAGTATTGAGAGCAACTCGGTCTGCAGCCTGCCACTACCCTCAAAAAATCAATAAAAAAACTGTACTCTCCTTTTATTCCAAATCGTTCAAACAGATCACCACCATACTGCCTTGCCTGCATCCTCTTCCATCTGTGTCCACCATTCTGCCTTGCCTGCATCCTCTTCCATCTGTGTCCACCATCCTTTCTGCCTTGCCTGCATCCTCTTCCCTCTGTATCGAACCATTCTGCATCCGCCAACCTGGTTCCTGAAAAACAAACTTAGGTGGCTGAAAGCAATTAGTACATGTGCAATGACAAATAAAAAAAAGCCAAATTAATTTAATCCCTACTGAACTAAATGGAACTGAAATGGACTGTTCAGCTAGTCTTATCCCCAAGTATTGAGAGCAACTCGGTCTGCAGCCTGCCACTACCCTCAAAAAATCAATCAAAAAACTGTACTCTCCTTTTATTCCAAATCATTCAAACAGATCACCACCATACTGCCTTGCCTGCATCCTCTTCCATCTGTGCCCACCATTCTGCCTTGCCTGCATCCTCTTCCATCTGTATCCACCATTCTGCCTTGCCTGCATCCTCCTCCATCTGTATCCACCATTCTGCATCCGCCAACCTGGTTCCTGAAAAACAAACTTAGGTGGCTGAAAGCAATTAGTACATGTGCAATGACAAACAAAAAAAAAGCAAAAAGCCAAATTAATTTAATCCCTACTGAACTAAATGGAACTGAAATGGACTGTTCAGCTAGTCTTATCCCCAAGTATTGAGAGCAACTCGGTCTGCAGCCTGCCACTACCCTCAAAAAATCAATAAAAAAACTGTACTCTCCTTTTATTCCAAATCGTTCAAACAGATCACCACCATACTGCCTTGCCTGCACCCTCTTCCATCTGTGTCCACCATTCTGCCTTGCCTGCATCCTCTTCCATCTGTGTCCACCATCCATTCTGCCTTGTCTGCATCCTCTTCCTTTTGTATCCACCATTCTGCATCCGCCAACCTGGTTCCTGAAAAACAAACTTAGGTGGCTGAAAGCAATTAGTACATGTGCAATGACAAATAAAAAAAAATCCAAATTAACTTAATCCCTACTGAACTAAATGGAACTGAACTGGATTGTTCAGCTAGTCTTATCCCCAAGTATTGAGAGCAACTCGGTCTGCAGCCTGCCACTACCCTCAAAAAATCAATAAAAAAACTGTACTCTCCTTTTATTCCAAATCGTTCAAACAGATCACCACCATACTGCCTTGCCTGCATCCTCTTCCATCTGTGTCCACCATTCTGCCTTGCCTGCATCCTCTTCCATCTGTGTCTACCATCCTTTCTGCCTTGCCTGCATCCTCTTCCCTCTGTATCGAACCATTCTGCATCCGCCAACCTGGTTCCTGAAAAACAAACTTAGGTGGCTGAAAGCAATTAGTACATGTGCAATGACAAATAAAAAAAAGCCAAATTAATTTAATCCCTACTGAACTAAATGGAACTGAAATGGACTGTTCGGCTAGTCTTATCCCCAAGTATTGAGAGCAACTCGGTCTGCAGCCTGCCACTACCCTCAAAAAATCAATCAAAAAACTGTACTCTCCTTTTATTCCAAATCGTTCAAACAGATCACCACCATACTGCCTTGCCTGCATCCTCTTCCATCTGTGTCCACCATTCTGCCTTGCCTGCATCCTCTTCCATCTGTATCCACCATTCTGCCTTGCCTGCATCCTCTTCCATCTGTATCCACCATTCTGCATCCGTCAACCTGGTTCCTGAAAAACAAACTTAGGTGGCTGAAAGCAATTAGTACATGTGCAATGACAAACAAAAAAAAGCCAAATTAATTTAATCCCTACTGAACTAAATGGAACTGAAATGGACTGTTCAGCTAGTCTTATCCTCAAGTATTGAGAGCAACTCGGTCTGCAGCCTGCCACTACCCTCAAAAAATCAATAAAAAAACTGTACTCTCCTTTTATTCCAAATCGTTCAAACAGATCACCACCATACTGCCTTGCCTGCATCCTCTTCCATCTGTGTCCACCATTCTGCCTTGCCTGCATCCTCTTCCATCTGTGTCCACCATCCATTCTGCCTTGTCTGCATCCTCTTCCTTTTGTATCCACCATTCTGCATCCGCCAACCTGGTTCCTGAAAAACAAACTTAGGTGGCTGAAAGCAATTAGTACATGTGCAATGACAAATAAAAAAAAATCCAAATTAACTTAATCCCTACTGAACTAAATGGAACTGAACTGGATTGTTCAGCTAGTCTTATCCCCAAGTATTGAGAGAAACTCGGTCTGCAGCCTGCCACTACCCTCAAAAAATCAATAAAAAAACTGTACTCTCCTTTTATTCCAAATCGTTCAAACAGATCACCACCATACTGCCTTGCCTGCATCCTCTTCCATCTGTGTCCACCATTCTGCCTTGCCTGCATCCTCTTCCATCTGTGTCCACCATCCTTTCTGCCTTGCCTGCATCCTCTTCCCTCTGTATCGAACCATTCTGCATCCGCCAACCTGGTTCCTGAAAAACAAACTTAGGTGGCTGAAAGCAATTAGTACATGTGCAATGACAAATAAAAAAAAGCCAAATTAATTTAATCCCTACTGAACTAAATGGAACTGAAATGGACTGTTCAGCTAGTCTTATCCCCAAGTATTGAGAGCAACTCGGTCTGCAGCCTGCCACTACCCTCAAAAAATCAATCAAAAAACTGTACTCTCCTTTTATTCCAAATCATTCAAACAGATCACCACCATACTGCCTTGCCTGCATCCTCTTCCATCTGTGCCCACCATTCTGCCTTGCCTGCATCCTCTTCCATCTGTATCCACCATTCTGCCTTGCCTGCATCCTCCTCCATCTGTATCCACCATTCTGCATCCGCCAACCTGGTTCCTGAAAAACAAACTTAGGTGGCTGAAAGCAATTAGTACATGTGCAATGACAAACAAAAAAAAGCCAAATTAATTTAATCCCTACTGAACTAAATGGAACTGAAATGGACTGTTCAGCTAGTCTTATCCCCAAGTATTGAGAGCAACTCGGTCTGCAGCCTGCCACTACCCTCAAAAAATCAATAAAAAAACTGTACTCTCCTTTTATTCCAAATCGTTCAAACAGATCACCACCATACTGCCTTGCCTGCACCCTCTTCCATCTGTGTCCACCATTCTGCCTTGCCTGCATCCTCTTCCATCTGTGTCCACCATCCATTCTGCCTTGTCTGCATCCTCTTCCTTTTGTATCCACCATTCTGCATCCGCCAACCTGGTTCCTGAAAAACAAACTTAGGTGGCTGAAAGCAATTAGTACATGTGCAATGACAAATAAAAAAAAATCCAAATTAACTTAATCCCTACTGAACTAAATGGAACTGAACTGGATTGTTCAGCTAGTCTTATCCCCAAGTATTGAGAGCAACTCGGTCTGCAGCCTGCCACTACCCTCAAAAAATCAATAAAAAAACTGTACTCTCCTTTTATTCCAAATCGTTCAAACAGATCACCACCATACTGCCTTGCCTGCATCCTCTTCCATCTGTGTCCACCATTCTGCCTTGCCTGCATCCTCTTCCATCTGTGTCTACCATCCTTTCTGCCTTGCCTGCATCCTCTTCCCTCTGTATCGAACCATTCTGCATCCGCCAACCTGGTTCCTGAAAAACAAACTTAGGTGGCTGAAAGCAATTAGTACATGTGCAATGACAAATAAAAAAAAGCCAAATTAATTTAATCCCTACTGAACTAAATGGAACTGAAATGGACTGTTCAGCTAGTCTTATCCCCAAGTATTGAGAGCAACTCGGTCTGCAGCCTGCCACTACCCTCAAAAAATCAATCAAAAAACTGTACTCTCCTTTTATTCCAAATCGTTCAAACAGATCACCACCATACTGCCTTGCCTGCATCCTCTTCCATCTGTGTCCACCATTCTGCCTTGCCTGCATCCTCTTCCATCTGTATCCACCATTCTGCCTTGCCTGCATCCTCTTCCATCTGTATCCACCATTCTGCATCCGTCAACCTGGTTCCTGAAAAACAAACTTAGGTGGCTGAAAGCAATTAGTACATGTGCAATGACAAACAAAAAAAAAGACAAATTAATTTAATCCCTACTGAACTAAATGGAACTGAAATGGACTGTTCAGCTAGTCTTATCCTCAAGTATTGAGAGCAACTCGGTCTGCAGCCTGCCACTACCCTCAAAAAATCAATAAAAAAACTGTACTCTCCTTTTATTCCAAATCGTTCAAACAGATCACCACCAGACTGCCTTGCCTGCATCCTCTTCCATCTGTGTCCACCATTCTGCCTTGCCTGCATCCTCTTCCATCTGTGTCCACCATCCATTCTGCCTTGTCTGCATCCTCTTCCTTTTGTATCCACCATTCTGCATCCGCCAACCTGGTTCCTGAAAAACAAACTTAGGTGGCTGAAAGCAATTAGTACATGTGCAATGACAAATAAAAAAAAATCCAAATTAACTTAATCCCTACTGAACTAAATGGAACTGAACTGGATTGTTCAGCTAGTCTTATCCCCAAGTATTGAGAGCAACTCGGTCTGCAGCCTGCCAATAGCCTCAAAAAATCAATAAAAAAACTGTACTCTCCTTTTATTCCAAATCGTTCAAACAGATCACCACCATACTGCCTTGCCTGCATCCTCTTCCATCTCTGTCCACCATTCTGCCTTGCCTGCATCCTCTTCCATCTGTGTCCACCATCCTTTCTGCCTTGCCTGCATCCTCTTCCCTCTGTATCGAACCATTCTGCATCCGCCAACCTGGTTCCTGAAAAACAAACTTAGGTGGCTGAAAGCAATTAGTACATGTGCAATGACAAATAAAAAAAAGCCAAATTAATTTAATCCCTACTGAACTAAATGGAACTGAAATGGACTGTTCAGCTAGTCTTATCCCCAAGTATTGAGAGCAACTCGGTCTGCAGCCTGCCACTACCCTCAAAAAATCAATCAAAAAACTGTACTCTCCTTTTATTCCAAATCATTCAAACAGATCACCACCATACTGCCTTGCCTGCATCCTCTTCCATCTGTGCCCACCATTCTGCCTTGCCTGCATCCTCTTCCATCTGTATCCACCATTCTGCCTTGCCTGCATCCTCCTCCATCTGTATCCACCATTCTGCATCCGCCAACCTGGTTCCTGAAAAACAAACTTAGGTGGCTGAAAGCAATTAGTACATGTGCAATGACAAACAAAAAAAAGCCAAATTAATTTAATCCCTACTGAACTAAATGGAACTGAAATGGACTGTTCAGCTAGTCTTATCCCCAAGTATTGAGAGCAACTCGGTCTGCAGCCTGCCACTACCCTCAAAAAATCAATAAAAAAACTGTACTCTCCTTTTATTCCAAATCGTTCAAACAGATCACCACCATACTGCCTTGCCTGCACCCTCTTCCATCTGTGTCCACCATTCTGCCTTGCCTGCATCCTCTTCCATCTGTGTCCACCATCCATTCTGCCTCGTCTGCATCCTCTTCCTTTTGTATCCACCATTCTGCATCCGCCAACCTGGTTCCTGAAAAACAAACTTAGGTGGCTGAAAGCAATTAGTACATGTGCAATGACAAATAAAAAAAAATCCAAATTAACTTAATCCCTACTGAACTAAATGGAACTGAACTGGATTGTTCAGCTAGTCTTATCCCCAAGTATTGAGAGCAACTCGGTCTGCAGCCTGCCACTACCCTCAAAAAATCAATAAAAAAACTGTACTCTCCTTTTATTCCAAATCGTTCAAACAGATCACCACCATACTGCCTTGCCTGCATCCTCTTCCATCTGTGTCCACCATTCTGCCTTGCCTGCATCCTCTTCCATCTGTGTCCACCATCCTTTCTGCCTTGCCTGCATCCTCTTCCCTCTGTATCGAACCATTCTGCATCCGCCAACCTGGTTCCTGAAAAACAAACGTAGGTGGCTGAAAGCAATTAGTACATGTGCAATGACAAATAAAAAAAAGCCAAATTAATTTAATCCCTACTGAACTAAATGGAACTGAAATGGACTGTTCAGCTAGTCTTATCCCCAAGTATTGAGAGCAACTCGGTCTGCAGCCTGCCACTACCCTCAAAAAATCAATCAAAAAACTGTACTCTCCTTTTATTCCAAATCGTTCAAACAGATCACCACCATACTGCCTTGCCTGCATCCTCTTCCATCTGTGCCCACCATTCTGCCTTGCCTGCATCCTCTTCCATCTGTATCCACCATTCTGCCTTGCCTGCATCCTCTTCCATCTGTATCCACCATTCTGCATCCGCAAACCTGGTTCCTGAAAAACAAACTTAGGTGGCTGAAAGCAATTAGTACATGTGCAATGACAAACAAAAAAAAGCCAAATTAATTTAATCCCTACTGAACTAAATGGAACTGAAATGGACTGTTCAGCTAGTCTTATCCCCAAGTATTGAGAGCAACTCGGTCTGCAGCCTGCCACTACCCTCAAAAAATCAATAAAAAAACTGTACTCTCCTTTTATTCCAAATCGTTCAAACAGATCACCACCATACTGCCTTGCCTGCATCCTCTTCTATCTGTGTCCACCATTCTGCCTTGCCTGCATCCTCTTCCATCTGTGTCCACCATCCATTCTGCCTTGTCTGCATCCTCTTCCTTTTGTATCCACCATTCTGCATCCGCCAACCTGGTTCCTGAAAAACAAACTTAGGTGGCTGAAAGCAATTAGTACATGTGCAATGACAAATAAAAAAAAATCCAAATTAACTTAATCCCTACTGAACTAAATGGAACTGAACTGGATTGTTCAGCTAGTCTTATCCCCAAGTATTGAGAGCAACTCGGTCTGCAGCCTGCCACTACCCTCAAAAAATCAATAAAAAAACTGTACTCTCCTTTTATTCCAAATCGTTCAAACAGATCACCACCATACTGCCTTGCCTGCATCCTCTTCCATCTGTGTCCACCATTCTGCCTTGCCTGCATCCTCTTCCATCTGTGTCCACCATCCTTTCTGCCTTGCCTGCATCCTCTTCCCTCTGTATCGAACCATTCTGCATCCGCCAACCTGGTTCCTGAAAAACAAACTTAGGTGGCTGAAAGCAATTAGTACATGTGCAATGACAAATAAAAAAAAGCCAAATTAATTTAATCCCTACTGAACCAAATGGAACTGAAATGGACTGTTCAGCTAGTCTTATCCTCAAGTATTGAGAGCAACTCGGTCTGCAGCCTGCCACTACCCTCAAAAAATCAATCAAAAAACTGTACTCTCCTTTTATTCCAAATCGTTCAAACAGATCACCACCATACTGCCTTGTCTGCATCCTCTTCCATCTGTGCCCACCATTCTGCCTTGCCTGCATCCTCTTCCATCTGTATCCACCATTCTGCCTTGCCTGCATCCTCTTCCATCTGTATCCACCATTCTGCATCCGCAAACCTGGTTCCTGAAAAACAAACTTAGGTGGCTGAAAGCAATTAGTACATGTGCAATGACAAACAAAAAAAAGCCAAATTAATTTAATCCCTACTGAACTAAATGGAACTGAAATGGACTGTTCAGCTAGTCTTATCCCCAAGTATTGAGAGCAACTCGGTCTGCAGCCTGCCACTACCCTCAAAAAATCAATCAAAAAACTGTACTCTCCTTTTATTCCAAATCGTTCAAACAGATCACCACCATACTGCCTTGTCTGCATCCTCTTCCATCTGTGCCCACCATTCTGCCTTGCCTGCATCCTCTTCCATCTGTATCCACCATTCTGCCTTGCCTGCATCCTCTTCCATCTGTATCCACCATTCTGCATCCGCAAACCTGGTTCCTGAAAAACAAACTTAGGTGGCTGAAAGCAATTAGTACATGTGCAATGACAAACAAAAAAAAGCCAAATTAATTTAATCCCTACTGAACTAAATGGAACTGAAATGGACTGTTCAGCTAGTCTTATCCCCAAGTATTGAGAGCAACTCGGTCTGCAGCCTGCCACTACCCTCAAAAAATCAATAAAAAAACTGTACTCTCCTTTTATTCCAAATCGTTCAAACAGATCACCACCATACTGCCTTGCCTGCATCCTCTTCCATCTGTGTCCACCATTCTGCCTTGCCTGCATCCTCTTCCATCTGTGTCCACCATCCATTCTGCCTTGTCTGCATCCTCTTCCTTTTGTATCCACCATTCTGCATCCGCCAACCTGGTTCCTGAAAAACAAACTTAGGTGGCTGAAAGCAATTAGTACATGTGCAATGACAAATAAAAAAAAATCCAAATTAACTTAATCCCTACTGAACTAAATGGAACTGAACTGGATTGTTCAGCTAGTCTTATCCCCAAGTATTGAGAGCAACTCGGTCTGCAGCCTGCCACTACCCTCAAAAAATCAATAAAAAAACTGTACTCTCCTTTTATTCCAAATCGTTCAAACAGATCACCACCATACTGCCTTGCCTGCATCCTCTTCCATCTGTGTCCACCATTCTGCCTTGCCTGCATCCTCTTCCATCTGTGTCCACCATCCTTTCTGCCTTGCCTGCATCCTCTTCCCTCTGTATCGAACCATTCTGCATCCGCCAACCTGGTTCCTGAAAAACAAACTTAGGTGGCTGAAAGCAATTAGTACATGTGCAATGACAAATAAAAAAAAGCCAAATTAATTTAATCCCTACTGAACCAAATGGAACTGAAATGGACTGTTCAGCTAGTCTTATCCCCAAGTATTGAGAGCAACTCGGTCTGCAGCCTGCCACTACCCTCAAAAAATCAATCAAAAAACTGTACTCTCCTTTTATTCCAAATCGTTCAAACAGATCACCACCATACTGCCTTGTCTGCATCCTCTTCCATCTGTGCCCACCATTCTGCCTTGCCTGCATCCTCTTCCATCTGTATCCACCATTCTGCCTTGCCTGCATCCTCTTCCATCTGTATCCACCATTCTGCATCCGTCAACCTGGTTCCTGAAAAACAAACTTAGGTGGCTGAAAGCAATTAGTACATGTGCAATGACAAACAAAAAAAAGCCAAATTAATTTAATCCCTACTGAACTAAATGGAACTGAAATGGACTGTTCAGCTAGTCTTATCCTCAAGTATTGAGAGCAACTCGGTCTGCAGCCTGCCACTACCCTTAAAAAATCAATAAAAAAACTGTACTCTCCTTTTATTCCAAATCGTTCAAACAGATCACCACCATACTGCCTTGCCTGCATCCTCTTCCATCTGTGTCCACCATTCTGCCTTGCCTGCATCCTCTTCCATCTGTGTCCACCATCCATTCTGCCTTGTCTGCATCCTCTTCCTTTTGTATCCACCATTCTGCATCCGCCAACCTGGTTCCTGAAAAACAAACTTAGGTGGCTGAAAGCAATTAGTACATGTGCAATGACAAATAAAAAAAAATCCAAATTAACTTAATCCCTACTGAACTAAATGGAACTGAACTGGATTGTTCAGCTAGTCTTATCCCCAAGTATTGAGAGCAACTCGGTCTGCAGCCTGCCACTACCCTCAAAAAATCAATAAAAAAACTGTACTCTCCTTTTATTCCAAATCGTTCAAACAGATCACCACCATACTGCCTTGCCTGCATCCTCTTCCATCTGTGTCCACCATTCTGCCTTGCCTGCATCCTCTTCCATCTGTGTCCACCATCCTTTCTGCCTTGCCTGCATCCTCTTCCCTCTGTATCGAACCATTCTGCATCCGCCAACCTGGTTCCTGAAAAACAAACTTAGGTGGCTGAAAGCAATTAGTACATGTGCAATGACAAATAAAAAAAAGCCAAATTAATTTAATCCCTACTGAACTAAATGGAACTGAAATGGACTGTTCAGCTAGTCTTATCCCCAAGTATTGAGAGCAACTCGGTCTGCAGCCTGCCACTACCCTCAAAAAATCAATCAAAAAACTGTACTCTCCTTTTATTCCAAATCATTCAAACAGATCACCACCATACTGCCTTGCCTGCATCCTCTTCCATCTGTGCCCACCATTCTGCCTTGCCTGCATCCTCTTCCATCTGTATCCACCATTCTGCCTTGCCTGCATCCTCCTCCATCTGTATCCACCATTCTGCATCCGCCAACCTGGTTCCTGAAAAACAAACTTAGGTGGCTGAAAGCAATTAGTACATGTGCAATGACAAACAAAAAAAAGCCAAATTAATTTAATCCCTACTGAACTAAATGGAACTGAAATGGACTGTTCAGCTAGTCTTATCCCCAAGTATTGAGAGCAACTCGGTCTGCAGCCTGCCACTACCCTCAAAAAATCAATAAAAAAACTGTACTCTCCTTTTATTCCAAATCGTTCAAACAGATCACCACCATACTGCCTTGCCTGCACCCTCTTCCATCTGTGTCCACCATTCTGCCTTGCCTGCATCCTCTTCCATCTGTGTCCACCATCCATTCTGCCTTGTCTGCATCCTCTTCCTTTTGTATCCACCATTCTGCATCCGCCAACCTGGTTCCTGAAAAACAAACTTAGGTGGCTGAAAGCAATTAGTACATGTGCAATGACAAATAAAAAAAAATCCAAATTAACTTAATCCCTACTGAACTAAATGGAACTGAACTGGATTGTTCAGCTAGTCTTATCCCCAAGTATTGAGAGCAACTCGGTCTGCAGCCTGCCACTACCCTCAAAAAATCAATAAAAAAACTGTACTCTCCTTTTATTCCAAATCGTTCAAACAGATCACCACCATACTGCCTTGCCTGCATCCTCTTCCATCTGTGTCCACCATTCTGCCTTGCCTGCATCCTCTTCCATCTGTGTCCACCATCCTTTCTGCCTTGCCTGCATCCTCTTCCCTCTGTATCGAACCATTCTGCATCCGCCAACCTGGTTCCTGAAAAACAAACTTAGGTGGCTGAAAGCAATTAGTACATGTGCAATGACAAATAAAAAAAAGCCAAATTAATTTAATCCCTACTGAACTAAATGGAACTGAAATGGACTGTTCAGCTAGTCTTATCCCCAAGTATTGAGAGCAACTCGGTCTGCAGCCTGCCACTACCCTCAAAAAATCAATCAAAAAACTGTACTCTCCTTTTATTCCAAATCGTTCAAACAGATCACCACCATACTGCCTTGCCTGCATCCTCTTCCATCTGTGCCCACCATTCTGCCTTGCCTGCATCCTCTTCCATCTGTATCCACCATTCTGCCTTGCCTGCATCCTCTTCCATCTGTATCCACCATTCTGCATCCGCAAACCTGGTTCCTGAAAAACAAACTTAGGTGGCTGAAAGCAATTAGTACATGTGCAATGACAAACAAAAAAAAGCCAAATTAATTTAATCCCTACTGAACTAAATGGAACTGAAATGGACTGTTCAGCTAGTCTTATCCCCAAGTATTGAGAGCAACTCGGTCTGCAGCCTGCCACTACCCTCAAAAAATCAATAAAAAAACTGTACTCTCCTTTTATTCCAAATCGTTCAAACAGATCACCACCATACTGCCTTGCCTGCATCCTCTTCCATCTGTGTCCACCATTCTGCCTTGCCTGCATCCTCTTCCATCTGTGTCCACCATCCATTCTGCCTTGTCTGCATCCTCTTCCTTTTGTATCCACCATTCTGCATCCGCCAACCTGGTTCCTGAAAAACAAACTTAGGTGGCTGAAAGCAATTAGTACATGTGCAATGACAAATAAAAAAAAATCCAAATTAACTTAATCCCTACTGAACTAAATGGAACTGAACTGGATTGTTCAGCTAGTCTTATCCCCAAGTATTGAGAGCAACTCGGTCTGCAGCCTGCCACTACCCTCAAAAAATCAATAAAAAAACTGTACTCTCCTTTTATTCCAAATCGTTCAAACAGATCACCACCATACTGCCTTGCCTGCATCCTCTTCCATCTGTGTCCACCATTCTGCCTTGCCTGCATCCTCTTCCATCTGTGTCCACCATCCTTTCTGCCTTGCCTGCATCCTCTTCCCTCTGTATCGAACCATTCTGCATCCGCCAACCTGGTTCCTGAAAAACAAACTTAGGTGGCTGAAAGCAATTAGTACATGTGCAATGACAAATAAAAAAAAGCCAAATTAATTTAATCCCTACTGAACCAAATGGAACTGAAATGGACTGTTCAGCTAGTCTTATCCCCAAGTATTGAGAGCAACTCGGTCTGCAGCCTGCCACTACCCTCAAAAAATCAATCAAAAAACTGTACTCTCCTTTTATTCCAAATCGTTCAAACAGATCACCACCATACTGCCTTGTCTGCATCCTCTTCCATCTGTGCCCACCATTCTGCCTTGCCTGCATCCTCTTCCATCTGTATCCACCATTCTGCCTTGCCTGCATCCTCTTCCATCTGTATCCACCATTCTGCATCCGTCAACCTGGTTCCTGAAAAACAAACTTAGGTGGCTGAAAGCAATTAGTACATGTGCAATGACAAACAAAAAAAAGCCAAATTAATTTAATCCCTACTGAACTAAATGGAACTGAAATGGACTGTTCAGCTAGTCTTATCCTCAAGTATTGAGAGCAACTCGGTCTGCAGCCTGCCACTATCCTCAAAAAATCAATAAAAAAAACTGTACTCTCCTTTTATTCCAAATCGTTCAAACAGATAACCACCATACTGCCTTGCCTGCATCCTCTTCCATCTGTGTCCACCATTCTGCCTTGCCTGCATCCTCTTCCATCTGTGTCCACCATCCATTCTGCCTTGTCTGCATCCTCTTCCTTTTGTATCCACCATTCTGCATCCGCCAACCTGGTTCCTGAAAAACAAACTTAGGTGGCTGAAAGCAATTAGTACATGTGCAATGACAAATAAAAAAAAATCCAAATTAACTTAATCCCTACTGAACTAAATGGAACTGAACTGGATTGTTCAGCTAGTCTTATCCCCAAGTATTGAGAGCAACTCGGTCTGCAGCCTGCCACTACCCTCAAAAAATCAATAAAAAACTGTACTCTCCTTTTATTCCAAATCGTTCAAACAGATCACCACCATACTGCCTTGCCTGCATCCTCTTCCATCTGTGTCCACCATTCTGCCTTGCCTGCATCCTCTTCCATCTGTGTCCACCATCCTTTCTGCCTTGCCTGCATCCTCTTCCCTCTGTATCGAACCATTCTGCATCCGCCAACCTGGTTCCTGAAAAACAAACTTAGGTGGCTGAAAGCAATTAGTACATGTGCAATGACAAATAAAAAAAAGCCAAATTAATTTAATCCCTACTGAACTAAATGGAACTGAAATGGACTGTTCAGCTAGTCTTATCCCCAAGTATTGAGAGCAACTCGGTCTGCAGCCTGCCACTACCCTCAAAAAATCAATCAAAAAACTGTACTCTCCTTTTATTCCAAATCGTTCAAACAGATCACCACCATACTGCCTTGCCTGCATCCTCTTCCATCTGTGTCCACCATTCTGCCTTGCCTGCATCCTCTTCCATCTGTATCCACCATTCTGCCTTGCCTGCATCCTCTTCCATCTGTATCCACCATTCTGCATCCGTCAACCTGGTTCCTGAAAAACAAACTTAGGTGGCTGAAAGCAATTAGTACATGTGCAATGACAAACAAAAAAAAGCCAAATTAATTTAATCCCTACTGAACTAAATGGAACTGAAATGGACTGTTCAGCTAGTCTTATCCTCAAGTATTGAGAGCAACTCGGTCTGCAGCCTGCCACTACCCTCAAAAAATCAATAAAAAAACTGTACTCTCCTTTTATTCCAAATCGTTCAAACAGATCACCACCATACTGCCTTGCCTGCATCCTCTTCCATCTGTGTCCACCATTCTGCCTTGCCTGCATCCTCTTCCATCTGTGTCCACCATCCATTCTGCCTTGTCTGCATCCTCTTCCTTTTGTATCCACCATTCTGCATCCGCCAACCTGGTTCCTGAAAAACAAACTTAGGTGGCTGAAAGCAATTAGTACATGTGCAATGACAAATAAAAAAAAATCCAAATTAACTTAATCCCTACTGAACTAAATGGAACTGAACTGGATTGTTCAGCTAGTCTTATCCCCAAGTATTGAGAGCAACTCGGTCTGCAGCCTGCCACTACCCTCAAAAAATCAATAAAAAAACTGTACTCTCCTTTTATTCCAAATCGTTCAAACAGATCACCACCATACTGCCTTGCCTGCATCCTCTTCCATCTGTGTCCACCATTCTGCCTTGCCTGCATCCTCTTCCATCTGTGTCCACCATCCTTTCTGCCTTGCCTGCATCCTCTTCCCTCTGTATCGAACCATTCTGCATCCGCCAACCTGGTTCCTGAAAAACAAACTTAGGTGGCTGAAAGCAATTAGTACATGTGCAATGACAAATAAAAAAAAGCCAAATTAATTTAATCCCTACTGAACTAAATGGAACTGAAATGGACTGTTCAGCTAGTCTTATCCCCAAGTATTGAGAGCAACTCGGTCTGCAGCCTGCCACTACCCTCAAAAAATCAATCAAAAAACTGTACTCTCCTTTTATTCCAAATCATTCAAACAGATCACCACCATACTGCCTTGCCTGCATCCTCTTCCATCTGTGCCCACCATTCTGCCTTGCCTGCATCCTCTTCCATCTGTATCCACCATTCTGCCTTGCCTGCATCCTCCTCCATCTGTATCCACCATTCTGCATCCGCCAACCTGGTTCCTGAAAAACAAACTTAGGTGGCTGAAAGCAATTAGTACATGTGCAATGACAAACAAAAAAAAGCCAAATTAATTTAATCCCTACTGAACTAAATGGAACTGAAATGGACTGTTCAGCTAGTCTTATCCCCAAGTATTGAGAGCAACTCGGTCTGCAGCCTGCCACTACCCTCAAAAAATCAATAAAAAAACTGTACTCTCCTTTTATTCCAAATCGTTCAAACAGATCACCACCATACTGCCTTGCCTGCACCCTCTTCCATCTATGTCCATTATTCTGCCTTGCCTGCATCCTCTTCCATCTGTGTCCACCATCCATTCTGCCTTGTCTGCATCCTCTTCCTTTTGTATCCACCATTCTGCATCCGCCAACCTGGTTCCTGAAAAACAAACTTAGGTGGCTGAAAGCAATTAGTACATGTGCAATGACAAATAAAAAAAAATCCAAATTAACTTAATCCCTACTGAACTAAATGGAACTGAACTGGATTGTTCAGCTAGTCTTATCCCCAAGTATTGAGAGCAACTCGGTCTGCAGCCTGCCACTACCCTCAAAAAATCAATAAAAAAACTGTACTCTCCTTTTATTCCAAATCGTTCAAACAGATCACCACCATACTGCCTTGCCTGCATCCTCTTCCATCTGTGTCCACCATTCTGCCTTGCCTGCATCCTCTTCCATCTGTGTCTACCATCCTTTCTGCCTTGCCTGCATCCTCTTCCCTCTGTATCGAACCATTCTGCATCCGCCAACCTGGTTCCTGAAAAACAAACTTAGGTGGCTGAAAGCAATTAGTACATGTGCAATGACAAATAAAAAAAAGCCAAATTAATTTAATCCCTACTGAACTAAATGGAACTGAAATGGACTGTTCAGCTAGTCTTATCCCCAAGTATTGAGAGCAACTCGGTCTGCAGCCTGCCACTACCCTCAAAAAATCAATCAAAAAACTGTACTCTCCTTTTATTCCAAATCGTTCAAACAGATCACCACCATACTGCCTTGCCTGCATCCTCTTCCATCTGTGTCCACCATTCTGCCTTGCCTGCATCCTCTTCCATCTGTATCCACCATTCTGCCTTGCCTGCATCCTCTTCCATCTGTATCCACCATTCTGCATCCGTCAACCTGGTTCCTGAAAAACAAACTTAGGTGGCTGAAAGCAATTAGTACATGTGCAATGACAAACAAAAAAAAGCCAAATTAATTTAATCCCTACTGAACTAAATGGAACTGAAATGGACTGTTCAGCTAGTCTTATCCTCAAGTATTGAGAGCAACTCGGTCTGCAGCCTGCCACTACCCTCAAAAAATCAATAAAAAAACTGTACTCTCCTTTTATTCCAAATCGTTCAAACAGATCACCACCATACTGCCTTGCCTGCATCCTCTTCCATCTGTGTCCACCATTCTGCCTTGCCTGCATCCTCTTCCATCTGTGTCCACCATCCATTCTGCCTTGTCTGCATCCTCTTCCTTTTGTATCCACCATTCTGCATCCGCCAACCTGGTTCCTGAAAAACAAACTTAGGTGGCTGAAAGCAATTAGTACATGTGCAATGACAAATAAAAAAAAATCCAAATTAACTTAATCCCTACTGAACTAAATGGAACTGAACTGGATTGTTCAGCTAGTCTTATCCCCAAGTATTGAGAGAAACTCGGTCTGCAGCCTGCCACTACCCTCAAAAAATCAATAAAAAAACTGTACTCTCCTTTTATTCCAAATCGTTCAAACAGATCACCACCATACTGCCTTGCCTGCATCCTCTTCCATCTGTGTCCACCATTCTGCCTTGCCTGCATCCTCTTCCATCTGTGTCCACCATCCTTTCTGCCTTGCCTGCATCCTCTTCCCTCTGTATCGAACCATTCTGCATCCGCCAACCTGGTTCCTGAAAAACAAACTTAGGTGGCTGAAAGCAATTAGTACATGTGCAATGACAAATAAAAAAAAGCCAAATTAATTTAATCCCTACTGAACTAAATGGAACTGAAATGGACTGTTCAGCTAGTCTTATCCCCAAGTATTGAGAGCAACTCGGTCTGCAGCCTGCCACTACCCTCAAAAAATCAATCAAAAAACTGTACTCTCCTTTTATTCCAAATCATTCAAACAGATCACCACCATACTGCCTTGCCTGCATCCTCTTCCATCTGTGCCCACCATTCTGCCTTGCCTGCATCCTCTTCCATCTGTATCCACCATTCTGCCTTGCCTGCATCCTCCTCCATCTGTATCCACCATTCTGCATCCGCCAACCTGGTTCCTGAAAAACAAACTTAGGTGGCTGAAAGCAATTAGTACATGTGCAATGACAAACAAAAAAAAGCCAAATTAATTTAATCCCTACTGAACTAAATGGAACTGAAATGGACTGTTCAGCTAGTCTTATCCCCAAGTATTGAGAGCAACTCGGTCTGCAGCCTGCCACTACCCTCAAAAAATCAATAAAAAAACTGTACTCTCCTTTTATTCCAAATCGTTCAAACAGATCACCACCATACTGCCTTGCCTGCACCCTCTTCCATCTGTGTCCACCATTCTGCCTTGCCTGCATCCTCTTCCATCTGTGTCCACCATCCATTCTGCCTTGTCTGCATCCTCTTCCTTTTGTATCCACCATTCTGCATCCGCCAACCTGGTTCCTGAAAAACAAACTTAGGTGGCTGAAAGCAATTAGTACATGTGCAATGACAAATAAAAAAAAATCCAAATTAACTTAATCCCTACTGAACTAAATGGAACTGAACTGGATTGTTCAGCTAGTCTTATCCCCAAGTATTGAGAGCAACTCGGTCTGCAGCCTGCCACTACCCTCAAAAAATCAATAAAAAAACTGTACTCTCCTTTTATTCCAAATCGTTCAAACAGATCACCACCATACTGCCTTGCCTGCATCCTCTTCCATCTGTGTCCACCATTCTGCCTTGCCTGCATCCTCTTCCATCTGTGTCTACCATCCTTTCTGCCTTGCCTGCATCCTCTTCCCTCTGTATCGAACCATTCTGCATCCGCCAACCTGGTTCCTGAAAAACAAACTTAGGTGGCTGAAAGCAATTAGTACATGTGCAATGACAAATAAAAAAAAGCCAAATTAATTTAATCCCTACTGAACTAAATGGAACTGAAATGGACTGTTCAGCTAGTCTTATCCCCAAGTATTGAGAGCAACTCGGTCTGCAGCCTGCCACTACCCTCAAAAAATCAATCAAAAAACTGTACTCTCCTTTTATTCCAAATCGTTCAAACAGATCACCACCATACTGCCTTGCCTGCATCCTCTTCCATCTGTGTCCACCATTCTGCCTTGCCTGCATCCTCTTCCATCTGTATCCACCATTCTGCCTTGCCTGCATCCTCTTCCATCTGTATCCACCATTCTGCATCCGTCAACCTGGTTCCTGAAAAACAAACTTAGGTGGCTGAAAGCAATTAGTACAAGTGCAATGACAAACAAAAAAAAAGCCAAATTAATTTAATCCCTACTGAACTAAATGGAACTGAAATGGACTGTTCAGCTAGTCTTATCCTCAAGTATTGAGAGCAACTCGGTCTGCAGCCTGCCACTACCCTCAAAAAATCAATAAAAAAACTGTACTCTCCTTTTATTCCAAATCGTTCAAACAGATCACCACCATACTGCCTTGCCTGCATCCTCTTCCATCTGTGTCCACCATTCTGCCTTGCCTGCATCCTCTTCCATCTGTGTCCACCATCCATTCTGCCTTGTCTGCATCCTCTTCCTTTTGTATCCACCATTCTGCATCCGCCAACCTGGTTCCTGAAAAACAAACTTAGGTGGCTGAAAGCAATTAGTACATGTGCAATGACAAATAAAAAAAAATCCAAATTAACTTAATCCCTACTGAACTAAATGGAACTGAACTGGATTGTTCAGCTAGTCTTATCCCCAAGTATTGAGAGCAACTCGGTCTGCAGCCTGCCACTACCCTCAAAAAATCAATAAAAAAACTGTACTCTCCTTTTATTCCAAATCGTTCAAACAGATCACCACCATACTGCCTTGCCTGCATCCTCTTCCATCTGTGTCCACCATTCTGCCTTGCCTGCATCCTCTTCCATCTGTGTCCACCATCCTTTCTGCCTTGCCTGCATCCTCTTCCCTCTGTATCGAACCATTCTGCATCCGCCAACCTGGTTCCTGAAAAACAAACTTAGGTGGCTGAAAGCAATTAGTACATGTGCAATGACAAATAAAAAAAAGCCAAATTAATTTAATCCCTACTGAACTAAATGGAACTGAAATGGACTGTTCAGCTAGTCTTATCCCCAAGTATTGAGAGCAACTCGGTCTGCAGCCTGCCACTACCCTAAAAAAATCAATCAAAAAACTGTACTCTCCTTTTATTCCAAATCGTTCAAACAGATCACCACCATACTGCCTTGTCTGCATCCTCTTCCATCTGTGCCCACCATTCTGCCTTGCCTGCATCCTCTTCCCTCTGTATCCACCATTCTGCCTTGCCTGCATCCTCTTCCATCTGTATCCACCATTCTGCATCCGTCAACCTGGTTCCTGAAAAACAAACTTAGGTGGCTGAAAGCAATTAGTACATGTGCAATGACAAACAAAAAAAAGCCAAATTAATTTAATCCCTACTGAACTAAATGGAACTGAAATGGACTGTTCAGCTAGTCTTATCCTCAAGTATTGAGAGCAACTCGGTCTGCAGCCTGCCACTATCCTCAAAAAATCAATAAAAAAACTGTACTCTCCTTTTATTCCAAATCGTTCAAACAGATAACCACCATACTGCCTTGCCTGCATCCTCTTCCATCTGTGTCCACCATTCTGCCTTGCCTGCATCCTCTTCCATCTGTGTCCACCATCCATTCTGCCTTGTCTGCATCCTCTTCCTTTTGTATCCACCATTCTGCATCCGCCAACCTGGTTCCTGAAAAACAAACTTAGGTGGCTGAAAGCAATTAGTACATGTGCAATGACAAATAAAAAAAAATCCAAATTAACTTAATCCCTACTGAACTAAATGGAACTGAACTGGATTGTTCAGCTAGTCTTATCCCCAAGTATTGAGAGCAACTCGGTCTGCAGCCTGCCACTACCCTCAAAAAATCAATAAAAAAACTGTACTCTCCTTTTATTCCAAATCGTTCAAACAGATCACCACCATACTGCCTTGCCTGCATCCTCTTCCATCTGTGTCCACCATTCTGCCTTGCCTGCATCCTCTTCCATCTGTGTCCACCATCCTTTCTGCCTTGCCTGCATCCTCTTCCCTCTGTATCGAACCATTCTGCATCCGCCAACCTGGTTCCTGAAAAACAAACTTAGGTGGCTGAAAGCAATTAGTACATGTGCAATGACAAATAAAAAAAAGCCAAATTAATTTAATCCCTACTGAACTAAATGGAACTGAAATGGACTGTTCAGCTAGTCTTATCCCCAAGTATTGAGAGCAACTCGGTCTGCAGCCTGCCACTACCCTCAAAAAATCAATCAAAAAACTGTACTCTCCTTTTATTCCAAATCATTCAAACAGATCACCACCATACTGCCTTGCCTGCATCCTCTTCCATCTGTGCCCACCATTCTTCCTTGCCTGCATCCTCTTCCATCTGTATCCACCATTCTGCCTTGCCTGCATCCTCCTCCATCTGTATCCACCATTCTGCATCCGCCAACCTGGTTCCTGAAAAACAAACTTAGGTGGCTGAAAGCAATTAGTACATGTGCAATGACAAACAAAAAAAAGCCAAATTAATTTAATCCCTACTGAACTAAATGGAACTGAAATGGACTGTTCAGCTAGTCTTATCCCCAAGTATTGAGAGCAACTCGGTCTGCAGCCTGCCACTACCCTCAAAAAATCAATAAAAAACTGTACTCTCCTTTTATTCCAAATCGTTCAAACAGATCACCACCATACTGCCTTGCCTGCACCCTCTTCCATCTGTGTCCACCATTCTGCCTTGCCTGCATCCTCTTCCATCTGTGTCCACCATCCATTCTGCCTTGTCTGCATCCTCTTCCTTTTGTATCCACCATTCTGCATCCGCCAACCTGGTTCCTGAAAAACAAACTTAGGTGGCTGAAAGCAATTAGTACATGTGCAATGACAAATAAAAAAAAATCCAAATTAACTTAATCCCTACTGAACTAAATGGAACTGAACTGGATTGTTCAGCTAGTCTTATCCCCAAGTATTGAGAGCAACTCGGTCTGCAGCCTGCCACTACCCTCAAAAAATCAATAAAAAAACTGTACTCTCCTTTTATTCCAAATCGTTCAAACAGATCACCACCATACTGCCTTGCCTGCATCCTCTTCCATCTGTGTCCACCATTCTGCCTTGCCTGCATCCTCTTCCATCTGTGTCCACCATCCTTTCTGCCTTGCCTGCATCCTCTTCCCTCTGTATCGAACCATTCTGCATCCGCCAACCTGGTTCCTGAAAAACAAACTTAGGTGGCTGAAAGCAATTAGTACATGTGCAATGACAAATAAAAAAAAGCCAAATTAATTTAATCCCTACTGAACTAAATGGAACTGAAATGGACTGTTCAGCTAGTCTTATCCCCAAGTATTGAGAGCAACTCGGTCTGCAGCCTGCCACTACCCTCAAAAAATCAATCAAAAAACTGTACTCTCCTTTTATTCCAAATCGTTCAAACAGATCACCACCATACTGCCTTGCCTGCATCCTCTTCCATCTGTGTCCACCATTCTGCCTTGCCTGCATCCTCTTCCATCTGTATCCACCATTCTGCCTTGCCTGCATCCTCTTCCATCTGTATCCACCATTCTGCATCCGTCAACCTGGTTCCTGAAAAACAAACTTAGGTGGCTGAAAGCAATTAGTACATGTGCAATGACAAACAAAAAAAAGCCAAATTAATTTAATCCCTACTGAACTAAATGGAACTGAAATGGACTGTTCAGCTAGTCTTATCCTCAAGTATTGAGAGCAACTCGGTCTGCAGCCTGCCACTACCCTCAAAAAATCAATAAAAAAACTGTACTCTCCTTTTATTCCAAATCGTTCAAACAGATCACCACCATACTGCCTTGCCTGCATCCTCTTCCATCTGTGTCCACCATTCTGCCTTGCCTGCATCCTCTTCCATCTGTGTCCACCATCCATTCTGCCTTGTCTGCATCCTCTTCCTTTTGTATCCACCATTCTGCATCCGCCAACCTGGTTCCTGAAAAACAAACTTAGGTGGCTGAAAGCAATTAGTACATGTGCAATGACAAATAAAAAAAAATCCAAATTAACTTAATCCCTACTGAACTAAATGGAACTGAACTGGATTGTTCAGCTAGTCTTATCCCCAAGTATTGAGAGCAACTCGGTCTGCAGCCTGCCACTACCCTCAAAAAATCAATAAAAAAACTGTACTCTCCTTTTATTCCAAATCGTTCAAACAGATCACCACCATACTGCCTTGCCTGCATCCTCTTCCATCTGTGTCCACCATTCTGCCTTGCCTGCATCCTCTTCCATCTGTGTCCACCATCCTTTCTGCCTTGCCTGCATCCTCTTCCCTCTGTATCGAACCATTCTGCATCCGCCAACCTGGTTCCTGAAAAACAAACTTAGGTGGCTGAAAGCAATTAGTACATGTGCAATGACAAATAAAAAAAAGCCAAATTAATTTAATCCCTACTGAACTAAATGGAACTGAAATGGACTGTTCAGCTAGTCTTATCCCCAAGTATTGAGAGCAACTCGGTCTGCAGCCTGCCACTACCCTCAAAAAATCAATCAAAAAACTGTACTCTCCTTTTATTCCAAATCATTCAAACAGATCACCACCATACTGCCTTGCCTGCATCCTCTTCCATCTGTGCCCACCATTCTGCCTTGCCTGCATCCTCTTCCATCTGTATCCACCATTCTGCCTTGCCTGCATCCTCTTCCATCTGTATCCACCATTCTGCATCCGTCAACCTGGTTCCTGAAAAACAAACTTAGGTGGCTGAAAGCAATTACTACATGTGCAATGACAAACAAAAAAAAGCCAAATTAATTTAATCCCTACTGAACTAAATGGAACTGAAATGGACTGTTCAGCTAGTCTTATCCTCAAGTATTGAGAGCAACTCGGTCTGCAGCCTGCCACTACCCTCAAAAAATCAATAAAAAAACTGTACTCTCCTTTTATTCCAAATCGTTCAAACAGATCACCACCATACTGCCTTGCCTGCATCCTCTTCCATCTGTGTCCACCATTCTGCCTTGCCTGCATCCTCTTCCATCTGTGTCCACCATCCATTCTGCCTTGTCTGCATCCTCTTCCTTTTGTATCCACCATTCTGCATCCGCCAACCTGGTTCCTGAAAAACAAACTTAGGTGGCTGAAAGCAATTAGTACATGTGCAATGACAAATAAAAAAAAATCCAAATTAACTTAATCCCTACTGAACTAAATGGAACTGAACTGGATTGTTCAGCTAGTCTTATCCCCAAGTATTGAGAGCAACTCGGTCTGCAGCCTGCCACTACCCTCAAAAAATCAATAAAAAAACTGTACTCTCCTTTTATTCCAAATCGTTCAAACAGATCACCACCATACTGCCTTGCCTGCATCCTCTTCCATCTGTGTCCACCATTCTGCCTTGCCTGCATCCTCTTCCATCTGTGTCCACCATCCTTTCTGCCTTGCCTGCATCCTCTTCCCTCTGTATCGAACCATTCTGCATCCGCCAACCTGGTTCCTGAAAAACAAACTTAGGTGGCTGAAAGCAATTAGTACATGTGCAATGACAAATAAAAAAAAGCCAAATTAATTTAATCCCTACTGAACTAAATGGAACTGAAATGGACTGTTCAGCTAGTCTTATCCCCAAGTATTGAGAGCAACTCGGTCTGCAGCCTGCCACTACCCTCAAAAAATCAATCAAAAAACTGTACTCTCCTTTTATTCCAAATCATTCAAACAGATCACCACCATACTGCCTTGCCTGCATCCTCTTCCATCTGTGTCCACCATTCTGCCTTGCCTGCATCCTCTTCCATCTGTATCCACCATTCTGCCTTGCCTGCATCCTCTTCCATCTGTATCCACCATTCTGCATCCGTCAACCTGGTTCCTGAAAAACAAACTTAGGTGGCTGAAAGCAATTAGTACATGTGCAATGACAAACAAAAAAAAGCCAAATTAATTTAATCCCTACTGAACTAAATGGAACTGAAATGGACTGTTCAGCTAGTCTTATCCTCAAGTATTGAGAGCAACTCGGTCTGCAGCCTGCCACTACCCTCAAAAAATCAATAAAAAAACTGTACTCTCCTTTTATTCCAAATCGTTCAAACAGATCACCACCATACTGCCTTGCCTGCATCCTCTTCCATCTGTGTCCACCATTCTGCCTTGCCTGCATCCTCTTCCATCTGTGTCCACCATCCATTCTGCCTTGTCTGCATCCTCTTCCTTTTGTATCCACCATTCTGCATCCGCCAACCTGGTTCCTGAAAAACAAACTTAGGTGGCTGAAAGCAATTAGTACATGTGCAATGACAAATAAAAAAAAATCCAAATTAACTTAATCCCTACTGAACTAAATGGAACTGAACTGGATTGTTCAGCTAGTCTTATCCCCAAGTATTGAGAGCAACTCGGTCTGCAGCCTGCCACTACCCTCAAAAAATCAATAAAAAAACTGTACTCTCCTTTTATTCCAAATCGTTCAAACAGATCACCACCATACTGCCTTGCCTGCATCCTCTTCCATCTGTGTCCACCATTCTGCCTTGCCTGCATCCTCTTCCATCTGTGTCCACCATCCTTTCTGCCTTGCCTGCATCCTCTTCCCTCTGTATCGAACCATTCTGCATCCGCCAACCTGGTTCCTGAAAAACAAACTTAGGTGGCTGAAAGCAATTAGTACATGTGCAATGACAAATAAAAAAAAAGCCAAATTAATTTAATCCCTACTGAACTAAATGGAACTGAAATGGACTGTTCAGCTAGTCTTATCCCCAAGTATTGAGAGCAACTCGGTCTGCAGCCTGCCACTACCCTCAAAAAATCAATAAAAAAACTGTACTCTCCTTTTATTCCAAATCGTTCAAACAGATCACCACCATACTGCCTTGCCTGCATCCTCTTCCATCTGTGTCCACCATTCTGCCTTGCCTGCATCCTCTTCCATCTGTGTCCACCATCCATTCTGCCTTGTCTGCATCCTCTTCCTTTTGTATCCACCATTCTGCATCCGCCAACCTGGTTCCTGAAAAACAAACTTAGGTGGCTGAAAGCAATTAGTACATGTGCAATGACAAATAAAAAAAAATCCAAATTAACTTAATCCCTACTGAACTAAATGGAATTGAACTGGATTGTTCAGCTAGTCTTATCCCCAAGTATTGAGAGCAACTCGGTCTGCAGCCTGCCACTACCCTCAAAAAATCAATAAAAAAACTGTACTCTCCTTTTATTCCAAATCGTTCAAACAGATCACCACCATACTGCCTTGCCTGCATCCTCTTCCATCTGTGTCCACCATTCTGCCTTGCCTGCATCCTCTTCCATCTGTGTCCACCATCCTTTCTGCCTTGCCTGCATCCTCTTCCCTCTGTATCGAACCATTCTGCATCCGCCAACCTGGTTCCTGAAAAACAAACTTAGGTGGCTGAAAGCAATTAGTACATGTGCAATGACAAATAAAAAAAAGCCAAATTAATTTAATCCCTACTGAACCAAATGGAACTGAAATGGACTGTTCAGCTAGTCTTATCCCCAAGTATTGAGAGCAACTCGGTCTGCAGCCTGCCACTACCCTCAAAAAATCAATCAAAAAACTGTACTCTCCTTTTATTCCAAATCGTTCAAACAGATCACCACCATACTGCCTTGTCTGCATCCTCTTCCATCTGTGCCCACCATTCTGCCTTGCCTGCATCCTCTTCCATCTGTATCCACCATTCTGCCTTGCCTGCATCCTCTTCCATCTGTATCCACCATTCTGCATCCGCAAACCTGGTTCATGAAAAACAAACTTAGGTGGCTGAAAGCAATTAGTACATGTGCAATGACAAACAAAAAAAAGCCAAATTAATTTAATCCCTACTGAACTAAATGGAACTGAAATGGACTGTTCAGCTAGTCTTATCCCCAAGTATTGAGAGCAACTCGGTCTGCAGCCTGCCACTACCCTCAAAAAATCAATAAAAAAACTGTACTCTCCTTTTATTCCAAATCGTTCAAACAGATCACCACCATACTGCCTTGCCTGCATCCTCTTCCATCTGTGTCCACCATTCTGCCTTGCCTGCATCCTCTTCCATCTGTGTCCACCATCCATTCTGCCTTGTCTGCATCCTCTTCCTTTTGTATCCACCATTCTGCATCCGCCAACCTGGTTCCTGAAAAACAAACTTAGGTGGCTGAAAGCAATTAGTACATGTGCAATGACAAATAAAAAAAAATCCAAATTAACTTAATCCCTACTGAACTAAATGGAACTGAACTGGATTGTTCAGCTAGTCTTATCCCCAAGTATTGAGAGCAACTCGGTCTGCAGCCTGCCACTACCCTCAAAAAATCAATAAAAAAACTGTACTCTCCTTTTATTCCAAATCGTTCAAACAGATCACCACCATACTGCTTTGCCTGCATCCTCTTCCATCTGTGTCCACCATTCTGCCTTGCCTGCATCCTCTTCCATCTGTGTCCACCATCCTTTCTGCCTTGCCTGCATCCTCTTCCCTCTGTATCGAACCATTCTGCATCCGCCAACCTGGTTCCTGAAAAACAAACTTAGGTGGCTGAAAGCAATTAGTACATGTGCAATGACAAATAAAAAAAAGCCAAATTAATTTAATCCCTACTGAACCAAATGGAACTGAAATGGACTGTTCAGCTAGTCTTATCCCCAAGTATTGAGAGCAACTCGGTCTGCAGCCTGCCACTACCCTCAAAAAATCAATCAAAAAACTGTACTCTCCTTTTATTCCAAATCGTTCAAACAGATCACCACCATACTGCCTTGTCTGCATCCTCTTCCATCTGTGCCCACCATTCTGCCTTGCCTGCATCCTCTTCCATCTGTATCCACCATTCTGCCTTGCCTGCATCCTCTTCCATCTGTATCCACCATTCTGCATCCGTCAACCTGGTTCCTGAAAAACAAACTTAGGTGGCTGAAAGCAATTAGTACATGTGCAATGACAAACAAAAAAAAGCCAAATTAATTTAATCCCTACTAAACTAAATGGAACTGAAATGGACTGTTCAGCTAGTCTTATCCCCAAGTATTGAGAGCAACTCGGTCTGCAGCCTGCCACTACCCTCAAAAAATCAATAAAAAAACTGTACTCTCCTTTTATTCCAAATCGTTCAAACAGATCACCACCATACTGCCTTGCCTGCATCCTCTTCCATCTGTGTCCACCATTCTGCCTTGCCTGCATCCTCTTCCATCTGTGTCCACCATCCATTCTGCCTTGTCTGCATCCTCTTCCTTTTGTATCCACCATTCTGCATCCGCCAACCTGGTTCCTGAAAAACAAACTTAGGTGGCTGAAAGCAATTAGTACATGTGCAATGACAAATAAAAAAAAATCCAAATTAACTTAATCCCTACTGAACTAAATGGAACTGAACTGGATTGTTCAGCTAGTCTTATCCCCAAGTATTGAGAGCAACTCGGTCTGCAGCCTGCCACTACCCTCAAAAAATCAATAAAAAAACTGTACTCTCCTTTTATTCCAAATCGTTCAAACAGATCACCACCATACTGCCTTGCCTGCATCCTCTTCCATCTGTGTCCACCATTCTGCCTTGCCTGCATCCTCTTCCATCTGTGTCCACCATCCTTTCTGCCTTGCCTGCATCCTCTTCCCTCTGTATCGAACCATTCTGCATCCGCCAACCTGGTTCCTGAAAAACAAACTTAGGTGGCTGAAAGCAATTAGTACATGTGCAATGACAAATAAAAAAAAGCCAAATTAATTTAATCCCTACTGAACTAAATGGAACTGAAATGGACTGTTCAGCTAGTCTTATCCCCAAGTATTGAGAGCAACTCGGTCTGCAGCCTGCCACTACCCTCAAAAAATCAATCAAAAAACTGTACTCTCCTTTTATTCCAAATCATTCAAACAGATCACCACCATACTGCCTTGCCTGCATCCTCTTCCATCTGTGCCCACCATTCTGCCTTGCCTGCATCCTCTTCCATCTGTATCCACCATTCTGCCTTGCCTGCATCCTCCTCCATCTGTATCCACCATTCTGCATCCGCCAACCTGGTTCCTGAAAAACAAACTTAGGTGGCTGAAAGCAATTAGTACATGTGCAATGACAAACAAAAAAAAGCCAAATTAATTTAATCCCTACTGAACTAAATGGAACTGAAATGGACTGTTCAGCTAGTCTTATCCCCAAGTATTGAGAGCAACTCGGTCTGCAGCCTGCCACTACCCTCAAAAAATCAATAAAAAAACTGTACTCTCCTTTTATTCCAAATCGTTCAAACAGATCACCACCATACTGCCTTGCCTGCACCCTCTTCCATCTGTGTCCACCATTCTGCCTTGCCTGCATCCTCTTCCATCTGTGTCCACCATCCATTCTGCCTTGTCTGCATCCTCTTCCTTTTGTATCCACCATTCTGCATCCGCCAACCTGGTTCCTGAAAAACAAACTTAGGTGGCTGAAAGCAATTAGTACATGTGCAATGACAAATAAAAAAAAATCCAAATTAACTTAATCCCTACTGAACTAAATGGAACTGAACTGGATTGTTCAGCTAGTCTTATCCCCAAGTATTGAGAGCAACTCGGTCTGCAGCCTGCCACTACCCTCAAAAAATCAATAAAAAAACTGTACTCTCCTTTTATTCCAAATCGTTCAAACAGATCACCACCATACTGCCTTGCCTGCATCCTCTTCCATCTGTGTCCACCATTCTGCCTTGCCTGCATCCTCTTCCATCTGTGTCCACCATCCATTCTGCCTTGCCTGCATCCTCTTCCCTCTGTATCGAACCATTCTGCATCCGCCAACCTGGTTCCTGAAAAACAAACTTAGGTGGCTGAAAGCAATTAGTACATGTGCAATGACAAATAAAAAAAATTCCAAATTAACTTAATCCCTACTGAACTAAATGGAACTGAACTGGATTGTTCAGCTAGTCTTATCCCCAAGTATTGAGAGCAACTCGGTCTGCAGCCTGCCACTACCCTCAAAAAATCAATAAAAAAACTGTACTCTCCTTTTATTCCAAATCGTTCAAACAGATCACCACCATACTGCCTTGCCTGCATCCTCTTCCATCTGTGTCCACCATTCTGCCTTGCCTGCATCCTCTTCCATCTGTGTCCACCATCCTTTCTGCCTTGCCTGCATCCTCTTCCCTCTGTATCGAACCATTCTGCATCCGCCAACCTGGTTCCTGAAAAACAAACTTAGGTGGCTGAAAGCAATTAGTACATGTGCAATGACAAATAAAAAAAAGCCAAATTAATTTAATCCCTACTGAACCAAATGGAACTGAAATGGATTGTTCAGCTAGTCTTATCCCCAAGTATTGAGAGCAACTCGGTCTGCAGCCTGCCACTACCCTCAAAAAATCAATCAAAAAACTGTACTCTCCTTTTATTCCAAATCGTTCAAACAGATCACCACCATACTGCCTTGTCTGCATCCTCTTCCATCTGTGCCCACCATTCTGCCTTGCCTGCATCCTCTTCCATCTGTATCCACCATTCTGCCTTGCCTGCATCCTCTTCCATCTGTATCCACCATTCTGCATCCGTCAACCTGGTTCCTGAAAAACAAACTTAGGTGGCTGAAAGCAATTAGTACATGTGCAATGACAAACAAAAAAAAGCCAAATTAATTTAATCCCTACTGAACTAAATGGAACTGAAATGGACTGTTCAGCTAGTCTTATCCTCAAGTATTGAGAGCAACTCGGTCTGCAGCCTGCCACTATCCTCAAAAAATCAATAAAAAAACTGTACTCTCCTTTTATTCCAAATCGTTCAAACAGATAACCACCATACTGCCTTGCCTGCATCCTCTTCCATCTGTGTCCACCATTCTGCCTTGCCTGCATCCTCTTCCATCTGTGTCCACCATCCATTCTGCCTTGTCTGCATCCTCTTCCTTTTGTATCCACCATTCTGCATCCGCCAACCTGGTTCCTGAAAAACAAACTTAGGTGGCTGAAAGCAATTAGTACATGTGCAATGACAAATAAAAAAAAATCCAAATTAACTTAATCCCTACTGAACTAAATGGAACTGAACTGGATTGTTCAGCTAGTCTTATCCCCAAGTATTGAGAGCAACTCGGTCTGCAGCCTGCCACTACCCTCAAAAAATCAATCAAAAAACTGTACTCTCCTTTTATTCCAAATCGTTCAAACAGATCACCACCATACTGCCTTGTCTGCATCCTCTTCCATCTGTGCCCACCATTCTGCCTTGCCTGCATCCTCTTCCATCTGTGTCCACCATCCTTTCTGCCTTGCCTGCATCCTCTTCCCTCTGTATCGAACCATTCTGCATCCGCCAACCTGGTTCCTGAAAAACAAACTTAGGTGGCTGAAAGCAATTAGTACATGTGCAATGACAAATAAAAAAAAGCCAAATTAATTTAATCCCTACTGAACTAAATGGAACTGAAATGGACTGTTCAGCTAGTCTTATCCCCAAGTATTGAGAGCAACTCGGTCTGCAGCCTGCCACTACCCTCAAAAAATCAATCAAAAAACTGTACTCTCCTTTTATTCCAAATCATTCAAACAGATCACCACCATACTGCCTTGCCTGCATCCTCTTCCATCTGTGCCCACCATTCTGCCTTGCCTGCATCCTCTTCCATCTGTATCCACCATTCTGCCTTGCCTGCATCCTCCTCCATCTGTATCCACCATTCTGCATCCGCCAACCTGGTTCCTGAAAAACAAACTTAGGTGGCTGAAAGCAATTAGTACATGTGCAATGACAAACAAAAAAAAGCCAAATTAATTTAATCCCTACTGAACTAAATGGAACTGAAATGGACTGTTCAGCTAGTCTTATCCCCAAGTATTGAGAGCAACTCGGTCTGCAGCCTGCCACTACCCTCAAAAAATCAATAAAAAAACTGTACTCTCCTTTTATTCCAAATCGTTCAAACAGATCACCACCATACTGCCTTGCCTGCACCCTCTTCCATCTGTGTCCACCATTCTGCCTTGCCTGCATCCTCTTCCATCTGTGTCCACCATCCATTCTGCCTTGTCTGCATCCTCTTCCTTTTGTATCCACCATTCTGCATCCGCCAACCTGGTTCCTGAAAAACAAACTTAGGTGGCTGAAAGCAATTAGTACATGTGCAATGACAAATAAAAAAAAATCCAAATTAACTTAATCCCTACTGAACTAAATGGAACTGAACTGGATTGTTCAGCTAGTCTTATCCCCAAGTATTGAGAGCAACTCGGTCTGCAGCCTGCCACTACCCTCAAAAAATCAATAAAAAAACTGTACTCTCCTTTTATTCCAAATCGTTCAAACAGATCACCACCATACTGCCTTGCCTGCATCCTCTTCCATCTGTGTCCACCATTCTGCCTTGCCTGCATCCTCTTCCATCTGTGTCTACCATCCTTTCTGCCTTGCCTGCATCCTCTTCCCTCTGTATCGAACCATTCTGCATCCGCCAACCTGGTTCCTGAAAAACAAACTTAGGTGGCTGAAAGCAATTAGTACATGTGCAATGACAAATAAAAAAAAGCCAAATTAATTTAATCCCTACTGAACTAAATGGAACTGAAATGGACTGTTCAGCTAGTCTTATCCCCAAGTATTGAGAGCAACTCGGTCTGCAGCCTGCCACTACCCTCAAAAAATCAATCAAAAAACTGTACTCTCCTTTTATTCCAAATCGTTCAAACAGATCACCACCATACTGCCTTGCCTGCATCCTCTTCCATCTGTGTCCACCATTCTGCCTTGCCTGCATCCTCTTCCATCTGTATCCACCATTCTGCCTTGCCTGCATCCTCTTCCATCTGTATCCACCATTCTGCATCCGTCAACCTGGTTCCTGAAAAACAAACTTAGGTGGCTGAAAGCAATTAGTACATGTGCAATGACAAACAAAAAAAAGCCAAATTAATTTAATCCCTACTGAACTAAATGGAACTGAAATGGACTGTTCAGCTAGTCTTATCCTCAAGTATTGAGAGCAACTCGGTCTGCAGCCTGCCACTACCCTCAAAAAATCAATAAAAAAACTGTACTCTCCTTTTATTCCAAATCGTTCAAACAGATCACCACCATACTGCCTTGCCTGCATCCTCTTCCATCTGTGTCCACCATTCTGCCTTGCCTGCATCCTCTTCCATCTGTGTCCACCATCCATTCTGCCTTGTCTGCATCCTCTTCCTTTTGTATCCACCATTCTGCATCCGCCAACCTGGTTCCTGAAAAACAAACTTAGGTGGCTGAAAGCAATTAGTACATGTGCAATGACAAATAAAAAAAAATCCAAATTAACTTAATCCCTACTGAACTAAATGGAACTGAACTGGATTGTTCAGCTAGTCTTATCCCCAAGTATTGAGAGCAACTCGGTCTGCAGCCTGCCACTACCCTCAAAAAATCAATAAAAAAACTGTACTCTCCTTTTATTCCAAATCGTTCAAACAGATCACCACCATACTGGCTTGCCTGCATCCTCTTCCATCTGTGTCCACCATTCTGCCTTGCCTGCATCCTCTTCCATCTGTGTCCACCATCCTTTCTGCCTTGCCTGCATCCTCTTCCCTCTGTATCGAACCATTCTGCATCCGCCAACCTGGTTCCTGAAAAACAAACTTAGGTGGCTGAAAGCAATTAGTACATGTGCAATGACAAATAAAAAAAAGCCAAATTAATTTAATCCCTACTGAACTAAATGGAACTGAAATGGACTGTTCAGCTAGTCTTATCCCCAAGTATTGAGAGCAACTCGGTCTGCAGCCTGCCACTACCCTCAAAAAATCAATCAAAAAACTGTACTCTCCTTTTATTCCAAATCATTCAAACAGATCACCACCATACTGCCTTGCCTGCATCCTCTTCCATCTGTGCCCACCATTCTGCCTTGCCTGCATCCTCTTCCATCTGTATCCACCATTCTGCCTTGCCTGCATCCTCCTCCATCTGTATCCACCATTCTGCATCCGCCAACCTGGTTCCTGAAAAACAAACTTAGGTGGCTGAAAGCAATTAGTACATGTGCAATGACAAACAAAAAAAAGCCAAATTAATTTAATCCCTACTGAACTAAATGGAACTGAAATGGACTGTTCAGCTAGTCTTATCCCCAAGTATTGAGAGCAACTCGGTCTGCAGCCTGCCACTACCCTCAAAAAATCAATAAAAAAACTGTACTCTCCTTTTATTCCAAATCGTTCAAACAGATCACCACCATACTGCCTTGCCTGCACCCTCTTCCATCTGTGTCCACCATTCTGCCTTGCCTGCATCCTCTTCCATCTGTGTCCACCATCCATTCTGCCTTGTCTGCATCCTCTTCCTTTTGTATCCACCATTCTGCATCCGCCAACCTGGTTCCTGAAAAACAAACTTAGGTGGCTGAAAGCAATTAGTACATGTGCAATGACAAATAAAAAAAAATCCAAATTAACTTAATCCCTACTGAACTAAATGGAACTGAACTGGATTGTTCAGCTAGTCTTATCCCCAAGTATTGAGAGCAACTCGGTCTGCAGCCTGCCACTACCCTCAAAAAATCAATAAAAAAACTGTACTCTCCTTTTATTCCAAATCGTTCAAACAGATCACCACCATACTGCCTTGCCTGCATCCTCTTCCATCTGTGTCCACCATTCTGCCTTGCCTGCATCCTCTTCCATCTGTGTCCACCATCCTTTCTGCCTTGCCTGCATCCTCTTCCCTCTGTATCGAACCATTCTGCATCCGCCAACCTGGTTCCTGAAAAACAAACTTAGGTGGCTGAAAGCAATTAGTACATGTGCAATGACAAATAAAAAAAAGCCAAATTAATTTAATCCCTACTGAACCAAATGGAACTGAAATGGACTGTTCAGCTAGTCTTATCCCCAAGTATTGAGAGCAACTCGGTCTGCAGCCTGCCACTACCCTCAAAAAATCAATCAAAAAACTGTACTCTCCTTTTATTCCAAATCGTTCAAACAGATCACCACCATACTGCCTTGTCTGCATCCTCTTCCATCTGTGCCCACCATTCTGCCTTGCCTGCATCCTCTTCCATCTGTATCCACCATTCTGCCTTGCCTGCATCCTCTTCCATCTGTATCCACCATTCTGCATCCGTCAACCTGGTTCCTGAAAAACAAACTTAGGTGGCTGAAAGCAATTAGTACATGTGCAATGACAAACAAAAAAAAGCCAAATTAATTTAATCCCTACTGAACTAAATGGAACTGAAATGGACTGTTCAGCTAGTCTTATCCTCAAGTATTGAGAGCAACTCGGTCTGCAGCCTGCCACTACCCTCAAAAAATCAATAAAAAAACTGTACTCTCCTTTTATTCCAAATCGTTCAAACAGATCACCACCATACTGCCTTGCCTGCATCCTCTTCCATCTGTGTCCACCATTCTGCCTTGCCTGCATCCTCTTCCATCTGTGTCCACCATCCATTCTGCCTTGTCTGCATCCTCTTCCTTTTGTATCCACCATTCTGCATCCGCCAACCTGGTTCCTGAAAAACAAACTTAGGTGGCTGAAAGCAATTAGTACATGTGCAATGACAAATAAAAAAAAATCCAAATTAACTTAATCCCTACTGAACTAAATGGAACTGAACTGGATTGTTCAGCTAGTCTTATCCCCAAGTATTGAGAGCAACTCGGTCTGCAGCCTGCCACTACCCTCAAAAAATCAATAAAAAAACTGTACTCTCCTTTTATTCCAAATCGTTCAAACAGATCACCACCATACTGCCTTGCCTGCATCCTCTTCCATCTGTGTCCACCATTCTGCCTTGCCTGCATCCTCTTCCATCTGTGTCCACCATCCTTTCTGCCTTGCCTGCATCCTCTTCCCTCTGTATCGAACCATTCTGCATCCGCCAACCTGGTTCCTGAAAAACAAACTTAGGTGGCTGAAAGCAATTAGTACATGTGCAATGACAAATAAAAAAAAGCCAAATTAATTTAATCCCTACTGAACCAAATGGAACTGAAATGGACTGTTCAGCTAGTCTTATCCCCAAGTATTGAGAGCAACTCGGTCTGGAGCCTGCCACTACCCTCAAAAAATCAATCAAAAAACTGTACTCTCCTTTTATTCCAAATCGTTCAAACAGATCACCACCATACTGCCTTGTCTGCATCCTCTTCCATCTGTGCCCACCATTCTGCCTTGCCTGCATCCTCTTCCATCTGTATCCACCATTCTGCCTTGCCTGCATCCTCTTCCATCTGTATCCACCATTCTGCATCCGCAAACCTGGTTCCTGAAAAACAAACTTAGGTGGCTGAAAGCAATTAGTACATGTGCAATGACAAATAAAAAAAAGCCAAATTAATTTAATCCCTACTGAACTAAATGGAACTGAAATGGACTGTTCAGCTAGTCTTATCCCCAAGTATTGAGAGCAACTCGGTCTGCAGCCTGCCACTACCCTCAAAAAATCAATCAAAAAACTGTACTCTCCTTTTATTCCAAATCGTTCAAACAGATCACCACCATACTGCCTTGTCTGCATCCTCTTCCATCTGTGCCCACCATTCTGCCTTGCCTGCATCCTCTTCCATCTGTATCCACCATTCTGCCTTGCCTGCATCCTCGTCCATCTGTATCCACCATTCTGCATCCGCAAACCTGGTTCCTGAAAAACAAACTTAGGTGGCTGAAAGCAATTAGTACATGTGCAATGACAAATAAAAAAAAGCCAAATTAATTTAATCCCTACTGAACTAAATGGAACTGAAATGGACTGTTCAGCTAGTCTTATCCCCAAGTATTGAGAGCAACTCGGTCTGCAGCCTGCCACTACCCTCAAAAAATCAATCAAAAAACTGTACTCTCCTTTTATTCCAAATCGTTCAAACAGATCACCACCATACTGCCTTGTCTGCATCCTCTTCCATCTGTGCCCACCATTCTGCCTTGCCTGCATCCTCTTCCATCTGTATCCACCATTCTGCCTTGCCTGCATCCTCTTCCATCTGTATCCACCATTCTGCATCCGCAAACCTGGTTCCTGAAAAACAAACTTAGGTGGCTGAAAGCAATTAGTACATGTGCAATGACAAACAAAAAAAAGCCAAATTAATTTAATCCCTACTGAACTAAATGGAACTGAAATGGACTGTTCAGCTAGTCTTATCCCCAAGTATTGAGAGCAACTCGGTCTGCAGCCTGCCACTACCCTCAAAAAATCAATAAAAAAACTGTACTCTCCTTTTATTCCAAATCGTTCAAACAGATCACCACCATACTGCCTTGCCTGCATCCTCTTCCATCTGTGTCCACCATTCTGCCTTGCCTGCATCCTCTTCCATCTGTGTCCACCATCCATTCTGCCTTGTCTGCATCCTCTTCCTTTTGTATCCACCATTCTGCATCCGCCAACCTGGTTCCTGAAAAACAAACTTAGGTGGCTGAAAGCAATTAGTACATGTGCAATGACAAATAAAAAAAAATCCAAATTAACTTAATCCCTACTGAACTAAATGGAACTGAACTGGATTGTTCAGCTAGTCTTATCCCCAAGTATTGAGAGCAACTCGGTCTGCAGCCTGCCACTACCCTCAAAAAATCAATAAAAAAACTGTACTCTCCTTTTATTCCAAATCGTTCAAACAGATCACCACCATACTGCCTTGCCTGCATCCTCTTCCATCTGTGTCCACCATTCTGCCTTGCCTGCATCCTCTTCCATCTGTGTCCACCATCCTTTCTGCCTTGCCTGCATCCTCTTCCCTCTGTATCGAACCATTCTGCATCCGCCAACCTGGTTCCTGAAAAACAAACTTAGGTGGCTGAAAGCAATTAGTACATGTGCAATGACAAATAAAAAAAAGCCAAATTAATTTAATCCCTACTGAACCAAATGGAACTGAAATGGACTGTTCAGCTAGTCTTATCCCCAAGTATTGAGAGCAACTCGGTCTGCAGCCTGCCACTACCCTCAAAAAATCAATCAAAAAACTGTACTCTCCTTTTATTCCAAATCGTTCAAACAGATCACCACCATACTGCCTTGTCTGCATCCTCTTCCATCTGTGCCCACCATTCTGCCTTGCCTGCATCCTCTTCCATCTGTATCCACCATTCTGCCTTGCCTGCATCCTCTTCCATCTGTATCCACCATTCTGCATCCGTCAACCTGGTTCCTGAAAAACAAACTTAGGTGGCTGAAAGCAATTAGTACATGTGCAATGACAAACAAAAAAAAGCCAAATTAATTTAATCCCTACTGAACTAAATGGAACTGAAATGGACTGTTCAGCTAGTCTTATCCTCAAGTATTGAGAGCAACTCGGTCTGCAGCCTGCCACTACCCTCAAAAAATCAATAAAAAAACTGTACTCTCCTTTTATTCCAAATCGTTCAAACAGATCACCACCATACTGCCTTGCCTGCATCCTCTTCCATCTGTGTCCACCATTCTGCCTTGCCTGCATCCTCTTCCATCTGTGTCCACCATCCATTCTGCCTTGTCTGCATCCTCTTCCTTTTGTATCCACCATTCTGCATCCGCCAACCTGGTTCCTGAAAAACAAACTTAGGTGGCTGAAAGCAATTAGTACATGTGCAATGACAAATAAAAAAAAATCCAAATTAACTTAATCCCTACTGAACTAAATGGAACTGAACTGGATTGTTCAGCTAGTCTTATCCCCAAGTATTGAGAGCAACTCTATCTGCAGCCTGCCACTACCCTCAAAAAATCAATAAAAAAACTGTACTCTCCTTTTATTCCAAATCGTTCAAACAGATCACCACCATACTGCCTTGCCTGCATCCTCTTCCATCTGTGTCCACCATTCTGCCTTGCCTGCATCCTCTTCCATCTGTGTCCACCATCCTTTCTGCCTTGCCTGCATCCTCTTCCCTCTGTATCGAACCATTCTGCATCCGCCAACCTGGTTCCTGAAAAACAAACTTAGGTGGCTGAAAGCAATTAGTACATGTGCAATGACAAATAAAAAAAAATCCAAATTAACTTAATCCCTACTGAACTAAATGGAACTGAACTGGATTGTTCAGCTAGTCTTATCCCCAAGTATTGAGAGCAACTCGGTCTGCAGCCTGCCACTACCCTCAAAAAATCAATAAAAAAACTGTACTCTCCTTTTATTCCAAATCGTTCAAACAGATCACCACCATACTGCCTTGCCTGCATCCTCTTCCATCTGTGTCCACCATTCTGCCTTGCCTGCATCCTCTTCCATCTGTGTCTACCATCCTTTCTGCCTTGCCTGCATCCTCTTCCCTCTGTATCGAACCATTCTGCATCCGCCAACCTGGTTCCTGAAAAACAAACTTAGGTGGCTGAAAGCAATTAGTACATGTGCAATGACAAATAAAAAAAAGCCAAATTAATTTAATCCCTACTGAACTAAATGGAACTGAAATGGACTGTTCAGCTAGTCTTATCCCCAAGTATTGAGAGCAACTCGGTCTGCAGCCTGCCACTACCCTCAAAAAATCAATCAAAAAACTGTACTCTCCTTTTATTCCAAATCGTTCAAACAGATCACCACCATACTGCCTTGCCTGCATCCTCTTCCATCTGTGTCCACCATTCTGCCTTGCCTGCATCCTCTTCCATCTGTATCCACCATTCTGCCTTGCCTGCATCCTCTTCCATCTGTATCCACCATTCTGCATCCGTCAACCTGGTTCCTGAAAAACAAACTTAGGTGGCTGAAAGCAATTAGTACATGTGCAATGACAAACAAAAAAAAAGCCAAATTAATTTAATCCCTACTGAACTAAATGGAACTGAAATGGACTGTTCAGCTAGTCTTATCCTCAAGTATTGAGAGCAACTCGGTCTGCAGCCTGCCACTACCCTCAAAAAATCAATAAAAAAACTGTACTCTCCTTTTATTCCAAATCGTTCAAACAGATCACCACCATACTGCCTTGCCTGCATCCTCTTCCATCTGTGTCCACCATTCTGCCTTGCCTGCATCCTCTTCCATCTGTGTCCACCATCCATTCTGCCTTGTCTGCATCCTCTTCCTTTTGTATCCACCATTCTGCATCCGCCAACCTGGTTCCTGAAAAACAAACTTAGGTGGCTGAAAGCAATTAGTACATGTGCAATGACAAATAAAAAAAAATCCAAATTAACTTAATCCCTACTGAACTAAATGGAACTGAACTGGATTGTTCAGCTAGTCTTATCCCCAAGTATTGAGAGCAACTCGGTCTGCAGCCTGCCAATAGCCTCAAAAAATCAATAAAAAAACTGTACTCTCCTTTTATTCCAAATCGTTCAAACAGATCACCACCATACTGCCTTGCCTGCATCCTCTTCCATCTGTGTCCACCATTCTGCCTTGCCTGCATCCTCTTCCATCTGTGTCCACCATCCTTTCTGCCTTGCCTGCATCCTCTTCCCTCTGTATCGAACCATTCTGCATCCGCCAACCTGGTTCCTGAAAAACAAACTTAGGTGGCTGAAAGCAATTAGTACATGTGCAATGACAAATAAAAAAAAGCCAAATTAATTTAATCCCTACTGAACTAAATGGAACTGAAATGGACTGTTCAGCTAGTCTTATCCCCAAGTATTGAGAGCAACTCGGTCTGCAGCCTGCCACTACCCTCAAAAAATCAATCAAAAAACTGTACTCTCCTTTTATTCCAAATCATTCAAACAGATCACCACCATACTGCCTTGCCTGCATCCTCTTCCATCTGTGCCCACCATTCTGCCTTGCCTGCATCCTCTTCCATCTGTATCCACCATTCTGCCTTGCCTGCATCCTCCTCCATCTGTATCCACCATTCTGCATCCGCCAACCTGGTTCCTGAAAAACAAACTTAGGTGGCTGAAAGCAATTAGTACATGTGCAATGACAAACAAAAAAAAGCCAAATTAATTTAATCCCTACTGAACTAAATGGAACTGAAATGGACTGTTCAGCTAGTCTTATCCCCAAGTATTGAGAGCAACTCGGTCTGCAGCCTGCCACTACCCTCAAAAAATCAATAAAAAAACTGTACTCTCCTTTTATTCCAAATCGTTCAAACAGATCACCACCATACTGCCTTGCCTGCATCCTCTTCCATCTGTGTCCACCATTCTGCCTTGCCTGCATCCTCTTCCATCTGTGTCCACCATCCATTCTGCCTTGTCTGCATCCTCTTCCTTTTGTATCCACCATTCTGCATCCGCCAACCTGGTTCCTGAAAAACAAACTTAGGTGGCTGAAAGCAATTAGTACATGTGCAATGACAAATAAAAAAAAATCCAAATTAACTTAATCCCTACTGAACTAAATGGAACTGAACTGGATTGTTCAGCTAGTCTTATCCCCAAGTATTGAGAGCAACTCGGTCTGCAGCCTGCCACTACCCTCAAAAAATCAATAAAAAAACTGTACTCTCCTTTTATTCCAAATCGTTCAAACAGATCACCACCATACTGCCTTGCCTGCATCCTCTTCCATCTGTGTCCACCATTCTGCCTTGCCTGCATCCTCTTCCATCTGTGTCCACCATCCTTTCTGCCTTGCCTGCATCCTCTTCCCTCTGTATCGAACCATTCTGCATCCGCCAACCTGGTTCCTGAAAAACAAACTTAGGTGGCTGAAAGCAATTAGTACATGTGCAATGACAAATAAAAAAAAGCCAAATTAATTTAATCCCTACTGAACTAAATGGAACTGAAATGGACTGTTCAGCTAGTCTTATCCCCAAGTATTGAGAGCAACTCGGTCTGCAGCCTGCCACTACCCTCAAAAAATCAATCAAAAAACTGTACTCTCCTTTTATTCCAAATCGTTCAAACAGATCACCACCATACTGCCTTGCCTGCATCCTCTTCCATCTGTGCCCACCATTCTGCCTTGCCTGCATCCTCTTCCATCTGTATCCACCATTCTGCCTTGCCTGCATCCTCTTCCATCTGTATCCACCATTCTGCATCCGCAAACCTGGTTCCTGAAAAACAAACTTAGGTGGCTGAAAGCAATTAGTACATGTGCAATGACAAACAAAAAAAAGCCAAATTAATTTAATCCCTACTGAACTAAATGGAACTGAAATGGACTGTTCAGCTAGTCTTATCCCCAAGTATTGAGAGCAACTCGGTCTGCAGCCTGCCACTACCCTCAAAAAATCAATAAAAAAACTGTACTCTCCTTTTATTCCAAATCGTTCAAACAGATCACCACCATACTGCCTTGCCTGCATCCTCTTCCATCTGTGTCCACCATTCTGCCTTGCCTGCATCCTCTTCCATCTGTGTCCACCATCCATTCTGCCTTGTCTGCATCCTCTTCCTTTTGTATCCACCATTCTGCATCCGCCAACCTGGTTCCTGAAAAACAAACTTAGGTGGCTGAAAGCAATTAGTACATGTGCAATGACAAATAAAAAAAAATCCAAATTAACTTAATCCCTACTGAACTAAATGGAACTGAACTGGATTGTTCAGCTAGTCTTATCCCCAAGTATTGAGAGCAACTCGGTCTGCAGCCTGCCACTACCCTCAAAAAATCAATAAAAAAACTGTACTCTCCTTTTATTCCAAATCGTTCAAACAGATCACCACCATACTGCCTTGCCTGCATCCTCTTCCATCTGTGTCCACCATTCTGCCTTGCCTGCATCCTCTTCCATCTGTGTCCACCATCCTTTCTGCCTTGCCTGCATCCTCTTCCCTCTGTATCGAACCATTCTGCATCCGCCAACCTGGTTCCTGAAAAACAAACTTAGGTGGCTGAAAGCAATTAGTACATGTGCAATGACAAATAAAAAAAAGCCAAATTAATTTAATCCCTACTGAACCAAATGGAACTGAAATGGACTGTTCAGCTAGTCTTATCCCCAAGTATTGAGAGCAACTCGGTCTGGAGCCTGCCACTACCCTCAAAAAATCAATCAAAAAACTGTACTCTCCTTTTATTCCAAATCGTTCAAACAGATCACCACCATACTGCCTTGTCTGCATCCTCTTCCATCTGTGCCCACCATTCTGCCTTGCCTGCATCCTCTTCCATCTGTATCCACCATTCTGCCTTGCCTGCATCCTCTTCCATCTGTATCCACCATTCTGCATCCGCAAACCTGGTTCCTGAAAAACAAACTTAGGTGGCTGAAAGCAATTAGTACATGTGCAATGACAAATAAAAAAAAGCCAAATTAATTTAATCCCTACTGAACTAAATGGAACTGAAATGGACTGTTCAGCTAGTCTTATCCCCAAGTATTGAGAGCAACTCGGTCTGCAGCCTGCCACTACCCTCAAAAAATCAATCAAAAAACTGTACTCTCCTTTTATTCCAAATCGTTCAAACAGATCACCACCATACTGCCTTGTCTGCATCCTCTTCCATCTGTGCCCACCATTCTGCCTTGCCTGCATCCTCTTCCATCTGTATCCACCATTCTGCCTTGCCTGCATCCTCTTCCATCTGTATCCACCATTCTGCATCCGCAAACCTGGTTCCTGAAAAACAAACTTAGGTGGCTGAAAGCAATTAGTACATGTGCAATGACAAACAAAAAAAAGCCAAATTAATTTAATCCCTACTGAACTAAATGGAACTGAAATGGACTGTTCAGCTAGTCTTATCCCCAAGTATTGAGAGCAACTCGGTCTGCAGCCTGCCACTACCCTCAAAAAATCAATAAAAAAACTGTACTCTCCTTTTATTCCAAATCGTTCAAACAGATCACCACCATACTGCCTTGCCTGCATCCTCTTCCATCTGTGTCCACCATTCTGCCTTGCCTGCATCCTCTTCCATCTGTGTCCACCATCCATTCTGCCTTGTCTGCATCCTCTTCCTTTTGTATCCACCATTCTGCATCCGTCAACCTGGTTCCTGAAAAACAAACTTAGGTGGCTGAAAGCAATTAGTACATGTGCAATGACAAATAAAAAAAAATCCAAATTAACTTAATCCCTACTGAACTAAATGGAACTGAACTGGATTGTTCAGCTAGTCTTATCCCCAAGTATTGAGAGCAACTCGGTCTGCAGCCTGCCACTACCCTCAAAAAATCAATAAAAAAACTGTACTCTCCTTTTATTCCAAATCGTTCAAACAGATCACCACCATACTGCCTTGCCTGCATCCTCTTCCATCTGTGTCCACCATTCTGCCTTGCCTGCATCCTCTTCCATCTGTGTCCACCATCCTTTCTGCCTTGCCTGCATCCTCTTCCCTCTGTATCGAACCATTCTGCATCCGCCAACCTGGTTCCTGAAAAACAAACTTAGGTGGCTGAAAGCAATTAGTACATGTGCAATGACAAATAAAAAAAAGCCAAATTAATTTAATCCCTACTGAACCAAATGGAACTGAAATGGACTGTTCAGCTAGTCTTATCCCCAAGTATTGAGAGCAACTCGGTCTGCAGCCTGCCACTACCCTCAAAAAATCAATCAAAAAACTGTACTCTCCTTTTATTCCAAATCGTTCAAACAGATCACCACCATACTGCCTTGTCTGCATCCTCTTCCATCTGTGTCCACCATTCTGCCTTGCCTGCATCCTCTTCCATCTGTATCCACCATTCTGCCTTGCCTGCATCCTCTTCCATCTGTATCCACCATTCTGCATCCGTCAACCTGGTTCCTGAAAAACAAACTTAGGTGGCTGAAAGCAATTAGTACATGTGCAATGACAAACAAAAAAAAAGCCAAATTAATTTAATCCCTACTGAACTAAATGGAACTGAAATGGACTGTTCAGCTAGTCTTATCCTCAAGTATTGAGAGCAACTCGGTCTGCAGCCTGCCACTACCCTCAAAAAATCAATAAAAAAACTGTACTCTCCTTTTATTCCAAATCGTTCAAACAGATCACCACCATACTGCCTTGCCTGCATCCTCTTCCATCTGTGTCCACCATTCTGCCTTGCCTGCATCCTCTTCCATCTGTGTCCACCATCCATTCTGCCTTGTCTGCATCCTCTTCCTTTTGTATCCACCATTCTGCATCCGCCAAGCTGGTTCCTGAAAAACAAACTTAGGTGGCTGAAAGCAATTAGTACATGTGCAATGACAAATAAAAAAAAATCCAAATTAACTTAATCCCTACTGAACTAAATGGAACTGAACTGGATTGTTCAGCTAGTCTTATCCCCAAGTATTGAGAGCAACTCGGTCTGCAGCCTGCCAATAGCCTCAAAAAATCAATAAAAAAACTGTACTCTCCTTTTATTCCAAATCGTTCAAACAGATCACCACCATACTGCCTTGCCTGCATCCTCTTCCATCTGTGTCCACCATTCTGCCTTGCCTGCATCCTCTTCCATCTCTGTCCACCATCCTTTCTGCCTTGCCTGCATCCTCTTCCCTCTGTATCGAACCATTCTGCATCCGCCAACCTGGTTCCTGAAAAACAAACTTAGGTGGCTGAAAGCAATTAGTACATGTGCAATGACAAATAAAAAAAAGCCAAATTAATTTAATCCCTACTGAACTAAATGGAACTGAAATGGACTGTTCAGCTAGTCTTATCCCCAAGTATTGAGAGCAACTCGGTCTGCAGCCTGCCACTACCCTCAAAAAATCAATCAAAAAACTGTACTCTCCTTTTATTCCAAATCATTCAAACAGATCACCACCATACTGCCTTGCCTGCATCCTCTTCCATCTGTGCCCACCATTCTGCCTTGCCTGCATCCTCTTCCATCTGTATCCACCATTCTGCCTTGCCTGCATCCTCCTCCATCTGTATCCACCATTCTGCATCCGCCAACCTGGTTCCTGAAAAACAAACTTAGGTGGCTGAAAGCAATTAGTACATGTGCAATGACAAACAAAAAAAAGCCAAATTAATTTAATCCCTACTGAACTAAATGGAACTGAAATGGACTGTTCAGCTAGTCTTATCCCCAAGTATTGAGAGCAACTCGGTCTGCAGCCTGCCACTACCCTCAAAAAATCAATAAAAAAACTGTACTCTCCTTTTATTCCAAATCGTTCAAACAGATCACCACCATACTGCCTTGCCTGCATCCTCTTCCATCTGTGTCCACCATTCTGCCTTGCCTGCATCCTCTTCCATCTGTGTCCACCATCCATTCTGCCTTGTCTGCATCCTCTTCCTTTTGTATCCACCATTCTGCATCCGCCAACCTGGTTCCTGAAAAACAAACTTAGGTGGCTGAAAGCAATTAGTACATGTGCAATGACAAATAAAAAAAAATCCAAATTAACTTAATCCCTACTGAACTAAATGGAACTGAACTGGATTGTTCAGCTAGTCTTATCCCCAAGTATTGAGAGCAACTCGGTCTGCAGCCTGCCACTACCCTCAAAAAATCAATAAAAAAACTGTACTCTCCTTTTATTCCAAATCGTTCAAACAGATCACCACCATACTGCCTTGCCTGCATCCTCTTCCATCTGTGTCCACCATTCTGCCTTGCCTGCATCCTCTTCCATCTGTGTCCACCATCCTTTCTGCCTTGCCTGCATCCTCTTCCCTCTGTATCGAACCATTCTGCATCCGCCAACCTGGTTCCTGAAAAACAAACTTAGGTGGCTGAAAGCAATTAGTACATGTGCAATGACAAATAAAAAAAAGCCAAATTAATTTAATCCCTACTGAACTAAATGGAACTGAAATGGACTGTTCAGCTAGTCTTATCCCCAAGTATTGAGAGCAACTCGGTCTGCAGCCTGCCACTACCCTCAAAAAATCAATCAAAAAACTGTACTCTCCTTTTATTCCAAATCGTTCAAACAGATCACCACCATACTGCCTTGCCTGCATCCTCTTCCATCTGTGCCCACCATTCTGCCTTGCCTGCATCCTCTTCCATCTGTATCCACCATTCTGCCTTGCCTGCATCCTCTTCCATCTGTATCCACCATTCTGCATCCGCAAACCTGGTTCCTGAAAAACAAACTTAGGTGGCTGAAAGCAATTAGTACATGTGCAATGACAAACAAAAAAAAGCCAAATTAATTTAATCCCTACTGAACTAAATGGAACTGAAATGGACTGTTCAGCTAGTCTTATCCCCAAGTATTGAGAGCAACTCGGTCTGCAGCCTGCCACTACCCTCAAAAAATCAATAAAAAAACTGTACTCTCCTTTTATTCCAAATCGTTCAAACAGATCACCACCATACTGCCTTGCCTGCATCCTCTTCCATCTGTGTCCACCATTCTGCCTTGCCTGCATCCTCTTCCATCTGTGTCCACCATCCATTCTGCCTTGTCTGCATCCTCTTCCTTTTGTATCCACCATTCTGCATCCGCCAACCTGGTTCCTGAAAAACAAACTTAGGTGGCTGAAAGCAATTAGTACATGTGCAATGACAAATAAAAAAAAATCCAAATTAACTTAATCCCTACTGAACTAAATGGAACTGAACTGGATTGTTCAGCTAGTCTTATCCCCAAGTATTGAGAGCAACTCGGTCTGCAGCCTGCCACTACCCTCAAAAAATCAATAAAAAAACTGTACTCTCCTTTTATTCCAAATCGTTCAAACAGATCACCACCATACTGCCTTGCCTGCATCCTCTTCCATCTGTGTCCACCATTCTGCCTTGCCTGCATCCTCTTCCATCTGTGTCCACCATCCTTTCTGCCTTGCCTGCATCCTCTTCCCTCTGTATCGAACCATTCTGCATCCGCCAACCTGGTTCCTGAAAAACAAACTTAGGTGGCTGAAAGCAATTAGTACATGTGCAATGACAAATAAAAAAAAGCCAAATTAATTTAATCCCTACTGAACCAAATGGAACTGAAATGGACTGTTCAGCTAGTCTTATCCCCAAGTATTGAGAGCAACTCGGTCTGGAGCCTGCCACTACCCTCAAAAAATCAATCAAAAAACTGTACTCTCCTTTTATTCCAAATCGTTCAAACAGATCACCACCATACTGCCTTGTCTGCATCCTCTTCCATCTGTGCCCACCATTCTGCCTTGCCTGCATCCTCTTCCATCTGTATCCACCATTCTGCCTTGCCTGCATCCTCTTCCATCTGTATCCACCATTCTGCATCCGCAAACCTGGTTCCTGAAAAACAAACTTAGGTGGCTGAAAGCAATTAGTACATGTGCAATGACAAATAAAAAAAAGCCAAATTAATTTAATCCCTACTGAACTAAATGGAACTGAAATGGACTGTTCAGCTAGTCTTATCCCCAAGTATTGAGAGCAACTCGGTCTGCAGCCTGCCACTACCCTCAAAAAATCAATCAAAAAACTGTACTCTCCTTTTATTCCAAATCGTTCAAACAGATCACCACCATACTACCTTGTCTGCATCCTCTTCCATCTGTGCCCACCATTCTGCCTTGCCTGCATCCTCTTCCATCTGTATCCACCATTCTGCCTTGCCTGCATCCTCTTCCATCTGTATCCACCATTCTGCATCCGCAAACCTGGTTCCTGAAAAACAAACTTAGGTGGCTGAAAGCAATTAGTACATGTGCAATGACAAATAAAAAAAAGCCAAATTAATTTAATCCCTACTGAACCAAATGGAACTGAAATGGACTGTTCAGCTAGTCTTATCCCCAAGTATTGAGAGCAACTCGGTCTGGAGCCTGCCACTACCCTCAAAAAATCAATCAAAAAACTGTACTCTCCTTTTATTCCAAATCGTTCAAACAGATCACCACCATACTGCCTTGTCTGCATCCTCTTCCATCTGTGCCCACCATTCTGCCTTGCCTGCATCCTCTTCCATCTGTATCCACCATTCTGCCTTGTCTGCATCCTCTTCCTTTTGTATCCACCATTCTGCATCCGCCAACCTGGTTCCTGAAAAACAAACTTAGGTGGCTGAAAGCAATTAGTACATGTGCAATGACAAATAAAAAAAAATCCAAATTAACTTAATCCCTACTGAACTAAATGGAACTGAACTGGATTGTTCAGCTAGTCTTATCCCCAAGTATTGAGAGCAACTCGGTCTGCAGCCTGCCACTATCCTCAAAAAATCAATAAAAAAACTGTACTCTCCTTTTATTCCAAATCGTTCAAACAGATCACCACCATACTGCCTTGCCTGCATCCTCTTCCATCTGTGTCCACCATTCTGCCTTGCCTGCATCCTCTTCCATCTGTGTCCACCATCCTTTCTGCCTTGCCTGCATCCTCTTCCCTCTGTATCGAACCATTCTGCATCCGCAAACCTGGTTCCTGAAAAACAAACTTAGGTGGCTGAAAGCAATTAGTACATGTGCAATGACAAATAAAAAAAAGCCAAATTAATTTAATCCCTACTGAACTAAATGGAACTGAAATGGACTGTTCAGCTAGTCTTATCCCCAAGTATTGAGAGCAACTCGGTCTGCAGCCTGCCACTACCCTCAAAAAATCAATCAAAAAACTGTACTCTCCTTTTATTCCAAATCGTTCAAACAGATCACCACCATACTGCCTTGTCTGCATCCTCTTCCATCTGTGCCCACCATTCTGCCTTGCCTGCATCCTCTTCCATCTGTATCCACCATTCTGCCTTGCCTGCATCCTCTTCCATCTGTATCCACCATTCTGCATCCGCAAACCTGGTTCCTGAAAAACAAACTTAGGTGGCTGAAAGCAATTAGTACATGTGCAATGACAAACAAAAAAAAGCCAAATTAATTTAATCCCTACTGAACTAAATGGAACTGAAATGGACTGTTCAGCTAGTCTTATCCCCAAGTATTGAGAGCAACTCGGTCTGCAGCCTGCCACTACCCTCAAAAAATCAATAAAAAAACTGTACTCTCCTTTTATTCCAAATCGTTCAAACAGATCACCACCATACTGCCTTGCCTGCATCCTCTTCCATCTGTGTCCACCATTCTGCCTTGCCTGCATCCTCTTCCATCTGTGTCCACCATCCATTCTGCCTTGTCTGCATCCTCTTCCTTTTGTATCCACCATTCTGCATCCGCCAACCTGGTTCCTGAAAAACAAACTTAGGTGGCTGAAAGCAATTAGTACATGTGCAATGACAAATAAAAAAAAATCCAAATTAACTTAATCCCTACTGAACTAAATGGAACTGAACTGGATTGTTCAGCTAGTCTTATCCCCAAGTATTGAGAGCAACTCGGTCTGCAGCCTGCCACTACCCTCAAAAAATCAATAAAAAAACTGTACTCTCCTTTTATTCCAAATCGTTCAAACAGATCACCACCATACTGCCTTGCCTGCATCCTCTTCCATCTGTGTCCACCATTCTGCCTTGCCTGCATCCTCTTCCATCTGTGTCCACCATCCTTTCTGCCTTGCCTGCATCCTCTTCCCTCTGTATCGAACCATTCTGCATCCGCCAACCTGGTTCCTGAAAAACAAACTTAGGTGGCTGAAAGCAATTAGTACATGTGCAATGACAAATAAAAAAAAGCCAAATTAATTTAATCCCTACTGAACCAAATGGAACTGAAATGGACTGTTCAGCTAGTCTTATCCCCAAGTATTGAGAGCAACTCGGTCTGCAGCCTGCCACTACCCTCAAAAAATCAATCAAAAAACTGTACTCTCCTTTTATTCCAAATCGTTCAAACAGATCACCACCATACTGCCTTGTCTGCATCCTCTTCCATCTGTGCCCACCATTCTGCCTTGCCTGCATCCTCTTCCATCTGTATCCACCATTCTGCCTTGCCTGCATCCTCTTCCATCTGTATCCACCATTCTGCATCCGTCAACCTGGTTCCTGAAAAACAAACTTAGGTGGCTGAAAGCAATTAGTACATGTGCAATGACAAACAAAAAAAAGCCAAATTAATTTAATCCCTACTGAACTAAATGGAACTGAAATGGACTGTTCAGCTAGTCTTATCCTCAAGTATTGAGAGCAACTCGGTCTGCAGCCTGCCACTACCCTCAAAAAATCAATAAAAAAACTGTACTCTCCTTTTATTCCAAATCGTTCAAACAGATCACCACCATACTGCCTTGCCTGCATCCTCTTCCATCTGTGTCCACCATTCTGCCTTGCCTGCATCCTCTTCCATCTGTGTCCACCATCCATTCTGCCTTGTCTGCATCCTCTTCCTTTTGTATCCACCATTCTGCATCCGCCAACCTGGTTCCTGAAAAACAAACTTAGGTGGCTGAAAGCAATTAGTACATGTGCAATGACAAATAAAAAAAAATCCAAATTAACTTAATCCCTACTGAACTAAATGGAACTGAACTGGATTGTTCAGCTAGTCTTATCCCCAAGTATTGAGAGCAACTCGGTCTGCAGCCTGCCACTACCCTCAAAAAATCAATAAAAAAACTGTACTCTCCTTTTATTCCAAATCGTTCAAACAGATCACCACCATACTGCCTTGCCTGCATCCTCTTCCATCTGTGTCCACCATTCTGCCTTGCCTGCATCCTCTTCCATCTGTGTCCACCATCCTTTCTGCCTTGCCTGCATCCTCTTCCCTCTGTATCGAACCATTCTGCATCCGCCAACCTGGTTCCTGAAAAACAAACTTAGGTGGCTGAAAGCAATTAGTACATGTGCAATGACAAATAAAAAAAAATCCAAATTAACTTAATCCCTACTGAACTAAATGGAACTGAACTGGATTGTTCAGCTAGTCTTATCCCCAAGTATTGAGAGCAACTCGGTCTGCAGCCTGCCACTACCCTCAAAAAATCAATAAAAAAACTGTACTCTCCTTTTATTCCAAATCGTTCAAACAGATCACCACCATACTGCCTTGCCTGCATCCTCTTCCATCTGTGTCCACCATTCTGCCTTGCCTGCATCCTCTTCCATCTGTGTCTACCATCCTTTCTGCCTTGCCTGCATCCTCTTCCCTCTGTATCGAACCATTCTGCATCCGCCAACCTGGTTCCTGAAAAACAAACTTAGGTGGCTGAAAGCAATTAGTACATGTGCAATGACAAATAAAAAAAAGCCAAATTAATTTAATCCCTACTGAACTAAATGGAACTGAAATGGACTGTTCAGCTAGTCTTATCCCCAAGTATTGAGAGCAACTCGGTCTGCAGCCTGCCACTACCCTCAAAAAATCAATCAAAAAACTGTACTCTCCTTTTATTCCAAATCGTTCAAACAGATCACCACCATACTGCCTTGCCTGCATCCTCTTCCATCTGTGTCCACCATTCTGCCTTGCCTGCATCCTCTTCCATCTGTATCCACCATTCTGCCTTGCCTGCATCCTCTTCCATCTGTATCCACCATTCTGCATCCGTCAACCTGGTTCCTGAAAAACAAACTTAGGTGGCTGAAAGCAATTAGTACATGTGCAATGACAAACAAAAAAAAAGCCAAATTAATTTAATCCCTACTGAACTAAATGGAACTGAAATGGACTGTTCAGCTAGTCTTATCCTCAAGTATTGAGAGCAACTCGGTCTGCAGCCTGCCACTACCCTCAAAAAATCAATAAAAAAACTGTACTCTCCTTTTATTCCAAATCGTTCAAACAGATCACCACCATACTGCCTTGCCTGCATCCTCTTCCATCTGTGTCCACCATTCTGCCTTGCCTGCATCCTCTTCCATCTGTGTCCACCATCCATTCTGCCTTGTCTGCATCCTCTTCCTTTTGTATCCACCATTCTGCATCCGCCAACCTGGTTCCTGAAAAACAAACTTAGGTGGCTGAAAGCAATTAGTACATGTGCAATGACAAATAAAAAAAAATCCAAATTAACTTAATCCCTACTGAACTAAATGGAACTGAACTGGATTGTTCAGCTAGTCTTATCCCCAAGTATTGAGAGCAACTCGGTCTGCAGCCTGCCAATAGCCTCAAAAAATCAATAAAAAAACTGTACTCTCCTTTTATTCCAAATCGTTCAAACAGATCACCACCATACTGCCTTGCCTGCATCCTCTTCCATCTGTGTCCACCATTCTGCCTTGCCTGCATCCTCTTCCATCTGTGTCCACCATCCTTTCTGCCTTGCCTGCATCCTCTTCCCTCTGTATCGAACCATTCTGCATCCGCCAACCTGGTTCCTGAAAAACAAACTTAGGTGGCTGAAAGCAATTAGTACATGTGCAATGACAAATAAAAAAAAGCCAAATTAATTTAATCCCTACTGAACTAAATGGAACTGAAATGGACTGTTCAGCTAGTCTTATCCCCAAGTATTGAGAGCAACTCGGTCTGCAGCCTGCCACTACCCTCAAAAAATCAATCAAAAAACTGTACTCTCCTTTTATTCCAAATCATTCAAACAGATCACCACCATACTGCCTTGCCTGCATCCTCTTCCATCTGTGCCCACCATTCTGCCTTGCCTGCATCCTCTTCCATCTGTATCCACCATTCTGCCTTGCCTGCATCCTCCTCCATCTGTATCCACCATTCTGCATCCGCCAACCTGGTTCCTGAAAAACAAACTTAGGTGGCTGAAAGCAATTAGTACATGTGCAATGACAAACAAAAAAAAGCCAAATTAATTTAATCCCTACTGAACTAAATGGAACTGAAATGGACTGTTCAGCTAGTCTTATCCCCAAGTATTGAGAGCAACTCGGTCTGCAGCCTGCCACTACCCTCAAAAAATCAATAAAAAAACTGTACTCTCCTTTTATTCCAAATCGTTCAAACAGATCACCACCATACTGCCTTGCCTGCATCCTCTTCCATCTGTGTCCACCATTCTGCCTTGCCTGCATCCTCTTCCATCTGTGTCCACCATCCATTCTGCCTTGTCTGCATCCTCTTCCTTTTGTATCCACCATTCTGCATCCGCCAACCTGGTTCCTGAAAAACAAACTTAGGTGGCTGAAAGCAATTAGTACATGTGCAATGACAAATAAAAAAAAATCCAAATTAACTTAATCCCTACTGAACTAAATGGAACTGAACTGGATTGTTCAGCTAGTCTTATCCCCAAGTATTGAGAGCAACTCGGTCTGCAGCCTGCCACTACCCTCAAAAAATCAATAAAAAAACTGTACTCTCCTTTTATTCCAAATCGTTCAAACAGATCACCACCATACTGCCTTGCCTGCATCCTCTTCCATCTGTGTCCACCATTCTGCCTTGCCTGCATCCTCTTCCATCTGTGTCCACCATCCTTTCTGCCTTGCCTGCATCCTCTTCCCTCTGTATCGAACCATTCTGCATCCGCCAACCTGGTTCCTGAAAAACAAACTTAGGTGGCTGAAAGCAATTAGTACATGTGCAATGACAAATAAAAAAAAGCCAAATTAATTTAATCCCTACTGAACTAAATGGAACTGAAATGGACTGTTCAGCTAGTCTTATCCCCAAGTATTGAGAGCAACTCGGTCTGCAGCCTGCCACTACCCTCAAAAAATCAATCAAAAAACTGTACTCTCCTTTTATTCCAAATCGTTCAAACAGATCACCACCATACTGCCTTGCCTGCATCCTCTTCCATCTGTGCCCACCATTCTGCCTTGCCTGCATCCTCTTCCATCTGTATCCACCATTCTGCCTTGCCTGCATCCTCTTCCATCTGTATCCACCATTCTGCATCCGCAAACCTGGTTCCTGAAAAACAAACTTAGGTGGCTGAAAGCAATTAGTACATGTGCAATGACAAACAAAAAAAAGCCAAATTAATTTAATCCCTACTGAACTAAATGGAACTGAAATGGACTGTTCAGCTAGTCTTATCCCCAAGTATTGAGAGCAACTCGGTCTGCAGCCTGCCACTACCCTCAAAAAATCAATAAAAAAACTGTACTCTCCTTTTATTCCAAATCGTTCAAACAGATCACCACCATACTGCCTTGCCTGCATCCTCTTCCATCTGTGTCCACCATTCTGCCTTGCCTGCATCCTCTTCCATCTGTGTCCACCATCCATTCTGCCTTGTCTGCATCCTCTTCCTTTTGTATCCACCATTCTGCATCCGCCAACCTGGTTCCTGAAAAACAAACTTAGGTGGCTGAAAGCAATTAGTACATGTGCAATGACAAATAAAAAAAAATCCAAATTAACTTAATCCCTACTGAACTAAATGGAACTGAACTGGATTGTTCAGCTAGTCTTATCCCCAAGTATTGAGAGCAACTCGGTCTGCAGCCTGCCACTACCCTCAAAAAATCAATAAAAAAACTGTACTCTCCTTTTATTCCAAATCGTTCAAACAGATCACCACCATACTGCCTTGCCTGCATCCTCTTCCATCTGTGTCCACCATTCTGCCTTGCCTGCATCCTCTTCCATCTGTGTCCACCATCCTTTCTGCCTTGCCTGCATCCTCTTCCCTCTGTATCGAACCATTCTGCATCCGCCAACCTGGTTCCTGAAAAACAAACTTAGGTGGCTGAAAGCAATTAGTACATGTGCAATGACAAATAAAAAAAAGCCAAATTAATTTAATCCCTACTGAACCAAATGGAACTGAAATGGACTGTTCAGCTAGTCTTATCCCCAAGTATTGAGAGCAACTCGGTCTGGAGCCTGCCACTACCCTCAAAAAATCAATCAAAAAACTGTACTCTCCTTTTATTCCAAATCGTTCAAACAGATCACCACCATACTGCCTTGTCTGCATCCTCTTCCATCTGTGCCCACCATTCTGCCTTGCCTGCATCCTCTTCCATCTGTATCCACCATTCTGCCTTGCCTGCATCCTCTTCCATCTGTATCCACCATTCTGCATCCGCAAACCTGGTTCCTGAAAAACAAACTTAGGTGGCTGAAAGCAATTAGTACATGTGCAATGACAAATAAAAAAAAGCCAAATTAATTTAATCCCTACTGAACTAAATGGAACTGAAATGGACTGTTCAGCTAGTCTTATCCCCAAGTATTGAGAGCAACTCGGTCTGCAGCCTGCCACTACCCTCAAAAAATCAATCAAAAAACTGTACTCTCCTTTTATTCCAAATCGTTCAAACAGATCACCACCATACTGCCTTGTCTGCATCCTCTTCCATCTGTGCCCACCATTCTGCCTTGCCTGCATCCTCTTCCATCTGTATCCACCATTCTGCCTTGCCTGCATCCTCTTCCATCTGTATCCACCATTCTGCATCCGCAAACCTGGTTCCTGAAAAACAAACTTAGGTGGCTGAAAGCAATTAGTACATGTGCAATGACAAACAAAAAAAAGCCAAATTAATTTAATCCCTACTGAACTAAATGGAACTGAAATGGACTGTTCAGCTAGTCTTATCCCCAAGTATTGAGAGCAACTCGGTCTGCAGCCTGCCACTACCCTCAAAAAATCAATAAAAAAACTGTACTCTCCTTTTATTCCAAATCGTTCAAACAGATCACCACCATACTGCCTTGCCTGCATCCTCTTCCATCTGTGTCCACCATTCTGCCTTGCCTGCATCCTCTTCCATCTGTGTCCACCATCCATTCTGCCTTGTCTGCATCCTCTTCCTTTTGTATCCACCATTCTGCATCCGCCAACCTGGTTCCTGAAAAACAAACTTAGGTGGCTGAAAGCAATTAGTACATGTGCAATGACAAATAAAAAAAAATCCAAATTAACTTAATCCCTACTGAACTAAATGGAACTGAACTGGATTGTTCAGCTAGTCTTATCCCCAAGTATTGAGAGCAACTCGGTCTGCAGCCTGCCACTACCCTCAAAAAATCAATAAAAAAACTGTACTCTCCTTTTATTCCAAATCGTTCAAACAGATCACCACCATACTGCCTTGCCTGCATCCTCTTCCATCTGTGTCCACCATTCTGCCTTGCCTGCATCCTCTTCCATCTGTGTCCACCATCCTTTCTGCCTTGCCTGCATCCTCTTCCCTCTGTATCGAACCATTCTGCATCCGCCAACCTGGTTCCTGAAAAACAAACTTAGGTGGCTGAAAGCAATTAGTACATGTGCAATGACAAATAAAAAAAAGCCAAATTAATTTAATCCCTACTGAACCAAATGGAACTGAAATGGACTGTTCAGCTAGTCTTATCCCCAAGTATTGAGAGCAACTCGGTCTGCAGCCTGCCACTACCCTCAAAAAATCAATCAAAAAACTGTACTCTCCTTTTATTCCAAATCGTTCAAACAGATCACCACCATACTGCCTTGTCTGCATCCTCTTCCATCTGTGTCCACCATTCTGCCTTGCCTGCATCCTCTTCCATCTGTATCCACCATTCTGCCTTGCCTGCATCCTCTTCCATCTGTATCCACCATTCTGCATCCGCCAACCTGGTTCCTGAAAAACAAACTTAGGTGGCTGAAAGCAATTAGTACATGTGCAATGACAAACAAAAAAAAGCCAAATTAATTTAATCCCTACTGAACTAAATGGAACTGAAATGGACTGTTCAGCTAGTCTTATCCCCAAGTATTGAGAGCAACTCGGTCTGCAGCCTGCCACTACCCTCAAAAAATCAATAAAAAAACTGTACTCTCCTTTTATTCCAAATCGTTCAAACAGATCACCACCATACTGCCTTGCCTGCATCCTCTTCCATCTGTGTCCACCATTCTGCCTTGCCTGCATCCTCTTCCATCTGTGTCCACCATCCATTCTGCCTTGTCTGCATCCTCTTCCTTTTGTATCCACCATTCTGCATCCGCCAACCTGGTTCCTGAAAAACAAACTTAGGTGGCTGAAAGCAATTAGTACATGTGCAATGACAAATAAAAAAAAATCCAAATTAACTTAATCCCTACTGAACTAAATGGAACTGAACTGGATTGTTCAGCTAGTCTTATCCCCAAGTATTGAGAGCAACTCGGTCTGCAGCCTGCCACTACCCTCAAAAAATCAATAAAAAAACTGTACTCTCCTTTTATTCCAAATCGTTCAAACAGATCACCACCATACTGCCTTGCCTGCATCCTCTTCCATCTGTGTCCACCATTCTGCCTTGCCTGCATCCTCTTCCATCTGTGTCCACCATCCTTTCTGCCTTGCCTGCATCCTCTTCCCTCTGTATCGAACCATTCTGCATCCGCCAACCTGGTTCCTGAAAAACAAACTTAGGTGGCTGAAAGCAATTAGTACATGTGCAATGACAAATAAAAAAAAGCCAAATTAATTTAATCCCTACTGAACTAAATGGAACTGAAATGGACTGTTCAGCTAGTCTTATCCCCAAGTATTGAGAGCAACTCGGTCTGCAGCCTGCCACTACCCTCAAAAAATCAATCAAAAAACTGTACTCTCCTTTTATTCCAAATCGTTCAAACAGATCACCACCATACTGCCTTGCCTGCATCCTCTTCCATCTGTGCCCACCATTCTGCCTTGCCTGCATCCTCTTCCATCTGTATCCACCATTCTGCCTTGCCTGCATCCTCTTCCATCTGTATCCACCATTCTGCATCCGCAAACCTGGTTCCTGAAAAACAAACTTAGGTGGCTGAAAGCAATTAGTACATGTGCAATGACAAACAAAAAAAAGCCAAATTAATTTAATCCCTACTGAACTAAATGGAACTGAAATGGACTGTTCAGCTAGTCTTATCCCCAAGTATTGAGAGCAACTCGGTCTGCAGCCTGCCACTACCCTCAAAAAATCAATAAAAAAACTGTACTCTCCTTTTATTCCAAATCGTTCAAACAGATCACCACCATACTGCCTTGCCTGCATCCTCTTCCATCTGTGTCCACCATTCTGCCTTGCCTGCATCCTCTTCCATCTGTGTCCACCATCCATTCTGCCTTGTCTGCATCCTCTTCCTTTTGTATCCACCATTCTGCATCCGCCAACCTGGTTCCTGAAAAACAAACTTAGGTGGCTGAAAGCAATTAGTACATGTGCAATGACAAATAAAAAAAAATCCAAATTAACTTAATCCCTACTGAACTAAATGGAACTGAACTGGATTGTTCAGCTAGTCTTATCCCCAAGTATTGAGAGCAACTCGGTCTGCAGCCTGCCACTACCCTCAAAAAATCAATAAAAAAACTGTACTCTCCTTTTATTCCAAATCGTTCAAACAGATCACCACCATACTGCCTTGCCTGCATCCTCTTCCATCTGTGTCCACCATTCTGCCTTGCCTGCATCCTCTTCCATCTGTGTCCACCATCCTTTCTGCCTTGCCTGCATCCTCTTCCCTCTGTATCGAACCATTCTGCATCCGCCAACCTGGTTCCTGAAAAACAAACTTAGGTGGCTGAAAGCAATTAGTACATGTGCAATGACAAATAAAAAAAAGCCAAATTAATTTAATCCCTACTGAACCAAATGGAACTGAAATGGACTGTTCAGCTAGTCTTATCCCCAAGTATTGAGAGCAACTCGGTCTGGAGCCTGCCACTACCCTCAAAAAATCAATCAAAAAACTGTACTCTCCTTTTATTCCAAATCGTTCAAACAGATCACCACCATACTGCCTTGTCTGCATCCTCTTCCATCTGTGCCCACCATTCTGCCTTGCCTGCATCCTCTTCCATCTGTATCCACCATTCTGCCTTGCCTGCATCCTCTTCCATCTGTATCCACCATTCTGCATCCGCAAACCTGGTTCCTGAAAAACAAACTTAGGTGGCTGAAAGCAATTAGTACATGTGCAATGACAAATAAAAAAAAGCCAAATTAATTTAATCCCTACTGAACTAAATGGAACTGAAATGGACTGTTCAGCTAGTCTTATCCCCAAGTATTGAGAGCAACTCGGTCTGCAGCCTGCCACTACCCTCAAAAAATCAATCAAAAAACTGTACTCTCCTTTTATTCCAAATCGTTCAAACAGATCACCACCATACTGCCTTGTCTGCATCCTCTTCCATCTGTGCCCACCATTCTGCCTTGCCTGCATCCTCTTCCATCTGTATCCACCATTCTGCCTTGCCTGCATCCTCTTCCATCTGTATCCACCATTCTGCATCCGCAAACCTGGTTCCTGAAAAACAAACTTAGGTGGCTGAAAGCAATTAGTACATGTGCAATGACAAACAAAAAAAAGCCAAATTAATTTAATCCCTACTGAACTAAATGGAACTGAAATGGACTGTTCAGCTAGTCTTATCCCCAAGTATTGAGAGCAACTCGGTCTGCAGCCTGCCACTACCCTCAAAAAATCAATAAAAAAACTGTACTCTCCTTTTATTCCAAATCGTTCAAACAGATCACCACCATACTGCCTTGCCTGCATCCTCTTCCATCTGTGTCCACCATTCTGCCTTGCCTGCATCCTCTTCCATCTGTGTCCACCATCCATTCTGCCTTGTCTGCATCCTCTTCCTTTTGTATCCACCATTCTGCATCCGCCAACCTGGTTCCTGAAAAACAAACTTAGGTGGCTGAAAGCAATTAGTACATGTGCAATGACAAATAAAAAAAAATCCAAATTAACTTAATCCCTACTGAACTAAATGGAACTGAACTGGATTGTTCAGCTAGTCTTATCCCCAAGTATTGAGAGCAACTCGGTCTGCAGCCTGCCACTATCCTCAAAAAATCAATAAAAAAACTGTACTCTCCTTTTATTCCAAATCGTTCAAACAGATCACCACCATACTGCCTTGCCTGCATCCTCTTCCATCTGTGTCCACCATTCTGCCTTGCCTGCATCCTCTTCCATCTGTGTCCACCATCCTTTCTGCCTTGCCTGCATCCTCTTCCCTCTGTATCGAACCATTCTGCATCCGCCAACCTGGTTCCTGAAAAACAAACTTAGGTGGCTGAAAGCAATTAGTACATGTGCAATGACAAATAAAAAAAAGCCAAATTAATTTAATCCCTACTGAACCAAATGGAACTGAAATGGACTGTTCAGCTAGTCTTATCCCCAAGTATTGAGAGCAACTCGGTCTGCAGCCTGCCACTACCCTCAAAAAATCAATCAAAAAACTGTACTCTCCTTTTATTCCAAATCGTTCAAACAGATCACCACCATACTGCCTTGTCTGCATCCTCTTCCATCTGTGCCCACCATTCTGCCTTGCCTGCATCCTCTTCCATCTGTATCCACCATTCTGCCTTGCCTGCATCCTCTTCCATCTGTATCCACCATTCTGCATCCGTCAACCTGGTTCCTGAAAAACAAACTTAGGTGGCTGAAAGCAATTAGTACATGTGCAATGACAAACAAAAAAAAGCCAAATTAATTTAATCCCTACTGAACTAAATGGAACTGAAATGGACTGTTCAGCTAGTCTTATCCTCAAGTATTGAGAGCAACTCGGTCTGCAGCCTGCCACTACCCTCAAAAAATCAATAAAAAAACTGTACTCTCCTTTTATTCCAAATCGTTCAAACAGATCACCACCATACTGCCTTGCCTGCATCCTCTTCCATCTGTGTCCACCATTCTGCCTTGCCTGCATCCTCTTCCATCTGTGTCCACCATCCATTCTGCCTTGTCTGCATCCTCTTCCTTTTGTATCCACCATTCTGCATCCGCCAACCTGGTTCCTGAAAAACAAACTTAGGTGGCTGAAAGCAATTAGTACATGTGCAATGACAAATAAAAAAAAATCCAAATTAACTTAATCCCTACTGAACTAAATGGAACTGAACTGGATTGTTCAGCTAGTCTTATCCCCAAGTATTGAGAGCAACTCGGTCTGCAGCCTGCCACTACCCTCAAAAAATCAATAAAAAAACTGTACTCTCCTTTTATTCCAAATCGTTCAAACAGATCACCACCATACTGCCTTGCCTGCATCCTCTTCCATCTGTGTCCACCATTCTGCCTTGCCTGCATCCTCTTCCATCTGTGTCCACCATCCTTTCTGCCTTGCCTGCATCCTCTTCCCTCTGTATCGAACCATTCTGCATCCGCCAACCTGGTTCCTGAAAAACAAACTTAGGTGGCTGAAAGCAATTAGTACATGTGCAATGACAAATAAAAAAAAGCCAAATTAATTTAATCCCTACTGAACCAAATGGAACTGAAATGGACTGTTCAGCTAGTCTTATCCCCAAGTATTGAGAGCAACTCGGTCTGCAGCCTGCCACTACCCTCAAAAAATCAATCAAAAAACTGTACTCTCCTTTTATTCCAAATCGTTCAAACAGATCACCACCATACTGCCTTGTCTGCATCCTCTTCCATCTGTGCCCACCATTCTGCCTTGCCTGCATCCTCTTCCATCTGTATCCACCATTCTGCCTTGCCTGCATCCTCTTCCATCTGTATCCACCATTCTGCATCCGTCAACCTGGTTCCTGAAAAACAAACTTAGGTGGCTGAAAGCAATTAGTACATGTGCAATGACAAACAAAAAAAAGCCAAATTAATTTAATCCCTACTGAACTAAATGGAACTGAAATGGACTGTTCAGCTAGTCTTATCCTCAAGTATTGAGAGCAACTCGGTCTGCAGCCTGCCACTACCCTCAAAAAATCAATAAAAAAACTGTACTCTCCTTTTATTCCAAATCGTTCAAACAGATCACCACCATACTGCCTTGCCTGCATCCTCTTACATCTGTGTCCACCATTCTGCCTTGCCTGCATCCTCTTCCATCTGTGTCCACCATCCATTCTGCCTTGTCTGCATCCTCTTCCTTTTGTATCCACCATTCTGCATCCGCCAACCTGGTTCCTGAAAAACAAACTTAGGTGGCTGAAAGCAATTAGTACATGTGCAATGACAAATAAAAAAAAATCCAAATTAACTTAATCCCTACTGAACTAAATGGAACTGAACTGGATTGTTCAGCTAGTCTTATCCCCAAGTATTGAGAGCAACTCGGTCTGCAGCCTGCCACTACCCTAAAAAAATCAATAAAAAAACTGTACTCTCCTTTTATTCCAAATCGTTCAAACAGATCACCACCATACTGCCTTGCCTGCATCCTCTTCCATCTGTGTCCACCATTCTGCCTTGCCTGCATCCTCTTCCATCTGTGTCCACCATCCTTTCTGCCTTGCCTGCATCCTCTTCCCTCTGTATCGAACCATTCTGCATCCGCCAACCTGGTTCCTGAAAAACAAACTTAGGTGGCTGAAAGCAATTAGTACATGTGCAATGACAAATAAAAAAAAGCCAAATTAATTTAATCCCTACTGAACTAAATGGAACTGAAATGGACTGTTCAGCTAGTCTTATCCCCAAGTATTGAGAGCAACTCGGTCTGCAGCCTGCCACTACCCTCAAAAAATCAATAAAAAAACTGTACTCTCCTTTTATTCCAAATCGTTCAAACAGATCACCACCATACTGCCTTGCCTGCATCCTCTTCCATCTGTGCCCACCATTCTGCCTTGCCTGCATCCTTTTCCATCTGTATCCACCATTCTGCCTTGCCTGCATCATCTTCCATCTGTATCCACCATTCTGCATCCGTCAACCTGGTTCCTGAAAAACAAACTTAGGTGGCTGAAAGCAATTAGTACATGTGCAATGACAAACAAAAAAAAGCCAAATTAATTTAATCCCTACTGAACTAAATGGAACTGAAATGGACTGTTCAGCTAGTCTTATCCTCAAGTATTGAGAGCAACTCGGTCTGCAGCCTGCCACTACCCTCAAAAAATCAATAAAAAAACTGTACTCTCCTTTTATTCCAAATCGTTCAAACAGATCACCACCATACTGCCTTGCCTGCATCCTCTTCCATCTGTGTCCACCATTCTGCCTTGCCTGCATCCTCTTCCATCTGTGTCCACCATCCATTCTGCCTTGTCTGCATCCTCTTCCTTTTGTATCCACCATTCTGCATCCGCCAACCTGGTTCCTGAAAAACAAACTTAGGTGGCTGAAAGCAATTAGTACATGTGCAATGACAAATAAAAAAAAATCCAAATTAACTTAATCCCTACTGAACTAAATGTAACTGAACTGGATTGTTCAGCTAGTCTTATCCCCAAGTATTGAGAGCAACTCGGTCTGCAGCCTGCCACTACCCTCAAAAAATCAATAAAAAAACTGTACTCTCCTTTTATTCCAAATCGTTCAAACAGATCACCACCATACTGCCTTGCCTGCATCCTCTTCCATCTGTGTCCACCATTCTGCCTTGCCTGCATCCTCTTCCATCTGTGTCCACCATCCTTTCTGCCTTGCCTGCATCCTCTTCCCTCTGTATCGAACCATTCTGCATCCGCCAACCTGGTTCCTGAAAAACAAACTTAGGTGGCTGAAAGCAATTAGTACATGTGCAATGACAAATAAAAAAAAGCCAAATTAATTTAATCCCTACTGAACTAAATGGAACTGAAATGGACTGTTCAGCTAGTCTTATCCCCAAGTATTGAGAGCAACTCGGTCTGCAGCCTGCCACTACCCTCAAAAAATCAATCAAAAAACTGTACTCTCCTTTTATTCCAAATCGTTCAAACAGATCACCACCATACTGCCTTGCCTGCATCCTCTTCCATCTGTGTCCACCATTCTGCCTTGCCTGCATCCTCTTCCATCTGTATCCACCATTCTGCCTTGCCTGCATCCTCTTCCATCTGTATCCACCATTCTGCATCCGTCAACCTGGTTCCTGAAAAACAAACTTAGGTGGCTGAAAGCAATTAGTACATGTGCAATGACAAACAAAAAAAAAGCCAAATTAATTTAATCCCTACTGAACTAAATGGAACTGAAATGGACTGTTCAGCTAGTCTTATCCTCAAGTATTGAGAGCAACTCGGTCTGCAGCCTGCCACTACCCTCAAAAAATCAATAAAAAAACTGTACTCTCCTTTTATTCCAAATCGTTCAAACAGATCACCACCATACTGCCTTGCCTGCATCCTCTTCCATCTGTGTCCACCATTCTGCCTTGCCTGCATCCTCTTCCATCTGTGTCCACCATCCTTTCTGCCTTGCCTGCATCCTCTTCCCTCTGTATCGAACCATTCTGCATCCGCCAACCTGGTTCCTGAAAAACAAACTTAGGTGGCTGAAAGCAATTAGTACATGTGCAATGACAAATAAAAAAAAGCCAAATTAATTTAATCCCTACTGAACTAAATGGAACTGAAATGGACTGTTCAGCTAGTCTTATCCCCAAGTATTGAGAGCAACTCGGTCTGCAGCCTGCCACTACCCTCAAAAAATCAATCAAAAAACTGTACTCTCCTTTTATTCCAAATCGTTCAAACAGATCACCACCATACTGCCTTGCCTGCATCCTCTTCCATCTGTGCCCACCATTCTGCCTTGCCTGCATCCTCTTCCATCTGTATCCACCATTCTGCCTTGCCTGCATCCTCTTCCATCTGTATCCACCATTCTGCATCCGCAAACCTGGTTCCTGAAAAACAAACTTAGGTGGCTGAAAGCAATTAGTACATGTGCAATGACAAACAAAAAAAAGCCAAATTAATTTAATCCCTACTGAACTAAATGGAACTGAAATGGACTGTTCAGCTAGTCTTATCCCCAAGTATTGAGAGCAACTCGGTCTGCAGCCTGCCACTACCCTCAAAAAATCAATAAAAAAACTGTACTCTCCTTTTATTCCAAATCGTTCAAACAGATCACCACCATACTGCCTTGCCTGCATCCTCTTCCATCTGTGTCCACCATTCTGCCTTGCCTGCATCCTCTTCCATCTGTGTCCACCATCCATTCTGCCTTGTCTGCATCCTCTTCCTTTTGTATCCACCATTCTGCATCCGCCAACCTGGTTCCTGAAAAACAAACTTAGGTGGCTGAAAGCAATTAGTACATGTGCAATGACAAATAAAAAAAAATCCAAATTAACTTAATCCCTACTGAACTAAATGGAACTGAACTGGATTGTTCAGCTAGTCTTATCCCCAAGTATTGAGAGCAACTCGGTCTGCAGCCTGCCACTACCCTCAAAAAATCAATAAAAAAACTGTACTCTCCTTTTATTCCAAATCGTTCAAACAGATCACCACCATACTGCCTTGCCTGCATCCTCTTCCATCTGTGTCCACCATTCTGCCTTGCCTGCATCCTCTTCCATCTGTGTCCACCATCCTTTCTGCCTTGCCTGCATCCTCTTCCCTCTGTATCGAACCATTCTGCATCCGCCAACCTGGTTCCTGAAAAACAAACTTAGGTGGCTGAAAGCAATTAGTACATGTGCAATGACAAATAAAAAAAAGCCAAATTAATTTAATCCCTACTGAACCAAATGGAACTGAAATGGATTGTTCAGCTAGTCTTATCCCCAAGTATTGAGAGCAACTCGGTCTGCAGCCTGCCACTACCCTCAAAAAATCAATCAAAAAACTGTACTCTCCTTTTATTCCAAATCGTTCAAACAGATCACCACCATACTGCCTTGTCTGCATCCTCTTCCATCTGTGCCCACCATTCTGCCTTGCCTGCATCCTCTTCCATCTGTATCCACCATTCTGCCTTGTCTGCATCCTCTTCCATCTGTATCCACCATTCTGCATCCGTCAACCTGGTTCCTGAAAAACAAACTTAGGTGGCTGAAAGCAATTAGTACATGTGCAATGACAAACAAAAAAAAGCCAAATTAATTTAATCCCTACTGAACTAAATGGAACTGAAATGGACTGTTCAGCTAGTCTTATCCTCAAGTATTGAGAGCAACTCGGTCTGCAGCCTGCCACTATCCTCAAAAAATCAATAAAAAAACTGTACTCTCCTTTTATTCCAAATCGTTCAAACAGATAACCACCATACTGCCTTGCCTGCATCCTCTTCCATCTGTGTCCACCATTCTGCCTTGCCTGCATCCTCTTCCATCTGTGTCCACCATCCATTCTGCCTTGTCTGCATCCTCTTCCTTTTGTATCCACCATTCTGCATCCGCCAACCTGGTTCCTGAAAAACAAACTTAGGTGGCTGAAAGCAATTAGTACATGTGCAATGACAAATAAAAAAAAATCCAAATTAACTTAATCCCTACTGAACTAAATGGAACTGAACTGGATTGTTCAGCTAGTCTTATCCCCAAGTATTGAGAGCAACTCGGTCTGCAGCCTGCCACTACCCTCAAAAAATCAATAAAAAAACTGTACTCTCCTTTTATTCCAAATCGTTCAAACAGATCACCACCATACTGCCTTGCCTGCATCCTCTTCCATCTGTGTCCACCATTCTGCCTTGCCTGCATCCTCTTCCATCTGTGTCCACCATCCTTTCTGCCTTGCCTGCATCCTCTTCCCTCTGTATCGAACCATTCTGCATCCGCCAACCTGGTTCCTGAAAAACAAACTTAGGTGGCTGAAAGCAATTAGTACATGTGCAATGACAAATAAAAAAAAGCCAAATTAATTTAATCCCTACTGAACTAAATGGAACTGAAATGGACTGTTCAGCTAGTCTTATCCCCAAGTATTGAGAGCAACTCGGTCTGCAGCCTGCCACTACCCTCAAAAAATCAATCAAAAAACTGTACTCTCCTTTTATTCCAAATCATTCAAACAGATCACCACCATACTGCCTTGCCTGCATCCTCTTCCATCTGTGCCCACCATTCTGCCTTGCCTGCATCCTCTTCCATCTGTATCCACCATTCTGCCTTGCCTGCATCCTCCTCCATCTGTATCCACCATTCTGCATCCGCCAACCTGGTTCCTGAAAAACAAACTTAGGTGGCTGAAAGCAATTAGTACATGTGCAATGACAAACAAAAAAAAGCCAAATTAATTTAATCCCTACTGAACTAAATGGAACTGAAATGGACTGTTCAGCTAGTCTTATCCCCAAGTATTGAGAGCAACTCGGTCTGCAGCCTGCCACTACCCTCAAAAAATCAATAAAAAAACTGTACTCTCCTTTTATTCCAAATCGTTCAAACAGATCACCACCATACTGCCTTGCCTGCACCCTCTTCCATCTGTGTCCACCATTCTGCCTTGCCTGCATCCTCTTCCATCTGTGTCCACCATCCATTCTGCCTTGTCTGCATCCTCTTCCTTTTGTATCCACCATTCTGCATCCGCCAACCTGGTTCCTGAAAAACAAACTTAGGTGGCTGAAAGCAATTAGTACATGTGCAATGACAAATAAAAAAAAATCCAAATTAACTTAATCCCTACTGAACTAAATGGAACTGAACTGGATTGTTCAGCTAGTCTTATCCCCAAGTATTGAGAGCAACTCGGTCTGCAGCCTGCCACTACCCTCAAAAAATCAATCAAAAAACTGTACTCTCCTTTTATTCCAAATCGTTCAAACAGATCACCACCATACTGCCTTGTCTGCATCCTCTTCCATCTGTGTCCACCATTCTGCCTTGCCTGCATCCTCTTCCATCTGTGTCCACCATCCTTTCTGCCTTGCCTGCATCCTCTTCCCTCTGTATCGAACCATTCTGCATCCGCCAACCTGGTTCCTGAAAAACAAACTTAGGTGGCTGAAAGCAATTAGTACATGTGCAATGACAAATAAAAAAAAGCCAAATTAATTTAATCCCTACTGAACTAAATGGAACTGAAATGGACTGTTCAGCTAGTCTTATCCCCAAGTATTGAGAGCAACTCGGTCTGCAGCCTGCCACTACCCTCAAAAAATCAATCAAAAAACTGTACTCTCCTTTTATTCCAAATCGTTCAAACAGATCACCACCATACTGCCTTGCCTGCATCCTCTTCCATCTGTGTCCACCATTCTGCCTTGCCTGCATCCTCTTCCATCTGTATCCACCATTCTGCCTTGCCTGCATCCTCTTCCATCCGTATCCACCATTCTGCATCCGTCAACCTGGTTCCTGAAAAACAAACTTAGGTGGCTGAAAGCAATTAGTACATGTGCAATGACAAACAAAAAAAAGCCAAATTAATTTAATCCCTACTGAACTAAATGGAACTGAAATGGACTGTTCAGCTAGTCTTATCCTCAAGTATTGAGAGCAACTCGGTCTGCAGCCTGCCACTACCCTCAAAAAATCAATAAAAAAACTGTACTCTCCTTTTATTCCAAATCGTTCAAACAGATCACCACCATACTGCCTTGCCTGCATCCTCTTCCATCTGTGTCCACCATTCTGCCTTGCCTGCATCCTCTTCCATCTGTATCCACCATTCTGCCTTGCCTGCATCCTCTTCCATCTGTATCCACCATTCTGCATCCGTCAACCTGGTTCCTGAAAAACAAACTTAGGTGGCTGAAAGCAATTAGTACATGTGCAATGACAAACAAAAAAAAAGCCAAATTAATTTAATCCCTACTGAACTAAATGGAACTGAAATGGACTGTTCAGCTAGTCTTATCCTCAAGTATTGAGAGCAACTCGGTCTGCAGCCTGCCACTACCCTCAAAAAATCAATAAAAAAACTGTACTCTCCTTTTATTCCAAATCGTTCAAACAGATCACCACCATACTGCCTTGCCTGCATCCTCTTCCATCTGTGTCCACCATTCTGCCTTGCCTGCATCCTCTTCCATCTGTGTCCACCATCCTTTCTGCCTTGCCTGCATCCTCTTCCCTCTGTATCGAACCATTCTGCATCCGCCAACCTGGTTCCTGAAAAACAAACTTAGGTGGCTGAAAGCAATTAGTACATGTGCAATGACAAATAAAAAAAAGCCAAATTAATTTAATCCCTACTGAACTAAATGGAACTGAAATGGACTGTTCAGCTAGTCTTATCCCCAAGTATTGAGAGCAACTCGGTCTGCAGCCTGCCACTACCCTCAAAAAATCAATCAAAAAACTGTACTCTCCTTTTATTCCAAATCGTTCAAACAGATCACCACCATACTGCCTTGCCTGCATCCTCTTCCATCTGTGCCCACCATTCTGCCTTGCCTGCATCCTCTTCCATCTGTATCCACCATTCTGCCTTGCCTGCATCCTCTTCCATCTGTATCCACCATTCTGCATCCGCAAACCTGGTTCCTGAAAAACAAACTTAGGTGGCTGAAAGCAATTAGTACATGTGCAATGACAAACAAAAAAAAGCCAAATTAATTTAATCCCTACTGAACTAAATGGAACTGAAATGGACTGTTCAGCTAGTCTTATCCCCAAGTATTGAGAGCAACTCGGTCTGCAGCCTGCCACTACCCTCAAAAAATCAATAAAAAAACTGTACTCTCCTTTTATTCCAAATCGTTCAAACAGATCACCACCATACTGCCTTGCCTGCATCCTCTTCCATCTGTGTCCACCATTCTGCCTTGCCTGCATCCTCTTCCATCTGTGTCCACCATCCATTCTGCCTTGTCTGCATCCTCTTCCTTTTGTATCCACCATTCTGCATCCGCCAACCTGGTTCCTGAAAAACAAACTTAGGTGGCTGAAAGCAATTAGTACATGTGCAATGACAAATAAAAAAAAATCCAAATTAACTTAATCCCTACTGAACTAAATGGAACTGAACTGGATTGTTCAGCTAGTCTTATCCCCAAGTATTGAGAGCAACTCGGTCTGCAGCCTGCCACTACCCTCAAAAAATCAATAAAAAAACTGTACTCTCCTTTTATTCCAAATCGTTCAAACAGATCACCACCATACTGCCTTGCCTGCATCCTCTTCCATCTGTGTCCACCATTCTGCCTTGCCTGCATCCTCTTCCATCTGTGTCCACCATCCTTTCTGCCTTGCCTGCATCCTCTTCCCTCTGTATCGAACCATTCTGCATCCGCCAACCTGGTTCCTGAAAAACAAACTTAGGTGGCTGAAAGCAATTAGTACATGTGCAATGACAAATAAAAAAAAGCCAAATTAATTTAATCCCTACTGAACCAAATGGAACTGAAATGGATTGTTCAGCTAGTCTTATCCCCAAGTATTGAGAGCAACTCGGTCTGCAGCCTGCCACTACCCTCAAAAAATCAATCAAAAAACTGTACTCTCCTTTTATTCCAAATCGTTCAAACAGATCACCACCATACTGCCTTGTCTGCATCCTCTTCCATCTGTGCCCACCATTCTGCCTTGCCTGCATCCTCTTCCATCTGTATCCACCATTCTGCCTTGTCTGCATCCTCTTCCATCTGTATCCACCATTCTGCATCCGTCAACCTGGTTCCTGAAAAACAAACTTAGGTGGCTGAAAGCAATTAGTACATGTGCAATGACAAACAAAAAAAAGCCAAATTAATTTAATCCCTACTGAACTAAATGGAACTGAAATGGACTGTTCAGCTAGTCTTATCCTCAAGTATTGAGAGCAACTCGGTCTGCAGCCTGCCACTATCCTCAAAAAATCAATAAAAAAACTGTACTCTCCTTTTATTCCAAATCGTTCAAACAGATAACCACCATACTGCCTTGCCTGCATCCTCTTCCATCTGTGTCCACCATTCTGCCTTGCCTGCATCCTCTTCCATCTGTGTCCACCATCCATTCTGCCTTGTCTGCATCCTCTTCCTTTTGTATCCACCATTCTGCATCCGCCAACCTGGTTCCTGAAAAACAAACTTAGGTGGCTGAAAGCAATTAGTACATGTGCAATGACAAATAAAAAAAAATCCAAATTAACTTAATCCCTACTGAACTAAATGGAACTGAACTGGATTGTTCAGCTAGTCTTATCCCCAAGTATTGAGAGCAACTCGGTCTGCAGCCTGCCACTACCCTCAAAAAATCAATAAAAAAACTGTACTCTCCTTTTATTCCAAATCGTTCAAACAGATCACCACCATACTGCCTTGCCTGCATCCTCTTCCATCTGTGTCCACCATTCTGCCTTGCCTGCATCCTCTTCCATCTGTGTCCACCATCCTTTCTGCCTTGCCTGCATCCTCTTCCCTCTGTATCGAACCATTCTGCATCCGCCAACCTGGTTCCTGAAAAACAAACTTAGGTGGCTGAAAGCAATTAGTACATGTGCAATGACAAATAAAAAAAAGCCAAATTAATTTAATCCCTACTGAACTAAATGGAACTGAAATGGACTGTTCAGCTAGTCTTATCCCCAAGTATTGAGAGCAACTCGGTCTGCAGCCTGCCACTACCCTCAAAAAATCAATCAAAAAACTGTACTCTCCTTTTATTCCAAATCATTCAAACAGATCACCACCATACTGCCTTGCCTGCATCCTCTTCCATCTGTGCCCACCATTCTGCCTTGCCTGCATCCTCTTCCATCTGTATCCACCATTCTGCCTTGCCTGCATCCTCCTCCATCTGTATCCACCATTCTGCATCCGCCAACCTGGTTCCTGAAAAACAAACTTAGGTGGCTGAAAGCAATTAGTACATGTGCAATGACAAACAAAAAAAAGCCAAATTAATTTAATCCCTACTGAACTAAATGGAACTGAAATGGACTGTTCAGCTAGTCTTATCCCCAAGTATTGAGAGCAACTCGGTCTGCAGCCTGCCACTACCCTCAAAAAATCAATAAAAAAACTGTACTCTCCTTTTATTCCAAATCGTTCAAACAGATCACCACCATACTGCCTTGCCTGCACCCTCTTCCATCTGTGTCCACCATTCTGCCTTGCCTGCATCCTCTTCCATCTGTGTCCACCATCCATTCTGCCTTGTCTGCATCCTCTTCCTTTTGTATCCACCATTCTGCATCCGCCAACCTGGTTCCTGAAAAACAAACTTAGGTGGCTGAAAGCAATTAGTACATGTGCAATGACAAATAAAAAAAAATCCAAATTAACTTAATCCCTACTGAACTAAATGGAACTGAACTGGATTGTTCAGCTAGTCTTATCCCCAAGTATTGAGAGCAACTCGGTCTGCAGCCTGCCACTACCCTCAAAAAATCAATCAAAAAACTGTACTCTCCTTTTATTCCAAATCGTTCAAACAGATCACCACCATACTGCCTTGTCTGCATCCTCTTCCATCTGTGTCCACCATTCTGCCTTGCCTGCATCCTCTTCCATCTGTGTCCACCATCCTTTCTGCCTTGCCTGCATCCTCTTCCCTCTGTATCGAACCATTCTGCATCCGCCAACCTGGTTCCTGAAAAACAAACTTAGGTGGCTGAAAGCAATTAGTACATGTGCAATGACAAATAAAAAAAAGCCAAATTAATTTAATCCCTACTGAACTAAATGGAACTGAAATGGACTGTTCAGCTAGTCTTATCCCCAAGTATTGAGAGCAACTCGGTCTGCAGCCTGCCACTACCCTCAAAAAATCAATCAAAAAACTGTACTCTCCTTTTATTCCAAATCGTTCAAACAGATCACCACCATACTGCCTTGCCTGCATCCTCTTCCATCTGTGTCCACCATTCTGCCTTGCCTGCATCCTCTTCCATCTGTATCCACCATTCTGCCTTGCCTGCATCCTCTTCCATCCGTATCCACCATTCTGCATCCGTCAACCTGGTTCCTGAAAAACAAACTTAGGTGGCTGAAAGCAATTAGTACATGTGCAATGACAAACAAAAAAAAGCCAAATTAATTTAATCCCTACTGAACTAAATGGAACTGAAATGGACTGTTCAGCTAGTCTTATCCTCAAGTATTGAGAGCAACTCGGTCTGCAGCCTGCCACTACCCTCAAAAAATCAATAAAAAAACTGTACTCTCCTTTTATTCCAAATCGTTCAAACAGATCACCACCATACTGCCTTGCCTGCATCCTCTTCCATCTGTGTCCACCATTCTGCCTTGCCTGCATCCTCTTCCATCTGTGTCCACCATCCATTCTGCCTTGTCTGCATCCTCTTCCTTTTGTATCCACCATTCTGCATCCGCCAACCTGGTTCCTGAAAAACAAACTTAGGTGGCTGAAAGCAATTAGTACATGTGCAATGACAAATAAAAAAAAATCCAAATTAACTTAATCCCTACTGAACTAAATGGAACTGAACTGGATTGTTCAGCTAGTCTTATCCCCAAGTATTGAGAGCAACTCGGTCTGCAGCCTGCCACTACCCTCAAAAAATCAATAAAAAAACTGTACTCTCCTTTTATTCCAAATCGTTCAAACAGATCACCACCATACTGCCTTGCCTGCATCCTCTTCCATCTGTGTCCACCATTCTGCCTTGCCTGCATCCTCTTCCATCTGTGTCCACCATCCTTTCTGCCTTGCCTGCATCCTCTTCCCTCTGTATCGAACCATTCTGCATCCGCCAACCTGGTTCCTGAAAAACAAACTTAGGTGGCTGAAAGCAATTAGTACATGTGCAATGACAAATAAAAAAAAGCCAAATTAATTTAATCCCTACTGAACTAAATGGAACTGAAATGGACTGTTCAGCTAGTCTTATCCCCAAGTATTGAGAGCAACTCGGTCTGCAGCCTGCCACTACCCTCAAAAAATCAATCAAAAAACTGTACTCTCCTTTTATTCCAAATCATTCAAACAGATCACCACCATACTGCCTTGCCTGCATCCTCTTCCATCTGTGCCCACCATTCTGCCTTGCCTGCATCCTCTTCCATCTGTATCCACCATTCTGCCTTGCCTGCATCCTCCTCCATCTGTATCCACCATTCTGCATCCGCCAACCTGGTTCCTGAAAAACAAACTTAGGTGGCTGAAAGCAATTAGTACATGTGCAATGACAAACAAAAAAAAGCCAAATTAATTTAATCCCTACTGAACTAAATGGAACTGAAATGGACTGTTCAGCTAGTCTTATCCCCAAGTATTGAGAGCAACTCGGTCTGCAGCCTGCCACTACCCTCAAAAAATCAATAAAAAAACTGTACTCTCCTTTTATTCCAAATCGTTCAAACAGATCACCACCATACTGCCTTGCCTGCACCCTCTTCCATCTGTGTCCACCATTCTGCCTTGCCTGCATCCTCTTCCATCTGTGTCCACCATCCATTCTGCCTTGTCTGCATCCTCTTCCTTTTGTATCCACCATTCTGCATCCGCCAACCTGGTTCCTGAAAAACAAACTTAGGTGGCTGAAAGCAATTAGTACATGTGCAATGACAAATAAAAAAAAATCCAAATTAACTTAATCCCTACTGAACTAAATGGAACTGAACTGGATTGTTCAGCTAGTCTTATCCCCAAGTATTGAGAGCAACTCGGTCTGCAGCCTGCCACTACCCTCAAAAAATCAATAAAAAAACTGTACTCTCCTTTTATTCCAAATCGTTCAAACAGATCACCACCATACTGCCTTGCCTGCATCCTCTTCCATCTGTGTCCACCATTCTGCCTTGCCTGCATCCTCTTCCATCTGTGTCCACCATCCTTTCTGCCTTGCCTGCATCCTCTTCCCTCTGTATCGAACCATTCTGCATCCGCCAACCTGGTTCCTGAAAAACAAACTTAGGTGGCTGAAAGCAATTAGTACATGTGCAATGACAAATAAAAAAAAGCCAAATTAATTTAATCCCTACTGAACCAAATGGAACTGAAATGGATTGTTCAGCTAGTCTTATCCCCAAGTATTGAGAGCAACTCGGTCTGCAGCCTGCCACTACCCTCAAAAAATCAATCAAAAAACTGTACTCTCCTTTTATTCCAAATCGTTCAAACAGATCACCACCATACTGCCTTGTCTGCATCCTCTTCCATCTGTGCCCACCATTCTGCCTTGCCTGCATCCTCTTCCATCTGTATCCACCATTCTGCCTTGCCTGCATCCTCTTCCATCTGTATCCACCATTCTGCATCCGTCAACCTGGTTCCTGAAAAACAAACTTAGGTGGCTGAAAGCAATTAGTACATGTGCAATGACAAACAAAAAAAAGCCAAATTAATTTAATCCCTACTGAACTAAATGGAACTGAAATGGACTGTTCAGCTAGTCTTATCCTCAAGTATTGAGAGCAACTCGGTCTGCAGCCTGCCACTATCCTCAAAAAATCAATAAAAAAACTGTACTCTCCTTTTATTCCAAATCGTTCAAACAGATCACCACCATACTGCCTTGCCTGCATCCTCTTCCATCTGTGTCCACCATTCTGCCTTGCCTGCATCCTCTTCCATCTGTGTCCACCATCCATTCTGCCTTGTCTGCATCCTCTTCCTTTTGTATCCACCATTCTGCATCCGCCAACCTGGTTCCTGAAAAACAAACTTAGGTGGCTGAAAGCAATTAGTACATGTGCAATGACAAATAAAAAAAAATCCAAATTAACTTAATCCCTACTGAACTAAATGGAACTGAACTGGATTGTTCAGCTAGTCTTATCCCCAAGTATTGAGAGCAACTCGGTCTGCAGCCTGCCACTACCCTCAAAAAATCAATAAAAAAACTGTACTCTCCTTTTATTCCAAATCGTTCAAACAGATCACCACCATACTGCCTTGCCTGCATCCTCTTCCATCTGTGTCCACCATTCTGCCTTGCCTGCATCCTCTTCCATCTGTGTCCACCATCCTTTCTGCCTTGCCTGCATCCTCTTCCCTCTGTATCGAACCATTCTGCATCCGCCAACCTGGTTCCTGAAAAACAAACTTAGGTGGCTGAAAGCAATTAGTACATGTGCAATGACAAATAAAAAAAGCCAAATTAATTTAATCCCTACTGAACTAAATGGAACTGAAATGGACTGTTCAGCTAGTCTTATCCCCAAGTATTGAGAGCAACTCGGTCTGCAGCCTGCCACTACCCTCAAAAAATCAATCAAAAAACTGTACTCTCCTTTTATTCCAAATCATTCAAACAGATCACCACCATACTGCCTTGCCTGCATCCTCTTCCATCTGTGCCCACCATTCTGCCTTGCCTGCATCCTCTTCCATCTGTATCCACCATTCTGCCTTGCCTGCATCCTCCTCCATCTGTATCCACCATTCTGCATCCGCCAACCTGGTTCCTGAAAAACAAACTTAGGTGGCTGAAAGCAATTAGTACATGTGCAATGACAAACAAAAAAAAGCCAAATTAATTTAATCCCTACTGAACTAAATGGAACTGAAATGGACTGTTCAGCTAGTCTTATCCCCAAGTATTGAGAGCAACTCGGTCTGCAGCCTGCCACTACCCTAAAAAAATCAATAAAAAAAACTGTACTCTCCTTTTATTCCAAATCGTTCAAACAGATCACCACCATACTGCCTTGCCTGCACCCTCTTCCATCTGTGTCCACCATTCTGCCTTGCCTGCATCCTCTTCCATCTGTGTCCACCATCCATTCTGCCTTGTCTGCATCCTCTTCCTTTTGTATCCACCATTCTGCATCCGCCAACCTGGTTCCTGAAAAACAAACTTAGGTGGCTGAAAGCAATTAGTACATGTGCAATGACAAATAAAAAAAAATCCAAATTAACTTAATCCCTACTGAACTAAATGGAACTGAACTGGATTGTTCAGTTAGTCTTATCCCCAAGTATTGAGAGCAACTCGGTCTGCAGCCTGCCACTACCCTCAAAAAATCAATAAAAAAACTGTACTCTCCTTTTATTCCAAATCGTTCAAACAGATCACCACCATACTGCCTTGCCTGCATCCTCTTCCATCTGTGTCCACCATTCTGCCTTGCCTGCATCCTCTTCCATCTGTGTCTACCATCCTTTCTGCCTTGCCTGCATCCTCTTCCCTCTGTATCGAACCATTCTGCATCCGCCAACCTGGTTCCTGAAAAACAAACTTAGGTGGCTGAAAGCAATTAGTACATGTGCAATGACAAATAAAAAAAAGCCAAATTAATTTAATCCCTACTGAACTAAATGGAACTGAAATGGACTGTTCAGCTAGTCTTATCCCCAAGTATTGAGAGCAACTCGGTCTGCAGCCTGCCACTACCCTCAAAAAATCAATCAAAAAACTGTACTCTCCTTTTATTCCAAATCGTTCAAACAGATCACCACCATACTGCCTTGCCTGCATCCTCTTCCATCTGTGTCCACCATTCTGCCTTGCCTGCATCCTCTTCCATCTGTATCCACCATTCTGCCTTGCCTGCATCCTCTTCCATCTGTATCCACCATTCTGCATCCGTCAACCTGGTTCCTGAAAAACAAACTTAGGTGGCTGAAAGCAATTAGTACATGTGCAATGACAAACAAAAAAAAGCCAAATTAATTTAATCCCTACTGAACTAAATGGAACTGAAATGGACTGTTCAGCTAGTCTTATCCTCAAGTATTGAGAGCAACTCGGTCTGCAGCCTGCCACTACCCTCAAAAAATCAATAAAAAAACTGTACTCTCCTTTTATTCCAAATCGTTCAAACAGATCACCACCATACTGCCTTGCCTGCATCCTCTTCCATCTGTGTCCACCATTCTGCCTTGCCTGCATCCTCTTCCATCTGTGTCCACCATCCATTCTGCCTTGTCTGCATCCTCTTCCTTTTGTATCCACCATTCTGCATCCGCCAACCTGGTTCCTGAAAAACAAACTTAGGTGGCTGAAAGCAATTAGTACATGTGCAATGACAAATAAAAAAAAATCCAAATTAACTTAATCCCTACTGAACTAAATGGAACTGAACTGGATTGTTCAGCTAGTCTTATCCCCAAGTATTGAGAGCAACTCGGTCTGCAGCCTGCCACTACCCTCAAAAAATCAATAAAAAAACTGTACTCTCCTTTTATTCCAAATCGTTCAAACAGATCACCACCATACTGCCTTGCCTGCATCCTCTTCCATCTGTGTCCACCATTCTGCCTTGCCTGCATCCTCTTCCATCTGTGTCCACCATCCTTTCTGCCTTGCCTGCATCCTCTTCCCTCTGTATCGAACCATTCTGCATCCGCCAACCTGGTTCCTGAAAAACAAACTTAGGTGGCTGAAAGCAATTAGTACATGTGCAATGACAAATAAAAAAAAGCCAAATTAATTTAATCCCTACTGAACTAAATGGAACTGAAATGGACTGTTCAGCTAGTCTTATCCCCAAGTATTGAGAGCAACTCGGTCTGCAGCCTGCCACTACCCTCAAAAAATCAATCAAAAAACTGTACTCTCCTTTTATTCCAAATCATTCAAACAGATCACCACCATACTGCCTTGCCTGCATCCTCTTCCATCTGTGCCCACCATTCTGCCTTGCCTGCATCCTCTTCCATCTGTATCCACCATTCTGCCTTGCCTGCATCCTCCTCCATCTGTATCCACCATTCTGCATCCGTCAACCTGGTTCCTGAAAAACAAACTTAGGTGGCTGAAAGCAATTAGTACATGTGCAATGACAAACAAAAAAAAGCCAAATTAATTTAATCCCTACTGAACTAAATGGAACTGAAATGGACTGTTCAGCTAGTCTTATCCTCAAGTATTGAGAGCAACTCGGTCTGCAGCCTGCCACTACCCTCAAAAAATCAATAAAAAAACTGTACTCTCCTTTTATTCCAAATCGTTCAAACAGATCACCACCATACTGCCTTGCCTGCATCCTCTTCCATCTGTGTCCACCATTCTGCCTTGCCTGCATCCTCTTCCATCTGTGTCCACCATCCATTCTGCCTTGTCTGCATCCTCTTCCTTTTGTATCCACCATTCTGCATCCGCCAACCTGGTTCCTGAAAAACAAACTTAGGTGGCTGAAAGCAATTAGTACATGTGCAATGACAAATAAAAAAAAATCCAAATTAACTTAATCCCTACTGAACTAAATGGAACTGAACTGGATTGTTCAGCTAGTCTTATCCCCAAGTATTGAGAGCAACTCGGTCTGCAGCCTGCCACTACCCTCAAAAAATCAATAAAAAAACTGTACTCTCCTTTTATTCCAAATCGTTCAAACAGATCACCACCATACTGCCTTGCCTGCATCCTCTTCCATCTGTGTCCACCATTCTGCCTTGCCTGCATCCTCTTCCATCTGTGTCCACCATCCTTTCTGCCTTGCCTGCATCCTCTTCCCTCTGTATCGAACCATTCTGCATCCGCCAACCTGGTTCCTGAAAAACAAACTTAGGTGGCTGAAAGCAATTAGTACATGTGCAATGACAAATAAAAAAAAGCCAAATTAATTTAATCCCTACTGAACTAAATGGAACTGAAATGGACTGTTCAGCTAGTCTTATCCCCAAGTATTGAGAGCAACTCGGTCTGCAGCCTGCCACTACCCTCAAAAAATCAATCAAAAAACTGTACTCTCCTTTTATTCCAAATCATTCAAACAGATCACCACCATACTGCCTTGCCTGCATCCTCTTCCATCTGTGCCCACCATTCTGCCTTGCCTGCATCCTCTTCCATCTGTATCCACCATTCTGCCTTGCCTGCATCCTCCTCCATCTGTATCCACCATTCTGCATCCGCCAACCTGGTTCCTGAAAAACAAACTTAGGTGGCTGAAAGCAATTAGTACATGTGCAATGACAAACAAAAAAAAGCCAAATTAATTTAATCCCTACTGAACTAAATGGAACTGAAATGGACTGTTCAGCTAGTCTTATCCCCAAGTATTGAGAGCAACTCGGTCTGCAGCCTGCCACTACCCTCAAAAAATCAATAAAAAAACTGTACTCTCCTTTTATTCCAAATCGTTCAAACAGATCACCACCATACTGCCTTGCCTGCACCCTCTTCCATCTGTGTCCACCATTCTGCCTTGCCTGCATCCTCTTCCATCTGTGTCCACCATCCATTCTGCCTTGTCTGCATCCTCTTCCTTTTGTATCCACCATTCTGCATCCGCCAACCTGGTTCCTGAAAAACAAACTTAGGTGGCTGAAAGCAATTAGTACATGTGCAATGACAAATAAAAAAAAATCCAAATTAACTTAATCCCTACTGAACTAAATGGAACTGAACTGGATTGTTCAGCTAGTCTTATCCCCAAGTATTGAGAGCAACTCGGTCTGCAGCCTGCCACTACCCTCAAAAAATCAATAAAAAAACTGTACTCTCCTTTTATTCCAAATCGTTCAAACAGATCACCACCATACTGCCTTGCCTGCATCCTCTTCCATCTGTGTCCACCATTCTGCCTTGCCCGCATCCTCTTCCATCTGTGTCCACAATCCTTTCTGCCTTGCCTGCATCCTCTTCCCTCTGTATCGAACCATTCTGCATCCGCCAACCTGGTTCCTGAAAAACAAACTTAGGTGGCTGAAAGCAATTAGTACATGTGCAATGACAAATAAAAAAAAGCCAAATTAATTTAATCCCTACTGAACCAAATGGAACTGAAATGGACTGTTCAGCTAGTCTTATCCCCAAGTATTGAGAGCAACTCGGTCTGCAGCCTGCCACTACCCTCAAAAAATCAATCAAAAAACTGTACTCTCCTTTTATTCCAAATCGTTCAAACAGATCACCACCATACTGCCTTGTCTGCATCCTCTTCCATCTGTGCCCACCATTCTGCCTTGCCTGCATCCTCTTCCATCTGTATCCACCATTCTGCCTTGCCTGCATCCTCTTCCATCTGTATCCACCATTCTGCATCCGCAAACCTGGTTCCTGAAAAACAAACTTAGGTGGCTGAAAGCAATTAGTACATGTGCAATGACAAACAAAAAAAAGCCAAATTAATTTAATCCCTACTGAACTAAATGGAACTGAAATGGACTGTTCAGCTAGTCTTATCCCCAAGTATTGAGAGCAACTCGGTCTGCAGCCTGCCACTACCCTCAAAAAATCAATCAAAAAACTGTACTCTCCTTTTATTCCAAATCGTTCAAACAGATCACCACCATACTGCCTTGCCTGCATCCTCTTCCATCTGTGTCCACCATTCTGCCTTGCCTGCATCCTCTTCCATCTGTGTCCACCATCCATTCTGCCTTGTCTGCATCCTCTTCCTTTTGTATCCACCATTCTGCATCCGCCAACCTGGTTCCTGAAAAACAAACTTAGGTGGCTGAAAGCAATTAGTACATGTGCAATGACAAATAAAAAAAAATCCAAATTAACTTAATCCCTACTGAACTAAATGGAACTGAACTGGATTGTTCAGCTAGTCTTATCCCCAAGTATTGAGAGCAACTCGGTCTGCAGCCTGCCACTACCCTCAAAAAATCAATAAAAAAACTGTACTCTCCTTTTATTCCAAATCGTTCAAACAGATCACCACCATACTGCCTTGCCTGCATCCTCTTCCATCTGTGTCCACCATTCTGCCTTGCCTGCATCCTCTTCCATCTGTGTCCACCATCCTTTCTGCCTTGCCTGCATCCTCTTCCCTCTGTATCGAACCATTCTGCATCCGCCAACCTGGTTCCTGAAAAACAAACTTAGGTGGCTGAAAGCAATTAGTACATGTGCAATGACAAATAAAAAAAAGCCAAATTAATTTAATCCCTACTGAACCAAATGGAACTGAAATGGACTGTTCAGCTAGTCTTATCCCCAAGTATTGAGAGCAACTCGGTCTGCAGCCTGCCACTACCCTCAAAAAATCAATCAAAAAACTGTACTCTCCTTTTATTCCAAATCGTTCAAACAGATCACCACCATACTGCCTTGTCTGCATCCTCTTCCATCTGTGCCCACCATTCTGCCTTGCCTGCATCCTCTTCCATCTGTATCCACCATTCTGCCTTGCCTGCATCCTCTTCCATCTGTATCCACCATTCTGCATCCGTCAACCTGGTTCCTGAAAAACAAACTTAGGTGGCTGAAAGCAATTAGTACATGTGCAATGACAAACAAAAAAAAGCCAAATTAATTTAATCCCTACTGAACTAAATGGAACTGAAATGGACTGTTCAGCTAGTCTTATCCTCAAGTATTGAGAGCAACTCGGTCTGCAGCCTGCCACTACCCTCAAAAAATCAATAAAAAAACTGTACTCTCCTTTTATTCCAAATCGTTCAAACAGATCACCACCATACTGCCTTGCCTGCATCCTCTTCCATCTGTGTCCACCATTCTGCCTTGCCTGCATCCTCTTCCATCTGTGTCCACCATCCATTCTGCCTTGTCTGCATCCTCTTCCTTTTGTATCCACCATTCTGCATCCGCCAACCTGGTTCCTGAAAAACAAACTTAGGTGGCTGAAAGCAATTAGTACATGTGCAATGACAAATAAAAAAAAATCCAAATTAACTTAATCCCTACTGAACTAAATGGAACTGAACTGGATTGTTCAGCTAGTCTTATCCCCAAGTATTGAGAGCAACTCGGTCTGCAGCCTGCCACTACCCTCAAAAAATCAATAAAAAAACTGTACTCTCCTTTTATTCCAAATCGTTCAAACAGATCACCACCATACTGCCTTGCCTGCATCCTCTTCCATCTGTGTCCACCATTCTGCCTTGCCTGCATCCTCTTCCATCTGTGTCCACCATCCTTTCTGCCTTGCCTGCATCCTCTTCCCTCTGTATCGAACCATTCTGCATCCGCCAACCTGGTTCCTGAAAAACAAACTTAGGTGGCTGAAAGCAATTAGTACATGTGCAATGACAAATAAAAAAAAGCCAAATTAATTTAATCCCTACTGAACTAAATGGAACTGAAATGGACTGTTCAGCTAGTCTTATCCCCAAGTATTGAGAGCAACTCGGTCTGCAGCCTGCCACTACCCTCAAAAAATCAATCAAAAAACTGTACTCTCCTTTTATTCCAAATCATTCAAACAGATCACCACCATACTGCCTTGCCTGCATCCTCTTCCATCTGTGCCCACCATTCTGCCTTGCCTGCATCCTCTTCCATCTGTATCCACCATTCTGCCTTGCCTGCATCCTCCTCCATCTGTATCCACCATTCTGCATCCGCCAACCTGGTTCCTGAAAAACAAACTTAGGTGGCTGAAAGCAATTAGTACATGTGCAATGACAAACAAAAAAAAGCCAAATTAATTTAATCCCTACTGAACTAAATGGAACTGAAATGGACTGTTCAGCTAGTCTTATCCCCAAGTATTGAGAGCAACTCGGTCTGCAGCCTGCCACTACCCTCAAAAAATCAATAAAAAAACTGTACTCTCCTTTTATTCCAAATCGTTCAAACAGATCACCACCATACTGCCTTGCCTGCACCCTCTTCCATCTGTGTCCACCATTCTGCCTTGCCTGCATCCTCTTCCATCTGTGTCCACCATCCATTCTGCCTTGTCTGCATCCTCTTCCTTTTGTATCCACCATTCTGCATCCGCCAACCTGGTTCCTGAAAAACAAACTTAGGTGGCTGAAAGCAATTAGTACATGTGCAATGACAAATAAAAAAAAATCCAAATTAACTTAATCCCTACTGAACTAAATGGAACTGAACTGGATTGTTCAGCTAGTCTTATCCCCAAGTATTGAGAGCAACTCGGTCTGCAGCCTGCCACTACCCTCAAAAAATCAATAAAAAAACTGTACTCTCCTTTTATTCCAAATCGTTCAAACAGATCACCACCATACTGCCTTGCCTGCATCCTCTTCCATCTGTGTCCACCATTCTGCCTTGCCTGCATCCTCTTCCATCTGTGTCCACCATCCTTTCTGCCTTGCCTGCATCCTCTTCCCTCTGTATCGAACCATTCTGCATCCGCCAACCTGGTTCCTGAAAAACAAACTTAGGTGGCTGAAAGCAATTAGTACATGTGCAATGACAAATAAAAAAAAGCCAAATTAATTTAATCCCTACTGAACTAAATGGAACTGAAATGGACTGTTCAGCTAGTCTTATCCCCAAGTATTGAGAGCAACTCGGTCTGCAGCCTGCCACTACCCTCAAAAAATCAATCAAAAAACTGTACTCTCCTTTTATTCCAAATCGTTCAAACAGATCACCACCATACTGCCTTGCCTGCATCCTCTTCCATCTGTGCCCACCATTCTGCCTTGCCTGCATCCTCTTCCATCTGTATCCACCATTCTGCCTTGCCTGCATCCTCTTCCATCTGTATCCACCATTCTGCATCCGTCAACCTGGTTCCTGAAAAACAAACTTAGGTGGCTGAAAGCAATTAGTACATGTGCAATGACAAACAAAAAAAAGCCAAATTAATTTAATCCCTACTGAACTAAATGGAACTGAAATGGACTGTTCAGCTAGTCTTATCCTCAAGTATTGAGAGCAACTCGGTCTGCAGCCTGCCACTACCCTCAAAAAATCAATAAAAAAACTGTACTCTCCTTTTATTCCAAATCGTTCAAACAGATCACCACCATACTGCCTTGCCTGCATCCTCTTCCATCTGTGTCCACCATTCTGCCTTGCCTGCATCCTCTTCCATCTGTGTCCACCATCCATTCTGCCTTGTCTGCATCCTCTTCCTTTTGTATCCACCATTCTGCATCCGCCAACCTGGTTCCTGAAAAACAAACTTAGGTGGCTGAAAGCAATTAGTACATGTGCAATGACAAATAAAAAAAAATCCAAATTAACTTAATCCCTACTGAACTAAATGGAACTGAACTGGATTGTTCAGCTAGTCTTATCCCCAAGTATTGAGAGCAACTCGGTCTGCAGCCTGCCACTACCCTCAAAAAATCAATAAAAAAACTGTACTCTCCTTTTATTCCAAATCGTTCAAACAGATCACCACCATACTGCCTTGCCTGCATCCTCTTCCATCTGTGTCCACCATTCTGCCTTGCCTGCATCCTCTTCCATCTGTGTCCACCATCCTTTCTGCCTTGCCTGCATCCTCTTCCCTCTGTATCGAACCATTCTGCATCCGCCAACCTGGTTCCTGAAAAACAAACTTAGGTGGCTGAAAGCAATTAGTACATGTGCAATGACAAATAAAAAAAAGCCAAATTAATTTAATCCCTACTGAACTAAATGGAACTGAAATGGACTGTTCAGCTAGTCTTATCCCCAAGTATTGAGAGCAACTCGGTCTGCAGCCTGCCACTACCCTCAAAAAATCAATCAAAAAACTGTACTCTCCTTTTATTCCAAATCATTCAAACAGATCACCACCATACTGCCTTGCCTGCATCCTCTTCCATCTGTGCCCACCATTCTGCCTTGCCTGCATCCTCTTCCATCTGTATCCACCATTCTGCCTTGCCTGCATCCTCCTCCATCTGTATCCACCATTCTGCATCCGCCAACCTGGTTCCTGAAAAACAAACTTAGGTGGCTGAAAGCAATTAGTACATGTGCAATGACAAACAAAAAAAAGCCAAATTAATTTAATCCCTACTGAACTAAATGGAACTGAAATGGACTGTTCAGCTAGTCTTATCCCCAAGTATTGAGAGCAACTCGGTCTGCAGCCTGCCACTACCCTCAAAAAATCAATAAAAAAACTGTACTCTCCTTTTATTCCAAATCGTTCAAACAGATCACCACCATACTGCCTTGCCTGCACCCTCTTCCATCTGTGTCCACCATTCTGCCTTGCCTGCATCCTCTTCCATCTGTGTCCACCATCCATTCTGCCTTGTCTGCATCCTCTTCCTTTTGTATCCACCATTCTGCATCCGCCAACCTGGTTCCTGAAAAACAAACTTAGGTGGCTGAAAGCAATTAGTACATGTGCAATGACAAATAAAAAAAAATCCAAATTAACTTAATCCCTACTGAACTAAATGGAACTGAACTGGATTGTTCAGCTAGTCTTATCCCCAAGTATTGAGAGCAACTCGGTCTGCAGCCTGCCACTACCCTCAAAAAATCAATAAAAAAACTGTACTCTCCTTTTATTCCAAATCGTTCAAACAGATCACCACCATACTGCCTTGCCTGCATCCTCTTCCATCTGTGTCCACCATTCTGCCTTGCCTGCATCCTCTTCCATCTGTGTCCACCATCCTTTCTGCCTTGCCTGCATCCTCTTCCCTCTGTATCGAACCATTCTGCATCCGCCAACCTGGTTCCTGAAAAACAAACTTAGGTGGCTGAAAGCAATTAGTACATGTGCAATGACAAATAAAAAAAAGCCAAATTAATTTAATCCCTACTGAACTAAATGGAACTGAAATGGACTGTTCAGCTAGTCTTATCCCCAAGTATTGAGAGCAACTCGGTCTGCAGCCTGCCACTACCCTCAAAAAATCAATCAAAAAACTGTACTCTCCTTTTATTCCAAATCGTTCAAACAGATCACCACCATACTGCCTTGCCTGCATCCTCTTCCATCTGTGTCCACCATTCTGCCTTGCCTGCATCCTCTTCCATCTGTATCCACCATTCTGCCTTGCCTGCATCCTCTTCCATCTGTATCCACCATTCTGCATCCGTCAACCTGGTTCCTGAAAAACAAACTTAGGTGGCTGAAAGCAATTAGTACATGTGCAATGACAAACAAAAAAAAGCCAAATTAATTTAATCCCTACTGAACTAAATGGAACTGAAATGGACTGTTCAGCTAGTCTTATCCTCAAGTATTGAGAGCAACTCGGTCTGCAGCCTGCCACTACCCTCAAAAAATCAATAAAAAAACTGTACTCTCCTTTTATTCCAAATCGTTCAAACAGATCACCACCATACTGCCTTGCCTGCATCCTCTTCCATCTGTGTCCACCATTCTGCCTTGCCTGCATCCTCTTCCATCTGTGTCCACCATCCATTCTGCCTTGTCTGCATCCTCTTCCTTTTGTATCCACCATTCTGCATCCGCCAACCTGGTTCCTGAAAAACAAACTTAGGTGGCTGAAAGCAATTAGTACATGTGCAATGACAAATAAAAAAAAATCCAAATTAACTTAATCCCTACTGAACTAAATGGAACTGAACTGGATTGTTCAGCTTGTCTTATCCCCAAGTATTGAGAGCAACTCGGTCTGCAGCCTGCCACTACCCTCAAAAAATCAATAAAAAAACTGTACTCTCCTTTTATTCCAAATCGTTCAAACAGATCACCACCATACTGCCTTGCCTGCATCCTCTTCCATCTGTGTCCACCATTCTGCCTTGCCTGCATCCTCTTCCATCTGTGTCCACCATCCTTTCTGCCTTGCCTGCATCCTCTTCCCTCTGTATCGAACCATTCTGCATCCGCCAACCTGGTTCCTGAAAAACAAACTTAGGTGGCTGAAAGCAATTAGTACATGTGCAATGACAAATAAAAAAAAGCCAAATTAATTTAATCCCTACTGAACTAAATGGAACTGAAATGGACTGTTCAGCTAGTCTTATCCCCAAGTATTGAGAGCAACTCGGTCTGCAGCCTGCCACTACCCTCAAAAAATCAATCAAAAAACTGTACTCTCCTTTTATTCCAAATCATTCAAACAGATCACCACCATACTGCCTTGCCTGCATCCTCTTCCATCTGTGCCCACCATTCTGCCTTGCCTGCATCCTCTTCCATCTGTATCCACCATTCTGCCTTGCCTGCATCCTCCTCCATCTGTATCCACCATTCTGCATCCGCCAACCTGGTTCCTGAAAAACAAACTTAGGTGGCTGAAAGCAATTAGTACATGTGCAATGACAAACAAAAAAAAACCAAATTAATTTAATCCCTACTGAACTAAATGGAACTGAAATGGACTGTTCAGCTAGTCTTATCCCCAAGTATTGAGAGCAACTCGGTCTGCAGCCTGCCACTACCCTCAAAAAATCAATAAAAAAACTGTACTCTCCTTTTATTCCAAATCGTTCAAACAGATCACCACCATACTGCCTTGCCTGCACCCTCTTCCATCTGTGTCCACCATTCTGCCTTGCCTGCATCCTCTTCCATCTGTGTCCACCATCCATTCTGCCTTGTCTGCATCCTCTTCCTTTTGTATCCACCATTCTGCATCCGCCAACCTGGTTCCTGAAAAACAAACTTAGGTGGCTGAAAGCAATTAGTACATGTGCAATGACAAATAAAAAAAAATCCAAATTAACTTAATCCCTACTGAACTAAATGGAACTGAACTGGATTGTTCAGCTAGTCTTATCCCCAAGTATTGAGAGCAACTCGGTCTGCAGCCTGCCACTACCCTCAAAAAATCAATAAAAAAACTGTACTCTCCTTTTATTCCAAATCGTTCAAACAGATCACCACCATACTGCCTTGCCTGCATCCTCTTCCATCTGTGTCCACCATTCTGCCTTGCCTGCATCCTCTTCCATCTGTATCCACCATTCTGCCTTGCCTGCATCCTCTTCCATCTGTATCCACCATTCTGCATCCGTCAACCTGGTTCCTGAAAAACAAACTTAGGTGGCTGAAAGCAATTAGTACATGTGCAATGACAAACAAAAAAAAGCCAAATTAATTTAATCCCTACTGAACTAAATGGAACTGAAATGGACTGTTCAGCTAGTCTTATCCTCAAGTATTGAGAGCAACTCGGTCTGCAGCCTGCCACTACCCTCAAAAAATCAATAAAAAAACTGTACTCTCCTTTTATTCCAAATCGTTCAAACAGATCACCACCATACTGCCTTGCCTGCATCCTCTTCCATCTGTGTCCACCATTCTGCCTTGCCTGCATCCTCTTCCATCTGTGTCCACCATCCATTCTGCCTTGTCTGCATCCTCTTCCTTTTGTATCCACCATTCTGCATCCGCCAACCTGGTTCCTGAAAAACAAACTTAGGTGGCTGAAAGCAATTAGTACATGTGCAATGACAAATAAAAAAAAATCCAAATTAACTTAATCCCTACTGAACTAAATGGAACTGAACTGGATTGTTCAGCTAGTCTTATCCCCAAGTATTGAGAGCAACTCGGTCTGCAGCCTGCCACTACCCTCAAAAAATCAATAAAAAAACTGTACTCTCCTTTTATTCCAAATCGTTCAAACAGATCACCACCATACTGCCTTGCCTGCATCCTCTTCCATCTGTGTCCACCATTCTGCCTTGCCTGCATCCTCTTCCATCTGTGTCCACCATCCTTTCTGCCTTGCCTGCATCCTCTTCCCTCTGTATCGAACCATTCTGCATCCGCCAACCTGGTTCCTGAAAAACAAACTTAGGTGGCTGAAAGCAATTAGTACATGTGCAATGACAAATAAAAAAAAGCCAAATTAATTTAATCCCTACTGAACTAAATGGAACTGAAATGGACTGTTCAGCTAGTCTTATCCCCAAGTATTGAGAGCAACTCGGTCTGCAGCCTGCCACTACCCTCAAAAAATCAATCAAAAAACTGTACTCTCCTTTTATTCCAAATCATTCAAACAGATCACCACCATACTGCCTTGCCTGCATCCTCTTCCATCTGTGCCCACCATTCTGCCTTGCCTGCATCCTCTTCCATCTGTATCCACCATTCTGCCTTGCCTGCATCCTCCTCCATCTGTATCCACCATTCTGCATCCGCCAACCTGGTTCCTGAAAAACAAACTTAGGTGGCTGAAAGCAATTAGTACATGTGCAATGACAAACAAAAAAAAGCCAAATTAATTTAATCCCTACTGAACTAAATGGAACTGAAATGGACTGTTCAGCTAGTCTTATCCCCAAGTATTGAGAGCAACTCGGTCTGCAGCCTGCCACTACCCTCAAAAAATCAATAAAAAAACTGTACTCTCCTTTTATTCCAAATCGTTCAAACAGATCACCACCATACTGCCTTGCCTGCACCCTCTTCCATCTGTGTCCACCATTCTGCCTTGCCTGCATCCTCTTCCATCTGTGTCCACCATCCATTCTGCCTTGTCTGCATCCTCTTCCTTTTGTATCCACCATTCTGCATCCGCCAACCTGGTTCCTAAAAAACAAACTTAGGTGGCTGAAAGCAATTAGTACATGTGCAATGACAAATAATAAAAAATCCAAATTAACTTAATCCCTACTGAACTAAATGGAACTGAACTGGATTGTTCAGCTAGTCTTATCCCCAAGTATTGAGAGCAACTCGGTCTGCAGCCTGCCACTACCCTCAAAAAATCAATAAAAAAACTGTACTCTCCTTTTATTCCAAATCGTTCAAACAGATCACCACCATACTGCCTTGCCTGCATCCTCTTCCATCTGTGTCCACCATTCTGCCTTGCCTGCATCCTCTTCCATCTGTGTCTACCATCCTTTCTGCCTTGCCTGCATCCTCTTCCCTCTGTATCGAACCATTCTGCATCCGCCAACCTGGTTCCTGAAAAACAAACTTAGGTGGCTGAAAGCAATTAGTACATGTGCAATGACAAATAAAAAAAAGCCAAATTAATTTAATCCCTACTGAACTAAATGGAACTGAAATGGACTGTTCAGCTAGTCTTATCCCCAAGTATTGAGAGCAACTCGGTCTGCAGCCTGCCACTACCCTCAAAAAATCAATCAAAAAACTGTACTCTCCTTTTATTCCAAATCGTTCAAACAGATCACCACCATACTGCCTTGCCTGCATCCTCTTCCATCTGTGTCCACCATTCTGCCTTGCCTGCATCCTCTTCCATCTGTATCCACCATTCTGCCTTGCCTGCATCCTCTTCCATCTGTATCCACCATTCTGCATCCGTCAACCTGGTTCCTGAAAAACAAACTTAGGTGGCTGAAAGCAATTAGTACATGTGCAATGACAAACAAAAAAAAGCCAAATTAATTTAATCCCTACTGAACTAAATGGAACTGAAATGGACTGTTCAGCTAGTCTTATCCTCAAGTATTGAGAGCAACTCGGTCTGCAGCCTGCCACTACCCTCAAAAAATCAATAAAAAAACTGTACTCTCCTTTTATTCCAAATCGTTCAAACAGATCACCACCATACTGCCTTGCCTGCATCCTCTTCCATCTGTGTCCACCATTCTGCCTTGCCTGCATCCTCTTCCATCTGTGTCCACCATCCATTCTGCCTTGTCTGCATCCTCTTCCTTTTGTATCCACCATTCTGCATCCGCCAACCTGGTTCCTGAAAAACAAACTTAGGTGGCTGAAAGCAATTAGTACATGTGCAATGACAAATAAAAAAAAATCCAAATTAACTTAATCCCTACTGAACTAAATGGAACTGAACTGGATTGTTCAGCTAGTCTTATCCCCAAGTATTGAGAGCAACTCGGTCTGCAGCCTGCCACTACCCTCAAAAAATCAATAAAAAAACTGTACTCTCCTTTTATTCCAAATCGTTCAAACAGATCACCACCATACTGCCTTGCCTGCATCCTCTTCCATCTGTGTCCACCATTCTGCCTTGCCTGCATCCTCTTCCATCTGTGTCCACCATCCTTTCTGCCTTGCCTGCATCCTCTTCCCTCTGTATCGAACCATTCTGCATCCGCCAACCTGGTTCCTGAAAAACAAACTTAGGTGGCTGAAAGCAATTAGTACATGTGCAATGACAAATAAAAAAAAGCCAAATTAATTTAATCCCTACTGAACTAAATGGAACTGAAATGGACTGTTCAGCTAGTCTTATCCCCAAGTATTGAGAGCAACTCGGTCTGCAGCCTGCCACTACCCTCAAAAAATCAATCAAAAAACTGTACTCTCCTTTTATTCCAAATCATTCAAACAGATCACCACCATACTGCCTTGCCTGCATCCTCTTCCATCTGTGCCCACCATTCTGCCTTGCCTGCATCCTCTTCCATCTGTATCCACCATTCTGCCTTGCCTGCATCCTCCTCCATCTGTATCCACCATTCTGCATCCGCCAACCTGGTTCCTGAAAAACAAACTTAGGTGGCTGAAAGCAATTAGTACATGTGCAATGACAAACAAAAAAAAGCCAAATTAATTTAATCCCTACTGAACTAAATGGAACTGAAATGGACTGTTCAGCTAGTCTTATCCCCAAGTATTGAGAGCAACTCGGTCTGCAGCCTGCCACTACCCTCAAAAAATCAATAAAAAAACTGTACTCTCCTTTTATTCCAAATCGTTCAAACAGATCACCACCATACTGCCTTGCCTGCACCCTCTTCCATCTGTGTCCACCATTCTGCCTTGCCTGCATCCTCTTCCATCTGTGTCCACCATCCATTCTGCCTTGTCTGCATCCTCTTCCTTTTGTATCCACCATTCTGCATCCGCCAACCTGGTTCCTGAAAAACAAACTTAGGTGGCTGAAAGCAATTAGTACATGTGCAATGACAAATAAAAAAAAATCCAAATTAACTTAATCCCTACTGAACTAAATGGAACTGAGCTGGATTGTTCAGCTAGTCTTATCCCCAAGTATTGAGAGCAACTCGGTCTGCAGCCTGCCACTACCCTCAAAAAATCAATAAAAAAACTGTACTCTCCTTTTATTCCAAATCGTTCAAACAGATCACCACCATACTGCCTTGCCTGCATCCTCTTCCATCTGTGTCCACCATTCTGCCTTGCCTGCATCCTCTTCCATCTGTGTCTACCATCCTTTCTGCCTTGCCTGCATCCTCTTCCCTCTGTATCGAACCATTCTGCATCCGCCAACCTGGTTCCTGAAAAACAAACTTAGGTGGCTGAAAGCAATTAGTACATGTGCAATGACAAATAAAAAAAAGCCAAATTAATTTAATCCCTACTGAACTAAATGGAACTGAAATGGACTGTTCAGCTAGTCTTATCCCCAAGTATTGAGAGCAACTCGGTCTGCAGCCTGCCACTACCCTCAAAAAATCAATCAAAAAACTGTACTCTCCTTTTATTCCAAATCGTTCAAACAGATCACCACCATACTGCCTTGCCTGCATCCTCTTCCATCTGTGTCCACCATTCTGCCTTGCCTGCATCCTCTTCCATCTGTATCCACCATTCTGCCTTGCCTGCATCCTCCTCCATCTGTATCCACCATTCTGCATCCGCCAACCTGGTTCCTGAAAAACAAACTTAGGTGGCTGAAAGCAATTAGTACATGTGCAATGACAAACAAAAAAAAGCCAAATTAATTTAATCCCTACTGAACTAAATGGAACTGAAATGGACTGTTCAGCTAGTCTTATCCCCAAGTATTGAGAGCAACTCGGTCTGCAGCCTGCCACTACCCTCAAAAAATCAATAAAAAAACTGTACTCTCCTTTTATTCCAAATCGTTCAAACAGATCACCACCATACTGCCTTGCCTGCACCCTCTTCCATCTGTGTCCACCATTCTGCCTTGCCTGCATCCTCTTCCATCTGTGTCCACCATCCATTCTGCCTTGTCTGCATCCTCTTCCTTTTGTATCCACCATTCTGCATCCGCCAACCTGGTTCCTGAAAAACAAACTTAGGTGGCTGAAAGCAATTAGTACATGTGCAATGACAAATAAAAAAAAATCCAAATTAACTTAATCCCTACTGAACTAAATGGAACTGAACTGGATTGTTCAGCTAGTCTTATCCCCAAGTATTGAGAGCAACTCGGTCTGCAGCCTGCCACTACCCTCAAAAAATCAATAAAAAAACTGTACTCTCCTTTTATTCCAAATCGTTCAAACAGATCACCACCATACTGCCTTGCCTGCATCCTCTTCCATCTGTGTCCACCATTCTGCCTTGCCTGCATCCTCTTCCATCTGTGTCCACCATCCTTTCTGCCTTGCCTGCATCCTCTTCCCTCTGTATCGAACCATTCTGCATCCGCCAACCTGGTTCCTGAAAAACAAACTTAGGTGGCTGAAAGCAATTAGTACATGTGCAATGACAAATAAAAAAAAGCCAAATTAATTTAATCCCTACTGAACTAAATGGAACTGAAATGGACTGTTCAGCTAGTCTTATCCCCAAGTATTGAGAGCAACTCGGTCTGCAGCCTGCCACTACCCTCAAAAAATCAATCAAAAAACTGTACTCTCCTTTTATTCCAAATCGTTCAAACAGATCACCACCATACTGCCTTGCCTGCATCCTCTTCCATCTGTGTCCACCATTCTGCCTTGCCTGCATCCTCTTCCATCTGTATCCACCATTCTGCCTTGCCTGCATCCTCTTCCATCTGTATCCACCATTCTGCATCCGTCAACCTGGTTCCTGAAAAACAAACTCAGGTGGCTGAAAGCAATTAGTACATGTGCAATGACAAACAAAAAAAAGCCAAATTAATTTAATCCCTACTGAACTAAATGGAACTGAAATGGACTGTTCAGCTAGTCTTATCCTCAAGTATTGAGAGCAACTCGGTCTGCAGCCTGCCACTACCCTCAAAAAATCAATAAAAAAACTGTACTCTCCTTTTATTCCAAATCGTTCAAACAGATCACCACCATACTGCCTTGCCTGCATCCTCTTCCATCTGTGTCCACCATTCTGCCTTGCCTGCATCCTCTTCCATTTGTGTCCACCATCCATTCTGCCTTGTCTGCATCCTCTTCCTTTTGTATCCACCATTCTGCATCCGCCAACCTGGTTCCTGAAAAACAAACTTAGGTGGCTGAAAGCAATTAGTACATGTGCAATGACAAATAAAAAAAAATCCAAATTAACTTAATCCCTACTGAACTAAATGGAACTGAACTGGATTGTTCAGCTAGTCTTATCCCCAAGTATTGAGAGCAACTCGGTCTGCAGCCTGCCACTACCCTCAAAAAATCAATAAAAAAACTGTACTCTCCTTTTATTCCAAATCGTTCAAACAGATCACCACCATACTGCCTTGCCTGCATCCTCTTCCATCTGTGTCCACCATTCTGCCTTGCCTGCATCCTCTTCCATCTGTGTCCACCATCCTTTCTGCCTTGCCTGCATCCTCTTCCCTCTGTATCGAACCATTCTGCATCCGCCAACCTGGTTCCTGAAAAACAAACTTAGGTGGCTGAAAGCAATTAGTACATGTGCAATGACAAATAAAAAAAAGCCAAATTAATTTAATCCCTACTGAACTAAATGGAACTGAAATGGACTGTTCAGCTAGTCTTATCCCCAAGTATTGAGAGCAACTCGGTCTGCAGCCTGCCACTACCCTCAAAAAATCAATCAAAAAACTGTACTCTCCTTTTATTCCAAATCATTCAAACAGATCACCACCATACTGCCTTGCCTGCATCCTCATCCATCTGTGCCCACCATTCTGCCTTGCCTGCATCCTCTTCCATCTGTATCCACCATTCTGCCTTGCCTGCATCCTCCTCCATCTGTATCCACCATTCTGCATCCGCCAACCTGGTTCCTGAAAAACAAACTTAGGTGGCTGAAAGCAATTAGTACATGTGCAATGACAAACAAAAAAAAGCCAAATTAATTTAATCCCTACTGAACTAAATGGAACTGAAATGGACTGTTCAGCTAGTCTTATCCCCAAGTATTGAGAGCAACTCGGTCTGCAGCCTGCCACTACCCTCAAAAAATCAATAAAAAAACTGTACTCTCCTTTTATTCCAAATCGTTCAAACAGATCACCACCATACTGCCTTGCCTGCACCCTCTTCCATCTGTGTCCACCATTCTGCCTTGCCTGCATCCTCTTCCATCTGTGTCCACCATCCATTCTGCCTTGTCTGCATCCTCTTCCTTTTGTATCCACCATTCTGCATCCGCCAACCTGGTTCCTGAAAAACAAACTTAGGTGGCTGAAAGCAATTAGTACATGTGCAATGACAAATAAAAAAAAATCCAAATTAACTTAATCCCTACTGAACTAAATGGAACTGAACTGGATTGTTCAGCTAGTCTTATCCCCAAGTATTGAGAGCAACTCGGTCTGCAGCCTGCCACTACCCGCAAAAAATCAATAAAAAAACTGTACTCTCCTTTTATTCCAAATCGTTCAAACAGATCACCACCATACTGCCTTGCCTGCATCCTCTTCCATCTGTGTCCACCATTCTGCCTTGCCTGCATCCTCTTCCATCTGTGTCTACCATCCTTTCTGCCTTGCCTGCATCCTCTTCCCTCTGTATCGAACCATTCTGCATCCGCCAACCTGGTTCCTGAAAAACAAACTTAGGTGGCTGAAAGCAATTAGTACATGTGCAATGACAAATAAAAAAAAGCCAAATTAATTTAATCCCTACTGAACTAAATGGAACTGAAATGGACTGTTCAGCTAGTCTTATCCCCAAGTATTGAGAGCAACTCGGTCTGCAGCCTGCCACTACCCTCAAAAAATCAGTCAAAAAACTGTACTCTCCTTTTATTCCAAATCGTTCAAACAGATCACCACCATACTGCCTTGCCTGCATCCTCTTCCATCTGTGTCCACCATTCTGCCTTGCCTGCATCCTCTTCCATCTGTATCCACCATTCTGCCTTGCCTGCATCCTCTTCCATCTGTATCCACCATTCTGCATCCGTCAACCTGGTTCCTGAAAAACAAACTTAGGTGGCTGAAAGCAATTAGTACATGTGCAATGACAAACAAAAAAAAAGCCAAATTAATTTAATCCCTACTGAACTAAATGGAACTGAAATGGACTGTTCAGCTAGTCTTATCCTCAAGTATTGAGAGCAACTCGGTCTGCAGCCTGCCACTACCCTCAAAAAATCAATAAAAAAACTGTACTCTCCTTTTATTCCAAATCGTTCAAACAGATCACCACCATACTGCCTTGCCTGCATCCTCTTCCATCTGTGTCCACCATTCTGCCTTGCCTGCATCCTCTTCCATCTGTGTCCACCATCCTTTCTGCCTTGCCTGCATCCTCTTCCCTCTGTATCGAACCATTCTGCATCCGCCAACCTGGTTCCTGAAAAACAAACTTAGGTGGCTGAAAGCAATTAGTACATGTGCAATGACAAATAAAAAAAAGCCAAATTAATTTAATCCCTACTGAACCAAATGGAACTGAAATGGACTGTTCAGCTAGTCTTATCCCCAAGTATTGAGAGCAACTCGGTCTGCAGCCTGCCACTACCCTCAAAAAATCAATCAAAAAACTGTACTCTCCTTTTATTCCAAATCGTTCAAACAGATCACCACCATACTGCCTTGTCTGCATCCTCTTCCATCTGTGCCCACCATTCTGCCTTGCCTGCATCCTTTTCCATCTGTATCCACCATTCTGCCTTGCCTGCATCCTCTTCCATCTGTATCCACCATTCTGCATCCGTCAACCTGGTTCCTGAAAAACAAACTTAGGTGGCTGAAAGCAATTAGTACATGTGCAATGACAAACAAAAAAAAGCCAAATTAATTTAATCCCTACTGAACTAAATGGAACTGAAATGGACTGTTCAGCTAGTCTTATCCTCAAGTATTGAGAGCAACTCGGTCTGCAGCCTGCCACTACCCTCAAAAAATCAATAAAAAAAACTGTACTCTCCTTTTATTCCAAATCGTTCAAACAGATCACCACCATACTGCCTTGCCTGCATCCTCTTCCATCTGTGTCCACCATTCTGCCTTGCCTGCATCCTCTTCCATCTGTGTCCACCATCCATTCTGCCTTGTCTGCATCCTCTTCCTTTTGTATCCACCATTCTGCATCCGCCAACCTGGTTCCTGAAAAACAAACTTAGGTGGCTGAAAGCAATTAGTACATGTGCAATGACAAATAAAAAAAAATCCAAATTAACTTAATCCCTACTGAACTAAATGTAACTGAACTGGATTGTTCAGCTAGTCTTATCCCCAAGTATTGAGAGCAACTCGGTCTGCAGCCTGCCACTACCCTCAAAAAATCAATAAAAAAACTGTACTCTCCTTTTATTCCAAATCGTTCAAACAGATCACCACCATACTGCCTTGCCTGCATCCTCTTCCATCTGTGTCCACCATTCTGCCTTGCCTGCATCCTCTTCCATCTGTGTCCACCATCCTTTCTGCCTTGCCTGCATCCTCTTCCCTCTGTATCGAACCATTCTGCATCCGCCAACCTGGTTCCTGAAAAACAAACTTAGGTGGCTGAAAGCAATTAGTACATGTGCAATGACAAATAAAAAAAAGCCAAATTAATTTAATCCCTACTGAACTAAATGGAACTGAAATGGACTGTTCAGCTAGTCTTATCCCCAAGTATTGAGAGCAACTCGGTCTGCAGCCTGCCACTACCCTCAAAAAATCAATCAAAAAACTGTACTCTCCTTTTATTCCAAATCGTTCAAACAGATCACCACCATACTGCCTTGCCTGCATCCTCTTCCATCTGTGTCCACCATTCTGCCTTGCCTGCATCCTCTTCCATCTGTATCCACCATTCTGCCTTGCCTGCATCCTCTTCCATCTGTATCCACCATTCTGCATCCGTCAACCTGGTTCCTGAAAAACAAACTTAGGTGGCTGAAAGCAATTAGTACATGTGCAATGACAAACAAAAAAAAGCCAAATTAATTTAATCCCTACTGAACTAAATGGAACTGAAATGGACTGTTCAGCTAGTCTTATCCTCAAGTATTGAGAGCAACTCGGTCTGCAGCCTGCCACTACCCTCAAAAAATCAATAAAAAAACTGTACTCTCCTTTTATTCCAAATCGTTCAAACAGATCACCACCATACTGCCTTGCCTGCATCCTCTTCCATCTGTGTCCACCATTCTGCCTTGCCTGCATCCTCTTCCATCTGTGTCCACCATCCATTCTGCCTTGTCTGCATCCTCTTCCTTTTGTATCCACCATTCTGCATCCGCCAACCTGGTTCCTGAAAAACAAACTTAGGTGGCTGAAAGCAATTAGTACATGTGCAATGACAAATAAAAAAAAATCCAAATTAACTTAATCCCTACTGAACTAAATGTAACTGAACTGGATTGTTCAGCTAGTCTTATCCCCAAGTATTGAGAGCAACTCGGTCTGCAGCCTGCCACTACCCTCAAAAAATCAATAAAAAAACTGTACTCTCCTTTTATTCCAAATCGTTCAAACAGATCACCACCATACTGCCTTGCCTGCATCCTCTTCCATCTGTGTCCACCATTCTGCCTTGCCTGCATCCTCTTCCATCTGTGTCCACCATCCTTTCTGCCTTGCCTGCATCCTCTTCCCTCTGTATCGAACCATTCTGCATCCGCCAACCTGGTTCCTGAAAAACAAACTTAGGTGGCTGAAAGCAATTAGTACATGTGCAATGACAAATAAAAAAAAGCCAAATTAATTTAATCCCTACTGAACTAAATGGAACTGAAATGGACTGTTCAGCTAGTCTTATCCCCAAGTATTGAGAGCAACTCGGTCTGCAGCCTGCCACTACCCTCAAAAAATCAATCAAAAAACTGTACTCTCCTTTTATTCCAAATCGTTCAAACAGATCACCACCATACTGCCTTGCCTGCATCCTCTTCCATCTGTGTCCACCATTCTGCCTTGCCTGCATCCTCTTCCATCTGTATCCACCATTCTGCCTTGCCTGCATCCTCTTCCATCTGTATCCACCATTCTGCATCCGTCAACCTGGTTCCTGAAAAACAAACTTAGGTGGCTGAAAGCAATTAGTACATGTGCAATGACAAACAAAAAAAAGCCAAATTAATTTAATCCCTACTGAACTAAATGGAACTGAAATGGACTGTTCAGCTTGTCTTATCCTCAAGTATTGAGAGCAACTCGGTCTGCAGCCTGCCACTACCCTCAAAAAATCAATAAAAAAACTGTACTCTCCTTTTATTCCAAATCGTTCAAACAGATCACCACCATACTGCCTTGCCTGCATCCTCTTCCATCTGTGTCCACCATTCTGCCTTGCCTGCATCCTCTTCCATCTGTGTCCACCATCCATTCTGCCTTGTCTGCATCCTCTTCCTTTTGTATCCACCATTCTGCATCCGCCAACCTGGTTCCTGAAAAACAAACTTAGGTGGCTGAAAGCAATTAGTACATGTGCAATGACAAATAAAAAAAAATCCAAATTAACTTAATCCCTACTGAACTAAATGGAACTGAACTGGATTGTTCAGCTAGTCTTATCCCCAAGTATTGAGAGCAACTCGGTCTGCAGCCTGCCACTACCCTCAAAAAATCAATAAAAAAACTGTACTCTCCTTTTATTCCAAATCGTTCAAACAGATCACCACCATACTGCCTTGCCTGCATCCTCTTCCATCTGTGTCCACCATTCTGCCTTGCCTGCATCCTCTTCCATCTGTGTCCACCATCCTTTCTGCCTTGCCTGCATCCTCTTCCCTCTGTATCGAACCATTCTGCATCCGCCAACCTGGTTCCTGAAAAACAAACTTAGGTGGCTGAAAGCAATTAGTACATGTGCAATGACAAACAAAAAAAAGCCAAATTAATTTAATCCCTACAGAACTAAATGGAACTGAAATGGACTGTTCAGCTAGTCTTATCCCCAAGTATTGAGAGCAACTCGGTCTGCAGCCTGCCACTACCCTCAAAAAATCAATCAAAAAACTGTACTCTCCTTTTATTCCAAATCGTTCAAACAGATCACCACCATACTGCCTTGCCTGCACCCTCTTCCATCTGTGTCCACCATTCTGCCTTGCCTGCATCCTCTTCCATCTGTGTCCACCATCCATTCTGCCTTGTCTGCATCCTCTTCCTTTTGTATCCACCATTCTGCATCCGCCAACCTGGTTCCTGAAAAACAAACTTAGGTGGCTGAAAGCAATTAGTACATGTGCAATGACAAATAAAAAAAATCCAAATTAACTTAATCCCTACTGAACTAAATGGAACTGAACTGGATTGTTCAGCTAGTCTTATCCCCAAGTATTGAGAGCAACTCGGTCTGCAGCCTGCCACTACCCTCAAAAAATCAATAAAAAAACTGTACTCTCCTTTTATTCCAAATCGTTCAAACAGATCACCACCATACTGCCTTGCCTGCATCCTCTTCCATCTGTGTCCACCATTCTGCCTTGCCTGCATCCTCTTCCATCTGTGTCCACCATCCTTTCTGCCTTGCCTGCATCCTCTTCCCTCTGTATCGAACCATTCTGCATCCGCCAACCTGGTTCCTGAAAAACAAACTTAGGTGGCTGAAAGCAATTAGTACATGTGCAATGACAAATAAAAAAAAGCCAAATTAATTTAATCCCTACTGAACTAAATGGAACTGAAATGGACTGTTCAGCTAGTCTTATCCCCAAGTATTGAGAGCAACTCGGTCTGCAGCCTGCCACTACCCTCAAAAAATCAATAAAAAAACTGTACTCTCCTTTTATTCCAAATCGTTCAAACAGATCACCACCATACTGCCTTGCCTGCATCCTCTTCCATCTGTGTCCACCATTCTGCCTTGCCTGCATCCTCTTCCATCTGTGTCCACCATCCATTCTGCCTTGTCTGCATCCTCTTCCTTTTGTATCCACCATTCTGCATCCGCCAACCTGGTTCCTGAAAAACAAACTTAGGTGGCTGAAAGCAATTAGTACATGTGCAATGACAAATAAAAAAAAATCCAAATTAACTTAATCCCTACTGAACTAAATGGAACTGAACTGGATTGTTCAGCTAGTCTTATCCCCAAGTATTGAGAGCAACTCGGTCTGCAGCCTGCCACTACCCTCAAAAAATCAATAAAAAAACTGTACTCTCCTTTTATTCCAAATCGTTCAAACAGATCACCACCATACTGCCTTGCCTGCATCCTCTTCCATCTGTGTCCACCATTCTGCCTTGCCTGCATCCTCTTCCATCTGTGTCCACCATCCTTTCTGCCTTGCCTGCATCCTCTTCCCTCTGTATCGAACCATTCTGCATCCGCCAACCTGGTTCCTGAAAAACAAACTTAGGTGGCTGAAAGCAATTAGTACATGTGCAATGACAAATAAAAAAAAGCCAAATTAATTTAATCCCTACTGAACCAAATGGAACTGAAATGGACTGTTCAGCTAGTCTTATCCCCAAGTATTGAGAGCAACTCGGTCTGCAGCCTGCCACTACCCTCAAAAAATCAATAAAAAAACTGTACTCTCCTTTTATTCCAAATCGTTCAAACAGATCACCACCATACTGCCTTGTCTGCATCCTCTTCCATCTGTGTCCACCATTCTGCCTTGCCTGCATCCTCTTCCATCTGTGTCCACCATCCATTCTGCCTTGTCTGCATCCTCTTCCTTTTGTATCCACCATTCTGCATCCGCCAACCTGGTTCCTGAAAAACAAACTTAGGTGGCTGAAAGCAATTAGTACATGTGCAATGACAAATAAAAAAAAATCCAAATTAACTTAATCCCTACTGAACTAAATGGAACTGAACTGGATTGTTCAGCTAGTCTTTTCCCCAAGTATTGAGAGCAACTTGGTCTGCAGCCTGCCACTACCCTCAAAAAATCAATAAAAAAACTGTACTCTCCTTTTATTCCAAATCGTTCAAACAGATCACCACCATACTGCCTTGCCTGCATCCTCTTCCATCTGTGTCCACCATTCTGCCTTGCCTGCATCCTCTTCCATCTGTGTCCACCATCCTTTCTGCCTTGCCTGCATCCTCTTCCCTCTGTATCGAACCATTCTGCATCCGCCAACCTGGTTCCTGAAAAACAAACTTAGGTGGCTGAAAGCAATTAGTACATGTGCAATGACAAATAAAAAAAAGCCAAATTAATTTAATCCCTACTGAACTAAATGGAACTGAAATGGACTGTTCAGCTAGTCTTATCCCCAAGTATTGAGAGCAACTCGGTCTGCAGCCTGCCACTACCCTCAAAAAATCAATCAAAAAACTGTACTCTCCTTTTATTCCAAATCGTTCAAACAGATCACCACCATACTGCCTTGCCTGCATCCTCTTCCATCTGTGCCCACCATTCTGCCTTGCCTGCATCCTCTTCCATCTGTATCCACCATTCTGCCTTGCCTGCATCCTCTTCCATCTGTATCCACCATTCTGCATCCGCCAACCTGGTTCCTGAAAAACAAACTTAGGTGGCTGAAAGCAATTAGTACATGTGCAATGACAAACAAAAAAAAGCCAAATTAATTTAATCCCTACTGAACTAAATGGAACTGAAATGGACTGTTCAGCTAGTCTTATCCCCAAGTATTGAGAGCAACTCGGTCTGCAGCCTGCCACTACCCTCAAAAAATCAATAAAAAAACTGTACTCTCCTTTTATTCCAAATCGTTCAAACAGATCACCACCATACTGCCTTGCCTGCATCCTCTTCCATCTGTGTCCACCATTCTGCCTTGCCTGCATCCTCTTCCATCTGTGTCCACCATCCATTCTGCCTTGTCTGCATCCTCTTCCTTTTGTATCCACCATTCTGCATCCGCCAACCTGGTTCCTGAAAAACAAACTTAGGTGGCTGAAAGCAATTAGTACATGTGCAATGACAAATAAAAAAAAATCCAAATTAACTTAATCCCTACTGAACTAAATGGAACTGAACTGGATTGTTCAGCTAGTCTTATCCCCAAGTATTGAGAGCAACTCGGTCTGCAGCCTGCCACTACCCTCAAAAAATCAATAAAAAAACTGTACTCTCCTTTTATTCCAAATCGTTCAAACAGATCACCACCATACTGCCTTGCCTGCATCCTCTTCCATCTGTGTCCACCATTCTGCCTTGCCTGCATCCTCTTCCATCTGTGTCCACCATCCTTTCTGCCTTGCCTGCATCCTCTTCCCTCTGTATCGAACCATTCTGCATCCGCCAACCTGGTTCCTGAAAAACAAACTTAGGTGGCTGAAAGCAATTAGTACATGTGCAATGACAAATAAAAAAAAGCTAAATTAATTTAATCCCTACTGAACTAAATGGAACTGAAATGGACTGTTCAGCTAGTCTTATCCCCAAGTATTGAGAGCAACTCGGTCTGCAGCCTGCCACTACCCTCAAAAAATCAATCAAAAAACTGTACTCTCCTTTTATTTCAAATCGTTCAAACAGATCACCACCATACTGCCTTGCCTGCATCCTCTTCCATCTGTGTCCACCATTCTGCCTTGCCTGCATCCTCTTCCATCTGTATCCACCATTCTGCCTTGCCTGCATCCTCTTCCATCTGTATCCACCATTCTGCATCCGTCAACCTGGTTCCTGAAAAACAAACTTAGGTGGCTGAAAGCAATTAGTACATGTGCAATGACAAACAAAAAAAAGCCAAATTAATTTAATCCCTACTGAACTAAATGGAACTGAAATGGACTGTTCAGCTAGTCTTATCCTCAAGTATTGAGAGCAACTCGGTCTGCAGCCTGCCACTACCCTCAAAAAATCAATAAAAAAACTGTACTCTCCTTTTATTCCAAATCGTTCAAACAGATCACCACCATACTGCCTTGCCTGCATCCTCTTCCATCTGTGTCCACCATTCTGCCTTGCCTGCATCCTCTTCCATCTGTGTCCACCATCCATTCTGCCTTGTCTGCATCCTCTTCCTTTTGTATCCACCATTCTGCATCCGCCAACCTGGTTCCTGAAAAACAAACTTAGGTGGCTGAAAGCAATTAGTACATGTGCAATGACAAATAAAAAAAAATCCAAATTAACTTAATCCCTACTGAACTAAATGTAACTGAACTGGATTGTTCAGCTAGTCTTATCCCCAAGTATTGAGAGCAACTCGGTCTGCAGCCTGCCACTACCCTCAAAAAATCAATAAAAAAACTGTACTCTCCTTTTATTCCAAATCGTTCAAACAGATCACCACCATACTGCCTTGCCTGCATCCTCTTCCATCTGTGTCCACCATTCTGCCTTGCCTGCATCCTCTTCCATCTGTGTCCACCATCCTTTCTGCCTTGCCTGCATCCTCTTCCCTCTGTATCGAACCATTCTGCATCCGCCAACCTGGTTCCTGAAAAACAAACTTAGGTGGCTGAAAGCAATTAGTACATGTGCAATGACAAATAAAAAAAAGCCAAATTAATTTAATCCCTACTGAACTAAATGGAACTGAAATGGACTGTTCAGCTAGTCTTATCCCCAAGTATTGAGAGCAACTCGGTCTGCAGCCTGCCACTACCCTCAAAAAATCAATCAAAAAACTGTACTCTCCTTTTATTCCAAATCGTTCAAACAGATCACCACCATACTGCCTTGCCTGCATCCTCTTCCATCTGTGTCCACCATTCTGCCTTGCCTGCATCCTCTTCCATCTGTATCCACCATTCTGCCTTGCCTGCATCCTCTTCCATCTGTATCCACCATTCTGCATCCGTCAACCTGGTTCCTGAAAAACAAACTTAGGTGGCTGAAAGCAATTAGTACATGTGCAATGACAAACAAAAAAAAGCCAAATTAATTTAATCCCTACTGAACTAAATGGAACTGAAATGGACTGTTCAGCTAGTCTTATCCCCAAGTATTGAGAGCAACTCGGTCTGCAGCCTGCCACTACCCTCAAAAAATCAATAAAAAAACTGTACTCTCCTTTTATTCCAAATCGTTCAAACAGATCACCACCATACTGCCTTGCCTGCATCCTCTTCCATCTGTGTCCACCATTCTGCCTTGCCTGCATCCTCTTCCATCTGTGTCCACCATCCATTCTGCCTTGTCTGCATCCTCTTCCTTTTGTATCCACCATTCTGCATCCGCCAACCTGGTTCCTGAAAAACAAACTTAGGTGGCTGAAAGCAATTAGTACATGTGCAATGACAAATAAAAAAAAATCCAAATTAACTTAATCCCTACTGAACTAAATGGAACTGAACTGGATTGTTCAGCTAGTCTTATCCCCAAGTATTGAGAGCAACTCGGTCTGCAGCCTGCCACTACCCTCAAAAAATCAATAAAAAAACTGTACTCTCCTTTTATTCCAAATCGTTCAAACAGATCACCACCATACTGCCTTGCCTGCATCCTCTTCCATCTGTGTCCACCATTCTGCCTTGCCTGCATCCTCTTCCATCTGTGTCCACCATCCTTTCTGCCTTGCCTGCATCCTCTTCCCTCTGTATCGAACCATTCTGCATCCGCCAACCTGGTTCCTGAAAAACAAACTTAGGTGGCTGAAAGCAATTAGTACATGTGCAATGACAAATAAAAAAAAGCCAAATTAATTTAATCCCTACTGAACTAAATGGAACTGAAATGGACTGTTCAGCTAGTCTTATCCCCAAGTATTGAGAGCAACTCGGTCTGCAGCCTGCCACTACCCTCAAAAAATCAATCAAAAAACTGTACTCTCCTTTTATTCCAAATCGTTCAAACAGATCACCACCATACTGCCTTGCCTGCATCCTCTTCCATCTGTGCCCACCATTCTGCCTTGCCTGCATCCTCTTCCATCTGTATCCACCATTCTGCCTTGCCTGCATCCTCTTCCATCTGTATCCACCATTCTGCATCCGCCAACCTGGTTCCTGAAAAACAAACTTAGGTGGCTGAAAGCAATTAGTACATGTGCAATGACAAACAAAAAAAAGCCAAATTAATTTAATCCCTACTGAACTAAATGGAACTGAAATGGACTGTTCAGCTAGTCTTATCCCCAAGTATTGAGAGCAACTCGGTCTGCAGCCTGCCACTACCCTCAAAAAATCAATAAAAAAACTGTACTCTCCTTTTATTCCAAATCGTTCAAACAGATCACCACCATACTGCCTTGCCTGCATCCTCTTCCATCTGTGTCCACCATTCTGCCTTGCCTGCATCCTCTTCCATCTGTGTCCACCATCCATTCTGCCTTGTCTGCATCCTCTTCCTTTTGTATCCACCATTCTGCATCCGCCAACCTGGTTCCTGAAAAACAAACTTAGGTGGCTGAAAGCAATTAGTACATGTGCAATGACAAATAAAAAAAAATCCAAATTAACTTAATCCCTACTGAACTAAATGGAACTGAACTGGATTGTTCAGCTAGTCTTATCCCCAAGTATTGAGAGCAACTCGGTCTGCAGCCTGCCACTACCCTCAAAAAATCAATAAAAAACTGTACTCTCCTTTTATTCCAAATCGTTCAAACAGATCACCACCATACTGCCTTGCCTGCATCCTCTTCCATCTGTGTCCACCATTCTGCCTTGCCTGCATCCTCTTCCATCTGTGTCCACCATCCTTTCTGCCTTGCCTGCATCCTCTTCCCTCTGTATCGAAACATTCTGCATCCGCCAACCTGGTTCCTGAAAAACAAACTTAGGTGGCTGAAAGCAATTAGTACATGTGCAATGACAAATAAAAAAAAGCCAAATTAATTTAATCCCTACTGAACTAAATGGAACTGAAATGGACTGTTCAGCTAGTCTTATCCCCAAGTATTGAGAGCAACTCGGTCTGCAGCCTGCCACTACCCTCAAAAAATCAATCAAAAAACTGTACTCTCCTTTTATTCCAAATCGTTCAAACAGATCACCACCATACTGCCTTGCCTGCATCCTCTTCCATCTGTGCCCACCATTCTGACTTGCCTGCATCCTCTTCCATCTGTATCCACCATTCTGCCTTGCCTGCATCCTCTTCCATCTGTATCCACCATTCTGCATCCGCCAACCTGGTTCCTGAAAAACAAACTTAGGTGGCTGAAAGCAATTAGTACATGTGCAATGACAAACAAAAAAAAGCCAAATTAATTTAATCCCTACTGAACTAAATGGAACTGAAATGGACTGTTCAGCTAGTCTTATCCCCAAGTATTGAGAGCAACTCGGTCTGCAGCCTGCCACTACCCTCAAAAAATCAATAAAAAAACTGTACTCTCCTTTTATTCCAAATCGTTCAAACAGATCACCACCATACTGCCTTGTCTGCATCCTCTTCCATCTGTGTCCACCATTCTGTATCCGCCAACTTTGTTCCTGAAAAGCAAACTTAGGTGGCCGAAAGCAATTAGTACATATGCAATGACAAACGAACAAAAAAAAGCCAAATTAACTTAATCCCTACTGAACTAAACTGGATTGTTCAGTTAGTCTTATCCCCAAGTATTGAGAGCAACTCGGTCTGCAGCCTGCCACTACCCTCAAAAAATCAATAAAAAAAACTGTACTCTCCTTTTATTCCAAATCGTTCAAACAGATCACCACCATACTGCCTTGCCTGCATCCTCTTCCACCTGTGTCCACCATTCTGCCTTGTCTGCATCCTCTTCCATCTGTGTCCACCATCCTTTCTGCCTTGCCTGCATCCTCTTCCCTCTGTATCGAACCATTCTGCATCCGCCAACCTGGTTCCTGAAAAACAAACTTAGGTGGCTGAAAGCAATTAGTACATGTGCAATGACAAACAAAAAAGCCAAATTAACTTAATCCCTACTGAACTAAATGGAACTGAAATGGATTGTTCAGCTAGTCTTATCCCCAAGTATTGAGAGCAACTCGGTCTGCAGCCTGCCACTACCCTCAAAAAAATCAATTAAAAAAACTGTACTCTCCTTTTATTCCAAATCGTTCAAACAGATCACCACCATACTGCCTTGTCTGCATCCTCTTCCATCTGTGTCCACCATTCTGCCTTGCCTTGTCTGCATCCTCTTCCATCTGTGTCCACCATCCATTCTGCCTTGTCTGCATCCTCTTCCCTTTGTATCCACCATTCTGCATCTGCCAACCTGCTTCCTGAAAAACAAACTTAGGTGGCTGAAAGCAATTAGTACATGTGCAATGACAAACAAAAAAAAGTCAAATTAACTTAATCCCTACTGAACTAAATGGAACTGAACTGGACTGTTCAGCTAGTCTTATCCCCAAGTATTGAGAGCAACTCGGTCTGCAGCCTGCCACTACCCTCAAAAAAATCAATCAAAAAAACTGTACTCTCCTTTTATTCCAAATCGTTCAAACAGATCACCACCATACTGCCTTGACTGCATCCTCTTCCATCTGTGTCCACCATTCTGCCTTGCCCGCATCCTCTTTCATCTGTGTCCACCATTCTGCCTTGCCTGCATCCTCTTCCATATGTATCAACCATTCTGCATCCGCCAACCTGGTTCCTGAAAAACAAACTTAGGTGGCCGAAAGCAATTAGTACAATTAACTTAATCCCTACTGAACTAAATGGAACTGAACTGGACTGTTCAGTTAGTCTTATCCCCAGGTATTAAGAGCAACTCGGTCTGCAGCCTGCCACTACCCTAAAAAAATCAATAAAAAACCTGTAATCTCCTTTTATTCCAAATCATTCAAACAGATCACCACCATACTGCCTTGCCTGCATCCTCTTCCATCTGTGTCCACCATTCTGCCTTGCCTGCATCCTCTTCCATCTGTGTCAACCATTCTGCATCCGCCAATCCGGTTCCTGAAAAACAAACTTAGGTGGCCGAAAGCAATTAGTACATATGCAATGACAAACGAACAAAAAAAAGCCAAATTAACTTAATCCCTACTGAACTAAATGGAACTGAACTGTATTGTTCAGCTAGTCTTATCCCCAAGTATTGAGAGCAACTCGGTCTGCTGCCAGCCACTACCCTAAAAAAATCAATCAAAAAAACTGTACTCTCCTTTTATTCCAAATCGTTCAAACAGATCACCACCATACTGCCTTGCCTGCATCCTCTTCCATCTGTGTCCACCATTCTGCCTTGCCTTGCCTGCATCCTCTTCAATTTGTGTCCACCATTCTGCATCCGCCAACCTGGTTCCTGAAAGCAATTAGTACATTTGCAATGACAAACGAACAAAAAATTCTTCAATAAATTTAAAGCTAAATTAACTTAACTCCCCAGAAAGAGAGACAGCTAGAGAGAGAAGGGGGGGGGGGGGTAATGTGCACTGGACACAAACCAGGTCAATTCAGGACTAACACTTGTTTCAATTTTATTTCAATAGAACTAAATGAACCATAACTGGACTGTTCAGCTGGTATTTTCACCAAAATTGAGAGCCGCCCTGTCACCACCCTGAAGACAAAATCAAGCAGAAAAACTGTACTCTCCTTTTGAGCCAAATAGTCCAAACAGATCACCACCGTTTGCCTACATCCACCCATCTGTTTTCGCCATTCTGCATCCACCAATTCACGTTCTGAAAACAATTTTAAGCGGACGAGAGCAATTAGTACATGTGCAATGATGAAAACATCTGCCAAATTCACTTAATCCCCACTGAACTCGAACTAAATGCAACTGAACTGGACTGATAATCGTCACTGGCCTGAACATGGATTTCAGAAGCTTAAGTCATCGGCTAGTTCAGCTTTCGTTCCAAGTTCAGTAAAATAGGAAATTTAGAACTTTGACATGTAACACGACGGAATGACGGCCATGATTCATCTAAGCCACCCACCATCCCATATAAGTACGTTGAAAATTTCAGAAAAATTTTGATCCCCTTCAGTTTCCCATAAAGGTTTGTTCCAAGTTAACGAAAAAGAAAATTTAGAAGTGTTTAGCCTATAGTATGACGGACCGATGGGCATGAATCATCTAATCAACCCACCATGAAATGATGTTGTGTCGAAAATTGTCGCCATTCAGTTTCCCAAAAAGGTTTGTTCCGAATAATCTTGACCCCATTCAGTTTCCCATAAAGGTTTGTTCCAAATTTAGGAAAAAAGAAAATTTAGAAGAGTTTGGCCTATAGTATGACGGACCGACGGGCATGAATCATCTAATCAACCCACCATCAAATCATGTTCTTCTGTCGAAAATTTCAGAATACGTTTGACCCCATTCCGTTTCCCATAAAGGTTTGTTCCAAGTTTAATAAAATATAAAATTTAGAAGTTTGACATGTAAAAAGCGGAATGACAGGCATGATTCATCTAAGCCACCCACCATCCCATATAAGTACGTCGAAAATTTCGAAATAATTTTGACACCATTCAGTTTCCCATAAAGGTTTGTTCCAAGTTTAGGAAAAAGAAAATTTAGAAGAGAGTTTGGCCTGTAACTTGACAGACATGAATCATCTAATCAACCCACCATCAAATCATGTTGTGTCGAAAATTTCGGAATACGTTTGACGCCATTCAGTTTCCCATAAAGGTTTGTTCCAAGTTTAATAAAATATAAAATTTAGAAGTTTGACCTGTAGCATGACAGACCGACGGACATGTTTCATTTATTCCACCCACCATCTTCTTGGTATTTCAAATTTCGTGTATGTTCCAAGTTTAGTAAAATAGCAAACTTTGGAGTTTGGTCTGTAGCCTGACCGACGGCATGAATCATCTAATCCCTCATCATCACATCATGTTGGTATGTCAAATTTCTAAATAATTTTGACTATTTAAATTTCCATAAATGTTAATGTTCCAAGACTAGGAAATTTAAAAGTTTAAAAGTTTATCCTGTAGCATGATGGACTGACGGGCATGATATATCAGCGTATAATTAAAACTAAATAATGTTTAATATGGGCGTGCTGAAAAACAATCTAAGCGGAGAGTGGAGCAACTAGTTCATGTGTATTGATAAAAACATCTTCCAAGAAAGCTAAATTTACTTTATCCCCACTGAACTAGAACTAAATGCAAATGAACTGGACAGATAATTCTCACTGGCCTGAACATGGATTTCAGAAGCTTAAGTCATCAGCTGGTTCAGCTTTCGTTTCAAGTAAAGTAAAATAGGAAATTTAAAACTTTGACATGTAACACGACGGAATGACGGCCATGATTCATCTAAGCCACCCACCATCCCATATAAGTACGTCGAAAATTTCAGAAAAATTTTGATCCCCTTTAGTTTCCCATAAAGGTTTGTTCCAAGTTTACGAAAAAGAAAATTTAGAAGTGTTTGGCCTATAGTATGACGGACCGATGGGAATGAATCATCTAATCAACCCACCATGAAATGATGTTGTGTCGAAAATTTCGAAATACGTTTGTCGCCATTCAGTTTCCCAAAAAGGTTTGTTCCGAATAATCTTGACCCCATTCAGTTTCCCATAAAGATTTGTTCCAAATTTAGGAAAAAAGAAAATTTAGAAGAGTTTATCCTGTAGCATGATGGACATGATATATCAACGTAAAAAAAACCCTAAATAATGTTTAATATGGGCGTGTTGAAAACAATCTAAGCAGGGAGTGAGTAATTAGTTCATGTGCAATAATAAAAACATCTTCCAAGAAAGCCAAATTTACGTTATCCCCTCTGAACTAGAACTAAATGCTACTGAACTGGACTGATAATCGTCACTGGCCTGAACATGAATTTCAGAAACTTAAGTCATCAGCTAGTTCAGCTTTTGTTTCAAGTTAAAATATAAAATTTAGAAGTTTGACAGGTAACACGACAGAATGACGGGAAAGATTCACATAATCCATCCACCTTCCCATATTAGTACGTCGAAAATTCCAGAATAATTTTGACCCCACTCAGTTTCCCATAAAGGTTTATGTTCCAAGTTTAGTAAAATAGAAAATGTTTGAGTTTTATCTGTAGCATGACTGACCGACGGCATGAATCATCTAATACACCATCATCACATCATGTTGGTATGTCAAAATTCGAAATAATTTTAATTCCATTCAAATTTCCATGAATCATCTTATCCATCATCATCACATCATGTTAGTATGCCAAATTTCTAAATAATTTTGACTATTCAAATTTCCATAAAGGTCAATGTTCCAAGACTAGGAAATTGGAAAAATTAAAAGTTTATTCTGTAGCATGATGGATTGACGCTCATGATATATCAGCGTATAAATAAAACTAAATAATGTTTAATATGGGCATGCTGAAAACAATCTAATATCTAACATCTTTCAAGAAAGCCAAATTTACTTAAATCACCACTAAACTCGAACTAAATGCAAATGAACTGGACTGATAATCGTCACTGGCCTGAACATGGATTTCAGAAGCTTAAGTCATCGGCTAGTTCAGCTTTCGTTCCAAGTTAAAAAAAAAAATATAAAATTTATAAGTTTGACAAGTAACACGATGGAATGACGGGCATGATTCATATAAGCCATCCACCATCCCATATTAGTACGTCGAAAATTTTGAACCCATTCAGTTTTCCATAAAGGTTTGTTCCAAGTTCACGAAAAAAAAAATTTGAAAGAGTTTGGCCTATAGTATTAGTATGATGGACCAACGGGCATGAATCATCTAATCCACCCACCGTTAAATCAAGTTGTGTCGAAATTTCGAAATATGTTTGACCCCATTCAGTTTCCCATAAAGGTTTGTTCCAAGTTTAATAAAGTAGAAAATTTAGAAGTTTGACCTGTAGCATGACAGACCGACGGACATGTTTCATTTATTCCACCCACCATCTTCTTGGTATATCAACTTTCGAAATAATTTTGAACCCCATTAAAATATCCGTTACGGTTTATATTCAAAAATTTTGAAGTTTGACCTGCAACATGACGGAACAATTGGGCATGATTCATCTAAGCCACCCACTCAACACATCATGCTGGTATGTCGAAAATTTCAGAATAATTTAGCCCCATTCAAATTCCCATAAAGGTTTATGTTCCAAGTTTAGTAAAATAGAAAATTTTGGAGTTTGGTCTGTATCATGACTGACCGACGGCATGAATCATCTAATCCACCATCGCCACATCATGTTGGTATGTCAAATTTCTAAATAATTCTAATTCCATTCAAATTTCCATAAAGGTTAATGCTCCAAGATAAGGAAATTGGAAAATTTATAAACATCTTCCAAGAAAGCCAAATTTACTTAATCACCACTGAACTAGAACTAAATGCAACTGAACTGGACTGATAATCCTCACTGGCCTGAACAATCATCAGCTAGTTCAGCTTTCGTTTCAAGTTAAGTAAAATAGGAAATTTATGTTTCATTTATTCCACCCACCATCACATCTTGTTGGTATGTCGAATATTTCGAAATAATTTTGACCCCATTCAAATTCCCATTATGGCTTATGGTTAAACAATTTACAAGTTCGACCTGTAACATGACGACGGAACAACGGGCATGATTCATCTAAGCTACCCACCATCACATCATGCTGGTATGTCGAAAATTTCAAAATAATTTTGCCCCATTCAAATTCCCATTTGCCCCATTCAAATTCCCATAACGGTTTATGTTCAAAGTTTAGTAAAATAGAAAATTTTGGAGTTTGGTCTGTAGCATGACTGACGGCATGAATCATCTAATCCCTCATCACCACATCATGTTGGTATGTCAAATTTCAAAATAATTTTGACTCTATTCAAATTTCCATAAAGGTCAATGTTCCAAGATTAGGAAATTGTCAAAAGTTTAGCCTGTAGCACGACAAATTGACATGCATGATATATCAGCGTATAAAAAGACTGAATAATGTTTAATATGGGCGTGCTGAAAAACAATGTAAGCGGGGAGTGAGCAATTAGTTCATGTGCAATAATAAAAACATCTTCCAAGAAAGCCAAATTTACTTTAACCCACTGAAATGAACTGGACTGTACAGCTGAAAGACAAATCAAACAGAAAAACTGTACTCTAATGTGCAACAAAAAACAAAAAGCAAATAATCTTCAATAAATTTATAGCCAAATTACCTTAATTCCCCACCGGACTAAATGGAACTGAACTGCCTTGCCTGTATCCTCTTCCATCTGTGTCCACCATTCTGCATCCAACAACCCGAGTCCTGAAAGCAATTAGTACATATCTTCAATTAAATTGAAAGCCAAATTAACTTCATCCCCAGTGAACGGAACTGGACTGTTCAGCTGGTTTAATTATCTGCCGAATTTAGAGTTGCCAGGCTACAGACCTACACCACGCTCGAGAAATTGTAGGTGTATAAGTACATATCGCTTTACAAAATCATGCATATAATATAAATAACCAATTAACAAGACATCTGTAGACAACTTCATTAGAAAAATACTATTTTGGCAATAACAAGATTATAAAAAATGAATTGATGACCGTTGCCAATATACAGAGATAGAACAATAGTTAAATCCAAACTGCAAAAGAACCCCATCAATATTTGAATCAAAATGTTACAGTAAAGAAACACATGCTAACAGGTCTAGGACACACATTTATTTACATAAAGTGATTTGATAGACTTTCAGTGAAGACATCGGTTTAAACTACATGATGAAACAACCCAAAATGTTATGTTCTAGAGAAATGAAGTAGACTGCTTATATATTATCGCCTAATGTGTGGATCTAACATGGATTGCCAACTACCAGTAATCTGAGATAACTGGGTGGCCAACCACAAGTCATCAAAGATAACTGGCCTCGTCGATGACCAATGAATGAGGTGTGCACACCAGAAAAGCCAATAGAAGCGAGACAGAAGTCTCTAGTATATCTCATAGATGTAAATCGGCCAAAATCCTGTTAGATTAACAATGTCATAAACCTTGAGTTCACCTCTGTAATTGTTGATCACAGAAGTTCCAAATAGGTATGGATGTGTTTGTGTAATTGTTCTAAGAAGTAATGGTTAAGTCTGCAGCCTACAACCATTACAACCAATATTAATCTCCAGATAATAACATAGAAACTGTCTAGCTAGAAGCCACCAGAATACAAGAAATTCAGATTGTTTATGTTGTGTATGTGGATTAGAGAAGAAACTTCATGTATGAGGACTAGCTGTCTTAGCATTTCGTCCTTGTGAAACCTACAAGAATTCTGTTCTCCAAACAATAACACAAAGAACCTGTCTCGACCTACAAGAATTCTAATCTCCAGAATATAACAGAACCCAGAACTGCTGAAATCTGTTCCACTAGTAGCCAGAAGAAAACAATGTTATATATGTGGACTACGGAAATTAATGTTGGTGTTGTGTTTTCTCCTGATAGAGATAAACATCTGTTTATATGGGTTTATATTGAAGTTATGACATGTTAATCTATCTAGCCTAGACATAACAAGTAGACTCATCTCTCAAGTAGCTATACACCAAATTCCCACTAAAAGTCAATGTTTCCAAGGACCCCTATTTTAAAATGTGTTTTGAACTTGTCAACAGAATGTCCTTTACTGTACTTATTAGACGGACCAAAACTATATAGTTCATACATAAACCTGATATTGTTTGGCGACTAGAAATTTTTATCTGCTTGCTCAAGTATGATAAATTCAGCTTCTTATATAGATTTCACATTTAGATTTAAGAAATAAATGTGGTCTACGGTCCATTCGAAAAAATTCTATTTTGAGACCAATGAAGAATTTAGAAAATATACATAGTTCATAGATTTAACCTGTTATTGCAAATCTAGAATATCCAGGAAGTTACGGTCCGATATGCGCAAAATCAGAGAAAAATTGTGACCTGTAGAGGGTCCAAACAAAATGTGAACAGATACACGGATGGACAGGGGCAACGACAATATACATCCACATGAAAATGTGGGCCTAAAAAAATTAACTTAATCCCCACTGAATTAAATGGAACTGAACTGGACTATTCAGCTAGTCTTTTCCACAGAACAGAGGGCCGTCCAGTCTGTAGCCTGCCACCACCCTCAAGAAAAACAATCAGAAAAACTGTACTCTCCTTTTAAGCCAAACAGATCACCATACTGCCTTGCCTGCGTCCTCTTCCATCTGTGTCCACCATGCTGCATCCCCCAATCTGGAACCTGAAAAACAAACTTAGGTGGCTGATGGCAATTAGTACATGTACAATGACAAACAAAACAAGCGGTTACCATGCAAGATACGCCCACATTTAGCAAGAGATGGACAGAAAACCGGCTCAAACAAGCCAACAGTGACGCTGATGTCCCCTGCCGAAATCCCAGAAAAAATAGATGACACATGTTGATTAAGTGCACATTTATCTTTTTCAAAAGTTTTGAGCAATCAAACTCACTGTCAGCTATAAACTAAGTTTCATCACTCTCTATCAGATAGAATCAAAGTCAAAGAAATTGCTTAGCTCTGCTTAGCGTTAGTGAGAAATGTTAATCATTGAACTCAGTCAAGACATTCACCTAATGAACATCTACATTCTACATCAATCAAAAACAGAGTTATGTTACAAATTCTTGACCAATCAAATTGCTTATCGCTCCTTAGCCTAAGCAGAAAATTCTCATCATCAAACTTAGTCAAGGTAATGATATAATGAATCTATATTAAGAGTTGCATCGCTCTCTCTTAATTATAACCGTAAGCAGACAAGGCATTCACCTAATGAATGCCTACACCAAGTTTGAACATTCTACCTCAATTAGGAGAATTATTCTATTCCGAAGTCTCAACCAATATAATTGTTTATCACTCTGCTTACCCTCAACAGAAAATGTTCACCATCGAACTTAGTCAAGATATTGATGTAATGAAACTATACACCAAGTGTCATCACTGTCACCTAATTAGAACTAAAATTATCGTGTCCCAAAGCATCAATCAATCATATTTCTTATCTCTGCTTACCCTAAAAAGAAACTGCTTATCTTCGAACTCCATTAAAGCATTGACCTAATAAACACCTAGACCAAGTTTGAACATTCTAGCTCAATTAGGTTTTGGTGTCCAAAAAGTGTGACAGACGGACGGACGGACCCCCCCCCCCATTTTAATAGTCCCCTGTCTTTCGAAGAAGTTACAGTCAGATATGCCCAAGTAGCAAAAGGGACCAAGATCTTTGGGACATAAACACATATTTTAAGTTTCATCAAAATCTGATAAAAATTGTGACTTCTTGAGGGTCCACAAACTTAATATACCATATTTTTACACTATTTTGTCCAGCACTGGAATCAAATACCACTTTTTGGACCAGATTTCGATTTCGGAGTGAAATTTTTTTGGGGGTGAAAATTGAATATCAAAAAAAGTATAAGTCTGATTCTAAAATTTGAACTGTTTTGAAATTCTAACATTTTGGCAATTGTTTCTGCCAAGTGGCAAAGCAATGGTTCAAAAATAGTTGAATCATGTATATACTCTAATGTAAAGCATAAATTAACTTGACTTTAAATTATAAATTTCTTAGAAACTAACATGGCCGCCACTTTAAACTAAAACCATTTACAATGTAATATATTTAAAACTAATTATAGTAACACATACCTTTAAACAGCAGACAGACTTCCACCTTTCCGAGTCATGAGTTGAACCATAAAGAGACAACAGGAACACCAGATAACAATTTATTTACAATACACAAAAACAGGATCAAACAAAGAAAGTTAAAGAAGAGCACTGAAATAATAAAAGAACGAAATTAACTTATAAATCCAAAAGGGGCTAAGTTAACACAACTTAGTCTGGTACCACTAAAAATAAACAAAGCACCTCAGTACACTTAAAACTAGGTATCCCATGTGAAATACATGTATATCCTAGATACGGTAATCGAGGACCTCCGGCACTTTCTATATGTAACATCTGCTCCAACAGTAAAGTATTACACTTCTCACTATGTAAAACACATTTATAAAATGATTCACTGATTGTCGAAACTGTAGAGCCGGTATCTAATAGACCAGAACAGAATCACCATTTACTATAATAGTTGTCTCATTACTACTACCTATAATATTCATGGGACTAGATAAAAGAATGTCTACTGATTGTCCCTCATCAGTGACATTTAACGGTTTAAATTGCGTTGATCCTTTTGCGGCAGTGGCATCCTGCACCCACGAGCTACATACCCTACTTGACCGCAACGATAACATGTTAAAGCAGCTCGTGATCTATCCAGAGGTGGTTGAGGAATACCTTGATTTTTATCAGCTTTAATCGACCCCACTTTCTGTAGAGCTTGGAAACTTGAAGTCAATGATGTGAGCATAGCTTTCAACTCCTCATCTTGTACCGGTTGAGCCATCTTATCCTATCAAAGGCATACAGTCACGCTCAATCCTAACTTCTTTGCGAAGATCTTCAAAGTTTGTCAAACGATCAAACTTATGGGCTGACTTATCCTTTAAGTCATTCCTCAATTCACTGCAAAACTTTGTCCTAAGTTTGGCATCAAAGGTTTTACCTTCCCACCACCCCTTCAATCCTGGCTTTGTCGAGTAAGTCCTCTAACCGACAAGCCCACATTGATACTGTCTCGTCAGGAGCTTGAGTGGCGGAATAAAACTGCAACAAAAGACTCTGCCCTTTCACAATATCAAAACTGCTTTGCAGTTTCACTAAAAGCTTATCAACAATAACATCTTGGCGCAATCTCATAGCTACCCTTGCAGCTTCTCCACGTAACGACTTTAAAACAGATAATTTCACAGAATCCTTACTATGTAAGCCGTCATTCATAAGACTTAAAACCTCAAACTTCCACAAGTCGAATGAAGTATCTCCTTTACAACCCGGATCATCGGAGAATGTTGATATTCTTGGCAACTGAGGTATAAATTTAAATTTCTGTTGCTTGAGTGGGTTGCTCTTGATCAACCTTAGGCTGATGTTCTGTTTTATCATCTTGCTGTGCTGAGTGATCTGCTATCCCAAAACTTTCATCCATCGGTGGAATTCTACCCTGAGATTTCAAATAATCAAACATCCATTCTATAAAATCCTCAGATGATTCGAGCTTCGGTTTTACATCTAAAGTAAAGAACATGTCTAACAAATGTTTCTCCTCATCTGAGGAAAACTCTGATCTGCTACCACCCGTCGCCATTATAGCACAAAAGACAAACAAAACAATGAATAAATGAATTAATGCTAACAAGCGTATATGTATCATTCAAATATTCCTGTAAAAAAATATAGATCTGGCACAAATTAACGAAATGAATGATTGACGAACGGGCGGATTAGATAACCCAACATATAATAAAGTTTGTATCATATAAGCATAAACATATATATGTAACTGTAAAAAAAAATGAATGATTGACGAACGGGCGGATTAGATAACCCAACATATAATAAAGTTTGTATCAAATAAGATGTAAGTATTCCAGATGCAAGATGACTGACGAAGTGACGGATTAGATAACCCAACATATAATAAAGTTTGTATCATATAAGCATATATGTAACTATTCTAGATGCAAATGCTGAAATAGAATAAATAATATTTCGGTACTGTATCAATTACATTATAAATACAAATGCTGAAACAGAACATATATTCACCCATATAGTATTATGTCAACATTAAATCGTGAAATGTGAGTGCAGTGATAAATCATGAAAACAGATTATATGTTGACCTAATTTCAGAATAAAACTAAACCTGAAAATGAAAAATGAACTTTCCTAAAAGAAAATGAATTCTATTTATGGTAATGAACAAACTCAAAACCCAAATACCCAACGAACAAATTCAAAGTCGACAAACTTCTAAACATACCAATCAAAGTATCCAAAATACCTGAACCATAAAATTTCAAAATCCAACAATAAACTTTCAAAGTCCAGTGTAACCTATAAACAAAAACCAAAATATACCAACTTCCAAACCTATCAACCTTGGTCAATATGTGTAAGTGTATATGATCAATCTAAATACCAGCTGTAAAATGTATATTGTTATGTAAGGTTTTACTTAAAACCACCTAAATATCTCTGCTATAAATAGGCTATTAGTCCTATAATAGTACAACAATAATACAAAGAAATTTTTTTTATAAATCTATTATCTAAAATCTCAACTTAAGCTATGACAGTAAAAACAAGACAATCTCATAATATATTATTAAAAAAAATATATATAAATAATCTGAATTGCTGATTATATTAAATGAAGAAATTAATAAATGAATAACCAGCAGCTGCCAGGTAGGATACGCCCACATTTTGCAAGAGATGGATAGAGAACAAGCTATAAAAACAAACATGATTTTTTTGTATAATCAGGGGCAATAATCCAGAAAGTTTTGGCCTGAAATATTCAAATATCAAAAGGGACTGAGATCTTTGGGATATAAAGATATGTTTTAAGTTTCATCAAAATCGGATAAAAATTGTGATCTCTAGAGGGTTCACAACCTTCGTATTACACACTTCTACACAATTTGAGTACAAAGAGCGGCCATTTTGTCAGGCAGTTGCCTTTCGATTTTCCCGAAGTACGAATTCAACCTTCATTATGGTGGAATGGTGAAATATTTTAAACTCAATCAAAATTACGGCGTAACGGAGATATATTCGAACGTTTTTTAAATCGGATAATAATTGTGACCTCTGGAGGAATCACAAGCTAAAATCAGGGGCGTACAATCAGGGGCCATAATTCGGGAAGTTACGATTCGATATGTACGAAAATAGAAATGAACTAATATCTTTGGGTTATAAACATGCATTTCAAGTTTCATCAAAATCAGATGAAAATTGGGACGTCCAGAGGGTCCACAACCCTGATACACAATAGTTTGACACTATTTGCGAACGAAGGGCGGCTATTTTGTCCGTCAGTTTCGGTCCGATTTTTACGAAATTCAAACTCAATCATCCTTATGGTGTAACGGTGATATATTCAAACGGTTTTGTAAATCGGATAAAAATTGTGACATCTATGGGGTCCACAAGCTAAAAATGTGATTTTTCGTACAATCAGGGGCCATAATTCAGGAAGTTATGGTCCGATATGTGCGAATATCAAAAGGCACCGAGATATGTGGGTTATATACATACATTTAAAGTTTAAACCAAATCGAATAAAAATCGTGACCTTTACAGTGTTCACAAACTACAAACGTGAATTTTCGTACAATCAGGGGCCATAATCCATGAAGTTACAGTCCGATACATGCCAATATCAAAGGAACCGAGATCTTAGGGTGACAAACCTATATTTCAAGTTTCATTGAAATCTGATAAAAATTGTGACCTGTAGAGTGTTACAATTGTGAACGGACGGACAGGGGCGATGACAATATACGTCTACATGAAAATGTAGGTGTATAAAAATAAGGGTTGGTGTAGTGGTAGGGTAGGGTAGGGTAGGGTGGGGTGGGGTGGGATTGAATTAATAAAAGAAAACAAAAATGTTTCCAATAAAAGTCAGTGCTGTGGAGACTAAAGGGAGACAACTTAAAGTACAAAAATCTGAAATGATTTGAAGACTAAAGGGAGATAATCAACCTTAAATAATTAAAATAACTTAATTACAAAATATCTCTAAACTTAATTAAAATATACGTAGGCCTACCCCAAACATCTTCACAGATAGCTATCTTTGTAGATTAAAAAGTTTGCACACGCACGCACAATTCACTTTTTAAGTTGATTGATCCTCTTTGCTGAAGACGAATTTCCACCAATAATTGTCCACCATAAGCTGGTTGACTCCGACAGATGTTCTCTTCAGCAAACTTAATCGGGCTCCAATGTTGTAGAGGGGTTGTTATAAAAAACAATCCAGAACGGGTTCAATACTTTACCATATAAACCAGGCAAGCAATAAAAACCCTGCAAATACACAATTGAATATAATATAAGTTTTACAACACAAAAGGCAAGATCAAAATACAAACACCTTAACTAACACCATAACTATAATAGCATAGAAATAAATCTCAGCTACAAAGTGAATAACTGTTTCAAACAAATAGTAAACATGGTACCGGTACTTTAATAAACATGCATTATGCCACACTGATCAGAAGTGAATATTTGCTAGGCCGCTACACTCCTGATAAGCTTGACATTGATGCGACATAATGAGCTACAAATATTAACTTTTTTCCTCCATCATTAAAATAAGTAAAAGACTCCATTCTACCCGACCGAGTAAGGTCTTATGTAAACAATGCACGCGCCATTGAGCCAATGATTGACGCCGCGTGATAAGACGTCATGTGTTGAGGGTAATCATCTTTAGACTGGATAACCTGCTCTAATACGTCAGACTCGCTCCTACGTCACTCCTTTTCTCACTTGCTACCTGTCTCTATATTGAAGTCAGAAGTCAGAATAGCGCAGTGACATAGGAACCAGCCTGACGTCATTTAAAGCAGATTATCCAGTCTAAGTCATCTTTTACAGAGATATTAGAAGACTTTCGTAATCCTCTGTGAAACAGATTGACATTATGCAAAAGCTAAATCTGCCTATTGCAGGTCGTTCTTTAGGCCTGAAATGTTTTATAAACTATTAAATATACATTATGTAAGATTTAAATAAAGAGCTAGCCATTCTTGCTATAATAGTTCGAAAATAGATAATGTAAAATGAATAATTTGAAATTAACTTAGCTTCGAACAACCAGTACTATGGTTGCAATTATTGCACACGGCTTGTCAAACCTTCAAAGGCTAATATCTTCGCTCGCAATAGAGTAATTGAAATGAATTTTTCAAATTATTCATTTTACATTATCTATTTTCAAACTTTTATAGCAAGAATGGCTAGCTCTTTATCTAAATCTTATATCTTTCTACACTGTAAAGTCTAAACTAACTTACCTGAAGTGGAGTTTTAAATACTCAATTAGTTTATCTATACAACCAAACATCCTGAAATAGGATGGGGTATATATGTATAATGTGCGAATGTATGTATGCAAATAAACTTTATCAACTTTACCCATAAAAACTAACAACTTCAGTATAAAAATATAAAGCTAGACAGTTAAAGATACAGCTTTTATAATCAGTAAAAAATAATGCAACAACATACCTGATAAATGACTGCAATTCTTCACCAAAAATCCAACAACATACCTTGTAAATGACTGCAACTCTTCACCAAAACTCCAAGGAAATCAATCCTCAAAACTAAATTTACAAATGACTTTGCTAAACTTCCTCTTTGAAAGAAAGATGATTAACAACTGGATGTATCTACCAACAAATACATCACATGACCAAGAAACAATGAAACTGAGTTAAAAGTACTCACTATGGTTAAAGCAACAATAGTTTAAAGAAATTCACTGATGAAGTTTAGAAGATTAAAGTGGGGGTTTAAATGTGCTGACCAACATGTGCAATAGTAAAAACATTAAAAATTAATATACACAAAATTGTAAAATACTTTCTATTTTACCACCTGTAACACAAACATATATATACCACAAAAATGATAAATCAATCCACATAACCAAAATGTCAGTGATGCAGGACGGAGGGCAGGGCAAGGACGAAAAACCGAGGTACTGTGTACACATTGGCGTGCACGTAAAAGATCCCTTGACAATTGGAATTAGATATAAGAGTAGGCCGTAGTGCCGCAGTCCGGGCAAAATTTCCCTCATAGCACACTGTATTGCACATGCCCAAGGGGAGGGGTGGAGTTGGATGGCCGAATGGTTAGCAAGTGTGCGCTGTATCTTAATGTCTGGCATTGAGTCAACTGGCGAGGATTCGATTCCCGGGTTGTTAGTGACAAGGAGTAGCGCCGCTTGTCCAACCTCATGGGTTTTCTCCGGCTTCTACAGTTTCCTCCTACTGCTAAAGATCCCTACCCGCAAGCAAATTATTAAAATAAAATTGAACCATATGTTACTCCCAAAATGACCTAGTTTGTGTTGAGTGGACTTAAACCCATCTCTCTCTCTCTCTCTCTCTCTCTCTCTCTCTCTCACACTCTCTCTCTCTCTCATTAGCCAAGTTCGAGCAGAAACAGTAGGAGGTCAAACCCCATTTCATTTCATTTACATAACCAAAATCATAATCCATAAATAAAGGCAAGTCATCATCGAGTAAAAACTGTAAGCAACTAATAATAAAATTTTTAACCTAACAAATAATACAGAAATAGAACATCGTTTTAAAAGTAGGTATACAACCAATGAAAATCTATCCCAAACAGTATTCTCTAAAACCCAAACACCAGATTGCATCCAAGCAGGTCAGCAGTGCCGGACTGGACCCATCTGTACACCTGTCCGTGACAGGGCCTGAATTTGTTAATTACACGACAGGTATATTTATTTTCAAATTTACTTAGCTTGTGCTAAGACATGCAACAGTTGAAATCTGTCAGATTTGACGGGAATGTGTTTAGTAGCATGTTTTTAACTTGGTGTGAGCTAAATAGGTTGTAATTTACCCGCAATTTGATACGCTGCATTAAGAACAACTATTTAATGTTTTAAAAGTGGCAACCGTAGCATCAAACCAAATCTCAAGTATCATCGTCAACCACCCTCGTGCCAATTATCATCGCAAATCACTCTGCTTTGCCAGTATAATCGAATGTCAGTAGCCTTGATGAGGTAACCTACGAATAATTAATACGGTACGCCTCCATTGTTGCAAGCTAAATACGAGTTATCACGTTCGTTCATCTGTTCAATTACCGTTCTTGCTTGATCTTTTGAAATGTAATGACTAAATTACATTGCCCCATTCTACTAAGACTGCTGATAGTTTCCATTACAACGACAGGGTCAGAACTTTCTAAATTCGAAATTTTAGATGATTTTGTTGGTTGGTTCGACAGACTCGAAATATAGTGCTGAAGACAAGCTTATAAACTGATCTTTGTCGTGGGCTTCATATTCGTAGTAATATTAGATTTTTCATTTTTAAAGATTTCAAAATAAATCTACTATGTAATAGACCTGAATGCATTTAAGGAATGTCTGTAGACAATGTAGACTTTAAATTTACAAACGTGATCGGTTTCTCGCAAAGTGAAGTTAAAAGAAAGTCTTTTATATCAAAGTTCATTACTGAGAACGTGACAAATATATGCAAATATACAAAATGTCTTATACAAATATTTAAAATGTTGTATACAAATTCTTCACTTAGTATTATAATAAATCCTCTCTTTTCATGTCAAATTTTTGAAGAGTGAGAGGACTATCTTATGCTATATTTAATCGTAACATGAATTTTATTTTGTCAGAGGGGATTTCAAACATAAGTACATGTATTGAATAAACCTTGATAAATATTTTCTTTATATGTGACCAGAACAAAAATATATAGCAGACAATAAATTTTAATATCAGCTCAAAAGGGTTATGAGTCACTCATTCTCAAGAATAAAATGCACATCGTTTTGAAGCTTAGCATAGTATTCAAAATAGTTTTAATCTCACTAAATTATGTAATAAGTTTTTGGTATTTTTCACGAGCGTTAGTGCAACCACTTAAACAATTGATACGTTTCTAAAATTGGCAGTTTAAACATTTGTGTCACTTTAAGGCATATTTGTCTTACAAAACCAAATTCGATATCTCCGAAATTTTGTACAGTCATCCATCCCGTCAAATTAAAAATTATCTTTTTAACCAGTGCTGGATTAACCATTAAGCAAAAAGCATTGTGCCCTTGAGCATCATGGTAATGTAGTGGTTTTCATCCTTTCTTGCCAACGGCACACCTTGGAACACATGAAAATAATAGCGGCACTCCTGGCTTATAAATATATATGTAAAATATTTGAATTTTGCAAAATAAAAACATGGCAAGTCATAGACGGCATACAACCGTAGACACAAACTAGTCATAGGCACATAGAATGACTCAAACTAAATAAAGAAAAGCACAGCTATGAACTTACAATTAGACACAGTGACTACTCAATTGGACACTTAAGAAGGTGTGCCGCGGCACACTGGTGAGAATCACTGAATGGGTACACCGCAAAATGTCTGCTTTGTAAGATTCCATATCTTAAATATTTAATTAGGAAATTTCAATTAGTTTTTTTTTTATTGTTGTTGTCGCAATTAATAATGACGTGTATAAAATCCCAGAAAACTCCGATCACGCGTTTGGCGTTTGTTTGTGGATATTAGTGTTTATATTTTGAATTACATATATATGTGGACACCAAAATCTTTAAAGTGCTTAAGGCCTCTGTGGGTCTTAATTCGACCCTGTTATTAGACCAAGGACCCCCCAAAGTAGTAAGTTTAACCTGTTTGTGCAAAACAATTAGATCACGGGAGATAACTCTTATTTATCTTGCATAAATTCGGGGGTACACTACCAACATACTCCATCAACCTTAATGTTTATTCTTATTTATTTCCCCGACTCCCGTTTTTTATGCGTTGGATTTAATGTTATAATGGATTTGATTTTACAGGTTCTGATTTCAATCGTATGGGCACAGCGTAATATGGTGTAGATAGTTTTATGAGGACGCCAGGGTCTGTCATATTTCAAATCTTGTGTTTTTAAATCTTGGTCGACAATTCATAGTAATACATTTAAGGTGAGTTCGAAAATCACAGAAAGTGAAAACTGATATATTAGTAAAAATGGGAAGTTTTGCGTAATATCAGTAGAATATATTTCGATTAAAAGATTAAATTCAGTGCATGGACCAGGTCCAGAAAAGGAGCTAAATTTTGGATGTTTGTGTTGTGTCCAGTTCACTGACATTTAATTGGCTGGTATGCTAATCTAAACAACATGTCGGACTTGATAGCATTATTGCCCTTATATGTTGACAACTATAAACCTTCCTGCTATTGGGAGTATCAAATGACATCATTTATTATAATCGGTATCATTTCTGGGGAATCAGTTGTTTATTTATCCAAAAACCAAGTTTTATCATTAAAAAGAATAGTAGTGGATGCCAGAATAAAGAATTGACATCTTTCAATAAAGGTGAGCTATTTATAATTATAAGTATATTCTTTCTGAAAACAGAACATATGTATTATGTAGTTTAATTGGATAAGGATTTGCATGTCTAAACCAGAGACAAAGTACATGTTCTGTAGTAGTGTGTATTCGTACAGAATTTGCGAATACTTAACTAGATAAAATTTAAATTTCTCATTTCATTTTAAAATTAAAGTAACATTTCTTAAACTGTCATTTTAAATATGTGAATTAACTTAATGATGAAGTTGATAGATAACAGCTTAACACTGTTACATATGGAGACTGTCATATAACCAATATTCTAACCAACCCAATACATAACATATTCTTTTTATGCAAGGAAGAACACAGATACCAGACCAGGGCTGTTATTTTAATTTGAGAGGGCTCATTTCATCCGGTCCTGATTTTTATAATTTGTTTGTGGACACTCAACAGGTCACAATTGTTATCCGAAGTTGACAGAACTTGAAATATAGGCATATCTCCCAAAGATCTTGGTTTCTTTCGATATTGGCATGTACCAGACCGAGTCTCGTTTTAAGCCTGTGGATCCTCTAGAGGTCACAATTTTCATCCAGTTATATATTTATATCCCAAAGATCTGGTTTCCTAATGTTGATACTTCAGACCGTAACTTGCTGGATTATGACCACTGAGTGTAAAAAAAAAAACCCAACACCTTTTTGTTAGCTTGTTCTGTCCATCTAATGAAGACGGGCATATGCCATACAGTGTGCTATAAGAAATTTTGCCCAGGCAGCTGCACCATGGCTTACTCTTACATCGAATTCCTACTACAAAGGGATCTTTTACGTGCACGCTAATGTATACCCTGGAAGTCGGTTTTGGTACCATCCGAACGACTGGACGGTTGTCCTTGTCAGTCCCTCCGTCCGGCACCACTGACGAGGGGAAGCCAGGCCGGAAAATCCCAACGAACTTTCTCGACCAATGTAGTGATCGAACATACGACCTCCAGACTAGCGAGCCAGTGTCTTACTCACTTTACAACCGTGGCTCTCAACAATTTAAGATACTGATGATCAATAAAAATGTAGACATTTTAGAATATTTGGGAGCTTTTATATATACAATTTGTTCATGGTTTTGTAAAGTTGTGTATCTGTGTATAATTATGTACATGTATATGTATCTTTACATAATGCATGTATCTTTCTATTATTTTTATTTGTATATGCACATAACCTTGTAATTTTTTTATGCAATAAAGTTTCTTCTATTACATCAAATTTAAAATATAAAAAGCTTAGTATAACTTTTTGTAATATTTGAATCAAATGTTATTTTTATTTATTAAATTTTTATTTTAATTTTTTTTTCTACATTTAATTTGAATGTGAATTAAAAGTCTCATATAGAAACTGATCCAAACCCATCTAAATATAGCGCAGTGTAATATGATACTTAGCATGCCCTAAACACCACATCATCTGTATCAGATAATTAAGCCAAAACATATTGTCTTTGACAAGTTGATGACAAGATTCTCTTCAACAGAACTGTATTGTCTGTGGGGGTCGCATTCCTAAATTTGAGGAAAAATGGCTAATTTCCACCTAGTCCAAGCACTGAATTGCTAAAACGACAAACACCAAGATGTAAGTATCGCAACACACCCTATTTGAAAATAGTGCCATGTTTGATCGTTATACATTACCTAACTTACGTTCTGGAAGGCATCCCACCTTCCTGAACTGTCTCGAGGAAACATTGAGGCGGCAAATTGGTGAAACGAAGTTTAAACAGCTATATGGCTGGTACATGCCAACAGGAAATTCTACAGTTAAGTTCAATTCATTTCAAATCAGTGAAAATTTGGTGTAGCACTGACTAGCACACGCCATAACATCCCCATGACCGATTGTCAAAGGATGCTATAACTGTCGTATTTGTTTCACGCATGCACGAATATTTATGTCATAGCAATTCAGTTAACCGAAACGGGTACGCACTAAGAAAAAAAAACGCACAACAAAAATAATAAAAAGTTTATTCAAGCGATATAATCATCGACGCCAGCTACATGAACACAGCTACAGGGATATAATCAAAGGACTTAATATCTGGTTTGACCTACCTAGACACCACAACATTTGTACAGTCGTCCATTTAAATATATATCTGAATAATTTAACATAAATTTTCGTGTCATGCTTGGCGTGTTGCAAACGTGTCCACCATTTTAGTAACAAAAACTACAGAAATTGAAGTTGCATTCCATTCCTCGAATCTACGTGATATTGACCCTTTAAAATATAAGAACCTTTGAAGGCCTTTGACAAAATATTTTCTTAAATCAGAAGAGAGATAATAATCCGTTCGGCTGATTATGTAAATTTATTCTGGATAGGCAAATATATTATGTAACGTATCAAATTTTGAATTTTCATACAAACATATTTATTGTGATTTTAAAAAGTAGAGCATTGACGCTAAACTCCAATTTTAATAATTAAATGCATGTTTCCGTAGGTTCACAACTATCTTTAAGCAGGTTAGAATCACATTACTGATAAATGGTACAGCATGAAACATGTGAGCAGAGCATCGTTTTATTACTCTGTTGTTTATCAAGCATGCAGAAGTCAGGTTTAAAATGGAAACTGTTCAGGTTTTTCTATGTTGAAATGAATTTTAATTTCGGGCAATTGACTAGTAAAATGCTGATTATCGAACTTAATCTAGATATTATTGATATGGTGAAACTATACACTAAGTTTCGTAACTCTCACTTAATTAGAATTAAAGTTATCGTGTCCCAAAGCATCAACCAATCAAATTGCTTATCTCTGCTTACCCTAAGCAGAAAATACTTATCTTAAAAGCCCATCAAGGTATCCACTTGATGAACGCTTACACCAAGTTGAACATTGTACCTCAATTAGAAGAAGAGTTATTGTGTTCCAAAGTCTCAACCAAGCATATTGGTTATCGAACATTTCAAGGTATTGATGTAATAAAATTCTACACCAGGTTTCATCACTCTCAATTAATTAGAACTAAAGTTATCGTGTCCGAGAGCATCAACCAATCTATTTGCTTTTCGTAGCTCACTCTAAGCAGAAAATGCCCATGTTCCAAAGTTTAAACCAATCAAATTGCGCATCTCTGCCTAGCCTTAGTGGAAAATGCTAATGGTGGAACTCTGTCAAGGCATTCACCTAATAAACACCTACACCAAGCTTGAACATTCAAGCTCAGTTAGAAGGAAAGTTATTGTGTCACAAAACGTGTGACGGAAAGAAAGGCTGGTGAACGAACGGGAGAACATACAGACGGACAGGCCCATTTTTATAGTCTCCTGCTTTCTTCGAAAGACGGGGGACAATTACTAGACATTTATGTACATGAACAACTCATCGGATGGTGGCAACTTTCAATGGATTGAAACACGATCGCCATTTAATCATTTAATTTAAAAATGGATAATCTGTTTATTATGGTGACAGTGGTACTTGGCCATCGAGACTATCTTGTGAAAACTTACCGACTGATAACGTCGCTCATAATGAAGTCATCTGACATACGTTTTCAGCATATTCATTTTGCATTATCTACTTTTAAACGATATCACCGTTGGTGGAAGTGGACGTAAAACTCCAGGAACGAACGCTCTTTATCGAAATCTTAAATATGCATTATGTACGATTTAGATAAAGAGGTGACAGCTCTCATTATAATAGTTTTAAAAAAGATAATGAAAAGGAAATATTTTGAAAATTTCAGTCAAATAACTTCATTCTGACCGGAGTTTTCTCGGAGAAAAATTTAAATTTTTTTTAAACCAGCCGAGCCATTGTAAAATGGCACATTGCCAAAGGAATTCGAGCATACCGATATGGTCCGAATGGTATAATTTGAAATCCATTATCATAGCCATATTTTGATATTCGTCGGATTGTGTTATTTTCAGACTTAGCTGCGACAAATGCCCCCAAGGCCCAAACCATCATTTTTATGTGCCATACTTTGATAGCAGTCGGATTGTACTACATTCAAAAAGACTTAGCTGGGAGGTTCGTCGGAGTCCACAGATATTATTTCAAATACCAACCGTCGAAATAGGTTGCTATGTGACTTACTTTACACATCGACACTCGCCAGGTATTATCAAGTGGCTATTGGAGCTTGACAAGGTTGGTGTTTATGTTGTTGTTTATTACAATGTTAACGACCAACACATTGATTATGATATTATGGACACTAGCTGATATAAGTAAAATCATTTACTTATGAAAAAGTCAATTAACCACCTTAAAACATCAATAGTTGATAAGCGAGATATAACCTAGAGGTGTGTAATAAAGTATATCTGTTCGAGACTATCAGTGGACAATTCGTGAGGGGTTTATCACTAAAATGTGATTATGGACTCTGAGCTTAAAGACATGAAGGTCAATTTTGTCGTGTTCTGTGTGCTATCGCAAAGAAATTTTAAATACACCCGACTGTTACATTAAATGTTGGATTGTGGTGAAATGGCGATGTATTTAGCAATTCTATTTTGATGATGTGTGTATAATTGTCTTTTGGTATTCTTTAATCGCCATTCGGAATTCTGTGATTGTTAATTAGAATTATATAATTGATTTTAAGCTGCATCTTTAAACATTTTAGACGTAGACACTCCATATATTTTGTGTGTTGAATATAAACACAGACCGTGATTGTGAATTTATATACTTAAGGATTGTAAAGCTTGTTGTGTTCTGGTATACTGGTTTCTATTCACCCTTTTCCCACTACAATCCTATTACCGGAGGTATTGAATGTCACGCGTTATTGTGATTGTGAACGCAATTAAACGTTATGTATATCCTCTAAATATTTCATGTTTTGTTTAAAATATTAAACTTCATTTATATTCATTAGTAGGACTTCTGAAGTAAATCATTTAAAACGTACATGTATTATCATTGGTAATCTTTACATAATACATGTATTAAGCTTGGCTATTCAACTGTAAACATAATCGTCACGGACCCTGATTTGGCAAACTTAGAAAAAATATCGTCGTATAAAAGTCTCATAGCATTCATTTCTGATCACAGTTTCTCCTGTCGCTAGTCAAATCAACAATTAGATGGGTAACATATTTAGTTGTCGTAAAAGGAAACTAAAATCAACCAGCGAACTTAACATGGAAGCTCGCGTGAAGCTAGTCAAAGAAAAGGAAAAAGAAGTGAAATTTGACGTAAGCATTGGTGCGCAGGACTGTCCGGATGCTTCAGCAACCGCTGAACAAGACATAATATCACGCAATGCTGTTTTAATCAACCGAACCATCTCATGTCTTACAGAAATCGACCATCTAGCAATGAACATTGATCCAAAGGATTTTGCGTTTGATTTTGAGAATCTTGTTCTTGAAGGGGGAGGAAATAAAGGCCTGGCTTACTGTGGAGCTATAAAATACTTACAGGAAGTTGGGGTGATGAAAAACATCAAACGACTTGCGGGAGCTAGTGCGGGTGCCATGACAGCTGCTTTGATAATAGTAGGATATACTCCTGATGAAATTGAGGATTTTTTGGGAAACAATATTTCTGATGTATTCATAGATCACAGTTGTGGCTACTGTAGTCTGCTACCAAACCTACTTTCCGGATATGGGTGGAATCCTGGGAATAAGATCTATGAGTGGCTTGGTGATAAAATGCGACTTAAGACGGGCAACCCCGATGTGACATTTCAAGAAGTTTATAAATTAACGGGAATGGAACTATGTGTTGTTGTAACAAACTTAAGTCTAATGACTACCGAGTATTGTCACCCTAAGACTACGCCCAATATGGCTGTACGCCTTGCTGTTAGGATGTCCATGGCCATTCCCGGCATGTTTAGTGCTCCAAAATTTACGTCTTACGGCCAAACGAATGTCTATGTCGATGGTGGCGTCCTCTGCAACTATCCCATTCATTGTTTTGATGGTTGGTATCTATCTATGGAACCGGGTAACAGTTTTATAGAAAAGTTACAACCATTAAGTGCATTGACCCGTCTCTATGATAAAACAGAGCGATTCGGAACTTTTAATCCCAAGACTCTGGGTTTGTTATTATTTGCCGATAATGAAAGAGACATATTAAGATATAATTTAGAAAATAGAATTGGAATTTTGCAGCCATTAAAACCATCTTCGTTAACCAAGCTATTTGTGATAAGATCAAAGAGGAAACAAATACAAGCTAAGTTGATTGTTGAACATGGACGAGTCGTCAGAGCTGTTGATAATTTTCTCAGGGTAAGAGTTTTATTGAGGTGTTTGTGAAGCCAGCGATTTTCAACAAGGTTTCCATAAATCTTACATATATATTCATATATAATACCACCTGTAAAACAAGCAAAAATATTTTTATAAGTGAGAAATTAACTTTTTTATTAAAACCGAAAGTGACGTAGTTGGTTCAACACGCTCACTGCTCTCTATAGTAAGCATACAAATTTGGCATACGTTTACTGCTGTATTTTGTTCACACGTTGTCATTTGGCCAAAAATCTGACCAAATAGACTTTTATTAGGATATTATGAACACGAAATTAGGTTTTGTAACGTTTAGTACACAAAACCGTCGCGTAAATTCACGCATACTGAACAGTACGCTGTGGCCCAATTCACGCCACATGGCTAATTGTATACATCACGTGGTTTGTTTGACAGCTTATAAGTGACATGTATATCGTTTGCTGACAGTGTTTTTCAATATAAACAGACCAAAATTATAGGCACCTGAGACATATAATATAGTACATTTTGGCACATAATGTCGACGTGAACGACTTTTCCTTTTTTTCTTTCATTTCCTCTTGAGAATGTCTGGGCGTGAATCTGTATACGGCATTACTGTAGACCCATAGAAGCGGTATCTTATATTCCGATACGTTGGTGTCTGACGTTGACATACTTTGGAAATTTATATATTTATGTGAATATATATGTGCCACAAGTGATTGAAATAAATACAAACACCGTCAGCAGAATCAGCACGCAAAACAATTCAAACAGATGAATATGTAAAACAAACCACCTGATGTAAACAAATAGCTGCGTGGCCTGTATTGGTCTACGATGTACTGTTCAATATGAGTGAATGTACTCGTCGGATTTGTGTATTAAACGTTAAAAACATAATTCGATATTTATAACATCCAAATAAACAGCCCCTTTGGTCGGATTCTCATCCAAACAAATTTGCATGCTTACTATAGAGACAATGAGAGTGTTGAACCAACTACATCACTTTCGGTTGTAAAAAAAAATGATTTATCCTTACAAAATCTTTTTTGCTTGTGTTACAGAGGGGATTATTTATCAATATATATTTGAAAGATTCCCCGGTTGTACGTGACAAGGAGTAGGGACGCCTGTCCAACCGCCTGGGTTTTCTCCGGGTCCTCCGGTTTCCTCCGACTGCCAAAGACCCCTACGCGCAACGAGTTATTAACATATATTTGACCCATATGTTAGTCTCGAAATGACCTAGTTTGTGTCGAGCGGACGTTACGTCCTATTTCTCACTCTCTCCAAATTGGAAAAAAAGCCAGTAAAAATTATAGGCTCAATCGCGTTCACAAAGTTTTCAGCAAGGGGAGGAAACTCGAGTACGAATTTCATCCTCTTAAGTTTGAAAAGAAAAACTGTGTTAAAAAACTGTAGAATCTACAGCGTTAAGAAGGTGTTCGACAAAGGGGAACTAACCTCGAGAGAAGAATGTTGCGGGGCGCTGAATATCGATAGGCTTCGTTCTCCTATGACCCAACTGCTTACACCAAATTTGAAAAAGAAAATCTGTTAGAAACTGTCGGTAGCGTTCACCCTCATACAGCCCCATACCGCACACCAAATTTGAAAACAAAAATTGCGTTAACAAGGTTTTCGAAAAATGGGAGGTAACTCCGGAACGGAAAGTCGCGGAGCGTAACAAGAAAAAGCCTCTATCGCGTTTACACTGAAATGCGGGCATATAAAGACAGTATAATATAATATTGCGTGGAAGGGACAATAGGCCCCATGCCAGTCAAACACGACACAAAGGCAGTATTAGTCCCGAAGTAACCTAGTGACCTTGAATTGATGTTAATCTTCATTTCGGTTATATATTTTCAGGTACTCAAACGTCATAACATAGATAACAATGACGATATAACACTGGCAGAATTGGAGAACGCCTTTAAAGATGAACAACTGATAAAAGAAGAGAAGATTCTGTTATTTGGTAAAGATATTGATGTCCATGAAGCTTTTCAATTGTTGGATAACGATCAAAGTGGTCAGATTAAATACAGAGAACTCATTCATTTTATCGAATCAACTGGTATTTGTTGTCAGACCAGGTTCTTAGGTTATCAGCGCATGGACGTTACAAATTTTATATCATTTCTCGATTCACTACAATCAACTTTATTAACAAATGTTAAGAAAATTTATGTAGACGAGAGGGATATGGAGCGGACCGTAGGGATCAATACCGGTCATATTGGAACCACCGATTTTAATTGTGAGGAAGCTGACCGCGATTTCGTTGTGGCACGTGGGTATAATGGGGCTAAGTCTTTTTTACAATATTGCGCTGCCTCACGTGATCTTCCTAAATCTTCTCCCTTAAAACAGTCTGGGAATACTATTGAAGAACTTACCAAAGAAGATAATGACTTGCAATATGCTGATGATAATTTTATGGACGAGACAACACAACTTGTACATTAGAATTCTGTGAGGGACCTCTATGGACATTTTACAAATCTACAAGGACCATAACATCTACAATAACTCTCTTCAGTCAAATTTCCCATATTATATACGCGCCAACACTTTTTAACAAATATCTGATACCAGTTTTGCGTGTAGTATGGTCCTTCTGCTCTTACTTATAAAGCATCTTCATCTAAAAAAAAACCAACAATAATTTATAACCATTCTGACCAGAAATGTGGTACAGCAACTAATAGCAAGAAGAATGGCGATCCTATTAATATGAACCTGAATAGAAGGGAAAAACCTATAATACTTAATATACGTGCACCTAAATTTCTTACGTCACACAGTCGGTCTCAAAATAAGTGCTCACTGCAGTCGGTCTCAGACTAAATGAATTAATGAGGAAAACAATGCCAAAACAGAATCGAAAAATTTTGTGTGAATGCGTGCACCTAGTATAAAATAACCGAGTCAACTTTTCATATTTGAATAAAAAAATTCCCTGTTATTAGTATGTTGGTCTTAGAAACTGAGAGCTTGTTACGAAGATTTTGATAAATTAGATTATATTATTGATTGTCATACGAATAACATTAGTCGAACAGTTGGTAAGAAGTTATCGGAAGCATATTTTGTTTCAGAAATACGTAAAAAATTCTTTAAATTAACTTTTACTTTTTACTTATTGCATATTTAATCCCAGTAGAAATTAAAACGTATTTTACTCATGTTGTAAGTATTTTCTGACCATTAGAATTCTGCAAAACCTTTCCCCAGATCCCAAAGTCCAGTAAATGACATTTCAGAGACCAAGTAAGCCCCCCCCCCCCCTCGTGAGACAAAGTCTCCTCAGGCCCAGTCCCAAAAAATTAAAAGCTCAGTTACATAATCTCAATTCTAATGTGTAAAATTGTTCTTTCTACTCTCACAAAACAGGCGAAATGGACGGACGGGCCTCAAGATTTTGTCGCATTTCTTTTCCTCTCGTTAAGGAGAATTTGATCCCATTTGTCATGACATTGACTATAATTTTTCAGGCCCAGTTCCCAAAAATTTAAAGGTCAGTTACATATCTGAATTTTTTTCGCGCCTGTGCCACTAGATTCCATTATGGGACCATTCTTCCACTCCTCTGTGGTCTTATACTACCCCATCACTGTCATATTCTGACAACTCTGGCAAAACAGGTGGAATTGACAGGAGCAGATTTCGAGATTCTGTCCTATTGACTCCTATATCTGGTTCTCTTGTTCACAAGAATTTGCTCCCAGCAATGACCTCAAGGGCCAGGAGTTTGGTTCAATTTTTCAAAATTTTCTCAGGTTGCTCAGTGTTATAGCCACTGCCCGTAAGGTTCACATAAATTTAATTACAAAATCAATAACAATCATCATATATATGACATACTTTATGTCAACTTGAATAAAACTGCTTTCCAACGAGATATCGATCGGCGAACAACTATAGGCAATACAATCTATGTTCTACCGGGACGCCCAGTGTTATAGCCAGTATTTTGTTGACATTCAATGTGGGTGGCGTCCTAGATTTGGAACCGCCCCACCCACCCCCATTTTCCCAGCTTCCAGATCAGCTACTGTTCGGCCCCTGACTGCGTCACTCGTATTAGGGACATGTGCATCAGTCGGTCGCATTTTTGCTAAACACCCCCCCCCCCCCAAACAAAATCTTTATGTACGCCCCTGTGTCGACTGGTTTTGATGGATAGGATGACCATCTTAAATGCCATCTTGAATTTCGCCCTTCCTTCCAATGATTCAAGGGTGGAATTGAGGTGACATTTAAATGCACACAGGATGTGTTTATGGGGTCCTTGAAAAAGTTGTTCTACACCAATGGTTGTGTGGTTTTGGCCAATTGAATCAAAATCCCGTGTACTCTTTCGCATGCGGGTTAAACGTTAAATTTACACGTAGTTACAGATGCGTCATTTCAATGACATAGTAAAAATTCCGGAAAGCTCTAATTATTTTGAATAAGTATGCTATTTTGAGGTATATAGCCTTTCTACACACAAAGTCTTAAAGAGACACAACCTTTTAAGGAAATACACAAATTTCCAGTCGTTATCACAAGTCGTTGGCGTGCGCGTAAAAGAATCCCTGACAGTTAGAATTACATAAAGAGTAGATGGAAACACCTTTGTCAGGATAAAATGTCCCGCTTAGCACACGGCATTATCCCGACTGGTACAGTAAAGTAGCATTCAAATATGGGGAGAGAAAGACCATCGATATTTCTGAAGCCCTAAGCATATGTCTGGGATGACGCCTGTGGGGTGAATCTCGTATACAAATTGATATTGTACGTAAAAGATCCTAACAACGAAAGTTAGAATCCACAGAAAACGAGACATTAGGCCGAACGTAAGAATATTTCTGTCTATTGATACACTTACACCAGAGTTATTTTCAACCGCGCTGTTTTCTCTTTAAGCGAAATATTTAATGTATGGTTTGCTAAGCATAATGGAAAACGTAGAGCGGATAACGACGTCTTAAATATATTATGGCTAAGTTTAACTAGTAAGGTTAAATGACACCATATATTCAAACATGGTTATATCCTTAAATTATTTGGCAGTTTGACATGTATCCAAGAAAATGTAACTTTTTATTCACAATAAAATTATTATCAACATTTATGAAGCGCATAAACACAATAATTCCATCAAATGTGCTGTTGGTTTCAGAGTTATCACTAATTATTTTCCACAAAAGTTTACGGGACATAAATTTTTAATCTGAGGTTTCGTTCGACTTTTCAGTGTGATGTTATTTTTAAAATATTTTACACGTTACAGGCGCCTGTGCTTCAAAACGGCTGCGTATTGAGGACTGTAAGTTACTGATTATGAAAGAAGAGTCCAACCTTTGACTAGAAAAATATAATTATGCGCGGATCAATCGGGTATGAATAGCAAATATCTGTCCATGATTTTCGTAATAGAATTCGAGTTACTCCGCTGCGCACTCATGACGTCATTCGGCGTTTTACACGATCGATCCCATTGCTGGAACTAACCACCCCTACACATGATACATTAAAATTTGATTGTATTTGTTGAAGTGAACACCGAAGTTTGTTCTAGTTATCTTAGTTATAGCCAGAAGCTGGACCAGATTTATATGACTTTTTCTTCTACCCATCGGTGTTGTGGCTAAAAATATGTTTTCAAAAATTCAGTAAAGTATCCAAGTTGCCGAAACGAGCTCATACGAGCGAAAAACTTTCTAACCAGATATCCAAATTATTTTCTTAATTTCGGATTTTATTTTGTCACGGACTCAGCGATGACAACTGGCAAATAACTGCTGACTGACTTATCAGCCAATGAAATCGCTGCAATTTGCTGTGATCTTTCAAGGTAAACGAAACGTATCCTTTAATTGTTGTTCTAGGTTTTATTTCGTCGTAGAGTTACCCAGCATACAGAAACTGGATTCGTCTATTTAATTGTGAGTTTAGCCACAACTCTCTTATGTAGGACATACATGTACTATAGATATTCATTAACTCAGCATAATCGAGGCGATGGATATGTCCGTGGGCAGTATACATCCTGATCAGCGGCTTTTCTGACAACGGTGATGACCAGGCTTATTATGTGTTCAATATTGCACTATGATAAAAATATGTCATAATATGCATATCCCTTATCTTCGTGAATTTCGCATTTAAATAAACATTAAGACGTCGGGTTTTAATGTCATCAAGGTAACAGTTAGTGACTGTTTATAACTATAAGCACGCTCTCTTGCTATAGTTCTAATGTACACTGTTAAAAATAAATGTAAAATTACAGTGAAAAATATGTAATTTCTTTAACATAACGCTGTAAAAATACCACTGCATGTTTTTATACTATAAATTTACTGTATTAGTGCGGTAACATGAGATTACTGTAACAAAATTGGTAAATTAACCATAAAAGTGTAGTTTTACAAGTTAGATCTGTTTTTACATGTAAGCTGTATTGATACAACTATGTTTGTTAACGTACATGTATGTTGTATTTTAACTGTTTTTATGGGTAATTCTACTATTCAAACATGTTTAAATACGGGATTTGTGTACAATTTACAGGAAACGTGTTATTCTACATCTCTTAAGAACTTTAACATTGATAGACCTTTTAAGGCTTCATTACTTTTCGTTGGCTAAGTGGGTAAGACGCTGGCTCGCTAGCCCGGAGGTCGAGTGTTCTATATTTGATTTGGAATGGTTGCATGTGAATACAAGGCTTATGTAAGATTACATCAAACGTAATGTAGAAATACAACCATATTATGTCAGTTTACATTATGTGAACTGTATATTAACAGAAATACCATTTGAATTATTATTTTTACAACATATTGTAAATTAACTGTCAAATAGTGACCACATCGGTTATTCCTTCTTTGGCCACATGTAAGATTACATCAAACGTAAAGTAGAAATACAACCATATGTCATTTTACATTATGTGAGCTTTATATGTTAAATTATTTCAATTTATTGTGTGGGCGAAGTTTTATTAAAAATGTCATAATTTGCATGGTTTTTAGGCCATATTTCTTTTAGAATAAAGCTAGACACATGGTTTATTGTCTTGTGGCTTAAATGCTTCGCGGTGGATTTTAAAACAAAAATCTTGAAAAACTCTCGCGTTCACCAGACAGAAAAGTATAAATAACGCCATAACGAAAAATTGGAGAGCGCTGCAAATCAATAAGGTTCATTAGTTGCAACAATCCCTTCGAAAATCTAGCTTCTATCCGTTCACATGGATAAATCCCACGGAACACCGAAAATAAATTAAATAAGTATATCTCTGGGACAGCAAACCTTATATTTATGAAGTTCAACAGGGGTCATCGCGTTAACGCGTTAACAAGGTTTTCAAAGAATGGAGTGTAACTCTGGGATGGAAGATCGCTAAGCGCTGAATATCAATAGAGTTCATGACCCCAATGCTTCACACACGTTAACAAGGCTTTCTGAGAGAGGGTGGGTTATACTAAGGAACAGAAGGTCACAGAATGCTGAATATTCATAGGGTCCGCCCTCTCATTGTCCCATATTTAAAAAATAATACGGACTCTGGAACAGAAGTGTGCGGAGTACTGAAAATCGAAAGACCCCAGTGCTTCAAAACACATTTGAAAAACAAAATGAGTTAAAACAAAATTGTAGTCTCTATATCGTTAACAGGGTTTTCGGAAAAGGGAAAAGGGGGGGGGGACTCCAGAACGATGCGGGCGCTGAAATTCGAGAGTATAAAATATTCAAGATCTCGGGAAAATTTACACAGGATGTCATGATCCCCAGAATATTAACTTGAATTCTCGAGATTGTTAACACAGGATGGGAGAATCTCGAGAAAATTATTAGGGGATCTCGAGAACATTAAATTAGGATCTCGAGAAAGTATCACAGGTCTTCTACAAAATTTTGCATGACCCTATGTTTTACGGAAGCGTATAAGGGTCATGCAAAATTTTGTAGAAGATCTCGAGATCCTGTGGACCTGTGATACTTTCTTGAGATCCCAATTTAATGTTCTCGAGATCCTTTATTACTATTATATAACGGTTCATATTAACTGGAGATCTCGGGAAAATTTACACAGGATGTCAATATCTCGAGAACATTAACTCGGATTCTCGAGAACATTTACACAGGATGTCAATATCAAAGGAAATTTATCAGGAGATTTCGAGAACATTGAATTGAGATCTCGATAAAATTACCAGGTGATCACGGGATTTCGAGAAAGTATCACAGGATCGCAGGATCTCGAGACCTTCTACAAAATTTTGCATGACCCCTATACGCTTCCGTAGTGTTTTTCTTTTACCTTTTTAACAGTTATATGCATAAAGGAATTGTGATATTGTTTTTAATTTTTGACATTCGTTTTTTTTGTGTGTATGAAATATAATTTTTTGAGCCATAATGTAAAACTCAATTTGATTCATTTATTCACTGAATCACTCGCACACAATACTGTTATCGTGATTCGCATACATATTAAACTTTATGTGTATCGAGGAAACCTATATTTATGTATTCATAAATTAAACGTGGTGTGGCATCTATTAGTGGGCAGTTAAACCTTTCCATCATGCACCTGAGTTTATAAACGTCACAAATTAACCGTATCCACGTATACAAATCTCATTAATTTAAATTTTGATCAGTTTCACTGGTCGCTGTACAGGTCAACAACCAAGATGGGTAACACCATTACCTCTAACAAAAAGGAACCGAAATCAACCAGCGTACTCAACATGGAAGCTCGTGTAGAGCTAGTGAAGGAAAAGGAAAAAGAAGTAAAATTCGAAGGCAACTTTTGCGCGCACGACTTTTCGGCCGCTAATATATCCACAGAGCAAAACGAAAAGTTACACCAAGCAGACTTTAGCGATCACAACATCTCGAGCTTTAACGAAACCGACCATCTAGCAATGACCACAGACCCAAAGGATTTTGTGTTTGATTTTGAGAATCTTGTACTCGAAGGAGGAGGGAGTAAAGGCCTGGCTTACTGTGGAGCTATGCGATACTTAGAGGAGATTGGGGTGATGAAAAACATCAAACGAATTGCAGGAGCTAGTGTGGGCTCCATGACAGCCGCGTTGATAATTGTAGGATACACACCAGGCGAGATCGAGGAATTTGTTGGAACAAATGTTTCTGAAGTACTTATTGATCACAGTTGTGGCTACTGCAGTCTTTTACCAAATCTATTGTATGGATATGGGTGGAATCCTTGCGAAAAGATATATGAGTGGCTTGGTGATAAAATGCGACTGAAGACTGGTAACCCGGATGTGACGTTTCAAGAAGTTTACAAATTAACGAGAATGGAACTATGTGTTGTTGTAACGAACTTGAGTCAAATGACTACTGAATATTGTCACCCTAAGACCACGCCCAACATCCTTTGATCTTGTTGTTGTCATGCATGGTTTCTGAATGGTTGTTATTGCTTGTCTATATATAATTGCTCTACACACTTGTTACTGTACTTGCTTGAAAACGTTGAGAGAATACTCTTCGAAACGTCGCCCAAATAAATCAGTAATTGTTCTTCCATAAGTATGTGTTATAGTTTATTGCTCTATCCAGTTACTAAATGCCTCTAAAAGATCATGATCTTCCAGACTCGAATCCGGGTAGCGGCCGAGAAGAGCCTTCGGGATTTTCAAGCCTGGTAGCAACTTGCTAGAGTCACGTCGGTGCCGTTGGCAGGAGAAGTGTCTACTCGTTCTGGTGGCACGAAAAACTACACATAAAAGAACCATAGACTGTTGAAAATCGAAGAAATAGAAATATGGGCTATGTTATCTTAAGTTCTATTATTCGCGTAACCATAGAAATAAATATTTCTATACGTTTATCTTAAAATGGAGTAAGTATTATATTTTTGATAACAAGCCCCATTCTATTAAAACGCGACCTGGATGAGTGACAGCTTGGGTCTAGTGACGTTAAACTTCATTGATAAAAAATCTGGTCCATACTTTTATGTCTTCCATACATGCTAATTTCAACTCACTCCTTGTTGGTCTTCTAATAAGCTCTTAGATAAATTACAAAAAGTTCAAAACTCTGCGGCCAGGCTAATAAACAGAACCAAGAAATTATATGGCCACATAACTCTTGCGCCGCATTAACTTTAAAATATTGTTACTACTTTATAAATGTCTCATTGTACATTTATTATATTGTACATTTTCACCCGAAAAAGGCGTTATTGAAATTTGCATATTTAAGTATTATATCTACTGTTCTCGTGATAATCAACTAAACAATATAGTAATTAGAATTGTTTAAATTGGTTGGGATTAACCAATTTACGTAATCGTAGTGAAGCAACTGGTAAGTTTGTTTACAAGTTAGTAACGGTTTCTATAGATTTGGGAACTTAACATCTCAAAGATATATAAACCCAAGAAACAGCCAGTTTTTAGTTACGTTTACTAACTATAAATTTATTAAAAACCTGACCAGTTGTTCGCGTATTTAGTTCCAGCCCCGTATAGTATAGAGACTGATTATTAGACAGAGATCGCCCCTATATTAGTATTGCTCCGCCGTATCTTCAAAACCTTTTTGAAGTTTATGTCCTAACCAGAAATCTTAGGCTATTAAAACTTATCTTCGAAAAGCTTATTGCTAGTTGTACAATATTGTTCTAAAAGCAATTTACTGCCCTTATTTTCTTTTAAAATTAATGTCTTATGCATCTGAATTTTAGTTTTTAAATTAATGTTTACTTGAAATTTTTATATTCATTGTTATTGTTCTAATTTTTTAAAGTTTACATATATGCATAATATATGTACCATACATTTTTTATTGCAAAGCGCCTCTGAACAAATTTATGAAAGAAGAGTGCTAAACCAAATTACGTAATAATAGTAATAATTTCGGTTATATATTGCGGTATTACGCTGCAGCACGTGATCTTCCCAAATCACCCCACTCTAAACCATCTGTGACCAATAATGCCGGAGTTACCAGAGAATACAACGGCCTACCTATACCGTATGTTGATGCTAAAGATGCCCACATTAACGAGACAACCCGGTTTGTAAATTTTGAAGACGACAGCACACGGGGGAATAACTATGCAGCGCTGGCCGACAGATCCTCATCCACCAACAGTCGAAACTACGGTTATTCTAGGTTAGTTGATGATGTCATTGTTTCTACTGGTAAATATCATGTTCACGATTAGAAATCTCGTATGTTCAAATTTGAGTGCTCGATTCTAAACCTGATAAATATATATTATTGATCAAGTTTGATACATCTGAATTAATACCAACTTGATTTAACCTTAATATAATACCCAACATTATTCACAACTTATTGAATTGTGTTTACTATAATCACGACCGGTAATCAAAGAAAAGGTAGAAAGACAAGAATTTCATGAATAGATAACTGATTATCTTTAAAGGGACTATTCCGATTAGAATAGAGTCTCAAAAATTAAAGTCCGAGTACGTATGAATTTAAGCACCAAAAAATATAGGAATGGTGTATTGACCTTGTCTCAAAATTTCAGCTTAAAATATTGAGTCGTTTGGACGTGACCGCCAAAACTGCTTATCCGGACACGTAAACCTTTTAACATTTCGGGTCAATTTTTTCGTTGGGTGACCTGATAATCGATTCCCGTTTCTTGAGAGGTCTATACAGTGAGTGACCCATGTGTTGTACTTGATAGCAGACGGTAAATATCACCTACACATTATTTTTATAAAAAAGGTCTGGTTTTATCCAGACTCCTATAATACAGTTTGGGACACCGGTCTCCATTTCCAGATGAAGACTGATAGTCCAGGAGCTAATGACAAAATAATATGGTCATCAGTTACAAAAGGTTTGACCCCCCAAATTCGTAGCAGGTGTCCGTACGAGTAAAAATCAGTTGGTCAGATCAGGCACTGCTGGGGCGTATAGCCACAGCAGCACCTTAAAGTAGGCCCCAGGGGGCCTAAAATTAAGTCATAAGTTACATGGCTGAAACTTTGTAGGGACAATGGTATCCGTAGTCGGAGTAAATATTTCACAAATCTAACCAAAATTTCCGGGGCTTTCCCCAAGTCAGACCACACCCAATATCGCCTCGTGGGGCTAATAATATGGTCATCAGTTACATGGCTAAAACTTACCAGAAACAAAGATCCACTCTTGGTAAATACCATTTTTAAAAATCTAACCAAAAATTTGGGGGCTTTCCCCAAGTCAGACCGCTCTAAAGTATGTCCGACCACACCCTAAAAATGGGGCTTTTTATATGGTCATAAGTTACATGGCTGAAACCTACCAGAAACAAAGATCTACACTTGGTAAATACAATTTTCAAAAATCTAACCAAAACTTTGGGGGCTTTCCCCAAGTCAGATCGCTCTAAAGTATGTCCGACCACACCCTAAAAATGGGACTTTTTATATGGTCATCAGTTACATGGCTGAAACTTACCAGAAACAAAGATCCATTCTTGGAAAACATATTTTTCAAAAATCTAACCAAAAATGTTGGGGCTTTCCTCAAGTCAGATCGTCCTAAAGCCCACCTGGCCACGCCCTAAAAGTGGGACTTTTTGTTAGATTTTTGAAAATTGTATTTACCAAGTGTATTTGGGTGTTCAAACCTTTTGTAACTGATGACCATATTATTTTGTCATTAGCTCCTGGACTATGACGGGTTTAAGTTATTTGCAAACTTATCACAAATATTGAGTTACTTGCTCGGCCCGTAGGTAAAGGGTTTTAAGGCATTTTAACACAAAATTAAGCAGTTTTATTCTCCAAAAAGTTATCGGGATTGGCCCTTTAATTTTCTGTGACATGCTACAACTATATGCTATGTGTGATTCCATGTAATAATATATGAAGTGCGTTCGTCTAATTGTATTCCGATTTTAGTATTGTAGAAAAATGTATACATTTTGTAATGAAATAATTGGCGTCTGTTCCTTGGTAACTTCTTTAGTTCGCACTGATTACATTATATGTAATTATTATTATTACAGTTTCACACTAGTACAACACTATTATTTTTGTTCGGGTTATTATCGTATTGCATTGCGAATTTAGTATTGTTGTAGCAAAACGTATACATTTTAGATTGAAATAATTGGCTCCTGTTCCTTGTGAGTCTTTTTTGCTTGTACTGTTTATATCATAGGCGTTATTAGGGTTTCACACTACATACCTTAGGTGTAACACTACTGTTTTTGTTCGGATTATTAATTTTTTTCAAATTTCCTTATTTCTCGAAAACTACACATGGGCCCACCTTAAAAATATCGGCGTTCATGGAAAGGTGGGCGTGACTTAGAGGATGGCGTTATTTGAACAGTCTGAGCATGTCAGAAATTGGTAAAAGTAACGGACCGATTTTACAACTAATGTGTTTTGTTTTCCTCATTGATCTTGTTCAAGCATTACTTAACAATAACTCCTCATTTTGATTTAATATCTCAACATGCCCAAAGAGTGGCTAAATATGTTTTCAAGAGAGAGAGAGAGAAATGGGGTTTAACGCCCACTCGACACAAACTAGGTCATTTCGGGACTAACATATGGTTTAATTTTATTTCAATAATTCGCTTGTGCGTAGGGGTCTTTAGCAGTGGGAGGAAACCGGAGGATCCGGAGAAAACCCACGAGGTTGGACAGGCGACCCTATTACTTGTCACGTACAACCGGGGATTCGAAACCACGCCAGTCGACTCAATGACAGACTTTATGATACAGCGCGCGCACGCTTACCATTCAGCCATCCAACCCCCCTATATGTTTACAAACTATGCACTGATAAAAAAAAAAATTATCAGTAAATAACACCACTTGTGGTATAGGAATATTACTTAACAGAGATACGCCGTTTAACCACTACAGGTACATATTAAAGGACAATATTGGTGCCAGTCATTATCACATATGTGATAGAACTGATTAAACACGTTCCAAATATAATTTTAACACAGAGATCATTACTACGATAGATGCGTCGTGAAGATTTCAAGAAACAGTAGTGACGAACGCAAAATGAAAAGATGAGTTATCCTTCTATATAACTGATTTCCTTTTGCGTTCGGGGGGTGGGGGGGGGTGGCCGAATGGTTAGAGCATGAGCGCTGTATCATAAGGTCTGTCATTGAGTCACCTAGAGTGGTTTTGATTCCCCGGTTGTACGTGACAAGGAGTAGGGTCGCCTTCCAACCTCGTGGGTTTTCTCCGGGTCCTTCGGTTTCCTCTCACTGATAAAGACCACAACGCGCAAGCGAATTATTGAAATAAAATTGAACCATGTATTAGTCCCGATATGACCTAGTAAGTTTGTGTCAAGTGGACGTTAAATCCTCTCCGCCCCTCTCTCTCTCTCTTCTCTCCCTCCACTTTTTCGTTCGCCAGTTATATAGAACTAGAAGGATAATACCTTTTGCGTTCATCACTTCCCTTTCTTGAAATTTTCATAACGCATCTATCGTAGCAATGATCAATGTGTTAAAATTATATTTGGAACGTGTTTAACCTGTTCTATCACATATGACTGACACCAATATTGTCCTTTAAAATATGGCATGCAGACATAATCTGATAACTTAAAATGAACAGCGCATTGACTCCTTCATCTCTCATGATAAACTCCCACATTGTTGTTGACAAAATGTAAATATTAAATGTTATTGTGAAATCTATTAATTATTTATAAGAACCGTATTAGCATGCTCATTACACTTTAAGGGTGGTTGTACGTAATTCTATTATCACTGATAAATCTCTACTTGGTTAAAGAGTCCTGTTTTGCGATATGTAGTGGGCCAAGCTGCAGATTATTTGAAGACCATATCCGCTACCGCTGCATTACAACCTGACTGTTTTGTGATGAGTTATAAAGTTAAAGAATGTGTCGTATAATATAAGTTGTAACGGGAATATCAGCTTGATAATACAATAGCTTGGCGTCCATCAACTTGACCATGTTTTGGTTTGTGACATTATACAATAATTTTATCGTTGCTTACCAAGGCCTTGGTGTATTATAGATCCCTGGTGTACTCGCCGTTGGATCTTTGACAGGGATAAACAAAACCTGGGAGGGCGGAAAAACATGGGAACAAAATTGTGAACGCGGCTCAAAATTTAGCTTTGGCATACTCAAAACCCTAGATGATTGCGCTGAGTATGTTATATTAGTTGATATAAAAAAAACTCCTTGGATAGAGTGCGGAAAGGGGGGAGGGGGTGACTAGCATAATACGGTAATTTTCATTTCTATGTTTACGTCGTCAATATTTCCCTTCCGAACGATAAGGTACACTTCCCTTGTAAGTCCCGCAGACTCCAACTTTGACAAGTGAGTATCAGTTTTTACAAACCCCTTAAGTTTTTCTCCGCCCACCTACGAAAAGGCGTAGTTATAAATTCCAGGCGTTGATGTGGCGTCATGTTAGCATGAACTATCTCATGAATCAGATCTGTTAGGTACAGCTACTTAAATATAATAGCAGCTCCAATTAATGTCAAGCCAGTTTTCTTTATTTATACATCCGGTTCCATTAAAAAGTAAAGGAAAATCTACGTTTTATTTCTTCAAAATGTATAATTAACAAGTGTCTATACATCATCTTACAATGTGTTTGATGAACGTAGAAGTGAGAGTTGGCTTTTAAGGCCCTTTCAATCTCACACTGACCTTCATCAATGTGTCTGCAGCTACAAAAATTAAAATGATTATAGTTTCCTATTGGGTGTCTTTCTTCCTTCATTTTACACATTCTGAATGAGAAATAAATACAAATGCTAATATAACGTACAGAACAAACCATCTATAAATCGGTGTACCGGGTATTAAGGGACAACAGATGGCGCTAAAACATAAATTGTCCTCTGGCCTCATAATAACCGTTAATTAATAATGATTATTTCACCAATATAGTTCATTTCAATAATATAGGGATTTCTTTTGTTGGTATAGGTTCTTTTTGGGCGTACTACGTAAGTGTACTACAGTATACTTAAGATAATTGCTTTCGTATGGAAGCCTATAACTACCATTCATAATTTCTACTTTTCGCCTCTTCACAACGCGAAAGTCGAAAAATAGAAGTTACGACAAAATGTGAGACGACAACAAGCCAAATTCAACTCGAAAATAGGAAATTAAGAAATAACACACAGCGATAATAGCGCCCCTCGTTTTTTCCTAATTTCTTATTTTCGACTTGCATTTTGGCTTGTATACCGTCTTGTCGACTTTCGACTTAGTCATATTTTTGTATTTATTGATGTCAGTAAGAAGGCGCCAACACGCTATACAAGCCAAAATGCAACTCGAAAATAGGAAATTAAGAAATTACACACAGCGATAATAGCGCCCCTCATTTTTTCCTAATTTCTTATTTTCGACTTGCATTTTGACTTGTATACCGTCTTGTCGACTTTCGACTTAGTCATATTTTTGTATTTATTGATGTCAGTAAGAAGGCGCCAACACGCATACCAAGCCAAAATGCAACTCGAAAAGTAGAAATTAGGAAATTAACACACCACGCTATTAGCGACTTTTCGACTTTCGCCTCGGAATTTGTTGTAGTCTCAGTTTTCCAGGTCGCATTTGAATACGTGCAATCAGGGCTCACACTTGTATTACATTCGTTTCGGTACTGTCGCATTACAGCAACATAGCCCGAGAGAGTTATCTCTCCTTTCCCTGACATTTAAGTGAGTATTATTGTCTTGTGTGAAACACGATGGGGCGAACTTGGCATGGCCTTACCAAAATATTTTCTTGGATGCAAACATACTCAGAGCTATTGCAAACAAAGGGGGCACATAACGCTGCGATGTGTTACTTAAAATAAAAGTATTTATAAATTTTAATTACCATGGAGCGGGAGTAGTTGCAATTGGTCGTGGACGATAGCGATATTGAAAATATGGTCTGTATCTCATCCTGTAAATATAGACATGCCATAGCAAGTATCAGGACTACAATAAGGATGCGGCAATATACCATAAGCATCTCTTAAACCCTAGCAGACAAAACTATCCCGGCAGATTTGAAACCTTATTTGTAAAAACTTCAATCTCAACAGATCGATTGTGAACTAAAATATACACGGTAATTACCACGGATTGTCAATGTTGATCTTTCCGTCCTGAAGCCGCTCCATCGCTTTGAGAATGTCCAGTGGTCGGTACATTTTTTTTTTAAATTTTACTTTGCGGGATTTGACTACGCAGCAACATCGGACATATTCATTTAGATCATATGTTAAATTTCAGAATGAACTTCTCAGATACACAAATTTTATGCTTTAATTTACTACGTGATCTTTATTGATTTTCAAGATTCCAAAGAAGGTCCTGGGTAGACCAGTGCTTGGATTTTCGATAACGACTTGTTATTTTTAATATTATATTTTCAAAATCAGTTTTATTCATTTCGTCAATCATAATCAGTTCCCAGAATTTTAAGTAAGGAACTTGGCGATATGGTGCTTATTTTGGACTACCCTTCTTTCCGAAAGAATACCCTTGTCAATAATCGGGCGTTTTAGTTATATATTATATTGGTCTATGGTCGACATGGTCGAGACTATACAGAATGCCTGCATATCCTTAACATTCTCCTCTAGAACTTCCAACCTGAAGACTATCAAACATCAAGTCTGGGCAAATTGTATCACCACAATTATATCCCGACAATTGTCCAGGGTAGCGAACAGAGTGGTCAAACAAGATGTGAGGTGCTATAAATTGCAATAGTTGTGTTTTGTTCCCGGAAGGAAAATGAATTATATGTCGGATGTATAAGTTAGAAGGTATCTCCAGTCATTTAAATCTAGCCTAAGTAAAATATAGCACAGGTACAATTTGTTAGAAATGATTATTAGTTTTACCAGAAGTAGGGGGGCCTGTAATTATACATTCGCGGATACATTCTACCTCTTGCCATCCCACGATTTCTCATCCTCTTCCCTACATCTTCTCCTGGCTCACCGAGTGGTAACCCCATTCTCATTTTTCTCATTCGTTTTCCTGGATCCTCACCAACCTCACCACCACCGGCACCAGGACCACCAGCAAACATCATTTGTCGTTTCACGCGACTTAACGTCTTAATCCCCGTAGCTACGATTTTTTCTGGATTGCCAGCAGTCAAGCCTTTAGACACCAAGTCCAGAATGGGATAACCCAATGCTCGATTAGTCTGTAATCTCTTCATCAGTACCATCGTTAGCGCAGCTTCGGTTAGTTGGTTCTGTTCAGCTGATAGTAAGATGTCGAAACATTGTCGAAGTCGCTTGTTTTCTACTGGTGAAATGACTTGGTCTTGATCCAAGACCAAATTATCCACATCGACACTGAAAATATATGAAATAGTCTTAAAATTACATTGTAATCATTATTAAATTGTGTGTTGAACCCACAAAACTTTATTTGTATCCGTAAAGTAATGATGAAATTTAATCATAATGATGCGTGATTGGGTTGTATTTTTAAAAACAAAATGAATAGTTTCATTAAACTTTATGCAGAAACAATTCACCAAGTCCAGCGAAGGATTTAAAAGATATTACACAATACAAAATAAATTAAAATGGTAAATTTGATTTAAAAGTGTTAACAATATACAAGATAAATCCATCAAAATGTCACCGGAAAAAATACCATTATGTTTCTTCTGTACTTGTTATTTATGTTTGTTTCTGGGCGTGTCAAACATGTTTATGTGGTGTCCAGGCTGTGATTGTATTATCAACAAGACTCAGTTATGATGTAAACACGAAGAGTGTCAAATATATATACGTTGTAGATGTCGGTATTAGACTTGATATAACTTGTGTGATGCATAAACCCATTTGTTTGAGGCGTTTCCGCGTGCGTTTCAATGTAACCGACGAAAATGGACTTTACATATTGATCATAAAAATTCAATAGCAAAGTATGATTATTGGGATTTTATCACCCAATAATACATTCTACAGTAGATATCGCTTGTATGATATATTTCATAATCTAATGCGATATCTCCTTAGGAGTTGAAAAGGAACTACTTTTTTTATTTTCAAAGAACAGTCCATTTCTTATTAAAAGTAACTTTTTTTTTATTAAAAATGAACTATTGTTATTCAATTGACCTTGATGGAAACACCGGGTCAATATAAAGGACTTTGCAATGGTTGAATTGCTGTCAACAAATGATGTATCACTACGCCGTCATGTTCAGTTAAAGTGAAATCTACAGCAAAGAATTATATTTATCTATTTGTGCATGTAAGAAGGGATTGGGTGATAAATAAAATCTCCTACTCGTCTTATTTGATATCAAAAAATACTGGTAGGAGATTCTCTATATCTTTGCTATCACGCTGCGCCGTCTTGTATAAACCGCGCTTGCATTGAGTATCACGGTTATAGCTTCAAGTGAGTTTTACATGGGCGTGAGCGTTTGATTATTGAGACAACAGTTGGATTGAGAAACGCGTTTGACCTTTTCCCCTTTTCTGTGAACGCGGACATATAAATATGTTATGAATTTTTCTGGTCATAACCGTATAAACGTGTAAAGTTCATTACCTTTTGTCGTGAATTTTGTTTGTGAACAACGTGATTAGTAAAACGAATAAACCCGTTTTTCAGTGAGAAACAATTTCACGAAACGCACCACTACTTTCTCGTCAGTAATAAATTTTGCTAGGACACCAAGTGTGAAATTAAGATCGCACGCCTGAGGTGTCTGTTCGCAATATACGTTCTTTTTATTATGAAATTGTAAAGCGTAAAGTTATTTTAGAAAATAAATTTCTATTCTTCCTTTATCCCGCCTATCTTGCCATAAAAATACTATGAATTGATTTGCTACCGGAATATCAGAACTTTTGTCAACAGCGTGAAATGGGTGCTTATACAAAGTAAAATGAATACAATTTCATAAAAATATACTATAGTTTTCAATAACAAGCCTAAAAGAATACCCAACAATAGGCTAAAAGATCTTTTCGTTGCCTTATAAAAAGAATCCAAGCAACCACAGTGCTCTGCACACTTCGATAGATATATGTTGACCTTTCAGAACAATTGCCCCAAAATCGGAAGATTGAAAAACCCCAGCTCCCTTGACAGTTGGTATTCCAAATAATAATTGGTCGAAGCGCCGCTGTCCTGACACACTTGTCATCATAGCACACTGTACCGCGTATACCCTTCTTCATAAGCCCTGTTGGTATGGAGAAGAGAAGACCGTTAAACCCCCATTCCAATTCACTTCCGAACACCCCACAAACCAAAGATAGGCACTGAATACAATAATATATACTATGAACACTTAAACGATTAAGATATGCTTTTCATATTATTAAAGTTATGACATGTAAAGGAGACAGTATGCAAAACTAGTAGTAAAAGCACGTTCAAACCAACACTCCAGTTAGCGGTAAGTAGTGACGGGTATCGTTCAAGAAGCAGGACAAGTTTTATCTTTCTAGGACATCAGATATGCGTTCTCATCTTATAATTTAATATATCTAATATTTTTTGTTGTTTGATAACATGCAAAATATATTGAAAGCTAAACTACTGGGCCATAAAGTAACCTTTAATAAATTCAATGGTATTAAATGTTTTCCAAAGAATAATTAGACAGTGCCTCATTGCGTATCAGTATTAAAACGCATGGTTAACTTTAGCGACCTCGGCAACAGTATTGATCCGACCCATTAAAAATAACTACACAGCGTGCGAACATCACATCGTACAAACAAGACAATCAGTTGAAACAAACAAAATCATACAAAATGCATAACTTAGAAAAAGATGTTCTAATCCGAAATGTTATAAGTTATAGAAACAGGGGAATGAAGGAAAACCTACCCTAAATCTCTACAGAGCTGTAGAGCATCTCTGGCTGTAAGGTATTGGTCAGGTCGAGGTGCAGCTTGAATGGCAAGCACTAGCGACAGAGTTCCCAATATTAGATGTTGGTACATCTTGATTTTCGCTCTAACTAACCACCACTTAATATACCCGATTAACGCACATCTTATATAACTTTCTCTCTTATAACATTCTGAAAAATTTACGACCTTTAAAGTTTTTTTTATGTCTGGACGTTTCCGCCACATGCATCAGTCATTTGTCCAAGGAAAGATAGACTAGATCAACCAGAAACATATTATCATTATCTAGATCTGATAACATTTGTTTACACTGTACATTTGATTCATGTATAGAAATAACCGATTGGCATCGCATCAAATATATATGGAGTATTGTTGATATTTGTTATACTGGATAGGACCGGGAGGGTGAGGGGGGGATATTTGGCCCGGACCAAGGCCTCACGTACACTCTGTTTTCTACCCAATCCGAACAACTACCTAAACTTTCAGACTTGCAATTTAGAACATGGTTTCGAATCCGTGACATTGCCTTTGTGATTCCAGTTTCCTAACGACACAACCCCAACACTGCCTAAAGTCGTGATGACCTAGTCTAAACGGTAAAGGTAAGGTTTATTTGTTTCGGCATCATGTCGTAATTTACAACAACATGACTTGAATGATTTATAAACGAAAGTCATTTTCGGCACAAATAAGGCAGTTAAACAATCTAAGCTAAGCATAAATTAAACTGAAATTAAAAATGGATTCTTTATGTTGCTTTATATGTGCTACTCACTGGTTGTGATCGTTTAATTCAATTACCGTGTCCTTAAAGATTTTATTTGAAATATCACAATCTAATGTCCATATCGTTATAAAAATAGATATAGTTTGGTTTACTGCACTGATTCATGTTGAATCGATGTATTATTTATATTAGTGACATGGCAAAATCATTTCCAAATATCAATTGACTTTTGGCACAATATTTCGACAATGGAATGGAAATCGAAAACACGTCACTTTCAATGTTCAAATTGAGAGTCCGGGTCCCTAAGGTGAAAAATATACCCGTGTTTACCGAAGCTATTTTTATGCATTTAACCACATGATGTATCTTTATATTTCAAAATTTCTTTTTACTTGTCCTACCACTCAGTACCAGGATCTGGAAAAGTTGTTAAATAACCCCACGTTTTGTAGGATGTGAAGGAAATGAACTGTTGAATTGTGTTCTCATAGTGTGGGGTGCAGAACTGTGAGTAAACGTTCGCAGCGAAAGAAATCAAAAACAAAGCAAACTTTGTATTTCCAAATAGCTGCTTGGAACACCGACCCCTGATTTGACTAAACGCATTCAAAATATAAATAGCTCTTTGCAACAGCTGACTCGTAACAAAGATTTTGAGAATCGGGACTTAATGGAAAAAAAGGAAAACAGCAGTTGTCCTTACATATTACTGATTGAAGTAGAGAGCGAAGACAGATGCACGGTCGATTTTCACGTGACCGATAAGTTGTTATATTAGACTGTGTTCGAAACTAGCAATTCATAAAAATGAATTGAGTGGTCCTAAATCAGAGTAAGCCTGAAAAATAGAAACAGTCGACGCTCTAATTTGTTCTAATTATACATTTTAAGCGACGATTAGTTTATTTCAGTAACCCAAAAAATAATATTATTAATTGGTTTATACTTTAAGTATATAAATACCTTGACTAATGAGCATTTTCTGCTTATGATAAGCAGAGCGATAAGCAGTTTGATTGGCCGAGATTTTGGGACACAATAACTCTGCTTCTTATTGAGCTAGAACATTCCAACTTGGAGTAGGTATTTATTAGGTCAATGCCTTGGAGTTCGAAGATGAGCATTTTCTGTTTAGGGTAACCAGAGATATGTAATTTGATTGGTTGGTGTATTGGGACACGATAACATTAGTTCTAATTAAGTGAGAGTGATGAAATTTGGTGTATAGTTTTATTACATCAATATCATGACTAAGTTCGATAATGAGCATTTTCTGCTTTGGATGAGCGGAGCGATAAGCAATTTGATTGGTCGAGAATTTGGAACACAATAACTCTCATTTTAATACAGCTAGAATGTTCACACGTGGCGTAGGTGTTAATGCCTTGATGGAGTTTAAAGATGAGAATTTTATGCTTAGGGTAAGCAGTGATAATCAATTTTATTGATTGATGCTTTGGAACACGATAGCATTAGTTCTAATAAGTGAGAGTGAGGACACTTGGTGTATAGTTTTATCACATCAATACCTTGACTAAGTTCGATAGTGAGCAATTTGGAACACAATAACTCCTCTAATTGAGGTAGCATGTTCGAACTTGGTGTAGTCGTTCATTAGGTGAATGCCTGGATGGAGTTCGATGATAAATATTGTTTGCTTGCGGTAAGCAGAGATAAGCAATCTGCTTGGTTGATGCTTTGGGGCACGATAACTTTGGTTTTAATTAAATGAGAGTGATGAAACTCCGAGTTTAGATTCATTATATCATTACCTTGAATATGTTCGATGATGAGAATGTTCTGCTTAGGCTAAGGGGTGATACGCAATTTGAATGGCCAAGACTTTGGAACATAACAACTCTGCTTTTAATTAAGGTAGAATGTTTAAACTTGATGTAGATTTTCATTAGGTGAATGTCTTGACTGAGTTCAATGATTAACATTTCGAGCTAAAGCTAAGCAGAGCTAAAAACATTCATTGGTCGATGCTTTGGGATAAGATAACTTTGATTCTATCTAATAGAGAGTGATGAAACTTAGTGTATAGTTGATAATCAGTTTGATTGCCTGATACTTTTGAAAAAGATAAATGTGCGATTCATTAATATGTGTCATCTATTTATTTTTGGATTTCGGAGAGGTACATCAACCTCACTGTTGGCTTGTTAAAATAATAACATATATATTATACTTATGCAAGCTACACCACGTAAATTACAAATAGCCATCTACAAAAAATTAATAATTGCTAACTTATAGTCTATTCAGATTGTATTCCAGGCCTGATTTCGTGGGGGTGGTATCTCAGAAATTTTAGTATGCTGGATCAGTAATTCCAGCTTCTAAAATCAACGTCTGATATGTATAGTGGCCAGCGCAGTGCACGGGATAGGATACGCTTACTCTTTCCAAAGAACCTCATACCACTATTTATCAATATTACATAGGTCGTTGGAGCCACAGCGGCTAAGTGAGTAACACGCTGGCTCGTCAAAACTGGTTAAATACATAGATATTTGGAGCCACAGTGGCTAAGTGCGTAAGACACTGGTTTGCTAACCTAAAAGTCACGGGTTCGGTCTCGGTGTTGGCAGAGAAAGTACATCGGAATTATCAAAAGTCACTGTGCAGGAGGACTGAGAGCGTGTCAAGGATAGTAGTGCTGGATCTGACTATGCTCCTGTAGGAAAGTTTGAGTAGGGAAAATTTATTTTAGAGGAAATCTTTAGTGGGTGCCGAATTAAGTATTTTGGACTTGGGTGGACAATAGCAACGTGGTAGGTTATTTCAATTTTATCCTACCTGCTATATTTTTCTGTCAATGTCTATGAAATAAAGGCCAGAATGAAGCTGTCTGTGCGAACTAAAGTGAAAAATATATTTATTATTAAACATTTATAAATTTTTCACGGAAACTCATACACAATTTTTAAGTGAAAAAAGCTCTAATAATATAAAAAATAACATTTCAAAATTAATTACAATGAAATAACAATAAGAAATTTGTTGATAACACTCAAAAGGGATTTTTACAAGTTCCATCAGGTTCTTTGACAATCATACATTTACAAAATAAACAACAGGATAACTCATTAGCTCTGCAAATACAGAACGACTTGGCATATATTAGCCTACACAGACACAAGCACCAATAAAGTCACTCGGGAACTTTTGTACCCTGAATTGAGGAGCCAAACCATTTTTGGATATGTCAAAGCCACATTGACATGTTCTAAATGAATGATTACATTATCAAGACAATGATGTACCCATATTCCAGCAGCAGGATTCGAAATAAAGTTAGCAAACATATTCCTAGCGCCAATAAAAACCTATCTAGATGTATATATTTATCACGATAATAATTGTTACATTTATATAAGAAAAAAACATTTCAAGACACATTGTACCTTTCACGGTACAAACTGGGAGATCTGATGATATATTTGGACTTAAAACTCATTCAAACTAATTAATCTATCAAAGTTTTGCTTCAAATCCTTTTAAAAACATTGTATACGCAAGGAAATACCCCAAGCTATAAAAATCTATTAAAAGAAATCATGTTTGTGTCACTTAACTTGGCTGACGCGGTACCTTAGCGTGAAACCTCTGGCGTCACTCGAGCAGACATTCCTAATCGCCGGGTTGCCAGTTAGGGAAACCCTTAGTATACATTTCATGTGGACGTATATTGTCGTTGCTCCTGTCCGCCCGTCCACAATTGTTTGTGAACACTCCACAGGTCAGAATTTTTATCCGATTTCAACGAAACTTGAAATATTGGTTTAGCTCCCAAAGATCTCGGTTCCTTTCGATATTGGCATATATCGGACCGTAAATTCATGGATTATGGTCCCTGATTGCATGAAAAATCGCGTTTTTAGCTTGTAGACCCTATAGAGGTCACAATTTTTATCCGATTTCGTTGAAACTTAAAATGTAAGCTTATAACCCAAAGATCTTGGTCCCTTTCGATATTCGCGGATATCGGACCATAACTTCCTGAATTATGACCCCTGGTTGTACGAAGAAGCGCGTTTTTAGATTGTGGAGGCTATAGAGGTCATAATTATATCCGATTTAAAAAAAAAAACGTTTTAGTATATCACCGTTACACCCTAAGGATGGTTGAGTTCGAATTTTACTAAATCGTAAAAATCGGACTAAAACTGACAGGCAAAATGGCCGCCCCTCATACTCAATTTACGCAAAAATATGGTATATCAATGTTGTGGTCCCTCTAGAGGTCATAATTTTCTTTTGATTTTGATGAAACTTCAAATGAAAGTTTATAACCCAAAGATCTTGGTTCCTAATAATATATTTACTCATATCGGATCATAACTTCCTGAATTATGGCCATTGATTGAACAAAAAATCACGGTTTTAGCTTGTGGTCCCTGTAGAGGTCACAATTTTTATCCGATTTAAAACAAAATGTGTGAATATATTACCATTACACACTAAGATCTTGGATCCTTTTGATAAAATCGCGGATACCCGAACTTAACTTCCTGGATTATGGACTCTGATTGTTCGAAAAATGGCAATTTTAGCTTGCGGATTCTGTTAAGGTCACATTTTTTTCCAATTTTAAAAACCGTTTAAATGTTTCACCATTCCATTATAATGAAGGTTGAATTCGAATTTCGGGCAAATCGAAATAAAACTGCCCAACAAAATGGCCTCTCTTTGTAGTCAAAGCGTGTGAAAGTATGATTTATGAAGGTTGTTGACCCTCTAGAGGTCACAATTTTTTCCGATTCTGATGAAACTTAAAACATATCCTTTATATTCCAAAGATCTCAGTCCCTTTTGATATTTGCGCATTTCAGACTATAACTTTCTGTATTATAGCCCCTGATTGTACAAAAAAATCCCGTTTGTTTTTAGCTTGTTCTCTACCCATCTCTTGCAAAATGTGGGCATATCCTGCCTGGCAGCCGCTGGTTGTCCTGTATGCGTAGGCGGAGAGGGATAACGTTTTACCCCAAGCAAACTGCAAAAGAAACCCCTGCAGTTTGGTTCAATGATACGTACATATATCAGACAAGACAGCGAATTACCCTTGGATGAAGGCATGAATCCGACAAAAAACTCACTATCAATCGAACAATATATGAAAAAAAAATCAATAAAATGGGGTTTGAAATTTTTTTTATTGACCGACAGTAAGCATGGCTATATTATAAATGCAGAAGTGTATACTCGTACACGAGCAGATGCACTGACTGTCGATAATTTAGGAATCACAGGAAATGTAGTTGTTAGAATGACTCAAGATTTCCAAAATCATAACTACATTTTGTTTATGGATAGATTTTACACCTCTGTCGAGTTGGTTGAATATTTACTGAACAAAGGTATTGGTGTGTGCGGAACTGCGATGACAAAAACACTCAGAGCCATTAAAAACGCAATGCCAAATTCAAAGTTTATTTACTGCAACAAATTTTAACAAATGTACATAACAATTGTCAAAATCGAGATAACAAGTATCTGTGGATAATTTCATGAAAGAATTCACTACAAATGCACAAAACCGAAACGTTAGAGAACCATGAAACAAAGCAGGGGTCAGCTGAAGTTAATATCGGGTATGTTCACCCTGAGCTCTTACACATGCTTGAAGTCGCCTTGGCATGGACTGATACAGCGGACCAATCCATAACACGGACATGATGATTGTTCAGAAAGTCTCTTGTCAACCTCGAAGTGTGCCGTCGGGCGTTGTCATGCTGGAAAACCATCTGTCGACGGACGCTATGTTGAGCCAGCAATGGAAACAACACCGGACGAAAGATAGCGTTGAGAATGCCTTGGACCACCACCAACTGGGACTGGAAGTTGACGTTGATAGCGGCCCAAACCATGACGCCCCCCCCCCTCGAAACGATCCCTTTCCAGCACGCAATTACGAGCAAAGCGTTCATGTCGACGTCGGTAGATACGGTAACGTCCATCAGGAAAACTGAGGTTGCGGCCCATTGCTGTCTGGCAAGTCAGTGACGATGCAAAAGGATTTGACCATGGTAAAGTCGACGGCAGCGTAACCCTAGAGCAATCAGGCGCCTTAGGACTGTTTGAGGGCTGATCTGACGTTGCCGTGTTCCAACAGTTCCCCTGGCAGTAGCAGTGGCTGACCTGACTGGAACCTGTTGCGCAGATGCTGTAGTCGGATGTGGCGATCTTGAGCAACGGTTGTTACAGGTGGCGCTCCAGACCGGAGTCGATCGGCAACTCTTCTAGTTTCGTGGAAGCTTTGTCTGAGGGTGGTCATTAATGTGTCTGGCGACGGCTACCTGACACAGTCCCTGATCCAGCATTCCATAGCTCTGTCCCTGTTTTATTGTGTAAGGCGTGGCATCTTTCCAAAGTGATGAATGTTGAAATTTTTTTCTGTATTTTTTCATGTAGGCCGCTTACAATGCTTATGTAATTCAAGGATATTATAAGTTGCATACGTAGTCTTCTCATAGAAACTTTACATTTCACTTCTTTTTAGAGAAATTGTGCCACCAACGTGATGGCTTTGTCAGAAACATAACACAGAAGGGTAGACGTCGGTCTGATGCGGATCAGGAAATTCGGCTTTGTAACGTTGGACAACATGTGTGCGAACGGACGCACACGCAACGACTAACAATAAATGTGTTGTTTGTACAGAGAAACACAAAAGGGCTAAATTGAGTTATCCTAATGCGCTTGACAAAGACTTGCCTACCAAATCCAGAACTCCAAGGTTATGTATTGGAGATGAAATTTAATAAAAAAATAAATATTGTGATTAAATATCTTCGTTTCATCATTTCATTCAATTTTAAACTCATATAATATCAAATTCACACCTCGCATTTAGTTCCAATCAAAATGATGTCATTTTTGCAAATTCCTGCTCTAAAGACAGGGTGGGGTGTGCAACACCCAAAATATTTTCAGGGTTCAAAGGGTTAAACCCAATTTAATTTCATTTATATAGATCTTTGCTAAACCCATATATTTTGTCCCACAGATCCTTTAGAATTTATTTTCATAAAGACGCACAATTTGAATAATTGAAAAGACCGTCTATTTTAATAAATGTGTTGCATAATATACAAAATATGAACAACTTCAAATAGAACAATATAAGAATAAAACATATTGAACGGAAAACTTCGACACGCATTCCCCCATTCCCCGGGTCCAATAGATCGGTGTTGCAGACAAATACTGAAATCGGTATTTACAACAACCTACACTAGCATTACTTTGCGGAACCTTAATCAGAAATTAAGCTAGAGATGTTAAGAAACCCTTTATTCTGAGCGAAGTTATGAGTGTTTGGATTTTTTACAAGAAATAGCCGATCGTCAAGTTAAATTGCCATGATTATAAACCTCTCGACTAGCATTCTGTTTATTGAGCGACGTCCACATTACATGGCACGGATGGTCTACCGCATTCGATATCTAAACCATCCTATGGTCTACAAGATTGATTGTGAGCTTGTCATGTGATTAAATGGCTAAATAATGATTTATGTAACATTTGAAGACTGACAGAAATTTCACTAGGCAGAATTATTTCTTACTTCAATGTGTCTACATTGAGATTTCGTGTAGCACCTTTGGGATAATATATTCCCTTTTTACTTGAGTTGTTTCACTTATTTTTCTTTTTCTTTCTGAGTGAAGTCTGTGTCCCTACAGCGCAGCGGACCCTTTAGGCTAGCCCCCTGGATCCATTCACTTTATCTCGTATGTGCGTTTGTTGTGGTGTCTGTATATTGTGTCCTGTCCTAGGTTTGTCTTGTATGTGTGTGTCTTTACCAATAATGCGTCTTTAATCGGTTAAATAAAATGCAGTAGACCAAAAGTGCCGCCCACCCACACTGCCCTCCTTTAGGTATCTTACTGCTTGACATTATATTTCGATTAACGGTAGGCATATATAATACCCTATCATAACCATGTGTAATGTGTACCGGAAACGGACATCGGACAGTGATTTAAATTTGTTCTATTCTAAAATAAGATAAAAAAAATGAGTTTCTTTATTTAGAAGTTACATGTCAAATGGTTGAATTGTCACGAGAAAGTGTGTTTATCTCCCAAGTGAAACATGTTTATGGCGAAATTTTATATACAAATATCCCGTCTTCTGACGTGTATAGATTACAAAATGTTTATTTCAAGAAAAAAAACCCCAGTAATAAAGTATATGCATTGCTACGTACAGACGAGTTCCTCGGGACTTTTAGGCGTATGGTTTCCCCTGACAAGAAAGCACTTAACCTTTGGGAGTTGGATTTTGAAATCAGAGTAGGCCTTATTACCGCTGTCAGGGATAAATTTCCTGCAAAACAATAATGCAATTTGCCACGAGCCCGGGTGAAGCAGACATGTGGTAATCCCATTTCATTGCATTTTAGCTGTAAAACGAGCTCTTGCCACTTGATTTGATTCACTTACCCGATGCAATCTATTTTATTATTAGCATTCTCTTTATTTCCATTGTCTCTATAAAACCTATACGGTATAGGTTTTCAACAACCCAGTTGATTATTAGTATAAATCTGTGATCTAATGCTGTATTTTTTTTTTGTTTAATTATTTACTTACTAATTTTTCTATTATACTATTCAAAAAAAGTAGGGGATATTTGATTTTGGGGGCATAATACTAAAATATGCAAATGACTACGAAAAAAGACACTATAGAACCTAACAGAAGAAACATTTCCAGTTACATGTGACGTCCAAACGCACCAATAGCTACCGCACGGAATGCAGGTGATGCTTGGGATCATCATGGGGGTCCAACCCAAGATTTGCACGACTCTGACTTTGAATGTTACAGTCATTGTGGCATTGAATTCCAGGGTGGAAACATCAGTTTAATTGTTTTAGTGACCAGAAAAAAATTTTGATATGCGTCGGCTTACCCAAAATGAAAGGTTACGTGCCCTTGGCATGCTACAGATCGGCACAACACAGGCGGTTGTGGCGCGGACGATGAATGTTTCTCAGTCTGTCATAAGCAGGCTATGGTCCAGATACCGTGATACACAATCTGTACAGGACAGACCACGCTCAGGTCGACCAAGGGCGACAACTCAAGCCCAGGATCGATTTATCCGTACCTTGGCCTTGAGAAATCGTGTCATCACAGCAAATCAGATCAGCGCTCGTCTTCAAACAGACACTGGTGTGAGAGTGAGTGGCCAGACGATTCGGAATCAACTGCATAGGGGTCACCTTCGCGCCCGACGTCCTCGCGTGATCCCTTGTTTGAGAGATCATCACATTCAGGCAAGACGTCGTTGGTGTAGGGATCGTCAACACTGGGATAATCGACGTTGGAGCGATGTGATGTTTTCAGATGAGTCAAGGTTCACTGTTGATTTTTTGGACAGACGTAGGAGGGTGTGGCGTCGTCGAAACGAGCGCTTCCAAGACGTTAACGTCATCAGACATGATCGAATTGGGGGTTGTTCTGTTATGGTGTGGGGAGGCATCACTGTTGCTGGAAGAACGGCTTTACATGTTGTTGCAGGGCGTGTTACAGGCCAGTACTACCGGGACAACATCTTGGCAGTCCATGTTGTGCCGTTCGCACGACGTCATGGCCGCCGTTTCATCTTCCAGGATGACAACGCAAGATGTCACAGGGCCAGGATCGTTACAGGTTACCTCCAACAACAGAACATCACCACATTACCTTGGCCAGCACTGAGTCCCGACCTCTCCCCCATCGAGCATGTCTGGGACATGCTTGGACAGAGGTTACGTCAACGTCAACAACGTCCTGCCAATGTCCAAGAACTTGCTGCTGCGTTGCAACAGGAATGGGACAATCTGGACCAAAATGACCTTAGACGTCTCATTAGGAGTATGCCACGTCGGATCAATGCTTGTTTGGCAAACAGAGGAGGATTTACCCGTTACTGACTTGGTTGTGATGCTGTGGTAACTTTGCTGTTTGACCCCGGGTATCATTTTACCCTTATAATGGTCAGTCTGTGCCTTACTTAGTATAACGATCATTTGGAATAAATCGATGAATGTGAACTTCATTTCATTTTGTCATTTGTTTCTTCGTCAGTTTCATTAGGTGACTTTAATAACACTTAAAAATCAAATATCCCCTACTTTTTTTGAATAGTATATATTGATTTTACGTGCAAAATGTTAATGCTGAAGATCGTAATTTTGTAACTGAAAAAGAGCCTAATTTTTTGACTATAATACAGTATTATGCATTGTATATTGCTACAATTGCGCTTGCAAAAATGTCAGACCAATAGAAGTTATAGCTATTTTTGCAGATTATTCTAAACTTTTAAACATACATTATGCAAGAGCTAAATCTGTCTATTGCAGGTCTTTCTTTGGGCCTGAAATGTTATCTAAATTATTAATTAGACATTAAATAACCTATCCAGGCCATAATCAACTCTAGATGGCAGCGCTAGCCTGCGATCTTTAGTGGATTGTGAGCCGATTTACTGTATAACTTTCCTTCTCGATTTAACGATTAACTGGATAATCGAGACTATGCTGTTTATTGTACTTACTTTAGTAATGATGACCGAGGCTAGGGGGAAATTTCCGACGCTTAGTTCTCGGTTCATAGTGGATCAATTTGAATGAAATTTTCAGCAAATTACCTTTTCATTATCTAGTTTTTAACTATTATAGTGAGAACTGCCACCTCGTTACCGAATCTCCCATAATGTATCTTTAATATTCAACTTATTTTTTCATAAAACTTAAAGTTTCAGCCTTTCCGTTGGCTTAAAAGTAAAATTTTTTTCACGATTTTATGTCTACATTTTTATGAACAAGACAGAAGTCTTACTTTTTTTAAATGCCTAGTATTAGTATCGAATTAAAAGAATTGTGTAAATATATATCTAATAAATAATCACTGGATATATTGATCCTATTTTATCTTGTCTCTATAATATATGCTCATTCTGTAATGTTGATACTATAATGTTAATTATTTAATGTTTAAAATTCTATAATATATATAGTATATGTTAATTCTATAATGTTATTTCTATAATATATGTCATTTCTATAATAATAATGATATTACTATTAATAATCTTTATTCACAAAAAAACCCATTAAATTTATACAGGAGAGCTCTATGCAGAGGGTGATTACCCAGGGCTCAAGGATTTGGAACCAATTTGTTTTGTGAGATGGGTTAGTACCCACAAACATCTCCACTTAAACAAAAAAATATTAGATTGATTCATTAGTCGGGCCAATCATGCTACCCTAACAATTAGATTTCTACTGTTAATGCTCTCTTAGTACCAGGTTTACCTATTATTGATGATTTGTGTCACCAATGTCATCTGTTGAATCTAAATGACATTTTTCATCTTCAATCATGGTGTTGAATCGTGTTTCCGACTCTGCGACTTTATGCTTATTGTGACGCCTTTTTGGCTCAATTACAGCATCTTTAATCATGATTAAAATCTCAAAACTGTAAAAACTCTAAATGTTTTCTTATCGTCAAACATCTATTCTTACAAACTGCATTTGGTTTTCCGAGATTGTGTTTTCGGGGTTTCAACGCCAAACCTCGTCAGACACGTCATTGTGAAAAATACATAGGGTGCTTAACTTTGAGTATATACATGATTTAAAATTCATTATAGAAATTTGTCGCCTTTAAAAATCTTAGCACTTTATTAAATAGCTTGGTACAGGCCAGATATTAATCCTCTCTGAAAACTTTATTGAGTAAAAACTAAATTTTGAGAGGCTATAGCTTGTTATTTGCAAGAACTGCGACCCATAACTAGCAATCTTCCTACGTACAAAATGTAACTGACCAGAATAAGCATCATAAATAAATTAAAAGCACCGAAAATTATATAAAAATTATAATATTTCGTTTATTCAAACCCAATGTGAAGTATATGGACATCTTTTCAAAGTGTATTGCCCCATGCTTAAAACAAATTCATAATGGTCAAATTGTAAAATAAGTCCTGTTCCGAAAAAGGGTAACCATGATGCTGTCAATGACTATAGGGATAAATGAGGGATAAATTTAGTAGGTATATTTAGCAAATTATTTTCTATAAATAATCGTTAAATTTTAACGGTAATTATTCAGATTATTTTTCATCCTTTTCTGGAGTTAAATCAGGTGATAAGCTCTCGCCCGTCTTGCATGATTTAATAGACCTACTTATATGAACAATAATGCTGTTGATCCAATTATTTATAAAATATACTATTCAAAAAAAGTAGGGGATATTTGATTTTTAAGTGTTATTAAAGTCACCTAATGAAACTGACGAAGAAACAAATGACAAAATGAAATGAAGTTCACATTCATCGATTTATTCCAAATGATCATTAGACTAAGTAAGGCACAGACTGACCATTATAAGGGTAAAATGATACCCGGGGTCAAACAGCAAAGTTACCACAGCATCACAACCAAGTCAGTAACGGGTAAATCCTCCTCTGTTTGCCAAACAAGCATTGATCCGACGTGGCATACTCCTAATGAGACGTCTAGGGTCATTTTGGTCCAGATTGTCCCATTCCTGTTGCAACGCAGCAGCAAGTTCTTGGACATTGGCAGGACGTTGTTGACGTTGACGTAACCTCTGTCCAAGCATGTCCCAGACATGCTCGATGGGGGAGAGGTCGGGACTCAGTGCTGGCCAAGGTAATGTGGTGATGTTCTGTTGTTGGAGGTAACCTGTAACGATCCTGGCCCTGTGACATCTTGCGTTGTCATCCTGGAAGATGAAACGGCGGCCATGACGTCGTGCGAACGGCACAACATGGACTGCCAAGATGTTGTCCCGGTAGTACTGGCCTGTAACACGCCCTGCAACAACATGTAAAGCCGTTCTTTCAGCAACAGTGATGCCTCCCCACACCATAACAGAACCACCCCCAAATCGATCATGTCTGATGACGTTAACGTCTTGGAAGCGCTCGTTTCGACGACACCACACCCTCCTACGTCTGTCCAAAAAATCAACAGTGAACCTTGACTCATCTGAAAACATCACATTGCTCCAGCGTCGATTATCCCAGTGTTGACGATCCCTACACCAACGACGTCTTGCCTGAATGTGATGATCTCTCAAACAAGGGATCACGCGAGGACGTCGGGCGCGAAGGTGACCCCTATGCAGTCGATTCCGAATCGTCTGGCCACTCACTCTCACACCAGTGTCTGTTTGAAGACGAGCGCTGATCTGATTTGCTGTGATGACACGATTTCTCAAGGCCAATGTACGGATAAATCGATCCTGGGCTTGAGTTGTCGCCCTTGGTCGACCTGAGCGTGGTCTGTCCTGTACAGATTGTGTATCACGGTATCTGGACCATAGCCTGCTTATGACAGACTGAGAAACATTCATCGTCCGCGCCACAACCGCCTGTGTTGTGCCGATCTGTAGCATGCCAAGGGCACGTAACCTTTCATTTTGGGTAAGCCGACGCATATCAAAATTTGTTTTCTGGTCACTAAAACAATTAAACTGATGTTTCCACCCTGGAATTCAATGCCACAATGACTGTAACATTCAAAGTCAGAGTCGTGCAAATCTTGGGTTGGACCCCCATGATGATCCCAAGCATCACCTGCATTCCATGCGGTAGCTATTGGTGCGTTTGGGCGTCACATGTAACTGGAAATGTTTCTTCTGTTAGGTTCTATAGTGACTTTTTTCGTAGTCATTTGCATATTTTAGTATTATGCCCCCAAAATCAAATATCCCCTACTTTTTTTGAATAGTATATTATATTAATTGTATAGTATGTTTCATTCTATAATTATGAGATGCAGACCACATTTACAATTGATTTCTCTCGACTGATGTCCGGATTTGAATCCGAAAGAATCTAGTTCAGAGCCCTGCACTTTTACTGCGTCCTTCAAAACAATTGTAAATGTTCTAAGAGCATCATAAACCAACATTTCTAGCTTTACAGTTGACAGTTTATATTGCATGTTGTTTTTATTACCACACATTATAACATAAACTTACTGACATTTATGAATATGGCGACAATTTTTGAAACATTCAAATTAAAGGAATGAATGAATGGAATGTGGTTTAATGACACGTTAGCTCCAACTGGGCTATATTGAGACAATTAAACAACTATCGTAAAAAGAGTTCATATACATATATGTTATTAAAACAAATATCACATCGCTGTATGTATATAAATATTAAGGTTTTAAAACGAAAAAATGATTATATACACAAAGAAAAAAAATAAGCACCCGAATATTTATTTTTCACTTGTCATATGACTTGTCATACGAAACCCTGATAATATAACCATGGAAAAACAAATGTGGTTTGCAAGACATAAAGAATTTATCATTTTTTTTTATTTTAATCACCATTATGAAAAGAGTTCCAAGATGTCGTATTTGAGCCAAAAAATATGAAGGTGCAGAGTCAAACACAATTCAACATCGTGATGGAAGATGAAAAATGTCATTTAGATTCCACAGAAGACATTAATGACACAAACCATCAATAGCGGGTAAACTCGCCACGTGCCAGGAGGACAACTTTTCTTCACTATGATGCCGTGGCGACCCTGCCTTGGCTGCAATAGGTCCCGACCATAATCCGTTAGAGCATGTTTGGGATTGAACCCACGTGTACATACTCTGACGCAATTGGAGGCATTTCTTCATCGAATTAGCAGCAGTGGAACATTGAGCAGAGCAGACGACTTAATAGAGGAATCAGACGACGAGTGGAAGCTGTCATGCGGGCATGTGGTTTACCGACTATATTGATGATCTGTGTCATCAATTTCAACTGTGTAATCTAAATGCCATTTTTCATCTTCAATCACGATGCTGAATTGTGTTTTCGACTCTGCGCCTTTATACTTATTGTGACGCCTTTTTTGGCTCAAATACAACATCTTGGAATCATTTTCAAAATCATGATTAAAATCTCAAAACTGGAAAAACTCTAAATGTTTTCTTATCGCCAGACATCTATTCTTACAAACCGCATTTGGTTTTCCGAGACAATGTTTTGGGTTTTCAACGCCAAACCTCGTAAGACACGTCATTGTGAAAAATACATAGGGTGCTTAACTTATTTCTTTGTGTATATACATGATTTAAAATTCATTATAAAAATGTGTCTCCATTAAAAATCTTAGCACTTTATTAAATAGCTTTGGGACATAAGAGAGCTATAACCTGCCTTTGACTCGTCTCGTGTCTTAGGGGTTCTGACCGACAGAAATGACGACTTAAGGTATAAACAAAAACAACAAAAACATAAAAAATGAAATGTATTCAAAATATATTTTATAACGGACAATCACGTCGCCACATACAGGCAGTTTTACCCGCCGGCCATTTAAAATAACCAGTATTTCCTGGACAAGCAAGATGGTAGCGAGTGTACTTCCGGCCTGTTATCACACACAGGTAAAAATTATGACAGTTATCTGGGTCTGGGAATACACCATCTATAGGACACGTTGTATCATCAGTAGTGACACCTACGAAAGCCCCAAAATCAACTGAAAAGAGAAGTAAACGAGGTTTAAGAAATCAGCTTGTAACAAGTGTGGAAGTATAAATAAAATATAAAATGTGGTACCACCGATCCTAAAGATATGTAAGAACACAGATGTATAATAATCCGTCAGGTGAACAGGTGGAAAAGAGTAAGTTTATCTTGCGTTATGCACGATGGTTGCCACTATTCTTTTAACACTTCGACCAATAAATAACATGGACAATAAATGTTAAACGCAATACTACGTATCGACAGGTATTATAAGTTTTACCTGGTTCATAAAATATACATAATATAGAGATATGTACATTAAATATATGTACGTTATTTCTATAATTGTATGCACTTTTTTCATTTTCAATATAAAACTGACACATGTGTTCGCTCTATGAGGTCTCCTAATATAATACTTTTTATTTCATAAATAACATGAATAAATATCCTTAAATGATATTTAGAAGTAGAGGTACAGTATTCATGACATTGATTGTGTGATCATAATGAGTTATGTTGGTAGCTTCGGTCCCAAATCAATCTGCATCAGTTTGAGAAATAGTGAAGTCATATTCGAAGGAAAGTGATTGTTGTTATTATCTCTTGAATATTTTGACGCGTTGACTGTTATAATTCGTTTTTTTCGTGGATGCGCTATATTCATCATTGCTTGATATTATAAAGATACCCGCGACAGTATTGGACCGTTACATGTAATAGACTAAGGAATAGTAAATCCATAATACTGGGCATTTAATTGTCATAGGGGTGGACATTGTCATCCGGGGCACATGTACTGTGTGTAATTTGTCCCGAGATCACTTGTCCAGGTGTGAGGTGGGCATTTCCCCCCGGGGCACTTTACCTAGGAAGGGAGGGAGGGGGGTGAACGGTTGTCCTGACGGCGATTGTAAGGATAAGTGTTTGTATTAGTAGATAGAGGTGTGTTCAGGCGGCGCGGGGGGGGGGGGGCTTTCCTTGGAAGTGGACGTTTGTCCCAGGGGTATTAGGGCCGGCGGTTGTCCTAGAGGATGGACATTTGTCACTAGGGCTTGAGTGTTATCCCTTGATCGGTTGCCCCGGTTGATTTTCCTGTACCCATTATTCTGCGTTGGTGATTTTTTCGTAGATTTTTGTATGAGACAATAAATCAAATCTAATGCCATCAATTCTCCCCCCAAAATATGACAGTTATAAACATAGCTACTATTATCTAGAGTTAGAAAAAAAATGACTAATATTAAACATAAATAAACTGACAGATAGAAACTGCTTATGGCAGACATAATGGTTTACTGTTAGATTTTTTATTTTATCTTTAAACAGATGAATCACTTTCAAAAAGGCAATAAATGTGATTTATATGGTTCATGCGATAATGAACCCTATATATTATCCGCGTTAAGTGACAATCCGTTCCACAGTTTGGCCTTCTCTTACAACTTTTCAGTAACCCCTGTGACAGCCATAGAGTCTGCCATTAAGGGAAGTCGTACAAGAAGGAGTACGAATATAAGATTAATTAGTTAGCATATATAATGTTATTTATACCTGACATACAACACATATTAAATGTTTATGAGTTAGGTGTGCGTTATAGTAGGCTCGTGTTACATTTTAAGAATATGTTAGGGCACTGCCCTTAGTTGGACTTAAATCAAAACATTTTTAGCTCCCTGTTTTATTTGTTTTCCCAACAGTGGGGTCCGACAGGTGTAATTTAAATAACCACGAAGGATTTGTCAATTTATATATAGGCTATATGTCTGATATAGGTCACACTTTACGCAAAGTGTTCAAAGGAATATGGAAGATAAGGTATAGTGGCTGTAAACAAATAGTTTTGTTAAAACATTTTTGGTCGATGTTAGCCGATATCACCAAGACCCCTGACATGACTTACCACCATTTGATACAATCTGCGTCGTTTTCCATATAGTTCCGTTAAGTTTGGAATAAGAACTTAATTGTATCATTAAAAGCTACTTAACTCATAAAACAGATAGGGGTTATCTAGTTTAAACAAAAGCAATATAGGCCTGCCGTTTGGGAATTAAAAATCAGGTTAATCGAATAGATATGTAGTAAGCTACAACATAATGCTTGATGAGGCGTTTGTTTCCGCGGGTCCGGCGAGTTGACATTCCAAGAAAACCAGTCAGATATATATTTTGAAATCATTCTAGCAATAAATTGACAGCAATCAGAATGTTAGTGAACTTATTAGTAGCAAGCAATCGCTGTGACCAGCACCGATTATGCATATTGCATACTGCTTTCTTGCTTCAGTAAACCGAAACTATGAAGTTATCTGGACGCCACAGCGTAGCACGATTGGGTTGTACCATAAAATAAAGAGTGTACCTGATCCTGATCTAACTGCAGCAGCTGGTTGATTTATAGTTGGTTTTCTTTGTGGTGGCAATACTACTCCTCCGGGTCCATCTTCAGGACGCTGAGATCTAAAGTTCAGAGTCGGAAGAGGAACTGTTGAAGGTTTGATTATCTTATTAATGGTATTCAAAAGAGGGTAGAGTCCTTCGCCACAACTTCCGGTAAAATCGTCCATCTCGACGGACCAGACAAATGCTCCCCCTAATCCTTGTTGCACAATATACCTGGCCTGAAAAAAGTTTTAATGGATTTATAGTTTGTATTGGTGTAGTGCTGTAATGCATTGCAAATTTGTGTAACGCTCAGTGGTCCTATTGTATTTAATGTAACTAAAGACATCTACACATCATAATGAACAGGTTTAGTACATTTCTCAGTGGATTACACCACGCTTGGCATCATGAAAAATACACTTACCCAATTTCAAACATATTTCATCATTCACAGACAATCATCTGTAAAATATTTGCGACTTGTGTCCTTGCCGATAAAAAAAAGAACATTCACCATTATTATTATATATCCCACCCATACTTGTAGTATCGTTACATTCCACCTAGCTATAGTGTTCTCACCTTTATAGCGATACTTTTAGTATCATCATATCCAACCCATTGATCTCCACCGTAAGCATATGGTGATTGTTGTTCTGGTATCCAGACTGATCTCCAACCTTTATATCTTAGATTCTCACAAATCTGTATTTTGTACATAATTAAAAATTTAATTTGAGCTCATTTATAACTAATTTAGATAAAATTGGCCTTAAAGGGACTATACCGTTTTCAAGAGAGTCTCAAAAATAAAAGTCGGAGTACGTATAAAATTTTAGCGTCAAAATATAGAGGAATGGTGTATTTACCTTCTCTCAAATTTCCAGCTCAAAATATAGAGAAATGGTGTATTTACCTTCTCTCAAATTTCCAGCTGAAAATATTGAGTCGTTTGGATGTGAACGTCAAAACTGCTTATCCGGACACGTAACCCTTTTAAGATTTCGGGTCAGTTTTTTCGTTGGGTGACCTGGTAATCGATTCCCGTTCCTCGAGAGGTCTACATAGTGGATGACCCATGTGCTCTACTTGATAACGAAAGGTAAATTTCACCTACACATTTTTTTTATAAAATAAAAGTCTGGTTTTATTAAGACACCGCATAATGCAGCTTGGGACACCGGTTTCCATTTCCAGATGAAGACTGACGGGTTTAAGTTGTTTGAAAACTTATCACGAATATTGAGTTAGTTGCTCGACCCTTAGCTAGAGGATTTTAAGGGATTTTAACCCAAAATTAAGCAGTTTTATTCTCCCAAAAATATCGGGATCAGCCCTTTAACACCACGTGGTCTTCTTTTCTTGAAATGTGTACCCAAATTTACTATACTCTGCATTACATGAAGTGCCAGGGCCCATTAGTTATCAGTTGATGTTGTTCCGATATTTTTTTGAGAACAGTGTTACATTTTAATTTTTTAGTTTAGATCATCAGCACACAGGTGATCCACATATTATCGTATTATTAGAAAAGGAGACTATGGTCGATACTTAATTGTTTTAACGAATTTTCACTTTTTGTTATCTTATGCAATACAAATATCACGGAATTAAATCGTAAGTGGTAATAAGCAAAGAAAACTAAATGTCCTTACCTCAAAGTAAGCGAGGATTCCCTTTTCTCCTGTATAACTACCAGGACGCCCACCAGATGAGGCAGGTGACCCCAATCCATTTATTGCTGAGTTCTTCAAGGTATAACTCATGCCATATGTACCCAGACCAACAATAAGTCTTTCTTTAGGCATACCTTGTCCTAACCAGTAGTTTATAGACCAGATCTATAAATAAAGGCATGGGAAATAATCCTCGAGGCAACGGTTAACGTTTCAACATTAACCGATGTGGTCACTTCTAATTTCATACCCAATGAATGTGGTCACCACCGTAATCCTGTGATCAAGACATTCTTGTTTATTGGGTCCTATATATACATTTAACAAACCATCTTTTTAATTCTTGGTATTTGTAACAGCCATCCGTTCTGTTGGGTTTTATTGGCTAGTGGACTATCGGAAATTAAATTAACTAAAAAATTCAAGGGTTCGATTTAGAGAGTTCAAATAACCCGTGTATTTGGAATGATAAACTAAATGACCACGATAATCGGGAATGGATTTCATAGTTAAACATAGTATTATTGTAGTGCCGGGAAGGAATTGACGTCATGGGTTTATTGTAAACCATAAATTGTATACTTCACGCCCTTCGGAACAAATTTGATAATGAAGAGGGGGGTGTCAGGATAATGAACCAAAATAGGATACCAGACAATTCTGAAGCTAGTGAACACATACATTTGCAAATTATTGTGGAATCTTCAGAAACCCCTTTACAATCTTCAGAGTCGACCAAATCCGACATGCAAGAGGCGTAATGGGGCGTACTAAGAGTGTGTGCAGAACACCTTTAAATTTCACCATCTCGATTTGTAGTTCGTCAATACATATCAATTCACTCTCTTTCCATTTCTCTCCCTTGTCAGTGATGCAGGATGGAGGGGCTGACAAGGAAAGCTGTCTAGTCGTTCGGATGGGACGAAAAACCGAGGTCCCGTGTACACATTGGCGTGCACGTAAAAGATCCCTTGGCAGTTGGAATTCGATATAAGAGTAGGCCGTAGTGCCGCTGCCCGGGCAAAATTTCCCTCATAGCACACTGTATGGCGTATGCCCGTCTTCATTAGCCCAGGTTAGGAGCAGAACAGTAGGACGTTAAACCCCATTTTATTTCATTTCATTTCATTTCTTTCCATTTCACCCCTTTGCAAGCAAGAGAGTTTAAATTAATATTTTCTGCCAGGTTTTGGGTAAATATTCATGGGTTAGAGGCGGAAGGGTTGGTTACGGTGATATGTACGGCGGATAGTTACATGTATTACGCATGCTTCTTGTTTTTGGATGAGTCAACTGGCGTGGTTTCCACTCCCCGGTCGTACGTGAAAAGGAGTAGGGTCGCCTTTCCAACCCCGTGGGTTTTCTCCGGGTCCTCCAGTTTCCTTCCATTGCTATTGAAATAAAATTGAACCATAATCTGGTAATCCCGAAATGACCTAGTTAGAGTAGAATGCAGAATAATGAGAGTTATCTCACCTGATTAAGTTCTCGTTTTTTACCCTTGTCTATATTACTAGAATATAAACTACTGTGGTGACCAGTTGTATTCTCCCATTGACCATGGTAATTATATGCCATTAATAACATATAATCTACAGACCTGAAAAACAAGTATCAACTCATGGAATCAAATGGAAGTGTCTTTAGCCACATTCCCGTACTGATTTACATAATATTGTTATATGTCCAATGAGAGGGAGGAGGAAGCTTGCAGAGGCCCTTCGGCCCTCGTATTCTTAATCGATGTTTAACGGTCAAGTTTTCTATCATTCCACGTCGATGTTTCCGTCCCATCCAAACGACTTCCCCACGGGAGCCATTTCCGGAAGCGGTTCACGGTACACGCGGGATTAGAACTCGAGAAAATCTGATCCAGAATGCGGTGTCCTGGCCGCTCGACTAATTCTACCATAATAAAACTCATATTACAGGTTTCATATAAGGGTATATAGAAGACTAGGCTTTAGTATATCTTTTCAGTTCGAAACGCAATCTAGAAATAAAATAATATTTTGATGAATCTGTATTATACAGATTTAAATCCCCAACTTTCCAAGTATTATGAACATGAATGGTGTAAACAGTAGGCCACTGGTTCAACGAAACGTGCTGATAGTTTATTTATTTCATTCTAAATTGCCGTAGACTATGGGACTATTGTCATCACAATATAAAATGTTCTTCGCCTCAGAAAGCGGATCACACTTACTGCCGCGTTTGGAGGTGGCAGTTGGGGGGGGGGGGGGGTGAATTTCTTTGCCAATGACAACAACTAGTTTTCACGATTTGTAGTTCAACTGTTTATAGCAGCCCCCCCCCCCCCTTCGCCCCCTTTGCAGATCAAATTTGATCTCATAAGGAAGAAGAGGCTTTGAATTAAACTTGACAATTTTAAGTCTGTCTTCGTGTAGTGAAAAGCTCAACGGAAATGTGGTTAAAAGTTGGCACCAGACAAAAAGATGTGAATCAACAATGAAGTCAATAGCGAAATTAATTGTGGTCTGTCTTCATTGGTTATTGGAGTTGTCTCCCGTTTCATAAATATTGGAACGTAACAACGCAAATACACAATCCAGAGGGTGATATTTTTAACGTGTATCTTCTTGTCATAATACATGGGGTATATCCGTCTTTAATAGCCCGGTGGTGTAGAACAGTACGTCCTTAAACACCGTTTAAAGTGCATGCGCAATACAATTCGACCACCTACCACGACCCTCCCCAATAGGGGCTTTAAAGTACTCCTTCCATCATTTGTTGTTACTTTTCTTATGAACCCGATTGGTAAGCTTGTTGGGTCACTATTTGACTAATATGGATAAGACACAATTCACTTACTTGATAATTTCTTTAGGTTCATAAGATGCAGCAATGTAGTGACTCCCAGCTGCTGTTGCTAGTGTTAATAACAACTTCTCTTTTCCGCTCTTCCATGCCTCTTCCTGAAAAGCTCTTTGTAACATCTGAAGAAAACCGTCATGATTATAAGAGAGATTGCACATGTTATAAAGCACATATCGTAACAGAATGTTGGTTTAAAAAGTACATTTCCCCAAATGTTGATAGATTTAGGTGCCTATAGCACAAAAGTTAGATACATGTAATTCAACCAGCAAACCCTTAAGGCAAATTTATAAATTTAGACTTTATTGATTTTCGAGTATGGTAATTAGACAGCAATGTAAGGGAAGTAAGCGTCACTTACCCTCATTAAACTAGAAAACTTAAATTTATCTCCCGCTCCACTTCCTCGTACTCCGGGAAATTCCCAATCCATGTCTAAACCATCAAAATCATACTTCCTCAGATAGCTAACAACGTTCTGTACCCAGATACTTCTAGAGTTCTGATCTTTGACCACATCAATAAACGGAGCAGATCCCATGACCCATCCCCCGACAGCAATAAGTACTTTTAATCCTGGTCGTTTCTGTTTTAAATTGGTTGTTCCAGCGTATAAGCCTGAAATAAAGTATGTGCTTATTAATAAGGCCCAATATGCATTAGTATAATACGAGCTGGATTCGCAGGCTATTGAAATTTATGAACCGGGTTAAAGTGGTACTGAGTTTTAAATACATGTAAAACCATATATAAAATATTTATATTCAAACTTATTATCAAAAACACTGGCCTTTTCAGAATGAGGTATTTATCACGGCCGTTCCTCATATGCCTTAAAGAGCACGAACAGATTTGTGGGAATTAGAACCTGCTTGAACCTGTTAAGGCTGCCAGAGCTAATGTGTTGATGCTTCTTTAAACCAAATTTAATTAAATTGAGGTTCCAACCAAAAATACAACCAAACAAGTTTCACTTTCAGCTATGTTAACTCATCTAATCAGAACTGTTTCAGGTGTTCTAGAAATAGTAAGTATCGGCCTTTTTTGCACTTGACATTACGTAAAGAGTAACCCAAGGCCAAAGGTCACATTCCATATAACTTAAATACAAATTTAAATATGCGACAGGTATTATATTGAAAACATATTAATTATTAAATAAAATGCAAATAGTATTATAACTTACCATTACTTCCATAATCATTCCAGTTCATTTTACCTAGATCGAGGCCAGTGACATTGGCGAAGGCGAATATTATATGTGTACATTGTTTAGGGTCGATATTACTAGGAACAAATTTACCAATACCTCGTCTGTACTGGGATTCACTGCTATAATAACAGAAGGATTTCCTCTGACCTACACAAAATATAAAACAGCTTACAAACATTCATAAAAAAAAAATCAGTGCTTTAAACCAGTAGTAAAGACTGTCCGTGTTTTCATTAAAGACTCATGTCAACCAAAATTTCCTCAACACAAAGTAGTAATTTTCAACTCACTGGACAATTATATTAAACAAAATTATGATTATATTCGCAGTCTTCAAATTAGCTCTGTTTATAAAAATGTTAAATTATTGCCAATAGGTAAAAATTCAGAAAATAACATTGGTAAGACCTGTACAGTGTGCCAACCAGGAAAGAATGAATTTTTGTAATTTGCGTACGTTTCTATTGTCCATTTATGAATAATAATAATGATGATGATGATGATTAAACATAGTTACCTGTTACATAACAGAAACATGACGAGACGAGTAATATTCCAAGGTATTTATGCAGGGCTATCATCTTTTCTTGGTCTTCTATAAAATATGAAAATAACCATGGTAATATAACCAATCCTTGTTGGACTCCTTATAGTATAGTCAAATTATTCAAAGTCAATATAGTGTACAAAAATAAAACGTGAGAAGACGACGATAATTGGAACGTTAACAAACTTCACAACCCGAAGAAAACATACATTCACTATGCAAATAAAAATGCGGACATACTGCGAAAATCTTTAAAGTTGATTCTCGGAATTAACTTTAAAGTGGATGAGCATTATTAAAATGAAAATGTCTCTTTGATTTAAATAGACTTAAGTATGCATAGGAAGAGTGGATTTGCTTTCTCAAGTGTGTATTTCTTTACATTTAAAACCTTAGGTCCACATAACGAACCAATACTTAAGTTTGTGTGTCCAGCTGTAGATAGGTCCACCACCCTCCCCCACAAAAATGAAGTTAATAATCAAACTGACTTCCGATTAATATTCCATACCGATCCCATTTATCACTTTGTTTTAACTTAAAGACATTTAACCACTTTATATTTTGCGAGGAAAAGAAAAATATTCATCCTTATATTACAGTGAAGTAAGGTTGATTTTAAAGGAATTTGTTTACTAAATTGTTTATTAGGTATTACAAGCATATCCTTTCCCGTGCACAACACTCGTCACAGTTTATACTGGTTTGTTATTTTATTTATTGTAGGCTTACAGTAACTTTCAGACCATTAATAATAAATTGCTCCGCCATAACATTTTCAGCTTAAATAGGGTTTGATGAACTAATTAGCATAGGGACGTGGGTCATTCAAGGCACCCAGGCCGTTTCGCGATAATGCCAAATATTTATTAAATATGATTATAAGTAGAAACTCCGATTGATAACTTTTTATTAGTGTTACTAATCATATTGTAGTCCGTTTTTTTTTCCATCAACTGAAAAATGTTTTTGAAATTTAAGCTATAAAATCACGAATCGAATATATTTCGGCAAACCTCATCCAAGAATGATTTTATATTCAATTTTGTTTCGTTTTTTATTTTGTTAAATAACTTATTTTATTTAAGGAAGATATATACATCATGTGATACTATTGAACAATTGCATTGCCTGCAATATTATACGGGGCTTATTACAATTTTGAAAGCTAAGTGCCATGTAAGTGTAATTCTAGAGGTTTTGAGTTTTTGTATGACTGGCTAGCTGATAAAGTCCCCGTCAGACCGGGGTGGCGTCCTTACTGCGCTGCTGCGACCGTACGGCGACCAGAAAATGCACAAGGTCACCGGCGAACGTGAACACAACGCGAGAAAATGTTCCCCCAAAATTACAAACTTGAAAAAAGTCGCGTTCTTACCGCGACTGGTGCGATTATACCGCGTTCTCACGCCGCGCTAGTCACGACCTCTGCCGCGCTTATGGTATTTCTATTGGGATCTATTGGCTTGGTAAAGGCGACCATCGTCGAACCCGCGGCACTCTAACCACGTTCATGGGGTTCTTACCACACGTCTTCTACGTGTATCGCGACTGCACGTGCGTTTTTACAACGTTATCACAGCGACTATATAAGCTGGTGATTTTTTTGAAAATTTTACGATGACGACATACACACTGATGTATGAACTTTGAATCACCTGTTTTATAGCAAGTCGTTCATGAAAAACATGGTCGCCATAGGAACGTAATGCAAGCTTGGTAACCGCGCCATGGTCATACTAAGAACTCCATAAACGCAGTGGGAACCCCATAAGATCACCATGAGGACAACAGTGGTGAAATCATCGTTACATCGCCATGACAACACCGTAAGGACTTCGAACGCTTAGCGGGTTTGTGGCAGACACGGGAGGGTCGTGGTGAAGACGCCATGAAGTGCCAATTGCAAATGTTACAATTTTCACAGCGTCTTTGCCACGTGTGTACTGCGCGTGTACTAGGTTCATGGAGATGTTACCACGCTTGTCTCCCGACCATCGCGAACCCGCAATGTTCTCACAGCTTTTCCAGATCAGATCGCAGAACCTTTGCGTTTGTTTTGAACATGCTCAAAACATGGCTTTGGTAGAACGTTGGTTAATCTAAAACTTAAAGGGATTGTAATCTAATTCTAAAAAGATTGACCCAGCAAGATAAAATGTATTACCTTAAATGTCAATATATATTTGAAGTTATATTAAGTATATAAGTAAATATAGATGTTGGGTTAGTATATATATGGCCAAGGTGCGACCAACCTTGCACATCCTAGTAGCGCCATAGTTTACACATAGGGGTAAACCATTTTATTTTAGCATTTCAAGACATAGGAGTAAACCATTTTATTTCAGCATTTCAAGACATACTGATAACCCTATAAACAATTTTATAACCCCTTTCTGATTAATATATCGGGCTGCAATTTTTGAGGCCATTCAATTTTATATTTCATATTGAATCTTGGGTTGATGAATTTTACATAATAAATAATAAATAAAAAGAGTGGATTTTGTTTCAATTTAGGGTTTCCTAAATATTGTATATGAAATAGTTATGGTTCATGTCACGAATATCATAAACATTTAGCGTTTCCATAATTTATTTCTTCATAAAGATGCAATGCATTAACGCTTTTGAGATCTACGGCAATGCGGTTAAATTGGAGGTGTTTGAATTCCATTAAAAGTCGTAAACGTTATAGCCAAATGCTGTTTGTATGGATGGATCTAATTTTAGTGGTTAAATTTGCGAAAAGTGGGTGAATAAGATTCTATATATTTGCTTGTTGAATGAAGCACGAGCGCCTTTGTCTCAGGATATGACCATAATCAACTCTCGACGGCATCGGATACTCGAGATTTTAACTAGATTAGAACGGATCGCGATTTAAAAATTTAATTTAAAAATGGGAAAGCGAGGCTAAGTCTCGAATATACCAGTGCTCTGGTTACAACTATGCACACATCTTGTCAAAACTACAAATAGTGATAACTTGGCTCAGAATGAAGTAATTTGAATGAAATTTTCAATATTTTCATTTTACCTTATCTTTCTTGAGCTATTATAGCATTAATTGTCATCTCTTTATCTAATCTTACATAATGTATCTTTAATTAAAACTAATGTTTATGTACTTACCTATAGTAACATACGTGTTATTATAGTAGTTTCGTGCACGAGCTGGAGTATGTTTACTCTCGAAACACCTGATACTACTTTACAATGGAAACACAAGTTGCGTGGTGAAGTCCGCGTACTAGCGTGCTATTAAAATATTTCGTCATTTTCTTTTAAAATTTTGGCCTTTTGAATATTTAGAATCCACCCTACTATATTTTATTCGTGAACCTATTCCCCAGAGTTAAATTATGCAGAAAAAAAAATATCTTACCTCTCAACTCCTAGTCCAGTAGAGTACAAATGGCAACCCAAACCGAAAGCTTTCGGGTTTTTTTACACCCGTGATTTATTTCCCCTACCCTAATCTGTTTATAAAAACCCACTATAATTCTATGTAATTGTTTGGAAAGTCTGGGGTACTTGGCGTCTAGTTGTTATCTCTCCTCATACTATAGGCTTAATTACTTCGGCCAAAATGTGTCAATTGTTGCGCCCTTGTTTGAAACCTTTGCTTGCTCACGATTTGCTTGTCCGGAGATATCTTCATGTAGGTTACCAGTGCATGTTTGTTGGCCATCGTAAGATCATGAGAAATAACTAGCTATTAGTCTACATTACATAATCCTATTGAAATCGTTTTGGCATCCATATTTCGTGTACGATAAGACGAATGAATTTATTTGGTCTTGTAAGATTCAGCGTTTTTTGCTCTTTTTGGCATGAAAAATGTTCATTTTTTGTATTGTGATGATTTTGTACATACTGCATGTATTGTTATGTTATTCAAACTGTATGTTTATCACATATCTTAACAAATAATCAAACTCTAGCTACTGTGTGTTCCTGTAAAGTGGGGCTTATATCGACTTTGCATTCCAAAGCAACTAATTGCAATCAGTTGCAAGTGTGATTATGTCGATTATATCAGCAACTGAGAGCAACTGAATTTGGAGCGCTTACGTCAACTCGGAACTGATAGCGATTACACTTAACACGTGATCGACAAAATGGCGAATAACTTAGAAGAAACGCCCCAAAGGCATGGCCGGTCTTGCCAGAATTCTGTTATTATATTATTGTCAACATCATCAACATTTGAAAAGTGGGTGTCTTCGTTCGCTTCCATGTGATGTTATTTTCATAGAAACAAGTTGAACATATGCAACAGACTGCAACTAGATGCAGTGAGTTGTAAGAGGTGCTCAGGACGACCTTTTTCAGTTATATTCCGTTGCTTTCAGTTGTTTTCAGTTGCCAGGTCGACATAAGCCCCCCGCCCCCTCCCCCTTAAGGGTAAAAAAGCATACACCATCTATCAAACGACCCCGACTGATGCCGTTATGTTACATGGCAAGTCATTAAAAACGTAACAAGACCAAGACCAAACAGTACATTAGCTTGAACCAAACAGTACTTAAGAAGACTAGATCAGGCAGTACATATATGCTGGTCCAAACAGCACATGACCCTCTTGTACGTTTGGACGCATAAAATGCAAGTAAGGAATTACAACAATCGTATTATGAACTGTAGTATTAAATTACTTTGCCACTGTGGGCATATGAACTTTCAATCGGAATACAATTTAGGATTGATAGTACAATAGTTTAGGCCATACAACATCCGATATTACTTTGCCACTGTGGGCATATGAACTTTCAATCGGAATACAATTTAGGATTGATAGTACAATAGTTTAGGCCATACAACATCCGATATACAAGAACCTGGCTTATACCGCTATATGATTCCTCATTTGGGGTAAACTATATAGTCGAATTCATGCTCCATATCCTAACATAAAATTGGGATAAATAAATTACAATAAACAACAAGCAAATACGTAAAATAAAATAAAACCATAACCAAATGCGAAAAGATAGAATAAATCTTAGAAGACAAAGAAAGGAAATAGTGTCCCCTTTTCAAGACCATACGTAGTGAAAATGCAAAAAAGTCAAATAAAAGAGTACGACAATCCAGACCCATCAGATCGACCCCTAAATATCTCTTACATGGTGGCATATTATATTTGTCAATAGAGTATCCAGTCCTAGATAGTAGGCTGTCTATATTGAACAAAGATGTCCACATTGTCTGATATTTAGCGGGGTATCACTCGGGTCATCACTGTCAATAGCCAGTAACCACTTTACTCTATTCTGACATACACTAAATCATATAAGCTAGCTGTCTGCCCTTTATGGGCGACTTCAGATATTAATGTATACAAAAAAAAAATACCATACATATATACATTCGTACAATAATAATAAATATATATGCACCTGATTCTTTTTGAAATGTTTAATGTTTTTTTCGAGAACTTTAAAAGGTTTATGTCTTTTTACGTTTTTTATGTTTTCAAATATGAGGGAATGATTTACACATTATGATCCGTTCATACACATAATATGAACAGATGCACATACCATGGCGCACTCAGACACATATGACTCGTTCATACATATGACACACAATTCTACCGTATTAATCCAGGTAGATATAATGCGGAGATCGTGCAGCTTCTGGTCCAATTAACCCTGCCAGACATTTTGTTTACTTAAATGGACATTGTTTAAGCGATGTCTACATAATTTTATTATTTTGCTTAATTTAACAGAATTGAATGACATTAATGAAGTATTTACACTGAATGTGGTACAGGTAGTCATGGCAGGTATAAATACCACGTGTTGTAACTAAACCGTGTTGTTAAGTAACCAGTGTTTTCCTGCCAATCCACCATTTATAGAGGGCGGTGTTCACACTTCACGTCCAATCACAAGATCAATACATAATGACGTATATATTTAACCCCCGTGACCCTCGTCGCCTTTATGTCAGCAAATAACGTGCGCCTCCACACGAACTTTCACCTTTGATCATCTATTTAAAAGACATGATTTCGTCGAACAAGTTTGTACAACTTGCTGCAGATTAATGCGAGGGGGGGGGGGAAACGTTTGCCCGGACAGTATCGATTTCACTCACTCCTTCGCTTACGTGTGGACGTCGGTTTTCCGTCCGACCCAAACGGCTAGAACACTTTCCTTGTTGGTCTCTGACAAGTGAAGGCCGGCTTTAAAGAATCCCAAAGTATTTGAAGCCGGAACATTCTAGTCCAGTGTACTAACCGCTCGGCTCTCGAGAGCATGTAGACACATCATTATCGATAATAGAATTTTGGAGGTTGTGTATGCATTATATTCGGGGATGCTGGTGTGCGTGTCTGAACTATGTCGTGTTTACGGTAATCACACCTTTCTCAAACTGTAAATGTCACCCGAATCAGGTTACAGATTATATTTCTAGTTGTTACTAAATGAATATTATTATGACCAATCTTGTGACATCATAATTTTGCGCGAAAGTCGTAAAGTACTGTTAACTTTCTTTAGAATGGTGCCTTACTGTGCACACTGATGGGTTCAAAAATTCTAAAAAAAAATGTTTGGAATGGCTTGTGAAGGCTACCAAGTAACTACGTCATTCTGGTTTTGATTTTACTCATATATATTAAACTGATGTGACTATTTTAAGAAATACTTGTTAACCCGTACAACGTTTTCTGCCAAATAATGAAACCACCAGGTATTTGACGACATGTATTGGTTAATCGATTCACTGCGCAGGAGAGGAAAAACAAATTATTTAATGATGCGCTATTTTAATGAATATCCGCAAATGATAATAACATTTACTCGCGATGGCTGTGTAAGAGTTACTTCCCCTATACCCAACCTAAATTTCTGGATGTAATTCGACGAATAGAACGGAGTGTTGGTCTGAATATGACGGGAAGGTATACCAGTACCACTGCTTTAAACCCTTTATGATAATCGCTAAACTTTCAAACGGACATCAGCAAACCCTGTATGATTAGTAAGTGCTGTATATTTTAACTCGGCGGGAATGGCTGGCCGAATTGTTAAGAGTCTGCGCGTTTTATCAGACGGTCTGTCATTGAGTCAACTGGCGCGGTTTCGGTTCCCGGCTGTACGTGACAAGGAGTAGGGCCGACTGTCCACCCTCGTGGCTTTTCTCCGGGTCCTCCGGTTTCCTCCCACAGCTAAAGACCCCTACGCGCAAGTGAATTATTGAAATAAAATTGAACCATATGTTAGTCCCGAAATAACCTAGTTTGTTTCGAGTGGACGTTAAACCTCTCTGAAAATGACAATGTTTTTGTCCCACAAAATAGTATCCCAACGTACACGACCGCTTAGGTCCTCGGCTTTGTACGCCGAAGAAATTCGTCGCTTAACACATTATGGTTTTGTTTATGAGTTGGCTGGATGTGGGATAGAATTTTGCTAGAGCGGGCAATTGAATTGTAAGTGTCTATGAACCTTTCACGTGGGTTATGAAAAGCTGTCCTCGAAGTACATATATAGCAACATACATATGTGCATAATTGGAAACACACACACACACACACACCATACCTTCCCTGAGCCACAATCCTGCAACAGTCTAATCCTCTGCTTTACTATAGATAAAGTCAAAAATAGATTTTGGTCAGTGAGTTTCAGCCATAGCTTCTGTAAATATTGTGTACGATAATAAATGTCCACCCATTTGCACATGGGGGTTAGGGTGGCTAAGTGGGTGAGGCGCTGGCTCGCTAGCCTGGAGGTCGGGTGTTCGATCCCTGCATTGGCCGAGAACGTTTATCCAGATATTCCGGCGTGGTTCCCCCTTGTCAGTGGTGCAGAACGGAGGGCCTGACAAGGACAGCTGTCTAGTCGTTCGGATGGGACGAAAAACCGAGGTCCCGTGTACACATTGGCGTGCACGTAAACGATCCCTTGACAGTTGGAATTCGATATAAGAGTAGGCCGTAGTGCCACTGTCGGGCAAAAGTTTCCCTTATAGCTCACTGTATGGCGTATGCCCGTCTTCATAAGCCCAGTTCGGAGCAGAACAGTAGGACGTTAAACCCCATTTCATTTCATTTCCCATCCGCACAATGCGATTTCACGCCCCCTAGAGAGTGTCCCCGGGTCGGAACACAGTCCTGGCCGAGAAAACCCATCCGGATTTTTGACGCTAGGTTCTGACTTGGCAGGGGTGTCGCGTGGGAAAAGCATACTTGGTGGTTTTGGCAAAATTCCCGTGCCCCCAATCAATAAAGTTAGAATTGATTTGTATTTAACCTATGACATGTAGGATTCTTTAAAGATGCATTATGTAAGATGTAGATACCGAACTTTCCGTTCTTGCTATTACAGTTCAAAAATAGACAATGCAAACTTAATATATTGAGCATTTCTTTCAAATTACTTTATTCTGAGCGAAGTTATCAATGTTTGGAAGTTTGCCATTGATTGTTTATTATTGTAACAATGGTACTTGTTATTCGAGACTTAGCCCCGCTTCTCCATCTTTAAATTAAATCATTAAATAGCCAACGCGTTATCATCTACATGCATCGGAGCCATCTGATGGGCTAGAGATAAGATTATGGGTTTGTCATGTTATTAAATGTTTAAATAATAGTATATAACATTTCGAGCCAATTTAATAAAGACCCGCAATAGGCAGATTTAGCTCTTACATAATGCATTTTTCCACTTCGATGTGTAAATAAATGATGGAGATATTACCAGTCTGGAAATGGCTATGTATTCGCAAATTATAGAAAGAATGAAAGAAATGGGGTTTAACGTCCTACTTATCTACTCCAACTAAGTTAATGAAGACGGGAATACGCCCTGGCGTGTGCTATCGGGAAAATTTGTCCCAGACACCGATTGAATTCTAACTGTCATGGGTCATTTTACGTGCACACCAAAGTGTACACGGAACCTCGTGGTCGTTTGTCCCATCCGAGCAACTAGACGTCTTCCTGGCCACGCCAGAAAATGCCGAGGAAAGTTCGGGTTAGCCAGCCAGCGCCTTACTCACTGAGCTACACCCCACCCCACCCCCACCCCCTCACAAGAATTAGATGAACTAATAAATGATAATGTACATCATTTATAACCCTCCTTCCCCATTACACAAATTTCGGACGACCTCATATTATGGTATTATCTGTATCACGGAAGGCAACTTTCTACGTGTATTTACAAAAGTGTCTGTTAATGTCCATGGCGCCGCGGCTTAATTAGTTAGACCATCATCTAGCCATAAATAGTCCCAGCAAATACCCGTTGGTGCTGTGACTCGAAAGTACAAACACACCTGGATAACCAAGTTTATATTTGTGACAATCCAATATAAAGGCTGGACGATCCAACAATTTGTTTATTTCTGTGTGGGCGGATAGATGAAGTACACACATATTAATGACGTGTAAGTAGGCCAGACAGTACTAAAGTACTATGGTTGATTTTGGCCGATGGGGCTATAAAATCAGTACGCTACAGATGGTCAAGTTGGATTCACAAACAGGGTGTCACGACCTCGAACAGCGATGCTCAGATGGAAGGGGTAGCGTGTACGGAAACGTCACTTTCTGGGCAAGAGTCTCTCGATTGCAATACAGGAATACGCCGTTTTGGCATGGTCGCGAGGACAAATTGCGATTGGAATTTGATTAAGAAGAGAAAGCAGAAAATATTCCCATCCGACGGCTCACATAACCTCCATCATTTTGTCTTTCAATTGAAAATTGATAGGATGATTATGAACGCGGTATTTATTCCTTCCTGGCGAATAGACGTACTCGGCCCACACTCCGGGACAAAAACTTTCTAGGACGAGTGTTCTAACGACACAACAACCCAGGCCCCAACACGGACAGTTGCTATTGACGTGCTAAAGTAATTTACTACCACAGAAGGAGTTTGTTAGTAATTTAACTTGTAAAGTATGTGAAAGTGAAATGTTTTTAGGTACTTGTTTATTTACCCTAAACATTGAAATATTTCCTACTTTACCACGTAGGTGTTGTGGCGAATTGTTAACGCCAAGTGAATGAACCGTAATTAGGTTTAACACCAAATTGGGTCATTTGAGACCAATGTAGGGTAATTTTAATAAGAATAGTAGAATTGTTCTCGGCCCGGGACGCTTCAACCTACCTGTCTTCGACTTCCAAGGGATCTTTTACGTACATTTTATAACATATATTTCTTTGGTATGTAGACATACACTATAGCTAATTCTGTTACTAGAGGTGTGAAGCTCGAATAAAATAAAAATAAACTCATTAAGAAATCATTATCTATGCGTGACAAAAGTGATGTTACGTTGCAAGTTAAACCATTAATTTTATCAAGCTGAATTTCTGCGTTGCCAACCACTCGATCATAGGTTATTGACCGTATATACCAAATACGCCAACCTTCTATTTTGGTGGTTTTCGGGTTTAAAGTGTTACCTTGTCCACCTACGTTCGCTGTATAACTGGTAGGATCTTAACACATGTGTGTTATTTAGTGGGAAGGATGGGTGTCACTTATTGCGTTTAGTTAAATAATTACAAGACAATTAAAAACCTGACGAGTGGAAGTCTAAATCACGAGATTTAATTAACGACCAGGTTTATAATGTAATTGACACCATCGTGTATCTACAGACAGGCCTGTTTCTAAGATCGTAGCGGTCTTTGATATAATTAAAGTGGCTGTTCGAACATCACCAAACAATGAGATATCTTTAATTTTCAACATAAATGTTTAAAATAACATGCCTTTCTTTTCTTTTATCTGGGTCAAAAACTAAAATTGTCGATTTCATTCGAAGTTCTAGAAAAAGTACACCTTGACTCGTGCACCTCAATAATCAGTGCTTAGCTTAAAGGTGGCTAAGTGGGTAGGACACTGGCTCGCTAGCCCGGTGGTAGCGGGTTCGATCCCTGCATAGGCCGAGAAAGTTCATCAGGATTTTCCGACGTGGTTCCCCTGGCAAGGACGGCTGTCTAGTCGTTCGGATGGGACAAACAACTGTAGTCCCGTGTATACATTGGCGAGCACGTAAAAGATCCATTGGTAGTTGGAACATTTCCAACATAGTACAGTGTATGGCGTATTTTATGGCGTATGTCCGTCTTCAGTAGCCCAGTTGGGGCAGAACAGTAGGACGTGAACGATAACACAACATTATCCCTGTATACCAGTCTGTTCAACGTAAAGGAACATAGATATGAAACGTGACTTTACGTCCCAATTTTCTGCACCGACTGGGCTAAAGAGGGGGGTTGGATGGCTGAATGGTTAGCGTGTGCGCGCTGTATGATAAAGTCTGTCATTGAGTCGACTGGCGTGGTTTCGAATCCCCGGTTGTACGTGGCAAGGAGTTGGGTCGCCTGTCCAACCTCGTGGGTTTTCTCCGGGTCCTCCGGTTTCCTCCCACTGCTAAAGACCCCTACGCGCAAGCGAATTATGTAAATAAAATTAAACCATATGTTAGTCCCGAAATGACCTAGTTTGTGTCGAGTGGACGTTAAACCCCATTTCTCTCTTTCTCTCTGGGCTAAAGAAGACGAGCATACGCCATGCAATGAGCTATGTGTGAAATTTTGCCCGGACAGCGGCACTACAGTCTATTCTTATATCGAATTCCAACTGTCAAGGGTTCGCGTACGCCACTGTGTACACGGGACCTCGTTTTTTCCAAAATCCGAATGACTAGACAGCTGTCATGCACCACTGACAAGGAGAAACCACGAAGGAAAATCCCGACGAACTGTCTCGGTCAACACCGAGGCAGCGTCTTACTCACTTAGTCACCGCGGCTCCTTATTTCCTTAAACTGGGTTGCTGAATTGTAACTGGGTCATTTTGGGACTAACATATTTATTTTGATATTTGGAAGGGGTCTTTAGATATGGTGGGAAAATAAATACTCAGAGATGGAAGCCCGAGATCGAACCCCCACTTGCATAGCTACCATACATTGTGGTCTACATTCGGCACATTAAGCCACTCAGACCCCCTTAACTGAACTACGAATATGGGTTACATCAGTGTTACCTACAAAACCCTGTTTGGGCCGTTCACATACCCATTACATCTTGTGTATGAAGATGACTACACAGTATTGTCAGACTGGTATAAGCATGTCGAGATTCAAATGAATCGATGTGTTATACAAGAACCCAATATGCAAACGAGATTTTCTTCAACATTAAAAATTGCATGTTAATAAGTTATTTAAAGTTATAATCAACTGACAACATTCGAAAAACACATAGAACATTAGGTCAACTTTGAGGGGGTTGGGGTTGGTTTCCCCTTGTCAGTGATGCAGGACGGAGGGCCTGACAAGGACAGCTGTCTAGTCGTTCGGATGGGACGATAACCGAGGTCCCGTGTACAAATTGGCGTGCACGTAAAAGATCCCTTGACAGTTGGAATTCGATATAAGAGTAGGCCGTAGCGCCGCTGCCCGGGCAAAATGTCCCTCATAGCACACTGTATGGCGTATGCCCGTCTTCATTAGAACAGTTTAAGAGCAAAACAGTAGGACGTTAAACCCCTTTTCATTTCATTCTTGAGGGGGGTAACTATTTAAATACAACCCCAAAAGGGTCAGGTCAAGATTTGTAATCCCAAGAAACCTTCATTAAATTAATCAATAAAAAGATTAATGTTGAATTCCGTATGTCTTCACATCCATTCTCTTTAAGGTTTTAAACATACTATTGATTGTTCCGATATTTTTTTCTTCCTTCATTTTTTTTTTTCTCGCAAAACAGCCCCAAATCGTTTTAGTCAATAAAGGCTGGTTAGTAAGCAATGTAATTTTCACCATGCCGATGTCTATATTTTATTTACATACCGCTTTCAACTTACACGAAAACTTACAAACATTTTTTTTACAAGGAAACTTGTCTTAAAAGGTCTTCCGAGATACCGATCTTCCCAGTCACTCTACTGACTTCTCTTACTGACTCTCCATAAGATAACGGCAGCCATAATTGGAACTTGCGTCATCAGTCCAGGTAATTATCGGTTTTGTTATTTCATCAGAAAGAACAGGGTTTCCTTCAGGTAAGAAGGTGTTTTGGGATAACGGTTATATGATCTTTATTTTCGACTATTAAACGGTAGAATATTTTATGGTTTTCCTTTAAACGGACTGAACCTCTTTGAATTATATAAAAAAAAAGTTTACACGAGTTAGCAGGTGTGTTATTAGGAATTGGACTAGCGCAATCTTGAAGACAAAGTAAATTATTTAGATTTGGTCTATTAGATTAGTATTCGTTTCGAAATATTATGCAGAGTTCAGGTTGTTTACTAATCCAAGTTTCGTTGTTGGCTTAAACTTTCGCCCGTTGAATACGGAATTAGTTACATATATAGCTCAACATTGGTTATATCTATCTGTGAACATACCATGTTAAATTGAAGAACGATATCCACTTTGATACATGTATATAAACGAAAGCGAACATCCTCTTAATTAACCAGACTTGATCTAATCGAATTATCTGCAAACATAAAATATGCACAGTTTTCTCAGATGTCGAATTGATTGCGTGACGGGCCAGAATATCAGGAAAAGATAACCATATCTCATACAATATCTTGATAGCACCCAGTTTAGATTTTTTTCCGACAATAGGGTTTAGATCTGAAAAGTTAAACAAATGTATTTAATTTTGGAAGACGTTCTTGGGGGAAGGAAGGGGGGGGGGGGTATCTTAAACAGATCTCCGAATTTACACCAATCCAAAATCCAGAGAGGTAGTTTTTGGTCGAGGCTAGAAATTGCATTAATTCACAAAACAAAGATTATTGCCCGTTTTATTGATTGCAGTATGTAGGGTGTGTGTGTGGGGGGGGGGGGCAGGATTTGCATAGATACATATAAACATAGTTAGCTGGAGGTGGGGATTGGGCAAGGTTTTTGGGGCATTAGTAGCGGATTCTTAAATGTAGAGCATAAAATCATTAAGTTTATAGCCCAGGGTGAGCGTCGACGATAGGCGTATTTGTTGTACGTATTGCGGAAGTAACACTGCATGTTATTAAGGGTAAATTGCCGTCATTTAGCGGATATTGAACTCTTTCCAAAACACGATAGTCACGCAAAAAATGCCCTGAATAATAAAAAAGGAGAATTATGTAAAATTAAACATGGTGTAGATATATTATTATTGACAGACGATAAACAGTTCCTCGTTTCACTGTTTGATGACAAATGGCGAGAAGCATGGTCCTGCCTATTTATACAATATTAAATCTGTCTACTATAAAAATATACCGCCAATTTTATATATCCTCTGTCATTGATACCGGCATTACAACAAAGGTAGGATATCAAACATGTTATTACCCATTTGAAACAAAATCTACTGAAATTAGAAATATATTTACTTATTTTTTTTATAGATGTACCGAATATGTTTTATACTAGCTTTGTGACATCCATAAAAAAACACGAGTATCATTAATTGCCAATTTCACAATTTAAAGAAAAGAAATGTACCAAATACAAAAATAACCATTATAATTCTTGTAAAAATCAGGAACCTGTTTCACGAAATTTTAATTAAGATAAAATCCAAATTTTAGTAATTTAGTAATTTAGATTGATTTTAGTGCTTAGCCAATCAAAATTAAAATATTGGGATTTTATCTTTAATTAAGATTTCGGAAACAGGACCCTGGTTGTTATGGAGTTATTATGGCTTGCTTGAGCATTTTTTGTTTGTTTTGCGGCCAATCGGAACATGGATAAAATATAATAGGTTGTCCACAAAATATGTGAAAATAGAGGCAGACTGTTAGCTCACAGGTACTAGCTCTTCTTTATCCTGTAAAGTACAGATGCTTCTTATCTACCCATCTGGGGGTCGAAAATCATGAACCCAGTGGTGTCGCCACATTACAACCCCCGGTCCCCGTTTGTGTGAAATATTTTTAAAGCTGTCTGTGAAAGGGACTGAGATTCACTATATCGTGAATGTAACGTAGGCAATAAAAATCTTGAAACCAGTGAGGAAACCAGACGATTACCACAGGATACTGTTTGAAACGTGCAAGTTTTCATAACCGCAATACATAATCAAACGAATGGAATTCTTAAGAATCGAATGCGTGGACCCCAAATTGGGATCTTGGATTGTCGTATAATGTACTACATCAAATAGTTGTTTTTGATTATTAATATAGGTTTTCCCCAGGATGAACAACATGACGCGACTAAAAATGCAGCTCGTTTTCTTTTGTACACTGGTAGCCGTAACTGTAGGTATGTTTTTTTTTTTTTTGTTTTTTTTTTTTTTTCTAATGATATAATAATATATAGATTGATGACAAATGTAAACTATCGATACTGTGTTGGTATAGTCCTACAGAGATATTAATATATTTATACTATGGAATTAAAATATATTATGGTATCGATACTTCGGTATTGAAGTATCAATATTACGGTATTGGTATATATAAAACTGCCGGTAGTTTTTTCTTTGATGCGCATAGAAGTTATATCTCATATCACCCTGTCATGAAATCTTCATAGGTTGATATATACGGTTTATATCAACCGCTGATGACGTTGGTGATCGAAATAATACAAAGAACACAGAAATCAATTTTTATTCTTTTGATAATCAGTTTGTAGAATTCAGTACCGAAATAGACGACGTACTTATCGGCATATTTACATCGGTTATCCATGTCTAAGATATCTTTCAGAATGTCCTTTTCGGCCACATGTCGATTATTTCTCCACATACTCCAAGACTTAATAGCCCAAGAGTTCCTTTGTAACGTAGTTTTAGGTACAGCCACTTAACACAGTCGGCCAAAAACTTCTCTGAACATACGAAAAAAAAACCCCAAGGGTCACTGTAAGAATTATCGGAAAAGATTGCCTTTTGATTCAAATTTTCTTCAGCCTTTTGATAGAACCTCGTCGGAATTTGCATTCACATCTATTCCATCGTCAATCTGTTGGCTAAAACGGATTGATTGTTCGTCTGATAACGTATTGCTATCCATTTTGTTTTTGCTTTCAATTCAATTGAACCTATAGTTACTCCAAAATGGCGACGTATAAACAATAACATGCACGTACATTCACGTGATTACTTTGGTCATTTTCGTTAAATGGCGGAAACTATCGAGCAATTATCCAATCATTGTTGACTTTTAATGGATTAAATTTAAGGGTGAGTAAAACTATGGCGTTGTATATGTCGGATATACCCCCCCCCCCTCCCTCGGAAGCCCAAGCGTTCGCTATCATATCAACCCCGGCTAGGTTAATATCCTATACATATACGCTTGTATTAAGAAAATGGTTTATACTATGGTATTAATATATTGATGATATTTTATTGATACATTGGTATTATGGTGTTGATATATTGAATAATTATAAATATGATACCATTACAGGCCAGAAGAAGATGTTCTGTTATTATAACGCCGAAGCTCAGTATCGGCCTGGTATTGGTAGATTTGTTCCATCTGATATCGACCCTACACTTTGTACGCATATTGTCTATAGTTTCGCTAATGTATCGGGTCTTGAATTAACGGATGTTAACAGTAATGATAGAACGCCCGGTGGTAAGTATGCAACGTTTATGGCGGAAAGGGGTCATCATTAAATTCCATGACATTACGACAAGATTTGACTAAAGAGCTACTGTAGATGATTAGTCATAAATAGCATTTATGGTCCTTAATTGGGAACAATCAAATGTAAAGGCAGTGATATAACATGAAACCAAATTTTTAAAATATACAAACTCAAAAATCGAGTTCAAAGGCACCTTTTATTTTATATTTCAGGTCTTTACGAACAAACAATTGCCCTAAAACAAAAGAATCCGGATTTAAAGATTCTCTTGGCCGTCGGCGGCTGGGAAATTGGCTCTGAACCTTTTAAGGAATTAGCCTCAACTTGGCAAAACAGGAACACTTTCTCAAAGAATGTTGTGAAATATTTACGCCAGTATGGTTTTGATGGCTTAGATATGGACTGGGAATTCCCAGGTACACGTGGTAGTCCACCAGAAGATAAATATAAGTTTACGGATCTGATGAGGGTAAGTTAGATATGTGAATACTACTTGAATACATTGACCAGTCACACCGATTGTTATTGTTTTTGAATTTCAATTGTTAGCGCCCATTTGCCAGCAAAGTTCTGCCTAGTTGTTCAGGCGGTACTAGAAACTATCCCGATACAGAGTAGGTAGAGCCACCGAATTCTTCCCCTAACATTATATACGTGATTTTAGATAGATAAGTGTGTATATATACATGAATAACCAATAGTCATTTGGAATTTTATTTTACCAGAAAGTTAGGATAGATTGTGCCCCTCTGATATCGTTTTTTAGTGGTCACCACTTGGCGGGTGCCAAGTCGTTAAGTCTATTTGATTTTGGAGGAAAGGAAGATACATGAATTGATTTGATAAGATCAATGTTGACCCTTAAGCTTACCTCGGCATTTACTCACAATCTGACGTGAACTGTCGACGGGTAAGAAGTAGAGTGGGACGTCTCACTGACATACCGGATTTACTTCTGCCCTACCGATGGATTGTAGCATTAACAACCCTTATATCTTATTTATTAAAGCAACTTCAGAACCAATTTACACAAGAAGCAGCTGCTACCGGAAATGACAAATTATTGCTAACTCTAGCTACAGCTTCCGGTACATATTACATCAACCAATCATACCAACCTAAAGAACTCATTTCGTAAGTCTGGGTGTGTGGGATATTATTTAATATGATCTACACACCGGGGCAATGCAAATATTAATAAACCAGAAATTTCAGTCAACACAAATTCCAGTAATTTCGAGATAACTGATAATTTTGGCAGTGAATCATCCTGCTATTCCCCCGATTCTGTCTGAAAACTAAATATCCGACGTAATTCAAACGTTATGTATATGGCGATCATGGAGAATTGCACGTCAATGCAATATTCAACACATTTTTGGGGGGCTGGAATGCTAGTATATCAATCTATTTAAAACTTGAGTTGATCACAGCAACATAATATGGCCTTTTCATTGGTTGAGGATTCAAATTTTAGTATAAGTTATAGATCTTAGCCAATGATTAGCAGGCTTTCTTAAAATATGTTTTGTTTTTAATTGATTTTATTTGTAGAACTCTGGACTACATGTTGCTTATGACGTACAATTACCATGGAGGTTGGGAGAATACAACAGGACATCACACGGGTCTCTGGCCTAACAGCATTGATAAACCTGGGGAGAGGCGAGAACTTAACATTGTGAGTTATATATTAAGGAACATGAGGACATGATACTTCTAACGTATTCATTTTTGTATTGAAAAGTAAATGGGGTTGTTTTTAAATTGAATTTAGAAAACATATAAATTATTGCAACCTAATTAACTGTGCCAGTAATCATTTATCGACCAGGCGAAATTCCACTGCTGACTCATTTCTCAATTGATATTGTGCAGATCGAAGTAGAAACGATAAAATGGATAATGGAGTTATTTCCCTTTAACACTGTAATACAATTTCTGTAATAAACAGGCCACTTTATTTATATACAGAGGTGTGTCCATGAATTTGAGCAACGAGGGTCCCATGGTGAAGACATTAGGTCGGGGAAACTACCCGTGAATTTGATCAAATCAGAGGCTTTGAGATAATATGTCTTCTCATTTTGCTGCATATATATACAGAATTACCGTGGAGTCTGCCAAAACGGCGTTTTTTCCATGAATGTAGGAGAAAAATAAAAATTCTGTCATGTCGACACAGGACTTTTTGAGAATAAAATGTACTTGGATTATAACGTGTGCATTGTGATAAACTTGATGACTGAGCAGAAACTTTTCGTTATGCTCCTCTTCAAATTCTGACTGAAAAGAGATCTTTCTGGTTGGTACACTACCCTTTTGTAAATGGGACCTAATATTTTTCAATTTATTCGAATGTTTAGACATAATGCCCTTGTCATCTCCACCTTCGTCGACCCTGACAACCGAACTTGAAGTATATCCAAGGATCTTCTCGACCTACCGTAGGAATCGAACTGGGAACAGTTTGATTATGTTGTTTTCATTTGATTTTGGGGATCACGTGGCTAAGTGGGTAAGACGCTGGCTCGCTAGCCTGAAAGTCGGGTGTTCGATCCCTGCATTGGCCGAGAAAGTTCATCCCGATTTTCCGGTGTGGTTTCCCCTTGTCAGTGATGCAGGACGGAGGGCCTGACAAGGACAGCTGTCTAGTCAATCGGATGAGACGAAAAATCGAGGTCCCGTGTACACATTGGCGTGCACGTAAAAGATCACTTGGCAGTTAGAATTCGATATAAGAGTAGGCCGTAGCGCCGATGCCCGGGCAAAATTTCCCTCATAGCACACTGTATGGCGTATGCCCGTCTTCATTAGCCCAGGTTAGGAGCAGTAGGACGTTAAACCGCATTTCATTTCATTTCATTTCATTTTTGTTATGTTTTTTTTACCAGGATTGGTCAGTGGATTATTGGTTAGATAAAGGCATGCCTAAAGATCGTCTTATTATGGGTTTAAGTTCGTATGGAATGAGTTACACGCTCAACTTCACCAATCAGAACGGCGTGGGTGCCCCGGCTAAAGGCAACGGCAAAGTTGGCACATATACTAATGAACAGGGTATCCTCGCGTACTACGAAGTATGTACACATTTCTTTATTTAATAAGGAGTGGTAACGAGGGGAACGTTAGGGACGATTTCCATGTTATAGGGAATTGCTACTAAACTGTAGCTTCCCAATCAGGATGTAATACATATTGGCGTCCACAAGACCTAATTCAGCATTAACCAAGTGTTGTTTATTTACATGTATATATTGTCTCGTTATATTTTATATTTTATCATTACTTGATAATGACTAGAGAAGCACATTTAAACGTCGCTCAGTAATAAGCAGTAATTGTATTCTATAAAATTGTGACCTATATATTCCTGTTCAATTACTAAATACCATTCAAACAATTTAAGAAATTATTCCACTAATAATTATTTAAATTACTAAACGTATATACTTTGGATAATGAAATGTATTTAAGTGGAAATTATTCCACTAATAATTATTTAAATTCTGTTCCACGTTTGGGTTTTGTCTTGGTTTAGTTTCTTGGGACAGATCTAAAGTACACAATGGCAGCCTCAAGCGTCGTGAACATAACAATCTATGGATTTCAACATAATGTGAATGTGACACTGTTTTAAATGACTAGACATCTTTGGCTTTGGGTAAAAATACAAATTCTTGATTTGATATAATTTAATTTGTTGATATGCTTTCTGAACTGGGTATAGGTTTACATTTACAATTTAAGTCCATAGATAGAGCCAGCCAATGTTGTGTTTTAGCCGATTTTGTGCCCCACTGTCAACAGTGTGAGCCAACGAGTAAACCATGTGAAAACAACCAAAACAATACTAATTTCGAAACGAAAATTTAAGAGTAGCACTTATATTTTGAGCTAGATCAAGTGAAATACATGTTCAGATGTATATAAAAGGGGCTAATATACGTTTTGATTTTATTGCTAGATTTGTGAGAACTTGAAGTATAAAGGTTGGAATCAACGCTATATAGCAGAACAAGATTCACCATATGCGTTTGGTGGAGATCAGTGGGTTGGTTATGATAATCAAGACAGTCTGGCCATCAAGGTACACTATCGCGATTCAACCTTTTAAAAGAAATGTCTAAATTTTAATTTCTCCAATTGCGTAAAGAACATGTAGCCGATCAGTATTTGTGTCTTACAGTATCTGAAGTTTTTTGTCTTGTTCATCCTGCAAGACGAACATTGAGCATATTATGGTAACGTTTATTTCCATGCAAAGCGATGCAGTCGAATGTTGCACAGCGCAGTGGTGTTTATTTCTACTCTTTGTCCATTACTAGCCCCAGAGGGATTCATTTTGCAGGTCAATGTTTCTTTTCTGGAACCGCAGTCTTTTCAACCCAACCTCCGACAGGAATTTTAGGTTGTGTGTTGGGCAATTCTCTTGAGATTCCCTATCATAACCGGCATATGTACATAAGATTTGCAAAATACTGAAAGGCCAAAATTTAAGGAGGACTGGCAAATCATTCCAGGCAATTGCTTTACCTATTTTGCCCCACCACAGGTTAACTTTTTATCTGATGTCCGCCCACCGTGCGTCTGCACGGCCCATCATTTATGCTGGAAGTTCACAAGTTTGTTTGTCCACCAAATTGTGAAACCGTGGAATATGTATGTCTTTACAGGCTCAATACGCTAAACAAAAAGATTTGGGTGGTGCCATGTTGTGGTCTGTAGAAACAGATGATTTTAAGGGAACCTGTGGCGAAGGTCTGTATCCATTACTGAAGAGAGTCAACGGCATCATCAGAGATGGTCAAACCGGAAGTAGTGGTACTCAAGGTAACATAGACTGTTTTAATTGCTACTAACTATGAAATGTGTTCGTTGCGATTCGGGTTCCAGTTGAGAGACACTTTCGTCGTTGAGAGTTGAGGTAGATGCATGATTTCTCTGAATTTATATGTCTTTTAGGATTAATCGTACTATAATATACTTTGTGATGCGTCGGTGTCCTATTAAAGTAGTCAGTGGTGCAGTACACACAGCTTTGTATCTTTGCACATGTTCTCGAAGTAGTCTCCCTTTGATTTGATCATAGTCTACGTAATATGTGAAATGAATCATTTCTTCTACAAGTTTTCATCCGGCGTTTATCGTTGTGGGTTTCGTACCTGTCATATTACTTTTTTTTACCTCATTTTCTTATGTTTGTCACAGGTTTAGATCCTGTTTTTGATTCTTCTATCCCGTTTTCTTTCCATGTTAGTTCCTTTAATTTTCCATCTTGTTTTAATTTGTGTCTTTATGTTTTGGTTTTGTTTAATTATTGTTTTTATTTTTCGTTGTGTCTTTATTTCTTGGTTTTGCTAGTTTTCCATCTTAATTTTGTTTGTGTCTTTATCCCTTGATGTTAAATATCTTATGGCGTTTGTGTTTTTATCTCTTAGTGTTGTTATTTTATCTTATTTTTTTAGTGTGTGGTTAACTATTTCTGTTTAATTTTCATCATGTTTTCGGTTGTGTCCTTTTCTTGTCTTGCTGTGTTATTCAACGTTACGATTAAAATCGCCTTTAACCAATTTCATATTATGATTAGGATATGCGGTTCACAACGTAATCATTTGGGCCAATATGTACCTGATAAATGTATAGCGGAGAATGCGGTGGCAAAAATAAAGCGCTTCGCAGTTCCCGTCTGTGTATAGGCGTTGATCCAATATCTTCAAAGGCTATGTTGCCAAATTCGTTCTGCTCGTTTATTTCTGCAGTTCATCAAAATCTGTTCTTTAGCTTGCCCTCTTTATACGGCCTAATACCTTGCCAAGGCATGAGTTTATAATACCAGGTTTATCAATCCATGGCTTGAAAAGATAACAGGCCCCATAAAGAGTACAAGTTATTCAGCGTTACGATTAAAACCAAGGGTTTATAAACCCATGGCTTGGAAAGATAACAGGCCTTACAAAGAGCACAAACTAAACAACATATTTTGTTGAACTACAAAAAAAACCAGCCGGATAGTCTATCTAACCTCGATGTTTATATCCAGATATTCCGTTTGCCCCCACTTATAACAAACCTGCGCGCAAATGAATTACTGAATTTAAAAAATGCCATGTTAGTTCCGAAATTAACTGGTTCTGTCGTGGTGCCGTTAAGCCCCATTCGCACTACTAGTTAGGACTGGTCGACTTTGTTTATATTTTACCTGTCGCAATTGCGTGTCTTCTATTTATTGTCCAAAAACATGCCCAATATTTTAAATATTACGGTTTACTTATTTTTGTAGATAATTACTCCAAACAAGGCTTACATGAAGATAATGAATATCATATATAATCGTCTTAGACGATAATATCATGCCTTGCCATGGCATAATTATAATCACATCGGTGCATTTACTTTCCTTGCCTATTTTCTATCCTGCTATTTCAAATTTTTACAGAGCTTTATATTCTAAATATATTTAGATTCCTGATCTAACTTCCTGTACTTTCGATTAATTTTCGTTAATTGTTTCTACCTGTTGAATTTAATTAAGTACCCTTACAGTTGTCGCTTTCGCTTAGTCTGAAAAAGAAAATCGCCTTTAAGACCCCCTGGTGGTTGGAAATTAAAAGAAGATTAGGCTGCAGTGCCACTGTAACCCCATGTACACATTGGCATGTATGTAAAAGATCACCGAAAGGTCTAATTTGACGAGGCATCGCATACCTGCTCATAGAAAAACACAATGTAATATCTTTTGTAACATCTAATAATAGTATGTATGCAAATAAACGTGAAAATCACTATAAAAAGACTATGTGAAGTTCTGGTTCTACATATCGTAAAACAATAGTTTAATTGTAATAATGAGTTTATTTGTAGAATGTAATAATCCTCACAATATCAATAATATTTACTGTAGAATACAATTTTTTAATAACAAACTTATTCTATAAGGAAGCGGTTAGTTTACACTATAAGTTTGCGTGCAATAATTCGCTTCGTGATGTGTATTTGGTCGATTTCTTTATTTACGTCTTTAGTCTGTGTTGAATAATGTTACCACGTGGCAAACATACAATACTTTGATTCAGTTGCTGCTGCCAATTCATTTCATTTATGTGTACATTACGTGACATTCACCTTGATAGACTGGTATAAAATAGAAACAGAAGTAGTTTCGTTTGTCATACCTGGATATAATGGAATATAGTATATAACTTTTTTCCCTCGATAACTTATCTTTCATTTATTAATAAATCTATAACATGTGATCATTGAGAATCCGAGAAAATAGTTAATTATTATAATGACATAAATTAATGGTACTATTATATAAACGACTGGTTGATGAAGACTGAAGACTAAGAGTATAAAATGACTTGAGTTATTTAAAGAAAAGAAGAAAAAAACAACCCAAAACCGCGTTTTATGTATATTGATATTTCTCAAGTAACATGGATTGTTGAATGCATACAAGTAGATGCCAAACTCTTCAACAATAGAAACACAAACAAACATGTACAATAACATTCTTTAATATATGTCATGGCCTTGACGATGGCAAACAATCTTACAGCATTTGCAAATCGTATCGATTTAAGGCAGAGATCACCAAACTTTGTTCATGTTGTGCCAGATATAAATGAAAGAATGCCGAGCGCGGGGCGGATAAATATTTTGTCCAATACAATACACTGAATACAGAATAGATGATTGTACAGACTGTACACAAAAGTGAGGATAGTCATTCTATTTATTTATCAATACATAAATAAAATAAAACCAAGTACGAACAATCCAAACCATTAGACAAAATTCGAAGTCCTAAAAAAACGGTATAGGCAAAATAGTGTAATAAGGCAAAATAGTGTAATCAGCATATGGACTGTTCACCGTGTACAAAATACACGACAAACAGTGGTAACAGGTGTCCGGAAGAGTAAGCTTACCCTGCCTGGCGCCACACCCGCCATAGCTGCATCCAAACTATTAGGAGAAATCTCGGTAAAATAGCGTGATTGGCCAATAGACTATCGGTATGCAAAATGCACGTGATGAACAGTGTTAACGATGTAGTAGACAGACATAATCAGGGAGATTGTATAAGCGTCAATTAAATATTTCTAGAATAATAGCCGAGAGAGACATGTTATATTTACCAATCAAGTCAATATGACGCCCATAAAACTTTTTAAAGGTTTTAATAAGTTTAGTTCGCAAGTATCCCTGTAGTTGAAGCTTAGATGACAAATGCCTCGATCTACTTAAAAAAATCAGAATAAAACGAACAATCTCTCGCGTAACGAATTAGTTGAGACACAAACACTCCATAAGCTGGTGATATTGGAATGTTACTACTAATAAATGGAAAGTTAACAATCGGAAAGTCAAAGTCATCACGTTTATCGTACAATTTAACACTAAGTTTATGGCAATTGTCAAAATCGAGACGCAGATCCAAGTAGGAAGCGTAAATGTCACTGTCAGTAGTGTTTTTAATTTCGAGCTCATCAGGATATATGAATTCTACATAATTACTAAATTTTGGATTATTCAGTGATAGAACATCATCGATATATCGATAAGTGAAATTAAAATGTCTGACTAATCGTTTATTTGATTTTACGAGTGCCTGTATGTAATCGGCTTCTTAGGAATAGAGAAACAAATCAGCAAGCAAAGGTGCACAGTTGGTGCCCATGGGGATACCGACCACTTGCTGATAAATTTCCCCTCCAAATTCACAAAAGATATTATCAATTAAAAAATCCAACATCTGAATTATCTTCTTGGCGGTGAATTTATTTTTGGAATCACTATGGTTCTTAACAAAATATGTGGAGTTGTAATTAACAACTAAATATTGATATCTAACATTTCCCGATTTAGATGAAAAGACACTGTGAATAATGTCTTTTAACCGGGCTTTTAATTTACTATGGGGAATTTTAGTGTACAAAGTAGAAAAGTCAAACGTCTGTATAGATGAGATTGAAGCAAGTGATCTAGATTGTAAACCATCAAGTAATTCTTTGGAATTTTTTAAAATCCACATTTGATTAAAACCACTACGAGAGTATATTTTGTCACAGTATTTTTGAATACCCTCTTTCACTGCCGTTAGTATAGATGTCAATACTTTTGAAAGTGGTTTTGTGGAACAACGGGATGAACCTGCTATAAAACGTTGCTTGTAGGGATTTTTATGTAGTTTAGGTATCCAATATAACAAGGGCAGATCTGTATAGGTATCTCCACATGGAGTACCAAATGAAGTGGGTACAGATCTGTGATTGGATATAATTTCATCCTTACTAAGCGTAGAGCGTTTATACGTAGCACTGTCGATTGATTTCCCGTAATTAAGTTCTTTGAACAGACAGTCATAATAATATCGTTTACATATAAACACTAAGTTATTGGACGCTTTGTCAGCCGGTACAATGACATACTTGTCATGTAAGGCGTTGAGATTTTCAACAATGCTAACATCATTGAAAATAGATTTAGGCCTATTATCAACTAACAAACGTTGCATATAAATTCTTCGTTCAAGTAAACGACTGATAGACTTAGTCCAATCTGAGAGAGTATCAGAGATAACATCTTCCCTCTTGGCCCATGATCTGGCGTAGTCCTCTACGGCATCCATAATAAGTTTGAAATTTTGATCCCATGAAAATGGTTAGGGTTCCCGGTATTTGGGTCCTTTAGACAAAATCTCACGTAACTTATTATTCTGGACTATGTTTAAATCACATATACACAAAATAATATAAGCAATAAAATATTTTAATCTTACCAAAATGTCACCAAGTTAGAATATTTATACAAAGGTTAGGATGTAATAACGACATGCGTTATGTAAGAAGTGTAAGAAGCTAAAACATTTTTATACGCCCACATTTTCATGTCTTAACGCCTCGATTTTAAATACGATAATTTATATCTATTTTAGGTAGGATTATATTCTTAATTGTAGTTGGATTTGGCAGAAATATCATATATAATTATAATCAATCGTCGTTTTGATGAAAAATATTGTCAATTTTGCTTACTGAAGTCCGATATGATTTGCGTTGGGTTTTGCTACGTGGAACTATATAGCACCATCTCTTATCTCGAAATACGGAGGGTTGAGGGATGAAGTTTGTTATCTGCACGCTTCGCGCGATGCTTTACACCTTTGCTCTATATTAGTTTAGCTGGGCGCAGCATCCCCCATAAAGCTTATCTGAGGGACATTGCCGTGTACCGAACGTACCATTTCATGGACAGTACTTATCTTTTGTTCTTCATATATATGTACCTCGAAATGAGATATGCTAACGAAATAATTATGAAATAATTATTTCAGATGCATTGCCTTATTGGCGATGTAGCCGATTGTGTGTTAGTAAATTAGTAAACTTCTGGTTGATAATTTAAGCGTATTGACTTTGCCATATCAATGGTATGGCTTTAGCTCACAAGTCAGGTCTCGGGTTCGATGCCGATGTTGGTCGAGAAGGTTTCTAGGAATTATCCAATCTGGTTTTCCCGTATTCGTGGTGCAGGAGGGAGGAAATGTGTCTGAACTTTCGGATGGGACGTAGCTTACTCTTTGACATGCACGCAAAATAAGCCATGATAGTCGGAACTCGATTAAGAGTAGGTGTAAAAGCCGCTGCCCTGACACAATATGCTTCATAGCAAGCTGCAAATCGTATGGTCATACTCTATTTTAACTAATCAAAATGTTTGGCTCCTTTAAGTCTGTCTTTCAAAAGTTTAGGATGATTGTAGTAGTTCAAATTGGTGGTTGTATCGTTAAAACAATGCACATGACTGCTCTTTTTACAGCACAGTGCATTTGAAACACGTGCTTGGTAGGAGAATATGACTCGCCCAGCGGCGTTTCCGACTACATTCCATATACTTACATTAAGTTTCGTTATGTGCACAGATTTCTCCCCATCATTACAAATGTGATTATACATCAAATAATATTTTAACTTCATTAAAGAGACCATGTCTTTTTAGACTCAGGGTGTTGGTTAGCACGCGCGCGCTGTATCATAAGGCCTGTCATTGAGTCAACTGGCGTGGTTTCGAATCCCCGGCTGTACGTGACAAGGAGTAGGGTCGCCTGTCAAACCTCTTGGGTTTTCTCCGGGTCCTCCGGTTTCCTCCCACTGCTAAAGACCCCTACGCGCAAGCAAACTATTGAAATAAAATTAAAACCATATGTTAGTCCCGAAATGACCTAGTTTGTGTCGAGTGGACGTTAAACCCCATTTCTCTCTCTCTTTCTTTTTAGACTCAACAAATAAAGAAGTAAGTCCCAACGTTGAATGGTATATATTACGTCAATGATAGAACATGCTAGGTTTAGGATTTTATGGTCTATGAAGCGGTTAATAGCCAAAATGGACTCCGGTCACACCTATCACATAAACAAAAAAGAGACCTATTTCGGTTATTCAAAATATTTACGCGAACCAAAAGATCCGGTTCAAGTTGGTGGCGAATTTGAGTTCAAATATTCGAACATTTTCACGGCCAACAGTGGGGGTTATTCCGTCTATTTAATAACAATATGCATTCTGATTTGTATCCAAACATTTATGTTCTTAGCGACAACAAATGGTGTAAAAATCGTTAACACAAATATCCCTGTTCAAATAAAACTGTGTGCTTTTCACAGGTTAGGTGCGAAATTTAGATAAGATGTTAACATAACCTTAGATGGAAACCCATTCATATCCTTACTGACGACACTGAACTTGACAAGGTCAGTTAAATCAATATAAATCCAAACACAGCATGGCATTGACATTTCATTGGCTGAGTTCACCGAGTACGTTATGCATATTCCATGTCCGAAGCTTATCATTAGTATGATATAACGTTTAATGTCTTGACTGAGTGGTATAAACCACACGCTTTACATCATAAGGCATGTTATCTCTGCAATATATGAATTCGACCCCACGATTGTTTATGGCATGAAGTGGGGTCGCCTGTCTAATCTCGTGTGTGTTTTCTTTTTGGTTACCCCCACCCCACCTCTTTTTGCACCATGTCTAATCTCGTGTATATTTTCTGGGTACTTATGTTGCCACCTCTTTCGCGTACAACACTATCATATGTTCGCCCCGAAAAGGCCTCGTTACAGTTGGACGTCAGGATATTCTAATACAATATAGGACTATATTTTTGGTGCTCAGGTTTCCATTGCGGACTTACAAATTGCTAGGTTATATTGGCGTTAGTATGATATACACATAGTATACATTTCATTAATTCAAACGAAAGTATGGTGCTCTCGCAGTGGAAAAAAAACAAACTACAGTATTAAGAATATGATCGTTATTTGAATATCCAACTTTTCACGACTTAATCCACGCGAAATTATGCCCCAATTGCATATTTTACATTTAATTAAGAAAACAATGCCAACATATCAACGGTGATAACATCTCAGTTTTAAAAGTTTAATTCATCATATCTTTGTCATTTAGTATTGACCTTTTATAATATTGTAGTTTGCAAGTGGTTCAATATCGCTCGAATGACGATCACGGACTTTAAATGTATTTTGATACAATATTCTCAAGAACTGAAAAGAACTTATCCCGTGTCAATATTTTTGCGTTGATTGAATGACTTTTTCTTGTATTTTACAGGCGTTGATTGAATGACTTATTTTATATTTTACAGGATCTGGTGACCGAGGCAACCAAGGGTCGGGTGGTAGAGGTACAGGCGGGTCAGGCGGAAATGTCGGTGGCAGCAATGGTGGGGGAAACTTCGGCGGTGGAAGTAGTGGAGTCGCTGATGGAAATTTTGGAGGCGGAAACAATGGAATTGGTGGTGGAAATGTCGGTGGCGGAAACAATGGAAACAATTGGGGAAATGACGGCGGTGGAAATTATGGAAACAATGGTGGTAGATTTGGCGGTGGTGGTGGTAGTTCCAGCTGTGCCTCTTTAGGTACCGGTGCTCATGCTAACCCATCTAACTGTGCATCTTTCTTTGTGTGTACTGAAACAGATGATGGATATAGACGAGATGAGCTGTACTGTCCTGCTGGTCTTGGTTTTAATGATTTTATCAAGACCTGTGATTGGTCAGATTACTGTTAATAAAATATATTACATCTGATTGTATTCTTGTAAATGAATTGCCAAGGCAGATTATAATAAGGTGTCAAAGAATAACACTTAAATAAGTTACCACCAAAACACAATGAGAATATACCCTTCGCCACCACATCAACACCCTGTGTACAGATAAACACAATAGAGTATTTATCCTTATCGTTAACTCATATAGCTCAATATGTAAATAATTTAGTTGTGTCGGTCTTAATACAGAATAAACTTTTCATTTTCAAACCACAAAATTTAATTAAGTAAAGGATTGATGTAATACATCATATCTCATATAAACACACAACCAGAACCCGGTTTAATGTAAGAAGAAATACCAAAAATCGGATTTTGTGTTATTTGATCAAAATGAGGATTTTAAGTTTAATTATTTTCTACGGACACGTATACAATACTGGGGAAGAATACATGGATGGACCTCGTGTTTGTCCTATCCGAAAGAATATGCACTTTTTCCCTTACGTGGGAAACCAGGCTAAAATATTCCCAGGAACGTGAGTCGGGTTTTTAAAATAAGAAAAGTGCCTTTAACATCCGACTGTCACGGTGCTTTTATTTATAATTAATACGAGATAGACAATGTATTTGTAAACATGGTATGGATTATAGGTTGCTTTATTGGTTTTGGCAAGAGCTCAAGATATTTGAAGCTTGTGGGCTTACACTGAAGAAAGTCCAATACATTTGTACCATCCAAGGTCACATGGAATGAATCCTGACCTAGAAATGTCGTTCATGGTATTCCCATAAAGTCTACTCTAAACTATTTTTACATTAATGTGGATGTACAGGAGTTGTCGGGTAAGGGAATTGCACGAGAGATGGATGGTTTATTTTACCCGAAAGAAAAATTGATCACAGTCACCTGCAACCATACATAAATTGTCTTCAATTAGCAAAGAGTCGGTCTTCACAAGCTCGAAAAGTAGCTAGCCCTTGGGAGGTTATCTTTTAATCCACGAATTATCGTGACCTGAAATATGTGCCCTGTCAAGAGAATGAACGGAACGGAAAAAAAGAACTATATTATTAATTTTAAATGCGCCACACATTAATAAAGACATACATAAAGCATAAACCTTATGCACTATTTAGATAAGCGTCAATTGGCTTAAAGAGGAATTTTCACTTTCACTAATATACAAATATATATACTCTTTAAAAAAAAGTAGGGGATATTCAGAAACAATACAAAACTGCGGAAATGTAGTGCTGTTTTTATTGGAGTTAACCAATGTATGTTAATAACAGGCCAAGTGCCTACACATGAACATAAACAGTTCATATGGGCGGCTTATCTGATGGCCCCGTTTCACTCGCAAAGAGATACACTGTCAAAAGTGAAAATGGACGTTTTTGTTTTTGTCTTAATAATGAGTAATTGCTCCACCGATTATCAGACATTCAGCAATTCGTCGCGGCATGTCCTAATCAACCGTCCATTCACGATTTGGGGAAATCTGACCCACTCCTCTTGCAGTGCCACGGCCAATTCTTGCAGTGTTGTCGGTTCATCTGTGAACAGCAAGCGGCAGTTTTCATCAACCCTCCCTTGAAGTGTCGAATTTGACAATGGACTCCTCCCACTTGTATGGCTCAGTGGTTCTGCCGGGGCGATAAGTTCTTCATCTGTGAACATACTCTCAAAGCATGTCAAGTGTCCATGACTATTTATCATATGACAACCTGCATAGGTATTTTCATTTCAATATCCCCTACTTTTTTTGAAGAGTATATATATATGCCCTTAGAAAAAAATAGACCTACTGAATAAGTCAATTTTACAAAAGTTCGATGCACTCCTCGAAAATTATTATAAATGTGTATGTGTGGCATAAATTTATTAGTAAAACGTCTATGTCAGCGATAGACTGGTCGATTTGTTTCAACTATCAAATGTGGCCCCCATTCCCATCCTTATTATATTTAATATTATTTGTTTACAGACTGGTAAATATCTCAAAAGTGACCACCCCTCTCTTAAAAAGACACATGATTCAAAACAAAGCAACCTACTGTTTAATATGGTCTTATAGTTAGGGGTTACATTTTTAAAGAATCACAGAATTTAATTCTAGATAGTGAAATAAATTTGTTCATTTTATCGCCAGTTTTCTGGCATATGTACTTTCTGAAAAAAAAATCTCGCAATAAATGTCATTAAAAAAACGTTTGTTAAAAACAAGCTGCATGTCAATATCAGCTTGTATACTGAGAACAGGAGGTAAATATAGACTTAAAGTGTTTGCAAGTTCAATATTGAAAACAGTGAACATGTTAGTGTATATAGCGGAACTGTTGACACGTTTTACTGTTTAAATATTAAGACCGGGGTTCACGTGACCTTCAATATTCCCGTAAAATATAGATTACCCTTTCGTGAATATTTTATGATGTTACAGGATTTTTATGAGCCCAAATATTATTTAGGCGGCGGCAAACATTTATTATTAAAATTTATTTGGGTATGCTTGTTTAAGCGGGCACTGGGGTCTTTCAAGTAAGAGTAAGTACCAAAGAGTTATATGTAATTCCGGTTTGTCTAAAATGACATGCATGTTTCTAAAGCATTGCTATACCATATATAGATTGTTGGCATTGGTCTGCTAAGTTATCGCGGGTGTTTCTGAAAGATAAAATGTGCCAAAACAATAGTGTGGTATCGATACTAATATTTCAGAGAGGGAAGACTGCTTGAATTTAAACAAACTGAAAAAATAACGTAATAGTACATACTAAAGTCATGATTGCCTAATTTGAAACACCACTTGTTCAGCAAGTCTCTAGTATTTCGACGATAAAGGTAAAAAAATAGAAAACATGATTGGAATTGTTTGTTGTTCTGTAGTGGTTTGTTGTTTTGTTGACAGAGTTAACAAAATGTCGAAATAACGTGTAGTAGCAAATGATGATGAAGTTCGTTTTGAACTGTTGACAAAGGATTCTATAAATCGCCTGTTTAAATAAATTATTCCCCACTCACAAACACTCCTTTATCGCTTTGGCATTGACCCTGAATTGTGGTCGTAATGACCTCCAATTCCACCACTCTTTCAAACCAAATCTTGTGTTTACTGTTAGCAATACGTATGTTGAATTAAACCATTTTCCTCTTTTGCCAGTCGTTATTTTGTCTGTTAGAGATTACCTAAAACGTTTTTAACAATCAAAGAAGGATTTGTGTAAATAAGAAAACTGATCGTTTAAACTCGACAAATAAACATCCCCATTCCTTTACCATGTAATGTTTTTAATTAATTGATCTTTCCATTAAATTGTCAAGAGTTGCATCGTTAAGGACACACATATGCAACTAGTTGTGTCATGTTTTTTCATGTACCCATGATGATTTTTATCTTAATGAATGAATTTATGGTCCAACTTAATTGGGATTCTTACAGACGTTCCCGTGTCTTATACAACTCTGAATTGGTTCGGTACTAAGATCTTACACTATTATAAAATAAACAGAATGTGTACAATTAGAAAAACAGTTTAACTGGTCTCGCACATTCTAGATATGTATTTAAATTTGTTTACACTCATTCGACATCATCCACTGTGCAGCAAAAGTTCGTTTCTTTACATTTTCATTCTGCTGGCACTTGTTAATGAAATTTAGAAATTGAGACACTGATTGTCACGTCACTAAATACATAACCTTGGACTGTCGCGTTACTGAATACATGACAAGCGATTGTCACGTTAATGGACAATATTTTAGTCTGTTATGTGATAGAACTCGTTAAACACGTTCCAAATATAACTTTAACACAGAGATCATTGCTACGATAGCTGCGTAATGATGGTTTCTACTAAAGGAAGTGACGAATACAGAAGGAAAACACGAATTATCCTTCTATATAGCTTACTGAAGTGACGAATGATAACAGATACACGAGCGAATTTCTGCTCACTAAAATTCCTTCGAAGATCAAAAGTTATGTGAGACTGTGAGTGGATATCTGACATTTCAAAAAAAAAAAATAATAATTCAATGTCACTCGTGTCTAGATAAGAGAACACGAGAAAAATAGAAATAGTCCGTACATTCACTTGTTTTCATTCATTCTTTACTTAATAAAAACATGGTAATGCACACGGACTTTTTCTATATTTTTTCGTTTTCTCCTGTTTTGAATTATCAGATATCCTCTCAGTCTCATATAACAACTTTTGGTCTTCAAGGAATTATTTGTGAGCAGAAATTCGCCCGTGTATCTTTTATCACTCGTCACTTCAGTCAGTTGTACAGAAGGATAACTCGTGTTTTCCTTTGGCGTTCGTCACTTCCGCCTGTAGAAACCTTGATTAAGTATCTATCGTAGCAATGATCTCTGTTTTAAACTTATATTTGGAATGTGTTAAACCAGTTCTATCACATGTGATAATGACTGACACTAATATAGTCCTTTAATGAATACATAACCAGCGAATGTTCCGAAACTAATAACATAACTTTACTGAATACATAACCATCGACTGTCCCGTTACGGAATACATCACCACCAGTACAAAGAGTTAACATTTCAGAAACGTGACAATCGGTTATGTATTCAGTAACGTGACAATCGATAGTTATGTATTCAGTAACGTGACAATCGATAGTTATGTATTTAGTATCACGACTATTTGTGTTATGTGTATTATTAGGTAGTGTCCGCTCCTCACCTCTCTCCAGTTTAGTGGCTATCAAATGTGTTTCCAGGGTGCAGTGACGTGTAGGGAAGGGGGTATATCTAAAATGACTTGCTACGTCACATTTCTCCCAGTGCAATAAATGGTTAGTTTAGACTGATTTGTCCTCTTTCCAGTGGGCAAATTCAAATAAACAGTGCAGGGAGTACAGAATATCATTTTTATACCATGTTTGGCTATATTATCGTTTAATCATTTTACAAAGGTTGTGTAGAACTAATTTTACTTGTGTAATTATTGTGATGTTATTGAAACAAACTCAAAATATGTCAATAAAATTGGGATTATAATACAATCTCTTGACTGTATTTTCGTTAGAATATTTTATTTGTTTTTTAAAATGTTTCTTGGCAAATTTGCAAGTTTATGGTTTATAGAAAAGTCTTCAAGTTCAGGTCAGATATGAATAGCTAAACGAGATTTAGGGAATTCTTCGGGCAGATTATCGGCAGAATGTGTGTGTACAGATAAACAGAAACATATCAATAATACCCTCAAACGTGAACAAATATCGAAATTTGCTTATTTATTTATATGTTTGTTTGTTCCAATTGAACTTGAAATGACACAGAACCAACGCCGAAGCGCTAAAACTTTGCACCTCGAGGCACCGAGTCATTTTTTGTTACCGTACTCAGTGTACCAGAGCTAATAAACGTGCCATAGACAGGCGTGTCTAAGTCTGATGACTATGAATTAACATCTCATATAGTTTCTCCGAATTATGAGTTCCGGTCACATGAACTTATTGACTAATTATGGAGAACAATACCTATGAATGATTCAGAGTGTTTTTTTTTGTTTTAACACCTGTATTCTATTCTTACTCTGGCTGACACATATAGCTAACACCTTTGTGTTGGACTTTAGTGTTTAAAGAAAATATAAAAAAAATGTCAGTTTCTTCTATGGATATGTTGAAGTAAAAAATATAAATGCAACTAATTCTTATATTGAAGTAACTCAAATAAAACCTATCGTACTGAACATTGTAAAGTAAAGGATATAAAAGCTTCTGTTTCTTGTATTGAACATGTCAAGGGTAAAGACTATCAACGCTGCGGTTTCTTGTATTGAACATCTTCAAGTAAGAATATGAAAGCTGTTGTTGATGCTTACATTGAAGTAACACATATAAAAACTTGTTTCGTGTACTGAAATGAAATGAAATAAAATGGGATTTAACGTCCTACTGCTTCCACCGGGCTAATGAAGGCGGTCCTTGTACTGAACATTGTGAAGTAAGAATAAAAGCTTTTGTTTCATATACTGAACATTTTGAAGTAATAAAGTTGCTGCTCCTTATATTGAACATCCCAACGTTCAGAATACTCAGGCTGATGTTTATGGAACGCCGTTGCTCCCTTGGGTTATGTAGTTTGATCATGACGTGCGGTGATTTCGTCATTACGTGTAGTGATTATTTTTGTTCACATTGTGGTTTTATCATAACCTGTTGTGCATATTTTATTAAGTGATGTGCGTATATCATTAGGTGATTTGCATATTATATCATTACGTGATGTGATTTTATCAATACGTGGTGTGCATATTCCATTACGTGATATGCATATAAAATTACTCGATGTGCATATATCATTACGTGATATGCATATAAAATTACGTGATGTGGTTTTGCGATTACGCAATGTTCGTTCTTCATTAAGTGATATAATTATGATTTATCATTATAACTACTGTTTACATTGTAACTATTATTTATAATATGAGTATTGTTTGCATTAGATAACTACTGCTTCCATCGCAAATATTCACGTTTACTGTCTTAAGAGAAGACTTCACAATCCCTAATCATAGCGTCGAAAATTCAGAAAATTTAAGATGATTGCAATTCATAAAACCTACTCGTAAATTTTAGATCGGACATAATCGGCACTGTCGAAATTATTGTCACAATTCCAAGGCCAGGAGTAGCATGCATGATTGATTGACAAGGTCTACATTTTATAATGGATTATTTGGTTTCATAATTATATGATTGCATGTGGATTTCTAAATTCCTTTATCTCATAATATAGACTCCATGTTGACTAAGGGCTATAAGGGCTAAAATATGTACATCACATAGGGATAAAATCACACCACGTGAGGCCGATACAATAAAATAAAACATGATGAAAGAAAATGCACACTATGTAACCTGAACGATATTGAAGATGAATTTCATTTTATTTTAAGCTACCGTTGTTATATTAAATTGCGTGATCAATTCATGAAACCCTACTTTTTACGAACACCAAATATGTTTAAATTCAATTATTAAGTACAAAAAGAACCACTCTATTAAATAATACTTAAGTTTGCCACAATAACCGATCTAATTATAATTCTTGCATTATACTGATGTTTTCTGCCATGTTTATATCTTTGTATCCTATTTAGGCTAATAAATTTAACTGAATTTATTTACACCCCACCCCCATACTTCTTTTGTCTGTTTGTTTTTATTTACTTGCCATGTATGTATTGTTTGTATATAACTATAAGGTTTGTGTATGCTATCTGATGAATCAAAAGACTTAAAGAAATAAAGCAAATGTAACAAAACCACATCACGCAACGACAAAGTCATATAATAGAATACGCACATCACATAATGACAAAATCACATGACGTGATTTAACAAGTACACTGACTACACCTTCCAAGATGGCGCCTGCCAGTCGCGTCACGTTTATGACGAAATCAAAGCCCTGTATATACGGCTTTGAATGAAATATGCACACCACGCAATGTAATAATGCATATCACGTCATGACAAAATCATATATAATGAAATAACCACCGCAAGTAATGTGGAATACAATGCCAAAACCACCACATGTAATGTCTACGCCATGGCATGTAATGCCACGCCGCGGAATGCAATGTTTAAACCGCCGCACTTAATGACAGAACCACCATATGTAATGATAAAACCACCGCATGTAATGTCAACGCCATGGCAAGTAATGCCAAATCGAGGAATGCAATGTTTAAACCGCCGCACTTAATGACAGAACCACCATATGTAATGATAAAACCACCGCATGTAATGTCAACGCCATGGCATGTAATGCCAAGCCGCGGAATATAATGTTTAAACTACGGCACTTCATGGCATGTATTTCCAAGCTGCGAAATGCAATGCCAAAACCACCATATGTAATGATAAAACCACCGCATGTAATGTCAACGCCATGGCATATAATGCCAAGCCGCGGAATGCAATGTTTAAACCGCCACACTTAAGGACAGAACCACCATATGTAATGATAAAACCACCAAATGTAATGTCAATGCCATGACATGCAATTCCAAGCCACGGAATGTAATGTTAAAATCGACTCATGTAATGACAAAACTACATAGCCATCCCAAAATAGCCACACACGCAGTAACTGCGTTCCATATATGTTCCTTATATTGAACCTGTTGAAGGAGAGACTATAAAGGCGGTTGCGTCTTATACTAAACCTGTAAAGAACGACTCCCGTTTCCTATACTGAGCATGTTTATATTGAACATGTTGAAGTAAAGAATATAAAGCCTGTTGTTTTTTCTATTTTTCTATTGAACATGCTGAAGTAAAGAATATAGAAGTTGATGTTTCTTGTATTGAACATGTTGAAGTATAGAATATAAAGATAAAGCTGTTGTTTCTAAATTGAACATATTGAAAAAGTTTCCATTTCTTTGTTTCTTCTAACGAACAGAAAAGCTGGCGTGTATTCTACTGAATAAAATTATAATATCCGTGGTTGATTCTACTGTTCAAATAAATCACCGAACACCACTGCTCATGTGAGCCAACATAACCCAACAAATTGGTGGTGCACTTTTGTCTAATACACGGAATGTCTACCAGGGCTGCTTAAAAACTCAATTCCGCTATACATGGTCCTCTTAGCTAAACAAACTCTACATTTTTGGAAAGCTTATAACATCAGAGAGTTCCAAGAAAAATGTTTTGAACAATCATCGTCATCAAGTAAATGCTATGGTTATACTAATAATTCTGACGTTGGCATAAATATTGGCGAAATCACCCGATGTCTTTATCCTTGGAAAAGAATAGTGTGTTGGTTAAATTGTGATTGAAACTAAACGCCCCAAACATAAATGCCGTGGCTGAACAAGGGATTTTGGAAGAGTTATCTCCCTCTCTGTTAAATGTCTGCAGTTGATAACAGTATTTCAGATGCGTGGTGACTGCTGAATTTGTATGAAGCACAAGACACTGTGTGGGCACGCAAGCCCAATATTTTTATCGTCAATCGGGTCCCAGGATGTTTGGTGAGAAAGTGTGGGCTGGGTGGAACATACTAGAGCCTGATGAGCTGGTGGATATGTTTGGTAATGGTTGAGAAATCAATATGGTTATGAAGCAAGCCCAATATTTTTTATCGTCAATGGGGTCCCAGGATGTTTGGTTAGAAAGTGTGGGCTGGGTGGAACATACTAGAGCCTGATGAGCTGGTGGATATGTTTGGTAATGGTTGAGAAATCAATATGGTTATGAAGTAATGGACACACGAATCTGTCAGTAGCATTGTAAATCGCATTAAAACCACGTGATCTTTCCTACTAAAATATCAACCCACAACCCACTTGCCCTTTCAATTAGGCCCTACAGCATTTTTAGTACATAGAGGTGTAAACCTCTATTTCAGATAATATTTATGATTAAAGACCCAATTACAAACATATTTGAAATGAAACAGTATCTATAATTGTGTAATTTGCCTAGTCGTTCGGATGGGACGAAAAACAATAGTTTAAAAACAAATCATTTAATAAACTGAATCAGAGTTTACAACAGGCATTTGACCCAAACAGCGACGTTAACGGTCTACTCTTATTTAGAATTCGAACTGCCAAGAGTTCTTTTATGTGCACGCTAAGGTGTACACGGGACCTCAGTTTTAGGTCCCATCAGAATACATAGACGCTGCTGATAACAGGCCCTCCGCCCTGCACCACTTAAAAGGGGAAACAACGCTGGGAAATTTGCGGTGGACTTTCCAGGCCAACATGGCGATCAAACCCCGGACCTCCTCATTAGTGAGCCAGCGCCTTACTCACTGAGCCACTGACAACGGACCTCCTGCACCTCTGACAACGGGAAACTACACTGGACCATACGGAGCCAGCGCGGATTCCTTGCACGGATGAGGCTTGCATGGAAATGAAATGAAATGAAATGGGGTTTAACGTCCTACTGTTTTGCTCCGAACTGGGCTAATGAAGACGGGCATACGCCATACAGTGTGCTATGAGGGAAATTTGGCCCGGACAGCGGCACTACGGCCTACTCTTATATCGAATTCCAACTGTCAAGGGATCTTTTACGTGTACGCCAATGTGTACACGGGACCTCGGTTTTTCGTCCCTTCCGAACGACTAGACAGCTTTCCTTGTCAGCCCCTCCGTCCTGCATCACTGACAAGGGAAAACCACGCCGGAAAATCAGGCTTACATGGAAAGCATGGTGTTATGTATAAGCTATCCAAAACTATATAGTTTGTTTAGCTATCCAAAACTATATAGTTTGTTTAGCTACGAGGACCGTTTTGGAAACTTCACGCTGGAAATTCTGGCTGCAGGCCTGCATCAGAAAATAGATGAAATTTGTGATATCGATTCCTAGATCAACCATGTGAAGTCAATCACATTGTAAACTGGGCCATACTCCAGGTGTTACTACAGCTCCACATACTTTAGACTACAGCAAGGAATAAAGTAACCAAAATGAGCGAAGGGCTATTTGGATGTCCGCTTAGCACCACAACACTAACCACATTGACAATAATAGATTGTCCCTAAAGGACGTGACCCCAAGCTCCAGTACTCAACTGACCTTAAATCCACGTTCGAGCTACAAAACACCAGACAAGGATTTAGTTCAAGACCTTTGATATTTGGTGTTAGAATTTTCAACTTAAACAAGTCTTTAATGGATCGAAAGATCAGGCGATAAGTCGATTTTACGCACATGAACTCCATCACCTCAAAGTCTAGGAGGATGTTGAGATGGAAAATGGGTTTGATGAGTGTTGGGCGTGGAAATGTTATTCTTCTAGAGATCAACATTCTGAAAGAAAACCGATTAGTGAGATTTATGATACAGCTGTTTTCAGCTGATCACATTAAATCGCCAAATCCGGTTACACCAAAGTCTGTATGGACGCGAGAAGATGCTTTAAGAGTAGGTTTATAAGACCCATTGTACATTACTCTGACACAGTTATTGTCTATATTGCATACCTCGATTAGTCCCAGGAAAAAGCCAACAGTACTTATCATAGTACTAAATATAACAATAGACATGTATTCACTGAAAGCGAGCAGGTGGGTTTTAACGTCCACTAGACACTAACCAGATCATTCCGTGGCTATATTCGCGTTAGCTTTAGCTTAACGAATTTGCTACTCCTTGGGAATCTCACAACATACCATAGCATCAAATTCTATATGGCACTATTTTTCGAAAAAAGTTTTTTACTAGCTTCAAAATATCTGGTACATATTCATCGTGCTTTAGATTTAAATACAGATTAGAACGATCTATGCATATCTTCAAAGAACCCGACAGAACAGTGACTATAATTATGAGATGTGCTGCACTCTTAATAACTTGATTTACAAGATTTCTTTCAAGAGTCGGACGAACTTAGTGGGGTCACTGTCCTTAAAGTGATTTTCTCGCATTGTAATGTGATGTTAATTTCAAATATTTGTTTCGCTGAATATAAAATTTTGAAAATATGGATTTCTCGAAAATATACTTGTCTTGATTTTAAACTTGAAGATATAATGCGACTGAAGCTTATGTTCAAATACTTTATTTACTTCTCCCGTGCCAAACATCCTGCTGCGGCGTTCAAGTTGCCTCCCTTTGCTTCGTGCCTTGCACTAAAACTTCAGTAACACCACCACATTCCAAGTTAATACCTCAGTTCTGGGGCTTCTGAGGTGATGTAAACACTAACTTGAACTTGGCGAAGGGTTTAAAAGGGGTTGCGATAAATAAACATTCTTAAGCGTGATTTCTATATTAGCAACACCTGGTTTCATAAACCAAAATGTTTTGTCAATTCATTTACCGACTCGCTGAAACTCAGCCATGTGGTATTTCGGTTTCAGAAAATACTTGACTTGGGGACTGTCGGACGGATTTGTGTAAACCTAGAAGGCGTAACTTAGTGCAATAAAGTATCGATTATTAACAATAGTTTAGCTTTGAAGTAACTGTTTTGATATTTGGTGTTAAGTTTCGCACCCTCAACATGACAACAAATGTTTCTCCAATAATATCGTTAACATTTTAAATTGGTTTAAAAGATACAACTTGCACCGAAGAGGTGTTTGTTCAAACTCGATGAATTATTTGGTAAAGAACGCCCAAATTTCGTAAATTGTCAGTAATAAACATAACCGATTTCCATTGTATCTGTGTTCAAAAACATTACGAAGTGACATGGCTCTTAAAATGGCTAGACCTCGATGATTTCAGTAAAATAGCATCGGGTTAACCATATTTTATGTGCCCATTTGTGTTTATAACAAACTATTTATCGACAGTCGGGATTCGAAATACACAAAACATCCATTGGTGTATATATAAACTATTGGGAAAGCATTATTCCAACGAAGTTCGTTGACTAATCTACAAAATTTAACGTAGCAGCTCATATGTAAGATGATGCAATAATGCGACATAGTGTTACTACGCAACCTTTGAGATCGCATCAACCAACCGACAATAATAATCAGATTATTTAATACTCGATTCTTATACAGTTTGTATGTCTTGTGCGTTCATAGATGATCTGATTGTGTTCTAAAATACCTTGCATTGCCTTATCAAAACAAGACAATGTCTAAAAGACAATGTCTATAATAAGTTATATTTATAGCACGGCTTTCATCAGTTAACAGGTTTAACCAGAGGCCGAAGGCCGGGGGGGTTAAACCTGTTAACGAATGAATCGTGCTATAAATGACTTGCTCAACATGCATATTGTTATTGCATATAAACCCCACCCCACTTCTCTGTGATTTCTACTAAAACTAGTGTAAACCAGCAAAAGTGTGCAATAAAATTGAACATGTCTAGTTATTATACGGTTAAGCTCCACCAATCTACTAGAGGGAAAACAATCTGCTTATTCAACGAAAAGAACAAAGGAAGATTTCCTATCCATGTTACAAGTGTACTGTATATTTAATTACTCTATTCGTACATAAAGCAGATACTAGTATTTTTCAGTTTCTTTAAATTTGCAAGCTCTGCCGTATGATAACCCTTGTTTTTTTACCGCTAGTTCTTCTCCACTTTTCTTTTGAAGTAGCAGAATGTAGTTCTGGACTTACCTAATCTACTTTTAGTGTCTGTTGGTGGCCATTTGGTGTTAGGTTTTAGCTTTTTGTTTGCTGGAGTCCGGTGATCTTTCTCTGTAAACTGAATCTATTGTGTTGGAATAAGACAGAACCTCTACGAAGTTGTATTACATGTAATGTGTGCAACTTATTCCGGTTTTGCATTGCAACAATCCAATGCTTTTTCAAAATTTATAATACTTTGTACTATTTTATTTTACCACTCATTTTATTATATATCACTTATGGTAAATATATGGCCAATACATCTTCCGCAGCTACTGTAACTCATTCAGTTATTATTTCCAGGTATATCTTACCACGGACCAGTAGTTACGATGTACCCCTCCAGTTGTTATACAATCCTTCAGATTATCATTTAATGTTGTTTAGTGTAGTCTTTATAATCTTTTCAAAGGAGTGTAGTTTAACAGATGTGATGTTACCAATTATCATCGTAACCTGCTTTTCCATATTAGCTTTAGTGTCTTGGTTACTTCTGGTATCGGTGATGGCTCAACATAATACATGGATAATTATGCTAGGTTTCCACTGTCGTGCGATGCGTTACGATAGGATTGTCCCTACTGAGCTAACTATCTTCTACGTGCAGATACGTTCGGATACGGTTCGATTCGATCAACACGGTTGTTACGACTGACCACAATATACGATAAGACCTGATAGGATCACCACGATTAAAACAATTTCAATCGTAGCACTAATCGTGATAGAGGGAACCTAGCATTAGCGGTTCCCCAAAAGATGTTATACAGATCACATTATTTCTATTTTTAGTGCTACTTTAAACTGTTCAGATCATTTTTCTAACTTTACTTCATGATGACTTTGTCATTGGTGTATCGGCGTTATATTTCCCAGCTGGACTTATCATGTGCATCGTACTCATTCCACGTTTTCTGACAGAATGTTCAATTTCTTCAGCAAGTTCCTCGGCGTACTTATTGCTATCTGGTCCTCCATAGTCAGATTGGGTTTTTCTAAAACTTTGTTGATTTGGTGTTGTTCATTTACCGCTTTCTTCTTCTGGATTGTATCCCATGTTGATTTGGTGTTGTTCATTTACCGCTTTCTTCTTCTCGATTGTATCCCATGTTTTAGCTGTAATTCATTTTTTTTCTATTTTGTCTTTTCTTCCCTATCTATGATGTTTTTCGAAGTCTCTTCAATAAAATCTTTTTTGTTGGTTCCATGCCTCAAATCGATTGGAGACTGTCATTCAACTTAAACCTCGTTCCTGATGTTGTCGCATGTAAGTTATACCTTTTCATGTTTGACTTGAAATGGGTGTTGTTGGCTTGGAGTTTCGAGTACTAGATCGTAGCTTATGGGGAATATTGCCTCACCATTTATTATTAGACCACCATACAGAATCCTGCGCATAAGTGCTCCATGTGTATCCATTACACGGCTGCCATTTGAACACATTATCTCTCCAAATAGTATTTATACCCATTTTAGTATTCAAGTCATCTGTTCGTAAGATTAAGATGATGTGATGCGGTGTTACTTATGATTTTTTGCAATTTTTCATTACAGTCTATCTTGTGTTTTTTGTGCGTTTCATTTATTAGTGCATAACACGGTATGGTGGTCAGCTTAGCTTATTTGATACAGAACCTGGCTGTTATAATTCAATTATCATAGGGTTCCATGCTATTAGACTTTTGCTGCCTTCTTGCTAAGGAATACAGCTACACCTTTATCTATCTTAATATGTAAGCCGATTTCCCAGTAAGCTTCTCGGGACAAGGATTTTAACGTTCGAGTTAGTAACTGGTGCGTGTGGAACTGATACCATCTGGTACCCCGATATGTTTGCTCTTTACATTGATTAGATTGCTAACCTTGCGCAAAAACCCAAACAGGCAGGGCTAGGATATCTTAGTAAGGTCTTCGTCCAGATTTAGACTCCTAGTAAATAGACAACCAACCAATGCCATGACTAACCATCATCTGGTCAATTATTTATCCCATAGCTGAGGAAGACCGACACGTTGCATTTTTGGGCCCTTGTTTTTATATGAGCTGCCAGGTTAGAGCAAGCTAGATAGCGATATTGCACATGACACATATGATCACTTTGCAAGTAGAATCTCGCCAGCTCATACGCAATACATTTACGACTATTAAATCGATTTCCAAATTACATTGAAAATTGAGCAAAAGGTCAATATAAAACGGTTCTCGTTTCAGGTAAGCATTTAAATCGCTTGCTTGTGATCTTATCCCGCCTTTCGAAGAAACCGTGGTGCTATTAAAATGGGTTTGCCCGTTTGTCTGTCCATCACACTTTTTGGGTCACAAAAAACTCGGCTTCAAATTGGGCTAGAATGTTAAAATTTCTTGATAGAGTTCGATGATGCGTTTTTCTGCTCAGGCTAAGCAAGGATGACCAATTTGATTGGTCGATAGAACACAATAACTCTCCTGCAAATTACGCGGTGAGAGGAAGCTTTGCCTAGATTAAGCTGAATGATAAACAATGGCATTGTCATATGCTTTATAAGATTATAAAGCAGGTAATTAATGAATGCCATCTATTTCGAGGGTGTAGGTGATCAACCTCACTGTTGTTTGGATTAATAATAGGGTAATTATTTTTATGAATATTAAGCGGAAGGTGTCTTCGTTACTAAACTGAGTTTATATTTAAGCTTAGTATCGACAGTGGGACATAAACCCGGTGATATAACAACACCGTCTTTATTTACGTAAAAAATTAATTAAAGACAAAGTGTCATCCAACGAAAAAAAACAAAACAAGCAGCACTTCATCAAACATGACCGTGACATTTCCTTTCAATCTACCATTCCAGTAATTCACCATTCATGTCTAGTAAACAGGAAATAACTTTTTTTTTCTCGGCCAGAGGATGTTTGTTTTGTGTTTTTGTCTTTCGGTTTTATTCAAATACAGAAAAGATTAAAGACCGTCTCTGATTAGCGTTGATTAAGGTTTTTTTTTTAAATCCCAACCTGTCCCGGTTACCAATCGATAGCCTGTAATCGTTTTCGAATTGTTTTAACTGTTGTGTTCTAGGCTTTCTTTTAATATATAAACTGTGTCCGATTTTCAGTTATGTGTAATTTTATATTTTATTCATATAATAAATAAACAATCTATTCTCGCAACCAAATTTAATCGACTTTCCCACTATACCCATACTTGCATGGGCGAGATTTAAATAGGAGGCAAAGGCTATGCGATACTCCACCTAAAATCAAATGAACATCTCCAAATCTATTACCATCACATACTATAATTAGTATAGTATGTTTTGAATCCATGCAAAGTCTGGCTGGGGTTTGGTTTCAATAATTGTTATCAATATTGCTATAATTTTGGAACGGTATAATATTTGTTGTGTATCAACCATGACTAAACCCTCCAAACAATCTCTTCGCCAGAATTTACAACACTTAAAGTCGTGCACTCAATGACAATTTATTTAAACATACAAGCAACAATCGGTATTCACACTTCATATCCAAATCCGTATTTCGATTTTTTGATCGTTGTTCTCTTCGCACTCGAGGTTATCAAAATACATAAATTCAGTTTACAGGCTAATAAACAAAAAACAAACAGTGGGGGATCATTTGAAAAGGTTGGATGGGTTTAGAATGAGTTTTGTTTATATAATATGAGCTGTCCTCGGTCTCTCTAACGTGTTACAATATAACCGGCAATTCAAGGCTTTTCCACCAATGATTCAACTGTTTGCTTAAATACGACTTCCTATGCCAACAATGTGACTATGATATTGATAATGTTGTTAGTTTTTATACGCTGCTCTCGTCTTTTACCTTGTCACATATTGGCGTTTACGATTCAAACTCAACAAACGCGACCTTGAAATGCCGACTATCGAGTACGTTTTTAAAGAATGCTCTCATTGGTCGATATTCTCTCTGATCTCTCTTGTGATATTCGGTTTTAAAATATGGCCACCGTTCAAGGTCAAGTCAATCTGTGAGTTTGTTTCCTTTTTAGATTGTCTGAACTCTGACACCCCTCTTAAAACCTAAAGACACTAGAAAAATAGATTACCTAGGTTTTCTTTAAGGCGGGGATTTCTAGATTATCCATAACGGAAAACGTCTAATCATACATGGTGACCCGCATAAAATCCTAAATCCGTCTACACTCAAAGTAGAAAGGGGAACTGCACTTATAAATCGTTCGATTTGTTCCCGTTATTTGTTTTTCAATATCAACAGCAAATTGTGAAATAACACTCATTCTAATACGAGAATTATGAGGAGGGGAAAGTTAGGGGTGTTTACATGGGTGTCGAGAACGGCGCGCATCCTGTTGGCATTAGCAAGCTACTTATTGCACTTGAAAGCTCACTGAAAGGGTCAAAAATGAGTTTTTGAAAATATAACACTTTAATGTAAACTTTAAACAAGAATTCTTTCTGGATAATATCTGATTTAGCGAGATTGACAACGCCCAGGTTACAATAATGTCTGAAAATTCCAGAGAATCACAGAGTTTATTCCAACAGTTCAGTTTAAAGTTTTTCGGCAGTATAATTTTTTGACATTTACATTTAATATCACGGATAACAATAGGGCATAATTATACTGTGTCCCCATGCTCATTTTATTTTGCAGTCATTATTGATTAAATTCCCATACCAGTGCCTTATTTACGTGCGGTTCAATTGCAAGAATGACTTTGACAATATATAACACTTGTATATGGAATGCAATAATGATCGTGCCAGATGATATTAGTTAAATACTACTATTTTGATATATATTTGTTTAAATTAGTATATAAATCTTGTACTGCGCACCATTAAATATTCTTTAACAAATTGGGCAATTTTAACCAAGAACTATTTGCGTCTGATCTCGGGTTGACCTTCTGGTTAAAAGTTCTTTTCAATGTCAACTGTGTTTGCCACCACAATACCTCAACCGGAATTTTTCATTACCAAGTTTGTTTGTTTCCCTTCGATTTGTATCTTGGAACCCGTCCAGAAATGACTTGGCAGTATGGAGGACAAACAGCTAACAAGCTTGGAGGTCCATGCGAGTCGTTTAAAGACTACCAGTTCCAAAGCAAACACGTACCCGGAGTGATTTCAAGGGTGTATTTGATTATTAGGACAAAGTATCGAAGCATTACACACTCAGACATAAGCAAGGAATAGTTGGTTGCCATTTCGTAACGTTATAGACCATAATACGCAGATATATTCGTGTTGTGTGACATTAGAACTTCAGCTTTGTTCCGACATAAGGACCTATGATACCAATTTTATTAGTATTATGTGACATTGGAGCTTCAATATAGTGATTTTCAGTCTTTCGGGTATAGTGGCCAGTTATATCAGTGTTGTGAGACATTAGAACTACATTTTTGTTACATTCTGAAAAGACTTTCAGTCATGAGGACATGTGCGGCCAACTGTATTAGTATTATGTGACATTGGAACTACCATATTGTGACTATCCAAAGCGAATTTCAGCCACGCGTATAATGGGTAAATTTGTAAGTGTTGTTTGACATCAGTACTATCCGTTTCTTAGAAATGCGAACACTTATGACCAGTGCCCAGTGTTAATGGCAATACAATATTGTGAACACCCAAAAATGTTTGTATCATAGCAAGCTACATGCTAAACGGTCCAGATCACTGTAAGGATGAGCATTGAATTGTAAATTATTGTCTGTGTTCAATGTAATGTTGAGTGTGATTATAACGTGTGAAAATAATTAAACATATATGAATAAAGTTAAGACAAGACGAAATGAAATGAGGTTTAACGTCATACTGTTCTGCTCAGTTTAGAGAAGGCAACGCACAGAATAATTCAAGGAAGTTAACAGAACGAAGACCGGTGCATTCCGTTTTTAAATAAGGTAAGACCGTGAACATAGATTGTCATTTTTTGTATTCACAATATGTTTGGCGCAAAATAGCTCACTTCCACGAAAACTTACTTCATTTTAATTAACACTTTAGTGAATCCTAACAACCCATTACTGTTCAATCCGTGTTCAGCCAGTGTTGCGAAAAAATAGTAATATTGAATAACACCGCATTGACAAAACTGGTATCATTAATTAGCATTGATATCAATATAACCATAGATATAATTACATCAAACCGGTGTCTGCATTCTAATCTGTGAAGCCCTAAGCATATTATAATGAGTAATAAAACATTAAAATCAATTAAATACTACCGCCAATCAAAATATAAAAGCATAACCATCAATATAATGATATTATAATAAAACATTATCATACAACAAAATAAAAACATTACCATCAATCAAAATATAAAAAAAAAACATTACGATCCCCCACAATAGAAACTTTACGAATTATCAGAATAAAAAAAAAAAAAAAAAAAAAAAATGCTTACCATCATTCAAATTAAACTATAGTTACATATGGTCCATATGTTACGAGTCATTGTCCTGCTTAATTAGTAAGATTCAGATTTTATCATACGAACGTACTGTTTATGGCGGTTGACGTGCACGAGGCAGGGCATGTCTATCTTTTTAAACGCAAGGTACAATGTTTCAAGTAGGAAGTGTTTTCCAATTTAGAATGGCCGCTTACGTTTAATGAATATTGCTTGATATTGTCCATTGGATTTCCTGATTTTGTCCCCCACGGTCTGTACTTATTGGAAATAAACTGGTAGAAAGGAATAATGTTCTGGGCCAGGAGTAAAGAACACGACAAGCCCTGTTTCGTTACATAACTGATATACGATATCAATTTACATACAGCCTAAAGACAAAGACAATACACAAATAAATGTACAAAATAGCTTTTATCCAATTCGACGAAGCCGTGGGCATTTAGACTTAACATTGGTATCTGCCGATTTTCTCAATGCCATCTTTATGTGTCTTAGTATTATATATAACGTAATATTTCAGTCATACTTATTTGTACATGCCAATTCACTCTTTATTAGGGTGGGCGGGTGCGCTTTAGTACATGATGACATGCATAGTTTTACATTTGCTTTTATATACATGTATATATATATACTTTTATATATTTAAAGCATCTGGCTTGTTGCTCCTTAAAGAAAGTGTTAATAAAACAAGCTTCGTAATATAATGCAGCGTTGTCAAAGAATTAAGAAAACCACTTAAGATGTATTATGCGTGAAGCTCACAATAAAAGAGAGTCTGTTCCTAATCCGACTAAAGGTTACATAGAGATTGTCGTCGACAAATATTGGAGAAGATAAATGCAGTTCTGTCATACCAAGTATTTGACCTTCGGATATGTGTCATTTTTTTGTGCATGCATTAGGTTTTAAATCCCTTATTGTGAAACCTTATAAACAATAAGATCAGGGTTATTGAATATCAGTAACAGAAGACACACATCAATAAGTTGCTTAGTAGCAGCAGTCAAAAGAGGTAGGCTTGTTCATTATCACTTACTGGGTTTAAGTGATAGATTGCAAAGCTAATAAAAATCTCAATTGAAAAAATCACGAATTTTGATAGCTACGTAGAGACAAGTCAAAAACTTGTATGCTAACTAATATTTTGTAGCACACAAGACCACCCATCGGACTGATAACAAACAAACCAAATAAATGTTCGAGTTTGTAGCCCATATGATATAAATGAAATGAAATGAAATAGGGTTTAACGCCCTACTGTTCTGCTTCGAACTGGGCTAATGAAGACGGACATACGCCATACAATGTGCTATGAGGGAAATTTTCCCCGGACAGCGGCACTACGGCCTAGTCTTATATCGAATTCCAACTATCAAGGGATCTTTTACATGCACGCCAATGTGTACACGGGACCTCAGTTTTTTCGTCCCATCCGAACGACTAGACAGCTGTTCTTGCATCACTCTCGTATATACAATTGATATTGTATAGCCCATGTTTTATTAATTATATTTTATATCCCACATTTTATTCATGATATATATCTCGTGTTTGTAACTATGCGTTTATAGTCTATGCCATAAGGGTTGTATACTCCCGAATAAAATAAATTGTATAGCCCATATCTTATAATTTATACTATGATATAAAGAACATATTAAAGGCCACATAAATGATATGTTATTAGTAATATGCTCATATTATGTTATACGTTATATTCTGTACAGTCTGTAATATTTGGATAATTTGTAGCCCATTGTGATATAAGTACTAGCCGAAGATATCATTGATATGTTATACCTCATGTACCATTAGTGACATTTTCTGGCCGGTATGGTGAAAAGGTACTACAACCAAGTGATAAGTTATAGCCCATGAGGTATACGTGACATTTTATAGCCCATGAGATAAAAGTGCAGTAATCGATTTTGCCTATTATCGATTATTACATAAAAACATTAAAATTGTTTTTATTATTTTAGAAACGGTCGCATAACACCCCATTAGTTTCTTTCAAGCAGGGGATCACGTGGCTAAGTGGGTAAGACGCTGACTCGCTAGCCTGGAGGTCGGCTGTTCGATCCCTGCATTGTCCGAGAAAGTTCATCCAGATTTTCCGGCGTGGTTTCCCCTTGTCAGTGATGCAGGACGGGGGGCCTGACAAGGACAGCTGTCTAATCCTTCGGATGAGACGAAAAACTGTGGCCCCGTGTATACATTGGAATGCAAGTAAAAGATCACTTGGCAGTTGGAATTCGATATAGGCGATAGTGCCGCTGCCCGGGCAAAATTTCCCTCATAGCACACTGTATGGCGTATGCCCGTCTTCATTAGCCCAGTATAGGAGCAGAACAGTAGGACGTTAAACCCCATTTCATTTCTTTCAAGCTTGAAAAAGACACTCCTTTCAACTGGCTGAAATACAGCTGAAGGGAGGTAACTTCAAATAATTAGACGGCTTGACAGTCTTTCTTTACACATAAAAAGCGATTTTGAAATTTAACATTTTTAACAGTCCAGTTCATCAATGCTTATTAACATTAAACCGTTAGCAATATTTTTTTCAGATTCTACAATAATCTGTCGGTTAATATACTTTTAATCTGTTTTTAAATTAAAAAAATAACTTTCAATCAAGTACAGTACGAAGTTGGACAAATACTAAAGTGCAAGAAGATAGGCCTATATCAACAGATAAGTGATGTTGAGCGTTCTAAAAAGAATAAACATACCGTACCACATGCATGACACTCCCCAATTGCGTTTCATTTATGACATTTATTGCATATTTTAGAAAATGAATTAATCGAACTCAAGAGGCATACACTACAGTCGGTGATGTGATTTTATATATTAAATTTGACAGGCATATTATATTGGATTGTCTTTTCGATACTTTCTTCTTAAATTCAAAATGTATTTACATTTGCCGTAGAATATGAAAAATTCTGAAGAATACTCTACGATAAAGTCGTCTATGTTTAAGCTATGCTAATTGTGCGGGTGTGTATAAGCTCCATCAGAAAATGGTTACCCATATTTCATAGGTGATCTGAAAAAGAGAGAAAAAAACCCGCTTACATTTGAAAGAAGTCCTAGATATACATATAATGATATAAATTACGTATAATTATAATTAGCCTTGAATTAAAGACAGTTTAAAGATTCCGCGAGTTAACAAATAGGCTACACAATAAAATATACAATTTGTTTATATTTTGGCCGAATGGTTAGCACATGTGCGCTTCATCATAAAGTCAACTGGCGTGGTTTCATATCCAATTTAACTTGGGCGTATAAACTTTCGTCGTTGAGAAACTTTTGTTCTTGGTGAGGGGTGTTGGATAGCCGAATGGTAAGCACGTGCGCGCTGTATCATACTGTCTGTCATTAAGTCCACTGGTGTGATTTTGATTCCCCGGTTGTACGTGACAAGAAGGAGTAGGGTCACCTGTCCACCCTCGTGGGTTTTCTCCGGGTCCTCGGGATTCCTCCAACTGCTAAAGACCCCTACGCGCAAGCGATTTTTTGAAATAAAATTGAACCATATGACCTAGTTTGTGTCGAGTGGACGTTAAATCCCATTTCTCTCTCTCTATATATATATATTTGTGTGGCTTCGCCATAGGAAACCAACATTTTAAAATAACTTCATAATAACCATGTTTTTTTTATAATGAATTAAATGGTGCTATTTATTTTTTGTTTAATGCATTATGCAATGATGTACTTTACTTTCTCGATTTATTATGGATGTTAGAAACATTCACAAATATATCATACTGTTCTCGACTGGCATATTACCTCCAGGAAAACTCTTTATTTTACTGGCAAATTCTTAACTCAAAACTATTTACGACGCCTGTGTATTTATATATCGATATTTATAACTTGTGGATCAAAATATAGTTTTTAGCTCTAACTAGACAGATCAATACCTCTAATATAGATTTCCATCGCCATGCTTGAATAAAGTTCCGGAATAAAATGACACGAAATAACTGTGAAGGGAGGTAACTCCATATAAATGGAAAGCAAGGCGCATTGGACTTCTGGATGCATTGACCTAACTTTAGCTTTGAGCACGGGCTTGAGTTACTCTGGGGTCATACGAAACTTACGCTGTTAGTTTACAAATAGATCCCTATTTTGACTACTAGGAAGACCAAGGAAAGGAGAATCACTTAAGTTTACTTGGTTTTTTAAAAAAAATTGTAACTGGTGTAAAGGACAGGTTCTAACTTGGTTGGTTCCAGTATTACATGGTCCAATTCTTGGATACATCCCAAACATCTCTTTTTCGTCACTCTCTACCAATAGTGATTCGGAGAGAAAAAATCATTTTCGGGCAAAGAGGCCCACGTCAATTTAAAAGAACCAGTTTTGCGGGTAAAAAAAAGAACCATTAAACATATTCCAGATTAGACAATTGTTAACTGAATTTAATCGATTAAAATCATTCAAAGGAAAGGTAGAATATCATTATCTATAAAAAAAAAGTTGGAGGCGAGTTGTCTAGAGTTTAAAATGTTTCTCGTAAAGTCAAATGGCGTGGTTTCGAACCCAAGCGTTGGGGAGTAGAATCGTCTACCCAACCTCGTGGGTTTATTTTCTGTGCTCTCTTTCAACCACAGCTAAAGAACCCGATGCACAAAAGCGCATAATGGAAATAAAATTGTAATATATTTTATGTTAGTCCCGAAATGACTGACCTTGAAAAATAGCTCACAGATACAATTTTCAACTTTGTCCTAGAAAGATGAGCCTAGCGTCGCAGGATCTCACGATCACTCAACACCACAAATGACTTAAAAACAAATTTAAGATATCGGCGCCACTTCCTAACAGCTGAATTTGAATCAATTTAATACATGTACCATATAATAATATTACATTAAATAAATACAATCATAGATACAATCGATCGTTATTAAAATATAATTAAACGAAAATTATATAGCTCAATAAGCTAATGAGTTTGACGTCCACTCGACACAGACTAGGTCATTTCGGGACTAACATATGGTTCAGTATTATTTCAATAATAATTCGCTTGTGCGTAGGGGTCTTTAGCAGTGGAAGGAAACCAAAGGACCCGGAGACAACCCACGAGGCGATCCTACTCTTTGTCCGGGAATTCGAAACCACGCCAGTTGTCTCAATGACAAACCTTACAATTCAACGCGCACGCGCTAACCATTCGACCCCCCCCACCCGAAAACAATTTAATGTTTTATGTACATTATCTTTAATATAGTCATCTTTAGCACTTAGAAATATTGGCAATTTTAATAACAGGGCAAAGCTTAGCAATGTTAATAACAGGGCAAAGCTTAGAATCCCCTGATCCAATTTTTTCTTTAGTGGCTTAGGTGAGATTATCAGCGAAATCGGAATTATACACAAATTGATCCTTATTACCAACTGCCTGGCCATACATGTTTTGTCATCTTTCAATCTCTCCACAAAACGAGAGGTCCCATTAATGTCAATTTTCACTGCTCTAATTCTCGTTGTTGAGATTTCAATTGATCAAATATGTCACAAATTGGACCTTTGGTTCTTTTTGGGGCGGATTGACAGTCATGTACTTATAGTTCACATTAACAAAACACAGTATAATTTAAATATCTTTATATAACTACAATATATCAATACAATTATAATATGTATATATATATATCTATATATATATTGTATATATATTTATGTGATTATTCTCTAATAATATCACCGTCTCCACCATTCAAAATACCACTAATCACATTTATATGTTGATGAGATGACGATGAGTTGGTGGTACACGCGCACACAGCAGTCACCAACTATTTGACTCTCCTCTCCACGGCACATTTAAGAAGATGATTAAGATGATAAGGTTGATGAGTTATTCGTGTATATCTTTTAATTACCATAAAAATAACTAACTGGAACAATAACGACCAGAGTAACAATATAGGTAACACTATCCGTAGCACATTAACATTATCAGAATCACAATCACAATCACAATCAGGTCACCTATAAAACATAACACAATGTTTAACAAATAATCAAATTATTTCTATTCATCCACGATAATCAACATTACAAAAATCAAACAATACTTACAAGTAAATGTACTAATTATTGCTCATAATCACACAGATTACCATTATAACGACACCCAGTCAAAACCAACGAGACACACAGTCTAACACCCATTTAGTTGAAATATCTTTACGAATGATTCATGAATGATATGACCAATGAATATGTGTGATTCTCCCAAAATCCATTATTAGAGTGACAATATAAATTCATATCTCCCACCAGGTATACTACAGTTTCACTCACAACCAATCAAATCACGACAACAAAACAGGCAGTTCACATGCATTCAATGCAGTTATACCTGCAACCAGACATGTGAATTACTCAACCTTGGCAAATAATAACTATCACACATCTTACAAATAACAATAAAATCAAATGTTTATAATCAAACTTTATTACCACAATCTGAAAACATGTTCACCAGTTGTCATAAACTGTAATAAACAACAATAACATATATACTATATTTATTAATGTACAAATACTTGTGACCCTGAAACATTCAGCAATACCAGCGTGAATATATATGTATTATTCAGTACATCTACGACAAACCACATTGTAACCTATCTTTATCTAGTAAAGATATTGTCATACGTGACAAAATATATTGCATAAAATAATATTATTACCTGAATGCTGTCTTGTATTGGGAGCGACAGAAGCTTGGACTTCTGTATATTATGTTCATCTGAAGACATCATCAGCATAAGCCTGACGTAATATCTCAGTAAAACAAGACCCATGCTGACTGCTTGGCAGTGTCGCCTGAAATGACACAAACGTGCCAATGCACGTATATTAATAACGCGTTACCAATAACTCACCTTTAGAGAAACGTACGGAAACACTTTTCCACAACAATGAAAAAATAAGTTTTCCTCTTATTCCTTTGTCAACCGACGAAAGTTTCATTACTTTACTACCCAATAGCATCCTTGTCTCCGCTCCATCATCATACCAACTTTGGTCTGTTTTATCACTTAAAAGTTTGGCCAAACCTTCGGCGTCTAAAATGTGCTATCCGACGGAATGAATTATTGTCGCCTACTATATAAAAACTTTTGGTCTCATTCAAACCCACCGAACGAATATTTATTTTAGGGTTTCCAGTCTCTTTGATATCATCCTGTAACTCGTCGTTACTATTAGTGCCATTACCATTATTCTCATTATCATTCGTGTCATTACCGTTCGTCTCATTATCATTAGTGCCATTACCATTCGTCACATCATCATTTAATTCATTATATTTCGTTTTATTATCATTCGTATCATCATTCCCTTCATAATCATCTGCGTCATTAGATTGGTAGTCCGAATCATCCGTGTCGTCTTCGTCTGAATGAAAGTATACGTGTGCTGGAGTGAAGTGCGAGTAGTTGAAAAAATTGATACCAGTCGTCTTGAAACCAAGAATATCATTTTGCATATTGACATCTTTCATATTCGCATCCTTGAATAATCCTCCTGTCTGATACACTGTGCCCTTTCTCGTCGTTTGACTCATCTATGTGTCTGTTTCCTTTTCGGTAAGGGTTTTGTATGGGCCATAAACCAAAACATCAAGTGGCTGTAAATTGTGGGGGGCGGAATGGAGGGAATTATTAAGCTGTTTTATGTGGCATCATCCAAAACCTCTATCGATAAACGAGAGCCATGTTTATTTACAAGAAGCAGTACTTTATGATCAATGGAGCATGTAGTCTTGGCAACGAACAACCTAAGCCGGGTTAATAAACATCCCGTGTTCAATAGTCCTAATGTTTCTGACAGCGTTGGATTCATTCGGCGTCCTGGAAAAATCATTGCTGGTAGTATAAACGCTTCAAGCAGATCGCAGCAAGCCATTACGGTTACCAGTTGACCATTTTCGGCGTTGCTTACGACACAAACTTGTTTCTTTCTTTCTTTCCAATCACCCGTGGAGGTTTTGTGCTTGATGTGCGAATATCTGTACGGATGTCTGTTTCATTAGCGTTAAGGGCTCTGGCCCTGGTAACGCTTGTACAAATTGCAAGGGACAAATTCGGATTTATTTTTAAAGTATCGATAGACAGCCCAAATATAGTTTCTTTAGTATAATAATTCATCACTATCTTCAAGTAGAATTTTGCGATTCAAAAACCCTAACAAAATACGTAGCACAAAGGTCGCGGGTTCGTGGCTACATCGCAAATTTTTACTTGAAAATAGTGTTGAATTATTATACATTTGTGTCAGATGTGGCGAGAAATGATTCCTTTTTGTGAAAAAAAAGCCAAATTAGCCTTAAAACAGAGGTGGGGTAGAGCGGTGGTATTTTAATATTGCAGCTCAATAAGGATGAAAATGAACGGTCAAAGGACAGCGTCCGACCAGAGACCGTTTCTAAAGGAACTTGTCCAAATAATACTTCTTCACGTGTCAAAATATAATCTAATAACTCATTTTTCAAATTGAAAGTTGGCTTAAATCTTCCGAGAACTTTCTTGCAACTGTTTTTCATTAAATGGTTACGCAGTGGTTTATATGGAATGTCCAATGCCCAAGCAGATTCGCGAATCAACGAATACAGAAGACATGGCCTTATCTGAAAAGAAATCCAAATATACTACTTTAACTTTTGTTTTTAAATACATGTATCTACAGGAAGAATTTTATAGGGGTGGGAAGGGTCGGGTCAGCAAATCTGAACCTGAATATAACAACTAGTTTCATCAATAACAATAACGAAGGCACATTTTCATGTGTAAAACACAGTTCTAATCTTAGAATTGAAAGTTTAAATGGTTCTTATTTTCTTTAATACAGTCGTTATTTGCTCAGTATCTAGTTTGTTCTGTGTGTACCGGAAATCTCTAAATAGACAGATTCTCTGTAATACATATACAAATCACCAACAGAAATACAACATATTTTCAACGCAAGCCATTATAGGTATTACTAAAGGCATAATCATATATTGAATAATTCCGAATTTTTATTGAAAAGTTGTAACTAGTCCAGGTCTTGGCAATCTCATACAATATGAAAAATTATCACGAGCTTCTATCGCTTTAACAGGGTCTCTGGTAAAGCGGGATAACTCCAGAACGGAAAGTCACGGAATGCTGTATATCGATAGGGTTCGATGCGCTTTGGGCCCAGTTTAAAGACAAGTAACCAAGTTCTATACAAAATAATAACAACACGATTTGATTTTTTTAAATCAAGTTTACCCTCGTAATTTTTATCAATGTTAGATTCATCTTCCAAGCCCTGTTAACAAGGTACTGTCATCCAACGGTGACGAACATAGTTGCAGGTGAAGGGAAGCTGGTTGCCCTCTGATCCCTATCCTAGGTCACCGCAACCCCAGAAGATTCCCACTGGCTTATCAAGCATCTAACTCTCGGGTTTTAAGCCTAGCTCACAACCCACCGTGCGTGCTACTACGGGGTAAATTTTAGTAAACTAGTGAGTGAGACTTACGAGTCACTTGTGTGTGTTTGGCACCATAGAAGATCGCGGACGGGCCGTACAGACTTTTGCTCCTGCACAAACAAAATTTTCACTCGGTGTCTTTCAAAACGTATAATCGCCAAGAGTTGTCTAATTGCGCAATAACGACGCTGTTTTGGCATTAATGAAAAACTACTGTAGGAAAGTACCTTCTTCTGGCGCGTTTTGAATCTGCGACAATTCCACAGCATAAACTGATCCGAATTATTAGGTAAAGCGAGTACCGGTGTTGTCACAGGCGAACGTCTGAGTTGTTCGAAAGCTGACTATGATTTTCGTTCCATGTAAATTCTTGTTTACCCGTAATCGCGTATAACGGTAAAGCTATTTCAGCAAAATCCTTAATAAAACTTCTATGATAGTTCGCAAACCCAAGATTCTACCTCCATTGTACATGTTGGTATAGTCCATTTATGCTTTGATGCCGTTCTGGCTAACTTAGCTACCCAAAAATTCATCTTCCTGTTGAAACAATTCACATTTCTCTGGTTTTAACTTAATTTTATATTCCCTAAACCGGTCTAACACCAACCGCAAATTAGATAACTGATCATCTAGATCTTCCCCCTAGAACAAGAGTATCATCTAAAAGGCAATATTCGATGCGAAACCGTAAGGTACAAGATTCATTGCCCTTGAATATGTATTTGGAGCGCCACTTAAATTTGTAAATTCGAACAAACGGTATTTAACAATAAAGGCGGTTTTTTCTATCCTCTTTAATGAGGCGAATTTGACAATAAGCCGAATTTCCATCTAATTTGGAAAACCACTTGTTCCACGCCAAGGTGTCTAAACATATTGGTCAATCACTGGCATCGGAAATACATCCTTAGGTGGAACCGCATTCAACTTCCGATAGCCTATGCACCAACGCACGGTTCCGTTGAATGAATTTTACTTCCAACATTTTCTTTGAATATTTACCTTCGTCCCCCGCGAAACAAACGGGAGTACGTTGCATCCGTTGTTTAATAGGTTTTTGCATCACCCGTCTCAATACTGTGTTTGACAGTTCTTTAGCGAAGACGTCTTGATATTCAATTATTAGATTTTTAACTTTGACATATTCACCCGAATCTAAGAGTTGTTTGGAACGTTCAAATAAATTGTCCCATGCGAAGATATCGGATTTCAAATATATAGCTCGGTATATAGGCTGATTAGTTCCAAGAATAACACTATCCTGAGTTGGGTTTATCAAACATATACGAGGGAATTCAGTGTCTATGTGGGAGTGTGCCGATCTTTCTAATACTAGCTTAGGTTGACTTAAAGGTTCGATCGAAAACCTGTATAAATTATCATCCATATTACACCGTACCCGTGCTACAGATTACGATGGAAGAGCTTTTCGCTTGGCGACAGATAAGTTAGCGTGATCTGCTAGCTTATTTACTTCTCCACAACACATCAAACATAACTCTAATATACATTTTATCCGTTTTTAAGTCGATATGCACTTTATACGCGCTCATGAAATCTAAACCTAATAACATATCCCCTTCAATCGGAGTTACATATAATTGGTCAAACTGCAAATGGAATGACCCAAAAATTAGACTAGTAGCGGTTCGAACAATAAATCCGGAAATAGCTAACTCCCGTCCCAAGGTATTTAATTTTACGTTACGAAGCAATGGCGGCTTCCTCTCTAGTTAATCATACCGGCTATCTGAAAGTATCGTGACCCGTGACCCTGTATCAATTAGTTTGATTTTATACGTTGAATCGGATTGTACACGTCGAATAAATTGATATTCGAACAGGTAACCCTTTCTTCAACTCTGATACCAACGACATCTATATCACCCATTCCCGCTAGAAACAGTAGACCTCGAGTTCCGGAACCGTAGATAACGCTATTCAGGTTATGGACACCGGTTATGGTATTAACCACCTCATTGAAAATACTTAATTTTTCGCATGACAAATTTTCAGCAGTTGGAATTAGCGAAACAATTGGTTGCTCTGGGATCCACCGCACGCTTACTCGCTCGATCCTGTGAAGTGTAACAACTGATTATCACTGCTCACGAAACTCACGTGTCGGTTTTGTTCGTTAAAATTCTAAGGCGAACTATGTTTTGACTCAGGAAGACTAGGGTAATCTCGTTTATAATGGCCTCATTTGTTACTATTAAAACTAGAGCTGTGTAAAAGCAGTACTGAGGTGTTTCGGTGAAATATGTCAAGATTTATTCCAATTTCTACCAACACTAACATCCTGCACGTACACTTAATATAATTAAATGTTTCATAGACATGTCCTCAAATGACCTGGTTGGTGTTTAGTCAAAATCAACACCATTTTATTTGATATCAGTGATCGAATGAAATGTAATTTCACATTTCACATTTAACACGTTAAAGAACCATCTGACTGTTGGCAATCTAAACAATAGCCCATACGCTGCCGCAAGGGCGAAATTTCCCTTATACTTATTGTACAAACATCGAATTTCTCTCTCTGTTCATTATGTAGCAGACAGTAACGCTACTGTATATTATGTCACGCTTTGTCACGTCAAAATCGAGTTACACCATTAAAACAAATATATACTAAACATAAAAAAACAAAACAATTTCAGTACGATTTCAAAATCAGAGAGGCACTTTAATCAAATCATTCCAGAAAACGACTTACTAAATGGATCAAAGCAATTTTTGTGAACAGTACGTTGACACATTAGTGATTAATTCATAACAATTCCAAGACATTCCGAGAAGGTTTAGAGTCTGTACACAGTCTATACATCAGTATCTGGTATGTACACGGCGAGTGTCAATAACAGCAGCGCAGCGTCTGAAAATGGAGTAGACCAGACGATTGATGAACGCCATTGGCACCTGGAACCACACTCTCAGAAAAACCTGGTGCAATCCATCGGCTGTTTTTGGTCTCGGTACGACGTTAATAAGTCCCCTCTGAATTTCATACCAAAGATGTTCAATCGGGTTTAAGTCCGGACTAAAGGCTGACCAGTGTATACAGTTGCCAGCGATCTGCTGTAGAATGTCCCGAGTAATTCTGGCGGTGTGGGCACGAGCGAAATGTGGTATGACGTGGACCAAGATTTTGGAACACCACAGGACCCACTCTCTGGTTCAGGCCGATTCCGCCCCAAATCATTATGCTTGGACCTCCTCACGAGTCTTGTTCCAAGACACATTGGTCAGAATAACGCTGGCCACGTCGACGCCATATTCTGGTCCTGCCATCTGCAGTTGAAACGCAATACCGACCCTTATCTGTGAACAGAACATTTCTCCATTGCCTGTGTCGTCAGTTCTGGTGTTGTTGGGCAAACTGTAGACGTTCACGTCGATGGCGAGGGGGTGAGGATCGGTTCATGGTAAGGTCTACGGCAATGGATGTTCTCTCTGGTGAGACGTCGGCGCACTGTATCGGTACTAATGGTCCTTCAGTCTGTTCCCACTGTCTGACGTGCTGTCTCAGATGCCAGTGTAAAGGGATTCTCCACGTGCTGTCGCACAACGTGGCGTTTTTTTCGCCTTGTGGTAATCCTTGGTTCTTCTGAGCTGCCGTGAGTCGTGGCATGCTGCTGACGTTGTAGTGTGAATGATTCAACCAGGTATGGGGGTGCATTTTATAGGACTGGTCCCGTTGAACAACACCTGCAGCATGAGTTACATGAAAATCATGGAGAACACATTACCATATCAGATGTCATGTTGCGTTTTTGAAAACATTTCCTGGGTTCAATTCTGTTTTTGGGAAGGAGCCTTATAGCTCAGGTAAAGTTGGAGATGTGGTCACAAATATACAATAAAAAGATTTCGCAAGTTTTATACAATGCGTCTATTTAGAGTAACATACCAACCTGACGTTTCTTTTGCTGTTTAGTATAGTAACATCAAATACATATCAAAGTTGAAAAAAAAAATTCGCCCGGCCGAAAACATTCACGGGGTCATGCTGGTCACTTTGATACCACATATATGGGGATCGACCTCCGCGACGAAGCGGGATGGGCGAACACGCATACACACATATATCTTTGATTTTATTTATATAGATAATAAAATAGTCACAGGGAGAGGTGGGGGTTGAGATGTCTTAGTGGTTTGCAGACGTCATTTGTGCCTTATAGTCACACATTTGATTCCTTATTGTGGCGCCTTTTCCGGGATGTGGGAGCGTCAAAGTCAAAGAGGTGGAATAGGGACTGGGGTGTTACATCATGTCTTCAAACAAGATATGCCGCGGTGGCTCAGTGGGTATGGTGCTTGCTAAGTAACCAGGTGGTGCGGTGTTCCACCAGGTTTCCTCTTGCTGGTGACACAGGGCGGGTGGTCTGTCTATGAAAAACGACTAGTCGCACGGTTTGAATGGAAAACGGGGGTCCATGTATACAATTGGCAACACGAAAAAAGAGTACGGTGTAGCACTGCTGTCGGCGCAGAATTACCCTCATAGCCAACAGCATGGCGGATGCCCGTCTTCAGTAGCAAAGATACGGTACAGAAAAGCAGGACGTTAAACCGTATTTAATTTCATTTCAATTTCGACTAAGGTCAAAGAGACGCTAAAACTCGGCGTTCTTGGAGTGAAATCTTACAGCTTCAGGGCCCGTAGACACAATCGTACTTACCTAGCCCCAACCCCCGCCCCCACCACCACCAGTTATAGCAACCCACAACACCAAATACGCCCAGAAAGTTTCAAATCAATGCTTTGAAAGAAAACCACAGAAGGTGTGTATAAAGAATGATGTTGCTCTTTTGCCCTATATTGTATTTATTTATTTATTTTTTTACCTACCTTACAAATATCGGATTAAGAATAACACTACACTATTACTGTTATGCACACAAGACGTTTTGACAATATTTCAATAACATTCACAATTTACACATACGCAGAGGTGCGAAAGCGTTATATGTACAGTTGATAATAAGGTTATTTCAGATAAAAACATTCGTGAATAAGGATTTAGATAATTCAAATAAGAGTAAGATAATCATAAGAAAAAAAAACATCTGGTATTAATACTACGCCATGAATACAGGGAATAACAGATTACATACTAAATTAACATGTTTAATAAACGAAGATACACATCACGTATACTTATGAGTATAGAACTGTGTATCATATCGATATTCGTGCATCGTTACATCATTATTGATAGTTGAAAACTACGTCACCACGTAATGTTACGATATGTCCGTATATCATATCGATATTCGTGCATCGTTAAATCATTATTGATAGCCGAAAACTACGTCATCACGTTATGTTACGATATGTCCGGTTGTCCTTTTCATACAGTTTGTTCGATAGGCAATTTGGGCTTGGCCACTAGATAACCGTTCCAGTAATATACACCGCACACTATCAAAGGAGATCACTACACATTTCCTTGGTAGTTTCTATTACTGTATATGTGGAGATGTTTTATCCAGTACCATACACAATTTAAAATAAATCGCGGAAACTATTTAATGCATGCAAAAAACTCTACTCAGAACTCGCACTATAAAATGGAATTGTCTCCCTTGCGTTAATTTGAATAATAAAGCTACAGTATATTATTTGCTGTCGACAATGTCACGCCATGCTACGACAGGTTACATCCACTATCTAGATACACGATGAGCTATTGAGATTTGTATCGTCTAATACCTATTAACCTGGAAAAAACAGCCATTTTGAATTTTTTTTAATAAAACCGGAAGTTATACTTCAAGATCGAACTATCTAGATACACGATGAGCTATTGAGAATAGTATCATCTAATACCTATTAACCTGAAAAAAAAACCCCAGCCATTTTGAATTTTTTATAAAACCGGAAGTTATACTTCAAGATCGAACTTCTTGATATTAGTTGTTAGTATAGGTCAAGGTAATATAATATGTATAGGTCAAAGGTCACGTGATCGTAGGCTTTTAATATCGAAACATTTCCAAGTGGAACCGGAAGTAAACAAGGCCGAAATTAAAAAATCGGCTCCCAGAGAATTGGTGCCACCTTGGCTAATTTAAAAACAAAAAAAAAAGTTTTGAAAACCGGAATCAAAATGGCGGCTGAATATCGGTTTGAAGCTTTTTTGTAAAATCCATTATGGCGGCCAAACGGTTGAAAATGGTAACGAACAAGGTCTCTGAAAATGAAAAATAATATCCGGTGCTAACACTATCATATGCCATTTTTAGTCTATTTTTGAAATGGAGAGAGTTATTCATGTTCGGGAAAAATTGGAAGGTCTCGGAAATTGTAATATGCCATTTTGAAGGCATCGAAGTGTTCCTTATTACAACCAAGGTTTTTTGGGTTTTTTCAATTGTCACATATCGTCTCACTGTCTCATTTAACAACCTTTCATCTTCAACGGAATTGTCAGTGAAATTCAATTCGACCTTTTGTCTGTTATCGGTCGTTACTTCAGCCAGTTATATAGAAGGGTAACTCGTGTTTGTTATTTTTGTCGTCACTTCTCGTTTCTTCAAGTGTTTGTTACACATATACCGTAGCAATGATCTCTGTTTTAAAATTATATTTGGAATGTGTTTGGAATATGTTTAACCAGTTATGTCACATATGTAATACTGGCTGATAACAATACTCTCCTTCAATATAGGTATTTGAGGTAATCTGTGAAACTAAATTGCATACGTCACGCAAAACTATAGTATAAAATAAATTTGTCAAATTTTCACTCTGATTCTGTTGTGGGTATGTTGGTCTATAAAAAAAAATAATAGTCGGTCTCAGACTAAACGAATTAATGGGACCAACAAACAATGCCATAATAGAAGGGGAAATCCCAAATACTTTAATAATATGTGTATTTGCGTGAATTCGTGTACTTAAATTGAATACATCACGCAAAAATATAGTACAGAATAACCTAGTCAACTTTTTATAGTTGAAAAAATGTTTTTTTACTCTTATTCTGTTATGAGTATGATGGTCTAAGAAATTGAGAGATCTTGTTACGAAAATTTTGTTATTTCAAAATATATTCTTAATTGTCATAGGAATAATATTGGTAACAGAAAAGATGAGTTTGTTTCAGAAACACGTACAAAATCGTTAAATCATGAAATGTTATAAAAGAAATGAAATGAAATGGGGTTTAACTTCTTACTGTTCTGCTCCTTTACTGGGCTAATAAAGACGGACACACGCCATACAGTGTGCTATGAGGGAATTTTTGCCCGGGCAACTGCGAAGGGATCTTTTACGTGCACGCCAGTATATACACGGGTCCCGGTTTTTCGTCCCAAGTTTACAGTTTGCACAATAAACACGTCGGAAAATCCCGATGAACTTTCTCGGCCAATGCAGGGATCGAATACGCGACCTCTAGGCTAGCGAGCCAGCGTATTACCCACTCTGGCTCCCTATGAAATGATAACCCGATATATTAATTACTTAACAGTTTTACTTGTTGCAGATTCAAATTAAAACGTATATGTAGCGGAAATTTCTGGAACCAAGTATCCCTATCCAGAAACCAAGCCACATTAAGTGATCTCTAGGCTAAGCCGCATATTACTTATTTCAAGATGCCTGGTGGAAGACGCCTACCAGTAAGCACTTCAACCGGGAATCCTACTGAATGCTGGATTAACTGTTATGGCAAATTGCCGATCAAACTTGACTAAGCCCGCAAAAAGATATAGATCCATTTAAATGATGTAAGTATTATACCTTTCATCAAATGAATCATAGAACTGCAACTGTAGTGGTATTATTGTCTTCGTACTAGACCATACTGTGAACCTACCCATTGAAATCATCAGGAATGGAGAAAAAAATGGCTATAGGGCAGTCCGCAAGTACCTGCAAGTGTAAGGACTAACGCCAACACAGATACATGCCGACATGGTTTCCACTTTCGATGATGATGCCTCTTACTTTTCCACAGTAAAGAAGTGAGCTGCGGAATTTAAGCATCCTGGAAGGCGATCAACAACATGAAATGAAATGGGATTTAACGTCCTACCGATCTGCTCCGAACTGGGCTAATGAAGACGGGCATACGCCATACAGTGTGCTGTGAGGGAAATTTTGCCCGGTGCCCGGATAGCGACACTAAGGCCAACTCGTATATCGAATTCCAACTGTCAAGGGATCTTTAACGTGCACACCAATGTGTACACGGGGCCTCGGTTTTTCGTCCCATCCGAACGACTAGAGAAGAAAATCTGGATGAACATTTTCGGCCAAAGCAGGGATCGAACACCCGAGCTCCAGTCTAGCGAGCCAGCGTCTTACCCACTTAGCCACCGTGATCCCCCATCAACAACAACTATTCAAGAAAAACGTTACCCGTGTACATGGCATGGTGATTGTTGATCGACGATTGACCACTCGACATATTGCCAGTTTTGTATGCATTTCTCATGAGAGGGTTGAACACATTATCGCCAACAAGTAAGGAATTACAAAAGTTTCTGCAATATGGATGCCACAGCTCTCGATTGCGGATCAGAAAGACAGAAACGTGTCAAATTCCTGACGTCCCATGACAATCTGCGCCATTTTGAAGCAGATCCTGATAATTTTTTGGCTGGATTTGGTCCCGGCAGACTTCCACCTGTTCCCAAAAATGAAACCGTAACTAGCCGTTCGTCATTTTCCTAGTAATGATGACGTCATGTCAGCTGTGAACGACTTTATTAGGGTGGCTGAAGAAATTTCTTCCTAACCGGCATCCAGACCTTGCAACATTGTTTGCATATGTGTATTTCCCGAAGGGGACTATGTAGAAAAATAAATGAGACTCTGTACAAGTCTCTCACAGGCTTAGAACTACTCAGCAAGAATCTTACAAAATTCTAAATAAATATGATGAACGATTGTACAAAATCTTCATCTTCCACCAAAGTCTATGAAATGCCATTTCAGGGACTCTAGATTCAAAAATATCTCGATGGGGAGGGTGGGGGGTTGAATGCCCCCGGACCCCCTTGAAGACTAGCACCGGCGGCGCTCGGTTCGTGACTGCGTCACTCGTATTATCGGTTGCATTTTTGGTTACCACCCCTCTCCCCCCAAACAAAAACGTTATCCAGTCCGTAATCAAAAGCGAGAAAGAGAGAAATGGGGTTTAACGTCCAGTCGACACAAATTAGGTCATTTAGGGACTAACACATGGTTCATTTTTATTGATTCGCTTGCGTGTAAAGGTCTTTAGCAGTGCAAGGAAACCGGGGATCCGGAGAAAACCCATATGATTGACTTAATAGCCTAGAGTGTCCTCTTTAAGAATCTGTCGGGTGAACCTCGGTCACCCTAGAGCGTTTTGAACGATTCAAGATGGCGTCCAAGACGGCCGCCACATCAAATAATCCCTATAGCTCCCATAGTATTTATTCTAGGATGATAATTTTGGTGTCTAACCATAGATTTCTGGGGTCAAGGAATACACCGAAATCATTTATTATGTTGTGGGGTGATTAGATGATAGTAAAAATCAAACATGCCAGACAATATGGCTCTTTAACTCGTTAGCGGATGTTGGAAGAGATTATTTCACCATGAAACTTCATGGATTATGACACCTGACTGTACAAAAAAAACCAAACACGTTTTTAGTTGTGGACAGTCTGGAGATCACAATTTTTATTCGATTTTGATGAAACTTAAAATGTATGGTTACAACCGAAAGATCCCAGTTACTTTTGATATTAGGCCATATTTGACCGTAATTTCCTAGATTATGTACCTTGATTGTACGAAAAATTGAGTTTGGGGTATAAACATATATTTTAAGTTTCATCAAACTCTGACAAAAGTTGTGACCTCGACAGGTTCCACAGCCTTCGTATTACATACTTTTACACTATTTACGTACAAGGACCGGCTACTCTGTCGGTGTCGGGCAGTTTTGGTGCGATTTTTACGAAATTCGAACTCAAGCACTTTTTAAAATCGGATAAAAATTGTGACCTCTAACTAAAATCGCGAATTTTTTCATACAATCATTGGTCATAATCAAGGAAGTTAGGGTTCCATATGCACGAATATCGAAAGGAACCTAGATCTTTGTGATTTAAACATATATTTTAAGTTTTATCAAAACCTGTCAAAATTGTGACATCGGGGGTGCACAAATAACGACTTTTTCGCCAGTTCTTTTAACGCTCAGTGGTTTCAGAGACGAAATGATTTTCAAATTTGGTCGGTGATTTGATAAAAATCTCATTTTCGAGCAAAATTTATCCTTATTATAGATTATGAATTTTGACAACTTTCATAAGTTGATAACAACTGATGTTTCCTATCTTTCATTTCCGTTAGTAATATTTTGATTTTCTTGAGGTCAGATACTAGTCAAAATTCAAAATGGCGGCCAAAACACCATTTACGAGCAAAATGTCCCCTCAATAGAAAATATCCACGCAAATATCTAGGCCTACAACTAAATAATATGCACTAATATCTATCATCTACAAAATACAATCGTAACTATGCCTACGTTAAACTATTACAAACTATAACACAATAGAAAAAATAAACATATTCCCAAACTGTGATACTTCATACACATGCATCTATCTGTTCATCGACAACGTTATCTTTAGGCTTTATAACCGTCTTAATTGACTCTCGCGGTTCTTTCACGCTGAGATTATCGTATTTAAATCGTCCAGTGTTTAATTTGATCCAACATTTGTGTCGTATTTGAGGCGCAATAGTGGCACGTAGATAACATATTCAGAAAAGAACTAAAAGTCTAATTAAGCGTTCATGCCGTCAACGGATGTATCGGCTAGTATGGCCAATAGTGTCAGTCTCTGTTCATAGGCCTTTACTCCATCGGCGCCTGAATGGGGGGTGGGGCGGTTTCGGTGTACTCTGTCGTGATCGGCCTTTACATCAAACAATTATGTCCTGCTGCTTTTGTAGTATCAACAATTCATATCGTCACAACATAGTCTCCTCTATCCGCCAAATTTCTGGCCACTAATTTTAAGGTTCAAGTAAGACGTATCTTCTAGATATTTGATTATACAGTTACGAGATGACAATACGTAAGATAGGTCTTTAGAATATCTTCTCCTGAGCTTCATATATCTACCAGTATCGTCTTCTTCACTAACGACATGGTCTTTCGCCTTATCAGCTATTTCCCAATCCTGGTCAAAAAGTATATTTGCCACACTGACTATGATGCCACGAAGGTCATCGGTGGAACTTGAACTCCGATAGCACTGAACAATTCACCTCATTAGAGACTCGTTGATTGTTTTCCGCCCAGTCCCAATTTTGGTTAATATCTGGTGACTTTTGAAAGAACTTTGGGGGATCGCTGAGGAATTCTCTGAACTCGTAATGCGGTGAGTTCTACGGGGTGATATATATTCTGAGCGACGAATACACTTGGATCTGGGTCATTCTCAGAAAAAGTTCAGAGTAACGGTAAAGACACATTCATTTTTTTTATGAGGCCATTTATGTAAAAATTTTTCATAAATCAGAAGTAGAAAGTGTTCTTTCATTCAAAATCATGTTTGCCATGCATGATCAGCATTTTTGAGTTATTTATAGCCCTTCGAAAAAAATATCTGTCTTTACCGTTGAATACATTTTTTCATTATATCAGAACTGAGGCGTCACAGGCTTTCTGTCTCTGCAGACTGCAATGTGAACCATTCCTGTAACATGGTCAAAAGTTCCATGGTAACTGTCAAGCTCATTTTTCAATATTTCAAAACTGGTGATCGGATATTCTGGTTTGAGTGGTTTGGGGTTGTATGTTTGATGTCTCAAATCCAGGGAATAATCACAATCTATCTATACTAATATTTGTGACTGTCGTTTGTCTGTCTGTTCGGGGTTGGCGGCTACACTAGGTCTGCCCCGAGTCTGAAATTTGGGGTACAGGGGTAGCTCGGGACCGGGGAGTAACATAGGCCAGGTGGCGTAAGTCTACCACTTCCGGTTTCGGGGTTATGACCCCCGAGCGAAGGCGGGCATTCTTCTAGTATTAAATAATTTTAACTAGGTATCTTGCTTTGTAATATGATATATTATCTAAACTTCAAAATATTTAATGATAATGTTCAGGACATTTAATTAAACCAATTAATAATCTCTATTTAGATCTGTTTGCCAATAATCCGGCCGAGTTTACCTCTTAAATAAACTTCGAAATATATTCCAATGGTGTACAGAAATTTAATTAAATGAATTATGAAATAACATCAAGCAATCCAATCTAATTCAGATTTTTAACATATTAATAAATATATTCCAATGGTGTAAAGAAATTTAAATGAAATAACATTAATAAACACATTTTTGAACTAGATATCTCCGCAACCTGACATCACGTACGACAATGCCGATCACAGATTTTGAGCAGATCTTCTCAATTGAATCTAGAAAACAGACTCGGTCCAGAATTGCCGAAACGACAATTAAATCATTCACGATCGAACAACATGTTAAAGCTGACAGTACAGCGACTAGATTGGGATTAGGTATTGTAGGCAGTTGAAGTTGGTGTTGAAAATATTTACTTCAGTAGTGGATGATTTCGTATTTTTTCGAGCTGTTGTTCATCTAGAATGAATGGAGGGAGGTCATTAAAATTGACCTCAGTCAAAAAGAAACAGGTGTCTTCAGTTTCTTGAATATCGTCACGCCCTGGCCAGTTAAATCTGTAAAGGTCTCGGGATCCAACACGCTCCAGATATTTCAATCGGAGTGGTTGGGTTGCTATCACTCGGCCAATGTAGAACAATTTCTTTTTACCTTTAGTAAACATGACCGAGTAGTAGGAGTGAAGATGGGGCACAATTTCGGTTGGTGACTGCCTGGGACCGATATAACCCCGCTCATCAACCGCCAAAGACCACCAGACTTTAAATTTGCACCCCCGGCTGATGTCTTCTGGCGACATGTTCGTTATGTCTCTCATCGAGAGCTCAATATCATAACCTTCATCTAGACGTCGTCGGAATAGTTCTAGTTCGATGGCTGTTAAAGTCTTTTCAAAATTCTCACGTGGAGTTGGTACGTGCGTATCCTCGTCGCTGGCTGAAAACTCAATCTCCATATCTTCGCTTTCGCTATCCGAGTCCTGTGTCATTGCCATCACGACCGGCTTGAAGCAATTCTTCAGACAATCCCCAACAGTACAAAAACACGACAACACACGATGAATGAGATGGGACTTTTTGGTGGATACAACTTGGTGAATCTCAGTGCATTTTTTGACAGATGGGATGGTCTGTTTTTCCAAGCTTTGTTTGAAAAAGTCCATTCTGTCTGGATCTATTTTGCTCATCTTGATAGTTGTTTGGCTCTCCATAGCATCTAGGAGTTCATCAGCATTCGTGTATCTATACCGTGAACCACCAATCTATCAGCCGCCGTTTTGATGGCCGCGCCAATCCCATCTGCGGGCCCCTTCCCATGCCCGGATTCGAGGTAATTCCAGGTCACGGCTTTGAATCCTAAATCGAATGGGATATTGGACATGAGGAAAAGATTATATCGGTTTTTATACTGCGACGATGGACCATCAGAAATGAAGTTTATTGTGTCAATACCGGAGTTGACCAGTTCAACTAGGACTGGCTCCAAATGGGCCCAGATCCCAGGGGCTGTATGGCGGACATAGTCACTCACAGTGCAGTAGCATTTCACGGCTTCTGATTGGGTTACATGTACCGTGTGGAGGGAAATCTGCTTTTTAGAACCACCAAAATGCATGGACATTATCTCATGAGGCAGTTTTGCCTCATAGTTTTCTGAGAAGTCACATTGTATTACTGCTTCGTTTTCATTTATGGAATTCTTTAGCTTTCTAATCTCGTTGCACTGGTGTTTGACGCGGAACTGGTGCGGAACCAGTTGATGTAAGGAATAGGTAAAACTTTGTAGGATTTCACCTAGAGTAGAAATGACCTTTTCCTTCTGATGGATTCTAAGTTTCAACTTTTTTCCGTTAGTACTTTGGCGCGTTTCAGTTTTCTGTACGAATGCGAAGTATTCAACTTTCTTCGAGAGCTCGGGAAGAGGTAGTATGGCCAAAGAATCTACTGTCATTCGGGGGCATTCCTGACAAAGCCCATATGCACAGTCGTAACTATTTTCATCACATACTAGTTGTGCACAGATTTCATTGAGAGAAAGTAGTGAGGGCAAAGCACCGTTTTCTTTGAGGACTTTCGCCATGAGATCAACATTCGCATGCAACTTGCACGCTGTCGTATCTCTCTGTGAGAGACGTGGGGCCACCACATGGAAAGGCCGTAGGCGACAAAATTGGGCATACGATGTGATGTTGTTAGGATGTTCTGAGAGGAATCTTTTGTGTAAATTTTCCATTGTGTCTTGCATGTAACGCTTCACACGTTTTTCTCCATTTTTGGTGATGGTCTCTTTTTTGCCTGCAGCTGGGGTCGTAACATCATCCCGTAAGTAGAATTCGATTACAAGATTACTGACATAAGACAGAGGTCTTTTTGAAATTACATTTTCATCTAGTATGTCGTCCACTCTCTTTTTTATTACAGATCGACTCGCTTTAAGTTGGCGTCTGGCTACATCTAAGAGTCGATACTTTCGAAGTAACTTTTGGCCGATCAGTTTATGTATGGTCCTTTTCCTTTTGGTACTTTTTGATTTACCCATTGTAGAGGCCCCTTGGTCAGCCAAACAGTATCCGAAAAGTAACTGACGCTTGATCGTTGCCTGACTACTTGAATGTATTAAGTTCGCAGCTCTGGTGCCAGGTGAGGCTGCTTTTCCACCATCATTTATAATGCGGTCCATATCATCCTTCACTGGCAGTGATACTTTCTTGACTTGACGTTGGTATTTTTTTATCTTGTTCTCGAGTTTTTTTTTTACTTTATCCTGTAATTTATTGATGGTTCTGTAAGCCATTTTATCTTCTCGGCGTATTTTTCTCCTTCCCGCCCTTTTTTGATGCGATGGACCTGCTTGTTCAATATTTTCCGGAAGTTGTCTTGGCGGGGTAGGCTCTGGAGTGAGTAGTTCTAGAGATGAAGGTTCTGTGACTGTTTCATTATGGTTACGGCGGTGTTCTCGCTTACATTTGCGCCAAGTATTTCGCTGCAATCGTTTCTCTCTTTCTGACATCTTTGTGATATCTTTGATTTTGCCCAGTTCTTTACGTTTACGGTATCTGAAAAATAAAGATGTTTCTGTTCATTATCTTTCAATTAAGCAAATTGGGGGGGGGGGGGGTGGCTGCCATTGGCACAATCGTCATGCACGGTAAAAATGAAAATATAATGCTATACATCATTCTAGCTAGTTATCTAGCCCATCCAGGTGGTCCCCAGCACACACAGTCCAACTTGTAAGTGGACAAGTCTTTACCGTTCCAACAACTGTCTTTACCGTTACCGAAAAAGGTAACAGTAAAGACATCGAGTAGTAACGGTAAAGACACATTTTGCTTTATTATATAAACATATATATACTCATCTTTTTCTTCCTTATTTTGAAGAATACCAGTTATCTTATCTAATATATTATTATTTATAATATTCCCCCCTTCTTTGCCTCATTATTTCAGGTAACGGTAAAGACAAACTATTTCCCAGACATGTGAAAATTATGATTCTTACCTTTGAAATTCCCTCCTTGGTAAACTTTTATGGCTGAGAAAGACCTTGACCTTCAGGTTTAAAATAGCCTTGCTGAATAAAGTTGAGATATCTGTGAAACACACAGCGCGGTAACGGTAAAGACATTTTGAAACAGAAAATCAGGACACGCATTGAGGCTCTCCTCACGGCTACATTAAAACCGCTAGAAACCCAGGACTTTGTATGGAAATAGACCAATATAGTATGAATTGATATGCATGGGGATTAACATTCACAGTTTCCAAACATTTAGGAAAAATATACATAACTTTTGGAATCCAAAGTTGGACATGGTAACGCGGTAAGGACATTTAACACGTATATTAGATCGCGAAAGGTCTATTTTTGGAGTAAATATGGTTGAATAATTTTTTTCTGTTAGATAAAATGTTGTTTCAACACATTAATAAATAAATTTTATGATAATCAAGTAATTATTAGGTGAAAAAATTGAAGACATTTTTTTCGTTCAATTTGCCACTTTTTTGAGAATGACCCATCAGTACTTTCAGAGTCTGACGTCCTTTGGGTGTTGTTCTCGTCGTCGATACATAAACTTTGATCCATTGCCGATTGGTGTCCCTCCGCAGCTTGTTCCCGTTCCGCGTTCCGTTTCTATGCCCAGTTTCGCGGCACAATATTTGAACATACTGCTACATAAACACCATGTCAATTATCATTATAAAAAGACACGCTCTCTGCCTTCATGAGCACACTGTATTCAACTTCTAGCTGTTTCTCATAGACTTTACTCGTCGCACGAATGTCAAAAACATTCCTGGTCACAGTTTCATTGAATTCCGTTACTTGCTCAGTCTTGGTTACTTGCGAAGATGGCAAAACAGTTCATAATCCGCCTTAAATTTTCTGGTTACAGCCTTTTCATTTCTCGGATAAACATTTTTCTGTATTCAATCTTTTATTAAAAGTTTTAAGTTCTCTAGCAACGACTAGGCTAGCATTTTTCCGACTCTTTGAAACACGATAGAAAAGAAGCTGTCTTCCCATCACGAATTTTCCCGATTGTAATTAGAGAAACAAAAACATCTTGCTTGCGACATATTTCACCATTCAAGTCCTTTACGTCAGAATTCTTATGTTTACGATCCTCCTGCATGATGAACAAGAATTACGTCATAATGGAGGAGAGGATTGCTATGACAACGATTTATGACATCATCGTCGTATGGTTTTGAATGTTAATCATATTTTTGTTGTTCAAAGGACTTTTCTTCATCTTTTTTTTCTCAATCGGTGGACAATAAGTCGTTAATGTACACTTTTTTGGTATCATTCCCTTCTTTAAAAAAAAGAAAAAAAGCGTGAGGGGGGGGGGGGAATCTGAGCGTCATTTCGAATTTTGCCTAGTATCCGACCCACACCAAATCAATGAACTGATGAGGAAATTGAAGCAAATTACATATTTAGTTATTAATAAAGCTATAATAATACAAAAACATAATATGGAACACAATTACTATTTTAATAAACGTTTCTCTCAACGTTTTCAAGCAAATGATAATGAAAATAATGTACAGAAGGTTTATATAAAAAAAAACAAGTAACAACTAATTAATCGTAACAGAAACGTCAGATTGTTATTTGCTTTGATATATTTACCTTCTTATTTACCAATTAAATTCACTGATTTCACTGCCTCATCTCCATATTGATGACGAATATCTTCTTTGAGCGGCATTTAGCAATTGACATACGTAATACAAAAACATAATATGGAACACAATTACTATTTTAATTAAAGCGACGTTTCGTTGAGGGTTCTCTCAACGTTTTCAAGCAAATGATAATGAATATAATGTAGAGAAGGTTTATTTAGCATTAATTATAGTAGTGTAATAAGACAATAAATGGGGAATCTTGGGCGGAAAATTCGTATTTTAGCCGCCATTTCGAATTTTGCCTGGTCTCCGACCCACACATAATCATTGAGTTTATATATCACTATCTGTACCTACCTGCACCTATTAATTATTAGCAATATTCCTAGGTCACCAATCGAACACGTTCGAAATTGTAAACGCCACTTACCTCCCTTTGACCTACTCACCACTAATACCACTTACGGTTCAATTATTTTTCGGACGCCATTATTTTCTGGTTGTGTTTTTACACACGGGAGAATAACTTTATCGAAAGAATAACTTTCTTTTCTTATTTATTTGTGTTTTTTTTATTATCTTAGGTAAGTATTTACGACCGCTAGAAGTTGTGTCAGCTTCTTTTAGCGCTGTTAACCGAAGCCGAAGTTTTGGAAAATTCACGTGGCGTTTTTCATCGGAGGCTTACGCTCGTTTGTGACGATTCTAAAATGTTTCAGTCATCTTCAAATAACTTTAAATCCTGTTCCGATTGTGGAAGGGAGATGAATGTAATAGATGATCATCTAAAATGTTGGCGGCATCGCAATTGTGGCCGGGATAATGTCTGTTCCATTTGTGAGCTGTGGACACAAAACAAATGGTCAACAGTTTTAATGATGATTGGAAGGACGCGGGTTAGATCTAAGGCCAGTAACAAATCTGCCACAGTACCTTCAGGTTCCTTAAAGGGGTTAAACCCTGTCACGTCTGTCTCCCTAGTTGTTGATGATCAGGACTCTGGTTTCTTATCTTCTGACCTGCGTCTTAATAAGGGTCCTTCTGATATTAGGGATTCTATTTCTCTTATTCCAACTGTTCCCAATTCTCAGAATTGTTCAGCTAACAGTAAATTAGGTTCTAGTATGTTCAAACTGTCATGAAAGCATTCACTGAAGCTATGGATAAAAGGTTGGAAGACTTTTCTAAGAACTTATCTACAACAAAATTGTAATACCAACCAGCCCTCACATTTGAGAAATGTTGAACAGTCTAAAAGAAGGTATGATGAGTTTAATTCAAATCGTAAGGATTTAGATTCAAGCTCTGTAAATGATGATGTTTCGGTACAGAACGAGCTGAACGACCAAGCTCTGAATCTTGCGGGCTCAGACAATATTAGTAATGGTAGATCATCTAATTTTGACAATTTACATGAACCCACTTCCGATGTCAATGATTCTAGGATTCATATGACAGAATGCGATGGGTTTGTTCGCAAAATGGCTGAAGCCCTTGACAATGATTGTATGGGTGATTCAAAGACAGAAGGGCATAGTCTTACATTTCTGGACGACTTTTGACTGACCAATGGTCCAAATCTAGAATGTGGTAATTACATATTTTAGAATCTTTACACGATGTGGACGATGAAGTTTCTAACGAAAATTTCGAGCTTATAGGTCAGCTGATGATTCTCGTTCTACGGTGTCAACTTATCACTTTAGACAGTGTTGTTACACTCCACATCTTGCTGAAAATATAGCTGAAGGATTTTCTTCTCAGTCTTCTAGTAAGTCTCCTTTTACCAATGCTTCTCCGGGTAAAAGGGTCAAATTACAAAATAAACAGGCCCGTACTCGTAACAGTGACTTTATTAAGATAGACACTGAAGCTAGACTTTTATTGAGAGAATGTCCATACGGGTCGCTGATTGTTTCTTATCTAGGTGGTCTTGCAGATGAGGATGCAAGGACTCAAGCTTTGCAAGCTCTTTTAGATCTTCTCCACTCTATGGCTGATCTTACTTCAAGAATACGAGTAAATTCTATGTTTGCCAGAAGGGCGATTTATCTTAATGAATTTCATTTAAGAAACTCCGCTACTGAAGACAGACTTCTTGAACCTAAATTATATTGTGGTAAATTCTCAGAACTGTTACATTCCAGTGCTGAGAACATCAGCGATGCTAAGTAATTTCTGCATTTGTTAGCAAATTCTGCAAAATCAAAATTTTCGGGTAATGTGTCTAAGACTTCATCTAGTACTCGTGCCTTTGATAGGAGAAGAGCGGCACCCCAGGATCATCCTAACAAATCTGCTCATTCTAATGCCAAATATAAACAGATTGAGTATTCTGAAAACTTTAGGCATTCTTTTGAGGGTTATGGTAATAGTTATGCTTCTAATGTTACCGAGAGACCAAAGCGACTAGGATTTTCTAACTATAGGGGAAAGAAGGCGGAGTTTCACCGCCGATAATTACTTTTAGCCTGAAGTCAAATTGCTCGACCCTGCAGGTAGGGGGAAAAGTTTCTTTAATTTACCCAGCATGGGAAACGATCACAAAGAATCAGTGGGTTTTGGATGTGGTCGGAAACGTTCTTCGGATGAGTATTTTTTTTTTTTGAAGATTCCTCCAGAAACAGGGGTAAGGTATACTCCTTTACAGGATACTAAAACATTGGTTATTTTGGAAGAAGTAAGCAGTCTTCTAGAAAAATCTGCTATAGAGTCTGTTCCCCCAAGCCAAGTAGGAAAGGGGTATTACAGCACTTTCTCCATTGTTCCAAAAAATGACGGATGTTTACGGCTAATTTTGAATCTACGTTTTCTCAACCTGTATTTAAATGTACAACGTACCTCATTTCAAGATGGAGACGATGCGTTCAATAATTTAAGCACTATATCAAGGCGAATGAGTACCTTCGTTAGATTTGACAGACGCGTATCGTCTAATTCGTATTTTTCGTCCCCACAGATAATTTCTTCGATTTTGTGTGGGCGGAAATCATTACCTGTTTGCAACAATGTCGCTCGGCCTAGCCGTAGCCCAACGCGTCTTAAAAAGATAATGTCAGTAGTAGGAAGCTACTTACCAAGACAGCACCATCAATATATTCCTTTATCTGGTCGACTGGCTAATGAAAACCATTCAGCAAAATCTTCTGAAGGCCCGAATAAAAACACAGGAATGCTACAATAAATTTCAGGAAATGATTTCTCTTTTTCTAGACAACAATCATTTGCCAGCTTATGTCTTTTTACGGTTACTGGGACTCATGGCAGCATGTATCGACCTTATTCCATGGGTCAGGCTTCACATGCGCCCAATGAAGTTCTACCTTTTGGCTCAATGGATACCATATTCAGAGAGCCATTTGAAGATGGTTTCAATTTCGCACGCTTTTCGTTTCCATCTCCAATGGTGGAAGAGGAAGGATGTGTTCTTTCAGGGTATTCCTTTTGCAGGTTATCGGAATCAATTCCCAATTTGGGCGGATGCAAGCAACTCAGGGTGGGGAGGTCATTCCTTTCAGAAGAAACTATCCGGTCTTTGGAACCGATTAAAACGACAGAAGCATATAAATTGGTTAATACTTATAGCAGGATAAGCTTAATCTTCCGGACACCCGTTACCACTGTTTGTCGTGTATTTTGTCATTAGCTGCCAATTTCATTGAAGGCGCTACAAGACCTTCAACTAAAAGACTCTATTATAGTAGAATTTCAGTCTTTAGAGAATACTGCAAATCTAAGAAAATTAGTGCAAGTTCTGCCTATGTTTATCTTCATAAGACGAAAGGATGTCAATATAACACCATTATGGGTTATTGTTCGGCTACTGCGTATTTTCATAAAGGTTTTGTTGACAGCAGGGATGGTACAGTTAACACTAATCCAGATTTATCAAAACTAGTGAAAGTCATTATTAATGCATCACCTCCATGTCGGAACCTTATTCCTAACTGGGATTTACCTTCGGTTCTTTGGAAATTGTGTGATCCTCCATTTGAACCCTTATCTTCAGCAGGGTTAAAAAATTTAACATGGAAGACGGCTTTTTTAGTTGCTCTTGCTTCGGCATCTAGAGTTGGTGAATTAAATTGACAACACAACGGATAGGTAAAACATGGACTCTCATCTACATTCCTAAATTCAATAACTTGGCTTCTGATCCTAAAGATTTGTTGTTATGTCCCTGTAGGACATTAAACTTGGGATGGGTCAAAATAACTAAAAAAAAACAATCTGCAGGGATGTTTCTTAGGCGAAATTGATTGAAAAAAAAAACGATTTGGGCAAATTTTTGGTTCTATCTCGGCCAAATGTTCTTCATTAGCTGCCAATGTCATTGAAGGCGCTACAAGACCTCCAACTAGAAGACTCTATTATAGTAGAATTTCAGTCTTTAGAGAATACTGCAAATCTAAGAAAATTAGTGCAAGTTCTGCCTCTGTTTATCTTCATAAGACGAAAGGATGTCAATATAACACCATTATGGGTTATTGTTCGGCTACTGCGTATTTTCATAAAGGTTTTGTTGACAGCAGGGATGGTACAGTTAACACTAATCCAGATTTATCAAAACTAGTGAAAGTCATTTAATGCATCACACCCATGTCGGAACCTTATTCCTAACTGGGATTTACATTCGGTTAACATTTTTAACATGGAAGACAGCTTTTTAGTTGCTCTTGCTTCGGCATCTAGAGTTGGTGAATTACATTGACAAAACAACGAATAGGTAAAACTTGGACTTTCATCTACATTCCTAAATTCAATAACTTGGCTTCTGATCCTAAAGATTTGTTGTTATGTCCCTGTAGGACATTCAACTAGGGATGGGACAAAATAACTCAAAAACAATCTGCAGGGATGTTTCTTAGGCGAAATTGATTGGAAAAAAAAAACGATTTTGGCAAATTTTTTGTTCTATCTTGGCCAAATGTTCTTCTTATGCTGCATGCGGTAGATACGTGATCCAATATGTCTTTTATTATGTTTTTGGTGATGCCGAGTCCAAAAAAATATATTCCAGTATGTTTCGAGCAACGGCCGCCATCTTGGCTAGAATATTTAATTGACTGTGATAAAAGTCTCAAAAACTCATCTTCTGGTGTCTTCACAGTTGGCCAAATCGCAATCACCAAACTGTTATCGTCGAGTCATGCATATTACTCGGTCTCATTGTATGCTGAATTTAAAGAGCGACTTGAAGTTAATGGCAGTGAGGAGAGCAAGATATTCAAAGGTTGCGTTCCTAACAGATTCGGGCGCATCGCAAAATTATACTTAAGAAACAAAAGTGACATAGGTATTTTTTTTGAAAGCGTAGTAGACAGTAACTCAAACCGTCTTGTATTGGCCGTGTCAGCTTTTATTGAGGACGAATGGTTTCAGTTGTGTGCAGAAGTATATTCTCTAATTGGTGATACCATATTTCCGGTTATGGATTTACTTGGGATCGACAAACGCGGCTCAGAAATGATGCGAAACCGGGCAGTTGTGAAAAAGTTATTCGAAAAAAAGCTACCAGAACTCGAAAAGTTGTATACTTACTTCCAGAAAACATCTACTGGTAAAGGTCAACTGAATGGTGCTGTCTTGGGGGAAATATGTGAAGTGCTGAAGAGGCAATTGGCTGAATTGAACTACTTCGTAAGCAGTGATGATAGCGATTCTCAAGTCCAGAAAATGCAAATAGCTCTTTCTCACAAACCTTGGCTGTGAGTCGAATTCCGCCCGTTTGGACAATAAATTGAAAACATATGGTGGAATGTCACGTATCGAGACGCACTTGAAGAAAAATATCGTGACGATCAAGAAAAACAGCGTAAATGGAAATGGGCACTATGTTCAAAAGCAGTAAAAATGTAAAGAAATCGGAAAAGAATTTCCTGGCCACAGTTAAATTCGCCTAAATAGGAACTAAATAAGAAAAAATGCTCGAAAATGAGGGAAATCTTTGATTTGTGTCAAAAACAATATTGGATCCAAGATGGCCGCCGTTGCTCGGAACACGTTGGAGTATAATTTGTTAAACTCTGCATATTCGAAGACATATTGGACCACATATCTACCTTGGAGTATAATTTTATGAACTCGACATACTCGAAAACCTATTAAAAGACATATTGGGACACATATCTGGTCCATTCGAGGACAAAACTCTCGAAAAATGAATTTTTGGCCGCCATTTTTAAAAAAAAAAAAATGCCAATTACCCGAGCGAAAAAATCGAGATAGAACAAAAAAATATGCCAAAATCGTTTTTTTTTTCAATTAATTTCGCCCAAGATACACCCCTGCAGAATTTTTAGATGGTAGGGTCCCACCCCTTATTAAACACTTATGTTGATCGTACTAAGGATTTAAGGTCTTATGAGTCTTAACTATACATAACATATCAAGATGGTTATCACAAGCCAACTGCCAAATCTTCGTTATCGCGATGGATTGTTGGCATGCTAAAGTATTTAAATGAAGCAAACGGCTGGGATTTACCAGTGAACAGAGCACATGATACTAGAAAGATGTCAACATCTTAGGCACTGTTTGATAGAGCTCCATTAGATGAAACACTGAAAGCAGCTCATTCCGCATCAGAAAATACCCTTACTACTTTCTATCTGAAAGATGTGCTTACTTCACAGAAGCATCTTTCGCTTGCAGCTATTTTTTAGTGTCATCTAAACAGAAGAAAGTTTAGTCACAGATTTACATGTGGTTAAAATTTGAGTATAATATATTTTTTGGAGAATATCTATTTGTTGGTAGGTCCCCCCCCCCTCCCTAGGTACAGATTGTGATATAAACTGGGGGTTTCTCTTGTAAAACCCCTGCTTATGAGATATCTGTACCTGCCTGGATCAGTTCCGCCTCCTCCCACGAAGCCTTGTTTAAGTTTTATGGAAATACTGCTCAAAATAATAGAACCGGAAGTGGTGTTAGTGGCGAGTAGGTCAAAGGGGGGTAACTGACCTTTACAATTTCGGCGTTTTCGATTGGTGACCTAGCAATATTGAAAATAGTTAATAGATGCAGGTAGGTACAGATATATCTCGTAAACAGGGGTTTTACAAGAGAAAACCCTCAAATTGAAGTACATCATGTATTTAGTCAATAGAGTTATGTCATGTATGAAAAAGAGTTATTATAGTGGCGTAATAGACGATAATTGGTATATAATCCGCAATTTTTATTTAGGTCATCAACCAAATTCGTAAATAGATTTTTGTTGTTTTGGGTTGATGTTGGACCAAGCTATCCAAAAATTGTCCGACCCCGGGACCCCTTTGAACGAGGACATGGCTATCCCCGCCAATAATGGTTCGATTTTCATGATCTGAAGTTTATCCTCGTGTTTTTTCATCATGCTGACCCCATCTACGATACTCTTAAAGCGATTGGAAGTAGTTTCCATTGACTTCTCGTGGAAATTCCGTGTCAAACACTGATTGACTTCAGCCAATAATCTTTGGATTTTCATGATCTGAAGTTCATTCTGGTGGTTTTTTTTTCATGAAATCGACACCATCTATGATGCACTTTAAGCGAATGGAAGTAGTCCTTATTGAATTCCGGTGGGGAATACCAATTTCCGGTGTCTCAGCCTACCACTTTTTTTGGCTTTTGAAGCATGGTAAAATGATTCATGTGATCACTTTTGAGTGACTGGAATGTTCTGTCATGAGATTCAAGACACTTTGACATTTGTAACAAGTAAACAAGTTTGATATCAAAAACAAAGACCCTATCTAGGAAATAAATACAATGCGGTTCACTACATCAGTTAGTCATCACCCTCGTCCTCTTACACCCATGATCAAATTGGTACTCCCCCTATCAAAACACGTGCAGAGACATGTATAAGGTAGTCCATTTTTGCGGCAACTGCATCGCTCCGTGCAGCCTGTTTTACATCTACATTTTGTGAGTTCAGTTGCAGCACGAGGGGCAGGCAGATCAAAATTCGGCACAGAAACATAAATGCCCTTTTCCAACTAGCAGCCGCTTTTGTTGAATGGCGGGAAGGTTCAAGGATCTGGTTAGGTACGACTTGTCGCGTATCGCGGTGCACTTTGTTCCTGTGATATGAGGCAACAATGCAGCATGAGTCGGTGGAAGCATCTCTTACTCCAAGTTTTCTGAACTGAACAATTGCCATCTAAGTGTTGGTAGGTTTAATGGTACAGACAAAGAGTAGACTTAGCAGCCAGATCTCTCCAATTCCTTGAACTGCGAAGGCAAGTCACCATTCACCAGCTCAGTTGAGATGGATGATACATTCTCCAAGCTCTTTGAAACAGATGATAACAGGGTCATCACCATCAAGATTCATGTATGCACTAACCCATGTTTTCTTTGTAATGCCCACAATATTAAATCTCCAGTTAGCACCAGATAAGCTGCGAAGTCCAATCAGGCTACATTTATTTTATGGCTGAAAACATCAAACATGCAGAAACTCTCTGGCCTACAAGAGCACATCCCCGGTGAGTTGCCGGCAGGGTAAAAATAGTACACGGGTATTGAACATTATCTAGGGAAAGTATAGCGTGAACTTTTGCTTGTTACTGGAATTCCTAGCTCATTATATGAACATTGGAAAGACTTTATCGCTTGATTAGAACCATCATCCAACTTGTTGCCGAAACAAGCCTGCCGGACGTTGCTAAAGTCCTTGAGTGCCTGGAGCATTTTCTGGTCGTCAACGTCAACAAAGCCATCTGCTTTAGTATTGTTTAATAGCTTCTTACTTTGGATACCATTGAAAAGTCCACCATGCATTTCAAAGCGACGAACATTACGACGAACATTACAATGACCAAAAGGTGACTGCATGATAGATTTCTTTAAGGGGAAATCGATCCAGTTTGACACCGGAAATTGGTATTTCCCACCGGAAGTCAATGAAAACTACTTTCATTCGCTTTAAGTGTATCATAGATGGGGTCGGCATAATGAAAAAACACGAGAATGAACTTCAGATCATGAAAATCCAACAATTATTGGCGGAGATAGCCATGTCTTCGTTCAGATGGGTCCCGATTTCTGACATGCCCCTCCCCGACATTTTTGGATAGCTTGGTCCCTAATCAACTCAAAACAACAACAACAAAAAAAAACACAAAAAATAATAAATTTTAGCATACAAATCTTACGGGAGCTGTTTTGATGACATGTCACACCACACTATAAGGAATCGGCAGGCGTTTGAAGTCGACCATGATTGGCCCGGCCCTAATTACACACTTTAACACTTTTTGCTTACAAGGAGCGGTCATTTTGTCGGACATTTTCGGTTTATTTTCACGAACAGGAAATGGTGTAGCGGTGATATATTCGAACTGATATAATTATTATATAATATATTATTAAATCGGATAAAAATTGTGACCTCTAGAGCGACCAGAAGTTAAAAAACGCGATTTTCCGAACAATCAGAGGCCATAATCCGGTAATTTACGGTCCGATATGCGCGAATATAGAAAGGCACCCAGGTCGTCCGGTTATAAACAAAGGACAAAAGGGATGTGGCAGAACGCAAATGTAAAATGTAATGAGAGAAATGTAAAATGTAGACACGTCAAAAAAAGCATTTTCCCACAAAACATTTTGTCATTTAATACTTAACATTTGACGTTTTACATTTAAATCTTGCCTTAGAGGTATTTTGACTTTATTATTATCGGTATTAGGACTTTGTACTTGTTACCTATAATCAATGGAAACGACATTGTCGCAGAGCATTTAATATTGGCAGCGATACCTTTCCATAAGAAAGTTCATCGGGATTTTCCGACGTGGTTTCCCCTTGGCAGTTGGAATTCGACATAAGAGCAGGCCATAGTGCCGTTGTCCGGCAAATTTTCCCTCATAGCACACTGTATGGCGTATGTCCGTCTTCATTAGTCCAGTATAGGAGCAGAACAGTAGGACGTTAAACCCCATTCCCTTTCATTTTTTATCCCGAATCAATAGCTTAGCCCGTAGTCAAGACATTCACCTAATGAACAAGATGGTCAGTGGTATGAAGTTACTGACGATAGGGCACTAAGTTTCTGAGAATGTATGCGCTAAATATGATCATACACAAGATGTTATAGATTGATAAATCATATGTTTTAGATGTGGTCTGGAATAATTGTTAACTGTAAATAATATTAGATCGGGTGTATTTAGCTAAAAACTACTAACTATATGAAAGTAATGTTGGGGTGATGTGAGTTGTTCTTATAGTAATGATCATATTATTGAGTCGATATCCGCTTGTGTTAGCCGTGTTGGACCTTATCAAGATAAGAATCTACTACCCTCGCCGATTTTTTTTCTGCTGGAAATAATAATATCTTTGTATACCAAGTTGGTATATTTTGGATGGAAATTCTTCGGAAACCTCTTCTGTCACTTTCAAGTTCATCCCATGAAAAGATCAAGAAATCCAAAGGCGTATCTTTATCTGAAGATCCAGACTTCGTTTTCGCTGGGGAGGATATAATGGATGACTGAATCTGGAGGTAAGAATTTTATTGACCAGATGATTATTTCAATACAAGATGAGAGAGTGGTCAAGACAATGGCTATTGCAGTAGTCTATCTTGTTGGATCAAAATTAAAAGAACACATACGTTGTCTCGAAAATAGAGGTGTTCAACTTGAAAATGAAGTGAAGGTAAAAAAAACCAACTCTGAAATGGTAGACGTTAATGATAGACTTGATGAACTACTATCTGTTCCAGGAGATACTCCGACTCGAAAATTGGTTGCCATTTTTGAAAAATCGGCACATGTCAGAACCATCCGAATTCTCCGAAATAAGTAATTTGGTGTAAAAGGTTAGGCCTTATTTAAATTTGAATAAATGTATCGCGATAAAATGATTCAGCATTTTGTTTTTTGAGACTTTATAGTTCTGTTTGAAAGCAAAGTCGGGGGATGTGGCATTTTTAGAAAACGTTTTAGTTTTCAAAATGTTTGCTCGAAACTTCGTCATAACACACATACACACACACATATATATATATATGTACTGATCAGCTGTCAATACATATCGAACGCTTGTAGCGTATGAATTTGGTAATAAGTAACCGACTGGCCCAGAATTAACGGTATTCTTAGAAAAACGTGCAATTTTTACCTTTTCGGGACCATTTTGGCGGTTAAAATGCAAATGAGCAGAGCAAGACAGAAGCCGATTTTCGAATTTCGTTTTACTGCAATTTGGATCATAAGGCTGAAACATAACTATTTTCAAGGGCAAATTTGTGTGAATCACTTTTCAAGTTTTTATGCCCATAAAAGAATAAATGATTGTTCGATTTTCATAAAAGTTTGCACCATTCTGTGAATGTTTCTTAGATGTAACCAATCGGTCGTCGAAAATAACGTCATTGTGGTTAAAATAGTATTTTTACGAACATATATACATCAAAAGATAATTTCTCACTTGAGTCATTACCCAGAACTAGGCAATTGTTCAAGGGCAACCATTTATGTTGTTTTGCCCACAACACATGTATTTATAGTTTAATAGACATTTTACTATTTGATGCCTTATACAAACCGCCATCAAATCCAATCAATCCAAAATGTTCAGTATTATCGGAAGTTACGCGATTTTGAAAAAAAAAACCCAAAAAAACTATATGGTTATCCTTTAAAACAAACATTTGATGTAAAGATTTACTTCCATAAATTAATAGTATGCAAATATACGACCATGTTGATGTCACAAAATAATTTTTAACTTTGTTATTTGCCCAGCAACAGACGAATTGTATGCACATACACAATCCGGCAGATATCACAAAATAATCTCCAACTTATGGCCGATATATCATAAGCATAGAGTTATATATAGAAACTAGAGTCCGCACTGATCACGTGACCCCCATGACTACAACGTTAATGGTTTGTGCCGGGATGGAGCGACGGCCGCCATGTTAGTTTCGGGGAGTATGAACGTAAATACCCGGATGTTCACTATGTTATCGCATCAATCAATCTGTGTCAAACTGTTTTAAAATGTGCACAAATATTAAATTTTTAAATTTTCTCACCCAAATTTGTATTGTTTAATAAAAATAATATTAAAGATCCATGGACCGACTTATCTCCGGGCTCCACTTTCCACAGTAAAGGTTATAGAACATTTTAATTTGACATGTCAGCGATCTCGACCGCAGTTTCTCTGCGTCTACCTACTTGTACTTACCTTCGCTTTCTCTTTTAATTTTTATTAAAAATATTGATCTTTTAAATTAGTGCAATGTACACAATAATTATTCCTATACAGTAAATTTGTTAAATTGTTTTAGAAATTTATGGAACTAATTAATAAAGAGTGTAGAGAAATGAATGGGGTTTTTTAACAATAAAAGTGAACAGAAATCAATAGCCCGCAGAATTATATGTAGCCTACCGGTATTTTTATTTATTTGTTAATTATTTTATTTTAGGAAATTAGGGAATGAAAAGTGAAGAAAAATTAATAGCCTGCGTAAAATTTGTATTTCTATTTACCGGTATTTATTTATTTGTTAATTATTTTTAGAAATTTGTGGAACTGAAAAAGTGAAGAGAAATTAATGGCCTGTAGAGAAATGAATAGTTTTAGAACAACAACAACAACAATAAAGGAAATATGTTTCCAGAATGAAAAAAATATTTATGAAATGAAATGGGGTTTAAATTCCACTCGACACAAACTAGGTCATTTCGGGACTAACATATGGCATATGGTGGGCAATTCCACGCTAAAGTAATACAATTAGGTGAAAAATTTAATTAGTTGATAAGTGGACAAAAATAGTGTCTTATGGTGGGAAATAATCCATATTTTGAAGAAAAATCTCAATTTGGGTGGAGACTCTTCCAATTTTTTTTATTTGGTCTTGTGTCAAGGTTTACGTTGTAAATGTCGAATTTATAATTCTATTGTATTTTCTTACTTTGTGTTTGTTTGATTATTCTGGCTCATAATGAATGATTTGGCATTAGTTAATTATCTGACAATGTATATAAACTTAATATTTAAACATTAAAATATAAAAGTAATATATTTTTGTGAAGGTAACCAACATTGAAAAATATCACTATGAGAATGAACGTCCGTTACCAAATATTTACATTTTTTTTTCTCTCATTCATATTTTTATATGGAATTATTTAAAACTTCATATCTAAAGCTATAATAACCCATTCTTACTATAATGACTGTAAAAAGAAAAGATTTGCAAAAATTCTCAGAATAACTTGGGTTTTCATAGATGTACGTCCGTTACTTTTCACAGTATTTCATGTTACCAAATATTTACATTTTATCTCTCTTATTCATATTTTGATGGAACTGTTCAAAAACTCATATTTAAAGCTAATAACATCATTCATTCTTGTTACTATGACCGTAAAAAGAAAACATTTGCCAAAATTCTCTGAATTACTTAGGGTTTCATAGATGTTTGTACGTCCGTTACCAAAATTTTAGTGTAAAAATGTACGTCCGTTGCCAAAATTTTAGGGTCACAATATTTCATTCAAGGAGTAATGTTTTTAGGAAAGTAACTGCTCCATTAATTCAAATGAGTTAACTATTATTATTATCTATAAGTCCGATTATTTGTAAGTTTACATATCTAATGTAATGGGTAACATCCGTTACCAGAAAATATGTACGTCCGTTACCACAATAATTTCTAATTTACTGGGTTACAAGAATCCAAATGTGAGAAGTGATTATGCAGTACACATGTAGTATTAGTGCCATTTCTTAAAAGGATTAAAACTTTTAAATTCCACAAGACAATTCACAGAGTTTTGAAACTATGTTCATGCAGGCAAATCATGGTGACTGTTCATTTCTGTATGTCCGTTACCTATACTTTGAAGAGCCAATATTTATTTCCAGTGTTCATGAATAAATTAAATTATATATCAATTGATACTGAAATCATATGTCTTTAATGCTATATAAAACTCAAACAGTTAATTATTCGTGGTTAGAAAATATTGGAAGTAAAAAAATATGGTGAGTTCAAAATGTACGTCCGTTACCGTGGAATTCCCCTGGTTTAATTTTTTTTATTTCAATAATTCGCTTGCGCGTAGGGGTCTTTAGCAGTGAGAGTAAACCGTAGGACCTGGAGAAAACCTACGAGGTTGGACAGGCGACCCTACTCCTTGTCACGTACATCCGGGGAATCGAAACCCCGCCAGATGACTCTATGACACATAGGCCTACGAGTTAGAAGATATGTTTAAAAAAGGTGTTAAATGTGTCAAATTGTGTGTGTGGGCGAGGGGGGGTGGGTGTAGGCGCCCATTGCCTAGTTGTGTGAGGTTGCGGTTGAATAATGAGTGTTTGTTTTCGGGGAGCATTGCATAGACAGCGTCTCGTTCGGATGGGACGAAAAACCGAGGTCCCGTGTAGGCCTACACCTTGGCGTGCACGCAAAGAACCCTTGCTAGTTGGAATTCAATTGCTGTCCGGGCAAAATTCCCCTTAGAGCACACTGTATGGTGTATGACCGTCTTCATTATCCCGCTAGGACGTTAAACCCCATTTCATTCTTCATTAGGCTAATTTGTTTGTTTTCGCTTGTTCAGCTGAACTTGTTTGTGTTTAGAAAAATAATATGACATGAAAATTTATTATATATCTTAAGTTTCTTATAAAGATTTAGTAGTAAAGGGTTTCTTTTATTTTAAAATGACTTTTAGATTAGGTCTTCACATCAAATTAATGACATTAATTCGATTGTTATTGAGTAGGCCTATTGACGTTTACATTGGAATGAGCTTGACCCTAACCCAGTGCTATAAGTAGAAGAATGGACCGATTTTTGATAGGTACAGTTGATAAATCAATCTAACCTGTGAAACGCTATTCCACTACCCCTTTTCGGGTGTTTGAGCAGCCAAAACAGCAGCAACTTTCTGGCATATTGATTATAAAACACGATTTAAAAGATCTAATGGTCGTCACTGTCGTCAGCGTCAACTCCCCGGAACTAACATGGCGGACAAGGCCCCATGTCAGCACGCTGTCACGTGATCAGTGCGGACTCGAGTTTCTATATATAACTCTATGATCATAAGTCACTTTGTAAGGTTTTCGCACTTCAATATGTATTGATAAATGGTTATTCCATGTCCATTTTTTTTAACACGTATGGAAATCTGTTAAACGGGAATGACGTCCGCTAAAGTGCGCGGACGCCGGTGAAACTCGTGATGACAGTTCTAGTTTTCGATTTGTTTCAGAACTGTTACTAAAAGCAAAATAAATATGTGTATGTTTACAATAGCACTAATATTTGGTTACCATTCTATTAATATTTCTCACTGTTCATTACATCATTGATATTCATAGTATTGTAACCAAAATGTTCCTGATAGAACACTTATTTTCAGCAGCAGATGAAATGGTAACTTTTGGGATTTACAATAGTTTCGCATGCCGATATTCCTTTTAAAACAGCACTTTATATTTAGGCACAAAAGACTTGTTTCTGGTGTTGTGTTAGAAAAGAAGAAAAACAAAGGAATCTTAGGAAAATATAGTCCCTTGAATAATGGAATATTGTTATGTACAATTTCAAGATAAAAAATACGCGATATGGCAAGGGATGTATCGAGAAATTATATAGTGATTTGAGAAACATAATAAACGAATTAAAAGATTTTTTTTAAAAAAAAGATTGCATACATTCTAAATATACACCTTAATTATGTGTACGTGGTTCTACAAAACCGGATAGCAAATTAAGGACGGTAAAAAAAATGTTTACCAAAATTAGATAAATTTGAGAGATCATCGACAATCTACACTGTAATGACTAGTATGTAAGTGAATTTCTTTTAAAGACGCATTATGTAAAAGCTACATTTGCCTGTTGCATGTCCTTCTTTGGGCCCCAAATGTTATTTAAATTATTAATTAGACATGTATTCACATGACCAGTACATAATCGGATGGTCGCCTATTTTAATGGAGTGAAACACGATCAGCAATTTAATAAATTTAAAAATGGATAATCGAGACTTTGTTTATTATTGTAAAAATGGTAGCAATGGAAATCTTATTAAAACTTCCATTTATAACTTCGCTCAGAATTATGTATATAGTTGAACTGAAGTGTCAATATATTCCTTTGTCATTATTAATTTTTAAACTATTATATTTAAACTGTCACTTCTTTATCCAAATCTTACATAATGCATTTTTAATTCGATAAATAATATTTTATAACAGTAGTTTTATTTTGTTGAGGGTTGCATTAGGAATTACGCTACATAGAAAATTAGTTGATCACCATGCCAGTCTTAGCTCAAGTTTAAAATTTCTCAAGGCAAATTTTAAGCCACTGAATAACTATACAAACCGCCATAACCAATGGATTTTGTGTACCGAGTCCCGCAGCCTCCTTCCAAAACTCCATCACGTGTCAGCACAATAGCAGGTTCAAATTTGTATGTAGCTTATTTCGATATCAAAAAGTTACAACCATCGGACGGAGGGTAATTAATTATTCAAGTCAGTGGGACAAACAACCGTGGTCTTGGATCCAGTAAATAACTCTTTCAAAATAGTTATATTCGACTGGACCGAAACAACCACCTACACAAGTGGGGCGAAACGACATAAAGTCAACCCTACACCCCTTGTCCGCTTAGGCTCTTCCAGAAAACTAGGCCAAACATGGTTGTTTTCAGTACCAAGATGTCAACAAACCACGATTTTTTTCAACGGAGAAAAAGCTATATAGCTTGATCTGAACTTCATTCCCACAAGACAAAAATCAATGGGTGACCATTCCAGGTATTTCACAAAGTTTTAACCATTTTAAAAAAAAATTGAAGAAATGACAAGCAATTTTTGAGTCGTAGTATTACATGTAACAGACAGTAGAACAATATGGTTGAAGAGAAGGGATTCGAATTTCTAGAGTATATACTATTCAAAAAAAGTAGGGGATATTTGATTTTGGGGGCATAATACTAAAATATGCAAATGACTACGAAAAAAGTCACTATAGAACCTAACAGAAGAAACATTTCCAGTTACATGTGACGCCCAAACGCACCAATAGCTACCGCATGGAATGCAGGTGATGCTTGGGATCATCATGGGGGTCCAACCCAAGATTTGCACGACTCTGACTTTGAATGTTACAGTCATTGTGGCATTGAATTCCAGGGTGGAAACATCAGTTTAATTGTTTTAGTGACCAGAAAACAAATTTTGATATGCGTCGGCTTACCCAAAATGAAAGGTTACGTGCCCTTGGCATGCTACAGATCGGCACAACACAGGCGGTTGTGGCGCGGACGATGAATGTTTCTCAGTCTGTCATAAGCAGGCTATGGTCCAGATACCGTGATACACAATCTGTACAGGACAGACCACGCTCAGGTCGACCAAGGGCGACAACTCAAGCCCAGGATCGATTTATCCGTACCTTGGCCTTGAGAAATCGTGTCATCACAGCAAATCAGATGAGCGCTCGTCTTCAAACAGACACTGGTGTGAGAGTGAGTGGCCAGACGATTCGGAATCGACTGCATAGGGGTCACCTTCGCGCCCGACGTCCTCGCGTGATCCCTTGTTTGAGAGATCATCACATTCAGGCAAGACGTCGTTGGTGTAGGGATAGTCAACACTGGGATAATCGACGCTGGAGCAATGTGATGTTTTCAGATGAGTCAAGGTTCACTGTTGATTTTTTGGACAGACGTAGGAGGGTGTGGCGTCGTCGAAACGAGCGCTTCCAAGACGTTAACGTCATCAGACATGATCGATTTGGGGGTGGTTCTGTTATGGTGTGGGGAGGCATCACTGTTGCTGGAAGAACGGCTTTACATGTTGTTGCAGGGCGTGTTACAGGCCAGTACTACCGGGACAACATCTTGGCAGTCCATGTTGTGCCGTTCGCACGACGTCATGGCCGCCGTTTCATCTTCCAGGATGACAACGCAAGATGTCACAGGGCCAGGATCGTTACAGGTTACCTCCAACAACAGAACATCACCACATTACCTTGGCCAGCACTGAGTCCCGACCTCTCCCCCATCGAGCATGTCTGGGACATGCTTGGACAGAGGTTACGTCAACGTCAACAACGTCCTGCCAATGTCCAAGAACTTGCTGCTGCGTTGCAACAGGAATGGGACAATCTGGACCAAAATGACCTTAGACGTCTCATTAGGAGTATGCCACGTCGGATCAATGCTTGTTTGGCAAACAGAGGAGGATTTACCCATTACTGACTTGGTTGTGATGCTGTGGTAACTTTGCTGTTTGACCCCGGGTATCATTTTACCCTTATAATGGTCAGTCTGTGCCTTACTTAGTCTAACGATCATTTGGAATAAATCGATGAATGTGAACTTCATTTCATTTTGTCATTTGTTTCTTCGTCAGTTTCATTAGGTGACTTTAATAACACTTAAAAATCAAATATCCCCTACTTTTTTTGAATAGTATATTTGAAACAGAGGGGGATCTACGGATGATTTAGTCGGTCAACAAATTTGTGTAAACATTTTCAAGAACGATTTAAAACGAAATCATAGAGTTGGACATCCAGATAAGTACAATGTCACACAAAATCCACGACCAATTATTGAACGGTTTAAGGGCTACTACACAAAACTTGATTTTGTTAAAAATACGAGTAATGCCCTCTCAATTAACGATGATTTAACCAAAACCAGAGCACAAGTTGCTTATAAAGTACGAAAAATGTGTAGGGAAAGGAATTTGATAAAACGTGGGTACGTGATGTTATCGTCTTTGTCAAAACAGCACCAGGAAGAGTTGTGCTTATCAAATCCCAAAGTGAATTTTATTCTCTTGTTGAAGATACCATCCTCAAGCTTGCAACACCTCATGAATCTAAACAAGAGTCTTCAGAAATAAACCAGTCAATAAATGAATCTTTTGTTGTCCTGTCCCCATAATCTGTTATTTGGAATATATAATTTACTAATCAGCAATTATGACCCCAATTTCCTTCCATAGATGACGTGCAGTAGCCTGACAATACCTGAAAATGACAAACTACTATAATATACCTGGCATGATATCATATTCCCCAGACCATTAAATGTTTTTTAGAACTTAATGCAGTATTTATATTGAGCTTTTTAATAACTTTTAAGTAGACCAATCACTATTATCTAATGAAATGGACGACATACTTCCCGATACTAACATTGTTAATGTTTAATGTATTTTTTTTAAAAAAAATCAACGTCTCTTGCTTTCCCCACTGTTAAGATTATTCAATCTGCTTATATCGAAATCCATCTTCCCCAATTGTTGGAAATTGACACACGTCATACCAATAGACATTATGTTCTAATTACAGATCAATATCAATACTAAGTTCCTTGGGTAAAGTTTTTGAAAAAAACATATATAAGCATATTGATAACTTCGTTCATACTAATAAAATTATAAATATGTACCAGTCTGGGTTTCGACAAAATTATTGTGTTGTTTACCACTTCACCGATATGTATAACCATGTTTCTTCCTGTTTAGACAAAGGGCTTGAAGTAAAAGCTATATATTTTGATGTAAAAGGGGCATTTGATAGGGTATGGTATCGTGGCTTGATACACAAAACAAACTCAGTTGGATTAGAAATGGTGTTTTAGATCTCCTCAAAAGTTATTTATTCAATAGAAAGCAATCAGTTATTATTAATAATGATTCCTCAACTTTTAAACATATATATTTCGGCATACCCCAAGGATCCGTACTGGGACTGCTCCGTTTTCTAATTTGTATTAACGATATTACAAATGAATCGAAGACATCTCCCAATTAAGATTATTCGCAGATGATACCTCGTTATTTTTGGTTATATATAATCCCACCGGTACCCTTAATACTTTCAATAATAATCCAAAGAAAATTCGTGATTTGTCAGAAAAGTGGAAGGTCGATTCCCCGGTTGTACGTGACAAGGAGTGGGGTCACCTGTCCAACGTGGGTTTTCTCCCGGACCTCCGGTTCCCTCACTGCTAAAGACCCCTACACACAAACGAATTATTGAAATAAAATTGAACCATATGTTAGTTCCGAAATAAGAGGAAGTTAAACCCCACTTATCTCTCTTTTAACGATATATGATGCAAATACTCATTAACATCTAGTTCGATAGTTCCCTGCTTTCTCTGAAAGGTAGGAGGATGGGGGGGGGGCAGAAATTAAATGAGATGAGAGGTGATGATTGACGGAAGCCGTAAGCATTACAAGACAGCATGTCAAACATTTAAATTTTGAATTAAAAAAGAAAACGCAAACACTATCGCCAAATACACAGTAATACACTAACAATTAACTACGCCTCCACCCAATGCGGTCCAAGTTGCAGCCATGTAAAACAGACGATGGATGAAAATAATATAATAAATAATCAAACATAGGTCGAAGCACAGTTCTATTATAGTTCTGGTGTGTTCATTAGCTACTCTTGGAATTATCTTTTAACAGTTCAATAGCTTCGTCATAAGCTCTAGCGTTGGTTTCCCACTCCTTAACACTACTAGCCATTAACGTCTCCTCGGCGCTTTTTATTCTTCGGATTTTGCTTAGGAGTGGCTTCCTCGTGGGTGATTATCTTCCTCCCCCGTCTTCCTCATCTGTGCTTGAATCCGAGTAAATGCAAAAATTCTGTTTGTACTCGAATCCATAGTCACTTGGGGGGTGCGGGGTACAACTCGAGACCTACTAAATCCCAACACTCCGCAGACTTCACAATCTTTAAATTTACCATCTTTTTCTTCTTGCCATCCTCGTTTTGCCCCCTCGTTGCCTTGGCGGCTTGTGGGCGGCGAAGCCATAGTGCCTGAAAAAAAGATCGATATTAATTAGGCACAAAGATACGATGGTCCACACAACTTTCCTACTACGCTTCGCCATATACGGTGCAAATCCCCGAATGTCCAGATCGTCCGCATTCTCGGTATCACGCACTACAAAGCCTTCGTCAGTATCACCATCATTGTAGGCCGTTGGGGTAAATTTACCATATGAACCACTTGCATGCGATTGATGTCGGTCAGTTTCCGAAGTACCATGAAAGGTCCACGCCGATGTTTCGCAAACTTGTTTGGTATCCCTGCTGTCACCGTATGGGTAAACAGCCACATATTATCTCCAGGAGAGAGATTTTCCTACCGATTTGATGATCGTAATAGTTTATCTGGCGTCCTGTTTCAGATCGGAGATGTTTTCTAACAAAATCGTGACACAGAAGAAGATGACCATTTAGTACGGTATTCTACAAACGTTAATTCCTATAATTGTTCTATTATTCTGCTTGACTTATCCATTAGATTGGAGTCAGGCGGCGTCGTGCGGTTTTTATGCGGCCCGCCCCAGCTGTTAACGGTTCTTGGGCACTTTTCTCTTTTCTTAACTTAATGAATGCACATTCCTTACAAGAATTTGTATAATTATCTAGATCAGATCTAATTCCAGGCTTGTTTAATCTTCTCTGTAGCTTTGCTTATTCTTAGATGAGCTCCGGTTGGAAGATCAGGCGCACCATGATCGGGTCGAATAAGAAATTCATGGGCATAGAGATAAAATCTGAAATATTTTTAGAAATGAACATCTACAGGTAACTCGCGTTACGCCCAGGCTTGGACAACATCATACTACCATAGGCAATAACACGTACCACTCCATCATGCACTCGGGAAATCACGGCTCTCATTCTATATCCACTTGCGTCAGTATCAAGTACGGTGTTAGAAGGGTCTGTATACGCCCATGCTCCTCGCAGTGTTTCGTTTGATTAGGGCTAATCCCACTTCTGTAAACAAAGCAAATTCGTGTTCTAAATTATGACTGGTCCAAATATGTTTACATAACGTTACGTCATTCCCAATTAACCAGTGCGTAGCAGAATATTGCAGAAAAACTAATTGTGTGACAAACAAGGCTATCAACTGTCAACACGATTTTCACTCTGTGGATATAATGTGAACAATATTGTTTTGAGACGAACAACACTTTCACCGTTTTTAATACCTTAAATTACTGTCCAAAGTTTTAGGGAAGACCCCTGATTAAACGAAGGGCTGTCATGTTGCTGTGCTTTTGGATAGATTTGATTGAACGGGAAGAATAGACACACTCCCTCAAAAGCGCAAGTATCAGAAGCTAATCCAGCAATGGCCAGAGAGGTATTTCTCGGGCCAGTGCTTCAGGAATATGGTATACGCCAGAATAGGGATTTCTGTCAATTTTCTTTTAAAACTTTTGAACGACTCGACACACTATTAAGTCGAAATTGTTACCCCTTTTCATTTTTTTAAGGTTTTGGCAATCTCTGAACATTTTCGTATAAACCTCCGGTAATAACTTCAGAGTCCCACAAAGCTGAAAAGTTCTAAGCCTATCTTGTGAAATACCTGTACAAAGTCGATGGTATCCATTTTTTTTTCTACATAGTCCACTTCGTACACACGTTTGACAACGATTTTCCAAGGCCTGAATGCCGGCCAGGGAGACAAGTTGTTCACGATCGCCTGTTACTGTTTCACTTTTGTGAACGAGCTAAGTCTGCATATTGCGGGTCTTTATTGTGGATTCATATGTTATATAATAAACTATGAATTAGTAGTCTCTATCATCCAGAAAACTATTCTACGAATATTAGTCGGGATGCGTTGTCAACTTTTAAGAATAATAGGTCATTCAGTATCATAAACAAAGTGTAAAGGAGGTAACTAGTCCTAAAACAAGATGGAATTAATTTAAGAATGCCACTTCAGAAAATCCATTTGACTGTATTGCCAGTTCAATATCCAACACTCTTTAATTTTGTAAAATTTCTCTCTTCATGGGACATATCCATGTTTTTTAATTAATCCTAATTCGTCGTCACGATTCGTGTTTGTTTATAATCATGCAAAAAATATGGGATTTATTGCGGTAAGGGATGCAACTCTTACTTGACTTGGTCAAAGATACTGGATAATCAACCACATAAAAAAAAAACCCGGTTACGCACGGACAGTCAACAATTCTTGCGAAACCGATATAGACTACTGTGTTTGAGGCTACACAGTTTGTGTGACGCATTGTGGACAAACCATATCCATTTTCAGCGTTCCACAACCTTCCGTACCAGAGTATGTCCCTTTTCCGAAAACCTTGTGAACGTGATAGGCAGTGGTTTTTAACGGATATTTTTCAAATTTGGTCGGAAGCATTGGTGTCATGAAACAATGAATTCTATCGCTTTTCAGCATTCCGCGACATTCCGCGACATTTCTAAAATTAAGAATTAGGGTTATGAGAGGATATTTAGCGTTCCGCAAGTTTCGATTCCCCTTTGCTGAAAACCCCGTGAACGCGATATCGGCTACAGTTTTTAACGGATGATTATCAAATTTGGTGTGAAGTCTTGTGGTCATGAGAGGACAACCCTATCAACGTTCAATGTTCCTTTCGTATCAGAGTTATGTAGTTCTGGAGGGATGTTTTTCAAATTTGGTGGGAAACATTCGGGGCACGAGAATATAAAAGCTATTGAGATATCCCTCTTTTGCCGAAAACGTTGTCAACGAGACGGTCAACGAACCCTATCGATTATTCAGCATTCCGTGACTTTCGATTCCTGAACTGCCCCCCCCCCCCCAAATTGCCGAAAAACTCGTGAACGCAACAGTAATATGAAGCAGTGTTGCCATAGGGCAACATAGAAATCTTCCTATGTGCGCCGCGAAATTTTGAACGGCACATTATAAGAAATGCGAAAAACCACGTGACCCCAATTGAGAGAGAAAGAGAAATGGGGTTTAACGCCCACTTGACACAAACCAGGTCATTTCGGGACCAACACATGGGAGGAAACCGGAGGACCCGGAGTAAACCCACGAGGTTGGACAGGCGACCCTACCCCTTGAAACGTACCACCGGGGATTCGAAACCACGCCAGTTGACACAATGACAGACCTTATGATACAGCGCGCACGTGTTGACAATTAGGTTCCCCCCACACACACGATCTAAATTGAATATCCACTGGTGTCTACTGATAAGTTCATAGCTGTGTGTTTCTTTATTTAGTTTGAGTTATTCTATGTGTCTATGAATAGTCTGTGTGAGTCTGTCTACTATACTGTTGTATTCCGTCTGACTTAACATGTTTGTATTTTGCAAAATTCAAATATATTTCATATATATTTAGCCAGGTGTGCCGCTATATTTTATGTGTTCCAAGGTGTGCCGTTGGCAAAAAAGGGTTGATGACCACTGCCATAGGGTGTGAACCATATCAATACTAATCATTCTGCGACTTTCCATTCTGTATCGTCGCCTGTCCAGCCTCGTGGGTTTTCTCCGGGTCCTCCGGTTTCCTTCCACTGCTAAAGACCCCTACGCATAAGCGAATTATTGAAATAAAATTAAACCATATGTTAGTCCCGAAATGACCTAGTTTGTGTGGAGTGGACCGTGGACGTTAAACCCCATTTCTCTCTCTCTCTCTCTCTCTCTCTCTCTCTCTCTCTCTTCCATTCTGTATCAACCCCCACCCTCCCTTACTTTGCTAAAAACCTTGAGGGATATTTTCCTTTTCAAATTTTCCATATCAAACATGGACGTGTTCCCTTTGAAAAATCTGCTACCGAGACCTGTTGCGTGGGCGTATGTATCAAGACATTCAAAAGTAGAAATAGGTTTTTAAACATAATAGCTGGCGACAACGTCACTTACTATCTTACTTAACCCAGAAATGCAGCATATTATACAGTTTCTCCCAGTGGAGATTGTTAGTGTGTGAGTCTGAAAATTCTGGTTGAATCATAGTTGTATGCGATTGGCCTTGCTTTATTTTGGAAAACAGATTGGAAGTGCTCTGCATTTAGATAATGGGTAAAACGACTGAAAGGTTGTTATTCTATTTTCCGAATAAGCCAGAATATTAAATGAACCTTAAAGTGTTATTAACAAATTACCCATAATAAAAGTTTGCCCTAATACATTAAAAGTAGTAGGACCATATTATATAGGACGAAAGTTAGTTATTTTTACGAATACGAAGTGGTATCAGGAGTTTGTGGGCTGAGGATTAACTGGTTCTATGTCCACTTTTTGTAAAACTGAGAAAAATGAGTGTGAAGTTTTGCATCGCTGTATTTTGAAACTCATTACATTTTTACCAAATTTTCACTGGTGTGGAAGCTGACAATATAAGCAGCTGGCAGGGTGCGTGGTACTTTGTAATGCAGTGGTATCCAATCTGGTCAAACCGAAATACGATAAATGGAGATGGGACTTTGTGACATACAAAATTTTATGAATTTGTCAGGCACAAAGTTCTATCTAGGAGATAGAACCTTGTGTCTTAAGACGGTGCGAATCACATAGTTCTATATCCAGCCTTATTGTTTTTTAAAAAAAACTACCCGTAAACTGGGGCAACTCTAGCCCAGGGATTACATTGTCACAGGTTCAGAATCCTTCTATCTGAGAAAAACATATTTAGCCTATGCCAAAGTAACCCCTTAGGTCTAAAGTTACTCTGGTTTACATGTACAGGAGAACAAAATGGGTTTAATTCATGAAAATTACTATTGAAATCCATGCTACATTTTCGCCTGACGAAGATTAAAAAGTGTCAATTTATTGAACAGCTACAAAAATATGATTTCAGAAAAAGTAACACATAACACTTTCAAGTATTAAACATAACAAAAAGACCTTTCCGGCCCAAAATTTAACGAAGAGAAAGCATTTTCTATCCTTCGAAGAACTGTCTCCATCCTGTATTCCTCAGTAAAACCCGTTTTAAATTTTAGCACTTGTATATGGGATTCTTTCATACCTGCCTCTCTGGGCAATGGAATGAAAGTCTTTAAAATCCGCTAACTTCATCTGGATCAGCTTCAGCTTATTGACAGTTTTAAGGACTCTTATTAGCCCGACTGGACTCTAGATCTCTGCTGGGCCACAAACCTTTTCAATCTGGCTGTGGATATTGTCAACCTCTTGGATTGAACTGTGACCCCGTTCACATAATTTTGCTCAGTCATTTTTACCATGGGGTGTTGATGCATGAAATGCTTCAATACAGCAGAAAATACGCTATTTCTATTCTGGGGGACACACGAATCACTCCAGAGGATAATGTGCCTTATCCTTTGATCATCTGCGTGATCTTCTACTATGACATTCAGAAGTCTCATTACTGCACTAGCGATGTCGTTTCCAGATCTACCGTGTTGGCCCTCATGCCAAATGGCCCCATAGCATTGCTTATCGACAGAACAAAAAGCAGTCATATTATAAACATTAAGCTTCCTTCCGTAAAAGAAGCTCGAGATGTTTGCACGTGGCAATGCAAAAACATTGTCCAAGTCAAAACACACCGTGAATGAATCTTTGTTAGCTCTGTCTTTGTCTCTTTCCTCCTTCGTTTCCACCTTACCCTTTACGTGTGCTTCCAGTTCACTCTTTTGTTTGTCCGTTGGGTCGGTGTTTGTTTTCATTTCTTCACACCAATCACACCTGTCACTTTTAGGGAAATGGAATGCGAGGTTGAATTCATTGTTGAATATTTCTCTATACAAACATAACTTCCCAGGAGTAGTTCCATCTGCTTCACATTGCTCCACATACTTTCGATAAAGAGATGCGAGATTCATACCCCATTGCGAAAAACGCTCCTTGTTTATATCAGCCCGACAATAGTGGGATTCGACACGACAAATTGGCTTTATGTCTTTTCTAATGCCATTTTTGACTTTTTCATGTATGACGTGATTTCCATGTTTGCCCCAAAGGAGGTGAGTTGGTGTGCCCCCAGACGCTTGCTTTGACAAATGATAATTATTAATCCTTTTTTGACTTACATCAAGAGTACCCAGGTAAAACATTTTATATACACGAATAATCTTGCCATCAGAAGGTAGATAGTATTTGTAACTGTTCTTTTTTCGGCTGACAATTTTTGTTGTGCGCTTTCTCTGTGTAGGGTCCACTTCAGTAGTTCTAGCGTAGAAATGGGATTTTCCGTCATCATCTAATGTCCAAAAATCTTTAAAGATATCCACCTGACCATCATGGCTGAAGTTCGCTCTGCACATGAATCTACATCTAGTGCAGTCGTTTTTGTTCTTCACACTCCTCTCGACATGTACCTTACCTCTGCTATCAGTATTCATTTCACCGGACTGCCTCAAGCGCTTACGAACGTTGCGTTTCCATGTACTAGGCTCACGCTGGCGTTTTCGTGTCAGGGTTTTCTCAGTGCGCTTGTGCTTTTGAGCTGTCGGACGAACCCCATTATTTTCATCGTTTGTATCATCATTCGAATATTTGTCCTTGTCCTTAGTGGGACTGTAGTCGCCATCTAGCACCGAGTCGTCAATGTCACTAAGTGGTGTAGTCTCACCAAACCTGAAAAAAACAAAAAAACAAATGTGAATAATGTTTTCTAGGCTGTTGTGACAATAACATTATTGTTTTAATTATGATTGTGGTATTCTTTGGCAAATCATGACATAGAAAATTGCGTCAACAGCATAATATGATAAGTCTTTTGCATTTTTTTGATATTAAAGAGTTGAAAATCTCCACGTGTTGTTAGAAATTGTTTAGTTTTATTGATTCTTATTTTATTTTAATGTGTTCGAAATATTGGAAAACAACATAAGTGTAAGTAAATATGTCATTTTATATTTGTCTATCAATAATATGCGAATAGTATGATTATTGTCATTTGGGTTTTTGGTTTTGCTCCGAAATGGTTAACTTTACTACTAGGCCTAGGCCCTTGGCTATAGATAATGTCTACAATACTAGCTACAGTTCTCGATCAACTAACTATAATGTCAGGATATCATACATTGATATTTAGTTGTCTGAATCCTATAAGACCAACCATTAGTTAGTTCCCTTTAATGGTTACATCAGAGTTACTTACCTTGTGTAGTTTTGATTATCCACGTTACAACTGAATTGTAAAACAATGGCCACGTGTTCGCCTGTCTGGATAAACTATACTATTGACTAATTACTCAATTGTAGTCTTCATACAGACACATTTGATAAAGATCATAAGTGTATTACACTGTAAGCCTATGATGGTAGGGAGCCACGGTGGCCGAGTGGGTAAGGCGCTGGCACGCTAGCCTGGAGGAAGCGGCTGTCTAGTCGTTCGGATGGGACGAAAAACCGAGGTCCCGTGTATGCCAGTATGACCCATGGGCCTGGATGCCAATTAGTTCCATCTCCATCATTATGCAATGAACTACTGTGTACGATCATTCAAAATAAAAATAGGGTTTCAACAAAACATTAAGCTGTCTTAAATTGCCTAACAATCAATACCTTTCTAACAGATTAAGAATTTCATTCTGGGACAATATTCCGAGGGCCTTACGGCGAGTTTTCTGCTCTAGAAAATACAGCCATGCTGGTGTCTCTTTCGGCCATGTTGTCAAAAGACCACATGACACCAGACCCAGGAATTATATTGGTGAAAGTGGACATAGAACTTTGTGATGGGGAATGGATTGAAATTTAAACAAAGGCCTATGTGTTTTTTTGGCAATTTAACCTAGAGGGCGCTTCTAAATTAAATCAAGCTCACAGTACATAGCACCTGTTGATTCAAAGATAGTTTTTATACAAATATCTTATTTTTAGTGAAAAGTGGACATAGGACCAGTTAATCCTCAGCCCACGAGTTCTTGAACCAGTAAGCAGGTGTACGACACCCGTCAATACTAATAGATAACTGGAACGATAGTTTAGAGCAGTGGTTCTTAACCCTTTTTGCCAACAGTACACCTTGCATCACATGAAACAATAGCGGCACACCCGGAGAAATATATAAGAACAAATCCTAACGGATCGTAAATCAGAACATCCTGATTAGGAACCGACTCCAACAAAGACACGGTATTATAATCCTTATTATTCCACCACAAAAATCGAAAATAACCACTTTGTTCTACATAAACTCTGATAGAACATATTTTCAATGTCGCACAAAGCGAATCTGAAAAGACACAGCTCGCCGTCAAGTGAATCTTGTCGGACTTCGGTTCTAGAAACTTCGTGACTTTTCGCGAATATGCAATTTGATCAGATTTGTTTTCTACAAAGTCCGTCTCAAACATTCTCTGAAGATTGTTTATGTCGATGATTTCATTCACGCCTGAACGCAGTGAAATATAAACTTGATCAGACGTTTGACGATTAGTCGTGGCATAGGTACAGGGTAGGTTGCAGGTGTTCTGTGACTAGCACCAATAGAATCAATATTGGACGGACTGGGATCAGTCACATCAAATATTCTACAACCTAGGTCTGTACGTTGTGCAACAGTAGTACTACCAACTAGTGGAATTACTTCGCGCGCTGCTAATGCCCGTGCGCAATCGCATCCGATTATTAGCCCAACTTTAACATCCTACTGTTTGCCCCTACTGGACCAATAAAACGAGCATATGCCATGCCATGAAATTTTGCCCTGACATCGGCGCTGCGACCTATTTAAATGTTAGAGGGTATCGGAGGTATTGGCTAAGTGAAGGCATCTTCGAACCATATCCGGTGTCGAAATATGCGAACGATTTACCGGTATAGACGGATGAAAGAGGGATTTTTAATACAGTATCATAACCGCGAACCATCAATCCACAACCTTTACGACTCTTAACGACTTGGTCCTTTACGAACATCATAGAAAGCGATAACACAACATCATGTTCAAAAGGTTCACGGTATGGGGTGGGGGTGGTAACTAATAGAACGTTGCGGGACGCTTCACGGCAAATTTGAAATAAAAACCAATAATAATAAATAGGTTAAAGATTGTGGCCTTTATAGTATTTTTTTTTTTAAAAAAATTTATACTAAGGGGGCATAACTCTGGCAAAAAGTTCGCGGAACGTGGATTTTTGATAGGGTTCAAACCAAATTTAAGTAATTTCATTTGAAAAGCTATAGCCACCAGCATTATCACAGGGTTTTCAGAAAAGGGATCATAACTCTGGATCCTGAACATCAATTTTAAGTTTCATCTAAATCGGACAACACAACACAATAAAAACTCTAGAGGGTCCACAAGCTACATACGCGATTTTCGTACAATCAAAGCCAAGCTAGGCACTGACATATGCCAACATTGAATCCATCCAAGATGTTTGTATGTTAACAAATATTGTTAAGTTTCATCAAAATTGGATAAATATTGTGACCTTTATAGAGTCCTCTATCAAATGTCTAGACATGGATGACGCCATAATACGTCCACATGAAAGTGTGCATGTATAAAAACAATGTATTCTAGTTACTTGTAATGGTTAAACATGCATTATGCAAGAGCTAAATCTGCCTATTGCAGGTCTTTATGTAGGCCTTAAATGTTATATAAATTATTTATTAGACATTAATTAACTTACCAAGACTACAACCAATTCTCGATGCCATCGTTTTCTCGAAATTTTCAACAGTTTCAAATACGAATTACAGTTGATGATTTAATTTGGAATTGGATAATCGAGACTGTTTATTATCTTAACGGTAGCAATGGCAACCGAGGCTCATAACGGAGGTAACTCGCCTCAGAATAACGTAATTTTCAACATAATATCTTTTCATTATCTATTTTTTTTTAACTAATATAGAAAAAACTGTCAACTCTTATCTAATTCTTACATAATGCCCCTTTAAGTAAAGGTTAATGTATACAATAATACATAAGTTAAATACCGCACGATAAACCTGAACCTGAAGGGCTTTACATGTAGATATATCTGGCATGGCATTTACTTTGTAAAAACAAAGGTTGTCGCATAAAACGTACAAGACACTATATTATCAAGAGTAACAATCTATAAAGTAATTATCATAAATAATTAAAATTTTCTTGGTTCCTATTTCTTCTATAATTCTTCCTACAAAATTTCAAAAGTCGTTATCACAAATAGACAGTAATTATCGGAAATTGGTTTTCTTCATTTCATGAAAATAAATTTTGTGTACAAATTTCAAGTCAATCTGATGATAACTTTAGCTGTTCGGGTAATCGGAAATATTTGAAAAGGGTTATTCGTCTAGTGAGTTTCAAAAATATTTACCATTTTTTTTAATTCAATCGGATAACTTTAGCCTTTGGACGTCTTCAAGAATTTTCAAAATGATCATGGGCAATAATTATCAGAAATCGTTGAAAATCAATCAGGCGTGACATTTCAATGCTGTCTAAACTGGTGTTTACTGTTCATTAAACTATGCTTGAATCATAAGAACACGAAACTCAACAGCGTCCAGTTGTTCTAATGGATAATTCAAGCGTGGTTAAATGGACAATAAATTCCCGATAAATACGAAACAGGAACGTGTGTGTATCGATATTGTAGCTCAGATATTTAGGGATTTTCTTCGGAACTATATGAAACATGTTTACACCCATTTTAAAAAAGTCGTTATTTGGCCACGCGCTTGCGTTCATTTTTTAAAAATATTCCAAGAAGATTTAGACCGTCCTTCCTGCAAATTTAAAATGCTGGAGTCTCGAGTTGCTGGCAAATGGATTATGAAAGAAAATGTTATTCGGATATCGACAAAAAATACTTTTAACGTTTGAATAATTTTTAAAAGAACAGGAAATTAGTCGTATTGTGGTATTTAGAGGCGAGTGTCAGCTGTAATTGGAATAATTCCGGTCTGCTATCTGAGACTAAAGCAGGAGTAACAAAGATGACCTCGCTTCGGGAGTTTCATGTAAGTTTTCAGCCTTTAGTATTTTATTTGCAGACTGTTATCACATACCCTTTAAAACTATGACAGTGATGTCTAGCCTAAGATTCTAGTGGTCGCTATGTATACTGTTCTGACGTGTTGTCAACAAATGTCAATTTTGGCATAATGATTTTCGACTCCCTCATAGTATTTTCAAGCGATTTCTTGTGACTAATGACTTATTATTACTAAATTTTGGTGAAAGAATCTAGCCTACTAAAAAGAGAAAACAAATTTGTTCATACTGTCACTGCCTATAGCTAGTTACGAATATATTTGAATACATGAAAATAGTTTTAATTAATTTTATGAATGATTTTCTAATGTTTTATGTATACTCTTTAAAAAAAGAAGGGGATAGTCAGAAACAATACAAAACTGCGAAAATGCACTGCTGTTTTTATTAGATGTAACCAGTGTATGTTAATAACAGGCCAATTGCCTACACATGAACATAAACAGTTCATATGAGCGGCTTATCTGACGGCCCGATTTCACTCGCAAAGAGATACATGTTCAAAAGTGAAAATGGACGTTTTTGATTTTTGTCTTAATAATGAGTAATTGCTCCACCAATCCTCAGCAATTCGTCGTGGCATGCCCCTAATCAACCGTCCAATCACGATTTGGGGCAATATGACCCACTCCTCTTGCAGTGCCACGGCCAATTCTTCCAGTGTTGTCGGTTGATGTTGACGTCGCTTAACAGTAAATCTTATGCAAGAACCGATAGGAAAGCAAACATGGATAGATAAACCAGCACGCGGCAGTTTTCATCAATCCTTCCTTGAAGTGTCAAATTTGACCATGAACCCCTCCCACGTGTATGGCGCTATTGCGTGTCGCATGTGCAGTTTTCATCAATTCTTCCTTGAAGTGTCAAATTTGACCATGAACCCCTCCCACGTGTATGGCGCTATTGCGTGTCGCATGTGCAGCTCGGTGGTTCTGTTTGGGCGATAAGTTCTTCGTCTGTGAACATACTCTCAAAGCATGTCAAATGTCCATGGCTATTTATCATATCGCAACGTGCATAGGTATCTGCATTTCAATATCCCCTACTTTTTTTGAAGAGTATATTTCAGAAATGTGTTTTCATAAAAGACGATGTTTGAAAATGGTGTGATATTCATGTGTGCAGACTTTCTTGGAAGATGTTTGCAAATTAAGATTTGAGTTGAGGAAGATGAATGAAAAAAAGTACACTGTAAAATTTTTACGCAGTAATTCGCCTTAATAATTTAGAGGGGGTTTATTGTCCATTCGACAACTCTTTTCGACCAATCAGAATCGAGGACATTTCTAATTTGTGCTACAATATTCATTATTTCACTGTAATCAATAGAAATACGTCACAACACCTCTCTCTAGACAAAACATAGCCAAAAAAGACAACAGTTTATCCCTTACGCAAAACCTTTTGATCTTGACCTAATTTGATAAGGCTCTTTTAATGCTTGAACTGTTGATAAAAGCCCAATGCTCTAAACACCCAATTTGAAGAAGATCAGGTAAAAAGATAGACTATCGCGTTAACAAGCCAATTTATTTCTGGGGGACCGATTGACATGCGTTACAACATATTAGCCCCCCCCCCCTCTTAAATTTGGGCGTATAAAATTGGTTATTAACATGCAAAAGGTTTCTATAAATCGTGCCTGTAATCTTTACAAATAGACATATTACTGTACAACCTCCAATATTGCCGAAGTAAGTAGGCCATAACTTAATAGCGCGTGTTTTCTTTCAATCGCCATTGCTTCAAGTCTCGATGGGGGAGGGGGTGGCCGAATGGTTAGCACGTGCTTCGCACTGTATCATAAGGTCTGGAAGTGAGTCAACTGGCGTGGTTTCGACTTCCCAGTTGTACGTGGCAAGGAGTAGGGTCGCCTGTCAAACCTCGTGGGTTTACCCCGGGTCCTCCCACTGCTAAAGACTTTTACGCGCAAGCGAATTGTTGAAATAAGATTGAACCATGTGTTAGTCCCGAAATGATCTAGTTTGTGTTGAGTGGACGTTAAATCCCATCTCTCTCTCTCTCTCTCTCTCTCTATTTATGTCTTACATAATGCATCTTTAATCCCCAATATTGATATCTCTCTTTCTTTTCTCTTCTAAAGTCATTCTTTGTGGTAAATATTTGTTCTTTTCTAAAATCATTCTTTGTGGTAAATATTTGTTGTTGATTATATTTAGAATTCTCTGCTTGATATTTATGTCTGTAAGGATAACGTTTGCTATTTTGCCTTTTTGGCTTTCATATCTTTCAGTTGCAGTGAAATATCTTCAAGTTAGTCTCTCTTAAAGAGCGCATGGCTCTATTTTTTGGAACCTTGAATTAGACGAAAATGATTCTAAAGGCACATATTGAATAAAATATGAATGGATATAAAATGATTTATATTCAGTTTTTGAAAAAATATTTTAAATCCGTAAACAGTTAAAATTGAATGGCAGTCGTTTATCTATGTATAGGTGGTAGTCTAAATAAGGTTTTCCATTAACCTTTTTTCTCAATAGTAAAGAACATGTTCAAATACTTAGCCCAGTGGGGGGTCACGGTGGCTAAGTGGGTAAGACGCTGGATCGCTAGCCTCCTGCAGGTCGAGTGTTCGATCCCTGCATTGGCCGAGAAAGTTCATCCAGATTTTCCGGCGTGGTTCCCCCTTGTTATTGATGCAGGAGGGAGGGCCTGACAAGAACAGCTGTCTAGTCGTTCGGATGGGTCGAAAAACCGGGTCCCGTGTACACACTGGAGAGCACGTATAAGATCCCTTGACAGTTGGAATTCGAAATTCGATAAAATAGTAGGTCGTAGTGCCGCTGTCCGGGCAAAATTTCCGTCATAGCACACTGCATGGCGTATGCCCGTCTTTATTAGCCCAGTTCGGAGCAGAACAGTAGGACGTTAAACCGAAGTTCATTTAATTAGCCCAGTAGGACGTTAAACCCCCATTTCATTTTGTTCTACAGATTTCATTTTCAAAAATTTAAAAACATGGTGTGTATTTTTCTTAGGTGTAAAATAATTATTTAACTTTCGATCCAACATTTTTATTGCTGATCTTAGACTGGATGCTGTCCCCTGCTGGGCATATTTAGGCAAAATCCTAAGATTTCATAATAAGTTTATTGTATTGTTTTGATGTTTGTTCTTTTTTAAACAGATGTTTACGAAGAATGATTTACCCAAATCAGCTCAAATCAATAATTTATAACCATTTTTGATAATTTACATTGTCATTTTTTAATTTAAAATTGTATTATATACGTATTTTGTTCCTTGGTTACGACTTTTAAAGTGATTGGGAATCGCATTTTGAGGGAATTTTGACATAAAAATGTTACGATTTTAAGGGGCATTATGACAGTTCTCGCTATAATAGTTAAAACTAGATAATGTAAAGTGAATATGCTGAAAATTTTACATTGCACCACTCTGAACCGAGATATTAAGAGTTTGATCATCATTACTAAAGTCGGTACCATTAAAACACAGCCTCGATTATCCATTTTCGGATTAAATCATCAATGAGCGTTGAGTAGCAAATCGGATTAAAATCCAATGAAAATCCGGAACATAAGATGGCATCGGGAGTTCATTAAGGCCTTTTCTTGTTAATAAATGTCTAACATTTCAGGCCCAAAGAAAGACATGCAATAGGCAGTTTTAGATCTTGCATAATGCATGTTTAATTAAAAACTAACAATTTGGCATGAAGAACGGTATCGATATAAATTAAGTATGAGTTGAAATAATGATGGTTATGGATAGATTTGGGTAAATCGTGGTAGCCCACAATTTTCGATTTAATGTAATTTGATGTGATGGAACTTGACATTTAGAACAAAATCGCCTACTTTCAGGTCGCTTGCCATTCTTCTCGCATACTCTACACCGTTGACGGAATTTTAACCAGTTCTAGTTGTTGTAAACATCCAGTAAGTCTGGCTGGTGTGGGGGGGGGGGGGGGTCTTCTTTGGATTCTCGGGGGAATGGGCTTCATCACCGCTCACATCATCTAGAGTATCCCGGTAAAACATGTTATCAATAAGTTTTATTCTAAATTGTAACAATGACATTTTAGACAGTTCATATTTATTGTTCAACAGTATTTGTGCATTATCAATACACACAATTCGAACATATAAATTAAAAATAAAAATTTCACCATATTTAGTTTTCTTTGTTGTAGGTTCCATTTTAGGGGCATGAAGATTTCAATCATTTTCACAGGCCTTGTGTCTTTCCAAACCAGTATCATAACATCCGCAACCCTTTTAAAGATGACATCGCCTATCTTCACAGTGTCGATCCCTTTGTCCCACATAAATGTATTTTATTTTTATCATATAGAAATAATTTAGTTAATCAACATCATTATAGAAGTTGCCCATGTACAGTTTATATCCGAAACCAAACATACGCTTAAGCAAATTGCAACATGTGCCAGACAAAGTTACACTTAGCCACCGTACGATTCATAATTACAAACATCCCGAATCGGGGTCGGAATGGATAAAACCCTTGATTCCATATTATTGTCCGTTTTTTTGTGGATTCTAGACCTCAGCATGCCTTCATCTAGGGACAATGTGTTGTTCAGGTAGGAAAATTGATGAAACTATGTCCATATAACTATAGACCGATTCAGCTAAGATGTCACGTGACGTCCTCACTGAACCGTTAAATTTCATTTAAAGTAATGTGTTTGCCTTCGTGTTTATTCTTCATATAACTGCATATTTATAACTTTTATTGTTTTGATCAGTACTGATGCTGTTTAATAACTATTTAGTGTGAACAAATAACGTCTATTTCGTCATCTTGAGTATAAATTGACTTCATTTATTTAACAACCTGTTAATGATACATTTACACTATAGCCTACTTCCTACTACATTGTTTATAAAGCATTTTTAGTGATAGGACTAACATTGAAAAAACAGAACACAACTTTATGGATAACAATCACTAGCAACTTTAAAAGTGCAACGTTTCAACAAGTGTCCTCTTGTCGTTATCAAGCACAGGGTAAAAACTACGTTGATGGCAAAGAAGCGTGCGAGCCAAATTCGTCATTGAATGTTTGTGTTTTCCTTGATACAAAATTTCTGTTATTCGTTAAATGGTGACCTTCTCCCCCTGAAGCTTCATCTTCCTTGACTCAGGTGAATATGATAGTGATGACAAAGTATAAGAACCGTGATGACATAGTATAACATAGTATAAGAACCTGGAATATGATAGTGATGACACAGTATAAGAACCGTGAATATGATAGTGATGACATACTATAAGACCGCAGAGTAGTGGAAGAATGATAAAATAAGGGGACTTAGCCTGAAAGTTTTAAACAATTCCCTGGCATTTTAGTTCATTGCTGAGAGCAAATTCTTGTGAACAAGATGATAAAAAAGCACCCCTTACATCCGCGTTTGCCGGAACCTACATAACCTTACCAAGATCTCGAAAAATAACGGCAAGTATCTAACGGGGCCTATATTTTCTGAAACTCTGAACTCCAGTTGGGAACTCCATCATTTTTCGGGCGATCACGAGGTAAAGAATGAAATGAAATGGCTTTTCTGTCTTCAGAATTGGTTGTACAAGCAACCAACACAACAAAAGTGGGGCATTATTACGGGGAAAGTAGTCTACTCAAACAAACAATATAATCAATTGAAATCATATTATTAATAATTATTGTCGAGCGCATATCCACAAACGGCAATATTTATTAAATACCGTAGTCAAACCGTTAGGCTAGACTAGTCAGTTAATAAATCAAATTTTGTGTAAAAAATAGTTGTATTATAGTTTATTATAACCAAAATTTCTGAACACTATTATAGGCCCTGTAGATATGAAATCATCGGTAAACAACTGGCCCTTGTTTGTGTTATTACCAGTACCCGATCCACGATGAAGCAGACATGGAGGTGGGCCATGTCAGGCTAGTCAATTAAAAGGATAGTCCTATTATTTTTGTTTACACAAAAGGTTACGTTAGCCTGTAGGCCTACATATAACGCGAAACAAGAATAAACGAAGGCGACCCCATATTGTTATAGCGGTTACCACCCAAATCGTTTCACATGACGTCTTCGACAACAATGCAGATTATTTCACGTTCATTCTGATTATAGAGACCTCAAGCCAGTTGCGGAAGACACGTTTTATATGAGCCTGGTCCAAATCGTCAAGATTTTGCACTGGTGGATCAAGCTGATGGCCCCCTGACACAGAAAATCAACTACACTAACCAAGGGAAAGCAACCGTGAATTTTTTGCATCGTGCTAGTCGTGCAGTCTTGTGATCACGTAACAAGACAGGTCTCTCATTGGTCTCTTGGTGTTAGTGGGACAGTAAGGTAACCATTCCCTTTTCAACGTAAGTGCTTTTCACAAAACAATAACGTACTGCAAGATTTACCAGAACGTTGACGGTCCGGCAATACTATATTCCGGAAAACACCATTTTATACTGAATACCGGAAAACACCGGAAAAAACACTAAATACCGGAAACACCCTAAATAGGTAACCCGGAGCCTGGTCCGCTGTGTGCGGTTTTGGACCAAGTGAGCGCCGATGTAGGAAGGTCAAGGTCATTACGATGTCCGTTTTACAAATAGCCCCCCACACCGCCCCCCCCCCCCCAAAAAAAAAAAAATTCGAATTTTTCCGAAAAATTCGTTTTACAAAAAAACATTCCGTAGAAAATAATTTTACAGAGAATAATACTGGAAAAAAAATTTTGAGAGAAATTTGGGAGAAGAAATTGTTAAAAAAAAATCTGAAAAGAAATTTTTCTTTGACCGTAGGCGCCCACTTGGTCCAAAACCACACACGAGGACCAAACTCCGGGTTACTTAATAGCTACAGGAAAACTTAGAAGAGTAAACTGTGCCCGAAATTTTTTTAGAGAGCGCGCCGCTCCGGGAGGGATCATCGTCAGGGTGGGACGGGGGTGGAATTGTCCAGTCACGTGACGAACATAGATCTTCCGTTCCTCAACCCATATTATTTCCACAGTCATTGTCATTTTAATGACAAATTACGGGATGATATACGAAAATACAGGTTTACTTTGAAATAGTGCAAATGATACTTTTCCATCTACAATCTTCAGATCAAAGGATGCAAGTTCTTACACAGTGCAGCATAATTTTTGCAACAGAAGACATCTCAAATATCGATTGTCTGAAAAAACATTTTCTCGGGGACATTTTTTTCCGAATACGCATTCGGTGTAAGTCTTCAGCTACCAGGAAGTGGTTAACATAGTAATGTTTTATTACGATAGTAGTACATAAAACGAATTGGTTGCCTGAGGTTCTCGGGGGGTATTGTAGCCTCATCGGCTAGAGTCCTCTATTTCACAAACAAAAACAACAATTGCTTCACAGACGTCCAGCTTACCACTTCCCGTCAATGCAGTAAGATAGAATATGTAGTTTTCTCATGGACAATTGGGCGAAAGTTGGGGTTTTCTCAAGGAAAACTGGTCAACAAGTTGGAGAAAAAGGGTCGAAAAGTAATCCAGAAAAAAATCCTGTGTGCGGCCCTCGGAATATGATGGAATATGTTGAATATTATTATGGTTCAAGTGATTATATTTGACCCTGGAATGAAAGTAAGCTCAGAAACAAGTAGATTTTTAGCCCTTCCAACGAGATGGATAGCTCTTGGAAAGGATAGACACTTTTCAGATTACAGCCTGTCCGAGAATTGCGTGGCATCCATTTCGTTTGGTGATTATCACACATAGCGGTTAAACCGGGAACTTCAACTCGAACTATTCAGAGATTTATTAACTCGCTTTTGATGATACTTGCTGTTTTATGATGCGATTTTTTGTTACCTAGGGAGGGGTTGGCCTAGTCGTGCCTTCCACTAATTCGTACCACCCTGATGCCAGCGTTACTGGTAAGAATCAGGAGACCGGCGCAACCGGCATATAATGGGGCCCTCCGAGGGCAGTGTTTAATCTACTGAAATTTACTGAAAATTAAAATACAAAATAAAATATGGTCAATGATGGAGGTAGACTGATTGCGTCTTTTAAAACATTCAAAACATAATAGGCATCAACAAAATTTTGGAGAAAAAAATCGGATTTTTTTTGGGGGGGGGGAGGGGGCTATTTGTAAAACGAACATCGTAATGACCTTGACCTTCCTTCATCGGCGCTTACTTGGTCCAAAACCGGACACCCAGGCTCCGGGTTACCTATTTAGGGTGTTTTCCGGTATTTAGGATGTTTTCCGGTATTTAGAATGTTTTCCGGTATTTAGTGTTTTTCCGGTGTTTTCCGGTATTCAGTATAAAATGGTGTTTTCCGGTTGTTTTCTGGTGTTTTCCGGTATATAGTATGGCCCTGACGGTCCTTTTTGTCATTAGTCGCTGTAGTGGGTTGTCTACGCCCCATTGTGAAATATAGTGACCAGTGATTTTAAAACGTTTCTCAATGCAATGGCCGATTTCCCAAATATGCCTTTCATGACGGAAGGGGGTGATGCTTCCCCTGCGCTGTATGCTACACTGATAATAGCTTTCATTGGCATGCATTGAGGGCAGAAAACGTCATATGTGATTGTCATCTGTCTGTTCATGGTTGGGGGCTGAAATTTGATGTACATGGGTAGTTCGGACCGTGGAGTAACAGGCTAGTTGGCGTTGGCCTACCGCTTCCGGAGTTACCGGCTAGTTCGTAATTTAATTTGGGCGTATAAACTTTCGTCGTTGAGATACTTTTTTCTTGGTGAGGGGTGTTGGATAGCCGAATGGTTAGCACGTGCGCGCTGTATCATACGGTCTGTCATTGAGTCAACTGGCATGCTATTGATTCCCCAGATGTACATGACAAGGAATCGAGTCGCATGAAATCCTCGTGGGTTTTCTCCTTGTCCTTCAGTTTACTCCCACTGCTAAAGACCCCTACGCGAGAAATGAAATGGGGTTTAACGTCCTACTGTCCTGCCCCGAACTTGGCTAATGAAGACGGGCATACGCCATACAGTGTGCTATGAGAGACATATTACCAGGACAGCGGCACTACGGCCTACTCTTATATCGAATCATGCCCGTAGCCAGCAGGGGGGGGGGGGGTTCCCCCCTGAAAAAATGTTTTGCCCCCCCCCCGCCCGAAAATAAATTGCCGACCATAGCTCTAAAATACCTACTGTAGACTGTGTCGGGTGTGCCCTCCCCCCTAAAAACCCCATTCTCTCATCCCCACCCCGCTTTGCCAAAAAATCCAAAACGCGAAAGGCTATAGTTTTTCAGTCATGCAGGTTTAAAAATGTAAGGGGGCAAAACATAGCTCTCCTGAATTTGATCAAACTCAAAATCGCTCCCTAAAAGAATTCTCCCAAAAGTCTTAAAGGAGCTAAATCTGTATTCTTTGGCACCTAGAAATATGGACACAAATGTGTCGCAAAGAATATAATAATGTAATATGACCTTATTTAAACTGATTTGCATTCAATCGTTTCTGTTTTTACTGTAATTTCTAATCAGTTATGTTCGGCGAAATACGCGAAGAGTTTTTGGCGTCTTGTTATTCCAGTCTACACCGGCAGTATTCTCTTATGGAATGCTTAGCCTTGTTCATTGAGTCGCTTCGTGTGATAATTTTAAAATTTTCACTTTGTCTTAAAGATACATTATTGAAGATTAGATAAAAGGCTGGTAGTTTTCACTATAATAAAAACTGGATAATGTAAAGCCAATATGCTGAAAATTTCAGTCAAATCGCTTCACTCTAAGCCGAAAAAAACTTATTTTTTAAATTACTGTAGCCTCGATTGGCTTTGTTACCGCTGCCTCGACTATCCATTTTTGCGGTTATTCATCAATGGACGTTGATCCAGCAGATCAGATTCAAATCCAATGAAAATCGGACACATAAGATGGCATCGAGAGTTGATTGTGTTCTTTTCATGTTAATAAATGTCCAATAAATAGTTTATATAACAGTTCAGGCCTAAAGAAAGACCTGCAATAGGCAGATTAGCTCTTGCATAATAATGTTAAAATAATGGATATCAAAATGGCATTTTCACGGTAAGATAGCCACATTAATGTTGAATTAAATAGACTAACATGTCGTGTTTGCAATGTCGAAAACTGTTGACATTAAGTTAAAGAAGTATGGCACTTGTAAGTAAATTATCTACTGCAGGCTTTGTTTTACCAACATTTTTCATATCGCTCAATGAAAGGGTTACTTAAGTATTATTTTCTGTTCCCTTGAGTTCTCTGAATATCTGATAATCTCCATTATTTGAAATATAAAATCAAAACAGAAGTCTAAACTATTATGGAAAAAGAAACAATATAATTTAATAAAGATTAACACAACACAAATAATTGTTACTAATGTATATGCACAACTGGGAATTCTCTATTTGCAGTAATTTTCTTATGTCATTGTCACTTATAGTAAACTACTTTATTATACTTAACAAACTAATGTCAATGATACTTTTTCTTTTTAAAACCTTATCGCATTGCAATTTCTTCACCACATTTACCAAAGCTAATTTTATCTTTGATATCTTGTAAAGCTTTTACAGTTTTTCCAACAGCTGGCATTACATCCGTTACCACAATATCATCCTTTTCCAGTCTAGAGTGATAATGGTTTTAATAATGGTTAATAAAAGTTAACCATGTGCACAAGAAATTGAAGTCTTTTAATTTCTTAAGAATCTCTCTCAATTTCGCAGCATAACTGGGATTTTTATTGTTCTTTATTGAATCTTCGCGGGTTAATCCAAGAAAAATCAAATTGTCCAACAATTTTGTAAGACCCCTAGGATGACGACTTATAATCATCGTCCCGTGAACCATTGGGATTTTGTAGACTTTTATATTGTGGATTTCTACCATTTTCGTGAAATGACGGGTCAATTACCAGATTTTTGAATTAATAATATTATAACTAAGTCCCCAAACACTCTTCAAATCTGGAATTTTTAGAAGGGAATCTTTAATAGCAAGTTCGATGCGATCATCTGTCATTTGCTTGAAAAGTCAGGTTTTAGCCCCGGAAGTTGACGTAGGACGTAAAACAAACAAGACTTTTTGGTATAGTCGTACCATCGATATATAATTTCAGGTATGTCGCTTTTGCATCACCATACTGGTCAATATTCTGTGTCAATCACAGAAGGTTCGATTCTTGAAAGAACAATCAAGACTTAAACTCTTTTACCGACCAGGTTTTCCGTGCTTGCGACCTATCAGACAAGACCGTAAATACGTTGCACCTTCATAATTCAGTAATATTGTTTCTCATAGAATCAGCACTACAGGAAACGAGTTCTTTTGCCTTCTCACGATTATGCATGGAAATCAAGGACAATCCACTTGCCTTTAAAACATTTACTAAGATGTTAAAATGAGTAAATGTTAGTCCTTCTACCGCTAAAGTAATTAAGTAATTTTTTAAATGCTTCAACAGAAATAGTTTTGAAAGATTGGTTTATTTTGGGCCGTGTAGAAATCTTTGCATTTTTCTGTGAAGTAGATGCATCTCGACTAATATTATTAATTCTGTGTCAGCAGATTCGCCTTCCAAAAATTAGTATTATAAGGCAGCCTTGTGTGCCGTTGAGTTCAGGTGTACCACACACACGTTTGGATTTCGTCTTTGGCCGCTTGTCGAATTTTTGATTCTTTAATTAGTTTTTCGGCATGCTTCATGAATACCTTGCACCATACGTAATCGTTGTTTCCGTCTCTCTCCGCTTTAAACATACAATATGCAAGAGCTAAATCTGCCTGCTGCTGGTCTTTCTTTAGCCCTGAAATGTTATCTAAATTATTAATTAGACATTAATTAACTTATCAAGAACATACTCAACTCTCGATGGTTTCGCTAGCCTGCGATATTTACTAGATTAGGATCCGATTTGCTGCTCAACTTTCATTCATGAGTTAATCATGAAATGGATAATTGAGACAAAGTTATTTATCGTACAGACTTTAGTAATGATGATCGAGGCTAGACCGAAAATTCAATCGCTAAATTCTCGGTTTAGAGTGGATCAATTTGACTGAAATTTTCAGCAAATTCCCCTTACATTATCTAGTTATAGTGAGAACTGCCAGCTCTTTGTCTAATCTCCCATAATGTATCCTTAACACAGATATTCCCCCACCCGTATTTCATTTTTGGAATATCTTAAAAAGGACAGTTTTTGTTTGTTTTGTCATTACATTAAACAAAACGAACAGTGCTGTCAATAACAACACATACATTGATACATTTAACTGATATTAGTGACCGTTTACCGCTTTTTTGACAATGTGCTATCACAAACCGGAAGTTTTAAAGTGCGGTCGAATCTATTGACCTATGCAAACTCTTCCACCTTTGTTGTTGTGAAAATAAATAAATTGTAATTTACGTTTCAAGTATTACGCTATAAAAGAGTTTACTTATTATTTGAAAGTTTGATGTAAATATTAATATTACGGTAGTGCGACGGGCGAGTTGTTTTAGTCTACCCCAAACACTGATCACTCGAACGGTGGTCTTACATTTATAAGAATCTTCCCAGGCGGGGCATATACCTGATAATGTTATGAATTAGCATCAATTGGACCAAGGCGAGTCTAATAAATCCGATTGGTTAAAATTATACTTTTATTTTGACGGTTACAACGAGTTGAAACCCCCGGATATTTTTCCTCGCGTTGGCGCATCTATATAGTTCTCGAAGTGAGAGGAGTGAATTCAGCAAGTGTGGTTAGTGAAAAAATAACACACACCTCAACGCTCTTCTAGGTGAGCAGGGGGTGGGTGCGCTGACTGGTTTTTGAGGGATCTTTGGGGAGAAGACGTACTTCTTTTAGATAAAATAAAACAAGTATTTAAACTGCTTTAATGAAAAGAGATTTAAAACATTCAGTGAGCTCATGGATATACATGTACGCTTACAAAGTTAACGTGTAACAATTAAAAGTTCAAATAAGCCATTTTCGCCATCTTCATTAGCCCTTTTACTTATGTCTGGAGTCTCGAGTCCATTGTCGTGCTGCAAGATGTTTCCTCTGAACAAATAGCCAGAACAGTACACCGTACAACCAAATATGTCATATCTAACGAAACACACATTAACATAATTGTCAGTCAAATAATAACAATATCGTTATGAATAATATGAACACTATTGGTTTTTGTGGTCTGTATGTTGGCAGTTTTTTATAGACAATGTACTAATAATAAATATATAACTTTAAAAAATTCCTTTTTATGTATTAACTGCTCAGGCATCCTCATTCACTGATTAAATGAAATTTGCCTGGGAGAAATTCTATAGCTATTTATTCTTAATTCTGCAATTGAATTGTCAGTCAAATAATAACAATATCGTTATGAATAATATGAACACTATTGGTTTTTGTGGTCCGTATGTTGGCAGTTTTTTTATAGACAATGTACTAATAATAAATATATAACTTTAAAATATTCCTTTTTATGTATTAACTGCTCAGGCATCCTCATTCACTGATTAAATGAAATTTGCCTGGGAGAAATTCTATAGCTATTTATTCTTAATTCTGCAATTGAAAAGGAAAAGGCGGATTTATTGAATCTGAATATCGAAAAACGAGAAACTTGTGTTTACTTATTTGCTAATATCGAAAAGCGAGCTGCATCTTTTTCGTTTTTCTCACAATCAGGGGCCATTTTGTCGGGCAGTTTCTGTCCGATTTATTAAAATCGGATAACAGTTGTCACCTTTAGAGGGACCACAAGCTAACAACGCGATTTTTTGTGCAATCAGGGGCCATAATCCAGGAAGTTGGGGTCCAATATGCGGGAGACCTTTGTCTTATAAACACACATTTAAAGTTTCATCAAAATCTGATAATATTTGTGAACCCTAGAGTGCCCACAAGCCAAAAACTCGAACTTTCGTACAACCAGGGCCATAATCCACGAAATTACGGTCCGATAAATGCCAATATTGAAAGGAACTGAGATCTTTCCGAGATAAACTTTTATATCAAGTTGTATCAAAATCTGATAAATTACGGCCTATAATTACGGCACACAGTCCAATAGTAAACGTGACAAATTTTCCTGGCTTCTCATTCTTATCTTTTAAAAAAGACATCAGATATGCATTACTAAAAGAAAGTATGTCATTGTTATTATTATTTCTATCTCCTACCGAGCCGTAGATAAATATTTACATATTTTTAATAACTTCTATTTTTACTCCAGATAAGTACATGTAATGGCCGCTTCCAGATTCCAAATCCTCTCGACTGTTAAATTTGTTGACGAATGGCTAGTGTTGTAGCCTTAGTGGTGTCTGGGTTGGGGATTGCGAAATGGCGTTAACAAAACTGATTTATGCATACCCACCGTCTCCAAGACAGCTTGCACATTTATGCAGCAGTATACCTGACATAGACTGGTTCGTCTATCTACACTGTGTGTCTGAATCCGCATATGTGTAACATCGATACAAAAACCTATTACATTTCGAAGGTGTGCCTGTTCATAAAAGCTAGAAAGTCTTATATGAGGTGGGCCACTTTATAAATGCCAGCATTGGTAACACGATCTATTACCTCGCGAACACTGCCTTCGTGTCGACCAATAGTATCCCCAATGACTTATATAAAGAATCAACCACTTGCATAAAGCGGAAGACAGTGACTACTTGCTGCCCCAATATAAGTCTTATTTGTCTGGTAGTTGCGCATAGACTACCTTCAAGAATATTACATATAATATACATAAATAGCTCCTTTCCAAATCTGCGTCAGAGTCTGTAAGGTCCCGAAGCGTTAAATTTGAAGTTTTACCTCTGTATACCCTCTTGTTCCCGACAGCCACCTTAAATGAATAAATGAATTAAGGACCAGATAAATTATGTAACGATGCCCGGTTGGGGGTTAACACTGGCTTAACCCTGATTTTAATGTAACGACACTGAACAAAATACTTCTGTCTTTATATTTAATGACAAGTTGAATAACCGGACTCAGAAGTTATTTCTTTCAAATAATGAATGTTCACATTTAATTCCGCAGATTCCTGCAACGATCTTCGTGGAATTGAAATAATCATTAAATAGTATTTTGTTAACATTTGCCATATCATTATTCAGAAATATCCCGCTTTCTAACAACGCCTATTGAATTAATCAAGGGAACGAGATCGAAATGGCCTGTAGCCATGGGGTGTTCAAATTAGTAGGCGACCCGTAGGCTCGTAGCATCATCACCTTCTGATCCTCTTGTCTTGATACCATACGTGCGTTGTACATAACTGCTGTGAGGCCTTTTGGTCTACTGTCTCTGAACACGTGTACTCGCTCATCACACTCAGGTACTCGCGGCTCCTCTCGTCGCGCGTAGTCCTACCGACCAAGCATCCGACTCGTGTCAAGTGTTGCCATTTGTACTGGCAGAACATTTTTGAACGTTTTGAGATTGAGAATTCGATAGCGACGAAGACAAGACGATGGATGCATTTGTGATTAGAAAGAGACCATCGTCTTCTGATGACGTGGCTACATCGTCATTCCAACGATTCACCGCCTTATGTCCAGTCCAAGACGAAAGCGATGATGTTCCAGCCCAGCCCCGTGTAGTGAACCCACCGAAAACTACGTTTAAAAAACAGACTAGTTCATTTCAAAGTAAGTGGTACACCGATCGGTCTTGGCTCTAGTACTCGGTCCAAAATAACGCGTGTTTCTGTTTTCCGTGCCGGAAATACCTTTCTATTAATGAAAGGGGTCATGTTTCACACATGATTGGTTCAGAAATCGGAAAAGCGCTACTGACACTGGTAAAGGTTTTGCAAAACATATTGGATCGATATCCAACATGCATGCTATGGCAATGTAGACCGGGCGTAAGAAATACGAGAAAGAGGGAGGTGCACCTGAATCCTTATGTACCGATCAAATTGAACGCAACCGTTATTATCTCACTAGGCAATTTGAGATAATAAAATTTCTGAGTATAAATGAGCTACCATTTAGAGGAACTGAAGAGGAAATAGGCGGACTTCATTCAGGAGTATACGACTGACATAGATCAGAAATCGGCAAAAATATTCCTGAAAACGCAAAATATACATCGCCCCAATTCCAAAATGAGGTCATAAGCATGATGGCAGTGATGGTGAAAAAGAACCACTTGCAGCAAATAACTAGCTCTAATGCGGGGCTAAGTCTAAGTCATCTGGGATAGAGCTGCTCACTGTAATGATCCGTTTCGTTGACGGTGAAGGGCATCCAACGGAAAAACCTTTAGGTTTTTTTGAACTGGAGCGATTCGATGCGGAATACATATCTGGCGAAATTCTGGGGGCAATGAAAGATTTGGACTTGATGTTTCTACTGGCACATTGCCATGACGGCGCGTTCGTTATGTCCGGGAAATATTCCGTTGTCCAGCGCAGAATAACGGATGCAGTACAACGTGACGTACCATATATTCATTGCTACAATCATCAGCTCCATCCCCTGGTTGTACACCTGCGCAAGAAAGTCGCCATTGTAAAAGAGGTTTTCGATGTCTGCCAATTACTGAACGACTTTTTCGCTAAACAAAACGTTCACGCTGAGTATACAAAAATCTGGTGGAACGGCACTAGCCCGTTTTAAGGAATAGCGCTGGAGTGGCCATTTCAAAACGACGAAGACCGTCATTGAAAACTACGGAGATATCTCAAATACACTGGATTTCTTCGCAAACTGAACCCACCCAGATCCGTCGGTTGCTGCAATTGGATTGAAGACCACTATAATCCAGGAACGATTCATACTCGCATGACTGGTCATGTACGAAGTTCTCGGTGCACTGAAGCCAGCGGACAAAATGATGCAATCCAAGACGTCCCCGATTGTGACAGGGTTTTAAATTATCAACGAAACCATACAAAATGTGCGCACAATGAGAACTCGTGAGAAATTCGATGAACTCGTTGAAATATGTGAGCATAAATTGGACAGCCCAAACGAATCGGCTGAAAATCAGCAGGAGTTGGCGGCGAACAAGCCTGCATAGCCACTTCACCATTCGCCAGGCAGCTATAGCGCCTAACTGCGTCACTGGCAGGACAAAATGCACGTGGCGATGACTAGTGATGTAAACACTAGGCCTCACGCTGTTTTCGCTTGCTATTTGCTGGTTTATTATACTTCTAGTTATACAAAATGTGTTACTATGCCTTTTGTTGGTACCCCGGCTGGTCTGTCCACATAATTTTAAGCTGTCAAAGTATATTTTAGTCACCTAGGAGATGTAAAGGCGCAGCAAGCCTGAAACAGATTAGGCTGTCAAGTTGATATACGGTCCACAAACAAACAGCTCACCTCCTGAAACCGAGAAACCAGACTCAGACATTTCTGAAAACTATATGGTCATGGGATCAGTCTACCTCGAGGGGAGTAAAGTTGTAGCGAGGTTAAGGCGGGAAAAGGGCATCTAAAATCTGTCAGTCTTACCGTCACTGCGAATCAGTGAAAACTGAGATCTCTAGAGTGTGCACAAGCTACTGAAACGTACAATCAGGGGCCATGACCAATGAAATTACCCATGAATGAAACCGAGTTTCGTCAATCTCGAGGGTCCACCAGCTTAGGGGGAGCGGCCATTTTGACATATTAGAATGGCTTTTAAAATCGGATAAAAATTCTGACCTCTAACGGGTCCACAAGCTAAAAACGCTATTTTTCGTACGATCAGGGGCCATAATCCAGGGAGCTACCGTGCGATATGCGCGAAGAACCGAGATCTTTGGGATATAAATCTATATTTTAACTTTCATTAAAACCGGGTCAAAATTGTGACCTTTAAAGTGTCCACAACCTTGGTATTGCATACTTTTACACTATTTAAGGACGGGGAGCGGTCCTTTTTGGCGGAAATTCGTCCCGACTTCCAGGGGCAGAGCCACGTCCAATATTCGTGTTTATCGTATACTGGCCGCAATTCTGAATGGATCATCATGGAACTGGGCATATGTATTCCTTATGGTCCAAGGACGGCAATTATTGATTTTGGTGCATGTCCCGACCCCAATCGCAGAGCCACCCCCAATTTTTTGTGTTTAGCGCCTGAAGGCCACGATTCTGAATGGAATATCCTGGATCTTGGTATGCTTAGTCCTTATACTTTAAGGAAGAAACCTATTGATTTTGGTGCATGATGTTTGTAAAAATTATGTCTGTAAATAATCTACAGGTTGCAATTATTAACAGATTTAGATCCAATTCAGTATAATCCACCATAGGGCTGTACCTATTTATATTGGTCAATGCCCCCCGCCACCACACACACACCAGGGGCAGAGCTACGCCCAATTTTTGTGTTGTTTATTTTTTGTCTTCAGACTGGAATTCTGAATGGATCATCTTGGAACTTTGGAATTTGGCATATTTATTTATTCCTTATACCGTATGGATAGAAACTATTTGTTTTGATGCATGCCCCGACCCCCTGGAGTGTGGTACCACACCCACTTTTTTGTTATTTTTTTGTTTGTAAATACTCTACAGGTTGTAATATTAACAATATTTCAATAAACGGGTTACTTGTACCTATTTATATTGTTCCATATCCACCACCAGAGGCAGAGCCACGCCCATTTTTTTGTTAATCGTCTACAGACCGCAATTCTGAATGGATCATCTTGAAACTTTCCGTCATCCTGTGGGGGTGTTACACCCACCTTTTTGTTAATATTTAGTCTGTAAATTTGGCAAAACAAACGCAGCGCCTAGCCTTCTTATAATTTGCTTCTTGTCATATTGCAGTCATGACAGCCATTCCATATTCCATGCTCTTCATTTTAAAAAGCATCATATCAATCAAAGCAGCAGAGGAATGTATATTGAAGTGGTAGCGATGCTCTTGTTTAAATTTCCAATAGAGGCAACGGGCAGAAATGTCTGGACACAGCTATGCCAACTGGTCTCTATCGAAACATGCTTCTCTCTGTTCGGAGCATTTTGAGTCGTCTGCTTAAATGTCCGTTATTATTACAAATCACCAAAGATCAGTATGATTCTCAAAAACAAAGCATTATAGCGTCCACTAGAAATGCCAGTTAAAGAGTCCCGTCCCCTGTTAACGGCACTCGGTAGCGGGCTCTGGGCAAGAACGTGTGCCTTGCCGACCACCTTGGTGGTCACTGGGCGATGCCTAGTCGTAGCCGACCCACCGAGAAGACGCAATTCATGTCACATGGTGACGTCTCGGTTCCCTGACCTGTCCTCGTGATCTCTCAACAGGGGGGCGGCCATCGACAATTTCGCTTGCCCGTCGCTAGCCGACGGAAGATTCCTCCTGTGTCACACGTCATCTTTCGACCGAGTGTCGGTCGACCTACCAAGAAGACGCATCCTGTGCTTGGTTTCCTGACCGGTCCTCGCGATCTCTCGACAATTTCTCTAGTCCGTCGCCGGCTATGGCAGATTCCTCTTCTGTCACACGCCATCTTTGGCCGACTTCTCGTTTTTGCCGATCGTTGCGACCCATGTCCGTGAAGGTTGAAATCCTGGTAATTGAGTGGGGATTTAACTTGGGAGCCCTTTCTCTGCAAAATATTACATTGGCACTTGGTTCACCTTGACCGAAGGTCAGAGTTGCCCACTCTGATCAATCGACTGTCGTGGGTGTTAGCTCTGTATAATGCACGCTTTCCCAGTTTAATGCTCTATTGTTTATTCACTCAGCATATTGCCTTTGTGCCCTAAGTCCATTATACAGAGCAACAGCTTGTGTCAATCATGTTGGTGTAGTATTTTTACTTTCTGGCTTGAGTATACACCTCATCGAGTCTTGAGGCCAAGCACCGGTTATCCGTTCTAGGCCTCCCCTTGGCAGACAAAGCAGTAACCTGGGGGACGACGAGGGTGAATATAAAAAAAATACTATCATGGATTCCTCAGTCCCCCCCACCCCAATTAAAGACCATAATAAACGGAAACGTCCTGATACAGACGACGTTTCAAACTTTTTTAATTCAAACAATAAACACTAAAGGTATAGCTGAGGTTTCTCTAAAGTCTCGCTATTTTAATAGCTAAAGGTTAAGCCGGTGAGCCCAAATCCATCAAAAAACTTAAAAATGGAACACAATTGGTTACCATGCTACTCAAGTCAACGTCCTTGGCAGGCATTGCTATCAAAGTGTCGTCACATGTGTCACTTAATTCAAATAGAGGTGTAATTAAATGTCGAGATGTTGAAGGCGGCAGTGAGGATGAAATGGTAGAATACCTTTCATCTCAAGGCGTCTCACATGGTAAAACAATTAGTGTACAGCAAGGTAATTCAAGATAAGGTAAATTAAACACGCACCTATATCCCCACTTTCAATCGTCCCGACATTCCAAAGACTCTTCGCTGCTAAAAATGCCAAATGTTTGGCCACAGCAAAACCTGCGCTCGTTGTAGTCATGATGGCCATTGTTGAAACTTGGTGTTTCTTCACATTTGCTGCAAAGGAGTTAGATGTAGATGGGCCCATGGCCTTATTCGCTTTAATTCTACCCCTGCGCCGCTCGTTGTAGTCATGATGGCCATTGTTGAAACTTTGTGTTTCTTCACATTTGCTGCAAAGGAGTTAGATGTAGATGGGCCCATGGCCTTATTCGCTTTAATTCTACCAGATCACGACTGAACCAAAACGTTTGATTAAACCATGGTATAATGACGATTGCAAATCTGCTCGTAAAGAGCGTGATCAGATTTTGAAACGACTTAAGAACCATCCTTCCATGGAGAATATTGCAGCATATCAAATGCTTCCGGCGAAGGCCTGTAGAATCAAGCGTCAAGCAAAGAAATTACGTCTCTAAGATCAATTCCCGTATCACATCAAAGTATGTATGGGATTTAAGGTAAAAGTAGTGCTTTATCAGTTAACCATCTAAATATCGATAATACTACCTTGTCATTTCCTGATATTGCTAATTCTTTGGCAAGTACATTTTCCTTCAATCTGTTATCCAGTTTCTTCTCTGACGCATTTCGAGGCATTGAACAACAATGTGCGACTTAATGTCAAGTCCCGTATGATGAATGTTACAATGATCGAGACGAAATACACTACCAGATTTTAAAACATTTACCCCCTTCGTAGCATGAAGTCACAATAATTCGCATCCTTAAACCGGGTAAAGGTCCCACGAATCCTACCAGTTATCGTCCGATCGCTTTAACTAACTGGATTGATCAACCAAAGGCTTGTTTGGTACCTTGAGACCAACAAGCTTATAATTGACCTTCAGTGTGGATTTCGCTCTCAAAGGAGCATAATTGATCATCTAGTTCGATATGAAACGTTCTTCAGGGACGCTTTTCACCTTGAAGCAACATAGGGTGTGTCCTCTCATGGCCCCATGCTTCACAGCAAAAAGTAGTTTAAAACTTAAGCCTCTACCCCGCTAAAGTGCCAATTGTTGACAAACCGATGAAATAATACACCCACATTAAGAAGTCGGCGTATACAAATTAATTTCCGATGACTAACATTCCATATTTGCCATTTTTGGATGTGATGAAGTAGTTTAATCATGATATGTATGAAGTGTAATGGTAAGGTCACTAAGATCTGGAGGATGCGTTACGATACGTTACAAATTATTTCACGAAAAGGACCAGTGATATTTGGATATACCCCTAGAGGATTTTATACGTCATATGAATCGATAATAATTCTGTCGTGTCTAAAAGTAAAGTATCGGATTTAATCCACCCCCACAAGCACAGGAGAACATATTGTTAGGTTGGGATAACTGGAAATAAGCGGTGACCATGCAAGATACGCCCACAGTTTGCAAGAGGTGAATGGAGATCAATAGGGTCCAACCTCTAGCGAGACAAACATTGCGTTTTCTCGGCTGATCCTATCATAACGAACTCTCCACCACAAATTGTTAAAGACAGTGAACATATACAGGGCCTTATTTCACAAAAACTAAAATAAATCTCCTTAAAATCGTCTTCAACTTAACGGGGGATTAGGTAAGATTAGATAACGAGCTGACAGTTCTCGCTATAACAGTTTTTAAAAAAATAATGAAAAAAAGAATATACTGAAAATTGCAGTCAAATTTCTTCACTCGGAACCGATATATTAGCGATTCAATTTTAGGCTAGCCTCGATCATCATTACTATCGTTGGTACGATAATAAACAAGGTCCATTTGTACGCTAAATCATCCATCACAAAACGTATTCAAATCCAGTAAATATCACAGGCTAACGATGGCATCAAGAGCTGATTATGATTTTGATAAGTCAAGTAATGTCTAATTATTAGTTTAGATAACATTTAATGCCTAAAGAAAGACCTGCAATAGCCAGATTTAGCTCTCCCACAAAACTTAAAATAGTGGCGTTTCACAAAACCATTTTAGGGACATTTTTAACTAAAATTAATTTTAAGTTAGGACAGCCTAACCACAACCCTGGTGATTTGCCGGCAGGGTATAAAAAGTACAAGGGTATTGAACATTATTTTGGGAAAGTACACCCATTAGGCATCAAAAATATCAAAAAATGAAAATAGCACATACAACACGCTCGATATTTACTGTCGCAATCTGGAGACATAAGATGTTCAGAGCAAAACATGTTAAAAGATTATTTTTATCATTGTAGTCCAGTGGTTCCCAACCTTGTTTTGGCAACGGCACACATTGGAACACATGAAAAATAGCAGCACACCTGGCTAAATATATATGAAAAATATTTGAATTTTGCAAAATAAAAACATGGCAAGTCATAGACGGCATAAAACCGTAGACACAGACTAGTCATAGAAACATAAATGACTCAAACTAAATATAGAAAAACACAGCTATGAACGTATCAGTGACTACTCAATTGGGATCAAGTGGTTTTCGCATTTTCTTAGTGTGTCGTTCAAACTTTCGCGGTACACTTAGGAAGATTTGGTGGCACACCTGTGTGCCGCGGCACACTGGTTGAGAATCACTGTTGTAGTCATTTATACGATCATTTCTTTCAACAATTTTGACGACATTCGCAAAAAGTCACTCACTGAATTCCGTACACATTTTAATATCAAATATGACGAGAACAATAAAATAAATTGTGCATGCTAGTAGTTTCGGTGCGTACTCTGTGTCCAGTGACTTAGGCCTCCGAGTCTGTTCACGGAGTCTTTAAGACACTCTGGTAGACCGGGTGTGGCTATAAACTAGTCATAAAGCACCCAAATGGCCAAATTGCTAGGTATTAGAAGGCCTACAGGCCCACAATACAAGACATGCTATTGGCCTAGGCCTATTTGAAATACATCTATAATATGTTATTATTTATTTTTTTAAAAATGAAAGCCGTCATTTTTAACAGAATATACATCATAAAACACACACTGAAATAATGTTGGAGCCATAATGTATTTTATCTTGGAAATGAAAATCAAAAATGTTATGGGCCTATTTGAAGTTAAATTTTAATTATCTTAAATTTATTAGCACACAGTGAGAAATATTAGGAGCTAAGGGTATTTTTTTCTTGGGAGAAATACCTACTAGGCCTACCCACTGCTGTATCTATAGATTCCTTGATCAAGGGTAAAGGGAAACCTAAAGGCTGTTAAATATGGTCCCACTGAATAGCTTGTTATTAAAAACCCATGCATATACACCAAAATAAACTTCATGTCACACTTACATTCAATGTTGGACAAATTTCACTAATTAAGGTTAATAATACTTTTGGGGGTAGTGGTAACTTTTGTTGGCATTTGACACCAACCATGTTCACTATGCAATAACTTTAATCATTAATATGATGCATGAAATTATTAAAGGTCTCTATAAGGAAACCAATTTTGGTTACTTTATCTACAAAATTGGGTGTTCAGGGGGTGGTCGGATTCAAACTGAAAGTGATTTTTGTGGTAATTTGGCTAAATAGTATATTTTTCGGCTGAAAATGATAGTATAATGACGTTGAAAAATGTTTAAAACATATAAGTTATGTCTAAACATGATAAATTAATGTTGCAATTCTTGAATTATTCCAAGAAAACTGGGTTTTGCTATTATCTTTAATTTGACGGTGCAGAAAAAATGTACTTGGTCTGGGAGTGTTGTCCAGATTTTTTCCAAGCGTCTCAACATATAAAACAGGAAAACACAAAGTTTTGCTGTAAAAGAGGGATGTACACAGAAACCACCCACATCATCTACTAGTATCCTAGAAAGGGCATCTGCGTTTAAATGTTTTGAACCTGGTGAATATATTTAGTGATGTCATATTGGGCAAGTTTTTCCACCCATTTAGCTAACTGACCATTAGGACGTTTTACGTTAAGCAGCGAGGTTAAACCAATATGGTCAGTCGGATGTTTAAAGTTAGGCAGGCAGGTTAAACGACTATGGTCAGTTCTGAACATAAAAGGATAACCTAAGAGATAATGACGGGTGAATCAGTTCTGACCGTAAAAGGACGACCTAAGTGATAATAACGGGTAGATCGAACCACCGCAAGTAATTCTTTACGCGTCGTACCATAACGTCGCTGTTCAGGGGTTAAAGGAACAACTTCAATAGGCTATCAATCTTTCTTGACCAGTATCCAAGACAAACGGATCTTTCTTATTAGGCAAAGCTAAAACTGGGGTAGTCACCAAAGCAGACTTAATATTCTCAAAACGACTTTGGCTTTTCCCTGTGATAGAGTACAAGGCTCCCACGCCTCTTCAGCGTACCCTTTTAAAAATACTCGGTGGTAATTGGCAAAACCCGGGAACTTTCCCACCTCCCGGGTATACTTAGGAACCGGGCAATCCGTACCGGGGCCATGTGTTTCCACCCACAATAGGTCCTAGAAATTCTACTTCTAGCCGGTATAATTCGCACTTTCTGGGTTTCATTTTTAAATCATATTGACGAAAACGTGTAAAAACCGTTCTGAGATTAAGTATAAGATCCTGAAATATTTGACCCATTATTAGCACATCATCGATTAAGGCCAAAGATGTATTCCAATTAAAGCCCTGTAGCACTAAATTCGCAGCTCTTCTATAGGCCGAGGGGGGGGGGGGGTGGGTGGGTGGAAAATCCAAACGGCATACGCTTAAACTTGAACAACCCTTACTTAGTTAGAAATGCAGTTTTCTTTTGATCTTCAGGTTTGACTTTGACCTGCCAATATCCAGAGTTGTCATCAAATTTAGAAAACCATTTGTTTTCTGTCAGGGTATCTAAACATTCCTCAATAATAGGTAGAGGATATAATCCTTAGTCGTAACTGCATTGAGAGCTCGATAGTCAATACACCATCTTGCATTTCCGCTAGGTTTGCGTATTCTGAAGTGGAAGGTTCAATAACACCTGCTTTTAACATTTTCTTTAAATGGGCTTCCCCTTCAGAGGCAAAACACAAAGGTGTCCTACGCTTGCGTAAGTTAATAGACGGGGTATCTCCAGTGTGAAAGGCAAAATTTCCTACGTCATATTTAGTTTGAGCAAAATCGTCACTAAACTCAATCAAAAATTCAGCTAATTGTTTCGCTTGAACACCTGACAAATGTTTAATTGGTGGTTCATATAAAGGTAGAGTGGCCCACAGCCTCAATTATTTGTACTATATAAACTGACCTGTTTTAGCAGCATGGTGTCACGCGGATCAAAACAGCGTTTATGAGAAAAGTGCTCTCACGGGATCGCTCGTGCACTGTAGGGGCCATACTATATACCGGAAAACAACCGTAAAACACCATATTATACTGAATACCGGAAAACACCGGAAAAACACTAAATACCGGAAAACATTCTAAATACCGGAAAACACCCTAAATAGGTAACCCGTAAACCGGAGCCTGGTCCTCTGTGTGCGGTTTTGGACCAAGTGAGCGCCGATGAAGGAAGGTCAAGGTCATTACGATGTTCGTTTTACAAATAGCCCCCCCCCCCCCAAAAAAAAAAAAAAATCCGATTTTTTTTCTCCAAAATTCTGTTGATGCCTATTATGTTTTGAATGTTTTAAAAGACGCAATCAGTCTACCTCCATCATTGACCATATTTTATTTTGTATTTTAATTTTAGTTTTCAGTAAATTTCGGTAGAGTTCAGTGTTTCAGTATTTCAGTAGATTAAACACTGCCCTCGGAGGGCCCCATTATATACCGGTTGCGCCGGTCTCCTGATTCTTAGCAGTAACGCTGGCATCAGGGTGGTACGATTAGTGGAAGGCACGACTAGGCCAACTCCTCCCTAGGTAACAAAAAATCGCATTATAAAACAGCAAGTATCACCAAAAGGAGTTAATAAATCTCTGAATAGTTCGAGTTGAAGTTCCAGGTTTAACCGCTATGTGCCCTAATCACCAAACGTAATGGTTGCCACGCAATTCTCGGACAGGCTGTAATCTGAAAAGTGTATCCTTTCCAAGAGCTATCCATCTCGTTGGAAGGGCTAACAATCTACTTGTTTCTGAGCTTACTTTCATTCCAGGGTCAAATATAATCACTTGAACCATAATAATATTCAACATATTCCATCATATTCCGAGGGCCGCACACAGGATATTTTTCTGGATTACTTTTCAAGCTTTTTTCCCCAACTTGTTGACCAGTTTTCCTTGAGAAAACCCCAACATTCGCCCAATTGTCCATGAGAAAACTACATATTCTATCTTACTGCATTGACGGGAAGTGGTAAGCTGGACGTCTTTGAAAAAAAAATTTCCAGTATTTTTCTCTGTAAAATTATTTTCTACGAAATGTTTATTTGTAAAACCAATTTTTCGGAAAAATTTTTGTTTTGTGACAGAAAAATTTTTTCGTCCAAAAAATTTTGTAGAAAAAAAAAATCGGAATTTTTTTTTTGGGGGGTGGGGGCTATTTGTAAAACGAACTTCGTAATGACCTTGACCTTCCTTCATCGGCGCTCACTTGGTCCAAAACCGCACACAGAGGACCAGGCTCCGGGTTACCTATTTAGAGTGTTTTCCGGTATTTAGAGTTTTCCGTTTTTTTCCGGTATTCAGTATAAAATGGTGTTTTCCGGTTGTTTTCCGGTATATAGTATTGCCGCACTGTAGGCAGCAAACAGTCGCCCAAAATAGACATTCACGTGGCAATATTCATTCACTTATTTATCAATGAAGCTATGTAAAAAAATTCTTCTTTACTCGTTGGACTTTTAAAAATAAGTAGTTACGAACTAGATTAAAATTTTGGCTAAAACTCGGCGATTTAATTTCTAAGTTAGTTGATTGTAACTAGTGACGTATCGGTTCAGAGTCAACTCCTGTAGTTTCGCCCTTTTTCTATCTTTTAAACGCTGCAAGACTGTGAAAGTTACTTTTTTATTTAACCGTAAAACTTTGAAAGTTACTTTTTTAATTAACCGTAAACTCTGTTGGAAATTAACTGAACGAAATGTATTTTGCCTAGTCTCGATTAACCATATGTGTATGATTAAAATAAAATTACGGTACTGGTCACAAGACTCGAATTCTAATCATTTTAGGGCGCTGCGCATTTGGCCTCCGGTTTTGTGTCAAATTTAATAGGAGGATGTGCCATTATGGCTATGCCATTATTCGTGTTTAGTATGCTTATGCTTTCGCGCGTAAAAACTGCATTTGCAATTTCTAACATGGTGGTTACAAAACGTTTCAGTTATTATAAATTCAGCAACAACTCATTTTTTCTAGAACTGAAATATAACTAAAAAGACGCGTATTGACTGTTCATAATTATTTAAAATATGAAAACGCGACACGATGCGCAAATTGTGCGTCTTACTTTCAAGAACAATAGCTATAAAATAGAAATTTCCAGATTGATACATAATACGACACAACCAACCAGTTAGTGGTAATTCAAACACAAAGGATATATTTAAACTTAAATTAATCTAACATATCACTAAAAGATCCTTATTGTAGAACTTCCAATTTATTATGTAGTCATTTTCATACCGGTTGTTTTTAATAACAGAATTTTCCCGTCATATAACAGATCAAAGAATTTTTCGAGACGCATTGTCACGTATGACATCTTTTTTTTTTACGTTATCTGACGCCTCAAAGAGCCTAACCATATCAAAAAGCATGCAGTTCGACCTTGAAATGGGTTCAATTGATTTACGTTTATTCTATAATTTATAACACAGTTTAGAGCGCAATGTGTAAGAGTCGCATTTTTGACTCCTAAAGTTAGGTTCACACCAACGGCCAGGGGCGTAAATGTGGGACCCCCCCCCCCCCGAAGAAAATAGTCGGTCACAAAATCAGTGCAGTCGGTTGCAAAATAAGAGCAGTCGGTATCAAAATAAGCGCTCACTGCATACGTCACGCTACTCACACAAAACTTTAGTATAAAATAACCTTGTCAACTTATCATGTTTGAAAAAATGATGTGTTTCAGTCATATTATGTTGTGAGTATGTTGGTCTATGAACAAAATTTCCCCCAGTGAGAAAAATAGTCGGTCTCAAAATAAGTGCAGTCACTCTCAAAATTATGCACCGGCGACTCAATAAATTAATGAGGTAAACAAACAATGCCAGAATAGATCACAAATACTATGTATTTGTGTGAATCCGCCAGCCTAAATTGCATACGTCACACAAAACTATAGTATAAAATAACCATGCCTGCTTGTCATGTTTGAAAAAATGTTTGTCACTCTTATTCTGTTGTGAGTATGTTGTTCTATGAAATGTTTTCCTCAATGGCAAAAAAATAGTCGGTCTCAAAAAATGTACTCACCGCAGTCGGTCTCAGACTAAATGAATTAATGAGGTAAACAAACAATTACAAACAGGCGAAATTGACAGATAATTAAAAACTCGTTTACATATTTGAAATTTTTTCGCGCCTATGGCGCTCGATTCCGTTATAACATTATATTTCTATTCCTCTGTTTTCTAATACTGTCTCAGACCTATCATATTCACGGTTATAATGAATTGCTCAGTTATACTGGTGTGTTGGTCGTGGGGCGTCAGACTTTAGAAATGTTATGTCAACTCTTGCAAAACAGGCGGAATTGACAGAGGCAGATCTCGAGATTCTGTCCCATTGGTGCACATTTCTGGTCCTCTCGCCCACAAGACTTTCTCCCAGCAATGATCTCAAATGCTAGAATATAGACTCAATTTTTCAAAATTTTCTCAGATTGCTCAGTGTTATAGACACACTCATCATATATGACATAAACTTTATATCAACTTAAATAAAACTGCTTTCTGGCGAGACAACGATCGGCGAACAACTATATAATTATACAATGCAAGTCTTATGTTCTACTGGGACGCTTAATGTTATAGCCAGTATTTTGTTGACATTCATTGTGGGGTGGGATTGTGGATGGCGCCCTAGATTTGGAACCAACCCCGCCCCACCCATATTCGCAGCTTCTAGATCCGCTCTGCACATGGCCCCTAGAAAACTCGCACCTGTGGTGCGCGGCTCCTGACTGCGTCACTCGTACTGGGGGTATGTGCATCAGTCGGTCGCATTTTGGCTAAACACCCCCCCAAACAAAATCGTTATGTACGCTCCTGCCAACGGCGCTTTAAAGCTCGATTAAAGCGTCAGGGTCGTAATAGATCGTTGGAAAGCTTTGAGCAAAGCGGAACATTCGGCAAGAGCGCCAACAAATTTTAAGACTGTTTCAAAATTTTGAGCGCTCTGTCACGAATTGATTAAAGCGCCGAGAGCGTATCAAAGCTTAACAAAGCGTAACAAAGTTCAGCAAAGCTTGACTCAAAGCGGGGACCCAAGTCTTCACGGTCTGTCACCACTTGACACGCTTTGTTAAGATGTCTCGAGATTTGCTACGATCTGGCATGAAGATCTGACACGCTTTGGTACGCTTTCTCACGAATTGAGACGCTTTGTTACGCTTGGCAAGTTTCCTCACGCTCTCCTACGATACCCAAGCTCTGTTACCAGCGCTGCGACTTGAGTACCACTCATTGCATTGTTTCAGAAAAAGTATCCTGAACCTGAAAAACAACACAAAGATGGGACCCAAGAGAGGTAGAGGTGCAGCAAAGATCAATAATAACATGAATAATAACATAACATAATAATAACATAATAATTTCAAATTTCCAAGTCAGTATTACAAAATAATGTTCATAACACACTATTCTTCATCATCAGTCTTGCGGGCTCGCTCTCTCTCTCTCTTTGAGATGTTCTCTCTGACGTCTGGCATCCACAGTAGCGGGGCCCCTTGCAGGTGGCTGTGAAACATCTTCCCAATGAGGTTCATGTCTCTTTATTATGCTATTGTGCTCTTCATCCTCGTGATCCACCTCATTGGCTGCTATCGCCACCCTCTGCCTCAGCAGGTTGTGCAGCACCACAGCAGTCTCCACCAAATGTCTGACGGTCTCTACCTTCTGTTCCAGTGTTCCCAGCAGGCACCTGAACCTGTTTGCCTGGATGCCAAAGGTATTCTCCACCACTCTTCTACCCCTTGAGATCCTGTAGTTGTAGATTCTCTGCTCATCTGTCATCCCTCTTCTACTGTATGGCTTCATCATGTAGCTCTTCAGGGCAAAAGCATCATCAACCAGGATGAAGTATGGAATATCTGGCTCAGTTTCCCCAGGGAGAGGGCATGATGGGGGCAGCCCTATGGACCCATCTGCTAGAGTCTATGAATATCTGGGAGTCAGACATTATGTGTCCTTTACCTCCCAGCTCAATCCAGATGAACTTGTACTGTGCATCTACCAAGGCCAGCATTGGTATGGAGAAGAACCCCTTGTAGTTGTTGTAGAGACTGCCTGTGTTTGCTGGCTTCTTGATGGCTATATGTTTTCCATCCAAGGCACCAACTGCATGGGGGACATGCCACCTCTGTTCAAACTGCTGGGCAAGGTTTCTCCATGCTTCAGGGGAGGTAGGTGGGTTGAAGACCTCATCTTAATACGCCTGTACAATGGCCCTGCACACTTCCGGAATCAGCTCTGATATGGTGGAGATACCACATCGGAATCCATATGCCAGTGACCTGTAGTTGTCCCCAGTGGCTAAATGCCTCAAGGTGATTGTCAGCAGCTTGAGGCCAGCGGACAAGGGGTGCCTGTAGTTAGTCTGCTGCTTCTGGATGACTGGTGCCACTCTTTCCAGGATATCATCGAACACCTCAGGGGTAAATCTGGTGAAGTTTCTGAAGGCAGCAGGGTCTTCTAATCTGAGTTGTGTATCCAGGAGGCTAGTGTATTGACCATACTGTTGTCTTCTTTCTTCAGTGAACCATGGCCTGGTCCAGCAACTCTTGATGAATAGTCTCCTCCCTCCTGCTGGTAGATCAACCTCCCCTTGTCTTTGCTGTTCTTCCTCCGCCTCTAGGCTAGGATGTATTTATACAGTAGGGAGACAAACATCATGTCTTCTTCAGATAGATTATGCTCTGGTACATCTGGAACTTCTGGATCTTGTAGTTCTGCCATCGTGTTGTGGAGTCAAAGATGCAATGATTTTGTGGATCTGCTCTGGATCAAAAGTGGCATGAAATTTTCCAATGCGTAACACCGCTTAACAATGCACAACAGAGCTTGATAATCGTATCCGAGCGTGATTTAAAGCGTAATAATCGAATCAAAGCGTAATAAAGCTTATCAAAGCGTGATTTAAAGCGTAACAAGGCCTGATCAAATTGGGAAATAATTCGTCCCCCAAAGCGTAACCAATTCGTATCAGAGCGTAACTGACAGTAACATTCCTTAGGAGATCATGATATTTTTAAAAAAGTAAACAAAAATGATTGCGCTTTGCTCGCCGATTTAAAGCGCGACATTCGCCGTTGGTGTGAACTAGACTTAAGTAGATTCTTATACGGAATTCCGGATGCAGTGATAGACATTTGGACCACTGCTGCCGAACCGATTTGAAAATGCTTTCGTGTGCTCTGTTTTTGATGTGTATGATTTTTATATTTGTGATAATTATTTGAAACAAAATAGGATTATCATAAAGAATATTTAACATCTATAATATGAGTACAGCAAGCACTCTCTACAGATTGCGTTTGAAAACCACGAAATTCCCCTTATTAGAAAGTTTTAACTATAGTCTATTGCATGTAAACGTTAAAAAAAATCAGCTCAAGGTAACTGATAAATACAGACAACCCCTCTCTCTCTCTCTCTAACTAAGGGTTGTACACGCGTACAAATATTAAATTCAATTGTTAATTGTAAGTACGTAAAAAACGAAGAATCCCGACTGCAGAAATTAAGAGTTCGTTTTTCAGAGCAAAATTTGAAACTTTGATGTGACCAAGAAGTATAACTCTTTTTGATGAAAAAATCTAAGGCTGTAACGCTACTTGGGCGATCAACTTTTCCACATATTAGAAAGTCCCATTCAAATGGTTAAATCACACAAATATCCAACTTAGCAATAGTTTAATTGTTCATGAATGATGATTTTAATGGTAAGTCTTATCATATTTGTTAAAATAAGCCCCAAATTAAGCTCGTTTATTGGATTTTTTGTTCTGTACATGAACCACTCTGATAAAGGGACTAAATAATTAGACACCCCAGGGATACCACCAGATTGACATTGAAGGGACCTAAGGGCTAAGGGTAGTTGATCCAGGGAAAGAATTCCCTATCCGCATAGGAATTAACGATTCATTCCCAATCTCATAGGCTTATCCATGGGAAAATCAGTATCCGAATGTAAAGTGCGACCAATAAGTAAATGTTCACTTAAAAAAACATTATGTTCTTGCTATAATGGTTCGAAAATAGATAATGCAAAATGAATATATTGAACATTTCATTTAAATTACTTTATTATTAGCGTAGATATTAGGATTTGAAGGTATGCCAAGATCTGTGCACTCAAGGCGAAGCCTCGCTTCACCATTTTTAAATTAAATCATTAAATGGCCGGCCGAACCGCTGTAATCTGCTTAAAATCGGACCCATCCGATGGCTTCTCGTTCTAGTAAATGTCTAATTAATCTAAGGTTCAAAGAAATGCATGTTTAATATAATATGCTTAATAACCTAATCTTTTAATGTCCTATCCAATTTACAAGCTAGACGAGAGACTGAACTAGCCGTAATAATAGTTTTAGTCGGAACTATAATTAGGGCAGTATACGAGGTTGCTATGGGCCAATTAGAAAACCAGGAAATATTTTCGGTTGCAGCATGTATTGTAATATCCCTAATTTTGGGTGGCTTATTTTCTATTTTGTAGAGGATCGAGACATACACTTATGATATGTATATATCCATCATTTCTAGCCCTCCGGGGAAAATTCCCTCTCTCATTTTAATTAAATGATCCTTCATCTTTATCTTCCCCGGGATAGATATTACCCCAATTTTAGCTGATTTCTTATTTAACGGTGTTGACATGAGTAAACCACTTTAACATTTCTATCGCTTCCTGAAGTTGGCGATAAAATGACTCGCTTCTGGATTGTTACAAACCGAAAACAGTTTTAAAACTGACTGCCGTGCATTAAAATTTTCAGAGGAAAAAACAGAGTAAGCCCATAATGCCAATCGTTGCCCACGGTCACTCCAGTCACTTATAGACTCATTGGCATTTTGTCTAGCCGTTTGGAATTGGGATATATTAACATTAAATTCAGGAATTATGACATCTAACGCAGTTTGGGTCGTGAGACCCGCCTATGCATATTTTCACATGAGACGACCATAACTTCGTTGAAGAAGTCTCTCTAGAGCATTTGGGTTTATTGTCGATTTTATTTCTTAACAGCATTATTATTAGATGGGGAGCCCCAAGTTGAGTGGTCACTGATAAAATCTCCACATATAACAATATCTTTAGTTTTTATTTGATCATAGATTTTTTGATACATTTCTTCCTCAGTGATTATACACGGATCATAAATGTTAACTTTTATGTCATAATAATTTTAATCCGATTACCTAACCTTCATTGGAGTCTATATGCTAATAAACTTATAACGAGAGGAGAGTTGTTCACTCACGAATATTGGAACAACCCCGCCCCGCTCCGCTCCTCGTCAATTTAAGACGATCATTCCGCAAAAATGTGTTTTCGACCAGGTTTGGGTCCTTCTGTATTGTACCTATTTTTTTCCCTGTACGTATATTATGTCAGTTTTGGATTTGCTAACAAGGTGGTTCAGTTATATGTCATACGTGGTCTGTGAAATCATTAGTATTTATTTGCCTTATGTTTAACTTATTGAATATTCCGATGTAAGTTGTTAGATATTTTGAATGGATAGCCAGTTAGAGAATTCTTTAGTATTTTTCTTATTCTTATGTATTTTGTCATTAGCATCAGAATTCTTCTTAATTGTATGTATACGTCATTTGTTCGATGCAGCGTCTGTATGAACAAGAGTGAACGTTGTCCGTTTCGGTTAGTTCCTTTTAAAGGGTGAGTTGTAGTCCCCTCGTTTGACTTGGTCGGTGGTTGAGCCACAGCTACATATTTTTTTTTATTAGCCGCATATGGAAAGTGAACATCTGAGTGTGCATCAGCAAACCTCAACGTCAGATGCAGCTTTCTGAGTATTGTTAATCACTTGATTGGACACTGTGCTGTGTATTTCCAAATGGCTGTCAAGAATAAACTTTTTTTTTCATTTTGATTTTGTTTTAAAATTATACAAGGGATTACCCCAAGTGTTGTTTCTAATAAAATTATTTGATTCTTTTGATTTACCCTTATATAAGTTTGATTTAACAATATTTTGTATTTTCCCCTGTTAACATTCGCGTCTCATCTATCCCTAGATGACTTTAAAAATAATTTTGCTTCCCTAAACGAAATATTCTTAGTATACTGAATTCTAAGAATTTAATTTGTTTCGAGGGATTTGGTGCAAGTTTTGTCAGTTGACTATCGCCACAGTTAGAACATTTTAATACCTCAGATGAGCAGGTATTACTGCTGTGCGAGTCTGAACACTTTTGCCACACTGAATTACCTTTCATTGAGCTTTGCTATGGCCAAACTGTTGACAGTTATTACATATCTTGACACGGGAAATATGCTGGTAAACAGTTCAGATCTGATAGTCTAATTTTATTTTTTCTGGGACTTGTCCATTTTTTAATCTTGACTTGTATGGTTGCTGATATTTTACTATATACACTTATAACCTGATAGCCATTACTTTGAAGATCCAACTGGGGCTTGTTCCTTTTTTAACCCTGACTTGCACGGTTTCTGACCTTTTGCTATCTGGGATTCTGTACCTATATACACTTATAACATGATAGCCATTACTTGCCACTTTTTTAACCCTGACTTGTATGGTTTCTGACCTTTTGCTATCTGGGATTCTGTACCTATATACACTTATAACATGATAGCCATTACTTTGAAGATCTTCTAAGTGCTCTCCGTGGCACTGGGCAATATAATCTGAAAACTCCTTTATTTGTCGTGTTCATTTTCAGAAAAAGGCTAGATTGTCAAAATACTTTAAACTTTACAAACCACATTATCCAAACTACGATTAATTTTTTTACAATATATTCCATGTACGGTTTAGGTTTTATTAGGATACTCTACAATGTAATAAATTAGTGTGGCCTATAATACAGAATATAAACTACAAAACATATAAACTCCGAGAAAACTGATATAGGGCATTTCAAGATAAAATCACACCCCTTCAGGTGTAATGTAACTGGCCAAGTCAAAAGACAGAGCTGTAATGTGGTCTGCTCTTCGTTTCATTTTGATCAGGTGGTTTTTGATTCTGTTCATGAAGAACGAACTTAGAGTGAGGTTTGGACTCGGAGGCCACGTCTGGGACCAGACCTTAGCCTGGTACCCACTCCGTATCAATTCAAACACCCTGGTGTTGTTAGTTGAAAGAAAAGAAACGAGATAATCAGATAAACATATATAATTATAACATAGACAGATGACGACATCAAATTCGAACATTTTATTTTATTTGTATTTTCTCCAAATGTTACCCGAGCCGAGGTCAATAGGTCGGTATTTGTATCATTTCCAGAATAATTGTTTGCCATTCGGGATCCTCTAGCGACCGTGGAATCACAAAAGCCAATATAGTGGGTGGCTCCTCGTCATCAGCATCATCAACCAGTTGATTGAGTGTGAAGGCTCTCATCTTCGCTGCCGCTTAGGACCCGACTGTAGGACAGATAATCTTCAAGTTTCTGTAGTCGTCCATGTTGCTGTGCGCTTATGCTCTCCAGCGTGGTTAAGGTTTTATGGAATTCTGCTGAAGTCTTTAGTGTAAACTGACTTAAACTCTGGAACTGTTCGCCCATAGTTATCTTCTGAGGCCATCTAAAAAAACACAGTTAGAACAATTAAGGTAAAGGTCCAGCGCACATCACTGAGAATACGGGGAAAATGGCGTTAGACCACTTGACCAGCCTCCCCCATCTATAAGCAGGAAAAGCACTTACTTTGATAATAATTCTTGGAAGTTTACTATTTCTCGTATAGAAATAAAGAGACGCCTGTAATTACGCCCGATCTAGTTGCTAAACTGTACACTAATACCATATAACAAAGTAAAATACATCCACCCAAACAAATGATTTTATCTCGAACATAAGCTATAGATTTTACATAAAAGGCAACAGTATGCAAGATCAATAATATTCTCTAACGGTGGCAAATAGGCAAACCACTGGCGAGCTGGCCAACACAGAAGATCAACAATATCTTGCACTTGCATGTTCAAGCCGCCTGAAGAACACTTGATATGAGAATTGCAGGCGGAAACACGTAGGCATTCAACAGATTTATACTTATTCCCAGCGCGTCCTGCGCCGCTTCCGGATCCGGAACTGGAGAAATGTACAGTAGAAACTGGTGGTCGAAGCTTGTGATGAATACGCCTACTATCGGAGTCCAACGTTGATTGAAGACCAAGCGGAAGCAGTCTCCGGGTTGAACAGCCACTCTGTCGCTCTTGGTTTCACAGGTACACCTGATCTATTACATTTAGACGGTAAATATGAAGATATTTCACATGTCAGCTGATAAAAACGGAACGTTATATCCAGCATGTTGATGTGTGACTGTTTCTCCTCTCCTGTCCACGTTCCGGAAAGAAGCGGTTGCGCAATTAGTAGTAAATTCAGATGAGTTCTCTGGAGTTAACCCCCACAGGAGATGGCCGCGAAGGTGGTCTGGCAAGACAATCACTCAGTTGATATGGTCTAGGTCGACAAATTGGTTAACGAAGAGCTGGATAGGTCGTAGTTGCAGTCGACACCTCAAAGTTGAATTCTGAGCTGAGGTTAATAAACTTAAGAGTGTCCAAAAAGGTCTGTACCGATCTGGGACCTTCCAACAGTTTGCGTATACCTCACTGTATTTTGATCCCAGCGATTTTCCAGAACCAATAGGAGGTTTCGCTCTGTGTTGAACGAAACTCCCATGAGCATCAGCTGAGTAGGAACCAAAATCGATTTTTCTAGATTGGTCTATCAACCCAATCGACTAAAAATGAACTTTTCACTGGTAATGTTTCCCCTGGATGAAAAACCGGAAGACTGAATAATAAAATCCTGGCGTTAAATCCTCCTGAAATACTTCCTCTACGTCGCTTTTCTGTGGAAGCCTTAACAGATCCATCTTGTGATCAAACCGAATTACATTTTTTACCCATGTGTCTTTTATGATTGACTGCCAATTCTGCGAACAATTTTTGAGTCTTGCGCCAACGAGGAACGTTTCATCCGAAAAATCCCACTATGCGAAAGTAAAAATCTGTGTGACATATGTCACAGTCTAAATTTAGTCATCGACGTAGGTTTCGACGAAGGTCCCATCGCCGGCGATATATTCTGAGAAAACCGAGTTTTCTTAACTGGAGGTTGGCTTCGAATTCCAGGCGAATTTTGAAAAGAAAGTACATCTTGAATCTGGCATTAAACATGGTTTTATTAGTTACTGACTGATGAAGTGGTGACCCAACTTAGAGCACTCAAAAGCAGCAACACGCCTTTCCTGAATAATAATTTCCACTAAAAGAGTACTATTTGAATTAGGCATAGTATTAAGAGCTCGCACATCCGACGCTATAGCCGACGTAACACAGACACGCTGGAAGAGGTATCCAGTAAAGCTTCCAAAAAAGTCCCCAAGTGGGATGACGCCAACATTCACTATTTAATGCAAGACTCCCAACAAGAGAGTGTGTTATTTCCAATCCTGGCGGTGGGAATAGACTGCCTCGAAATCAAATATTCAACATCGGGATCTGCTCTTAGCGCCTCCACCGAGAAATCGAAACCATGAACAGGTTACAGTGTATCCTTGGTTACTGACTGCTACCGGCTTACTCGGACCCGCCGGTTGTGGTGTAATATCCTTGAGAACGCTATAAACTATATTAAACTATCGGATTGATATGTTGATTCAGCTCTCTCTCTCTCTCTCTCTCTCTCTCTCTCTCTCTCTCACACACACATCGTTACGAGAACCTGTATTTTGACGATGTGGCGGTTGTACGGGAACCAGCAGAAAACGAAGCGCCCTCTGGAACAGATGCGATGTGTCCACCACAGTCACCAAAAGCCTGTTAAGGGACGATTTGATGCGTATCTCGCTTGCGAATCACCCCTATGTAAGCTTTAAAAGCCTTAGGATCCAATCTTTACAATCTGTCATAAAATATAAGACACTCCTCTTATTGCTAAACCAAGAGGGTTGGCTGGAAAGTTTAAGTCTACCTGTCAAAGACCTGTACAAAGTCGATGGTTTTCATTTATTTTCTGCCAATGATGTTGCAAGACTTGGGTGCCGGTCAGAAAGACATTTCCTTCAGTCACCCTAAAAAACAGTCCTTCACAGCTGACATGACGTCATCATTAGTAGAAAAATGACAACCGGCTGGTTACTTTTTTCATTTTTGGAAACGGGTCTTATCCATGGTTACAAATCTGAATAAAAAATTATCAGGATCTGTATCTAAACAATACAGATTGTCACGGGACTTCAGAAATCTGACCCGTAGTAAAGAGCTTTGGCACCAATCTTGCAGAAACTTTTGACATTCCGAGCTTGTCGGCAATTGATGGCCTCACAGAACGCGGGTCATCTCCAAAGCTCTCTCTATCACGCTTAAATTCCACAGCCCACTTCTTTACTGTGGAAAAGGGAGGGACATTATCCCCTAGAGTACAGACCATGTCGGCATGTATTTTTCTTGGGGTTAGTCCTTTCAGTACGTGATAACTGCCCTATATCCAGTTTGGTCCATTTCTGGTGATTTCAACGGGTAGGTTTACAATATGATCTGGTACGAAGACAATAATAACACTACAGTTACAGTTTTTATGTCTATGATTCATTCATTGATTGTACTTGTTGGTGGCAAATTTTGTTTCAACCCGATTGTGGTATATCCTGTTCAGGCTTAGAACTTTTCAACCAGCCCTCGTATGTCGACAAACATAAACAAAACCCAACCAAACACAAACAGAACATTAGTAGATAACCACAAAGGACATGCAGTGGTCTGCACGATAAAACGGACGAGGAAGTTAGACCCCGAGCAGAGTACCGGTGTTTACGGCGAGTTACGTAGTAGGTTTCTGGGTGATTGTGCGTTTTTCTGTTACGTCTTTCAACAAATTGACCGATGGTCAAACGGAACATGAACATAGTTAGGTCAGGATAAATAGTAAATTAATTGACGGATAACACTGGACAATTTTATTGTATCTAAAGCCGTATCCAACGCTTTTGGGCCCATATTACGTTTATGTTGACCGACTTCCTATCTTGACATCCCTGACAAAATTTCGTGGTTATAATATGCTCATCTGAACAATCATTAAAGGCTTGCGAGGCTATAAGTAAAACATTACTCTGGCGCAAATTCCGAAATTGCACTACAGCGGTTTCTGGTAACTCCTGGTTTCCAAACCATTTTTCCATTTCAACTTTAATTCAATGTCATATTAGTAAATAACTCGCTTGCCTTTCTTTCTACGCAAAATCATAATGGATCTCTACTTTCATGATCAGAACAATCTTATAAAGTTACGAAATGATGAAAGGGTAATGCTTTGGGTGTCATGTACGATATACCAGTGTCAGGAGACGGCGAATCATTGCGTTCACCTGAATGTTTCTTAGAGCTAATACTAGAACTTCTGTTATCATGTCTAGTACTACCCCCCTCCCCCCACAATCATTTGAACAAGTCATTCGTAGTTGGTGTTTATATAGGCTGTCATCACAGAAGACGCTGGCATTATAAGATAGGTTCGTCGTTTTCGTCTAGGACATCTTTAATGAAGCGGTAACTTGATTAGAGGAGGCCGCCTCTCAGCACAAAAATACCATAAATATTTTCTGAAAATGTATCAGTATATTACATCACCATCTTGACACCACCCACCGGATTGTAAATCAAGACTGTAATCACTGGGTCTGTGGCCTCTATTATTACCAAATAAACTTATTATTAGGCCCACAGTATGACGCACCCTATCGATGTTCAGCGTTCTTCGATATTCGATTCCAGAGTTATGCCCCTTTGTCGAAAACCTACAGTTTATAATGGACGTTTTTAAAATTGGTTGTTAAACATTGTGTTTTGAAGTTATCCCCATTTGCAGAAAACACCATGAACGAATTCTGTAAATTTGTGTCTCGGGATCCTCCGTGCCAGTTATATCAATGAGGACACTGCCAAACTGTTAGTAAATTCCGTAGTCACATCGAAAATAGATCATTTAACACCCCCACCCCATTTTTTTAAAGACCTGTTCCCGTGTTACTTCTTTTAAATTGTTTTGTAATGTGTTTTATTGATAGCTTATATTGGTCATACTATGCGCAATTTATCTATAATAGTAAACCTTTGCTTTGTTTTGTTTTTTTCAGGTAAGAGTCGTCCAGACCTGTTTTATTTCTACCTATGAATAATGTAAGTTTTTTTATGTTTATGCAATTGACAACCAATTGACACAAATTGAAGCCATATGCCCATGGCTAAGCTCTGATGTCATAGTTATATATAGTACAGATATTATGTAATGTGATCATTAATTTTTAATTATTTAATAAAACAAATGATGTGTGGAGCTTTGTATGACTTTAATTACATTTACTAAGTGTTTGATTGTGAGTAAACCGGCGATTAAGACGGATACACAAATTTGTGTAGTATTTTGTTCAACATTACAAAACACAAACGTTTGTCAATTATCATATTACAAAACACAAACGTTTGTCTAATATCATATTACAAGACATGGTTTTTGTTCTCTGTCATAAAACTGTGTTTTGTATCACACAAGATATGTGCACCTAGCATATCTACAATTACTAACATCAGATGCATGTGGGACCAAGTGTTTTGCTTTATTTGAACTAATCGTAACCTTTATTAAGCAATATCTTTTGTATGTATGTACTATTATTATTAGATCATTTAACATAGTACACTTCTTGTACCAGTGTATTCAGACGCGATTTACAATACAATAAGGGAAATGGAAAATAGAAAACACTCAATAAAAGTTAACGGCTGAAGTTCGTTTATTTTTTCAGTAAAGTTTAAGGAAATACTGATACTGGTTGAAAATAAAAAAGACCAACGTAATAAAAACATATACAATGCAGCAATATTTAATTTGGGCTAGGTGTACATTGTAGGTTTCCCTAAATATGTGTTTTAAGGGACCTTTTAGTTCCTAATGGTACGACCAAAGGAAAATCATTTCAGGAGCCTGAACAATGAACGCTTCCCATAGGTTGATAATTTTACAGATTTGGTACCCGACTATCAACAATGATACCATGACAATTTGCAATGCCTATCATATTGATATATACAGTTAAGAACATTACAAATAACATCGAGCTTAACTTACAACTTTGTTTTGTTCCAGTAGAACAATCAAAATAATCCGTAAGGCTATTTTCAACTAAGACACACGTTTTCACCTCGGACGAAATTTGAGCTTACATTGTTTTTAACAAGGATGTATATTAAAATCAAACACAGTAAAAAGCAGCTGTAAAGTCAACAAATATGCAGTATAATCTGCTTTTGGTTTTTCTCTATCAATGATTAAAGGGTAAAACAATTCTATATAGTGGAATACCCATGTCTATAACCCGCCTTAGGATTTTAATTAACAATTTTCTATTATATTCAAGATTGATATTTCGCCATAATTGGTCGGTTTTGACTTATTTTTTTGTCTATGGCGAATGTAATTGATTTACCTTGTGGTAACATATTTTGAATTCTTAAACATTTCAAGTACTTAACCATCATCCCCACTTGCTTTACCATTTTGTATGTGACACAATGAATACAGAATTTCTTCACCATTTTAATATTCTGATTCTGTATTCAGAAATATTTGACTAGAGTCTAGATCTGCCTCTACTTCAATGTCATTCTTCTGTAGTGAAAATTGTTCACTCGATTGTTAAGCGGGAATTACATTTGTTTATTCCACATATCATTGCACTCTTTGGTCTTCATTTTTTCTACTCTTTTTACAGCTTTTAAAATTCTTATTTAAGTGGAAAATGTCAAATTTAAGTTCGAGACAGGGACGAGAGTTTTTTCCGAATGTTTTGTATCTAAAAATAATATTTCTTAATTTTAATGTCTAGAATTGATATGGTATAATATGGTATCAAATTTGCTACATAATCTTTCAGCATGCTAGTGGCTAGTGTACAAGGGATACAGGTTTAGCGTCTAAAACGAATTAAGACAGGAAGATGAAAACGGAAATTACAACAAATAATTCCTTGAATATATATAGGAGAAATCAAACTGTCCATTATACCATCAATTTAATGAAGATGTATTTCATTTCATGTTTGAATGTATAGAAACAAATATTATAGATGTTTGCTTTCAAAATGTTCATCTACTAAATATCAATAGATCTAATTTTCTATCAGATTCTAGTAATCCTTGTATATTATCACGTATTTCCAATTGCATATAAGGGGTGATGAAGTATTAGTTTGTTAGTATACATACTCCTCTGAATTTGTGTTACTTCACAAGTATACCTTTTTATACAATATCTTTAAACAGTATAACATAAACACACTTTATTATCAGGCTCAATTCAAGGTTGAGTCAAGTTTGGAAATTTTGGTCTATGGCCTATATTACGACAATAAACGTATTCTTATTCTTAAATTGTGTTACGCAAAAGCTTTATTGTTTTCACATTCCGGAAGCACTTTTAGTCCTGAATTTGTACACGAATTAACTCGTTTTGGTAGTTGGCACTGCTTATGATTTTATTTAAACAAAAGATTTTGTTTGCAGTGTGAAAAAAGTCAGGAAGTTTAATTTATTGGTCTGATTAATTCATGTATGTGGATACATGCCTGTTTGTTCTGATCCCCAAATGTGACACACTTCCCTTAGATTGGGAGAGCGGTCATATAGACTATGCCTGTTCCGCAATCCCTTTATATTTTTGATAAAAACATATTGTTTAAAATAAGTACCACCGTACTATAGACCAGGAGGAATTGACCAAGTTTTTGGATGAAATTCTAAAATCTAATTCACCAAATCGATGCTGATTTCTTCAAAGAAGAAGCATGCCAATTTTCATTTCGCTCGGACTTGAATTGACGGAAACTTAGGCTTTTTCGAAGTGCGTCACCCCAAGAACAAAAACAAGATGAGAATGAATAGCGGTTAGCAACCAGTTCCTGACACAAAAAAAAATATAAAAAACTGGCCGTCAGAATAAAAGATATAAACGGGGTGGGGGATAGATGAGATTCAGAATGAAACGAGAATGTGACCGTGCCGAAAACAACAGAGATTATTGGAGTGAAAGAGGCAGGGAGTTTCGGAGAATGATTTGGGGATGATGGAGAAAGGGAGGAATGTTAGCGCTGGATCATTGAGTGGGCGAGAGAAAGTTTAACGTCCAGTCGACTCAAACTAGGTCATTTCGGGACTAACACAGATAGTGTTCAAGTTTATTTCAATAATTCGCTTCCGCGTAGGGGTCTTTCGCAGTGGAAGAAAACCCACAAGCTTGGACAGACGACCCTACTCCTGGATAACATTGGGGGAGACATTTGTGATATGGAAGAAAACGAATAAGGGTCAAATGCTTGTATTTTACATACGCTAGATCTCTTTTAAAATCCTATTTTGCGTACTACTTTTTAAATAAGAGGTTGTCGAGAAATAGGGCGAGGTGACGTGAGCTTAAAATGTGTAAATTGCCTAGAGAAACGGGGATAAAACATGAACGGTTGAATGTAAAGCGGTTGAGTGAAATGCGTGGTAGTGGAAGATGAAGAAAAAGAAAATATGAGATAAGAAAGTCGGATGAAGCATGAGGTAAAATGTTAGATGCAGTCGGAGATGAATAGAACGAAGAGTGTATAGATGAACGGGAGACCGAAAATAAAATTATGAGAGGTGAATGTTGATTTAGAGCAAATAATTGTCAAAATTTTAATGATTTTGAGTGAACGAGATTCATGTGCCGGTGAGATAGATCAGGGTGATATTTTAAAGCGATGATTGGGGGAAAACGGTGGTGATAGTAATAAAGGGATCAACCAGGTCGGATTGTTAGCGTGGAGTAAGTGAGTGATATATATGGACGATAACATATTTTATGTTAATACCCAGTGTATAGTGCCTTATATATGTTACCGACCTGCTTTTTCTACTCTACAGTCTCCCTCTTTCATTCTTTCCCAGGAATCGGACTATAGCCTGTGGTCACGCCCATTTTGGCAAAAATTGAATGGCTGATATCCCAGTGACCGTAAGAAGCCATAAGAAGCACACACACCAAATTTCAGGAAAATCAAAGTGGGTACGGTTTACTTTTTTCCATTTTTGGTGTGATTTGACACGGATGTAACCAGGCCCCTTGTCGAGAAAATACACCGCTGCCGTCTATTTTTGGGATAACAAATTCTGCATATTTCCCTTACCTCTCATTAAGTTCTACTCTCTTGCAATCTCTCCACCTCTCTTGTATTCTCTGCTTGCTCGCCTCTCTTCGTCTCTTTTTCCCCTTAAACATCGCCCTACATCTCTATGATTCTCGTCCCTCACTCCCATGTTGTGTAAGTGTTGTCGTTGCTACTTATTCCCCCCCCCCTCATACCTCATTTATTTTATCCGTTCTTCTCTCTCATTTCTTACACCCTCATTATATTTGTTGTTTCTCGCATGTACGTCACTAAATAACTTCCACTACTCTTACCAGTTGTCATTCACGCACGCTTGTTTGTCCTTAACTCACTGATATGTCACGCCTTTCCTATACACTTTTTATTCATATTACCCCCCTCTATCTCTGCTTCCGCACCTCTCCATGACTTTTCCATGTTTCCTTGTATCGCTCCCACAACCACGCTTACTACCATTGTTCATCCATGCACTCCTTACTACATCCCGCATCGCTCTCTTTCTCTCTCATTCTATTTTTAATCTCGCTTGTGCGTCACTAACCCTCACTACTCATGCATTCTTGTTTGTCTTTAAGTCACAAATATGTCAGTCCTTTCCACAAATACAATCGCTTTCGTTCTCTTTCATTCTGTTTTACTCTCGTTTATGCGTCACCAATCCCCACTACCATTGTTTATTCACACACTCTTGTTTGTCTTTAAGTCACAAATATGCCAGTCCTGTCCATTAATACCATCGCTCTACTGTTGCTCTGCTTTATCTCCTCTCTACGTCTTTGCTTCCTTCTCTTGTCTGCCCGATAACTATGGCATTCTAATCTGGCATTCTAATCTTTCTCTTTCTTGTCCATGTATTCCATGTTAAACTTTTCTTATCCCCCCCCATCTTATCTTCGCATGACCCATGACCATCTTAGCTCACATATCCACGATTCTTATTTCTACACACTCGTGTACGCACCATCCGTCCAAAAAGCATGATCTGCCTCACTCACAGTAATCCTTCGTATATACATGCTCTCTTGGACTCACGTATTATTTCTACTACACGTTTGATATACTTACATCAGTTGTGGTAGCAAGCAATGTCACGCGGAACACTATTTTGTGTGACCAATCTGTCATCTGACCTACTCAATGACGCCTCCCCCCACCCTGACTATATTTCATTCATGGGTGCCGTCAAGGGGTGGCAATGCCCGAACCATGAACTGCAAATTGTATGTATATACTGTACGCGACACACACATAGCCGTGATTTTGACAGTATCTGTTGTTGGCTAAGAATTGCTGGTTGTTTCAGTAAGCCCCTATTAAAGAGTACTTTATCACCAAGTATGCTAGTTCAGAATCAGCGGTAGTATTAAGAGTGATTGGGGTACATGACAGAGAAAATATGAGAGTGAGGCATAAGAAAGATGAATACGTGAGTGTGGGGTGCAAGGGGGTGTGGGTAAACGAGGATGAATGTAAGACACGGAAAAGAAAATGAGTATTAAGGCTGAGAGAGAGAGAGAGGGGGTGGGCGAAGAAGAGATCAGAGGAGCCCAGAGTGTGAGTGCACGAGAAATGAGAGTGGGAGATCAATAATATATTTTGCTGAACTTCAGAGAGCCTCGATAGGTCCTCCTGTCGACAAAACTTTGATTTGAAGACTTTAGTTGTGATAAATAAAATCCTATATAGAGATGTCGTATTCGAGAAGCAGAGAGTACGGGGAGGTAAGAATAGGAGGTGATGAATGAGAAAGAGGAGATTCGGAGTGTGGGTGATATATAAGGAGTAATAGGAGATTGTGACTGCCCGATAAGAAAGAGATTAGAGTGAGAGAAAGACAGTGAGTGTGAGGGAATGAATTGAGAACAATTGATGTGATAGAAATAAATAGTAAGAGGGGTGAGATTGGCAGGAAGCAATACGTGGGGCTAATGAGTGAAATAGATGAAGGATAAGAGGCGCATGCTATGAGATTGCGGTAGATGAGATAGGAAAGGCGAAAAGGGATGATGGAGGCTGCGATGTAGGAAAATGATGGATGAGAGAGGTTGGTTCACATGGTAGTCGGTGGGATTCTTGCATGTATTTTGAAATGGGGCTTAACCAATTTTATTAACTACATGTATACATATTTAACTATAAAATGTGTATTAACATAAACCTTAAACTGTTATTAAAATATATTACGAGAGCACAAGTTTAAAGGACATTCTATCATCAAGCATACTTTCGCTCAAAACCTCACTGTGAGAAAGGACAACGGTTTGGTGAGAAAATACCTTTTCAGACAGAATTAAATCATTTGTACGAGAGATATTTCTGTTTCCCCCAACCAAGTTCAAATTAATGCAAGTGCCCAATTTTTAAACTAGACAATCTTCAAATCAGAATTATGTCCTGAAGTGCACCAAAACATATCTTTCAATCATCTGACACGTTTATTTCTCGAGCACTCACACTCAGCTACGCCGATCCCTTCGCCACCTTCCCCGCTCATTATCATTCACTGTTAAACTTTACTCTGCTATCCATTCTGTTTGTCTCAAACATCACTGTGTCCGCATATCTCTTGCTCATATTTCTCACATTTATGTCAGTCACACATCTCTTTCTTACCCTGTTTTCACCCCAATTCCCCTCTCTCACACACACATACACATACCCTACTTTTCTCTTTCCCAAACATCTCTGGACCCCCCCCCCCTCTTGCCCTCTCTCTCTCTCGCTGTTCACCCCTGTCGTTCGTATCAATTATTGCCGCTCTCGTCCCATACCCTCTTCTCAATCTTTGTGCTTTATAGCACATCCACTTATAATGTTATATTCATTCTTTCATCCTCTCCCATATTTGTCCATGATTTTAGGAGAAATGAAATTAAGGAGGAAGAAAAAGAAAGGGACAGTAATATTGAGATAGATCTTAGCTATTCATGGAATTTAGAAATACATTAATTAGCTATAACTGCTAAAGGCACTGAAAGCCTGGCTTCTTGAAAGAACGAGCAATTTTAGGCAACCAGCGAAGCTGCAGTCAAAACCACGACTTTGCGCGTATGTGTGTCGCGTACAGCACAAGCTATTTGCAGACGATGGTTCACAATCAGCATTTTTAGTAAGAGTAATTAAGGATCATGACTGAAAATCTGAGAGAGTGAACGTGTTAGTAACAGTCCATCACTATCATCGGTGGCATCAGACTTGGTCAAATTTTTTATTACAGACGTCAGAAAGTGGGAATTGAAATGAAGGTAAGTAATGAGGCTTGTATAAACGATAAATATGAATGAGGGAAAATGGCATTGGAGGCGCTCATGAATGTTGATAATATTGCAAGGATGGAACTGGGTGTGTTAAAGAAAGGGGCGTTAGAGACGTAATGATGGCAGTTAGTGAAAGAGGGGATATAAAGATATGGGTGTGAGGATGTGATAAAATGAGAGAAAAGTAAGTTGACTGACTGAGAGCCGCGATTTCGTTGCATCGTTGGTTGCCTGAAATGGCTCGAAAGCGAAAAGAGGTGAGAGTAAGACAGTTGGGACTCGCGAGACAGTAAGAAGGTATGTGGTTGCTAAAACAAGTGGTGAGTAGGAGATAACTAAATAGAGATGGGAATTATGAGATTGTAGTGAGTTGTAAATGTGGTTGAGGGTATTGCATAGTATGTGATTTGGAGATTTCAGTGAGGTATAAATGTCTTTGAGGATAATACATAATATGTGATTTGGAGATTTCAGTGAGGTATAAATGTGTTTGAAAGTAATACATAGTATGCAATTTGGAGAGAGTGTTAGAGAGTAATACATAGTATGCAGTTTGGAGATTTCAGTGTGGTATAATTGTGTTTGATGGTAATACATAGTATGGAGATTTCAGTGAGGTATAAATGTGTTTATGGGTAATACATAGTATGGAGATTTCAGTGAGGTATAATTGGGTTTGATGGTAATACAAATTATGGAGATTTCAGTGAGGTATAAATGTGTTTGTGGGTAATACATAGTATGTGATTTGGAGATTTCACTGAGGTATGAATTTGTTTGAGAGTAATAAATAGTATGCAATTTGGGGATTTCACTGAGGTATAATTGTATTTTGGGGTAATACATAGTATGGAGATTTCACTGAGGTATAAATGTGTTTAAGGGTAATACATAGTATGCGATTTGGCGATTTCACTGTGGTATATATGTGTTTGAGGGTAATATATAATATGCGATTTAGAGATGGTGTCTGTCTGATAGTAACACTCTTAATTTATCATAGAGGAAAGTAGTGAAATGTCTGTGAGTTCAGGACAAACAGGAGTGCATGAATGGATAATGGTGGTAAGAGTGGTGCGAGAGGAAATATAATGAGAGTGTGAGCAATGAGGGAGAATCGGGCGAAGAACAATAACATGCATGTGGGTGTGAGATGAATGGAGAGATATGATTAAGAACACATTTATTTTTGTCCGTTTTGAACTAGAAATTATCTACACGCTACTCCAAACTGATATGATTAATATAAAGGTAAGTCTTAAAGATGAGACACGTAAGACAGGGAGAGAATGAGTGGGGGTGGGAGTAAAAAAGGCGTAGAGAGGTAAGATAGTAGAGACAGAAGTGAAGACGTAAGTAAGTCAAACAAGACGTGGAGATGTGAGTAATTTAAGTACAGACAGCGATGGTATTAGTGGAAGTGATTGACACAAGAGTGTGCTAAAGACAAATGGTATTAAGGATATATGCGAGAGAAAAATAAAGACGTGTGAGAATAAGAACGAAATGGATGACATATGGTTGGGCAATATAGTATGATTTAGTGTAGTACAACTAAATCCGAGCACTGGATTGTGAGATTAGAGGGAGTACGTAGGTAAAAGATTATGGGAGTAAGACATGGCAAAGAAAATGAACGTTAAAGACTATTAAGGAAGAGTGAGATACTAAATGCAAGAGTGGGGCATATAAGAGTAGAAGAGAAAGCGTGTGGCAATGTGAGGTTTGAGAACATATGAAATGTTAGAGGTATAAATGTGTTTGAGGGTAGTACAAGAGTGAAATAATAAAATGTGAGAGTGGCGCATATAAGAGTCCGAGAGAAAAATTATGAAGTGTTAGAGCGAATAAGAAAGATAGAATATAATAACATGACTGTGGAACGATACGAAGGAAGAAAAGGTGAGGAAGCAGGCCAACATGAAAGCGATTGGAATAGAGGAAAGTAATGACATATCTGTGAGTTTAGGAAAAACAAGAGTGCATGAATGGACAATGGTGGTAAGAGTGGTGCGAGAGGAAATATAATAAGAGTGTGAGCAATGAGAGAGAGAAGCGAGCGGCGAACAAAAATCTGTATGTAGATGTGAGATGAATGGATAGATATGATTAAGAGCACATGTATTTTTCTCCGTTTTGAACTAGAAATTACCTACACGCTACTCCAAACTGATATGATTAATATAAAGGTAGTCTTAAAGATGAGACACGTAAGCCAGGGAGAGAATGAGTGGGGCGGGGGTAAAAAAGCCGTAGAGAGGTAAGATAGTAGACGCAGAAGTGAAGACGTAAGTAAGTCGAACAAGACGTGGAAAGGTGAGTAATTTAAGTACAGACAGCGATGGTATTAGTGCAAATGATTGACACAAGAATGTGCTAAAGACAAATGGTAGTAAGGATTATGTGATATATGCGAGAGAAAAATACAGGCGTGCGAGAATAAGAACGAAATGGATGACATATGGTTGGGCAATATAGTGTCGATATTTTAAACATTTGATTTAATGTAGTATAACTAAATCCGAGCATGGGATTGTGGGATTAGAGGGAGTAAGTGGGTAAACGATTATGGGAGTAAGACATGGGAAAGAAAACGAACGTTGAAGACTATTTATTAAGGAAGAGTGAGATACTAAATGCGAGAGTGGGGCATATAAGAGTAGAAGAGAAAGCGTGTGGCAATGTGAGGTTTGAGAACATATGAAGTGTTAGAGGGAATACGCGGATAAGAATGAAGATGCGAAGGAAAAAAGACGTGGAAAGATGAGGTAGCAGTAATGAGTGTGGGAACGAACAATTCTAGTAAGAATGGTGGGAGAGGAAAATAGAATGAAGCTGTGAGAAATTAGAGAGAGAGAGAGGGGGGGGGGAATGTGCACGAGGGTGAGATGAACGGGGAGAAATGAGTGAACAAACACATTTAATTTATGATCCAGAAATTATCTATAAGCCAAACCTAACTGATATGATTAATACCAAGGTGGTCTTAGACCTGAAACATTTAAGAGTGGGGAGAGAATGATATAGGGAATGAAAGAACATATACGTGTGAGAGGCAATACAGGGAAAAGACAGGGGTGAGAATGACATGACCGTTGGGGATAGGTGGGCTAGCATTTAAGAGTGGAGAGAGAATGAGTGGGGAAATGAAAGAACATATCAAGTGTTAGAGGGGCTGCAGGGAAAAGACAGATGTGAGAATGACATGACTGTGGGGATAGGTGAGCTAGCATTTAAGAGTGGAGAGAGAATGAGTGGGGAAATGAAAGAACAGAGAGGTGAGTATGGCATGACTGTGGGAATCGGGATTTGGGAGGTGGGGGCGGGGTAGGTGAGCCAGCAGAGAAAGGGGTTGAGACGTGAGAAATTAAGGAAAGTCGTGCGGAGGTGGGAAGAGCATGACTGTTGAAGTGATACTAGAAGGGAGGTGGGAAAGTCGAACGAGACGTGAACAGGTGAGTTCAATGTGTTTAGTACTAAAGAACAATGGTAGTAAGGGTGATGACGTATCTTCGAGTGAAAAATAGAATTAGGGTGTGAGAACTGAGACAGGGGGACGGAAAAGCAAAGTCTGCATGGCAGAAGGGGAAGTGAGTAATGATGATGATATTGAGAATATTGACTAAACAGTTCATCACTATCATTGATGACAACAGACTTGGTCACATATCTTACTGCAGACGTCAGTAGGTGAGTAATGAGGTTTCTATAAATAATAAATACGAATGAGAGTAAATGACTGTGTATAAATGTGTTTGAGGGTAATAAATAGTATGCGATTTGGAGATTTCACTGAGGTATAAATGTGTTTGAGGGTAGTACAAGAGTGAGATATTAATTTGTGATAGTGGCGCATATAAGAGTCCGAGAGAAAAATTATGAAGTGTTAGAGCGAATAAGAAAGATAGAATATAATAACATGACTGTGGAACGATACGAGGGAAGAAAAGGTGAGGAAGCAGGCCAACATGAAAGCGATTGGAATAGAGGAAAGTAATGACATATCTGTGAGTTTAGGAAAAACAAGAGTGCATAAATGGACAATGGTGGTAAGAGTGGTGCGAGAGGAAATATAATAAGATTGTGAGCAATGAGAGAGAGAAGCGAGCGGCGAACAAAAATCTGTATGTAGGTGTGAGATGAATGGATAGATATGATTAAGAGCACATGTATTTTTCTCCGTTTTGAACTAGAAATTATCTACACGCTACTCCAAACTGATATGATTAATATAAAGGTAGTCTTAAAGATGAGACACGTAAGCCAGGGAGAGAATGAGTGGGGCGGGGGTAAAAAAGCCGTAGAGAGGTAAGATAGTAGAGGCAGAAGTGAAGACGTAAGTAAGTCAAACAAGACGTGGAGAGGTGAGTAATTTAAGTACAGACAGCGATGGTATTAGTGCAAATGATTGACACAAGAATGTGCTAAAGACAAATGGTAGTAAGGATTATGTGATATATGCGAGAGAAAAATACAGGCGTGCGAGAATAAGAACGAAATGGATGACATATGGTTGGGCAATATAGTGTCGATATTTTAAACATTTGATTTAATGTAGTATAACTAAATCCGGGCATGGGATTGTGGGATTAGATGGAGTAAGTGGGTAAACGATTATGGGAGTAGGACATGGAAAAGAAAACGAACGTTGAAGACTATTTATTAAGGAAGAGTGAGATACTAAATGCGAGAGTGGGGCATATAAGAGTAGAAGAGAATGAGTGTGTCAATGTGAGGTTTGAGAAATATGAAGTGTTAGAGGGAATACTTGGATAAGATTGAAGATGCGAAGGAAAATGGACGTGGAAAGATGAGGTAGCAGTGATGAGTGTGGGAACGAACAATTCTAGTAAGAATGGTGGGAGAGGAAAATAGAATGAAGGTGTGATAAAGATAGAGAGGGGGCGGGAAATGTGCACGAGGGTGAGATGAACGGGGAGAAATGAGTGAACAAACACATTTAATTTATGTTCCAGAAATTATCTATAATTATCTATAAGCTATACCTAACTGATATGATTAATACCCAGGTGGTCTTAGACATGAAACATTTAAGAGTGGGGAGAGAATGATAGAGGGAATGAGAGAACATATAAGTGTGAGAGGGAATACAGGGAAAAGACAGGGGTGAGAATGACATGACCGTGGGATAGGTGAGCTAGCATTTAAGAGTGGAGAGAGAATGAGTGGGGAAATGAAAGCACATATCAAGTGTTAGAGGGAATGCAGGGAAAAGACAGGTGTGAGAATGACATGACTGTGGGATAGGTGAGCTAGCATTTAAGAGTGGAGAGAGAATGAGTGGGAAATGAAAGAACATATCAAGTGTTAGAGGGAATGCAGGGAAAAGACAGAGAGGTGAGTATGGCATGACTGTGGGATGATACGGGATTTGGGAGGTGGGGGCGGGTAGGTGAGCTAGCAGAGATAGAGGTTGAGACGTGAGAAATTAAGGAAAGTCGTGCGGAGGTGGGAAGAGCATGACTGTGGTATTGATACTAGAAGGGACGTGGGGAAGTCGAACGAGACGTGAACAGGTGAGTCCAATGTCGTTAGTGCTAAAGAACAATGGTAGTAAGGGTGATGACGTATCTTCGAGTGAAAAATAGAATTAGGGTGTGAGAACTGAGACAGGGTGACGGAAAAGGAAAGTTTGCATGGCAGAAGGGGAAGTGAGTAATGATGATGATATTGAGAATATTGACTAACAGTCCATCACTATCATTGATGACAACAGAATTGGTCACATATCTTACTGCAGACGTCAGTAGGTGAGTAATGAGGTTTCTATAAATAATAAATACAAATGAGAGTAAATATTGTAAGGACGAAGATGGGTGCTAAAAAAACGAAGCGGTGGGGGGGGGGGTACAGTCATAATGATGGTGGTTTATGAAAAAGGTGAAAGGGGGGATATAAAGGTACCGGTGTGAGGATGTGACAAGATGGCTGAAAAGTAGATTGACATTGAATGAGATTTGGTAGACTGAAAGACAGGATATGATCGTGAGAAATATTTAGAGAGACGCAACTTTGTTGCATCGTTGATTGCATGAAATAGCTCGAAAGCGAAAAATTCGCCCGTATACCCATCAAAAAATAGAGGACCATATTGTAAAGAGGTGAAAGTAAGACGGTTGGGACAGAGGAAGAAGGTGTGTCCTTGGTAGGAGGTAACTGCAAAGAGATGGGAATTTTAGAAATTATGGGATTGCAGTGAAGTGTAAATGTGTTTGAGGGCAATATATAGTGTGCGATTTGGAGATTTCTTTAATGTATAAATGTGTTTGAGTGTAATAAATAGTATGCAATTTGGAGATTTCACTGAGGTATAAACGTGTTTGAGGGTAATACAAGAGTGAGATAAATGCGAGAGTGGCGCATATAAGAGTTGGAGAGAAAAATTATGAAGTGTTAGAGCGAATAAGAAAGATAGAATATAATAACATGACTGTGGAACGATACGAGGGAAGAAAAGGTGAGGAAGCAGACAGAAATGAAAGCGATTGGAATAGAGGAAAGTAATGACATATCTGTGAGTTTAGGACAAACAAGAGTGCATGAATGGACAATGGTGGTAAGAGTTGTGCGAGAGGAAATATAATGAGTGTGAGCAATGAGAGAGAGAAGCGGGCGGAGAACAAAAATCTGTATGTGGGTGTGAGATGAATGGAGAGATATGGTTAAGAGCACATGTATTTTTCTCCGTTTTGAACTAGAAATTATCTACACGTTGAAGACTATTTATTAAGGAAGAGTGAGATAATAAATGCGAGAGTGGGGTATATAAGAGTAGAAGAGAATGCGCGTGGCAATGTGAGGTTTGAGAACATATGAAGTGGTAGAGGAAATATGCGGATAAGAATGAAGAAGGCGAAGGAAAAAAGATGTGGAAAGATAAGTGCGTGAACGAACAATTCTAGTAAGAATGGTGGGAGAGGAAAATAGAATGAAGGTGTGGGAAATGACAGAGGAGAGAGGGGGATGGGCGGGAAATGTGCATGAGTGTGAGATGAACGGGGAGAAATGAGTGAACAAACACATTTAATTTATGATCCAGAAATTATCTATACGCTATACCTAACTGATATGATTAATACCCAGGTGGTCTTAGACATGAAACATTTAAGAGTGGGGAGAGAATGATAGAGGGAATGAGAGAACATATAAGTGTGAGAGGGAATACAGGGAAAAGACAGGGGTGAGAATGACATGACTGTGGGGATAGGTGAGCTAGCATTTAAGAGTGGAGAGAGAATGAGTGGGGAAATGAAAGAACATATCAAGTGTTAGAGGGAATGCAGGGAAAAGACAGGTGTGAGAATGACATGACTGTGGGATAGGTGAGCTAGCATTTAAGAGTGGAGAGAGAATGAGTGGGAAATGAAAGAACATATCAAGTGTTAGAGGGAATGCAGGGAAAAGACAGAGAGGTGAGTATGGCATGACTGTGGGATGATACGGGATTTGGGAGGTGGGGGCGGGTAGGTGAGCTAGCAGAGATAGAGGTTGAGACGTGAGAAGTTAGGGAAAATCGTGTGGAGGTGAGAAGAGCATGACTGTGGAAGTGATACTAGAAGGGACGTGGTGAAGTCGAACGAGACTTGAACAGGTGAGTCCGATGTGATTAGTGCTAAAGAACAATGGTAGTAAGGGTGATGACGAGTGAAAAATAGAATGAGGGTGTGGCAAATGCGGGGGGTAGGAAAAACAGTCTGCATGGCAGGAGGTAAAGGTGAGTATTAATGATGATATTGAGAATATTAAGTAACAGTCCATCCCTATCATTGATAACAACAGATAGACCTGGTCGCATTTCTTACTGCAGACGTCAGAAGGCGAGAATTGAAAGATAGAAATTGTTTAGGTGAGTACTGAGGTTTCTATAAATAATAAATACGAATGAGAGTAAATGACTGTGAAGGTGATCATGCACTTTGATAAATATTGTAAGGATGAAGGTGGGTGCGCTAAAGGAAACGAAGCGGGGGAGGGGGGTACAGTCATAATGATGGTGGTTGTTGAAAAGGGTGACAGAGGGGATAGGTACGGATGTGAGGATGTGAGAAGATGACTGAAAAGTAGATTGACATTGAATGAGATTTGGTAGACTGAAAGACAGGATATGATCGTGAGAAATATTGAGAGAGACGCAACTTTGTTGCATCGTTGATTGCATGAAATAGCTAGTAAGAATAGTGGGAGAGGAATATAGAGGAGAGAGGGTGATGGGCGGGAAATGAACCAGAAATGAACCAGAAATTATCTATAAGCTATACCTAACTGGTATGATTAATACCAAGGTGGTCTTAGACATGAAACATTTAAGAGTGGGGAGAGAATGATATAGGGAATGAGAAAAGATATAAGTGTGAGAGGGAATACAGGGAAAAGACAGAGGTGAGAATGACATGCCTGTGGGGATAGGTGAGCTAGCATTTAAGAGTCGAGAGAGAATGAGTGGGGAAATGAAAGCACATATCAAGTGTTAGAGGGGCTGCAGGGAAAAGACAGATGTGAGAATGACATGACTGTGGGGATAGGTGAGCTAGCATTTAAGAGTGGAGAGAGAATGAGTTGGAAATGAAAGAACATATCAAGTGTTAGAGGGAATGCAGGGAAAAGACAGAGAGGTGAGTATGGCATGACTGTGTGATGATACGGGATTTGGTAGGTGGGGGCGGGGTAGGTGAGCTAGCAGAGAAAGACGTTGAGACGTGAGAAGAGGATGACTGTGGAAGTGATACTAGAAGGGACGTGGGGAAGTCGAACGAGACGTGAACAGGTGAGTCCGATGTGATTAGTGCTAAAGAACAATGGTAGTAAGGGTGATGATGTATCTACGAGTGAAAATAGAATGAGGGCGTGGCAATTGCGGGGGCGGAAAAACAGTCTGCATAGTAGGAGGTGAAGGTGAGTATTGATTATGATATTGAGAATATTAAGTAACAGTCCATCACTATCATTGATAACAACAGACCTGGTCATATTTCTTACTGCAGACGTCAGTAGGCGAGAATTGAAAGATAGAAATTAAGCAGGGGGGGGGGGGGTACAGTCATAATGATGGTGGTTGATAAAAAGGGTGACAGAGCGGATATAAAGGTACGGGTGTGAGGATGTAAGAAGATGATTGAAAAGTAGATTGACATTGAATGAGATTTGGTGGACTGAAAGACAGGATAGGGTCGTGAGGAATATTTAGAGAGACGCAACTTTGTTGCATCGTTGATTGCATGAAATAGCTCGAAAGCGAAAAATTCGCCCGTATACCCTTCAAAAAATAGGGGACCATATTGTAAAGAAGTGAAAGTAAGACGGTTGGGACACGAGTGACAAGAGGAAGAAGGTGTGTCCTTGGTAGGAGGTAACTGGAAAGAGATGGGATTTTCAGAAATTATGGGATTGCAGTGAAGTGTAAATGTGTTTGAGGGCAATATATTTTTATAGTGTTTGATTTGGATATTTCTTTAAGGTATAAATGTGTTTGAGGGTAATAAATAGAATGCCATTTAGAGATTTCACTGAGATATAAACGTGTTTGAGGGTAGTACAAGAGTGAGATTATAAAATGTGAGAGGGCGCATATAAGAGTCCGAGAGAAAGAATAATATTATGAAGTGTCCAAGCGAATAAGAAAGATAGAATATAATAACATGACTGTGGAACGATACGAGGGAAGAAAAGGTGAGGAAGCAGGCAGAAATAAGAGCGATGGGAATAGAGGAAAGTAATGACATATCTGTGAGTTTAGGACAAACAAGAGTGTTTGAATGGACAATGGTGGTAAGAGTGGTGGGGGGGGGAAATATAATGAGAGTGTGAGCAATGAGAGAGAGAGAAGAGGGGCCATATTATATACCGGAAAACACCGGAAAACAACCGGAAAACACCGGAAAACACCATTTTATACTATATACCGGAAAACACCAGAAAAACACTAAATATCGGAAAACTTCCTAAATACCGGAAAACACCCTAAATAGGTAACCCGTAGCCTGGTCCTCTGTGTTCGGTTTTGGACCAAGTGAGCGCCGATGAAGGAAGGTCATGGTCATTATGATTTTCGTTTTACAAATAGCCCCCCCAACCCCCCAAAAAAATAAATAAAAAAATTCCCAATTTTTTTTTCCAAAATTTTGTTGATGCCTATTATGTTTTCAATGTTTTAAAAGACGCAATCAGTCTACCTCCATCATTGACCATATTTTATTTTGTATTTTAATTTTAGTTTTCAGTAGATTTAAGTGTTTTAGTATTTCAGTAGATTAAACACTGCCCTCGGAGGGCCCCATTATATGCCGGTTGCGCCGGTCTCCTGATTCTTACCAGTAACGCTGGCATCAGGGTGGTACGAATTAGTGGAAGGCACGACTAGGCCAACAGCAAGTATCATCAAAAGCGAGTTAATAAATCTCTGAATAGTTCGAGTTGAAGTTCCATGTTTAACCGCTATGTGTCCTAATCACCAAACGAAATGGATGCCACGCAATTCTCGGACAGGCTGTAATCTGAAAAGTGTCTATCCTTTCCAAGAGCTATCCATCTCGTTGGAAGGGCTAAAAATCTACTTGTTTCTGAGCTTACTTTCATTCCAGGGTCAAATATAATGACTTGAACCATAATAATATTCAACATATTCCATCATATTCCGAGGGCCGCACACAGGATTTTTTTCTGGATTACTTTCCGAGCTTTTTCCCCCAACTTGTTGACCAGTTTTCCTTGAGAAAACCCCAACTTTCGCCCAATTGTCCATGAGAAAACTACATATTCTATCTTACTGCATTGACGGGAAGTGGTAAGCTTGACGTCTGTGAAAAGGGTTGATCGATAAATTTTCAAGGAAGCGAAGGTTGTTGTTTTTGTTTGTGAAATAGAGGACTCTAGCCAATGAGGCTACTTTCCCCCCGAGAACCTCAGTCAACCAATTTGTTCTATGTACTACAATCGTAATAAAACATTACTATGTTAACCACTTCCTGGTGGCTGAAGACTTACACCGAATGCGTATTCGGAAAAAAATGTCCACGAGAAAATGTTTTTTCAGACAATCGATATTCGAGATGTCTTCTGTTGCACAAATTATGCTGCACTGTGTAAGAACTTGCATCCTTTGATCTGAAGATTGTAGATGGAAAAATATCATTTTCACTATTTCAAAGTAAACCTGCATTTTCGTATATCATCCCGTAATTTGTGATTAATGACAATGACTGTGGAAATGATATGGGTTGAGGAACGGAAGATCTATGTTCGTCACGTGACTGGACGATTCCACCCTGACGATGATCCCTTCCGGAGCGGCGCGGCGCTCTCTAAAAAAATCTCGGGCACAGTTTACTCTTCTAAGTATTCCGGTAGCTATTTAGTAACCCGGAGTTTGGTCCTCTTGTGTGGTTTTTGACCAGGTGAGCGCTGATGAAATCAGTTCATTAACATACAAGCGAGTGATCGCCCACGGTCAAAGAAAAACTTCTTTTCAGATTTTTTTTTAACAATTTCTTCTCCCAAATTTCTCTCTCTGAAAAATTATTTTCTACGGAATGTTTTTTTGTAAAACCAATTTTTCGGAAAAATTCGATTTTTTTTTGTGACAGAAATTTTTTTTCGTCAAAAAAATTTGGGAGAAAAAAAATATTATTTTCTACGGAATGTTTTTTTGTAAAATCAATTTTTTTTTTTTTTGGGGGGGGGGGGGCTATTTGTAAAACGAATATCGTAATGACCTTGACCTTCCTTCATCGGCGCTCACTTGGTCCAAAACCGCACACAAAGGACCAGGCTCCGGGTTACTTATTTAGGGTGTTTTCCGGTATTTAGGGTGTTTTCCGGTATTTAGTGTTTTTCCGGTGTTTTCCGGTATTCAGTATAAAATGGTGTTTTCCAGGTGTTTTCCGGTTGTTTTCCGGTATATAGTATTGCCGAGAGAAGAGGGCGGAGAACAATAATCTGTATGTAGGTGTGAGATGAATGGAGAAATATGATTAAGAGCGCATGTATTTTTCTCCGTTTTGAACTAGAAATTATCAACACGCTACTCCAAACTGATAATTAATTTTAAGGTAGTCTTAAAGATGAGACACGTAAGACAGGGAGAGAATGAGTGGGGCGGGGGTAAAAAGGGCGTAGAGAGGTAAGATAGTAGAGACAGGATTGGAGACGTAAGCAAGTCGAACAAGACGTGGAGATGTGAGTTAATTAAGTACAGACAGCGATGGTATTAGTGGAAATGATTGACACAAGAGTGTGCTAAAGACAAATGGTAGTGGGGATGATGTGATATATGCGAGAGAAAAAAAAAAACAGGCGTGCGAGGATAAGAACGAAATGGATGTCATATGGTTGGGCAATATAGCGTCGACTTTTTAAGCATATGATTTAATGTAGTATAACTAAATCCGAGCATGGGATTGTGAAATTAGAGGGAGTAAGTGGGTCAACGATTATGGGTGTAAGACGTCGAAAAGAAAACAAAAGTTGAAGACTATTTATTAAGGAAGAGTGAGATACTAAATGCGAGAGTGGGGCATATAAGAGTAGAAGAGAAAGCGTGTGGCAATGTGAGGTTTGAGAACATATGAAATGTTAGAGGGAATACGCGGATAAGAATGAAGATGCGAAGGAAAAAAGACGTGGAAAGATGAGGTAGCAGTGATGAATGCGTGAACCAACAATATGGTGGGAGTGGAAAACAGAGAGAGTGGCGGAGAAAAAATGTGCATAGAGTGAGATGTCCACGCGGCAAAATGAGTAATCAAACACATTTAATTTAGCCGTTATGTACATGAAACATTTAAGAGTGTGGGGAGAGTGAGTGAATGAATGAGAGAACATATGAAGTGTCAGAGGGAATACAGGGAAAATACAGAGAGTTGAGTATAACATGACTGTGGGAATGATAGTGGATGGAGGGGATAGGTGAGCTAGCCGAGAAAGAAGGGAAAATCGTGGGGAGGTGAGGAGGGCATGACTGTGGAAGTGATACTGGAAGGGGGTGGGGTTGGGGATGGAGAGGTGAGCTAGTAGACGAAGTCGAACAAGACGTGAACAGGTGAGACCGATGTGATTAGTGCTACAGAACAATGGTAGTAAGGGTGATGACGTATCTGAGTATCTGAGAGTGAAAAAAGGGATATAAAGGTACGGGTGTGAGGATGTGAGAAGATGATTGAAAAGTCGAATGACATTGGATAGACTGAGAGACAAGATATGATCGTGAGAAATATTTAGAGAGACGCATTTCTGTTGCATCGTTGGTTGTCTGAAATAGTTCGAAATATACAATATCCTTCAAACAAAACAAGAAGATCATATGTAAAGAGATGAAAGTTAAACGGTACAGACACGAGAGACAGACGAAGGTGTGTTGTAAGTAGTACAATTGAGTTGGAGATAACTGGAAAAAGATGGTATTTTGAGAAATTATGGGATTGCAGTCAAGCGTAAATGTGTAGCAGGGTAATATATAGTATGCAAGTTGGAGATTTATGTGAGGTATAAATGTGTTTGAGGGCAATACATAGGATGCAAGTTGGAGATTTATGTGAGGTATAAATGTGTTTGAAAGTAATACATAGTATGCAATTTGGAGATTTCACTGAGGTATAAATGTGTTCGAGGGTGATAGTATGCAATTTGGAGATTTCACTGAGTTATAAATGTGTTTGAGGGTAATACATATAGTATGAAGATTTCTGTGAGCTATTTAATGTGTTTGACGGTAATACATAGTATGCGATTTGGAGATTTCACTGAGGTATAAATGTGTTTGACAGTAATACATGGTATGCGATTTGGAGATTTCACTGAGGTATAAATGTGTTTGAGGGTAATACATATTGTGCGATTTGGATATTTCACTGAGGTATAAATGTGTTTGAGGGTAATACATAGTTAGAGATTTCTGTGAGGTATAAATGTGTTTGAGGATAATACATAGTTGGAGATTTCTGTGCGGTATAAATGTGTTTGAGGGCAATACATAGTATGTGATTTGGACATTTCTGTGAGGTATAAATGTGTTTGAGGGCAATACATAGTATGTGATTTGGAGATTTCTGTGAGGTATAAATGTGTTTGAGGGTAATACATAGTATGTAATTTGGAGATTTCACTGAAGTATAAATTTTTTTTTGAGGGTAATAGTATGCAATTTGGAGATTTCACTGAGGTATAAATGTGTTTGAGGGTAATACATATAGTATGGAGATTTCTGTGAGGTATTTAATGTGTTTGACGCTAATAAATAGTATGCGATTTGGAGATTTCACTGAGGTATAAATGTGTTTGAGGGTAATACATAATGTGCGATTTGGATATTACACTGAGGTATAAATATGTTTGAGGGTAATACATAGTTGGAGATTCCTGTGAGGTATAAATGTGTTTGAGGGCAATACATAGTATGCAAGTGAGAGATTTCTGTGAGGTATAAATGTGTAGGAAGGTAATGCATAGTATATGCAACTTGGAGATGTTGTTTGTCTAATATTATCACTCTTAATTTATTATTATTTTTTAAAATATTGATCATTATTCAAGAGTGAGATAATAAAATGTGAATGTGACGCATATAAGAGTAGGCAAGAATGCATGTGACAATGAGAGATTTGCGAAACTGTGATTGTTAGAACGAATACATGCTAAGAAAGATAGATTATGATATGACTGCGACAATACAAGGGAAGAAAAGGCGAGGAAGCAGGCAGAAATGAGGGCGATGGGAATATAGGAAAGTAGTGACATATTTGAGTTTGTGAATGGACAATGGTAGTAAGAGTTGTGGGAGAGGAAATATTGCGAGAATATGAAAAATGAGAGGGAGAAGCGGGCGGAGAAAAAAAAAAGAAAAATCAACATGTGGGTATGAAACGAGGGGGGGGGGTAAAAAAAGACGTTGAGCGGTAAGATAGTAGAGATAGTGCAAACGTGAGGAAGTCGAAAAAGACGTGGGATTAGTGGAAATGATTGGCACAGCACATACGTGAGTAAAGAACAAACAAGAGTGTCCGAATGAACAGTGGTAGTAAGGGTGATGAGATACAAGAGAGAGAGAGGTATGAGAAATGAGAGAGAGAGAGAGAGGCACAAAAAGAGAGTCTTTGCTCACTATGGCTAAGAAAGTAGTGCGAGAATAAGAAGGAAATGGTTCATGTGAGTGATGGGCGTTATATAAATGATAAATAAATGAAGAAAATGTTAATGAAGGTGATCTTGAATGTTGATCAATATTGTAAGAATGAAGGTGGGTGGGTTAAAGAAAGAGAGAAAGGCGGGAGGTTAGAAAGATAATGATGACTGTACGTATGAGTAATGAAAGAGGGCTATAAAAGTATGGGTAACAGAGAATGTGTAAAACGAGAGGAAAGTTGGTTGACATTGAGATTTGATAGGAGCTTGAGAAATTTTTGTGAGAGCAAATATCAAAGAGCCGTGATTTTTTTTACATCGTTGGTTGTCTGAAATGTTATTGTGTATTGCTTCAACGAGCGAAAAAAACAAGGGCGCGGGGGGTGTATATGAACTAAACAATACCTTAATCCTCCTAGACATTTCTTCATTTATTCCAGAAATATCGAAATTATTATGAACTGCACTGTTTGCATATTTTTCATTATTACCATACATTTAATTGTAAACATGCTTGTCTCCTGACCTTCCATTCATTTATAAGAAACAAAATATATCTTACAAAATAGAGTCTTATACACAGATAGGACCAGATGTAAAAAAGTAAGACTAAGACGGGTGGGATAGGAGAAACAGAGGAGGTGGTAATGTAAATGGTAAAACATGCGATTGTGAGATAACAAGAAAGAGATGGGATGGGGTAAAATTATGAGATTGCAGTGATGTGTAAATGTGTAAGGTGGTAAACAGTGAAATGTCAGAATGCTAGAGACAAGCATGAGTGATATAAGGTACATAATGCAAACGTATGAAACATGTATAATGTATTCTTAAGTGAAATATGAGAGAGAGAGAGAGAGAGAGAGAGAGAGAGAGTTGTGGGTGCTAGATTATGAAATTAAGGGAGAAGAAAGTGATTAGGCTCATAACAGAAATACGAGACGAGAGGGTTTGGAATGAGGACAGCGAAGATTGAGCATAAAAGTGTAAGATGAGAGGGATGAAATCTGTAAACGAGGATGAGTGTAAGCCATGGAAACGAAAGAGAGAAGTGGAAGACTGATGGGAACGACAAGAGATGACGTGTGTGTGTATGGTGGTGGTTGTGGTGGTGGGGGGGGGGATAGTGGAACTAGTTGACATATATGTGTATGTAAGAGTGCGCGAATGAACAATGGTAGTAAGTGTGATGACGTACATGAGAGAAATGAGAGAGGGAATGCGAGTGCAGTAATGGGGAGTGAGTAATGATGATGATCTAGTGAAATACACAAAGACTGCACACGATGGCTAAGACAGAGTAAGAGAGAATGTGAGACATGCCGAGTGTCAGGGAGAACGTTCGCTGAAATAAAAGAGAATTGCGACAAAATATGATCAGAGTGGCAGAGGTAGATATAGGGGAGGGAATACAAACTGAGATCAAATCTAAACTAAAAATGGAAATGAAACTCAGTAATTTATACACAAGTGACCTGGCAAGGTGGGCACAGAAGACTTTCTGGCTATTAGCAACAATTATCTTTCACACTTCACCCTCTCTCATCAATAGATTACCTTAAGCTAATCACACGCACCGCCACGTCCCCCAAACCCATCCATATAGATACATATCTTATTCATACACTTCTCCTCATTTTTGTCTATGACCCTTCCATTCTTCTACGTAGACTTCAATTTAAATTCGGTATTTGTGGCTCTGCATTAAATCTTTTAGAGAGCTATCTTGTGGGTAGAAAACAGTGTATTTTAGTTAATTGCAAATCGTCGTCTGAATCTGTTTTGTCATCTGGGGTTCCCCAAGGTTCTGTTCTTGGTCCGATTTTATTTACCCTCTATACGTCACCATTAGGAGATATTGTCAGAAAATATGGTCTCAGCTTTCATTTGTATGCCGATGTTACTCAATTATATATTCCATTTACACCTAATTGGCCATCTTCTTTCAATTTATCAAAATTGCAACTTGAGAACTGTATTAGTGAAATTAGAAAATGGATGTCAAAGAACTTTCTACAATTGAATGATGATAAAACCGAATATTTGTTATTAGGCTCAAGGCATCAATTAAGTAAATCTGCACAAGATAACCCCCTGTTGTAATTGGTAATTGTGATATATTTTCATCTTATTCTGCTCGTAATATTGGCGCTATCTTTGATAGTTTTATGCTTATGGGAGCTCAAGTAAATAATATTTGTAAATTGTGCTATTTTAATATTAGAGATATAGGTAAAATACGTAAATGTGTAACTGTAGAGGCCACTAAGTCACTTGTTAATTCTCTGGTCACTTCTCGATTAGATAACTTTAATTCACTTTTAGTTGGTTTACCTTTAAAGCTTATAGATAAATTACAAAAAGTACAGAATACTGCGGCTAGACTTGTTACTTTAACTAAGAAATGTGACCACATAACTCCTGTTTTATATAATTTACACTGGTTACCTGTTAAATATCGAATTGATTTTAAGATTGTATTACTTACTTTTAAATGTTTAAATAATTTAGCTCCTGTTTACCTCTCAGATCTTTTAGAACTTTATACACCTGGCCGAACATTACGTACATCAGATAAACTACTTTTAAAGCCCAAAACTGTTCAACTAGTCTCTTATGGTCAGCGCTCTTTTAGTTATCAAGCACCTGTTTTATGGAATAATCTACCATTTAGTTTAAGATGTTGTACATCTCTATATTTTTTTAAAAAACAACTTAAAACACATTTATTTAATCAGGCTTTTAACTGACTCTGTTTACAATCGTTAACATGCCCATAATCTTGTTGTTTGTGTGTGATTTACATTGTCACTTTGTAAAGTTCCTCTGAACATGTTATATGAAAGGGTGCACTATAAATATGATGTAATAATAATAATAATAATAATTTCATCCCCCGCACATTCACACACTTACTCCCAACTCAGCTCTATTCCTATCAGCCACCCCACCCCACGACTATAAAGGTATGGATGACTATGGAAGTGAGAAAAAGATTGATTCTAGTTGTGATATCGATATGGCGTATGAGAGAGAAGGAGAGAGCGATTTGATGTGAAGAATGAGAATGACGAGACTCTTAGTATGGGCGATATAGTGAAATAAAGAATACAAAACAGACGAAGGGGTAACGAGTATTCTTGATAAAGCACGTCTTGTAGGCAATAGCCACGACCAAGCTAAGGGATGATACCGTGGGGTGTTACGTATACTAAACCAAACATGTACCCCAATCCCAATTAGAATACTGAGATAGGAGTAGTAAAAACACATAGTACAGGCATTGGAGTTGAATGTTGAGAGGGAGATGAATATGAGAGCGGAAGGCAAAGGAAGAGGATGGAGACAGGGTGAGTAATAATTGAGTACGTAAAGCTAGTAGTGAGATCAGTGTTTGGGAAATGATGAGATAATACAACATAATCGATGAGATAGGAAATAGCGGATACAATGAGATACGATTATGATCTGTTAAAAGATGATAGAGGAGATGCAAGGGAATAAAATGTGGGAGGGAGACATTCAAGGGTGGGGGAAGAATGAGTTGAGATCTGATGTGAATGGCATAATATTATGGGGGATAACAGTGGTGAGTGAATGACGCGGAGAGGCGAGGACGTAGAGAAACAACAGCGCGATGGGATTGGTGAAAATGATTGACATACATAATAGTAAAAAATAATAATCGTTCTCTATAGCGCTGAACATTCAAACCAACAAGAGTGCGCGAATGACCAATGATAGTAAAAGTGGGAAAATATATAATATGGAGGTGAGAATGGAGAGAGAAGGGGGGGGGGGAGAGAAAACGAAGGGTGTGTAATGATGATCTATTGAGACTTGTATACGAAAGGGAGGTCTAGTAAACGATGGCTATAAAGGATGAGAGAATAATAAGAATGAACTATAAGACATACGACCGTGAGGGAGGATTGGTGATATGCAAGAGAGTTTCGAGATAATATGAAGCTAACACAAGGATAAGAAAGAAGAATGAGAATGGCATGACTGTGAGGTGATAAGAATGGGGATAAAAGATGTGGATAGGCGAGGAAGTACAGAAAGACGAAAGCGATGGGATTAGTGGAAATGATTGACATACATGTCAGCAAAGAACAAATAGAGTGCTCCAATGAACTATGTTAGTAAAGGTGAAGTACGTACGAGAGAAATATATAATAACGTGTAATAATTGTGATGATAAGATAATAATATTGAGATTGGAATACAAAAAAGGAGAGCTTGTACACGATAGCTAAGAAAGGGTGAGATAATGAGAATGAAACATGAGACATATGAGAGTGATCAATTGAAGACATGAGGGAGAGTTTGGAGAGAAAATATGACGAGAGTGATCAATTGAAGATGAGAGAGAGAGAGAGAGAGAGAGTTCAAATCTATGCTAAGAATTTGTTATCACAGCAGTGATCGATGATGAAAATGGGTATGTTATAGATTATCTGTCTCATATCACTCACTTTCATTACTCGTTCATTCACACTCTAAGCTATGCCAATCCCACAATCCCCACCCATGTAGATCTATCACTCTGAACCACTAGTATTTGTCATCACGTTTTCCCAATCATTTTTCACCCAACCCTAGCACATTCACACACTTACTTAGGTTCGTGTGCCCGACAAGACGCTATTCCCGTCAACCCGTTTTGCACCACTCACTCTCATATACTGTCAGTTTCTCTATTCTGATCCGTCGTTAACCGCATGGCTCGGGAAATCTCTTGCTCTTCTGTATTTGTCTGATCTCTTTCTCTTATTTTCCGTATCAGACTCTAAATCTCTCACATTCCAATGATCACTTTCGCGTGTACCCCAATCATTCTCACCACTCTTACCGTTACTGCTGATTGTAACCACCCCTCTCTCTCTCTCTCATCCTTTTCCACATAGCATAGTGTCTTGCGCAAGGGGGACTATGATGGAAATTAATATGAGAGAGACAGTTTCGTCGGCTCTCCCTCTCCCCATCTCTCTCTCTCTCTCCCATGCTTTAACATTTCTCTCAAAGTTTACCTCACAATAAGAAAATGGTAAGCAAGAATTTGAACAAGGGAAGGGAGGGATGGGCGTTGTATAAATGATAGATACGAATGAGGGTTATGAGAGTGAAGGTGATTATGAATGTTAATAGGTATTGTAAAGATGAAGTTTGGTAGGTTAGAGAGATAATGATAACAATCTGGTCCATAAAGTTATGGGTAACAGTGGATGTGGGAAAATGATTGATTCTAGTTGTGATATCGTTATGGCGTATGAGAGAGGGGGTGAGAGGCCATAAGAGTATGGGTGACAGTGGATTTGAGAAAATGATTGATTCTAGTTAGGATATCGATATGGGATAAGGCGATGAGAGAGAGGAGACGAGAGAGTAGTGGTAGGTTTGGGTCATAGAAAAAGCTAGTGAAGCAAAGCATAGAGATATGGCGAGAGATGCGAGTAAAACATGCAAAAGAAGAATAACTTTGAAGTAGTAAATGTTAGTGACGCACATGCGAGAGAAAAGTTTAATGAGAGCGATGGAGGTAGTGGTAAGGAGTGAGTTAAGGACAAACAAGGGTGTGTGAATGAACAATGGTAGCAATAGTAGTGTGAGTTACAGAAAACAATATAATGAGGGAGAGAGAACTGGCAAGAATGGGAGACGTGAATGAAAAAGAGGTGTGTGTGGGGGGGGGGGGGGGAGCGATACGAGAGGAGAAACGAGGAGAGGCTAGCAGGCGGTAAAAGATGATAAAGCGGATGAGAGATAATGATAGAAATTAAACAGAGATTTGATGTGAAAAACGAGAAAGTGAATTTGCCGATGAGAAAGAGAAATGGAAGTGTCAAAGACAGGGAGTTTGAGGGAATGATCTGGGTACAATGGAGATGATAGAAATAGAGATGAGAATGGAATGGTTGTGGCTGAGATAATAGAGGATGGTCTTAGAAAGAAGTGGCACATCTGTGAGTTAAGAACAAACAAGAGTGCACGAATGAACAATGGTAGTAAGAGTGGTGCAAGTTAGTAACGTATATGCGAAAAATAGAATGAGGGTAGAGTGTGTGAGAAATGAGATATGCCCGGGGGTCCGAGGTGAGGGTTGGGAATGAGTATCTCACGTTTTTTTAGGCCGTTGTGGACAAAAAATATCTACAATCTATTCCATACTGATATGATTTAATATAAACGAGTTAAGTCTTAAAGATAAGGGTAAGAATGAAAACGGGGACAATAGAAACGAATGTGAATGAAATGTGAGTGGGGCGATAAGTGGGTGGCGGAGAAAGAGACGCGGAGATGCAAATAAGCGGAGAAAGAGAGGGGTTTGAGACAATGAGAAAATGATACTGAATGTATACTAAGAGAGTTGAACACAATGAGATTTAAGGGAGTGGATGAAGGTGATAAATTGTAATAGAATGGACAGCATGTTTTATACACCGTTTTTCGGCACTTAATTTGTCCGTAAAACGTTGGTAGAATGGAAGATGATATCCTTGTGTCTTGTCTGTACATTCCCGGGGTCCCTTTCCTTTCCAACAATGCAGCATTTTTCTAGGCACAAAGTCTATCATTTCCATCTAACTTGATTCAAACTCATATTTCCGACATACCAAAACATAAACAGAGCGGCGACCTGTCAATCACTCCACACGACTTGCTGAACATTTTGTCGCCATGATCTGTTAGAAATAAATCAGACAGTTCAAATATCGTCGCACATTGATAAGTAAGTACATATATATATATATTAACGTTTCTCTCAAACGCCATGTATTTCATTCAAGAAATTTTTGTAACAATATAAGTGATACTCGACTAATTAGACGCTGTAGTTTTATCCAAATAAGATTGAAATGTGGGAGTGACTTCAATTGTGTGAAGATATGAAAGATAGTTTGGAGAAAACATGATAAGAGTGACAGAGGTACATCATGGGGGATAAGAACCGAGTTCAAATCAATGAAAAGACTCTAGAGTTTGTATACAAAAATAGACAGCATTGGGGAACAATGTATTATATAGACAAAGGGTCCTCGTAAGGCGTTCTGTAACAATTATCTGTCACATGAGTTCAAATTAATGAAAGTCTCCGTGGTTTAAACCAGACAGGAAAACTTTTAACGTCAATTATATCTTACTCCCATTTCCCGAGCACTTACACTCAGCTACACCAATCTAGTCGTTCGTCTCCCGCTTACCCAGTCGTGTATGCTCAACACAACTCTATTTCTGTCCTCAATTGTAGCACCACATAGTCTCATATACTGTTATCTTGCTCTCGTATCTTTTGTCGCAAACGTCTCTGTATCGGCACGTCTCGTGCTCTTATGTCTTATTTTTCACATCTCGTTCCTTCTAATCTCCCCCTTTCTGCTATGTTCACCCCGTGCCTCTCTATATCTCCCACTAAGTTTCTCTTATTCCCCTCTGTCTCTCCGTGTTTCGTATACTTTATTGTCGCTCTCGTACCCCACTGTCTCGCATTCACTATTCTTCTCTCTTTCTTACCACCTGTGTGTTATAGCATATCCGTTAATTGTTTCACATTCATACCCTCACCCTCTCTCCCATCAACTACCAGGGGTAAAAGGTAAACAATAACGACGTAGTGATTTATACTTGAATAAGGAGGCGGATTTGTATGAGGGATGAGTGTGCATGGTATGAAATGGAGAGAGAGATAGAATTAGGAATGGGAGAAATGGGAGTGAATATGAATGTTGATGTATGAATTATAGGAGTTAGAGAGAAGATTACATTGGGTGAGATCAGAACAAAATTCAGTGCTACTGTTAGATTTTGTGTCAACAAAAGAGTTAACCCGAGCCCCTTAATGTGATGTTAAGATTTAAAAAAAGATTACATTTTGGGAAAATAAATTCAATTTTAAAATTGAAACTCATAGCCATTTTCAATAATTAGTTCTATTTACAGATTAGTACATTATTAGTGGTGAATTATATGGTTCCGATGAGACAAAGACCTAAACCATATTGTTATTTAATTCTTTAGCTCAAAACGTATCACTAACTCATTGCTTTGACCTCAACCAGATTGATGAAATTCTCTTAATAGTCCAGGTGTTACAAGACGGACGTACGGCCACCTCTATAGCCACATATTTCCTATCACAAGACAAAAACAAACAATAAACAGAGTTTATTACCGATAACAAAGAAACAAAACTAATATACAAATACAAAATACACATATAATCATCAGGAACCACTGTATGCAATAAAGAAGTTTCACTTTTGGTTCTGTTATAAACGCGATTAAACGACATACAAAGAAGCACTTCTGGTGAAGCAAATAACACAAACACTACACGATACAGCTGGACACAGCTTCTGCTTTACTTTGTCGTGATCATATAGGCATTACATTAATTAAAACATTCTACAATTTATTGCCATCTATAAGACAAAAGTATTTTCAATTAGCAAGTTATATACAACATGCAAGTATACCTTTTCACCCCATGACATATATCTTAAAATCACACAGTATATTATATACGGAACAAATACCAAATTCGTAAGTACAACAGTTTAAAATCATGAGTATACTTACAGATTGTCATCATTTTACCCCCCAGTGTCCGTCACCTAGACTTCATGTCAGTTTGACGCTATATACATTGTCACCAAGGCCATCATTTGTCACCGAGACAAGAAAATACACGTCACCAAGACTACCATTTGCCATTTAAAGACAAGAAAAATTACATGTAACAAACATTAGACATTAGACTACACTTCGGGGACAGCAACTAACAAATTCAGAATACCTTCTTTAATACCCTACCTCAAACTAAAACTCACACACAGCATGATTTCCAGACAGTCACATGCACACATACCCATCACTCATGTCTTTATAATTGACAACCAGAACACCTTGTTAAAATCAATACATTTATTTCAGTCTGGATAATCAGTAAACAATATATGGCATTAAATGAGTACATTAAGGGGAGAGCACCCAAATCTTTAAAGGGGAAATACCCCACATCACCATGATTTTGTGACACCAGGACTTAGCAAAGATTTAATTAGCATCTCGAATATAAAAGGTTTCAGGCCTGGAATTTATAGGTATGTGATCGCGATCTCAAAAAATGCAACTCTTAAGTAATGCTTTTGGGGACAAAACCAGAGGGCACTACCGCTAGATTTGGTATTATAACACATATCGAGTACATCGACGAAACCTGTGTCAAAATGTTCCTTAGAATTTCCAGTGACAATATAAATCCCTCGGAGTAGTTAATTTTGGGGATTATCCCAAGGGTATTAAACTGTTCCTAGAGTAATCTGAATCCTTCTGAGTGGTCAATTTTTAGGAATTACACTGCTCAGGTCAAAGGTCACCATTTTTCGGCCACGCCAAATCCACCTTCAATACATATCTCAGCATACCTTCAGTACAAACACAAAGTGGGTATCAAGTTGTTCCCTAATAGTCGATTTTGGGGATTAACCCAATTCTGAATAGGTCAAAAGTCACCATTATTGGTCATGCCGAATCTACTTAAAAGGTAAGGAACTAGCGCATAGCAGGCGAGTAAGTGTGAGAAATGCGGATGGCGAAGAACAGTTGTGTTGAGGACACACACAATTCTAATATTGTTACGACGGATGGGAGTGATAAAAGAGGTAGGTCATCATTGTGTAGAATCCGAGAGATGGGCAAGATAAATGGAGTGGAATATGGTAGGTATGGTGGGAGGGGGCGAATCCAAAGATACGATTAGTCATTATTATTTAAAACTTTTGATTAGTAAAAACTTCTAACGTGTTGCAAACGGGACCAAACGTAACAGGCATTTATTGTAGGTCGCCATGAATTTGAAATTATCTAAAAGCTACTTCAAACTGATTTATTAAGGTTGTCTTAGAGAGCAAGATAAGGGTTAGAGATGTGAGAATTGGTCACGCAGTATGCAGGGAAAAAATAAATATGAGAGAGAGAGAGAGAGAGAGTAGTAATGCGTGACATATCAGTGAGTTAAGGACAAACAAGAGTGCATGGATGAACAGTGGTAGCAAGAGTAGTGGGCGTTAAAGATGTATATGTGAGACAAAAATAGAATGAGGATGTGAGAAATGAGATGGACGTCGTGAGATATCAGGAAACAAGGGTAAGTTAATTTTATTGTAGGCCGTTATGAACTGGAAATTATTGTACAAACTACTCCAAACTGATATGATTAATATAACGGTAGTCTTAGAGATCAACATAAAAGAAGGGGGGGTGAGTGAAGGCCGATTTCTGGGGTAAAATATGAAGTGTTAAAGGGATAAGAAAGAGTAATGGGATAAGGAGACGGGGGTAAAGACACGTAGACCCTGTACACTGTGGCCAAAAAAAGGTTGAGAGAATAAGAATGAAATATGATACTTACTGAATGTAAGAGAGAATGAGTGACGAAATGAGAGTTTTGGGAAAAATAAAAATATGATGAGAGTTACGTAGACTGGACGGGAATGCAAACCGAGTTCAAATAAATGAAAAGAAAGCAGCTTGAATGTTAAGCTATAAAGTTACTCTCTTAGCGATCAAAGTGACGTATTTTTGGCATTTGGCGGTTTTGTCAATTGGGCAAACTGAACCCACTAGGAATGCATTTGACTGTGACGTAGACCCCATTCGTGAGAACGAGTGAAAGAAAGGGACTGTGAAGCAAAAAGGGTTATTACTGAGACTTAACGGTATGATAATGGAAAAATGCCCGAGTGGCGTTTCTCATGGTTATGTGTGTGTCGCGTGCAGTACAAGCAATTTGCAGACAATGGTTCAGTGAATGCCACCGCTCATTTCCTAACAGGTCAAAATGACGGCGCCCATGGATGTAAATCTAGTTATAGCGGACCGTCACTTTGCAGACTGACATTAAGTTTGCAGATTGGTCAAACAAAATAACCATTCCAGGTGAAATTCCTTACTGCAGCAATTGATGCAAGTATATCAGACTTGTAGTAGAGATAATAAATATGAGAGCTTGGCTATCTGTATTACAACTGTGACACAGATTATGAAAATGGTGCGTAAATGAGTGTTAGAAATAAGAGTCATGGATATGGGAGTAAAGGTGATCATGGATGTTTGGGAGATAGTGGTGGTGGTGGTAGGATACGTGTTAGAAGGGATAAGAGAAAGGGCTAAGAATGACATGTGAAGAAAAATAACCTTACAAAATTAATGTGGAACGGATTTGTGTGTTAAGGAGAGTGTCAATTAACAATGGTAGTACTCGTTGTTGGAGTTCGTGACGTACATGCGAGAAAAATATGAGAGTATGAGATATCTAGTGAGACGGTTGCAAATGGAGCTGAGGAAGCAGAGAGAACGATAGGATTGGTGATCATGATTTGTGAGCTGGAGTGTACTTGATTTAATGGGAGTTAGAGTTGTGGGAGTTAAGGAGTGTGTGAATGAACAATGGTAGTACGAGGGGGTGGAGCTAGTGACGTAATTGCGAGAGAAAATGGGGGTGTGAGAATAAGCGGTTGCAAATGGAGTTGAGGAAGCAGAGAGAACGATGGGATTAGTGCTCATTATTTGTGAGTTAGCAATGTACTTGAATGCCTATTGGTAGTAAGAGTTGTGGGAGTTACCTACGTACATGTGAGAAACATATAGAATGAATGGGTGTGTGAGATGAGAGAGGGAAATAAGCAACATACACCACCCCCAGATAGAGACCAACGGTATCTTACATTTAATTTAGTAAGTCATGAACAAGACATTATTTACAATCTACCCAAAACTGGTTTGATTTTAACCATAAGTAAATATGGTCTGAGAGATAATGATCATGGTGAAATCGGAGACAATAAAGAGGGACGAGAATGACAGAGATGTGAGTGGTGGGGAAAGAGATACGTGTCCGAGATATATGATAATAATCGTGGGAGTGGGCTGTTGCTTTTTTATTTATTTTTTTTTGTGGGGGGGGGGATGCGACTGGGTGGTGAATAAAAAGTGAGGGGGGAGTAATAATAGAATAATAGGACAAGAGAAGCGAGTTGTTAGATCAGAGAATTGTGTGAGAACGTATGAGAGAATACAACATAATCTATGAGGTAGGAAATAACGGGTAAAATGAGATGTGTAATAACATGACAGGAAAAGCGGGTGGTGATAAATCATGAGAGAATACAACATAATCCATGAGATAGGAAATAACTGATCGAATGAGAGACGAGGAGTTCAATGAGATGAGCTGCGACGACATGACGATTAGTGGATAAAGGAGCAAAGATAGAGAGAGAGATGTGGAAAGGGGGGGGGGGGTCTTAGGAGAGACGTGGAGCAGCTAGCAAGCAGGGAAAAAAAGATGAGAATCACAGAAAAAAATGGATAAGACGATGATAGAAGTTAAACTGAAGGTAGAGTGAAAGGTAAGAGATAAGTTGGAAATAATGCATAGCGGTTAAGGAGAGGGGCCCACTAGTCCCCGGGTGAGAGAGAGAGAGAGAGATGTATGATATAGGCTATCTGGCAAAGGATAAGGTGGAAATAATGCGTAGCGGTTAAGGAAAAGGGGTTCACTAGTCCCCGGGTGCATTAGTCCACCGGGTTCACTAGTCCGTCGCTATAAAAAATACTATGAATATGGGTATCAAAGAAATCACAGCAGGTATATTGGCAGATTAATATCATGTCATGATGTCGTTGTGTCGCCCTTCATAAAGCGGCAACGCAACATCACTTCATTGATTGCCAGGGTGTTTGCGTTAGTATTATTGCCAGGGTTCGTTACGGGTGTGCATTTAAATGTGATTATCAATCGAAAAATGGCAATTAAAGATATATGCGGACTAGTGCACACGCGGACTATTGAGCATTCCCCCGGTTAAGTAAGTATGAGAAATGGTCATCAAAGATATGTGGATGGAGATGATTAACGAGATAGAGAGAGAGGGGGATCGTAATAGTAGGAAACTATTATGAGTTAGAAAGCGATGAGAGTATGGGTATGGAGTGGCTTATCAGTGAAAAACAAGAGTGTGTGGATGAACAATGGTAGTAAGAGTGATGGGAGTTACAGATGCATGTGCGAGAATAAAATAGAATAAAGCTGTAAGAATTGAGAGAATGGTAGTAAGAGAGGTGAGACTTTGTGACGCAAAATAGAATAAAGCTGCAAGAATTGAGAGAATGATAGTAAGAGAGGTGAGACTTAGTGACGCAAAATAGAATAAAACTCTAAGAATTGAGAGAATGATAGTAAGAGAGGCGAGACTTAGTGTCGCAAAATAGAATAAAGCTGCAAGAATTGAGAGAATGATAGTAAGAGAGATGAGACTTAGTGACGCAAAATAGAATAAAACTCTAAGAATTGAGAGAATGATAGTAAGAGAGGCGAGACTTAGTGTCGCAAAATAGAATAAAGCTGTAAGAATTGAGGGAATGATAGTAAGAGAGGTGAGACTTAGTGTCGCAAAATATAATAAAGCTGTAAGAAAATAATAAAAGAACCTGTAAGAATTGAGAGAATGATAGTGAGAGAGGTGATACAAGACTTAGTGACGCACATGCGAGAGGAAAATATAATGAACGAGATAGAGAGGGGGGGGGGGGAGAGCGCGCGCTAACGATGGGAGTAGTGTTCAGAAAGTAGAGAATGATTAGTGGAATCGATTGACATTGCTGTGAGTAAGGAACAAACAAGGGTAGTAAGGATGGTGACGAGCATGCGAATGGGTGTGTAGTAATGAGTGACATATCAGTGAGTTAAGGACAAACAAGGGTGCATGGAGAGAGGTATGCAAATGGCAGAAAAAAAGACAGGTGAGCAAGAGATCGATGGAGCCGTGAGGATAGCGACCGTATATGTGAGTAGGGGGTGCAAAGACGACTGATGGAAATAGAGATGATAATGTCAAATGCATGTGTCGGGTTTATATGGGATAGGATAGATTGGCTAGCAAGCACACGAGAATCTGAGAAAAGGATGGGTGAGACAATGATAGAAGTTAAACTGGGGGTGGATGGGAGTGATGTGTGATACTACTGAGGTTGATATTGCAAGGGAGACAGAGCAACATAAGATATATGCGTGATACTAGGTTATGTGGAAAAGGATGAGGTGGAAATAACGCATAGCGGGTAAGTCAGTGTGCGAAATAGGCATCAAGGATAAGCTGTTGGAGATCGCCATAATCGGCTGCGTTGAGGATGCAAAATTATGATATTGATGGGAGTAATAAGAGAGATAAGTCGACATGGTGACAGTATGTAGAGTCTGAGAGATGGGTGAGATAGATGGAGTTGAATATAGTAGGAGAGAGAAACTGGATGAAACAGGTGGTACGAGAAATTATATTTTAAATCTACTCCAAATGAAATGAAATAAAGTGAGGTTTAATGCCATACAGTGTACTATGAAGGAAATTATGCCTGGACAGCGGCACTATGGCCTACTCTTATATCGAATTCCCATGGTCAACGGTTCTGTTACGTGTACCTCAATGTGTACACGTGACCTCGGTTTTTTTCGTCCAATCCGAACGGTTATACGTTGTCCCTTGCCAGGCCATCCGTTATGCACCACTGACAAGGGGGAACCGAGCCGGAAAATCTGAATGAACTTACTCGGTCAAGATAAGGATCGAACACGAGACCTCCAGGTTAGCGAGCCAAAAGCTCTCTAAAGCTACTCCAAGCTGATGTTATTAATATAAATGTTGTCTTAGTGAGCCAGAAAGGGGTGAAAACGGTGACAATAAAGGGGGACCAGGATGAGATGTCAGTCGGGCGATACGTGTGGGAAGAAAGAGACGAGGAGAGGCGAGTAAGCAGAGAAAGAGAGGAGTGTGAGACACTGAGAAAATTAGATTGTAAAAGGGCAGAACATAATAAAACGTAAGGCATAGTATAGCTAGATCAAGACAGATATGAACAGAAAAGGCTGGAAAATGGGTTCACAATCAGCAGTGGGGGTAAGAGTGGTAAGAATGATTGGGGTGTATGGCAGGGAAAATATGAGTGTGCAAGGAGTGAGAAAGGCGAAAAGGTGAGTATAGGAGTGTAAGACGAAAGGGGGTAGCGTGTAAACGAGGGTGAGAATGGGATACGGAAATAAAGGTCACTGAAGACTGGTTTAGAAACGGTGAGAGAAAGAATAAAATCTAAGAAAGATATGAGTGGGGGAGTTGCAAGTTGGGGAAATATAAAGTGTTAAAGGGAATATAGAGATACGAATGAGAAGTGGAGAAATGCAGGGAAAGACGAAAGCCATGAGAATAGTGCTATACGTTCTTATGTCACATCAGTTACATAATAGTCCATATTACAATATTTAAAATTAACATCACTTTCTCTCAACCACACTCCTGTAAAAGTCTAACCAGCGTGGCTAGACTCAGGAAACCACTACATCGTAAAATGGTCGTCTAAAGAACCAAATATGAAAGATAACACTATTGTTTCAGCCATCATATTTCCCCATTCCTTGTTTTTAGACCCTATGTCCTGTTATTGTCACAATATTTCATAAAAAATTAATTTGCGTTTCAGAATACTAGTTAACTTATACCATAGCTAATATTTTGGCAATGAAGAATTATTAATCAAAACCATAATATTATTTTACATATATGTTCTTTAGCACAAATTCCTGCCATCCATATTACTACATAGGGTAGACAAGAGTGCGTAGTGAGAGAGGTGAGAATGTCCGATTAAAAGTAAGCAAATAAACTTTGGCAAACACTCCGTGAAAGTGACTATTTCAGGGGTATTGGGTGTACATTAATCGCTAAAAGCACTAAATAGCATTAAAATAATAGGCAGAAGCGGATTGGGAACGCGTGGTACGAAGATTCTGTGTTGACTTGTTGAAAATAACGAATAATTCCAAGAACACTGAATGACACGCAATAACAATGATTCCGAATAGCACCTGCAGAGTGGATTTATCTCGTCGCTGGAATGAGTAAAACTAGTCACCATTTTGATACTTAAAGACTGACTTGAAATACTGCTGATGAACAATGGCGACGCGATAATTTAGAAGCACGGGGAAAACTTTCCTGGGCGCTGATTTATTGATAATGCGAGGCACGAAATACAAATCAGGACTCGTCGGTGCTGAACTAAGAATAAGGCACAAAGTTGGGTACAATCAATGTCAACGAAAATAAAATTTCTGATCTATACAAAACACCTCCGAACACCCTCCATATCAGGAACCACGGGTAACTTACTTTATATTAGGCCGTTATGAACTAGAAATTATCTACAAGGTACTCCAAACTGATATGATTAATATCAAGGTAGTCTTAGAGATATAAGATTGGGAAGGAAGTTTGAGGTGGGAGAAAAATGAAATGTTAGAGGGCTTAGAAGGAAAAGACTATGGGGTGGAGGGGGGCGGAAGACAGGAGAGAAAGATGAGAGCTATGGAATTAGTGGGAACAATTAACATTTATGTGAGTAAAGAATAAACAAGGGTGTGTTAAAGAACAATGGTAGTAAGGATGGTACATGCGAGAGAGACATACAATGAGCGTGTGATAAATGTAAGGTATAGGGAAAACAGAGTTGGATAGAGCGGGTGAGTAATGATGATCTTGACACTAGGATACGAAAATGAGAGCTTGTGGCCGATGTCTAAATGGGTTATGTAACAAGAATGCAATGTGATACATATTGCGGGTATGAAGAGAATGAGTGACGAAATGAGAGTTTGGAGAAAAATATGACGAGAGTGACAGAGTTACATACAAGGGGAGGAGAATATATACCGTGTTCAAATCAAAACGACAGCGGTGATGAAGGGGGGGATACAGCATTGTAGTTTGGACAGTTTCGCCCCCCCCCACACACACACACACATTCCCAGTCTCCCACATTGTCCAATTCTCTGTTATTCCCCTCTTTGTCGAAAAAGATGATATTGTGAGGTGAATCGATAGATACGGGTGATAGATTATGAATTAAAGGGGAAAAAAGGCAGGATGGTTGACTGATTTTGAGAAATAAAAATGGGAGTGAATATGAATGTTGATATATAAATGTAAGTAGTTAGAGAGAAAATGACACTGTAAGAGTGGGTAAGCTAAGATAGATTGTTACCGAGATTTTAGCTACGGATATGAAAATGAAAAACCTAAAATGGTCCGAGTGCTGTGAGAAATAAGAATCATTGGTACGCGAGTGAAGATGATCATGGGTGTTTGGGAGAAAGACAATTCTTGTGCCGGGCTATATAAGAGGGGGGGAGGGAGCAAAGAGGGGAAGAGAAAAGGATGGGTGAGAGACATTGATAAACTGAAACGAAACAGAGATCAGAATGCATGGTTACGTAGGGGAGTGGATGGAAGTGATATATGATACTAGTGAAGTTTGTATTGCGAGAGAGACATAGCAACTTAAGATATATGTATGATAGAGGCTCTGTGGAAAATGATGAAAGTATAGTGGGTAAGTGTCAGAAATAGGCATTACTAGATGGAGATGGTCAGCTATGATGAGGTGACATTATTCTGATATTGATACAACAGATGGGATTGATAAGGGAGATGGATGGACATGGTGAGTGAGAAACATGTGTGCTATTGTGTTCGAGAGATGGAGTTATATATGGTAGGTACGAGGGAGAGGGAAATATGATGAAAACGAGGGGGCGAATCAAATCATTGAGAGATAATTCAAAAATACAATTACTTATTATCATCAAAGATTATAATACATGTATTTGGATTAGTAATACCTTCTAACGAGTTACAAAAAAAACAAACACCTCCATATCAGAGATGAAGCGTGGGCGGGGATATTGAAGTACAATTCGTAGTGTTTAATATAGTTATAGTAGTGGAATGTTTTGGTGTTGTTTTTTGTTTGTTTGTTTTTTCCTTTTTTATGGAGAGGAGGGGGGGGGGGGTCTTGTCACTGATAGGAGTTTGCAATATAGGATGGGGTCATTTATGCTTTATTGTTCTCTATGTATATTTAATTTACAAAGCTTTCTATTCATATTGTATATATATATATATATATATATATATATATATATATATATATATATATATATATATATGTGTGTGTGTGTGTGTGTGTGTGTGTGTGTGTTTTGGCTACAGCAAACTTTTTGCTTCGCCTGTAATAAAGTTCAAGTTGATATAGACAGATATGAACGTGCAAAGCTAGAAAAAAGGTTTGGAAAGATATACTAAACAGCAAAAAAAAAACGTCAGTACGATTTCAAAATCAAAGAGGCACGTTAATCAAATCATTCTAGAAAACGACTTACGAAATGGATCAAAGCAATTTTTTGTGAACAGTATGTTGACACATTAGTGATTAATTCGTCACAATTCCAAGAAATTACGAGAAGGTTTTTAGTCGGTACATAGTCTATACATCAGTATCTGGTGTATCCACCGCAAGTGACAATAACAGCAGCGCAGCATCTGTACATGGAGTGGACCAGACGATTGATGAACGCCATTGGCACCTGGAACCACACACTCAGAAAAGCCTGGCGCAATCCATCGGTTGTGTTTGGTCTCAGTACGACGTTATTAAGTCTCCTCTGAATTTCATCCCAAAGATGTTCAATCGGGTTTAAGTCCGGACTAAGGGCTGGCCAGTGGATAACGTTGATACCGTTCTGCTGTAGAAAGTCCCGAGTAACTCTGGCGGTGTGGGCACGGACGTTGTTTCGATGACGTGCAAAATGTGGTATGACGTGGGGTCTGAGGGCTTGATCAATGTAGCGCACTGCTGTGATGCCGCCTCCTCTCCCTGGACCAAGATTTTGGAACACCACAGGACCAATCTCTGGTTCGGACCGATTCCACCCCAAACCATTATGCTTGGACCTCCCCATGAGTCTCCTTCCATGACACATTGGTCAGAATAAAGCTCGCCACGTCGATGCCATATTCTGGTCCGGCCATCTGCAGTTGATACGCAATACCGATTCTCATCTGTGAACAGAACAGTTCTCCATTGCCTGTGTCGCCAGTTCTGGTGTTGTTGGGCAAACTGTAGACGTTCACGGCAATGGATGTTCCTTTCCGGGTGCTGTGTTCCCACTGTCTGACGTGCTGTCTCAGATGCCTGTGTGAAGAGATTCGACACGTGCTGTCGCACAACATGTCGGTCTTCTCGCCTTGTGATAACCCTTGGTCTACCGGTTCGGGGGCGATCATCAGTGGTGTTGGTGGCCCGAAAGCGTTGCTGAAGCCTGTAAACATTGACCTGGAAGTGATTGGCAACGGCTTGGGCCGTGTGGTCTACGTCGAGTCTTGCAAGCGTCTGGTTCCTCTGAGCTGTCGTGAGTTGTGACATGCTGCTGACGTTGTAGTGTGAATGATTCAACTAGGTATGGGAATGTATTTTATAGGGCTGGTCCCGGTGAACAGCACGTGCAGCATGAGTTATATGAAAATCATGCAGAACACATTACCATCTCAGAAGTCAAGTTACGTTTTTCAGAACATTTCCTGGGTTCAGTTCTGTATTTTGTAAGTAGCCTTTTTGCTCAGTTAAAGTTGGAGATGCGGTCACAAATACACAATAAAAACAGTTGGCAAGTTTTATGTATCATACCAACCTGACGTTTCTTTTGCTGCTTAGTATATAATGGACATGCAAGAGGTTTGGGTCGTCGATAATCACAATGAACGTAGATATGAATGTGAGAAAGGCTGGCCAGGGATCCGATAGAAATAGTCGATAGTGTGAGGTGATAGACGAAAGCTAGCATAGCAAGCGAGCTTTAGGCGAACACACACAGAGGTTTGAGTCATAATGTAGAAAAGAAGTTAGCAAATCAAAATACATTGAAATACTGACGAACGGATTTAAATGTGAGAGAGATTGTACGAAAGTGTGCGTGTGTGTGTGTGAGAGAGAGAGAGAGATAGATAGATAGATAGAATGATAGATAGAGAGAGAGAGAGAGATAATGTAATAGGAAAATATAATGAGATAGAAAGCGATGAGAGTATGGGTATTGAGTGGCTTATCAGTGAAAAACAAGGGTGTGTGGATGAACAATGGTAGTAAGAGTGATGGGAGTTACATGAGACTTAGTGACGCGAAATAGAATAAAGCTGTTATAATTGAGAGAATGATAGTAAGAGAGGTGATACTTAGTGACGCAAATAGAATAAAGCTGTCAGAAAAAAAAACTGCAAGAATGGTAGTGAGAGAGGTGAGACGAGACTTAGTGACGCACATGCGAGAGGAAAATATAATGAACGAGATACAGAGGAGGAGAGGGAGAGAGAGAGAGCGATGGGAGTAGTGTTCAGAAAGTAGAGAATGATTAGTGGAATCGATTGACATTGCTGTGAGTAAAGAACAAACAAGGGTAGTAAGTAAGGGTTATCGACTGAGACAGCGAGGGTCGAAGGTCGGTAACTGACTTACACACTGGATTCTTTGTGTAAGAAGTTGAATGAGAGAGACGCGAGTTCATCACAGGCCCTTTATCACAGAAAATAGTTTTACCAATTCGTCTATAACAGATATCAATACATTATTTTACACGTCATAACATATTGTTGTTTACTCAGCAGATTGGGGAGTGGGTCAATAACCTGAATATGTGTATACCTGTTTATTTACGATTCATACAAATCAGATCATTCCAATGCCACTTTTTATTAAGAAATGTGGATTGGTATATGGATAAATGTATTTGAAGCCTATTTGCTGACTTCTGGTTTTCGACACTATTTTATACGCCAACATGTAGTATATTGTTCTCGCTCCCGTCAATTATGGTCATGAGACGAAGAATCCTGTTGATTTTCAATGATTTCCGATAATGACTTCCATGGTGACGAGCATGCGAATGGGTGTGTGAGAAATGAGAGTCGCACGAAGTAAACACGGTGTACATGCGTTGTAGGGGGGCGGCGGGTAATGATGATATTGACAATATGCTACGAAAATGAGAGCTTGTAGATGATGGCTAAGAATGGTTGAGATGATAAGAATGAATGAAATATGATACATCTTAAGGGTGGACGAAAATGGGTGTCGAAATGAGAGTATGGAAATAATATAATGAGGGTGACAGAGTTACATTGAAGAGGAATACAATGAGAAAACAAACCGAGTGGTGGTGGTGGTGTGTGTGTGTGTGTGTGTGTGGAAGGGGGGGGGTCGATAAAAGAGAAGAAAAGGTGTTATATAGAAGGGAAAGAATAAGAATGAAATATGATACATCTTAAAGGTGGACGAAAATGGTGTCGAAATGAGAGTATGGAAATAATATGATGAGGGTGACAGAGTTACATTGAAGGGGAATACAATGAGAATACTAACCAAGTGGTGGTGGTGGTGGTGTGTGTGTGTGGGGGGTCGATTAAAGAGAAGGGAAAGGGAGTATACTCGAAATTCAAATCAATGAGAAAACATAAGTAATGAAAGTAAGTATTTTATTGACATGGGGACCTCACAGGGCTTTCTGGCGTATGGCTACAAATTGGTCCAAAATCATTCGCTCTCGATACTCAACCAATCGATATGCCAATCACACCGCTCCTTCCTATCTCTCTCTCTCTCTCTCTCTCTCTCTCTCGTATCGCTCTCATCACTCAACCAATCACCCTTATCACCCTTAAGGTATGCCAATCACACTGGTCCGACCATATAAATATATATATATATATATATATATATATATATATCTGTCTTACCTGCTCTATTATTACTCCTCGCCTCTTTCTCTCCCGAATCGTATTAAACCCCGTCTTATTTCATTCAGAACTTTCGTCGCTTTTCTTCCACACAACGTGTTCATCTCTTTCTTACCCATTGTTTTATAACATATCCTTTTACTCATTCTCACGCATTCTCACATTCATCTCCAATTCTTGCCCAAAGGAAATTGATAAGATTATAGTAAGCTTATAGTGGGCTTTGTATAAATGATAAACACGAAAGAGGGAAATGGGAATAAGAGAGAGGGAGAGAAATGGGGCTTAACGTACACTCGACACAAACTAAGTCATTTCGGGACTAACACATGGTTCAATTTAGTTTTATTTCAATAATTCGCTTGCGCGTAGGGGTCTTTAGCAGTGGGGGGGGGGTACCGGAGGACCCGGAGAAAACACAAGAGGTTGGACAGGCGACCCAACTCTTTGTCATGTACAACCGGGGAATCGAAACCCCGCCAGTTGACTTAATGACAGACCTTATGATACAGCGCGCACGTCCTAACCATTCGGCCATTTAACCCCCAGAAATGGGAATACAGGTGATCACAAATGTTGATATATATTATAAGGACAGGCGATACGTTTCAAGTCAGTAGCTTGAAGCGTATATATGGTATTAGTGTCAGTGGCCTGTGGCACGAAGTAACAGTATATTGTCGCATACATAATATATTATGTCAACGCTTGGGCGATATAATATATTATGTCAACGCTTGGAACTAGGATGGAGGTTACTAAGCATGAACTTGCAACGATAGATTTAATTGGCGCTTTGATAACCAATGAATGCTTTGGAGACATATTTTGGCGGTATTTTCCATCATGGAATCGGTAAGTTTCGATTGTTTTTTTCTTTTCTGTTTTTTCTCTCTTTTCTGTGTCCTAACCCTAACCCTAACCCTAACCCTAATCCGAAAGAAAAGTGCCCTTTTTTGAAATTCTGACATCACAGGTGCCCTTTTTCTGATAAGGATGCCCTCTTTTATTTACAGGGACACTTTCTATTGTTAAGGGGGTGGACCGGTCCCCATGGTCCAACCCCTGGATCCGCTCTGATGACGCGTACATTCCACTGAGTCTACAGGTCTAATATGCTAACACGCTTGGAGCGTCAACACAATATATTATGTCGCCCAAGCGTTGACATAATATATTATGTATGCGACAATATACTGTTACTTCGTGCCACAAGCCACTGACACTAATACCATATATACGCTTCAAGCTACTGACTTGAAACGTGCAGGGTGATAAGGATGAGGGTGGGTTAAAGAAAAAAGAGAAAAGCATTTGGTTGGTTAGAGAGATAATTATGACAGTTCGGGTGGTGAGGAATTATTAGATTGCTGTGAGATGTATATGTGCAAGAAAGTAAGATACATAATGATGACAGTTAGGATGGTAAGAAACGATGAGAGTGTATTGAGAAACAGAAGAGGAAGGGCTGTGGATGGTAGACATGTGACTGAGATATAACAGGAACGAGATAGGATTGTAGGATATGATCAGATTGCAGTGAGGTTTAAATGTGTAAGATGGTAAACAGTGAAATGTCAGAATGCGAAAGACAGATCTAAGGAATGAATGAGATATATGATATTGCCCACGATACGAAACTCTGATGCTGAGACTCGGAGTGTGAGTGATATATCTGGTAGATAAAGCAAAGTAAAAACATGTGAACGGAAACACCAAGACGTTTCATGTACGTATAAACAGTCTTGGAGTCAATAGAAACGAACAAAGCCAGCTGAGGGGTGATATAATGGTTTTTTAATACGCTATATATGGGCATCAATCCAATTTAGAATATTTAGATGGACGGGATGGGAGGAATAAGTGGTGAGGCCATGTGATAATACAGACATAAGAGTGGAATGTTGAGAGGGAGATGAATATGAGAATAGATGGGAGTGAATAATAATTGGACAGGAAAATCGAGTGGTGAGATCAGAGAATTGTGTGTGAAATCATGAGAGAATACAACATAATCCATGAGATTATAGCGGATCAAATGCGATAAGATTGTGAGTTACGTGAGATGAGATGCGAAGAAAATGATGTTTAGGGGATGAGACAGCAAAGCTAAATCAAAGATATGAGAGTAAACAGTTGGGAATGGGATGTAAAGGGGATTTAACGTGTCTTCAGTACAATGCTAATCCCAAAGTTAAAGGCAATGTGTACATGCGCTGTCATGGCAAAGATTTTATCAGCTGATCGACATATTAGTTGAGAGTACATTGTCCTATCCACGTGAATGGGGCAACAAGTTGGGAGGGATATAATTTGACATTCAACGAGATTGCGATCAAGTAACACTAAATTGTCATATTTTATTGAATCTTTTAATTTTTAAGTTTCATCTAAATCGGACAACAATTGAGGGCCCTAAAGGGTACACAAACTTAATATTTGTACAACTCTCATTTGCAGACCAAAATCTTTTGATCCTTAACATATATACTAAACAGTACGATTTCAAAATCAGAGAGGCACTTTAATCAAATCATTCACTAATGTAATATTCTCCACATCTACAGTTAATTTGGTAGACACAGCCTTTCGGGAAGGTAGGCTTTGTGAGGTTTGACTTTCCATTAGCATTTACTAACTCCTTAGCTGTTGCGCCTTTCGGGAATGTGGTTTCTATGCCTGCTTCTGTTTTTGGTAACCTTCTAAATTGGTTGTGGGTGTATGATTTTTTGGTTGATCAAATTTTGATAGGTTGGGTAATGTGGCTTTGGTGAACTTGTTTACCATATGTTCTGAATAGTCGTTGTGTTGGATGAAGACGTCTTTTAGGTGTTGTACTTCCAGGTTAAGGGATTCGGGGTCACAAATGGTTTTGGCGCTTTTAGTAAACGTGGTGATAATGCCTGCTTTTTATGCATTTGGGTGATCAGATATTAAGACATAGGAACTCTATCTATCCGAGTCGAATAAAGCACTCTGTAATAATGGACTTAAATGCCAGTGCCTGGGCAAAGTTCCACCATAGAAAAGATAACCTATGGGGTTGTCCCAAAATGACCGAGTTCACCGGTAATGTGTCGACGAAACTTTTAACTCAATTCTATTTTATTTAAAAAAAAATTAAAGGACCATTAGGTAAAATTATAGTAAGGGATCCAGGAAAGACATTGGTGGGGCCTTGAACACATGCTTCTTAATTCGGAGGTCTAGGGTTGTTTGAATTCACCAATGTAATATTCTCCACAGTTAATTTGGTAGACACAGCATTCGGGAAGGTAGGGTTTGTGAGGTTTGACTTTCCATTAGCATTTACTAACTCCTTAGTTGTTGCGCCTTTGGGGAATGTGGTTTCTATGCCTGCTTCTGTTTTTAATAACCTTCTAAATTGGTTGTGGGTGTATGATTTTGTGGTTGATCAAATTTTGATAGGTTGGGTAATGTGGCTTTGGTGAACTTGTTTACCATATGTTCTGAATAGTCGTTGTATTGGGTGAAGACGTCTTTTTGGTCACAAATGGTTTTGTCTCTTTTAGTAAACGTGGTGATAATGCCTGCTTTTTATGCATTTGGGTGATTAGATTTGTAGTAGATATATTGATCCATGTGTGTTGGTTTTCTGTACACTGAGGTGGTGACATTAGAGTTCTCTCTTCTTTCCATTAAATTAAGAAATGGGAGGCTGTTGTTTGTTTAATTCTCCATTGTATATTTCATTCTTGGATGTTGTTTGTTCAAGTCATTCAGGGGGACGACAGTATCATCTTCGTTTTGTAACATGACGAAGGTGTTATCCATCTTTCTAGACCAGAAAAAAAAATAGATTAAAAATGAGCTGTTAGAGTGCCTTCTTCTGGTGACATCATGTAACTTTCGGAAATCAGCGGTGATAAAGGATTTACCATCGGTAAACCGTGGATCTGTAGATTTCAGGCATTGCTGGATCAAAGGAATAATGGTATCAACTTGTAGTGATGTATCCAGTGGTGTAGAAAGTTGTCGAATACAGGTTTCAAGAACTCTGAAATCAAGGCTTCTTTTCTTGGCAAATTAGTGAGTAGGTCGACAACACCGTACGAGAGCAATTCATTGGGGTCCTTTATGAAATTATCACTATGTCTGGAAGATCTATGAATATCATGAATATGACAAATCCTACAGATTGTATTTAGGTGAAACAGAATGGACACCAGGAGCTTTTAGGTTCATCAACTAAATCAGCTCCCTTCTCCGAGAGCCGAGCTATATAAAACCCGTACAAACCCGTGGACTAATAGTAAAACGATAACGAAAAAAATAATGTTGAACGCGGAAATTGAATTAACAAATCTCTGATGGGGCTAAAGGGGGCGTTCTTAAGGGGTGGAGTATGGGTCGGGGGTCTACCTTTGATGAAAGAGGAGAGTACAAAGTTGAAAATGGAATAGAATGGGGTTTAACGTTTCGTCTACACATAGCTAATTCTAACGTCCAATGCAATGTGTACATCGCCTGTCATAGCATAGTTCTTTGTTGATTGACATTGACGATAGCTCAGTGAGTAAGACGTTGGTTCGCTAACCTGTTAGTCCTGTGTTCGATCCCTATGTTGACTGAGGAAGTTCATCGGGATTTTCCGGCGTGGTTCCCCCTTGTCATTGGTACAGGGCGGAGGACCTGACAAGGGACAACGTATAGTCGTTCGGATTGGGCGAAAGACCGAGGTCCCGTGTAGGCATTGGCGTGCACGTAAAACACGTCTTGCTGTTAGAATTCGATATAAGGGTAGGCCGTAGCGCCGCTGCCCAGTCGGGGCAGACTAGTAGGATGTTAAACCCCATTTCATTTTTTGATTGACATTGTATAAATGGGAGTACATTGACCTGCCAATGTGAATGCGTACGGCAAGTGAAGGGGACAGAATTAGAGACAGGAGATTGCTGAGAGAGAGAGAGAGAGAGAGAGAGAGGGGGCGAGGGGGTATCCGTCGGGCGATTACAGATGGGGCCGGAGAGAGGCCAGCAAGATCTATATTTCGTTTCGCTTTTTTTATACTTTCGATGGCCTACACTACATGAAGGTCGTGTCAGGGGTCGTACGAACGGCTTTAGACCCAATGACGTCAGACATTGATTAATCAATCAGCGTTGGCGTTTCTAGTAATATAACAATTCTTTCAGATCCTAGTGTAGTAAGGACAGATAAAACGAAATTTTGAACTATAAAAAACGAAACGAAATAGGATTCGTGTTTTAATCAGGACCCGAGTTCACAAAGCATTCTCAGACTTAAGTTGAGAATTTGCTCAACTTTCAATCACTGTTTATGAGAAATTTCTTTGATGCAGAAACACAAAACTTTGCACATAGCTTCTTATGGATGTATTTGATACATTCAAACAACAACATTATTATAAAGGGCTATATTTTAGTTAAAATAAGGTGGACAAGTTTGAGTAAATTCTCAACTTAAGTCTGAGAATGCTTTGTGAACTCGGGGTCTGATTGGCAAACGGCGAAAGAGGCGTTAAAAGGCGGTAATAAGAAAAAAAAAGATACAATGATCAAATTAAACTGAAACGAAAGAGGGATCAGAATGAAAGTTCATAGGGTGGGTGATATAATGATACTGGTTAGTATTGCGAGAGCGACAGATACATGTGTGATAGATGCCGTGTGGAAAAGAATAATAGCACAGCAGATAACTGCATACAATTAGAGAAATCGTTTAAATATGGATACAGGTATCGACATTGGCACATATATTCCTTGAGGACTAATCATTTATAAAGCCCATTAGCCACTCTAAAATCCAAGATGGCGGCAATTTTCAACGATGGTCGAATTTCAGGCAACGAGATTGCGATCAAGTCAAACTAAATTGTCATATTTTATTGAATCTGTTAAGTTTTACGTTTCATCTAAACCAGACCACAATCGAGGGCATGTGCTGAGCTACAAGGGAGGTGTGACTGTGCGATACTAGACAAAAAGAGAGATCAGAGATATTAGACGGTGGGATATAAAGTGAACTGAAACGAGAGATCAGAATGTAAGGAAAGGGAGTGGATGGGAATGATATATGGTACTACTGGAGGTTGTTATTGCGTAAAAGACAGGGCAACATAAGATATATGAGTGATAGAGGCTATGTGGAAACGGATGAGATGGAAATAATGCATAACGGGTTTAAGTGTGAGAAATAAGTTTCAATGATAAGCTGATGGGGAGAAAAACGATTGGGGTACTTGACAGAGTGTGAGGGGTGAGAAAGTGACCATAGGAGTATGAGATGAGAGGGAGTAGCGTGTAAACGAGGATGGAAGTAAGACATGGGGAAAAGAACATTGAAGACTAGTTAAGAAAGAGTGAGCGAAAGAATACAACCCGAGAAAAGAACATTGAAGACTAGTTAAGAAAGAGTGGACGAAAGAATACAACCCGAGAAAACTATGAATGGGAGAGAATGGGCATGGGAATGGCAGGTGGGAAGATTATGATGTGTTAGGGAGATTACAGGGATAAGAAAAAGAGATATAAGAATGACATGACTGGGAGCGACGCAATGTTAGAAAAATACGCGGAGAGGTGAGGAAGTCGGTTAAGACGAGAGCCATTAACAAGAGTGTGTAGTTAGAGAGGCAAGAGTGAGAGACGAACATGGGAGAGGAGACTAGAATGAGATAGAGGGCAATGGGAGTAGGGGTACGGAGTGGCATATCAGTGAACTCTTGCGTAGATGAGAGACCGAGAGCGAGAGAGAGAATAGTGACAAGGAGTAAAATAGCAGTAAATTAAGTACAAACAAGAATGCGTGGATGAAGAGTGGTAGTAAGAGTGGTGTGGTAGGTGTTAAAGATGTATATGAGAGAGAGAAAAACATAGTATGAAAGCTGTAAGAAATGAGAGAAAGAGACGGAATAAAATGTATGCATGGGGTATGAGTTGAGAGGGGGTGGGGGAATCAGTAGCAAACACAAGCTCAATTTCAGGAACCACGGGTTACTTATTTTTATTTTAGGTTGTTATGAACTAGAAATTCCCTACAAGCTACGCTACTACACAATATGATTTATATAAAGGTAGACCTAATCTTACAGATGAGACATATTAGCCTGAGAGAGAAATGAGTGAAGGACGAGAGGTGGGAGAACATCTGAAGTGCCAGAGAGATAAGGAGGGTGGATGGGATAAGAGCGCGTGGTGGTAAAGGCGTTGAGTGATAGAGGGATAAGAAACAGGGATGGGATAGGAGGGGGATGGCTGACAAGAGGGTGGGTGGGAGTATAGAAAGACTGGTAGGAATGATTGGGGTGCATGACAAGAGAAAATATGAGAGAGTGCGGGTGAGAAAGACGAACAAATCGAACATAGGATTGTGACAGGAGTCGGGTAGCGTGAAGACTGGTTTAGGAACAGTGAGAGAGAACAAAATCTGAGAAAGATATATGAGTGCGAGAGGATTGGGTGTTGGAATGGCAAATGTGATAAAATATGAGGCGATGAAATGAGAGTGACATAGTTACATGGGGGGGGGGGGGGTACAAACGAAGTTCAAATCAATGAGAAGACAGAAGTGATGAAACTGAGTATTTAATTGACAAAGGGGCCTCACAAGGCTTTCTGACAATATTGGCTAAATCAAACATTATTCACTCTCATTACTCAACTAATCAATCACCCTTAAGCTATGATAATCCCACAACCGCTTCCAATTAAATATATATCTGTCTTACCCACTCTTATTACTCTCTCTCTCTCTCTCTCTCTCTTCTTTTACTAGTCAAAATCACAACATCCATGCATCAAGCGGAATTGGTTATACAATATAACTATTCCAAGTAAAATTTGTCAAACTAGTAGTCAATATGAGAGCGTGGATATATGAGTATTAGACCTGTGATGTGAGACAAAAAAATTAAATTAGGACGAATGATGCGAAATAAGAATCATGAATATGCGAGTAAAGATGATCATATTCATGGATGTTGGGAAGATAGGGTGGTGGTGGTAAGATAAGTGTTAGAGGGAATACAGGAATACATGACAGTGGGGGAGATAAGAGATGATAGAAAACGTGAAGTGAGATGTGAAGTAAATAATGATTGGGGGATGAAAGAGCAAGCAAACATCAAAAAGATAAAAATAAGCTAAGTGAGATGATGTGAAGTAAATAATGATTGGGGATAGAAGGGCTAACAAACATGAAAATAAGCGGGTGTAAATTGTGTTGAGGGGAAAGTGAAAGATGAGAACTGTGGGATTAGTGGACATGATTTGTGGGTTAATGGGCGTACGTGAATGAATAGTAAGAGTTGGTGTGAGAAAAAATAGAATACAAGCCTGCATGGGGGTATGAGTTGAGAGTAACGAACACCACCTCCAGATCTTGGACCACAGGTAAGTAACATCTATTTAAGGCCGTTATGAACAAGAAAATAGTGAGTTATGGAAAACCAAGAGTGTGTGGATGAACACGTGCGTGGATGAGAGCGAGAACAATGGGAATAACGGTAAGGAGTGAAATAGCAGTAAGTTAAGTACAAACAGGAGTGCGTGGATGGGGAGTGGTAGTAAGAGTGGTGGGAGTTAAAGATGTATATGAGAGAGAATAAAATAGTATGAAAGCTGTAAGAAACGAGAGAAAGAGACGGAATAAAAAGTATGCATGGGGGTGTGAGTTAAGAGTGTGTGTGTGTGTGTGTGTGGGGGGGGGGGGGGTCAGTAGCAAACACAAGCTCAATTTCAGGAACCACGGGTTACTTGTATTTTAGGTTGTTATGAACTAGAAATTCCCTACAAGCTACGCTACTACACAATATGATTTATATAAAGGTAGACCTAATCTTACAGATGAGACATATTAGCCTGAGAGAGCAATGGGTGAAGGACGAGAGGTGGGAGAACATCTGAAGTGCTAGAGAGATAAGGAGGGTGGATGGGATAAGAGCGGGTGGTGGTAAAGACGTTGCGTGATAGGGGGATAAAAAACAGGAGTGGGATAGGATGGGGGTGGCTGAAAAGGGGGTGGGTGGGCGGTGGTACACAGGTGAAAATGTCAAGGAGTATAGAATGAGAGAGAAATAGAGAGATAGAGAGAGAGAGAGAAAGAGAGAGAAATGGGGTTTAACGTCCACTCGACACAAACTAGGTCAATTCGGGACTAACATATTGTTTAATTTTATTTCAATAAATCACTTGCGCGTAAGGGTCTTAAACAGTGGGAGGAAACCGGAGGACCAGGAGAAAACCCACGAGGTTGGACAGGCGACCCTACTCCTTGTCACGTACAACTGGGGATTCGAAACTACGCCACTTGACACAATGACAGGCTTTATGATACAGCGCGCACGTGCTAACCATTCGGCCATCCAACCGAGTGTGACAGGAAATGGGGTAGCGTGTAAACCAGGGTGAGAGTAGGATACTGAAAGGAAAAGGTGCAATGAAGACTACTGGGGACTGTTTCACAAAATTTTAACTAAGATAAAAATCCAATTTTTAGTAATTTGATTGGATAATATTAGATTGATTTTAGTGCTTAGCCAATATAAATTGAAGTATCTACTAAAACTGGATTTTATCTTTAGTTAAAATTTCGAGAAACAGGGCCCAGGTTTAGAAACAGTGAAAGAAAGATATATGAGTGCGAGAGGATTGTGTGTGGAAATGACAAATGTGATAAAATATGAGGTGTTAAGGTAATATAGAGATCAGAATGAGAAGTGGAGAAATGCCATGGAAATACTGAAAAGGGGTGACACATCTGTGAGTTTAGGATAGCCAAGAGTGCGTAGTAAGAGAGGTGAGAGTTAGTGACGCACATGCGAGAAGAAATATAATGAGAGAGAGAGAAATGGGAGTTGAGGTAAGGAGGTATGCGAGTAAAGATGATCATGGATGTTGGGAAGATAGGGTGGTGGTGGTAAGATAAGTGTTAGAGGGAATACAGGGATACATGACTGTGGGGGAGATAAGAGATGATAGAAAAAGTGAAGTGAGATGTGAAGTAAATAATGATTGGGGGATGAAAGAGCAAGCAAACATCAAAAAGAGTAAAAATAAGCTAAGTGAGATGATGTGAAGTAAATAATGATTGGGGATAGAAGGGCTAACAAACATGAAAATAAGCGGGTGTAAATTGTGTTGAGGGGAAAGTGAAAGATGAGAACTGTGGGAATAGTGGACATGATTTGTGGGTTAATGGGCGTACGTGAATGAATAGTAAGAGTTGGTGTGAGAAAAAATAGAATACAAGCCTGCATGGGGGTATGAGTTGAGAGTAACGAACACCACCTCCATTTACAATACTTAGGTGGATGGAATACCTGAAGAAATGTCCGAGATATGTGATAATAAAGACATGAGAATGAAATGTTGAGAGAGAGAGAGAGAGAGAGAGAGAGAGATCAATATGAGAGTTGGTTGCCCAGAAATAGGAGAGAGGCGCGGTGGGTAATAATAAGGGAGGAAACGCGAGTTGTGAGAAAGTATGAAAGAATACGGCATAATTCACAAGGTAGGAGTTAACGGATAAAATGAGATACGATTGTGAGATGTGTGCGAAATCATGAGAGAATAAAACATAAACCATAAGATAGGAAATAACGGATAAAATAAGATAATACTGACATTGTAGTTGGAGATAGGTGTTGGCCAATAAAGGTGAGGATGCGGAGTGAGACTTTGCACGCAGCGAAAGAGGCGATGGGTAAAAGACAATGACAGAAGTTAAACTGAAACTAAAGATCAGACTGCATGGTAAGAGTAGGGATGGAAGTGATATATGATACTAGTGAGGTTTGTATTGCGAGAAAGGCAGAGCAACATAAGATATATGTGTGACAGAGGCTATGTGGAATAGGATGGGATGTAAATAAGGGATAGCGGGTAAGTTTGAGAACTAGGCATCAAGGGTTAGCTGATTGTAAGCTATGTTGAGGTGACACAATTCTGATATTGATACAATGGATAGAGGAGTAATAATAGAGATGGTGAGTGACACACATTTGTGACATTGTGTACGAGACATGGGTATTATAATTAGAGAAAGAGGGGGATAAGGGTCAGTATGAAAATGGCGACAAGAAAGAGGGGCGAGGATGCTATTTTAGTAGGGCGATCAGTGAGGGAGGGACGAGTAAGCGTGGTGTGAGACATTGAGGACATTAAGGGAGTGAAAAATGATAATAGTCGCGAATAGTATAGCTAGAGAGACAGGTCAAGCAGATATAAGCATGCGCGGCTGGAAAAGGGGTCGGAGATATATAATGGATATTGAAGAGGTTTGAGTCATAGAAAAAGCTAGCAAAGCTAATCGCAGCAAAAATACTGGCAAACATGAGTATGAATGTGGGACGGATGATAATAGATAGATTTAGGTGATAGAGAAAAGCTAGGACAGTAAGACAGTGAGCTGCAGTCTAACAGAGAGAGAGAGAGAGAGAGAGAGAGAAAGAGAGGGGGGGTAGATCACAAGCCGTGTGGGGTAAGAATGGCTGAAGTCTGAGATGAGAGCGGGGTAGCGGGTAATCGATTATGAGAGTAAGGCTTGACGAGGGGTGAGAAAGGCGAAAAAGTGGTCATTGGGGTGGGAGATGAGACGGGGTGAGAGGAAGATACTGAAAAGAAAAAGAACCTTGAAGACTGGTTAAGAAACAGTGAGAAAAAGAATAAAATCTGAAAGAGGAAATGAGTGAAAGAGAATGAGTGTGGAAATGGCATGTTGGGAAAAATATGAAGTGTTAGGGGGAATACATTGATAAGAAAAATAGAATAAAGAATGACATTACTGTAGGAACAATACGATGGTAGAAAGACTTGGGTGGAGGGGCGGGCGTTTAGAAAGGAGTGGTGACAGTGGCGCACATGCGAAAGGAAAATATAATGAGAGAGAGAGAGAGGGAGCGATGGGAGTATGCATACGGTGTGGCATATCAGTGAGTCAAGAAAAAAACCCAAAGAGTATGTGGATGAACAATTGTAGTAAGAATGGTGAGAGAAAAACATAGAATGAGGGACTGGTAGTAATGGCGAGAGTTAATGACGCGAAATGGGAATAGTAGTAAGGAGTGAAAATGGAATAAGAGAGGGGGGGTGCAAGTCACGGTAAACTGCAGAGAGAGAGAGAAAGAGAGAGAGTGAGAGAGAGAGAGATAGGGGGGGTGCAATCATCAGTTGCGGTACATGAAAGAAAGTATAAGAGTGACAGTTGGCGTGTGAGATGAAGAGGGGGGGGGGGGGCGTTTTAAAATAGGGTGAGAGTAGGATACGGAAAATAAAAAGAACGTTGACCACTGAAAAGGGAAACGAGTGGGAGAAAATGGGTGTGGGAATGGCAGGTTGGGGAGAATATGAGAGAGAGAGAGAGAGAGAGAGAGAGAAAGAGAGAGAGAGAGAGAGAGAGAGGGGGGGGGGAGGAGGCTGGGTAAGACATGAGCCAGGGGAATAATAAGGGGTGACATATCTGTGAGTTTAGGATAAACAAGAGTGGGAAGTAAAAGAGGTGACGCACATTCGAAGGGAAATATAATGAGATAGAGTGTGGTGGTACGGAGTGGCATATCAGTGAGTTATGGAAAACCAAGAGTGTGTGGATGAACACGTGCGTGGATGAGAGAGAGAGAGAGAAAGAGAGAGAGCGAACGATGGGAATAACGGTAAGGAGTGGAATAGCAGTAAGTTAAGTACAAACAAGAGTGCGTGGATGAACAGTGGTAGTAAGAGTGCTGGGAGTTAAAGATATATACGAGGTCAGGAAGTAGAGAAGAATTAGTGGAAATGATGGACATTTCTATGAGTAAAAGGGCGTGCCAAAGAACAATGGCAGTTAGGATGGTGACGTGCAGAGAATGAATGAGAGGTCTGCATAGGGGTCGGGGTTTCGAGTGTTAAGTAATGAGGATATTGAGGCTGGGGTGCGAAAATGAGAGCCTGTTGTTGATGACTATTGAGGGGTGGGGGAGACTGGGTGACGAAATGAGAGTATGGAAAATGTATAATGAGAGTGACATAGCTACATAATAGAGTGGAAGGGAATACAGACAAAGTACAAATTATCCGCTCTATTATTATTCGTCGTCTCTTTATCTCTCGTATCTGTTAAATGATAAATACGACAGAGGGGAATGGGAGTGAAGGTGGCCATGAATGTTGCTAGGTATATTGTAAGGATGAATGTAGGTGGGTTAAAGAAAAAGAGCTGAGCGGGAGGTTAGGGAGATAATGACGACAGTTATAATGAGTAATGAAGAGATTGCAGTGAGGTGTATATGTGTAAGATGGTAATAAGTGAAATGTCAGAATGCAAGTGAGACATGATATTCCTAACCCCATGAAGTTTAGAAAAAAAATAATCAGCTATTACTGCAAAAGGCACCGAAAGCCTGGCTTCGTTAAAAAATGATGTTGTCGAAATCACGTTTATGTGTGTTTGTCGCGTACAGTACAAGCAATTTGTAGACGACGGTTCAGGGATCGCCATCGCTCAGTTTCTTAATAGCAAAAATGACACAATCCATGGATTAAAATGTAGTTATAACGAATCGTCACTTTGTAAGGTCAGATGAAGATGGCAATTAAGCTCACGCGGATTGGTCAAACCAAATAACTGTTCCAGCTGAAATTGCGAACTGCCGCAATTGATGTAAGTATGTCATAATTGTAGTAGGATTAATAGATACGAGAGCGTGGATATCTCAGTATTAGAACTGGGGTATGCAAGTAAAGATGATCATGAAAGATGGGACGATAGGGTGGTGGTGGTAGTATAAGTGATATGAACGAGGGCTGAGAATGAAATGGCTGTGGGGGAGATACAAGTGGAGAGAAAAAGTTAAGTGAAATTAGATGTGAAGTAAAGAAGGAACAAACATAAATCTAAAAGATGAAAATAAGCTGGTATGGTGTTGAGGAAGTGGGTGAAAGATGAGAACGATGGGATAGTGGGCATGATTTGTGGGTTAAGGTGTGTAGTGACTGAAGAATAGTGACAGAGGGGCGAATGATATAAGCCTGCATGGGGGTATAAGTTGAGGATAACGAACACCACCTTCAGATCTGGGACCACAGTTACGTTAACACTATTCGAGGTCGTTATGAACAAGAGCTTATCTTTAATCTACTCCAAACTGACAGGAGTGAAATGTGTGCGAAATAATGAGAGAATACAACATAGGCAACGAGTGTATCCAATAAAGAATACTGAGAAGGACGGGATGGGGGAAGAGATAAGTGTCAGGCATATGTGATAAAAACAGGGTGACGAATATGAGAGTGGGTGGTGATGAAACATTGAGTAATAATAAGTCCGGAAAAGCGAGTGGAAAGATCAGAAAATTGTGTGAGAAACATGAGAGAATACAACATAAGGTAGGAAATAAAGTGTAACACTATGTCTAGTGCTATGCTATGCGTCGCTGGTTAGATGTGGAAAGACATTCTAACCAAAAAGCCCCCCAACAACGTGTGACGCATACTCTCTTCACTGCTACATATTATAAAGCCTTGTCATCGTCTAGTATTATCTCTGATTATTGTTGTAATGTTCTACTGTAGGACTCCACTTTAAACATTGTGTATATATATTATATCTTTATCTCAGTCGTTAAAACGTTAACTCTGAAACACTTTGTTGGTTATTTATGTTTTTATATCTTTATAACACCCATAATAGAAAGGTTATATACAGGAAACTACACACACCGCTATGGCATTAAATATAAGCTAAATATAAATTCTCTATCACCTAACTTGTGTTTTGCAGCGGCGTATCCCAGCCTCTCAGCCGAGGAGGCTGTGGAAACGTCCTTCTGAGAATGCGAAATGATGCCCTCATCCTAGCCTCTAAGCCGAGGACGCTGTGGGTATGATGTTCCCCTGGGAACTCCGAGTGATGTCTAAAGAAACCTAAACCCCGCACGTTCTTTAAAAAGAAGATACGTGCACGAGTCATGTATTGACCCCTGGGAAAGTACTATATGGACACAAGTTGCCGGCGTGTCTAAAAGAATGGGATTAGCATATTTGGATTAACAGACTATGATGTCATTGCCCGATTTTAATCTACCAGGCATATCCTAGCTAACAATTTCAACACATTAAACCAGAGCATCATTTTTTACAGAACTTAAGCTATCTCTACAGTATATAGGCCCTATAGTATTACAAACCGACAAAATGAGATACGACTAAGAGTTAAGTGAGATGTCTGCGATATCACGAGAGAATACAACGTAATCCATGCGATTTTCCCATTTAATAGAATACTGAGAGAGACGAAATGGGGGAAGAGATCAGTGTCAGCGGTATGTGATAATATAGACATGGGAGTGGAATGTTGAGAGGAGGTTCAATATGAGAGTTGGTTGTGAAGAAACAGGACTGAGACGGGGTGGGTAATAGTAGGACAGGAAAATGTGTGAGAAATCATGAGAAACATAGTGGTAGGTTCTGGGCAATAAGAGCGGGGAGACAGAATGGGGTTAGCAAGCAGCGAAAGAGACCTAGGAGATTAGTGAGAGACAATGATAGAAGTTAAATTTAAAAGAAAGAGAGATCAGAATGGAAGGTAAGGGAGTTGATGGAGGTGATAGAGAGAGATACTGACAAACCGATGTAAATGTAACAAAGATTGCAAAATATGGGCGAAAGAGAAACAAGTCAACTAGCATAGCAAGTCACGGTGAGTTGCAGAGAGAGAGAGAGAGAGAGAGAGAGAGGGGGGTGATGGAAAGGAGAGGCATATTAGTAATAAGTGAGCGTGGATGAACAATGGTAGTAAAAATTATTGTAGTAAAAGATCTTATACGCTAGAAAAGAATAGAATAAAGTTGTGAAAATTGAGAGAAAGAGACGGGGGTAAAAGTATGCTTGGGGCTCACATGAGAGGGCTGAATTTAGTATCAAACACCACATCCATATGATTTAAACAATATTTTATTCATTAAATTTACAGAATGTATATAATAAATACAGGATACAATAACACGCTTTATCAGATTATATGCGACCGTTTCTTTAGAATAGATCTTTAACAAATTTGCATATCATAATATGAACACAAAAATTCAAATATATAGTATAAAACATATCCACATTTTAGATGATAATTTAGGATTGGTTAAAGGGACATTTTCGTGTGTCCAATACTGAAATTTATCTTTTATTTAACGAGTACATATATTTGTTGTTTTGTATGATATTGGTTTTTTTTGTCTTGATGCTCTATTCCAACATTTTCAATTTATGCTTTGTTTGCTTTTTTCAGTAAGCTTATCTTTAGATCAAACAGGTAGGAATGTCCCTTTAAAACAATAAAAGATTAAAGGGGGGAAATGTTATCAGCACCACACCGACAAATGGTTTTTAATTTATCGTCTCCATCATATTATATTTTATGGAACTGAACCGCATTTACGACCTCCCTATCAGAAATCATGGGTAACTTACTTTTGTATTAGGCGTTATGAACTAGAAATTATCTACAAGGTATTCCAAACTGATATGATTTTTATCAAGGTAGACTTAGAGGTGACACATATAAACTGTGACAGAATAGATGAGTACGAGAGTTGGGAGAAAATATAAAGTGTTAGAGGAATAAGAAAGAAAGATATCAGAATGATGAGACTAAGGGGGCAGGAGATATAGAAAAGTGAGAGCGTTGGGATTAGTGGGAATGATGAAAATGATGTGAGTAATAAGAAACAAGTTTACGCCAAAAACAAAAAAAAATTCTAGGAAGAATGGTAACGTGCATATGAGAGAAACATAGAATGAGTGTGTGAGAAATGAGAGAGGCACGAAGAAAACAAAGCAGGAAGACGAGTGATGATGATATTGAGACTGTGTGGAGCATAGAAATGGTGAGAGAATGGAATATGGTACATATTGAGGGTGGCGGCGAATGATTTACGAATTGAGAATTTGGAGAAAGTATGATGAGTAATTGAGTTTCATAGACGGGAAGAGTATACAAACTGAGTTAAAATCAATGAAAAGTCAGCGGCGATGAAATAGGCAATACTATATACCGGAAAACAACCGGAAAACACCATTTGATACAGAATACCGGAAAACACCGGAAAACACACTAAATACCGGAAAATACCCTAATTGACCTAGGATGATGAAAAATTAGTTCGTGATATTTCTAGTTTTATTAAAAATACATACAATACATTAGATTTATATACAAAGCCGATTTCATTGTTTATTGGTGTTGGTGGCGCTGATGGTCTTCTTCCTTGGATGGTGCTTCTGGTATTCTGGTATTATTGTTTCTGAAGAAAAAAGAAAGTCGCTCTTGGTCTTTTCTATTGGCGTGACCATGAGATCAGAAATGTCATGATTTGGTTGGTTGAAATGAATTGAGACAGGTTTGTCTTTTTTGGTGACTATGTCTGATCGGTGACCGTTAATTCTTTCCCTAAGTGCATTTTGAGTCTCCCCTACGTATTGCTTGTCACATTTTCTGCATGAAATTAGATAAATGATGTTTGAACTACTGCATGAAAGTTGGTCTAATATTAGGAATTGTGTGCCAGATGTTTTGTTATGGAAATGGTCGGATATGTTTAAGATTTTGCATGTTTGACATGGCCACAAATTTTGGTTTTAACTGCTGATTGTATATTATTTTTTTTTTGGCGGCAAGCTCAGCTAGAGTGCTGTTTTTTATACGTCGTAGATAGCGTTTGGAGTATCCCCTTTCACTTAGTTTGCTAAATACCAGCGTACATGCTGACTCAAAGTCGGCCTTCTGAGTACATATCCTATGAAAGCGAAGAATCTGAGATTTTATGATGCCAGAGAAGATATGTTTGGGGTGAAAGGAGCTCTTGAACAATAGTTGATGTGTATCGTCTTCTTTGAAAAATACTTTAGTTTCTAGTTGGCCAGTGTTTTTGGTGTTGCCACTTTTAAAGACGGTGGTGTCAAGAAAATATATGCTGTTATGACTTACATTTGCGGTTAATTTGACAGATGAATGGTGATTGTTCAAAATGTTGAAAAACGTCCAAAATTCGTCTAGTGTGTACGTCCAGGCTATGAAAACGTCATCTAGAAAGCGTCCATAGAAATCTGGTTTTAATGGATAGAGTGGCAGAACTTCCCTTTCCCACTCCGCCATGACGAGGTTTGCATAACTTGGGGCAAATCGTTTTCCCATCGCAGTTCCGGAAGACTGGGGGTATACTTGGTCGTTGAAAGCGAAGTCATTCCTCCTCAGACAAATGTCGAGTAGTTTGAGTATTTCTTCGTCCGGCCTGGATGCTTGCGGGTTCCTAAGAAATGATTTCCTAACTGCTTCAATACCTGTGTTATTATCAATGTTCGTGTACATGTTTTGTACGTCGATGGATATTAAAATGGTGTGTTCGGGGACTCTTAACTGTTTGATTTTCTGAATGAAAACGTTAGTGTCTCTAAGGTAGGATGGGTGTTGGCATGCTAGGGGTAATAAGAAATGGTCTATATATTGTGATACGTTGTATGATTCGCTGCCACAGTCTGATATTATTGCGCGTCCCTTGGGTAATTTATTAGGTATAAACCATTCTGTTTCTGGATTTTTATGTATTTTTGGTAGTGTATAGAGATGTTTTTGTCGGAAGTCAGATTTAGCAGATAGATAATCATATTGTTTTGCTGTTATGTATTCCTTATCCTGCAATTCTTATAAGATGTTGTTTAGTAAAGTTGCTGATCTTGGCTCCAGAATAGCTATGGATCTCCCAGTCCCCGAGGAAGGATGCAGTCCTAGCCAGGCTAGAGGATCTAATAACCAGGGTCTTTGCCATGACGGGTGGTGGGAACCATAAATCCTTCTCGTCTTTACCTTTGCAGCTGTGAGGTCTCTTTAGGGATAGGTTGAGTGATCTGGTGGAAGATCTGGTGGCGATTCTAGGGTTAGGAATGATGGGCGATCTAGGGGACAGACAGTCGCGTTTAGTGGCAATATAGATCCCGAGGAAGTAGGTGAGCCAGTCACAACCCGGGGCGAACTGGTTGATCTAGCTGCACGCTTCGGGGAGTGTTAATGCAAGTGCCTTTCCAGGGGATAATTTTCTCTTGTTGGGTGTGTGTCGTTTTGGTGTGTCCCGGAGAAGGCTGTGTGTAATGTGCATGGGTGATGGGGGAGGGGGCGTGACCGTTTTGGAGACCGTGGACAGTAGGCGTTGAAACTCTGTCTTCACACTATCCTGAAGTCGCTTACCGTAGGACTTCGTGGCTCATGCTAGGGCGTGGCTAGAGTACTCTTGTACAGCATCTTTGGTAAAGTGACGTGACTTCAAGTACTCCAGTTTCTCCGCTAGCATGGCTGGGTAGTGTGTCGACAGGGATGAGGCGACGTCCTTGGCCCATTTCAAGTTCAATGTCTCAATGGTAGTGGCTATGGTAGGCGTCTTCAAAGCCGGCTTCACGAAATTATTCAGGTCTTGGATCTTCCAAGTGAAACGTCTGGTTGGTGTTCCATTCTCCTGTCTCTCCATAATGGTCAAGTGGGGGAGGCATTGGAGGACCTATAAGAAGGCTTTCACGACAACTGCATTTTCTGGGGGTGGTTAGCGCTGGTTTGGTTGTCGTTTTGGTTGGCGCTGGTTTGGTAGTCGACTTGGTTGGCGCTGGTTTGGTTGTCGACTTGGTTGGTGCTGGTTTGGTTGTCGACTTGGTTGGTGCTGGTAGTGGAATCCAGGTGGTGGTTGGTGGAATCCTGGTGGTGGTCGGTTGATGCCTGGTCGTGGTCGGTGGAAGCCTGGTGGTGGTTGGTGAAAGCCTGGTGGTGTTTCGTGGAAGCCTGGTGGTGGTTGGAATCTGCTTCGTAGTTGTGGCCATTTCATTGGTAGTTGAGTGGGCGTGGGAAGGCGTGGGCGTCTGGTGCGATGCCTATCCATGTTCCAGAAGTGGTGGGGTGGGGGAAAAACTGCTTGTGTGGACGTTGTGCAAATGGGACAAGATAAGAAAGCTGTAAAGAGAAGAGGGGGGGGGATAAAATGTATCAATAGATGTATGAAGTTAAACCAAGTGAAACGTCTGGTTTGTGTTCCATTCTCCTGTCTCTCCATAATGGTCAAGTGGTGGAGGCATTGGAGGACCTATAAGAAGGCTTTCACGACAACTGCATTTTCTGGGGGTGGTTGGCGCTGGTTTGGTTGTCGTTTTGGTTGGCGCTGGTTTGGTAGTCGACTTGGTTGGCGCTGGTTTGGTTGTCGACTTGGTTGGTGCTGGTTTGGTTGTCGACTTGGTTGGTGCTGGTAGTGGAATCCAGGTGGTGGTTGGTGGAATCCTGGTGGTGGTCGGTTGATGCCTGGTCGTGGTCGGTGGAAGCCTGGTGGTGGTTGGTGAAAGCCTGGTGGTGTTTCGTGGAAGCCTGGTGGTGGTTGGAATCTGCTTCGTAGCTGTGGCCATTCCATTGGTAGTTGAGTGGGCGTGGGAAGGCGTGGGCGTCTGGTGCGATGCCTATCCATGTTCCAGAAGTGGTGGGGTGGGGGAAAAACTGCTTGTGTGGACGTTGTGCAAATGGGACAAGATAAGAAAGCTGTAAAGAGAAGAGGGGGGGGGGGATAAAATGTATCAATAGATGTATGAAGTTAAACCAAGTGAAACGTCTGGTTTGTGTTCCATTCTCCTGTCTCTCCATAATGGTCAAGTGGTGGAGGCATTGGAGGACCTATAAGAAGGCTTTCACGACAACTGCATTTTCTGGGGGTGGTTGGCGCTGGTTTGGTTGTCGTTTTGGTTGGCGCTGGTTTGGTAGTCGACTTGGTTGGCGCTGGTTTGGTTGTCGACTTGGTTGGTGCTGGTTTGGTTGTCGACTTGGTTGGTGCTGGTAGTGGAATCCAGGTGGTGGTTGGTGGAATCCTGGTGGTGGTCGGTTGATGCCTGGTCGTGGTCGGTGGAAGCCTGGTGGTGGTTGGTGAAAGCCTGGTGGTGTTTCGTGGAAGCCTGGTGGTGGTTGGAATCTGCTTCGTAGCTGTGGCCATTCCATTGGTAGTTGAGTGGGCGTGGGAAGGCGTGGGCGTCTGGTGCGATGCCTATCCATGTTCCAGAAGTGGTGGGGTGGGGAAAAAACTGCTTGTGTGGACGTTGTGCAAATGGGACAAGATAAGAAAGCTGTAAAGAGAAGAGGGGGGGGGGATAAAATGTATCAATAGATGTATGAAGTTAAACCAAGTGAAACGTCTGGTTGGTATTCCATTCTCCTGTCTCTCCATAATGGTCAAGTGGTGGAGGCATTGGAGGACCTATAAGAAGGCTTTCACGACAACTGCATTTTCTGGGGGTGGTTGACGCTGGTTTGGTTGTCGTTTTGGTTGGCGCTGGTTTGGTAGTCGACTTGGTTGGCGCTGGTTTGGTTGTCGACTTGGTTGGTGCTGGTTTGGTTGTCGACTTGGTTGGTGCTGGTAGTGGAATCCAGGTGGTGGTTGGTGGAATCCTGGTGGTGGTCGGTTGATGCCTGGTCGTGGTCGGTGGAAGCCTGGTGGTGGTTGGTGAAAGCCTGGTGGTGTTTCGTGGAAGCCTGGTGGTGGTTGGAATCTGCTTCGTAGCTGTGGCCATTCCATTGGTAGTTGAGTGGGCGTGGGAAGGCGTGGGCGTCTGGTGCGATGCCTATCCACGTTCCAGAAGTGGTGGGGTGGGGGAAAAACTGCTTGTGTGGACGTTGTGCAAATGGGACAAGATAAGATAAGAAAGCTGTAAAGAGAAGAAGGGGGGGGGGATAAAATGTATCAATAGATGTATGAAGTTAAACCGTAGTAGTGTTAATATAGTGCCTTCTCCAGGGGATAATTTTCTCTTGTTGGGTGTGTATCGTTTTGGTGTGTCCCGGAGAAGGTTGTGTGTAATGTGCATGGGTGATTGGCGAGGGGGCGTGACCGTTTTGGAGACCGTGGACAGTAGGCGATGAAATTCTGTCTTCACCCTATCCTGAAGTCGCTTGCCGTAGGACTTCTTGGCTCATGCTAGGGCGTGGCTAGAGTAAGTGACGTGACTTCAAGTACTCCTGTTTCTCCGCTAGCATGGCTCGGTAGTGTGTCGACAGGGATGAGGCGACGTCCTTGGCCCATTTCAAGTTCAATGTCTCAATGGTAGTGGCTATGGTAGGCGTCTTCATAGCCGGCTTCAAGAACTTATTCAGGTCTTGGATCTTCCAAGTGAAACTTCTGGTTGGTGTTCCATTCTCCTGACTCTCCATAATGGTCAAGTGGTGGAGGCATTGGAGGACTTGAAAGAAGGCTTTCACGACAACTGCATTTTCTGGGGGTGGTTGGCGCTGGTTTGGTTGTCGTTTTTGGTTGGCGCTGGTTTGGTTGTCGACTTGGTTGGCGCTGGTTTGGTTGTCGACTTGGTTGGTGCTGGTCTGGTTGTCGACTTGGTTGGTGCTGGTAGCGGAATCCAGGTGGTGGTTGGTGGAATCCTGGTGGTGGTCGGTTGAAGCCTGGTGGTGGTCGGTGGAAGCCTGGTGGTGGTTGGTGGAAGCCCGTTGGTGTTTGGTGGAAGCCTGGTGGTGGTTGGTGGAAGCCTGGTGGTGGTTGGAATCTGCTTCGTAGCTGTGGCCATTCCATTGGTAGTTGATTGGGCGTGGGAAGGCGTGGGCGTCTGGTGCGAGGCCTATCCATGTTCCAGAATTGGTGGGGTGGGGGAAAAACTGCTTGTGTGGACGTTGTGCAAATGGGACAAGATAAGAAAGCTGTAAAGAGAAGAGGGGGGGGGGGATAAAATGTATATATATATATATATATATATATATATATATATATATATATATATATATATATATATATATATGTATGAAGTTAAACCGTAGTAGTTTTAATATAGAAAAAAATAAAGGTTAAAAATGTCTAAAGAAAGTATATACTATTGTTTAATTAAACAATAGTATATACTTTCTTTAGGCATTTTTAACCTTTATTTTTTCTATATATATGTATATAGACTGTTGTGCAGTATCTGTTTACTGTGGCATTTGTTGTATGAAATGGAAAATTCAAAACAAAAAGTAAATTAGCAGAGAGACAAGGTTAGATATTCGACGTATGTGAGTAGATTGATGGAAGAGCTCGTGCTCAAGCGTGTACTGATTTCACAATATGACTGGTAACGTGACGGAATGCAACTAGAAATATAACACGTATGAAACAAAGGGAAATCGTTTGAACTTTGAGGTTTATTAATTACACAGTATAGTATATTGTGTAATGTCAATTGTCAATTTAAAACTATTAACAGATATAAAAATAAAAATACATAAAAATATAAAGAGAGAAAAAAAAATCTTACATATAATATAGATGGGTCGTTCCTCGATTATATCGCGATGCACATTTTGGAGTGGTATCCTTTATCAAGCGATGATAGGGTATTTTCCGGTATTTAGTGTGTTTTCCGGTATTTAGTGTTTTTCCGGTGTTTTCCGGTATTCAGTATAACATGGTGTTTTCCGGTAGTTTTCCGGTATTTAGTATAGCCCGATAAAACTAAGTATTTTATAGACAAGGGGAGCCCCGCAAGGCCTTCTGCCGTGTATCTGTAACACATTTTTCACTCTCAGTACTCAATAACTCATCCCAAACCTATGTCAATCTCAGAACCCCACCCACATAGATATATCACGCTTATCCAGTATTATTTTTCCCCATTCTCCTCTCTCTCTCTCTCTCCCACGTATCTTTTATTTTTGATCTCATCCTTCATCCGGCCTCGACTTGAAATCCCGTCTTATTTCATTTCACCTCTCTCATCTTTAGTCCCCGTCTCTGGCACAACTTGCTACTCTCTCTTTCTAGCCCATTGTTTTAGAGCATATCCGTTTACGTATTATTAACCTTGCTCTCACATCCATTTCCCACAAAGGAAATTAATAAGAAAATAGTAAGCGAGACTGGAATGCAGGAGAGTTGCGTGTTTGTATAAATGATAAATAAAGAGGACGGACATAGGAGAGAAGGTTGGAGGTTGATGACAGAATGGTGAGAAATGATGAGATTGCAGTGAGGGACAGAGGAGGAAGGAAGGAATGTGGTGAAACATGGGGGTAGAAGATAGGAAAGAGATAGGATGATGAGAAATGATGAGATTGCAGTGAGGTGTAAATGTGTAAGATAGCTTCCATAGTACCACAGTAAACAAACCTTGTGGTGGCCTACCAATTTAAGAATTAGAATTTTCAAACGTTGTAGTTTGAGTTTTTTAAAGTTAGAACTAAAGTGTGATTGGGATAAGTATGATGAAAAATCCGATTTATGAGTCGTAAGAAAATGTGACAGAACGAGACTGTGAAGTGGGAAGAGCTAGTTGAGAATGAGGAATTAGAGAGAGGGTTATTTACTGAGGGGGTGATCAGGATACTTTCTCGCAAATCCTCACTTTGAGAAATGTCAACGGGTTGATAAGTAAATTTGAGAAAATACATTTTCAGACAATTCGAATCCCGCGAAATGAGTTGAAAGTCCCAAAAATTTTAAACCAGACACTCTTCAAATCAGAATATTCGACAAAGGGACCTCTCGAGGCTCAGTGAAGTTTAGGAAAACATATCTGGTCAGAATCATCTCTTACTCCCATTTCCCGAGGACGAACACTCCGCCCAACCAGTCTATTTGTTCCCCTCCAGCTTACCAAATCTCATATGCCCAACTCAGCTCCATTCTTGTCCTCCATTGTAGGACCGATTAGTCTCATACACTGTTACATTTCTCGTGTGTCGTATTGTTGTATATTGCTCTTCTCACAAATCTGTCAACCACATCTCTCTGTCCTATCCTATTTCACCCCGCACCCGCCCACCCCCTCACCCCTCACCTTTCCTATTCAATGCTCAACCCCGTCTCCCGATCTAAAAAAAAATGATATAAGGTGGAGTTACAGGCACTTCCGCAATCAAACTAGTAGACATAATAAATATGAGAGCGTGGCTATCAGTATTAGAACTGTGAGACAGATTATGAAATTAGAATGGATGGTGCGTAAATGAGTGTTATAAATACGAATCAAGGTAATACGAGTAAAGATGGTCATGACTGATGGTGAGATAGAGTGGTTGGTGGTGAGATAGTGTTAGAGGGAATACAGAGATAAGATTGAGAGTTGATTATGACATGACAATATGGGCGATAAGCGAGAAGAGAAAAAGTTAAGTGAGATGATATATGAGAAAAAAGGAGTTAAGGAAGCAGAGATTAGTGGACATGATTTATGAACAAGACATTATCTACAATTTACTCCAAACTGATACGATCTTATTCATAATCAAAAATGAAGTATTAGAGATAAGGGTCAGGGCGAAAATAGGGGTGAGACGTGGTGGATATGAGTGGAGTGGAGCGATAGGGAATTAAAGAGCACACATAAATCAAAGAGAGGAGAAGAAACATTTGAAAATGGAATGGAATAGGGTTTAATGTTCCCTCTACACATGGCTAATTCTAACGTCCAAGTCAGTGTACACATGGACTGTCATAACACAGTTCTTCTCAGATGATTAACAGTGTAGGAGTGAATGACAAAGAGGTATGTGTTGGCTATTACAAAGGCGACCGGGGAGAGGATAGCAAGCAGTTAAAGATGGGCTTAAAAACGATAATCCGAGAAAAGCAGAGGGAGAAACAACGACAGGAATTAAACTGATCGAAAGAGAGGCAAGAATGGAAGGGAGTGGGTGGGTGGGATTGATATTGCAAGAAAGACATAGAAATATAAGATAAACGTGTTATAGAGGCTGTGTGGAAAAGGATCAGATTGAAATAATGCATAGTGGATTAAGTGTGAGGAATACACGATTCTGATATTGATACAATAGATGGGAGTGTTAAGAGAGATGGGCCGACATCGTGACAGTGAGAAACATTTGTGACTTAATAGATAGGAAAGATTTAATTCAATAGAAAAAGTTACCAAAGCAAAGCATATTCAAATACTAACAACTGCCAAACATAGATGTAAATGTGAGAGAGGCTGCAAAGAAGGGTGAAAGATAAAAAAAACTAACAATGCAAGTCACTGCGAGATAGAGAGAGAGGGGGTGGGGGGTAATGAGTGACATATGTAACACTATCGTTAGTGATAACAGTAGACCAGTTTAGTAAATACAGCATTTATTTACAACGGGAACAGAATATCAAATATCACATAAATACATCAACACTACAAAAACTAGACTATAATGGAACTATTACTACGACAGGAATACATCTAACCATATTGAATCTACCATTCCGCCCGTCTGCCAAGGCAGCGGCTGAACTCAGGTGAGTCCATACACTCGTCCAAGCCTTTCTTCTCCGCCCGGCTCCTCTCTCCTAACTGTCAGCGAACTCCTCAATATATACCCTTGCACACATGGTCATACATGCAATTGTCTCTTTTATCTCGTCACGGCATGACTACTGACCAATGCATATTCCTTTGAAGTAAAGCGGAGCGTGTGCAAAGACCACACGTAGTTTGTAAAGAACATACTGAATCAATTACATGTTTAATAAGCTCGTGCTTAACAGAAGTTTATATAGAGGTGAAAGTCAAAAATCATATATTGTTAAAACTAGCGGAGTTCATTAAGTTCCATGTACCTAAATGATACTGTTCAATTTGGTGAGAAATATAAATCACTTTGTCACACATATCAGTAAGTTATGGGAAACAAGAGTGCGTGGATGAACAATGGTAATAAAAGTGGTGAGAGTAAAAGATGTGCTAGATAGCGATGAGGGTAGTGGTAAAGAGTGCCATATCAGTAAGTTACGGACAAACAAGAGTGGATGGATGAACAGTGGTAGTAAGGGTGATGGGAGCTAAAATAGAATGTGGGTGTGAGAATTGAGGGAATCGGGGTGAGGTGAGAGCATGGAATGAGTAAAAGACAACACTTCAATATCAAGAGCCAGGGATAACTTACTTTCATTTTAGGCCGTTTTGAACCTGAAATTATCTACAAGTTACTCCAAACTGATATGATTAATATCAAGGTAGTCTTAGATATGAGATATATTATAAGACTGGGAGAGAATGGGTGGATGGCGCGAGATTGGAGAAAATATGAAGTGTTAGATGGATAAGAAAGAGGCAGCGGGGTGAGAATAGTGGAAACTTAGGCATAGACAAGGGTGTGTCGATGAACAATAGTGGTGTGAGTTAAAAATGTATGTGCTAGAAATAATAGAATAAAGCTGTGAGAAATAAGGGGTGTAAAAAGTATGCACGGGGGTGTGGATTGAGAGGATGGAAAATAAGTATCTAACAACACATTTTGGAATCGCAAGTAACTTGGGGCCGATATGAGCGCTTATGCCCCCGTCAGACCGGACTGGCGTCCTTACTGCGCTGCTGCAACCGTACGGCTACCAGAAAATGCACAAGGTCGCCGGTAAACGTGGACACAGCGTGAGAAAATGTCTCAAAAAATTGCAAACTTGAAAAAAGCCGCCTTCTCACAGCTTTCCAGGTTGGATCGCAGAACCTTGGCGTTTGTTTTGATCAGTTGCGACCATGGAGACCACATGACGATATCTGGTGTTTCCGCCACGCTTATGGCGATCTTGACGCGCTCTGAAACCATTTTATTTTTCTTCCCCGTAGCAGCGCAGTAAGGGTGCCACCCAGGTCTGACGGGGGAATTATAGAAAGATGAGGGCGATGGGGTTAGTGGACATGGTTGACACTACTGTGAGTAATCAACAAACAAGGGTGCATCAAAACAACGATGGGAGTAATGATGGCGACGTGAATGCGAGAGAAACAAAGGGGGTGGGTGAGTGATGATTTTGAGACTAGGATTCGAAAGCTTGCAGATGGTGCTTAAGAGAGGGTGAGAAAATAAGAATGAAATACGATACATACTGCGGGGGTGGGGGGTTAATGAATTGAGAGCAGTGGTGAGACTATGTATTTTATAGCAAGCGGGCCTCATAACTTTCTGGCGATAAACAACAATTATCTGCCACACACCGTTCGCTCTCAGTACCCAACAACTCACCCCTGAGCTACGCCAAGCACACCGCTCCACCCATAAAAATATATATAATAGTCAATAAGTAACAATGACCCATCAATTTTCTTATTCTATTTCGAGATTATTTTCCACTCATTGTCCGTGAGTTATACCCATATACAACAGATTAAAACAACAGTGTTACTATGTAAAAAAAAATGTATAAATTATAGTACTATGTTCATCGGGATACATATTTAAATGTGAACAACACCCACAAATACAATTTCAATTGATTTTCTAAATATAATCTGTAATGCACGCCATGTTTAATTTATACAATTGAGTATAATTTTTCTTCTAGAAATATCCCATCGTTAAATTACTTAATTGTGGTGCGGCCTTGGTATTCATCGCTATACCAATAATTTGTTTGTAATTTGTTTCGCCAAATGTAAAAGTGTTGTTATTCAGGATGATACGTATGGATTTGAGGGTGAAGTTTATCCAAATTCTCGCATAATTGCATTCGGGATGTTTATCCAGTCAATATTCTACGGTCAGACAGCATAGATCATGGGCAATGTTGCCATACATGTTACAAACATCCATGTTTACGAGACAGTCGCCATCATTTAGATTTTTGGGTAATGTAATAACAAAATCTATGTCATCCCGAATAATAGATTTTACATTTGGCACGTAGGGCTTCAGTACGATATCAATTAGATTTGGTAGTCTATTAGTCGTGCAGCGCGGACCGGCAATTATTGGTCTGAATGGGAGATCATAATTATAAGAAATCAACTAAGCGCAGACACTGAACAAAGCAGTTACATTATGCAGTGGGGGGGGGGGGGGGGCGGGGCGTCACTGAAACATTTGCGTCACTGATCAATGATTATAGACTGTGTGTGTCTAGGTAAACTACTGCAGAACTGATGTGACACTATGGTGTCGTTAAATAGATGAATTATGAATTACTTCCACGTTGCTTATACGGCCCGTGACACTAGGGTGACACTATGATCAATTCGGAACTATCTTTGACTTCACGTTGTGCATATGATCAATTAACTCTGGAAAACTTTGTTGGTTTATAACTATGTTTATATATCAAATACAGGAAACTACAGCATCTATGATAGTACATTAGGAGTTATTATAATATATACAGACTGCGTTTAACAAGCCTAGCACTCAGACCTAACGGTTGAAACACTACATATTGTCTCTATCCCGGTCTAGAATCAGAGGCTGTGGGTATGATGTTCCCCTGAACTCTGTGTGATGTTTGAGGGGAAAGTTAACCCCGCTCTTATTATATAAAGAGAATACGTGCATGAGTCATGTATTGAGCGCCGGACAATTGACCAGGTACTTCCTTTATCAGATTGGTCAGCTGCACAGACGCTACCCTGGATTTCAACACACTGTACTTATATGGACACACAGGAGGGCGGCTAACCACGTTTCTATTGCATGGGGTTGCCATATTTGGATTAACAGACTATGATGTCATTGCCCGATTTTAATCTACAAGACATATCCTTGTTAACATAGTTCTCTATGTCACTGGTACTAGCCTGGTCGAGGTACATATTTAGTGAGAAAAAATTCCTACCCAAGCGATTATTATTTCATATGAACAAGTAGGGTGAGTAGCCTTCCAGAAAAATTTTCCCCGTTGATCGGCCCTGGGGAAAATTTTTAGGGGGCTTTTTTGTTTGGACCCCCCGAAATCGCCCTAAAATCCGTTAATGGCTATGAGAACTTGCTTAATATTCATATTTGGGGTTAATAATGTACTAGGAGCCTATAGGAAATCGATACCAAGGAATTCAAAAATAATGTCAAAAATGACGTCACTGTGACGTCATAAGTCAAAATGGCGCCAAAAATTTGAAAATTTACCTCATTCTTGAAGTTTATCATAATTCACAATAAATGAATTAATATTTACAAATAAAACACACTGATATAAACAAACATTGATTTTATAGGTAAATGATAATGTAGTCAGATTTCATAGAATGATCATTGATCGTTATCTTCTAGGTCAACGTCCTCAGAATTCCTGCAAGATTCACCATGACAGCCCCCACACGCGCTGACGCATTTTAGGCCATTCTTCCTGCAGCTGCATATCATGGTACCGCACTGATTTTTCAGCGACTTGCACTTACATCTCACAAAGTTTAAAACGCTTTCAGGGGCTGCAGGAAGGTCTGTCATGATGGGTTCGTAGCCGTCTGGTGTCTTTTTCCAGCCCCACTCGCTCGCATTCAGCTCGCTTTCATTTAATTTTAACCAAACGACGACCTGCAGCTGAACTCTGAGCGCATGGTAATAAGCCGCCCGAACCGTGGGTGGTATTCGGGGCAGGGTAATGGAATTTTTCTCCGCCATCATGAAGTCAAATCTCTGGTGTCGTAGTTTAGTTAGGCTCACATCTGGTTCTCCGTACATTAAAGAGAATAGCTTACATCCGGCATCTCCAACAGTTTGTTGATTGGATGATGTCACAATGAGTTTACTAAGCATTTTTATCGCTTGTTAATGTACCATTTATAGTGTTTTTTCCGAATCCGTAACAGTGCGACGTTGTATCGCACCCTGACCACGCATGTGCGAAGAAAATGTTCTGTTTAAATGCAGCGGGTATAGTGATGTCACGAATTGGATAAGTACTTTCAATGTTCTTTTTTGATTGGGTTTCGCGGCGGAAGAATATATCCGACATTTCATCTGTCCAATGGTATATAATCATAGTGAGAACATCCGTATCATTAGCAACTACCGTCACGTTCTGTTCGTTCTTAAGTTCAGCGCCTTCTGTACTATGACAGAGTCCGCATCCGCGTTGCAGATTGTTACAGCGTGACCGTCTGTTTTCAACATGTCCGCCAATTCTCGAATAAACGCTGTCTTATTATGGACATTTGTGAAAAAGGCACTTGGGTCCTCGTGCACTTCATTGTCAACTTCAATTGTGATATTATTTGCCCTCTTTTTGACATTTAACAGGCGACGCTTATGCTCGTGGCCTTTGGTACTAGCATCATATCCATCAAAAACTATAACAGCTATGCCAAACTTTTCCCTGACAAATTTCCGATACTGCTCAAAAACTTCTCTGTACCTTACGCCCTTCTTCCAACGAACCTTGTTCAGAAGCCACCCTCCATCTATTATCATCATTGTTTGTGGGATATCAGCCTTGGGCGTTGGTTTCACTTCCTCAAGAATTTCATTAGCTAGATCCGCTTTATCGGCATGTCTCATGAATCGTCCATCGAATAGGGATGATGGCACCGCACTCATTTCATATTCGAAGTATTTTTCTTGGTCTTTCCCTTGCCGTTTAGCAAGTGCAGTGCATCTAAGAAATAACACGACTTCCTCGACTTTCAATTCTTTTCCTCCGATCTTTACACTAGGTTTCAAATCGTCCAGGGTTTTTACCTTCGAAGTTCGTTTGATTGATGCGCTTTCATATGTGCAGTTGTCCAATCGAATCTGGATTTGATAACCGACGCTCTCAGCTTCGTCACAATTGATGTTGTCTTCCTGAGTAGCCGTCAAACCTGTCGAGAGTGACATTAGTTCTGTCAATTCAAGATCGAAGGGATCTTTCTTATCGAACCATGCGATGAGTTTTGTCAAATCACAAGTGTCTCTAGCGCGTCTGGATTCACCAAATTCTGTGTGTTGCTCAGATGATTTGTGCCTTTTGCCCGTTAATGAAGTCATAGCGTCATGAAACTGAGCGAAGTGATGCATGGTATAAATCCACATATGTCTGACACTTTCAGTCAATCCACGGCCGTGGGTCAATCCACCACGACCCTTAAGTCGACTCATAAGGGCCTGCTCTATAGTTAAATCTGTCCAAAGTCCATTCCAAACATGACCTGATCGTTGCACAGCGTGCATATTCTCGTTACAGTATTGCGCGTACAAATTTGGATGCGTATTCGGAAGATCGCGCATCTTTTGTAGATATAAGCGAGCAGACTTGGCATAGAAGTCATGTCCAGTGGCAGCGAATAAGTTCAGAAAATTGGTTGTTGCGTCCAGGTGTCCTACAAAGAATTTTATTCGTTCGCAACCTACAAATTCTCTGATAAACCCCTACATATTCTTGAAATAGCAACCATAATTTGGCTGTTCTCGATCTCATTGTTAGCTCGTTTTTCACTTTATTCATGAAACAGTCTAATTTTTCCAGGGCACTTGATTCTAGTACAAAATCCATATTCATCCCCTCACTATCATCCTTCTTATAAAATTCAGTTAGAAGACCAGATAGTTCATCAATGTCATCTTTAGACAATTTCGGATCGGATGATGTCTGATCAATTTGTGATACTACTATTTTCATCAACTTGTAAGACAATGTCGCGTCCAATAAGAAAAGTGATCTTAGTGCTCGAGCGATAGCTTTACCCGACATAATGTGAACAATCGCGTTCGGTCCATATATGCAGTTTAATGCTTCTTCTATCCCCGAACCTTTCATGATCATGAACACGGACCCTACAGCGCTCATTAGCGTATGAAAGCCACCGAGTCTAATAACGACCGAGTTGATGTTTTCATGTGAGACAATCTCCTCAGCCTTTATGTATAAAGGTTGGTCAAATGTCAATGTTGTCTCATCTATATTCAACGATTTAATCTGTCCCTCTATGTACTTTATACAGGAATATAATGTAGACATATCGCCCGGATCTAAATCCATGAGTGGTAAAATGGTGATATCATCTTCATCAACAGTGTCTTAGCGTAGAAATGCATGTTGCATGAACCCTGATCAGTTTAACCAATGCGGTTCCGGTGATAGTAATCTTTTGAGAAGATAACTCGACTGCCATTAAAGGTTAGAATAGTACAAAGTTGGTAGACCAGTTGTTGGATACTTCAGTTCGATCAAAGGATTGAATTTTACAGATGCTAAAGCTGGTGGACCGCATGGAACATAAGACAGAACAGGTATACCTCGGTCTTTTACCAATTCATTGACATGAACTCGAGCTAATCGTTTGACGCGCTCAGACACAGAGTCGACTCTGTTCTTCTTCTTTGTAATTCTTATAAGGCCTAAATCGTGAAATGTTCCTTTTCCGTCCAACGTGCTTACTTTGGAGTCAGCATTATCTGCCACATAATGAGTGGGGCATTTCTCAGCTGCTGATAGACACTTCAGCGTAGGATCTTGTAAAATAGAACGTTTAAAAGTGTGTACCTCGTCATAGGAAACCGAAAACCCCAATGCATACAATTCCTCATTCAACCATCTAGAACCGAAAACTAAATCCATCTCAGCGCCCAGTCCAAACATGATTGGCGAAATAACTGACCTTGGCCGCACACATTGGACGATGGCATGGCCGATAGAAACCATTTTTAGGTCATTTTTCATCAACGTCTGTAACAGTTTGAGAAGACTAGGAGTAAGGAATTCGCATAAGCTATCATAGTCATTCAGGTCATACGGATTTGGATATTCTCGTTTCGTGTATTCTCGTTGTCTAATTTCTTCGCGAATCAGTTTTGCGGCAGCGACCATTATGCGTTCACTATCTTCCAACTGATTTGCTTTTCTTTCCTGATACCAAGAGTCACTAATTATGAAGCTGGCCATATTCCGAAAGCATACTTCTTCTTCCCTACTTCCACCAATATATGCAAAATATATATGCTCCCCGTAATGCGATTTAAGCTTCATGCGCAGAGCCTTCTCTGAGTATATTTCTGAGCCTTTGCATGCAAGTTCACCCATCTGGCGATGCAGTTCTTTGATCGAGAAGATTTCTGCATCCCCCTCGTCCTCGAGCCAACTACATAACAACAGAAATGAATCTTGTTTATCTGAATTGACCGATTGATTAGCCATTAGCAACTTCTGGTAACATCGAGCGTGATATCGAGCCTCAACAGCAACTAGATCATGACAATCTAAAAGCCTAGCTCTTATTTCATCGGTCAAGTTAGAGGACACCCGTTCAGACGCTTTCAGGGACGTGGTTCTAATTTCCATCGTCTCCACTAGTTTAATATGATCGCGATCTGGATGACGAGCGTCGGAAATAGCAGGTTCACCACATAAAAAGCAGTGCTCTTTCCATTCGAACTGTGGTACTTCGGATCGCAATTTTTTAGGACGTGGTTCACCACTATCATCCATGCTACGTGTCGATGTTCTTTCGTCGATATACGGCCGACGACAGCTTTCATGAACATATAGATTACCTTCCGTAAGTAATCGCTGTTGTAACGTCAAATCTCCCCTTAGCTCGGCAAAGCGAGAAAGCGTACCCCGACCTTTTTTGTACAATTTTGTAGCTTTCTCGTGAGTAAAACTCTCCTCACACATAACACAACAAGATTCAGAAAAGTTACCGCCATCTTCATTATCACCATTCATTATTACATACAGAAAACATGCAGCGGCTTTGTAGAAAGGTCTTTTTTTCAGACGGATATCGGCGCGTATAGTGCAGCCCAGCACAGCACATTAGCAAACAAACTAAAACTGAACAAAAATATAAATGACGGGAACAATTTGGGGCGCCAGTGACGTCATAGGTTATTTTTGACGTCATTTTTGAATTCCTTGGTATCGATTTCCTATAGGCTTCTATTACATTATTAACCCCAAATATGAATATTAAACAAGTTATCATAGCCATTAACGGATTTTAGGGCGATTTCGGGGGTCCAAACAAAAAAGCCCCCTAAAAATTTTCCCCAAGGCCGATCAACGGGGAAAATTTTTCTGGAAGGCTACTCACCCTACTTGTTCATATGAAATAATAATCGCTTGGGTAGGAATTTTTTCCCACTAATGCGAGATTTGAGGATAGCTCGACCAGTCTATACTGGCTAACGACTTCAATATATTAACTAGAGCATCTTTTACATAACTTAGGTAATCACTACAGTATATAGACCCTATATAGTATTACAGCACGCCCCTTTGCAATGTGTTAAATAAGCACCGTTGCTTAATTAACGTCGTTATCTAGCATGCATTAAATACAATACAATACTAGTAGTATACAAATACTTTCAGAATGACATTTCAAAATTTTCATTCCATGTCGCGAACAATCCTTAAATAATCACTAGTATAGTTACTAAAAACTTCTAGTTGTCCATTAAATATTTCAAGTCCTACTTCTAAAACATCATTACACTGATAGGCATGCTATAATAACATAAATACACTGATTCACGTTATAACACAATAAATAACATTGTTTTTAGGTCAATGTAATTTCACTGTCCTATTGTTCGTTTTCTTCCACTTTAACCTAAACACAGAAAAGTATAACTAAAATGTTCCTAAAATTTTCACGTGTCCTAATTTCAAAATATTATTACACTACACTTAATGTTGTTAAAGTTCAGTTTCACTTTAACATCGCCAATTCATCCTCTTGGATTCCCAAGTAAGGTGTCTCATTTGCGGACTTATAAGAATTTTCAATCAGCAATTCCTTTCACGACTTGTGTTGGGATAAATGCATTCATCCTTAAATCAAACACCTCATTTTCATCAGATCAAAAACTCAGTATTCCTTATTTAAAACTTTATTTCAGTATTAGCCTAACATTATTTCTTAACCTTATTATCAACTCTTGCTATTAATTAAATTTAACGTCATGTAATTATTAATAAACTTTGATGTGTCTCTTTAATGATGAGAATTCTTAAACAGTATTAAATTACCTTTGATCTCAACTGTAACTCATTAATTTTATTGTTACATTAGCAAGGAGGGGGGTTGGGTGGCTGAATGGTTAGCACGTGCGCGCTGTACCATAAAGTCTGTCATTGAGTCAACTGGCGTGGTTTCGAATCCCCGGTTGTACGTGGCAAGGAGTAGGGTCGCCTGTCCAACCTCGTGGGTTTTCTCTGGGTCCTCCGGTTTCCTCCCACTGCTAAAGACCCCTCATGCGCAAGCGAATTATTGAAATAAAATTAAACCATGTGTTAGTCCCGAAATGACCTAGTTTGTGTTGAGTGGACGTTAAACCCCATTTCTCTCTCTCTCTCACATTAGCATGGATGCCACACAAACATGGCCACTATCTGAATGACATCCTATTTTATCTAGAACTATATCACAGGCGAGAGGTGTACACTTCACTCAACCCACATAATTATAGCGTCAATCATTAATAACCTATAAACACTCATTACATTTACTAACGTTTTACTTATTAGTATTACCTGTTAACAGTGAACAGTTTTCTACCACATTAGCAAATCGCCTACAAAAACCAGATTCTGTACTGGCATTCCTTTTATTTCCTCACGTTAAGACTATACCCCGGTGTACTGGTTCTCGCGATTGGATATTCACCTCTCCCATCTTTCGTCGCCTGTATCTTACATAGCTTGCTTCTCTCTCTTTCTCAGCCATTGTTTTAAGGCATATCTTTTTACTCATTTTCACCCATGCTCTCACTATCATCTCGCGCCACCCAAAGGACATCGATAAGAAAATAGTAAGCGAGACTTAAATGAGGGAGAGAAATGAAATGAAATGAAATGGGGTTTAACGTCCTACTGTTCTGCTCCTAAACTGGGCTAATGAAGACGGATATACGCCATACAGTGTGCTAGGAGGAAAATTTTGCCCGGGCAGCGGCACTGCGGCCTACCAACTGCCAAGGGGTCTTTTACGTGCACGCCAATGTGTACACGGGACCTCAGTTTTTCGTCACATCCGAACGACTAGACAGCTGTCCTTGTCAGGCCCTCCGTCCAGCATCACTGACAAGGGGGAACCACGCTGGAAAATCTGGATGAACTTTATCAGCCAATGCAGGGATCGAACACCCGACCTCCAGACTAGCGAGCCAGCGTCTTACCTACAATAGAAAAATCTATTTTAATCACTATCATTTCTTCCCTTTCACCGTATCTCGCATCTGTTATTTTTGCCCTCGCCCTCCTCCTTGCCTCGACATTAAACCCCATGTCATATCATTTCACCCATCACACTTTTCGTCGCCTGTACAGTGTCTCTCACACAACTTGCTGTTCTCTCTTTCTAACCAACTTTTTTCTAGCATCTAGCATCTCTACCGCACTCCCACCCCTCCCCCAATGTTTGACTGAGGGGCATATTAACGAATGGAATTGTAGTCATGAATATTGGTAGACTATTAATGTAAGGGTGAATGCTAGTACGCCGAAGTGAAAGATGAGCGGGACAATCAGATACATGGCAGTAAGTGTAAAGGATGAGAGAGTGGATAATAGAGTATGGGTGACAAGAATCAAGATCGGATGGACTGAGTAGACGTGGTTGCCTGAAATTGTTCGTTGCTTCAAAACTTACGGTGGTGGTATAAATTATTATTATTTGTACTGTTGTATATAATAACAGACTATTTTGCTTTATTATCATACATAGTATGTCAAATATGGATAGGGTCTGACAAAAACATTTTACCTGTTAGTCGTTCTCCCACCCTATATTTGTTTTTTTAATCAGTATATAAGGCTTCAGGTTCATATTACTTGTGACAATATATAATATAACATGAAATAAATAATAATAAACTTATACAATTTAACATTACATGTTAAAAATTCAATGAATGATTTGAAAGACACTAAATCATTATACAATCTTAATAGACAGGAGGCTCTGCGCGGGGGGGGGGGGGTAATCAAATGGACACAAAACCAGACCCAACTTTTCTAGAGTAAAATTTTGCGTAGAATACGATGCCGAGTGGTAATCAGTCCGCCGTTGGGGCGTTTTCGAGATATTTGGGGTCAAAGGTCAAATGAGTTCATTTGCACTGAAAGTGAATGCGCAGTCATTCTTGTATTATGAAAAGAAGCTGAAAGTGATCGAAAGTAATCACACTTTCAATAAAAATGTAAACTTGCTAAATTCACCTTTAGTCTTAGTGACCCTGGAGGTCAAAAGGTGAAATTTACCGTTTTTGCACTAGGAAGATTTAAAGCAATAAAATGTCAACGTAAAATAAAAAAAACTAAAGCAAAACCTGTTCTAATTAATAATAGGAACATTTAAAATTAACCAGCGGCTGCCAGGCCCGATACACTAACATTTTGCAAGAGACAGATAGAGAACAATCTAAAAACAAAGGTGATTTTTTGTTTTGTACAATCAGGGGCAATAATCCAGAAAGTTATGGCCTGAAATGTGCACATATCAAAAGAGAATGGAATCTTTGGGATATAAAGATATGTTTTAAGTTTCATCAAATTCGGATAAAAATTGTGATATCCAGAGGGTCCACAACCTTCGTATTACACACTTCTACACAATTTGCGTACAAAGAGCGGCCATTTTGTATGGCAGTTTCATTTCGATTTTCCTGAAATTCGAATTCAACGTTCATTATGCTGGAATCGTAATGTATTTAAACGGTTTTTAATATCGGAAAAAAAATTGTGACCTCTAGAGAATCTGCAATCGAAAAATGCGATTTTTCGAACAATTAGGGGCCATAATCCAGGAAGTTAAGTTCGGGTATCCGCGATTATCAAAAGCAACCAAGATCTTAGTGTGTTATGGTGATATATTCACACGTTTTTTGAAATCGAATAAACCTTGTGACCTCTACAGTTTTCAAAAGCTAAAACGTGATTTTGGTACAAACAGGGGCCATAATCCTTGAAGCTACAATCCGATACATGTCAATATCGAAAGTGATAAACCTATATTTCAAGTTTCATTGAAATCGGATAAAAATTGGGACCTGTAGAGTGTTCACAAATAATTGTGGGCGGACGGACAGGCAGACGACAGACTTTAATAGTCCCCTGCTTTCTTAGAAAGGCGGAGGACACTGAGCAGATCCCTCTGAATTGTTGCATACTTTGTAATGTAAACATGTCCGACTAAATAATGGAATCCCTATTATCAAGTCGCATTATTCCTATTTTTTGGGCGATTTGGGAGAATCACAGACACCGAACAACACCCCATCCTACATCAGTTTTCTGAGCATAAGGAATGTTTCCTGAATGAGTTATGACTTCTAGGCACTGGCTTGAGCGCAATTATAATCGATTAAAAGACAATCTTGAAAAGGAGGTAGTTGATTTGCTATACGACGGAAGTGAGGCCACCGACTAGTAGAGTCGGAACTAGGAATATGATTTCTATTCGCCGGCATCATTTTTCTGGAATAAACTGGCACCAAATGCTTGGATTACAATCATTTCCACTAACACGCAAATCGAATGCTTTACTACTACTTACTGCCCCATTTTCTGCATACATTGTTGAAAGCGAAAGCTGAACTTGTGTTCCATCGACACCAAGAAAATCTCTAAGTATACTAAGCAGCAAAGAAAAGTTGGGTTGGTAGGTTACTCTGAATAGACGCATTGCATAAAACCTGCCAAATGTTTTTATTGTATATTTGTAACCACATTTCCAACTTTACCTGAGCAATATGGCTCCTTCCCAAACACGGAATTGAACCCAGGTAATGTTCTCAAAAACGAAACCTAACTTCTGAGATGGTAATGTGTTCTCTATGATTTTCACGTAACTCGTGCTGCACGTGCTGTTCACCGGGACCAGCCCTATAAAATGCACCCCATACCTGGTTGAACAATTCACACTACAACGTCAGCAGCATGCCACGACTCACGGCATCTCAGAGGAATCAGGCGCTTGGAAGACTAGACGCTGGCCACACTGTCCAAGCCGTTGCCAATCAGTTCAAGGTCAATGTTCGGACCATCTACAGGCTTCAGCAACATTTTCGGCCACCAACACCACAGATGATCGCCCCCGAACTGGTAAACCAAGGGTTATCACAAGGCGACAAGACCGCCATGCTGTGCGACAGCACTTGCTGAATCCCTTCACACAAACATCTGGGACAGGACGTTAGACAGTGGGAACACACGGAAGACCAATCAGTATTGATACAATGCGCCGACGTCTCACCAGAGAGTACATCCATTGCCGCAGACCTTATTGTGGACCGATCCGCACCACTCGCCATTGACGTGAGGGGCTACAGTTTGCCAACAACACCAGAACTGGCGACACAGGCAATGGAGAAATGTTCTGCTCACTGATGAGAGTCGGAATTGCCTATCAGCTGCAGATGGCAGGACCAGAATATGGCGTCGACGTTCCCAGCGTTATTCTGACCTATGTGTCATGGAACGAGACTCATGTGAAGGTCAAAGCATAATTGTTTTTTGTGGAATCGGCCTGAACCAGGGAGTGGGTCCTATGCGCTACATCAAGCTCTCAGACCCCACATTTCGTACGTCATCGAACAACGTTTTCCAGCAAAACAACGCCCGTGCCCACACAGAGTTACTCGGGACTTTCTACAGCAGAACAGTGTCAACGTTATGCACTGGCCAGCCCTTAGTCCGGACTTAAGCCCGATTGAACATCTTTGGGTTGAAATTCAGCGGAGTCTTAATAACGTCATACCGAGACCAAACACAACCGATGGATTGCGCCAGGCTTTACTGAGAGTGTGGTTCCAGGTGCCAATGGGGTACATCAATCGTCTGGTCCACTCCATGTACAGACGCTGCGCTGCTGTTATTAACAATAGCAATGGACACACCAGATACTGATGTGTAGACTGTGTACAGACTCTAAACCTTCTCGTAATGTCTTGGAATTGTGATGAATTAATCAATAATGTGTCAACATACTGTTCACAAAAAATTGCTTTGACCCATTCAGTAAGTGTTGTCTAGAATGATTTGATTAAAGTGCCTCTCGTACTGACGTTTTTCTTTTTTTTTTTGTATTATTTTTTTGTTTTTTTTTGTTTTTGCTGTTCAATATATAAGATAAAATTAGTGTCCGACTGGATTCCAAGCAAGGCTTTCGTTCGCAGTTATTAAAATGACGATTCTCACAAGCTTCTAAATTATGAACTGTTGCAGTTTTTCTAAGTTTATGCGGATTATTTCGATTAGTTTTTGACTTATAGGGAGGCAATTGCAAATACTTTTGCTTATAGTCATGAAAAATACCATCTCAACAATTTACTAAATAGTCTGGTAACTTATTCAAAAGTGTCTTATTTCCTCGCCGGTCATTTCTAACTTATCACGATAGGCTTGCGAAATAACAAAAGGATTACCAAACCGTTATTCCAATACAAGGAAAGCTGTCTAGTCGTTCGGATGGGACGAAAAACCGAGGTCCCGTGTACACATTGGCGTGCAGGTAAAAGATCCCTTGGCAGTTGGAATTCGATATAAGAGTAGGCCGTAGTGCCGCTGTCCGGGCAAAATTTCCCTCATAGCACACTGTATGGCGTATGCCCGTCTTCATTAGCCCAGGTTAGGAGCAGAAAAGTAGGACGTTAAACCCCATTTCATTTCATTTCATTTCATTTCATTTCGTTATTCCAATAAAGACTTTGCAGGCCCGTAGCTAGCCCAAAATTGTTGGGGGACAAAGGCTTCTAGAGGCGCCGATGGGGCTTCTAGGGGCGCCGATGTGCCTACACTTGACGGACCTTCTCCCTTCGGAGAAGGGTCTAGGGTGCTCTCCCCCCAGAAAATTTGGGAAAATAGGGATTGCACCTGAAATAATAATTTATGAGAAAAACGAAAAGTACGGAATGGGGGTTAGAGTGCGACTTGTTTGAATTTTGAAGATTATCAAGCGGTTTTGGACGCCCAATTCATTCGTAGGCGCCTAACCAATCTCACTCGGCATTATGGGCGCCCACGATCTCGGTAATATGATCAGGTCGTGGGCGCCCAACCAATCTTTAGCAAGGCTGACACTTGTACGATTCCGTGACACGCAGTGACAGGTAGTCTCGCTAATCCTTTGCATCCTTCTGGGTATGATGGCCGGTTAGAGGCAGCACCTCCTGCAGGTGTCGGTCAGTCGTCCATCCACCAGGGATCAGATCATGTGTGTCCGGATCTTCGCGGTCCACTTCTGAAATTGCGTGTGAGTATCTGATGAGGATGAGGTTGTGCATGACACAGGCGCACATGCTGATCAGGTTGATAGTGTCGGGGTGCTGATGCATCGTCGTCAAGAAGTAACGGAACCTTTGAGACAAAATTCAAAAGGAATTCTTCACGACACGCCGGGCACGAGACAACCTGTAGCTGTAAATGCGTTCTCGTAGGATCTGTGACCGATGGGAGAATGGTTTCATCATCCAGGTTCGGAGAGCAAAGGCGTCATCCCCTACGAAGTGATAGGGCACTGGCTGGTCATCATTAGCGAGTGGTTCTTGTTGAATCACTCCAGCTCTGTTCTCTTCTACAGCATCATGTTCCCCCATCCGACGCACCACCCTCTGCCCCAACATCCACATAGAGGAACTTGTAGGTAGCATGTGCCAGTGTCATCAGAACAATGCTGTGGAAGCCCTTGTACTTGTAGAAGTAAGAGCCAGCATTGGGTGGCTTCTTTATGGCGATGTGCTTGCCGTCCACAGCCCCCAGACAGTTGTGGTAGTTCCATCTGGAGCTGAACCTGGCAGTAACTTCCTTCTACTCCTCTTCAGTTTTAGGGCAGCGCAGCACTTCGTCCTTGTAGACCGCGATGATGGCTTTACACACCTCGGGTATGAACTTGCAGATGGTACTTGCTTCAACCCTGAAGTTGTACTGCAGACTTGGATAGGAATTTCCAGTGGCTAGGAAGCGGAGGGTGACAGCTAGCTTGAGTCCAACTTGAAGCGGTTCCCTCATGAAGGTGGATTGCTTCTGGAGGCGAGGGGTTAACTTCTCACTTCTCAACCATCTCTTGGAACAGGTCAGGTGTGATTCTGAGGTAATTTTTGTAGCCCCTTTGATCTTCCTTGTGGAGTTCAGTCAGTAAACTGTCATACTGTCCAAACTCTTGCCTTCTGGTCAACCATTCCCTGACCCACACCTTCCTTTGTGTCTTTCTTCGAGGTGGGGTTGCCTTGTCTTGCTCTTCTGCCCCTTCCAGCCTTTTCTGCTGCTCTTGAACAATGGCTAGAGCAGCTGCCAGGTATAGGCATCTTCTCTTCCCTGCAATAATTGTGTCTCTGACATTCAGCATGTTGTCTCTTCCACAGACAACCCAAAAATGACCAGGGGTTGGGGAGGCCCCTTTTTTATATGGCGTGCCTAAGTCGGCACGACACCGTCCGAATTGCGCAAACTCTTCGTGCCAATGCGGGAAGTGCGTAAACAATGCGCAAACTATGCGTGAACTCGTCGTGCCAGTTCGTGTCAATGTGGACACTGATGGGCACGCATTCGTGAACTCGTCGTGAACTATGCGTGAACTTGTCGTGAACAGTGCGGGAGCCTCCCAGTTCGTGCCCCAAAATGGCACGACTTGCCACGAAAAAATCGTGGCCAAAAGTCGTGCAAGTGTCAGTCTGGCTTTACTCGGCATTATGCATTATGTGCGGGCCGACAATCATATATTGTTATTATAAGGCACCCCACAAATCATGTCATTATGGGCGCCCCTCCGGGATAAGGCACGACAGATCAAGCCGACTCAGCTTTATGTGGCGCCCATACTGATATGAGCTATTTTGGTCATTGGCTTCGTATGGCGTCCAATGGAAAGGGCGCCGTGGGCGCCCATTGTGGGAGCAGATTTTTCCACAAAGGGTGCCTTCGACGCCCATCGGGGGCGCCAACTTTTCATCTTCAAATGCCTTATAATATTGTAGTAAGGCGTAGCTTTCAACGATTCCACACGCAACATCGCTTAAATATTTCTTCGGGTAAACATTTGTTCTGCAGGTTGAATGTTCTTGTTTTCTATCAGAGAGCTAAACCCGCATTTCCATGTCGGATACTTTAAAGTGGCATTATGGAAGATTAGATAAAGAGCTTCCAGTTCTCACTCTAATAGTTAAAAACTGGATAATGTAAACGAAATATGCTAAAAATAGTAATATTGTTCCGCTATGAACAGAGTTGTTAGCGATTGACTTTTTGGCCTAGCCTCGATTATCACTTCTGAAGTTGGTACGATAATAAACATAGTCTCGGTTATCCAGTTCTTGATTTAATCATCAATGAGCGTCGAGCAGTAGATTGGGTTCAAATCCAGTGACAATCCGTGACATAAGATGGCATCCAGAGTTGATCAAAGTCTTTTCATGTTAATAAATGTCAAATTAATAGTTTATATAACATTTCAGGCTTAAAGAAAGACCTGCAAAAGGCAGATTTAGCTCTTGCATAATGTATGTTTAACGGATCGCCAGAAAATACTAGGTCGGGAGCTGGCAATTTACTCAAGTTAACTTGTTCCACAAACATCTTACCAGCAGATGATAAAGTTTTTTTCTTTCCACAACAAAAGACACAAATTAATTCTTCCTATACTAGCGACTGACTAGCAAACGGCCAATACACTGGTTTGCATTCGATAATCTACGGCTCAATGCAACATATGATTTGTGTCAATACATCATTTTAAACCTCATTTGCATGAAATACAGTCGGGTAAAGATAAGCCATATGGTGTGGAAAACGAGAACAAATTGCAACATAATTTTTTCTCGACGGAATCTGGTAGAGGAGTCCCTAAAGGTCTCGCAAACACAAATCACCCAAAGTAAAAAAAAATTTTTTCGGGTGATTAGCATAAATCCAATATGGCCGACATTGGCACCTTAACAGTAAAATATCTCGGGAATGGTTGAGTTTGGGGGTGTAAATGTATTACGGGTAGATAGGAAAGTGGTACAAATGACTCAGAAAAACATAGCTAAATTACGTGCCATACGCCAAATAATTAGCATATATCCAATATGGCAGCCATTGAAACCTTAAAACTCCAATATTTCGGGAATGATTGAGTTTGGAGGATGTAAATGTATTATGAGTAGATAGGAAAGTGCTACCAAAGAACTAGAAAACAATGCCAGGTGATGTCCTTGTGGGGTCATAACGTCGTACGGCTAACAATTAGCATACATTCAATGTGGCCATCATTGGAACCTTAAAACTCCAATATTTCGGGAATGGGTGAGTTTGGAGGGTATAAATGTATTACATCTGGATTATACTAGACTGGGACTATTCAGTGTTGGTCATTAGTAGGAAGACATGCTTTAAAATACATAGAAAGACCAAGTAGCATATCAGAATGGAAATGTATTGCGAGTAGATAGGAAAGTGCTACCAAAGAACTAGAAAAAACAATGCCAGGTGACGTCCTTGTGACGTCATTACGTCATACGACTAACAATTAGCGTAAATCCAATATGGCGACCATTGAAACTTTAAAACTCCAATACCTCGGGAATTGCTGAGTTTGGAGGATGTAAATGTATTACGAGTAGATACGAAAGTGCTACCAAAGTACTTGAAAAACAATGTCAGGTGATGTCCTTGTCATAACGTCGTACGGCTACCAATTAGCATAGATTCAATATGGCTACCATTGAAACCTTAAAACTCCAAGTAAAGAATGCGAAGATAAGCGGACTTTTGACATCATACAGAACAGGTCACAATGATAGTTCTAGCCTTCCATCAAATTGTAGTACCATGGGTCTTTTGTCAGACGTGGAGAGCGGACCCCTACTAAAACCGGTCGCCACATCCGACGTATAACCCATGCATCTTTTCTTACTACATATCTTAGTAGCCTTTGCTTCCACTTCACGTTGTGTATTTACCACTTCTTGTCTATCTCAGCTAGTTAAGACGTTTGTCTTTCCAGGAATAACAATGCAACAGTTCGTTTTTTTTTACATTTTATATATCATAGTCGGATACATAGATACAAGCATAGTATAGATTACAATACTAAAGTCATTCTCAAACCCTAGCCAGCCAGACGAGTCTGCTGATAGAAATTGTTACATCGTTTCCCTTCCAGAATCTGTCTGCTGTCTGACGAATTCTCACAAGTATGATAGTTTTGTAGCTTTTGGTTTTGGACCCTCAATTATCTAATTGTTCAAATATATGTAAATAATTAGAAAGATTGGCTAATTGAGTCAAATGACGTCGAAACCCGCCCTTATATGGTTAGTGGAAATTTACTGTAGACATTTCCCACAAGATATCTGTTATCAACCTAGAATTGAATATTTACCACATTAGGACTCTTTTTTATGTAACAATATGCCACTCATTCGCTAACTTGATTTAAGTAGAAATATGCGAATCTAATAGCTTACCGAAGATATTAATTAATACAATATAATGCCATTATTAATTTCAAGAGCAAAAATTCTAGCAATATTGCTAGAATAATGGTTGATTGAAAGTGTGCAACCATGACGATTACATCCATCTGAATGAATGGTAGCGTTGAGTAAACATAGCTAAGGTTGGCTGGATCCATGTCTGTTATTGGAAATCCTCGTATAGTGGCGTTTTTTCGGAGATGGTCTCCAGTCTACTTAGTGCCTGACTGACCAGGGTGATGTATCTGGTTTGAACGGCTACGAATACAGCCAAAAAGGGCATTTTGTAAAGGTTGTAACATAAATATTTTACTCGGTGTCTGAAAGACCTGGATGCCAATTACGGATTGTACCATTTTTCTACTAACAATTCTTCTTTATTGGCGATATTTTAAGGGACTGTAGTATCAAGTATGCAGTTGGTTCAGCTTTATACGGATCGTTCACTATGAATTTCAATCTTTAAGTTGGCGTCGGGTGAATTGGTTAACAAATTTGGCGGGTCTAGTGTTGGAGCTTCTACATCATGTCCATGTGTCTCCAGAAGGTATGTCGGTTGTTAAGTAGGCTTGCTTTGCTGCTTTAATTTCATATAAGAGGTACAGAAACCGTATGCATTCAAGGTACCGATAACAAGTCCCGGCCCGTAAATATGATGTAGCTGTATCGCGAACGCTAAATGAAATAGGTCTAAAATTGCTTGGGGTCTCGCCGCTTTTACCAAAAGTAGCCCGAGAGATGAATTCTTCAGCTCCTCGCCCACGATCAGCTCTTGTAAAGAAAGTGTACACAAATTTGAAAAACTTTATTGTTTCTGGTCCAGGTAATACTTTTCTGGATGGGGGATGGATTTTGTTTAATAATCTTGCTTCAGATTAGTGTGGCTGCTGTTTTGATAAATCTCTTCTGGTCGAATTCCAAATCCCCCTTTCGTGAAATATAACATTCTCGAAGAATATTGTCCAGGTTCTTCGATTAATAATTACGTCCTTTCACATTGGCTGCCCATAATACATTTCCATGCTCTACATTCAACCATTCCCAAGCTATTAGAGTTTTGAGATTTCCAAAGGCGGCCATATTGCATGTATACTAATGATTGGACTATGGGGTTATGACGTCACACGATGTTTTCTGATTCTTTTGGAGCACTTTACTATCTACCCGCAATACATTTACACCTTGCAGTTTTAAGGCTCCAATGGCAGCCATATTGGATATATGCCAAGTGTTGGACGTATGACGTTATGGCGCCACAGGGACGTCATGGGTTATGTTTTTTTTATTCTTTGCTACCACTTTTATATCTACTCAACTATTCCCGAGATATTGGAGTTTTAAGGTGCCAATGGAGGTCATTTTGGATTTATGCTAATTACTCGAAACCCTATCTTTTTATTTTGAATTTATTCTAATTGTTGGCCGTATGACTTATGACGTCACCTGGAATTGTTTTTTCTAGTTCTATGGTAGCACTTTCCTATCTACTTTCAATACATTTACATCCTCCAAACCCAACCATTCCCGAGATATCGGAGTTTTAAGTTTCAATGGCGGCCATATTGGATTTAAGCTAATTGTTGGCCGTAGGACGTCACAGGGGCGTCATTTAGCTTTCCTATCTACCCGTAATAATTTAAATAGCCAAACTCAACCATTCCTGAGATATTGGAGTTTTAAGGTGGCAGTGGCGGCCATATTGGATTTATGCAAATTACTCGAAAACTTGTTTTTTTTATATTAGGCGATTTTTGTTTGGGAGACCTTCAAACTTCAAGGGCCCTTTGTTATGTTCAGATAACGGGAATGATCGCTGGTTGTACCATTACTGGTGCTTGTTCTTGGACTACTGGAGTACTGCTGAAGCTGAATTCGGCGGTCATCGGGGATTGTCCACTTCACTTGGAGACTGACAACCAAGTAAGGGCGAGTTCCGGAATGCAATTAATCCTTTCCGCAAAGCATTCAAGTCTGGTTGATGATGGATGCGACACTTGCGTACCAGGTTCCTCTTGGCCTTGACTGCAGCCTCAGCATTCCCATTTGATTGGGGGTATCTGGGACTGGATGTCGTATGCCGGAGATTTCATTCTTGGGTAAATTTCCGGAATAACTTCGAGGAGTATTGCGTCCCATTGTCGGAAATGATTTCATCTGGTATTCCATATCTGGAAAATGAGTCGTCAGTGCAGATATGACTGTTTCTGATGTTGGATCTTTGTGATTCAGGCCAAAAGGACAAGTAGTCGACAATAACGATATGATTTTCTGTGCCATACTGGAACAAGTCAGTGCCAACCTTCTGCCAAGGTCTTTCAGGCATTGGATGTGGGTGAAGGGGCTCACATGGTTGTGAGGATTGGGTTATCCGGCACTTTTAACATTGTGATATGAGATCTTCCAGGACTCTGTCTATCCCAGGCCAGTAAACGGATAGTCGAGCTCTACGCTTGCACTTCTCCATGTCTAAATGACCATCGTGGAGATGTTGTAGCATCTGGCGTTGCATGGTTACGGTACGGCAACCATACAGAATTATACCATCATGAAGTGTCAGGCTAGAAGAGCACAATGACCAATATCGTCTAATAATCTCTGGGCAATCATTTTTTATAGTCTGGCCAACCTGATGCAATGGTGGATGCAGGAGTTGACATTTGTTGATCATTGACCATGCAATCTTGGATCTTGACTAAAGATATTGACAAGGTGTTTATCGACTGGAGAGACAGCATGGTGTTTACTAGTGCTTCGCTATCATCTTGGTCTATAATATGATCTTCTGCTGGCTGATCAACAGGTGCTCTTGATAAAGCATCAGTGGAAAGATGTTTTTTACCATCTACCCAAGATAGCTGTAAAATTGTATCGGCATAGTTTTATCCTATATTGATTGAAAATTGGAATAAGTGGCTTAGGATCAATAAGAAAATCAAAGTGAGGAAGACCGTGGAGAACAAAAATGACATTTCTTCATGGCCCAAGCTGCTCCTAGTGCTTCAATTTCAATCATAGCATATCTGGCCTCTGTGGGTGTCAAAAACCCTGAGGCTGCCTGTACAAGACTACATGTACCATCTTGTTTAGCTTGACAGCGTCTTCTTGAGCTTGTTCCCAAACAAAATGATTCTTGTGCTTGAGGAGAGGGCGAAGCGGCTGTAGGGCATCTGGTATTTCTGACGAAAAATCTGCTAACTGATTTACCAGACCAAAGAATGATCTGATGATTGTATGTGATAGTGTTGGGCTTAGGAAAATTCCCGACGGCATTAGTGAGCTCTGAACTGAGTTCATATCTATCCGAAAACGAAATATAGCCACAAAATTGAATGGATCGCTTTCCAAATTGACATTTGGTCAGGTTAAGGTTGACCGAATGTTCCTTGCATCTCTGGAGAAAAGCAAACAAACGTTCTTCATGCTGTGCGTCATCTTTTCCATATAACAATGTCATAGGATTGCAATGCCTCAATAATGTCTACTGGTCTTTCCCTTTGGGCTCTTGTCAAGAATTTTAAGTGTTTTGTCTACTAGGGCCGATTTTAAAGGACAATATTGGTGCCAGTCATTATCACATATGTGATAGAGCTGGATAAACACATTCCAAATATAATTTTAACACAGAGATCATTGCTACGATAGCTGAGTAATACAGGTTTCCTATGTCGGAGGTGACGAAGGCCAAAGAAAAACACGAGTCATCTCTCTATATAACTGACTGATGTGACGAGTGATAACGAATATACGGCCGAATTTCTGCTCACTAATAATTCCTTCGAAGACCAAAAGTTGATATATGGCACTGCATGAGGATACCCGACAATCCAATGTTATTGAATGTCATTAGATAAGAGAGAGAGAGAAATGGGGTTTAACGTCCACTCGACACAAACTAGGTCATTTCGGGACTAACATATGGTTTAATTTTATTTCAATAATTCGCTTGCGCGTAGGGGTCTCTATCACTCGTCACATCAGTCAGTTATATAGAGGGATGACTCGTGTTTTCCTTTGGCGTTCGTCACTTCTGATTCTGGAAAACTGTATTACTCAGGTATCGTAACAATGATCGCTGTATTAAAATTATATTTGGAATGTGTTTAACCAGCGCTATCACATATGTGATAATGACTGGCACCAATATTGTCCTTTAAAAGGGCGATTTGTTAGTAGAGGACATTTGATCTAGCTCATTGATGCTTGAAAAAATATCCCATCGCTCTTTCCACGTCCTCAATGCTTCACCTTTGTCTACCGAAAAGGACGAAGTTTATTTTGGTGGTTGTGAGAGGAGGCGCTGGCTGAGAAATACTTGAACCAGTTCTGATGATTTATATAAGAGTAGCGAGCATTGTTTTAGGACAGTAAAACAGCTCGCATTGCCAATCAAAAACACGTTCAAGATAACTTTATTACTAGAGAGCTAGAAAGGGCACATAACTCGATAAAGTTCAGACCACACACCCCTCTACCAGATTCCGTCGAGAAAAATTTTGTTGCAATTTGTTCTAGGTCATTTATTATATTTACCGGATTAATATACAAAATTGGGCCTTTGTCACAAGCTAAAAATAAAATATAATTACATTAGATCAACTACGCCAGATAGAAAGGAACAGGATGGGTAAAACGGCAGCAGTGTGCTGTGAAGGATATCTATAAATATATATATATATTGCACAATCCCTTTCGTTCTTTTTTTTAACGGTCTATCAGCCTTAGACACTGGGCCTTTTCTTGTGATCCACGCCTTAATGAACACGAATACATGTTTTTATATCTCTAATTATTTAACTTTACACAGTTTTCTAGTGGCAAATGTGTAAAAAAATGCAGCAATCCCAATTTTAGGTTCGTAGGATGAATAGTAAGCGAAATAATCACAATTAAATTTTCTATTAACTTCAATTCAATGCCAATAATTAATTATTGCCAATAATTAATTAGACTACCGTTACACCGTAATGTCGGGTGAGATCGAATTCCGTGAAAATCTGACCAAAACTGCAGGACAAAATGGCCGCCCCTCGTACGCTAATGGTGTAAACATCTGCTATATCAAGCTTACCAACCCTCTAGAAGTCACAATTTTGATCCGATTTTGATGAAACTTGAAATGCATGTTAAGATCTCAAAGATCTTGGTTCCTGTCGATATTCCGGCATGTCGGATCGTACTTTCCTGAATTAAGGCCCCTGATTGTGCGAAAAATCGCGTTTAGAGGTCACAGTTATTATCCGATTTAAACAAAAACGCTCGAATGTATCACCGTTACACCGTAATATCGGCTGAGTTCGAATTTCGTGAAAATCTGAGAAAAGCTGCCGGACAAAATGGTCGCCCCTCGTACTCAAATAGTGTAAACATCTGGCATATCAAGGTTTTGGATCCTCTAGTGGTCCCAATTTTGACCAGATTTTGAAATACATGCTTATAATCCAAGGATCTTGATTCCCTTCGATATACGTGCATATCGGACCGTAACTTCCTGAATTATGACCCTTGATTGTACGAACAATTGCGTTAGGTCACTATTTTTATCCGATTTAAAAGACAAATTATTTCAAGTTAAAATGTTTTTTTTTTTCTTTTTTTGCTTACCAAATTTCGTTTCGTCTTTTTTGGCCGAGATCCGTAAATTTGTGCGCTACCCTATATTTAGATTTCGATGGCTTCTGTCAAGCTGTTTAGCAGAAGGGGCGTATTTTTAACGGCATGTTGTGTCGCACCTACTGACTATTGTACAGGCATTCATAGGGACGGACACGCAACCGTTTATGAGTAAAAAGTTATCCAGTACGATTTACTTGGAACTGAATTTTTGTTCGACAAGGAGTCAATAGACCGGTTCCTAAACGTACAGAGCGAGTGTAATGAGACCTACGTTCAGAGCTGAACTAAAGTCTTCCATGCTTTCATGAAACATGCTTAGCATCCTATCGGACAGCATTGACGTTAGACAGCCGAATCCTTATTCAACAACAGAATTGCTGGGGTGTAGACAAAGCAATATTTCTGCAATTTTACATAAGTTTGCGAAATGTGACTTTCTATACAAAAAGATATTTGAACACATTTTGTGTGCACTTGAACCCTGATAGAATCATCCTACTATCCTTGTCTTAAAGATATATCACTATTACAATGCTCTAAAGAAGACTTAAAGTGTCTATAGCCCCAATTTATGGCTTGTATCTGTTCTTGTAAATTCGCAGGATCTATCCAAAACATATTTTAAAAACAGTTTTGGTTTGTGAAAGACATAAAACTTTCATTGGCACATTTTACAATAGAATCGATAACAGTCTGTTACAAAAAGTACAACATTATGAATATTCTTCATTCCTGTTAATGTAACGGTTGTAGTACCATCATTTTTTCCGTGGATGTTTTTTTAAACTAGCTACCCTAAGGATATACTTAGTACTTGAAAAAAATACAAATTAATTATGTATTTACAAAAGCGCCAGACCATGTGGGTTTTAATAATGATATTATGCAAAGCTATATCAATGTTTTATGCATATCTTTAAATAAATAATTAAGCACCCCTTTTATTCCAGGATTAACAGTTACAAATAATGGGTATAGACCAGTGTTGCTTGCCCCCAAGGTAGATTCAGTAAAAAAATAAATTTGAAATGTGTTTATCTTTACATGAATCATATTTCAATTCTTCTCAACACTTACGCCTCTTTCCGCAGTGGGTATCACGTCAGTATATAACACATCAGTTTTTTCTACGCACAATGAAAGCGTTGACAAGGGTGTTATAACAGCTTTGTGGGAAATAATAAAGTTAAGTTTTGTAACTTTTATAATATTCCAGTAGCTTGACTTTGCACTTATAACATTTTGTAGATTTATTAACATCTTCCAGTGTGAAACCCAAAATTATTCAGTTGTTTAAAATCACATTTAAATCCCTGAGTTGTGGGTTTATAAATTTAGTACCATCGGGAATTTTACACTTGTCGCAACAAATTTTCCTGATGATTGTTTTCCGTTCACAATTAATTAATATCGTAAAGTCATAGACATTTTAATATCATTTCTGTTCATAACTGAGCCTTTCACAGCCAACTTTAGTCTGTTCAGAACACATCCGATATCAAGTAACCACTGTCTATTACCTGTTATTTGTGAACGAGACTAATTGTTTTGCATAATCAGGCTGTTTGGACTGAAAATTATCGTCAATACAGCGTGTGAGATTATCACAATTAGTATCACCAAATTCGTCCATATTCTGGAGTGCCGCATACAGAAATGTTGGAAATCCTTTATTGGCCACTTTAGCAATACTAACTGCTTCTCGATTCCAGTCTTTCTCGCTTGCGAACCATCAGTCAGCAAGGTGAATCTGTTTGACGAACTTGTGACATCAGTCACCTTTTCACGGACTAAATCGACAATAGTTTGTACAGATGCTCTTGCCCGGTTTGAATTGTCAAATCTGGATAACAGTTGTACACCACTATTTTTCATTACACTGACCAAATATTGGAAATGGCTAAAGGGAACTTCATGAACAGCAAGTATGTATGCTGTACCTCATATTCGGTACCACAAACATATTTTTTTACATCTGCACCTGCCCCTCCCCCCCGAATCCTCGCATCCTTTATGATGGTCTCTGGGTGATTTGCACCAGATTTTAAATATGAATCTGTCATCGCAACTATAAAATCTATCTAATTTGTCCACCTGTGTTCCAGTAAATATTGATCTAACGTAAATAATAATATTCAAAAGAGAGAATAACTTCAAACACACCCATCAAAATAATAACGGCGATAAGGTCATGCGAACTTCTTGCGGAAAACAGTGCTTGGTCCAAGCGGAAATGTCTGTTGTCAAGACGAAACTGTAGTCTTCACAGTCAAGGCCAAGATTTGATAAATTTCTTTGCCGTCAAAATGTGCAGATACTCGCTCGAGTATGATACCAAATTACTGATTGTGCATCCAGTTATGGCGAGTGATTACGAAGGAGATTAATAAAAAAGGGCACCGAGATTGGGATTTAGAAGAGCGACGGAGCGCGAAAATAATGCGCGCCTCAAACGTGAGGTGTGCTGTAGGATACCAATCTAAAAACTTATGAGCCTCAGATTTCTAACCAATTATTCTCTCTCCGATTGCTTGATCTTTCTTTGGTGTTGCGAACTTTTTAAAAAGTTGGTCATAATTTAACATAGGTCATTGTTCCTCCCACTGATCTTTATTAGACACTTTTAGCAAGCTGCTTAATGCAGAATACACCGGCATCAAAATACTTTGCAGACTGGAACAAATCTATTCCAACCTCTCCTTTGTTTGTGTCTTCAACAGGAACTTCAATCGTCCACATATTCTAAGTTTGTCTTTTACTTGGGCAACTCTCAGAACCATGGTTATTGTATTGGATTTGCCTAATATGATGGGGGGGGGGGGGGTCTTTCAATTCACATTATCAATACATAAGGAAACGACAACCTGGCACTTGGTTATTTCAATATTGGCATCTCTCCAGCTTGGTCTATTCTCAAATTGGTCTATTCTCTGCCCGTCGTTAATTGAAACAAATAAATTGGACATAATAGCTTAGTCTAGGTGATCATGGAAGACCGTCGGAATATAACAACTGAGCCTGTCATGGTTTGATGACCCAACAACTACATTATATCTGTATACTCTGTAGGATACCAATCTAAAATCATATTAGCCTCTGGTTTCTTACCAATTTCTCTCCTAATTCCTTGATCATTCTTGAGTGTGTCTAATTTTTTTTAAAAAGGTGTCCATATTTTAATATAGGTCATTGTCCCCCCCCCCCCCCACTGATCTTTCCTTTGAGCCCTCGGCAAGCTGCTTAATGCACAATAAGCCAACATCAAAATACTTTGCAGACCGGAACAAATCTATTCCAACATTAGTTCAGCTCTGAACGTAGGTCTCATTACACTCGCCCTGTACGTTCAGGAACCGTCCTATTGAATTCTTTTTGAAACTGATATCCGCCCCAGTCCATTTTACTGGGCAACCTTTTACTGTCCCTGTGAACGTCTGAACAATGTAAATTAACATCTTAGTGAGAAAATAAGACCTTTGGGATTATTGTAATTGGAATAGGCAAAGCAATAAATAACTGAAGATTCTCAACTTTTCAAAGATTTCAATTTATTTTGCTTACCTAAATTTCGTTTCATCTTATGTGGCCGAGTTCGTAAATTTGTGCGTTACCCTATCAATGTGATCGGTCAAGTCGTTTAGACGACGGGGACGTATTTTTTAACAGCGTTTTGTGTCGCTCAAACTGGTTCTAGCGAGGTAAGCAAGGTCTTATTTTGATTATCTTTCACTTTGATTGATAGACTCACATCATCAATATTTAAGGAAAAAAACCTGGCACTCGGTCATTTCAATGTTGGCATCTCCCCAGCTTGGTCTATTCTCAAATTGGGTTTTGCCAAATATGATGAGAAGTCTTTGACATTTGATTAATATGTAAGGTAACTCTTTTCAGCTTATGACCATGACTTATGTGGACATTTCTTCCCACCGCCACCTGTAAATATTAAATAGTTAACATAAGACTAAAATCCTTCCATCCACATCTTAATTTTAATCCATTGTGTAAAACATCATAACAAAATTCTCGATAAGAATGACAATGCTCTGAAATAACTAATATAAGAAACCCCACGGAAACGATGGGAGTAAAATTGGTGTGTAACATCCAATCCTCTATTTTGAAGTAGCGATGGGCTTATGTCAAAACAATTCCTTGTACTGATTAAGATGAGTTACATGTACATGTAAGCCATGTTAATTCTGTACACAGTAAGAGCAATACAAGATTGATGCCATAACACAATTTACATATTGCATCATTTTACATTGCGTTCCAAGCACAGTTTCCACTGAGCCACCACTGATCTCCAAGGGAACAATGGAAGCAGTTAAATATACGAACGAACTTCAGCACGTTACCTGGGTTTCTTTTTTCTTTCAAACTGGTATTTGTTGTTTTAGGAATCCCTCTATCTACTTTTAAACAACTTGGCACCTGAGAGGTATGGTTAACTGAAATAATAAATACAATTTCATTATTTCTCAATTTGACGTCAGAAAAGGCCATTGTGAAAATGAAACTTATTAAATACTTAAAGCGATAATTGCATTTTTTTAAGTCATATGTTTAAAATATGTTAAAATAAAGCCTTAAAACACATGGAATCTGTGTCCTACCTTGTTAAAGAAAAATCCTACTTATCCTATATTTCACTATGTCAGTTCAGAAATTGGCTAATGTATCATTTTCTTGTTAAATTCTAACATTGGATTTTATGGAGTTATTATCATGTGCGCAGGTTTGAAAAGTCTCGCTCAATCATGCCTCATTATCCTTCTCTGTTTACCCACGGACCTTGACAATCGAGACAACTCCCTCTTCCATTATGTAGACTTACTTTTCCAGTGAAAAGAAATGATACAATTTCCAAATACTGTCGGCGAGTAGAAATTATTTCAAATTTTTATGTAAATGTTTTTTAAGTGATAGAATGATTCCTTTGATTGTATAGTAGTGATTTGACAAATTATTAAATTTAGTACCATTGGGAATTTTACACTTGTCGCACATTCTTCAAATGTCGTAACAAATTTTCCTGATGATTGTTTTCCGTTCACAATTAATTAATATCGTAAAGTCATAGACATTTTAATATCATTTCTGTTCATAACTGAGCCTTTCACAGCCAACTTTAATCTGTTCAGAACACATCCGATATCAAGTAACCACTGTCTATTACCTGTTATTTGTGAACGAGACTAATTGTTTTGCATAATCAGGCTGTTTGGACTGAAAATTATCGTCAATACAGCTTGTGAGATTATCACAATTAGTATCACCAAATTCGTCCATATTCTGGAGTGCCGCATACAGAAATGTTGGAAATCCTTTATTGGCCACTTTAGCAATACTAACTGCTTCTCGATTCCAGTCTTTCTCGCTTGCGAACCATCAGTCAGCAAGGTGAATCTGTTTGACGAACTTGTGACATCAGTCACCTTTTCACGGACTAAATCGACAATAGTTTGTACAGATGCTCTTGCCCGGTTTGAATTGTCAAATCTGGATAACAGTTGTACACCACTATTTTTCATTACACTGACCAAATATTGGAAATGGCTAAAGGGAACTTCATGAACAGCAAGTATGTATGCTGTACCTCATATTCGGTACCACAAACATATTTTTATACATCTGCACCTGCCCCCCCCCCCCCGAATACTCGCATCCTTTATGATGGTCTCTGGGTGATTTGCACCAGATTTTAGATATGAATCTGTCATCGCAACTATAAAATCTATCTAATTTGTCCACCTGTGTTCCAGTAAATATTGATCTAACGTAAATAATAATATTCAAAAGAGAGAATAACTTCAAACACACCCATCAAAATAATAACGGCGATAAGGTCATGCGAACTTCTTGCGGAAAACAGTGCTTGGTCCAAGCGGAAATGTCTGTTGTCAAGACGAAACTGTAGTCTTCACAGTCAAGGCCAAGATTTGATAAATTTCTTTGCCGTCAAAATGTGCAGATAATCGCTCGAGTATGATACCAAATTACTGATTGTGCATCTAGTTATGGCGAGTGATTACGAAGGAGATTAATAAAAAAAGGGCACCGAGATTGGGATTTAGAAGAGCGACGGAGCGCGAAAATAATGCGCGCCTCAAACGTGAGGTGTGCTGTAGGATACCAATCTAAAAACTTATGAGCCTCAGATTTCTTACCAATTTTTCTCTCTCCGATTGCTTGATCTTTCTTTGGTGTGGCGAACTTTTTAAAAAGTTGGCCATAATTTAACATAGGTCATTGTTCCTCCCACTGATCTTTATTGGACACTTTAGCAAGCTGCTTAATGCAGAATACACCGGCATCAAAATACTTTGCAGACTGGAACAAATCTATTCCAACCTCTCCTTTGTTTGTGTCTTCAACAGGAACTTCAATCGTCCACATATTCTCAGTTTGTCTTTTACTTGGGCAACTCTCAGAACCATGGTTATTGTATTGGATTTGCCTAATATGATGGGGGGGGGGGTCTTTCAATTCACATTATCAATACATAAGGAAACGACAACCTGGCACTTGGTTATTTCAATATTGGCATCTCTCCAGCTTGGTCTATTCTCAAATTGGTCTATTCTCTGCCCGTCGTTAATTGAAACAAATAAATTGGACATAATAGCTTAGTCTAGGTGATCATGGAAGACCGTCGGAATATAACAACTGAGCCTGTCATGGTTTGATGACCCAACAACTACATTATATCTGTATACTCTGTAGGATACCAATCTAAAATCATATTAGCCTCTGGTTTCTTACCAATTTCTCTCCTAATTCCTTGATCATTCTTGAGTGTGTCTAATTTTTTTTAAAAAGGTGTCCATATTTTAATATAGGTCATTGTCCCCCCCCCCACTGATCTTTCCTTTGAGCCCTCGGCAAGCTGCTTAATGCACAATAAGCCGACATCAAAATACTTTGCAGACCGGAACAAATCTATTCCAACATTAGTTCAGCTCTGAACGTAGGTCTCATTACACTCGCCCTGTACGTTCAGGAACCGTCCTATTGAATTCTTTTCGAAACTGATATCCGCCCCAGTCCATTTTACTGGGCAACCTTTTACTGTTAAACGATCGCGTGTCAGTCCCTGTGAACGTCTGAACAATGTAAATTAACATCTTAGTGAGAAAATAAGACCTTTGGGATTATTGTAATTGGAATAGGCAAAGCAATAAATAACTGAAGATTCTCAACTTTTCAAAGATTTCAATTTATTTTGCTTACCTAAATTTCGTTTCATCTTATGTGGCCGAGTTCGTAAATTTGTGCGTTACCCTATCAATGTGATCGGTCAAGTCGTTTAGACGACGGGGACGTATTTTTTAACAGCGTTTTGTGTCGCTCAAACTGGTTCTAGCGAGGTAAGCAAGGTCTTATTTTGATTATCTTTCACTTTGATTGATAGACTCACATCATCAATATTTAAGGAAAAAAACCTGGCACTCGGTCATTTCAATGTTGGCATCTCCCCAGCTTGGTCTATTCTCAAATTGGGTTTTGCCAAATATGATGAGAAGTCTTTGACATTTGATTAATATGTAAGGTAACTCTTTTCAGCTTATGACCATGACTTATGTGGACATTTCTTCCCACCGCCACCTGTAAATATTAAATAGTTAACATAAGACTAAAATCCTTCCATCCACATCTTAATTTTAATCCATTGTGTAAAACATCATAACAAAAATTCTCGATAAGAATGACAATGCTCTGAAATAACTAATATAAGAAACCCCACGGAAACGATGGGAGTAAAATTGGTGTGTAACATCTAATCCTCTATTTTGAAGTAGCGATGGGCTTATGTCAAAACAATTCCTTGTACTGATTAAGATGAGTTACATGTACATGTAAGCCATGTTAATTCTGTACACAGTAAGAGCAATACAAGATTGATGCCATAACACAATTTACATATTGCATCATTTTACATTGCGTTCCAAGAACAGTTTCCACTGAGCCACCACTGATCTCCAAGGGAACAATGGAAGCAGTTAAATATACGAACGAACTTCAGCACGTTACCTCGGTTTCTTTTTTCTTTCAAACTGGTATTTGTTGTTTTAGGAATCCCTCTATCTACTTTTAAACAACTTGGCACCTGAGAGGTATGGTTAACTGAAATAATAAATACAATTTCATTATTTCTCAATTTGACGTCAGAAAAGGCCATTGAGAAAATGAAACTTATTAAATACTTAAAGCGATAATTGCATTTTTTTAAGTCATATGTTTAAAATATGTTAAAATAAAGCCTTAAAACACATGGAATCTGTGTCCTACCTTGTTAAAGAAAAATCCTACTTATCCTATATTTCACTATGTCAGTTCAGAAATTGGCTAATGTATCATTTTCTTGTTAAATTCTAACATTGGATTTTATGGAGTTATTATCATGTGCGCAGGTTTGAAAAGTCTCGCTCAATCATGCCTCATTATCCTTCTCTGTTTACCCACGGACCTTGACAATCGAGACAACTCCCTCTTCCATTATGTAGACTTACTTTTCCAGTGAAAAGAAATGATACAATTTCCAAATACTGTCGGCGAGTAGAAATTATTTCAAATTTTTATGTAAATGTTTTTTAAGTGATAGAATGATTCCTTTGATTGTATAGTAGTGATTTAACAAATTATTAAGTAATTGATATATAAATAATTATGTTATGACTTTCTTAGAAAATATGCAATTATCGCTTTAATGGCAGGTGTCCACTGAGTGTGGCAACGACAGTGACAACCAAGTGAGGCTGTTCACACCATTGATAAGAGTATGTTGTCGTAACCAATGGTATGCTCAGCTCTTACGTAGTTGTCGCTGTCACGCCCAGTAAGTAAATAAGTAAATTTTATTGCATAAAAACGCCCACGAGAAGCAGCATACAATTACAAAAATTACATAAATACAATACAACAAATATACATGTAACAAATAAACGAACATTAATAAAATTCAACAAATATACATGTAGCAAATAACGAACGTATTATATGTATATAAAGCTACAAATCAATTAAATAGCAAGGGGGGATAATAGGCATGTGCTTCCTTTAGGACTCTTTTGTTTCGGAGTTAAATTATGTTATTTATTGTAAATAAGGTAGAAGGTGTAGCAGATAATTTATCATTCTCTGTTTTTGAAAGCATGGAAAACAAATGAGCACACAGATTTTGCAACTGGTGAGGGTGGGTCAAACATGACACCGGAGGAGAATGGTAGACTGTTGGCGTATAAGGCAGGGTACAAAGTATTATTTCGAATGGTTTCATGTTTTGTACATTCCATTAGAAAATGAAACTCATCCTCCACAATATTGTTAGAGCAGTGTCAACAAATTCTGTCTCTTTCGGCAATGTTATGGTACCGACCTCTCTCTTTTTGAAGTTGGTGAGAGCTAAGGCGGAGGGATGTCATTGAACATTTATACTGTTTGTTAGATACGGACAGGAGATATGCTGGCGGTTTTGCTATTCTTGTCAAAAAAGTGCTGTATGTTCTAAGTTTTGGCTATGGCTGGTATAGTTATCTTTCACATTACAGGTATTTGAATAAAATGAGTTGAATTTAGATTCTAACAAGGATTTTATATTATGTTTGGAAAGATTATTGATAATAATGTCATACTCATTTATTATTTTAAGGACTGCGGCAGACTAGGAAAGTTTGGGTACTTTCAGCGCAATTTTAACATCTTCAACAAATGCTGCAGTCAAGATAGTGTGGGAATGAGATGAATTAGATTTTAGATCATTCAGTCGTTTATAATATAACAACATTTTTTGGTACACGGTGAAGTGAAGAGGAAAAAGTCCAAGTTCAGACAGGCAGCCAATATTTGAAGTTTAAGGGGGCTGCATTAGGATTGATTTCGATGCTTTCTTTGTTATTGAATTTAATTCAATTCTGTTCCAGTTTTTTGTGGTATTGTTCTTGCTATGAGCAATTTGAGATCCCCAGAGTTCCGAGGCATATGTAGCGATGGGTTTAACAATTGCTTCATATACTTTAAGTAAAACTTCAGTTGGTAAATCATCACTGCCACAAATTTTATTGCGTAAACTGAACCAGACCCTTCTTGCTTAAGTCAGCCATAGCTGCTTTATGTGAGCCATTATTTGTAAAATTAACCCCTAAATATTGGTATGAAGAGACATGATCTATTTTGCTATTTCCAATATTAAAATTAATGACAGTTTTACTTTTATTACATTTTTTGTTAGATAAGAACATAGCTTTAGATTTAACTTCCAATCCTTACAGAATTGGTTAAGTTTATTTAAACAGTTCTGTAAGCCATGGGGGTAGTTGACATAAGTACAAGGTCATCCGCAAATAATAGATGGGATACGTTACAACTTTCTAGAGTCGGAGCGTCATTATTTTCGTTATGTAGGTAGGATTGTAGATCATTTATATATATATATTGAAGAGAGTTGGACTCAGGACACACCCTTGTTTTACTCCTGCATTTGAAATAATAGGGAGAGATATACTATTGGTTTTTATTATATATTAAGTATTTTCATACATAGACTTAATGAGTTGCAATACATTACCATTGATATTATGTCGTAACAATTTTAATAGTAGCCCCTTTCGCCAAATAGTGTCAAAAGCCTTAGTAAAATCGATAAAACTGAGGTAAATATTTCTATTAAGATTTTGCCTATACCGTTTTTTTAGGACTTCGAATTTTGTCTAATGGTTTGGATTGTTCGTACTTGGTTTTATTTTATTTAATATGGTTTTAAGAATAAACATGTTGTCAGACGTTCTAAAATATTTTCGAAATCCACTCTGAGCATTATCTAATAATTTATTATCCTCAAGATGATCTGAAATCCTGGCGTTTATTATTGATAAAAAAAACACTTACTGAGACAACTGGCCAGCGCAATGCATCTATAATTATTTGGGTCATTTTTATCACCTTTTTTTGTGAATTGGGACAATAAATGACTCACCCCAGGCTTTGGGGAATACAACTGGGAAAAGAATAAGGTTAAAATACTTTATATAGTTGTCAATCATAATACTGAGCGATGCAATTAGCATTTCATTGATAATTAGGTCAGGACCACTGGATTTGTTTCATTTAAGGTTTCTAAATGCGGAAAGAAGTTCGGAGGCAGTGTTTCTCTATTTAAATCTGTATTTAATTTTGAATTTTTTACTTCATTTTCAAACTGTATATTTAGTTTATTATCATCTGATAATGTGGTATCCTCCTTAACATCAAATAAGGAAGTGAAATGTTCTTCCCAATTTTTGAGAAAGATGTCTTCATTATCTTTTTTATTATTGTCTTTAATAAGGGAATTCAAGAAAAGCTTGGTCAGAATCAGGTTTTCACATAAATTTAAGTGCTTTTCTTTTGTTATTGAATTTTGTTAAATTATCGCTCAATTTATTTGAGACAGCAGTCTTGGTTATGTTGACAGGAGGATTTACCTTTAAATATAAATAAGATAAGTGACATATCAAGCAATGATCGGATAGGTGATTTAAAATAGACACTTCAAAGGAGGAAATGGCTTCAAATAGGGAGAGGCTTGACAAAATGGTTTATGCACGTATAGTTTCCTAGCAAATCACCAATGCTACGTCCATTGAGAATACAAATATCGGTTGCATTACATAGGTCTATGAGTTCTCTACCCCATGTATTTATTTTAGTATCAGTATTGTTTCTAATATTTAGAAAATTATTCTCTGGTATATCATTAATTAGTGATGGATATGGTTGATTCACAGACTCCTTGAAATCAGAATAGAATATATCTTTCAAAGTCGTCCCCAATTAGTATTTTGCCCAATTTATTATATCTAAGAACATCTTTTTCTAGGTCGTTAAAGGGGGTTGTATTGTTTGTTTTGCCAAATGGGAAAATTAATGGGCGGAATATAAACTGCAGCTACATAAATATCAAAAGGGAATTGAAAAACTGACTTATTGAGTCGGAATCATACCACATCCCCGTCCTTCGATTCAATTATACTAAGACCATGTTTTAGTTCATTTCTAACATAAATTGCACACCCTCCTCTGGGTTAGACGCTGTTAGTTTCCCCCCTTCCTACTAAATACATGTCCAGTAAAATCATCCAGAACGTCAGTAAGTGTTCCAAGTTCTTCCTGTTCTTGGCTAGACCAAGTTTCCAGGAAACATATAATATGTAAATGTGAAATATTTCTTTTTAAGTCCAAAAGGTGCTTATTATTATTGATTTTTGATGTTAAGCCATTAATGTTCCAAAACCCGATTTTTAAATTAGTTGACATGTTTCAGTTTCTATTAAGGAAAACAAGCGCGTGGAACAATTACTTATAAATATGCACTACAAACAAACACATATAACAGATGATCACAACCAAATATAAATTAAAGGCAATAAAATATGAAACTAATCTATACTAAATTAAACTATCACAACCTAACATGAGCTTACCCCCCCCCCCCCCTCAAAAAAAAAGAAAAAAACCTGAACTCTCACAGTCACAAAACAATATAAGCTTAAGATAGTAAAACATGAAACTATCACAAATTAAAATAACGTAAAGCTTCTTAAGATAATAAGAACATGAAATAACTAATACCTACAAATATCGTTTGACATGGAAGGAATGACAACATATAAAATAACAATGTAGATAATTCAATATTTAAATCTGTACAAAATAAAACAAGTCAGTTATTGGATCTGTCTTTCAGTGCACACAATTGTGAATAGATTTAAGATTTGAACTTGAACAAGTCTTTATGTATCCGTTTCGGTTTTAAACGCATATCTGGTAGAATATTTGGCAAAACACTGCCCTACTAAGTACTAAACACATTATAACATTGCTTAGCACTGAGATACTTGTACATTATCACATCGTACATTTTTGTGGTTTTCATTTTATTTGGCACAATAACATTAACAGTTAGCACTATGGTAAGGTTTCCATATGGACGGTAAAGTAAAGTTATTATACACTATTCTACATGTATTTTAACGCTGGCTTTGACTTTGGTTAAAATGATTGGGATTCCAATGACTTAGATTTAAATGATTTAGGTTAAGGTGATTTTGATTCCAGTGGTTTTGGTTTAACAGATTCAGATTAAGCAAATTTGGATTAAGTTAGTTCGGATTAAACTGATTTGGCTTTAACTGATTTGGATTACACTGACTTTGGTTCCACTGGTTAATATTCCACTGATTGGGGTGCCACTGATTCTGTTTGTAGGTCAGTTGTGACATCGGTGATGGTAAACCTGGCTTGTAGGGGTTAATGGGATCAGACAAAAGTGCCCGTCGGAATTGATTGCTTGAGGACCAGGAAGCTTTAGTACCACTTGAGTATTGCTTGTGTTGGTTATTACTCATGGCAGATGGAGTAGAAGCAGACACATCACGCTTGAAGAGTTGAATATTTAGGGCTTTCTTTAATATAGATGCTAGTCTACATGCCCCCTTGTCATTTAAGTGTGTTTTTCCATTGTAGAGGTATTGTTTTGCACTTTTATTGTCGTTTTTGCAGAAGCTTGTTTTGGTTTTAATAAAAGTACAATTTGTTGATGCACATATGCCCGAGAGAACATCATTGATTTCTACTATCTGATCGTTGAACCAATCGGGACATCTTGGGAGCAGCTCAAGAAATTTTATTTCAGCTTTTGGAAATTTGCTTTTTGTTGACCGTATCAGCTGAGAATAGTCTTGTTGACAGGCATGGGCATCTGTGCTACCGACATTATTGGAGCCAATTAAGAAGGTGACAATTTCTATCTTCTCAGAGATTTGGCATCGGTCAACAAACTTCTTTGCGTCCAAGATTTTTCTGCCCCCTATGGTTCTAACTTCTGTATTTCCATCTCTATCTAATTTCATTGGCTTTAAATCTTGTAGAAGAGAAGAGCCTATGACAATATTTTTTTTCATTTTTAGCAGTTTTATTTTATCTGCACGCTCATATGCTTTGTTAGACTGCTGATACATGTATGTGTTTGTTGGGTTTGATTGCGGTGAGGTAGTTGAGGCCATACAGTTAGCGGTTGGTGCACTGGCACTGTTTTGTAAGACCTCAGCTACCGGTGGCAGTAACACAATATTGCTGCATTCAGTCTGTGACGAAATATCACACATCTTGATGACTTGCATGTGTGCGGGCACAGTCTGTGTGTTTTTCGAGATTCCCTCAATACCGGTAGTAACTTTATTTGTGATGTCTGTTGGTAATCTCTCTGTCTGGGAACCTGTATTTGTTAGGTCTAATGTTATTGGTTTCTTGTTTTCTTCCTCCATCCTTACCACATTTTCCTTTAGTTTTTTATATTCAGACATTACCATAGCCAGTTTGTTGTGAGCATTAGTCAGCTTTTCATTTAGGTCTGTGGCTTTAGTCTGCAGAGTGGTAATGGTTATCCTATACTGATCCACCTGGACACTTGCCGGAGCCACGGTGGCTAGGTGGTTAAGACGCTGGCTCGCTAGCCTGGAGGTCGGGTGTTCGATCCCTGCATTGGCCGAGAAAGTTCATCTGGATTTTCCGACGTGGTTTCCCCTTGTCAGTGGTGCAGAACGGAGGGCCTGACAAGGACAGCTGTCTAGTCCTTCGGATGAATCGAAAAACCGAGGTCCCGTGTATACATTAGAATGCACGTAAAAGATCCCTTGGCAGTTGGAATTCGGTATAAGAGTAGGCGATAGTGCCGCTGCCCGGGCAAAATTTCCCTCATAGCACACTGTATGGCGTATGCCCGTCTTCATTAGCCCAGTATAGGAGCAGAACAGTAGGACGTTAAACCCCATTTCATTTCATTTGGACACTTGCCTTTAACACTTGCCTATACCCCCATTGCAAAAGACATACATGTACATGTAGACAGACTATGTAGCCTGACAGAAGATAAAGAGTACTGAGATATTGGTCGTCTGTGAAATGAACATAATCATGTGAGGAAAATATGAGACGCACCAACAAGGTTACTATCAAGATCTATGGTATCATCATCATCTACGGCATCATCATTATCTATGGCATCATTATCCATGTTATCATCACCAATTTGGTAAAAGGGCATATCCATTTCTAAAATTGAAAAAAAAACCAACCATTAAAAATTTACATATCAAGAGGCCTGTTCTTTGCAAAAATTCTTCATATCTATTGCCCAACTTATATGTTGATTTATATTTCTATACTCTTGAATACCGTCGTTACTCAAACAAGTACTGCATAGTAATTTCAACGCTACGTAAACAAAATCTTGAAGATGAACATGGTGGGGGTGGGAAATGAAATGAAATGTGGGTTTATGTCCAATGACCAATCAACACATGTGCAGGGCCTTCGTGGGAGGAATTCGGAGTACCCGGAGTAAACCCATCGGGTTGAGAAGGTGCCCCAATCTCCAAACCACATACACTCGCACCAGTGATCAAACCCACAATCAACAAGCCCGTAATCAACTCTAAGACCATCCGATGGCTCTGATTTTAAGAAGATTAGAACACCGCGCCCATTCAATAATTAATCACAAAACGGTTAGTTGATGGATAATCGAGACTTCTTTTATTATCTTGGGAATACAGTGCTTTGGCAATCGAGACTACGGTATTTCTTGTCAAAATATATTAATTTATATTAATTTTACATTGTCTATTTTAAAACTATTATAGCGAGAATGCCCCCTGCCCCCCACCCACCCACCCCCTAGTAGCATTCCCTCGCTGCATTCTGTCATTACTCACTCGCTTCGCTCGGTCGTCTCTGCCACTCTTAAATCAAAAAATACTGGGGGAAACCCTGTATATATGTACAATATGTACAAGTAAGAAATTTGCTATCATGGCGAGTGCATTGAACCAATTTAAGATAAAATTAATGCTTGAGTTGACTTACATTGCATCATCAGAATTACAAATAAACATCCAAAATGTTGTCCCAAATCTCTGTTTATGTTGGACTGGCCATACCACTCGACATACAGGGATCTTGGCTCACACATACTGGCAATTCTCTGAAGAACTGAATGTAAAAATATTTATGTTTAAATCTATTGCAATATGAACAAAGATTATGACTTACTAAACTACATAAAATGAATAACTAAAAACATAAATTGGTTTTATCCATACAGAATATACATGTATGATAATGAAGCTTAACCATAATTGATATTGTAGGCCACTGGTTTATTTAACCGTCAGCACAATAGCATTTTGATGTTAATGATACAGAATCGCAGATCACCAAACTGCAGATAATACATGATTTGAAGGGAAAAGCAAGAGAGAGAGAGAGAGGGATGTGGGACTTAGCATCCACTTGACACAAACGTCATTTCGGGACTAACATATGGTTCAATTTTATTTCAATAATTTGCTCGTGTCTAGGGGTCTTTAGCAGTGGAAGGAAACCAGAGGACCCGGACAAAATAAACGCGGATGGTCAGGAGACCTGATTCCTTGTCACGTACAAGCTTAGGCTCGAAATCACGCCACTTGACGTAATGACAGATCTTACGATCTAAAGCGCACACTTTAAACTATTGGACCATCCACCCTCCAAACGGGATAAGCCATGCTAATGTCTTTAGAAAGTAATTCTTTTTTTTTGGCCGTTAGTTAATATCAAAACTTCAATAAACATTGCTTTTGTATTCTATAATATCCATCTGAATGACAGACAAAATGACCATGGATTAAGCTGCATTTCCTTTAGTACGGCTCCGGTCCGGCTCCGGTCCGGGAGCAGACATGGCACACGGCAGGTTGTGTATCCTTATATGCGGTTATTCAAGCTTAAATGTAAACTATATAGCGAAACTGACGATGGCACAGCAATGAAATATGTGCGATACAGTTGATTGATGTGATGATAGAATACAATCTGCTTATCAGTCACTATGCATCGATAGTTTGATCACTCATGTTTGATGGAATCATATCCCATAGCCTGGGAAATCGATTCCCAGACATTGTGCACCAGTTGTACATCTTTATATTTTGCACAGCTTGCATCATACAGTCATCGATGGCCACGTACAAGTTCAATCAGTTTCTCTATGTCCTTTCTTTCGATTTTCATCTTTTCTTTTTCTGATTCCATGAACACGTGTGCAAGAAAGGGCGAAAATTGGAATTGCTCTACCTATCTTTAGCTTTTTGCCGTGCGGGCTACCCAAACTGTGTTTCCTTATGTGCGTTTACACATAAATCCTACAATTCACCAGTGTCCGTTGAGAAATTGGCAAATATATCATTTTTTTTTAAAAAATCCATTTTACCATGTTATTTTCATGTCAGCAAGTTTGAAAAGTCGCGCTCAACCAGGCATTATTATCCATATCTGTTTAACCGCGGACCTTGACAATCGAGACAATTCCCCCTTCCGTTGTGTAGACATAGTTTTCCAGCGGAAAGACATGATACAATTTCCCATTCGGCAAACCTCGGAAGACTCCGGTATTCTACATCTAGCGCAGAAAAAACCGTAGTGTTCCGAGTGACAATTTCTAAATACCGTCTGCGAATAGAAATTATTTCCAATTTTATGTGAATGTTCTTTTTAAGTGCTAGAATGATTCCTATGATTGTGTACGTAGTTGTAAGCCAGCGCCTTACCCACCTAGCCACCGTGACTCCCATAACAGTTAATATGATCAGAACAACAAAAGTGAAAAATTGGAAAACGGTCAGCAATGACATGAATATTTCTAACTCGACTAACATGGTGCCTCACGGTGATACTTCAAGCTATTAAGATGGCGAAGATACGCTTACAGTATGCGCATGCGAGAAAGAATGATGTAACTGAGCTGTGTGAATATGAACTGACATGAGAGGTGATCAGGCTGGAAAACACACCCTTTCACTCAACGGCTTTGATATTAAATTTACTGTTAACCGATCACTACCGAGATATTCTAAAAAAATAAACTCGACAGGGGAGCGGAAAGTAGATTACACAGTTTTCTAACTTCGAGGACAGATTTTGGTCCTCGAAAACCCGATGGTCCAGAAATTGTTGGTGTGCAAGCATACAAGTGTTCTCTAATTCAATGATCTGCCCCCCCCCCCCCACACACACACACACTAACAAAGAAACAAAAAGTGTAGTCTACATAAATAATTATTTTAAAGAGTTCACATTACGTGTAATCCATAAATAAATTTATGTCATTCGTCGGCATTCCCCCGTTTTTATTCATTCTGCTCTTAATAAAAACATGGTAATGCACGGACTTTTTCTAATTTGTTCGTTATCTTTTATGTACTGACTGCCAATTCTTTTTTTGAATTGTCAGATATCCTCTCATCGTCTCATATAACAACTTTTCATCTTCAAAGGAATTATCAGTGAAATGAAATTAGATCGTTTGTCTGTTACCGCTCGTTACTTCAGTCAGTTATATAGAAGGAAAACTCATGTTTGACGTCACTTCCCGTTTCTTCACGTGCTTGTTACACAACTCCCGTAGCAATGATCTCTGTGTTAAAATTATATTTGGGATGTATTTAACGAGCTCTATTAATTATTTTATAATGACTGACACCAATATTGTCCTTTAAGTGAATAGAAGACATGACATTTAAAATATACACCTTCTCGTATTGTCAGCACATGGCATTTCTTCGTTTCGTTGTAAATCTACAGCAGAATAAAAATTACGCGGGAAATAATGAAACCCCGATCAACAAGTCGCATTATCTCTATTTTATAGCATTCGCCGTTTTATATGGTGGTTGCTTGGCATCATGTCGTGGTGTCAATGGACCGTGGCATCTCTTCATCAAATTTCAACTGAGAAGGATTCTTTTATGTGCACGCCAATGTGTACACAATAGCTTGGTTTGTCTCATGTACAATACTAGACACTGTTCTTGGTCAGGCCCCGTGTCCTGCACTACCGACATGGAGAAACCGGGCTGCAAAATTACGGGGAACTTTCTTGACCAACACCAGGATCAGTGTACATAATCATAGTATTGAGAGGAAAATGGCCGATAACCCGACATTTTTACCGGACACCACGACATTAAAAATGTAATGTCGCGTAAAAATTTCGTATTGTGGGGTTAAAATGTCGCGTTGTCGCCTTTTGAAGGACGACACCACGACATCGCGATATGATACCAATCAGCCACCATAGTTTTAGGAAAATCACAGACTCCGGAAAGAAGACTTAACATCTGCTATGTTCGTTAAACGCCAAACAGTGTCCGAGGCAAGCAGAGGGTCGTTTTTGTTGTCAAACAAAGCAAACGACGCTTGACGAATGTGACTTAAATTGCGAAATAAGAAAAGTGAATGGAACTTGAAAGTTTTATGGCCGTCATACTGATTTGATTGGTAAATATAACATGTCTCTCTCGACTATTATTCCGGGTATATTTAATTGACGCGTATACTATCTCCCTGATTATGTCTACTACATCGTTAACACTGTTCATCACGTGCATTTTGCATACCGATAGTCCATTGGCCAATCACGCTATTATACCGAGATTTCGTATAATAGTTTGGATGCAGGTGTGGCGCCAGGCAGGGTAAGCTTACTCTTCCGGACACCTGTTACCACTGTTTGTCGTGTATTTTGTACACGGTGAACAGTCCATTTGCTGATGACACTATTTTGCCGATACGGTTTTTTTTAGGACATCGAATTTTGTCTAATGGTTTGGATTGTTCGTACTTGGTTTTATTTTATTGAAAGGTAAATTGCAAAATATATATAAAAATAAATAATGGTTACTATACTAAGACAAGTGGAAAACCTACGATCCATTTCAAAACTGCTCTGAAATTCTGCTTTAATACCCTTAAAGGAGGCGCTATCTTTACACATATCAATAACCTTCCTCACAGCCCGATTTATTGGTTTAGGGGGAGGACCACCACCAGTTTTACTTGATTATCTTTGGTATTCGGTGTAAGTTTTTTGGGGGCGCTTTTTTGTGTTGTTCCTCTTATCTTTTATTTCTTTATGGGTTCTTGTGACAATAATGCCAAGTTCAGAACATGTTTGTGCAATATTTTCCCATACATCCCGGGGTTTTTCATTAGTAATTGCGTTGGAGTATTTTGCATTGATTAATATATAGTTTTTCTCGTCTTCTTCTTGAATTTAAAGAACTTCATCGAGAGTGACATTGGTTTTCTTTTCCTTTTTTTTTTGTAATTGGGTTGAAATTCTTGCAGGTTGTCGGTCATCTTGAACTCAAATTTAACCAAAGGTTATGTAGCGATTAGTTAAATATATAACCCATGGTTATAAGTAACCACAGGTTAAATATAACTACAAGTTGGACAACCGACCCTATCGCACCTATTGGCACTCGTATGAATACTATGTCAATATAACGAAAATAGGACAGAATATCATCAATTTCTGCTCACTGACAATTCCTTCGAAGACCAAATGTTGTTACATGAGACTGTGACAGGATATTTGACAATTTATAAAAAGAATTGACTGTCACTAGACAAGAGAAAATAGAAAAAGTCTATGCATTATCATGTTTTATTAAGTATAGACTCGTTTTCTCTTATCTAGTGACATTCAATTATTTTTTTGAATTGTTAGTTATCCTCTCAAAAATGAAATGGGGTTTAACGTCCTACTGTTTTGCTCCAAACTGGGCTAATGAAGACGGACATACGCCATACAGTGTGTTATGAGGGACATTTTGCCAGGACAGCGGTACTACGGCCTACTCTTATATCTAATTCCAACTGTCAAGGGATCATTTACGGACACGTCAATGTGTACACGGGACCTCGGTTTTTCGTCCCATCAGAACGACTAGACAGCTGTCCTTGTCAGGCCCTCCGTCCTGCACGACTAACAAGGGGGAACCACGCCGGAAAATCTGGATGAACTTTCTTGGCCAATGCAGGGATCGAACACCCGACCTCCAGGCTATTGTCCGATCACTATAGTAAAACTACATCCCCCCGCCCCCCTAAGATTTTGCGATGTACACATATAACAAATCTCAAAAGGACTAGGGGCACGACGCGAACGCAAACTTTTCCAGTGTTTCTTAGTTTGAGGTGTTGTTGGATTGTATTCCAGTGCTTCACTGATCTTCGTGGACACAGGATTTTCGTCGGCCCGTTTAAGTGTTAGTAACGACGTCGTAAAAACCGTCTATTCCTACGTAAAACACGACCTCCAACTGTGGCGACAAGGTAGTCACGATCACCAATACGAACGATAGTACCGTAGATAGTCCATCTCTTAGTTTTTACATTCTGTATGACGACTTTGCTTCCAACAAGAGAGGAAGAGTCTTAAAGTGGGCGTTATAACGACATTCAACTTTCCCTTGATTGGTAGCAGCTTTCTCCTCTACAGCAGTAATGAGCTTTTGCCACTCTGGTGCGAAGGATCGACGATGAGCTGGTAGATTATCTCGTAATGGATGTGCATACACTTTAACTGTCGGGGATATACCATCTGCTTTGGGAGTGTTCTTGAATTGAAGCAACATCCATTGATTTGGCCCAAATCTTCCACCATTCCAACATCGGCGTAAGAGTTTTTGTTATGAACTTCATTCCATTGGAACTCATTCTTGGGTCAAAGTAGTGGTCTGAGGATTTCTGTAGCGGAAGATATATTAGATGAAATGGAGACCAATTGATTGACCAAACCCATGAATGAACGAACATCTGTAATAGTCATAGGGACTGGATAATCAGAAATTGCTTGAACTGTCTTGGGATCTGGTTTATAGCCATCAACAGATAGGACAAATCCTGACAATTCGACTTGTTCTTAGGCAAAGTGAAATGTATCCTTCTTTAAAGTAATTCCTCGATCTTTACAGCGTTGAAGGAATTGTCTGACGTGTGACATGATTTTCAGAATCAGTATCATAAACAGCAATGCCATCGACAATTAGGCGATAATCTGAAAGGCCTATAAATGCTTCATCCATGAGTCGGTTGTAATGTTCGGAAATGGAACATATCCTAATTGAAGCCCGGAGGTACTAATACCTGCCGAATGGTGTTATAAAAGTCGTGAAATCTTGGCTTTCCTCACTCAAGGGGCATTGATAATAACCTTTCAAGGCATCAAATGTTGTGAACCATTTGGATTTAGTGGTGGTTTTATCAGCGACAGCTTCTGTAGACGTTGGCGACTGGTAGCACTCTTTTAACAGGCGAATGTCATCAGTCCCCTTTTTCGGTGCTACAACAGTGGGAGTACAGCATGCCATCGGGTAGGTAACAGGTGCTATAATCTGGTTCTCTATTAACCTGTCGATTTCCAGTTTGAGCTTGTCTCTGTATGCATATGGAATTCTTCGAGGTGCAGAAAGTTTTGGCGTTACATTCAAGACAAATGTTGAATTGTTCACCGGGCATTGGCTTAATCACACCGCCAAACATGGTTGAAAACTCTCGAATGAGATCGGCTGTCATTGTTGATAAGTCTGGTTGTAACACTGTTTATTTCGGCTACATGGAAGTGGTACTCAATCTGTTTTGGATAATCATGGGGTATTATCTTCAAGGCCTGCGTGGTTTTCCAAGAAAGTAGACAACCTTGTGCACCTTTCAGTACGTAAGAGAGTTCCTTAACAGTTAAATCACGAAAGGTAATATCGGTATAAAAGGATCCAATATTTGGAAGGTCATGATTATCAGCAGCCTTAAGTAAAGTCTGGTGGTCTGGTATCAGGTCATACTTAGGATGAATCTTGTATTTAGATAAAATTTCGGGACCAACAGCTGATATTTCTGCTCTAGTGTCAGGTGTAGCAAAAACGTCTATTTCAGCTTTTTGTAGGCGATTGGGTTTCATCTTCACTTTAATTTTAGGAGATTGTGAACCCTGATCTGTTGCTATCATTGCTGTAATGCTTGCCATCTTCGAATTTTGGTAAGACTTCTTATTTTTACCGTGACTGGATGTGGAGCGACAAACTGATGTGTAATGGCCTTTTTTTGGAACATTTACCAAAAACATAATCTTTCGCCGGGCATTTTTCTCCAATATGATCTTTCCTACATCGACCGCACACTTGATATCTGGTTTTCGGTGTAGATTTAGATTATCTGTACTGGGAAAATTTACAGGCAAGTTCTCCTTTAAGCTCATCCCTGTGTCTGTTAGCAGATTCTTGGGCCTGACAGATTTCAATGGTAGTGATTAATGTCAAATAATTAGTTGCCAATAAAGTCTGTACTGTTGGATGGTTAATGTGACCAACTCCACTTATTGACCTATCAATATAGTAAGACTACAGCCACTTGGACAGTTCCAAGGATTTGATTACTTTTTTGCTTATCTCATAGAGCATGGAAAACCATAAAAAATGAGCCCTGGTTTGTAAAAATCGGTTGAGTAGTTGCGGAGATATTCAACCTTGTAGGTGTTCATTTTCGGTCTTTTGTCTTAATGCATTTGGTAGGTATATTGCAGGGTACCTAAAATACCTGGATTGACCTTCATATGCCACTTGCGCTTTGACCTTGACCCAGAGGGAATATGAAAAAACACTGGGAAAGGATATTTAGAGTCGTTTAGCAGATGTTATTACACCTTGATTTTATTTGAAAATACTAACCTTGAAGTATGTTGTTCAGCACAATGCCTGTGACCTCAAATTTGGCGGCCATATTGGATTTTGCCCCTCCCCATAGGAAAAAAGGGTGCGAAATCTAATATTCACCAAACCTTACCATGTAATATGTCAAATTAAAGTTAATGATGTCAAGATTGCAAATATTAACCCATAAGAGTGAAAACTCACACCAGATCTCCTAGAATGTAATCAGTCAGCAGCTGCTAAACTAGAACATGGGAGTCTTCTCCGTCTTCCTCTTTCTCAGATTCAAGCCAGTAGGAGACCTTGTAGTAGGGACCAGACTTGGGGGTTTTCAAGTTTAATACCTTCCCACAGTAAAGAACATCTTTATCATCTAAGAACCAGCACTGTTCAATGTACTTTCCTACCAAGCAGCCCTTGTTTGAAAAGACTTCCTTGATGACATTATACTTATTGTCATCAGGCACTTCCAATGTTTTCAGCTTTTCATCAAGTTCCAATTCATCTTTGGGACAAGATACAACCAACTCCTTCAATGGCTTTTCAATCTTTCTCCTGTATGCCTCATCCCACTCTTGCCTTTTAACATCCTGTCGCTTCATGAAAATCTTGTTCTTACATTTCTTTTCTCAAAGTCCTAACATCCCTACCCCTCTTTATCGCGAAGGATATAAGTCGCTCCTGTTGACCTGAATCTTTCTGTTTCAACCATTGTAATGTTTTATTTCTAGAGCACTTGACTTTTGCATCAATGGAGGCAGGAGTGGCATTGGGAGCCACCCAGCACCCTTTCACTAAATATATTATCTATGGGGGTTGACTTTGTTTGATCTATCAGCTGTGGTGTTGGGGCAGACAAATCACCAGTCAAATACTTCGCTAGCTGACGCTCGAGCACTTTAATGGTACCACCAATGAGCTCCTTCATTACCTCCTCGAATTCCTTCATTTCTTGATCATCAACAGGGTTTTGAAGACTCTTCAAAACGTTGTCATTGCTGGACCTTCATTACCTCCTCGAATTCCTTCATTTCTTGATCATCAACAGGGTTTTGAAGACTCTTCAAAACGTTGTCATTGCTTGGATCTAGCTTCTTCCAAAACATTCCAGATTCTGCTGAGAGAATACTCAAAGGCAAATTAGAAAATGTTTTTAAGTTAGCAACAACCTCTGAAGCTCAGGCACGACCTCAAGGTTACTTTTACCCTCCTTGTTACCGTAGAAAACTGTCATCCACGGGCCGGTAAGGGTTTTCCCCAACAATCCTAGTGCCTTTGACTGGAGGAGAATAGATGGGTGGGAGAAGTCATGAATTATGGCTGTCCGCAATGAAGAGGTATTGTTGCAAACAGTCTTGAAATATTCCATGAGAATGGGCTGAAGGGAAAACAGCACACCAGACAAATGGAAAATAACGTGTAGTCTATTCCCAACGTAGCGAATCAGCTGGGGTACCATTCTTTCCGAGGAACATCTTGAACCCCTTAGGGTCTCCGGATGCTTGTCTAAACCGCATTTTGGAAATAGCATAAACAAGATTATCGGCACAACATGTTTTTCCAAAGCACTGTCCCTTCAGACCTTTTGCTGAATCAATCCTCTTCTGTGTAGTAGAACTTGCTGCACTAGCTACACCATCCAATGGGTGAACGTTACAGTTCATTTCCAACAACTGAATGTTCAAATCCTCCTGAAGCTGCTGAAAGACACAATGATTTACAGATACCCGATCAGATATCGTGTTTTTAATCTTGGGTGTTACAGCATTTTTAACTTCAGCAGAGGTCTTCTCATGGAATAAGGCAAAAGAGTCACTGACACCATGGAGTGCTTCTGTAACGTGTTTCACATAATCCTCAGTTTTGCCCCCAACCAAGGCATTGAGCTGCAGTTCAAGGCCCCATGGTGGATTACCGGGAAACATTAAATGCACCTCATTGATGTGTTCACCAGACAAAGACGTTGCATCCATGCCAATTGTTAAATTGTCATTTTCCATGACAGCCTCACAGACCTGAATGTCATTCAGAACTCCTAATTCAAAGGCAAACTGAGCAATGGTTGTCGGATTTGCCTTTGCATCTACTTTCAGCCCAGTCACCTCTTCAACTACATAACGTATTTCCTGAATGGGAACTTGATGAAGAAGGCAGACATAAGCTGCCTTCCTATATCTTGAACTATAGGTCTTTGAGTCTTTTTTCACGGATACAGTGTCTCCTGGGGTTACATCTTCCTTCTCAACTATTGCACACAAACTTTCATTTTCTAGTTCCAGCCGTTTGCATCTCTTTTGCATCTCACTCACTCCTCTCCTAAGCTGATCGACTTTTCGAGAATATTTACATTTATGTCTTTTCTTTTTCACTATACGAGTCATACTGCCAACAGTTTCAGTGATGGTATGTTTCAAATGGGAAATTTCAGAATCTTTCTGCGCAAGATTTTTATTTTAGTTAGAAGCTTTTGCTCTATGTCCTCTTTTCTATTCAAGGACTGCTTCAAACTACGATGTTTATTAGCTGAAATTAGTACATCATCAAGACAGTTTTTCAGCTCCCTTTTACAGGACACCAATGACTTAATTGAAGTTCTTCTATTCACACATTTACGACAGTCAGTCTTCAGTTTTTTAGGGGAAGGTTTATAAATAGTCAAACTTGGAGCATTTGGAACAGAAAATGGAAGCTCTGATTGTGTTTCAGTTTCATCAGCTTTTCTCTTCGCTTAAGATGTAGGAATGATGAAGGATTGAAACAGCATGGTAACAATCTTGTGACCATTCTGGGCCACATTTTTCACCTTCTCAATCGACTTTATGACAAATGTCACAGCAGCCTACACAGTATCAAACTTAACAGAATCGGGGTTTTCAATCAAACCACTGTTGTTTGCTAAATTTGGTAATCGTGTAGTGGTGTTGCTGTATTCCTTTTTTGATGTATTCAATGAATGCAGGTAAAGCAGCAGGCCTCTGCGAATGGACGTATTTCGTAACTTGTCACCACCTATGTCATTCTTGAAGCTGGCGATAAAGTTTCTAACATCTTCAGCTGTCTTTAAGGTTACGGCATGGACTGAAAGAAACCAAAAGATGGAGGTAGGAATGTTGGAGTTCAGGCTATTATAAAACACTAGAGAAAACCAATGGAGAAGAAGCCATTTAAAAAATTATTTAAAAAAATTGTATGAACTGTCATCTGACAAGAAACAATAATTTTGTTCATGCCCAAGCAATTGCAAAGCAATAACTTACCATTCATTTTGGGATTCAAAATTTTATTCAAGTGTCTTCACTGATGATCACATAAAATCAGTCCCTAAAATAAAAAAAGAAAATCAAGTTCAAAACAGTACCACCTACAAATACGCGTGCGTTTTGTTATAAATAAACCAATTCTGGCCAATAGAAACTAAGATAGAAGTCACGTGACTGAAATCACATGGCAGTAAACAAAACTAACCTGCCTTTCAGTTAGAAAATTACCCCTGACAAAATCTGATCAATCCTTACTTATACAGCAAAAATAATTGTCAAAAAGAACATTTTCAACATCTAGAGATGTTAATTCATCTGTCTTAGTACTTAGTTTTTGATGATGAGGTTTTATAACGACAGAGGAAGCAAAAATATTTGGGGTTCTTCACCCGATTTCAATGCACTGGCCGATGCACACGCCAGCCACGGGGGACCTCGAAAAGATATTGGGGCTGCTCAGATCGTACTGAAACTTCGGATTAATCAAGTTAGATGACAATATTCAATCTCCGGGGGGGGGGGGGGTCATTCTCTCGGATACCGACAGTGGTGTATTTGGAAAGAACTTTGATCTTCCAGAGCTACCCCGTGAGCCGCGTTTTCGTATCAGTATCCGAATCGCGATTTTGAAAATAATGACGTCATTACGTGTACCGCTCAGCACAATGAAAATGGAGCAGATTTCCAAGTGCGGGCCGTTTTTATTTCTGATAAGGCCAATGGCACAACCACGCCTGACCCGGTGAATGTTTGCTTGCATCCCCTGGGCCCAGTCGCCAGTCAGATCTAAAACGTAGCCTAGGCAATATCATAGCATTGATGACAACGCGGGTGATTATTGACTTTGGACGCTACCCTGTGAAAGGCATTGTCTCTTTATTAAGGAAACGAGATCGAACAGGCCTGCTAAAATTTTAATTTCTAGCTTATAGTATAAGTGACATATCACAAGCTATATCTAGCAGAAAAGTAACTTATATCTGGAAAATTAGCTATTTTGGAAATATTTGGCCCCATTTTGGATTTCCGCCATCTTAAATTTTTAAAACAGATTTATGAAGTTATTTTAAGTTTAGTGACACAATAAACCCTAAAAATGGCATATCACAAGCACAAAAATGACAATTATATAGAAAATCAGCCATTTTGGGAAAATGTGGCCGCCTTTTTGAATTTCCGCCATCTTGGATTGTTGAAGCTCATTTTTGAGGCAATTTTTCAGTTCAGTGACACCATAAAGGCACTAAAACCCAAAAAAATGCTTATCTGACAAATCGGCCATTTAGTGGGATATTTGACTGCCATTTTAGAAATCGGCCACTTTTTGGGACACAATAACGCTCTTTCTAATTGAACTAGAATGTTCAAACTTGGTGTAGGCGTTGATTGGTTGATGCTTTGGGGCACGATAACATTAGTTCTGATTAAGTGAGAGTGATGAAACTTGGTGTATAGTTTCATTACATCAATACCTTGACTAAGTACGATAATGAGAATTTTCTGCTCAGGGTAAGCAGAGCAATTTGATTGGTCGAGGCCTTGGAACACAATAACTCTCCTTCTAATTGAATTAGAATCGTCATACATGGTGTAGGTGTTTATGAAGTCAATGCCTTGATCTGCTTAGGGTAACCAATTTGATTGTTTGATGCTTTTGGACACAATAACTTTAGTTCTAATTAAGTGAGCGTGATGAACCTTGGAGTATAGTTTCATTACATCAATACCTTAAATAAGTTTGATAATGAACATTTATTCTCAGTTTAAGCAGAGCGATAAGCAATTTGATTGGTCGAGACTTTGGAACACAATAACTCTCATTCTAATTAAGTAAGAATGTTTACACTTGGCATAGGCATTCATTAGGTGAATGTCTTCATGGAGTTCTATGATGAACATTGTCTGCTTACGGTAAGAAGAAATAAGCAATCTGATTGGTTGATGCTTTGAGGCACGATAATTTTGGTTATAATGAAGTGAGAGCGATGGAACTCCGAATATAGATTCATTATATCATTACCTAGTCTAATTTCGATGGTGAGAATTTTCTCCTTAGACTAATGAGCGATAAGCAATTTGATTGGTCAAGACTTTGGAACATGTAGATGTTCATTAGGTGAATGTCTTGACCGAGTTCAATGATTAGCATTTCGAGCTGAAGCTAAGAAGAGCTAATCAATTTCATTGGTCAATGCTTTGGGACAAGATAATCTTGATTCTATCTGATATATAGTTATGAAACTTAGTGTAGTGTAGTCTCACTGTTGGCTTGTTTTAAATCGTATTAAGCGATCAAAATCCCGTGTTCACAAGGCATTCTAAGGCTTAAAATAAGAATTGTCAACTTTTAATCAATGTTCATGAAACACAAAACTCTGCACATATTTCATTAAAACAACAGTTTTATAAAGGGCTATATTTTAATTAAAATAAGGCAAATCAATTTTGAGTAAATTCCTAACTTCAGTTTGCGAATGCATTGTGAACTCGCGACGCGGTCGTTCTTGCTATAATAGTTCAAAAATAGGTCATGAATAATAATAATAATTGAATAAATAAAACTGTTAGTAACTACCAGTTGTTATCATTAATGGGTCTCAAATGAAAGGGCTATTAATAGTATATACTGAAGAAGAAAATGAAATGGGGTTCTGCTCCTACTGGGCTATTGAAGACCGGCATACGCCATGCAGTGTGCTACGAGGGGAATTTACCCTTTACATGCATGCTAATGTGTACACAAGACCTCGGTTTTTCGGACTGTAGTCCGCAGTAATCTCTAAAATACATAAGAGATATTAAGGGGAACAGAAATTAGTAAAATTACAAAGCATGCTTCAATTACCTACGTTTATATTTGATAAATATTAATTCAAAGGAGGTCTCTGTATATCCGTAGAAAGTGTGTCATTCAGATGCTATCATTACAATTAAGATATTTTGACAACCATGCTAATCTAATAAACAACTGTTTAAATAATATTTCATTCAGATTTAGCCTTTAGTATTTTAGAGATTACTGCGGACTGATTAATGCCGAATTCTTTTAAGTCTAAACATTCTGCCAACCATTTTATAATTACTGATGCCTTAAGCGTATTTCTTCTTGAAAAATTATAGTTTCTCGCAGTTTAGGTAGTTTAATGAAGGTAGGCAAGCTTTCATGAGATATAATAAAATTTCTCAATAAAAGAATAATACCTACTCAAATGCAACCTTGGTGAAATAGAAATCGTATTTGACTCCACAGATTATGGTTTGACATTGTTTATCATTGTTTTATTTTGTGAAGATTTCGGCTCACATTTTCTTAAGATTTTTGGTAAATACGAAATAGGGTCGTCTTCATCGGAACTAATCACAACTGGTTTATGCTTAATTCCCAGTTATAAAAACACATCTACCATATTAGCAGGGAATGAAATAATGGCACGTTAGCATCATCTGGGCTATATTACGCCAAACATACGGTTATTTATCACATACAAAATTAAATCCGTAAATAAAAACAATTTTACAGTAAGTAAAAATGAAAATATTTTTTATGCATATAAATATTTAATATACAAAAATGAATATATATATATATACAATTAAAATGTATGATAAAATCCCGTCTCCTGTAAATAGTCCATTTAATCACAATATAAACCACGTTGGGAAAATAGATTATGTAATGACTGGCAACGGTAATGTTTAGATCTAATATGCTTGAGATGATTGCAAATTAAAAGCTTCTCTAACTTTGTTGTCTGCTAGAGTTTTTTTTCAGTACTGAAGCCATGCTAGTGGGTAGAAGTTGACTCTCTAACCTGGAGGTCCCGTGCTTGATGCCTGCGTTGGCCGAACGGGTTCATCAGGTGTGGTTCCCTTTTGTCAGTGATGTAGAACGGAGGACCTGGTAAGGGGCAACGTATAGGCGTTTGGATAGTCCGAAAAACCGAGGTCTCGTGTACACATTCGCATGCAAGTAAAGGGTAAATTTCCCTCATAGCACACTGCATGGCGCATGCCGGTCTTCAATAGCCCAGTAGGAGCAGAACCCCATTTCATTTTCTTCTTCAGTACATACTAGTAATAGCCCTTTCATTTGAGACCCATTAATGATAACAACTGGTAGTTACTAACAGTTTTATTTATTCAATTATTATTATTATTCATGACCTATTTTTGAACTATTATAGCAAGAACTGCCAGGTCGCGAGTTCACAATGCATTCGCAAACTGAAGTTAAGAATTTACTCAAAATTTATTTGCCTTATTTTAATTAAAATATAGCCCTTTATAAAATTGTTGTTTTAATGAAACGTGCAGAGTTTTGTGTTTCATGAACATTGATTAAAAGTTGACAATTCTTATCTTAAGCCTTAGAATGCCTTGTGAACACGGGATTTTGATCGCTTAATACGATTTAAAACAAGCCAACAGTGAGGCTGATGCCCCCCGCCGAAATCCCAAAATAAATAGATGACACACATTAATTAATCGCACATTTTTTTTTTTCAAAAGTATCAAACAATCAAACTATACACTAAGTTTCATAACTCTATATCAGATAGAATCAAGATTATCTTGTCCCAAAGCATTGACCAATGAAATTGATTAGCTCTGCTTAGCTTCAGCTCGAACTGCTAATCATTGAACTCAGTCAAGACATTCACCTAATGAACATCTACATCAAGTCTAGACATTCTACCTCAATTAAAAGCAGTGTTGTTATGTTCCAAAGTCTTGAACAATCAAATTGCTTATCGCTCATTAGCCTAAGCAGAAAATTCTCACCGTCGAAATTAGTCAAGGTAATGATATAATGAATCTATATTCGGAGTGCCATCGCTCTCACTTCATTATAACCAAAGTTATCGTGCCTCAAGGCATCAACCAATCAGATTGCTTATTTCTGCTTACCGAAAGCAGACAATGTTAATCATAGAACTCCATGAAGGCATTCACCTAATAAATGCATATGCCAAGTGTAAACATTTTTACTCAATTAGAATGAGAGTTATTGTGTTCCAAAGTCTCGACCAATCAAATTGCTTATCGCCTTGCTTACCCTGAGCAGAAAATGTTCATTATCAAACTCATTCAAGGTATTGATGTAATAAAACTATACACAAAGTTTCATCACTCTCACTTAATTAGAACTAAAGTTATTGTGTCCAAAAGCATCAACCAATCAAATTGCTTACCCTAAGCATAAAATGCTCATCTTCGAACTCCATCAAGGCATTGACCCCCCCATAAACACCTACACCAAGTTTGACGATTCTAGTTCAATTAGGAGAGTTATTGTGTTCCAAGTTCTCGACCAATCAAATTGCTTATCGCTCTGCTTACCCTGAGCAGAAAATGCTCATTACCGTTCTTACTCAAGGTATTGGTGTAATGAAACTATACACCAAGTTTCATCACTCTCACGTAATCAGAACTAAAGTTATCGTGTCCCAAAGCATCAACCAATCAAATTGCTTATCTCTGCTTACCCGAAGCCGAAAATGCTCATCTTCGAACTCCATCAAGCCAGCGACCTAATAAACACCTACACCAAGTTTGAACATCTAGCTCAATTAGAAAGAGAGTTATTGTGTCCCAAAAAGTGTGACGGACAGACAGACAGACGGACGGACGAACCCATTTTAATCGTCCCCTGCTTTCTTCGAAAGGCGGGGGACAAAAAATATGTCATCATTTTCGGTTGGTGTCTGGCCGATTTCTAAAATTGCAGTCAAATTTCCCACTAAATGGCCGATTTGTCAGATAAGCATTTTTTTGGTTTGTTTTAGTGCCTTTATGGTGTCACTGAACTGAAAAATTGCCACAAAAATGAGCTTCAACAAGATGGCGGAAATTCAAAATGGCGGCCACATTTTCCCAAAATGGCTGATTTTCCATATAATTGTCATTTTTGTGATTGTGATATGCCATTTTAAGGGTTTACTGTGTTAGTGACAACTAAAAATAACTTTATAAATCTGTTTTGAAAATTTAAGATGGCGGTAATCCAATATGGCGGCGAAATTTTTCCAAAATAGCTAATTTTCCAGATAATAGTTTCTTTTCTGCTAGATATAGCTTGTGATATGTCACTTATACTATAAGCTAGAAAATAAAATTTTATACTATATATTATAAACTTAAAATAACCTCAAAAGTGAGTTTCCAAAATCCGAGAGTGTACTAATTCAAAATGGCGTTTAAATGTCCGATTTTCTTTTTAGATAATCCTCATTTTCATGTTAGATATAGCTTGTAATCTGTCTTTTATAATTTTCTGGGTTCGCCCAACTTAAAGGAGCTAAATCGCTAATATTTGGGATCTAGAAATTGACAAAAATGGGTCGCAACGCATATAATATTGTAATATGAATGTATTTAAACTGATTTACATTCAATCGTTTCTATTTTTACTGTAATTTCTAATTGGTACCCGATTCGTGTACCAATGGTAAAATGTTTATTCTGTCTTGAATATTGGATATCAGAAGCACATCTTTTCCCTGTAAGATCACAAGACCAATGTTGATTTGAATTGACAAATAATTCGTGATTTCAATATCGAAGATTTTTTATGATATTGAGTTAGAGACTTAGTTACTTTAAATATTGCGTCAAAAATTAACTTTAGCACTTTCAAAACAGAGGTCAGTAGGCATGTAACCATCGACAACCTTTCATCATACCATAATATGACAAATGAAAAAAAACCCGAAGAACTTATGCATACACAAACTAAGATTTCAAATGAACCCACCCCAGGCACTCAACTAGATACCTGTGCAAATAACTCTTTTATTTATTCATCGAATAATCTTTCGACACGGTTTAGTACTTTTTTCGGCTCAGATGGCTAATGTACGTTTCAATAGTGTCTCTATGTCGTTTACCCCGATATATTGAGGACAAATAGCCGCCTCGATGGACTGTCTCAGTTCTTAAGTGGAAAATGTAACAAATTTAATATTTCAATTGTCTGCTTACACTCTTCGCTTCTGTCGAATATTTTGATCAAGAGTCGATCTAATGTAACTCACTTTGAGCAGCAGCTTACTCCCGTCCAGTTTCTCTAAACGTGGAAGATGGGCTAGTATGGCCTCCATGTTTCTTGCGGGTGTTTCCGCTTTAGTTCTTATTTCTTTTCTAGAAAGGTCTTCTTTGTTGCTTTCACAATGGCCTAGAAGTTTGCCTCCAGCTGCTGTACTCTTTGGTCTTTCTCCAAACTCAGTGCCTATTCCCACTTTCTTTTCTTCTCCACGTCGTCCATGTCCGGAAACTGGTCGCTAACCAATAATGCATTTGTTGTTATTATATTCTTCTTTGAGTGTGTAGCGATACAAATCATCCCACCTGAGTAGCGCACCCTATTGTCTAAATTTCCGATATGTTCATAAGGCACGTGATAGCCGATATTTGCATATCAAACTTAGTGCTCTGCTTAAGATGCTATGTAGAAAGCGTGAAGGACAACTGTTATGTGACAGAGTGCCAATGTAAAATGTAATGAGTAAAATGTAGACACGTCAAAACAATCCTCCCGCCCCCCCCACAAAAAAAAACAAAACAAAACAACCCAGCATTTTCCAATAGAACATTTCACATTTGACAAATTGCATTTGACATTTAACTTGCCCTTAGAGGTATTTTGACTTTATCATTACCGGTATTAGGACTTTGTACATTTTACACATAATCAATGGGAAAGACGTTTTAGTAGAGCAATTATTATTGGCAGCGACACCCTTCCATAATTAACAGCCAAGACGGGTGGGTTGAGCAAATTCCAGCTTATTTAGGTTTAGCTATGGCTTGCACATAGTGGTGAATATCTCACCAAGAATGCTCCGATAAGCTGTCCTTTCCTAGTCTGCGTATTTGCAAAGTTGGGGGGTCGGATGGCCAAATGGTTAGCACGTTGGGGTTGTATCATAAGGTCTGTCATTGAGTCAACTGGCGTGGTTTCAATTTCTCGGTCGTACGTGAGGAGTAGGGTCGCCTGTCTATCCAACCTCGTGGGTTTTCTACGGGTCCTCCGATTTCCCCCACTGCTAAAGACCACCACGCGCAAGCGAATTATTGAAATAAAAATGAACCATGTCTTAGTCCCGAAATGACATAGTTTGTCGAATGGACGTTAAACCCCATTCTCTCGCTCTGGCAAACAGAAAATTAATACAACTTTTCACACTATCCATTATCAAAAACCCATGGAAAATTACCAGAAGTGAAGCAATTACTTGAATACGATAGTTCTGACAAACAGAAGAAAGAGCTATACACAAGCATAATTGCTCGGTTATTGGTTATCGAAAGAGAGAAATAATCTTAGGAAGGCGACCAGTGAGAAATGGGGAATTTAATTTTAAAAAAAATGTATGGACCACGCCCAAATTGTTACATTTGACTTAAACTGTCAGATATCGATAGATAAAGTGCTATACACACGCATAATTGCTAGGTTATTGATTATCGAAAGAGAGAAATAATCTTAGGAAGGCGACCAGTGAGGAATGGAGAATTTAATTTAAAAATGTATGGACCATGCCCAAATTGTTACATTTGACTTACACTGTCAGATATCGATAGATAAAGTATCAACAAATGTTTAAAAGTCCAGTCAGAACACATTCTTCATCATTTCAATTATCATCTATACTTTTTTCTTCATCTTTTCCACCATAATCTTCAATTTGCTCCCCGTCTTTTCCTTCAAAATCTATATTCCACCCCCTACACAAAAAGAAAAACCAAATGTTTAGTGTATTTGACATTTGCAGTGCAAAGGTGGCACTCTGTTAATTGAAGATGATAATATCAGCCTGCATGGATTCAATCCAGTGTCAAGAAGTTGATAATGATTATTACAAATAACACCAAAAATGTATTAATCCAATGTATGTATATTGGGACAATTTCATATATAAATGATTTCTACTTAAACACCATAACAATACTTAGATGCTAATTAGAACCAAAAAAAAGGTACTTTAACATTATTTAAATTATATCCTCCAAGGCTTACTTGCAACAACCTTATTTTTTGAGAACTCTGGGCTAAACTTTCAATTGATCAATAAGAATTTAATTATTAACAGAGACTTACCAGTACTTTTTCTTTGCTAATTTTTAGATTACCTTGAAATAATTTGCATTTACTTTCGTTTACACCAAATCTAAAGTAAAAGTTAGAATGCGTGTGAATGTCATTTCAAGGGGAATACAATTATAAGCGATAAATTCATTATTTATTCAAATTTAATGTAATGCCTGTGGATGCCATATTAAGGGGAAGGCATTGATTTTCAGCAAACTAGAATTATATAATATCAATTATAAGTGACTAATTAATTATTGAACAATGATTTATTAAATTTTCATAGTTAATAACTTAAATCTAATAAAAAAAATGACCGTTATTAAGTCAAGTCATTAATAGAACTTACAAAGTATTATCACTGTAGCAATATACATATAATTCTTTTGTTAAAGACTTCTACCGGCCACAATACCCCAGATGGGATGCCCTTTAAATGCAAACATTAAAATGCTGATGGCTCCGAAGGGAAATATATCAGCAAGTAGTAGGTATCCCCATGGGCACCAACTGTACACCTTTGCCTTCTGATTTGTTTCTATATTCGTACGAAGCCGATTATATACAGGCACTCGTAAAAACCAATAAACGATTAGTGAGACGTTTTAATTTCACTTACCGATATATCGATGATTTTTAATCAATGAATAATCCCAAATTTAGTGATTACGTAGAATTCGTTTATCCTGATGAGCTCGAAATTAAAAGTACTACTGACAGTGACAATTACGCTACCTACTTGGATCTGCGACTCGATTTTGACAATTGTTATAAACTGAGTGTTAAATTGTACGATACCGGTAAGTGTGGTGACGTTGACTTTCCGATTGTTAACTTTCCGTTCACCAGCTTACGGCGTGTATGTGTCTCAGCTAGTTAGTTACGCGAGAGCTTGTTCCTTTTATTCTGTTTTTATTTTAAAGTAGATCGAGACATTTGTCATCTAAGCTTCAACTACAGGAATACTTGCCTATGTAACTTACAAAAACCTTTAAAAGATTTTATGGCCGTCATATTGACTTGATTAGTAAACATAACATGTCTCTTTCGGCTATTATTCTAGATATATTTGATTGACGCGTATACCATCTTCCTGGTTATGTCTACTACATCTGTCAACACTGTTCTTCACGTGCATTTTGCGTACGGATAGCCCAATGGCCAATTACGCTATTTTACCGAGATTTTCTCTAATGGTTTGGATGCAGCGTCCTCTTCCAGACACCTGTTACCACTGTTTATCGTGTATACAGTCCATTTGCTAATTACACTATTTTGCCCATACAGTTTTTTTAGTACTTCGAATTGTGTCCAATGGTTTGGATTGTTCGTACTTGGTTTTATTTTATTATAGATAATCAAAATTGAAAGGGATTATAAAGATCTTTTAGATGCAGCAGGTTAGGGTGCAAAATATCCACCCTGACAGCAAGATTATGTAAAAAATCTGTACAGGGACATTTATTTTATTTTTTAAATGTCACCCGTTAAATTTAAAAGCTGCTGTATGAAACTTGCACTTATTATAGAAACTGAACTCAAGAGGAAGCTCCGGTTGTCACTATATAAAATTCGTGTGATATTTATGTTTATGCAGATCCTAACTGATCACTTCCTTGCGACACCACTGACCCTTTTGCTTAATTTGGGAGCTAGGAAGCTGGAATATTTTAGAAATTCATCCTATATATATATATATATATATACTATTCAAAAAAAGTAGGGGATATTTGATTTTGGGGGCATAATACTAAAATATGCAAATGACTACCAAAAAAGTCACTCTAGAACCTAACAGAAGAAACATTTCCAGTTACATGTGACGCCCAAACGCACCAATAGCTACCGCATGGAATGCAGGTGATGCTTGGGATCATCATGGGGGTCCAACCCAAGATTTGCACGACTCTGACTTTGAATGTTACAGTCATTGTGGCATTGAATTCCAGGGTGGAAACATCAGTTTAATTGTTTTAGTGACCAGAAAACAAATTTTGATATGCGTCGGCTTACCCAAAATGAAAGGTTACGTGCCCTTGGCATGCTACAGATCGGCACAACACAGGCGGTTGTGGCGCGGACGATGAATGTTTCTCAGTCTGTCATAAGCAGGCTATGGTCCAGATACCGTGATACATAATCTGTACAGGACAGACCACGCTCAGGTCGACCAAGGGCGACAACTCAAGCCCAGGATCGATTTATCCGTACCTTGGCCTTGAGAAATCGTGTCATCACAGCAAATCAGATCAGCGCTCGTCTTCAAACAGACACTGGTGTGAGAGTGAGTGGCCAGACGATTCGGAATCGACTGCATAGGGGTCACCTTCGCGCCCGACGTCCTTGCGTGATCCCTTGTTTGAGAGATCATCACATTCAGGCAAGACGTCGTTGGTGTAGGGATCGTCAACACTGGGATAATCGACGCTGGAGCAATGTGATGTTTTCAGATGAGTCAAGGTTCACTGTTGATTTTTCGGACAGACGTAGGAGGGTGTGGCGTCGTCGAAACGAGCGCTTCCAAGACGTTAACGTCATTAGACATGATCGATTTGGGGGTGGTTCTGTTATGGTGTGGGGAGGCATCACTGTTGCTGGAAGAACGGCTTTACATGTTGTTGCAGGGCGTGTTACAGGCCAGTACTACCGGGACAACATCTTGGCAGTCCATGTTGTGCCGTTCGCACGACGTCATGGCCGCCGTTTCATCTTCCAGGATGACAACGAAAGATGTCACAGGGCCAGGATCGTTACAGGTTACCTCCAACAACAGAACATCACCACATTACCTTGGCCAGCACTGAGTCCCGACCTCCCCCCCATCGAGCATGTCGGGGACATCCTTGGACAGAGGTTACGTCAACGTCAACAACGTCCTGCCAATGTCCAAGAACTTGCTGCTGCGTTGCAACAGGAATGGGACAATCTGGCCCAAAATGACCTTAGACGTCTCATTAGGAGTATGCCACGTCGGATCAATGCTTGTTTGGCAAACAGAGGAGGATTTACCCGTTACTGACTTGGTTGTGATGCTGTGGTAACTTTGCTGTTTGACCCCGGGTATCATTTTACCCTTATAATGGTCAGTCTGTGCCTTACTTAGTCTAACGATCATTTGGAATAAATCGATGAATGTGAACTTCATTTCATTTTGTCATTTGTTTCTTCGTCAGTTTCATTAGGTGACTTTAATAACACTTAAAAATCAAATATCCCCTACTTTTTTTGAATAGTATATATATATATATATTACAAGGTGGCTGTATAAATTTCAGCTTACTAGATTAAGACAGAATGAAGATTCAACGCGACCGGATACACACTAATATGCGCGCCCGGTGTTAAATCTGCTCAGGGTATTTAATAGATGACCGCGATGATAATCCTCTAATTATCAACTACCAAACGATATTTTTTTTTTATTAAATAAAGGGAAGATCTTCTCACTAAACCACTCCATGGCCTAATGTCGTAAATAGAAAGATTCGGCTGCCCGAGGTCTTGTCTGCGACATCACTTATGGGGAAGCAGACGTTAAAGAACCAAGGTGCTACTACTAGATAATCCCCCTCCGATGTCACTATGTGGAAGCAGACGTTAATGAACCAAACGATAATCCTACTTGGTGTTCACCGTGGACAACTGCGTTGTTTTATTCGTTTTAATAAAACGGTTAAGTGATGCATGGCGACACAGAAAGAAAAGTATGATTGCACAGTTTACACTTTACATACATTTACTCCTCATGACTAGATAGTCATTTGCCATTTGGGAATGTAACTTTTTTATCCCTACTCCTATTTTTTTTTAAAGTGTTTCAAACGATTTTCTGATTCTGTTTTGTTATTGCTAGCATGCCACTGCCCGAAACAACTATCGATTTAATCAAAATCTGTTAAGGGTATGTTGGGTAGCTTACAATAATATATTTCAGTGGGAACTGATCAATTTTACTGCATCTCAGATCGACAGCCCTTAAAATAAATTGGGCATCCGCATACACGTATCGGAGGATTTATGCCCACTTAACCAGAATTAAGAAGAACGTACATTGCGCTTTGATAATATAATAAAAAAAATTATCCGGTGTTTGTCATAAATGTATTTATTTCAACTACACATAAATAACGGTAATTACAGCAATTATTTTGTATAATCAGTCACGTGATCAGTTGAGGTATATAATAGCAAAAATATTGAGATACTGAGGACTCAAATTTAAATCTTATTCTCAGCACACGCGCTAATTTACTTGGAATAAAGTAATTTGAAATTTTCACTATATTCATTGTTCATTATCTATATTTGAACTACGTGTAGTAAACACGATAACGACAGCTCTTTATCTGTTAGAATTATTTGTGAATTTTCCTCATTTTAAATTGAAGGAATGAAATATGGTTTAACTTCCTACTATTCTTCACCTACCAGGCTAAGGAAGACGGGTACAACGTGCTATGCTATGAGCGGTTGCCATTTATGGCGTAAAATCCGATTAAAGGACAATATTGGTGTCGGTCATTATCACATATGTGATAGATCTAATTAAACACCTTCCAAATATAATTTTAACACAGAGATCATTGCTACTATAGCTAAGTAATACAGGTTTCCTGAATCGGAAGTGACGAACGTCAAAGGAAAACACGAGTCATACGTCTATATAACTGACTGATGTGACGAGTGATAACATATACACGGCCGAATTTCTGCTCACTAATCATTCCTTCTAAGACCAAAAGTTGTTGTGTCAGTTACATATAGGTATGACTCGTGTTTCCTTTGGCGTTCGTCACTTCAGATTCAGGAAACCTGTATTACTCAGCTATCGTAGTAATATCTCTGTGGTAAAATTATATTTGGAATGTGATTAACCAGCTCTATCACATATGTGATAATGACTGGCACCAATATTGTCCTTTAAAATTAGATTCTTTACTTGTCATCACCTAGGGTCAATCAAAGGCCGAAAAGTGTGGGTTTTTACTGACGGATAACGACTTAAAGAACTCTTTTATGACGAGGTAAGAAACTAATTAAAGAATTTTCATAGCTGACTTGAGTCAAAATTTTCATAGCTGACTTGGGTCAACAGAAGTCATTTTCAGCTCCGAATGGCACATTACAGAAAAGGTTTACAGTTAGCACGTTATCATATAGCTCCAGTTGAGCAAGTAGCCGACTTACTGACTGACAACGGTAATATTTCGATCTGATATATATTGTGAGATGATTGCAAACCGTCTTTGTCATCACATAGAAATTTGACTGCCTACAGGACTTTTCAGTCACATAACAACATACATGTATCGACTGAGTCACATTTTTCACCATGGCGTCATGACTCGACAAGTAAACTGTTTTTGCCATCACACAAAATATGGACACATAATAAAATGGTTCGTATCACATACGTGTTAACCACGCAGTCACATAATTTTGTCAGAATTGTTATGAATAATTCACAATTAGATAAACCGGAAAGTTTTTCTGTCACATAAACTGTGGACTGGCTACAGACCTTTCCTGACAGATTCATCTATCTATATATACTAATATTTGTGACTGTCGTTGGCTGCTACACCAGGGTTGTCCCAAGGCTGAAATTTGGCGTATAGGGGAAGCTCCGCCGAGGAATAACATAGGCCTTGTGATGATGGCCTGCCACTTCCGGGGACGGAGTTATGCTACTTTCGGTTCATTGCTATACCTTCCAGCGCCGGGTCAAACTGGTAGTATCTCAATGAACTTTTGTAGGACAAGAAATACGCCTTTTTCTAATCAAAGTAAAGGCATTTACATATAATTATTTATGTTATCGTTTTATTGCATGTTCTACGACATATTCGGTTTAGCGTTTAATGAAAAATAATTATATAAACTCGTAAAATATCTTTTAGTTTGACTAGAATAAGGTGCACAAAAAATCTACACAAACGTCCTTAAACATCATAACATGTACCATACTTCTACCAGTCATGTCATAAATAGATGAATACAGCCATATCTTTAAAACAAAATTATAGTGCCCGTTCACTTTTTCAATTAACGTATTGAATTATGTTACAGTTACACTAATCAAGAGCTGTTCTCTGAACAAAACATAGCACATACAAGATATTCAACAGCTGAAAAGAACATCAATGCATCAAGTCCATTGGCAATCGGTTCTGTGACATCAAAGTTGGACTCAAATAATATAAACACTACAGGAAGTTCATCTTCGAATTCATCTACGAAATAAAATTCAAATCTTAATTTGGACAGTTTCTACTCGAGCTTTATTTTTTTTGACGTATATTGAAAACAGGCACCTGGAAAGAATACGAGTTTGCACGTTACACAAATATAGGTTATCCCCCACGTGTGACACCAGCTCAGTTGAATAATAATTATGATACAAAATCATGTTGAAGAATTGTCTGCCAAACGGCACAGATAGTTTACCTGCACATCAGTTTCATGCACCTTTGGTAAACGAAACAAATGAAAGGACAGTAAATTTCACAGGTTTATTGAAATTTTATACAAGCTTATCTATGTTTGGTAGAATGTTAAACCTAAATAAGTCATATTTTCTGCAAATCTCAGAGGAGTTTTGGCTTGAACTGAATAACATTTTGAGATACATAGTCAGTACCACAAAGTACACCTGTATACAATCACTGAGAGTATTTCAAATGAATATTTACTAGAAAAACAATATAAACGCTAAAACTGTCATATAATTAGTAGCCTTGAACAGTCAATGGGTATTGAATAGGCTTGTTCCATGTGAGGAACAAAAATCTGAGAAACACATTTTTTTTTTAACTTTTAAACCAAAACGCACTAGGACATTTTTGGGCTTACAAGTTAATGTAAAGACCTACAACTTCATTAATGACGTTTAATAGTGGACTCTGTTGTCTTGAGTGGCGGATATCTATCAATTTATTATCTGGATCACATAACCAAAACTGTCACATAATGTGCTGATGGGCCAACAATTCGACGCCATAACCCCCATTGTTGTGAGAACGGACAGACGCATTTTAATAGCCCCCTGCTTTTTTCGAAAAGAAGAGCTATTATTTATGTTATCGTTTATTGCATGCTCTACGACATATTCGGTTTAGCGAAAAATACAACTTACCACACTGGTTGCGACTATTTGAGGAAAACAATATCGATTAAAACTTCCATTTAAAAGCAGATCGTTCATAAATGTTTTTAATAAAAGTAATCCGATTTTGTATGGTCTGAAACTCTGTATTACACCTTTATTCTGACATATTGGGGTTTTAATATATAGTTCAGCAAAATTTCAGGTAACATAAATCCTAGTGTCCATCGCTGCCCCCCCCCCTTCAATCCCACACCCCGACTGCACATGACATCTCTGATGTGCCACCTTCTGCAACTGAATAGCCCATCTCTCATGTTCAACCATACACTACTGCATAACCCATCCCTCATGTCCCACCTATTTCAACAGCACAACCCATCACTAATATTCCATCATCCACTACTGCATTACTCATCGTATGTCATGCGACAGTGTCGTTAAAGGCGACTAAAAGGATCCCTGTAATGGGGCAACGTGTTGACCGTGCGTTGTGATCCGTGTCGGTGGAGAGTGGAACCCTGGTAATTGAGTGGGAATTTGGCTTGCGATCCTTTTCTCTACTTTGGCCCATGGTTTACCTAGACGGGAGGTCAGAGTGGCTCACTCTGATCAATCGGTTTTGGTCGATACAGCTCTGTAGAATGTACCCTTTTTCAATGTAATGCTTTGTTGTTTTATATACTCAGCAAGTTTACCTTTTTGTCCTACATAGCGACGGCTTCGGCCAATCAGATTGGATATGTTTTTTATACCCTTGTTGAGCTCCGAAGCCACGCCCATGTTATCCGTGCTAGTCCTCCCTTTAGTTGGCAGGGAGGTAACCCGGGGAACGACGAGGGGTGATTAAAAAAAATAGGTTCATGGATTCCCCCCCCCCCCATCTCAACTAATGAACGACAAAAACAGTAACGTCATAATCCAGAGGACGTTTCTATTATATTTATAAATAAAATGGCAAAGTCATGGCCGAGGTTTCTCTTGATTGAGAGCCCCTCTACTGACTTATCTAAAGGTTCTCCGTTTTTGATAGCTAAGGGCATTGCGGGTGAGCCCAATGCTATTAAAAAAAAAGAAAATGGAACACTCTTGATAGAATGTGTCATGGAGCAGCATGCTACCATGCTTCTTAAATCGACATTGGCAGACATTCCTATCAAGATGTATCCACATTAAATTTTAGTGGAGGTGTTATTCAATGTCGGGATCTTGAAGGCAGCAGTGAGGATAAAATGGTAGAATACATATTTGCTCAAGGCATCCAACAAGTTAAAAGAATTAGTTAGTGTACGCTGAGGAATGATTCCTACAAGCACCTATATTCTTGCTTTTAATCGTATCGACATACAAGGCAGGTTATTTAAATATACCTGTTGATTCTTATATGTCAGCAAAACCGTCTGCAGGGGCAAATACACCTGCGCTCGTTGTGGTCATGATGGTCACGAGAGCGCTACCTACCAGGCTGAGTTTTACTACGTTAATTGCAAGGGTAAGCATTTTGCTTATTCTCGCAAATGTCTGTCCAATATGGCAGAAAGAGAAAAGAATTCAGCAGGTAATGGCTGAACGAAAAATACCATATTTCGATGCTCGGAAGCAAGTAGAACTTTCTCCAGTCTTCTCCATTGCACCACAAGAGACATATTTGTCGAGTGTAGTTAAAGTAGAGTATCTACATTCATATTGTTCAGACAAACATAACCTGTCTTATAAGCAGAAAAAAAAAACCTAAGGCTTTGCCTGCAACATCAGATATGGACGGTATTACCGTAGTGATGTCCATGTGGACCCACTGAGTAAGCCGCCAAAAAATAGATTTTATTATTCAATGGAATTGTCGTGGTTTAAAACCAAATTTTAATTTGTAGAACCATGGAGAGATTGGTCAATCGAAGGCTTGTTTGGTACCTTGAGTCCAACAAGCTTATTACTAACCTCCAATGTTGATTTCGGACCCAAAGGAGCACTCTTGCTCATCTCGTTCGATTTGAAACGTTCGTCAGGGACGCTTTCATCCAGAAGCAATATTTAGTTGAAATCTGTATGTTGATGACTTTCAGATGTGCCATGGTTCTACAGACATGCGGATAATCGAACGTAAATTGCAGCTTTGTTTGAATTGCCGACATAGTAAAAACGAGGGTTGTTATCTGTGACACCTGTGTTTTTTGTGTTAAACTGTTCGTAACCGTATTTAAAGATACATTATGGGAGATTCGGTAACGAGTTGGCAGTTCTCACTATAATAGTTAAAAACTAGATAAGGTAGAAGGCAATTATTTTGCTGAAAATTTCATTCAAATTGATCCACTATGAACCGAGAACTAAGCGACTGAAATTCCCATAAGCCTCGGTCATCATTACGAAAGTCAGTATGATAAACAGCATAGTCTCGATTATCCATTTAATCGTTTAATGAGAAGGAAAGTTATGCAGTAAATCGGCTTACAATCCACTAAAGATCGCAGGCTAGCGCAGCCATCTAGAGTTGATTATGGCCTGGATAGGTTAATTAATGTCTAATTAATAATTTAGATAACATTTCAGGCCTAAAGAAAGACCTGAAATAGGCAGATTTAGCTCTTACTTAATGCATGTTTAAACAAAGGGTTAAAGACAAAATGAAACAATCGTGGTAAATTAGCACCAGAAAAATATGCATCATTTGTAAAATATAGTGTTTCCATGTGGAAAATATTAGTGTTATTGAAACTGAAGTTCACTTTTTGAAAATTTGTATAATATTATTCGCAATGAAATTGACCTATATTTTATTGAGCCGTTTGAAGAAAATTGACAAAGAAATCTCTCAGAATGTATGTAAATTTGTATATCTTATATTTTGTAGTAGAGATGGGTTTATAAATTATAAGCAAGTAGTCGGTAGGATTAATTTGTAACAAATTATACGAAACTGTTGTTTCAGAACTTGATGTTTAAATATGCAAGAATGGAAGTATTGTTATTATATTTGTTAACCTTGCTGTGTGTTGTTGGCTAGATGTGCAGTGTCCCCTTGCTGCTAAAATTGGACTGGGCCGTTTCTGGCGTTTATTGGTTATAGGCTAAACTGCATGTGCGTTTGTTGTATAACAGCTCGATGCGTGGTCTGATTGTCGTGGAATTAAAATTATTAAATTGTGTGATTTAAATCAATATAGATTCCACGCCTTCAGTCATTAGTGAATAGAATGGTTTTACCTTATTTATATCTTTGCTGCTGGTGCTTGTATCATTGTCATTCATTCCTTAGTCCTTGCTTAGCTTGAGTGTGCAAGCCCTTCCATTATCGGTCTTTTCCAGCCATTGAATGCCTGTGGTGGGCGTGTATTGGTATTTAGAGTATATCGATTTAGATGGTGATTAGAGTTCTGTTTATGTCTAAAACGTCCATATTTAGCGCAGAAATGTCGAATCCGCTCGCAAAAACCGATAAAAATAAATCGAAACTGAAACACAACAGCGAAGTTTTTTCCGCCGGTACAGCATAAAAAAATGAAAGCACAGCGGAAATGACTGGACACGCGGTACAATAAACAGTGTATAATAAAACCTGGATATCTCTCTTCAAGCGCAATTAAAAGCTGGCCGTTGTTTTTTTTTGTTGGAAAATTTGCAGAAAGGTACCCAGGGCGAAGGTAGAGGTTTTGAAGGGCTATAGCTCGAGGAAGGTACCCAAGGCGAAGGTAGAGGTTTTTAAGGGCTTTTCACACAATTAAACAGTGTTGTTCTCCAAAATATACCTGAAACTGCCCCTTTAAATCTAATCCTAACCGATATTCAACACATCTTCAAGCAGCCATTCATTATTTGTTCCACCTACAAAATGAAAAACATTTGCAGACATGTCCTTATGTGTTGCCGGTGCACGGCTATGGAATTTTTTACCCGACAATATAAACAGAACCTCTTATATGCTATTTTAAAGAAATAACTAAAACGCATCTCTTTCAAAGGACTGGTATTGTATTTTTTGCATGATTATTTACATAATAAATTATATGTCTTATTATTTGTACAGTGCCAATTATAGAAGGGTAATGCCATTCGTTTTTTGTTCCATCTACAAAATGAAAAACATTTGCAGACATGTCCTTCCACGGCTATGGAATTATTTACTCAACTGTGTAAAAAACCCTTGAAATTACAAGATATTTTAAAGAAATAACTAAAAACCTATCTCATTCAAAGTACTAGTATTGTATGTTTATTTACATAATAAATTATATGTCTAATTGTTTGTAAAGTTCAAGTTATGGAAGGGTGTCGCTGCTAATATTAATTGTTATGCTAAAAATTATTTTAATCTGATTCAATGTAGAAGTAAAACGTACAAATCCTGATACCAATGAGGATAATGCAAAAATACCGGAAATGACCAAGTCATATTTAATAAGGCGGAGAACATCACTCAATAAATTTAACACTTTCGTTTTGTCACACCCCATTTGTCTTTTACGCTTTCTGCATAAAGGAAACGATCGAATAGAACACAAACTAGGTCGATAACATGTGATGCAATTTCAATAATGAAATGCACAGGTGATATGTACAGGCTAGTTGACAGATTCGGTAGAGGGGACATCTCCTACACCGACAGGAGTGAACTTGTGTTCATACAGGGACACATAAACAGCTGTTTGCTTCCTGGCTGGAATTCTTCACCATCCCTTTCCTCCCATTTTGGATCGATATCGAGTATTCCTTCAGCAGGATTATGCCAGGCAGCATACGACACGTCTATAAGTGGATTTCAGACAAAATGAGAATATTGATTTGCAGCCATGTTCATCAAGATGGCCAGATCTCGACCCCATTGACGTCTGATCAGATGCCCCAGAAGAGTTCGGAACTATCACATGTACAGCAGAAAGAATGGTCTATGGTGCCACTTGTCCAGATTCAGAGACTCATTCTGTCTATGCCAAGTAAATGTCCCGCTGTGATTGCTGCTTATGATGGCCACGGAAAGATCTCGGTTCCTGTCGATATTGGAGCATAATGTACAGCAACTTCTTGTATTATGGCCCCAGATTGTACGAAAAATCACACTTTTAGCCCGTGGGCCCTCTAGAGGTCACAATTTTTATTAGTTGTAAAAACCGTTCAAATATACTACAGTTAATCATTACGGCCGAGTTCAAATTCAAAGTTAAATGGCTGCGCCCCTTTACGCAAATAGTGTAAAAGCACATAATATACCCAAGACGACTTCGGATGTAAACTGTGGTCGCGACTACAGTCTGAACCAGCCCCCGAACGCAAATGGCCCGGACCATTGACTATTCAATATGGCGGCGCCCATGTCAGTTGTGTTGGCTGTTATATTTTCTGCTATTTACTCATTTTTAAAACTATATATTGAGGATGGAGATGAAGAAATGCCTTTAAAACATTTTCTTACAAACCTGACTCCACTCCATCCGGGTTAACTGGTAACATGGATCATTTCACAAAGTTTTTTGTCGTGGGCCTATATTCTCTTACTTCCGGGTGTTAACCATGGACCCTGAAATACGGTCCATGGTGTAAATAACGCATTGGCAATTTTATATTTTTCAGACAGTTTTTTGTCATGGGCCTATATAAAAATAACACACTAATATGGATATACTACTTCTGAATTTTATTAACATGCTACGTTTCAATACTCATACGGGTATCGTTATCAAGCAAATAATGATTAATTAACAAAAACGTAGTACAATATATAGATAACCACTTTGGAAGCCATTTAGCAGATACAACAATAACAACAAATTGATTAACAAGATGAAAGATGTAATATATAGACAACAGGTAGAAACCATTTAGCAGATAACACAACAACAACAATTAATTAACAAGATCAAAGATCACAATTTGAAACCATTTATAAGATAAGCCAATGACCACAATTAAATAACCAGTACAAATATATAGATAACAAGTGAAAACCATTTTAGCAGGTAAAAGAAAAAGAAAAAAGAACAGCAATTTGGGAGGGGGGGGGGTACATTAACCACACAGTAATTAGGGAGTAAATCTTCCCATAGATTTGGGAGAAAATGTCCTGAGTCTCTGTTTAATTTAGGCTTATGTTTCTGGATTTCTAGGGCTTCTCTGAGAATTCTGTTTTTCCACACTGTCAAGTTCCTGGCTAGAATTTCCGCCTTTTCCCATTTGATTTCATGCTGCGGATTGTTGAAAATAATATGTTTTGCAATTGCAGATTTATTATATTCCTGCTTCCTAACTGCGGTGTGATGCTCTTTATTTGCACTGATATCGGACGTGACGTTTCTCCAATGTATTCGTCATTACACTCACATTTTATTTTATATATATAACACCCTTTGGGTCGTCTCTGGGTTGTTTTATTCTGCCATTTGCGTTTAACATGGTTTTTAGTGTGGTTCCGCTGCTGAACACTACATCTGCATCTATTTGCTCTAAAATTCTTTTGATTTGGTGACTGACTGGTCCTATGTATGGAATAGTGATGAATATCGGGTGATTATTTCTTACAGCTTGGAGTGGTTTGCACGTATGCGTGAGGGTTTTCTTCATGATCGTTTTAACATTGTTTTCAGGGTAGTTATTGTATTCTATGAGGACATTGTTGATGTGTTGTAGTTCATCATTAAGTAGTTCTTCGTCACACAATAATTTAGCGCGTCTAGTTAAAGTACTTATAATTCCTGTTTTGACTTTATTTGGATGGTTCGAACTGTTATGTATATATTGGTCTGTGTGGGTCGGCTTACGGTAAACCACGTTTATTAGATTATCAGCAGAGTTTTCACCAATACGTCTAGAAAAGGTAGCTGGTTGTCATTTTCTAGTTCTACTGTATATTTCATGCGAGGTCGGGCGCCGTTAAGATGATCAAGAAGGTGCTGATGATTCTTACTTGGTTCCATGATGACAAATATGTCATCGACTTTTCTCATCCATTGTATTGGTTGGAAAGGTGCAGACAAGAGGGCAGTTTCTTCAAAATGCGTCATGTACACTTCCGTTATGAGTGGACTTATTGGAGAACCCATGGTAACCTGTTCGTAAATATCGGCTTGCCATGTAAAGTAAGTAGAGTTGATACAATCCTCTATGAGTTGAATTAAACTATCTATTTTGAGGTTTGTGGACAATTCATGGTAAATAGCTTCAACTCATCGTCTTAAAAGAATTACGGCTTCATCTTTGTGAACAAATAAACTACATCATAACTAACTAACTGACCATTTTCATCCTTTTCCTTAAGTCTTTCGCAGAAATCTGCCGAGTCTTAAAACATATTAAAACCCGTAATAATTATTATAGCAACCAAGATGAATTAATAGTCTTGGCAATGATGTACAATAAGCATAATCATTAAGTAAATAGAAATATTATATAAAAATCTGGACAAGTCGGTGCTAAGATCGACGTGACACAAGATGGACGTCTACGTTGTGAACTATGAATGTGCTCGTAACTAAGGACTATTCTAATGCAAAATTGAACGTTTCGGAAAAGAACTATGCAATGTTGTAATTAATAATAAGTGCACAAATACGGGGAGATTATTCGAGAGGCTAACAAGTAAGTAAACCTTGTTAGTTTTATACAAAATATACAATATACCAGTACCGAAATCCTCGCCCCCTGCTAATAATTTAACAAACAATCTAAAACTTAGATAACAATATAACAATCAAAGAATGCAAAAATATATAATAATATGTACAGGACTGAATTCTATATATTACACTCCCCCCACGTTAATTTCTTAATTCTCCTGAATTATGTAAAAATACCAAAACTAATGAATTGATGAAAACAATTAACAGTTGTGGTCGACAGCGACTCGTAGAGGTATCCCCATTTCCTCTATCTTTACCAGTACATCGTCGATTGGTCTCCCACTCACCGCCTCCTCCAGCATCTTGATTAAATCTTCATCCCCTGCTGATCGACCCTTTTCCTCCGCAATTCTCCGCAGAGCTGTGTATACGTAAAATCTATACTGGCCTTTTACATATGTGGCGTTATTTGTCTTGATGGTATCGGCTGTTCCGGGAGAGACTAGATAGCTGTATCGTACCAGCAGATCAGCCTTAGGCTTCGGTGTGGTTATTCTAGCACAGTTCGAAATGGTAGAGCTTTTCATGGGCACTCATGCTTCTCCAGCCCTGTGGTGGCCACATATATTTTTTTGATGTTGTTACCAGTTCATCAATCTCTTCCCCGGTCCACTCTCTTCGCCCAGCTGGAAATAAGGGCATACCCCCTCGGCGCAGCAGATGTCGTGTCCTCTTACGAAGTGATGGCGCCATACTTTCTTCCTTCGTTGTTTCCGTCACCGGTCCTTCCTCCTCCGATCTCTCCTTTTGCGACCCTTCCTTCTCTAATCTCTCCTCGAATTTCTGCCTCCTTTCCTCCTCTAATCTCTCCTTTACTATCTGCTCCACCCTCTCCTTCTCTAACTTCTCCTCAGCTTTCCGTTTCCTCTCCTTCTCCAATCTCTCTTCCTCCGTCCTACCCTTCTGTAACCTCTCCTCGACTCTCTGTTTCCTCTCCTCCTGTAACCTCTCCTCCTCTTTCTGTCTCCTCTCCTTCTCCTCCTGTATCTTCTCCTCCTTATTCTGTCTCCTCTGCTTCTCTAACATCTCCTCCTCATTCCGTCTCCTCTCCGTCTCTAACTTTTCCTTTACTATCTTTTCCTCCCTCTCTTTCTCTAACCTCCCCTTCTCTAACTTCGCCTTTACTATCTTCTCTAACCCCTCTCTCTCGGTCCTCTCCTTTACTATCTTCTCCTCCCCCTCCTTCTCTAACCTCTCTTTCTCGGTCCTCTCCTTTACTATCTTCTCCTCCCTCTTCTTCTCTAACCTCTCTCTCGGTCCTCTCCTTTACTATCTTCTCCTCCCTCTCTCAGTCCTCTCCTTCTCTAACCTCTCTCTCTCGGTCCTCTCGTGTTCTACCTTCTCCTCCCTCTCCTTCTCTAACCTCTCTCTCTCTCGGTCCTCTCCTTTACTATCTGCTTCTCCTTCTCTGATCTCTCCTCGTCCCTCCGTTTCTTCTCCTTCTCTAATCCGTCCTCCTCCTTATCACCCCCTGTCTTCATCCGTTTCTTCTCCATTATTTCCTGCTCTCCTTCGTCTTCCTCTTCCTAATCTCCACCATTTCTTCTTCAAAATCCAATATAATATCCTCTTCTAGATCCAGCGTTATTTCCGACGTAGACGGCGTAGGTAGAGGCGTCATTGGTCTAATAAGGTCAAACAGCTCCCCAAGGTGGGATAACTGGATTCCGAGGGCTTGAGCAGCGGTGTCCTTCCAGGAATCTCTGTCTTCATGTCTAACAGTGTGGAAAACACGAGATTGTGTTTCCCCCACTGCCGAAAGGCTTACCTGCAAAGAAGCCATGCGCCTGGCGAGCGACTCCACGGCTTTGGGATCACAGAAGATCGACTTTCAGGTACCTTATACCAGCATTTAGTGTATCCTCCGAACTACCCATCGTCAACTTGATGTCCTCCGCTTCCCAGCATTTGGTAACATTTTGTCGGTGGGGGTGCTGTTATCGGACTTCTCCATCCCTCAACCCACTCCGGTCTCGTCCGTGCGGTATTTTTAACGTTGTCCAAAAAAGATAGCACCTCCATCCGGGCCTTGATGGCTTGTTGTGTATTTTCATAGGAGGGGACATCAGCCTTCGGTAGTCATTTGGGGAGAGGGCCATCCAAAAACCATTATTCTCGGAGAAAAATTCTATCGGCATTAGCTCAAGCTTGCTCCGGTGGTGGGTTTTAACGTGTTTTTTTTTTTTAGGTCGACCACCTTTCTAAAGTTCGTCTCTTCTCTGCACCATACGCAAATCAAACTCAGACGCTGGTGTGGCTTGGCGGCCAGATGATTTTTAAGCAGCCTGTTGTTTTTAAAAGTTTCGGGACATAGATGGCACTTGACTTCAACAGCTGATGGAGGTCTCATCCTGAAAGAAACTAAGCTATGACAATCTCCACCCATAAATCGTATCGCTGCGGATGCGATTGTTTAATAACCCCATTTCAAGCATTGTTCCTTTGACCGTCCTTTAATCACCATTATTTGTCCTTGTTATTGTTTAATAACTTTTTTTTATCATCCCCCCTTCCCCCTGTGAAACTCGCATCCGTCCAGTTACCGGCGACAACTCGATTATCCTTGTTTGGTTAATAATATAGGCATCCTCCAAGGATCCAACCACCATTTGATCGGCCAGGGCCCCGGGGGCCACGTACAACCCAGTTCTACAGATACGAGTCAAACCGTAGAGTATGTCTCCTTTTAGGGATAAACGAAATCGTTCGAGAGCCTTGATGCGTCCATTTAGGTTCCTAAGAAATTTCACGAAATCGTCTATTCCAATATCTAGAGCTAAGACGACAGATTCCTCCGTTCTCGCCTACCCGTTCCATATAACCCCTATTCATAGAGCTATGCACGTGTCCGTATATCTCCCTGCCGATTATTTCCCTATTATTATTCTCCTAAGACCCCAAAGAATAATCGTTCTATTTCCCGCAGACTATCCCAGAATTCCTGTCCCCTAGACTTCCCGATTCTTTAAAGGCTCAATACCACTCTTGTTGTAACTGAATAATATGTCCCAATCTTTATTCTGGTCAACAAATTGTACTATTCTACAATATTCCAATTAATTGATGATACAAATTTCATCTTAACACACCTAATTTTAAAAATTGGAAAAATTCAACTAAATGATTTGAAAAGCCTGACGTAAAGCTTTTCAAATGTGACTTGGATTTAAAAATATTTTCGAACAAGTAAAATAGGATTTAATGGAAATAAAATGAAATGGGGTTTAACGTCCTACTGTTCTGCTCCTATACTGGGCTAATGAAGACGGGCATACGCCATACAGTGTGCTATGAGGGAAATTTTGCCCGGGCAGAGGCACTATCGCCTACTCTTATATCGAATTCCAACTGCCAAGGGATCTTTTACGTGCATTCTAATGTATACACGGGACCTCGGTTTTTCGTCTCATCCGAAGGACTAGACAGCTGTCCTTGTCAGGCCCTCTGTTCTGCACCACTGACAGGAGGAAACCACGTCGGCAAATCCAGATGAACTTTCTCGGCCAATGCAGAGATCGAACATACGACCTCCAGGCTAGCGAGCCAGCGTCTTAACCACCTAGCCACCGTGGCTCCCAGGATTTAATGGATAATTTACACAACAGATAAGACACTAACACATCTAGTACTTAGAATAAGGCTATTTTTCTATTTTCTGGAGCTGTCAAGCCAGCAAGAGTGTTATCGTCCCTTTAAACCAAGTGGGTGGGTTTCGCCCCTTGTATAGCAGTAACCTGTCGATTTGGTAAACCTTAGCCATTTGTTTCTTTGATCGTTTCACGAGATACGTGAGGTCGTCGATTATACGCATAATCACATAAGGACTCTTTCATTTGGAGGTCAGTTTATTACAAACTCCTACTTTCCTGGATGAGTCGTATAACCAAACGGGTTGTCCCTCTTTAAATGACCTCTTAGTAGCCCTGAGATCGTAGTGACGCTTTTGATAATCTGAATTTCGTTTAAGTTTTATTCGAGCAAAGGCATGGGCATTTGATAATGTATACTGTAAATTTTCCACGTATTCTTCGACGGTTTGCGCGTCGTCGTGAGGCCTAGGTATAAGGGCTTGAATGGGCATTACAAGGTTCCGTCCTAAAGTCATTATGTTCGGAGTCTGACCTGTGCTCGAGTGCATGGACGACCTATACGCCATCATAACTTGAGGTAAATATTCGTCCCACCTCTTTTGTTCATTCAAGCAGAAAGCAGTTAACATTGTGGCTAGTATCCTATTAAACCTTTCCACCGTACCGTTAGCTTGCGGATGTTGGCTACTAGTTCTAGTCTTGTCAATCCGAAATAGATAGCACATTTCCCTAAAGAGTTTAGACTCGAAACAACTCCCCTGATCGGTATGGATTTGTAATGGCGTTCCAAAACGACATATAAATTCGTTGACGACTACGGTAACAATGGGTTTACTCTCTTGGTATACACTCCTGTGACAGGCAGCGGCCCCAGTATATCCATCGCGATCCTCTCCATCGGTTCTCCGGCTAAATATTGTCCCAGGGGCGCCTTTGAAGGGCGGTTCGGCGGTTTCCGTGCCCCGCAACTTTTGCAATACAATCGTACGGACTCCCCTATTGTCGGCCAGTAAAATGAATCCCTTATTCTTGCTAAAGTTTTCTCAGAGCCTAAATGTCCCGCGGTAGGTAGGCTATGATAGTATTTTATTAATTCCTCTATGTGCGATTTAGGGACAAGTAACTGAAGCGAGCTTGATGTCTCCTCGTATGACGACCTATATAACATCCCTTTAATGATTAAAAATCTATCCCATTGATTCCATAAAATTTTCAAAGTTTTAGTCCCAGCCGAAATTCGATCCAAGTGGGGCCTAGAATTGCCATTTTCGATCTCCTGTAATATTATTCCTAAGTCTGGGCCTCTCTTATTTGATCTCACAGTAGATGTCTTCCTCGCAACTTAAGTCATCTTCGTCGCTACCGCCCGAGTCGTTGCCGTTTTTCTGTTGCCGTTCGCACGCTCCGCACGGCTTCCGCGATAGTGCGTCCGCGTTGGTGTGTATCCTACCGGCTCTATGTACGACCGTGATGTTGTAAGTACCCATCTCTTGGAGTCACCGTGCGGTCTGCCCTTGTAGGTCTTTTTAAATTCCTCATCCAACTGACTGCTGCGTTGTCAGTTCGCAGGGTTACCTCCTGTCCATGCACGTAGGAATGAAACGTTTTTAGAGCAAGTATAACGGCCAAGAGTTCCGTCCGTGTCACGCAGTACAGTTATTCTTGCTTGTTCATCGATTTGCTCATTTACGCAATCACTCGTTCCGCTCCGTTTTCCATTTGCGAGAGCACAGCACCGACAGCTCGGCCACTTGCATCCGAATCAATGATGTATGGTTCCCCGGGTTTTGGGTATCCCAAGACCGGTGTACTTGTGAGTGCAAGTTTCAAGTCGTCAAATGCCAATTGGCATTCATCCGTCCAATTAATAATGACTCCTTTCTCGCATATCTTATGTAGTGGTCTAGCTTTATGTGCAAATCCCTTGACGAATCGTCGGTAATACGAACAGAGACCTAAAAAGCTGCGTACCTGCTTGGCAGACTTAGGTAATGGCCATGTACTGACCGGGTGTGTCTTTTCGGGGTCCGTCGATATTCCCTTTTCTGAAACAAGATGTCCTAAAAACTTAACTTCTGGCAGTGGTCATTCATGACTCCTGTGGTGGTACCGATATAAATAAAATAAAACCAAGTACGAACAATCCAAACCATAAGACAGAATTCGAAGTCCTAAAAAACGTTATAGGCAAAATAGTGTATTCAAGCAAAATAGTGTAATCAGCAAATGGACTGCTCCTCGTGCACAAAATACACGACAAACAGTGGTAACAGGTGTCCGGAAGAGTAAGCTTACCCTGCCTGGCGCCACACCCGCCATAGCTGCATCCAAACTATTAGGCGAAATCTCGGTAAAATAGCGTGATTGGCCAATGAACTATCGGTATGCAAAATGCACGCAATGAACTGTGTTAACGATGTAGTAGACATTATCAGGGAGATAGTAATAGTATACGTGTCAATTAAATATATCTAGAATAATAGCCGAGAGAGACACGTTATATTTACCAATCAAATCAATATGACGGCCATTTCAACCGGGCTTTTAATTTACTATGGGGAATTTTAGTGTACAAAGTAGAAAAGTCAAACGTTTGAATAGACGAGACTGAAGCAAGGGATCTAGATTGCAAACCATCAAGTAATTCTTTGGAATTTTTCAATATCCACATTTGATTTATACCACTACGAAAGTATATTTTGTCACAGTATTTTTGAATACCCTCTTTAACAGCCGTTAGTATAGATGTCAATACTTTTGAAAGTGGTTTTGTGGAACAACGGGATGAACCTGCTATAAAACGTTGCTTGTAGGTATTTTTATGTAGTTTAGGTATCCAATATAACAAGGGAAAATCTGTATAGATACACGGAGTACCAAATGAAGTGAGTACAGATTTGTGATTGGATATAATTTCATCCTTACTAAGAGTAGGTCGTGTATATGTAGCACTGTCGATTGGTTTCCCAAAATTAAATTCTTTGAACAGACAGTCAAAATAATGTCGTTTACATATAACTGTTATTGGACGCCTTGTCAGCCGGAACAATGACATACTTGTCATGCAAGGCATTGAGATTTTCAACAATGCTAACATCATTGAAAATAGACTTAGGCCTAGTGTCAACTGACAAACGTTGCATGTATACTCTTCGTTTAAGTAAACGACTGATAGACTTAGTTCAATCAGAGAGAGTATCCGAGATAACATCTTCCATCTTGGCCCATGATCTAGCGTAGTCCTCTACGGCATCCATAATAAGTTTGAAATTTTGATCCCATGAAAATGGTTGCGGTTCCAGGTATTTGGGTCCTTTGGACAAAATTTCACGTAGCTTATTATTCTGGACTATGTTCAAATCACCAGTGACCACATGTCCAGCTGGTGGGTAAAGAAAGGACGACGTAGAGCAAGAACATGGTAGAGGGTTATTATATAAGTCTTTTGCATTGATGTCATATAATGCGTTTCTGTAATTAAATATTTTGGATGCAATGGGTTTAGTATAAGTATAAGAAATCCTAGGAACAGTAACAGTTTTGAAGTAAGGAGGGATGTGTGCTGTGACTTGCTTATGGTGTAATATTTGGCTTAACCCGATAGCATCAATGCCTTTATTAGCAAATTTCAGTTTTAAAAATGAACTGTTGGTGGTGTGCGACACATCAGGCTCAGTCGCAATGTCCAAACGACAGTGGGCAATGTCAAGGACAATGGATACAACCCTGTATTCACTGAACAACTCCAAAGCTGTTTTTGGTGGTACAGATTTGAGCTAATCTAGCCTAGCTTTGGTCTGGAAGTTAGATGACTCTTGTCAGGGATACTCCGTCACTGCAAATGTCTGGCAATTACATAGCTCTGTCAGGGGTACCCCACCACTAGAAATGTCTGCCAGAGTGTTTTAGTAATACCAGAAGATGTACGGTACACTGCAGTAAGATTTTCGTGTGGTAAACTTTTGAGCTAATGTACCCTAGTTGGGGGTCATGACATTTAAATCTCCCCTGAGTAAAATATAGGGAATATTCATAACCTTTTTAAAAAGTCCTTGTGTGTGTTACTGCTGATTTCAAGAAAAAATTTATCCTGGGATGCATCGGAAACAAACATCTCTACTCGCATAAGTAAATTTGGCCGTCGCTGAAACTCGCTATTGGAACGAAAATTCCGATATAAATTCTATTAACGTGTATCAATTTTTACTGCCTACTTATAAATATTCGATAATATTTGTCAATTTTCATATTTGAAGAAAATCCATGAATTATTTATTTTATCAAAATACGTGGGTCAGTCATTCTGATACAGAAATTTCTCAGAAATTTACATGCATTGCAGATTTAAACCCGGAATCAGAATCCGACAGAGAAGGTTTATTATCACAATTACAAATTGAAATTGAAAAAAAACCAAAACCATCCTTTAACAATTACTGATTATTCAAACCAGTCAGTCTGCTTTTAATTCAACTACATTGGAAAGTGACGATGGTGGGTTAGAGAAATCTGCACAAAAATTAATGTGTACGTGGCTTCCAACATTTTAGGGAAACGGAAATGGGATGAAGTGCAGTCATGTATACTGCGACGAATGCTTTTCTAAATAACCACAGCAACAAATACACCAGAACGAACTGGATGTTGCCCAAACTGTTGCCATTCCAAAGAAATCCCAAGAAAGAAAAGTGGAAGGAGACAACAAACAGACGAAATTTTTAAACACAAGACAGACTTAGCTACTGGTTCAGGGAGTCTGATCCCTGCAAGCGACCCACTTCACACGATCAAGTAGAAGTGAGTAACTTTTTGTGGAGACATGTTCTCATTGAAAGTTTTAAAACCTCAAACTAATGATGGCACGAAACTTAAAAAGAAACACACCAATCACAATGCGATAGACTACTTCCAGTAAGTAATGTTAAACCAGATTTTAAAAGCATTATTCTCGATAATTTAGAAAACGGCATAATACCCCTTATAATAAAAAAAATGGTCGTATACTAGCGTGTGGAGAAAGACTATAGCAAGTGTTGTGGTAACCTACACCAGTGGAACTATGTGAGACAAAAACGAGAGAGGTTTTTGATCACCATCACAGAGGATGAAAATATCACATGCATGACGAATTGTTTAGAACCACAAATCTGTTGAAGCAGTAAAGAAAACCTCAAACATTTGTCACATAATATAAGTATTTAGACAAAAAACTTCCAATATGAATATATTAACTCTTAACTGACCCAAGGCGACTTTTGTCGACGCTACCCGTTAAGTACCCACGGCGACTTTTGTCGACATTTCGGTTAGCCGAATGCAGCGGTTCCACAGTGTTTCAATCTCTCTTCAGAGAGTTAAGGTCTAAATATGGTGATTATGCTCCAATTTATACAGATGGTTCCAAGGATGGCGATCGGGTAGCTTCGGCTACTGTCACGCCATCTGACACCATTTCTGTTCGTCTTCCTCCTGCTGCTTCCATATTTACTGCAGAACTCCAGGCCATCTTTCAGGCTTTGGAGTATATAAAATCCTCTTCATCCTTAAACACATTATATTTACTGATTCTTTGTCCTCTTGACAGGCAATAAACAATAAGCAGCTTGTACACCCTTTAGTAGCAGACATTTATCGTCTGCTACTTTCAAACGAGTTTAACGGCAAGAACACCGTCCTTTGCTGGCTCCTCATTCATGTTGATATTAAAGGGAATGATCAAGCAGACTTAGCTGCCAAGTCTGCTTTAGATCTCCCCATATCAATTTTTTTTTACCTTTTACCGATTTTAAATCGTCCATTAAATTATTTATATATGACCGCTGGCAACGTTCTTGCAGACACAAACTTTTCACATTAAACCGCTCTTAGGAGACTGGCCAAACTCTTATAGAACCAACAGGCTGAGGTTGTTTTGTGTCGCTCTTGCATTGGTCATACATTTTTTAACTCATATTTTTATTTTGAAGCGAGAGCCTCAATCAGAATGTGTTCGCTGTCACGTTCCTTTGACAGTAAAACACATCTTGATTGAGTGCAAAAATCTCAAGTATATTAGATCTAAATACTACCGTTGCCAGTCATTACGTCAGCTATTTGCTCAACCGGAGCTATATGATAAAAATACTAACATTTTTAAAAGAGACAAACTTTTATTGTCAATTTTAATTGTATATATTTAATCATGTATATTGTTTTAAATGTTTATTTATGTAAAAGATTTGTTATATTTATTTTTAATTAATATATTTTCTGTGATATTTGTTTTTATTTACATATATAAATTCAATTATGTTATATTGTTTTAATTTGTCTCGATAGATTCACCATATGTTTGGCGCAATGAGAGTTACTTCCCTTATATATGGAAGGGTATCGCTGTCAATATTAAATGTTCTGCGACAATGTCGTTTCCATTGATTATATGTAAAAAGTACAATGTACAAAGTCCTAATACCGATGAAGTCAAAATACCTCTAAGGCAAGAGTTAAATGTAAAACGTCAAATGTTAAGTAAGAAATGTTTTGTGGGAAAATGCTTTTTTTTTCACATGTCGACATTTTACATTGCACTCATTACTAGGGTGACCCACCATAAATAAATATCTCGACAATTACGCCACAATATTTATATATATGCCAAGCGTCAAATCAGTTTCACACAATTATAGTCACTAAATAAACGATCATGTTGTACTTAATAAGCTATGACCATTAATCATCTATAAATAATAGACTGAAAACTGGTTCCAGGTGTCGTCCATAACATCCAGACACTTTTGAGTAAAAGAAATAAGCACATTAGACAACTCAACAATTGTTTTAAGAAACTTGTAAAAGTAAAATGAAACTACTGCTAAAGAAAGTGATTCAGAGATAGTATTTGTACTAAACCAAAAGATGCCGCTCTTAACGGTACAGTTAATGATAAAGCAATTTAAAAAATAAAACAAACGTAATTTCTAAAGCTGCTGTAATAACCAAGAAGCTAAATTTTACTGCTATTCAAAATCGTCAACAATAGATTTTTTACGGCTGTAATAGTTGATATATTTGTAGACAATTGCACGTGCCATGGCTATTTATCGACTCAAAGAGAGTGCGGGGTAGTCAGAAATCAGTTCGAGACGCGCAACTGAAGTGTGCACATTTAGCCGTGTCGAGACCAACTTTCTGTAGAGTGCACGGGTCACCCTATCATTACATTTACGTTTGCGCTCTGTCACATCCCATTTGTCCTTCGCGCTTTCTACATAGCAACTTTCGCACAGCATCAACTTGCATATGCAAATGTAGGATATCACGTGACTTATTAACATATACGGAAACCCGACTCACTATAAACCAGAACACTATAAGTAAATAAGCTGGCACACCATAAGAAACTATCGAGACGACAGTGTGTAATCATGAATGTGCCAGGAAATAATTGATAGATTCAAACAGCCAAAGAAACATACTTCCAGTAAGTTATAACACAATAACTGGAATTTCGTATTAATACCCGTATTTTGATATTTTAAGCACTCCCACTCTTTCTGGTCTCTCTATAAACAGAGTTGAGTACAGCCTAATTAACTTTGACCCATTAAAAAAACAACAACATATAAGCATTGTTCCCAACAAATAAATAATGTATTTAAAGAGAGGAATGACTATACATTTTTTAGTATGGACATAGATAATTTTTGATAAGCCCCGTATCTTTATTTTAGTTTAGTGTCCCCCACAACCCTTTCTTCACTTTAACTTTAATCTTATTTAGTTAAGCAAGTATGAATGTGCCAGAAAATTATTTGCAAAATTTGAAAAGAGCAATCAGTGATACGTAACATGGTATCTGGAATTTCGTATTTAGAACAGTATTTTTACCTGAATACCCATTTAATAGTGTGATATTTATTGGATTTGAATTATGAAAATACGATTGTATCAGAAAACTATTTACATATTTACAAACAGAAGTGAACGTGCTTTTCACTAATATGTAACATGATACCTGGAATTTCGTATTTGGATATTGCACAGCCCCCACCCCCACCCCCCTGTAATCATGGAAACGTACCATCCAAATTATCAAGGTAAGTAAATTTTAATTGTGTGTTAGGCTGATTTCCTGTTATAGTGTCGTGAATATCCTTGTTCTCGCTTATAGGGTGCCAGGTTTCCGTATATGTTAATAAGTCACGTGATATCCTACATTTGCATATGGAAGCTGATGCTGTGCGAAACATGCTATGTTTAATGCGTGAAGGACAAATGGGATGTGCCAAAGAGCAAATGTAAAATGTAATGAGAGAAATGTAAAATGTAGACTCGTCAAAAAAAGCATTTTCCCACGAAACATTTGTCACTTAACATTTGGCATTTTACATTCAACTCTTGCCTTAGGGGTATTTTAATTTTATCAATACCGGTATTAGGACTTTGTACATTGTACTTTTTACATATAATCAATGAAAAAGACATTGTAGCAGAACATTTAATATTGGCAGCGATACCCTTCCGTACGTATAAGCAGACGGCGTTCAATCGTTTGTTTACATTCTGTTCGTCATTTTGACAGCTAAAAAGTATACTGTTTGTTCTTGAAAAATTATACTTAAATGGTGTTATGTTCAAACGAAAATTTTCGGCAAATGACGTTTTAGAGTCAATATTGAATGATAGTGATTCAGATTTTATCGGTGATTCGTCTGAATCTGACAGTGATGTTGATTTTGATCGTTCCGTGTTAGAACGCGATACTGATGACAGAAGTGAACAAGAAATAATTTTTGATGATTCATATTCTGATAATTATGTAAACAATAGAATTATCGGTGCAGGTGGTGACAATTTTGTTAGTGAAGCCACGGTTTCTGATGACGTCAACAGTTTTAATGACCAAGAAAATTATTCTTGGAAAAAGCTTGACCATGCAGTTCCAGGATATTCCAGCCATGGACCCAGGTTAAGTTTTGACTTTACTGGCTATCAACCAATTGATTTCTTCTACATATTTTTTCCAGAACACCTGTTTAATGTCATTGTCGTTGAGACAAACATGTATGCTGATCAATATTTTGACAGTACTGTGGACTTGCCTCCTTTTTCCATTTTCAAAGATGGAAAAGCGTAGACATGGATGATATTAAACATTTTTTTTGCATTGAGAATAGCTATGGGATTTGTTAGAAAACCAAACTGGCGGGATTACAGGTCAACTGATTTTGTTACTTGTGTGCCCTTTTTTTCTAGTATTATGCCTAGAAATAGATATACGCTGATAAATTCTTTTCTGCATAATAATAATAATAATAATAATGAATTTGTAGAGCGCCTCTCATCTAGAACTGTTCTACTCAATGGCGCTGAGCTGCACTGTCACGTTTGGTATTCACAGTTAAATAAGTGAGTCTACAAGGATGATTTAAAGGACTCTAAAGTTCTGGATTCCTTTAATGTTCCTGGTAGTTTATTCAATTGGATGGGTGCTGCCGCTGAAAATGCCCTATCACCACATGATACTTTCAACGTTTTTGGAACAACAAGGTCGTTTTTGATGTTGATCGAGTATTCTTTCTCCACTTTTGATTTGTATAGGATCACTCAGGTAGTTAGGAGCTAAACAATGGATGCACTTGTAAGTGAGGAGGATTATCTTATATGAATACGTCTGTTTATGGGGAGCCAGTGGAGGGATTTGAGCACAGGTGTAATGTGGTCGCGTAGTCTTGTTCTGGTGATCAGACGTGCAGCAGTGTTTTGTATCTGTTGTAGTGATTGAAGAGAAGACGCTGGAAGTCCTAAAGTAAGGAATTACAATAGTCCAATCTAGATGTAATTAAAGAGTTCACTAACAGTTTAGTTGAATCTGTATTTAAGTACACGGCCAATGTTGAACAGCTGGAAGTTACATGCCTTTGATACCACTGCAACTTGTTTTGACATATCCATGGTAGTGTTAAATATAACACCCAAATTTCTGGCAGATTGAACAGGGCTGATGTGATCAATTCCAACATGAATAGGGTGACTATCTAATGATGAAACATATGATTTTGAGCAAATGGTCATGTACTCTGTTTTGTCAGAGTTCAGTTTGAGAAAGTTTGCAGTCATCCATATTTTGATGCTCTCAATGCAGCATTCCAATTGCTGTTGTTTGTCTGGAATATCACATGGTGGTCCTATTAGATAGAGTTGAGTGTCATCTGCAAAATGATGGTAGTCTACACAGTGTTTGCGGATGATTTCCCCAAGGGGAGAGGTATAGATAGTAAACAGAATTGGTCCCAAGACCGATCCTTGTGGAACACCAAATTTTACTTGGGCTGGATTTGATTTAGCATTGTCTACACATACAATCTGAGTACGATTAGATAAGTATGACTGAATAAGCTTTACAGCAGAATCAGATAATTTTAGCCTATATTTGAGTCTGTGAAGTAAAATATGATGATCAATAGTGTCGAATGCTGCAGATAGATCAAGCAAAACAAACAATATGACACACTTGTTGTCCATACCACGCAATAAGTGATTACTCACTCTGAATATTGCAGTTTCACAACTATGATTGTCACGATATGCGGACTGAAATGGTTCTGAGAGATTCTCATGAGTTAGATGTTCTTTGAGTTGTTCAGCAATAACTTTCTCGATGCCTTTCGAAACAAACGATAAATTAGATACTGGTCGGTAGATTTAAGACAGTCTGGATCAAGGTTTAACTTCTTTAGTAATGGTCTGACATGGGCCGTTTTGAATGCAGTCGGAAACTGGCAGCTAGAGATGCAATCATTTATTAAAGTGAATACTACCTGAAGCAGGTGTGGTTAACATATCTTTAAGAGCCATGTTGGTATAGCGTCTAGATCGCATGATTTTGTGGGAGCATTTCGAATAATTTTCTCGAGATTTATCAGAGAAACTGGATTAAATGTTAATCGGTTTGAATCATCTACACTGTCAAGTAAGGAGATATGTTGTTCGGTCACATCGGGAAACTGATCACGGATTTTGTTTATCTTACTTATGAAAAAGTCAGAGAAAACCTCTGGTAGGGTATCTTTGTCAAAACATGATGGGTACTTATCCCCAGAAGGGTCTTTTGTAAGGTTGTTGAAAGTTTGAAACAGTGTTTTAGAGTTACTGGGTGTGGTTATGAGATCTTGAAGATATTTAATCATGGTTGATCTTAGCTCAGATGAGTACTGGTTACGTTTACATTTGTATATTTGACGGTGCACTTCTAGACCTGACCTTCGCCAGCTGGTTTCGGCACTCCGACATTGGTGTTTTAATGTTAAAAGGGAATCATTGAACCATTTACTGTAGGGTCTGGTGGTAACAGTGCGCTTCTATCTAAGGTACCAATAAGGGCTTGATTAAAAACAGACCACTTATCATCAACAGAGTCTAATTCAGATATCTTTTGTAAAACAGTTTCAATATTGATGTCCTCTATGAATTGACCCACGTTGATATTCCGGCACTTTCTATATATTAATTCAGTTTTAGTAGGGGTTGGTTTTGACAGGTTTAGATCCACAAACACACTGAAACAAACATGCACATTTGTTATCAGTTTTGAGGTTGATTTGCAGATAACTAGATCTAATGTGTGGCCGCTACCATGTGTAGGTTTGGCAACAAGTTGTTTTAATCCAAAACTATCCAATATTAATTGTGTAAATCTTTGGTAATTATTGTCCAGAATATTGTCAACATGGATATTAAAATCAACAAAGAATAGGGGTTGACAGCAAGTTACATTAAGATCACAGATCAATTCAAGGAATTCATCCTCAAAATTTTGGAAATTCAGTTTGTTTTTAGGAGAAGGGGGAGGTCTGTATAACGCAAATATTCGAACAGAAACGTTATTTTGCTGCAAGTTGAAGCCAATATCTTCGAAACTCTTGAAAGATTTGATTTCACCGCTATTAAACTGTTTCAGAGATAATGACTGTCTGAAGATAATTGCTAATCCACCACCTCTAGAGGTTTGGCGATTTTCAAACAGAATGTCATAGTCTGGGTGGAGGATTTCATTGATAACTGGTTTTTTTTAGCCATGTTTCAGTTATTAACAATATGTCTATAGATTCATCTAAAATATACTGATGCAGTTCAATTGATTTGTTTCTGACAGATCTTGAGTTTAACAAACAAAATTTCAACAGATTTTAACCCAGATTTTTTGGGTGTTTCTTGAACAGTGTTCAGGGTATTGAGGTAGGCTGTGGACTTTTTTCCACCTCTCCTACTTCTTTTGGTTGGTTTAACAGAGTTAATGTTCAGAAAATTAATAATGTTAAATACTCCAGGTTTAAGTTTAAGATCTGTGTTGTTTAAGCTGAGTAACTCCTCACCAGTATAAGCCAACATAAGTTTCACTCACTAAACTGGATGAACAATGATCACTGTATCACTATTGTCAATATTTCAAATGCATATTTCTCCAAAGTTGATGAAAATTTCTAGTAATAAATCAATCCATGGTTTTCCCAGGTATCGTATGTAAATCCATGCCAAATTTAACAATAACACACTTTCGTATAACCAGTGAAGATACACAAAATGTGACAGAGCTCTCACTAGCAGCTTCTTAGCGCAAGGGAAATAATCAGCGTATATCTATTTCTAGACATAATACAGTAACTTATATATGCCTATCTCTTAGAAGATACTCGATCCAGTGAAACATTCGTCCTGTTACTCCTAGGCCATCCACCCAAACTAAATCAAATGCCTTGGTCAAGTCGACGAATACTGCGCATAGATAGTTATTATTTCTAAAAAAGTGAAGTCATGATGGCATGTAACCTTACAATATAATCAATAGCGGAGCTCTGCTGTCTATTACTACTTTGATTTGGATTAATTAAACCATTATTTTCATAAAACTATCTTAGCCATTATTTACTATAGTCTCACGTGTTTTGCACAAAATAGAAGTCAACTTACTGACCTGGAAGAACAGGTTTCATTTTTATTTTTAAACGGTTTAATTAAGGGGGTATCGCTGCTGTTTTCCAGCTGTTAGGAACTATTCCTTCTGACCAAGATTTGTTAAATAGTTCTAAAAGTAAATTGCTTGGTGACCCTGAGAGTTTTCTTAATATACTATGTTTAATTTCATCTTCTCTAGTTGCCGAGACAACTTTGCTACTTAATGCCCCCGACAGACGAGGTGGTGCCCTTTCTGTGCTGCGACCGTACAGCCACTAGAAAATGCACAAGGTCGCCGGCAAACGTAAACACAACGCGAGAAAATGTCCTAAAAAATTTACAAACTTGAAAAAAGTCGCGTTCTTGACCCCGTCAGACCGGGGTGGCGCCTTTACTGCGCTGTTACGGCGACGGAAAATGGCCCCTAGGCGCGTAAAGATCGCCATAAGCGTGGTAAAAGCCTGGTGGAAACGCCAGATATCGCGCTTTGGTCTCGATATTCGCAAATGATCGCCGAGTCACGGCGTTGGTTTTGAGCATGTTCAAGACATACGCCAAGGTTCTGCGATCTGCCTTGTAAAGATGTGAAAACGCAATATTTTTCTTCAAGTTTGTAATATTTTGGGACATTTTCGTACTTTATGTTCACGTTTGCCGGTGACCTTGTGCATTTTTTGTTGCCGTACGGTCGCTGCGGCGCAGTAAGGACGCCACCCCGGTCTGACGGGGGCATTACAACTTTCCAGATTAGATCGCAGAGCCTTGGCGTTTGTTTTGAACATGCTTAAAACAAACGTGGTGACTAGGCGATCATTCACTACCATGGAGACCACAGCACGATATCTGGGGCTTCCGCCACGCTTATGGCGATCTTGACGCGCTCTGCAGCCATTTTTCGTAGCCATAGCGTCGCAGCAAGGACGCCACCCCAGTCTGACGGGGTATAAACCTTTATGTATTTACTCAAAGGTAAAGGGTAAATTAATTGATTTATGCTCATCTGCTAAGGTACGCGATGGTTCATTCCGCTTTGGTTTTTATCGCCACTGCCATTAGCAAACGTTTTCGCCAACAGCTCTGCCTTTTCGCTATTTGTCATGGCTGATTGTGATTTATAATTAAGCATAAGAGAAACATTTGCCGCTTATTGGGTGTGTTTTTTTTCCGGAAGGTTTCGGGTCCTACTGCCTTGGTCCTTATTTTGTTTCCTGTATGGGGGTTTGGATTGCTGAATGGTTGTATCATAATCTGTCATTGAGTCAACTGGCGTGGTTTCAATTCCCTCTGGATCCTCCGGTTTCCTCCCACTGCTAAAGACCCCTACGCGAAAGCGAATTTTTGAAATAACATTGAACCATATGTTAGTCCCTAAATGACCAAGGTTGTGTCGAGTGCACGTTAAACCCCATTTCTCCCTCTCTCTGTTTCCAGTATGCATATTATGTCAGTTTTGGATTTGCTAACAATATGTTTTAATTGTCATACCTGGTCTAAGACCATTAGTATTTATTTGCACAGTGTTTAACTTATTGAATATACAGACATAAGTTTTTCGATTATTTATTAGGTTTAATTCTTATAAATGAGCCAGTTAGAGAATTATTATTTTTCTTATTTTGTCATTAGCCTTAGGATTCTTCTTATTTTTATGCACGTGTCATTTGTTCGATCCAGCCTCGGCATGAACAGGGGAATCCAGCCTCGGCATGAACAGGGGTAACTTGTCCGTTTCGGAAATTGCTTTTTTAAGCGTAATTCGCTCACCCTTTGTTCGATCGGGTCGGTGGCTGAATGATTGTTAGACATTTTCTTCATTTTAGCCGCATGTGACATGTAATCATCTGCGTGATCAGGTAACATGTCTGTGTATTTCCATTATTTCCATGAGATTTTCAATAATTACCTTTTTTTTTGCACTTTGTTTTATGACATCCATTACGTATGGAAGGGTATCGCTGCCAATATTAAATACTCTGCAATAATGTATTTTCTATTGATTATATATAAAATGTACAAAGTCCTAATACCGGTAATGATGAAGTCAAAATACCTCTAAGCCAAGAGTTAAATGTTAAAACGTCAAATGTTAAGTGTTAAATGACAAATGTTTTGTGGGAAAATGCTTTTTTTGACGTGTCTACATTTTCCATTTCTCTCATTATATTTTACATTTCTCTCCTTACATTTTCCATTTGGGCTCTGCCACATACCAATAGTCCTTCACGCTTTCTACATAGCATCTTTCGCACAGCATCAAGTTTCATATGCAAATGTAGGATATCACGTGACTTATTAACAATATAAGGAAACCTGGCACATTACAAGCCAGAACAAGGATATTCACGATACTATAACATAATAAGAAGATTACTTACCTTGACACTTTGGATGGTACTTTACCATGATTACGGGGGTGGGGACTATGCAGTATAGTATCTTATAGTGTGCCAGCTTGATTTGCTGTTAACGTGCGGTGAATATCCTTATACTGTGTTGGTTTATAGTGTGTCGGGTTTTCGTATATGTTAATAAGTCACGTGATATCCTACATTTGCATATGAAAGTTGATACTGTGTGAAAGATGCTATGTAGAAAGTGTGAAGGACAAATGGGATGTGGCAGAGCGCAAATGTAAAATGTAATGAGAGAAATGTAACATGTAGACATGTCAAAAAAAAAAAAGCATTTTCCCCACAAAACATTTGTCATTTAACACTTATCATTTGACGTTTTACATTTAACTCCTGCCTTAGAGGTATTTTGTATGGAAGGGTATCGCTGCCAATATTAAATGCTCTGCGACAATGTCGTTTCCTTTGATTATATGTAAAAAGTACAATGTACAAAGTCCTAATACCGATATTGATAAAGTCAAAATACCTCTAAGGCAAGAGTTAAATGTAAAACGTCAAATGTTAAGTGTTAAATGACAAATGTTTTGTGGGAAAATGCTTTTTTTGACGTGTCTACATTTTACATTTCTCTCATTACATTTTACATTTGCGCTCTGTCACATCCCATTTGTCCTTCACGCTTTCTACATAGCAACTTTCGCACAGCATCAATTTGCATATGGAAATGTAGGATATCACGTGACTTATTAACATACATGGAAACCCGACACAAGCACACTATAAGGATATTCACCGGACGACAAAAGAAATCAAGCTGACACACCATAAGAATCTATCTAGACGACCGTGCGTAATTTTGAATGTGCCAGGAAATAATTGATAGATTTAAGCAGCCAAGAAACATACTTTCAAGTAATTTATAACACAATAACTGGAATTTCGTATTAATACCCGTATTTTTAATTTTTAAACACCCCCACTTTTTCCGGTCTCTCTATAAACAGAGTTGAGTAGCCTACTTTGATCCATTAAAAAAACAACAATATATAAGCATTGTGCCCAACAAATAAATAATATATTTAAAGAGAGGAATAACTATACACTATACATCTTTTAGTATGGACATAGAGAATTTTTGATTAAGCCCTGTATCTTATTTTAGTTTAGTTTAGCCCCCCCCCCCCTTCCTTCACTTCAACTTTAATCTTATTTTGTAAAGTTAAGCAAATATGAATGTGCCAGAAAATTATTTGCATTTTTGAAAAGAGCAATCAGTGATACTTAAACATGCATTATGCAAGAGCAAAATCTGCTTATTACAAGTCTTTCTTTAGGCCTGAAATGTTATCTAAATTATCAATTAGACATTAATTAACTTATCCAGACCATAATAAACTCTCGATGCCAAGGCTAGCCTTCGATGTAGGCTGGATTAGATTCCTATATGCCGCTAACGGCCAAAGATAATTAAATCAGAAAAAAGTGGATAATCGAGACTATGCTGTTTATATTAATGATTTTAGTAATGATAACCGAGACTATGCAAAAATTTCACCGGCTTCTTTCTCGGCTCATAGTGGATCAATTTGACTGACATTTTCAGCAAATTACCTTTACACTATCTAGTTTTTAACTATTATAGCGAGAACTGCCATCTCTTTATCTTATCTCCCATAATGTATCTTTAACATGGTATCTGCAATTTCGTATTTAGACCAGTATTTGTACTTGAATACCCCTTTAATAGTGTGATATTTATTGGATTTAAATTATGAAAATACGATTGTACCAGAAAACTATTTACATATTTACAAACAGAAATGAATAAATAATAATAATAATAATATGAATGTGATTTTCACTAATATGTAACATGATACCTGAAATTTCGCATTTGGACATTGCACAGTTCCCCCCCCCCCCGGAAATCATCATAAAGTGCCATCCAAAGTGTCAAGGTGAGTAAATTTGTATTGTGTGCTAGGCTGATTTCCTGTTATAGCGTCGTGAATATACTTGTTCTGGCTTATAGTGTGCCAGGTTTCTGTATATGTTAATAAGTCACGTGATATCCTACATTTGCATATGCAAGTTGATGCTGTGCGAAACATGCTATGTAGAATGCGTGAAGGACAAATGTGATGTGGCAGAGAGCAAATGTAAAAAGTAATGAGAGAAATGTAAAATGTAGACACGTCAAAAAAAGCATTTTCCCACAAAACATTTGTCATTTAACACTTAACATTTGACGTTTTACATTTAACTCTTGCCTTAGAGTTATTTTGACATTATCATTACCGGTATTATGACTTTGTACATTGTACTTTTTACATATAATCAATAGAAAAGACATTGTAGCAGAGCACTTAATATTGGCAGCGATACCCTTCCATAATTTTGACTTGATCTTTATCGGTATTAGGGCTTTGTACATTATACTTTTTAGATATAATCAATGGAAAATAGCATTTAATATTGGCAGCGATACCCATCCATAATTACGGAGTCCTTGTCCGTTGAGTTATTTAGTGTTGTTTCTAAAGAAAACTCATCAAAATATTTTCGGTCTTTGAAAATTGTGGTGTAGTAATTATTTGATTTTTTTCGGTTTATCCTTATCTAAGTTTGATTTAACAGTTAAATTAAAAATACTGTTCTTTTGCGGGACTTGAACGTTAGTTGTATGGTCCTTTTTTATGCCATCTGTGATTCTGTAAGGGTAGATTGAGGAACAGGAATAGTTTTACGGATAGGACAGAAAAGTGGCCATATTTCGGTTATTTCTCAACGGATCTTCGTTGGGTTTATATTTTTGGATTCTTTGGACGAATCCCATATGGGCCCTTACCGACGGTTTTTCAAAATTTAGAAGTTCGCTAGATTAGTTTTAGCATTAAATATTTTTTTTTACATTTTTTCGATATTCGTAGATATTTCGTATCTCCATCCATATATGGGGTACCAAGGAATAAGGAACACACCGAGGCCTTCAAAATGGCATATTCACTTTTATTTGTGACGGCTTCCCGAAATTACCGAGGCCTTCCGATCTTTCCCGGACATGACTAGTCCTCTCTATTTAAAAAAATAGATCAAAAATGGTTTTATCCCCAAATATTATCTTTTATTTTCAGAGACCGTGTTCGATAACATTTTCAACCGTTTGGCCGTCATATTGAATTTTTCAAGAAACCTTCAAATCGATATTCAGCCTCTATTTTGATTTCGATTTTCGAAAACTTTGTTTTTGTTTTGAACCTACTTCAAATGGCAACAATTCTTAGGGAACCGAATTTTGAATTTCGATTTTGTTTACTACCGGTTTAACTTTTGACCTAATATCTGGTGACCTAACCGCTCAATGACCTTTGCATATATGATGATCCTGACGTCTACAAACAACTAACATCAAAAAGGTTGGCCTTGAAGTATAACTTCCGGTTATATTTTTAAGAGTTCAAAATAACACATTTAGGTACTGAATGTTACTATACTCAATAGTTCATGGTGTAACTTAATTGTTGACGTGACAAGGCGTGACCTGACCGTCCTGACGTTCCGAAACTCGCTTACTCAACCATAAATTTCTAGTACATCCATGAGTAATACAGTATGTAATAATTAAGATAACATAGCAACATCACTTTTTCTAAATGTGTCTTCACTAGCTCACATACTTATTACTGAATAACTAATCATCGAAGTCACCATCATAAAGAGAGGGAGAGAAATGGGGTTTAACGTCCACTCGACACAAACTAGGTCATTTCGGGACTAACATACGGTTTAATTTTATTTACATAATTCGCTTGCGCGTAGGGGTCTTTAACAGTGGGAGGAACCGGAGAAAACCCACGAGGTTGGACAGGCGACCCTACTCCTTGTCACGTACGACCGGGGATTCCAAACCACGCCAGTCGACTCAATGACAGACTTTATGATACAGCGCGTGCACGCTAACCATTCAGCCATCCAATCCCCCACCATCATAAAGCTTAAAATTATCATACAATAATACAAAACTACATTATTATCTAGTCTATATCTATTTGAACATGTATTCTTACTAACCCAATCTTAACTAATATATATGCAGTTTTCAAATATAATTAGTGTGAAACCATCATCACTGCTTTACTTATAATCGCAAACTTCAAATAAACTCAACTTATACCTAACCACGGTATATTTCAAATGATTCATTATTAATGGGCGCGCATCACATTAACTGCATTCCATACATTTGATATCGATCGGCCATTGTTTTTGTCCATTTTAGGTTCATGTCGTCGGATTTCTAAGGCCTCCAACAATTCTCTTTTCTTCCATACTTGAATATTTCTGGTCAAAACATAAGTGTCATCGCATACTGTGCTGTGTGTTAGGATTTCATTTTAGAGGGTTTATCATTAGAAGGTTCTTTACACTCTCGTATTTTCTGTTATAGCAGTGTCTAATTCAGTTTTACAAAATTCTCAATTTAAATTATTAGTGTAATATATAATACCTTCATCTACAGCAGGACAGCCGGGTGCAAAACATTTTAAAAATCTTAACTGACAGTTTTGTGGATAGGTTGTGGTATTAAATTTAAAGTTTCATTGCGTCAATTTAGCGCAATTGGAATCCCCTGCAAACTACAATATTGTGACAGATGAATCGGTATTTGGTTTTTACATTGAAAAGACAACACGTGGGGCCAATTCTTAATGAAATTTCATGGCAAGCACACGCCGACTACAAGGTCAGATTAAGGGACACAGTGAAGCCCATAAGGGCACCACTCTTAAAGACCTCAAAATCTTTGTTGCATTACCTTTCAAGCGATACCCATGTTATCAATTTTGACGGACATGTTACTTAGCTATAGTCATTTTTGACTATTGAATGGCAATGCCACAATTGAATGGGTCGTGTCACAGGAACGAGAAAGCTAAGATTTGGTATATCATCTTCAGCCTTACCATGAATAAGCATATAAACCAGGAAAGGGCATCTTTTTTTATTGAGTGATTTGACACGGAATGACGCTAAAATCCAAAACGTTATACAATTCAACGAGAAATAAAACGACATCTATATGTAACGACATACTAATAAAATGTTTTGTTTTTTAGGTAAGACAAAGAAGCAGCTTGGATGTTGTTTTGGAAGTTGATTATCGTAAGTTATTTTACACCTTTCGTCTGCAAGAATACCTCTGCACGAATGATTTTGATTTATATGTTTCATAATACAATTAATGTGGACGTATATTGTCAACGCCACCTGCCTGTAAGGTGCATCTTATTTAGGATATAAAGAATATATTTACTATGCACGAATATTTCGTCAGTACGTGTTAGGTTTAGTGGTATATTGTCAACGCCGCTCGTCTGTCCGTCAGAAATGAAATGAAATGAAATGGGGTTTAACGTCCTACTGTTCTGCTCCTATACTGGGCTAATGAAGACGGGCATACGCCATACAGTGTGCTATGAGGGAAATTTTGCCCGGGCAGCGACACTATCGCCTACTCTTATATCGAATTCCAACTGCCAAGGGATCTTTTACGTGCATTCCAATGTTTACACGGGACCTCAGTTTTTCGTCTCATCCGAAGGACTAGACAGCTGTCCTTGTCAGGCCCTCCGTCCTGCATCACTGACAAGGAGAAACCACGTCGGAAAATCGGGATTAACTTTCTCAGCCAATGCAGGGATCGAACACCCGAGCTCGAGGCTAGCGAGATAGCGCTTTATCCACCTAGCCAGCGAGGCTCCCACTGTCCGTCAGAATGCGTATCTGATTTATAGATAAAGAATATATTACCAATGCACGAAGATTGCGTGAGTGCGTGTTCGATTTATATGTTTAATAATACAATTTATGTGTGTACGTATATTGCAGGAACCGTACACAGATTTTGGCAAAAAATTATATTTTTATTGGGGGGGGGGGGGCGCTGTCCATCCTCCTGGGTTTTCTCTGGGTCCTTCCCACCGGTAAAAACCTCAACGCGATTGCGAATTATTGAAATAAAAAAATATAAAAAACTGAACCATATGTTAGTCCCCACTTCTCCTTTCCTCTGGCTGGGGGGTGGGGTGGATCTTCGAATGGTTGGTACGTGCGCGCTGTATCATAAGGCATGTCATTGAGTCAACTGGCGTGGTTTCGAATCTCCGGTTGTACGTGACAAGGAGTAGGGTCGCCTATCCAACCTCGTGGGTTTTCTCCTAGTCCTCCAGTTTCCTCCAACTGCTAAAGACCCCAACGCGCAAGCGAATAATTGAAATAAAATTAAACCATATGTTAGTCCCGAAATGACCTAGTTTGTGTCGAGTGAACGTTAAACCCCATCTCTCTCTCTCTCTCTCTCCTGCTAGAGACCCCTACGCGCAAGCGAATTATTGAAATAAAATTGAAGCATGTGGTAGTCCTGAAATGACCAAAGTTTGTGTCGAGTGGACGTCCCCCCCCCCCTCAAATTTTATGTTTATCAATATTTATGATATTTTTGCTATATGGCCCTTGATTGGTCGAAAAAATCGCATTTTTAGCTCGTGGATTCTCTAGAGGTCATATTTTTTTCCGATTTTAAAAACCGTTTAGATATATCACCATTCCACCATAATGAAGGTTGAATTGGAATTTCGGGAAAATCGAAATGAAACTGCCCGATAAAATGGTATGTAATACAAAGGTTATGGACCCTCTAGAGGTCACAATTTTTATCCAATTTTGATCAAACTTAAAACATATCTATCTTTTCCAAAAATCTCAGTCCCTTTTGATATTTGCGCATTTCAGACCATAACTTTCTGGATTATGATCCTTGATTGTTTAAAAAATCCTTTTTGTTTTTAACTTGTTCTCTATTCATCTCTTCCAAATGTGGGCGTATCCTGCCTGGCAGCCGCTTTTTTTTTTATATACAACTGCACTGACAGAAATAACTTATCTCCGATCCATGAAGTGGTGTTCTATGGAAGGGTATCGCTGCCAATATTAAATGCTCTGCGACAATGTCGTTTCCATTGATTATATGTAAAAAGTACAATGTACAAAGTCCTAATACCGATATTGATAAAGTCAAAATACATCTAAGGCAAGAGTTAAATGTAAAACGTCAAATGTTAAGTGTTAAATGACAAATGTTTTGTGGGAAAATGCGTTTTTTGACGTGTCTACATTTTACATTTCTCTCATTGTATTTTACATTTGCGCTCTGCCACATCCCATTTGTCCTTCACGCTTTCTACATAGCAACTTTCGCACAGCATCAACTTGCACAATATGCAAATGTAGGATATCACGTGACTTATTAACATATATGGAAACCCGGCACAAGAACACTATAAGGATATTCACCGCACGACAAAAGAAATCAAGCTGGCACACCATAAGAAACTATCTAGACGACCGTGCGTAATTTTGAATGTGCCAGGAAATAATTGTTAGATTCAAGCAGCCAAAGAAACATACTTTCCGGTAATTTATAAGACAATAACTGGTATATCGTATTAATACCCGTATTTTTATATTTTAAACGCCCCCACTCTTTCCGTTCTCTCTCTAAACAGAGTTGATTAGCCTACTTTGATCCATTAAAACACAACAATATATAAGCATTGTGCCCAACAAATAAATAAGATATTTAAAGAGAGGAATGACTATACATCTTTTAGTATGGACATAGAGAATTTTTGATTAAGTCCTGTATCTTTATTTTAGTTTAGTTTAGCCCCCCCCCCCTTCCTTCACTTCAACTTTAATCTTATTTTGTAAAGTTATGCAAATATAAATGTGTCAGAAAATTATTTGCATATTTGAAAAAAGCAATCAGTTATACTTAACATGGTATCTGGAATTTCGTATTTAGACCAGTATTTTTACTTGAATACCCCTTTAATAGTGTGATATTTATTGAATTTAAATTATGAAATACGATTGTACCAGAGAACTATTTACATATTTACTAACAGAAATGAATGTGATTTTCACTAATATGTAACATGATACCTGAAATTTCGTATTTGGACATTGCACCCCGCCCCCCCCCCCCCCCGGTAATCATCATAAAGTGCCATCCAAAGTGATGTGAATTTTTTTTGTGTGCTAGGCTGATTTCCTGTTATAGTGTCGTGAATATCCTTGTTCTGGCTTACTGTGCGCCGGGTTTCCGTATATGTTAATGAGTCACGTGATATCCCACATTTGCATATGGAAGTTGATGCTGTGCGAAAGTTGCTATGTAGAAAGCGTGAAGGACAAATGGGATGTGGCAGAGCCCAAATGTAAAATGTAACGAAAGAAATGTAAAATGTAGACACGTCAAAAAAGCATTTTCCCACAAACCATTTGACGTTTTACATGTAACTCTTGCCTTAAGAGTTATTTTGACTTGATCATTATCGGTATTAGGACTTTGTACATTGTACTTTTTACATATAATCAATGGAAACGACATTGTCGCAGAGCATTTAATATTGGCAGCGATACCTTTTCATACAAGCTAGGGGTTGTAAAATTCGGATTTATTAGTATAGGAATGTATTATTGGGAATAGCGATTTATGGTCAATTTTATAGTTTGAAAATTTTCTCGTCTCATTTGATGGGAAATAGTGAAATTTTATATTTTTTTTTTTTTATATATAGAAATGACGAAATTTTATGAGAAATGACGAAAAGTGACGAAATTGTATGTGAAATGATAAATGACGTCGGAAATATGCATCATATTTAGAAAATATAGAATTATACTGCACCATTATCAAGCGGGCCTGAGAATGTAGTGATCGTTTATCTTTCCACTTTTAGACAGAAATCCTGTTTTGAACGCTTGTTTATGATACTTTCATGTGAGTAAGTGAATGAGTATTCTACTCGACACCATGAAGTTTTGGCCTGTCACAAATTACCAAAGGAACGATTCAACATGTATTCATTCCCTTAGAAACCATCTTAAAAATCCCAAAAAAACTCATACAGAAAGTCCCTTTGATCGTATATTGGACTAAAAATTTGAATAGAAGTTTGGATTGGTAAAACATGTTGCCATAGAAAGTTTTCAAGTCTTTGACAAGCCCAGTCGCAGTCTTCCAGAACCTCCTAGTCGTCAACGTACGGAGGGTTTGGGACCGTTGTCAATATTTGACGAAAAGTCCATTGCTCATGCGTAACCGGGAGTTTGGTTTTTAATAAGTCAAGTAAGAGTTGCACCCCTTCCCGCAATAAATCTCACAGTTCTTGCATTAATATACTCTTCTAAAAAAGTAGGGGATATTGAAATGCAAATACTTATGCCGGTTGTGATATGATAAATAGTCATGGACACTTGACATGCTCTGAGAGTATGTTCACAGTTGAAGATCTTATCGCCCCAACAGAACCACTGAGCTGCACATGCGACATGCAATAGCGCCATACACGTGGGAGGGGTTCATTGTCAAATTTGACACTTCAAGGAAGGGTTGATGAAAACTGACGCGTGCTGGTTTATCTATCCATGTTGGCTTTCCTATCGGTTCTTGCATAAGATTTACTGTTTAGCGTATCTTTGCTTTAGTGTGTTCGTTAAATTTGATCGGGAGACATGTTCGTCGACGTCGACGTCAACGTCAACACTGCAAGAATTGGCCGTGGCAGTGCAAGAGGATTGATTAGGAGCATGCCACGACGAATTGCTAAATGTTTGAGGATTGCTGGAGCAATTACTCATAATTAAGACAAAAACGTCCATTGTCACTTTTGACGGTGTATCTCTTTGCGAGTGAAATGGGACCGTCAGATAATCCGCCCATGCGAACTGTTTATCTTCATGTGTAGGCATTGGCCTGATATTAACATACACTGGTTACCTCTAATAAAAACAGCAGTGCATTTCCGCAGTTTTGTATTGTTTCTGAATATCCCATACTTTTTTTTGAAGAGTATATAAACAAACATGAATCGTGACGACGAATTAGGATTAATTTAAAAAAAACAACAACATATATATGCCCCATGAAGAGATACATTTCCCAATAAAAAAAATAAGATTGCTGGATATTGAACTGGCATGCAATCAAATGGATTTTTTGAAATGGCATTCTTGAATTAATTTCACGGGCGTCAACATCTTGTTTTAGTACTAATTACCTCCCTTAGACCTTGTTTATGATGATGTATAATCTAGCCAATGACCTATTTTTTCTCAAATGTTGACAACGCATCCAGACTAATATTCGTAGAATATTTTTCTTGGTGATAGACTATTACAAACCTAAAATGTGGTTGCCAACGGCAACCGGCGGCCATCTTTGACAAAATCTCATCGAAGTAAATACTAAAATCATAACCCAAAACAATTTTAAACTGCAGTTCATATCAAGTTTAATTTCTACAATGGCAACCGGCGGCCACCTTGTAAAGAATTTTTGCACGAAACTCATCATTGTATTACCAAAGAATACGCTGTTTGATCAAATAATTGATCAAATCATAACCCCAAAATAATTGATCAAATTATAACCCCAAAATAATTATAAACTGCCAAAACACGATGCAACAACAAATCAAATTAAAGAGAAGTTCAAATACAGTTTAGTTTCTACAACGGCAACTGTCGGCCAATTTGGAAAAAGACTAATCAGAGTTTGGCATGAAACTCTTCATTGTATTACCAAAAAAACACACTATTTAATCAAATCATAACCACAAAACTGCCAAAACATCACGTACAAACAAACTCAAAAGTACAGAGCAGCTTATTAAAGTTAACCCTCTCCGACGGCAAACCGTGGTGATCTTAGTAAAAATGTCATCAAAGTTTAGCATGAAACTTAAATAAAGAAAATTCCGGCACTATAATTATACAAATGCATCTGTTCTTGACCTGGACATCAATATAATTTAACATGCATTATGCAAGAGCTAAATCTGCCTATTGCAGGTCTTTCTTTAGGCCTGAAATGTTTTCTAAAGTATTAATTAGATCCAGGCCTTAATCAACTCTCGATGGCATCAGATTTTCCCGATATATCAAATAGATTAGAATGGTTCAGCGATACTTTGATTTAATCAAATATGGAGGACCGAGACTTAGCTTCGATCAACCAGTACGGTGGTTGAAATTATTGCACACGTCTGTCAAACCTTCAAAGGCTAATATCTTCGCTTGCAATAGAGTAATTTGAATGAAATTTTCAAATTATTCATTTTACATCATCTTCTTTCGAACTATTATAGCAAGAATGGCTAGTTCTTTATCTAAATCTTTGATAATGTATCTTTAACAATATATTTAATGTCGGTATTTTCGACAAAACGGACAAATTTGGTTTTGAAGTATTAACATACCCATCAATCTATAGTAACATACCAGATACCACGCTATATAGTGTTTTCTATTCACAGGCATTACGATTTTTGACCATATGAAACAATAAAGAACTGTTTCTCTCCCGATTGAAATCTCTTTACTTTAAAGGCTCAATACCACTCTTGTTGTAACTGAATAATATGTCCCAATCTTTATTCTGGTCAACAAATTGCACTATTTTAGAATATTTCAATTAATTGATGATACAAATTTCATCTTAACACACCTTATTTAAAAATTTTGAAAAATTCAACATAATGGTTTGAAACGTCTAACGTAAACCTTTTCAAGTGAAACTTCGATTTAAAAATATTTTCGAACCCTCTGGACAAGTAAAATAGGATGTAATGGATAATTTACACAACAGGTAGGACACTTAAACATCTAGTACTTAGATAGAGATATTATTTATTTTCTGGAGCTTTCAAGCCAGCAAGAGTGTTATTGTCCCTTTAAATAGGGGTTTCAGGTCAAAGTTTCAAATGACAGAAAACAAATTTTTAAAAATATTTTGTGAAAATATACATAAAATGCTACCCAATTTTTTTTTATTTCATCAAAATATTCTAATTAGATCCAAAGTTATGGAATTTTAAAATCCGAGATCGACGTCAATAATGTAATCAAAATGCTCTATACCAGTCAATGCGTGGCATGGCACCAAAATAAGTGCTTTTCAGTCATATTTGAGTGACGTCATAAGCGTTATTTTCCCTTCAGAATCGCTAGTACCAATTTTAAAACTGAAATCCGCACGTTATTGTAAACTAAAATTTATTAAAATCGTAATAATTGGAATGATAATATGTCAAATATTTATAATCTGGATGATACCTTAAGAAAGTTTTTTATATTTAGTCGAAATTTGGCAATTTTCAGTCATCAAAACAGATAAATCCAATTTTCTACGGGTCTACTTGTCCGATCACGTGGTATCAACAACCCTTGGTGGTATCACCAATGAAGTGAGTCGTAGCAATGGAAAATCTCAGGCCGCGTGACGTCAGAGCGGTATTTTCCCGCGAGCGTCTCATGTAAACAAACAGTAATTTCGCTTACATTTCGATAATTTTTTAGCCTGAATCTTTGCAGATATTGAGATTGATATTAAACTATTGCAATACAATTGCTAGTAGTGCATTTACATAAAATAGTAATTCAGAATCGTAGATTGAAGTGGGCTATATTTCAGCCGCTGGCTGTCCGATTTCACGCTAAAGTCACGTGACCTGAAACCCCTACTTTAAATGCACTGCCAAAGGCGGTACACAATTACGCATTTTAAAAGAAATTTCAAAACTTCCATTTCTTCAACATACAAAGTTTGACATTTCTTATTTAAGTCCGACTACATACTGGATAATAAATGAGCAAATTTAAATTTTATTTTAGATTTTCTGTAGTTACCTAACCCTGTCCGAATTACCTCCCTTATTTTTTATGCCTTTATAAATACACTTACATAGTACGATTTCTTCAGCATACCTGTTTTGTATTTCTTGTGTGGGGTATTATATTAATATATTATAAATTGTAGAATTACATAACTTAATAATTCCGATTAGGCGCTAAAACTTATAGTTTTTAAGCCTTTAACGTTATTTTCTCTGGATTATCGCCCTTATTATTGTGATTTTTTTATCACCTTCTAACACTCAGTCAGCAGACGGCTGTCTCTCAAGACACTCTACATTTCCTATTTGCTTCTTTGTATTCAGTTTTGTTTTTGTAACGGATGGAACATGTGTCCTATATGTATTGAATACTGAAACATATCTTTATTGTTTAGAGCATTTAGGTTTAGACTATTTTTTTTATGCATTTCACCGATGTGGTTACTTGTATAGTTGAATTTTACTACATATGCTTACATTCGTATTTCGTTTAGCATCAGATCATGAATCATGCTGGGATAGCATAATGGTTTCTTTGGGTTATATTCCTGATTGTTTTCAAATTCGAGCGAAGTCTGTGTCACTACAACAGACCCGGGACTGTATAGCGCAGGGGACGCTTACGCCTAGAACCCGGATCCATTCACTTTTTTTTTTTAATTGTCTGTTTGGGTTTTCCTGGGCATGATGTCTTGTCCGTGTATTTGTTCTTGTTTAAATTTTGTGTGGTGCAGTCCCTCTGTACTTACTATTTTAGTTCTAATTAAGTGAGAGTGATTGATAAAACTTGGTGTATAGTTTCATTACATCAATACCTACACCAAGTTTGATAATGAACATTTTCTGCGCAGGGTAAGCAGGGCGATAAGCAATTTGATTGGTCGAAACATTGAAACACAATAACTCTCCTTCTAATTGAGGTAGAATGTTCAAACGTGATGTAGGTGTTTATTATGTGAATGCCTTGATGGAGTTCGAAGATGAGCTTTTTCTTCGCAGGGTAAGCAGATATAAGCAATTTGATTGGTTGATGCTTTGGAACATGATAATTTTGTGTATAGTTTTATTACATCAATACCTTGACTAAGTTCGATAATGAGCATTTTCTGCTCACGGTAAGCAGATCGATAAGCAATTTGATTGGCCGAGACTTTGGAACACAGTAACTCTCCTTCTAATTGAGGTAGATGTTCATTAGGCGAATGCCTTCATCTAGTTCGATGAAAAAGTATTAACATTAGTGTTACTTTGCTCTTATTTTTTGAAAAATTTTCACAAGTTGTTTTCCTTTATTTTGTTAATGTAGAATGGTAATGAACTGCTCTTTTCATTTTCTTTGTTTTATTTGTTTCGTTTGAATTTGATTTATCTGTTTAGTTTTTGATTGTTTAATTTTTGTTAATGAAGTTGATTCTTTTAAACTTCGTTTTTTATTTTTGAACTCTACTTGGTGTAGGTGTTCATCAGGTAATACCTCGACTGAGTTCAATATAGAGATTAGCCGGTTGATTTATTGGATATAAACCTTTGAATAATAGCGCCTAACAGGCAGCTGTGTTTAATTGTGTTTAATTATGTTCTCCTGATTTTGATTGTTTCTGTGTGTTTGAAGTAAATGTTTGTGATATGTGCTTAGAAACACTTCATGTGTAATGAAGCGCTATATAAATCGAACAATAATAATAATAATAATAAACTTGTCAGCATACAGTAAGCAGCAATCTGATTGGTTGATGCTTTGGGGCACGATAACTTTGCTTATAATTAAGTGAGAAACTCCGAGTATAGATTCATTATATCATTACCATGACCAAGTTCGATGATGAGAATTTTCTGCTTAGGCTAAGGAGGGTTAAGCAATTTGATTGGTCAAGACTTTGGAACATAACAGAAACTTTTAATTGAGGTAGAATGTTTAAAGTAGCTAAGTCTCTAACTCAATATCATCTGTTCAAAGAACTTAATTTCGAGAAACCAATCGACAGTGCTACATATAAACGATCTACTCTTAGTAAGGATGAAATTATTTCCAATCACAGATCTGTACTCACTTCATTTGGTACTCCGCGCGGAGATACCTATACAGATTTGCCCTTGTTATATTGGATACCTAAACTACATAAAAACCCCTTCAAGCAACGTTTTATAACAGGTTTATCCCGTTGTTCCACAAAACGACTTTCAAAAGTATTGACATCTATACTAACGGCTGTTAAAGAGGGTATTCAAAAATACTGTGACAAAATATCCTCTCGTAGTGGTATAAATCAAATGTGGATATTGAAAAATTCCAAAGAATTACTTTATGGTTTGCATTCTGGATCCCTTGCTTCAGTCTCATCTACTGAAACGTTTGACTTTTCTACTTTGTACACTAAAATTCCCCATAGTAAATTAAAAGCCCGGTTGAAAGACATTATTCACAGTGTCTTTTCGTCTAAATCAGGTACTGCTAGATATCAATATTTAGTTGTAAATTACAATTCCACATATTTCGTTAAAAATCACAGTGATTCCAAAAACAAATTCACGGCCATCAAGATAATTCAGATGTTGGATTTTTTAATTGATAACATCTTTGTTGAATTTGGAGGGGAAATATATCAGCAAGTGGTTGGCATCCCCATGGGCACGAACTGTGCATCTTTGCTTGCTGATCTGTTTCTCTATTCGTACGAAGCCGATTACATAAAGACGCTCGTAAAAACTAATAAACGATCAGTCAGACTTTTTAATTTCACTTATCGATATATCGATGACGTTTTATCACTTAATAATCCTAAATTTAGTGATTATGTCATATATCCTGACGAGCTCGAAATTAAAAACACCACTGACAGTGACAATTACGCTTCCTACTTGGATCTGCGTCTCGAATTTGACAATTGCCATAAACGGAGTGTTAAATTGTACGATAAACGTGATGACTTTGACTTTCCGATTGTTAACTTTCCATTTATTAGTAGTAACATTCCAATATCACCAGCTTATGGAGGGTTTGTGTCTCAGCTAATTCGTTACGCGAGAGCTTGTTCCTTTTTATTCTGATTTTTTAAGTAGATCGAGGCATTTGTCATCTAAGCTTCAACTACAAGGATACTTGCGCACTAAACTTATTAAAACCTTTAAAAAGTTTTATGGCCGTCATATTGATTTTTATTATTATTGTTCGATTTATATAGCGCTTCATTACACGTGAAGTGTTTCTAAGCGCATAGCACAAACATATACTTCAAACACACATTGATTGGCAAATATAACGTGTCTCTCTCGGCTATTATTCTAGATATATTTGTTTCTAAGCGCATATCACAAACATATACTTCAAACATACATTGATTGGTAAATATAACGTGTCTCTCTCGGCTATTATTCTAGATATATTTAATTGACACGTATAAAATTACTATCTCCCTACTACATCGTTAACACAGTTCATCGCGTGCATTTTACATACCGATAGTTCATTGGCCAATCACGCTATTTTACCGACATTTCGCCTAATAGTTTGGATGCAGCTATGGCGGGTGTGGCGCCAGGCAGGGTAAGCTTACTCTTCCGGACACCTGTTATCACTGTTTGTCGTGTATTTTGTACACGAGGAGCAGTCCATTTGCTGATTACAATATTTTGCTTGAATACACTATTTTGCCTATAATGTTTTTTAGGACTTCGAATTCTGTCTTATGGTTTGGATTGTTCGTACTTGGTTTTATTTTATCCAAAATCTTCAACTTTGAAAACACAAATTATTTGTCAATTTAAATCAACATTGATGCTGTGATCTTACCGGAAAAAGATGGGCTTCTGATATCCAATATTTAAGACAAAATAAATATTTTACCATTGGTACACCAATCGTGTACCATAATGCGTTTCAGCTCCAGTTGTAACAAGAGACTCGAGGAAAGAGGCTAGACACATTGCACGAAATCAAACGGCGTCGCCATTCTTATCTGGAGACCATGCCCAATAAATACTATGTAGACTGGAATAACCAGACGCTAGAAATTTGCGTTCGATTGAGACTGTTGGCTTATTTCGCCGAACATAACTGATTTGAAATTAGGGTAAAAACGGAAACCATTGAATGCAAATCAGTTTATATACATTTATATTACAGTATTATATGCGTTGGGACCCAATTGTGTCAATTTCTAGGTCCCAAATGTTAGCGATTTAGCTCCTTTAAACTTGATGTAGATGTTCATTAGGTGAATATCTTGACTGAGTTCAATGATTAACATTTTGCGGCAGAGCTAAGCAATTTCATTGGTCAACGGAGTGATGAAACTTAGTGTATAATTGAGAATCCGTTTGATTGCTTGATACTTTTGAAAAAATAAATGTACGAAAATTAAAATGTGTCATCTACTTATTTTGGGATTTTGGCGTGGGGGGGGGGGGGATCAGCCTCACTGTTGGCTTGTTTAAACATGTTATGTTTCAGTTTCATTATTTAGTACGAATTTGATGTCTTGTATTTTAATATTTTGTCTGTTAAACGCCTGGTCACACCTAAGCTCATGTTCCTGAAGCAACGACCGCGAGGTTTACAACATCTATCCATTGTCCAATGAGAGGTCGTGGCACATAACACACTGTAAACAAAAATGGCGGCCTCCATAGAAAAAGAAATAGATAAGTTTACAGCCTTTGTTGATCAACCATGATTTCCAGCAACCTTGACATTGATCGAACCTTGAACTTTGCAACTCGATTGTCACATGTAGACATTTTAGCTAGAAGCGCGAGACTTGATAATCGTAACCATATTTTTAACGAAGGAATCTGATAGGATCACAAGCTGGGCTTATTTCCAATCGAAATTAGTGCTAAAATATGCGGGGTATAGCGTGAAGGGCTAGATAAGATGTACGTAGTTAAGGCGAGATCAAGCCTTCTATTGAAGATGACCTAAGCTTTGGTCAAAGCAACGACAAGTGAGAGAATCTTTGAACAAGTGATACGTCAACATTATCATTATGTAACATTCGTGAATCATGCCAAGTGGGTTATTGTGTAATAATAATTCAATGAAAAAAAATTATAGTCGTAAAGATGGTATAAAAAAAAAACCGACGTCCTTTGGCATACTGGCGTGCAGGTAAAAGATGCTATGACAGTTTGAAAGGGAAAGTCGTAAATATCGACAACGATCATATGGCGTATTGAATGCCAACAGCTTGGAACTTGTCCCATCCAGCTTAATATGCCAGAATCCGTATGTTGCATCAAATTTAGAAACTACTTTGGCGTTCGGTGGCCTCTCGATAACTTCCTCCACAGTCGGTAAATGGTAATGTTCACCTTTTAAGAGCCCAGTTTAGGCCTTTCGGGTCTATGCAAACTCAAATTTTGTTCGGCTTCTGAACTGTAAGCATGCTATGGATCCAAGTCAGTCGGTGCATTGTGAAATATACAATTTATTATAATCAATACTACTCTTTAATATTATAACCATGCATAAATAATAAGATTGTAAACTAACAAACCGATATTTGGCTCAAGTAAATATAACAATATCACAGAAAGTTACCATTCTTGTAGAAAGTTATCACAGTACAAAACAGTATGCAATGCACCTATCCAGGTAATATGTTCATTCTTTATAATCTAAATTACTTCAAAAGTGGGTAAGACGTTGGCTCGCTAGCCTGAAAGTTGGGTGTTCGATCCCCGCATTGGCCGAGAAAGTTCATTCAGATTTTCCGGCGTGGTTCACCCTTGTCAGTGATGCAGGATGGAGGGCCTGACAAGAACAGCTCTCTAATCGTTCGGATGGTATGAAAAACCAAGGTCCCGTATACACATTGACGTGCACGTAAAAGATCCCTTGACAGTTGGAATTCAATATAAGAGTAAGTAGGTCGTAGTGCCGCTGTCAGGGCAAAATGTGTCTTATAACACACTGTATGGCGTATGCCCGTCTTCATTAGCCCAGTTCGGAGCAGAACAGCAATACGTTAAACCCCATTTCATTTCATTTTCATTATTTATAATTCTAAATTACTTCAATACCCAGTACTCATTTTCGATATTCATTCTTTATGACCTAGAATACTTCAATAGTCATTTTTTATAACCTAAAATACTTCGATACAACAACATGCATAAAAATAAAACTGAACTATTTTAGCACTGTTATTTGATCCTAAAAATGCAATATTTCCTGCATGCATCAAATGTTTCAACCTCCAAGAAAACTGTTTCTGATGATCTTCTAAACTGATTTGTCAATGTCAGGTTTATTTGATGCAATAATATCTTCATCCACAATATTCTTCATTTTCATCCTCATTATTAATAGATTCAAATGAGCCGTCATCTTCATTTTCACATTCACCTATCTCACTGAGTCACTCTAGTCATCACCATGTATTTTTGTTAAAACATTACGTAAAGAATATTTCTTGCTCATGCTACAGAAAACACAATACAATTTAACATGGATCGTTAAGAAATAAGGGGTGTGGTTGTTAGCAACAATATTTCACGCTAAACTGTGTTTAGCGCTACAATTGATATAGTCTAAGAGGCCTTGTGCAAATACAAATCAGTTCAAACGCACACCTTTCAACACATCATTACAGTTTGTATTGAAATAAGTAATTATATTATTATTACAAATACTATAATAATAGTAAAGATTGGACCACTAAAATAGTTACCAATTCAACTGGGGGTGGGGATGCAGAAAAACTTAAGGCCCACTGGCACTGGATATGTTTGGCAATAACTGTTCAAACTAACTGAATTTTTCCAAAACCCTTGTAAAACATATTATCATTTGAGGGTAACTGTGCGTGCAAACGTGGGGCAGGGAGGGGCACAGCCATCATGGATCAATTTGATTGAGGGTTGGAGAAGAAATTCAGATAACTAAATAAATGTGTTTGGATTTTGGAAATAATTGAACTGATTATCCATTAAACATTGTGAAATAAGTGCCACTGTGACTAAATTTAAATTTGATAAGCAAGCGACACTGACATTTTTCCTACATGTATGACGTTACTGGCTTACTGCACTATTGGAGTGAGAGAAAGAGCGCAACAACACTAGGCCAAAGCCCAATGTGACACATGCGTCACACACAAGTATATCTTTGCATGTATTAATGACTGTGAGCACACGTCATGTTCTTTTTACTATGTTTTGATAGAACTAAACTATATCTTACTTTTAATGTAAAAAAAAACCCCTCTTCTTTTACCTGGCATCACGTATGTTCTGTATTTAGTGCGAATCAGTGTAGCACACGTCAATTTTCATGGAGGATGGCATGTTTAACAGGTTGTTGTGGGATTGCATGGGGGATAACTAGGTTGTATTGTGGTTTTTGGGTTCAGACCACATTTAAATATCAAATGAACAAAAATCCGGCAGAAATTTTACCGAAATAATTCTAACTACCATGCCATTACGGTGCGACATATACGTCACACTGGGTCTTTGAGGGTTAAAATGAAATGCTGCCGATTTCTCGACAATTAGGCAACGGCGCGTTGCATGAGTTACATATTAATGATCCTTGGAACATTTTTTCCACATCGTGACATCAAAAGTTCATTCGAAACCAGCCGATTTGATGATTTGCTGGGAACTGTTTTTAGCGCACAATGTTAGTGATTCGGCTAAGTACTTGAAATTTCTGAAGAAACGCGAGTTTGAGTCGCCATCTTGGATCTTTGTGAAGCGACCGACGGAAGGATTCATCACGTGAGATTCAAAATGGCTGGCGAGTTTTCCCAGAGATAAAGAAAGGGTAAACGCATCTCTAGGATCGAGATTGCTTCAGGGTATGGAACACGTGTTTCAGCATAATGCTGGCTTGAGGTCCAGTTTAACCCTTGTCCTGCGCTACCCGGATTATTCCGGTATCGGCACGAGCACTCCATAGACGACACCCGGAATATTCCGGGATTACCGATTGTATTTATTTCCCGGCGTTTTAATAAAGTTAACTCCTATGGTCGATAAATGGCGTTTGACTAAATGAAAGAAGTGCCGTCTGCTGTCATTCTTGGAGCTAATTTTGGGGACTTGACAGATAATACCTGTTCCTAAGAACATGACGTTGTGTCACGGCTAACTGCTGAGGAAGTGTTGGACGTATTATTTAATGATGAAGATTGTGAACTCGGTGATAATTTGATCACAGTTGTTAACCCTGATTTTGACATTGACAGTGATGATAATATAGACGAACGAAACCTTAACAACAGCAACACATTATGTTACTGAGGGATGATGTGTTAAATACCAGCGATAATGAATTAAATTTGGATGCCAATTCCTGGTCACTTGGAAATCGACATGTGTTGCCGAAAAATTCATCAAAAGCCTGGATTAAAAGATAATATTGAACTCCCTGGTGAGCCTAAAGAATTAGATTTCTTTAAACTGTATTTTAGTGATAAAATATTTCATGATTTTACTGTGGGGACAAACCGCTGTGCTAAAGATTTCCTTGATAAAAATGCTAACTTGCCATCTTCATCAAGATTTCGTGAACGGAAAGATGTGTCTAATGAAGAAATGAGAGTATTCATTGGTTTAGTAATTTGTTTAGAATTGATAAAGCTTCCAGATATTTCTGATTATTTATCAACTGATTCAGTCGCAAGCGTTCCGTTATTTAGTTCGGCATAGCCACGTGACATACTTAATATTTTATCATTTTTCATTTCAATGACAAGTTTTATTCCATGTGGTGATGATGAACACGATCCCCTCTTTAAACTTGGTGAACCATTGTATTCGTTTTCGGAAATATACACACCCCACGAGAAACTATCAATAGACGAAGGAGTAATTCCTGGGCCCTGTTTCTCAAAAACTAAGGTAAAATCACTAAAATAGATTTTAAAGGAGCTAAATCGCTAATATTTGGGACCTAGAAATTGACACAAATAGGTCGCAACGCATATAATAATGTAATGTGAATGTATATAAACGGATTTACGTTCAATCGTTTCTGTTTTTCCTGTAATTTATAATCAGTTATGTTCGGCGAAATCCGCCAGAAGTCGCAATTGAATGACAATCATTAGCGTCTGGTTATTCCAGTCTACATCGATGGTATTTATTGCGCATGCTCTCCAGATAAGAATATAGCGTCACCATTTCACATGACTTGTGGAATATGTCTAGTCGTGTTCTTTGAGTCCCTTGTTCCAAATGGCGTTGAAACGCATTATGGCACATGATTCGTGTACCAATGGTTGAATTGTTTATTTTGGATATCAGAAGCCCATCTTTTCCCTGTAAGATAACAGGACCGATGTTGATTTGAATTGACAAATAATTCGAGTTTTCAATGTCGAATATTTGTCATGATATTGAATTAGAGACTTAGCAACTTATCATCACTTACGGTGTGAGCAAACGCGGTTCAAAATTGTTGACAGGGTGAACTGACGGATACAATATCAATAGGGAGTTTCATACGCTGTAACAATGTTTGCACAAAATGCAATTTTAAGAGATTTTAGTTAAAATTGCTTGCGCGAACGCAATGCACACTTCCGATGCTAAAACTTACGGTGTAGGCAAATACGCTTCGAAACTGAAAACAGTTGACAGGGTGAACTGATGAGTACAATATCAATAGGGAGAGTTTCATACGTTGTAACAATGTTTGCACATGGTCAGACAGTCGTAGCGAGGTAAATACGCTTCGAGACTGAAAGCAGTTGACAGGGTGAACTGATGAGTACAATATCAATAGGGAGAGTTTCATACGTTGTAACAATGTTTGCACATGGTCAGACAGTCGTAGCGAGGTAAAATAAATGACTTTATTGCGTATTATTGATTTCGAAATGTATCGGTGGGTTGGCCTTGAACTTGGCATTTGATTTACTCGCAATGCCTATCTATCTTACTCAAGTAAAATGTTTTTTGTCCCCAAAATAAGATATTTTTGGCTCCTATAACTTCTCTAATTTATGTTCTCTTTTTCACGAATGTCTTCGTTAAGAAATAATAATAAATTCATATTAAGATTTAATTTCAAATAGACCTGTAACATTTTTCAATAAAATCATAATCCAAAAACTATGAGTAAATACTTTGCATGTGACCTGTCTCGTTGTATATGCCCTGGGGCCTTCTAAAACAAAGAAATTGGCAATTTTAAACCATTGTAGGCCTACACGAAGATATATTTTTTTTATAGATAATAGTGCTCCTCTTTCCATGACATTAGATATAAAGTGAGTTTAGATTTTGTTTTAGGTTTGTTTTTTGGGTTGAGAATGTGATTACTTTCGATCGTTTTCAGCTTATTTTCATGATACAAGAATGACTCCGCATTCACTTTCATTTGACCCTGACCCCGAATATCTCGAAAACGCCCCAACGACGGACTGATTACCTCTTGGCATCGTATTCTACCCACAATTTTAATCTAGAAAAGTTGGATCTGGCTTTGTTTCCAATTGATGGACACCCCACCCCCGCACTGAGCCTCCAGACTACTAAAATAGTTTTGTGAAACGCCAATATTTTAAGTTAAGATAAAATTTTCACTTAAAATATTATTTTAGCGGATTTTATCTAAAATGCTTATAATCGTTTTGTGAAACGCATATATCAGATGAACCCCCCTGGGGTGTAGGGGGTGATAAGAATATACCCTTCGTATGTCCTGCGTGTCGTAAAAGGCGACTAAAAGGATCCCTGTAATGGGGCAACGTGTTTGCCGTGCGTTGCGACCCGTGTCGGTGGAGAGTGGAATCCTGGTAATTGAGTGGGGATTTGGCTTGCGAGCCCTTTCTCTGCAACACATTACTTTGGCCCATGGTTCACCTGGTCGTTTTTAGCTCTGTAGAATGTACCCTTTCCAGTTTAATGCTCTGTTGTTTATTCACTCAGCATACTACTTACCTTTGTGTCCTTATAGTCCAGGCATTTTAACTCAATTTCGCACCATTTCGGGCAGTTGCTGCAATAGAAATGCCGACCACGTTTTATGGTCGGTCTAAACGTATATTATGACAAAAAAAGTCCCAGTCCGAAATCCGTGCCCAAATGGGTCAAATTGGCAAAAATCCAAAATGGCCGCCAGTTTTGACTGGAAAATGCCAGTTTTTATCCACTTACCATTATATGATTGAGTTTGGTATCAAAATATCCTTTCGGGGTAGCTGGATCCATTCCCATACACATGTTGGTGATGAGTTATACCGCAGAGTCAATACTGGGAAATAATTCCAGATGGCGGCCAGTTTTGGCGGAAAAATTCGAATTTTACAAAATTACCACATTTGGTGTCAAAATATATGTTTTGGAGGCAGCTGATGTCATTTTCGACACAATTTTTCATCTTGGTAATTAACTGGTTCCCCTGGGTCAAAATAATTGGAAATCCCATTGGAGATTTGGGTATTACGAGTGGTCGATACTGGGAAATAATTCCAGATGGCGGCCAGTTTTGGCGGGAAAATTCGAATTTTACAAAATTACCACATTTGGTGTCAAAATATATGTTTTGGAGGCAGCTGATGTCATTTTCGACACATTTTTTCATCTTGGTAATTAACTGGTTCTCCTGGGTCAAAATAATTGGAAATCCCATTGGAGATTTGGGGATTACGAGTGGTTGAGTCCGCCTCAGATCTAATACGATAGCATTCATCAAGCATCAACTAAATTTCATTTAGACGCTCTGGTCGACCACTGTCCACTACGGAAGCAGCGTAGCAGGCATGACGAAAGGGGTCACTCTCAGCCCACTGTGGACGCAGTTTCGTGGGCGTGTCCGATTTCGTTCACCAACCTCGAAAATTGAGCCAAGATGGCCAAACCTACAGAAGCACGTCGCGAATTTATTTCAGAAAATGATTCAAATGTTGAGACACAGATTGATACAATATCGCCTGTTTGTTAGATATGCAGTGAACTGCAGATCGTCATTCCCAAAATGACGGAAAGATAACGGGTATTGGAGGCCGACAATAGTGAGCCGATTAACATTCCTGGCTTACGTTCAATAATGAGCGGAGATACCAATTTCAATGACAGAGAATTAAGGACAGAATAAAACTTGGTGTAAAGTCATGACTAAGTTCAACAATAAGCTAAGGGCGTGATAGGGCCTCCGAGGGTAGGCAGACCAAAGTTAGGGCACTTTAGGGGGGAGGGGGTAGGATCGTGAAAATTTGAGTTCTGTGGCACATGGTAGAAGCGATTTGACGTATGTCATGACATACCATACATTGACACTTGGTTAAGTGATTATGATTAAGTTGTAAAGATCTGAACATGAACATAGTTAGCTGCTATCAAGAACTAAGGGACTGGTATTCCTTACAAAGGGTACCTGCCAAGTTTCATTCGATTCTGTTCCCTAATCAGGGTAGGGGTAGGGAGGTAGAATTGAAAGTAGACTGACAACCCCAAGAACGAGAAGACGATCAAAATACACTTTAAGCCAGGCCAAGGAAGTTACTGGTACAAGATTAAATGTCATTCGTTGTGACGGTTTGCGTATTGGCCCTGAGTATGCTAACCAGCAAAAACGTTCCCGTCGCCCGTGTTGCAATTTTCCTAAATTCATTTAGATAAACAAATTAGTTGATTCTGAATATTATGGAAATATTAATCCGTCTGTGAAATCTATTCTGGAAGTCATCCGTATAAATCATGGTCTGATTGATCTTGTATGGGGCGCTTACATCATCATTGAAAAACGGACATTGTAGTATCTCTGGAGTTAGTTGGAACAAGGGAAGGGCAGCAGAAAAAGGGGGCACAATATTCGATGGCACATTTTCGGAAGAGAGGGTACATAGCCACCCCCGATCCCTCCCATATACCTTGTTAGGAAATATCATCGGATTCGAGCGTTATCAACCATTTCGAGTTTCTTTTGTTTTTGCATTTATGAGGGCAGTGTCATCTATTTAGGGACACCAGCTTCAATGCTGATTTATTAAATACAACTAGATTAATGTCAAGTCGTCATCTGTCCTGTCTTGTCCAAAAAATAGGCATTGCGAGTTCTACTGTTTACTGTTGTAACAGCGGGCACTGATTATATATGTTGTAATGGACCGTCTGCTAGTCTTTCCTACAGACCATGTAAAAGACAATGGTCCGCAAAAATGAATTTTGGCACCGCCGACCCTCTAGCCCTTGATACAGACTCCATATATGACAAACAGGCGATACTGTATCCATCTGTGTCTCAACATCTGAATCATTTTGTGCCACATGCTTCAAAAGGCACGACCAGCTTCTGCAGTGACCTGAGAGTGACCCCAGTCGACATACCCCGATGCCGCTATCGCAGTGAACTGGGAGACACTCCAAGTGAAATTTAGTTGATACTGGGAGAAAGTCATTGTATTAGGTCTAAGGTAGGATATCATTAATCTCCAATCCCCAATCGGAAATCTAAATCCCAAATTGGAATATATTTTGACACCAAACTTGATCCTTATGTAAAATTCGAATTTTCCCGCCAAAACTGGCCACCATCTTGAAGAACCCCTAATATTGACTCGGCGGTAACACGTATCACAAAAATGTGTATGGAAATGGATTCAGTTACCCCAAAAACGTATATTTTGATACCAAACTCGATCATATTGTGATAATTGGACGGAAATTGGAATTTACAAGCCAAAGGCGATGGCCATTTTTGGATTTTGGCCAATTTGACCCATTTGGGCACGGATCTCGGACTGGGACTTTTTTTGGGTCATAATATACGTCTAAATCGACCATAAACCGTGGTCGGCATTTCTATTGCAGCAACTGCCCGCACTTTTGCTATCTTGCCTGGACTATTAGTGCATTCTACAGAGCGGCGGCTTGGGTCAATCAGGTTGGAAAGTATTTTTTTTTACTTCTGGCTTGAGTATACCCCTCGTCGAGCCCGGAGGCCATGCACTGGTGATCCGTGCTAGTCCTCCCCCTGGTAGGCAGGGCAATAACCTGGGGGACGACGAGGGGTGAAACATAAAAAAATAATACTCCATGGATTCCCCAGTCCCCCCAACCCCATTAAATAAAAATCAAAACAAGAAACGTCCTACGTCCTAATTCAGAGGACGTTTCTAATATATTTATTATTTCAAGTAAGGTATTGAAATCTTGGCCGATGTTTCTCTTGATTGAGAGTCCCTCTAAGGATTTATCGAAAGTTTCACCGTTCTTGATAACAAAGGGCATAGCCGGTTTAGCTGGTGAGCCTAAAGCTATTAAGAAATTAAAGAACGGGGCACTTTTTTTTTTTTTTTTTTTTTTTTTTTTTTTAAAAAAATCTTTATTTCAAATAATCAAATAACAGCATAGTACATAGTTCACATATTACAATCACAGTGTGTAGCATCATACAGATAGCGTCGGTTTAATGTTGAAGGCTATACTATATTACATTGAGTAGAACAAATATATTCACAAAGAAAATAAAATCTAATAAAAAAACTAAACAAATAAAAAAATAATACAAAGATAGCTACAGGTATTAAGGGGTTGGAATACTAGGAATGGAATACTAGAGGTATGCATAATATTGATATGGTATAATCCCATTTATTTACTAAGGTTTGTTTAATTCATTTTCTATCTGTTGTTTACCTTTTAGGTAGTTTCGATAATTAATAATTGTCGGTCTGATATTTTCTATTTTCGATTTGTAGAGGTAGTATTTTGTTAAAAATATTAGATGATTTACAAATAAGAATTCACGATATGATTTAAAAACTGTTTCTTTCAGAAAACCGAAATGAATGTTCGTAAGTTGTAATTGTAATGAAATGTCATTAGTTGAGAAGATTTCATGTAAATCATTCCATATTACCTGGGCGTAATTGCAGTATATAAAAAGGTGTTCCGGGGTTTCTATATTTGAATAACAAAAATCGCACAATGAAGACTCCTTTAATTGGACTTTAAATAAACGGTCGTTTGTATATATAATTTTATGGAGGTATTTAAATTGAAAATTTTGTAATCTAGTATCAGTGCTCGTTTTATAGACCAAATTGAATATACATGAGGTTTCACGTTCTTCAAGTATAAAACTATTCTCTTCTTCCCATTTACTTATAGCTAATGGTTTACTGTATTTAGAATCTACTCGTATTGAGTAAATGTCTTTTGCTTTAATCTTATCTAGTGATTTTTTATATATGTTTATACAGTTGTTATTAATAATATCAAACACGCTTTGTTTTCTTACTATAGGCGTAGGTTCGTAGTCGATTGTATCCAAAAACTCTTTAACTGCTAAGCAAACGCTTTTCATTCTTAATATTTTATTACTATTCATTATCCTATTGATTAAAAAGTCTTCTCTACAGTCAACCAAAAATAAAATATTATCATTCATCAATTCTTTATCTATTAAAGGTTTTTTGTTAATCTTTATATGCTTATTGTTCCAGATGATTTGATTTTGAGGGCTTATTAAATATCGATTTTTGAGGTATAGATATGGAACCAATTATTGAAAAGTTCTTGATAGAAGGGATATAATTTTAAAAAAAGATGTTGCATAATTACATGCCGGTAATATTTGTCCGTCATACTCGTTCAATATATAAGCGTACGGAATTTTCCATGATTGAACATCGTGTGATAGTATCTTTTTTATCCAGAATACGCTACGGCATATCATCATTTCTTTTAAGTCAATCATATTTAGCCCCCCTTTATTTATATCTCTGATTTATAACTGTTCTCTTTAGTTTATCAGGCCCGTTCCATATGTAGTTATAAAATAATTTATTAATGCCTTTAATTACATTTTCAGGTATAGTTTTAACTGATGCAGGGTATAATATTTTAGATACGCAGAATGTTTTTATTATATGGATTTTCCCTATTAAACTTAAATTTCGTCTTTTCCAGGTATTCAAAGTATCTTCAATTTGGTCTATACAATTTTCAAAATTCATTTTTTCAGAAGTTTTTTCGTCTAGTGAATAGGTAATGCCTAATATTTTTATATAGTTCTCACGGTAAATAAAGCCTAAACCTTTAATATTATCAGGTAGTTGTGCGTTGCCACTGTTTAGATCGATCGCTTCAGTTTTAGTAGCGTTTAATTCTAACCCAGAAACCTTACTAAATTTTTTTAAAACCTCAAAAAGGTGCCTAGCTGATTTAAATTCTTTCAATAAAACTTTCATATCATCTGCAAAAGCTATTAGTTTTAACGATTGATTCCCAAAGGTAATTCCCCCTATGTTTATATCGTTTCTAATATATATACATAATGTTTCGATAACGAGGTTAAAAAGATTTGTGCTGCTAGGATCACCTTGACGTACTCCCCTGGCCACTTTAAAATAAGGAGTAGTGTATCCATTATTCATTACTGCACAGTTAATGTCATTATATAATGTTTGTATCTATCTTAAGTAATTGCGTTTAAATCCAAAAGCGTCCAAAACAGAAAACAGATATTTATGGCTAACGCTATCAAAAGCTTTTTTAAAATCAATGGCTAAAAGAAAACCAGTTATTTTCTTAATTTTTGCGAGGTAAAAACAATCATCAATGATACGAGTATTTTCCTGTATATGCCGTCCAGAAATAAAAGCCGTTTGATTTGGATGTATTAAATATTGAAGAAAGGGTTTTAATCTTAATGATAAAATCTTACTTGCTAATTTTACGTCTACATTTATAAGTGTGATGGGCCGCCAGTTAGATAGAAGTGATTTATCTTTGCCAGGTTTGGTATTAGTTTAATAATCGATTGTCTTTGTGACTCTGATAATTGCCTGTGTTCAAAACTATAGTTAAATGAGTTTAGTACAAATGTATTAATAAGAGGCCAGTATTCACGGTAAAATTCTATATTCAGTCCATCATTGCCTGGGGTTTTATTATTTTTAAATAGTTTTAATGCTTCCAAACATTCACGGTTGTCAATTTTATGTTCCAGCATCTGACTTTGATTTTCATTTAATTTTTGGAAGTACTGTTTCCTGAGGAATATTGTATCCTCGAGGCCTGATTTGTTATGGGTAGTCTCTGAATAAAGATTCGAGTAATAGTTATAAATTTCCCTTGAAATTTCTTTTGGGCAAGTAATTTCACTATTATCTTTTTCAATTCTGTTTAATGATGTTGATATTTTATTTTGTTTCTCTAAACTTAGCAATAATTTTGTATTCTTTTCCCCTTTTTCGTGCCACTCCACTTTAGATCTTAAGATAGCCCCACGGATTTCTATATCATAAATTTGATCAAGCTTGTGTTTAACGAAGTAATATTTTTCGTATGTTTCGACATCATGAGTGTTTAAGGATGAAATTTTATTTTCTAGACCCTGCATTTCCTGTATTAGTTTTTCTTTTAACTTACTTTTAATTTTTTGTTTCTTTTTACAATATTTAATGGTTTCATTTTTAATTTTAAATTTAACGTAATCCCAAAGTCCCCCTCTATCTTCCTTATCATGATATTCATCCTTCCATATACTGATGGCGTTCTTTAATAATTTGTAATAATTTTTATCTAATATCAGGTTGTTATTAAATATCCATAGTCCAGGCCCTCTTTTTGAATCAATAGTACATATTTTAATAGCAATTGCTTGATGATCACTGAATGTGTTTGGTATAATGGTGCACTCTTTTACAAAATCTTGAGTAGTGGCCGAGATTAACCAAAAATCTATCCTGCTTTGTATTAAAGGCTTAAGCTGTTTCCACGTATATCTACGTAACTTTGGATTTCTAACTCTAAATATGTCGATAAGATTAAAATATTTTATTATGTTTATAATAGCTACCTTGCTGTTGTTTTTTATTTTATAATTTCCACCCGTTCTGTCCAAGTCTTTGTTCATCACATTGTTAAAATCCCCGCCTATGATAACTGACAAGTCGTCGTAAACTTCAAAAGATTTGAGCATCTGATCTTGCAGTTTAAGAAAATGGGCCTTTTGCCGAATATCTATCGTGGGGCTATACGTATTAACGAATAAAAAAATAGTCTGTAAGCAGTTTAAAATCAAAATAATAAAGTATCCATTTTCATCAGCTGTATATGACTTAATATCTAGATTACTCGATGTATTAAATAAAATGGCAGTTCCAGCTGAATTACTCTTTCAGTGTGCAAATATTATGTGATCTCCCCATTCTAGTTGCCAGGTGATTTCATCTGAGTTTGTGCTATGTGTTTCTTGCAGAAATATAACTTTTGCTTTTTGTTCCTTTAACCATACAAATATTTTATTACGTTTGATTTTATTACGCATACCTCTAGTATTTAAAGATATAATTTTTAAGTCTTCCATTGATATATGTAGATACAGTATATTATAGTTGCATTTGTATTAATTTTGTTCATGTTTAAGCATAATTCGTATAATGAGCATAATCTAAATAATGTAAAGCTTACGATTGTTCTAACGATATAAAATACATTTTTAAAAACGGTGACATCACTGTATATATATAAATATTGGTTTAAACTAACAGAGTCATTTGGTACTATGCGTTTAAATGTGGAATTAGTGTTCATAGATAGCTGTGTAATACTGAATGGAAACAGCGTGTTGAGCTCTTGAGTCTCACAATTCCCTTATGTATAATTAAAAGTAGACAAAGTAGTTCATTTTTGGCGATATTGATTCGGTTTTTACTTAGGCAGTGATTGCTTAGTGATTGCTTAATTGACAGTTGTCAAAAGTTAAATAAGCCTGCCTATAACAACACGATTGGTTGTCAGTTGATTGACCCACATAATGTCTGTTCAGGTGACGTAATCAATGGCCAATTTTAGTCGAATACCTTCTCACATTCATTTGGGTTTTGACTCGTATAGTGTTTTATTGATTTTTCAAATACGGTTACATTCTAAAATTTGCCATTTATAAAACTTTGAAGAGTTTCTCTTTTGAGCCGAAAGAGAGAAGGTCTATGTCCTGTATTATGACTGATTTAATTAGCCAAATAATTGCTGTATGAAACAGACTGTAAAGGATATGCTCGCATAGGCTAACTAAAATAATTTGATAGCTTTTTGGGGGGTTTTAGACACCTTAAAAAGACATTCCTTATAATACAATATTAGTAAATTCATAGACAAATTCCTGTGGTAATCAATATCACTTAAAAGGGTTCAACATCTAAAAGGACATTCCATGTTAAACATTAATTCGTGATTTAAAGTGACTGACTTGATGTTGGACTATTTCTTCCTTCTAAGTAATATTCCTTATAACAAATATTAATTTATACCAATTACATAAAATAAAGTAGTTCTTCGTTGTTAAGTGATATTGGCTGTAACTTAACTTTCATTTATGCAAATAACTCACAGAAGTTCACCATCATAAACTATATTATAACTTATATGTACAACAATTACGTGATATATAAGAAATAATTTGATAGCTTTTTGGGGGGTTTTAGACACCCTAAAAAGACATTCCTTATAATACAATATTAGTAAATTCATATACAAATTCATGTGATAATCAATATCACTTAAAAGGGTTCAACATCTAAAGTGACATACCATGTTAAACATTAATTCGTGATTTAAAGTGACTGACTTGATGTTGGACTATTTCTTCCTGTTAAGTAACATTCCTTATAACAAATATTAATTTAAACCAATTACATAAAATAAAGTAGTTCTTCATTGTTAATGATATTGGCTGTAACTTAACTTTCATTTATGCAAATAACTCACAGAAGTTCACCATCATAAACTATATTATATCTTATATGTACAACAATTACGTGGTATATAAGAAAATTAATTCAGGGCAGATTGGCTTTTCGATATACATGTACTGCGATTCAGGGTCGCTTAAATGAAGTGAACGGGGGTTTAACACACTACTGTTCTTACAGCGGACCACCAGCCATATTTTTAGGAGAACTAATTATGCATATGGAACAGTTGTATATAGGGTTTTTACTGAGTTTTAATGTTAAACGCGAATTCATTTGTGGCTACAGTTTATATATTTCGAATGGGAACATTTTAACGTAAGCTTATTCTTAATACTGATATTGTTTAGATAATAAATTTATACAGAGCAATAGTGTGCAAAACATTACAAAGTACTGAATTTAATTTCTAGGGTATTTCAATATGTCGAGTCATCTAATCTATGGGATTCTTCTTTTGCCGATAGCACTAATGTTTCTAGGTCGTCAGATAAGTCTATTCTCACCCGTTTTCTATCTGCTGCCTTTGCATATACACTGCCATTGAAATACCAACATTTGTCCACCATTGGTTTAGCGTAAGCCCTGTTGATTAGACTAAGGTTCTTTTTTGTGATATCATCAGCTAATTTAAAATTGTGTTCTTTAAATAATTTTCGGTTTTTCATTATTTTAGACTTGCACTCCGTATTTTTCATCTTTACAATAACCGGTTTTGGTCTGTCAACATATTTTGATGGTAGTTCATGAATGGCTATTATGTCACTCTTAGTTACATCTATACTAGATATCTTCCGTACGGTGTCAATGAAATTATCTTCCAAGTTTAGAGATACGTTTGATGTGAGACCCAGTACTCTTGATAGAATGTGCTAAAGAGCAACATGCTACCATGTTGCTTAAATCATCAACATTAGCAGACATTCCTATCAAGGTGTCTCCCCATAGATCTTTAAATTCATGTAGAGGTGTAATTCGCTGTCGGGATCTTGAAGGCAGCAGTGAGGATGAGATGGTAGAATACCTTTCTCCCCAAGGTGTACAACACGTTAAACGAATAAGTATACGTCGAGGAGACAAGGTGATTCTAACAAGCACCTACATCCCCACTTTTAATCGTCCCGACATTCCGAAGACTCTCAAGGCAGGTTATCTCAATATACCTGTTGATTCTTACATAGCCAATCCTCTTCGCTGCTATAAGTGCCAGAAATTTGGACACAGCAAAACCGTCTGTAGAGGCAAAGACACCTGTGCTCGCTGTGGCCGTGATGGTCATGAGAGCAATGCCGGCGGAGTTTTGCTGTATAAATTGCAAGGGGAAGCATTTTGCTTATTCTCGCGAATGTCCAGTATGGCAGAAAGAGAAAAGAATTCAACAGGTAATATCTGAACGGAAAATTCCATACCATGATGCTAAGAAAGCAAGTAGAGCTTTCTTCACTCTTTCCCACTGCACCACAAGGGAAAACTTTTTCGAGTGTTGTTAAAGCATCTACTAGATCCATATCTGTTCAAACAGATATAACCTGGCCGCGTAAAGAGAAAAAAAAACTAAAAATATTACATCAGAGCATATTATAGGGGCATCGAGTTCCTCTAATATATCTGAGAGCTCAACTTAAAGCACTGCTTTGATACCCGATGAGGATGAATCCTCATCGCCTCCTTCTGGAGTTATTGGGACTATTCCCAATACTCCTATTAAAAATGGCAAGGGAGCGCTGCCATAGTGTACTTCTCAAACTGATACTGTTGGTCCCAGGTCCACTGGGTCATGGGTGCAGTTTAAGGGTACTTCATCCTCAGAGGAGAGAACCGTGCTTACAAAGAAGCAACACAATTTTTTAAAGTTGCGGGAGAGGGATAAAAAGGGTTCACAAAACCCTATCCTTCTCTTTAATAAATATGGGGATGCTTCGATGGGCGACATTGCAATAGTGGATGTCCATATGGACCCCGTCGGTAAGCCGCCAAAAATTAAATTTCCCTGACAATGGCTAATTCCATTATTCAATGGAATTGTCGTGGTTTAAACCCATATTTTAATGAAGTTCAATTATTAATTCAAAAATACAATCCTTCAGCTATTTGTTTACAGGAAACTATCTTAAATAATTCTGACACTTTGTCTTTTAGACATTTTGTTGGTTACCATCATCACGGAGTTGGTGACGGTAGAGCTCATGGGGGTGTTTCTATTTTTCTTAATGGAGAAATACCCCAGAGTCAAGTCACCCTCAACTCGCCTTTACAGGCAGTTGCAGTTAGGCTGACGTTGGATATTCCTATAACACTCTGCTCTGTATATCTTCCACCAAGTTTACATCTTAATCCCAGAGATCTTGATGACCTTGTTGCACAACTTCCTCTCCCGTTTATAATTACGGGAGATTTCAATGGTCATCATTCCCTCTGGGGTAGTCCAGATGATAACAGAGGTAAACAAATAGCGGACATTAACATTAATAATTTGTGTTTATCAAATGATGACTCGCCTACTTATCTACATCCTGCCACAGCTTCTTTTTCTTCCCTTGATCTCACCATTTGCTCTCCGGTCCTGTTTCGGGATTTTACATGGAGGGTAAATGAAGATCTATGTGGTAGTGACCACTTTCCTATCTTGATTGATAATAATGGGCCTTCTCCGGTCGAAAGACCGCAGAGGTGGAAGTTGTATAAGGCTGATTGGGCTCTGTTTGAATCTTTGTGTCTCTTCTCGTTTGATGCAAAGGAGTTAGAAGATGCAGATGAGCCCATGGCCTTATTCACTTCAATACTACAAGATGTAGCTTCAATAATATGGGCTGAACAAATATTTAGTACCGGGTAACCAGAAACAAATACATCAGTTCTGATTTTTACATTTTCTGGCAGGGGCAGCATTTTCTCTTTTTCCGGATCATTATAAGCGTGATTAAAACAATAATTATATCTATAAAAACATGGATGGGGACACATTCTTTTATTACAGACACCACATCCATAAGTTGTGTCAATACATTTAGATTGAGTTGAATTTTTGGCTGGGGCATGATAAAGCTTCCTATCAAACCGGATTTTATGGGGCAATTCTGTAGATGGACGTCCTTTCTTTTTGGTAAATGACCTACCACCAATACGATCGTCTGACAACTTGACAAAAAAGTCATCCCGAGTTTGTTGGAGCGAAGCGTGCGGTATTTATACGAATAGATTGTGACGTAATTGGATTATTTAGGAATGTTGGTGAGTAAATTGGATTAATCGTGATCATCTGGGAGTGATCACGATTATTCAAGAGGGTTTACATGTTAATCAGTGTAAATATAGATTTGATTCTAAAGATTGAAATTTTGAAAAAATGTTATAAATACCGCTCGATTCACGGTGACATGGTAGGATGATATGAATATAATAATAGGGTGATTTAACAAATTAATAATATTTACATATATGATTAAAACAAACAATTTAAACAATAAAATTTCTTAATATTAACAGGAAAGTTTCTGTGCACTTGTAGTTGTTCAGAATATGATGTTGTATTCTTCAAGTATCGCTTTGAAGTCTAAATCATGGTAATCCGTTGGTATCACATCGTGATCTGATGGGATCGGTGTTCCGGTGCTGGTTGCTGAGACATGATCTTCAGTGCTGTTGAGGTTAGTGAAAAATTCTTCAAAATCAGCGGCTTTGTCGATGTTGTGTTCAACCGGGCTTATGGAGATAGACGTAGCCTCGGTGTTCGAAAAAGTTCTGGGTGATGTATGAGGTCGTACACGAGCCTCAAATGGGGGTACCCATTCAGATGGAAGTAAGTCGTGCTGGATATTACCAATAGAGCGGTCCGTTGTATAATTTCTCTCGATTTCTTTGATTTTGGTGCTGCTAAATTCGTGGTCTTTTTTAAGATGTCTATACAGATTGGAACGCCATTTGTAGCGGCGGCCGCCGCATTCTGAACATCGATGGATGGGCATATTCAAAAAGTCTTCAATAAATTATCTCTCAGGTGTGGTCGTTGATACCTCCTGGTTGGCTTGCTCCTAAGTGTTAAATTAGGCTTTCCTTTTGTCGCAGCCGTTTGTTTAAATTCCGTGATTATTGCTTTCGCTATCACGTCTGCAAATGAATTAAAACTCCATTCAAACAAGCTTCCCACATAGTGCCATCTTAAGCAGTTCATCGACAGCATTGTTAACATCACTGTCTGGTTTTGTAACACCGAGTGGCGTTCACGGTGGCCAAAAAGTCTCTTTCGAGTTTCTTCGCCTCTTGTACACCAGGTCCTTTCCTCGACTTCTATCAAATTGCCCTCCTCTCATCATCGCTCTTCTCCACGAAACTTGAGTCCACTAAGAAACGATTGGTCGCTACCACTGACTTCATTGAATGTGTCCGAATTGTTGTCATACCGCCAGCTGTTCGAATCTGATTGCTCAATTGTGCAAACCTCGACTCGCATCCAAGGTTTGTCAACGGTGTGTACGCAAGTGTAAGGAAGATGAGAAAAAGAAGAAAATACAGAAAACTCAACAAATTCTTGCTGAATGCAAAAAACACGGTGGTCTAGTTACTCCGGATTCTGTAAGTGTTTTGGACGACCTAACAGAACGACAACTCTTGTCTGAAGTTTGTTATCTCAGGCACACTATTGTACCCGATATCAGACAGAAGAGAGGAGTTAGAGTGGATGGCAAGCTCAGATTCCAAAAGTTTACAATATCGGAACTAAAAAGAGCAATACTCGGTGTTATAAAAACAGACAGTGATGCTGTCGATGAACTGCTTAAGATGGCACTATGTGGGAAGCTTGTTTGAATTGAGTTTTAATTCATTTCCAGCAATAATGGACCACTGCACGTACAGATATGAACATCCTCATGGTAATTCGGGTGACAATTCAGGGTCCCCAGATTATCAGTAATGTAAGGTTAGAGAAAAAGACATATGATCTGGCGTACTCTCAACATCTGCGTTGTAACGAAAAAATACGATATTAACTGACTGAACTGTACTGGATATGATTCATAATAATATGATATAATAATTAGTACTTAATTATAAATGATATATTATTGGATTGATCGAAAATCGTAATAAAAATGAATCAGGTTCGAGATATATAATGATTCAAACAGAATGCTCTTCTCAGTACTTCCTAGAAAACTCTTCTTTTTAGATTACTGGAGATTTCATTTATCTCGACGGGTGATTTTGCTGAATTTCTGGCATATTGGATCATCAGACATGTCCAATAATTGCAGATTTGGACTCGCCAACTCCAAAACCCCTATTAGGGACACCATACATCGACCACGGCATGCGATTACGCTCTGCGCGTTCGGAATATATGAGTTTCGAGCACTTTTTTGGCCGCCATCTTGGATTTCCGCCATATTGGATTTTTCCGAAGTGGTTTCATTTTGAAACTTGAATTTGCTGACCCCAAAAATAACAGAAAAGACGCCATACAGTGGATAACGGGGGTGTTTTCGCACCGCTAAGGTGAGTATTGTTGATTTTGGACGCCATATTGGATTTCCATATTGGATTTCCGCCATATTGGATTTTCTGAGATGAATTATTATTGCAGGTATGAATTGTCTGACCCCCAAAACCCTATAAAAGACACTCTACATTGGATATTAGAAGTGATTGTGTACAATATATGCAAAGAATATCGATTTGACGCCATTTTGAAAAATTGTTCTGCACAAATCTAAAGAGCCCTTTTTCGGGCAAAATTCTTCCGGATTCGTGTTATTCGGTCAATTTCGCCATGGAAACACCCGGGCGATTTTTATTTTTCGAAAATGTTACATATTGGCCCAACCCTACTATAAAGTTGGTTTCGACATCTAATTTAACTATATCGAGTTGATTGTTGATGAGTTTGTGGTGGTTGAATCCTGGGATATACTTGGTACTAAATACGATTGTGTCTTGAGTTTTCTTTTTGGACTAGCCGGTCTGGCTCGGCCAAAGCATGATGCTATTATGTGTAGTGGGTATCCTCTTTTCAAAAAGTGTTTTTGGCAAATGTTTTGCGAGTGGTCGTGATTTTCACTGGTACTAGAAATACGGCAAATTCGTAGGGCTTGACTGTATGGGAGGCTTCTTTTCAGGGATTCTGGATGGCAGCTGTTGTAATGTAAATAGAAGAAAAACTATCTGTGGGTGTTTAGTAGAGGCGGGTTTGCAAGCGTTGGGTTTCGTCTAAATATATAGTGACATCCAAAAAGTTGATACTTTTGAGGCTGTGTTCTAGGGTTAATTTGATGCTTGGTATTGTAGAGTTGGTAACTTCCATGAATCCATTGAGATTTGATGACAGATTTGATGACAAATTCTACCTGCAAACCAACGGCATTTCAATGGGGACCAAAGCGGCCCCTAACATCGCCTGCATATTCATGACCCAATTCGAAGAAGATATACTTAACAGAAGCCCCATCACACCTCTCGTCTGGTGGAGATATATTTTTCTTGCGGCTTTCCACACTAGAGAATCTCAATAGATTCATGGAAGTTACCAACTCTACAATACCAAGCATCAAATTAACCCTAGAACACAGCCTCAAAAGTATCAACTTTCAAAAGAGGTCATGTTTGTGTCACGTGACTTACATCACTCGGTACCTATAGCAACGGGGGCGAAGTCGGAGGCGAATTTATTGTAAACACAAGACGGTGTTGTCTTTAATGGCTGACTATTTATTACAAATATCGAATCCTAATTAAATTCTCGGATTATCCACTACCCGCGTCTTTTTCCGTGATTTTTATCTCAGAAAGTATTGTACGTCTAACTCTTCATGAAGTTTATCAACATGTACACCAAGAGCTCAATCTTCGCGTGCAACCTTCGACGTCACGCGTGCAGGTATTCCTAATCGTGGGGCTGTCGATTAGGGGAACCCTTACATTTTGTCATGTATACGCGCCACGAGTGTTTTTCCAGGGAATCCAGTATTTTTCTAGTAAGATTGGATATCTCTACTGTCCATATATCAAAATTGCCATACTTTTATTGGAAATTGAATTTGGGCTCATATGCAGTACATTTTTTTTTAAATAGAATTATGTTGAAGTTATTGAAATTGAGTTAATATTTTATCTGTCTCGTGCTATTACCAAAATACCAGGCACGAAAGATCTCGTGTTTTAATGCTTTAGCAACCCTACTTTCATTTGCTAATAAAATAATAGCATATATGTATCACATAAACAAATCGTCACCTCAGAATTAAGGTGTCATATCCCTACTTTTAGGAGTAATGGGGTTATTAGAACCAGTAATTAAAAAAAACAGAAAATATTTTACAGAAAACAAATTAATAGGACAGATTTTAAAGGAGTATGGGAGTAAATCACAAAATTAAGTTATAATGTTACATGTCCGATAATTAATGAAACTGCTCAATTACAGTCACGTGACCATTTTCCAAAATGGCGCCTGCTAGGCTTAACTTGTCTAAGGTCATTGATGATGTTATGAACAAGAAAGAGTGAGTGCATTTGAAGTATGCAAACTATGTCACTAAAATTGTAGAAGCAATTAAAACATTAAAATATACCAAAAACACTCTGATTAGTGCGGAAAACTATCAATATACAACCTCATTGCTCTCTCGACAAATATGGTTATTGTGCCATTTGGAGTGAAGAATTATCAGGTCGTACAGGTAATGATATTGCGTCAGCTCTACTTCGCATTCTTGAGAGAGTAATGGAACGACATCTTGATGTTAAAGATATCGTATGTCGTCTGACTCGTGTCTAGCCGAGAATCGAAACTCTATAATGTGTGTGGCACTGAAGAATGTTGTTAAAGAGGTATTCCTTTTTCAATTCAATGACACAGAAGTTCTGTCAGCCAGGTTATAGCTCGATACAAGAGGTAAATGCAGTACAGTCTTATTGAACGCACCCACTAATTGTTCTTCAAAAGAGACATTAACTTTTTGGATAACCAATCAGTGAATATATTGTGTAAATACAAAAACTAAGCAAATACTGCACCTTTCGACCCATCCTTACCGCGTTTTATATAAAAAAACAAATCAAACGGAAAACTTCCTTGAAGTAAGAATAGTTGATCGTAGACCCGAGAGAAATATTAATCCAAAGATCATTTTTTAATGATCCTGCTTTTGTGATAGTGGCTCCATTATCAATTGTTAGGCATACATCATGGCAGTTTCTCGAAAGTCCCATGCTGTAATGATCTCCCTCAGACCCAATGCTAATTTTCAGCAGTATGGTCAGACGGAATATATAAAGTCTCCAGATGTCTGGACTTAAGCCGCCAATGCTCGTCTGTTAAATGAACAGTGAAACCTCAGTAAGGCTCCATATATTTGGCTGCTCCACATATCTGTAGTAGCACCAAAATAACAAACAGGCCTACAAACATCGCCTGTACAATTTTTCTTTGTAACAAGTTGTCGTCTGCCTCTAAACAACCGGTTAGGGTCAGGTTGAGTTGAAACTGACGAATTGTCGCCGGAAACTTGACTAATTTTATGAACTTCGTTCTGTTCCTCAAATTCTAAAATCCCTCAAAATCTTTACCGGATATTTCCCCGCATCGGCTGGCTGTAGCTTCGAATAACAAGGCTTATTTTTTATAACCATACTGAATAAATAGTCGGGTCACAACCCCCAGATCCTTGACCATTTACCGGTGGACATGTTTTGACGATGGTTTCTGATGGGGCCTTAGTGAAGTTATTTTTAGTTTGCTACCTCAGAAATTTACGGGTTAACTTCATTGGAGCCGAAAATTCAAGATGGCGGCACAGAATGGTCTGGAATTGCTTGTGACAAACATTGTTGGCGAAATGACCCGTGTAATATATCATTTTGTAGGTTTTGTTGGTCACCCGACTTTTTTGCACACTTTCTGGTCCATCTCACAAATGATTGATCCAATATGGCGACAGATTGTCTCTAAAAGTATTCCTTCAATAGCAACATTCCACTATGCTGTGTTATTTCAGGGGTTGTGGGGGACGAAAAACGTGAATATGCCATTTCCAAGCTGATATAACTGAATTGAAAGGAGATAGCATACAAAAATTAAGCTTTTTCAACCATTACTTGTTCAAGGCATCCACGAATCTTATTCTGCATAAAGTAATATGATAAAGTATTCCGCAGTAGGACTCTCAGTTCTCAGAAAACGTGCAACGAGTAGTCTGAGTATTTTGAGTCATCTGGTTCCCCAAGAAATGGTCACGGATCTGGGAGTTGTGACCCAACTAAAAGAGAGCTACCTCTCATTTTCAACACCGCGATATTGTTCGAAGGCGATATTAGTGACGATACGATAATTCCGCTGGTTTTTACATGGCGATATTTTCGTTACTAGAATTTTCATACCGGTTTTACCCACAATATCGATACATCGCCCATCCCTAGATGATGAAGAACGGCTATCCCATGTATGATCGGGCCGCAACGAAACGAATCAAGTATGATGTCAGAATGACTAGTGACGATATAGCCTTTTATGCGGATAATTGCCATGGAGACTTCAAGGCAAGGACTTAGAAACTGGATAAAGCAGACGAAAAGGATAGAAGAACGACAGAGCTCCTTGCAAGAGAAGGTTGATAAAATGTTGGAGGACGAGACAATTGAAAATAGTATACAACAAGAAGAGATTCAAACTGCATTTGACTGTATAAACATAGACAAAAGTGATCCAGGGTACAAGTGTGATCCACGTGGCCAGTGTGATCAACGTCATAGTTTTTCTACACGATCAGAATCACATGTACCTGATACTGTTTAGTACAGTGCTTGCCGCAGTACAAAGTGACTTATGGTGATGTGCTTGGGATAACAACAGTGTGCGAGCACAGTTTTCGACCAATCCTGGCGTTTGTCATCTGATGCCAGTGAATGTAACCTCACATATGTTATGCCTAGTCAACAAAGTGTAATGAAATATCTCGAGGATGCCTCGTACATAATCTTCAAATGGTCACAAAAGAGTTGATGAGCAAAGATGACAATGTAGTCACGTTGGTTTAAATGCCACAACAAAAGCCGCAGGGCATCACCTCCTAAATGTAAAAACGGACTGTACAACAGTGTGTGAACAACACAAATCAAGACCGTCCTTCACAACTGGATACATTGAAAACATCCCACTCAGGAAAACATACACATCTCAAAAATCAAACATGACTATACTTTCATTGTGGGCGAATGAATATTTTATGGTAAACCTTATCGTTTATGTTAAAATAAGTAAAAAAAAATATTGTTTGTTGGATTTTTCCTCACCGTTAACCAATTTAATATAAGAAGTGTTAAAATAATGTTTATCAAACAAGTGAATTTTCTTCGATTGGTGTGGTTTACACTCGTTGTTTAACAGGACAGCATAATACCTGTGACCGTGTATGATTTATTTTAATGATTCTACTTCTGAATACTCTATAAAGTCAGAGCCGTATGTAATGATATCAGACTACAAATACAAATGTCCTGATAAAGATGCCGTTGCCTCTTTTGATGATGTCATACTTGAACATTTCAACTTGCTGATTATATTTCCGATGGTGCCTCGCAGAATTTTAAGCATAAATTGGAAAAAACTGCATTAAAGGCACAACTTTATCCTTAGCAAAACCAATGGATTTGATAAATTTGAACCACCCCAGGGGCATGGGATGCCCATTCGTCTGAAACCATGGGGCGTTATGTAATAGATATAATATGACTTCTGTAAATTCATCTCAATCCGTATTTACATTTAAAAAATGACAATAATGAAAGCCGTTATAAAATTTCAAAGCATGACACAAATCATAATGGATAAGATAATCATCAAACGTTTCATGTTGATGCCTGTGTACTTGTCAAATAAGAAGAAAACATTTTTTTATGGACAGTTCATGGACATCAGAAATGAGGAATGTCAAATTATATGTTTATTGTTATCAAGCCAGGTCAAGGCTTATAAATTCGAAGTGGAAAGGGACGTTCTATGATACCCACAATCACAAATAGTTTTTCCCAACACTCAAAAATGTAAGGGGCCTATATAATTTGTAAATAATCAACAGTACCGTAATATATTATTGTTTTCAGATAACTGTTAAGCTATTCTTTAAGTTGTTATTGTTAAGAATTTGTTCGATTTTCAAAAATAAAATGAATTTATGATACAATTGTCTTTTTATTCTGAACTATACGATAACGGTCGAACTTCACACGAGAGCACGGAATGGATTTCAAACAGCAGAAAACAAATGATTTAAACTCATCATTAACTTAATACTTTATCATTTGCATTATGTTTACATTTTCTCTTGTCCAGAGGGAGAGATTAATGTCCACTCAGCACAAACTAGGTCATTTCGGGACTAACATATTTAAATTATTCGCTTACATATGGGTCTTTAGCTGTGGTAGGAAACTAGAGAGGACCCGGAAGAAACTCACGATGGTGGGCATGCCACCTTTCTTGTCAGTGAGGTTGTCATGTACATCCTTAAGATAAAACCCATTTCATTTCATTTCTTAAGATCCAAATAACCCCATATGACACAATGGCAGACCTTGTGATCCAAAGCGCACATGTTATACCACTGGGCCACCCACCTCGCCCTCTTATCCAAATATGTCCCGACTGCCCATTTTCGACTTATTGCACTCATCTTTGTCCCAGACATTTCTTAATTTATAGCAAACATTTTGTTTTGAGATATAATTTTTGTTGGGTTTTGAATATAACATTTGAAAAAAAAAGATGCAAATCAATGTCCCGTCTCTATCAGGTTCATTGTTTATGTTGTGACATCTAGAGATTGTTTTATTGAGATAAGTTTCATATATTATATGATAGTATATGGTCTTTGCTAGGAAATGCCATGTTTAAATTCCCTTTTATTGAGATACGTTTCATATTTTATATAATAGTATATGGTCTTTGCTAGGAAATGCCATGTTTAAATTCCCTTCTATCCTTAGCACCTTGTAGAGAATGGGCCTGACATTTTACATTATCAGCTTTCTGTCACGTTCGAATGAGCCAGATGCGAGGAACTCTGGCAAAAATAGTCTTTTCTTGGAATCGGCACACCTAAAGCTTTCTAAAATTGGAGGAGTTGTTGAAATCGGAAAAAGATTTGAGAAGTTATACTATTTTCTGGGTCAGAATTCAGCAGACTGAGAAATTAAAAAATAAAGCCGCCAAATATTGAGAATACGTTTTTTTAACAAACGGATTCATTTTCTTACCTTTGTGTGTTTCTGGGTGGGTGTAATGATTAATTATTGGGTTTTGTTTCACTTAAAACCCCACTTACAGAAAGGTGACATACCTCTTTACGAGGACCGAGTGTCGAGTGAAATTATAAAATAGAGTAAATGTATCCCAAAACAAAAACTTGATTGTGCTCGAATTCAATCCCAGCCGTCGTCTACTGTGGTCCTAAAGTTTGAAAAAGAGTTGTCAAAAATTGCGGCTTCAATATACAGGTGTATGAAAACCAATGAGCTCGGGTCCAAAAACAGAATACTCGGTAGTCCAATGTAGTGTACACCCCTCAATGTCAATATTTTAATCCACATTGATTTTAGCCATATTTTCCATGTTTGTCTTAATTCTCTTTTCTACCGTAGTAACAACTAATGCAATCTACCGGAAAAGTAAATTTGACGAGCGAGGTCCAATCATTTTGGAGCAGTAACCCATGGCTTAGCATCGTGTGGTTGCAAGGTCTTCAGCAGATTAAAGGCTGCTGCTGCTTCCTCAGACCCAGAGAGTTCCTTGTGGTGTATCAAAATGAAAGTCGTGGTAGCTCTTGATTCCAGGAATGCCTAGGAATGTAGTCCAGCCAAACTTTCTTACAATTGTGTTTCCTTGCGGATCATCAACCAGCTGCACTGTTGATACCTTTCTCAGTAAATGTCTCAACAACATTGTACATTTCCTTCTCTGGTGAGAGGCGTACAACACAATACCGTTTCTTTAGCAGTCCGATGGGCCAAATTTCGTATGACCTATCAAGAGGAAGTGAATGGAACACTTCTCGTGTAGATCAACCAGTGTTCTCCAACAAAAATACTGAATCATACAGTTGTTTTTGTTTTGGCTGGGCAGTTGATGCAACATACTGTTAACAGCATTTGACCCCTTTCCACAAAAGCTTGTCTCATCCACAAGATAAATAATGTATTGAGATAATCCTTCAGCATAGAGTCCAAATATCTGACACTTACGAGGTGTATTGAAGTAGATAGGCCAGGTTGTATGGGATCACACGTATAATGTACCTGCTATGCATAATCAATAAAATAGAATGATATACTGTGGCCGTGTTAAACTGAGAGACAGAGTGACAACATAATAGCCCACACATAACAAGTATGACCCCCTCATATGGTTTGAGACATTAGCAACAATTATCTATATTTACGTAGTTTTAACATACGCCCACTCTATAGCTAAGTTGTCCAAGCAGTAAAAACATGGGGAGATTTAGAGGGGGGGAGGCTTAGTTATCAAAAATAGCAAAATTTGTGCTTATCTTCTTTATAATACTGTGGTTGTTTTGCTGGCCGGTCCAACACAAATCACTATGGAAGGGTATCGCTGCCAATATTAAATGCTCTGCTATAATGTCTTTTCCATTGATTATATGTCAAAAATACAATGTGGAAAGTCCTAATACCGGTAATGATAAAGTCAAAATACCTCTAAGACAAGAGCTAAATGTAAAATGTTAAGTGTTAAATGACAAATGTTTTGTGGGAATCAGTTTTAGCCACAGTTTTCGAAAAGTTGATATACCCACTACACGCTCATTTGCATTAAGAGCAGACTCTCTGTACTTTCGCCAAACATCTATCTTCGTGAATGCACTCGGCAAAATTGTGATATCCGATCGTGCTAATCCGGGAATTCTTCCAGGAAGGATTATGGGGTGCTCCTGACAAAAATTCAAAACAAACTGTACAATCTTTTTCACATTTTTAAAACATGCTTGTTGTCCCCCGCCTTTCGAAGAAAGCATGGGACTATTAAAATGGGTTCGTCCGTCTGTCTGTTTTTTCGTTCGTCACACTTTTTGGGACACTACAATTTTTTTTTCTGTTTGAGCTAGAATGTTCAAACTTGGCGTATGTGTATATTAGGTCAATACCTTGATGGAGTGCTAAGATGAGCATTTTCTGCTTAGAGTATGCAGAGATAAGCAATTTGATTGGTTGATGCTTTGGGACACGATAACTTTAGTTCTAATTAAGTGTGAGTGATGAAACTTAGTGTATAGTTCCATTACACCAGTACGTTGACTAAGTTCGATAATGAGCATGTTCTGCTGAGGGTAAGCAGAGCGATAAGCAATTTGATTGGCCGAGACTTTGGAACACAATAACTCTCCTTCGAATTGAGTTAGAATGCTCAAACTTGGTGTAGGCGTTCATTAGGTGAATGCCTTGATGGAGTTCGATGATGAACATTGTCTGCTTGTTGTTCTGCTATTCAGTCCACCTGTAATGGACAAGTTAAATTATGAAAAAGGCGAATTACAGTGTCTAATTTATACTAGTAGACCTACACATCGATGCATCAAACGAAACAAAAAACATTAAACAAGTCGAACAAAATCCTACCGTGGGACTTCTAAAAATATGATCGGACGGCAACTGACAATTGTTATATGTCCCGATAAAATGAATCGAATAGATATCAAAAGCTAGGCACCAGTATTAATGTGCGTAATAAAGTATATGACTAATAACATCAACTGATTGTCACTTCAATAAAACTGCAGTTAGTATCCATGCAGTTAGTATCGAGCATGCTATACAGGGCCGGCGGAAGCAATTCTTGATTGGGGTGGGGGGGGGCTTCCATCCTAGGTCCTTATAGGCGTGGGTCAAGGGGCCGCAATAACCTGGAGAAAGAGTACTTGCGGCCAAATTATTGGGGGGCTAAAGCCCCCCCCCCCCACTCCACCGGGCCTGCTATATGCTTAAATTTCACTTGTATTTCTTATCAAATTAACCTGATAGTTTTGCCCCATGCAAAACCACCTCGGGCAAAACTACCTCATGTTAGTATATTGCCGTTAACCTGATAGTTTTGCCCTATGCAAAACCACCTCATGTTAGTATATTGCCGCTCTTGCTGCCCTTACCGCATAAAGTGCTTTCAGTAGGTTCTTATAAGCTGTCATTTTACGGACATTCATTCTTGAAAAAAAGAAGTGAACCGAAATATTAGATTTTAAGAAAATAATACTTTTAAAATGAATGAACAATAAGACATGATTCATTTAACCTCTCACGACTTAAAACTGCGGGAGAACCGCACCATGCATTAACAGTAATAACACACAAACCAATAAGACAAAATAGACAACAGCAGTAAACAACAAAAATACTATGAATTGAGATCGAGGGGCAGGCCTTAAGCGCCAACTACGCTGTAGAGTCCTCGGCCTGCAATGATACAGGCGTCACTCAATAATGAAAACAAACCCACAAGGGAGACAATCCAAGAGAAACAAATTTATATCCCACAACATTGTAACCTAGGCCATGATCGGCTGTTGTTTTTAATATCTTAATGATTTGAGAAAGTGTCTGTCGGCTATACTCTCTAGTTTATACAGGTACCTTACAGTGTAATGAAATGAAATGGAGTTTAACGTCCTACTGGGCTATGAAGACAGGTATACGACATGCAGCCGGGTCATTCTACAATAATGGTGTAACTTTGATATATGAATTTCTCGCAATAAACTGGCAACATTGAATTTATTTTTAATTCTTTTCATTAATATATGTTCTATTCGAATATGTGGTCGGCCGCGATCAAAATTTATTTTTAGCCTAATGTTTTTGCACAATGGCATAACAGGTAAGAATGGGTGGGTCAACTTCGCGACACAATTGTCAGTCACTGCCTTATGTAAATTTATTATTATAAATATAACGTATTTTGCATAAGAATGTTAATCTAGTCCTGCCAATATTAATAATAACGATTATATCAGTATCTGTCTTCAGGATCGACTATTATACACGTTCGATTCTTTATTCTGATGAGATCGTCCAACAACAGACTCCTTTCAATCCCGCTCAAGGGTCACACACTAAGGGATAACTATTATCGATTGCATGGAATCGTGGACCCCTGGGTTACTGTTTACACCCATAAAAAAGTTAGGTATGACAGAGTGAAACAGGTGACTGGGCCTAAAGCCTGGCGCACACTTTGCGACAACTTAAGCGACAAGTTTGGCGACAAATATCGCCGCAACAGAAGTGGAGTGAGCACACTACACGACTTTGGCGATCACGAAAGAAAAACCCTGTCACGTGCTTCGTCATGTGACACCTCTAAATGAATTTTAGTCGTCATCGCGTTGAATACTTCAATTAATATTGTTTTGTAGATGGTGATCAGGCGGCGATGTCGCCGTCTTAGTACAAAGCCGGTCGAGTGCAGTACGTTTATAGTATTCCATGTAACGAGCTCAAATTGAGTCCAGAAATATGCCAGAGTATCTTAAATATAATTAATCCTCTCATTACCAAACAAACAACCAAGATGCGACAATCAATAAGCCCAGGACAGCGATTGACTGTCACCCTCCGTTTTTTTGCTACAAATACTGGGAAAAAACACCTATTCTAATTACCATCTATAAATCCTGGGGCTATATTGTGTATATTGCTATACAAACGGAACAATCCACTAGGCCTACCATGTATACGACAGCTCACACATTTAATAAGTGTCATTTAATTTCAATTAGTTTGGCCTTAATTAGATTATCCGAAAAAATCGGAGAACCTCGTGTGTGGTTATGTCACATGAGAAAAATAACGAAAAATGATTGGATTAATAGGTGGATTTATTTCCCTGGTTGTCGATTAACCTGTCGCCGAGGTGAGCACATTACACGATTTGTTGCCAGGCTTAATGTACATGTCGCGAAGTTGAAACGGCTGGCGGGAAAATGACAGGAATCGCAAAGTTGACACGTTTAAGGTGTATTGCAGTCTTTGAAACTAGATATTACTTGAAAATGGTCAATAAAAACATTACAAATATCGTAGAATAACTTTTAATGAGAATATACACAATTCGTTTAGATCCATAACGTTTAAATGCACTTAAAATCCTTAACCCTTTTACGCGCTTTACGGGGATAGCGACATTAATGTCGTTTCACCGTAAGTCGCCAAAGTAACAATGTACACGATTGGCTGTATGAGATAATTCTATGTTTATCAACTAATGGGTGAAAGAAATGCATGATCTAATTTATAAGAACGGTAACTCTTATATTGTTTTGATTTGAAGCCGGATATTACCGTTACTTAGCGATAACATAAACAGACGGCCTCGGGCTGTCAATAACATGGCGTCTGCCACGAAACCTCGTAAGCGTCCTCGCCCTAATACGTTTACTGTAGACGATGTTGTTGACATGATCCATATTTCTGATGAAGAAAATTGTTCGTCTGACAGTGGCAGCGATATTGACATTGATGAACTGTCTGCATACGAGTCAGATTCAAGTGAATCAGATCGAGATTGTCAAGAACGAGATGTAAATAATGTAAAAAAAACCAAGAAGATGCTCGACGGAGTCGACGGTAAATATTAGGCCTAATGACGTTGAAAGACTAGTACATCAAGATGATAATTTTGGTACAGAAGACCAATTAGACGACATTTGGATACATGTGAATGATAGGCAAAATAACAGGCCCCCAATCTTACATGATTTTACAGCCGAGTCCGGTCCTGTGTGGAATCCAGAGAACTGTCATGAACCTGTTAAGTATTTTGATAAATTTTTTGAATCAACCAATTTTACAAATAATAAATCTCTTTGACAGTTTTTTGTAGACGAAACAAACAAATACTTTCAATATAGATATGATAAATATGAAAATATACCGCCCAGATCTAGACTGCATTTATGGATTCCAACTGATGTACATCAAATGAGAGCGTTTATCGGGTTGATCATAAATATGGGCTTGGTACGAAAGCATACATTAGAACAGTATTGGAATGTGAAAGACTTATCCCAAGAGACACCAATATTTAGAAACACTTTCACGTATGAAAGTTTTCAACTACTCCTTCGTTGTTTTCATGTCAGCGACAGTTCGATGGAGCCGAAAAAAGGAACTTTTAATTAGGGATGGGACAATAACATAAGTTTATTAACGCCGGGTATTTTCTGATGCCAAATTGGCTTTAAAAAGATAATCTGAAATAATTTTTTTTCAAAAATTGAATTTTTATGGTGGTGCAGTGCCACTTTTCAAAATGGCGGACATAATTGACGTAAAAAATGACAATTCCTATATGTTAGGTTTTGATTAGGGTAAACATCGCTTTTCATGGGGTTTTCACGGTCGCTGAAATCAAATATGAGCTCAAAACTCAATTTCAAAAATCCAAGATGGCGGCCAAAGTTTTATTATTTTTGGAAATATGGCTTAAATGGTGTCTTAACATGGGGTTTTCGTGGTTGCCGAGATCAGTATGAGTTCAAAATTTAATTTCGAACATGAGCTCAAAACTTAACTTAATATATCCAAGATGGCGGAAATCCAAGATGGCGGCCAACATTTCATTATTTTAGGAAATAAGGCTAGAATATGGCTTGAATAGTGTCTAACATTGGGTTTTCTGAGTCGCCAAAATCAAATGTGAGCTCGAAACTTAATTTCAAATATCCCAGATGTCAAAAATCCAAGATGGTGGACACAATTTTATTATCTTTTTTAAATATAGCTAGGATATAGCTTTGAATGGTGTCTAATTTCAATTCCGTACTACCAGAACACAGGTTTCCAATAACTGAACATGATCATGAGTTTGAGAAAAAAGATAGAAGATATATTATTTTATTATATGGCCACCAAAATATATCAATGAACATCCATAAAGTTAACTGAATGAAACTAGAGGTCATTAGCATAATATAATACACAAAATCTCACAGTCTTCCCATGATAGCACTGAATCAACGTAATTTTAGGGCATCTCTAATGAGATCATCAATATTGTCCACAACATTATTTCCTGGCTGTATTACTGATTTGATGGATTGTTTGAGTTCTGCTTTGGAGAAGGTTTGATATTTAAAATGTCCATCTTGTAGTTTGATTCTGCGTTTTTGTCGAATGTCGGGACAGATTGTGAGACGTATGTAACCGATCTCGGTGATGAGTTCACTCTCCGTGAGTCTTTCTAGCCATTCAACTGTTGTCGGTGTTACCGGTCCTCCGTGTCTCTTGCAAGATTCTAATACTTTCAGTATTTTTGCGTTTCGTTTTCGTTTCAGATCTTCTTTCTTCAGTAGTGCCAACTGTTTTGCCGTTTTTACAGTCGCCAAGAAGTCTTTCTCCACTTGTTTAACGTCTTGGACTACTTGTGATGTTCGCCCCCATTTCCACCTCAAGCGCTTCTCGTTTTCATCTAATGATGTGAACTCTTGATTGATGAGAAGACCGTTGGTTGATATAATACTTTTGTCGGAATGAGTCTTCACTGTGGTCATGCCACCAGATGCTACAACTTGGTTGTCGAGTTTGGCGAATCTAGATTCACATGCGAGATTGTGTAGCGGGGCTAGTTGCAGTTTTTCTAGATCAACTATGACACTCGTTTCCGGCTTGATCTGGAAAAAGTTCATTTCTGAGAGCTGACGCTTGAGTGAGTCTATGATTTCCGCCAACACCACTCCTATCAATCGTCCTTTACCAGTTACAGTTCGAGAGAACTGATCCTGTAGCTTTTGGAGTTCTGGTAATTTCCGATCAAAGAATATTTTGACGTCTACCCAACTCTGTTTGCAACGACCCCGACCATCTATTCCAAGCAAATCCATCAGAGGATGTATCAGAAGGCCTCCTAAGAGGGAGTAGACTTCACTGCAACACAAGAACCATGGGTTCGAAATGAAGGTATGGACTGCCAGCACCAGTTTATTTGCATTTTCGTCAACCACAGCCTCGAAGAATGCGTTGAGAGAATCTCGGTGTTTGATGTACTAGTTTCCGATTTCCAAAATTCGGCCGAAGCGATTTGACTGGGAGCCCTTAAAGGAAGCCGGATCTAGTCCATTATTAGCCAGCCATTCTTTGAATTGGTTGTATAAGGAGACCGAATGAGCAGCATGGCTTGGTGACAACAATTTGGCCAATGCGATCAACCCGAGTGTATGGAGACTGGACGAATTCGAGTGTAGTATCTTGGCTGCGTTGATCAGTTTGTCGAATCCAATTTTTTGTTCTGTGTCCTTGAAGGTCTGGTCGATACAAAGTAGTAAATGGGCGCAACATTTCAGGACTTTTGCTGGCTCAACACCAAGATCCATCAACATCTTGGAGCAGTCGGCCACTCGGTCGGTCATCCAGAAGTCGATATTGCTCTTTATTTCATCGACACTTGAACCAGCTAATATAGCCAGGCACTGCAATTTGAAGTTGTACGCTTCTGCCTCGGCTTTACCAGCATGTGAAGCGTTTTCTAGGTAACCTGTTGTCATAGATCTTTTCTCGCCGGAGGTTTGGGTGATTGTGATATTATCAGTTTTGACGTCAAACATCCTGTGTCCGGCTGCCTTTGTAGTATCGTCTAGCCCAACGGTAACAACAGCATCGCCTTTGTTCAGTAGGTGTTTGGCAACCATCTCCAAGTTCAGTAACGAAGCATCTTGAACGTAGTTTGCTAAACATCTTCTGCTGGGTATCACGAAGGTGAGATCACGCTTCTCCTTGGTGTCATCTGTTTTGTCACCTCCACAAATATTCAGATCTTCTGCGTCATCAATACTAGTGCTGGCCATCTCCAAGTTTTGGTCAAATATTGTGTTGGCTATGGACACGGTTATTCCCATAAGATCATTAGTAGTGACCTTATACTTTGAGAGACACTGGACGAGACAACGCATCAGTGGTTCGTGTATGGTTTTAAGACCGGATCTGATTGGAATTGATGGGAACTGTGTCTTTGTCGTATTATACGGTTCTTCCATAGTTCTTGATCGGGTCACAGGATATTCAATAGGAGAATTTGTCAGATCTGATACTGACCGTACGGTATATTCATACTCACTCACCACAGTGTCGTTGTCGTCATCGTTATCGTCAAAATTTACATCACTGTTATCAAATCCACTGAGCGATATGTCAATTGAAGATGTCTTGTTCAACTTGGCTCTCTTTCTGTTTGATTCCTCACGGTCTGCCACTCTCTTTTTATTCCTCAACCAGTTTCGTGGGATGATACTTGTTGAGGTTGCCACATAGTCGCCGTAGCAATTGTCATACCAGAAGGCCTGATCTTCCGCCGTCATTCGCACACCGTGATCTTTCGCAAGCTTGTCATCGTACTCGTCTGATTTGGATCGTATATCATAAGCGTGATTTCTCATGCGGTTGTTGAATTGGTCAGCTTTTTCAAACCATGACAGTGTCTTCTTTCTATCAGATCGATTTTCTGTCTTTTTCAAATCTCGGATTATAAGGTAGTCGCGCTGAATGGTTCGACTGACTGACCTTTCTTCTGCTGGGTGGACATTTTTTGTGATCCAATCATGCCTCAATTCACTGTCGACGATGCAGCTTGCCTCTTCTTTACTCATATTTTTCCGGCCAGTCTCCGTTTTACAAAGGAAAAGCATTCTGCCGATGATGTGTGCACCATTTCGGAGCTTGGATTTCTGGACAAATTGCGGCTCTTCCATATAAATTTCTCCCAAGAATGTTTTCTTCAGATCACCACTCCTCCTGTTTGTACTCATGGTCACTCAAATAACGCTATTTCGTTCAAAATTATTACAAGTTTTTTCAGTTCAAAATGCTAACAAAATTAAAACAATCCAATGATAGTTAAAATGGCAGCTGCAACGTTTCTATGGATACGAGTCATATGACATCATAATTATGACGTCATGAATGGAACAGTATTGTGACTGCATTTCCTTAGTTTTTTTAATGCCATGACAAGGCTTTAAGCATTTTGCAAAACATGGAAAATTATGACATTTTGGGCGCCATCTTGGATTTCTGCCGCCATATTGGATTTCCACCATCTTGGGTTTTTGAAATTTGATTTCAGCAACCTGAGACTAAGAATGTTCAGCACCATACATGCCATATCCTATCTATATTCCCCAAAATAATGAAAAAATGTGACATTTTGGCCGCCATCTTGGATTTCGGCCATCTTGGATTTTTGAAATTAATTTTTGAGTCCTTATTTGATTTCAGCGCCCCGAAAAATTTCACATTAGATACCACGAAAGGTATGTATACACCGATCCAACCATAATATACAGGAATTTTCTTTTTTTCTGTCAATTTTGAAAAATGGCACTGCACCACCATAAAAATACTTATTTTTTAAAAAATTCTTCTATATTCATTTTTTGTAGACCATTTCGCATAAGAAAACAGCTGGGGTTTTCTTGAGTTTGAAAATAAATGTTTATTGTCACATCCCTATTTTAATTATAATCCCATTTACAAATTTCAGTCCGTTTTAGACCATTTTAATACGTCTTGGGCACGTGCATATCTTCTGTCATGTAACATAAGTATAGATGAAAGCATAGTTGGTTTTAAGGGCAGACACGATCTTGTGAACTACATAAGAATTAAAAAACATCATCAGTGGGGACCAAAGGAATATAACCTGTCTGATTCTAGGACTGGATATTTGTATCAGACCTTATACCACACATCAAGTATAAAAACTTCACAATATGGACAGGCGTATGATGTATGTGATAAATTGTTGAGAAACCACGGTGGAAAGTATCATCATTTAATTGTAGACAATTACTATACTAGTATAGACTTATGTTATAATATGTTGTCTAAACAAATATATGTTACAGGCACGGTTCGTTCAAACCGTAAGGGATTGCCCCCAGGAATCAAACAAACTTTTAAAAAAAAAGATGAAGTTATTGCTGTACGCAAAGGTCAGTTGTTGGCAGTCAATTGGTCCGATCGCAGACAAGTTAGGTTTTTAACAACGCATGGTTCCGCTAATGATGTCAAGCTAACTAAGAAAAATAACAGACTCGTTCATCAGTTAGTGAACGAGTACAATCACAGTATGGGAGGGGTTGACCTCAGTGATCAAATGACAGATCATTACGCAGCAGAATTGAGAACTGAAAGGCGCTGGCGGAAAGTTGTTTTTCATCTTATAGACAGAACAGTTACTAATGCATATTTGTGCTATAAGAACAATACGAATATAAATGGAAAAAAACTAAATCATCTCAACTTCATGATCCAGTTAGTAGACGGACTTATAAATGGCTATAAACAGCCACGCCGAAAAATTGGTCGTCCCAGCCTCACAACTCAAAACAGAGAACTTTCTAGCATACAGCATTAACTAGAATCTATTCCTGATAAAAAGCGTAAACAGTGTGTGAGCTGTGCACAATCAAGGGATGCAAGGTTTAAAGGTACGCGTATAACCACATGGTGTCGAGAGGGTCTATGCCGCAGATGTTTTCCTGGTTATCATTTAAACTAAAGTAAACATGTTAATTATTGAAAGCTTCAGTTTGTAAAAGAGTGCCAATATTTTGCTACATGTAAAGCTTATAGTTTATCTGAAAATGAAGAAAACATTTAGTATTACCAATATACTGGTATGAGTATTATAGCTGTAATGCTGCAATTTGATCAAATGACATTATTGATTGTTGATATGTTTTGTAATTGGTGATTGAAAATGTGTTCATTAATTGCAATTGTATTTTACATGTAATGCAATTTTGATTACATAGTATAATTTGATTGTTGATATTTCTGCAGGCTCTTCTGTTTTCCTTGAAACTGCTGAAAATATGTAGCTAATTGCATTAATACACCTGGATTGTAAGCCTATATGTATTTCACCTGTGATGCAATTTTGATCAAATAGTCTTCTCAACTGAATATAGAATTTATTAAAAGTTGATTTTTTTCTATCCTGTTATGTTTCATTGAAATTGAAGAAATGGTGTACACAAGTTGCTTATTTATTTATTACACCTGAATTTACCTGTAAGTGCAGTTTTCACCATTGTTGTTGCGATTACATAGTTGTTACCATTTGATATATTTTAATTTAAAATGGTTAGTGAAAAAATTTGGGACAAATTGTACATTTTTCAGTACACCTCAATTTAATTGTATTTCCACATGTGACACTACTTTGACCAAATGATATTATTGATTGTTGATATTTTTTTGTAATTGGTGATTGAAAATGTGTTCATTAGTTGCACCTGAATTTCACTTGTAATGCAATTTTGATCAAATAGTATTATTTGTTTGTTGATATTTCTGTAAATTTTTCTGGTTTCTTTGAAACTGCTATAAAGGTCTATGCTAATTGCTTTAATGGGACAAGTTCTTGTAAACACCATCGTTTAATTTGAAATGACGTCCATTAACTTTATCCATATCAGAAATAAAGGCGACCAACTACGACCGCTCATACCACAACCTGTCCTTCATGGACGTTTAATAATATTTATTAGTTCCTGCATTATGCATGACCGTAACTTCTACTTCATCTTCGTCAACATCTTTTTCCCGGATAAAACGTTCCCTCATATTCCACGACGCAGAGCTGTCCAACTAGGTCTGGTGAAATAACAATCAATGGTATCAGAGTTGATGTCATCCTTTGATGAACTGCATATTCTCCAATTTCATCCGGAGATTTCAGAGAGAGAGAAATGGGGTTTAACGTCCACTCGACACAAACTAGGTCATTTCGGGACAAACACATGGTTCAATTTTATTTCAATAATTCGCTTGCGCGTAGGGGTCTTTAGCAGTGGGAGCAAACCGGAGGACCCGGAGAAAACCCACGAGGTTGGACATGCGACCCTACTCCTTGTCACGTACAATAATATCTGTATACGGCTAGGTTGATAACAGTCACACTTTGACCGAAACAACTGACATCCCCGAACAATATTTCGCCGAATTTAGTTGTGATAAGTTGGTGGATTTTAAGGGTACCCTTTACAGCAACAATATTGTTATAAAATGGTTCGTCAATTATGTCATCACTATTTATAAAGAACAACTCAATTGATGTTATGGTATTGAGGTTCTCGAATAGTATTCTTGAATTTGGTATGTCTGTTTTCTCAAGAGATCAATCTATCGGCTGTGCGTTTGATAACGGCACTAAAACCATCAGGTGCTCCTTTCCCATGACTCATTTCAAGAAAGTTCCAGGAGGCCTCCCTGAAACTCATGTCATATATTTTCTTGATGAACATAGCAAAATTGGTTCTATTCTTGCATGGATTACTAACTATTACATGGAATATAAAGGAATAACCAGTCAGTTTCGCGATTGGTCAGTTTCGCGGAAATAGTGATTTTAGAGTTAATTATTATTTCTAATCAATATAATATAAATATCATATTTTAATATATGATGTTATAAAAGGAATACATTCTTTTGAGTACAGTTATTAAAATTGTCAACATTAACTCATAAAACGTCAACTTCGCGAATGGTTGGTCCACATCGCTGAATTGTAATGATCGCGAAATTGACTGTCGCTCAGTTCACGTCACGTCACGTGATTTCAACATGACTCGATGCATCCGACACGAAGACACCAATGGCCTTCTTGGGCGTATGGTAAAGCGTATTCTATATGCCAATGAAGCTGTTTCCTCTTCAAAATTACGGCGCAAAGTTGAAAACGAGTGAAATTCACGATGTTGACACAAATTTGGGGGACATAATTAAATGTAATATTTTATCAGGAAAATACAGGAACATGTTAATATTTCATGTATATAACACTATAATACTACATTGTCTAGATAACACGTGTTATTGCAAAATGATATGTTTTAATCAACGGATTGGATGGTCTTGAATTTTCAGAGTTGGAAAAGTGGGTATCTAGGTTCTGCCGTTGTTATAGAACTGGAGAAAAAATATAATGAATGTTGGAAATTTTATTAAAATTATGGTTAAAATATATCAAAGCCAACTTCTGAATATTAATTTATTATATCTATAAATTGCCAGTTTCTTGGAAGGACACTAGTGTTCCCACTTTTGGAAGAATCGCCCAGCAGTGAGCTATGAGTGAAATTTTTCCAGGACATTTATGTGAACGCCAGTGTGTACACGAGACCTCGGTTTTTCGTCCCATCCCATCCTACATTACTGACAAGGGAAAACCACGTCGGAAAATCCCGATTAACTTATATCTATAAATTGCCTGTTTCTTGGAAGGACACTGGTGTTCCCACTTTTGGAAGAATCACCCAGCAGTGAGCTATGAGTGAAATTTTTCCAGGACATTTATGTGAACGCCAGTGTGTACACGAGACCCGGTTTTTGGTCCCATCCCATCCTACATTACTGAGAAGGGAAAACCACGTCGGAAAATCCCGATTAACTTTCTCGGCCAACGAAGCGATTGAACACATGACCTCTAGGTTAGCGAGCCGAAGCCCCACCCAATAGGCCTAAACCTTAAAATGTACCGGTTAAACTATTTTAAATGCATATTATTCCATGATACTGACAGTAAATGTACATACATGTCAGAATCTGAATAAAATGTACATATATAACTGTTCTCATCTTGTTCATGGTCTGTGAACTGATTAATACACCTCTCCATACTTGGTGTCTGCAATGGTTCTTACGCGTCTTTACAGTCACAAATTCAATCGTTTCTTCAGCAATCTCTGCAGCATGCCGGACATCAGTTTCGACACTTTCCAAGGTGACATCTTTAACTCGTTTCAAAGAAATCATCTGCCACACAACCAACTACTTCGTGGATGGAGTTTCTTCTCTATCATCATCTAAGTGAAAACCATCATTGCTCTCTTCTTTCTCAATGCGTGTAGCATTCTCTGAAACGGGAAACATTTAATTGACATTTTTTTGGGTGCAGACCTGTTTTACAAGGTAATGTGTACCATTTAGGCCTACACGGGGTGGCCGAAGCGAATTTTTGAAATAAAATGTAACCATGTGTTAGTCCCGAAATGAACTAGTTTGTGTCGAGTGGATGTTAAACCCCATCTCTCTCTCCAATATCGCTGAAATAACGCCAATGAACTTGATATCTATGCCTATTCTGGGCCCTGTCCATCAACCCAAGCCCCAGAGAGAGGTGACTAGAAAATCTTACTGACACGGTGACAATACGTAGGCTTATACTTAACCACTGTCACAGGCAGACGGCAGGATGGTACGTTTCCCAATTGTTTAATTCGCGTAAAACTAGCGGTAAACTGGAATCTCTAGTAGGCCTATCAGTCGACCGAGATTTACCAAATTCTAAACCAAGACTACTAAATACAACATACTGCCATGTTATTATCTGAACCTGACACTGTGATATCAGTGAGTTAATTCTCCAAAACAATTGTACGGTATAGGCTAAATGTCTATTTATAGAATCAGTCAATGATAAGTGTGTGTGTGTGGGGTGGGGGGGGGGGGTATGGGCGGGCGAAATTATTATTGCAATAAATAATTTATTTTGCACAAATGGTTTATCTCATTTTTCACAGTATTGACTATATTAGTATGAATTATATTATGGGAGATTCGATAACGAGTTAGCAGTTTTCACTATAATAGTTAAAACACTAGATAATGTAAAGGCAATTTGCTGAAAATTTCATTCAAATTGATCCACTATGAACCGAGAACTAAGCGGTTGAAATTTCTGGCTAGCCTTGATCATCATTACTAAAGTCAGTACGATAAACAGCATAGTCTCGATTATCCATTTAATCGTGAAGGAAAGTTATGCAGTAAATCGGCTCATAATCCAGTAAAGATCGCAGGCTAGCGATGCCATCTAGTGTAGAGTTGATTATGGTCTGGATAGGTTAATTAATGTCTAAGGAGTGATAAGCAATTTGATTGGTCAAGACTATAACTCTCCTTCTAATTGAGTTAGAATGTTCAAACTTGGTGTAGGCGTTTATTAGGCGAATGTCTTGATGGAGTCGATGATAAACATTGTCTGCTTACGGTAAGCAGAGATAAGCAATCTGATTGGTTAATGCTTTGGGGCACGATAACTTTGGTTATAAAGAAGTGAGAGCGATGAAACTCCGAATATAAATTCATTATATCATTACCTTAACTAAGTTCGCTGATGCGAATTTTCTGCTTAGGCTAAGGAGTGATACGCAATTTAATTGGTCAAGGCTTTGGAACATAACAACTCTGCTTTTAATTAAGGTAGAATGTTAAAACTTGATGTAGATGTCCATTAGGTGAATGTCTTGACTGAGTTCAATGATCAACATTTCGAGCTAAAGCTAAAATCAATTTCATTGGTCAATGCTTTGGGACAAGATATCTTGGTTCGATCTGATAGAGAGTGATGAAACTTAACGTATAGTTTGATCGCTTGATACTTTTGAAAAAAATAAATTCGCGATTAATTAATATGTGTCATCTATTTATTTTGGGATTTCGGCGGGGGACATCAGCCTCACTGTTTGCTTGTTCTTCTGCTATTCAGTCCACCTGTAATGGACAAGTGAAATTATGAAAAAGGCGAATAACAGGGTCTAATTTATACTAGTAAAATATGATCGGACGACAACTGACAATTGTTATATGTCCCAATAAAATGAATCGAATAGATATCAAAAGCTAGGCACCAGTATTAATGTGCGTAATAAAGTATATGACTAATAACATCAACTGATTGTCACTTCAATAAAACTGCAGTTGGTATCCTCGAGCATGCTATACAAGGCCGGCGGAAGCAATTCTTGATTGGGGGGGCTTCCATCCTAGGTCCTTATAGGCGTGGGTCAAGGGGCCGCAATAACCTGGAGAAAAGAGTACTTGCGGCCAAATTATTGGGGGACTAAAGCCCCCCCCCCCTAGCCCCCACTCCGCCGGGCCTGCTATATGCTTAAATTTCACTTGTATTTCTTATCAAATTAACCCGATAGTTTTGCCCCATGCAAAACCACCTCATGTTAGTATATTGCCGCTCTTGCTGCCCTTACCGCATAAAGTGCTTTCAGTAGGTTCTTATACGCTGTCATTTTACGGACATTCATTCTGGAAAAAAAGAAGTGAACCGAAATATTAGATTTTAAGAAAATAATACTTTTAAAATGAATGAATAAGACATGATTCATTTAACCTCTCACGACTTAAAACTGCAGGAGAAATGAAATGAAATGGGGTTTAACGTCCAACTGTTTTGCTCCGAAGTGGGCTAATGAAGACGGGCATACGCCATACAGTGTGCTATGAGGGAAATTTTGCCCGGACAGCGGCACTACGGCCTACTCTTATATCGAATTCCAACTGTCAAGGGATCTTTTACGTGCACGCCAATGTGTACACGGGACCTCGGTTTTTCGTCCCATCCGAACGACTAGACAGCTGTCCTTGTCAGACCATCCGTCCTGCATCACTGACAAGGGAGATCCACGCCGGAAAATCTGGATGAACTTTCTCGGCCAATGCAGGGATTGAACACCCGACCTCCAGGCTAGCGAGCCAGCGCCTTACCCACTTAGCCACCGTGATCCCCAACTGCAGGAGAACCGCACCATGTATTAACAGTAATAACACACAAACCAATAAGACAAACTAGACAACAGCAGTAAACAACAAAAATACTATGAATTGAGATCGAGGGGCAGGCCTTAAGCGCCAACTACGCTGTAGAGTCCTCGGCCTGCAATGATACAGCCGTCACTCAATAAGGAAAACAAACCCACAAGGGAGACAATCCAAGAGAAACAAATTTATATCCCACAACATTGTAACCTAGGCCATGATCGGCTGTTGATTTTAATATCTTAATGACTTGAGAAAATGTTTGTCGGCTATACTCTCTAGTTTATACAGGTAACTTACAGTGTAATGAAATGAAATGGAGTTTAACGTCCTACTGGGCTATGAAGACAGGCATACGACATGCAGCCGGGTCATTACAATAATGGTGTAACTTTGATATATGAATTTCTCGCAATAAACTGGCAACATTGAATTTATTTTTAATTCTTTTCATTAATATATGTTCGATTTGAATATGTGGTCGGCCGCGATCAAAATTTATTTTTAGCCTAATGTTTTTGCACAATGGCATAACAGGTAAGAATGGGTGGGTCAACTTCGCGACACAATTATCAGTTACTGCCTTATGTAAATTTATTATTATAAATATAACGTATTTTGCATAAGAAGGTTAATCTAGTCCTGCCAATACCAGTAATAACGATTATATCGGTATCTGTCTTCAGGATCGACTATTATACACGTTCGATTCTTTATTCTGATGAGATCGTCCAACAACAGACTCCTTTCAATCCCGCTCAAGGGTCACACACTAAGGGATAAATATTATTGATTGCATGGAATCGTGGACCCTTGGGTTACTGTTTACACCCATAAAAAAGTTAGGTATGACAGAGTGAAACAGGTGACTGGGCCTAAAGCCTGGCGCACACTATGCGACAACTTAAGCGATAAGTTTGGCGACAAATATCGCCGCAACAGAAGTGGAGTGAGCATACTACACGACGACTTTGGCGATCACGAAAGTAAAACCCTGTCACGTGCATGCATTTTAGTCGTCATCACGTTGAATACTTCAATTAATATTGTTTTGTAAATGGTGATCAGGCGGCGACGTCGCCGTCTTAGTACAACGCCGGTCGAGTGCAGTACGTTTATAGTATTCCATGTAACGAGCTCAAATTGAGTCCAGAAATATGCCAGAGTATCCTAAATATAATTAATCCTCTCATTACCAAACAAACAACCAAGATGCGACAATCAATAAGCCCAGGACAGCGATTGACTGTCACCCTCCGTTTTTTCGCTACAGATACTGGGAAAAAACACCTATTTTAATTACCATCTATAAATCCTGGGACTATATTGAGTTTTTTGATATACAAACGGAACAATCCACTGGGCCTACCATATACGACAGCTCACACATTTAATAAGTGTCATTTAATTTCAATTAGTTTGGCCTTAATTAGATTACCCGAAAAAATCGGAGAACCTCGTGTGTGGTTATGTCACATGAGAAAAATAACGAAAAATGATTGGATTAATAGGTGGATTTATTTCCCTGGTCGTCGCTTAACCTGTCGCCGAGGTGAGCACATTACACGATTTGTTGCCGACGAAGCGACGACTTAGGCGATCATATCAAACATGTCTGATATTGCCGACCATCGCCGCGATGGTCGCTGGCGATGAAAAATCGCTACCGACCGAGTGCGCACACTAGGCGAGTTTTTGATTTTTCATCGTCGGCGATCGAAATCGCCAATGTCGTCGCGTAGTGTGCGCCAGGCTTAATGTACATGTCGCGAAGTTGAAACGACTGGCGGTAAAATGACAGGAATCGCAAAGTTGACACTTTTAAGGTGTATCGCAGTCTTTGAAACTAGATATTACTTGAAAATGGTCAATAAAAACATTACAAATATCGTAGAATAACTTTTAATGAGAATATACACAATTCGTTTAGATCCATAACGTTTAAATGCACTTAAAATCCTTAAAACAACGTTCAAACACTTCTAACAAGACATTCGTTCGCTATTTTTATTAGACGCCATTACTGCGTCTATTGAGACAGTTTTACTAGGTGAAGAAATTGTAGACTGGGTTGTCATGACGCCCAATATTCTAATAGTAATAGTCTTATTTTGATCAGGATCGTTTTATCTTTCAAGTATACCATATTGTATAGATTTTAAGTGTTTATCTTAGAAATAATATTCCATAAAATAGATATTATCATCTACATGTCAGGTATTTTGAGGGCTTTCAAATGTTGCAATTCTATTGAATAATATTTATTAGTTCCTGCATTATGCATGGCCGTAACTTCTACTTCATCTTCGTCAACATCTTTTTCCCGGATAAAACGTTCCCTCATATTCCACGACGCAGAGCTGTCCAACTAGGTCTGATGAAATAACAATGGTATCAGAGTTGATGTCATCCTTTGATGAACTGCATATTCTCCAATTTCATCCGGAGATTTCAGAGAGAGAGAAATGGGGTTTAACGTCCACTCGACACAAACTAGGTCATTTCGGGACAAACACATGGTTCAATTCTATTTCAATAATTCGCTTGCGCGTAGGGGTCTTTAGCAGTGGGAGGAAACCGGAGGACCCGGAGAAAACCCACGAGGTTGGACATGCTAGGTTGATAACAGTCACAGTGAACACCTTGACCGAAACAACTGACATCCCTGAACAATATTTCGCCGAATTTAGTTGTGATAAGTTGGTGGATTTTAAGGGTACCCTTTACAGCAACAATATTGTTATAAAATGGTTCGTCAATTATTTCATCACTATTTATAAAGAACAACTCAATTGATGTTATGGTATTGAGGTTCTCGAAAAGTATTCTTGAATTTGGTATGTCTGTTTTCTCAAGAGATCAATCTATCGGTTGTGCGTTTGATAACAGCACTAAAACCATCAGGTGCTCCTTTCCCATGATTCGTTTCAAGAAAGTTCCAGGAGGCCTCCCTGAAACCCATGTCATATATTTTTTGATGAACATAGCAAAATTGGTTCTATTCTTGCATTGATTACTAACTATTACATGGAATATAAAGGAATAACCAGTCAGTTTCGCGATTGGTCAGTTTCGCGGAAATAGTGATTTTAGAGTTAATTATTATTTCTAATCAATATAATATAAATATCATATTTTAATATATGATGTTATAAAAGGAATACATTCTTTTGAGTACAGTTATTAAAATTGTCAACATTAACTCATAAAACGTCAACTTCGCGAATGGTTGGTCCACATCGCTGTAATTGTAATGATTTCAACATGACTCGATGCATCCGACACGAAGACACCAATGGCCTTCTTGGGCGTATGGTAAAGCGTATTCTATATGCCAATGAAGCTGTTTCCTCTTCAAAATTACGGCGCAAAGTTGAAAATAAGTGAAATTCGCGATGTTGACACAAATTTTGGGGACATAAATAAATGTAATATTTTATCAGGAAAATACAGGAACATGTTAATATTTCATGTATATAACACTATAATACTACATTTTCTAGATAACACGTGTTATTGCCAAATAATATGTTTTAATCAACGGATTGGATGGTCTTGAATTTTCAGAGTTGGAAAAGTGGGTATCTAGGTTCTGCCGTTGTTATAGAACTGGAGAAAAAATATAATGAATGTTGGAAATTTTATTAAAATTATGGTTAAAATATATCAAAGCCAACTTCTGAATATTAATTTATTATATCTATAAATTGCCAGTTTCTTGGAAGGACACTGGTGTTCCCACTTTTGGAAGAATCGCCCAGCAGTGAGCTATGAGTGAAATTTTTCCAGGACATTTATGTGAACGCCAGTGTGTACACGAGACCTCGGTTTTTCGTCCCATCCCATCCTACATTACTGACAAGGGAAAACCACGTCGGAAAATCCCGATTAACTTTCTCGGCCAACGAAGCGATTGAACACATAACCTCCAGGTTGGCGAGCCGACGTCCCACCCACTAGGCCTAAACCTTAAAATGTACCGGTTAAACTATTTTAAATGCATATTGTTCCATGATACTGACAGTAAATGTACATACATGTCAGAATCTGAATAAAATGTACATATATAACTGATCTCATCTTGTTCATGGTCTGTGAACTAATACACCTCTCCATACTTGGTGTCTGCAATTGTTCTTACGCGTCTTTACAGTCACAAATTCAATCGTTTCTTCAGCAATCTCTGCAGCATGCCGGACATCAGTTTCGACACTTTCCAAGGTGACATCTTTAACTCGTTTCAAAGAAATTATCTGCCACACAACCAACTACTTCGTGGATGGAGTTTCTTCTCTATCATCATCTAAGTGAAAACCATCATTGCTCTCTTCTTTCTCAATGCGTGTAGCATTCTCTGAAACGGGAAACATTTAATTGACATTTTTTTGGGTGTAGACCTGTTTTACAAGGTAATGTGTACCATTTAGGCCTACACGGGGTGGCCGAAGCGAATTTTTGAAATAAAATGTAACCATGTGTTAGTCCCGAAATGAACTAGTTTGTGTCGAGTGGATGTTAAACCCCATCTCTCTCTCCAATATCGCTGAAATAACGCCAATGAACTTGATATCTATGCCTATTCTGGGCCCTGTCCATCAACCCAAGCCCCAGAGAGGGGTGACTAGAAAATCTTACTGACACGGTGACAATACGTAGGCTTATACTTAACCACTGTCACAGGCAGGCGGCAGGATGGTACGTTTCCCAATTGTTTAATTCGCGTAAAACTAGCGGTAAACTGGAATCTCTAGTAGGCCTATCAGTCGACCGAGATTTACCAAATTCTAAACCAAGACTACTAAATACAACATACTGCCATGTTATTATCTGAACCTGACACTGTGATATCAGTGAGTTAATTCTCCAAAACAATTGTACGGTATAGGCTAAATGTCTATTTATAGAATCAGTCAATGATAAGTGTGTGTGTGTGTGGGGGGGGGGGGGGTATGGGCGGGCGAAATTATTATTGCAATAAATAATTTATTTTGCACAAATGGTTTATCTCATTTTTTACAGTATTGACTATATTATACTATTCAAAAAAAGTAGGGGATATTTGATTTTTAAGTGTTATTAAAGTCACCTAATGAAACTGACGAAGAAACAAATGACAAAATGAAATGAAGTTCACATTCATCGATTTATTCCAAATGATCGTTAGACTAAGTAAGGCACAGACTGACCATTATAAGGGTAAAATGATACCCGGGGTCAAACAGCAAAGTTACCACAGCATCACAACCAAGTCAGTAACGGGTAAATCCCCCTCTGTTTGCCAAACAAGCATTGATCCGACGTGGCATACTCCTAATGAGACGTCTAAGGTCATTTTGGTCCAGATTGTCCCATTCCTGTTGCAACGCAGCAGCAAGTTCTTGGACATTGGCAGGACGTTGTTGACGTTGACGTAACCTCTGTCCAAGCATGTCCCAGACATGCTCGATGGGGGAGAGGTCGGGACTCAGTGCTGGCCAAGGTAATGTGGTGATGTTCTGTTGTTGGACGTAACCTGTAACGATCCTGGCCCTGTGACATCTTGCGTTGTCATCCTGGAAGATGAAACGGCGGCCATGACGTCGTGCGAACGGCACAACATGGACTGCCAAGATGTTGTTCCGGTAGTACTGGCCAGTAACACGCCCTGCAACAACATGTAAAGCCGTTCTTCCAGCAACAGTGATGCCTCCCCACACCATAACAGAACCACCCCCAAATCGATCATGTCTGATGACGTTAACGTCTTGGAAGCGCTCGTTTCGACGACGCCACACCCTCCTACGTCTGTCCAAAAAATCAACAGTGAACCTTGACTCATCTGAAAACATCACATTGCTCCAGCGTCGATTATCCCAGTGTTGACGATCCCTACACCAACGACGTCTTGCCTGAATGTGATGATCTCTCAAACAAGGGATCACGCGAGGACGTCGGGCGCGAAGGTGACCCCTATGCAGTCGATTCCGAATCGTCTGGCCACTCACTCCCACACCAGTGTCTGTTTGAAGACGAGCGCTGATCTGATTTGCTGTGATGACACGATTTCTCAAGGCCAAGGTACGGATAAATCGATCCTGGGCTTGAGTTGTCGCCCTTGGTCGACCTGAGCGTGGTCTGTCCTGTACAGATTGTGTATCACGGTATCTGGACCATAGCCTGCTTATGACAGACTGAGAAACATTCATCGTCCGCGCCACAACCGCCTGTGTTGTGCCGATCTGTAGCATGCCAAGGGCACGTAACCTTTCATTTTGGGTAAGCCGACGCATATCAAAATTTGTTTTCTGGTCACTAAAACAATTAAACTGATGTTTCCACCCTGGAATTCAATGCCACAATGACTGTAACATTTAAAGTCAGAGTAGTGCAAATCTTGGGTTGGACCCCCATGATGATCCCAAGCATCACCTGCATTCCATGCGGTAGCTATTGGTGCGTTTGGGCGTCACATGTAACTGGAAATGTTTCTTCTGTTAGGTTCTATAGTGACTTTTTTCGTAGTCATTTGCATATTTTAGTATTATGCCCCCAAAATCAAATATCCCCTACTTTTTTTGAATAGTATAGTATGAATTATATTATGGGAGATTCGATAACGAGTTAGCAGTTTTCACTATAATAGTTAAACACTAGATAATGTAAAGGCAATTTGCTGAAAATTTCATTCAAATTGATCCACTATGAACCGAGAACTAAGCGGTTGAAATTTTTGGCTAGCCTTTATCATCATTACTAAAGTCAGTACGATAAACAGCATAGTCTCGATTATCCATTTAATCGTGAAGGAAAGTTATGCAGTAAATCGGCTCATACTCCAGTAAAGATCGCAGGCTAGCGATGCCATCTAGTGTAGAGTTGATTATGGTCTGGATAGGTTAATTAATGTCTAAGGAGTGATAAGCAATTTGATTGGTCAAGACTATAACTCTCCTTCTAATTGAGTTAGAATGTTCAAACTTGGTGTAGGCGTTTATTAGGCGAATGTCTTGATGGAGTCGATGATAAACATTGTCTGCTTACGGTAAGCAGAGATAAGCAATCTGATTGGTTAATGCTTTGGGGCAAAATAACTTTGGTTATAAAGAAGTGAGAGCGATGAAACTCCGAATATAAATTCATTATATCATTACCTTAACTAAGTTCGCTGATGCGAATTTTCTGCTTAGGCTAAGGAGTGATACGCAATTTAATTGGTCAAGGCTTTGGAACATAAAAACTCTTCTTTTAATTGAGGTAGAATGTTAAAACTTGATGTAGATGTCCATTAGGTGAATGTCTTGACTGAGTTCAATGATCAACATTTCGAGCTAAAGGTAAAATCAATTTCATTGGTCAATGCTTTGGGACAAGATATCTTGGTTCGATCTGATAGAGAGTGATGAAACTTAATGTATAGTTTGATCGCTTGATACTTTTGAAAAAAATAAATGCGCGATTAATTAATATGTGTCATCTATTTTTTGGGGGATTTCGGCGGGGGACATCAGCCTCACTGTTGGCTTGTTGTTCTGCTATTCAGTCCACCTGTAATGGACAAGTGAAATTATGAAAAAGGCGAATAACAGGGTCTAATTTATACTAGTAAAATATGATCGGACGACAACTGACAATTGTTATATGTCCCAATAAAATGAATCGAATAGATATCAAAAGCTAGGCACCAGTATTAATGTGCGTAATAAAGTATATGACTAATAACATCAACTGATTGTCACTTCAATAAAACTGCAGTTAGTATCCTCGAGCATGCTATACAGGGCCGGCGGAAGCAATTCTTGATTGGGGGGGCTTCCATCCTAGGTCCTTATAGGCGTGGGTCAAGGGGCCGCAATAACCTGGAGAAAAGAGTACTTGCGGCCAAATTATTGGGGGACTAAAGCCCCCCCCCCCCATCAAATTAACCCGATAGTTTTGCCCCATGCAAAACCACCTCATGTTAGTATATTGCCGCTCTTGCTGCCCTTACCGCATAAAGTGCTTTCAGTAGGTTCTTATACGCTGTCATTTTACGGACATTCATTCTGGAAAAAAAGAAGTGAACCGAAATATTAGATTTTAAGAAAATAATACTTTTAAAATGAATGAATAAGACATGATTCATTTAACCTCTCACGACTTAAAACTGCAGGAGAAATGAAATGAAATGGGGTTTAACGTCCTACTGTTTTGCTCCGAAGTGGGCTAATGAAGACGGGTATACGCCATACAGTGTGCTATGAGGTAAATTTTGCCCGGACAGCGGCACTACGGCCTACTCTTATATCGAAATCCAACTGTCAAGGGATCTTTTACGTGCACGCCAATGTGTACACGGGACCTCGGTTTTTCGTCCCATCCGAACGACTAGACAGCTGTCCTTGTCAGCCCCTCCGTCCTGCATCACTGACAAGGGAGAACCACGCCGGAAAATTTGGATGAACTTTCTCGGCCAATGCAGGGATTGAACACCCGACCTCCAGGCTAGCGAGCCAGCGCCTTACCCACTTAGCCACCGTGATCCCCAACTGCAGGAGAACCGCACTATGTATTAACAGTAATAACACACAAACCAATAAGACAAAATAGACAACAGCAGTAAACAACAAAAATACTATGAATTGAGATCGAGGGGCAGACCTTAAGCGCCAACTACGCTGTAGAGTCCTCGGCCTGCAATGATACAGCCGTCACTCAATAATGAAAACAAACCCACAAGGGAGACACTCCAAGAGAAACAAATTTATATCCCACAACATTGTAACCTAGGCCATGATCGGCTGTTGTTTTTAATATCTTAATGACTTGAGAAAATGTTTGTCGGCTATACTCTCTAGTTTATACAGGTAACTTACAGTGTAATGAAATGAAATGGAGTTTAACGTCCTACTGGGCTATGAAGACAGGCATACGACATGCAGCCGGGCCATTACAATAATGGTGTAACTTTGATATATGAATTTCTCGCAATAAACTGGCAACATTGAATTTATTTTTAATTCTTTTCATTAATATATGTTCGATTTGAATATGTGGTCGGCCGCGATCAAAATTTATTTTTAGCCTAATGTTTTTGTACAATGGCATAACATGTAAGAATGGGTGGGTCAACTTCGCGACACAATTATCAGTCACTGCCTTATGTAAATTTATTATTATAAATATAACGTATTTTGCATAAGAAGGTTAATCTAGTCCTGCCAATACCAGTAATAACGATTATATCGGTATCTGTCTTCAGGATCGACTATTATACACGTTCGATTCTTTATTCTGATGAGATCGTCCAACAACAGACTCCTTTCAATCCCGCTCAAGGGTCACACACTAAGGGATAAATATTATTGATTGCATGGAATCGTGGACCCTTGGGTTACTGTTTACACCCATAAAAAAGTTAGGTATGACAGAGTGAAACAGGTGACTGGGCCTAAAACCTGGAGCACACTATGCGACAACTTAAGCGACAAGTTTGGCGACAAATATCGCCGCAACAGAAGTGGAGTGAGCACACTACACGACGACTTTGGCGATCACGAAAGTAAAACCCTGTCACGTGCTTCGTCACGTGACACCTAAATGCATTTTAGTCGTCATCACGTTGAATACTTCAATTAATATTGTTTTGTTAATGGTGATCAGGCGGCGACGTCGCCGTCTTAGTACAACGCCGGTCGAGTGCAGTACGTTTATAGTATTCCATGTAACGAGCTCAAATTGAGTCCAGAAATATGCCAGAGTATCCTAAATATAATTAATCCTCTCATTACCAAACAAACAACCAAGATGCGACAATCAATAAGCCCAGGACAGCGATTGACTGTCACCCTCCGTTTTTTCGCTACAGATACTGGGAAAAAACACCTATTTTAATTACCATCTATAAATCCTGGGACTATATTGAGTATATTGATATACAAACGGAACAATCCACTGGGCCTACCATGTATACGACAGCTCACACAATAATAAGTGTCATTTAATTTCAATTAGTTTGGCCTTAATTAGATTACCCGAAAAAATCGGAGAACCTCGTGTGTGGTTATGTCACATGAGAAAAATAACAAAAAATGATTGGATTAATAGGTGGATTTATTTCCCTGGTCGTCGCTTAACCTGTCGCCGAGGTGAGCACATTACACGATTTGTTGCCGACGAAGCGACGACTTAGGCGATCATATCAAACATGTCTGATATTGCCGACCATCGCCGCGATGGTCGCTGGCGATGAAAAATCGCTACCGACCGAGTGCGCACACTTGGCGAGTTTTTGATTTTTCATCGTCGGCGATCGAAATCGCCAATGTCGTCGCGTAGTGTGCGCCAGGCTTAATGTACATGTCGCGAAGTTGAAACGGCTGGCGGTAAAATGACAGGAATCGCAAAGTTGACACTTTTAAGGTGTATCGCAGTCTTTGAAACTAGATATTACTTGAAAATGGTCAATAAAAACATTACAAATATCGTAGAATAACTTTTAATGAGAATATACACAATTCTTTTAGATCCATAACGTTTAAATGCATTTAAAATCCTTAAAACAACGTTCAAACACTTCTAACAAGACATTCGTTCGCTATTTTTATTAGACGCCATTACTGCGTCTATTGAGACAGTTTTACTAGGTGAAGAAATTGTAGACTGGGTTGTCATGACGCTCAATATTCTAATAGTAATAGTCTTATTTTGATCAGGATCGTTTTATCTTTCAAGTATACCATATTGTATAGATTTTAAGTGTTTATCTTAGAAATAATATTCCATAAAATAGATATTATCATCTACATGTCAGGTATTTTGAGGGCTTTCAAATGTTGCAATTCTATTATAAAAATAAAATACACATTGGAAAAAAAAAATCAGAAAAAAAACAACTCAGTAGGGGAACTGGGAGAGATGGTAATAAAAAAGCAATCATAGAAAAGAACCCTAAAAACGTTGAAATGCGTCATACTTTTGGGACAAGTTCTTGTAAACACCATCGTTTATTTCGAAATGACGTCCATTAACTTTATCCATATCAGCAATAAAGGCGACCAACTATGACCGCTCATACCACAACCTGTCCTTCATGGACGTTTAATAATAGTTATTAGTTCCTGCATTATGCATGGCCGTAACTTCTACTTCATCTTCGTCAACATCTTTTTCCCGGATAAAACGTTCCCTCATATTCCACGACGCAGAGCTGTCCAACTAGGTCTGATGAAATAACAATGGTATCAGAGTTGATGTCATCCTTTGATGAACTGCATATTCTCCAATTTCATCCGGAGATTTCAGAGAGAGAGAAATGGGGTTTAACGTCCACTCGACACAAACTAGGTCATTTCGGGACAAACACATGGTTCAATTCTATTTCAATAATTCGCTTGCGCGTAGGGGTCTTTAGCAGTGGGAGGAAACCGGAGGACCCGGAGAAAACCCACGAGGTTGGACATGCTAGGTTGATAACAGTCACAGTGAACACCTTGACCGAAACAACTGACATCCCTGAACAATATTTCGCCGAATTTAGTTGTGATAAGTTGGTGGATTTTAAGGGTACCCTTTACAGCAACAATATTGTTATAAAATGGTTCGTCAATTATTTCATCACTATTTATAAAGAACAACTCAATTGATGTTATGGTATTGAGGTTCTCGAAAAGTATTCTTGAATTTGGTATGTCTGTTTTCTCAAGAGATCAATCTATCGGTTGTGCGTTTGATAACAGCACTAAAACCATCAGGTGCTCCTTTCCCATGATTCGTTTCAAGAAAGTTCCAGGAGGCCTCCCTGAAACCCATGTCATATATTTTTTGATGAACATAGCAAAATTGGTTCTATTCTTGCATTGATTACTAACTATTACATGGAATATAAAGGAATAACCAGTCAGTTTCGCGATTGGTCAGTTTCGCGGAAATAGTGATTTTAGAGTTAATTATTATTTCTAATCAATATAATATAAATATCATATTTTAATATATGATGTTATAAAAGGAATACATTCTTTTGAGTACAATTATTAAAATTGTCAACATTAACTCATAAAACGTCAACTTCGCGAATGGTTGGTCCACATCGCTGAATTGTAATGATCGCGAAATTGAATGTCGCTCAGTTCACGTCACGTGACTCGATGCATCCGACACGAAGACACCAATGGCCTTCTTGGGCGTATGGTAAAGCGTATTCTATATGCCAATGAAGCTGTTTCCTCTTCAAAAGTACGACGCAAAGTTGAAAATAAGTGAAATTCGCGATGTTGACACAAATTTTGGGGACATAAATAAATGTAATATTTTATCAGGAAAATACAAGAACATGTTAATATTTCATGTATATAACACTATAATACTACATTTTCTAGATAACACGTGTTATTGCCAAATAATATGTTTTAATCAACGGATTGGATGGTCTTGAATTTTCAGAGTTGGAAAAGTGGGTATCTAGGTTCTGCCGTTGTTATAGAACTGGAGAAAAAATATAATGAATGTTGGAAATTTTATTAAAATTATGGTTAAAATATATCAAAGCCAACTTCTGAATATTAATTTATTATATCTATAAATTGCCAGTTTCTTGGAAGGACACTGGTGTTCCCACTTTTGGAAGAATCGCCCAGCAGTGAGCTATGAGTGAAATTTTTCCAGGACATTTATGTGAACGCCAGTGTGTACACGAGACCTCGGTTTTTCGTCCCATCCCATCCTACATTTTTGACAAGGGAAAACCACGTCGGAAAATCCCGATTAACTTTCTCGGCCAACGAAGCGATTGAACACATGACCTCCAGGTTGGCGAGCCGACGTCCCACCCACTAGGCCTAAACCTTAAAATGTACCGGTTAAACTATTTTAAATGCATATTGTTCCATGATACTGACAGTAAATGTACATACATGTCAGAATCTGAATAAAATGTACATATATAACTGATCTCATCTTGTTCATGGTCTGTGAACTAATTAATACACCTCTCCATACTTGGTGTCTGCAATGGTTCTTACGCGTCTTTACAGTCACAAATTCAATCGTTTCTTCAGCAATCTCTGCAGCATGCCGGACATCAGTTTCGACACTTTCCAAGGTGACATCTTTAACTCGTTTCAAAGAAATTATCTGCCACACAACCAACTAATTCGTGGATGGAGTTTCTTCTCTATCATCATCTAAGTGAAAACCATCATTGCTCTCTTCTTTCTCAATGCGTGTAGCATTCTCTGAAACGGGAAACATTTAATTGACATTTTTTGGGGTGTAGACCTGTTTTACAAGGTAATGTGTACCATTTAGGCCTACACGGGGTGGCCGAAGCGAATTTTTGAAATAAAATGTAACCATGTGTTAGTCCCGAAATGAACTAGTCTGTTTCGAGTGGATGTTAAACCCCATCTCTCTCTCCAATATCGCTGAAATAACGCCAATGAACTTGATATCTATGCCTATTCTGGGCCCTGTCCATCAACCCAAGCCCCAGAGAGGGGTGACTAGAAAATCTTACTGACACGGTGACAAAAATACGAAGGCTTATACTTAACCACTGTCACAGGCAGGCGGCAGGATGGTACGTTTCCCAATTGTTTAATTCGCGTAAAACTAGCGGTAAACTGGAATCTCTAGTAGGCCTATCAGTCGACCGAGATTTACCAAATTCTAAACCAAGACTACTAAATACAACATACTGCCATGTTATTATCTGAACCTGACACTGTGATATCAGTGAGTTAATTCTCCAAAACAATTGTACGGTATAGGCTAAATGTCTATTTATAGAATCAGTCAATGATAAGTGTGTGTGTGTGGGGGGGGGGGGTATGGGCGGGCGAATTTTTATTGCAATAAATAATTTATTTTGCACAAATGGTTTATCTCATTTTTCACAGTATTGACTATATTAGTATGAATTATATTATGGGAGATTCGATAACGAGTTAGCAGTTTTCATTATATTAGTTAAACACTAGATAATGTAAAGGCAATTTGCTGAAAATTTCATTCAAATTGATCCACTATGAACCGAGAACTAAGCGGTAGAAATTTTTGGCTAGCCTTGATCATCATTACTAAAGTCAGTACGATAAACAGAATAGTCTCGATTATCCATTTAATCGTGAAGGAAAGTTATGCAGTAAATCGGCTCATAATCCAGTAAAGATCGCAGGCTAGCGATGCCATCTAGTGTAGAGTTGATTATGGTCTGGATAGGTTAATTAATGTCTAATTAATAATTTAGATAACATTTCATGCCTAAAGAAAGACCTGCAATAGACATATTTAGCTCTTGTATAATGAATGTTTAATATATATTTTGTTATTATTGGGTGGTCTTAAAAAGGGGAATAACTGGAATGTCGAGACATTTATTCACCATTACATTTACCGTACATATTTCGCAAGATCTACACAAATTTAATAATTTTTATTTATATACTAAGTATTCTGTCAGCAATTCACAATAATGAGATAGGTATTATGTCACTATGTGGTGGTATGTAGTGTTGAGTAGGTATGCCTATTGACTGTAATGGAGGCATTCTCTCAGAGTTAGAATTTTGTGAAAATAGGAAGAAAACTGCCAGACAAAATGCCCCCCCTCCCCCCTACGAAAATAGTGTAAACATCTGGTATATCAAGGTTGTGGACCCTGTATAGTTCACAATTTTGATCCAACTTGAAATGCATGTTTATAACCCAAAGATCTTGGTTGTTTTCCATATTTGCACATGTATATGAGATCATAACTTCCTGAATTCTGGCCCCTGATTGTACGAAAAATCACGTTTTTAGCTTGTGGTCCCTCTAATAGTAAGTGCAGGGGGGGGGGCTGCACCACACAAAATTTACACAGAAACAAATACACGGACAAGACATCATACTCAGAAAAACACAAACTGACAAACAATTACAAAAAAGTCAATGGATCCGGGGGCTAGCCGTAAGCGTCCACTGCGCTGTAGAGTCCCGGGTCTGTAGTGACACAGACTTCACTCAAATTTGAAAACAATCAGGAATACAACCCAAAGAAACCATTGTGTAATGCCAGCATGAGTCATGATCTGCTATATGCTACAATAAATACGAATGTAAGCATATGTAGTAAAATTCAACTATACACGTAGAAATGGTTCCACTACTGATGTCTTACTCCAACATTTCCAATTACACTGACCCCAAACTGTCACTTACTGTACTGTAGGCCTACATCGTAGAAATGGTTCCACTACTGATGTCTTACTCCAACATTTCCAATTACACTGACCCCAAACTGTACTGTACATAGCTTAACGTATAATAAACCAATTCTCATTGAAATAAAGGTGAAACCTTACCGCATAATTATATGATTTGATTTAACCCAACTGCTATGCGAAATTTTTGTTCAGTTAAAATGGCCGCGTACCAGAATCACGTGGTGTCATTGCCTCTCGAAAATACAGAAAAAACTGTTCGGCAAGATAAGATTATTTGTAACATAATTACTTATTTCTATGCAAACTATGATGATATGTGTTGAAAAATTTGCAACTGAACCTAATTTTACTTGCGTAAAGAGTCGAATAGTGTATCAATTGCAGCCGTAGATAAGAATTATCTCGGCTAAAAATTGCAGCTAACCACATCGGTGAAATGTTTAAACAGTAGTCTAAACCTAAATTCTCTAAAATAAAAAAAAGAAACGTTTCAGTATTGGAATCGAGGAATATTGAATACGTATAGGGCACATGTTCCATCCGTCACAAAAACAAAACTGAATACAAAGAAGCAAATAGAAAATGTAGACCGTCTCGAAAGACAGCCGTCTGCTGACGTCATAGCTTAGGTGATAAAAAATCACAATAATAAAAAGGGCGATAATCCAGATAAAATAAAGTTAAAAGCTTAATAAACTATAAATTTTAGCGACTAATCGGAATTAAGTTATGTAATTGTACAATTTATAATATTATATTAATAAATTACCCCACACAAGAAATGCAAAACGGGTATGCTGAAGAACTCGTACTATGTAAGCACTAAGTGTGACTAAGTCAAAGTGTATGTATAAAGGCATAAACAAAAAAAAATAAGGGGGGGGGGTAATTCAGACAGGGTTAGGTAACTACAGAAAATTTAAAAATAATTTAAATTTGATCATTATCCAATATGTAGTCGGTTATATATACTTTGTCGGTTATGTTCCAAAGTCTTGACCAATCAAATTGCTTAACCCTCCTTAGCCTAAGCAGAAAATTCTCATCATCGAAATTGGTCATACTTTTAATTTAAAGCCCAAAACTGTTCAACTAGTCTCTTATGGTCAGCGCTTTTTTAGTTATCAAGCACCTGTTTTATGGAATAATCTACCATTTAGTTTAAGATGTTGTACATCTCTAAATTCTTAAAAAAAAACAACTTAAAACACATTTATTTAATTAGGCTTTTAACTGAATCTGTATACAATCGTTAACATGTCCATTATCTTGTTGTTTATTTATAATTACATTGTCACTTTGTAAAGTGCCCCTGAACATGTTATATGAAAGGGCGCACTATAAATATGCTGTAATAATAATATATTGAATATATACTCGGAGTTTCATCACTCTCACTTAGTTATCGTGCCCCAAAGCATCAACCAATCAGATTGCTTATCTCTGCTTACTGTATGCTGACAAGTTTATCATCGAACTAGATGAAGGCATTCGCCTAATGAACATCTACCTCAATTAGAAGGAGAGTTACTGTGTTCCAAAGTCTCGGCCAATCAAATTACTTATTGATCTGCTTACCGTGAGCAGAAAATGCTCATTATCGAACTTAGTCGAGGTATTGATGTAATAAAACTATACACAAAATTTCATCACTCACTTAATTAGAACTAAAATTATCATGTCCCAAAGCATCAACCAATCAAATTGCTTATCTCTGCTTACCCTGCGAAGAAAAAGCTCATCTTCGAACTCCATCAAGGCATTCTCCTACATCACGTTTGAACATTCTACCTCAATTAGAAGGAGAGTAATTGTGTTTCAAAGTTTCGAGCAATCAAATTGCTTATCGCCCTGCTTACCCTGCGCAGAAAATGTTCATTATCAAACTTGGTGTAGGTATTGATGTAATGAAACTATCCACCAAGTTTCATCAACCACTCTCACTTAATTAGAACTAAAATAGTAAGTACAAGGGGACTGCACCAAACAAAATTTAACAAAGAACAAATACACGGACAAGACATCATGCTCAAACAGACAACTCAAACAGACAATTAAAAAAAAAGTGAATGGATCCGGGGGCTAGGCGTAAGCGTCCACTGCGCTGTACAGTCCCGGGTCTGTTGTAGTGACACAGACTTCGCTTAAATTTGAAAACAATCAGGAATACAACCCTAAGAAACCATTATACAATCCCAGCATGAGTCATGATCTGATGCTACACGAAATACGAATGTAACCAAATGTAGTAAAATTCAACTATACAAGTAACCACATCGGTGAAATGCATAAAAAAAGTAGTCTAAATCAAGAAACGTTTCAGTATTCAGTACATATAGGGCACATGTTTCATCCGTTACAAAAACAAAAACTAAACTGAATACAAAGAAGCAAAAAGGAAATGTAGACTGTCTTGAAAGACAGCCGTCTGCTGACTGAGTGTTAGAAGGTGATAAAAAATCACAATAATAAGGGCGATAATCCAGATAAAATAACGTTAAAGGCTTAAAAACTATAAGTTTTAGCGACTAATCGGAATTATTAAGTTATGTAATTCTACAATTTAAAATGTATTAAAATAATACCCCACACAAGAAATGCAAAACAGGTATGCTGAAGAAATCGTACTATGTAATTAGTTCAGGAGGATATATTTCACTTTTATATTTGTTGAAATTTCCGTTATCATTGATAGGTGTATCGAAAGGTATAGTTTAGCTACTTTGTAATCTATTTTTCTTTTATGGTCTTGAAAGTAGAATTTTGTAAATGTGCATTTTCCATAAATAGGGCGGGGTCAGTTCCCATTGGTAAACCAATAGTTTGCTGTATTATCTGATCCCCAACCTCAAATAGGGCATTGTCAATGAGGAAATGTATGATGTTTTGAAATTTTTCCTTATCAAAAACTACAGTGTCGGCATTGCGACGTTTTATAATCCATTTAGCATCTTCTGCATTTATAGCCACCAAGTTTCTGCCTTTCCCGAAAGCTCCATTAAAGGCTTTATCTACAAACCAATCCAAATTATCTTTTAAGATCTGCATGTTGAGCACAATACTGGATGTTCAATGAATTGTATTCTACTTTCATACTAACGATTATCCAGTACTTACTTAATTATGCACTTTTCCAATCAGAGTTATCTTCCCAAGACACTATCCTATGGACTAATAATAGAACTTACCATGTTTTACTTGACTTGGGGCTATACGGCAATGTTAGGCTACGTTTCTACCTACTATTAGTTGGTACTAAGTATTTTTATATTAATCGATTACTTGATCATTTTAAAAAGCAAAGAGGTCATGGCTGAACCTCTTCTATTCCGTATTATTTGGCCATTCTTTCGTTTGCCTAGTTATAGACCAAATAGTAGTAGTAGTCCCAGGTGTTGATGTGAGGAAGTGTACAGCATATTTCACAGTATGGCACATTGATGGTACGTCACGAAATTTAAGACAGAACGTGGAAAGGATTCCCGTTGGCTTTTCTGTGGTTTTTGTTCAAACTGGGGGGAGGGGGGCGTACACCACCAATTGTCTGTTCTCATTGTTGACGATATAATTAACTTAGTTTAACTTGGGTTATTTAATTTTCGTCAGCCATTCTCTATTCCTACAACATTTAAGAAGCCTATCCCTATTCTAGTGAACTGTTCACTTATTAATTTAATTGTTGCCTCGTTTCTTGGTGGGAGCATTATTGTTTAGTAATGCACCACAAATTAATTTTTCTTTGAAAAAAATATACCGGTAAACTTAATAATCCTAAATTTAGTGATTATGTAGAATTCATATATCCTGATGAGCTCGAAATTAAAAACACCACTGACAGTGACAATACGCTTCCTACTTGGATCTGCGTCTCGATTTTGACAATTGCCATAAACTAAGTGTTAAATTGTACGATAAACGTGATGACTTTGACTTTCCGATTGTTAACTTTCCATTTATTAGTAGTAACATTCCAATATCACCAGCTTATGGAGTGTTTGTGTCTCAGCTAATTCGTTACGCGAGAGCTTGTTCCTTTTATTCTGATTTTTTAAGTAGATCGAGACTTTGTCATCTAAGCTTCAACTACAAGGATACTTGCGCACTAAACTTATTAATTGGTAAATATAACGTGTCTCGGCTATTATTCTAGATATATTTAATTGGCACGTATACTATTACTATCTCCCTGATAATGTCAACTACATCGTTAACACAGTTCATCGCGTGCATTTTGCGTACCGATAGTTCATTGGCCAATCATGCTATTTTACTGACATTTCGCCTAATAGTTTGGATGCAGCTATGGCGGGTAAGCTTACTCTTCCGGACACCTGTTACCGCTGTTTGTCGTGTATTTTGTACACGAGGAGCAGTCCATTTGCTGATTACACTATTTTGCCTGAATACACTATTTTGCCTATAACGTTTTTTTAGAACTTCTAATTCTGTCTATGGTTTGGATTGTTCGTACTTGGTTTTATTTTATATAAACACCAAACAACAAATGCAATGGTGAATTTGTGATGTTCAATGTAAGTTTACAATTTTTCATAGAATATATTACTACCTTGTAGACGCTGTAACAGCTAAAGTTATCAATCTCCTGATCTGCGTTAAATTTATATCCATTTATTTAAATTTGTAAAACAAGGAAACTAAATTTCAACAATTTACAATAATGCCTTCAAGTAGTTTTAATGCAGATAAAAGTTTGTATGCATAAATATATGGAAGCTGTTTTTATTTGTTCAGTTTTCTTTTATCTTATCAGGAAGTAATGAAGAAATTGTGCAGACTGGAAAACAATAATATACCAGCTAGATTTATACCACAAAATAATTACAGAATAATAAGTAATTAATTACATGTTAGTATTTATTTTACTCTGAACATTTATTTTATATATGGTAGGCCAGTGGTTAAAACACATGGTAGGGTGACCCACCATAAATAAATATCTCCATATATCTCGACAATTACGCCACAATATTTATATATATGCCAAGCCTCAAATCAGTTTCAAACAATTATAGTCACTAAATAAACGATCATGTTGTACTTAATAAGCTATGACCATTAATCACGTATAAATAACAGACTGAAAACTGGTTCCAAGAGTCGTCCATAACATCCAGACACTTTTGAGTAAAAGATAGGTTACGTGCCCTTGTTTTGAAATTAGTCTCGCTTAACCAGTCTATCGACCATTCTACGTCTGATTGACAGGTCGGGATAATCAAGACTACTTTTTTACGAAACATAACAGAAAGCTAGAACAAGAAATTGAATTTAGAAATAAGCACGTTAGGTAGCTCAACAATCGTTTTAAGAAGCTTGTAAAAGTAAAATGAAACTACTGCTAGTATCATGTTCCTGCCTAACCCGAGTGATTCAGAGATATTATTTGTACTAAACCAAAAGATGCCGCTCTTAACGGTACAGTTAATGATAAAGCGATTTAAAAAATGAAACGAACGTAATTTCTAAATCTGCTGTAATAATCAAGAAGCTTAATTTTACTGCTATTCAAAATCGTCAACAATAAATTTTTTACGGCTGTAATAGTTGATAGATTTGTAGAGAATTGCACGTGTCATGGCTATTTATAGTATCATACTGTCAGAAAGTTTGTCTCGGCACGGCGAATGTGCACGCTTCAGTGGTAGTCTCGAACTATCAGCGGTGGACTGTATTTCTGTGAGTACATGGGTCACCCTACACATGGGACAAAAGACTAGAAAGTACTTGTTGAATAAATGTTTTTGAGTAAAATCAACAGTAGGGGAGACCGGGGCACATTGAACCTGTTTTTTCACATGCATAGTTGTCCTCCTTCCACATCAAAAGTTTTTATTAGAAGATCTATTTAATTTATTGTATTGTTTGAAGACATATCATAGTTGTTATAGTCTATCAAATTTAATTGAATTAATCTTTAACTTTTTTTTAAAAAAATCATGTTTCAATACACCGGACAGTAGTGGTTCAATCTACCCCATCCATGACGAAATGCCCTGTCAAAGCATGGTGGTATATCATATATGGTTATTCTTTTGCCAGGATCACTCAAGTTCCATTCATTTACAGCTTTATTGTCATAATTTTTGACTGGTCCAAAGTCTGTGAGGCGGCAATGTGATAATAGTCAGTCCATTTTTCCTGGACAGGTCAACCACATCTAACCCAATATGGCTTTCATGGTTATCAAGCAATAACACAGCTGGCTTCTCCTTGCTACATCCCATATGTTTTGTGAAATGTTCCAGCACAAATAGGAATAGTTCCGAGTTCATACAACCAGATGGTGAAGCAAGTCCTAATGTACCATGTGGAGCTCCATTTAGCATATATTCTTTAAAATTGAAACGTGGAAAAATCATGGCCGGAGGCAAAGATTTGCCAGAAGCCGACACACAGCAGCATACAGTGACCCACGTTCAGCCACAGTTATCTGCCCCACCTTCTTTGTTCCCTTTTCAGTAATTACTTTAGGAACAGCTTGGACTGTTGTTAATCCACTTTCATCTAAGTTAAAGACCATGGAACATTTTTGAACAGTGGACAAGATAATCTTCAACGGTTTTTTTCCTGGAGAGATGAAAATACTTGTCTACTATTATAGTTTGACTGAACATCATCATCAGATATTTCTTGTTTTAATTCTAATTTCTTGACGTACCGACCAAGTGTAATTCTATTAATTTTCAAATCCTCTGCAACTCTTCGACGTCAGAATAAATTCTTTTAGTTCAACGAGAAAAAAAGCATTGCTATGCCATCACAGTCATCTTGAATCGGTGGAATCCAGGCTTATTTCGAGCGAGTGTCGCCCCCAACAGGAACAAGATGTGTAGCTCTTGAGGTCCAGCTCCTGGTCCAAAAATTCAAACTGTAAACAGTATTGTTCTTAGCTTAAACCAACATTCGTTATTTTCTATTAATGTCTTCTGGATCTGGAGATTAATGTAAAACATTTTTTGTCTATTAAAGTGGATGTGATAACCAGATTAATACTCCCAACAGTAATATATAGTGGAACAATACGTGAAATGAGGAGAAAATTGATGACATACGCAATTATTGAATCTTACAAATAACCATAATTAATTTTATAACTAACTATTCGTAACTTATTTTATAAACTAATCTGGGATATATAAAAATATATGATCTGTTGAGTTGTCAATTATCTTTATTTCTCTGCCATTATTGAACATTATATTCTTTAAAAAACATATCCAAAGTCGGTCTTAATATCTAATATTCTTAGATTTGTATCATATTTGAGTCCAAAGGAGTGGAAATAATTAAATAACTCTAAGACCATAATATGTAGCTAACATTAGTCTCAAAACATTGGTGTCGCGTGAGAAGAGAGAGAGAGAGAGAAATGGGGTTTAACGTCCACTCGACACAAACTAGGTCATTTCGGGACTAACATATGGTGTTAATTTTATTTCAATAATTCGCTTGCGCGTAGGGGTCTTTAGCAGTGGGGGGAAACCGGAGGACCCGGAGAAAACCCACGAGGTTGGACAGGCGACCCTACTCCTTGTCACGTACAACCGGGGATTCGAAACCACGCCAGTCGACTCAATGACAGACTTTATGATCCAACCCCCCCCCCCCCCCGTGTCGCGTGACAACACACGGTAATTAAACCAATAATGTACAATCTTATTTGACCAAGGCAAATATCTACTATCAATCAGAAACCACAAGGACATATTAAGCGTGTAAGGGACCCTTGCATCAACAGGGAATAGCGGGCATATTCTAGTAATTGTCCCTCGCAATCTATGTCAATCCAGTTAGGCCCATTTGGGGTATTCACCTTTGGTGATCCCCTATCCACATGGTAACAAGTGACTGGGAGACAAAACAGATGCAGATAGTGACTCATTGCAGCTATTAAACAGATCAACTGTGTAAATGAACAAGTGGTTCACATTTTCTGTTTGTCCCCAGCCTTTTGCAGAAAGCAGGAGACTATTAAAATTGGTTCTTCTGTCTGTCACACAATAACTTTCGTTCTAATTGAGGTAGAATGTTCAAACTAGGTGTCAATGTTTATTCGGCCTCGATGGGAGTTAGAAGATGGCATATTCTGCCTAGGGTAAGCAGAGATACGAAATTTGATTTGTTGATGCTTTGAGACGCAATATTTTTGGTTCTAATTATGTACATCCACCTCACGGTTGGCTTGTTTAATGTTTAACAACCGATGACAATCATGCTCAACAGACCCAACCTTCGCGTCCCCCAGGGAGTCACTCTGAATTCTCTAGTGCTCCTCCTCCTACTGAAATGATTTAGATGTTTAAGTTTTGGCTCCAAAAATAGAATGGCTTTTAATCTTGGTTCATTAATACAACAATGCAGATAAACATAAATAATATATATAGGCGTGGTGGGAGAAAACATCTAACAAAGTCCGTAGGGTATAAATAACGGAAGCACCCGCACTACCCAGTTAACATTTTCGGTAACAGTAACTTTCTTAGTATTTTTAGTTTGGTAATTTGATGTTACACCCGATCCAATAATTATTTTTTTAGTAAAATCAAAATCAAATTTATCAAAATAGTAGTATTATTTCCAACTGTTACTTTGCCACATTCTCTCCACATTGGATCATCTTGACTTTTAGCCCAATCAAAAATTGAATGGCTTTAAAAAAAGGAACGAATGTTCTAATCGCTTCTGTATCTCCTAATCTTTCTGCACTACAGGGAAATGATTTTGTTATAGGATTACCTGTTTTCAAAAAACATTCTAACTTCAGTTTATTTGATTGTTTACAATAATAAACAATTGGCTGCCTTGCAAAAATAGTCTCAAGATCAGGTGTTAAGGTTAAATCTAAGGACTGTTTGTTTGTATCTGACTTTATCTTAGTTTGTACCCATAATACTGTACTTTCACTCAAAATAAATTCTTGTGTTCGATTCATTGCAAAAGAATCATCTATTCCCAAATGGGAAAATTTAAAACCTTTAGATAAACATTTATTACTAGATTTCAATTTATATTTCAAAATATGACTGAATGATTTTTCAGAAAATACAATGAAAGGACCTCCTGCTACATAATCATTTAAACTTGATTTGTTTAATTTAACTGAATTACATGTAGTAGTAAGTGTCTGTTTACCTTTTGTTTTGGGGATAACCGGCTTAACAGGTAAATATCAGAATCAATATTCTGTTCTATTACATTAGTATTGTTACTGTTTACATTATGTATGCTTGACTGTTCATAAGATTTTTGCAATATATTATTTATGTTTATTTGACCAGTCATTAACCATGAAATGATTGCAAAACGAATAGTTTTTTAATGTAAAGAAAAGTCTGGCATAAAATGTTTAAATGCTTGTAATTCATTTGTAATATTAATATTAGCCTTTCGATATGTACTTGACAAGAGAGCATTAAACATATCTTGTCGAAGTAAAAGTATGGTTATTCCCAACATAACTGATGGTCCACATACTGAACCACAACTCTGTTTTGGATATAAATTACACATTTCTTGACATGCATGATGAGGATAGCCATTTAAATTAGGACTATGTGCAATTTGTACTTCTGCCACGCTTAAATTATTCATTAAACATGATGAATCATAGCCGCTAATAAAGTTGTTTAAATTGAACATTAAACTATCTGGTAAAGCTAAACGTATCCATATAAATGACTTTATTAATTACTTGAAGGTGTTAAGGATTTCACACAGAGAACAGAAACAAATTTAGTGATATTAAGATGCTTAGCATTAAGCTTTGAACCTAAATTTTTAAGATCATGGATGGAATTTAAGTAAACAACATAATCTGAGTCAGATATACAATTTTTTAACAGTTCAATAATTTCATCAGTCACTGAATCGCTTAGCGATCTATCATACAGCAGAGTTTTTAATTCAGACACTGAGTGACAACAGATAATTACCATGAATATTAGGTTTGAAAGAATCTGTATTGTTCAGGAGAATATTTTTTTAATTCAACAACCTGTTCAAAGTTGATATTATCTATCGGCGTAAATAAGGGTTGCCAATTCAAAAGATATTTGTTTTCATTTTCCAACTCTTGTCACTCCTTTTGCAATGTAAAAATCACGAAAACGTTTCATTTCTCCAAAAGTAAATTTCCCATATGGCAACTCTACATAACAGTCTTTGTCATGCTTTATAGCCCCGATAATCTGATCCAAATCTTTTATTGGAGGCATGTATTTTGAGTCTTTACATATAGAGAGTTTAATATCTGTCGTGTTTAGTTTAATAACATAGTTTCATGAAATAGAAACATGTAACTATTTTTAATGAACATATTGGATAGTAAAAGCTTTTATTCTATTGGTAAAATATTAGAAATTGGATCTATAATAAGTTATATTTATAGCACGGCTCTCACAAGTTAACATGTTTAACCAGAGGCCGAATGAAGCGTGCTATAAATGACTTGTAACATTGACAACTGCTCAACATGCTTATTGTTATTGCACAGAAAACCCACCCCACTTCTCTATATGATTTCTACTAAAACTAGTGTCAACCAGCAAAAGTGTGCAATAACATTGAACATGTCTAGTTATTGCACGGTTAAGCTCCACCCAATCTACTAGAGGGAAACAATCTGCTTATTCAACGAAAAGAACAAAGGAAGATTTCCCATCCATGTTACAATACTATTTAGAGCCTAATATATGTAGGCCTATACGGTGCCCTTACAAGTTACATTCACTGATATATTAACTGATTATTCAGACTGAATTATAATAATAATTGATCTGAACTGAATCAGACTGATCCATGTGTGTATCTCATTCGCCATACCCACAGTCACATACTATGACCCCCTGTTGCTGTTTGCTGTAATTTGTGACACTAAAACTAGGGAGCTATATAAAAATAAAATGCTTGAAATAAAGTCAGACATTGTAGATATCTAGGCCTAATTTTAATGTAGGGTTGTCTTCATATACCCATAGACGCCAATACCACTACTAGGCCTAATTTTAATTTAGCCTAGTCTTCTCCCAAGGTAAGACTTCAGCAAAAAAAATATATTTACATTCATTTATGAAGTACGGTAGTGTTTTTTTTTTAGTCAAGTATTAGCCTACTAAAGTATCAAACTTTACACATTATCCGGGTCAGACAATTAAAGACAACTGTTTGTAGCTCAATAAAGATATAAGAAGCTGACGCCGTTAAAACTGCGTTAGGCTAAAGATCAGAATTTTGCGCCAAAATTCTATGAATAGATGACGTGAATCAAACCAGTTAAAATATAATTTACGGGTCACGGAAAGATAACTCCGATTGAAAACGTCCACAATTAAGGAAGTACTGGATAATCGTTAGTATGAAAGTAGAATACAATTCTTTGAAGACCCAGTATTGTGCGCATGTTGAAGCATAGTATACAAAGTAGAAAAATAGAACGTTTCTATTGTTTTTGCATTAACTTTTTTATTGATTTTTTTCTAAAGTGTCTACTATAGGTTTATTTTTACCAATTATGAAAAAACTATTAATTCCAGTATAGCTACGAAGTGTTCTGCACCAATTTTTATCCGATTTAAAAAACAGTTTTAGTATATCACCTTCACACCCTAATTATGGTTGAGTTTGAAATCTGTGAAAATCGGACCAAAACTGACGGACAAAATGGCCACCCCTCGTACGCAAATAGTGTAAATAAATATATCAAAGTTGTGGACCCCCTAGAAGTCACAATTTTAATCGGATTTTGATAAAACTTGAAATATTTCTTTATAACCCGAAGATCTTGGTTCCTGTCGATATTCGCGCATATCGGATCGTAACTTCCTGAATTATGGCCCTTGATTGTTCGATAAATCGCCTTTTGTTTAGCAAAATGTGGGCGTATCCTCCCTGGCAGCCGCAGGTTTTATATATAGGATGCATGTCTCATGTTTGTAGGTCAACGAACAGTTATTGTATCTTTGCCGGTCAACAACACTGATCTACAACTACTACTAGGTCTACAGTTCACCGGCAAAGTTTTATTTTATTATGCAATCCTGAAATTATAGCGGTTTCAGGCTATGTGACGTAAGCGTGAAATTTGACAGCCAGCGGCTGAATTATAACCCATTTCAATCTACCCAGCGGGCACACAACGTTGTGACAACGTTGTTCAGAGGTTTTATCACAACGTCGGAAATAGGTCGGTTGTAGGTTGTTTCGCAACAAACTCTTACGTTGTGACAACGTTGTACGGACGTCAAAGCAACATTGTCACAACGTTGTGTGGTGGTTGACGAAAAGTTGTCACGACGTCAGAATTTGTTATTTTGCAACGTTGTGTGGTGGTTGGCGAAAAGTTGTCACGACGTCAGAATTCGTTGTTTTGAGGTTGTATAAAACCCAGTATAAGCCCCACCCGAACCCCCTACAGTTCTGCCCCCACTGGACAAATGAAAACGGGAATAGGTGGACGGGCATGATGGAAGTTAAATTAGGTGTGGGGAGGAGGGGGGGGGGGAGCTTAAATGCCCGACAGATTTGGGCCACGGTTTTGACATAGTGAAACTATACGCGAAGTTTCACCACTCTCTCTCAATTAGAATCAAAGTTATCGTGTTCCATCACCACCAATCTAGTTGCTTATTTCTGATATATAAAATCGGTATCGAAAGATAGAACAGTGAGTCATAGAAAAGTACGTAGTTTAAAAACATCCGATTCAAACGACTATATTGCAGTCAATATTAATGCTAGAGTCATATAACTTTGCAGTAATAATAATAATAATAATAATAAGGACTTTATTTAAGAAGGGTTGAAGATTAGGCTATAATAGCCTTTCTAACATCCTGCCCTTCGTATAAAATATAATACAAAAGAAATAGCTAATACACACCACAATCATTTACAATAGAGGAAAAAAAATATATACAAATCAGTTAAAATATTAATTTAAGTATATGCGGGTCATAGAACAGAATAGATATAACATGTATTTAACAAATTATATACAATATGTACATGCTTATAATATAGAGATACGAAGAACACATATCATAAGAGATAAGCTTATATAGGTTTTTAAGATAAGGTATTTGAAGTAGATTTAAGGTAAAGAAGAAGTTTTTTCCTGAAAAGATTCAAGTTATTTAAAGTTTTTAAAGAGGCTGGCAACGAATTCCAGAGTTTGGGCCCTTTAAAGCGTATACTGCTGTTAACAAAATTAATATTTGGCTTGAGAGTAGTAAGTTTATTGTTAAGATGATTGTAAGGAGTTTGATAATAAGGTAAGAGGTCAAATAAGTAACCAGGGCATTGTTTTAAAAGAATTTTATAAATAAATATACATTGATTAGAGATATGTCGATTTATTATTGATAAATAGGTTTATTATCAGAGAATATGCCGTTAACAGACGTGCACTGGCTTCTGTTCTTTAGTTATGATTCTAGAAAGAGAATTGATTTTCTAGAAAATTTAAAATATTAACATTTGTCAATAAGAATGGGTAAAGGTAATAGAATCTGATCAATAAATTTTAAGCAATGGTCATGTAATGAGTAATGGAAAATTTCAAAAGTAATGGTTAATGGAAATGTAATTGATTACATTCCGAAAATCTTTGAATGGCATTTAGTAATTGGAACATAATCAAATAACACACTTTTATGGAATAACAATTACTATGGTTTATTTCACTGCGACGTTTCAACAAGATTTCACAAGTCGTTATCAATGATATATACACAAATAATTAAAATAATGAGAAAGATATGAATAATAATCATGTAATAAACATACCCGCCCCTTCCGCCACCCCCTCTTCTGTCGGGCGCATATTTCAGATGAGCCGAGACTGCTGTAATTATCTCGGCTTCATTGCAGCTTGGCTGACTTATCATAACACTATCTGAAGAATACAAATTTTGTAAATTATATAATTCAGTCCAATAAAGGTCGTCTTGAAGCTGTAACAGATAATTCTGCAAAGGTGGCTAATTGGGTAAAACGCTGGTTCGCTTGTCTGGGGGTCGCATTTTCGATCCCTACATTTGCCGATAAAGTTCAGTGGGACAGCTATCTGGTCGTTTGGATGGTATAGAAAACCGAAGTCTCGTGTACACATTGACGTGCAAGTAAAAGATCCCTTGGCAGTTGGAATTCGATATAAGAGTAGGCCATAGTGCCGCTGCCCGGGCAAAATTTTCCTCATAGCACGCGGTATGGCGTATGCCCGTCTTTATTAGCCTAGTCGGAGCAGAACAGTAGGGCGTTAAACCCCATTTCATTTCATTTCTCATGAATTATATTATATATGACCCAATATACACATTCTATGAGACATCGCTTGTGTTATAACTTTCATATTCTCCATGCATTTGTACGTGTAAGAAAGGCTTGGGTGTTAAATTACAAAAAAAAGATCAACACTCATCGATGAAGTAAAAAAAAAAACAACTCGTGTATGCCCATACCATGTTTGATTATCCGATATGTAAGGATATGTTCGTAAATTGAGTATGATAAAAACAAACCTCTAACAACTTTATAAATTTCCAGGTCCATTTCCTTTGTTTCCCTTTAAATTGAATTGCGCCATTAGGGAATTGGACATAAATCTGTCAAAATAAAAAGAAATACGGTTTATGCGTTTGACAATACCGCGAATATTGACTTTCGAAAGCATTCATGCACGCGATTCGTGTGTCAATTTTTAAACTTTCACTTTGTGTTAAATATTGGACATTAGAAACCCATCTTTTCACGGTTACAACACCGATGTTGAGTTTAATTAAACAATGAGTCCCGTGGTTGCAATTTCGAAGACTGTGGATGATATTGAGACTTGACTCCTTTAAAGACTGATTGAAAAGCTTACTAAATATCGAACCAAAGTAAATTGTTGGTAGTCTCACCTGTTCAAAACATTTTGGACGTTATTGCTGACTTTTGTCCCCCCAACTCGAGCCAGCTGTTGAATCTGTAATTAAATGTAATTACATTATTGGTACATTGTCACAACAAACAAGTTGTAGCATGAATTATTGAGTATATAAGTAACATCCAATTGGGAGATAAACACCTCTTGTTTCGCATTTAGAGTTAATTAATACAGGTAATTTGAATATCAATAACAAGTGTATTATTTGAAATACTAATAATTCCATACCATATTTCGACGAACAGATCTGTCTTCGAGCTGCCTCTCAAGATCTTCCAAATCGGAAAGATTTTCGCACACCTCCAAAAAAACTGTCGACCCTTCCGTCTGCGGACATGTTTTTGTTGTGGGTGGCACTAAAATATTGATTGAATTTCGAATCTGCACCAAGAGGTTGATCACCTTTTTCTGGAATTCTGTAATGTATATGATATGGTGTATGAACAAAGATATTCCTTGTTAATATTAAGGTGATTTGTTTTATTAACAACTGCAATACAAAAATCAGACACAATAAGATTTCTAGTATTAGCTAAAGTAAAATCAAGCATGTTTAAATGTAAACGAACAAAACAGAACTCAAATTATTATGGTCCGTCCTCACTTCTTGTCGGCTAGAGGCTACATAGACCCCCGTAGGAAAATTGCATAATGACAAGACGATGGCCCCTCTTTCTTTGCGGCTACATCGGATGAATAGTTTAGAGGTATACTTCTACTTACTGGCATGTGGCATTGGATACGCTGTATTTGGTGTAGATTGCGACCTTACTGGACTCCCCTGGGCTTGTTGTCGAACTGGAGGAGTCTGGGCTGGCTGTATACCAGGACCTGCAGTCTGTAGATGTCTCTTGGCAAGCTGTGAGTAAACATGAGTCTGGGCTGACTGGGGACAACTCTGTGGACGGGTATATTCAGAGGTTGGAGTATTAGCTATTTAAAGTAAAATCAAGCATGTTTAAATGTAAACGAACAAAACAGAACTCAAATTATTATGGTCCGTCCACAATTCTTGTCGGCTTATTAGAGGCTACATAAACCCCCGTAGGAAAATTGCATAATGACAAGACGATGGCCCCTCTTTCTTTGCGGCTACATCGGATGAATAGTTTAGAGGTTTTCTTCTACTTACTGGCATGTGGCATTGGATACGCTGTATTTGGCGTAGGTTGCGACCTTACTGGACTCCCCTGGGCTTGTTGTCGAACTGGAGGAGTCTGGGCTGGCTGTATACCAGGACCTGCCGTCTGTAGATGTATCTTGGCAAGCTGTGGGTGAACATGAGTCTGGGCTGACTGGGGACAACTCTGTGGACGGGTATATTCAGAGGTTGGAGTATTAGCTATTTAAAGTAAAATCAAGCATGTTTAAATGTAAACGAACAAAACAGAACTCAAATTATTATGGTCCGTCCACAATTCTTGTCGGCTTATTAGAGGCTACATAAACCCCCGTAGGAAAATTGCATAATGACAAGACGATGGCCCCTCTTTCTTTGCGGCTACATCGGATGAATAGTTTAGAGGTATACTTCTACTTACTGGCATGTGGCATTGGATACGCTGTATTTGGTGTAGGTTGCGACCTTACTGGACTCCCCTGGGCTTGTTGTCGAACTGGAGGAGTCCTGACTGGCTGTATACCAGGACCTGCAGTCTGTAGATGTCTCTTGGCGAGTTGTGGGTGAACATGAGCCTGGGCTGACTGGGGACGACTCTGTGGACGGGTATATTCAGAGGTTGGAGTCTGTTGTCGCATTGGTGTTGAGGCTGACGGTGGGCAGATGTATGAAAGGGTCGGCAAGATCATCTGATCTTCAGTGTCTACAATGGAGAAAAGGTACACACACAAAATATCAAAACCCAGAAATCAAAGACAGTTTATAATGGCAGGTAACAGTGAGCGATTGCTTTAGGTATCATGGCAATTAGCACAGACAAATAGGGTCCCATATATTGACTTTTGTCACAAATCGGCTACATCTGGATCCGTAACGCTTAAAAATTGGGTCCGAGGTTTTCCACTATAGCTTAATCTGGGCTTATTGGTTATAAAAGGGCACTGTCTGAAGCGTATTGTACATACCAGATGGTGAACTTTCAATAAGTTTCCGTCGGATCTTTTCTACTGGCTTTATGAAGTTTTCCTCTGCAAATATAAGTGAGACCACTATTTTATAAGAAATTAGGGTTGAATACAGAAAATGGCAGTATTAGATATATTACCTTTTAATATACAATTCGTTTATTTTACCATTAATCATACATGTGTCGATGGCTACAAAACTATTGTAATTTCAAGCGTACGCGATAAACCTCTAGACCATAAACGGATAGGAAAGGGATTAACCGTATGTTTTCAGGTGTGGGACATATTTGGGCCAGTTGTGCCATCTCTGGCCCACATGTGGCAGGCCACATCTTTGCCATCTGTTAGCCAGATCTGGCCCATACAAGGCGGCCGTGTGCATTAGCGAATGTGGGCCAGATCTGGCTCGGACTGGGCCAGACTGTTGTCTGGGTAGCCAGATATCGGTACAGAAATAGCGACTGGATATGTGTTCTATCTATGACTTACCACCCAATTCATCAGGACTGTCATCACTCACATCACCTAAAACACAATAAAGTTAACTTAATAGAAAAAAAGAATAAAGCAGTTTTATCTTGAAGAAACGTAATCGAAATTCGACAGAGGATTGTATATTCAGTATTCCATTGTATTTCCACAAAATGCAACTAAAAGTTATTGGAACTTCACCAAATGGTATATATATTGATACGCAATATGGAATTCAAAAGAATCAACAATTGTAACCTTAAACCTAAGAGGTCAATCTTTTGTGTGATGTTGTAAAATGTTTAAAATGTATGGCCAATAATAAATCGAGTTACATCATGTGAACTACGTTGCCCCGATGAACTTTCTCGGCAAACACAGCGATCGAACACGGGAGGGAGATACAGGAATCACATGTATAAGGTTGTGGGGGGGGGGGCTGGAATCCACCTTGTCCGTGGTCAAATGTAAATTGTGATCGTTGGTGTTGTCACATAAGTATATTGTTACTGAGGTAATTTTTATCACGGTACCTGAGGAATATTTAATTTTAGTAAGTGGGAATCTGTACCAAGAATGCCCAGGGTCCTGTCTCTCTTTAATAAGACGGCTACTGTTTGAACTGCGCGGCCACAATACCTCTTTCCCCTGAATCCATGTATTGGGCATCACGTCCTCCATCTCCTCTCCCATCCACACAGCTCTCACCCAAGCCATAGTGTGACCCCAATAACCAATAGGTAAAGATCAAAGTTAATCTTAAATGCAGAAGTGATAGAAGTTTGTATTGCAATAGGTCTTTCCAGTCAGGATAAATCAAGATAAAAGACAAATCAAAAGGACAAATGATTATATTTTCTGAAACATGATTATTCTTTACGATACCCTTCTATTTTTATTCCTTAAGTAGTTATAGATTCTGGAGTAATTCAGGGACGGGTTAAACAACAATATTTGCAGGAGGGGTATCCCTCCCTTGAAATATTTGGAGAAGTACATGTACATGGTGTTTATCGTCATTATACACACACATTCAGCTTTTTAAACAGAGAAATCCAACATCAGGTTTGAGGTCAATTTTTTATTATGAATTAGTGCGATGACCTTAAGCTTGTGATTCAATTCAATTTCATTTCTGACGATAAAGGATAAAGAACACGGCCGAGACACATTTCTCATAAAAAGTGTTGTTTTATAAAAAAAAAAAAAATTATGTAGCTTGAGCACCACCGCCCACTGGATCAGCTCATAAAATTTCAAAATATGTTTTAGTTTACTCGGAAGGGAGATACTGAAATTACGTCACGTCTCCGTCAGTACGACTACCTGTACATGTCGTGTCCGGCCATGCCTTGAAGGATTTGAATGGACTTGGTATTTTTGGTTCCAGTATGAAATTTATAAAAATCATATGAAAATGGCCTTTAAAAAATTAGTTCCCACCTTCCGTAGATAAGTCAACTTTTTTCAGGACCATGAAGCAGTGGTATTAAAACAAAGCCATCATTGTGGGGTAGGCATACAACTTTCTTCTGCAGCTCATCATACTCCACAAAGCGTCTTTTAGTACCATTGAAATTTCGCACAAACACAATATTTAATAATTTTGAAGAACATGGTGAATCGAAAAATGCCTCTGTTTGTTTCAGGTTTAAAATGTCTGCCAAAAACATGTTGTCAGCTCTGATTTCTCGAATGATGCAGAATGCCGAAGAAGTCAGTAGAAAATATTTGTTTTTTTCAGTTGTGTTAATTTTGAATTTGGGGTTAAATGTACTGAATTCCATCTCTGTGTCAGCTGACTCTAATTCTCGCTGCCGTTTAACGACTTGTGCAATAGGATTGTTTGAATTGCGAATTGATTTTTTAATAGATTGTAAATGATTCTCAAAAGGGAAAGCAGAAATTTCATTTAATGAACAGTCAAATGTTCGCACATCATCGGCAAGATGAACCAGGTTATGAATGTTGTAAACATTAAAAGTACCCCCGTATATTTTGTTACAGTTTTTAACGAAAAATAATAATAATTGTTCTGCGTAATCAACATTGGTATTTCTGGTCGCTGGATCAGTCGATAATAAAATAGACATGGCCATTGTCAATGTTAAAAAATGCGTATATGCCCTATCTGATAAAACTTTTTTTAAAACTACTGGACCAGTATACAAAAGAAATTGTCTATATTCGGTAGCCTTCCAGCGTTCTAGTTCATTTAGTCCTCTAGGTTGTCGCACAAATTCACTCGGCAACAATCCTTGAAACGATTTTAAGTTGGCCGATATGGCAGATATCTGATGACCTCCTAGCTTACATTGTCTTGGTCCATTCTTTAAATAGTGCAATACACGTTTTACAACACCCAGACAAACCAAATGCATATAGTCCAGTACAAAATTTGAAATACGTTTTATTCCATATTCGCCTAATACAGAAATGTTATTTTGATGACCATCTGCTTGGTAACCCATTTCCAAAAATATTTCATCAGTACGAGGCACAATATCCTGCTCCACCGTGTCATAAACCACCCTCCCATTCCAGCTACCCCGTACAGTGCATTGTTCACAAGCATAATACCCCGTATGACCCTTTATACATTTCAAAAATCACCTAGCAGGGGCATCACATATAAAACATGAAATAAATAGAATAAAATGTTGGTCGCCCCAGCGTATTCCACACTGTCTAAGGTTATCCCATTCTTCCAGAAAGTCACTAATAAAGTTAGTTACCGAATCCGGTTTTTCCTTCCCATAATATAACGCTACAATAAATGGACTAATATTTTTTATCAAAAGACGCAAGGATTGGCCATAGGCTATCAGAAGTTGACTGAAATAGGGGTAGGCCATCAACATTAATTTTTAAATCTATATTTTTAATATTTTTCACAAAATTCTGATTACGCGAGAAAACATTTCTTAAACCATTCTCAATGCCGAGATAAGTGTATTTCCCCGCACATTTATTCTCAATGTCGATGTTTTTAGGTGTTTGTAATAATGTTCGCGCATCTTTGGGCAAATCAGTATGACCGGCTCCTCTGAGTGTACCAAGTAGCTCCGTGAGACTGCTTCTCGTTATTTTATTTTTAATAGCCCAAGTGGCAAGGTTGGAATTTAGATTAAACTTTTCATTTTCTGACTCATCGCTAGACTCTGACTCTACACTTTGTTGAAATAAGAAATTTAAATCAACATAACTGACATCACTCGATTCAACATTATTTTGTTGAATAGTTTCGACCCGTTCCTCCCAGTCAGACTGGGAATGGTGTGAATCTATTTGGTTATTGATATAAGATGTTCCCCCATCGTCGCTATCACTTTGTGCTGCAATCAAGTCAGCGTCCGCCGTATCTTTTCTCCACTTTTGCCAGCGTGACATTGAAGCTTAAAGAAGAAGGGAAAAATCAATGTTTTTTTTTTCTTTTAGATCTAATTCTAAGAGACGGGGACAATTGGAAAACGGCATTAATATCCACTTGTCCGTAGTTCGACAAAGTACAAGATTTAATTTTCAGGTCATATGTTTTGTTGCGTGTCAACCGATCTTTTTAATTAAAATAATTAAGATGTATACCGCGACTTGGTTAACCGTTCACGGTTCGTTTACTACTGGTGAAACGGTTAAAAAAATTACAAACCGATATTCGTTTTCATATCATATTTGACCTTCAAAACCAGGAATGGTAGCCAAACATGTTTTCATTCACTAAAGACCATATATAAATAGTTCATACAGCACAAGTTCATATTTGTAATATATTACGGGAAATTAATGTCTTATTAATTCCCGCTCGAAGTTTGTCTACGTTACATTATCATTAGCACTCACTGCAAAGCTTGGGATTACAATTACAATAATAAAATAAATACACTAAAGTTTCAGAACTAAAATAAATCATTTAAGAGGTAATAAAACATATTTAAAATACTCAATTTATTTTGTAAGGAGGGTTCAATAATGACATGAAAATAGAAGTTCGGCTACGTGGAAATGGCACCGCAGTAGAAAATAATCTACAATAATTACCGAAACAATTACTTCTTTTATATCATAATTACCGTATTTCTAAATGGACACAAAATATTAATTAATCTTAAGATACCTAATTTTGAACTTTTACGCCTTCTAGAGTAGTAACCTATAAAACTTGATAGTATATCACAGTTCTACACACACAAAAAACCCCAAAAAATGCATTACAATTATCAAATAAAAACACTAAAGTTTCAGAACTAAAATAAATCATTTAAGCGGTAATAAAACATATTCAAAATACTCAATTTACTTTGCAAGGAGGGTTCAATAATGAAATGAATATAGAAGTTCGACTACGTGGAAATGGCACAGCAGGAGAATATAATCTACAATAATTACCGAAACAATTAATTCTTTTATATCATAAATGGACACAAAATATTAATTAATCGTAACATACCTAATTTTGAACTTTTAGGCCTTCTAGAGTAGTAACCTATAAAACTTGATAGTACATCACAGTTCTACACACACACAAAAAAATGCATTACAATTACAATTATCAAATAAAAACACTAAAGTTTTAGAACTAAAATAAATCATTTAAGCGGCAATAAAACATAATTAAAATACTCAATTTACTTTGCAAGGAGGGTTCAATGATCATGAAATGACAATATAAGTTCGGCTACGTGGAAATGGCACCGCAGGAGAAAATAATCTACAATAATTACCGAAACAATTAATTCTTTTATATCATAAATGGACACAAAACATTAATTAATCGTAACATACCTAATTTTGAACTTTTACGCCTTCTAGAGTAGTAACCTTTAAAACTTGCTAGTATACTACAGTTCTACACACACACACACACACACAAAAAAAAAATGACAGGTGCTTCCTGATTTATTGTTTGTGCTATTAATACATCCCCAAACAACGCAATTGACCATGTTTATGCTTCCAATTAGACAAAATGACGGGATGCAGTGCTCAGTTGCAAAAGCCTTCTATAGGGAAATTCACGTCTGTCGTCTTGAGCGTCACTCAAGGGAAAAATCAAAACGAGGCTGCAGATATGCATAAATGTCAATTCGGGTTTTTTTTGGTATATTTTTCCTCTGTAAAAATATTCAGAATGACTTAAAATTTCGCAGGGCTAAAAATATTCTAATATTAACGTTATTTTTCACATTAAAACAACTTTTTGCGATAATATTCTCCTTTAATCTTATCATCGAGAATATCATTCCCATACCAATTTTTATACGACTACATTTTCATGTGGACGTATATTGTCATCGCCCCTGTCCATTCACAAATTGTTTGTGTACACTCTACAGGTCACAATTTTTATTTTTATCTGATTTTGACGAAACTTGAAATTACTTCCCAAAGATCTCGGTTCCCGTGGATGCTGGCATGTATTGGACCGTAACTTCATGGTTCATGGTCCCACAGTGTACGAAAAACCACGTTTTTAGCTTGTGGACACTCTGGAGTTCACAATTTTTATCCGATTGTGATAAAACTAACAATGTATGCTTAACCCCAAAATTTCGGTTTCCTTCGATATTGGCGCATATCACAACCACGGGCACTTACTTGAAGGAATTAAAATAAAACTTTTTACTACTGCTTGACTATATATTATAATATATACATAGTTTCTCACCCGCCATGTTGTTTTCACTCGTTCAAGACATTTGGTCTGCTAGCATTTCACAATACTCAGTAGTTCTAACACTTCCCGTCGTTTTTAATGCCAACGAGACCTTATTTGATTAGTATTCAGCTTCCGATGTAATGAAATTGGTCATTTACAGCGTTATTAATTACAAATCAAACTTGAATTGCTATCAATTGGCGATTATCAACTTCGTCAGACCCGAAGTAACACGAAATGAGGTCAAAGGAATTCCCTTTTGTTTTTGTTAGTAAGTCTATATCACCCAGTCCCTTCATTTATTAACATAACCGTTATACGAGATTTTAGGGACTGGGTGATCCGGACAGCATAAAACACAAACCACGCGTCTATTTGTGCACACACACACACACAAAAAAAAATGATGGCATAAAGCCGAGTGAGTACTGTAGGGTGGCACTAGCCACCGGTTTTTACACTGATTTTAAATGTTTTAAAATTCACTAGTCAATTGAAAAAAAAAAATAAAGGTTTCTGAGAAATTGATGACACTAATAATGATCGATGCCCGAAAAATGTGTTATAGCAGATACCTGATACATCCGGTTTCTGGCATAGGCATAACAAACAAAAGAATGGACTGGAAGTCTATATAGTATACCATTGTATGGTATCAGTATTCAGAAATGAAAATGGTGTTCTTCATGTTTTAACAAATATAATCTGATAAGGGTGGGAAGGGGGTACTTTATTTTGGGCCCTTTATTTTGCAGACTAAAAGTCAAAATATTTTTTTCCTCAAAAAATATATTAATTTTTTATCGCTTTATCTGTCTGCCCCCACTCACAGCTCAAATGGCTTTGCAAGGAACATAAATAAAATTGTTTAATTATAGATATCTCCTTTATTATCTATAATGTGAAAAGTTAAATCTAATTAAGCTTTCATATTACATATGAAAGCTTATTGTTTCTGTTAAGATTATTATTGTTATTTTTTTTTTGTGTTTTGTCCACAAATCGGATTTCTCAGAATCTAACCATAGGATCGTTCTGAAACTTTTACCTATACCCCCAAAAATGGGTAGTGGCTGTTGATTAAATATATTTTCAAAACGTTTTACGAATCCGAAATCACCGAATTTTACGAAGGAATGCATTTGACCTACAATGCTGTAACTTTGTGACTATTTGACCTATTTTACTAATTCTTTTTTCTTTGAGTATATTGAAACATTTACTTCAAATCTGCAATTTCGGATTTTGGCATTTCGAAAATTCGTCGCTGTCATTTCGAACCGGAAGTTATTACCAATTTGACAACTTCTTTAATAGTTGTGCGATTTTCGTGAAATTTAGAATGTTAGTAGATCTTGCCAATGCGACTTCAATGATGTCCTTGGAAATTTTCTAAATTATCTCCCCTTGGTAAAATTAAGGATCAAAGTTTTCAAAAAAATCGTCGAAATATAGGTCAGAATGACCTAAAAAAAAATTCGTACACAAAATATGGAGTTTGTCGATCGAACCGGAAGTGCCACCATCTTTAAACGTGAAAAATCAAAAAGGCTTTTTTGCTATTTTACTCGGGCGTCATATTTTCGGAATCCTGGAAGGAATGCCTAAAAATCTATCGGATCAGAATTTTGATTTCGGTCACGTGATGGTCACCATTTTGAATTGAAAATGAAAAATAGAAGCAATTTAAAGGGCCGGGACTTTGGAACACAAGAACTCTCCTTCTAATTAAGCTAGAATGTTCAAACTTGGTGTAGGCGTTCACTAGGTCAATGTCATGATTGAGTTCAAAGATGAGCATTTTTTGCCTAGGGTAAGCAGAGATAAGCAAGCTGATTTGTTGATTCTTTAGGGCACGATGACATTGGTTATAATGAATGGAGGGCGATGAAACTCTTGTCAATCGAGAGGCTAATAGCTGGCCTGTTGTGTGAAATCATTGTATTATTTTTTGAAAATGTCCGGGTTAGCCGAAAAAAGGAGATCGAAATCCAAAAAGTCGTATTTTTACGATTTGGGGCATTTTTAGAGGTCGTGTAAAGTAAAATAAAGCATGCATATACATATATTATTGATATTAAATATATCATATAAAAAACTAAACAATGAATCAGCTGTCATTGACAGATTTTATATTATAAGCATGGTCAGTGGAAGGTCAGCGTATTGTCTAACTTGAACTCACTGACTCCGTAACATTATTGTGGGTATGGTATAAGCTGAATTTGATGAGATGCACATATCTCGTATGACTATTTGGTACTTACAGTGTTAGACTTTGTCGTAACGTTACGGTCTCCATTCATCAAATCGTCGTTGGGGCTATAATACGATTTTGAATCAAGTTATTTATCACTGAGGGACTCAAAATTAGGTTTGATGTAGCTCTGCTCATTTACAGTGGCGAATTTAACGGGCTCATGGGTTCCAGCTCCCTCCTCTAGAAATTTCACAGCACCCGCATGGATTGTGGCTAATTTTGTGGCAGAATTTTATTTTTCTGGGGGAGGTACTTCTAAATGGCTCCGACACAAGTGCCTGAAATGCCATGAAATCACGTTTTCGGCCTCCAATTAAAATTTCTTAGCGGGAGAACCCCCTGACCCGACCCCCTTGCGGGGCTTCACGGTCGGTATCAGCCCCCCTCCCCACCACCATGGTTAATCCGGCGTTGATGTTCCCTCTTGTGCAGCTGCAAAAGAATGTAAAGTTCATTGCCTCATTGTCAAAGATCCCACTTTTCTACCCCAGTTCGGGTAATGAGGTCGAGCGTATATTGTATAGGGGATATTAAACAAGCAAACAGTATGGCTGATGTCTCCCGCCAAAACCCCAAAGTAAAAGATGACACATTAATTAATCGCACTTTCATATTTTTTTCAAAAGTATCGAGCAATCAAACTATACTGTAAATTTCATCACTCTCTGTCAGATAGAAATCAAGGTTATCTTGTCCCAAAGCATCGACCAATGAAATTGCCAAGCTGTAGCTCAAAATGTTCAGTCAAGACCTGATGAACATCTACACCAAGTTTAAACATTCTAGCTCAATTAAAAGCTGGGTTGTTATGTTCCAGTACTTCATTATAACCAAAGTTATCATACCCCAAAGCATCAACCAATTCAAAGTCCCGGCCAATCAAGTTGCTTTGCTTATCCTGACTAAGAGAATGCTCATTGTCGAACTTGGTCAAGGTAATATGGTCAAGGTACTAATGTAATGAAACTATACACAAAGTTTCATCAAATTGCTTATCTCTGCTTACCCATTTTAATAGTCCCCTGCCAATCGAAAAGCCCCCCGACCCACCCACTCCACTCCCGTGTAATACATTAGGTTATAATTGTGTTACAAACGTATCACAAGGAGCATTTGAATATTCTCTCTGAGGCATCTGATACCACTTGTCATTGAGGTGTTCACACAGCCAACTCATTTTTGTTTGTTTGTGTTATCTTTATTCAGTATAAATCAACTAATACAAATGAAAAAAAGTACTTGGTTTAATGAGATTATCTTTTGAGAGTTGGTCATACAGGTATCAGAATCTAACCATAGGATCTTTCTGAAACTTTTACTTATCCCCCCAAAAATGGGTGGTGGCCGTTGATTAAATATATTTTCAAAACGTTTTACGAATCCGAAATCACCGAATTTTACGAATGAATGCATTTGACCTACAATGTTGTAACTTTGTGACTATTTGACCTATTTTACTAAATCTTTTTTCTTTGAGTACCTTGAGACAATTACTTCAAATCTGCAGATTCAGATTTTCGAATTTCGAAATATCGTCGCAGTGATTTCGAACTGAATTTTACGAATGAATGCATTTGACCTACAATGTTGTAACTTTGTGACTATTTGACCTATTTTACTAAATCTTTTTTCTTTGAGTACCTTGAGACAATTACTTCAATTCTGCAGATTCAGATTTTCGAATTTCGAAAATTCGTCGCAGTGATTTCGAACCGGTATTTATGACCAATTTGACAACTTCTTTAATAGTTGTACGATTTTCATGAAATTTAGCATGTAAGTAGATCTTACCGATGCGACTTCAAAAATATGATTAGAAATTTGCTAAATTATCTCCCCTTTATGAAATTAAGGATCAAAATTTTCAAAAAATCATCGAAATATAGGTCAGAATGACCTATTTTTTTTTTTGATACTAGACAAGTAATTACTGATTCATATACAAAATATGGAGTTTGTCGATCGAACCGGAAATGACACCATCTTGAAACGCGAAAAGTCTTAATAACTTTTGCGATATTGCACTTACAGACATGGGAGTTATATTTTCTGAATCCCTGAAGGAATGTCTAAAACACGTTTAGAGCAGAATTTTGATTTAAGTCAACTGATGGTCGCCATTTAGAAGTGAATATGAAAAATAGCGAAAAATCGACATTTACGGTCTTCTAAACAAACACAATAGGGCATAGTATGTTCAATACGTCTCCTATTTCTGAAATTAATACATTTCAGGATAGCCGTGATACGGGTCGAATGTTTGGTATTTGAATATTTCAAAAATTCGAATTTCGCCTTTGATGTTTTCCGTGCCGACAAGGTTGTTTTCGAGTGTAGACCCGCGCATGCGCGTCATAACCCTACTATCGTGCACACCAACTTGAAACTCACCGGGTATCTGGCTTATGGTCCCAAGCACAATTCCAAACAAGAAATTTTAGGGCCCGACCCATGGGGGGCGAGCAGTGGCCATTTTCCCGGGGGTACATAAAGTAAAACAAGAAAATAGAGATGGAACTAGGTGTTCGATTTTAATTTGGAGACAATTTTTGGATGCGCCGAGGTCGGAAATGGGGGTTAGCCGAAGTTTCGAAGAGATAGGTCCATTTTGTAAAAAAATCCCTTCATAACAAACATATTTAGCTGCTTTTGACTTCGCGCATGCGCAACGCTGTAACCAAAGGTACCATGTCTACCAAATTCCGGCGAGGAACTTTTCACGTTGGTACCTAGGTGCCCTGAAAATTTCAAGGCGATACCTGCATTCCTTCAAGTCGTTTGTTCTTGGCACGGCTCCAGGTCGGGGTTTTTTTACTGTCAATTTACGGCTTCCGTAAGGGGAAAAAGGGGGAATTTCGCCACGACACCGGAACGGATTGTCCGAGAACCATGAAATTTGGACACAATACTCCCATTACCACCCCGGACTCTGTGCTTTAGCCCCATTTTGATCCCATTAAAAAAAAAGAGTTTTAGCAAAAAACCGATTTTCGGAATTTAATATTGATTTTAATTAATTTTGAAATTGTAAATGCAAAGAGATTTTATCGCCCCTTCCGTATGTGATAGGTATTAGTACTATACACATTATCCTTAAAAGACAATTTTTTAAAATGACCGCAACGATGTATCGACACTAGAAACCGAAATCGCCTATTTTGACCTTTTGTGACTGCTGAGGCATCCTTTCGGTGGTCCAAATCTCTGGAATTTCTAGCGGTTGGCTGCGCCGCGATGATATTTATCACATATTAAAAGGAGAAAATGCTCAGATATCAAGAACAATAAAAAAATCGATAAAATACGGCAATTTTGTAAGCAAAAAAAAAAAACATTGATGGGCTGGGCTTCGAATTTATTTTCAACATTCCCGGAATTCCACACTCTTCTATTTTTAATATGTGATAGCTAGAATCCCAAGGTACATTCCGTGCAAATTTGAAGGCAATCGGACAAACGGAACGTTGCCTAGGCAGAGCAAATGAACCCCGGTCGCGAAAATTTGCTCATTCTTCAACGTTCTTATAATATTGTATTATGACCGCCATCTTAGATCCATCTGGGTCCTCGATCCACCGTCACTTATCAAACCACTCCGAAATAGACCCCAAATCCCAACATCAACCTTAATTTCTTTTGACTTCGCACATGCGCCACACTGGAACCAAAGGTACCATGACTACCAAATTACGGCGAGATACTTTTCACGTTGGGACCTAGGTACCCTGAAAAATTCAAGGCGATAACTGCATTCATTCAGGTCGTTTGTTCTTCACACGGTTCCTGTCGTTCGGCTTTTTCCGCCATTTACGGCTTCAGTAAGTGTGAAAAAAGTGGAATTTCGCCACGACACCGGCACCGATTGTCCGAAAACCATGAAATTTGGACACAATACGCCCATTACCACCCCGGACTTTGTGCGTTACTCCCATTTTGATCCAATTTAAAAAAAAAGAGTTTTAGCAAAAAAAAAAGATTGTTGGTCAACTGATGGTCTCCATTTGGAATTGAATATGAAGAACAGTGAAAAATCCACTTGAACAGACGTGAAAATAAACATAATAGGCCGTAATATGTTCAATGCGTCTCTTATTTCTGAAATTAATGCATTTCAGGATAACTCGGGATCAAGATCGATTTTTTGGTGTTTGAAAATTTTCAAAATTTCGTATTTCGCCATTGATCTTTTACGTGCCGACAAAGTTGTTTGCAAGACAATTTATGCCTTTAATTTTCAAAATTTACAAATTTAACCTAAATATTCGAACAGCTAAGGTCAATCTGATTCAAAAAAATATTAGTTCTGTTCAAAGTTATTTCATTTATTTTTTTGATATTTTCCTGCCCCTTTTTAGTTCTTTCCCGTCATTTTCGTTTCATGTTCTCATCCGTCCCGTTTTTAAACGGCTTGATCCATTTTTCTGAAACTTTTGGAACGGAAAGTTATTCCGATTACAGCAATCCAACTCTCAGTTATTTCCCTTTAGTTTTCAGATTATTTTTTTGCCCGGGTGCAATGTTTCTCACTATATTTAGACTTGTAACTTCGCGACTTTTTCACCGATTTTGATAATTATTTTTTGTTGTTCTTTTTTCTTTTAAGATACTTGATATAATCCATGTCACGTGACGATGAATATGAAAGCTTTCATATCTGCATGGGACAGTAGCAGATCTAGTTAATCATTATTATTGTTATTAAGCTTGTACATCGAAAAAACGCTAAATTTGCAAACCACCACAAACATCTATATGTCCACTAAGGGGGGTCCTCCTATATTGTGGATTGAGTATATGATGTCGATGGAGGTTCATCCTTGTCTTTAACATACTTGTAGTTTTTCCAATGCACCGAGTTTGTTATCGGTGATTTGGATTGAGGAGCCCTTAATTATCATTTTACAGGTCTTGCAATTTATTTTTCCACATTCACTTACCACCGGTGTTTCTCAATCTGGACTAGTATAAAACTTTGAAGATGTTAATAATTTAGCTAGATTTCGTGGCTGTTTAAGACTGTTAATAATCTTATTTTAGACAAAATGTTTCACATAACCTCACTACTCTTAAGGGTGTGTAAATGATTATTTATCAAAGACTTCCCATCTTGTGAGGGGTTAAATGTTGTGACTAAAGCAACATTTAGATGTTCACATGCTGGATGTGTTCTTGGTAGTCTTAATTTTGTCTGATCTAAACTTAAGGCTCGATCTAGAGGATATTCTTGTTTCGGGTTCGAAACAATGGTACATACTCGTCTAGCTAAATTATATGGAATGTTCCGTTTGGTATGAGAATGATGGCAAGAGTGAAAGTTTAGATACTGGTGGGTATCTGTTTGTTTGTAATAGATTCGTTTCAATCACTCCCTTTGGTAACAGATTAATGGTTACGTCCAAAAAGTTTAATGATGTTGGGCTACAATTTATAGTGAATGTGATATTAGTGTCCAACTCATTCAATAATTTATGTAATTTGGAGATAATCTGCTTTAAGTATTGTAACGCAGTCATCCAGGAAGCGAAACCACAGTGGGTTTTCTTTTTATCATGTCACTGAATTCTCTTTCAACTCAATAGCAACTCTCTCATACCAAATCTCTTCTAAATATCCTAAAGTTAAAGTTGCATAGGTGGGACCTATGATCTATGTCAAGCAGCCCCAAAGGTTGGGTATTCGTAGATCTGCTGAAACACTACGAAACGAATGATTTGACCACATATAAAGACACAAAGAATTTTAAGCATAAGTATTGTGAAATATGCAAAAGAATGAAATGTGGGTTTATGGCACGTCAGCACCAGGGCTATATTGCACCATACAAATTCGGGACAGGCTATAAGATATCACAAAAAATACATGTAGTCCTATGGTCTTGCGACCATAATGTATGGTTAACTAATTATTGGATTCACATACACACTTTGTATAGAAATCATATCTAATGCACTCAAATAATGGGTGGCTGGAAGTACACACAAAAAAGTTAAAATTTAGTAAACATAGCTGTTCCGTGGGAATCAGAATATATTGTTTAACACGTGATTGGAAATTTACTAATTGTATCATACACTGTAACCATCCAATCCAATCCGATTGTGTGCATTGCCTTTAGGGGATGTCAATTGCTGCACTCTTTTCACCTACAAGTAGCATTGTTTTGCCTATCAATCTTAAGACACGAGCAATACATTCTTCAATCTATTTATGTTTGTTTGCCATGCCCCAACTTATTCATACATATTATACACACTTACAGCGACATGTGAACGGGCCCGTATCTACAGGGGGGGGGGGGGGGCATCGTGAAATGCTCGCCCCCCCCCCCCCCCCGCTCAGAAATTGCTAACAATCATTAAAGTATACACAGTTCCTTATATTAACCTAAAAAAAACTACGCTTCCCTAAGCAGGAGGTAGCCTATAATTCAGGCGACAAATGAATTGCGCGCTAAACTACAAACGAAAGACTAGGTAGCTAATAACATAATCAAGGGAGATAACTCTGCCGATACCGTTTTAGGCCACGTTGTCACAAACACTACATACATTATTATTATTGACACTAAAAAAAACAGGTAAAAAAATTTGGTTTGTCCAAGGAGTTTGGAAATATAGATTGGTCCGAACTGATGGATAAATATATTACGTCAAAGTCGCCAAGGGTAAGGACTGAAACGGCATCTACATGTATGGACAGAAGTAACGAGTTCAGCAAATGCCCAAATGATCTTGGAATGTTGACCACTTGTCCGGCACAACCGCAGACAGGTATACAATTCCCGAAAAATTCTTCTGGCCGGAAATTTCCACCCATGTGGTATGTACGTTTTCCATGGCTTCAGTATTCTGTAGAACGTGACGCTACCTTCTGCTACGCGTGTCGACATTTTGCCCCTGACGTACATGCGCCATCGTAACTTGGTTTTGTTGGCATTTGAACGAAGACGAACTAAAATGATTGCCATGGACCAATTTATTACCAAATTTCAACCAAAACACACGCGACTGCAACTATCATAAACTAACTGTTTGAAGCCATATGCCAGGAGCGAAAAAATTATTAACATTTACCAGTACTGACAAAGTAAAGTGCGACTCGAAACAACCATTTAGCGGTATTTATTTAAAACGCTATGCTATCAGTATGCGCATATTAATCCCACGGTATCTCATTACTTTATAAACCATTTTTTTTGTACTAATCTAAAATAGTTTTAAATAAATTTAAAAAATCACGATTTTTTTTTGTTTGAATACTTATTTTAAAATGCTTATTAGACGCCTAGGTAACTACATAGCATGATGATTACAACAGTCTGTTAGAATGACCTTTCCGAAAATTTCCTCAAAATGTTCGCCCCCCCCCCCCTTAATGGTGTCTAGATACGGGCCCGCATGTGAAGTGTGTAAATTGGAAAGATAGTCCCAGGTGCTTTAACCAGAGTAAAGATCTAACCCATATGAAGAGTCCAGGGGAAGAACGATCTATGTCACATTTTTGTCTTTTCGCATAAAAAATAAAAGGGAAAACAGACTTTTGGACGAGAATGCTTGATTCGAACAGAACAACGTGTGGGTTTAAGTACAACTTCAAAATGATGTTTAATACGAATCACAATTACCAGTACAACAACTGACTTCCACGTTTCAGCCAAATCAAGGTCAAATAAATACGATGGACTTGTATTTGTCCGGGAGACCATTTCAGAAGGGCATTGGTTCGATGCGACTCAGATCGTTTCTACCTGAAATTGATTGATCCACAGAAAGCTTATACAATTAGCTACCGGGTGGCGCCATTAACTTGGGTTCATTGAAAAAGTGACTTCGATCGTTCTTCCCCGGGGGTCTTCATATATCTTGCCCAGTCCACGGCCTAATGGATACAATATGTCAAATGTTTTTGTCCCCCCGCTTTTCGAAGAAAGCAGGGGACTATTAAAATGGGGTTCGTCTGTCTGTCTGTCACACTTTTGGGAACACAATAAGTTATTGAATAACTCTCGTTCTAATTGAGGTAAAATATTCAAACTAGGTGTAGGCTTCAATAGGTGAATGCCTTGATGGAGCTCGGTGATAAACATTGTCTGCTTACGGTAAGCAGAGATAAGCAATCTGACTGGTTGATGCTTTGGGGCACGATAAATTTGGTTTTCATTACGTGAGAGTGGTGAAATTGAGTATGGGTGGATTCATTATATCAATACCTTGACTAAGTTCGATGATGAGAATTTTCTGCTCAGGCTAAGGAACGATAAGCAATTTGATTGGTCAAGACTTTGGAACATAACAACTCAGCTTTTAATTGAGATATAATGTTTAAACTTGATGTAGATGTTCATTAGGTGAATGTCTTGACTAAGTTCAATGATTAAAATTTCGAGCTAAAGCTAAGCAATTTCATGGTCTATGTTTTGGGACAAGATAACTTTGATTCTATCTTATAGAGAGTGATGAAACTTAGTGTATAGGTGATAATTTGTTTGATTGCTTGATACTTTTAAAAAAAAAATGTTCGATTAATGATTATGTGTCATCTATTTATTTTGGGATTTCGGCGGGGGTCATCAGCATCACTTTTGGCTTGTTTCATCTACTAATAGGCCCCCAAAACATGGTAAAACATATATATATATATGACAGGTTTCAGCATTTTTGTATTCAAACATGAAAATAATCGTTGCCTTGAGAACTGATACAGAAACCTGATATTTCCCCAATCAATATAAAATTAACAACTGATAATAAAGTGCATACATGGATAACATATGGTTACAATTCAAGTTGATAATGAAATGTGCAAAAGGTTCAATTACTGTTGTTGCCATGGAAGCCATATAGCCGAATTATTTCAGATTAATACAATTTTACAATTCAAATAAAATAAAATAAAACAGTTGCAATCAGAAAAACACAGTTACCGGTTAATAACCAATAGTTTCACAACAATGCGCTGTTAATCATGATATTTTTTCGGATTATTAAAATTTTCTAATTCAAGTTGATAATGAAATATGCAAAAGTTCCAATCAGTAAATCACAGTCACCAGTAAGCAATCAAAATTATTATTGTTGTCACGGAAACCAATAGTTTCCCCAAGAAGACACGTTAATCATAGTCAAATTATTTTAGATTTTTACAATTTCTCAATTCAAGTTGATAATGAAATGTACAAAAGTTTCAACCAGAAAAACAACAGTCACCAGTTTTTCTTATGTTTCTGTATAGGTATTGTTATCTAAGGGTAATGCTGGAAGAGCAAGGGACTTTGGTATGTCTGCAGGTGGATGTAATGTTTTCTGTAGACATTTTATTCCAACCTCTTAAAGAGGAAGTAAATTATTTCTTAAATACACATCCTTTGTGTTCACTGTTAAATCTGGAAGAAGATTAAATAATGAGTAAAATAATGTGTGTTCTAATAATATTAATTGTGCTTAAATTAAAAGTTCATTGATACACAAATGCAATGAAATGGGTTTACCATCCTACCACTTTTCTGCATTAATGCCCGGAATGGGGCTAATGAAGAGGAGCATGCAATGTGCCATGAGGGAAAATTTGCACGGACATCGGCGCTACAGTCTATGCCCATTCTAATTTCGAATGCCAGCTGTCAAGGGTTCTTTTGCGTGCATACAGACCTCGTCCCATACGAACAACTAGACCCTGTTGCTTGCCAGACCCTCTGCCCCGTACCACTGTCTGACTAGACTTAAAAAAACTTATTTCTCCTGGCTAGAATACGGAAGTATGGGTGCAAAAAGGATTGTCAGTCCCTTTGTTGTACCAAGTTTCACCATTCTCATGACCAACAGTATTTACTCCAGTAGAAGTCCTAGAGTTGACAACTTTTGTTTTATTATTCCGAGGTCCCAATCAGATGCAAACTTCGTGTGACCGCTGATCAAAAAGTTAAGTGTTATAGATTTGTGAAGTCCATGGTTACATGCCACAACAAGTAGTGAAAAAGAGCATTGGTTTTATTTTGACCGCAACAGTTATCACGATGTAGTTAAAGATGCATTTATCATAGACCATAACTAGAAAAAGGGTGATCTAAATAACTTGTAACTGTGTGTGACCGCCTTGTTATACACATTCCTTCATCTCTTAAATAATTCACCTGCCTAGTGTTGCGCCCCCAACCCAGACTTCGGGTAAGCAACTCAATTATGCGCGTGGTCTTCTGTTGCCTCGTGTAGTGGGCATCCATGGGGCCACAAATCACAAGACATGAACAGGGATCCACGGAATTGATACAGTTAGGATAATAACATGGCCGATTAGTATGATAACCGATCAAATATTTAACTCATAACTTCATAATACATATAAATAACTGCGTGTGCAAGAGGCGGTACGACAACTTAACTAAATAAACCAGACTCGAGAGCAAGGTTCTCGGTTAGTCGGTACCGATTCAGGCAATCTCCCGAAGATTTAACAAACCCCCTTTTAAACAAACTATTTAACGGATAAATCAAAATATTAGATAGTCAATTACAAAGAGTTCGGAATCGAATTTGTCTACTCAGATAAAATCATAATGGGAAAGCAGCAATGGGAGCCTTAACGTGGATTAAGGCAACAAGCAAGCCGTGGCTTGACGATAAGTCCGAATCGTCAAAACAGTCGTACAAGAAAGTAAAAATATGAAATAGTAATTAATCCGTACCCGACTCAATATTGATCGAAGACTGCAGGAAGCCTGGGCCATGGTTATTCTGGAAATCTCCAAGATGCCGCGTCCCGTGTTATCTGGGACGAGTCCGTTGACCAAGTGTCGATAAGCCGAGTGTGATGTCAAATAACGGGACCCCTCTACGTCCAATTGACTGAGGCGGTCCGATGTCGCGTAAAATACGAAATTTACTCCCTATTTTCCAACAAGAGATACCCGTGAACAGCCATGATAAAAAAACAAAACATATTAATAAATAAAACCCTTATACACGGCTGGCATTTACTAACCGAGAGGTAGTCTTCGCCCGACTGTACTGTCTAAGCGAACTTCAACTAACGGTACAACTATACTTTTGAATGAGTTTACTATTGTGTAGTAATGACGTCTTTACTACCCGTATACAATATTATGTACAAAATTTCCTAGCTTACAAAAATACGAATTACTTAGGTTTGTAACACTAGGCAGAGCTCCACAATTAATACCAAACAATCCAAACTTGCGAGAGGTTACAAAATACACTGGACCTGGTTGAAGCGGATAATGCACTTGCTGTGCAAAATCAACTTGCCAAATTCACCTTTGTTCTTTGTGGCCCTAGAGGTCAAAAGGTCACATTTTCCGTTTTAGCACTAGCAAGATTTAAAGTAATAAATATCAGCGTAAAATATAAAGAAACTAAGGCGAAACCTGTTCTAACTAATAATAGGAACAATTAAAATTTATCGTTAGGTGGTCTTAGCACCGAACTTTTACTATGGAAGGTAGAAAATGATCTTGCATAACAGAACCAAAACTCTCCGGAAACTGTTTCAAAAATACGTAAAAAACTATTAAATCAAAATCTCTCCGAATTAGTTTTACAACGAATGCTATACATAATGATACTATTTCTCTGAAAAAAAAAACATCAATTGAATAGTTTCCATGGCTGGTCTTCAGGCCGCGTCGCAAAGCCTGCCCAAATTTCCCCCCGCTAACATTTACCAATACGACATATATCCTGTGAACTACTATGTACAATGCATTCGTCGGTTTTATCTGCGAAATTCATAAAAACTCATAAAAAAAATTTGCAAACTTATAATCTCGTCGTCAGATACGTGTTTTCCCGTCACAGATTAACATCAGTTTTCCTGGACTGGGATTCTCGGAAATCCACACGGCCTTCAGGCTGGAGTCCCACACTGAAACTATTCAATTGTATTCAGATAACTAGTATCATTATGTATAACAATCGTTGTGAAAATAAATCGGAGAGATTTCGATTTGACAGTTTTTACGTATTTTTGGAACAGGTTTCAAAGTGTGTTGGTTCTGTTATGCCAGATCATTTTCGACGTTCCAGAGTAAAAGTTCGGTGCTAAGACCCCCTCAAGATAAATTTTAAATGTTCCTATTATTAATTAGAACAGGTTTCGCTTTAGTTTTTATATTTTACGTTGACATTTTATTGCTTTAAATCTTCCTAGTGCAAAAATGGTAAATTTCACCTTTTGACCTCCAGGGTCACCAAGAGGTGAATTTAGCAAGTTTACATTTTTATTGAAAGTGATTACTTTCGAACATTTTCAGCTTCTTTTCATAATACAAGAATGACTGCACATTCACTTTCAGTGCAAATGAACTCATTTGACCCCGAATATCTGGAAAACGCCCCAACGGCAGACTGATTACCACTCGCCATCGTATTTTACGCAAAATTTTATTCTAGAAATGTTCGGTCTGTTTTTGTGCCCATTTGATGCCCCCCCACCCCCGCGCTGAGCCTCCGGTCTATTGCCTTCTGTACCATAGAATTATGGAGAGACCGTTCAAGTTTTACGTTATAATAGACAAAGGAAATTAATTTTGAGATAAAAATTGAAATTATATATATATACTGTTTGCTTTCTTTAAAAAAGGACATGGGCGACGACAATATATTTCATGTGGACGTATAAAAAAGGCCGATAATCACAAACGATAATGTGTGGGGTACCAACATTTGTACAAAAATTCATCAACATCCTTCCATCCCGACATTTTTTTTTTTAGTTTTTGTAAAATTAACCTGAAACCCAAATTAAACCCAATTTTGCCCATTGCCGGTCTTGTGGCTATGCTTTAAATTTGATTTTTGTTTCATCAAACCATGTTTCACATGTTGGCTTGAATGTATTTTAAAATTAGCCAAAATAAAAAAAAGAAAACTATATATATATATATATATAAATTGGATTTTTTCACCAAAAGTAGGAAAATTACGACTGAACCATCTAACACGGGGGGGGGGGGGGAGAGAAAGGCACACCTGGATTCACTATTTTTTGTCTTTGTGGTTATGGTTTTTCACTTTTTAAGACATTAACCTATTTTTTGGTTTAATATTTAATTAGCAAAGTGTTTTTGTAGGTTACCATGGCAACCATTTTAATAAAATAGGTTTTACTTCGCACCTTGAGCGAAATTTTGCCCGGACAACAGTATTCAAACTGTCAGGGGTTCTCCTACATGTATGTCAGCGAAATTTTGGCCAGTCAACATTATTCCAACTGTCGATGGCTCTTCTGTGTATGAGAACGCCTGCATGACCCCACGTCATGGGACCTAGGCTTTTCATAACTTACCATGCGAACGACTAGATGCGGTTTTATTCGAGTCCCTGTCCACCAAATGCTAACATTTCCGACAATCAATGATATTCGTACTAATAATATTTGTAGTGCTGTGTGGTTTTTAACATTTTCTCTCTGTCATATTGCATAAAAATAAATAAAACACTCTTTATGGATAATAATTACTATGGTTTATTACACTACAATGTTTCAAGAAGATTCACAAGATGCTATTAAATATATAAACACAAATAAAAAAAATATGAAATGTTGAAACGTTGCAGTGTAATAAACCATAGGAAAATGCACAGTACAAATTTCACACATTGGTTTCACTCTTCTTGAATAATGCCTGGTTTGGGGCACACTATATCCTTATAGTCATCATCAACAAATTCTCAAGTATATTTGTGGAGGTAGTTGAGTCTTTCACGGGAAAGTCCTGGAGGGTCAATTGCAATTGGATCACCAGTTGGTAATTTCATATTTGGTAGCAATATATAAAATAATTCTTCTTGACTTTCGGAGTTCTTTTTTTACAAACACTGTACCAGGGTGATTAGCATCGAATCTGAAAAGATAAAAAGGATAATTAATATACTGGCCATGCATAAATTAGTAGATGTTTAGATTTTAAAAAAAATCTAGTTGTGATCATTGCACACAAACTCAAAAACCTTTTTGAAAACTAGAGAATTAAAATTAAATTTCAGAAATTGCTAACTCAAAAACCTTTTTGAGAACTAGAAAATTAAAATTAAATTTCAGAAATTGAAAATGAAATAATGCATGTTAAGTGATGGCTAAGTAGATTAAAATTAATCTAAAATTTTGTATAAAAAAGTTTGAACCCCTGCAAAACTGGATAGTAAAATCCCCCAAAATAAAAAAAATATTCCTCTATCAACTGGCACAGACCTCCAATTATTGACAACAAACTTGAAGATATAATTTTTTTTTTGTACTAACCTGAAATGTTGGTAAGACTTAATTCCTGGCAGTGCTGTACCAAAACCATTAGAAAACGACTGCCAGTTATACACAGGTACTATCGTTGTTCCATCTTCTCTGCCAACAACTTGCGCTTTATTTACGACATCCTCCAATACACTTAGTGATGGCACCACATGACGCTTAAATGCCTTTTTCAGAAGCCCAAAACACCAGTCAGGAGCAAATTGGTGTGTCCTACGACCAAAAAATTGAGTGTAATGGATCTGTGAAGACCCATTGCTACTCGCCATGCACAATACCAAATGACAAAACGATTTTTGTTTTGCCCAGAACAATTATCACAATGGAGATGGGCAGTGGTCTCTCCAACGCCATAATTGTTGAAAAAGTAGTGCAAGTAGGACACAACCGCATTTGATCCTTTACTGATGAAATGAGTTTTATCAATCAGACAATTTACCTGCCGAGGAAGTCCCTCACAGCAAACAAGCCATATTTCCTTGGAACAAGGAAATATGTTGGACCTGGCTGTAAAGGGTTATTTGGCACATGAATCTGCTGGGCATAGTCAAAACTATAGTGCATTGAGAGGTTGCGGCTGCAGGGGGTGTTTGTTGACAATTCGCTGAATCCATTTGCTGTACACGTCTTTTTTGCATCATCAACCATACTATTGTAGAGAGATCTTTCTCTTTGAACAAGTGTAGTTCTTGTTGTCGAATTCTTTCTGACTTCGTCTCAGCTATCAGGTAAGCAGATCTGTATATAAGATTATTATTACGTTGACAGGTCCAACACAGATCAGTCATAGATTTAGCTGTTTCCAAAATTTAAAAAAATTACTGGATCCCATTACTCGGTGTTCTGAAAAGAGAAATTCAAAACATGATATTATTACTCGGCACTGAAATAAAAATTAATAAGATGCCTAAACAGTGGTTTTACAAAATCAACTTTGGAGTTTGGAGAACATTGTCTACAATCATTCAGGGTCAAAAATAATTTGCCTTTATAAGCTCCTTTATATTATAGATTTCACCAACTGATTTCATATTCTTTTTATACGTTGTGTTGTGTGAGAGGTATCTCATTGATTCAAGTTAAGTGTTCTCATTTCTGACTTTTCAATTATTTCATTAGTCACAGGTGTAGCTTTAATTAGAAATAAACTATCGTAATTTCCACTACAAAAAACATATCAGACTATATAATCTGCAGTTACTAAGAACACTTTAAAAAAAACAAATAACATTAAAAATTAAAAAGCAGTGTTATAAAAAATTATAAAGTAAATATGTACCTGAATTGTCCAGGGATTTCTTATAATAATTAAAATCCAAAAGTTTAATGAAGACAGATGGAATCAGCTGGATGTCATCTCTTTTGAATCCTGGAACTTGATCGGGTCAGAAATTTCACAGCTCGATGGATGTCGCTAAAGTCTAGTGAATTGGTGTTACATTTTCTGCCTCCTGACTTCTTCCGGTTTTTTTTTTATAATGTCGCAATAAGAGTAAGCCGATCTCGAGTGATCCTTTAATAAAAGAAATCCAATCAAAACAATAAAACTTTAATTGGCGTATATTTACAGCTAGCCACCGTGGCTCCCCAATTTTTATAATCTAAATTACTTCAATATTTATTCTTTATAAGGGGGGGGGGGGGGTGTTACGATTCCTCGATTCCCTTAGCGAAGAACGTATATGGAAATAGGGTTCGCTCCAGTCTAGTGCTATACCAAATGAATAAGACAAACAACAAGTTAAAAATTAATAAATTTTATTAGAAGGAAAACAATTAATTAATTGTAGGCCTATATATTATAGGTTCTACGGCAATAAATAAACAAATCGGCAATACATAAACAAATCATCAAATTGCATAAATTATAAAATATTGGTAGGCAATTATAGTAGTGAACGCCAGATACTTTCTGTATTAAAATAATTAAAAATATTAAGCTGATCATTGACGTTACAGCCCTTTGCCCTAATTGCGGGATTGCATTCCCATATGTTATTTTTCCCAAAAGCGACAAAATAGGGATTTTTCCCCAAAAGTGAGGATTTACCCACTAATTGATAAAAATGGGTATTTTTCCCCCAAAATGGCAAAGTGGATATTTAGCCACTAACCCACTAATTGATGAAATTAATGGGGATTTTTCCCCAAAAATGATGTGAGTTAGGATTTTACCCAACTAGTGATAAAAGCGGGGATTTATTTCCCCCAAACAATGATAGGATGTGAGGTTTTCTCACTAATGATTAGGAGCTGAAATAAAGCCTGTAAAATATACAAAAGGCAAGTAGATCTATATATTATTATGTAACGTTGTTGAATTCGGCTCTGGGAGGCGTCGAATTCCGGTCAAAATAAGTGGCGTTTATGTGAGTCGATTAGATTAGGTTTTGATTTGGTATGATTTCGATTTGATTAGCTATGGTCCACAAATGTGAAATTTGATAATTACGATTTGGTAAGATGGCTGCCATCACGGACACCGATCAGAAAAAAAATTGTCTCTGCTAATTATTGATGACTTGTTAAAGACAAATGAAGGTTATCTACGCAAAAAAGGAAAATGGTTGCCGTTAGAAACAGTCTCCTATGTCCAACAAGTTCAAGTATTTTTTTGAAAACTGAAGTGACAAAACATGTAAAAAGTGTCCTGAGAAAACCTAGGATCGAGGAATATATTGAAAAAACTGTAAATGAATAAAATTGCTTAGAGGTGATTTAACATTCTTGTGGACTATAAAGTTAACATTAAACACGTCAAATGCGTTTTAAAAAAAACATTTTTTTATGGAGAAAAACAACAATAAGCATTAAAAATTACTTACGACGTCGAACGATTCCGCCATTTTGAAAAGTCAAATCTAATCGCCTAAACACCTCCTGGGACGATTAGGTCGATTTGCCTAATCAGTTGAGTTAAATCGTCTCACAAATGTAACGATTAGCATAATCAACTTGGTTCACAAATGCGTATAATAGCTAATCGGTCTAATCTAATTGGTTCACAAAAACGCCTTAGGCCTACAAAAAGAGACAACCAATGACAAATTGACGGGGGAAACTGAGCCTAAGGCCTGGGCCTAACTTGCAAAAAAAAAATGTAATAGTCCAGCTTAAATAATCGCCAGTCAGTGTTCTACCGTTTACCACGGGAATTAATAGGCTGCTATTCACCTACCAATAATGTATCCATGGCTTTCTTTAAGGCAAAATGGGCCTAAAAAGTAGTAACAACTATTATGCTTAGATTCGACTGCGCCCAATGACTGCCGGAGACCGAAGTGACAAACCTCGGGCCTGTCGTCTGCTCTTTTTAAACGTCCCGCCAATCAGAACGATTGGAACGTCGGCTCGCGCTCACCAACCAATGAAATGATTTCGAAGGTTAGCGCGAGTACTACGGCCAATCACAGTGCCTGGAACAGACGCTCGTGTAAAACGTCAGTCTAATGCCGGAGTTGGTGAATGAAGCTTGTCAGAATCCAAGACGATGAATATTTGAAAAATACGGGTGAAATTTTCATTGGTATGCTATCTTGCGTAAGTATCCCTCTCGCCCTTGAGATGGGGCATAATAATACGAATTATTGAAACATGACAAGCTGAATTTCGACCGGGGTAGAACTAGTTCTCACGCGTTGACTTTGTGAAATCAACACGCGGTCTGCCTCCATTTGACACTTCCAAACGGCTGACAATAAATGAGTAGATAAACTTTAAATAATATAGCAGGTTAATGTCATCTCTAATTCTACGACCTTTTGTAGACTTTGGCAGCGTTATATATATATATAATAATGATACTACTAACAATAATTATAGTTTTATTCTCGTGCAACACGAACAGGGAAGTTATCACAAACATGTCACAAAGTGATGCATCTATCTATAACTAAATAGCTTATAAAAATAACAATACTGATTCTGGTGCATGGCACATATTAATGTTGACGTCATCATACTAAATTAGCAATACTAAGTTAGATCGATTCAGCTCTAATATTAGCTTTGCCTCCGCGCGTAACAGGGGGTTACGATGGCTAAGTGGGTAAGACGCTGGCTCGCTAGCATGGAGGTTGGGTGTTCGATCCCTGCATTGGCCGAGAAAGTTCATCCAGATTTTCCGGCGTGGTTCATCCTGGTCAGTGATGCAGGACAGAAATGAAATGAAATGTTGTTTAATGGCACGTCAGCTCCAACCGGGCTATATTGCGCCAAACATATGGTGAATCTAACGAGACAAATTAAAACAATATCACATAAATGTATTTATATATGTAAATAAAAACAAATATCACAGAAAATATATTAATTAAAAATAAATATAACAAATCTTTTACATATATAAATATTTAAAAACGATATACATGATTAAATATATACAATTAAAATTGAGAATAAAAGTTTGTCTCTTTTAAAAATGTTAGCACTTTGTCATATAGCTCCGGTTGAGCAAATAGCTGACGTACTGACTGGCAACGGTAGTATTTAGATCTAATGTACTTGAGATGTTTGCACTCAATCAAGATGTGTTTCACTGTCAAAGGAACATGACAGTGAAAACATTCCGGTTGAGGCTCTCGCTTCAAAATGAAAATATGAGTTAAAAAGGTATGACCAATGCGAGAGCGACACAAAACAACTTCATCCCTCCTGTTGGTTCTATATGGTATTAAAAAGGGTGATTGGGGAAGATCTAAAGCAGCTTTGGCAGCAAAATCTGCTTGATCATTCCCCCTTATATCAACTTGACTGGGGAGCCAGTAAAAGACAACGTCTTTGCTGCTCAACTCGTAAGATAGTAGCAGACGATAAACATCTGCTACTAATGGGTGTTCAAGCTGTTTATTGTTAATTGCTTGAAGCGAGGACAGAGAATCAGTAAAATTGACATGCTTTAAAGATGAAGAGGATTGTATGAACTCTAAGGCCTGAAGAATGGCCTGGAGCTCAGCTGTAAATATTGAAGCAGCAGGTGGAAGACACACAGAAATGGTCTCAGATGGTGTCACGGTAGCCGAAGCTACCCGGTCGCCATCTTTAGAGCCATCTGTGTAAATAGGAGCATAATCACCATACTTAGACCTTAACTCTCTAAAGAGATTGGAACACCGTAGAGCTAGTATCTCTTTTTATGTTGAGTAAGATCGAAATCGATCTTTGGGGGAGATATAGCCCACGGTGGAGTCCTAAAGACCGGGGTATTCGCAATACTGTCAAGGCCGATACCAGCCTCAGACAAAAGGGGTTGTATGCGAATACAAAATGATGGAATAACATTAGTCTTCACCAGATACAAATGCTCATGAAGAGGTCTAAATATGGTGTTAAATGAAATGTGATTCGGAAGTGATGCTATTTTCGTAGCATACTGCAGGGCAGTGAGGGCTCATGCGCCTCGACGTATAAACTGTCCACTGGAGATGTACGAAATGCTCCTAAACTGATTCTAAGTCCCTGGTGTTGTGTATGGTGTCGAGCTCTTTGAGATAAGACTCGCGGGCAGACCCATACACAATACACCCATAATCAAGTTTTGATCGAATTAATGCTCGATATAATCGAAGCAAGACCTTACGGTCTGCTCCCCAGTCAGTATTTGATAAGACTATCAATATGTTGAGGGCTTTCAGACATTTCTTTTTAAGGCTTTTTATATGGGGGATAAATGATAATTTCTTATCAAATATCAGCCCCAGAAATTTGGTTTCATCCACGACTGGAAGGCGGTTGCCATCCAAATAAAGTTCTGGATCTGGATGCAAACCTCGTTTCTGACAGAAATGCATGCAGACAGTCTTGGATTTCGAAAAACGAAATCCATTTTCGGTTGCCCATTGTTGAAGTGAATTCAAACAAAGCTGCAACTTACGTTCGATTATCCGCATGTCTGTAGAACCATAGCACATCTGAAAGTCATCAACATAAAGAGCGCCGTTTGTACCTGGTTTAAGGCACGCTGGGATTGTATTAATTTTAATCGCAAAAAGAGTAGGAGACAATATGCTTCCCTGAGGAACTCCCATTTCCTGAGGAAATGGGTCAGAGAATATTGATCCCAGTCGTACCTTAAATTTTTAATGAAGATAGGTAAGCGACCTCGTAGGCCGAGGTTATGGAGGTCGCGCATGATACCATGTTTCCATGTAGTATCATAAGCTTTCTCCAGATCAAAAAATATTGCAACTAAATGTTGCTTCTAGATGAAAGCGTCCCTGACGAACGTTTCAAATCGAACGAGATGATCAAGAGTGCTCCTTTGGGACCGAAATCCACATTGGAGGTCAGTAATGAGGTTGTTTGACTCAAGGTACCAAACAAGTCTTCGATTGATCAATCTCTCCATGGTTTTGCAAATGCAGCTCGTTAAAGCGATCGGACGATAGTTGGTAGGATTCGTATGATCATTACCCGGTATAGGGATGAGAATTACTGTGGCTTCATGCCACGAAGGAGGGAAATTCCCATCAACCCAAATCCGGTTAAAAAGATCCAGTAGAAAAAGGTAAATGTTTTAGAATTTGGTAGTGTATTTCATCTGGACCAGTTGCAGTATCCCGAGCTCGCTTTAGCGAATCTCGAAGCTCTGCAATGGAAAAGGTATCATTGTAGCATTCATCATTGCGGGACTTGATATGAAGTCGCCTTTTCTCCTGTTGTTGTTGTTTAATGCCACTAAAGGCATCAGAGGAGAAATTGGATGATGAATTAAATGAAATTGTACTGGCCAGAGAATTAGCAATATCAGGAAATGTTGTTAAGGTGGTATTATCAACATTTAGATGATTAACTGATAATGCACTACTTTTACCTTTAATCCTACGAATCCTATCCCATACCGACTTAGATGTGGTACGGGAATTGATCCTTGAGACGTAACCTTGCCATGAAGATTTCTTTGCTTGACGTATGGTTCTACGAGCCTTCGCCCGGACCATTTGGTATGCCGCAATATTCTCCATGGAAGGGTGGTTCGTTAGTCGTCTCAGGATACGATCACGCTCTTTCAGAGCGGATTTGCAATCTTCGTTATACCATGGTTTATTGAAACGTTTTGGTGTAGTCGTGGTTTTTGGAATCGCCTGCTCAGCTACATCTTGAAGAATTGAAGTGAATAAGGCCATGGGTTCATCTGCATCTTCTAACTCATTTGTATCAAAAGAGAAGAGACACAAAGATTCGAAAAGAGCCCAATCAGCCTTATGCAACTTCCACCTCTGCGGTCTTTCGACCGGAGAGGGACCATTATTATCTATCAAGATCGGGAAGTGATCATTACCACACAGATCTTCATTTACCCTCCATGTAAAATCCTGAAACAGGACTGGAGAGCAAATGTAGATAAGTAGGCGAGTCATCATTTAATAAATACAAATTATTAAGGTTAATGAAGTCCGCTATTTGTTTACCTCTGTTGTTATCATCTGGACTACCCCAGAGTGAATGATGACCATTGAAATCTCCCGTAATAATATACGGGAGGGGAAGTTGTGCAACAAGGTCATCAAGATCTCTGGGATTAAGATGTAAACTTGGTGGAAGATATACAGAGCAGAGTGTGATAGGAATATGCAACGTCACCCTAACTGCAACTGCCTGTAAAGGCGAATTGAGGATGATTTGGCTCTGAGGGATATCTCCATTAAGAATAATAGAAACACCCCCATGAGCTCTACCATCACTTCCTGAATGATGATGGTAACCAACAAAATGTCTAAAAGACAAAGTGTCAGAATTCTTTAAGAAGGTTCCTGTAAACAAATAGCTAAAGGATTGTATGTTTGGATTGATAATTGAACTTCATTAAAATTTGGTTTTAAACCACGACAATTCCATTGAATAATGGAATTTACCATTGTCAGGGAAATTTAATTTTTGGCGGCTTACTGAGTGGGTCCACATGGACATCCACTACAGTAATGTCGTCCATCAGATCATCCCCATATTTATTAAAGAGAGTGGTGGGGTTTTTTGAACCCTTTGATTGTTTCTCTCGAAATTTTAACAGATTTTGATTTTTTTTGAATGCACTATTTTCTCTGTTGCGGATGGAGTACCCTTAAACTGCACTCCTGACCCAGTGGAACTGGAATCAGCAGTGTCAGCTTTAGAGGAGCGCACAGGATGAGCCCCCTTGCCATTTTGTATGGGAGTATTGGGAATAATCTCAATAACTCCAGATGAAGGCAAGGAGGATACAATCTCATCAGGGAGAGAGTTAGTGCATTGAGATGAGCTCTCAGTGGAGCTCGAGACCCCTTTTATATGATCTGATGTTGGCAAAGTCTTCGTTTTTTTCTGCTTGTAAGGCCAGGTTATGTCTGTCTGAACAGATATGGATTTTGTAGAAACTTTAACTACACTCGAAAAAGATTTCCCTTGTGGTGCAATGGGAATGAGTGAAGTGGGAATGAGTGAAGTAAGTTCTACTTGCTTCTTAGCATCGAAATATGGAATCTTCCGTTCAGACATTACCTGTTGAATTCTTTTCTCTTTCTGCCATATTGGACATTCGCGAGAATAAGCAAAATGCTTACCCTTGCAATTAACGCAGCAAAACTCAGCCTGGCAGGCTCCTTGACACATTCTATCAAAAGTGTTCCATTTTTCAATTTTTTAATAGCTTTGGGTTCACCGGCCAAGCCGGCAATGCCCTTAGCTATCAAAAAAGGTGAGACTTTAGATAAGTCAATAGAGGGGCTCTCAATCAAGAGAAACCTCGGCCATGACTTTGCCATTTTGTTTTTAAATATATTTGAAACGTCCTCTGGATTAGGACGTTTCTGTTTTTGTCGTTCATTTGTTGGTGGGGGGGGGGGATTGGGGAATCCATGAACGTATTTTTTTAAATGTCACCCCTCGTCGTCCCCCAGGTTACTTCCCTGCCTACTAGGGGGAGGACTAGCACGGATAACCAGCGCGTGGCCTCAGGGCTCTACGAGGGGTATACTCAAGCCAGAAAGTAAAAATACTACTCCAATCTGATTGACCAAAGCCGCCGCTCTGTAGAATACACTAAGGACACAAAAGTAGGTAATTGCTGAGTGAATAAACAACAGAGCATTAAATATGAAAAGGGTACATTCTACAGAGCTAAAACGACCATAGCCGATTGATCAGAGTGGGCCACTCTGACCTCCCGTCTAGGTGAACCATGGGCCAAAGTAATGTGTTACAGAGATAGGGCTCGCAAGCCAAATCTCCACTCAATTACCAGGATTCCACTCTCCACCGACACGGGTCGCAACGCACGGCAAACATGTTGCCCCATTACAGGATCCTTTTAGTCGCCTTTTACGACACGCAGGAAATACGAAGGGTATATTCCTATCACCCCCTACACCCCAGGGGGGGAATGCAGGACAGAGGGCCTGTCAAGGACAGCTGTCTAGTCGTTCGGATGGGATGAAAAACCAAGGTCCCGTATACACATTGACATGCACGTAAAAGATCCCTTGACAGTTGGATTTGATTGGCCGTAGTGCCGCTGTCCGGGCAAAATTTGCCTCATAGCACACTGTATGGCGTATACCCGTCTCATAAGCCCAGTTCGGAGCAGAACAGCAGGACGTTAAACCCCATTTCGTTTCATGTTTTATAATTCTAATTTACTTCAATATCCAGTATTCATTTTCGATATTCATTCTTTATAATCTAATTAATTCGATACCGGTATTCATTCTTTATGGCCTAAAGATAGACATTTTTTATAACCTAAAATACTTCGATACAACGTGCATAAAAATAAAACTGAACAATTTTAGCACTGTCATTTGTTCCTAAAAATGCAATATTTCCTGCATGCATCAAATGTTTCTTCAACCTCAAAGAAACTGTTTGACGTTAAACCCCATTTCATTTCCAAGAAACTGTTTCTGATGATCATCTGATCTGTCACTGTCGGGTTCATTTGATGCAATAATATCTTCATCCACAATATTCTTCATTTTCATCCTCAATATTAATAGATTCAAATGAGTCGTCATCTTCACATATCTCACTAAGTCACTCTCATCACCATGTATTATTGATACAGTCTAAGAGGGCTTGCGCAAATACAAATAAGTTCAAACGCACACTTGTCAACACATATCATTACAGTTTGTATTGAAATAAGTAATTATGCTACAAATACTATAATAATAGTGAAGATTAGACCACTAATATAGTTACCAATTCAACTGGGGTGAGGATGCAGAAGAACTCAAGTCCCACTCAGCCCACTGGCACTAAATATGTTTGGCAATAGCCTAACTGTTCAACAAACTTAATTTTTCCAAAACCCTTGTAAAATATACTATTCAAAAAAAGTAGGGGATATTTGATTTTTAAGTGTTATTAAAGTCACCTAATGAAACTGACGAAGAAACAAATGACAAAATGAAATGAAGTTCACATTCATCGATTTATTCCAAATGATCGTTAGACTAAGTAAGGCACAGACTGACCATTATAAGGGTAAAATGATACCCGGGGTCAAACAGCAAAGTTACCACAGCATCACAACCAAGCCAGTAACGGGTAAATCCTCCTCTGTTTGCCAAAAAAGCATTGATCCGACGTGGCATACTCCTAATGAGACGTCTAAGGTCATTTTGGTCCAGATTGTCCCATTCCTGTTGCAACGCAGCAGCAAGTTCTTGGACATTGGCAGGACGTTGTTGACGTTGACGTAACCTCTGTCCAAGCATGTCCCAGACATGCTCGATGGGGGAGAGGTCGGGACTCAGTGCTGGCCAAGGTAATGTGGTGATGTTCTGTTGTTGGAGGTAACCTGTAACGATCCTGGCCCTGTGACATCTTGCGTTGTCATCCTGGAAGATGAAACGGCGGCCATGACGTCGTGCGAACGGCACAACATGGACTGCCAAGATGTTGTCCCGGTAGTACTGGCCTGTAACACGCCCTGCAACAACATGTAAAGCCGTTCTTCCAGCAACAGTGATGCCTCCCCACACCATAACAGAACCACCCCCAAATAGATCATGTCTGATGACGTTAACGTCTTGGAAGCGCTCGTTTCGACAACGCCACACCCTCTTACGTCTGTCCAAAAAATCAACAGTGAACCTTGACTCATCTGAAAACATCACATTGCTCCAGCGTCGATTATCCCAGTGTTGACGATCCCTACACCAACGACGTCTTACCTGAATGTGATGATCTCTCAAACAAGGGATCACGCGAGGACGTCGGGCGCGAAGGTGACCCCTATGCAGTCGATTCCGAATCGTCTAGCCACTCACTCTCACACCAGTGTCTGTTTGAAGACGAGCGCTGATCTGATTTGCTGTGATGACACGATTTCTCAAGGCCAAGGTACGGATAAATCGATCCTGGGCTTGAGTTGTCGCCCTTGGTCGACCTGAGCGTGGTCTGTCCTGTACAGATTGTGTATCACGGTATCTGGACCATAGCCTGCTTATGACAGACTGAGAAACATTCATCGTCCGCGCCACAACCGCCTGTGTTGTGCCGATCTGTAGCATGCCAAGGGCACGTAACCATTCATTTTGGGTAAGCCGACGCATATCAAAATTTGTTTTCTGGTCACTAAAACAATTAAACTGATGTTTCCACCCTGGAATTCAATGCAACAATGACTGTAACATTCAAAGTCAGAGTCGTGCAAATCTTGGGTTGGACCCCCATGATGATCCCAAGCATCACCTGCATTCCATGCGGTAGCTATTGGTGCGTTTGGGCGTCACATGTAACTGGAAATGTTTCTTCTGTTAGCTTCTATAGTGACTTTTTTCGTAGTCATTTGCATATTTTAGTATTATGCCCCCAAAATCAAATATCCCCTACTTTTTTTGAATAGTATATAAATGCTAATGATGGGCGAGATCCGAAGATCTGCACAAATGAGCTCTTTCAAGATTTAAATATTCTTAAACCATACCCGGTCTTCTGGGGACATCATATTAATCGCCACCACTAAAATCCTCCAATGAAAAGAAACCGCAAAACTATATATTAGGAAACACAAAGAGAACCGGAATGGGATGGAATGGGCCAACGGAACAAGCGACATGCTCGCTCCATCTCCCAAACCGCCCCTGGGGCCAGATAATTTTTTTCTGTGACTACTCTGGACCGATTTGTTAGTGACCCCCCGCTTTTGTGACCCTCCCCGCCAGGATTTTCACTACCTCCAATTTTCTATACAACCCCCTCGTCTGTTGTAGACCCCAAACTAAAAATGTTCGGCAAATGATCTACATGCCGCTTCATGGTTTTAGGAAAAAAACCAGCAACCCCTAACCGGGCAGAGCTGTGCTCGCCCCACCTGTGACTTATTCCGTCTTTTCCTGAACTCCCCTTGGGACGCCTGACATTGATTACTGTGGAATTGTTGAGAAATAGGTTGTAACCCTAATTTAGGCCCCTCCCCCCAATTAAAATCCCCCCACATCCAAGGCTCCTAATGTCACCCTCTTACACTCCCTCTCCATAAAGTCTTCAACCTCCCCCGCCTCCGGTGTTACTATCAGCAAGTCCTGGTCCCAGTCCTCTATCTGTTCTACCATCCGTCTTCCATTGCTCCTTATCCTAAAACAATCTTCCATCTAAAAAAAACAACATTCAACAGAAAAACAAACATAAATTTAGTCCTTACCCTGGGCGAGGTCTAACTGCCTTTTTCAGATAATTATCCTCAAGCTCTATCGCAATTCGGACATTTATAAATATCAATGCTCTCGGCCGTCTGAGGGGTAATATTTACACAATAACCGTGAAACCATTCCAGACAGAAGTCACATTGCAAACCGAATTGATTCCTCCACGGTTTCCTACACACACAAAAAACTTTTCTCCCTTGGGGATCCCTATCTGTCCTATCCTTAACCCCTCCAATAGCTCTTCTACGTGCCTGGATTGCCCAAGGGGGAGTATTCATATTCGAGCAATTCTTGATGCGATCATGGTGCATAACCCATACTGAACTTCTAGTCTTAACTATATACAACGAAGCACCCATTTTTCAATAACTACCCCCGGCCCCTCCAATACTTCAGTAATATTCGAGCTCATTCAATCAACATCTGATTTAAAATATATAATTTTTACTGATTCTTTGTCCTCACTACAAGCAATAAATAATAAACAGCTTGAACACCCATTAGTAGCAGACATTTATGGTCTGTTACTATCAAACGAGTTCATCAGCAAGGACATTGTCCTTTGCTGGCTCCCCAGTCACATGGATATAAAAGGGAATGATCAAGCAGATTTGGCTGCCAAGTCTGCCTTAGATCTTCCCATATCTCAATTTTTAATACCTTTCAATGATTTTAAATTTTCTATAAATTCTTTTATATATGACCGCTGGCAACGGTCTTGGGATCTTGCAGTCACAAATAAACTTCATCACATTAAACCTCTCATATACATAAAGGACTTATATTTATTTGTATTTATTTTTATCAACATTGTCTGTGATACTTGTTTTTATTAATGTATATAAATATATTTATGTGATATTGATTTAATTTGTCTCGTCAAAGCCACGATGTGTTTGGCACCGTATAGCCCGGTTGGAGCTGACGTGCCATAAAACTCCATTTCATTTCATTTCATTTCATTTCTGTCTATTTACCGACGACCTTAAAGCGCCAGCTAATTGAGCTAAATGTTGATCCCAATTATCTTGTTTCTCATCTACGAAACATCTAACACCGTCCATAAGTGTTCGGTTATACCTTTCCGCTTGCCCATTCGAAGAAGGACGATACGGAGTATTTCGCGCTTTATGGATTTGCATCTGATGGCACAATTCATTAAACAAGTCACTCTGAAAATTCATACCTTGATCAGTGAAAATTTGGAAGGGATACCCGAAACGAGAGAAGAATTGATCTATTGCGGCTTGTGCGGTTACTTCTGCTGTTTGCGAGGATAACGGAACACTCTCGACCCATTTTGTAAACTGATCTACCATCATTAGAATATGTTCATTACCACGAGTTGACTTCGGCAAAGATCCATAGAAAACTAAATGTACCCTTTCCATGGGAAAACCTGACTGATATGACACTAAACCCGAACGAGCATGAAAAGTAGCCTTCCTGTTCAGAAGTCAGGTTAGCTAAAGTTATTTCCCTAACAATTTTATCCTTTTCCTCATTATCATCTGATGCCCCTTTTCTATAAATCGAAAAACCCGACAACAACAGCCCATTAATATTATATGACCCTAACTGACTCGAATCATCCTCCCAATCCGAGAATAAATCTCGTGACAATATTCTATTTACAACCGGTTCCTCGGGAATCCTTCTAGATAAAGGTATTGATACCTCTACCTCTTCTATAAAGTCAGCCCAATCTTCACAGGTCTTACAACAATATTTACACCCCCACCAGGCAAAGCTTCAGATAGAATTTGTGTCTTGAAATCGGGGACAAGGGCGAGCGCGTTAAGAAATCAGCGTTTACAATCTTCGCTCCCGGTCAATGCTTGACTCCCCTAACCATCTAGCTAGTTGTCCATTCGGTTGTTTAAATCTTAAGAGCCACGTTAAACTATCGTAAAATTCCGCCTCAACAGATAATGTCTATATTGTCGGGTGAACCTAACCACTGCCAGAAGTTCTTTCCGGGTCGTGCAATAACGTCTTTGCTCTGGAGTTAAAGAAACATTACTATACGAAATTACTTTTTCCTGTCCATTTCGCACTTGACTTAAACAGGCCCCATAGCCATATTCATATGCCAGAACATAAATATACATATATCGTCATACAGTACTGACAGGCCAGTTACTACACTTAGTAAGGGGTCCTAACTCGTGACTGCTATCTATGTACAATTTTATTATATTTAAGGAAAATCAGATAATAGGATAAAAGTGAATGTGGTAATTAAAACTGACACGCCGATAGATGAACAATGCATAAAGGATTAAACAATATAATAAATCAACAAAAACAATAGATTGGATTAACGTCGTCACCAAATGACGGGTTGAAAAGTGATGACAGGTTAACGACTTACCAGCCAGTTGATCTTAAAGTGGTTAATTTAAGAAACATTAATAATTATCTTAGCGATTGGCAGATTATCACATCATTATATAATTAGTGAACTAATATGTACCTGATCAGACATAATAATTGTGTAGCAATAATATTTTTAGTTAGCTGATAGTAGTGATAGTGAAAGAACTTCGATCAGTCAGGAAGTAATTGGTAGTTGACTGGATGTGAGCGTGGCCTGCCTGTGTTTTGTTACCCCTAAGCGATCGCCATGTTTCTTCTTCAAATTTAAAACAAGTATGGCGGTCCTTTAGGGCGTTACCTTTTTTATACGCCCACATTTTCATGTGGAAGTATATTGTCGTCGCCCCTGTCCGTCCGTCCGTCCGTCCACAACTGTTTGTGAACACTCTACAGGTCACAATTATTATCCGATTTCAATGAAACTTGAAATGTAGGTTGATCACCCTAAGATCTCGATTCCCTTCGATTGTGGCGGGTATCGGACAGTAACTTCATGGTTTATCGACCCTGATTGTACGAAAAATCACGTTTTTAGGTTGTGAACACTGTAGAGGTAACAATATTTATCCGATTTGGTTTCAACTTGAAATGTATCTTTATACCCTACAGAACTAGGTTCCTTTCGATATTCGCGCATATCGGACAATACCTTCCTGAATTACGGTCCCTGATTGTACGAAAAGTCGCGTTTTTAGCTTGTTGACCCTATATAGAGGTCACAATTTTTATCCGATTTAAAAGAAATCGTTTGAATATATCACCGTTACACCCTAAGGATAGTTGAGTTCGAATTTCGTAAAAATCGAACCAAAACTGACGGTCAAAATGGCCGCCCCTCGTTTGCAAATTGTGTCAAAATATTGTGTATCAGGGTTGTGGAGCCTCTGGAGGTCACAATTTTCATCTGATTTTGATGAAACTTGCAATGCATGTTTATAACCCAAATATCTTGGTTCCTGTCAATTTTCGTACATATCGAATTGTAACGTCCTGAATAATGGGCCCTGGTTGTACGAAAAATCGCGTTTTTAGCTTGTGATCTCTCTAGAAGTCACAATTTTTGTCCGATTTAAAAAAAAAACGTTCGAATATATCACCGCTACACTGTTGTCTGAGTTTGAATGTCATGAAAATCGGACCAAAACTGCCGGACAAAATGGCCGCCCCGCTTACGCAAATAGTGTAAACATCTGGTATATCAAAGTTGTGGTCCCTCTAGAGGCCACAATTTTGATGAAACTTGAAATACAAGTTTATAACCCAAAGATCTCGGTTCCTTTCAATATTGGCGCATATCGGATCGTAACTTCCTGAATTATGGCCTCTGATTGTACGAAAAATCCGATTTAACAAAAAGATCAAATACATCACTGTTACACCGTAATGTTTGTTGAGTTCGAATTTCGTGAAAATAGGGCCAAAACTGCCAGACAAAATGGCCGCCCCTCGTACGCAAATAGTGTAAACATCAGGTAAATCAATGTTGTAAACCCTCTAGAGGTCACAATTTTGATCCTACTTCGATGAAACTTGAAATGCATGTTTATAACCCAAAGATATTGTTTTGTTTTTTTTCGATATTCGCGCATATCAAATCATAACTTCCTGAATGTTGGCCCTCGATTGAACAAAAAAAAAATCACGTTTTTAGCTTGTGGTCCCTGTACAGGTCACAATTTTTATCCGATTTAAACAAAAAACGTGTGAATAGATCACCATTACACACAAAGATCTTGGTTCCTTTTGAAAATCGCGGATACCTGAACTTAACTTCCTGGATTATGGCCCCCGATTGTTCGAAAAATCGTATTTTTAGCTTGCGGATTCTCAAGAGGTCACAATTTTTTTCTGATTTTAAAAACCGTTTAAATACATCGCCATTCCACCATAATGAAGGTTGGATTCGAACTTCAGGAAAATGGAAATGAAACTACCCAACAAAATAGCCGCTCTTGGTACGCAAATTGTGTAGAAGTGCGTAATACGAGGGTTGTGGAGTCTCTAGAGAAAACAATTCTTATCCGATTTTGATGAAATTTTAAACATATCTTTATATCCCAAAGATCTCAGTCCCTTTTGATATTTGCACATTTCAGGCCATAACACGAGGGTTGTGGAGTCTCTAGAGATAACAATTCTTATCCGATTTTGATGGAATTTTAAACATATCTTTATATCCCAAAGATCTCAGTCCCTTTTGATATTTGCACATTTCAGGCCATAACTTTCTGGATTATTGTTCCTGATTGTACAAAAAATCGCGTTTGTTTTTAGCTTGTTCTCTATCCATCTTTTGCAAAATGTGGGCGTATCCTGCCTGGCAGCCACTGGTAATTTAATTACTTCTGTAGTTTTGTAATCGGAGTTCAGCTTTAACTGTTAAAGTGTAGGTAGATTTTCTCCAGATTAACTTTGACAAAAACAAGACACCAAGGTAATTATAATAAGAGACACACTCTAATCTGTTTCCGTCATAACAAAACCTTACCTTGTTACGGAGTATACCTCGATTTCTGAATAGAACGATTTTTGTTTTAAATTTTCTCAGAATATCTATTTTACGCCGTAAATCGCCAACTGTATCAGATAAAATACTGAGATCGTCAGCATATAATACCATTAGTATATCTTTAGCATCTTCACTGGTGAATTTTAACCCTGATATCCTATTGATTCATATAATCTATTATTTGGTTTATATACAAACAGAATAACAGAAGACTTAAAATATATCCTTAATGAAAAGCGAATGTACAATCAAAATAGGGGCTTATGTAAGAACCTAACTTTACACAAGAGCTTACAGATGTATACATGGTTTTGAGGGTTGTGAAGATTTTACCTTCAACGCCTTTAGAAAGTAATAGATTCAACAACATTGCCCGATTTAAAAAATCGAAAGTACGGGAAGAATCTACATACAAAACGTATACACGCCCACGCGCTTTGGACAAATATTTTTTGATTAAGCCCTGCAGGGTAAAAATTTGATCAACGGCCGGGTATCCTGGTCTGTAACCAGCTTGTGCCTCATAATACTTGTCTCCGGCTTCCGACCATTCATGCAAACAACTGTTGAGTATGAGAAAGAGCTGTAAATTTTCCCCAATAACGAAATTACCATGTAATTCGCGCTCTCACATTTAGGACCCTTCTTATGCAATGAGGTGACAGGGCTTTCGATCAGTTTTCTGGATAACAACCGGTGTATAAAATTTGATTAAATATCTAAGTGAGAATGGAAATGAAATGAAATGAAATGTTGTTTAATGGCACGTCAGCTCCAACCGGGCTATATTGCGCCAAACATATGGTGAATCTAACGAGACAAATTAAAACAATATCACATAATTGAATTTATATATGTAAATAAAAACAAATATCACAGAAAATATATAATTAAAAACAAATATAACAAATCTTTTACATATATAAATATTTAAAACAATATACATGATTAAATATATACAATTAAAATTGAGAATAAAGGTTTGTCTCTTTTAAAAATGTTAGCACTTTATCATATAGCTCCGGTTGAGCAAATAGCTGACGTAATGACTGGCAACGGTAGTATTTAGATCTAATATACTTGAGATGTTTGCACTCAATCAAGATGTGGCTCACTGTCAAAGGAACATGACAGTGAACACATTCCGGTTGAGGCTCTCGCTTCAAAATGAAAATATGAGTTAAAAAAGTATGACCAATGCGAGAGCGACACAAAATAACTTCATCTCTCCTGTTAGACCTGTAGGAGCTTGGCCATTCTCCAAGGAGAGGCTTTATATGATGAAGTTTGTTTGTGCCTGCAAGATCCCAAGACCGTTGCCAGCGGTCATAAATAAAATTATTTATACAGGATTTAAAATCCGTGTATGGCGTTAAAAATTCGAATAAGGGAAGATCTAAGGCAGACTTGGCAGCCAAATCTGCTTGATCATTCCCTTTTATACCCATGTGACTGGGGAGCCAGCAAAGGACAATGTCCTTGCTGATGAACTCGTTTGATAGTAACAGACCATAAATGTCTGCTACTAATGGGTGTTCAAGCTGTTTATTATTTATTGCTTGTAGTGAGGACAAAGAATCAGTAAAAATTATATATTTTAAATCAGATGTTGATTGAATGAACTCCAAAGCCTGAAGAATGGCCTGGAGTTCAGCTGTAAAGATGGAAGCAGCAGGTGGAAGGCGGACAGAAATGGTCTCAGATGGTGTCACGGTAGCCGATGCTACCATCTTTCGAACCATCTGTATAAATTGGAGCATAATCACCATATTTAGACCTCAGCTCTCGAAAGAGAGACTGAAACACCGTAGAGCTTGTATCTCTCTTTTTATGTTGTGTAAGATGGAAATCAATCTTTGGGGGAGCTATAGCCCACGGTGGAGTTCTAAAGAAAGGGGTATTCGCAATACTGTCCAGGCTGATACCAGCCTCAGACAAAAGGGGTTGTATGCGAATACCGAAAGGTGGAATAACTTTAGTCTTAAGCAGATATAGATGCTCATGATATGGTCTAAATATGGTGTTAAATGAAATATGATTTGTTAAAGATGCTATTTTCGTAGCATACTGCAGGGCCAGTTTATCACGTCTGTTGTGCAGTGAGGGCTCATGCGCCTCGACGTATAAACTTTCCACTGGAGATGTACGAAATGCTCCTAAACTGATTCTAAGTCCTTGGTTGTGTATGGTGTCGAGCTCTTTGAGATAAGACTCGCGGGCAGACCCATACACAATACACCCATAATCGAGTTTTGATCTTATTAAAGCTCGATATAATCGGAGCAAGACCTTACGGTCTGCTCCCCAGTCAGTATTTGATAAGAATCTCAATATGTTGAGGGCTTTCAGACATTTCTTTTTTAGGCTTTTAATGTGGGGGATAAATGATAATTTCTTATCAAATATCAGCCCCAGAAATTTGGTTTCATCCACAACTGGAAGGCGGTTGCCATCCAAATAAAGTTCTGGATCTGGATGCAAACCTCCTTTCTGACAGAAATGCATGCAGACAGTCTTGGATTTCGAAAAACGAAATCCATTTTCGGTTGCCCATTGTTGAAGTGAATTCAAACAAAGCTGCAACTTACGTTCGATTATCCGCATGTCTGTAGAACCATAGCACATCTGAAAGTCATCAACATAAAGAGCGCCGTTTGTACCTGGTTTAAGGCACGCTGGGATTGTATATATTTTTATTGCAAAGAGTGTTGGAGACAATATGCTTCCCTGAGGAACTCCCATTTCCTGAGGAAATGGGTCAGAGAATATTGCTCCCAGGCGTACCTTAAATGACCTATCTTCCAGGAAATTTTTAATGAAGACAGGTAAGCGACCTCGTAGGCCGAGGTTATGGAGGTCGCGCATGATACCATGTTTCCACGTGGTACCATATGCTTTCTCCAGATCGAAAAATATTGCAACTAAATGTTGCTTCTGGATGAAAGCGTCCCTGACGAACGTTTCAAATCGAATGAGATGATCAAGAGTGCTCCTTTGGGACCGAAATCCACATTGGAGGTCTGTAATGAGGTTGTTGGACTCAAGGTACCAAACAAGCCTTCGATTGATCAATCTCTCCATGGTTTTGCAAATACAGCTAGTTAAAGCGATGGGACGATAGTTGTTAGGATTCGTATGATCTTTACCCGGTTTAGGGATGGGAATTATTGTGGCTTCATGCCACGAAGGAGGGAAATTACCATCAACCCCAATCCGGTTAAAAAGATCTAATAAAATTAGGAGAGTTGGAAAAGGTAAATGTTTAAGAATTTGGTAATGAATTTCATCTGGACCAGTTGCAGTGTCACGAGCTCGTTTTAATGAATCCCGGAGCTCAGCAACAGAGAAATTTCCATTGTAGCATTCATCATTGCGGGACTTGAAATTAAGTCGCCTTTTCTCCTATTGTGCTTTAATGCCCCGAAAGGCATCAAAGGAGAAATTGGATGATGAATTGAATGAGAAACTACTGGCCAGAGAATTAGCAATATCAGGAAGTGTTGTTAAGGTGGTATTATCAACATTTAGATGGTTAATTGATAATGCACTACTTTTACCTTTAATCCTACGAATCCTATCCCATACCGATTTGGATGTTGTACGGGAATTGATCCTAGAGACGTAACCTTGCCATGAAGACTTCTTTGCTTGACGTATGGTTCTACGGGCCTTAGCCCGGACCATCTGGTATGCCGCAATATTCTCCATGGAAGGATGGTTCTTTAATTGTCTCAGGATACGATCACGCTCTTTTAGAGCGGATTTGCAATCGTCATTATACCATGGTTTATTGAAACGTTTTGGTTTAGTTGTGGTTTGTGGAATCGCCTGCTCAGCTACATCTTGAAGAATTGAAGTCAATAAGGCCATGGGCTCATCTGCATCTTCTAACTCCTTTGCATCAAAAGAGAAGAGACACAGAGATTCAAATAGAGCCCAGTCAGCCTTATGCAACTTCCACCTCTGAGGTCTTTCGACCGGAGAGGGACCATTGTTTTCAATTACAATAGGAAAATGGTCGCTACCACACAGATCTTTATTTACCCTCCATGTAAAATCCTGAAACAGGACCGGAGAGCAAATGGTGAGATCTAAGGAAGAAAAAGAAGCTGTGGCAGGATGTAGATAAGTAGGCGAGTCATCGTTTAATAAACACAAATTATTAATATTAATGAAGTCCGCTATTTGTTTACCTCTGTTGTTATCATCTGGACTACCCCAGAGTGAATGATGACCATTGAAATCTCCCATAATAATAAATGGGAGAGGAAGTTGAGCAACAAGGTCATCAGGATCTCTGGGATTAAGATGTAAACTTGGTGGAAGATAAATAGAACAGAGTGTAATAGGAATATGCAGAGTCACCCTTACTGCAACTACCTGTAAGGGCGAGTTAAGTGTGACTTGACCTTGAAGAATGTCTCCATTAAGAATAATAGAAACACCCCCATGAGCTCTACCATCACCAACTGAGTGATGATAGTAACCAACAAAATGTCTAAAAGACAAAGCGTCAGAATTCCTCAAAAATGATTCCTGTAAACAAATAGCTAAAGGATTGTACTTTTGAATTAGAAGTTGAACTTCATTAAAATTTGGTTTTAAACCACGACAATTCCATTGAATAATGGAATTTACCATTGTCAGGGAAATTTAATTCTTGGCGGCTTACTGAGTGGGTCCACATGGACATCCACTACAGTAATGCCGTCCATCAGATCATCCCCATATTTATTGAAGAGAGTGATAGGGTTGTTTGCACCCTTTTTATCCTTTTCTCGAAATTTTTACCTAAATTTTGATGTTTCTTGGAATGGACTGTTTTATCCTTTGCAGATGGAGTACTCTTAAACTGTACCACTGACCCAGTTGAACTGGGATCAGCAGTGTCAGCTTTATAGGAGCGCATAGGAGGAGCCCCCTTGCCATTTGGAATGGGAGTATTGGGAATAATCCCAATAACTCCAGATGGAGGCAAAGGAGATGTTCCCTCATCAGGAATCGTAGCAGTGCTTTGAGTCGAGCACTCCCGCGATTGGGAAGAGCTCGAGACCACTTTATTATGATCTGATGTAATATTTTTAGGCTTTTTAACTTGATTAGGCCAGGTTATGTCTGTCTGAACTGATACGGAGTTTGTAGAGGCTTTAACTACACCCGCAAAAGATTTCCCTTGTGGTGTAACGGGAAAGGGTGTAGTAAGCTCGACTTGCTTCCTAGCATCAAAGTATGATATTTTTCGTTCCGACATAATCTGTTGAATTCGCTTCTTTTTCTGCCAAATGGGACATTCGCGAGAATGAGCAAAGTGCTTACCCTTGCAATTGACACAACAAAATTCCGCCTGACAGGTAGTGCTCTCGTGGCCATCATGACCACATCGAGCGCAGGTGTCTTTATCTCTGCAGACGGTTTTGCTGTGACCAAACCTTTGGCATTTGTAGCAGCGAAGAGGATTTGAAATATACGATTCAACAGGTATGTTTAAATAACCTGCCTTGAGAGTCTTTGGAATGTCGGGACGATTGAAAGTGAGGATATAGGTGCTTGTTGGAATCGCCTTATCTCCTTGGCGTACACTAATTCTTTTAACATGTGACACGCCTTGAGATGAAAGGTATTCTACCATTTCATCCTCACTGCTGCCTTCAAGATCTCGACATCTAATTACACCTCTACTTGAATTAAGTGACCTATGTGGTGACACTTTGATAGCAATTTCTGCCAAGGACGTTGACTGGAGTAGCATGGTAGCATGCTGCTCCTTGGCACATTCTATCAAAAGTGTTCCATTTTTTAGTTTTTTGATAGTTTTGGGTTCACCGGCTAAGCCGGCAATACCTTTAGCTATCAAAAATGGTGAAACTTTAGATAGGGCGGTAGAGGGACTCTCCATCAAGAGAAACGTCGGCCAAGCCTTTAGAACTTTTTTATTTGTATTAAATAAGTTTGAAACGTCCTCTGAATTAGGACGTTTCTGTTTATTGATTAGGGTGGGTGGGACTGGGGAATCCATGGAATTATTTTTTTTAAATTTCACCCCCGTTGTCCCCAGGTTACTGCCCTGCCTACCAGGGGGAGGTCTAGCACGGATAACCAGCGCATGGCCTCAGGGCTCAACGAGGGGTATACTCAAGCCAGAAAGTAAAAATACTACTCCAACCTGATTGACCCAAGCCGCCGCTCTGTAGAAGGACACAAAGGTAGGCAATTGCTGAGTGAATAAACAACAGAGCATTGAATTGGAAAAGGGTACATTCTACAGAGCTAAAAACGACCACAGCCGATTGATCAGAGTGGGCCACTCTGACCCCCCGTCTAGGTGAACCATGGGCCAAAGTAATGTGTTGCAGAGAAAGGGCTCGCAAGCCAAGTCCCCACTCAATTACCAGGATTCCACTCTCCACCAACACGGGTTGCAACGCACGGCAAACACGTTGCCCTTTTACAGGGATCCTTTTAGTCGCCTTTTACGACACGCAGGACATACGAAGGGTATATTCTTATCACCCCTACACCCCAGGGGGGGAAGTGAGAATGGGCACAGAAATAATAAGGCATGATTTATAAAAGTGAACAGCGACACTGTCGGACCCAGGTTTTTAATACACTTTGTAACTTCATGTTCTGTGATAGGACAATATTAAGGAAACTGTCATCGCTGTCATATTGATGATCTGGCAAGTCGTCTGCTGAATCAGACCGAGTATCATTGTTTGAATTAGGGACATTTTTAAAATGATTCATCCAACCGTCCGGTGTTTTTTAATCACTTATTTTTGAAATTGGTCTGAAACGTTTGACAGTTTTCAAGACCTGGTGCGGATCTTTTAAATTATCACACAATCTCTCTCAAATTAATTGACTGTATATGGTCTGATTCCGTCCGTTGATCAACAGAGAAATGTTTTATAGTTTTAAATATTTCTGAAGGATCTACAACACTTACACCGTTGTGTTTTAAGCACGTAAATTCGCCATACATATCATCTTCAGTCCGTCCATTAACGATGTGAATGTTGAGAACAGAACACAGTGCAAGTAGTTTGATGCCAAGTTGTTAATTTCTTCGTCCTTTGAAAAACGCTCTAATTGAAAAGGTATCGACCGAATATTCTGCTTCGTCGAGCTCAGGAAAATAATTTTGGGGGTCATCTATCAAATAGTTTTGTTGTGTAACAGTCCGAGCGTTCAAGTGAGCTACCACCACAACATAAGTTTCGGTATAAGTAGAATATATGTTAATTATGATTTCCTCAAATTTATCGAAACCACATTCATCACTGTGAATTTTTGATCCCTCGGGTGCAATATACACAAAGCTACAGACGACACTTTTTACCAAACCAAAAAGTTCCTTATGAAATTTCAGAAAAAATGACTCGTTGATTTATTAATTATCACTATTTCTAAGGATAAATATGACTTGTACAGAACAATTATCCCGCCCCTTTCTTTTCCGCTTCTAAGAACACAGAATCCACGATGATATTGGGGAAAATATTAATTCTAATCAAAATCCGTGCCACACCATGTTTCGAAATCTTTTAAACACTCTTTGGCTTTAAGACCATTGACGTTCCAAAATAGAAATGTAAGACTGTTTAGGGTTTTAGAGTGACAAGTTAATGTCTTTTTTTGATTTTTATCTCTTTGAATCAATTTGATGATGTTCTCAGTGTTTCGGGGTCATATGTGAAAACATCTTTTCCTATTTTCAGTTTATCGTATTTAAGAAATGCGCTCACTGAACTATCATTTTCTTTAGCTTGAACTAGCTTAGGTATGTAATTTAAAAATGCCCGAAGTCCCACATCGGAATATCCGCTAACTAATAAATCTCTAAACAATACCTTTTGAGTTCTCTGTAAAATCTGTTTTTCTGTGTCGTACTCCTGTGCCTCTCCGGCTTATATAATGTGGCGTATGAATATTCTACAAAAAAGTTCCCACCTGCTTTTCGGGGATCAGACCACTGACCACAACACTTCTTCCGGTTTTCTTCTCGGGATGCTAGCCACTCCTGGGCTACATAAAAACAACTGAAATATAATATTAAATTAATAACATACATGCACACGGGCAGCGGTATCTGAAATACACCGTGACATTCTCCCAAACACACACTTTCAAATGATATATACAACCTATATATAATAACCCGTTCCTTAATTTAGGACAAGTTAACGTCAACTATTTCCTTTTCACAATATCCTAACCCTTCTCCACCCGAAAATAGATAGCTTCGCCCAGCAGGGGATGATCTTAAAAAGCCCACAAAATACACCTCCAATAAGTTAACCATGCAGGCGAGTGCATTGAGGGGTGGGGGAATCGGTCCCCCTCAGGAATACGACTTTCCGCCCTTTAACATATTGTCCTTAAGAGTTGCCATATGCACAGCTCTTAATCTGCAACCGTCAGAAAATACCCCCCACCCCCCCATTAAAGATCTCGGATATAATCCTACATAAGGCGGATAAGGCCCCGATCCTTTTGTCCACAACCTCGTGTGTGCAATCAATCCCATTCCCCCCAGAAATATGACGAGAAATGCCATCTCTGCACATGAAACTTTATCTTTCTATCCTTAATCGGGCACCCATTAATCGGGCATTTCTGATCCCGTCCCTGTCGCCTCCTCCGCGGGTTTTCACTGTGCACAGTCTGGTGATAATACGGTACTCGAAAAGTGGCGCCACAAGACGTGGAGGTTGGGAAAAATCTAGTGGCGTTAGTGACCGCCCGTAACTTTGTTGCATCCAGTCCCCTTGGTTGTCCAAACTTGCTTCAGCTTGCTGCACCCACAGTGCATACGCTAGTTCTAGGGGTGGTTCGTTAACAAACCTTGCAGGTGTCCTCCAATTTGAGTTAGTCATTCTGAAAAGAATAAAAGCTCACACTGTCAATACCGTATAAGTCGGTAGGCTTATTGTTGTTCTCAGTGTTTAACGTCCGCTTCCACCGAAGGTGATATCGCAGACAAGTCTTATTTTTCATTATCTTAGCGCACGCGCAGGGGTCTTTCCTCCAAGCCACATACGCTCATACCAGTGATGACCGGCCAGCTAGAGGTCGGAGCGTGACACTCTAGACCACTTGGCCATCCCAACCCCCAAGTCGGTAGGCAGTATTGTTAATTTTAACCGCAAGAGCCCCCTTTTGACCCACAAAACTTACCGGGGCCAGAATCATAATTGCAAAGAATCATAATTGCAATTAGGACACACATAGTCCCTATCTTCCCAGTCATCGTTCGGATCTATACCTACGCAACAGTAGTGATACCACTCATCACATTGATTGGAACAAATCAAGGGATTGCCATCGTCGGGAACCTTACATATACAAGTTTCAATATTCCAGGTCGGACTCGGGGATGTAGAATGGGGCTTATTTTCAAACATCATGATCCATGCGGGCAACTCCCGGTCTAGACATAATTTTAATCGATCGCGATTCATGACACTCTGCATTTTTAAGACACATAACCGACTCTCAAACCTGTGACCAGTTTAGTACAGGGCAGTTACGTTTGACCATTTTGCTATATACCATTCACAACAATTGCAATTATATTTACTAGTGCAAAACCCAACGAATGTGTCATTTGAATTTAAGAGCATTGGCGCCCATTTTATACGGGATAATTACACCTTACGGCATTGTGCTTTAAGTATGGTTTAATGGTCGAGAGCGAGATATTACGCAATGTCTTTAGCTCGAGACCAATAAACACTTTAAAATACAGACACTATTCCGCACATGATTTTCAATGAAATCTCGTATAGATAATGTACGATTGGCAAGTTGTCCGTACATTATTGGAAATAATGGTACGCCAACATCCAAAGATGACGTCACATCTGTATTTTAAATGGAATAAATGAACATCAAGTTACATAACATATAAGATATTGAAATACAATAAAATATCATAAGGACAAGCATATTTTCAGTTGTTTTGTTTCCAGTGAGCACCACTACCATGAAGTTTTGTACATAACGCTCTCGTTTGATGAATTCGCCCTGTTCAATAACCACATATATTGAAATAATGCGAACTCAGGATATGTATGCTAAATGTACACAATTGCCATGCTGCGATTATGTGCATGTGCCAGTGCACAGTTGCATCTAAAAATGTAAATTGCCACATGCCAAAGTTTACATTATAATGTTCCCCGTGTGCTACAGGAAATATATACACAGAACGGGTAGGCTAATACCTAGACTAATTAAGGATTCCTATTAAAATGTAATAGAAGGATTGTATTACAGTTGAGTTCGAATGTTGTGAAATTCGGACCAATACTTCCCGTCAAAATGGCCGTTCGCCTTTAAGCAAATACAGTTAAACCATGTAATACTAAGGTCACAATTTTTAGCCGATTTTGATAAAAATGTGTGTTTATATCCCAAAGATCTGGGTTCCTTTTGATATTGACGTATCTCAGACCGTAACAAACATCCAGGATTATGCCCCCTTATCGCCTTTTTTTTAGCTTGTTCTCTGTCCGTCTCTTGCAAAATATGGGCGTATCGTGTATGACAACCGCTTGAATACCACGAATTTGTACTGAATTAGCTATGGTTTAAAACATTTTGTCTAAAGCCACTCTGCTTGTGCGACATTTTTCAGACAGCGATTGGATTTCGGTTGCAAAAACGGGCGAGAATAGCAGAAAACACATTTTAATTTCTCGGGAAGGGCGACACCCCATACCAAGCGACGATTGAATGTTTGTTTGGATTCCAGAGCAGCCACCTAAGTTAGGCTAGACATTGAAGTTGTTGTATTCACAGGCGGTGGCAGCTAAATTTTCAGAATGTTCTCTTGACAGTTGCGTCTCCGTATTCTGTAAACGATTGATTGTTAGATTGGAGTTCAGATCAGCCAACTAAGTTAGGTTATATTAGACCACTTTAAAGTTGCTGTATTCGCGGGCTGGAATAGTACAATCTAATTCATTGGGAATAAAGTCTGCATTTGATACTGATAAAAAAATCGATTGTACTTGGCCTAGGAAAAGCAATAAATGACAGAATTCTCAACTTTTCAAAGAAAGCCAATTCACCCCCCATCCCCTCCCCCCTCAAGTTTACCTTAATTGCGTGTTGTCATATATGGCCGAATTATGTAAATTTGTGCGTTACCCCATAGTTAGATTTCAATGGTTTCTACCAAAGCAACTGAGGAAAATGTTAACTTGTTAAATACTTACATCACAATCCTCTATATGCTTCCCCGAAGTGTTCAAAGGTATTTTATCATTGCATATCATTCATACTTCAGTTGGTCCTTGAGACAAGTCCAGGAATGGGTAATTGAAAGTACAAAAGAACAACAACACGCATAGAAGAATAAAACCCCAGAAGACAAACCAAGAGATAAAACACATCAGTACACACATAACATTGCAATCAAGAGAATGTTCCGGAGTCTGTCCTTAAGTAAGCATCCATTGCAACTGCAGCCCATATTCCCAAAGCGGCAGATTTCAGACGTCAATCAAAATAAAACACAAGGGCGGCAACTTAAATCCTGAAAACGATAAATGAAATTGGATTTAACGTCCTACTTTTCTGTATCAAAAGGGTAAAATCAAACAAGATATGGTGTGAGGGAAAATTTCCAAAAAGGGGGCATTTCCTACACGTGGCATTATTGTACTGTATGTCATGATCGTCTGTTACAAAAAATATCAATGTCAGTACATAAAAAACAAGAGCATCGCTAACGCAGCAATATACGTCCACATTCCTGTTTTGTTTGATATGGTCCAGTTTGCATTGAGGGTCTGTGAAATAAAACTGGGTTGTAGGACTGCTATCAGTTTAACACTTCGTTCACATTAACAGAACACAATTTTTATTTTAAAACAATCGATGTCTTTATTCCAAAAAAATGACGTTTCGAATAGGTATGCAAAGTTTCAAAAGAATCTGTTAAGAATTGCGGTCTGTAGGCAAAACACAAGACACACAAACATTAGGTGTGGCTCTGTCCCAAGGGGTCGAGCATGCACCAAAAATAATAATAGAGGTCGGCCTTAGGATTAAGGAATAAGTATAAAAAGTAGCCTTAGGCTATAAGGAATAAGTATAAAAAAGTTTTCAAGATGATCGATTAAGAAATGCGGTCTGCAAGTGACACACAGACATAAAAAAAGAAAATGGGCGTAGCTCTGCCCCTGGGGGTTGGGTATTCACCACAAATAATAGGGATGTTCCTTAGGATAGAAGGAATATGTATGCTAGGTTTCAAGGTGATACGATAAGAAATGCGATCTGTAAATATAAGGGATGGGCGTGGCTCTGCCCCTGGCGGTCGGGCATGCACCAAAAACAATAGGGATCATCGTTAGGGTATAAGCAATTCATATGAAATTTTTTCAAGACGATTGATTAAGAATTGTGGCCTGTAGGTGACACACAGACATAAAAAGAAAAGGAAATGGGCGTGGCTCTGCCCCTGGAGGTAAAAAAACAATAGGGATCATCGTTAGGGTATAAGCAATTCATATGAAAAAATTTAAAGACGATTGATTAAGAATTGTGGCCTGTAGGCGACACACAGACATAAAAAAGAAAATGGGCGTGGCTTTGCCCCTGGGGGTTGGGCATGCACCCAAAACGATAGGGATGTTCCTTAGGGTACAAAGAATAAGTATGCAAAGTTTCAAGATGATACGTTAAGAAATGTGGCCTGTAGACGACAAACAAACAAATACAAAAAATGGGGGTGGCTCTGCCCCGGGGAGGCGAGCATGCACTAAAAACAATAGGGATCATCCTTAGGGTATAAGGAATAAGTATGTAAAGTTGATACGTTAAGAAATGCGGTCTGTAGATGACAAACAAATAAATAAATATAAGGAATGGGCGTGGTTCTGCCCCTGGGGGTCGGGCATGCACCAAAAACAATAGGGATCATACTTAGGGTATAAGCAATTCATATGAAAATTTTTCAAGACGATTGAATAAGAATTGTGGCCTATAGGCGACACACAGACATAAAAAGAAAAGAAAAAGTTCGTGGCTCTGCCCCTGGGGTCGGGCATGCACCCCAAACGATAGGGATGTTCCTTGGGGTACAAAGAATAAGTATGCATAGTTTCAAGATGATACGTTAAGAAATGCGGTCTGTAGATGACTAACAAATAAATAAATATAAGGAATGGGCGTGGCTCTGCCCCTGGGGGTCGGGCATGCACCAAAAACAATAGGGGTCATACTTAGGGTATAAGGAATAAGTATACCAAGTTTGAAGAAAATCCAGTAAGAATTGCGCCCTGTAGGCGACACAAAGACACGCGAAAAGAAAATGGGAAATGGGCGTGGCTCTGCCCCTGGGGGTTGGGCATGTACCCCAAACGATAGGGATGTTCCTTAGGGTACAAAGAATGTGTATGCAAGATTATAAGTTAAGAAATGTGGCCTGTAGACGACAAACAAACAAATACTAGAAATGGGCGTGGCTCTGCCCCTGGGGGTCGGGCATGCACCAAAAACAATAGGGATCTTCCTTGGGGTATAAGGAATAAGTATACCAAGTTTGAAGAAAATCCAGTAAGAATTGCGCCCTGTAGGCGACACAAAGACACACGAAAAGAAAATGGGCGTGGCTCTGCCCCTGGGGGTTGGGCATGCACCCCAAACGATAGGGATGTTCCTTAGGGTACAAAGAATGTGTATGCAAAGTTTCAAGATTATTAGTTAAGAAATGTGGCCTGTAGACGACAAACAAACAAATACTAGAAATGGGCGTGGCTCTGCCCCGGGGGGTCGGGCATGCACCAAAAACAATAGGGATCTTCCTTGGGGTATAAGGAATAAGTATACCAAGTTTGAAGAAAATCCATGAAGAATTGCGCCCTGTAGGCGAACCACACACACACACACACACACACACACACACACACACACACACACACACACACACACAGACAGGGGCGACGGCATAATACGTTCACATTATGAATGTGGACGTATAAAAATGATTTAGATCTTATTAATTTGTAGAAATGGGGCAAACCATAATGCAAAACCCAAAACAGGGGATGCAATTGATAGGGTCAATATATAGTATCATGTAGGAATGAATATATTAAACACAAAAAAATATGTACTAAATATGAAAGAAAAAACTTACATCATCTTCTCCAGATATACTGGCAAGGGACAAATTCATTTTAATTGATCTTGCGTAACACATGGCTTGGCCAAAACAGCTTTCAGTAGCCAAATAGTTGGTGTGAAAGCCTGTTGAGCGCTAACTCGTTAGTTCAAGAGACGACCGACTTCCAAATTCTGTGCGCAGAAGTTCATACCCTCCACAAAATTTAAGTGTTGGAAAAACACTTTTTTCACCAATGTTATTTTTTTTTCACCAAGTCCATTTTAAAACAACTCCTTCTTCTGTTCTTTTGTAGGTATGAAGTGGCACGAGGCAATATAACTAGATAATTCGGGAATGACTGAGTCCAACTCAGACGGCGATAAACAATGACAACTTACTTTGATACTTTGTAAAACATACTAGACCGTGTGTAGCTGGCGACGGTGTATTTATAGACCCTGGTCTTGGTCAACCAGTCCGTAGTAAAGCGGAAGCGGAAACAATGTATATTTAGTCCCGGACATCCAGCCGGTCCCCGGAATCACCGCATTCCTCCCTATTTTATTTTTAAAAGGGCCGCTCTTTAAACTGAAAAAAAAATTACCCTGTACAAACGACGGGTATACCCCCCTTCTTTTCTATACTTACTTACATATACTATTCAAAAAAAGTAGGGGATATTTGATTTTTAAGTGTTATTAAAGTCACCTAATGAAACTGACGAAGAAACAAATGACAAAATGAAATGAAGTTCACATTCATCGATTTATTCCAAATGATCGTTAGACTAAGTAAGGCACAGACTGACCATTATAAGGGTAAAATGATACCCGGGGTCAAACAGCAAAGTTACCACAGCATCACAACCAAGTCAGTAACGGGTAAATCCTCCTCTGTTTGCCAAACAAGCATTGATCCGACGTGGCATACTCCTAATGAGACGTCTAAGGTCATTTTTGTCCAGATTGTCCCATTCCTGTTGCAACGCAGCAGCAAGTTCTTGGACATTGGCAGGACGTTGTTGACGTTGACGTAACCTCTGTCCAAGCATGTCCCAGACATGCTCGATGGGGGAGAGGTCGGGACTCAGTGCTGGCCAAGGTAATGTGGTGATGTTCTGTTGTTGGAGGTAACCTGTAACGATCCTGGCCCTGTGACATCTTGCGTTGTCATCCTGGAAGATGAAACGGCGGCCATCACGTCGTGCGAACGGCACAACATGGACTGCCAAGATGTTGTCCCGGTAGGACTGTCCTGTAACACGCCCTGCAACAACATGTAAAGCCGTTCTTCCAGCAACAGTGATGCCTCCCCACACCATAACAGAACCACCCCCAAATCGATCATGTCTGATGACGTTAACGTCTTGGAAGCGCTCGTTCCGACGACGCCACACCCTCCTACGTCTGTCCAAAAAATCAACAGTGAACCTTGACTCATCTGAAAACATCACATTGCTCCAGCGTCGATTATCCCAGTGTTGACGATCCCTACACCAACGACGTCTTGCCTGAATGTGATGATCTCTCAAACAAGGGATCACGCGAGGACGTCGGGCGCGAAGGTGACCCCTATGCAGTCGATTCCGAATCGTCTGGCCACTCACTCTCACACCAGTGTCTGTTTGAAGACGAGCGCTGATCTGATTTGCTGTGATGACACGATTTCTCAAGGCCAAGGTACGGATAAATCGATCCTGGGCTTGAGTTGTCGCCCTTGGTCGACCTGAGCGTGGTCTGTCCTGTACAGATTGTGTATCACGGTATCTGGACCATAGCCTGCTTATGACAGACTGAGAAGCATTCATCGTCCGCGCCACAACCGCCTGTGTTGTGCCGATCTGTAGCATGCCAAGGGCACGTAACCTTTCATTTTGGGTAAGCCGACGCATATCAAAATTTGTTTTCTGGTCACTAAAACAATTAAACTGATGTTTCCACCCTGGAATTCAATGCCACAATGACTGTAACATTCAAAGTCAGAGTCGTGCAAATCTTGGGTTGGACCCCCATGATGATCCCAAGCATCACATGCATTCCATGCGGTAGCTATTGGTGCGTTTGGGCGTCACATGTAACTGGAAATGTTTCTTCTGTTAGGTTCTATAGTGACTTTTTTCGTAGTCATTTGCATATTTTAGTATTATGCCCCCAAAATCAAATATCCCCTACTTTTTTTGAATAGTATATATACATTTTTTTTTTTAGATTCACACTCAATCACTCGGGTAGCGGTATACCATGTACATCGTGCATTCACCCATACACACACTTACGTTCCTTTTTTAATTTTTTATATTTTTTTTTCTTTTTTAATTTTTTATATTTTTTTTTCCTTTTTTTTTTTTTTTAATTATTATTTTACGACACCTCCACGTCCACTTCCTGGTCCCAATCTTCCACGGAAGATGGTTCCGGGTCGTCCAGGACCGCCACGGTTTCCGGGACTACATCGGTTTCCCGGTTCCAATCCTCAGTCGAAACCGACTCCTCCCACTGAACCGGCTGTGCAGGTCCTCGCAAATAATTAACAAACTCCCCCTGACTCACCGGGTCCAAATGATTTAATAAGATCATTAAACATCTCCAGTAAATTAAACATACTGGAGAGTTTAAAGGTCTTAGGGTGTACCGATCAAGTTGGGGCCATCCCCTTAACCTACAATTTTTTCTTAAGGTAGGGAAGGTATTCACCCTGGTCTCCGAACTTTCTGGTAGCCAGGCCCACCGGTTAAATGTCATTCCCATACCCATGGGGGTGCTACCCAGACGTTTACATAGGGTTTCCAGGGCTTCCAGCTGTTTCCCCAGTATAAACGGGTTAAGAGATCGCTTCTCGGCGAAATATTGAGGCAGATGTTCCCGGAAACAATGGAACTTAATTTTCCGGTCTATGACCGGACAACCAATTATGGGGCACTTTTGAAATCTTTTTTGGGTCCTAACTCTACCCAACGTAGAGACTGACGGGGTTGGGGGCCGCCATGTCGACGGTGTAGTCCAGTTCAATGATGCGGTCAACATAGTAGGCGGAAGATGGGAGCTTAACGCCATGTGATCTCTGGTATTGGCCCTCTGTTCTCTGGAACTACCTGTTCCCACCCCAGATGAGTCCTGCCTAATTGTTGGATGGTAAGCGAAATCCCCATCCCCTACCGGCAGTGTGTAGGGCCCTCGGGTTATTCCCCGCCTTATCCTTTGGTTATTCCCTGATCTATATCCTCTTGAATTCATTTTCTAAAAAATAAAAAAACTATCACTGCCTTTACCGTATAAAAATCGGTAAAGACAGTAACTTATTAATACAATCGTATGTGTCCCCTACGTCCTACAACGGGGGCAAACATAGTCAGTGTCCTCCCACTCAGAATCGGTAGGGATACCCATACAATTAAAGTGATACCATTCGTTACAATGATCACAGCAAATCATTGGATTCCCATCGTCGGGTTTTCTGCAAACACAAAATAACTCAATTTCACCCGGATCAACCGGGATTGGATTTGTATCCTGTTTTCGACATTTTACTATCCAAGTTGGCAACTCCCTATCTCGACACAACTTAATCCTATCATGGTTCAAAACGGATTCATTTTTCTTAGTTTTTATCCGGAATAAATACGGAGTAATTACTTTTGTTACAATACCCGGACCTTTCCAGGTTGCGGACAAATTTCGACTCTTTCCCTTTTTTTACGGCGGTATCCAGAACATACACCGCATCGCCTAATTGATATTCTTTCACGTTCGAACGTAAATCATATTTTTTCTTCATTCGTTCCTGATTTGTATTTAATTTATCTCAAGCGATTTTATGTGCCTCGATTAACGTTTGTTCGAGTCTCCCGACAAAACTATCCGGTCACCAGCGTTTAAAACGGGTGAACGAAACATTAAATCAGCCGGAAGATTTATTTCTCGACCTAACATTAATTTATTTGCAGTGAAACCCGTCTGCCGGTTAACACTAGACCTTAAAGCGCTCGCGAGTTGTGGAAGATAAATATCCCAATTGTTCTGATGACCATCTATATAGCATTTAACGGTTTCTATTAAGCTGCGATTGTAACGCTCAACCTGTCCATTTGACGAGGGTCGATAAGGTGTGGTACGACTTTTATGTATTTTGTAACAGTTTACATAAAGAGACAAACAAATTACTCTCGAAGTTTCGTCCCTGATCCGTAAATAACTGGAATGGACATCCGAATCGCGAGAAAAACTCATTCACCGCTGCCTTTGCGGTAATTTCTGCTGTCTGTGACGGTAACGGTACGCATTCAACCCATTTGGTGAATTGGTCGACCATCATCAGAATGTACTCATTTCCAGCTACCGTCCGGACCCATAAAATCTAAATGGACCCTTTCCATGGGAGACCCAGCATGGTATCTATTTAATTTAAAACGGGCCTTATTTTGGGTATTTTTATTCTTATTGCAAATAGCACAGGAAACAACGTAAGCCCGTACATAATTTGTAATTCCATACCAATAGAATTGCTGTTGGATACGGCTTTTAGTTCGCTTAATTCACTGATGTCCAGACGACGGGATATCATGACAAAGTCGACAAATTTCTATTTTTAATTCCTCGGGAATAACCAATTGTGTTTCATTTAAATCGCTTGGTCTTTTAACCCGCAGAATACCGACGTTATCGAGGACGAAAAGATTACGATTAATCCACATATACTTCTCCGCGGGACTTTTTAACATTATTTCCTCCTCTTTAGGTTCGCGACCAGATTTAAGCCACTCTAAAATTATATTTAATTCCGGGTCGCTCGACTGTTTTTTTCTTAATGATTCAGCAGAATAATTACTTAATGAGATTCCTTCCCCAGTTTCATCGTCATTCTCGTCGAGGGTAACAATGTTAACCTGCGGATTCTCGGGAAACCCAGTAACTGCGATGCTAACGGGTTTATAATCCGGGTCACTGTTTAACGGTAACTTATATTTTACACCTGATTTAAAGGGCAACGGTGTGACGTCATCAACGTTATCGGAAAAATCAATCCAATTATTATGCGCTAGTTCGCAATATCGACAACCCACGCTTGGCAAATCAGTCAATTTCACCTCCATTGTAAAATCCGGACACGGTTTATCAGGCAACTTCATACGCTATAAGGCATCGGCATTTTGGTGTTTTTTACCCGGACGATGTATAACTTTCATATCATATTGACTTAATTCTTCTAGCCACGTGGCCAGTTGGCCAGTCGGGTGTTTGAACCGTAAAAGCCATGTCAAGCTACTATGATCGGTTCGTACTATAAATGGTCTACCAAGCAGATAATGTCTAAACTGTCTTGTAAAACGTACAATCGCCAAAAGTTCTTGTCGCGTAGCGCAATAACGACGCTGTTCTGGCGTTAGCGAAAAACTACTATAAGCAACCACCCTCTCCTGGTTGTCCTGAATCTGTGACAATTCCGCAGCCACAGCGTTCATACTCGCGTCACAATCGACAATAAACTGATCTGAATTATTTGGTAACGCCAGTACCGGTGTTGTTACAAGCAAACGTTTGAGTTGTTCGAAAGCTAACTGTTGAGTTTCATTCCAAATAAATTCTTGTTTACCCGTAATCGCATACAACGGGAAAGCTATTTCAGCAAAGTCCTTAATAAAACTTCTATGATAGTTCGCGAACCCAAGGAAAGATTCTACCTCCTTGGTACAAGTGGGTACCATCCATTTATCAACAGTTTCCGTTACATTTTTTCCCGCTTTGATCCCGTTTTGGCTAACTAATCCACCCAAAAACTCAACTTCCGGTTGAAACAATTCACATTTCTTTGGTTTTAATTTAATTTTTTATTCTCTTAACCGGTCTAAAACTAACCGCAAATTACTCAAATGATCATCTACATCTTTTCCTAAGACAAGCGTGTCGTCTAAAAACGCTAAAGCAATATTCCATGCTAATCCATGAAGTATCAGATTCATTGCCCTTGAATAGGTATTTGGTGCCCCACATAAACCGAATCCCATTTTTGTAAATTCGAACAAACCGTACTTAGTAATAAAAACGGTTTTTTCCTATCATGTTTATTAAGGCGAATTTGCCAATAAGCTGAATTAGCATCTAATTTAGAAAACCACCTGTTTCCCGCCAATGCGTCTAAACATTCGTCAATCAATGGCATAGATGTCACCGCATTCAACTTCCTATAGTCTATGCACCAACGTACGGTTCCGTCTTTTTTCCGTATCAAAACTGGAGGAGACGCCCACTCTGACATAGAGGGTTGAATAACTTTTGCTTCTAACATTTTCTTTAAATGTACCTCTTCCTCCCCCGCGAAACAAACAGGTGTACGTCGCATACGTTGTTTAATAGGTTTGGCATTACCCGTCTCAAAACATTGTTCGATAGCAGTAAAATTACCCAAGTCAAATTGTTCCTTAGCAAAAACGTCTTGATAATCAATTAATAGACTTTTAACTTTATTCTGCTCACTTGGATTTAAGAACTGTTTGGAACGTTCAAATAAATTACTTAAATGTTCGGGAATAGTTCCGTCATCCTCACTTTTTGTCCCATCCGAAGATATCGGATTTAAAATGTCAAGCTCGTCAAACTCCATAGCCTTAGCTATAGATTGATTAGTTTCAAGAATAACACTATCCTGTGTTAGGTTTATCAAACATATACGCGGGAATTCAGTTTCAATGTGGGAGTGAACTGATCGTGCTATTAACAGATTAGGGTGATTTAAAGGTTCGATTAAAAACCGGGATAAAGTATTATCCATATTATACCGTACTCGTGCTACAGATAACGGTGGAACAATTCGCTTGGCGACAAATAAGTTGGCGTGATCTACTTGATCATCTACATTCTCACAAAACAAATCAAACCTATCGCCGATATACATTTTATCAGTTTTTAGATCGATATGTACCTTATTCGCTCTCATAAAATCTAAACCTAATAACATATCATCTTCTATCGGAGCTACATATAATTGGTCTAATTGAACTTGGAATGACCCAAAATCTAGACTAGCGGGTCCAACAATAAATCCGGGAAAAACTAATTCCCGACCCGCGCCATTAAGTTTTACATTACGGAGCTTGGGAGGTTTTCTCTCTAGTTTATCATACTGGTGATCGGAAAGTATCGTGACCTGTGACCTTGTGTCAATTACAGAAGAGGTTGATTGTCCTTGAACTTTTAGCTTGATTTTATACATAGCATCTGAGTGTACCCGTCGAAAAAACGGGATGTTCAAATCCGTACCCCTTTCTTCAACTCCCTGCACTAAATCTACATCACCCCCTTCCCATTAGACGACGTATTTCTCGAGTTTTTTGAACCGTGGATAACGGTATTTAGTACCGGGACACCGTCGGGAACGGTATCAGTCACTCCATCGGAAACAGTCAATTCGTCGTTTGACTCAGTTTTAATTGGCGAAACCATTGGTTGCTCTTGGATCGACCGTTCGCCTACTCGCTCGATCCTGTGAAGTTTAACGACTCGTTATCACTACTCACGAAACCTACTTTTTTACCCGACAAGCAAAAACATAATTGATCCCTAGTTTCTAGATCCGACCAACCTTGTAAAGTTGCAAATCGTGTAAACTTATTAGAGAAAGCCTGCCAACTTGAATTACCATCAAAGGATAATGACTTGGGTGTAAGGGACCCACGACGTGTCGGTGGTCTACGGTCTTCCCGGACACTGTCACCCGCATACGACCGGGTCATCTGAGATACCCCCGAGACAGTAGACGCCGATGTATCATTCTGTACATCATAGCGTTTGCTATAACTTTCAGATCTATTCCTACTACTACCCCCTTCCTCACTTGAACAAGTCAGTCTTACATAAACCGAAGTAGGGAGATCCATAACCCCTGGAACTTGCAATAACTCCTTTGGTTTTAGTCTGCCGCCAAAACTCGCGACTGCTGCATATATGCACTCTGCTGTGTTAGAATTAACACCTATATCTAATAACTCTTCAATAGAGCAGTTATTAATGTCTAATTTGTGTGCCATTACTAACCAGACAACTCGTCAAACAAATTCAATTTATTTTAAATCAAATTGAACTAAAGTCAAAAGATGAAATACCCCGTACTAATTATCGGGTATATAATAATGTTAAATAATAAGCTTGTATTCTATATAATACCTCAACCGAATACCTCAGTCTAAATATACACGTGTAAAAGCACGTGTTGGAGCGTGCTAAAATGCACATGCGTTAACCTATAAAATGTGTTAACGATTTTGTATGTGCTCCGCGAGACACGCACACGATACAAACCCTCACACTTAGAATAAACAAAATAAACTATGATATTTATAACTTTATAACTACTTATTTAACAAAAAGAAAATATTTATTTTTTCATCCGTACTACCATTGAAGTGGCACGAGGCAATATAACTAGATAATTCGGGAATGACTGAGTCCAACTCAGACGGCGATAAACAATGACAACTTACTTTGATACTTTGTAAAACATACTAGACCGTGTGTAGCTGGCGACGGTGTATTTATAGACCCTGGTCTTGGTCAACCAGCCGTAGTAAAGCGGAAACAATGTATATTTAGTCCCGGACATCCAGCCGGTCCCCGGAATCACCACAGGTACAACATTCTGGAAAAAAAGAAGCCAAAATTCAATTAAATTACTGTCAAATAGGAATTTAATCAGTAAAAGGATTATTCTTTGCTAACTTCTTGACACAAATCCACAATTATTTCAACCCATATAATTTTTATCCATATTTGATAACACACTCACTGGTTTTTTTGGTGTCAAATTGGTATTTGTTTAAAAAAAATGTTTTCAAATTTCTTAGTAATTTCTAATGAAGGGTTATGTCCCTTGGTTACAACTTCCAAACTTGCTTAGAAATCGTATTTTGAGGAGGAATTTTGACTTAGAAATATAGCTTAAATAACTGAATATTATCAGAGGCAACTGGAGCATGGGTGGCTTGTATTTCGGGTTTAGTGCCTGAGCGACTCGCCTGCTTCAACAAACTGAGAGCTTTGATTTTCGCATCTAAATCAAACATCTTTTTTGGCGCCGTTTGTGTTGATGCCATTATTCGTATTTGTTGTCGTAAAACATTCTAAACTTTCTTTGGTCAGGTTGCGCGAAATTATTTGCGGATGCAGTGGGTGGCGCCACAAAACGACGTCATAATGACGGTTGCTAAGTGGTCATGTCAAAATTCTAAATGTTATGCGTTGTTGAATTGAAAATTTGTCCTTACAATAATAGAAATAACATGAAATAGAATAAAAATTGCAAGATTAGAAGGCCCCATTTATGAGGAACAAATGAAGAAATTAGAATATACATAGTCCTAAATTAGAAGTTACATGAATAGAAGTTAGAGGATAGAAGTTAGGCGATGGCAGTAGGGCGATAGCACGATATAATTTTGAATCTAATATACCGCCATAGAAGGAGGCGTATTTTTAACAGCATGCTGTGTTGCACATACTGACTCTAGCGAATTAAGCAAGGTTTAATTTTATCACTAAAATGTTCATTTACATTGTTCTGACGTTCACAGAGACTGACACTAGAGGCTGATTCTTTTTCGACGAGGATTCAATAGGACGGTTCCTGAACGTACAGGGCGATTGTAATGAGACCTACTTTCAGAGCTGAACCATCCCATAGTATAACATGCTTTATGATAAATCAAAGTATTGCAACTAGCTATTTGTGTCTTTATGGAATTTGGGGTTATTTAAATTAATAACACATAATAATCCCATCTGTAGTTCCGCTGTGATCCAATACCTATACAAAACATGATGGACAAATGACATGTTATTTCTTGAAAATAATGACCTCGCTCCATTAATGGCTATGATCTATGGGCTACCATTTTTTAAGCACCGTAAAGTTGTATACAATATATTTTAAACTTATAGCATGCATCCTTCCTGGTGTGATTTCACGTAATTTTACTTTAAAAAGCTTTTGAGCATATCTTTTTGCATGGCGTATCAATATCTTAAAATTTTAATCAAGCTTTCTTTTAGATGTGATTTAAAAAGCTTTATTAGTAATGAATTCCGCTGTATATCTCTTAGCAATTGATTTTATTAACTTCTTCATTACATCATCATTTAGTTGTATCATCTGTACGCAAAAACGGACATTGCCGTGAAGTTACAAACATAAACACTGGCATATCAAGCCCCCTGATACTTGCACCAGCAGCAAAACCAATTTGCCTCAATGAACAACCCCACCCACACTTTAAAAATGATATTGAAAACTCTTGTCCTGGGTGTATATTTACAATATGTAAAATGTACAAAATATATGGGAAATATAAAGCTTCACATTTGAATATTGCATCATAAAACTTCAGATTTTTGATATCCAACAAACAATCCGACCACAATTTATAAAGTTGAAGATACAATAATCAGTTCACATATATTAACGTATTATCTATGTATGCTTCCTGATACCATCATGGTGTTCTCATAGCACTTTATTTTGTTGTCGCACATCCTTAAAAAAATAATATTTATATGCATAAAAGTTGTATTTTATTTTTAATTTTATTAACTGTGATATTGTTTTTATTTATGCATATAATGTTTTTCTGTGATATATTTTAGCCTGTCTCGTAATATTCACCATATGTTTTGGCGTAATATAGCCCGGTTGGAGCTGACGTGCCATAAAACCACATTTCATTTCATTTCTTCAAAAATACTGGTACTGTCCCACCTCTAACTTTTGGCTTTCAGATTCTTCTACGATCAAATGGATATAGCTTCCTCTTCATTCTAAGACAATATACATAATAATAATATACTGCCAATCATAGAATTGTATGATGTTATAGATGGGTAGTTTAATTTATGACCTTTTTTCTTTATAATTTCTCGGAGAGGGGTTGGATGGCTGAATGGTTAGCACGTGCGCGCTGTACCATAAAGTCTGCCATTGAGTCAACTGGCGTGGTTTCGAATCCCCGGTTGTACGTGGCAAGGAGTAGGGTCGCCTGTCCAACCTCGTGGGTTTTCTCCGGGTCCTTCAGTTTCCTCCCACTGCTAAAGACCCCTACGCGCAAGCGAATTATTGAAATAAAATTAAACCATATGTTAGTCCCGAAATGACTTAGTTTGTGTCGAGTGGGCGTTAAACCCAATTCCTCTCTCTCTCTCTCTCTCTTTTCTCGGAGAGGGTGGAGGGGGCAAGAGAAAAATATTTATCAACGCCCACATTCAGTATATGCCTTGTGTCCACATCCGGCAAACTATATTTCAACGACCAATTACCTACTACACGCTCCACTGACTTTACATTTTCTTTCACTATCAGCGTACTGAAAATATTATTGCTACATAATTATTATGTCTGATTAGGTGCATATTATTTTACTAATTAGATGAAAACAGTCAACCACGATGTACTGTTGCTCTAAAATTAAGAGAAAAACTGCCTTGGCCCCAACAATAACAAATCTATCAACACCAACTATTCTTCTTAGTTCGTGAATTGTTTTTGCACAACAACGTAGAAACACCAAATAATTTTCTGCGTCATAAAATCTAGTATTATCGGTGAAAAATGTATCCAAACCAGTAATAAAGCTGTTGTTCCCTACATCAAATAGGTATGTTTCAGTCGCCATGTTTGTTCTACAAACCGAAAACAATTATAACGACTTTTTATGGCATTAATTTTTTTTTATTTAATTATTTTTGTAGTTTTGTAACCGGAGTTCAGCTGTAATTAGTCACGTGACCAAAACCAGCTGTTTTTGTTTACATCCTTAATAGAATACCGATAATGACAAGTCAAAAAACATCTAATGAAAGAGTTAAATGTAAAACGTCAAATGTTAAGTGTTAAATGCTTTTTTTTTATGTGTCTACATTTTACATCTCTCTCATTACATTTTACATTTACACTCTGCCACATCCTATTTGTCATTCACGCTTTCTACACAGCATCTTTCGCACAGCATCAACAAATATCCTACAGTTAAAGCCATTGACTGGAGTACATTTCGGGTTGATATTTTAAATTCAAAACTACTTTTGGATCCAATGAGTGATGTCAATTTTCAAGTTAATCTGTATAATAATACTCTTTCTGCATTACTTGACAAACATGCCCCAGCAACTAACAAAATTGTGACTGCACGGAACAGCGCTCCCTGGTACAATAATGAAGTAAAACAATCAAAAAGCTTACGTCATCGAACTGAGCGTAAATTTAGGAAGACCCATTTAGAAATCCACCGCCAGATCTACTGTAAAGCTAAAAGTGACCATCTAAAGATCATTAGTAAATCTAAGCAAAAGTATTGTCGAACTTATATTCAAAACTGCAACAACGATCCTGGTAAAGTCCATAGATTTTTGAAATCCCTTCTTGGTAAAAAATCAGATCGAAAACTTCCAAGTTCGGACAATAACAAAAGTCTAGCTGACTCGTTCAATGATTTCTTTATCAACAAAATCGATACGATTCGCAGTGGACTAAATTCATCTACAGATTCTGACAATACCCAAACAACTTTATTTGGCGGACATAAATTATGCAGTTTCAGACCCTTTAGTAAAGAGGAAATCAAAAACATCATCATGGCATCAAAACCTACAACATGTTTATCAGATCCAATCCCGACACACCTTGTCCTTCAACTTATTGATCAACTTCTCCCATTCTTCACTCAATTAATCAACAACAGTTTAACAACTGGTATATTTCCTGACTGTTTTAAATCGGCTATTGTCCTTCCACTCGTAAAGAAAGACAACCTGGATAAAATCATCATGAAAAATTATCGTCCTGTCTCAAACTTGCCGTTCCTGTCAAAGATTATTGAAAAAGCTGTCAATATTCGTCTAAATGAACATCTTGCTGCAAATTCCTTGTTGAATGTTTTCCAATCAGCATACCGACAACATCACAGCACGGAAACAGTCCTACTTAGGGTTGTAAATGATCTACGTTCTACTGCAGACAGTTGCGGTATTGCTTCTCTGGTGTTGCTCGATTTATCAGCTGCTTTTGATACTATAGACAACAACCGTCTACTGGGGAATCTTTTAAACCGCTGTAGTATAGATGGGTATCCTCTAAAATGGTTCAAGTCATATCTTCAAAACCGCAGCCAGTCTGTTCTCATTAGTAGCGACTTATCAGAGAGAACATCTCTAGCCCGTGGAGTTCCACAAGGATCTGTATTAGGTCCGGTACTTTTCGTCCTTTACACCAACCGTCTGATGTAATTAGTAAACATGGTTTTAAGCACCACTGTTATGCCGACGACACCCAGATTATTGGTACCTTTTCGGTAGATTGTTATGTTGATTTCTACCAACGGACCTCAGCTTGCACCACACAGATCAAGTCATGGATGACAACTAATATGCTAAAGTTAAATGATGACTAAGACAGAGGTTTTATTTCTCGGAACAAATAAAAATTTATCAAACCTAGACTCTACTACTTTAACGATTGCCGATTCTGACATTCAGGCGCTAACCAGTGTTAAAAACTTAGGAGTGATGCTCGATTCAGCCCTAACAATGGAAACACATGATAACTAAATTTGCAAAGTATGTTACTTCCATCTCCGAGCCATTGAAAATATCCGGCATCTTCTGACAAATGAAACAGCCCATACTCTCGTTCGATCTCTAGTGTTCTCTAGGTTAGACTATTGTAATGGTGTTTTATGTGGCCTGAACCAATTACTAATGTCAAAATTACAAGCTGTTCAAAACACCGCTGCGAGAATAATAAGTAAAACATCAAGACGCTCTCATATAACACCTATTCTGAATGAACTTCACTGGTTGCCAGTACATTCCAGAATAACGTTCAAAATCTTGTGTCTTGTGTTTAAATGCTTACATGGATCCAGCCCAGAATGTCTGACTGAACTTTTGCAAGTTTATGAACCATTAAGAAATCTTCGTTCCCAAGAACACTGCATTTTACACATACCGAAATTCAAATTGCAATCCTTTGGTTATAAATCGTTTAGATGTTATGCACCAATCGTATGGAATTCCCTACCACACAGCATTAAAACGTCAAGTTCTCTCGAATTGTTTAAGACAAAATTGAAAACTCATTTATTTAATCTAGAATACGAGTAATCAAGCTACTAGTGTAAATTGTACCGAGTGTCGTGATTGCGCCTTGAGCATGTAATTTTGGATGGAATTGGCGCTATATAAATATACATTATTATTATATCACGTGACATTTTAACATATACGGAAACTTGACACACTATAAGCCAGAACAAGGATATTCACGACACTATAACAGGAAATCAGCCTAGCACACAATAAGAAATTTACTTACCTTGACAATTTGGATGGTACTATACCATGATTACGTGGGGGGGGGGGCTGTGCAATGTCCAGATACGAAAATCCAGGTATCATGTTGCATATTAGTGAAAAGCACGTTCATTTGTTTGTAAATATGTAAATAGTTTTCTGGTGCAATCGTATTTTCATAATTCAAATCCAATAAATATCACTCTATTAAAGGGCTATCCAAGTAAAAATACTGGTCTAAATACGAAATTCCAGATACCATGTTACGTATCACTGATTGCTCTTTTCAAATATGCAAATAATTGTCTGGCACATTCATATTTGCTTAACTTTACAAAATAAGATTAAAGTTGAAGTGAATGGAAGGGGGGGGGGGGGGACTAAACTAAAATAAAGACACGGGGCTTAATCAAAAAATAAATATGTCCATACTAAAAAATGTATAGTCATTCCTCTCTTTAAATATTTCCTGGCACATTCATGATTACGCATGGTCGTCTAGATAGTTTCTTATAGTGTGCCAGCTTGATTTACTGTCATCGTGCGGTGAATATCTTTATAGTGTGCTAGTTTATAGTGTGCCGGGTTTCCGTATATGTTAACAAGTCACGTGATATCCTACATTTGCATATGAAAGTTCATACTGTGCGAAAGATGCTATGTAGAAAGCGTGAAGTACAAATGGGATGTGACAGAGTGCAAATGTAAACTGTAATCAGAGAAATGTAAAATGTAGACACGTCAAAAAAGCATGAACATTTAACATTTGACGTTTTGTATTTAACTCTTGCATTAGAGGTATTTTGACTTTATCGGTATTGGGACTTTGTACATTGTACTTTTTACATATGACCAATAGAAACGACATTGTTGCAGAGCATTAATATTGGCAACGATACCCTTCCATACTTTTCAATAAATTTTCATCTCTTACGAGGAACTCAACTTCAGCTCTGTTAGTAATTAAATCTACATTGAATTGTTATAATTCTGTGTTCGTTAAAACGTTATAAACTCTGTGATGCAACTATAATATTGTGACGTCATCTTCTATAATATATAGTTATAGTCATAATAGTCTTGTAGTTATTCGAAGTTGGCGTGTTCGATCCCTGCATTGGCCGAGAAATTTCATCGGGATTTTCTGGCGTTGTTCCCCCTCGTCAGTGGTGCAGGACGGAGGGCCCGACAAGGGCAGCTATTTAGTCGTTCGGATGGGATGAAATACCGAGGTCCCGTGTATACATTTGCGTGCACGTAAAAGTTATCTTGGCAGTTGGAATTCGATATAAGCGTTGGCCATAGTGCCGCTGCTAGGCCAAAATTCCCCTCATAGCACACTGTATGGCGTATGCCCGTCTTCTCTAGCCCAGTCTGAGCTGGAACAGGAGGGCGTTAACCCCCATTTTATTATTTTATTGGAAGTTGTCCCATGGTTACTCCAGAATTGATGTATCACCCTGCTACTGCCACATTTACCACATTTTGAGCACCGGGAGGCGGCAAAAATTGGTAAAATTCAAGATGGCCGAAATTCGCCTAATTGCAAGAGAAAATCCCATAATGGATGGTTTAAGACCCTGTATATATCATGAACAAATAGGAATATGATATCAAAATGTTAAATGGACCCATTAGAAGTAGTATGACGTCATATAGCCAAATATGATATACATTTACGAACTAAGACATCTACTCTTAATGTATATTGAGGTTATCGGAACATGACACTGAAGGGTCTTTAGAACATACAAAGTACTCTTGATGCTACAATGATGTAATATGGACTGTTTATGGTGTATTATTACGGCCATATCTGCCTGTGGTTGTCGTCTTATAGCTCTTGCAAACTTCCACGGAAATATTGTCATGATAATTCATGAACATCGTTTTTTGTGGGGACGAAAAGCGGATGCTTCTAGCGCATCATGATCATTTACAACTGTGGCGACCACAGAAAGACATGCCTTTTGGAACAACGATTGTTTTGCCAATGACATGGATACGCTATCATAGCCGCTGAATGCGCGTAGAAACATGATTTGTGAGACACTCTATATACCACACGAATGTTTGTCGGAACGAAGATAAAGTCTTGTTGATCCAGAAGTATCAGAATACCTTTTTCTTCCTCCAATCAATGTCGTGGAGTGCAACGCTACCGCTTCAGCGACTACCTTTACCATGTTGACATCCGCATCTGCTTGTACACCCCCCCCCCTTAACTCCAATTCATCACATAAAGCAGCAGCGACATATAGGTTATAAGAATGTATAAAAGTACATCTAACGCCAACTATAACGTTGTATACCCCAGCAAATTGATATTGACGCTTCTATTAGCAAACGTTGCTCAGTTAATGAAAAGCATCTCCTTGGTTCTTAAATATCATTTTATTCAGGTCAAAATACAGTCTATACAGGGTTTTTTTGTTTGTTTGTTTTTTTGTTTGTTTGTTTTTTTTTTGGGGGGGGGGGGCATTTTTAATGATCTTAATGTGTTCTTTGCCCACAAAAACCTATGGAAAGACATCAAGATCATCAAATTTGAGTTGATAATTACTTAGTTGTTTCGGTGGCCATCTTTGACGCCATCTTGAAAAAACACTTTTCCGGGGGTCCTACTTTGGTAAACTTTTAGTATGTTATAAAGTACACGAAACCCCACCAGAATCAGTTAAGAAACCTTTTGTAGCAATATTTTGGGGTTGAGGGTGTATTTTCCATATATTAACCCGACTATTTAGATGACAACACGCTTCTTTCTATGTAGAGCAAATTGGTAAAAGATTGCTTAACGCATTTTCCAATACAGCAGGTTATGGGGGTAAGGGTATCAAATATGTGATGAAGTACCCCGAAAATGGGGTAAGGGACCAAACAACAGCCTTGCGCATATCTTCAAATGAAATATTGACCCAGAAAACAAGAATTCGGCTAACCAAATGTACTATTATGACGAAGCAGTACCTATTCGTAAATTTGGGTTTTCGGTTGTGGGATAGGGGTACACCTGAAAATGGTGTAAAGGACCAGTTAAAACCACTGGGAATATCTACAAATTTGCTATTTTATGACGGTACAGTGCAGAGTTATGCCTATTCATATATGTAGGATCTCGGATAGGGCTACCCCCAAAAAATGGCACAAGGTAGCATCGGACATCTATGAAAACCATTTCACATGAAAGATTGGTCACTTCCATATGTTTCTTTTTAAAATTGACGACTTTATGCTTGTCTGAACTTTTAACCTTTAAAGGAACATGACTATAAAAACTTTGCATTTACCTTGGAAATGAAATGGTGGTTAACGTCCTACTGTTCTGCTCTGACGGAGCTAATGAAGACGTGCATACGCCATATATCGAATTCCAACTGCCACGGTTCTATCCCTTACCCTGCCTCACTGACAAGGACGGAGGGGGGATTACGCCTGAAAATCCCGATGAACTTTCTCCGCCAATGCAAGGGATCCAATACGCGACCCCCAGGTTTGCTAGCCAATGTCTCACCCGCTGAGCCACCGTGGCTTTCTTCAAACTTTGTGACTTTCCAGTACCCGCCCCCTCGCCCCACAGTTGATAAACATTTCGGGTGTCATTTATACACCAAACTTTGCCAAAAAACCTTTTCTTGCAATTGTTTGGGGTTTCAATCCATAATAACGATTAACAAGATGTATCGAGATTATTCAATCAAAAGTGAAAAGAGGGTTGTTTACTGTCGGAGGGGTGGGGGCATCAGTCTTATCATTCACAATATCTTTTACTTAGCAAATGGACAACAATTCGGTTTTTGTTATTCAGATTATATGCAAAATTTCTCCTCATAGCACACTGCATGGTGAATACCGTCCTTCATTAGCCCAGAACAGTAGGACCTTAAACTCCATTTCATATCATTTACGATTTAGGCATCCTTCTTTTGAAGTCAAATAAATAAAGAACATAGTTTACTTGACAAATAGACAACGATTATATGAAATGTATAATAAAAAATAATAAGTTTATCTCAATCATGAATAATGAAACACGTTCTGTCTCGTAATTCAGTATTCAAAATTTGAATCCCGAATAACGAAGCACGCTCTGTTTAGTTTTTCTTCAATAAATAATAACTTAACACTGCCTTCTTAAATAGCTATTTCGGACAGCAACAGTTTATTTGGCACATATTTCCCGTGATAGCTACAACAATATTTGAATCACATTTTATTTATTGCCCGATATAGAGTTGTTTTTGGTAGATGTATATCCTTCTCTCTCAAGTGGTTTTGAAAAAGTCCCGGATTTACCAACGTAAAACTATTATTATTATTATACACTTAGACACTTCTTGAACCAAGGTTATGTAATACAGAAAACGATACCGCGTCCACTACCGAATTACAATAATTGTGAAAGCATTTGTAAAAGAAATACACTTATATTGTTGCCATTACTGTACAGTTTGGGGATTGTCTTTCTTTTTATGGTCATGTCAACATTATCTAATTATTGTAAACATTCTTCAGCCTTCCTTAATTCGTTTCCCTGTTTTGTAAATGGGTCGTCTCTCCGTGCCCCATACATTGATTAAATTACAGTTTTAAACATAATAGTTTTAAGAAAGGCAACATTCGCCTATATAATGGTGACGTCATATTATGTTTTCATTAGTGAAACCACTCAGCTGCATCGTGTGGTAAAATAGCCGTAACCTTTCTATCTGTGTATACAAAGGGTCAACTAAAGGAAAAGTACACTAAAGAAATATTTGATAAAATATAACTTCGAACTCTGGTGGTAAACACACCATAGACCAAAACCACAAAAGGATATATGAGAAGAAATTTTTGAAAAAAATATCTTGTGGAACTCTTTTGGTAATAAGCATCACAGACCAAAAACACTATCAAAATCATTCTTAAGTCGAAAATCTTGTGGATCTCTTCTGGTGAAAAACACAGCAGACCAAACACAGTATCAAATATCATATGGAAGGTAGTACCACACCGGGAGATAAGGGGGCCCCGAGACGAAATTTTCATAAAAAATTGAATTTTTCTCTAGGTACAATATATAAAAGTCCCAAAACCTTTCCATAAATGGGATGATGTCCAAGGTTCAATCCCCACTGTAAGCTGAGAAAGTACTTTGAGACTTTAATGCTCCGTTCGTTTCGTCAGTGATGTAGAAGGTAGACTCGAGGTAAAGGCACATACAATCAGCAATGCTGGTACCCACTTTGAGTCTGAAATTAAAATATAAAACTATACATAAGAAAGAAAGACAAATTATCCGTTTTTATGTAATGGCTTACTAAAATATCATTTTTTTACAGGTAAGAGAAAAAGAGCTGTTGACTTAGTGAGACAGTTGACCATCGTAAGTTATATTTTATTCACAATCGCACACAACACATTATTGCGAAGACCACTTTCTTTAGGACAACTCTATTGATAATAAGTTCTCCAAAGGCCGACTTTTATTATAAATGTGAATTGCCTATGTGTCCGGTTTTTCATTTTAAATACAAAGCAATGGTGATATTTATATATAAATATATGTACGTGTATCAATGTATACCTCTGGTAAACCATATTTAGTTTGTAGAATAGCCGAGTGACTGCAAAGTGCCACAAAACAACCATTCATTTCATTTCACATGCATCACCTTTCTATTCTGTGTATTCCTTAATCATGCATTATGCAAGAGCCAAATCTGCCTATTGTAGGCCTTTCTTTGGGCCTGAAATGTTATCTAAATTATTAATTAGACATTAATTAACTGATCCAGGCTATAATCAACTCTCGATGTCATCGTAAGTCTTCACTCTTTAGTGATTTTGAATACTGTGATGAATAATTTAACGTAAAAATGGATAATGAGATTTTGTTTATTATGGAACCAATATTAGTAATGATCAACGATATAGCCATTTCTGTCTATTTCTAGGTGCCAAAGAATAGCGTTTTTGCTCCTTTAATCAACAATATGTACCTTAATTAGTATGCTACTAGTATCAATAGTTTACAATTGATGCAATGTTAAGCATCCCTGTCATTAAATCATACCATAAAAAAGAAACATTTTCGGGTTTCGGGGACTTCGCAAGACCACAAACAGTATCGTGCAGAGAGGGCCTGGAGAGGCAACGGCTCCGGGAATCCATTTCTTGGAGGCATCGGATTTTTTTCAGAACAGAACTTTGGTTACATTCAGATCATGTACATGACGTGGCAGGGTTGATACAATCAAGGAGTCAGCCCCAGGTACCACTAAACCTCTCCACAGCACTGACAACAACCAGCCTTTATCGCTGAATCCAATTAAGAAATTAGGCCCATGTTCTCCTAGTATTGTCAACATACTCTAATTGCACCGATTTACTTATAAAACAAGATATTGAATTTTGTATGAGCTAATAGTATTTCACTATTATTCCCGGACAACCTATTAATTTCTATTGTAGCCCAAAACGTCTAATGAGTTTAACATTCCTCTAAATTCTATCCCTCTAAACTGTATTCTTGCTTGTGTGTCATCCTCAAAGAAATTCAACCACCGGCATATTCAAATACGCACAAATAATAACAAGCGGTTGTCATGCAAGATACGCCCACATTTTGTTGGAGATTTACGGGAAACATGGAAAATCAATGCTAACAAGGGCTCCGTTTTAAAACAGTGTCCTTATTGGTCAAGGCGTTTGTATAGTTTTAGGGAACTAGCCCAAGTTAGGGACAATGTACAATTATAGAACACCACAGAACAGCTTTGTCTCAACTGCAGCTTATCAGGAGGGAAAACTTAATATTAAACCAAAATATGAAAACTATCGCCTTTATGGCGTTCACAAGGTTTTTCGAAATAGGGGGCATTACTCTTGGACGGAAAGTCACAGTGTGCGGATAGGGTTTGTCCTCTCATGACATTTTAAGTTTCATCTAGTTGTGACCTTTTCAAAATCGATTAAAAATTGTGACCTCTTGATGGTACAGAACCTTGGTATTATATGCTTGTACACTATTTGCGTAAAGGGAAGCGGACATTTTGACGATAAGTTTCGGTACGATGTTTACTAAACTGTTATTATAGTGAAATATGGACGTTTAAAATCAAACTACAACTTTGGCATTTACCCTTCCTTGCATACGTTCTATAATACAATCTCCTAAAATAACCACAGAAAAATGTCTCTCTGGAATACGCCACAGATCAACATGGCTTGAATTGCACGTAGTATTAATCCTAACAACCCATAAATTCCAAGGTATCCCTATTTTATCATGAAAGAAACCCTTCTTACTGGGGTACATTAACCCATGTTTGTCCCCTTTATAAGCCAAAATTACAAAATGTTTCGCCATTGCTAAAAGGACTGGGAACCATATTGGCACAGGTTGAAGGGCTGGGACTATTATGGTGCACTCCACATTCTGGGCCTGTATAAACTTTAAGAGTGGTAAAATTAAACAAAACGGCGGGAAAACATAGTAGTTTTCATTTATTGACAGCGTTTGAGAGAACACATTAGTTCCCCCCGAAAACGGGGTATTATAAGGTGTAAAATGTTTCAAGGGGTTTCCATGCCTGTCCTTAACACAGTTACAATCCAGAGACATCAAATCGACCGAATGTGGTCCAAATATTAAATCTATCCTTTTGAAAGACAAATCTGAGATCATAACATTCGATTTTGACAAGAGCGAGAAGGAATATCTTCTGGATTATCTTGGGATGGAATAAGTATGAGTTTCAAACTTGTGTTGTGCTCTAACAAAACAAAAAATATTTGCTTCAGTATTTGGTTCAACTCAGATGATCTACTGTACTGGTTATTCCAGGAGTCAACCAAGCATTTGTTGTCAGAACATCAAGTCGAGAATCCCGTATCTCTTGACTAAATGCCAATAAAGAGTTGAATAGAGCCTTCGATTCTTTCAACAAAATTGGTAAACTCATCTCAGTTTGAGTCCAATAGTCACTGATCTCTAAATTATGGCTTCCATTGTTCAGAATATCCGCCCACTTAAAATCCGAGGCATCAGTTGCGAGCCCCAAAGTTTTATGAAATTCGACCTTCCAACGTAATATGCGATTATAATCTTCCAAAAAACGCCAAAATTCAATTTCTTCTTTTAATTCTTTTGATATTGGGATATAATGTTTAGAATTTACAGTGAAACTAGTGGCTATAGTGCGAAAGCGGGTACCTACAAACAACTTCGCGCCTGGAACTGCTAATGAGAAGGACAGGCACTTGTAATAAATTTATCCGATTCCATGCCAAAATTTCTTCCCTTAAATTTACGAACTTCTTTAGTTTAGTTTCAGTTAACGTGAAGGTTTGGTGAATTGAATCAATTATCATCCCTAGATAAACTATCCTCTGGGATGGAATTAGAACACATTTGGATATACCAACAAAATAACCTAGCCGAATTACTAACTCACATGACATATATACCGCGATTTCTACTCTCCTAATATTAGTTTCGTTTTTCATATTTATAGATCCGATCAACCTATCATCAATATATACCAAATTGTGATAGACGTAAGCCGAATTATTCCAGCCGAATGGAATTGTATTACAAACATAGTAGACACCTTTCCATTCGAAACCCAAAAAGGGATAGCTGTTTATTGAACCGAAAACATGGTCGTATCCCGATTTATCATCAAGTTTAGTCATGAAAGAACCCCGATCAAATATTCTAGGAACATCGTTTAAGCGGTCTAACTAGAAAGGGGTATCCTTCATCCACAAATTTAAAAACCTCATGTCTAAACATAGTCTTGGTTTGGTTGGTTCCACAGTAAGTGCCGACACAATGTAAGGGGGGTGACCTTCGCCAACAGAACCCCAAATAGAAATTGCAGCGGTTTTTAGCCTGTTAGCAATCTCGTTATCAATAAATTCAGTAAAAGAGTAACAGTTAGACGAATTCTTTAAAATTTTAGCTGGTGGATAATAACAATCATAAACAATGTTCTTAAATGTTCCTTTAAAAGGAACAATGAAATTCTCTACTCGAACCCCATTTACTAACCAATCAAGAGCTAAATCGGATTGACTAGACTTTGGTAAAGCGTTCAAAATGCTTCTCCATTCGTCAATATGACTGTGTAATCCACCCGCATTAAAAGCGTTTGGGTCCCTAAAGACAACATGATTGATCTCGACCGGATTAGTAAAAGCTGATTCGGCAAGAACCATAGGATGCCATTCACAGGACACGCCTTCAAAATTCACCCACTTATGACATTCATATTGTATCTACAAAACAAAACGTACAACAAAAATTGCAATTAAGTGGAAGAAAATTTGGTACATTTTGAAGCCACATGACCCACTCAACCCACATTTAAAATAAACAATTTTATACTGTCCCGAAATGACCTAGTTTGTGTCGAGTGGACGTTAAACCCCATTTCTCTCTCTCTCTCATAGGAATTCCGTCCAAATTTAGTGTAGGTAACAATGGGTCTCGTTTAGTAGTCTGTGCAAGTGATTCAGTTTTCAGCGGGTTAAAGGAAACCAGCCACGTTTTTGCCCATTTGTAGCATTTCAAGATCACAATTTAAGATAGTCGAGCATGCGGTTGGGTCATTAATTTTCAGATTGATGCTAGTGTCATCCGCAATAAGTCGAATATTCGATTTTATGTTCTTAACGATATCATTTATATATATATATATATATATAAGAAAGAGAAGAGGGCCGACGAGGACAGAGCCCTGCGGTACACCAGCAGGGACGGTCTTAGGATCAGAGGAGACTCCACTTACGACGCTTTGCTTTCTGTTATACAAATAATTTTTGAACCATTGAAGCAAGTCTCCTCTGATCCCAGCCGCGCCAAGCTTCCGACAGAACACCGTCCTCGTATACTGACCCTCGTCTATGGCTTGACAAAAGAAGTGCGTAAGGTCAATTAATTGATAGGTAGTTGAGTCACCGTGCATAAAACCGCTTTGTAAGTTAGTTATGATTGCATTATCCCTCATGAAGTTAAAGACATGCTTGTAAATACATTTTTCGAAAATTTTTAACAATGATGCTCAAAAGGGAAACTGGTCTGTAATTGCCGCATTCAGAAGGGTCGCCTTTTTTCAGTATTGAAAGAACATTAGCTGATTTCCAGATTATCGGTACAGTTTTTGTCGAAAGAGGGAGATTGAATAGATTGCATAAGGGTTTACATATTTCAGATGAGATGGAATTTAATAACTTGCCATTTACGTGATCAGGTCCAGTAGCTTTGGAGGTATCTAATGATAAGATCATGTCTTTAACTTTTTGAGCTGTTAGTGTTAAATTGTTGATAAGGGGAGGTAAATCATTTTTTATACGTTGCCCTTTCACATAAGAATTGACAAGACGCCACCAGTCTTTACTACCAAATGTTGTATTATTATTTATTTTTTGGTCTATTTTTTCATAAAATTCCTGTTTGCATTTTCTTATAAGATTAATATATTCATTGATCGAAAGTTTTGCCAATCATGTTCTGAATTTGTTTTGACAACTTTTTTGTGCACCTTATTTTTTTTTGGGCTTAATTTTCTAATTGTATTATTCATCCATAACTTATCCCTGGGCCGAATAGTTACTATCTTGTTTGGAATATTATTTGTTGCTATCCTTGTCAGTTGATGTGTGAAAGAGGCACAGGACGGTCAATCGAACTGTTATCAACAATGGAATCCCATTTAAAATTTAGTACGTCATGTCTAAGTCCGCCATAATTAGTTTTATTGAAATCCCAAATGATGCATTTGAAAGAAGGACACTTTGGACGCTTGAATGTTAAACGAGGGAACACAGGGCAATGTTCGCTGCAGAAGTTATCTAAACAACCAGATTCAGAAATATATCCTGGACAAGTTGGAAGAATAATATCGATTAAACTTATATTTCCTTTCTTATCATATCGCGTTGGATCATTTATTATTTGCTTAAAGTTAAAGAGCAATTGACGTGTGGATAAAAGTATTAAATTTTGTTAGCATATCTATATTGAAATCTTCAAAAATAAAAATCTTTCCAATTTCATCAGAATCGGCAAGTGAAATTGATTGAAAAATTGAGCTATTCGTATCAATCGTGGAATTAGGAGGTCTATAGAAAGTACCTATAATAAATTTATTATTATTGATTGTTTCGATCCAAATGCCCTCTGCGCTGTCGATTTCCAAGTCAAGCCTCCTTTTGAAGAAAATATTGTTACGAATGTAAAGTGCAACTCCCCCACCCTGTCCGTATGTCCTGTCTTTCCTTACAATGGGGTGGAATTCGGGAATAAAAAGTGAATCAGAAGATATACTTTTGTCAAGCCAAGATTCTGTAATGAGGATAAAATCAATATCTAACAATATTAACTTTATGGCGAAGACTTACATTCAGATGTACAAGTGAAACATTATGATTGGGACCTGGGTTGGTTTCAACATCACCAGAAAGACGTAAGATCAGTTGAATAACCATAAACGAAACTGAAAATAGAAAACAAATACATATAGGAAATATAAAAAAAGTATAACAGGCGACCTTATAATGAACTGACATTAAATTGTAGCGATATCTAAGTACAGATAAATGTAACTCATGGACATATATTCCAAGAACTGAAACAACCCCGTAGCCAAACTATACTCAGCCAAATTGAAAACTTGACACTGATGAATTTCAACAATTTTTTTTTCTGGTAAGTCAAATAAATTTTAAAGTGTTTCTAACGATAGTAAGTAGTAAGAAGCCTTTAATTTCATAAAATTGTAAAGTCACGTTGATCACGTGACTTTTGAGCATATAAAGATGAAAAACCTGAAAAACACGTACAAACACAAACTCGTGAGGTCAATCGATGCAAGTTTGCTTAAACTGAACACGCACACGTAACTTGAACTGGAAAAACAAATTAAAATTGTTATTTTCATCTTTGTTAGAAAATGCCGCGCCTTTCAAATGTAGAACGTCTACGTGCTATAGGTAGGCTCTATGCTGGTCAGTCTGTGGTCACTGTTGCAAGAGCCTTTAATTGTTCACGCCCGACAATAATTAATCTTAGAACTATTGCCGATCGCCCAAGGGCGGGAGCGCCACGTGTGAGGTCACTCCAGGAAGATCAAGCAATACGATTACGTCATCTTAGAAACAGATTTGTCACTGCAACCTCCACAAGGTAACTGCACAAACTGTTCGAAATCGCTTGCAGGCTGCTGGTCTTCGAGCTCGGAGGCCCTATAATGGACCAATATTGATACATCTTCATCGCCGTAACCGACTTGTGTGGGCCACAAGACACATAAGATTTACTCAAAGACAGTGGAATTCGGTTGTCTTTAGTGACGAATCTCGATTGACTTTGAGATTTCCCGATGGCAGGGGCCGAGTGTACCGCAGACGAGGTGAACGTTACGCTCAAGTATGCGTCAGAGAAGTTGACCGATTTGGTGGCGGCAGCGTCATGGTTTGGGGTTCTTTTTGTGCACATGGACGTTCTCCTCTTGTTGTTGTCCAAGGGAACTTAAATGCTGTCCAGTACAGGGATCATATTTTGCAACTTGTTCTTCTTCCGTTTATGCAGAGACATGGGCCTGGACTAACGTTTCAACAAGACAATGCTCGACCCCATACAGCAATTGCTACCCAGATTTTTTTAAGAAATGCCGGTGTCCAAGTTATCGATTGGCCGTCGCTTAGCCCCGACCTTAATCCTATTGAACACATCTGGGACGAACTGGGTCGACGTGTTCGTCAGCAAGTGAATCCACCACTGACGTTGCAGGACCTTCAACATGCTCTTGCTGAGCAGTGGCGACGTCTTCCTCGGGTAGTGTGTACTAATGTTCTGAGATCCATGAGAAGACGTTGTGTGGCAGTACGAGACGCTAGAGGAGGCCACAACCGTTACTAAACATTTTATTCCGATTGTTCTCCAAGTCTGTGAATTTCATTTTGAGGGGTACTGTGACATCACGAACGTTATCAATGTCAAGGACTTTCGGCGAGACGTATTCTTGCTTTCTGTTGATATCAAGGTCGTGTGTGCACAACATAACACTAAAATAGTTGCCTTAAACCAAATATTAAAAATCTAGTCCCAAAAATCCCGAGTGTCAAGTTTTTAATTTGGCTGAGTATATAATCTATTACCATCAATTAATATACTATGAAGATAAATATAATACTGCATAATATTATTCTTATATAATCCATTACCGTCAATTAATATACTATAAAGATAAATAGAATACTACATTATATTATTCTTATATAAGCAATTATCATCAATTGATATACTGAAAACATTATGCCTATATAAAACAATTTTTATTCATGCATAAAATATTGCATAGTATTAAGCCTGTATGGACCTTTTCAGTCAATTTATACTGTATAAAGCCAAGTAGAATATTGGGTAGTATTATGTATATATATAAGACATTTCATTCAATTATAACAGATAGATGGTTTTAAGCTTATCTAAAACTATTTCTCTTCATTCTTATACTATAAAGCTAAGTAGAATACTGCACAGCATTTTGCCTATATATATATATATATATATATATATATATATATATATATATATATATATTAACATTTCAGCCAATTATTATACAATATTTCATTCAGTTATTATGTTATCTAAGATGCTTCATTCAATCATTTTTCTAACAACTTAAACATACATTATGCAAGAGCTAAATCTGCCTATTTCAGGTCTTTCTTTAGGCCTGAAATGTTATCTAAATTATTAATTAGACATAATTTAAAGGGACAATAACACTCTTACTGGCTTGAAAGCTCCAGAAAATAAATAATATCTCTATCTAAGTACTAGATGTTTAAGTGTCCTACCTGTTGTGTAAATTATCCATTACATCCTATTTTACTTGTCCAGAGGGTTCGAAAATATTTTTAAATCGAAGTTTCATTTGAAAAGGTTTACGTTAGACGTTTCAAACCATTATGTTGAATTTTTCAAATCAATTAATTGAAATATTCTAAAATAGTACAATTTGTTGACCAGAATAAAGATTGGGACATATTATTCAGTTACTATAAGAGTGGTATTGAGCCTTTTAACCTATCCAGGCCATAATCAACTCTAGATGATGGCGCTAGCCTGCGATCTTTAGTGGATTGTAAGCCGATTTACTGCATAACTTTCCTTCTCGATTAAATGGATAATCGAGACTATGCTGTTTATCGTACTGACTTTCGTAATGATGACCGAGGCTTATGGGATTTCAGTCGCTTAGTTCTCGGTTCATAGTGGATCAATTTGAATGCAATTTTCACCAAATTGCCTTTACATTATCTAGTTTTTAACTATACTATTCAAAAAAAGTAGGGGATATTTGATTTTTAAGTGTTATTAAAGTTACCTAATGAAACTGACGAAGAAACAAATGACAAAATGAAATGAAGTTCACATTCATCGATTTATTCCAAATGATCGTTAGACTAAGTAAGGCACAGACTGACCATTATAAGGGTAAAATGATACCCGGGGTCAAACAGCAAAGTTACCACAGCATCACAACCAAGTCAGTAACGGGTAAATCCTCCTCTGTTTGCCAAACAAGCATTGATCCGACGTGGCATACTCCTAATGAGACGTCTAAGGTCATTTTGGTCCAGATTGTCCCATTCCTGTTGCAACGCAGCAGCAAGTTCTTGGACATTGGCAGGACGTTGTTGACGTTGACGTAACCTCTGTCCAAGCATGTCCCAGACATGCTGGATGGGGGAGAGGTCGGGACTCAGTGCTGGCCAAGGTAATGTGGTGATGTTCTGTTGTTGGAGGTAACCTGTAACGATCCTGGCCCTGTGGCATCTTGCGTTGTCATCCTGGAAGATGAAACGGCGGCCATGACGTCGTGCGAACGGCACAACATGGACTGCCAAGATGTTGTCCCGGTAGTACTGGCCTGTAACACGCCCTGCAACAACATGTAAAGCTGTTCTTCCAGCAACAGTGATGCCTCCCCACACCATGAAAGAACCACCCCCAAATCGATCATGTCTGATGACGTTAACGTCTTGGAGGCGCTCGTTTCGACGACGCCACACCCTCCTACGTCTGTCCAAAAATTCAACAGTGAACCTTGACTCATCTGAAAACATCACATTGCTCCAGCGTCGATTATCCCAGTGTTGACGATCCCTACACCAACGACGTCTTGCCTGAATGTGATGATCTCTCAAACAAGGGATCACGCGAGGACGTCGGGCGCGAAGGTGACCCCTATGCAGTCGATTCCGAATCGTCTGGCCACTCACTCTCACACCAGTGTCTGTTTGAAGACGAGCGCTGATCTGATTTGCTGTGATGACACGATTTCTCAAGGCCAAGGTACGGATAAATCGATCCTGGGCTTGAGTTGTCGCCCTTGGTCGACCTGAGCGTGGTCTGTCCTGTACAGATTGTGTATCACGGTATCTGGACCATAGCCTGCTTATGACAGACTGAGAAACATTCATCGTCCGCGCCACAACCGCCTGTGTTGTGCCGATCTGTAGCATGCCAAGGGCACGTAACCTTTCATTTTGGGTAAGCCGACGCATATCAAAATTTGTTTTCTGGTCACTAAAACAATTAAACTGATGTTTCCACCCTGGAATTCAATGCCACAATGACTGTAACATTCAAAGTCAGAGTCGTGCAAATCTTGGGTTGGACCCCCATGATGATCCCAAGCATCACCTGCATTCCATGCGGTAGCTATTGGTGCGTTTGGGCGTCACATGTTACTGGAAATGTTTCTTCTGTTAGGTTCTATAGTGACTTTTTTCGTAGTCATTTGCATATTTTAGTATTATGCCCCCAAAATCAAATATCCCCTACTTTTTTTGAATAGTATATAATAAATCTGTATCATACAAGGTATTATTATAATGTTTTAAGACACAATGGGAGTTGTGGCTAATATTTGCGTTGGTCTATGGATCCGAAACCGTGGCTTGACCGTTGATGGAGTACCTGTTGGATGGAATGGCGATTATATTATCTCTCGATGCTGTTTGTTTTGGTGTTGATGTTAGACCTAAGTCAAAAAGAGATGTCTCAAGTTAATGTGGCTTGTGGCATCTACAGTCGGGTCAACGACGGGAGCCCGGTCACCTACAGGAGCAGACGATGGATAATGTACAACATAGCATTACCTGGCTGGAGACCCGTATTCATAATGTCACCTGCGTGTTTGTGTGTAGTGCGACAAGTCGTCTTCACAGCTAATTAGGTGTTTTTTGTCGTCTACTAGGCTCCGGGTAACAATTCGCTCATCTAAAGTCCAACAGTGTTTAATCAGGTCTAGTTTGAATAGTTCACGCGTTTTCTTGTACAGATCTGCTCGTTGTTTAGTTAGGGGTCTCATGAATGTGGATCTTGGTTTTATTAGCGATATTGAATTCTTTCAAACTCTTTTTGTTGCCGTATACTATGGCTCTGTCACGGTAGCTAATAAATCTTATTATAATGTATCTTTCATAGCGTTCATTTCGTTTACCAACACGATGTGATCGGCCTATATTTGCTTTGGTCAGTTGCTCATGTGCGTTGTAAATAAAGTGATTAGCCTAATCCTGGAAAGTTAGATAAACTTACATTTAATCTATTCGAACTTGATAGCTATCACTAGGTCTGCTGACGTAAATAGGTTGGTTCCCAAGTGTCGTCTGCGACCTCTAGTTAGACTACTGTCTCTTATATACACCTCCTGCACGTGCAACTCAACTTGCATTTGGGCGACCCGTAAATGTGGATGAGTTCAGGCGTTCTCTGAATACAGTTGGGTTTGGGCGAGCCAAACCAACTTGAATAGTAGAAACGTGTTACTGTAACTGAATAGCCGATAAATTAGGTGTTATTATCTAAACAGTATCACAGAACACAACACACCTCCCAGTTTTTAAAGGCCCCATAACAGACTAGGGCTAAACCCAAAAAGGTCTGCCCAAACAATCTCAACCTTCAACACAGGATATAAATATCCCTTCAAGATCAACTATAAAGAATAACCAAAACATAAGATTAATCCAAGTATAATAATCATACTGGGCGAGATTCTAAAACCTGACCCTCAAAAATTATAAACTTTTTATAGAAACTGGAACCATTGACGGTCTTCCGGTGATAGCATATGTATTGCTACCAGTACCACCAAGATCCGCCAATGGAACAGACAGGCAAAGCTGTTAATTGAGGACAACTTAAATTCAAAAGGAATGGGCCATTTGAACAGGCGACACGCCCGCTCCATTTCCGCAATAGCCCCAGGTGACAGGTAATTTAAATGGGCAACCACCCCAGACCTAACTACCAAACTCCACAAGTTAGTCAAGGAGCCACCGGCTCGTGATACTTTGGCAGCCAGAATTTTTACAACCTCCCGTTTTCTATATAACTCTTCATCCGTCGAAATGTCCAAATCCAAATACTTTTGGTAAGTGATTTAAGATTACGTGTCTCTTTATATATTTCGACAACCATTAACGGGGCAGAGCTGAGCTCGCCCAAGCCTATTTTTCTTACTTCTAGATTTTTCCGATTCCTTACCCCCCACGTCCGTCAACTCAACCCCCTTCTCACAACTCCCCTCAATCACCGTATTCCCCCACTCCGGTTCTGTTCCCCAGTCAAAATCCCTCCTCAACATTGGATTAATTGGGATCTCTTATTCCGGTTCCACTGTCTCCTCTCTAACCCCTGTCTCCTCCTCTCTAACCACTGTCTCTTCCTCTCTTGTCCTTCCCGCAACCACCGTCTTCCCCACCGCCAACGAACTAGTCGCTTCTTTCGTTATACCTGTCGACACAGCCAATAAAGGTCCCGAGTGGGCCTTTACACGTTTACAGGCGGTTGCCCATTCTAAAAAAGCTTCTACCTGCCCTTTTTCCTGGGGGTCACCGTCAGGAGGTCCTCCTCCCAATCCTCCACCCTTTCCATCTTCCTCTTGCCTTTCTGTTTTATGATTTTAAACCATCCATCCATCTGAAAAAAAATACCCACAAAGAACAAACCCAGAAGTTCTTCCTTACTTGGGCTGGACTATATTCATCCGCCCCTTAAGGATGATTATCGTGTTACCATCAAACCCCGTCGCAATTCAGACATTTATAGATGTCAATGATCTCGGCCTCCTGAGGGGTAATGTTTATACAATGACCGTGAAACCATTCTAGACAAAAGTCACATTGCAAAATAAATTTATTCCCCCAGTGTTTTCTACATATACAGTAAATCCTTCTACCTTGGGGGTCCCTATCCGTTTTATCCCTATCCCCCTCAAGAGCTCGTCTCCGTGCCTGAATTGGCCAAGAGGGTGCATTCGTATCCGGACAACTCTTTATTCTATCATGGTGCATAACAGACAAGGAACTCCTAGTTTTTACCCGATACAAACCAGCGGCTAATTTCTCCATCACTAATCCCGGGCCCCTCCAATACTTTATCAATTTTCGAGCTTTTCCTTTGGGAGTAGAAGTGTCCAAAATATATACAAAAGTCCCCACTTCATAAAGCCGTTCTCTCAATTTTATATCATAATCCCTTTTCATGCGCTTCTGTGCCATCCCTAAATTTTCTCTAGCAACTTCATGTGCCAATGTTGCAGATTCTTCCAGATCAACCAAATATTGATTTTCCGTTGGTACATCCCCATTCTCTGGACTCCCAGACATAAGATTTACTGGAATATTTATTTCCCTGCCTAACATTAACCGATTTGGGGTAAATCCGGTCTGTTTACCGACGACCTTAAAGCGCCAGCTAATTGAGCTAAATGTTGATCCCAATTATCTTGTTTCTCATCTACGAAACATCTAACCGCGTCCATTAGTGTTCTGTTATACCTTTCCGCTTGCCCATTCGACGAAGGGCGATGCGGAGTAGTTTGCGCTTCATGGATTTGCATCTGATGACACAATTCATTAAACAAGTCACTCTGAAAATTCCTACCTTGATCAGTGAAAATTTGGAAGGGGTACCCAAAAACGAGAGAAAAATTGATCTATTGCGGCTTGTGCGGTTACTTCTGCTGTTTGCGAGGATAACGGAACACACTCTACCCATTTTGTAAACTGATCTACCATCATTAGAATATGTTCTTTCCCCCGAGTTGACTTCGGCAAGGGTCAAATGAAATCTAAATGTACCCTTTCCATGGGAAACCCAGACTGATATGACACTAAACCTGAACGAGCATGAAAAGTAGCCTTCTTTCAAATACTACAAACCCTACAGTTTTGCAAATAAGCTGCCACATCCTTAGATATGCAGTACCTGAAATAATTCATTCCATTTTTCTGTTGAGTTCTCTTTAAACCTTGGTGTCCGCTGATGGGAGATCATGACACAAAGCGATAATTTCTTGTACACAATTTTTAGGCACCACTAATTGAGACGACCCATCCCTGGGATCTTTTCTAAACAAAATTCCCTTGTCATTTAAGTACACCAGTTCCTTATGAATCCAATAATATTTAGCGGCAGGACTACTAAGGATTTGCTCCGCTTCTAATGGGGAACTCCCATCCTTAAGCCAGGCCAGGATGAATCTAAAATTCGAATCATTTTTCTGATTTTCAACCATCTCCTGTTCAGAATTCAGGTTAGCTAAAGTTATTTGTCTAAAAATATTATCATTTTCCTCCTTATCCTCTGATGCCCCTTTTCTATAATTCGAAAAACCCGACACCAACATCCCATTAATATTATGAGACCCTAACTGACTCGAATTATCCTCCCAATCCGGGAATAACTCTCGTGACAATATTCTATTTACAACCGGTTCCTCAGGGATCCTAGATAAAAAGGTACCGATTCCTCAACTTCTTCTATAAAGTCAGCCCAGTCTTCATAGGTCTTACAACAATATTTACACCCCCCCACAAGGCAAAGCTTCCGGTAGAATTTGTGTCTTGAAATCGGGACAAGGGCCTAGCTCGGGCGAGCGCGTTAAGAAATCAGCATTTACGTGTTTCGCTCCGGGTCGATACTTGACTGTCATATCGTATTGCGACAATTCTTCTAACCATCTGGCTAGTTGCCCATTCGGTTGTTTAAATCTTAGGAGCCACGTTAAACTACTATGATCCGTTCGTAACGTAAAATTCTTCCCCAACAAATAATGCCTATATTGTCGGGTGAACCTAACAACTGCCAGAAGTTCTTTCCGGGTCGTCCAATAACGTCTTTGCTCCGGAGTTAAGGAAACACTACTATACGAAATTACCTTTTCTTGTCCATTTTGCACTTGACTTAAAACAGACCCAATAGCCATATTAGACGCATCTGTATCCAAAATGAAGTGATCCTGGGAGGATATTTCCAAACGCAGTTTGTTTTTCTACATCCCATGAAAAAGGCCGCTTTCCGGTAATAGCATACAACGAAAAAGTCATTTGTGGCAAATCTTTTATGAATTCTCTATGATAATTTGCAAAACCTAAGAATTTCTGAACTTCCTGGGAGAAGGCCAAGATTTGACCGGTCCTATATGTTTCTGACTCATTTTTAACCCTTCCCTATTTACTATCCTCCCTAAGAATTCTACTTCCTCTTGAAATAGAACACACTTCTTGGGTTTTAATTTCAATCCATGTGTTTGCAATCGCGTAAGATCTTGTCTAACATTAGCCAAATGATCGTCAAAATTCATTCCCACAATTAATATATCATCTAAGAAAGCCAATGCTATATTCCAAGTTAATCCATACATTACTAAATTGATAGCACTGGAAACTGTGGAATGGCTGTTCGTGAGCCCAAAAGGGAGTCTACGTAATTCAAATAATCCATACTTAGTAAGCTGTCTTTTTCTGATCTTCCCGCTTAAAAGGGATTTGATAATAAGCATTTGTCATGTCCATTTTAGAGAAAAACTTACTACCCTCCACTCTATCAATACATTCCTCGATTAAAAGTAAAGGGAAACTGTCTTTTACGGTTACAGCAATAAGTCCTCTATAATCAATACACCACCTAACGGAACCATCAGGTTTCCTTATTAAAACCGGTGGACTCGCCCAGTCAGACGACGATGAATTATCTTAGCCTTCAACATTTGTTTTATTAATGATTCTTCCTCATTGGCAAAGCTAATTGGCGTACGACGAATCCGTTGCTGAATCGGTTTAGCGCTGCCCGTATCTATAGAATGTTCCAAGACACCAAAACTACCCAAATCATATTCGGTTTTAGGAAAAACATCCTGAAACTCAATTAAGACTTTAGCTCATGACTGAGCTTGTTCCCCCGATAAGTTACTTTTAGATTTCTCAAATAATGTGACCAAATGCTCCGGGATGGCTCCTATATCCTGTTTTCTTTTCAATGCTTCCTCCTTGCTACCTTCCCCTTGAAGAATGGATACATTTTCTACTTCTACTGCTTTACCAATAACTTCTTTATTTTTTTAGAGCTACTGACTCATTTGAGCAATTAATCACACACACATTCGGTTGATTCCCCGAAGCATTTAATGTGCAACTGATTAACACATCATTCCGTTCCATTGGCATGCCACCTTAACCAAAGAACCGTTTTAGGTGGGATGATAGTCTTACTGGGTACTGTCACTCTAGCTACATAAGAATTGTTACTTTGTAACTATATAGTTTCACCCTCAGCAATTAGACAATTATTCCCTAGATCCAAGATCATATTTTTAGCCATTAAAACATTTAAACCTATTATCACATCCTCAGAAATATCTGCTACATAAACAAAATCCTCCAAGTTAACCTTTCCAATCCTAATTAGAACAGGGCCTATAATAAAGCCCTCTAGTTTAACCTTACCCGCCGTATTAAAATATGCATCCTTAATCTTTAGAGGTTTTTCAGGCAACTTATCATAAAATGCCTTAGATAAAATAGTAATCTTAGCACCTGTATCAAGTATTCCACTAGTATTTACTGTTTGAATTTCTACCGGTACCCGTAAAGAATAAGGCGAATGACCCTGCAAGTCTGGTCTAGATATTTCCAGGTCCTTTTTGACCATTGAGGATGAGTTCCGGCCCGTAGAGTCGCCCTCTTTCAGTTTAACGCTTGACGATCTTCTGAAAATGTAACCTTAGCAGCGGATTTATTTAAAGGACATTCCCTAGCAAAATGTAAAGAGGAATTACATTCAAAACACTCCCCTGAATTCCTCCCCCTGGGTGAGGGAGACCTACGTTGTATTCGACACAACAGTTCTACAACACTAGTTAATTTTTAACCTCCTCTTTAATAGAATTAATTTCCTTTGCCCACTCTTTATCCTCGAGCTTAGGGGACTTTGCTGCGGAATTTTCCCTAGCTGGTGACGGACTAGCCTGTCGACAATATGGCTGGTTCGTGGGTGGACCTATACTTGGACTATCATAGCGTCTATTTGGAGACCGTGGTCGATTGAAAGTCAACCTACCTTCACAATTTACCGGGATAGAATCAGGTTTAGGTTTAGGTTTAGTTTCTTCTCACAGGTTGAGTACAACCTGTTATTTAAATAATGATTGAAATAGCATTACTTTAATGATTTGAGATTATTAACTTATATAATTGAATTCAATATATGCATACCAAGTGTCTTGCAAGAGTTTGTCACAATCAATACATTAGTTCACTAGTAAATAATAAAATTAATCTCTGCCATTGTGCATGTCGACTTCACTCCGCCATGTTTCACCACTAGGTATTCGCATTTCAATATCCCCTACTTTTTTTGAAGAGTATAGTTCACATTTTGCATATACAGCCGGAGCCAATATCGACAGAGACCAAGATCTGTCGGATATAAACGTGTATTATAAATTTTATCAAATCTAATAGAAGTGTGACCTCTACCAACTATGTCATCTCGGAACTAATATATGGTTCCATTTTATTTTAAGAATTAGCTTGCACTTATGGGTCTTTAAGGAGTAAAAGGTTGGGCAAACGACCCTATTCCGTGTTACGTACAAGTGTGAGTGTGGAATCGAAACTACGCCACTAACTCAATGACATAACTTATGATTTAAAGTTATGCCATTCGGCCCCCAATTGCAAATGAAACAGAGGGGTTTATAAAAAAAAATGTTAATATTATACTCACAGTTTCTCTGGCAGACTAGATTAATCTATATCGACATAATCCCCAGGAGAGACTATATCTGAAGTAACAATCCAGAATAAGAAAATAAATGAAATGGGATCTAACGTAAAACAACGTATTTCATTTAATATGACAATAACTACAAACGATTTTATCAAGTCTATAAATAAATGTAAATGGAATATAATGGGGTTTAACGGCTTACTTTTCTGCACCGACTGGGGCAATGAAGACGAACATACATGATATAGTTTGCTATCAGGGAAATTTTGCCAAGACAGCGGCGCTACTTTTAATTGGAATACCAACTGCCAGCGTGTACACGGGACCTCGGGTTTTTGTTCATATGAACAACTAGATGCTGATAACAACCTAAATCGAAACCGAGACCTCCTGGTACCTTACTCACTTTAGCACATTTCTGCCAGAAAGTTCCTAACAATTTCTGAAAAGAGAATGTGATAATCCGAAATATACAACTCACTTAATACTCCCTCGGCCAATATAGGGATCGAACACCCGACCTCCAAGCTGGCTCGCTAGCTTGGAGGTCGGGTGTTCGATCCCTGCATAGGCCGAGATAGTTCATCCAGATTTTCCGGTGTGGTTCCCCCTTGTCAGTGATGTAGGACGGAGGGCCCGACAAGGACAACTGTCTAGTCGTTCGGATGGCACGAAAAACCAAGGTCCCGTGTACACATTGGCGTACACGTAAAAGATCCCTTGACAGATGGAATTCAATATAAGAGTAGGCCGTAGTGGTGCTGTCCGGGCAAAATTTCCCTCATGACACACTGTATGGCGTATGCCCGTCTTCATTAGCCCAGTTCGGAGCAGAACAGTAGGAAGTTAAACCCCATTTCATTTCATTTCAATTTCTAGAGAATTACCTTCAGAATCCATATCCTCAAGATTTTTGCTTTTAAATTTTGAAGTTAGAATTAAATCTTATATAAGTAATGGTTTGCTGACTTGCGTTCGCTTAACCAAACCACTCATTTGTCTGTAGTGCTCCTCAAGGACAGATTTTGTATGCCCAAGATGGTAACATACCCATTCCATCTGGTATTTGTAAAGTCCCAACGTGTTTAAAAAAAAGATTTAAACTGAAAAAAACCTTGAAAATATTTGTATACCACAAGGCTGTGTTAACGTTTAAAGGTGCGTTATGCAAGAGTTAAATCTGTCTGTTGCAATTCTTTTTTCTCACTTCAAATGTTATATAAACTAGATTATCGGATGGCAGAGTTATTGAATAGATAATCAATACTTTGTGCACTATCATAGCAGTGGTACTTGAAAATCAATCAAGGCCATTACACAAAACTTCAAACACTCATAACTTCACTCAGAACAAAGTAATTTGAAATTTTCAATATATTCATTTTTCATTATCTATATTTGAACTACATGTATTATAGCAAGCAAACACCGGCTCTTTATCTAACTCCTAAAATATTTGTGAAACTCGGAATTTTCAACATTTTAAAATGAAGGAATGAATTCGGGTTTACGTCCTACCTTTCTTCATTTACTCGGCTAATGCAGATGGCACCTCATGGTATGCTATGATTGGTTGCTATTTGTGGCATACAATCCGATCATCATTGGATTCTCTATTATTTGTCATTACTTACAGGACCAATAAAAGGGCTAGAAGCGTGGGGTTTTACTGGCGATGAAGACCTGAAGGCCTCGTTAAACCAAATAACATTTATCATAGGATAAACCACGAAAGGCAAAATATTTTGTTTCATACTGAACATCAACATACCTGGGTAAGAGTGGCTGTATGTTTTCTCATAGGCACATATAAGACGCTTCAAGATCCATCATCGTGTACACTGACTTCTAGGACTCGTAAGCCTGTGCATATGACTTTGCTAAAAGATAAAATAAAATGTAAGAAAATTAGTAAGTTGTTTGGTGACAATATTCATGAAAAGAAATGAAATTGGGTTTAACGTCCTACTGTTCTGCTCCGACTGGGTTAATGAAGACGGACATATGCCATGAGGTAAATTGTCCCTGGACAGCGGAGGTACAAGCACCGCATATCGAATTCCAGCTGCAAAGGGGTCTTTTTACGCGCACGCCAATGTGTACACGGTACCTCGGTTTTTCGTTCCATCCCAACGACTAGTAACTTGTAGTAATTGTATTCCTTGCAACTTTATTCCACAAAAGGCTAAGGCTTACATAATCTATTGCTTATTATTGTTGATTCTAGAGGCATTATGCAAGAGCTAAAATTGCCTATTGCATACAATTTGTACACAGATTTGGATAAATTGAGCAAAATCGACCGGTAACTGGATTGTGAGCAGCTTTCGCAAACCTATAATAAAAAAAAGTAACTTATTTCAAAGAGATACACCAATGTACAAAATATTTTTTTTTCAGTATGTTCCTTAAAATGTACCTTTACTCACTAATGAACACATTTTACTGTTAAATTTCTTACCTGAATTGGGAAACAGGTAAGGGTTTCCACCCACTATTAAAGATTTTTTCTTTGCTGAATATTAAATAGAAATTCTAACGGAGCTCAACAATCGAACGGAATAAATACAGGCATAAGCCTTCCTCTATAAAAACTACTAAACTAATGAGAGTTTGCATAGAGAGTTTAGCTGTATAGAACCAACAGGAGGGATGAAGTTGTTTTGTGTCGCTCTCGCATGGGTCATACTTTTTAACTCATATTTTCATATTAAAGCGAGAGCCTCAATCAGAATGTGAACATCGTCATTGTTCCTTTGACAGATAAGCACATTTTGATTGAGTCCAAGCATCTCAAACATACAAGATCACGGTATTACCGTTGTCAGTCACTACATCAGTTGTTTGCCCAACCCGGTCTATATTGTAAAGCGTTAGATTTTTTAAATGAGACAAACTTTTATTCAAAATTTTAATTGTATATAATTTATCATATATTCCGTTTTAAATATTTATATATGTAAAGGATTTGATATATTTATTTTTAATTATATTTACTTGTTTTTATTTACATATAAGTACATCTCTGTGATATTGTTTTAATTTGTCTCGTTAAATATAGCCCGGTTGGAGCTGGCGTGCCATTAAACAACATTTCATTTCATTTCATTTCTAGACTGGAACAAAGATCTTTGGGTTATAAACATGCATTTCAAGTTTCATCAAAACCAGATGAAAATTTTGACATCTGGAGTGTCCGCAACCTAAAAACGTGATCTTTCGTACATTCAGGGGACTGGGGCGACGACAATATACGATCACATGAAAACACGCCAGAATACAAACTAAAAAGGAAAATACCCCCCTGGTACGGGGCTGGCGGCAGAAGGCACGTAGTTATCTATCACACTCCTTCCTCTCCCTTGTCCTCTGGCTGGATACTTTCGGGGGGGGGGGGCAGTGGAGCCATCCTTCTAGTTGGACCAAAGGCTGCTGGAACCCCCTCTCTCCTTACCCCGCTAACTTATCTGCGGGGCCTCGCCCGCTTTGGGACATTTTCAAAGCTGAGTAAGAGTGGCTACGGAGCTACCTCTGGAGCACCTGAGGCCACCTAACGCGCCCGAAGATGGAGCAGCAGGCAAGGCGGACCCAGGCCTCCTGTACACAAACCCTGGCCTTCCCCACTGGCTCACGGGATAAACGGGGCTCGCCCCACTATCCGCCAACACCTGGGTCTCTTCCCCAGTACCCCAAACAAGTCGAACTGGTCAAGGGGGGGGGGGGCGGGAAACAGCTTCTGGGTTCTTCAACCCCACCCCAAAGTCTACCCTTGGGCCCAAGGATCGGGAGGAACGGGCTGCTCATTTGGTTTCATCTGCAATACAAAAAAACACTAAAAATTATTTACAAATTCCCATTATTTATCACTCCCATATATAATACATTTCAAAAATATTGAAATCTTAATTGACTCCATTAACCGTTAACCCCGAGATACTTATCCCATATCCTTAACTTCCACCCCGTGCTAACTTATGAGAACCTATCCCGGAAGGCTTTTTGATCTCCCGGGGAAAGATACGCTAAAAAGTGGACAGCGGCCGCCAATGTGTTAACAATACCAGATATCTTAAAGGGTGCAAAGAAAAATCCTGTATGGGTACCCACCCATAATGACAAGAAAATTCCCGAAAGGCTTCATATGTAGCCAAATCGACTATACTATCTGTGGGTATTAACTTGTCCCTATTAAGTTTATCCACAACTTCCGACTTACCCCCGACCCCCTCCCTACCTCGAAGAATCTGAAAATAAGGTGGCAGATGTTTTTCAAAGACATGAATTTTCAATGAATTTGTTTTATATCCGCACCCTTGGACCGGACATAACGAGGCCTTCACCAATCTAGATCTTTCCACATAAACATGGTTGATTTTGACTAGCGACATCCCCAGGGGACATATTAGGTGACGAAAATAGGGAAGGATTGTTATCATATGACAAATTCTTTTTCGGAGAACTGAGAAAGTCACGGTAGATGGAATAAATGAGACTGCCGTTTTTGATCCTACCCACATAATTTTTTCTTTGCCATTGTCTAATCTAAAAGGAGGTCCATACCCTGAGGATAATGGAGTATACATTACCCTCCCTTCATTCTTTCTTCTGATAGAAATGGAAGAGGCTGACTTGATTCTACGCTTGTAGGTTTTCTTCTGCTTAGGCTAAGGAGAGATAAACCATTTGATTGGTCAAGACTTTGGAACATAACTCTGCTTTTAATTGGGGTAAAATGTTTAAACATGTTGTTGATGTTCATTGGGTGAATGTCTTGACTGAGTTCAACGATTAACATTTTCCGCAAAATCTAAGCAGAGCTAAGCAATTTCTTTGACTTTGATTCTATCTGATAGACAGTGATGAAACTTAGTGTATAGTTGATAATCAGTTTGATTGCTCGATACCTTTAAAAAAGATAAACGTGCAAATAATTAACATGTGTCATCTATTCATTTCGGGATTTCGGCGGCGAACTCGACCTCACTGTTGTCTTGTTAATTGAGCAAAGTGATCGTACTTGAAAATGTCCAGACCCATACAATGTTCGGCTAAATTTTGAAACATAGATCCTCGTAGTTCACATAAAACTTTATTTTGGATAGATCTAGGGCCTAATCAATTTGTTGAACGATTTGAAAGGACTACTTGATTGAAAACTATAACGTCATCCTGATGACAAATAAATAAAGTTTAAAAATAAATAAATAATCTGCTTCTATCATCTACCAAGAGAATATTATTATAAATAAAATTCTTTATTAAAAAAAAAATGGTACCGGTATTAACACTAATAAATTACAATAAATAATATTAAGATATAGCCTTGTTATTTAAAGCGGAAATTGCAAATTTTTAAGTTATATTTTTAAAATTTATTAAAATAACGCCTGAAAATAGATGGTATCCAAAAACAGTCCTACCTTGTTAAAGAATAATCCTATTAATCCTTTAATTCACTATTGCCAGCTGAGAAATTGGCAAAAATATCATTTTCTTCTTCATTTTCAAATGTTTGAAAAAAACTACTCCATGGTGGAGAATAGAAAACAAGGGAGGTAATTGGGAGGTAATTGTGTTATTATTTCCTGTGTAAATGAGTTTTAAGTGTGAGAATGACACCTATGATCGTATAATTGTGAGTTGACAACCTATTGAGCTAAAGACATAGAAATAATTACGTTTTGACTTTCTTAGAAAATTTGCAATTTCCGCTTTAAAACGTCAAGGGATAAGTTTGACAAATTTACATAAATTTAAGATTGCCTCCTCATCAATGAATAAGTTGCACATCTTTAGATTTGGTGGTCTATTTACATATTTTGTAGCAGTGTGTTTGGCATTCAAAAAGATAATGATATTCGTCTCCCATGTGGTTGGAGTTACACAGATGACAAATCCGACCGTCTTCTCTGGCCATTTTATGAAAAATACCCAATTCGATTGGCAACTTATGGCTTCTACAACGAAATTTACACATTGAAATTAGCAGGTTAGAGTAAATACTTTTCGAATCCAAGAATAGACTTAAAGATACGATAGTTTGCACATTTAGAGCTTTAATTAATTTGACTATGCCATAGTTGCTGATATTGATCTCTGAGTCTAGTTTTGAAATTCGATTTCAGCCAGTCAATATAAATACTTTTACTTGGGTTAATCCATATGTATGAAAGACCCGACTGGCCTAACATGCGCCTAACATAAATAACTCATTCATTAGAATCATTAGTGCTTAGAGTAAATTTATACAACTTACAAGATAACTTGTTTTTACTTCTGGGGGTTGGATGGCCGAATGGTAAGCACGCGCGCGATGTATCATAAGGCCTGTCATTGAGTCAACTGGCGTTGTTGTAGGCTTTCTAGGGGAGCTGAGTATCCCCAAACATCAGAACCGTAAAGCATATTAGGTGTAACTAGGTGGTTAAATAAATATAATATATTTATGGTTAGATTAAGAACTTTGACTTTCCGAATAATGTTAAACTTGGCTTTACTTGCTTTACAGTACTATAATTTCTTTGCTTTGTGAAATTTCACATTATAGTTAAATCAAATACCAAGGTATTCGTATTCGAATACAACCTCTATAGTAACCATGTCATACTTTATAATCGTTTTTTTCCATTATCTTACCCTTGGAAAATACCATAACATTAGTTTTAGAATTTTTGATATTTAAGTTCCAATATGTACAATAATCACACGTAGCATCCATGGCACACTGATTCGACCTCACTTTCAGCCAATACGACAGTGCTGTTGGCATAGAGTACACTGAAAATAAAACCCTTGTGTTGAAACAACACAAACTTGTGTTAATTTCAACACAAGTTAGGTGTCTATTTAACAACACAAAACTTGTGTTAAAATATATCAAACACAAACTTGTGTTAAAACTTGTGTGAGTGTGGACATCTACAAATTACTTGTGTTAAAATTTCTGAAACTTGTGTGGTTTCCTACAAACTTGTGTATGACCACCAACAAAAACTTGTGTTGTATTGTACCAATTTATATCCAGTATAGCAACCTTTCCCATGCAGCCCCCTCCGTTTGTTCTGTTTGAAGTAGCTAAGTCTAACTCAATGTCCTCCAAAGTCTTCAACACAGAAAACACGAATTATTTGTCAATTTAAATCAACAGTGATGTTTTGATCTTACCGGAAAAAGATGGGCTTCTGATATCCATTATTTAAGACAAAATAAACATTTTACCATTGGTACACGAATCGTGTACCATGTGTTTCAGCGCCATTTGTAACAAGAGACTCGAAAAACTCGGCTAGACATATTCCACAAGTCATGTCAAACGGTGACATCATATTTTTATTTGGAGAGCATTCGCTATTAATACTATCCGTGTAGACTGGAATAGCCATATTATAGAGATTGCCATTCGATTGAGACTGGCGTATTTCGCCGAACATAACTGATTAGAAATTACAATAAAAACTGAAACGATTGAATGTAAATCAGTTTATATACATTCATATTACATTATTATATGCGTTGCGACCCATTTATTTCCAGTTCTAGGCCCCAGATATTCGCGATTTAGCTCCTTTAAACTGTAATGTTTGATAAATGAACTAACAATAATTTTGTTTGTTAAATTATTATTTATTCAATAAATGATATGAAAAATTAAAATTAATGCAAAATCAATACTAAGGTTAATAAACAAAGTTAATTCCAATACTGATAAAATTAAATTAATGCAAAATCAATACCAAACAGACAAAATTGTGTTATACAATGATAAAATACCTCCCCCCCCCCCCCCCCAATCATAAAATAAAAAATAGCTATTTACATTTTAAAAAAAACGAAAAAACAACAAGCACTGAGACATTTGGAATATTAATAAACAAAGTTCATTCCAATACTTATAAAATTGTGTTCAATAATAACAAAATTCTTCACTCCGACGCTCCAATCACAAAACATAAAAAAAACGCTATTTAATTTTTTTATTTTAACAATTTACCTTAAAAAGAATTGAGAATATAATAGATATGTACAGAATATCCCTAACCCATGCTCCCAAAACATACATTTTAAATATATCTAAATTTAATAACAACCAAACCAAGCACTAAAGACATTAATTATGCACTTAACTGAAATACTTTTAAGAAGTGATTCACACAAAGAAGATAGCAAAATAAATATTCCCTTTAAAAGATTATGAATTAAAAAGTTTCTACAGTACATAAAAGATAACGCACGGGACAACTAATTATAGATAGATAAAATAGATAAAGCATCAAATCAAATAAAATGGAGAATATTAAAAATTTGTAAAAAAAAAAAAAAAAAATATTGATGAATAAAACCATCTCATATAAAATAAAACCAAGTACGAACAATCCAAACCATAAGACAGAATTCGAAGTCCTAAAACAATGTTATAGGCAAAATAGTGTATTCAAGCAAACTAGTGTAATCAGCAAATGGACTGCTCCTCGTGTACAAATTACACGACAAACAGTGGTAACAGGTGTCCGGAAGAGTAAGCTTACTAAGGCAATAACATTCGTAATGTTCACCAATTGTTTAAAAATAAATGTTGATTCCATCATACAATAATACATCCTTATAATTATCGACTGTTACTATTAATAATTATTGATCATTCCTCTTTAATATTTCAACTTTTCAAACCAGTGTTTAGCATTACACTGCAGTCTATATAATGAAACAATATTTAGAGAAGATTTGGTATTTGACATTTAACAAAGGTGATTAAAAAGGGGCACTAGGGTGACAAATAACTTTTGGGTTTCCACAATAAGATCCATAAAAGAATTTCATGGCTTTATACTCAGAATGTCGGCATTCCCTTCTTTCTTTGGTATTAATATTTATTAAATACATGTTCTTCTCCAAGGATGTTCAAGTCCCTGAAAAATATAAAAGTGATGATTATAAATACACTTATATTGGGTTTTGATTTGTTTTTTACTTGGCATACCAGTCATGGGTACAGAGTTATTTAGATGGCAGAATAAGAGTAAAATAATTTACTGAGTCCGATGGGGGGGGGGGCGGTGTGATGAAAAGAGCATAATTTAACAATAGATATTATTTTGAGACTCATATGTATGGCTACATGTGAATGCAAGGCACAGTAATTTTAGTCAGGTACCATTACTGATTACTCCTCGTTCACCCTACCATAATATAATGGTCACCCAGTGCAACCTCTCTTTCCGTAGGTGCCATGACTCTACACAAAATACCTGTCTGCAGATACCTTATACCCTTTCTTCAAATTGCGATAACTCCTCTGTGGAGCAGGGTTTACGATACAAATGAAAATCGTTTTATTTGCAGCTTGATCCGTTCTAACAACGTAAAAAATAAAATCGTTGTCAACTAACCTTCAACAGTATGGAAATGTCTGTAGAAAGTTACGAAATTCATCACTTTTCGAGTCGAATTTCGGTTTCGTAAGTGACTTTTAATTGTGGTATGGATCCGTCTGCTTAAATACTTTTCGGCAAAATGTCCGACAAGACAATTTTTGAAATCCCAACTCTAACTTATTTGTTTTTCAATATTTTCGAATGAGATATGGTTTGTCGATAGGGCAACGGGTGAACTTCAAATTGTATCCCTGATGACCTCGCGGTTGAAGGTCTCGGTCAGTTTTGCATAATTGTCGATTTTCATCTGCTCTAACTCGACTGTTTATCAAAATTTTGAATTGAAATTTCTCATTTTTCATAGAAAATAATCTTTAAATAATCCGGATAGACATTAGATCGAGAATTTGCGAAAATTCATATTTACTGGGAGACGCCATCTTGGATTTGTAGACTGGATACCAAACCACACCGAGATTGAATATTTTGGTAAAGCGGGTTAACGGGGAGCCGGAGTTGATATGTTGACCCTTTGAATAACAATGTAGGCGATTGGGTACCTGAATAATCTAAACATGCACAATGCAAAGCAATAAATTTTGTTTTCAATGTAATCGAACTACATACAATACATTCTAGAGACTAGATTCTACTAGACTCAAGATGCCTGGAACTGGCCTGCCCGGCCCTGCCCTGCCGCTAATGTCATTATCTTTGTATTTGGATTTTTAACTGGTTATGTTACCGCAGTATATGTTTCAGTGAGGTAGGGCTATGTAGGCTATACCCCAACTGATTTATGTTTGCAATATTACTTTTTGAAAATACACACGTTTCCCTCCATGCGATAAAACTGGAGTAGAAGTGACTATGCGCGCATAGTTATTCGGTTCCGGTAAACCTGTCGATCTGAATCAAGCGCGTCACACTCAAATTTTTACTGCGAATAACCCGATCGGGAATAGCTGTTCCAGATTGAATTCGGAAAAATATACGGATTCGTTATTTCAGATTGAGTTCGGATTTTGGCGAATTGAGTGTGACGCCTAAATCCGGAATAAGACTTTATTCTGAATTCAATTCAGATTAAACCCCAAGTGTGAACGCACCTTTTGTTTCATCACTGTCTATCTGAAACTGCGTTCACACTACATGCGCATTCAATTCGAATTCTGGAGACCGGCCTCCGGATTGGTTTTTCCCGGTTTAAAAGCGGTGCGTCACATTACAGTTCATTCGGATTGAATTCAGAATGAAAAACGCCACACTGAATGCGCAGTGAAGTTCATTCATATCCAAGATGGATGCGCCAGACATACCTATTGGTGATCGTATGTTGCTTGTGTTTAATTTCCTGAGGCAAGCAAGGCTACATCAGCGACGCCAGGTCTTACATCTTCAACACCTTGCCATACAGCGCCGGGCACGATTTTGTTGGCACCAAAATCAAATGCGAATGAGGATGATTACCCTTTTGGTAGCATTTGCTAAACATCAACAAGTATGTGCATGTACTTCACGCTTAACTTTGTACTAGCGAAGATACATTTTTTACTCATTGAACCATCGTGGCTCCCATTTCATAATTTAAATCTTTTCAGCACTAAACATACATAAACATACATTATGCAAGAGCTAAATCTGTCTATTGCAGGTCTTTCTTTAAGCTTGAAATGTTATCTAAATTATTAATTAAACATTAATTAACTTATCCAGACCATAATCAACTAGATGGTTTCGCTAGCCTGCGATCTTTAGTGAACTAGTGCATAACTTTCCTTCACGATTTAATGATTAAATGGATAATCGAGACTATGCTGTTTATCGTACTGACTTTAGTAATGATGAGCAAGGCTAGTCGGAAATTTTAACTGGTTAGTTCTCGGTTCATAGTGGAGCAATTTGAATGAAATTTTCAGCAAATTGCCTTTACATTATCTAGTTTTTAAATATTATAGTAAGAAATGCCAACTCGTTATCGAATCTCCCATAATGTATCTTTAATGTAAAGCATTTTTATCCAGCTATATGCAATACATGCTAGAGGCTAGACTCCACTAGACTCGAGACGACTAAAGCTTACCTTCCCGTTCCCCAAGGTCCAGACCGTGAATGTTCAGCTGTGATCTGAACACACCTATCTTTGTATTTGGATTTTTATATGCCCACATTGAAATGTGGTCGTATATTGTCGTCGCCCCGCCTGACGCGCTAGAGGCTAATGTTAATATCTGATTGATTTAAATTTATGCACAGTGTTTAATGTCATGGATAAAGAAGCAGACTGGGTTTGAACGATTTACGATAATTACTGCCAGAGTTATGGCCCATGATATTTATGTACAGTATTTAAGGTCATTGATGAAGAAGCATTTGATTTTGAACGATTTACGATAATTACTGCCAGATATTGAATGTTAGTATAGGACAGAACTCGTAATCAGATTTAAGTGTGTTGTAAATGTTCGCATTATTGGCAAAAGAAAAAGTATTCCACAACCCTTGTTGACTGCTTGGAGGACTTGGCTGCTGAGGGCGCACGGTTCGTTTTTTGACAACCTATCGTTAGTTAGTTGTGTTACCGCAGTATTTGTTTCAGTGACGAAGGGCTACAGCTACGTAGGCTATATCCCAACATGCGCGTACAATTATCGTTTCCGGTAAAACTGTTGATCTAAATCAAGCGTGTCACACTCAAATCTTGACTGCGAATAACCCTATTCGGAATAATTGTTCCGAGTTGAATTCGGAAAAGTATACGGATTCGTTAATTCAAATTCAGTTCGGTTTTTATCGAATTGAGTGTGACGCCAAAGTCCGGAATGAGACTTTGTTCTGAATTCAATTCAGATTAACCCCCTAGTGTGAACGCAGCTTGAATCAAAGCTATTTTGTCCTAAAGCATCAACCAATGAAATTCCTTAGCTCTGCTTAGCTTTAGCTCGAAATGTTAATCATTGAATTCATTCAAGACATTCACCTAATGAACATTCTACCTCAATTAAAGGCAGACTTGTTATGTTCCAAAGTCTTGACCAATCAAATTGCTTATCACTCCTTAGCCTTAGCAGAAAATAGGGCCTGACAAGGACAGCTGTCTAGTCGTTTTGGATGGGACGAAAAACCGAGGTCGCGCTTACTCATTGACGTTCCCGTAAAAGATCCATTGACAGATGGAATTCAGTATAAGAGTAGGCCGTAGTGCCGCTGTCCGGGCAAAATTTCCCTCATGGCACACTGTATGGCGTATGCCCGTCTTAATTAGCCCAGTTCGGAGCAGAATAGTAGGACGTTAAACCCCATTTCATTTCATTTTCATTTCTCATCATCGAACTTAGTCAAGGTAATAATATGATATAACTATACACCAAGTGTCCCCACCCTCACTTAATTAGAGCTAAAAGTATCGTGCCCCAAAGCATCAACCAATCAAATTGCTTGTCTCTGCTTACACTAAGCAGCCAATTCTCATCAAGGCATTCATCTAATAAAGACCTACGCCAAGTGTGGACATTCTTGCTCGATTAGAATGTGAGTAATTGTGTTCCAAAATCTCGACCAATCAAATTGCTTATCACTCTGCTTACCCTGAGCAGAAAATGCTCATTATTGAACTTAGTCAAGGTGTTGATGTAATAAAACTATACACCAAATTTCATCATTCTCACTTAATTACAACTAAAGTTATCGTGTCCCAAAGCATCAACTAATCAAATTGCTTACCCTAAGCAGAAAATGCTCATCTTCAAACTCCATCAAGGCATTGACTTAATAAACACCTACACCAAGTTTGAACATTCTAGCTCAATTAGAAGGAGCGTTATTGTGTCCCAAAACGTGTGACGGACAGACAGACAAATGGATGGGCAGACAGACGGGCGAACCCATTTTAATAGACCCCTGCTTTCTTCGAAAGGTGGGGGACAATAAATTAAGAGGTCATGTATTTGGAGTGGTAGCCATCTTGAACGTCAAATTTCACCCTTCCTCCCCATGATTCAGAGTGGACACACCAGCATGATTCAAGAGTCAAATTGAGGAGACCCCTCAGCTGATAGGACTATTATATAATGTCTTTATATAAAAATTGTTTTGTTTTGCAGGCATGGAAAAGACGCCGTTTGACACTAGTCTGTAAATGGTGGTCATGGTAAGTTGTTTTATATCTTAACATATATCACTACACATATATGACGACTTGTTTAAATTAAAGTAACACACTTAGATTTACCCATCCATATTCATCTGTCGACCCGTCTGCATTCTACATTTTCTGGTTATTAAAGGGCGTATATTCTAATGAACTTTTTTCGGTCCAAATTGATTGGCAGTCGTTTGCGAAATTGCGCCTGCTTAGTATATTCTTGATGTTTTTCTATTTATTATTATATTGTTTGTGAATCATCCATTTTTAAATACTTCCACATTGTCTTGTGACATATGGTTTTCTTCGAATAATATGGATAATATTCAGTTTGGGGTTTGGTCCCAAATTAGCACCCTTGGTTAGATTTGAAACGTTCGTCAGGGACGCTTTCATCCAGAAGCAAGATTTAGTTGCAACATTTCTCGATCTGGAGAAATCCTATAATACCACATGGAAATATGGTATCATGCGGGACTTCCTTAAAATTGGCGTACGAGGTCGCTTACCTGTCTTTATCAAAAACAAGATAGGACATTTAAGGTACGACTCAGATCAACATTTTCCTCAGTGAAGTATATTATCGACAACTCTTTTGGCAATTAACACTACCCGAGCGTGCCTTAAACCAGGTCCACGATGCTAATGTCTTTCGAGAGCTAATGTCTAATGCTCCTATTTACACTGATGGTTCCACTTGCTGCTTCCATATTTACAGCTGAGCTTCAGGCTTTGGAGTTCATCCACTCCTCATCGGAATTAAAACACATCATCTTTTTTTATTCTTTGTCCTGTCTACTAGCAATTTATAACAAACAGCTTGATCACCCATTAGTGGCATATATTTATCGTTCGCTACTATCCTACTGTCAAGTCTGCTTTAGATCGTATCGTATCTAAATTTTATTTATCATATAAATGCTTTAAATTTTCTATATAACAAGTACAAACAAACTTCATAACATTAAGCCTCTCTTCGGAGATTGGCCAAACTCCTATGGATCCAACAGGAGGAATGGAATTGTTTTGTGTCGCTCTCACGTAAGTCATAGGAGCCAAGGGATGTTTGCATGCATAAACGCACCCCTATGTTTCTTAACTGATTCTGATAGAGGGCCACCCGGGGCACCATTTTATCGAGAGTGCATCTTCTGAAACCCGGCAAAAAAACATTTTTAATGGTTTTGTTGAAATTGCCCCGACTCAGAACTGCAGCCAAAGACCGGGGAAGGTGAAACATAAAATCATGTAATGTCGCAGGGAACCACTTGAAATTACCATTTAAAATGAAGCTGATGGTGTCAGCTACATGTCAAAATCCAAGATCATCATGGGAGAGCATATGATGTAACATGATCCTTGCTTTAAATCTGAGCACTTTAAAGCTAAAAAAACCCAAAATAATGTAAATTATTTGTTTTATTATTAGTTAATTCTGATTAAGTACTATATAAGTCAGTTTTTAAAACTAGCAGGCAGGGAGGAAAATAAATGCATATTCACCACCTGGCGGGGGCTATGAAATCTGTACTGAAAATCGACAAATGGAATCAGAACCTTCAAACAAGCCTATCCGAGCAAAAGCAGAAAACCGTTTTTTTTAGGCCAGGGACAGTCCAGAAATCGGGACCGGTTGAAAAAGAACCTGAAACAATAGATTCAATAGTGATAGACACCAGTGGCGTTGAACTTTGTATGAATGATATTCTATTATTTGATAAGGAACTAAATTTACCCCAACATCTTCAAATGATAGTTTCTTGTAGAAAACTGCACCTCAGACGTCATTTCTACAGTGAGGATGATTCTCGCCCCCAGAACCCGAAAGCCTACTTTTACACCAAAATCAGGAAAAGATGTACAATTAGATAAATTCATAACAACTATAGGAACTCAAAAATTCAATCAAAACCCACCATTAAAACTCTAAATAAAAGGGAATAATAATTGAAAGCTCTCAATAATCTGAAAAATAATCAAAACATAATTATCAAACGAGCCGATAACGGAGCTATAGTCGATATAGACAGGTCATTCTACCAAGAAAATATATTCAAAATGCTCCAAAACACGAAATATTAGCGCCGTCAACCATCAAAGAAAATAACAACGTCATCGTGAATGTGAGAACATTTGTGTCTGGCTACACCGGAATGATGTTAAAGGAGGAACAAGAATATCTTGTGAACTTCGATCAAAGCATTGCATACTTCAATGGATTGCCGAAAGTACTCAAAAGTAAGCTAATTCAAGATGCTGTAAGACTAAATAATCATCAAGTTGTAAATATAAGATGTTCCTGTAACCTAACGTTCAGGCCAATAGTAGGCGGACCAAATAATAGTACCCAAAGACTTAGCAACTTCATTAATATTCTGAAACCACTATGTTCTGAAGTCAAAAGTTTTCTCCGGGATGATATAGATTTTCTACATCATTTTCCTAAGCAGGTAGAACCGGGTAGTACACTAATACGCTTTGGTCAGTGAATCTATACAATAACGTCAGTAAAGATCTGGGTCCTGTTTCACTAAATTTTAACTAAGAGAAAATCCAAATTTTAGTAATTTGATTGGATAATATTAGATTGATTTTAGTGCTTAACCAATCAAAATTGAAGTATCTACTAAAATTTGGATTTTATCTTTAGTTAAAATTTTGTGAAACAGGGCCCTGGGATTAAAATCTATCGAATATTGCATAGATACATACCACGATTTATAATTGGCGTTCTAATTTAGTAATTTCAAATAACATATTTTCTTCGAAACCTATTATTTCCCACAAATTAAAGGAAATGCTATGGGTACAAAAGTTGGTCCGACATACGCAACTTTAAAGGACATTATTGGTGTCAGTCATCATTACATATGTGATAGAACTGGTTAAATACATTCCAAATATAATTTTAACACAGAGATCATTGCTACGGGAGACGTGTAACAAGCACGTGAAGAAACGGGAAGTGGCGCCAAACATGACAAACACGAGCTGTCCTTCTATATAACAAACTGAAGTAACGAGCGGTAACAGACAAACGATCGAATTTCATTTCACTGATAATTCCGTTGAAGTTGAAAAGTTATTATATGGGACGGTGAGAGGGTATCTCACAATTCAAAAATAGAATTGGCTGTCACTAGATAAGGGACACGAGAAAAAGTAGAAAAATCCCGTGCATTCCCCCGCTTTTATTCATTCTGTTCTTAATAAAAACATGGTAATGCACGGACTTTTTCTAATTTGTTCGTTATCTTTTATCTACTGACAGCCAATTCTTTTTTTGAATTGTCAGATATCCTCTCATCGTCAGATATAACAACTTTTCATCTTCAATGGAATTATCAGTGAAATGAAATTCGATCGTTTGTCTGTTACCGCTCGTTACTTCAGTCAGTTATATAGAAGGACAACTCATGTTTGTCATGTTTGACATCACTTCCCGTTTCTTCACGTGCTTGTTAGACATCTCCCGTAGCAATGATCTCTGTGTTAAAATTATATTTAGGATGTATTTAACGAGCACTATCACATATTTTATAATGACTGACACCAATATTGTCCTTTAACATTAGGTCACCTCGATGAAATTTGATATGAGAAACTACATGCAACCTTGGATAAAATTTTTACTTTAGCGAAATGATTAAGAATTCTTGGGAACGATTTCTAGATGATTGTTGATGCGTTTTAAATCTGGAAGATACAGCGATCACAAAACTCCACGAACTCTTGAATAGTCTAGATGTCAACATTAAATTCACTGTTGAATCTAGTAAAGTAAAACTAACTTTCTCGATGTCACGGTGAATGTTTTACCGAATGGTAGAATTGAAAGTGATATGTATTGTAAACCAACAGAGACACATCAGTGTCTCATTTTTAAATCATGCCATCCTTTTCACACCAAATGTAATATTCAGTATAATTTAGCCAGACGGGTGTGCAACATAGTTTCACAACCAAACAAATACGCCTTAACGAGCTTAAAGGATTTGCAAAAAAAAACAACACTACCCGGCAAAACTAGGAGATGATGCCATTCGAAAAGCTTTAAGTTTAGATCTGAGCAAATTAAGGTGTCGAAAAACGATATGTGAAACGAGTCACGAGGAGGAAGTTGCTTTAGTAACTACTTTCAACGCATCAAAAGAGATGGAAAATTTATAATTAATAATAATCTCCATATTCTTAAAACAATAGCCCGATGATGGTAGATATATATGAAATAAGACAGAAATAATAATAGTTTAAAGAAACCTCAAAGCCTGGCTTAATTACGAATCTCGTCGAAATTCGAATCAACTAAAATCATACTCACAGTTAACAAGTGTAATAAATCCAAATGTAAAACGTGTGCAATCATAATTGAGGGTTCATCCATAAATATTACGGACAATTTTACATTTCATGTAAAACAACCAATGGCCTGTAAATCCGATTACATTATATATGTTATAATTTGCCCGGGCTGTAATGGTAGCTATATCGGAAAGACCATAAATATGCTTAGATTAAAAATCAACCTCCATCGACAACATATTCTTAATCCGCTATACAGGATGATGCCCCAGAGCCGACATCTCGATGTTTGTGGCACATGCAATTTTGATGTATTTTCGATCAATTAAACAGCAAAAACAGCGTGTGTCTGTGGGTCGCCTTCAGGGTGCAATTCTTAATGGAGTTTCTTAAAATTTTGTATACTTATTCCCTATTGTTTTGGGTGCATGCCCGACCCCCTGGCGCAGAGCCACGCCGATGTTTTGTATATGTTTGTCGCCTACAGGCCGCAATTCTTAACATATCCTTTTGAAACTTTGCATACTTATTCCTTATACTCTATGGATCACCCCTACTGTTTTTGGGTGTATTCCCTACCCCCCAGGGACAGAAACACGCCCATTTTCTCTTTGTGTGTCGCCTACAAGCCGAAATTCCTAATGAATCGTCTTGAAAATTGTCCATACTTATTCCTTATACCCCAAGAAGGTGGACTTCTAATATTTTCGGTGCATGTCGCGACTCCCAGGGGCAGAGTCAAGCCAAATTTTGTTTTGTTTATCGTATACTGGCCGCAATTCTGAATGGATTATTTTGAAACTGGCATATGTATTCCTTATAGCCTGAGGGCGGCAACTATTGATTTTGGTGCATGTCCCCATCCTTCGGATAGAGCCACGTCCACTTGTTGTGTTTAGCATCTGAAGTCCACGATTCTGAATGGATTATTTAGGACCGTAACTATTGATTTTGGTGCATGATCTGCCCCCCCCCCCTTTGACGGTGCATCAGGAGAATCCACCATATTGTTGTACCTATTTATATTGGTCCATGTCCAACCGCCATGGGCTGACCCACGCCCAATCTTTGTGTTGTTTACCGGCTGGAATCCTGAATGGATCATCTTGGAACTTGGCATATTTATTCCTTATATTTATTTTGGTACATGTCCCGACTCCCAGTACCCACTTTTTTTTCCGTAAATACTCTACAGGTTGCAATTATTAACATATTTTGTTCAAATTCAGCATATAAATCATTTCAATAACAGGGTTGTACCTATTTATATTGTTCCATTTCCATCTCCCAGGGGCAGAGTCACGCCCAATTTTTGTGTTTATCGTCTACAGTCTGCAATTCTGAACGGATCATCTTGAAACTTTGAATGTTAATTCCTTCTACCGAGAAGCTATCGACTATTTATTTGGCTGTGTTGTTGGGGGTAGGGTTTTATCTTCTTTTTCATTGTCTTGTTCAACAAACAACTTGTAACTAACTTCAATTACATTGTATTTAACCAGCTTTGTACTACAGTACAAATCACATGGCGGCCCAGTCACTAGACTAAGCTACAATACAATTAAAATACAAGTTTCGTATTTTTGGAGTCAACATACTCACGTAAAATGGTGTTATCTCCCTTTAGCCGTATTGATCGGTTCTCACACGACTCTTGCTATACTAGAATATAACATCCGGCCCTTAAAATAAAATTGGAACCGAATTTTCCAAGAGTCGTAGGAGTAACAGATCAAACGGATAATAATAGGAAATTGAAACACGTAATACAAACTTAAACATAACACCCGACCCGAGTGACCGTATAATTTCTGGTACCAATGTTTACAATTGTGATAACTATTAGTTTAATCTTATCACGTATCGCACAATGGAAATATTTTAGGCTTTTTTATCGACCTGTTAAATCGCTTTGAATTTAGTGGTGAAGTCACGTGACAGTATATTCGATTTCAAAGCACTTTGGCGCGTTCGTTAAATGTACCGATTAGGTATCAAATATGGCCAACATAAGTAGTAAAAAACGTGTTATTTTGACATTTCTTTCTGCAGAAATGTCCCAGTCTTCTGAAATCGTCCGACCCAAACACAATATTGCCCACGGTCTATTTCAAAGAAGCTTGTCCGACGACTAAGCTCTGAAGCATTTAAAAACAAGAGACCGTCCTCGTATCTGACATTTTGTGGAATTTACTGTTCCACCGTGTTCCATGGATGAGTTTAAAGCTAGATTCCGAATGGAACGATCTACGTTTCAAAAATTGTTTGACGTTCTTGCTCCTTTGATGGGTGACCAATATACCAGACAAACATATATCCCATTTGACAAAAAAATGTTGACATATGTATTTTATGCAGCTACACAGTGTCCACTAATAAGAGTTGCTGATATCTTTGGTATATCAGAAGCATCTGTTTTTAACATTATTGCATCATTATCAGAATAGATAACGAAAAAACTTCTACGGGAATTTATCAGATGGCCTGAGGGTAACCGAGTTAATGACATTCTGCACGGATTCAAGGAAGCCCAAGGTTTTTCAGGGGTGATCGGGGCTATTGATGGGTCCCATATTAAGGCCCCAGAAAATTTCCCCGAGAATTACATAAACAGAAAGAGCTACCATTCTATCAACTGTATGGCCGTGTGTGACCATGAACACTTTTTCACAGATATATTCATTGGTTGGCCCGGTTCGACTCATGACGCAAGGGTGTTCGGCAACTCTCCACTCCACACAGCAGCGACAAATAACCTAGAAAACAGTTTTCTCCAGAACTACCACGTGATTGGAGACTCTGCATATGGTTTGGATAATTTCATAATGGTACCATTCAAAGATTTCGGAAATTTAACAAGAGATCAAAAAAATTACAACTTCAAGTTAAGTTCCACAAGAATGAAAATTGAATATTCCTTTGGAATTCTAAAAGGGAGATTCCGTAGACTAAAATGTATAGATATGGGAGACATAGAGAAATTAAATGCATTCATTTCAAGTTGTTTTGTTTTGCACAATATCACTTTAACTACAGAAGAGGCTTTCGATGACTTCTTGGGCGATAGACTAGAACTTAGTAGAAGGCTCCGATCCTGATGATCCAGACGTTTTTCATATCCAAGAAAGAAACGAGTCTGGGGTTCAAAAGAGAAATACCCTTGTTAGAATATTAAATGAGCGAAATGTATAATGAAAATAAAACAATAAAATACATGTACGTCTGATATTTTATTAATAAAATAAATAATGGACATAATAGAATTTTGATTTAGCATACTTCTAAATGAACGAATAAACACAGCTACTCTGTTTTATGTCGTTACCCTGACACATATTTTACAAAACGATTTATCAGACATTTGGGTGGGTAAACTGAAAAAATATAAAAGTTAAAGCTTTTCTCGAAAATCCTTTGATATATTATATTCAAAAATAACAAAACTCAGATGAATTATTGTCTCTTAAAGGGACAATACCACTCTTGCTGGCTTGACAGCTCCAGAAAATAAATAATATCCATATCTAATTACTAGATGTTTTAGTGTCCTACCTGTTGTGCAAATTATCTATTACATCCTATTTTACTTGTCCAGAGGGTTCGAAAATATTTTTAAATCGAAGATATATTTGAAAAGGTTTACGTTAGACGTTTCAAACCATTAAGTCGAATTTTTCCAATTTTTTAAATAAGGTGTGTTAAGATGAAATTTGTATCATCAATTAATTGGAATATTGTAAAATAGTACAATTTGTTGACCAGAATAAAGATTGGGACATATTATTCAGTTACAAGAGTGGTATTGAGCCTTTAAATGAAATGGGTAAAATGAAATTAAAATGGGTTTAACGTCCTACTTTTCTGCACCAGCCGTGCTAATCCAGACAGGTATTATAGGTAAACTATATTGGAAATGTCACACCACGACATTTTGGTACTTTGAAACTAAAAATTCTGTAATACTAACATTTAAAACTTTCAAAATGCTGTAATAATTTTAAGAATGGAAACATTTCACACGAATTTATCTACAACTTATCTAACAGCTTTTTGAATATATCGTTTTTCTCCTTCTCGATCTCCAACTTGCTTTTCTCCAACTTCATAAATTCCTCATGTTCGTCGTCGTGCATTTCTTTGAGTAGTTTATCGACATCGTCTTTTCTAGATGCTTCATGGGAAGTTAAAATATCGATAATCTTCTCCGTACTTGGAGTTAATCTTTGCCTTTTCTTCTTTGTTCCTTTAATCTCTAGAAGTAGACGGGTGAGAATCTGTTGATGTTTCTGGAAACGTAAATAAAGCTGCTAAATTCAGGAGAAATATTGGGTCTACATGACAAAAATTCATCCAATTCGTCATAGAAATGGCATCGTTTTGGTTCATTCCCAGTTGAATTGTTGTGATCAACTGTTTTTCTTTAATTCAGTAAAAGATTGTTCCATTTATTCTTAATCTGAACCCATGTATATTTCTTGAATCCGTTGGATTCCAAATCTAAAGCAATAGTTTCCCATAAATTCCTTTTCTTTACGCTGGTTTTAAATTTCGATTCCCTACTTCTGTATATCTGTATGAGTTGGAGAACCGCCTCCCGGGGCATATAAGAATCACTTGTACTAGAAGCGCTGAACCTATTTACTGTAGTCGCTGTAGTTTCTTGTGAATTGTTTTCACTCTAACTCTCTTCTATAGACGAAGGCCTATTAATGTGTTTGCTGGTATTCGGAACGGAATTGATAGAATTACCGACACTTAAGCTGACATCAGCTCCATTATTGTGAACTTCTGTCAAAATATCTGTGATTTTTGATGGGTCTGGAAATAGATAAAGAACAAGAATGAACATACGATTGTTTGTCTATCACACGTCAGAAACCACCAGCATACCTATATATATGGTATCGAAGTGATCCCAGTTACAGATCATGTATTTGCTGAAATTTCCCTCTCAATTGTTTCAACAACTCCAAAGTATGTGCATATAAAGCTACAACTGCATGAATTTGAGCAGGTCATTGGTTAGGGCATGGCTTCATAATTCTGAATACTCTTTTACTAATTGATAGTAAATAGGTCTGCGTACTTCTATTAGACCTACATGTACTAGTAATTATTTTTTGCACCCCCTCCCCAATGCCCCGGCTAGCTGCGGTCCTGATCCCAATGCCCCGGCTAGCTGCGGTTTTCATTGAGTCAAGTGACGTAGTTTAGATTCCCACACTTGTACGTAAAGAGGACGATCCCCTTCCTCTGCTAAAGAACACTACAAGCAAGCGAATTATTTAAAGAATATTGAACCATTTGTTAGTCCCGAAATGACATAGTTTGTGGCAAATGCACGTCAAAGCTCAGGTGTTTTAGTTTTATGTTTTGAGCAGTGTTCTGTAGGAATTCAAGGGCTCGTTCGGCAGCCTAGGCTAGTGTGTACATGACAACGCGCAAAATAATCCTTATTTACGTATGTCAGAGGTAAAAAAAGTAAGCAAAGTAATTGGTTTCGCCGACTTTTACAAGAGAAACGCTCCTGGTCTTACCTGCTGTAATTAATTCAACTTGTCGTGCAGTCATTTGATAACATTTACCATCAAACTCAACTTTAAAGAGTTCTTCTGGCTCGATGGACGCCATGTTGACAAAAACACGTGATCACACGATCAAATCGCACCAAGAGGTGATTTGGCAATTTGACGTAATCTCTTCGGAAATCGGTGTCGATAAATTCGTTGATTAGAGTAATCAATTTGAATTAGATGGACATTAAATATGAAAATTTGGTTAAATGCAAATCCCTTTGGCTAATCAGTGTTCGTTAAAAACACCTTATTAGGCCGTGGTGTGAAAATTCTAGCTAGCTTGCTTCTGTTTCTCCGTCCCGACCATTTTCGGGTGAAAAAAAAACTACATCATCTAATTCTTCTAGTATTACTTTGTATTGTCACACAACTTTTCTTTTATCAATTCTTTGACGTTTGATGGAAAACGTAAATTAAATATGGGCTTCCTTGTCAATGTGCAATGGTATTTGAATTTCGCGGTGACTCGGTTTAAACAGATCACGTGACATAATTGGCCAATCACACATACACGACGAAAAGTTCAACAGGTCATGTGGTGAAAGGTCACCTGCTCTTGTTTACGTTTTGTTATTAACGGTACATGGCGGAAGGATAGCTAAAGTAAAACTGCATAGCTCGAGTACATTTTGTTAAAACACTGAGCTAAAACCATTCACTGCGACAAGCTGGGAAAAATTTAAGGTATGTGCTAACCAGTGGATCAAATTAGATGGAAATGTGCCGGAGACAAATGCCGATTTGCTGGTCAAAGCTGAATCAGAACTCCAGTCAGGAATGTGCAGACAAAACTCTCACTGGACTGGGGTATGGTAGAGGCTACTAGGCCTACTTATCACATTCCACGTTACCAAACTGTGTAGGAAACATTATCACGATTCCTAAATTGTTGAAGAAAGTGATGTTTAGAAACAAGTAGCAAAAAAAAAAGAGAAAAATAATAAAATAATAGCTCTGGTTAATTTGTTTAATGGGACCGGATCATATCTTAATATTTTCCCCATTTTCTTGCAAATGCAAGCTGATGAAGATATTCTCCCAAATGCATGACAACCCAGACCAAGGACTACTCCGCCCAAGACCACTCAGACCAATAGAGAAGTCCACTCAGTCAAAGACAGAAGACCACTATGGTTAAGACTGTGTCATCATTATTGAGGTGAAATACAATGTACAGTACTCATACCCAACAAGTTGTTATGGAGAGAGAGAAATGGGGTTTAACGTCCACTCGACACAAACTAGGTCATTTTGGGACTAACATATGGTTTATTTTTTATTTCATTAATTTGCTTGCGCGTAGGGGTCTTTAACAGTGGAAGGAAAGGAGAGGACCCAGAGAAAACCCACGAGGTTGGACAGGCGACCCTACTCCTTGTCACGTACAACCGGGGATTCGAAACCACGCCTGTTGACTCAATGACAGGCTTTATGATACAGTGCGCACATGCTAACAATTCGGACATCCAACCCCCTTGTTATGGAGAAAATTAGAACCGAAAAAGATGAGTTGGTACAAGTGCACTTACTTTTTTTGAAAAAAATATGTATGAAGAATTATTTCTGCCTTTGCATCACCAGTCAAAAAGGGGGCATATTCTGGCGCATTCCTCCCAGGTTGCCTGACTGTAGCTGTGGAAATTTAAACCCCTCTTGTTAAACTCTATTGAACAAATGACAGGGTTAGGGTGACTAGAGATCAAGCACCAAACAAAATTTTCAATGTGAATGTAAATCAAGCTGCATTACACTTTTACAGATAGATCAGTAATAGATGTACTTGTTACAAGTGAAAACTTTCTTGTATGGTTTTGTGTATATTGTTCGAATATAAAAGTGACAGCCAAACATATGCTGACAGTGACATTGATTTTAATAGTGATGATGATATTGATGAAATTATGTGAGTAGGCCTACACCTGTATACATGTATTTTTGTAAGCGTTTTTTTTAATATTACATATTTTAAATATGTTTTACTTTAATGTACTGTACATGTCAATAAATTTACATATTATATTTTGTCACTTTATGTTTTTATTTTACTTTTTTATTCTAATTCATTTCCGACGGTTTCCCCTTGTCAGTGGTGCAGGCGGAGGGCTGACAAGGCACAAGGACAGCAGTCTAGTCGAAGTCCTGTGTATACATTGTTGTGCACGTAAAAAGATCCCTTGGCAGTTGTAATTTGATATAAACGTAGGCCATAGTGCTGTGCCCAGGCAAAATTTGCTTTATAGCACACTGTATGGCGTATATGCCCATCTTCATTAGACCATTTCATTTCTATACTATTCAAAAAAAGTAGGGGATATTTGATTTTTAAGTGTTATTAAAGTCACCTAATGAAACTGACGAAGAAACAAATGACAAAATGAAATGAAGTTTACATTCATCGATTTATTCCAAATGATCGTTAGACTAAGTAAGGCACAGACTGGCCATTATAAGGGTAAAATGATACCCGGGGTCAAACAGCAAAGTTACCACAGCATCACAACCAAGTCAGTAACGGGTAAATCCTCCTCTGTTTGCCAAACAAGCATTGATCCGACGTGGCATACTCCTAATGAGACGTCTAAGGTCATTTTGGTCCAGATTGTCCCATTCCTGTTGCAACGCAGCAGCAAGTTCTTGGACATTGGCAGGACGTTGTTGACGTTGACGTAACCTCTGTCCAAGCATGTCCCAGACATGCTGGATGGGGGAGAGGTCGGGACTTAGTGCTGGCCAAGGTAATGTGGTGATGTTCTGTTGTTGGAGGTAACCTGTAACGATCCTGGCCCTGTGACATCTTGCGTTGTCATCCTGGAAGATGAAACGGCGGCCATGACGTCGTGCGAACGGCACAACATGGACTGCCAAGATGTTGTCCCGGTAGTACTGGCCTGTAACACGCCCTGCAACAACATGTAAAGCCTTTCTTCCAGCAACAGTGATGCCTCCCCACACCATAACAGAACCACCCCCAAATCGATCATGTCTGATGACGTTAACGTCTTGGAAGCGCTCGTTTCGACGACGCCACACCCTCCTACGTCTGTCCAAAAAATCAACAGTGAACCTTGACTCATCTGAACTCACATTGCTCCAGCGTCAATTATCCCAGTGTTGACGATCCCTACACCAACGACGTCTTGCCTGAATGTGATGATCTCTCAAACAAGGGATCACGCGAGGACGTCGGGCGCGAAGGTGACCCCTATGCAGTCGATTTCGAATCGTCTGGCCACTCACTCTCACACCAGTGTCTGTTTGAAGACGAGCGCTGATCTGATTTGCTGTGATGACACGATTTCTCATGGCCAAGGTACGGATAAATCGATCCTGGGCTTGAGTTGTCGCCCTTGGTCGACCTGAGCGTGGTCTGTCCTGTACAGATTGTGTATCACGGTATCTGGACCATAGCCTGCTTATGACAGACTGAGAAACATTCATCGTCCGCGCCACAACCGCCTGTGTTGTGCCGATCTGTAGCATGCCAAGGGCACGTAACCTTTCATTTTGGGTAAGCCGACGCATATCCAAAAAATTTTTCTGGTCACTAAAACAATTAAACTGATGTTTCCACCCTGGAATTCAATGCCACAATGACTGTAACATTCAAAGTCAGAGTCGTGCAAATCTTGGGTTGGACCCCCATGATGATCCCAAGCATCACCTGCATTCCATGCGGTAGCTATTGGTGCGTTTGGGCGTCACATGTAACTGGAAATGTTTCTTCTGTTAGGTTCTATAGTGACTTTTTTCGTAGTCATTTGCATATTTTAGTATTATGCCCCCAAAATCAAATATCCCCTACTTTTTTTGAATAGTATAGTATTGATACATGATAAAAGGTTGTCACGGTACTCGCAGGCTATTTTATTTTGTGACCGGTCAAAGTAAACGTCCTGTGGGGTGATAATTCTGGTGTCTGTCTTCGTCGTCATGCTTATTATGTCTGGGGTTTTCAGACTTTATTGCAGTTGATTCAGCATTAAGAAGAGTTGCAGCACACCATCTCAACCGAACTTTACATAATTTACTTGGCCTGAACATCTTCCAGAAGTAACATTTGGTTACAACACAACCCATTCTTCTACTGAATATTCCCCATATTTTCTGTTATTTGGACGAAATCCGACTTTTCCAATTGACTTTCTTGTGGGTGCGAAAGCGGACGATACAGATAGTTGTTTATTGGAGCATCAGAAGAAAATTGAATATGAATCATTAGCGTCAGCGGCTGATCATAGTGGTGAGCTTGATGCGAGAACCTGTGACTCACCTGTAGAGATCAGCCAGATGGTGTACTGTTGTGCCAGAGGATTTTTGGGCAGACATATTGGTCTCCAACTGTAGTGGAAGGAATAAGTGATGACAACCACTTGTATATTGTGACTCAAATTGATGATTCCAGTATAACTAAGATTTTACACAGAACCGAACTAAAACTCTGTCCTGTTTAACAGAAGGGACCTAATGATGACAATGTGGATATTTTGCCTGCCACGATCGTTGAGGCACTCTGTACGAGAAAATCATGGACAACATTCAAATATTCATAAACATCCGTTGGTGTTAAAAACATAAATATTTCAACCGACAATTCAGACATTTTACTTCGTTGAAGTAACTCATTGATGGCTACAGCTGTACGCGAAATAGGGTTTGCGCTGAATCAGAATAACGGATCCTGATGTTCTAGTTTCTTGGACTGTATTTTGTCATAGGTTTTTTTTCCGATTATTAATTATTTTATCTTTCATGTTGGTACTTGTAGTATTTATGTATTTAGAGCTTTTCATCATGTTGTACATCTATTAAGGCTATAGGTTATTTTGACTTCAGTTATTTTGTACATCTCTCAAAAGTTCTAGATTATCCTAAATGCGGGAATGCATTTTTCTTAAATTTGGGGCGAGTGTGACCATGTGTATTGTCCTTTTAAGATAGTGTTTACGTGCTATTTGGCTTGCATGCTTGTACGAGATCTATTTATATAACAGCTAGTTGCGGTCTGCTGGATCCACTGAGTGAGTCAATGAGAGAGCGGGGATGGAAGCTAACAATCAACATCATTGCTGTACTATCACATCTCTGTAACCGTGGTAAATTACGATAGTTTCAAGACAAATAAACATTGTCACATATGCATTATTATAAACAAACATGAAACGCGACGACGAATTAGGACCAATAAAAACCATTAGACATGATCCTTGAAGATATACGTTTTACAATAAAAAAAAAACAGTTAGAGAGTTGGATGGCAAATACATTTTTCTAAATTTATATTTGCAGTAAAGTGTATCTCTAAATATTTATCTATTCCTGTATTAGTACCGTGTTCTTTCTCTTGCACTCGAACACACATGAATGTCCTAGTCTAAACATCTAGCAAATTAGTTTATTTGAAAAAAAAACAACCAATAATTTTTACAATGGAAACATCCGAAATACGGCAGAGTATGTCTGGGTTGATGTCCCAAGTTTAAAAGGCAATGCAAATAGATTTTTCTGAATTTATATTCGCAGTCTAGTGTCTCGTTCGGTGGGTTCGTTTTGCGAATTCATTCCAATTAGGCAAAAGGATTTGTTGCTGGTTAGCACAATCGACGAATAGTCTGAATATTTAACTATTCCTGCATTAGCACACACCCGAATGTCCTAGTCCAAACATCTAGTTTATTGAAGCAAAAAAACAAAAATAAAACATATAAATTTTATAATGGAAACATCCCAAATACAGCAGAGCATGTCCTTCGGTACCTTCTGTCACAATTAGCTGATCAAGTGAAGTTAAAACACTATCTGCTGACTAAATTAATGTTTCTCGAAAAATGTCACGAAACACTGTGGAGATATAATAGACTCTGCAGCTAATGTAACTGTCGTGTTTCTGTATCCCACGTGCGCGCTGTATCATAAAGCCTGTCATTGAGTCAACTGGTGTGGTTTCGAATTCCCCGGTTGTACGTGATAAGGAGTAGGGTCGCCTGTCCAACCTCGTGGGTTTTCTTCGGGTCCTCCGGTTTCCTCCCACTGCTAAAGACCCCTACGCGCAAGCCAGTTAGTTTCCTTCGACTTGAAATAGTTATGGCTTCTGCTTGTCCCTCGGCAGAGAAATCTACTAGTTTAACCGACTGTCAGTTAAAGGCATACTGCACGCACGAGGTGTATGTCTGTGACACATCGTAAACAGGTACTCCGACTTCCAAATCCTTATATTGGTCCTGGACGCGATATTGGCGTTGGAAATCTTTTGGAGAAAACCCTAGTCCATCTTAATGTTTCTCCGACTTTATCTCTTTCACCTCTTTCGATAGTGCTAGGACTGATTTGCAGATTATCTTAAGGTGGTGGCAGTCGCGGCGCCGGGGGGGGGGGGGCATTTGCCCCCCCCCCCCATTAATCTGGTCTGCCCTCTGTTTGCCCCCCCCCCCCCCAACCTCAACAAGGGGAATTCGTTGAGGTTCGCAAGTCCGTTCGTTTGACATTTTGTTCTCTAGTCGGATAAACTAGTGATCAGGCGACGGACGGTATCTGTCGACGATAGGTGCCATGGAATACTGTAAGACAGCATTTCCGGGAGTCTATTTTTCAAAATTTTCTGGGGGAGGACTCCCTACTTTGACGTTCGTGAGTGGCCTTCGTCGTGATTCGCAAGTCCGTTTGTTTGACACTTTACCTCATCGTTCAGTGCCTGAAATACTGCCAGGCTGCATTTCCGGCAACCTGTTTTTCAAAATTTTCTGGGGGAGGCCCCCTACCCTAGTTGAAGCTCGTGCCTTTTCCCCCATAACCTTGGAATTTGACCCAGCTTTGCCCCTCCAATCACCGGCGGCTGGTACCGCCACTGGGTGGTGGAGTCTTTCTGGCTGGTTTAGAAGATCCTCATAATGCTGTATCATGTCAAAGTTGTGCGCTGACCTGTTTTTTTTTAAGTCTTGGTGTAGTACTTCGACTTAGCTTCCTCGCTTGCTTCTTTGCATGTCCAAAAAGTCTTCGATTTTGAAGGCCCACGTGGAAACTGACTCGTCAGGTGCTTGGGTATCAGAGTAATCCTGTGACATAAGACACCGGCCTTGTTCAATTTCACCAAATAACACATCTTGTGGAAAGACTTGTGTTCTAGTCGCATTTATACTTGAGCAGCTTCTCTCTTCAATGACTGATAACTTGATCGAATCTGGTGTTTGTGCGTCATCAAACTTAATACTTTAAACTTCAAAAGATCAAATAATGTATCACCCTGATCTTTGGATGTGGGGATGAACTAGTACATATCTTCTTAATGATCAACTCTAGTTTCAGGTGTTTCTGCTTTAATCTTATCCTCCTGACTTCATATAACCGAACATCCGGTCGATCAGCAAGGTCCTGTTTTCCCAGTAAAATGATCCTTTACACTGTACAGGCGTTCACAGGAACTGGCACGCGACCGTTTAGCAGTGAAATTCGACATGGAGGGGGGGGGGGTCAATAGGCCCATTTCTGAACGTAGAAGGCGTGTAACGAGGGGCAAGTGTAACGAGATTTACGTTCAGAACCGAACTACAGTTGCGATGTTGATAATTAAATAAGTAGAATACATTTTGCAAAATAAAAAACAAAACAAAAAAACATGGACACTTCAAAAAAAAAATAGAACGTTGATGATCCTCTTTAACGTTTGTACGAAGTAGACTAACGCTCAAATCAGAAAATTGTACAACGCAAATGCTGGAAACACGAACACTGCAAAAATACAAAACACAGTGGTGATAACGAACAATCAACACAAATAATCAAAGACTGAACCGCCAAAAATGTAATATATAGGAAATCAAAAACTACCAAACCAGTAAGAGCAAATAATTGAATGAGTGCAAGTTAATTAGTGCAAAAATATAAGAAGGAAATGAAGACGGGACAATAAAGAATCGATGTCGCTTATATACCTCAGAATACAAAGTCTTCCTCAAAAATGAAAACAATAATAATTTCAGATCAAAAGTACATAATGAAAAGGCGAAACAATGGTCTTTATTTCCTAATGAAAATGTAGAACACTTATTTTTATTTATATGTACCGGAATGTAAAGTTATTGGGTTGAATGCAATATGTAAACAGGAAGTTAATACATGTAGGTGAACAAGAAAAATATGTAGGTAGAGACGTAGTTTAAAGATGTAGCTAATGAAGTCTCACCTTCAGATCAGTTATTTTGTTGGACTACATAGAGGGCCTCAAATACTACAGCATTGTGTGTTGCCTTATTTAATTTTAGGATTGGGAAACAAATTCAAAAGAAATTATGTACACTATAATACATAAATATATCAATCAATTAATTGCACTTACATGGGCTAATAATAATATTAGGAAGGAAATATTAGTTGGCAGAAATTCGGCCGTGTATCTGTTATCATTCGTCACATCAGTCAGTTATATAGAGGTATGACTCGTGTTTTCCTTTGGCGTTCGTCACTTCCGATTCAGGAAACCTGTATTACTCAGCTATCGTAGCAATGATCTCTGTGTTAAAATTATATTGGGAATGTGTTTAACCAGCTCTATCACATATGTGATAATGACTAGCACCAATATTGTCCTTTAATAAAACATATTTCTATATTGAAGTCAGGCTAAAGGTAGGTAGATTAAAGGTAGGTATGTTATGACGACACCAATTAATAAAACATATTTTTTATATTGAAGTAAGTGTCTATGTTGATATAGACTAAAGGCATGTATGTTATGACATCAATTAATGAAACATATATCTATATTGATGTAAAATCTGTGTTGACATGGACTAAAGGTAGGTATTTTATGACATCAATTAATAAAACATGTATCTATATTGATGTAAGCCTCTATGTTGATATAGATTAAGGCATGTATGTTATGACGTCAATTAATAAAACATGTCTATATTGAAGTCTAGGTTGATATAGCTAGGTATTTAATGACATCAATTAATGAAACAATGTTAATATAGACTAAAGGTATGTATGTTATGACATTTAATTCATAAATCATATTTCTATATTGAAGTAAGAACTTATGTTGATATACACTAAATGTAGGTATGTTATGGCACCAATTAAAGGAGCTAAGTCGCTAATATCTGGGAACTAGAAATTGACACGAATGGGTCGCAACGCATACAATTATGTAATATAAATGTATATAAATTGATTTACATCCAATCGTTTCTGTTTTTACTCTAATTTCTAATCAGACTCGGCGAAATACGCCAGTATTCTCAATCGAATTTCAATCTCTAGCGTCTGGTTATTCCAGTCTACGCCGATAGTATTTATTGGGCATGCTCTCCAGATAAGAATATTGCGTCACCGTTTGACATGACTTGTGAAATATTTCCCAGCCTCGTTTTTTGAGTCCCTTATTACCAGTAGTGCTGAAACGCATTATGGTACACGATTCGTGTACCAATTGCAAAATGTGTATTTTGACTTAAATATTGGATATCAGAAGCCCATCTTTTCCCGGTAAGATCACAGCATCAATGTTGATTTAAATTGACAAATAAATCGTGTTTTCAATGTCGAAGATTTTGGATGATATTGAGTTAGAGATTTAGCTACTTTAATAAAACATTTCTATATTGAAGTAAGAGTCTATGTTGATATAGACTTACGGTAAGTATTTAATGACATCAATTAATAAACCATATTTCTATAGTGAAGTAAGAGTCTTACGTTGATATAGACTTAAGGTAGGTATTTAATGACATCAATTAATAAAACATATTTCTATATTGAAGTCAGACTAAAGGTAGGTAGATTAAAGGCAGGTATGTTATGACGACCCCAATTAATAAAACACATTTTTTAAATTGAAGTAAGAGTCTATGGTGATATAGACTAAACGCATGTATGTTATGACATAAATTAATAAAACATATATCTATATTGATGTAAAATCTGTGTTGATATGAACTAAAGGTAGGTATATTATGACATCAATTAATAAAACATTTATCTATATTGAAGTAAGCCTTTATGTTGATATAGACTAAAGGTATGTATGTTATGACGTCAATTAATAAAACATTTCTATATTTAAGTCTAGGTAGATATAGACTTAAGCTAGGTATTTAATGACATCAATTAATGAAACATATTTCTATATTGAAGTAAGAGTCTATGTTGATATAGACTAAATTTATGCATGTTATGACTTTTAATTCATAAAACATATTTCTATATTAAAGTAAGAGTCTATGTTGATATACACTAAATATAGGTATATCAATTAGGTATATTAAAGGTAGGTATGTTATTGAAGTAAGAGTCTATGGTGATATAAGACTAAAGGCATGTATGCTATGACATAAATTAATAAAACATATATCTATATTGATGTAAAAGCTGTGTTGATATGAACTAAAGGTAGGTATATTATGACATCAATTAATAAAACATTTATCTATATTGAAGTAAGCCTCTATGTTGATATAGACTAAAGGTATGTATGTTATGACGTCAATTAATAAAACATTTCTATATTTAAGTCAAGGTAGATATAGACTTAAGCTAGGTATTTAATGACATCAATTAATGAAACATATTTCTATATTGAAGTAAGAGTCTATGTTGATATACACTAAATGTAGGTATATTATGACATCAAGTAATAAAACATTTCTATATTGAAGTAAGGGTCTATGTTGATATAGGCTTACGGTAAGTGTTTAATGACATCAATTAATAAACCATATTTCTATAATGAAGTCAGACTAAAGGTAGGTATATTAAAGATAGGTATGTTATGACGACTCCAATTAATAAAACATATTTTTTAAATTGAAGTAAGAGTCTATGGTGATATAAGACTAAAGGCATGTATGCTATGACATAAATTAATAAAACATATATCTATATTGATGTAAAAGCTGTGTTGATATGAACTAAAGGTAGGTATTTTATGACATCAATTAATAAAATATGTATCTATATTGAAGTAAGCCTCTATGTTGATATAGACTAAAGGTATGTATGTTATGACGTCAATTAATAAAACATTTCAATATTTAAGTCTATGTAGAAAAAGACTTAAGCTAGGCATTTAATGACATCAATTAATGAAACATATTTCTATATTGAAGTAAGAGTCTATGTTGATATAAACTAAATATAGGTATATCAATTATAAACATTTCTATATTGAAGTAAGAGTCTATGTTGATATAGGCTTACGGTAAGTGTTTAATGACATCAATTAATAAACCATATTTCTATAATGAAGTAAGAGTCTTACGTTGATATAGACTTAAGGTAGGTATTTAATGACATCAATTAATAAAACGTATTTCTATATTGAAGTCAGACTAAAGATAGGTAGATTAAAGGCAGGTATGTTATGACGACCCCAATTAATAAAACACATTTTTTAAATTGAAGTAAGAGTCTATGGTGATATAGACTAAACGCATGTATGTTATGACATAAATTAATAAAACATATATCTATATTGATGTAAAATCTGTGTTGATATGAACTAAAGGTAGGTATATTATGACATCAATTAATAAAACATTTATCTATATTGAAGTAAGCCTCTATGTTGATATAGACTAAAGGTATGTATGTTATGACGTCAATTAATAAAAGATTTCTATATTTAAGTCAAGGTAGATATAGACTTAAGCTAGGTATTTAATGACATCAATTAATGAAACATATTTCTATATTGAAGTAAGAGTCTATGTTGATATAGACTAAATTTATGCATGTTATGACTTTTAATTCATAAAACATATTTCTATATTAAAGTAAGAGTCTATGTTGATATACACTAAATATAGGTATATCAATTAGGTATATTAAAGGTAGGTATGTTATTGAAGTAAGAGTCTATGGTGATATAAGACTAAAGGCATGTATGCTATGACATAAATTAATAAAACATATATCTATATTGATGTAAAAGCTGTGTTGATATGAACTAAAGGTAGGTATATTATGACATCAATTAATAAAACATTTATCTATATTGAAGTAAGCCTCTATGTTGATATAGACTAAAGGTATGTATGTTATGACGTCAATTAATAAAACATTTCTATATTTAAGTCAAGGTAGATATAGACTTAAGCTAGGTATTTAATGACATCAATTAATGAAACATATTTCTATATTGAAGTAAGAGTCTATGTTGATATACACTAAATGTAGGTATATTATGACATCAAGTAATAAAACATTTCTATATTGAAGTAAGGGTCTATGTTGATATAGGCTTACGGTAAGTGTTTAATGACATCAATTAATAAACCATATTTCTATAATGAAGTCAGACTAAAGGTAGGTATATTAAAGATAGGTATGTTATGACGACTCCAATTAATAAAACATATTTTTTAAATTGAAGTAAGAGTCTATGGTGATATAAGACTAAAGGCATGTATGCTATGACATAAATTAATAAAACATATATCTATATTGATGTAAAAGCTGTGTTGATATGAACTAAAGGTAGGTATTTTATGACATCAATTAATAAAATATGTATCTATATTGAAGTAAGCCTCTATGTTGATATAGACTAAAGGTATGTATGTTATGACGTCAATTAATAAAACATTTCAATATTTAAGTCTATGTAGAAAAAGACTTAAGCTAGGCATTTAATGACATCAATTAATGAAACATATTTCTATATTGAAGTAAGAGTCTATGTTGATATAAACTAAATATAGGTATATCAATTATAAACATTTCTATATTGAAGTAAGAGTCTATGTTGATATAGGCTTACGGTAAGTGTTTAATGACATCAATTAATAAACCATATTTCTATAATGAAGTAAGAGTCTTACGTTGATATAGACTTAAGGTAGGTATTTAATGACATCAATTAATAAAACGTATTTCTATATTGAAGTCAGACTAAAGATAGGTAGATTAAAGGCAGGTATGTTATGACGACCCCAATTAATAAAACACATTTTTTAAATTGAAGTAAGAGTCTATGGTGATATAGACTAAACGCATGTATGTTATGACATAAATTAATAAAACATATATCTATATTGATGTAAAATCTGTGTTGATATGAACTAAAGGTAGGTATATTATGACATCAATTAATAAAACATTTATCTATATTGAAGTAAGCCTCTATGTTGATATAGACTAAAGGTATGTATGTTATGACGTCAATTAATAAAAGATTTCTATATTTAAGTCAAGGTAGATATAGACTTAAGCTAGGTATTTAATGACATCAATTAATGAAACATATTTCTATATTGAAGTAAGAGTCTATGTTGATATACACTAAATGTAGGTATATTATGACATCAAGTAATAAAACATTTCTATATTGAAGTAAGAGTCTATGTTGATATAGGCTTACGGTAAGTGTTTAATGACATCAATTAATAAACCATATTTCTATAATGAAGTAAGAGTCTTACGTTGATATAGACTTAAGGTAGGTATTTAATGACATCAATTAATAAAACATATTTCTATATTGAAGTCAGACTAAAGGTAGGTAGATTAAAGGCAGGTATGTTATGACGACCCCAATTAATAAAACACATTTTTTAAATTGAAGTAAGAGTCTATGGTGATATAGACTAAACGCATGTATGTTATGACATAAATTAATAAAACATATATCTATATTGATGTAAAATCTGTGTTGATATGAACTAAAGGTAGGTATATTATGACATCAATTAATAAAACATTTATCTATATTGAAGTAAGCCTTTATGTTGATATAGACTAAAGGTATGTATGTTATGACGTCAATTAATAAAACATTTCTATATTTAAGTCTAGGTAGATATAGACTTAAGCTAGGTATTTAATGACATCAATTAATGAAACATATTTCTATATTGAAGTAAGAGTCTATGTTGATATAGACTAAAGGTATGTATGTTATGACATTTAATTCATAAATCATATTTCTATATTGAAGTAAGAGTCCATGTTGATATACACTAAATGTAGGTATGTTATGGCACCAATTAATAAAACATTTCTATAATGAAGTAAGAGTCTTACGTTGATATAGACTTAAGGTAGGTATTTAATGACATCAATTAATAAAACATATTTCTATATTGAAGTCAGACTAAAGGTAGGTAGATTAAAGGCAGGTATGTTATGACGACCCCAATTAATAAAACACATTTTTTAAATTGAAGTAAGAGTCTATGGTGATATAGACTAAACGCATGTATGTTATGACATAAATTAATAAAACATATGTCTATATTGATGTAAAATCTGTGTTGATATGAACTAAAGGTAGGTATATTATGACATCAATTAATAAAACATTTATCTATATTGAAGTAAGCCTCTATGTTGATATAGACTAAAGGTATGTATGTTATGACGTCAATTAATAAAACATTTCTATATTTAAGTCTAGGTAGATATAGACTTAAGCTAGGTATTTAATGACATCAATTAATGAAACATATTTCTATATTGAAGTAAGAGTCTATGTTGATATACACTAAATGTAGGTATATTATGACATCAATTAATAAAACATTTCTATATTGAAGTAAGAGTCTATGTTGATATAGGCTTACGATAAGTGTTTAATGACATCAATTAATAAACCTTATTTCTATAATGAAGTAAGAGTCTTAGGTTGATATAGACTTAAGGTAGGTATTTAATGACATCAATTAATAAAACATATTTCTATATTGAAGTCAGACTAAAGGTAGGTAGATTAAAGGTAGGTATGTTATGACGACATAAAAGATATTTTTTATATTGAAGTCTTGGTAAGCCTCTATGTTGATATAGACTAAAGGTATGTATGTTATGACGTTAATTAATAAAGCATTTCTATATTGAAGTCTATGTTGATATAGACTTAAGGTAGGTATTTAATGACCTCAATTAATGAAACATATTTATATATTGAAGTAAGAGTCTATGTTGATATAAACTAAAGGTATGTATGTTATGACATTTAATTCATAAAACATATTTCTATATTAAAGTAAGAGTCTATGTTGACATACACTAAATGTAGGTATATTATGACATCAATTAATAAAACATTTCTATATTGAAGTAAGAGTCTATGTTGATATAGGCTTACGGTAAGTGTTTAATGACATCAATTAATAAACCATATTTCTATAAGGAAGTAAGAGTCTTACGTTGATATAGACTTAAGGTAGGTATTTAATGAATGGCATCAATTAATAAAACATATTTCTATATTGAAGTCAGACTAAAGGTAGGTATATTAAAGGTAGGTATGTTATGACGACTCCAATTAATAAAACATATTTTTTAAATTGAAGTAAGAGTCTATGGTGATATAGACTAAAGGCATGTATGTTATGACATAAATTAATAAAACATATATCTATATTGATGTAAAATCTGTGTTGATATGAACTAAAGGTAGGTATTTTATGACATCAATTAATAAAACATTTATCTATATTGAAGTAAGCCTCTATGTTGATATAGACTAAAGGTATGTATGTTATGACGTTAATTAATAAAACTTTTCTATATTTAAGTCTAGGTAGATATAGACTTTTTTTTCTGAACAATATTTATTCGATCAATATTTACATATTATAATGAGACAATATTTAATTATGGGATCTGAAAACAAGCCGGAGCTTATATAAATTCATTTCCCGTATAAATACATTGTTTATAATTACAATTACAATTTACATAAGGTTATAATTACAAAAGCAAAATATATTTATTCTCAATTGATGAAAATGTATAAAATACTATATATACATAGGTTAATGTGGTTAGCGACACGATTATGGTGTGGTGATAGTGTGGTGCGAACCTCGAGTTGTGGATAGTAGAGGGAGGAGGGAAAAGTCAAGTTTATAACCTTGAACACGAAACGAAAGGCGTGCAAAGTGAGAAGTTGGTACTTAGTTGACGGTTGTCGTTAAATACTAGTTAAATTTAATGTTATTGGTGGAAGCTTTCAAGGTGTAATATGTATCATTACTCATTGAAACTTCATTTGAACTTGACACAACTAGATATAAATGTATCATTAAACAAGAGACGGCCAGGTAAAACTACCCACAGTCGATAACAATAAATAAATAAACAAGATACGGTAGGAGAAACAAACAGGACACGATAAATAAGCAGGAAGTGAAAACAATCGACAAGTATCACCAGACAAGAGACAGTCGGATATAATAACCACAGAAAGTGAAACTATCATTAATTAAGATACAATAAATAAAACCGATAACTATCATCAGCCAAGAGATGGTAAGTGAAGCCATCTTAAGGACACGATACATGAGAGGAAACCGGAGGACCCGGAGAAGACATACGCGGTTGGACCGGCGCAGGAATCAGTAAGTATATACTAAACATCGTAGCAAATGATAATAACCAGGATATTAGATCGACAGGATAAGTAGTACCAACAATCGAGACAGAGATTAAAACCAAAATATACACAATAAATAACATTAATCAAGAGACGGTAAGTAGGTCGGATCCTGCTTTTATTTAAATCTGTTAGATTGTTTTATAAATAACTGAACTGTTGTAAAGATATCCATGTTTGTCGAAAGAGCCAAGAGGTTATTTCCAAATAGCAGCGTTCTAATCTCCCTTTGAGTGTATGGTAATAGTAAAATTGTTTCTTGTCGGGCTGTATTAAAATTAGAGCAGTATAATAAGTAGGGTTCGCTGTCTTCCATAACGTGACCACATGTACATGATGGGTTATTAGATATATTCATTAAAAATTTATGGTAGTGTAGATCACTTTTTTAACACCTTAGTCTGGTGTGAATTATTTGTATGTTTCTGCCCCCTTGATAGTAGTGGTTTGGGATTATTTGATCATTTTTGCTTAACTGACATTTGAATTGTTGGAGAGTTGGGCTTTGCTTAAGATCGTCTGTAAGATTATTCCAGGAAGAAATAGTGGAAGGGAGAAAAGATAGTTTATATGTTGTTGTTGATGCAAATATGTTTCGGTATTTCAGTTGGCTTCGTGTAGCATGGGGATTTACTGTCGCGATTGTGGGTGGAACGAGTAATGAGAGATAGTTTGGAGTTTGTTTGTGTATCATTTTGTAGAATAAGACTAGTTTATGTCTATGGCGTCTTTTTGTCAATGGGATAAACCCAGATTCTTCATATAAGATTCTGTGTGATGTTCCACGAACAAGTCCAGTTATAGTCCTTAAATCGTCAAGTTGAAGTTTTCCAAGTTCAAAAGTCTCTTGACCTGTGCAATTGTCCCATAAGACATCTGCGTAGTCGAACAAGGGCCGGATAAAAGACTTATATATTATTTCAAGTGATTTTCTAGAGAGTCTATACTTAAAACTTCGAAAATAGTCAACTAATTTAGAGATTTTGGATATGTTGTAGTTTATATGGTCTGCCCAGCTGCAGGATTTTTGAAGATACACACCTAAATGTTTATGGGAAGATACTTCAGTAAGAATAGTATTGTTGAAAGATAATTGGAAGGATGACGGGTTTTGTTTTCTGGAGAAAGTGATACTACTGGTTTTGTCAGGATTGAAATCAACTTTTCATATAGAAGCCCATTTGCTGATGGTGCAAAGATCGGTGTTTAAAATTCTTTGGGATGAAACGGGGTCTTCAATGACAAGATAGAGCGACGTATCGTCTGCGAAAAGTCGTATATTTGATAAAATAAAATAAAACCAAGTACGAACAACCCAAACCATAAGACAGAATTCGAAGTCCTAAAAAACGTTATTGGCAAAATAATGTATTCGAGCTAAATAGTATAATCAGCAAATGGACTGCTCCTCGTGTACAAAATACACGACAGACAGTGGTAACATGTGTCCGGAAGAGTAAGCTTACCCTGCCTGGCGCCACACCTGCCATAGCTGCATCCAAACTATTAGGCGAAATGTCGGTAAAATAGCGTGATTGGCCAATGAACTATCGGTATGCAAAATGCACGCGATGAAATGTGTTAACGATGTAGTAGACATTATCAGGGAGATAGTAATAGTATACGTGTCAATTAAATATATCTAGAATAACAGCCGAGAGAAACACGTTATATTTACCAATCAAATCAATATGACGGCCATAAAACTTTTTAAAGGTTTTAATAAGTTTAGTGCGCAAGTATCCTTGTAGTTGAAGCTTAGATGACAAATGCCTCGATCTACTTAAAAAATCAGAATAAAAGGAACAAGCTCTCGTGTAACGAATTAGCTGAGATACAAACACTCCATCAGCTGGTGATATTGGAATGTTACTACTAATAATTGGAAAGTTAACAATCGGAAAGTCAAAGTCATCACGTTTATCGTACAATTTAACACTCAGTTTATGGCAATTGTCAAAATCGAGACGCAGATCCAAGTAGGAAGCGTAATTGTCACTGTCAGTGGTGTTTTTAATTTCGAGCTCATCAGGATATATGAATTCTACATAATCACTAAATTTAGGATTATTGAGTGATAAAACGTCATCGATATATCGATAAGTGAAATTAAAAAGTCTGACTGATCGTTTATTAGTTTTTACGAGCGTCTGTATGTAATCGGCTTCGTACGAATAGAGAAACAGATCAGCAAGCAAAGGTGCACAGTTGGTGCCCATCGGGATGCCAACCACTTGCTGATATATTTCCCCTCCAAATTCAACAAAGATGTTATCAATTAAAAAATCCAACATCTGAATTATCTTGATGGCCGTGAATTTGTTTTTGGAATCACTGTGATTCTTAACAAAATATGTGGAATTGTAATTTACAACTAAATATTGATATCTAGCAGTACCTGATTTAGACGAAAAGACACTGTGAATAATGTCATCGTTGACAAGATCATGACGAGTTTGAAGATACTCCGTCGATTACTGCCCGTTGTTGCCTATCGGATAAGTAACTTTCTAGAAGCCTATGAATATTGCCACGAATGCCGACAGCGTGAAGCTTAGCAAGAAGACCTCGATGCCAGACCTTATCAAAGGCCTTACTTATATCGAAATATACTGATCGCACTTCTTTACCTTCATCAAGGGCTCTACAAATCTGGTCATATAGATCAAGAAGTTGATAAACTGTGGAGTCCTTCTTAATAAAACCGGATTGGAGTGGTGTAAGTATCTTATGATCAAGAAGAAAATTGTATATATACTTGTAAAGACACCTTTCGAAGATTTTACCAATGGAACTTAATAGGGATATTGGACGGTAATTAATAATCGACGATGATGGACTTTTCTTTAATATAGGCGCAATATGTGCTTCTTTCCATTGATCTGGGAATATTGAATTTTCTAATAGAAAGTTGAACAGATTTGTCAACGGCTTCGCTAAACTTGATGAACAGGATTTAAGTATTTTATGATTTATACAGTCTGGTCCTGCAGCTGTACCTACTGCAAGTGATGTGATGATATCTCGGATTTCAGATTCCTTGAATTTGGGAGTTTCTAGTTCAAAGTCATTTGCCGGAATAAATGGTGGATCGTCGTTTGAATTTTCTAAATTGGATTGTTTAGCAATATAGACTTAAGCTAGCTATAAAATGACATCAATTAATGAAACATATTTCTATATTGAAGTAAGAGTCTATGTTGATATAGACTAAAGGTATGTATGTTATGACATTTAATTCATAAATCATATTTCTATATTGAAGTAAGAGTCCATGTTGATATACACTAAATGTAAGTATGTTATGACACCAATTAATAAAACATTTCTATATTGAAGTAAGAGTCTATGTTGATATAGACTTACGGTGAGTGTTTAATGACATCAATTAATAAACCATATTTCTATAATGAAGTAAGAGTCTTACTTTGATATAGACTTAAGGTAGGTATTTAATGACATCAGTTAATAAAACATATTTTTATATTGAAGTCAGACTAAAGGTAGGTAGATTAAAGGTGGGTATGTTATGACGACATAAAACATATTTTTATATTGAAGTCTTAGTAAGCCTCTATGTTGATATAGACTAAAGGTATGTATGTTATGACGTTAATTAAAAAAACATTTCTATATTGAAGTCTATGTTGATATAGACTTAAGGTAGGTATTTAATAACCTCAATTAATGAAACATATTTATATATTGAAGTAAGAGTCTATGTTGATATAAACTAAAGGTATGTATGTTATGACATTTAATTCATAAAACATATTTCTATATTAAAGTAAGAGTCTATGTTGATATACACTAAATGTAGGTATATTATGACATCAATTAATAAAACATTTCTATATTGAAGTAAGAGTCTATGTTGATATAAGTGTTTAATGACATCAATTAATAAGCCATATTTCTATAATGAAGTCTTACGTTGATATTGACTTAAGGTAGGTATTTAATGACATCAGTTAATAAAACCTATTTCTATATTGAAGTCAGACTAAAGGTAGGTAGATTAAAGGTAGGTATGTTATGACGACATAAATCATATTTTTTATATTGAAGTCTTAGTAAGCCTCTATGTTGATATAGACTAAAGGTATGTATGTGATGACGTCAATGAATAAAACATTTCTATATTGAAGTCTATGTTGATATGTACTAAAGGTAGGTATTTTATGACACCAATTAATAAAACATGTATTTATATTGAAGTAACCCTCTATGTTGATATAGACTAAAGGTATGTATGTTATGACGTTAATTAATAAAACATTTCTATATTGAAGTCTATGTTGATATAGACTTAAGGTAGGTATTTAATGACCTCAATTAATGAAACATATTTATATATTGAAGTAAGAGTCAATGTTGATATAAACTGAAGGTATGTATGTTATGACATTTAATTCATAAAACATATTTCTGTATCAAAGTAAGAGTGTATGTTGATATACACTAAATGTAGGTATATTATGACATCAATTAATAAAACATTTCTATATTGAAGTAAGAGTCTATGTTGATATAGACTTACTTTAAGTGTTAATGACATCAATTAATAAACCATATTTCTATAATGAAGTAAAAGTCTTACGCTGATATAGGCTTAAGGTAGGTATTTAATGACATCAATTAATAAAACGTATTTCTAGATTGAAGTCAGAATAAAGGTACGTAGATTAAAGGTAGGTATGTTTTGATGACCCCAATTAATAAAACATATTTTTTAAATTGAAGTAAGAGTCTATGGTGATATAGACTAAAGGCATGTATGTTATGACATCAATTAATAAAACATATATCTATATTGATGTAAAATCTGTGTTGATATGGACTAAAGGTAGGTATTTTATGACATCAATTAATAAAACATGTATCTGTAAGCCTCTCTGTTGATATAGACTAAAGATATGTATGTTATGACCTCAATTAATAAAACATTTCTATATTTAAGTCTAGGTCGATATAGACTTAAGCTAGGTATTTAATGACATCAATTAATGAAACATATTTCTATATTGAAGTAAGCGTCTGTGTTGATATAGACTAAAGGTATGTATGTTATGACATTTAATTCATAAATCATATTTTTATATTGAAGTAAGAGTCTTTGTTCATATACACTAAATGTAGGTATGTTATGTCACCAATTAATAAAACATTTCTATATTGAAGTAAGAGTGGCAATACTATATACCGGAAAATACCGGAAAACACCGGAAAATAACCGGAAATAAACCGGAAAACACCATTTTATACTGAATACCGGAAAACACTGGAAAAACACTAAATACCGGAAAACATCCTAAATACCGGAAAACACCCTAAATAGGTAACCCGGAGCCTTGATCTCTGTGTGCGGTTTTGTACCAAGTGAGCGCCGATGAAGGAAGGTCAAGGTCATTACGATGTTCATTTTACAAATAGCCCCCCCTTCCCCCAAAAAAAATTCCGATTTGTTTTTCTCCAAAATTTTTTTGACGAAACAAAATTTCCAGCACAAAAAGAAAATTTTTTTCCGAAAAATTGGTTTTATCAAAAAACATTCCGTAGAAATTTTGGAGAAGAAATTGTTTTAAAAAATCTTAAAATTTCCATTTTTTTTTCCTCCAAATTTTTTTTGACGAAAAAAATGTTCTGTCACAAAAAAAAAAAATTCAAATTTTTCCGAAAAATTGGTTTTGCAAAAAAACATTCCGTAGAAAATAATTTTACAGAGAAAAATACTGGAAAAAAATTGTTAAAAAAAATCTGAAAAGAAATTTTTCTTTGACCGTAGGTGATCGTTCGCTTGTATGTTAATGAACTTATTTCATCAGCGCTCACCTGGTCCAAAAGCACACACGAGGACGAAACTCCGGGTTACTAAATAGCGATCGGAAAACTTAGAAGAGTAAACTGTGCCCGAGATTTTTTTAGAGAGCGCGCCGCGCCGCTCCGGGAGGGATCATCGTCAGAGTGGGACGGGGGTGGAATTGTCCAGTCACGTGACGAACATAGATCTCTCGTTCCTCAAGCCATATTATTTCTACAGTCATTGTCATTAATCACAAATTACGGGATGATATACAAAAATGCAGGTTTACTTTGAAATAGTGCAAATGATACTTTTCCATCAAAGGATGCAAGTTCTTACACAGTGCAGTATAATTTGTGCAACAGAAGACATCTCGAATATCGATTGTCGGAAAAAACATTTTCTCGGGGACATTTTTTTCCGAATACGCATTCGGTGTAAGTCTTCAGCCACCAGGAAGTGGTTAACATAGTAATGTGTGCGGCCCTCGGAATATGATGGAATATGTTGAATATTATTATGATTCAAGTGATTATATTTGATCCTGTAATGAAAGTAAGCTCAGAAACAAGTAGATTTTTAGCCCTTCCAATGAGATGGGTAGCTCTTGGAAAGGATAGACACTTTTCAGATTACAGCATGTCCAAGAATTGCGTGGCATCCATTTCGTTTGGTGATTAGGACACATAGCGGTTAAACCTGGAACTTCAACTCGAACTATTCAGAGATTTATTAACTCGCTTTTGATGATACTTGCTGTTTTATGATGCGATTTTTTTGTTACCTAGGGAGGAGTTGGCCTAGTCACGCCTTCCACTAATTCGTACCACCCTGATTCCAGCGTTACTAGTAAGAATCAGGAGACCGGCGCAACCGGCATATAATGGGGCCCTCCGAGGGCAGTGTTTAATCTACAGAAATACTGAAACACTGAAATTTACTGAAAACAAAAATTAAAATACAAAATATAATATGGTCAATGATGGAGGTAGACTGATTGCGTCTTTTAAAACATTCAAAACATAATAGGCATCAACAAAATTTTGGAGAAAAAAAAAAATCGGAAATTTTTTAATTTTTTTTTTTTTTTGGGGGGGGGGGGCTATTTGTAAAACGAACATCGTAATGACCTTTACCTTCCTTCATCGGCGCTCACTTGGTCCGAAACCGCACACCGGGTTACCTATTTAGGGTGTTTTCCGGTATTTAGGATGTTTTCCGGTATTTAGTGTTTTTTCCGGTGTTTTCCGGTATTCAGTATAAAATGGTGTTTTCCGGTTGTTTTCCTGTGTTTTCCGGTATATAGTATGGCCCAGTAAGAGTCATGTTGATATAGACTTACGGTAAGTGTTTAATGACATCAATTAATAAACCATATTTCTATAATGAAGTAAGAGTCTTACGTTGATATAATAGACTTAAGGTAGGTATTTAATGACATCAATTAATAAAACATATTTCTATATTGAAGTCAGGCTAAAGGTAGGTTGATTAAAGGTAGGTATGTTATGACGACATAAATCATATTTTTTATATTAAAGTCTTAGTAAGAATCTATGTTGATATAGACTAAATGTATGTATGTTGATATGTACTAAAGGTAGGTATTTTATGACATCAATTAATAAAACATGTATCTATATTGAAGTAAGCCTCTATGTTGATATAGACTAAAGGTATGTATGTTATTAATAAAGCATTTCTATATTGAAGTCTATGTTGATATAGACTTAAGGTAGGTATTTAATGACCTCAATTACTGAAACATATTTATATATTGAAGTAAGAGTCTATGTTGATATAAACTAAAGGTATGTATGTTATGACATTTAATTCATAAAACATATTTCTATATTAAAGTAATAGTCTATGTTGATATACACTAAATGTAGGTATATTATGACATCAATTAATAAAACATTTCTACATGTATATTGAAGTAAGAGTCTATTTTGATATAGACTTACGGTAAGTGTTTAATGACATCAATTAATAAACCATATTTCTATAATGAAGTAAGAGTCTTACGTTGATATAGACTTAAGGTAGGTATTTAATGACCTCAATTAGTGAAACATATTTATATATTGAAGTATGAGTCTATGTTGATATAAACTAAAGGTATGTATGTTATGACATTTAATTCATAAAACATATTTATATATTAAAGTAAGATTCTATGTTGATATACACTAAATGTAGGTATATTATGACATCAATTAATAAAACATTTCTATATTGAAGTAAGAGTCTATGTTTATATAGACTTACGGTAAGTGTTTTTAAAAGAGCGTGTCCACGAGAGCACCATGCAGAAATTGAAAAAAACGATAACCCGGGGGGTCAGCAAATTTTAACCATACTTGGTCTATGGTCACCCCTAGGTGACAGAAGTCACATGATGAAGTGAAAAAATTTTGAACGGACAACTTCCGGCATAACTGGAAATTGTTGTTTTGGGGCAAAAGTTCACATATTTCGACCAAATTGTTACCCTAATTTCAAAACGCTCCTACCCGAAATGTTGTGTCTCTAAATATTTGATATTGGTCAGGTATGATAGGCCTAGTAGTCGTCTTAAAATCCTGCAGGCGTTTGGGAATCAATGAATCGTGTGGAATTTTCTGTGAGTGATCATAAAGTGGTCATTTTACATATGTTTAAAACTATGCTATCCTAAAACGCATGTAGCTGCTTCTTTGCAGGTCTGACATATAATTGCTTGGTGTGGTTGTGAAGGGCATTTCTCAAAGTAAATGTCAAAAGAAAAAAACTGACCGGAACGCAACCCACTAGAGTGCTGTAATATTCTAAAAAATGTGTAAAAACGGTATTTTCCACGAAATTCGTCTTTTCACTGATGACCGACTACTATTTTCAAGAGTTCAAATGACCGTTGATTATGAACATTAGTACTAGTTTTTGTTACTTGAACGTTCCTTGTGTCAAATATACTATCTTGGTTAAAAATCATGAAGTTTTTATGACAAAATCGGACGTTCGCGGTCATCGTAGGAAAGGGGCTTAACTGGTGTATAATTTTGCAGAATCAGGCAACGATTATTCTCATCTGTATTCAGTAGTTAGTAGCACGGAAGTGTAAGGACTGGCATAGCAAGCTTTTATATTAGCACAATTTAACCAAAGCAGCACCTTTTCAGCAATGACCAACGATTATCTTCAAATCACTACTGATCATCACCATTACTTGTAATATTTCGTAATTTCAACGTGAATCATGTCAAATAGATTATTTTGTTTAAAATCATAATATTTTTGTGACAAAATCTGACTTTCACGCTTGCTTGATAGCCATAGGGAAGAGTCATAAGTGGTGTGTAATTTTGCAGGGATCAGACCACTGTTATTAAGATCTGTATTTATGAGCAGATCATCGTATAAATTTGACTGACATGACTATCATAAACTTGATATCTATTAATTTGTACACCTGCTCATGTAAAGAAGAACCATAAGAAGAAACATTCAGAAGTGTTCATGTAGGGACATTTAATGTCTGGTATTGAAATCTCTGAAGGGAAAGATAGATCACAACAGGATTTATGGCACTCCAGGATAATGTTGACTGCATGTGCCAAACTCCTACATATACCTACGTTCGAGCAGAAGTGCTCACTTTCTTAGATTCCTACGTTCGAGTGTAAATGCTCTCTGACCTTCCTTCAAGCTTTTTGGACCCCAGAGTACTGTTTTATTTTGTAGTACTGTTTTTGACCTCTTCTCCTTCAGGGATTTTAATATGGAATCATCATAGCCTCCCGATCTGTAATGACTCTCCATGAAAACTTTCAAATGTTTCTATACAATGATCGGCTCCTAAATACAGATGGGAATAAGCTGGTCTGATTCCTAAAATATGTTTGACCAAAATAACCTATTTGGCACAAGGAACATTGGTAGAAAAGGTGTTGTATAGTCGTCTTGCTGATTGTGTGACTACGACTTACTGTCACTGGATCATCTACAATCCCCTCATCCTTAAAACCTGTTACAAGAGCGAACACGTACATCCCTCAGAAACACTTCTTTTACCCAAGAGCTAAAATATGCTTACATTGAATCGTGTATCATATTTCACCTTTCATTTTATCATATTTATAGAAGACGATTTGTTCTATTTAAATTACATTGGACATTCATGAAACTCGTCCCTGGTCTAACACATAGACTTTAGATCCTAAGGTCTGTCATTGAGTTAAGTGGTGTGACAGCATGCCGGTGACATGGTGTGGTGTTGTTTGTCCAACTTCATGGATATTCTCTTTTCCCATAAGTGTATTATTGAAGTAAAATTGTACCATATGGTAGTCCCAAAATGACCTAGTTTGTGTTGATTGGACCTTAAACCCCATTCCTCTCTCTTAAGTCAAAATCACCCTTGCTAACGAATATATTAACCTTGTGATGATGTCCATAGATACAGTATGCATCACCATATTATGCTAGTCCCAAAATGACCTAGTTTGTGTCCAGTGGACTTTAATTCTCATTTTACTTTGTTCCTCTCATGTCTAAATCATCCTTGCTAACGACTAAATGGAATATATTAAATTTGTAAAGATGTCCATACATATACTTCATCTGGGGTATTGATAGACGGGACATTTTATCCTAATTTTTGGTGTTTTTAATATATTTCTCCTGTTTTTATTATGACTGTTCCGGTCATTTTTATTTTTTATTTTGTTAGTAGGAAGGTTGCTAGTTGTGGGTAAAATTCAACTTTGGTCCTAGTCCCTGCAAAGAACGAGCTATAGCCTCTTAAACATTGGTTTTCATTAAATTCAATTTTCAGAGAGAGTTGGGTATCCGGCCAGTACCAAGGTATCATTAGCAGTAGAAACTTCAAACTCAGTGTGAAGGAGGAACCTGAGTGGTCCTACTAATGCCCCAAAATTTTGTCTATCCAAATCAATTATTGTCCGAATAGCAGGTCATTCAAATTTGGATCCAAAATTGCCTAATTTTGGCTTATTTTTCGATTAAAAAATACTTTTCCAATTTTCCAGGTCGGTATTAACTGAATCAATTTAATATTTTGTGGGGATGTATCTGGGTACTAACCCATCTCACAGAAAAAAATTGGTCCAAATCCCTGACCCAAGGGTTATCACCCCCTGCATGGTGCTCTCGCTGACACGCTCTTATGACATCAATTAATAAACCATATTTCTATAATGAAGTAAAAATCTTACGTTGATATAGACTTAAGGTAAGTATTTAATGACATCAATTAATAAAACATATTTCTATATTGAAGTCAGACTAAAGGTAGGTAGATTAAAGGTAGGTATGTTATGACGAAATAAAACATAAGTCTTAGTAAGAGTCTATGTTGATATAGACTAAATGTATATATGTGATGACGTCAATTAATAAAACATTTCTATATTGAAGTCTATGTTGATATGTACTAAAGGTAGGTATTTTATGACATCAATTAATAAAACATGTATCTATATTGAAGTAAGCCTCTATGTTGATATAGACTAAAGGTATGTATGTTACGACGTCAATTAATAAAACATTTGTATATTGAAGTCTATATTGATATAGACTTAAGCTAGGTATTTAATGACATCAAATAATGAAACATATTTCTATATTGAAGTAAGAGTCTATGTTGATATAGACTAAAGGTATGTATGTTATGACATTTAATTCATAAATCATATTTCTATATTGAAGTAAGAGTCTATGTTGATATACACTAAATGTAGGTATGTTATGGCACCAATTAATAAAACATTTCTATATTGAAGTAAGAGTCTATGTTGATATAGACTTACGGTAAGTATTTAATGACATCAATTAATAAACCATATTTCTATAATGAAGTAAGAGCCTTACGTTGATATAGACTTAAGGTAGGTATTTAATGAATGGCATCAATTAATAAAACATATTTCTATTTCGAAGTCAGGCTTAAGGTAGATAGATTAAAGGTAGGTATGTTATGACGACACCAATTAATAAAACATATTTTTATATTGAAGTAAGAGTGTATGTTTATATAGACTAAAGGCATGTGTGTTATGACATAAATTAATAAAACATGTATCTATATTGATGTAGAGTCTGTGTTGATATAGACTAAAGGCCTGTATGTTATGACACCAATTAATGAGATATGTATCTATATCGATGAAGAGTCTGTGTTGATATGGACTTAAGGTAGGTATTTTACGATATTAATTAATAAAACATGTATCTATATTGAAGTAAGCCTCTATGTTGATATAGCCTAAAGGTATGTATGTTATGACGTTAATTAATAAAACATTTGTATACTGTAGTCTATGTTGATATAGACTTAGGGTAGGTATTTAATGACCTCAATTAATGAAACATATTTATATATTGAAGTAAGAGTCTATGTTGATATAAACTAAAGGTATGTATGTTATGACATTTAATTCATAAAACATATTTCTATATTAAAGTAAGAGTCTATGTTGATATACACTAAATATAGGTATATTATGACATCAATTAATAAAACATTTCTATATTGAAGTAAGAGTCTATGTTGATATAGACTTACGGTAAGTGTTTAATGACATCAATTAATAAACCATATTTCTATAATGAAGTAAAAGTCTTACGTTGATATAGACAGGTAGATTAAAGGCAGGTAGATTAAAGGTAGGTATGTTATGACGACATAAAACATATTTTTTATATTAAGGTGTTAGTAAGAGTCTATGTTGATATAGACCAAATGTATGTATGTGATGACGTCAATTAATAAAACATTTCTATATTGAAGTCTATGTTGATATGTACTAAAGGTAGGTATTTTATGACATAAATAAGAATCAATGGAGCATGGTAGCCAGTCTGTTTATATATAGATACCAAGGTGATTTTAGAAACAGTATTAATCATGTGTGTGGTGAACTCAGGTGGGAGGTGCTCTGTTATCAAGTATAGTTGAAGTGAGTTTCTAAAACTTAAAGATCAGTAACTTCAACTGACTCTAATAAACTAAATTATCATATCAAACATTCAGCAAAATCATTTTTAAAGCACAAGCCAACCAGAAGGAAAACGAAAATCAAAACTGGGAAATCTAAATTAATTACATCATCTGGATCAAATCCCAGAAATCTCTTTCAAATAAAACCAACAAAGAGAGAGACATTATTTGGTTGTGATGCGAAATCAAACTTTTGTTTATTAAACTGTACATCTGTTAGGAACAAATCTCATGAATCCATAGTTTTATCTGTGACCATGATTTTGATGTTTAGCGGATTTTTCTGATCAAGCAACTATCGGCGAACTTGTTCCACAGGGCTATACAATTAACCATGTGACAATGAAAAGGAGGGGCGGGGTGTGGCTATAATCTTTAAATGCACTATTAAAATATAAAATCCTAAAAGTGCGAAGTTTGACAGTTTCGAATTACTAGATGTGAATCTATCCTTCGCAAGTAAAACAATACGTTGTTTAGCCCTGTATCGCTCTCCAACCAAGTCAAGCGCAAATTTCTTTGAAGAATTTTCTAATGTTTTAATCCAATGATCAGCACTCCAACGCATCGACACGTCGATTTACAGACTTATTAAACAGTCATTCCCTTTTACATCATATTACTACATCAGCCCATAGAAAAGGCCACATATTGGATTTGGTTATCACAACAGAAGATAGTTCAATACAATTGGATAATATCAAAGTTGAAGATTATTTAATATCTGATCATTTTCCTGTTCACTTCCAGTTATCTATTCCAAAACCAAAATGCGCAACAAAATCTGTAACATATCGAAATTTGGACAGTTTACAAGAAGACAGTTGCTGTCAAGAATTAGAACGAAGCGGATTTTCTGATATTAATTACTTAAACATGCATTATGCAAGAGCTAAATCTGCCTATCGCAGGTCTTTCTTTAGGCCTGAAATCTTATCTAAATTATTAATTAGACATTAATTAACTTATCCAGACCATAATCTACTCTCGATGTCAAGTCTAGCCTTCGATATCGACTGGATTAGAATCCTATATGCTGCAAACGCTCATTGATAATTAAATCAAAACAAAGGATAATCGAGACTATGCTTTTTAACGTACTAACTTTAGTAATGATGAACGAGGCTAGGCGGAAATTTACGAAGCTGATATCTCGGTTCATAGTGGACCAATTTGACTGAAATTTTCAACAAATTACTTTTACATTATCTAGTTTTTAACTATTATAGCGAGCACTGTCAGCTCTTTATCTAATCTCCCATAATGTATCTTTAAATAATGTTAATTTGAAAGCTGGGCAATATTTCTCCATTTTAAACACGACCTTAAACACACTTGCACCTGAAAAGACCAAGGTGTTTAAACTAAGATCGAATTCTGATTGGTTTAATAATGAGATCCTGGAAGCCAAACGAGTAAGAAAACATTTGAATCTATCTGGAGAAAATCAAAATTAACAGTGCACAAACAAATATATCAATCCAACAAAACTACAGTGAATAAAATCATATGTAAAGCCCAAAAAAACATACTATTCTAATAAAATAGAAGAGAGTCACAATAAACAAAAGCAATTATTTCAAATTACAAAAAACATTGTTAAAACCTGACCATGACCAACATAAGTTCCCAACCACTTCTTCTCCTGAGCAGCTTCCGGATCTTTTCTCACAATACTTTACACAGATAACCCAAACACTTGCGTAAATTATGATCATCTTCTCTTGTCAACACCAGCAATTCTAACCAAATTTTCGTTTGTTTCTGAATCAGAACTATCACAGATTGTGAACCGAACAACTTCTAAATCATGCAGTTTGGATCCAATTCCAGCCACATTTCTGACGAAATGTTTAAAAACGATTCTACCAGTTATGACAAACATAATTAACAGTGCCATGGAGGAAAAACAGTCCCAAACACATTTAAATCTGCAATTGTATTTACCCTTATTAAAGGAAAATATTGGTGCCAGTCATTATCACATATGTGATAGAGCTGGTTAAACACATTCCAAATATAATTTTAACACAGAGATCATTGCTACGATAGCTGAGTAATACAGGTTTCCTGAATCGGAAGTGACTAACGCCAAAGGAAAACACGAGTCATCTCTCTATACAACTGACTGATGTGACGAGTGATAACGGATATACGGGCGCATTTCTGCTCACTAATAATTCTTTCGAAGACCAAAAGTTGTTGTGTGAGACTGTGAGAGGATATCTGACAATTCATAAAAAGAATTGACTGCCATTAGATAAGTGAACACGAAAGAAAAACAGAAAAAGTATGTGCATTACCATGTTTTTATAAGGTTTAGAATGAATATAAACAAGGGACTGTACGGACTATTTCTATTTTTCTCGTGTTCTCTTATCTAATGACATTCAATTACTTTATTGAATTGTCAGGTATCCTCTTACAGTCCCATATAACAACTTGTGGTCTTCGAAGGAATTATTAGTGAGCAGAAATTCGGCTGTGTATCTGTTATCACTCGTCACATCAGTCAGTTATATAGAGGAATGAATCGTGTTTTCCTTTGGTGTTCGTCACTTCCGATTCATGAAACCTGCATAACTCAGCTATCGTAGCAATGATCCCTGTGTTAAAATTATATTTGGAATGCGTTTAACCAGCTCTATCACATATGTGATAATGACTGGCACCAATATTGTCCTTTAAAATATCAAATTTAGATCCCAACCTTGAAAAAAACTATCATCCAGAATCCAATCTAAGTTTCCTGTCCAAAACCTTGAAGAGAGTAATTGCCACTCAACTCACAAATCATACTTGTGATAATAACACCATGGAACAATTTCAGAGTGCCTACAGAAAGTGCACAACGATATTCAACTGTATCTGGACAACCGAGAATGTGCCCTGCTAATTTTGTTGGATTTACCCGCAGCATTTGACACGATTGACCGTAATATCCTTTTAAATGGAGTGTATTCGTCTCTACAGGGGATTACGTGGCTAAGTGGGTAAGACGCTGGCTCGCTAGCCTGGAGGGCGAGTGTTCGCTCCCTGCATTGGCCGAGGAAGTTCATCTAGATTATTTCTGGCGTGGTTTCCCCTTGTCAGTGATGCAGGACGGAAGGCCTGACAAGGACAGCTGCCCAGTCGTTCGGATGGGACGAAAACCCGAGGTCCCGTGTACATATTGGCGTGCACGTAAAAAAGTTGATGGAAACTGTCGTTTGCTGGTTTATCCTATCCATGTTTGCTTTCCTATAGGTTCTTGCATAAGATTTACTGTTTAGCGTATCTTTGCTTTAGTTTGTTACGTATAATTTGATAGGGAGAAGTGTTCGTCGGCGTCAACGGACAACACTGCAAGAATTGGCCGTGGCACTGCAAGAGGAGTGGGTCAAATTGCCCCAAATCGTTATTGGACGGTTGATTAGGAGCATGCCACAACGAATTGCTGAATGTCTGAGGATTGGTGGAGCAATTACTCATTAAGACAAAAATCTAAAACGTCCATTTTCACTTTTGTCAGTGTATCTCGTTGCGAGTGAAATGGGGCCGGCAGATAAACCGACCATATGAACTGTTTATATTCATGTGTAGGCAATTGGCCTGGTATTAACATACACTGGTAACCTCTAATAAAAACAGCAGTGCATTACCGCAGTTTTGCATTGTTTCTGAATATCCCCTACTTTTTTTGAAGAGTATATTTAAAGAGAGGAATGACTATACATTTTTTAGGATAGACATAGAGAATCCTTGATTAAGCCCTGTATCGTTAGTTTAGCCCCCCCCCCCCCCATCCTTCCTTTACTTCAACTTTAATCTTATTTAGTAAGGTTATGCAAATATGAATGTGCCAAAAGATTATTTGCATATTTGAAAAGAGCAATCAGAGATACGTAACATGGTACCTGGAATTTCGTATTTAGACCAGTCTTTTTACTTAAATACCCCTTTAATAGTGAATGTGCAAGTAAGTTATTTACATATTTTTAAGCAACAATGGACGTGTTTTTAGTGATAGGTAGCATGGTATCGAGAGTTTCGGATTAAGACCCGTCTTTTAACATTGAATACCCCCCCCCCCTCTCGCAATCATGGCAATAGATTTTAGTTCCATCCAATTTTGGTCGTTTTTCAGGGCGTATGAATGCGCCAGAACATTATTTACATATTTGAAAAGAGCAATTATAGGTAACATTTTGGATTTTTATTCCATCAAGACTCGTATTTTAACAATATCATGACCCTTTAACTCGTAGTTTGGTTCGGTGAAATAATTGACCCCAACCGCCGCTAACTAGTGAAACGGCCATATTGTCTGGCATGTTTGGTTTTAATATCATCTAATCACCCCACAACATAATAAATGATTTCAGTGTATTCCTTGACCCCCATAACATACGGTTAGACACCAAAATTATCATCCTAGAATAAATACTATGGGAGCCATAGGGGATTATTTGATGTGGCGGCCGTCTTGGACGCCATCTTGAATTTCTCAAAAGGCTCAAGGGTGACACCATAGGCTACTAAAATCAATCATAAAAAAAACTTTGTATATAATTTCCAGGTTCACTCGAAAAATTGGGTTTGGCGACCGGACTATTAGCTTGTGTTGATGGAGCCATGTCCTAGCTTGGAATAAATGTGCCAACTCTCGGGCGCTCTCCCTCGTTCCGTTTCGTTTCGAGCCGAGGCGCCCGCGGCCTCAACTCTCGTGTCCTGGCCGGACCCGACCGTCGATTTGTTTCTTCTCTGGGCTTATAAATCCTTCCAGACAAAGGAATCTTATGTATCATGTATCATATCAGGTTTAACATTTGCTTATCATCAAAGAAAGTTTAAATAAGACATGCCAACAAGGTAAGGTTGACTAATCGTTACATAATCACATAGACCAAGAACTCCAGGGTTGTCGATAGCGAACAGGTGTCAAGTTGGCAGGAAGCGTCTATAACCTCAGATAATCTGTGATTATGTAACATACCTTCTCTTTTTTTTGAATAAAGTTATGAATTATCTGAAATAACTTTTTAAGACCATTACAAAATTAAATATAAATGGAGTCGATGGTAACTACTCTAATTAAAATATAAACAAAAATACGAAAAATAACAATACACTGATTAAAAGATTAAAACACGGGTTGAAAAGTTCCTACATATATACAAAAGTGTTCATACACGCGAGACATTGAAATCCCATAATTATGTCGCAGATAATTTTACTGCTCACACACACGCGTTCTTGGAATCGCATATATAATAAAAATAATATTCTAATTTGCACACACGCGAATAACTGAAATCACATCTATATAAATTATTTTCATAACACACGCGAATATATAATATATATCATTATAATGGTCACACGCGCAATGTAGAAATTATATCCATTTTCTTCTTCCGTAAATCGTCGTTGTGGTCAACTGTAGGGAGATACAAATTCATTTTGTTCTTCTTCCTTTATTCCGTCGTCTTCTTCTTGTATAAGTTTTCCGTAATAGCAAGGGGTCAGTGTTTTCCGTTAGTCTTATCTCTTCCATACCACCTGGCCGGAACGGTGCGTTATGACATGTGCTATGAAGAGTATTATAATTGTCGCCCGTGCCCAAGTTTTATCATCTGTTTATCATATCATGGAGTGAACTTAATTAATAGTTAATCAAATTAGCAAGTGGAACAGACTTAAATTAGCTATCTAACGATATTTACATTATTATTTATATGGATAGAATTGAAATTAGGATGTCATATTGTTTTATCTCAAGATAAAGAATAATGAATGATCTGAACACATTTTACCAATCTTCAATAAGATATTTTGAAAGAAGTTATCAAAATTAATAACAGTTTATCTCTATAAGTTTTAAACACAACACAAAACAAGACAATATGTTCGCTCTTAATTCTGAGCACGACCCTCTCCTGGGGTTAAACCAATCCCAACTGACTGGGGATTCACATAATACTTTTCCCGTAACATATCGCGATATCCCAATCTCATATTATTGGTTTATCACAAAATAAAAAAAATCTCTCCCGTACATATCGGGTCGTCCCATTAATATTAGGGGTTTCAGAAATAAAACTCTCTCCAGTAAATATCGGGGCATCCCATTAACATTTGGGGTAATATACACGTATAGACAAAACAACAAAAAACTTATAGATAAACGCGTTATACTTTGTGAATGTTATTGGGTTAAATTCCTAATTACGATACTGTTAACCCAATTCTGGTTAAACAATCACAACACATTTTACTTCTCGATATTAACCTGTTACTACTAATTTTAAATGCCAAAATATGTGTTGAAAAACAAACAATTATAATTTAAAATCTTTTAAAAAACAACATGACCCATTGTAAAACAAACAATAATATATACAATTTTGTTTTAGTCATTTTCCTACAAATAGTTAAGGACTTTTCCACTACTAGCTTGAAAGGCAATATATTAAATTTAGTAACTACACTATGATATTTAATAAAGCGTGATGATAAACTGCTGATTTCCTAATTAAATTATAATACATAGCATTAATGTCATTGTTACCCGTAGCCATGGTAGGATTAGAAAAATACTTACCCGTGAAGATAGCTGTGGCCTGTGGTCTTCTAGTGGTATAGGACTTTACACGTTGCTCTGGTCTACGGCGCCAATTAATATGTTACAGTATTGGTTCTTTAATCAAGTTCTGGATGACAAGACTAGTTTAACATCTTATAATACTTTTATTCTTCTTCTAACATATTATATACAAAACTTAAGACTCCGTAAAGAGATTGTGTTGAGGGAACCATGTCCTAGCTTGGCATAAATGTGCCAACTCTCGGGCGCTATCCCTCGTTCCGTTTCGTGCCGAGCTGAGGCGCCCACGGCCTCAGCTCCCTTGTCCTGGCCGAACCCGACAGTCGATTCGCTTCTTCTCTGGGCTTATAAATCCTTCTTATTAGACATCTGGCTGATGTATCATGTATCATATCAGGTTTAACATTTGCTTATCATCAAAGAAAGTTTAAATAAGACATGCCAACAAGGTAAGGTTAACTAATCGTTACATAATCACATAGACCAAGAACTCCAGGGTTGTCGATAGCGAGCAGGTGTCAAGTTGGCAGGGAGCGTCTATAACCTCATATAATCTGTGATTATGTAACAGTAGTGCCGCTGTCCGGTCAAAATTTCCCTCATAGCACACTGTATGGCGTATGCCCGTCTTCATTAACCCACTTTGGAGCAAAACAGTAGGACGCTAAACCCCATTTCATTTCATTTCTATACTAAAGGTAAGTATATTATAAGATCAATTAATAAACATCATATTTATATATTGAGTCTATGCTGATATAGACAAAAGTAAGGTATGCTATAAGATCAAATAAGACAACATCTAATTCCTATATTGATGTAAGGTCCGTCATATTTCTATATTGAAATAGTTTTGATAAAGAAAAGGGTATGTAATATTGTAAGTTCAAATAATAAAACATTATATTTCTATATTGAAGAAGAGTCTATGTTGATATAGACTAAAGGTAGGTATATTATAAGATCAGTTAATAAACATCATATTCATATATTGGGTACAGTCTATGCTGATATAGACAAAAGCAAGGTATGCTATAAGATCAAATAATAAAACATCCGATTTCTATATTGAAATAGGGTCTATGTTGACATTAACATATTATGGGATCAAATGAGAAACATTAGATTTCTAAGATGAAATAATTGGACATTAGATGTATATTCTGATTGGAATCTGTTTTGATGTAGACAGAGAAAGGTGGAACATCATAGTTCTATACTGAAATATGTTTATAATATAGACAAAATGTATAAGATCAAATAAGAAAACAACGGATTTATATGAGATGAAATAATACACCTCATACCTCTATATATACTGAGCGCCATGGAAAACGCATCACCTTTTTTTCCCAAATATTTTATTACTAGGTGGTTTTGTATGTATAATATTATGCAATACTATGAACTATTGTTTCACACAATGCTCCCAAACGCAAAAAAATATCACCCCGTGTGCAAAAAATAAATTGCACGAGATGCACATGAAAAACCCAATGTGCATCATTGTGTGTGAGCCCTTTAAAAGCATGTTTTCAACTTAATGTGCAGTACATGAACTGTGAAACGTCGTGTGAAGGAATCGAGCTAGAGATGCCAAGACTTACTGAAAATCAACGGAATGAAGCCATGGGAATGTCCAGGGCTGGCATGTCTACACGTGCTATTGCCAGACACTTCAATTGTCATCAGTCCACTATTGTAAGGTTGGTGGAACGTGTTCGAGTTACTGGATCAACACGTGACCGTCAACGTCCTGGTCCGCAACGCGTTACAACCCAGGCTCCAGACCACTACATCCGGGTCACTCATCTGCGTGACAGATTCCGCCCAGCGACTCGAACAGGTGCAGCAGTCGTCGGAAGACAAGGACCAGTAAGTGCCAACAACGTAAGACGTCGTCTAAGAGAAGTAGGACTCCGTGCACGACGACCTTATGTTGGAGCTATCCTCGCCGTCAGCAGCGTTTGATATTGGCTCAAGGACACCAGACATGGAGAAGAGTAGACTGGCAAAGTGTGCTCTTCAGTGATGAGAGTCGCTTTCATCTTTATCACGCTGATGGCCGTCAACGTGTGTGGAGACGTCTTGGGGAACGTCTTGCAGACTGCTGCGTCTTCGAAACGAATCGATGGGGTGGGGGAAGTGTAATGGTGTGGGGAGGCTTCACATTTCATCACCGGACCGCCCTACACATTTGCAGGGGTCGCGTTAATGCTGTGGCCTACCGTGATGATGTCTTGCAACCAATTGTTTTTCCGATGTTTCGAGCGCACCCACAACTTCAGCACTTCCAACAGGATAATGCACGTCCGCATACCGCCCGTTTTAGTATGGACTACCTGGCTGCTAACAACATCAATAGAACATGTTTGTACCGTTGATTACAGAATAAACATCCATAAGTGTACAAATGTGTTTTTATTGATGTGTTCCCGTTTGAATATTGTTCACAATAAGAAGCAAAATAAATAAGATATGTTTACAGGATCATTTTGTTATACGAAAAACTAAGTGATGCGTTTTCCATGGCGCTCAGTATTTTAAGATCAAAATGAAACATCATATTTCTATATTACGTAGTGTCCATGTTGATGTAGACAAAGGGTAAGTATATTATAAGATCAGTTTTTCAAATGATAAACATTATAATTCTATATAATAAGATCAAATAATAGGACGTATAGACAAGAGGTGATAAACATCTTATTTCTATATATTATAAGATCAAATAATAGGACATCATATTTATATGCGAGCGTGCCCTGTCTTACCTCGACGTATATGATGGGGGTGCGTAGCTCTAATACGTCGAAGCACAACGCTCTCACAATATTTATTATTCAAGGAGCTTTACTCTATAAGGAACATAAGTACTAATTATTTGACGTCGAACTTGGTTTATTAACGAATGAACATAATAAAGTTATATTAAAATCATAATTAAAACATCAATTACAAATTATCTACTTATGAATAATTGGATATATAATTTTAGCATATGTTATGTGACCAAGTGTAATTGTAAGCTATTTCACATTATCTTATTATGCATAAATGAAACATACATGAATCAATAAGCGAATATAAAGTATTATCATACTATGCGAATAAGTGCAGTAAACTATGTTACAACATATTATTAGGCATAAAATAAAAAAAAAAATATGTATACTAAATGATTTATCAGGCGACACAAATATAAACTAACTCACACCTATAAGAAACATAAGTACTAAGTATTTGACGTCGGAACTGGGTTTATTAACGAATGAACATAATAGTCCATATTTCGTCTCTTATATTTTATACCAAGTCGCTATCGCCAACTTAATAATAATTACCCTAGAAATATTTGAACATATACATGATAAGAGTTAAACATATAATACAAAATGTGTTATAAATTAACATATTTACATTACTGAGACCTAACTCAAATATAGGTACATACTAAATCAATGACTAAGATGCATGTTAAGTAATATTAATTTTTTTTAAGATAGATGTTCAGAAAAGGTAAATAGATAAGACAGTGCGTTCAGATTAGAACCGTTCAGATTAGAACGAACCGGGTTCGGAGTAAATACTAACTTATCAACTTTAAGGCAATTATTCAATTAAGATAAGTAATCCAGTAAGTATATGAAAATATATACTATAACATCTATATTGATGTAGAGTCTATGATGATATAGACCATATGGATAGACAAAAGGAAGGTATTTTATAGGATCAGTTTATCAAAGAATAAACATCATTGGCCAATCACGCTATTTTACCGACATTTCGCCTAATAGTTTGGATGCAGCTATGGCGGGTGTGGCGCCAGGCAGGGTAAGCTTACTCTTCCGGACACCTGTTACCACTGTTTGTCGTGTAATTTGTACACGAGGAGCAGTCCATTTGCTGATTACACTATTTTGCTTGAATACACTATTTTGCCTATAACGTTTTTTAGGACTTCGAATTCTGTCTTATGGTTTGGATTGTTCGCACTTGTTTTTTTTTGTTTTTTTTATCCATACAAGATCAAATAATAGGAAAATGAAATGAAATGGGGGTTTAACGTCCTACTGTTCTGCTCCTAACCTGGGCTAATGAAGACGGGCATACGCCATACAGTGTGCTATGAGGGAAATTTTGCCCGGGCAGGGGCACTATCGCTTACTCTTATATCGAATTCCAACTGCCAAGGGATCTTTTACCTGCATTCCAATGTATACACGGGACCTCGGTTTTTCGTCTCATCCGAAGGACTAGACAGCTGTCCTTGTCAGGCCCTCCGTTCTGCACCACTGACAAGGGGAAACCACGTTGGAAAATCCAGATGAACTTTCTCGGCCAATGCAGGGATCGAACACCCGACCTCCAGGCTAGTGAGCCAGCGTCTTAACCACCTAGCCACCGTGGCTCCGGAAATGTTGGGATAGATAAAAGGTGGATGTATAAGATCAAAAAATAAACATCATGTATCTATATACTAAAAGATCAAGTAAAAGGACATGTTGATATTGTCAAAAAGCGGATATATTATAAACCATCATATTTCTATATATCAAAAGATGAAATAATTGGACATCAGATTTCTATGTTACTGTAAAGTCTATGTTGAGATAGACTAAAGATCAAATAAGTAGGTATCAACTCTTGTGTTCTTCAAAGAACGAAAAGACTGACATTTATGCCATATACCTCTGTCATGTAGACACGGAAGGATATCGATGGGTTATTTTTTATGTTACAAAAATGACCGTCACTATCAGTGCTTTACTTCCCGTTCTTGATTTCGTAACTGTCTTCGGAATTTGACGACGACCCTTGCCTTGCAAATAAAAAAAATGAAAAATGCCATATAAATCACTTCAAAATAGATACGACAAAGAATCAATTCGTTTATTCACATCAGTGTGTTCATTTTTACATCCTCGATGTAATGTTAACAGTGTGAAGATAGTCAATAATAATCAACAGGTTTGTTCAGGAGGTACAGAAGGGCTCTCTGACAATACCAATCCAGTGATAACCCTCCTTAAAACGATTCAGTTGTAACTAATCATCATTATTAGATATTTTGATGACCAAAAAGTGCAAAGAACAGGTGAGTTCCCGGGGTACAGAAGGACTTCTAACCACCAAATCCAGCAAACCTCCTACAACGTTTCAGTTGCAATCTTTTATCATTATTAGATATTTTGATGACTCGTGCAAGTATTCTATTTGTAGCTACCGGGATTTTTTTCTTTATTCAGAACTGATAAATAATTTTCTAATAAGGCCTGCCGTCTAATATATTGGATAAATATGGCGATCTCGTGGGAAATATATTGTGAACAATAAATTGGAAAAATATGATTGCGGTTTTCGGTTTTCTTCTAAAAAATATATCGTTCATTGTTTTGATAGAACAAATTGTGGTATACCGATTCACTGCTGAAACGTTTCGGTCGTAGTTGTCAGATAAAGAAACATACGCCAACAGTCGCTTAGTCGTCCGCGCAGTCCTCAAGAGTTGTCATATTTATTTATTCTGTGGGTAATGGAAGCCTTTACACGACACTAAAAACTGATTAAGAATAATAATCCATTAAGTAATTATCATAAATCACTAGAATTTGTTTGGTTTCTAGACACGTTTATGATACAAAACATATTAAAACAAAAACTTAGTTGTTCAAGTTATTGGAATTTGTTGATAATCAAAAGTGTCTCTATTTAAAGTCAATCGGATGATAACTTTTGTCCACATGGTTTTTAACATGGTTTCATTGCGAGGGGTCATGACCTTCCATTTCATAAGGAAATAATCTGCCTCCATACATCAATATTCGTTCGTTTTAGACCTAGAGGAATACCACCTGGTGGACGAGCTGCGATGAAAGCATCTTTAATAATTGAAGAACCGACGACCTAAACATTACTTGAAATCAAAGTATATTAGTAAAGAAACTGTTCAAATTCTAATACTTATTATCGAAAATACCTCTTGTAGGCTTTTGACTTCCAACGAAGGGGTCACGGTGGCTAAGTGGGTAAGACGCTGGCTCGCTAGCCTGGTGTTCGATCCCTGCATTGGCCGAGAGAGTTCATCCAGATTTTCCGGCGTGGTTTCCCCCTTGTCAGTGATGTAGGACGGAGGGCCTGACAAGGACAGCTGTCTAGTTGTTCGGATGGGGCGAAAAAAAACCGAGGTCCAGTGTACACATCGGCGTGCACGTAAAAGATCTATTGACAGTTGGAATTCGATATAAGAGTAGGCCGTAGTGCCGCTGTTCGGACAAAATTTCCCTCATAGCACACTGTATGGCGTATGCCCGTCTTCATTATCGCAGTTCGGAGCTGAACAGTAGGACGTTAAACCCCATTTCATTTTCGACTTACAACGCCTCAAGTCTTTTTACGTCTGGTTCATAAAGCCCGTTCTGGTACCCATGTGATCCTGAGCCAATGCGAAAGGAATGGACTGAATATCGAGTCGAATTGATTCCTAGAAAATTTAGTGTCTTTTTTTAGTACTGCTGAAAATTGGTAGGCAGTAACAGCACTGCTATCAAAATGGCGGTAGAAAATCCCTGGGCCTGGAGGGCGTTTTTTGCTATAGTCGGATAATAGAAATTGATCAGATTTTGACGAACGAAAAAAAATATCTCAGTGTATCGGGTAGAAAGCGAATATTTTCCAATGTAAGATGGTGGTTTGGGGCATTCCTCGGGTCGAGGGTAACTTCACCAACCGTGGATGGCCAAGGAAAAGGCGAGTGTAAATAGCTTCGCTTCAAAAACGGTCTTGCAAACATTACCAAGAGACCCTAATATGTTAGTTAATAATTCATAGGTTATTGGCAAACGAGTGTCTGTCGTCGGACCTTTGGATATATTAAAACCTTCAAGAATCGTTTTAATCGGGATGATTATTAACCTGGCTATAAAAACTAAGACCAGAAATATAACATTTCACAGTTGATTGGGATACATCCAAACGAAATAAGAAAACTACATAAGAAGTTATATCTGCTATCTGTAGTGGCCAAACCACTGGAATGCCAAAGGTATGCCGAAACACGTCGAAAGACTTTAGGCCACAATTGTATTTAGAGTGTTTGGTGCTAAAGAATTCCTTGTTAATTGTATTTAGTGTGTTTGGTGCTAAAGACCATTCGGGAAATAATTTCAGGAAACGACATTGGGATACAGACAGGGCTATTGCCCTGAATCACAGATCATGATGTCGGGATAGACTATCAGCTACATGTATATCATTTTTTACAGAACACGAGAGGCCTTAACAGTGACATAATCAACGCTTAATTATCAACATGAAGAACGATACAGTTTTTATTTAGATATAAAGACCATGTAATAAAGGCAAAAACAATTAGAATCATCTCCGGGATGTCATATCTCGCAGTATGTCCTGGTTGGTCAATTGATTCGGCCATCTGAACTGCACCCAGTGACCACAACAGTAGGCACCACAACTGAGATCACTGTTACCGGAGATACCTGTAAACAACTGTAAATATTTATCTGACAATTAACGCTGATCTGATATATAACAGACGCCATTAAATAAGTCCAAAAATGTAAGCCAAATCATAATATCCTCCTTCAGATTTCGCGTAACTCGTATGGTGTAAAAAGATTTAGGATCTTTAAGGAGCAATGGTGTCATAAAAACGCCTTACAAATGCTCTGGAACAAAGAATGGCTTTTGCACAAACACACATTCGACATGTAATTGACACTTATTCGTTCAATCGCACTTGACGTTTGATTATGATGCTCTTTAATTCACGATTTAAGCTGGCAATTTTATCTTTTGGTATTTTTATTTGCATATTATTTTTTTTATATCGATACTCAACCCTAAAAACGCAAGTTGAATTGTAGGGTCGACTGTTTTATCGTAATAAAATCATCTAGGTAATGTGCAGGTCAGATTTAGAAGTAACTATCCATTGGAAAAATCTGGAAGAACGGAAAGCAGACGGAAAGCGAATTTATATCCATTTTCGCTAACAAGGTATTTTCCTCTAAGGCTGCTATTATTTGGATAACACTGTCAAAAGACGAATTTTCTTAAATGTTTTATCGAGGAAGATAATTCCAGTGTTTTTACAATAAAATCGCTAATACTGTTGCCAGATATGATAAGTAAGTAATTACTCTGCCAGGATAAATTTGTAAGCTGAACAAAGGTCTTGAACGAAATGGGTCACTCAGTCCACCCGCCTTTATCTCACCAATTCATTCCTCCCAAGTTCGAACAAAACGAGTTTTGGCACATGTAGATTTTTTTGAAAAACGTGGCAGCCGCAGGCCCGTATATTTTAAGCGGTACCCGTATTTAAAAGTGTTTAATGCATCTTCCTTCTGGGGATAAGGAAAACCTTTCCGCCATATATCTGTTAAAATATAACAGAATCTATTAATTCATAAAAGAAAAACGATGGCATATTAAATCATAAACGATCACATCGTAATCCTATCAATTTTACATCTATCCATATCTCATTCTTTATGTGGAGGATATCCTGATGAATGTGAGGGAGTATTGCAAACCTATCAATTTTTCAATTAATACTTTCTAACATTACCAGTATTTAAACGGTTATTATGGAAGGGTATCACTGCCAATATTAAATGCTCTGCTAAAATGTCTTTTCCATTGATTACGTGTAAAAAGTACAATATACAAAATCTTAACACCGGTAATGATAAAGTCAAAATATTCCTGGAAGGGCAAAGTTAAATGTAAAACGTCAAATGTTTAATGGAAAATGCTGTTTTTGTCGGGTCTTTACTTTACATTTCCTTCATTACATTTGAGCTCTGCCGTATCTCATTTGTCCTTCACGTTTTCTACATAGCATCTTACGCAGATCACCAAGTTTGATATGCAAATATAGGATATCACGTGACTTCACATATACGGAAACGAGGCCGAGCTCAACCTGGCACACCATAAGATATTTGCCACACGATATTGAGGCAATCAACATGGCATACTATAAGAAATTCGTTGGACGACCGTGCCTGCAATAAAATCATGTGATTGGTATGGCTAATCCGAGCCTTCGACAAATAACATAAAATAACATATAGTCTATATTTAGTAATTAGGTTACTGTCGGACAGCGACACATGTCTTTCGACATAACGAGGATTTTTCTTTCTCTAAAGCACGTAATAATGAATGTGTCAGGAAATAATTGATAAGATTCAAAGAGCCATAGAAACATACTTTCCAGTAATATATAACACGATAACTGGAATTTCGTATTAAGACCCGTATTTTAACATTTTAAAACTTCATCACTACCCCACACCCTCTCTCTAAATTTTAGTACAGGCTAATTAACTTTAATCCATTCAAACAAAAACAAAATCAAAATAATCAGTGTGCTCAAAAAATAATGAATATACATGTACTTAAAGAGAGGAATGAGTATCCAAGAATGTGCTTTTCACTGATATGTAAAATGATATCTTGAATTTCGTATTATGACCCCCCCCCCCCCCAACTTCACGTTATCATTGTAATATAGTTTAGTGCCATTCAAATTTGATCGTTTTTCAAGGTAAGTAAATTTCTTATAGTGTGCCAGGTTGATTATAGTGTGCTTGCTTACAGTGTGCCAGGTTAATCTCGGCCTCGTTCCCTATATGTTAATAAGTCACGTGATATCTATATTTGCATATCATAGTTAGTGCTCGGCGTAAGATGCTATGTAGAAAGCGTGAAGGACACATGAGATGTGACAGAGCGTAAATGTAAAATGTAATGAGAGAAATGTAAAATGTAGACACTTAAAAAAAACCAACCCAGCCTTTTCCATTTGACTTTTTACATTTAACTTTGGCCTAGAGGTATTTTGACTTTATCATTACCGGTATTAGGACTTTGTACATTGTACTTTTTACATATAATCAATGGAAAAGACCTTTTAGCAGAGCATTTAATATTGACAGCGATACCCTTCCATAGTTATTGTATCTCATTCTTCGTGGGGGATATTCTGATGAATGGGAGGGGGTATTGGAAAATGGGGAGCTAAACCTATTGAAGTGGGCGTCGACAGGAAATTGTGTGCGCTGCAAGCAAGGTTCAAAACCCCTTGTGAATTCAAATATCTATGGAGTATTTGCAGTGCTTTGGCCGTGTATAATTGGATGGCCCCTATATCAATCAACGAAGACATCTATTAACACATGTACATGAGGCCCTTAACCACTGGTTTGTGTCAAGTGGAAGTTAAACCCATTTCTCTATCTCTCTCTATACTCTTATAATAAATCTATTGTTTTCTTTTTTAAAAAAATAGTAAAATTGATGAAGTTGAATTATTATTAATTGTATCGATCAGATCACATGGTATTATCATTTTTGTTTTTTCTTAACATTATATATAATTATAAGACCGAACCAGTATTTCAAGCATGCCAAAATCGTTTTCATCTGTATTAAGTATATATTTCTCTTGGATATTGTTTCACTGAAGTAGTTTTGAAGAAATACTTGATTCCAGAAAATAAAAGATTCATTCAATCATTGGAGCTATTTGCCAATTATTGGCCATATTTATGCCACAGATCAGGGGTAAGTCGTCTTTACCGTGCCAATGCAACATGTAACAGGTGGTATTATCCAGTAATCCCGGCATATTGGCAGAGAAATTCTCTCTGACAAATGTAAACAATCCAACGTGTTCCGTCTCATAAAAGGTATTTCTTGGTCTATTTATGGCTATTGACCCTTGACCTATGACGATCTTTGCTTTTATGGTTTCTAATTGGCTTAGAATTTGATTTTTTAACCCGATTATGGCTACACTTGACAAATATAGTTCGAGACGTAATTCGAGTGCAAGACATATTGTGCAATGCATCGGAACAGAAATATATGCGACAGTGACGGCCTACTGGTTAAATTATGTAACAAAGCGTCAGATTTTCACCCGGAATTTGCAGGGACGAGATGAAACGATTTTCGGGGCTAAATCACAGCCTATGTCCACATCCTTGATATTAGATACTTTAACACTATTTGCGTAAATAGAGTGGCCATTTTGTCTGGCAGTTTTAGATCCGATGTGTATGTGTACCGATTTATTGCTGTTTTGATGTTGTTACTGTTACTGAATCATCATCACATGGTGTTATATCCTCTAAAATTTGGTGGTAAAGTTGACTTAAGACTAAGAGTTGGTAGTTTCTCATCACTGTCTTCATGGGTGTCAACAAGTTGAAAATATCTTCAGCTAATGTGATATCTGAATCACTCAAAATGTTTATCTCTACAATTGGGGCCTGTTGTAACACCCTATGTAGCATTTCTAGTGCCGAATTTCATCTGGTACACACATTCTGATTTAATCTGTGTTTTGGCAAACTCGAGATATTTTTGTTAATCCTTCAATATGGCTGCAGGTCTTGTACTTATCCTGAAAAGGGTAACTATTCTCTTAACTCGTGGATGTCATTATGTCCCCAGTTCCCCAAATCAATAGTATCATACGGAAAATGCATCATCAAATGAGAGCTATTTCAAGAATACGCTCTAATCTTAATACTGATGCTTGCCAGAGTGTTGTTAGAGCATTAGTAACATCGCACATGGACTATGCAAATTCTCTTCTATTAGGAGCACCAGAAACAGCTTTAAAGGAGCTAAATAGCTAACATTTGGGACCTAGAAATTGACACAAGTGGGTCACAACTCATATAATACTGTAATATGAATGTATATAAACTGATTTACATTCAATCGTTTCCGTTTTTACTCTAATTTCAAATCAGTTATGTTCCGTGAAATAAGCCAGCAGTCTCAGTCGAATGCAAATTCCTAGCGTCTGGTTATTCCAGTCTACATACGCCGTTTGGTTTGATGCAATATGTCTAGCCTCGTTCCTCGAGTCTCTTGCTAGAACTGGTGCTGAAACGCATTACGGTACACGATTCGTGTACCAATGGTAAAATATTTTTTCTGTCTTAAATATTGGATATCAGAAGCCCATCTTTTCCAGGTAAGATCACAGGATCAATGTTGTTTTAAATTGACAAATAATTCGTGTTTTCAATGTTGAAGATTTTGGATGATATTGAGTTAGACACTTAGCTACTTTAAACAGACTACAAATAGCGCAAAACAATGCTGCACGTCTTATAACTAAAACACGAAAATTTGATCATATATACTATTCAAAAAAAGTAGGGGATATTTGATTTTTAAGTGTTATTAAAGTCACCTAATGAAACTGACGAAGAAACAAATGACAAAATGAAATGAAGTTCACATTCATCGATTTATTCCAAATGATCGTTAGACTAAGTAAGGCACAGACTGACCATTATAAGGGTAAAATGATACCCGGGGTCAAACAGCAAAGTTACCACAGCATCACAACCAAGTCAGTAACGGGTAAATCCTCCTCTGTTTGCCAAACAAGCATTGATCCGACGTGGCATACTCCTAATGAGACGTCTAAGGTCATTTTGGTCCAGATTGTCCCATTCCTGTTGCAACGCAGCAGCAAGTTCTTGGACACTGGCAGGACGTTGTTGACGTTGACGTAACCTCTGTCCAAGCATGTCCCAGACATGCTCGATGGGGGAGAGGTCGGGACTCAGTGCTGGCCAAGGTAATGTGGTGATGTTCTGTTGTTGGAGGTAACCTGTAACGATCCTGGCCCTGTGACATCTTGCGTTGTCATCCTGGAAGATGAAACGGCGGCCATGACGTCGTGCGAACGGCAATACATGGACTGCCAAGATGTTGTCCCGGTAGTACTGGCCTGTAACACGCCCTGTAACAACATGTAAAGCCGTTCTTCCAGCAACAGTGATGCCTCCCCACACCATAACAGAACCACCCCCAAATCGATCATGTCTGATGACGTTAACGTCTTGGAAGCGCTCGTTTCGACGACGCCACACCCTCCTACGTCTGTCCAAAAAATTAACAGTGAACCTTGGCTCATCTGAAAACATCACATTGCTCCAGCGTCGATTATCCCAGTGTTGACGATCCCTACACCAACGACGTCTTGCCTGAATGTGATGATCTCTCAAACAAGGGATCACGCGAGGACGTCGGGCGCGAAGGTGACCCCTATGCAGTCGATTCCGAATCGTCTGGCCTCTCACACCAGTGTCTGTTTGAAGACGAGCGCTGATCTGATTTGCCGTGATGACACGATTTCTCAAGGCCAAGGTACGGATAAATCGATCCTGGGCTTAAGTTGTCGACCTGAGCGTGGTCTGTCCTGTACAGATTGTGTATCACGGTATCTGGACCATAGCCTGCTTAAGACAGACTGAGAAACATTAATCGTCCGCGCCACAACCGCCTGTGTTGTGCCGATCTGTAGCATGCCAAGGGCACGTAACCTTTCATTTTGGGTAAGCCGACGCATATCAAAATTTGTTTTCTGGTCACTAAAACAATTAAACTGATGTTTCCACCCTGGAATTCAATGCCACAATGACTGTAACATTCAAAGTCACGAGTCGTGCAAATCTTGGGTTGGACCCCCATGATGATCCCAAGCATCACCTGCATTCCATGCGGTAGCTATTGGTGCGTTTGGGCGTCACATGTAACTGGAAATGTTTCTTCTGTTAGGTTCTATAGTGACTTTTTCGTAGTCATTTGCATATTTTAGTATTATGCCCCCAAAATCAAATATCCCCTACTTTTTTTGAATAGTATATTAGCTAAGTTATAGAAACTCCATTGGCTTTCAGTTCGAGCGAGGGTTCAATTTAAAGCTCTTGTGAATGTGTTTAAATCAATTTATTCTGACACCGCACCCAGTTATTTAAAAGAACTTTTTGATTTCTATACTCCCCGGCGATCCAACCTTCGTTCTTCAAGTGATCGTAGCATATTGAGGATCCCCAAATATAATAAGCGTTCTGGTGAATATGCTTTCTCCGTCAGCTAAAATGTGGAATGATCTTCCAAAAACTCTTCGAAAGTCCTCTTCCATCCAGAGCTTTAAGACTAACTTAAAAACATACTTATTTCAAAAATGTTCTTGAACTGTTTTGTTGTGAATGCGCTTAGAAATACTCATGTGTAATGAAGCGCTATATAAATCGAATAATAATAATAATAATAATAAACCGGCAAATTACGTCTTTTACATTAGGCCAAATGTCGGCTACTTTTCAGCTAATAAAACAAGATCAGTAATTTAATTTTAATAACATAATTTACCGTAATATCAATTTAAACTAATTTAATTCCTAAACGCCATGCACACCTTGGACATAATTATATGGAGCCGGCAAATCTTATAATAACGGTAAATCATATACCCGATTATTATGATTCTCTCTTAGATGTATGTCAGTTTTGATTTTTAATGTCATGATAATCGAAACTGAAAATGGCTGCCACCGACAACAACACGAGTTGTCTTTTCTTGCAGTCCACGCGAGACTTGTGTGGAGAATGAATACGACGAAGCGAAAGCAGGGCAATTAAAAAGCAGAAAAAATGATAATTTTCGAAAAATTAATAATTTTGTTTAGGTTAAACAAGATATATTTAAAAATAACACGTGTTATAATACAGGCAGGAAGACTCTATTGATATCAGCATTCTACATGCCACAGAGGAACCTCTCAGATATAACTGCACTACGATCCTCACTTGAACTTGCAACTTTCAACAAAGAACGTCACACCACGGTAGCTGGGGACTTCAATTGCCCAGACATAGACTGGCACTCACTCTCGGTACGGAAAGAAGCGCAAGACACAGAAGTTCAACAGGCTCTACTTGACCTGTCCATTGATTTCAATTTAACCCAAGTCCATGATAAACCAACAAGAGAAAACAACCTACTTGATCTTGTCTTTACATCAAATTCGTCATTAATCAAATCCTCCACTAATGCTCCGGGGATCTCTGACCATGACATCGTAGTCGTCGATTCAGATATCAAGCCATTCTACGCCAAGCAGAATCCTCGAAAATGCTTCCTATTCTCCAAAGCCAACTGGGACCAGCTGAAAATTGAAATATCCTCCATCTCCCAGGAAATATGCCAACTTTACGTAAACGGTTCATCTGTCCACACCTTATGGGATACCTTCAAGGAAACCCTAAAATCAGCCATCAACAAGAACATTCCATCCAAAATGAAAACATCAAGTAACTCTCCACCATGGATAACAAGGAAAGTAAAACGGGTCCTTAGACGCAAGGCCAGAATTTATAAAAGAGCTAGAAAAACCAATGACTGGACCCAGTACAGGAGATTTCAAAAGGAAAGTAAACGCGAGCTCAGGAAGGCAGAATGGTCACACATCAACTCCGTCATAAACCAGGGTCTACAAAACAACAACTCCAAACCATTTTGGAACTATGTTAAGTCCAAAAAAGAAGACAATATTGGGGTAGCACCACTGCGTAGTAAACACGGCACACTTATCAGCGACTGCAGTGCCAAGGCAAAGACACTTATGAACCAATTCCAGTCAGTTTTCACCAAAGACAAGGGAGATCAACTACCCAAAGTACAAAGGAGAGTTGTTGAAGACATACCACCTATCAAGATAGGAGAGGAAGGCATTGTGAAACTACTACGCAACATCAAGGTCAGCAAAGCCTCAGGCCCAGATGAGTTACCCAACAGAGTTCTCCAAGCCTGTGCAGTAGAAGCAACACCTGCCATCACCTGTATCTTCCAGAAGTCGGTCGACTCTGGTGATTTGCCCAAAGATTGGAGAAATGCAAACGTTGCCCCAGTCTTCAAAAAAGGAGATCGCCATGCACCAGAGAACTACCGCCCAGTATCATTGACATGTGTCCTATCCAATCTGCTAGAGCACATTATCTGCCATCAAATGTTGAATCACCTAGACAAACACAAGGTACTCGCATCCTTAAATCATGGCTTCCGCTCTGGCTACTCTTGTGAAACACAACTAGTTGTAACAGCACACGATCTACGCAATTACTACGACAAGAACAAACAAGTCGACACAGCGATACTGGACTTCAGCAAGGCGTTTGACACTGTGCCTCACAACAAACTTCTCCACAAGATCGAGTCCTATGGAATACGAGGAGCAACACTCAAGTGGATCACAAACTTTCTTACGCAGCGGAAGATGAGCGTCATAGTTGAAGGTGAGCGATCCCGGCAGGTTGCCGTAGCCTCCGGCGTCCCACAAGGCACAGTACTCGGGCCTCTACTATTCCTCTGCCATATCAATGACCTCCCGGATAGAGTGAAATCCCATATTCGTCTTTTTGCCGATGACTGCCTGATATATCGTGCCATCAACTTGATGACAGACCATATACAACTCCAAAAGGACCTAGATAACCTCCAAGAATGGGCTGACGAATGGGGCATGAAATTTAACGCCAAGAAATGATATATACTCAGCACCAAAATCAAATCCAATTTCTTCTACAACATCAAAAACAACATACTCCAACAAGTCCAGAACAACCCTTACCTTGGAATTACCCTATCCGATGACCTCAAATGGAAAACGCACATCAACAACATTTGCAAAAAAGCCAACTCAACACTAGGATTTCTCCGCAGGAACCTAAGACACTGCCCTAAGCCATGCAGGAAGAACGCCTATATTGCACTAGTCCGATCCAAACTTGAGTACGGAAGCGTCGTCTGGGACCCCTACTTGAAAGGAGACATTAACCGCTTGGAGAAAATCCAAAGATCAGCAGCACGATTTATAACGGGCGACTATAAATCCAGGCAGGAAGGATGCGTCACTAATATGCTCAAGGAAATGGAACTGCAACTACTTGAGTAAAGACGCCGTCACCAGCGTTTGACGTTCCTATTTAAGGTGGTTGAAGGGCACGTACCAGCCATTAACATTGATCACTACCTCAAGGCTAAACGACTTAAGAGAACTATTCGGGCTAAACAATTTGACAACTATGTAAAAACTAACATCGTAGAAAACTCAGTGTGTAACAACAACAAGTGCTTCCAGCCAATTCAAATACTCATACTTTGTACGAACGGTATACGACTGGAATAAACTCAGTGATGATATAGTGAACTCAAGAGTCAATCGAAGTATTCAAATCTAACTAGAAAACATTAACTAGCGCACTCCATCCGTCGTGTAAAAGCCAGTAATTGGCATCTACGACTATTCATTCAGATTCAGATTCAGGCGTTATTGGCTACAAGAACTACATGTGTATATCTACAGACAACCGACACTGCGACAGTACGTCGATGACCCAGCTACACGGCTACGCCACTAAAAGGTATTTTCTTTCATTCTTATTGTATACAGTATTGTATACGTGCCTACTAGTTAATAGTCTTACTGTAATAACCTAGCCTTTTCTACGTTGCGGTGCTTGTTGCGAATGCACTATGAAGTAAACACCGACAAAGCAGAGACAGCGCACCTGTCGTCTTGTCAAACCGGAAGTTGGTAAAATAGTGTAATTCAAGACTATACCAAAAATTTGTAATAGTATAGCTAATTCTGAAAGAAATCATGCACGTATCTATTATTACTACAATAATTGTTGGCGTGTACGTCTTACTCTATTCTTAATCAGCATGAGATATGAGAAAAAATTTAATGTGACCTAGTGTTGAGGAAACCACCTATGTTAAACGGTCACGTGACTCGCTTAAATCTCCTTATTGTGAGTACCTCCACTCGGTTACTACTACAATTGGCGTTGCCGATTTGGAGATTTGATACAAGTCGTAAAGTCGATTCATTTCATGATAATAAGTGACATTTATTGGGTATTATTTCCCGATTTTTGTGAGATAACTTTTGTTTTCAATTATCGTGAAGTTCATCATTGCATGTGAGTTAAAAAATATAGTTCCTCAAGGTAGACAGATAACCACCAACAACAGCAATCACTTAGATAGCAAAACTGCAAAAGACAAGCTAGCGCAGCCTGATTTCATACCATCTTTTTTTTTTAACACAACACTGTCATGTAATCTGTTTTGGCCTTTGTTCAACCTTATTAATTGAAAACAAACACCTTGCTTCTCATAAAGATAAATTTAATTATGATATGCTACATGATTAACACATATCCCTTTGTCCTAAAACTGGAATTTGGTGACTGCTACGCCGGAAATGAGGGCATGTACTGTTCTCTATGTAAAAAAAACCCATAAATATTCTAACACACAAATAAATCCACAGCCTTTGTAGAGACACACTCAGTTAGACTTAAAGAATCTGCTATACAAGAACATTTAAATAGAAAAAACATATCGGTGCTGTGGAAACAGAGCTTTTAAACCGAGTTTCGTACTTCCAAAAAGAAGTACATGTACAGGTAACCATAAAAGATCTTATGGAAGAAAAAATCTATTGCCAATGAAAAGATAGATAATTTGGTCAAGCTAATTGAGGAGATAGGCATTAATGAAATTAAATATTTTTAATCACAGATCCCGTGCTTCCTTAAGATAGATACTGCAAACAATAGGCAAAGAGGTCGTGGCTAAGGTAGTTAACAAACTGCAAAAAGCAGATTATTATTCCATTTTGCTTGATGATTCCTCTTGACATTTCGGGTATTGAGGAAATGGTATGTTTGTTCAATATTGGAATACACTGGAAAAGAAAGTTAATACTGATGTCCTAATTATTCCTAATGTTTTGGAAGAGGCGGTTTCACCTTCAGCTGAAACTTTGTATAATGGCATTAAGAGCCAAATTGCATAAATATCAATAAACTATCAGGTTTTAGTACAGATGGTGTAGCTGTAATGGTTTGTAAGAGAGCAGTTGTCACTAAACTAAAACATAACAACCCATCACTCCTTGCACCTGTCACCATCTGGCCCTTGCTTGTGTAGATACAAATCATAAAGATTTAGACTGCATAAAGAAAGTAGATTTCTATGTTACTAGCATCCGGAAGGTTTTTCACCGGCCCCCTGTTAAATTGGCTGCTTTATTAAAAGTTAAAAGCAGAAATAAAGGGTATGATTATTTCAGAGTAAAATTTCAAATGTAAACACAAAAACATTGAAAAGGACCTGTCAAACAAGGTGGTTATCATTTGACAACGCAATTCAAGGTCTATATTATCCAAATAATAATAATATAATAAATTAATATTTATTGGTTTATTTATATATATATTGAAGTATGTACTCCCTATACTGGCAAATCTTAGCAAAATATTTCGAAGGGGCCATGTTAAAATAGCTAAGTCAAATCTTCAACATTGAAAACACGATTTATTTGTCAAATTAAATCAACATTCATGTTGTGATCTTACCGGAAAAAGATGGGCTTTTGATATCCAATATGGAAGACAAAATAAACATTTACCATTGGTACAGGAATCGTGTATCATAATGCGCTTCAGCCCCAGTTGTATCAAGAGACTCGAGGCTAGACACATTGCACCAAATCAAACGGGTGTGTAGACTGGAATAACCAGACGCTAGAAATTTGCACTCGCTTGGGAATGCTGGCTTATTTCGCCGATCATAACTGATTTGAAATTGTTGTAAAAACGGAAACCATTGAATGTAAATCAGTTTATATATACTATTCAAAAAAAGTAGGGGATATTTGATTTTGGGGGCATAATACTAAAATATGCAAATGACTACGAAAAAAGTCACTATAGAACCTAACAGAAGAAACATTTCCAGTTACATGTGACGTCCAAACGCACCAATAGCTACCGCATGGAATGCAGGTGATGCTTGGGATCATCATGGGGGTCCAACCCAAGATTTGCACGACTCTGACTTTGAATGTTACAGTCATTGTGGCATTGAATTCCAGGGTGGAAACATCAGTTTAATTGTTTTAGTGACCAGAAAACAAATTTTGATATGCGTCGGCTTACCCAAAATGAAAGGTGACGTGCCCTTGGCATGCTACAGATCGGCACAACACAGGCGGTTGTGGCGCGGACGATGAATGTTTCTCAGTCTGTCATAAGCAGGCTATGGTCCAGATACCGTGATACACAATCTGTACAGGACAGACCACGCTCAGGTCGACAACTCAAGCCCAGGATCGATTTATCCGTACCTTGGCCTTGAGAAATCGTGTCATCACAGCAAATCAGATCAGCGCTCGTCTTCAAACAGACACTGGTGTGAGAGTGAGTGGCCAGACGATTCGGAATCGACTGCATAGGGGTCACCTTCGCGCCCGACGTCCTCGCGTGATCCCTTGTTTGAGAGATCATCACATTCAGGCAAGACGTCGTTGGTGTAGGGATCGTCAACACTGGGATAATCGACGCTGGAGCAATGTGATGTTTTCAGATGAGTCAAGGTTCACTGTTGATTTTTTGGACAGACGTAGGAGGGTGTGGCGTCGTCTAAACGAGCGCTTCCAAGACGTTAACGTCATCAGACATGATCGATTTGGGGGTGGTTCTGTTATGGTGTTGGGAGGCATCACTGTTGCTGGAAGAACGGCTTTACATGTTGTTGCAGGGCGTGTTACAGGCCAGTACTACCGGGACAACATCTTGGCAGTCCATGTTGTGCCGTTCGCACGACGTCATGGCCGTCGTTTCATCTTCCAGGATGACAACGCAAGATGTCACAGGGCCAGGATCGTTACAGGTTACCTCCAACAACAGAACATCACCACATTACCTTGGCCAGCACTGAGTCCCGACCTCTCCCCCATCGAGCATGTCTGGGACATGCTTGGACAGAGGTTACGTCAACGTCAACAACGTCCTGCCAATGTCCAAGAACTTGCTGCTGCGTTGCAACAGGAATGGGACAATCTGGACCAAAATGACCTTAGACGTCTCATTAGGAGTATGCCATGTCGGATCAATGCTTGTTTGGCAAACAGAGGAGGATTTACCCGTTACTGACTTGGTTGTGATGCTGTGGTAACTTTGCTGTTTGACCCCGGGTATCATTTTACCCTTATAATGGTCAGTCTGTGCCTTACTTAGTCTAACGATCATTTGGAATAAATCGATGAATGTGAACTTCATTTCATTTTGTCATTTGTTTCTTCGTCAGTTTCATTAGGTGACTTTAATAACACTTAAAAATCAAATATCCCCTACTTTTTTTGAATAATACATTCATATTACAGTATTATATGCGTTGCGACCCACTTTTGTCAATTTCTAGGTCCCAAATGTTAGCGATTTAGCTCCTTTAACTTTTCACTAATACAACAATCCATTGAGAGTTGTAAATTGAATTTAAAGGCATTACTTCCTGGTACTGCAATTTTTGATAGTTTAGAACGTCATCGCTCACAAGGGATATTATCAATTTAGCAAATAGTATTTACAGCTGGTGTCATTATACTGATTTGAAATCTTTTACAGCTAAATATGTTGAAGCTTTGTGTACAAATATTGACGGTAGATTTGAACAGTCAGATCTACATATGTGTTTTTCAGTTTTCGATCCTAATCTAATTCCAGACCGTGTTTGCACAAAATTTCACGAGTATGATGTATCAGAGATAAAAACTATTGCGGATCACTTTTATGCCGGCGACTGACAATCAAGATTTAAATCTTAATAGAAAATTTAATGACACTGATACAATGGATTATTGTGATGATGATTTGTGAATATAGAATAAAAACATAAAAGTGATAAACACATTGTTTTAGTTTTATTTTGGATATAATATTGGTCATGAATATTCACTGTGAATTCATGTTTCACATATTAACAAATATATGTGACAAAGTCAGTTTGACAAAGTCATTCAAGAAAACTTTATTAAATTAACAACAGATACAGTCAAGACATTTGACATAACAGCAAGTGCTGTCCGATAGTCAATCTTCGTCTGTCCCTCTGTCAGTCTACTCCCGAGTGTGCTAAAAATAGATCTGCAGTCAGCACTAAGGCCAACACAAGACACAAGGCCAATACAAGTTAATATATCAACCGGTAACACTCTCCCCAACTTTGTAATAAATGCGTCCCTGCATTTACATCATTGAATCAAGAAAAAACAAACAAAATAAAGTCAGAAATAAAACAATGGACATCAAGTGAAAATTAAAACTAAAAACTATACGAACTGTCTATGTTCGTGATAACCATAAATCAAAACTTCTACTGCTGATTGTTATTAGACCGAAGTAGTGTTCCTATTTCCCGTAATGTTGTCGCCATCAAAGAGTTACCCAAACGAATGAGAGATTCAGAGTAGTCAGATTTGATTACGACTTCCTCACTCGTAGCGTTAACCGGTGCTGGGTGTTTGTGGGGGTTGGTATGTTTACCGCGATTTGATCTCGTTGAACGTCGCACTTCCTCCACCGGGGAATGCTCTTGATTTGTGTCATAACAATAATCAGCTATATTGCTATCCTCATCACTCGAACCCGACTCAAAATCTCTCTGGTCAACATGACCAATGACATTGTCCGGACAAGGTTTTAAATCCATTCGATGCACGTGTTTTGTCATACTTTTATCATCGACTTGACAAATCGAATAAACATGGTTGTCACCACTGATGCGATCTTTGACTTTATACACAATGGGGGACCAGTGGTCTTGTATTTTATTTCTTCCGAGAATACCTCTCGCCTTATAGTAAACTAGTTGGTCTGGATGCAACGGAGCATCATGGGCTTTCCCATCCTGCTCGTTTCTACGTTCCGCTGATGTGAGTAAGGACTCATAAGCCTGTGAGTAGGAATGTTGCAGGCGTTTTTGGTGCTCCAATATCCAGGAATCTACGTTTTCTTTCTCAACACCAAGCAACACATCAATGGGCAAAGTAGGATTCCGTCCGAACATGAGAAAATAGGGTGTAAAACCAGTCGATGAATGCATTGAGGTATTGTATGCAAACGTTAACTCCAAAAGATGACCAGGCCAACGTCTTTTCACATCCACAGGTAAAGTACGCAGAAGATTGTGTAGAGTCCTATTAAAGCGATCGGTCTGTCCATTACCCTGGGGATGGTAAGGCGTTGTCCTGCTCTTTTTAATACCGTATAGACTACACAGGTTTTGTATGACTTGTGATTCAAAATTCCTGCCTTGATCGGAATGTATACGGCAGGGCACACCGTAACGCAGAAACCATTCCTTCACAAGCACTTTTGAGGTTGTTGACGCCTTCTGATCTTTGGTGGCGACAGTGAACTTTGAAAACACGTCAGTGATAACAAGAACATTTTCCAACCCATTTAAAGCAGGGTCCAGTAAGGTGAAATCAATACAAATGACTTCGTTTGGCCTGTTCGCAAGCAAATTCTTCATGGTTGTATGAGTGGCAACATTTGGCTTAGCCACAACGCACCGGGAACAATTCTTACACTTCCTTTCAACATCACGCCACATATCAGGCCAGTAACAGCGAACCTTCACGAGGTTGAAAGTGCGCTCGATCCCTTGATGACCCGCCCGGTCATGAAGATTTTCAAGAACAGTATCCTTTAAGGCGTTGGGTAACACAAGCTGATCTATAATACCGACGCCGGGATCATTTATTCGTCTGTACAACACATTATCCTTCAAAAATAGACGTTTGAGGCGGAAAAGCATTAAAACCACCCGTGGGAGGGTTAACCGTTCCAGTTTTGAAGGTATCCTATCATGGTCCCAAAATGATCGAAATGTTTTTATAGTTGCGTCAGATTGCTGCAAGCTTGAAAGTTGCTCCAACGTATATGAGGGTAATGCGTGAAGGGTTTCACTTAATGCGAAATAGACAGGTTCGGGATTAGTATTAAAATGTACAGAATGCATTTCACGAGGCAAAAAGGTTGTCTTTGTGACATCTTCCACCTTAGATTGTACATCGCAAACAATCTTTTCAGAGTCACCGGATTCATGCGGCCTACGCGATAACGCATCGGCGTTGCTAAGTGTTCTTCCAGCTTTATACTTCAACTCAACGTCAAATATGGCCAAATCGGACACCCAACGTTGTTCTACAGCACTAAGCTTTGCAGACTGTAAATGACACAACGGACTATTGTCCGAATACACGATGAACTTCCGACCTAAGAGGTAGTCCCTGAATTTTTCACATAAAGCCCATTTTAGTCCTAGAAGTTCAAGCTTACGGGAACTATAGTTTTGCATATTCTTTTCAGGACCTCGAAGAGCCCTACTGGCATACGCAATGACACGTGACTGTCCATCCTGAATTTGGGATAATATGGCCCCAAGACCCTCCATACTAGAGTCAACCTCAATAACAAAAGGTTTTGAAAAGTCGGCAAATGCTAATATTGGAGCGTTGATGAGCCTCTCACGAATGTCATCGAAAGCTTTGTTACACTCAGTTGTCCACAAAGATTTTAACGTCTGAACATGATGACTAATAGCCTCTTTTAACAGATTCTGCACGGGCGCTGTAACCTTTGAATAATCCTTAATATACCGCCGATAGAACCCACAAAATCCAAGGAAAGTCCGCAACTCCTTGACAGTTACCGGTCTAGGCCACGACGACACCGCGGAAACCTTCTCTGGATCCGGTGACACACCTAACGAAGAAACGACATGACGCAGATATATGACTTCTGATCGACACATGTAACACCTGGAAGGCTTTAATTTTAACCCATGCGTTATCAGCACGCGAAAAACTCGATCGAGCCTTTGCAAATGTTCATCAAAGGACTTGGCGAAAATTATTAGGTCGTCCAAATATATTAGAAGTATTTTAAAAACATCCTCCCTAAAACAGTCCTGCATAAGTCCCTGAAATGTTGCAGGTCCATTACACACATCTTGGCCTCATCCTTCTCATCCATAGCTATCTGATTGTACCCACTCGTTAGATCGAGGGAACTGAACCAAGATGCACCAAACATTGCGTCGAGGCTTTCCTCGATGCGTGGTAACGGGTAACAATCCTTAATAGTCTTGGTATTTAAATGCCTATAGTCCACGCACAATCGCAATTCGCCAGACTTTTTCCGAACAAGCACAATGGGAGATACGTAAGGACTATAGCTTCTAATTGTCCAGGTGGTATTCTACGAAAAGGTAGTTTGACTGGCACGTCATCTTTGAGATGGATTTCATGACGTATGGTATCCGTATACCCAATATCATCTCCAGTACTAAACACATGGCGATGACAGGCCAGAAGATCTCGCAACTTCAACTGTTGCTCGGCAGTTAGATGAGTAGGAATATCCACAAGCGGCAAGTCAGAATGCTCCCCAACTTTGTCAGATAGACCTTTCATTTCAACATTAACCTTATCAATAAATAGTTCGTTGTTTTGTACTGAAAGACGTATGCTGTCTGATTCAATGTTCCCTGTGGTTAATGTTCCAATTTTAGTGTAAGGTTGAATCCATATGTCTGTATTTGAAAAGTTCGCTATCTGTACCGGGTATCTGTTATACGAGTGACCGACAACTGTATCACACACCAAAAGTCCATTAGGCAGATGTGTTCTATCTTTTAACTCCTGAACACATAAATCGGTGTTTTTAGTAGTAGGGGGGCCTGTAGTCATAAACCATTTACTCTACATGCCGGAACACACACTGGACTTGCTCCCGAAACTTTCACAAAACCATAAATCTCCCTATCAACAGTCTTCTGATTACCAAAGGTAGCAGTCAAATGTCGAACAACAGCATCATGCTTGTCAACTGGGGTATTTTCAACCTGTTCAAGAAAAGCCCAACAATGGCGAATGACATTCATTCCCAGAATTCCAGGTACCTCAGATTTACGCTTCTTGGTAGAAAGATCCCTGGGTTCTTTTGTAACCAATAAACATTGTTTGGGTAACTTCTTCTCCATTACACACAAATCTGCATGCAGGACACCTAAATATGGGAGGCCAAAGCCATTAGCAGCTCGAACATTAAGGAAGTCAGTTTTAATAATATCCGCACCCAAAGGTAAGAGTTTTTCTTTATAGAAAGACTCCGTAAGACAAGATATTTGCGAGCCAGTATCGACGACAAACCGGCATGGAACACCAAACACACCCAGAACGATTGTGGGACAGTCTCCAACAGCATCCTGATAAGAAATATGTTCATTAGAGCCAACATAATTATGATTGCCCTCGCCTTGGCTCACAGTTGAGGGCGTAGTTAGTTTTCCGCAGGTTTCTTTGAAGGACAATTCCGCTTAATATGGCCCGGCTCACCACAGCCATAACAGCGACGAAAGTTCCCACTTCTCGGTGACGATTTTGACTGTTCCGCCATCATTCCCATTAGCTTGGTAAGTTGCTCCTGCTGCGATGCTAACATCTTCTTCATCATACCGAACTCCCCATCGCTGATAGTAACAACTTCTGTCAAAGCATCTTTGTATGCTGGGTCAAAATTTGCATTGTCCTCTTCTGACCAATCTAAAGCAAATTTCCGAATTGTTAGAAAAGTAATATTGGGACTTTCTCTCTTTTGTCGCTTGAGCTCCTTTCGAAGAAACGAATCCCGGACCCCCTCAACAAAATGGTCACGAAGCATGTGTTGGTCAATCCTAGTTGGGTCACTGTTGCTGATTCGCTCAGTTAATTCTCGTAGTACATAAGAAAAATCACGTAAAGACTCATTTGGTTTCTGTCGCCTTTCATAGAATTGCCGTAGCAATTGGGACGTCGTTAAAACCTCACCAAAAGCCTCCACCAATGCTGTAAATATACCTTTAACTTCGCTGACACGTCTGAGCTTCACCTCCGCCTTCGCATCTCCTTCAAGATGTGACATAATGTAACGAGATTCCTCCTCTGCAGACAAACCAAGCCCCGACATGATAGCTTTAATCTCCTCAATCCATTCATGCACTGATGGCTCACCCACCTTTTGTGGCCTACCACGAAACTTTCGAGCTTCACGTCCCCTTTCCATATAAACAACAGACCTAGACGAAAACGATTGATTTGGTGACCCAGGCAATGGGGTTCTGAGAGAAAACCGAGGTATTTGAGGTGTTGACGCAAGTGACCTCAGCCTTGAAGCAGCTAACTGTCTTTGTAAATCACGGATTTCTCCTTCATAATTTCGCTTATCACTAGGGCTCTCAGCCATGGTTGCCAGTAAACAGGTAACCAAAATATAAATCAAATACATACACATGTATATTCAAACCAATCCTCAGTCAAAAAACAAGGCTATCCCTATCATCCGACTGAAGAAAAAAAAAACAGAACATGTAAAAATATAATAATAATTGAGTATAGGTTAGAGCAAAGCTATCTCCGCTCAACCTTATTTCTAAAAATCAATCCACGACTACCTGTAACGACAGTTTCGGAAAACAACATACGATGACGTCACTAATTAGATGTCGCATCCAACACTGGGCCAATAAGCTATCTTGGTGAACACCATCAATCAGTAAACTAAAATTATGTGAATATTTTGCCTTCTTGCCGCGATTCTTGCGACACCGTAACAGGTCATTCGAGAATCCCAGAGTTGATTGATTCAGTTCGGAATTTAGAAGTTTTACTTCATTGTTTATTTGCGACAAATAATCTTTCACTCTACTATCGTCAACGAGAAATTGTTCCGGGTCCCTGTGGCCTCGTGATGAATTAAACGCACAAGCAGATATGGGGGGGGCACTTCAATGAATTTAATTCTCGAATTGGGATATTCGCCAACAATTTGTATTGCTCGCCTATACTGACGTAAAACGGCACTCACTGGATCCTGATGTCTAGCATAAATAAAATCCCATCGTTTGTCAGTGACATCACATGTTCCCAACCAAACATAAATTACAAGTCTTATAATCAGCATGCCAAGAAGACAAATTTTGTTGAATAAAGTTAATACCACTTTCCGTGTTTCTGCCTTTGAATGCCTCGATTTTGATGTCAATTAAGTGACTGTGAGCAAAATGTCTCCTCAAATAATTACCCTTACTATCTGTTACTAAAACCGCCAAACTTTTCTGTTTACCCACTATATCTGGTAATGGTTTCGATATAAATTTCCTTAATTTGGATTCACTCATAACACAGACAATAAAACATTTGGCAAATAATGACAGTCGTCACGTATAGTCAGGAAAAGTTTTGAATATGATAAGTTTGGAAAGCTCTCACCGGATCGACTGTTCTTCTAAACTTGAACTTGAAACACGGCAAATTTGGTTCTATCGTATCGGCTCGACGCTAATTGTGACAAAGTCAGTTTGACAAAGTCATTCAAGAAAACTTTATTAAATTAACAACAGATACAGTCAAGACATTTGACATAACAGCAGTGCTGTCCGATAGACAATCTTCGTCTGTCCCTCTGTCAGTCTACTCCCGAGTGTGCTAAAAATAGATCTGCAGTCAGCACTAAGGCCAACACAAGACACAAGGCCAATACAAGTTAATATATCAACCGGTCACATATACATGAATCACCCATTCCCAAAAATGGCGTCTCGTTGTTGCATTGTCGGAGATTCGTGAGCAAGCTCACGAGGAGGCCGCCGTTGCTTTGCATGGGATTTCTCTGACCAAATTTCGAAAAACGCCGATTTTACGTTAATTTTAGTGATGGGGGATATTTCATATAATGTGATAGAGACACAGATGGTTGATGCACGTAAAGAATACCTCAGAAAGCACATTATGAAGTATACAGATCGCAAAAAGGTAAAATGAAAACTTCAAAACAAACAGCTGTCAAAATGTAACCTTCGTATCAATCAGCTGATCGCTGTCACTTTTAGCAGGTCAATACTCAAACTGTGAGTGTACTGTCTTGCATAGAAATAAATAGCACAGGGTACTTTAAGAATGCTTAATAAAAAAACATGTTTATTACGTTCAGTATTATTCATTTATATATTTTAAAATTAATTACTAATATTAGTCTTGTTGTATGATCTATTCTATGCCTACCGGCATTGTTTTGCTGAGTAGACCAGCGCTACCAACTCCTTATTGCGGCCTGTACACTTAAGATTTCGCTTTCTCAGGTATTATTTAAGTGCATCAACTTTCCAGGGACCGATTCCTAGAAAATTCTTAAGCACGTTCTTGTGCTTAGATTTAAGTAAACTTACCTTATTAATACTCAAACTGTGAGTGTACTGTCTTGCATAGAAATAAATAGCACAGGGTACTTTAAGAATGCTTAATAAAAAAACATGTTTATTACGTTCAGTATTATTCATTTATATATTTTAAAATTAATTACTAATATTAGTCTTGTTGTATGATCTATTCTATGCCTACCGGCATTGTTTTGCTGAGTAGACCAGCGCTACCAACTCCTTATTGCGGCCTGTACACTTAAGATTTCGCTTTCTCAGGTATTATTTAAGTGCATCAACTTTCCAGGGACCGATTCCTAGAAAATTCTTAAGCACGTTCTTGTGCTTAGATTTAAGTAAACTTACCTTATTTTGTGTTCCCAGAAAACTCTTAAGAACGTTCTTGTGCTAAGATTTTAAGTAGACTTCATTGTAAGCACAAGAACGTTATTATGCGTTCAAAGAAAAAAACTTAAGCACAACTTCGTTCTTAAACATAGTCAATCTAAGCACGAATCCCAAGCAAGGTATACGGCTTGCTTACCAACCTTAAGTCTGTTTCTGCTTCAAAAAGATGGCTGACCGTAGAGTTTTTCGACGGCATTTCCGACACCTTTTGATACCAGACAATTACAAGACAGAGAAAATCCTTCCCCAGATAAAATTAAGAATGCTATAGAAAATTTCGCTTCTACCCCGAAACCATTTTATTTATTTGCCAATTAGTAAACAATAGGCTACAAACACACAGGCTACTTTAAGATCAGGCACTCTCACAATTATTCATTTAGTTTGTATGTGTCTGCGTTTTTTATCTTGTGGCCCATTTCATATGTGTATAGGGGACATGTCAAATGCATCTAAATCATTCGTACTGTATATTATATGTGACGTCAATGAAGCAGACGATAAATTTATGACGTAATTCGCATACCAAAGTTGTTTTTATGACGTTAAAGAGCATCGTAGTCTCAGTTTATGGCAAACTTTATCAGTCACAATGTGCTTAGACTTATACTTGACTTGTGCTTAGGTAAGAATGGTCTTAAGAATTTTCTAGGGATGGTATTTGTATAAGTTTCTTACTTATGAAAAAGTGAAGCATGACTTTGTGCTTACTTTAAGAATTTTCTAGGAACCGGGCCCAGGTCTCTATCACATCGTATGAAATATCCTCCATTCTTAAAATAACAGTAAAATCGGCGTTTTTCGCAATTCGGTCAGAGAAATCCCATGCAAAGCAATGGCGGCCTCCTCGTGAGTTTGCTCAAGGATCTCCCACAATGCAACAGCGAGACGCCATTTTTGGGGAATGGGTGATTCATGTATAGGACATGAAAACAAGCAAACACTTATTTATTACAGTCATCTCCCTAACATACAGGTATTTAACAATCTACAATATTAATGTTCAGCATGCACCACAAGCTTTATTTTAGGCCTAATTCGTGAAGAAAAAAAACACGCCCTTTAAGGCGTTCATGCTTCCGGCGCCCGTGGCGACTTCATCCATGGGGATCACGTGGCTAAGTGTGTAAGACGCTGGCTCGCTAGCCTGGAGGGCCTGACAAGGACAGCTGTCTAGTCGTTCGGATGGGACGAAAAACCGAGGTCCCGTGTACACATTGGCGTGCACGTAAAAGATCCCTTGTCAGTTGGAATTCGATATAAGAGTATGCCGTAGCGCCGCTGCCCGGGCAAAATTTCCCTCATAGCGTACTGTATGGCGTATGCCCATCTTCATTAGCCCAGGTTAGGAGCTGAACAGTAGGACGTTAAACCCCCATTTCATTTCATTTCAATGCCTTCATCCATAACGCACTCTCAACCGTTCGGGTTGCTCGCTGATTCAGGCCTACGGCCCTCAACATTTGTTGTCCCTTACTTTTGCAAATTTTCCTGTTACTTGTAAAGTTAGTGACTTTAGTAACTCCTGCTAAAAGTCTTGAAAATGCATTAATCTTTAGTGCCTTCTGTGGGGCTAAGTTGAGGGTGTGCGCAAAAAATCCAACATGCGGCTTAAAACCAGTTTCACGGCCAGCTAGGATCATTTGATACGTTGTCACTAACAAGGGCTGGCTGTTTTTTTTTCAGCTGCCACTCTTTAACAGTCAAGTAACACTTGTGCTAGATTACTTCCAGTATGGCTGTCTGCCAACTCCCTTGTCTATAAGACAAAAGAACATAGTTGCATGAAATTATTTATAAAATGCACTGTAATAGTGGTGTACGATTGCTTACAGTTAGACGCCCACCCATCCGACGTTATCGCTGCTCGTTTGGTGTCACGTAACTGTAACTGTATGTCATCCTTTAACCTGCTATACAATGGTGGCACTGCAGTGTAGCAAAATAATGACGACCTGGCATCGTAGTTCCAACGTGGATATCATATGTTTAAAACCAGGATCTTCCATTAAAGGATAGGGCTGTAGGTCTTGTAATTTAATTCTGTATATACTGTCTGTAGCACGCTTTGTCGGTCTTGAGGGCTTATTTTGAAACAGCTGGTCTTGCCCAGAAGTTGTCCCAGTTTCCTGTGTACATGTACTACTACTACTAGCAGCCGGTGCAGGTTCAGACGATGCAGCATGCGAATCAGTATAATGGTGCAAGTGAGTGCCGAGATTGGATGCACTACCACAATATTTTAGAATTGTTTGACATAATCTGCAAACGACCTTCGTTGTGTCGTGTTTCAAATATCTAAACTTTGGATTTATATTTACCTGGAGGGTTCGTGATTTCGTGTGGACTGTCTGCCATTTCGAATTTTAACAGAGCTACTTTCTATTACATTTACAGTATCCATGCTACTAAATCTATGATATTATAGACTAAACTGTGGATTTATGTATTTAAATTTTTTTTTTTAATTAAGTCACTTATTAAAGTTTAAAAGTCGGGATTAAAACCCAAAACTATCGAAATGTACGAAACTAACGAAAACCAAAGAGATGAGTGGTTATGTGTCATTTACTGAAAACGAACATGTCAGACTACCAATCGGCATCTGCAAAGTGTCATTGTTTCAAATCAAGTTAGGGATAGTAGAGAGGTTTTGCAACTTTACATTTACACTTACATTTACACGGTAAAACGTCATCGGTTTTTGTGACGTATGACGTACAGCGCACGTCCTAAAAGTGTAGCAGACGGATAGCAGCCTCCATAAATGTAAGTTCACAACACTTAGCTAAACCTTGTTTAATTTCTATGATCAAGTCCATAATTGTTCTCTGAATCGTGGTTTTCACGAACTACATCCACAGAGAAGACCTTCTCCTAGACAAAAAGGAAGAGGCCGAGACAAAACATCCGTGATTTAGTAATTCAACGATCTATCCGTGATGTGCTCTAAAACTGCCCATGACTATGGTGCTATGTAGGCCTATTGATATCATGGACCTGGCCTAGTCTGTAGGTACCTTGGGAAGACTTGGTTATCCTTCACACTCTCTTTTGCAGTGGAAGGAAACCGAAGAACTTGGAGAAAACCCACTATGGTGACTATGTTGGGGAGGGGACCCTAAATTTAGTACATCCTTGCAAGCTTAGGAAACCACCACGCCACTTGACCCGATGACAGACATTATTTATACCCAGTCTTACTTAGTTAGGCTCTCGGAGCTACGGTGCCATTAACCACTAGCCATTATGATCTAGGCTAAAGCACACGCGTTAGACCCCCCCCCCCCCCCCAACCATGTTCTATTTCTTTGGCGTTACTAATAGGCCAAGTGGTAGTTCAAGTGCCGTAGCCTAGCCTAATGAAATACCTACTGCGCATGAAATCCATTTTATATCTATTGATATTATATTTTTCAGCAAAAGTAGATCATTTTCCCTCAACAACAGAACATCAATGCCGTCGTCTTCACCCAGAATGTTAGATTCTGGCCGGCGTTGAATATACTGTTACTTAAAGAAGTGATCTCAAGGAGACCGAACGACTCAAAGTCATGGGATTCGGTGGCAAAGAGCGTCAATGAGGTTCTGCAGATCATACGGACAAATTCTCAAGTTTCAGATAGAGCTTGCAGAAGTCGGAAGCAAGATTTATTGCAGAAATTTAATAAGGATGAGTTATCATCACTCAGAGCGTAAGTATACGGACCAATAAGCCACTGGCAATACCATATTTTATTTGTTACTGTATGCTATCATGAAAATAAAACAAAAACTAGAAGATGTGACGATATTATTTCGGGAAGTAAGTCTAATGTAAGCGTTAGTTAAAATTTATTTGCCTTTTCATAATTCAATAATTTATTCCTTGGCAGATCCGGTACGGATGAAGAATATGGGGAGAGGGGGCAACTTTTAACAGAAATATGTAGTTTGGAAACTGAAGAGAAGGGAAAGGCTTCGGCATTAGATAGGAAGAAACAGAAACAGGGGGAAGAAGTCAGACGACTGGCAATGCAGACTCTTACTGGGACCAAACGCACATCTATGGAAACTGAGGGTAAAGTTATGTTTTGTATTCGTCTGAAATCTATAGATTATTAATTTTTGAAAATGGTTTTCATTGTTGATAGAAATCAGATGAAAAAAACAATTTTAATCATTAAATGTTACGGTTCCTTATCTTTGTGTATTTATTCAGTAGAAGATGACACTGTAACACCCACCAAAAAGAGGAAGTCGCACTTGTCAACACCAGCTGCAGACTACATCACGTTTCTTAGGGAGAAACACGCGGAGGAATCCAAGTTAAAATGGGAACAACTAGAGCTAGAAAAGAAGAAATTTGAATTGGAGAAAGTAGAGAGGGAGGCACGACTACAAAGGGACCAGCAGATGATGGAATTATTAATAAGACTTAGTCAGAATCAAAAGTGATAAATAACACAAATAAATTATATATATTTATTTATTACACTCTAGTTTTGTATATATATTATAAAGCTCTATATCACAATTTGGTGTTTGTTTATTAAACCATCAGTTTCTTCCTAAATATTCTTCGATAGTAGGAGGCTGTAACTGGAAAAAAACTGCTTGTTTGACTCCCATAAAGACACGTGTGGCAGTTGGAAATCAGTGCACCAACCAAGTAGTATTTGGCGACGGGTTGCAGCATGAGCTTCAAACTCTTCTTAAAGTCTAGGAAGGCAAACAAATTTATTATCTTTCCAAATTCCCATTCCACGCATTCTCTTACACTTGACATTTGAGAGTTGAAGTTATTTTCAGCCGCCGTAAGATTAGCACCTTTAAAGGGACACAGTAAATTATTCCTTACTGGATACGCAGGATCTCCATATAATGCCAAAGACTGACCAATTGAAGTTTTAAAATCTTTGGTTTCTAATTGCTCTAGTAATCTACTAAGTTTTAAAAGTGCAGGTCTAAACATGTTTACAACGAGTCCATTAGGAGTAACTACCGACTGAAACTTGAGGGCATGGACGCGTTTGTGGCCATTGTAGCAGACTTTTTGATTCTCTCGTGGTCTACAGACAGCTCTGACAGTTCCATCAATAAAGTCAAATATATTTTCAAGTGGAGCCCCTTTCTCATGTATGGCAACCGCATACTCTCGTAGCTTTTCTTCCCCTAACCATGGTTGGTCTAAAGAACTCAGTAATTGACCAAATGCATTATAAATGAAGTCGAGAGTTGTATTTATGATCAAAGAGAGGGTTGATTTCGGCCTTCCAAATAATTTCTCAAGGTTCACAAGCCTATTAGGATAGACCAAACGCCGTAGCAAAATGCATAAAGCATCAACTCCATTTACCCGTGCCCGGTTTTCACAAAACATCTCATCCGGGATGTGAAGACTTGTTGCAAGACGGTGAATTCCATTCCTATCAAATCTGAAATGACACCTAATCTGTTCGTCTGAGAGGTTATTTAGGTTAAATCTTGGCCAGTCCGGATCGTAAGTTGAATTGGAGACATGGCTGCCAATACCAAATAGGATGACATAGTCTGAAGTCTCTTCATCATCATTTTCTAAGGCTAACCTTAAAATTTCGTCAGCGTCCATGTTCTCGTGCCTATCGTCTGCTATTCTTAGTGTCGCCACCTACTAAGTGTAACTGTAAGTGTGAATTTAGCGAAACGTCATAATGTACAGTTACACTTACACTTATCTAAATGTAAGTGTAACTGTTAAGCTGCGAAACCTCTCTATTATCATTAAATTTCCACTTAATAAAAAAAAATTGAAAAAAAGTATCGTATTTAAAAAGTTTTCTTTTAATAATTAGGCCCTTTAATAAAGTTTAAAAGTCGGGACTAAACCCATGGTTATTTGCAATTTATAGACTACCGAACGGCGTATATCATTAAAATTTCAGACAGTAAAAAAAAAACTAAAAAAATTATCGTAACGTATCAATTCGGCGTCTCGCGATACACGTATCGCAATACATAGATTCAGCGATGTATTGTGCCAGCACTAGATATTTATGTACAGGAGTCATAATTTAGTATCTGTCCTAGACCATTGCTAGCAGGATTCTTCGCCTTGCGTAAGCAATGTTGCTCATCGCAGATTTACTATCCCCGGCCTGACGAACGCTCGGGGGCTAAATGAATTATTTGTAAATATTGCAAAAACCTATGTATGTGCTGAGAGCAGTACATAGATACAAGCCAACACCGAGGTCGATGTCCCCCGCCGAAATCCCCAATTAAATAGAGGACACATTTTTAATTTATCGCACATTTATTTTTTTTTTCAAAAATATCAAGCAATCAAACTGATTATCAACTATAAACTAAGTTTCGTCACTCTCTATCAGATAGAATCAAAGATATCTTGTCCTAAAGCATTGACCAATGAAATTGCTTAGCTCGAACAGTTACTTATTCCACTCGGTTAAGAGATTCACCTAATGAACATCTACATCAAGTTTAAACATACTACTTCAATTAAAAGCAGAGTTTTTATGTTCCAAAGTCTTGACCAATCAAATTGCTTATCTCTCCTTAGCCTAAGCAGACAATTATCATCAACGAACTTAGTCAAGGTAATGATATAATGAATCTATACTCGGAGTTTCATCACTTTCACTTAAATATAACCAAAGTTATCGTTCCACAGAGCATCAACCAATCAGATTGTTTATCTCTGCTTACCGTAAGCAGATACTGTTTATCATCGAACTAGATAAAAACATTCACCTACTGAACACCTACACCAAGTTTGAACATTCTACCTCAATTAGAAGGAGAGTTACTGTGTTCCGAATTCTCGGCCAATCAAATTGCGTATCGCTCTGCTTACCCTGATCAGAGAGCGTTCATTATCGAACTTAGTCAAGGTATTGCGGTTATAAAACTATACACCACGTGTCCTCCCTCACACTAAATTAGAACTAAAGTTATGTCCCAAAGCATCAACCGATCAAATTCCTTATCTCTGCTTACCCTAAGCAGAAAATTCTCATCTTCGAACTCCATCAAGGCATTCACCTAATAAACACCTACGCCAAGTGTGAACATTCTAGCTCAATTAGAAGGAGGGTTATTGTGCTCCAAAGTCTCGACCAATCAAATTGCCTATCGCTCTGCTTGCCATGAGCAGAAAATGCCCATTATCGAACTTACTCAAGGTATTGAGGTAATGAAACTATACACCAAGTTTCATCACTCTCACTTAATTAGAACTAAAGTTATCGTGCCCCAAAGCATCAACCAAAAAATTGCTTATCTCTGCTTACTCTTAAGCAGAAAATGCTCATCTTCGAACTACCTTAAGGCATTGGCCTAATAAACAGCTACGCTAAGTTTGAACATTCTAGCTCAATTAGGAGAGTTATTGTGTCCCAAAAAGTGTGACGGACAGACAGACGAACCTAAACATTTTAATAGTCCCCTGCTTTCTTCGAAAGGCGAGGGACAATAAAGATCACAACTCAATTGATGTTATTTTAGTTCCAGTCTTGCATGGCTCTACAGAAGGATGACCATCCTGCAGTACTAATCTGTTGCTACGCGTGATGATTGAATTTTCTAATAGTATGTCTAAATCGATAATATTAGAGGCAATGTCTTAATATTAGAGGCAATGTTAGCTCCAGGGGTTTCTAAAACCCCTTGAATAGGTGTCGGATGACTAGGGAAAATGTAAACATTACCTGTAGCTCCAACTACTGGTGTTAAGACACCATCAGGCTCAGTCAAGCTTTCTAATGTAGAGATTTAAGCAGAATTCCCCTCAATATTATCATCTGCAGTTGGCGGGGTAGACTTTGGCTGTTTACTACCTTTTTTTGTAGCTTTGCTCCGATTTATCCTAGGCCTTTTTGGGGTTACAGCGCCAACGCTTTGCTAGGCTTCTATCGGTCGACCCCTTTATGGATGACCTCAACATTATACCTGTATTCATATCTGAACCAAGTAAATGTGAACAAAGATATGGAAGGTACTAGCTCCTTTAAAATTTATAATAATATCGTTACAGACAAAGCTAAAACTTGACAGCTGCTGTGCAATATCGATATTTAATATAACACATCACACAAACCAGACTGGTTCTTTAAAAATACATCATGTGAGATTTCAGATCTAGCCATTCTTGCTATAATAGTTCGGAAATAGATAATGTAAAATGAATAATTTGAAATTTTCATTCAAATTATTCTATTGCGATGACCCCCAGTCCGTATCTCGTCTTATTTCAATCAGTCATTTGATCAGCTTTTTACTTTACAAAATTGTGTGCCTAGAGATTTTAAGTAGATTTCGACTTACTGATTTTGAACTTGGAACTGGAATCGGTTATCTTGTGATTTTTAATGTGTCCGTATCTCGTCTTATTTCGATCAGTCATTTGATCAGCTTTTTACTTTAGAAATTGTGTGCCTAGAGATTAAGTAGATGTCGACTTACTGATTTTGAACTTGGAACTGGAATCGGTTATCTCAAGACTAGTTTATTGGTACTTAATTTAGGTTAATTTGTGATTTTTAATGTGTCGACTGGGGAAAACACAATCGAATTATATCTTGACATTGACCACAAATATTTGATCTGTACTCGGCACATGATCTTCCACTTCGAAATCATAGAGCTTGTATATGCCTTTCGTCCACAGCTGTGATTGTATGTGACACCCATCATCTGAGGTTAAAAGTTACTGCTATGCGAAATATGTTAGTAAACACTGTTTATTAAACACACATTTATGAAAATACAAATGAGTTAATATACTGATGGTTAATTTGGTTAGCAACACGATTATCCGATAAAGTTATGGGTAGAGAAGAGAGACAAATTTATTTTAAATATTGAAATGAAAGGACAAGTCTCTCTCATTTCATCCAAGAGATTTGGACATATTGATATGTTAATATATGTAAATAAATACCACTGGATTGACAATGAACAACAAACATTACATAAACCATTTTGTTTTGCCGTTTGACCAACTTTTTTGGGCCGCTATGGTTTATGCTGGGTTCCCACTGTCGTGCGATGTGTTACGATAGGATTGTCCCTATGGAGTCCACGATCTGGTACGTGCAGATACGATCGGATACGTTTTAATACGATCAACACGACTGCTACGACGATATATTTATGATAAGACCTGATAGGATCACGACGATTACTCCCCGATTTCAATCGCAGTACGAATCGTAACAGTAAGAACCCAGCATTATAACACAATTGAGAAGTTATCACTGTGGTTTATATGCAAAACTAATTCAACAACACAATGACAGTTTCATTTTCAATAAAACTGGTATTATGTTGCATTGTAAACACATTGATATTTTCTGAATTGGGTTTTAAACACAACACCAGTTTCAATGAAATTTTTAGCACTGTGGATCCGTAACATGGAATATAGGCTGCCCTTGAACAACTAACTGGTTTGATATAAGAGGACCATCATTTATTTCAACATAAACACATTTCCACCCAATTTTAGGCATTGTCGCCTGATGCTCTATAAAATTGGATAACTTCTCTTTTATAGTGGCAATACCCTCCCTTGAGTCACAGGCCTAAATGCGTTGCGCAACATCGCACATTGAAGTATACGGGTTATATTTTGATTTCAGGCCATTATTAATTATTTATAACAAAGTAAATCTTACTTAAGAAATGAGATTTTGTATGTCGATGTCTTTTTGCGGCATATAAACACGAACAATATCAGTTATTACCCGAGCGTGTCCCTACACGTGTAAGTGCAAATTTGGCCTATTTGGTCATGACTTTATGATCTGATCACACAGTCTTTACTTTCAACCAATCTGAAAGCACATGAAAAAATTCACTTTGTGGTCTAAGGGAAGACAACTAATTCTGGATGCAGACCACCATTCATTTTCCAGTGACATTTAGAAGGTTAATCTTTTTTTCGTTGTAATGCAGAAATTGATCATTACTGTTATGTTTTGTTTTTTGAACATCCCCGTAATTTTTACCCTGTAGGTGCACAGTGCTGAATTATACATTTTGTTTCGTATAATCCAAATTTAGAAATTCCAAAGACATTTTTTCGTTCATTTTTATTATCTCTAGCACATAAAAACAAATATAGGCATTAAAGCTGTTGTGATTTGCATTATCGGAAAAAAAATTTCTCATGGCTTAATACATAATGATATTTAATCAAATTGATTGATAACATTTAATTTTAAAAAAAAATGCAAGAAACAAGGCTAGATAATCCCCCAGCCTGGATTACATCGGATTTGGTTCACGGCAGATAAAGATGGTGGTCGTTTCTTTTAACCTGCATGTAACACAGGGAGCACCATATATCGATATAATTTTAAATTCGCCGTAGGACTATCCGATAAATGCTGAACGGAATTGAACCATAATTAGACTGATATACTTACTAGAGATTCAACTTTCACAATATTGCGGTTTCCAATGGATTCGATAGCGCTAAATGCCTAACCTTTAGGGTGGTTTTTTTTATATTTCCTTAATGATATATAGTCTGACTTGCTTCTTTATTTCTACTTTTCATTCTTTTATCAAATTCACTTATAGACTTGAAGAGATATTTTATATTATCTGTGTCTGATGAACTTTCACTATCTGGGACGAAAAAATTTGAGGAACTTTCTAGATCTGAATCTTCACTTTCTACTGACGGTTCACTAGAAGTCTTCAAACTAATTTCTGGTTCAATCTGAAAGAATACACAAAAGAAAGCTATGTCTTAAAATAGATTAGTTCTGAATGCTAATTTCACAGATTGAACTATTCTGTAATATCTTTAAAACGGCATAAATCCAGATAGAGGTTTTTAACCTCCACTCAACACAAACTAGTCATTTCGGGACTAACATATGGTTCAATTTTATTTCAATAATTCGCTTGTGCGTAGGGGTCTTTAGCAGTGACAGGAAACGGGAGGACCCAGAGATAACTTCCCAGCATCAATCCAGCCTTCTGAATTCGGTCCATCATCCACTATGTAACACAACAAAATACATTAGACATATACAGTAAATAAGAAGAAACAAATATATAACCTTACCTGTTCAAAGGATGAGTAACAAGAATAATTCGGTGGTGCAATCTGCATGTCAATGAGGGACATATCTGAAGAAAAACAACCAGGGATTGGTGATCTGTTTACTTCACTGCGGCCAGGGTTTACTTCACTATGGTCAGGGATTACTTCACTGCGGTCAGGGTTTACTTCACTATGGTTAGGGTTTACTTCACTACGGTCAACGTCACTGCAGGTGGGCATTACTTAGTTCAGATCTGAACGTAGATCTCATTACACTCACCCTGTACGTTTAGGGACTCTTCTATTGAATCCTTGTCGAAACTAAAATCGGTCCCAGTTAATTTTACTGGGCAACTTTTTACTGCTAAACGGTCGCGTGTCAGTCCCTTTGAGCGCCTGAACAATGCAACTGAACATCTTAGTGAGAAAATAAGACTTTGCTTACCTCGCTAGAACCAGTATGAGCGACACAATACTGGTTCTAGCGAGGTAAGCAAGGTCTTATTTTCTCACTAAGATGTTCAGTTACATTGTTCAGGGACTGACACGCGACCGTTTGGCAGTCAAAAGTTGCCAAGTAAAATTGACTGGGGCTAATGTTAGTTTCGACAATGATTCAATAGAAGAGTCCCTGAACGTACAGGGTGAGTGTAATGAGACCTACGTTCATAGCTGAACTACGCATTACTTCACTACAGGTGGCCCTTACTTCACCACAGGTGGACTTTACTTCACCAGAGGTGGGGTTTACTTCACAACAGGTGGGCTTTACATCATAACAGGTGGCGTTTACTTCAGCACAGGTGGTGGCATTTACTTCAGCACATGAGGTGACATTTACTTCAACACAGGTGGGGTTTACTTACTGCACTACAGGTGTGCATTACTTCACTACAGGTGGGGTTCACTTCACTAAAATTGGGATTAATGTCACTACAAACTACAGGTGGGACTTGCTTCACTACAGGTGAGGTTACTTCACTATTTCGAAGTTCGAAGGTTGGTTAGCCACTCATAATCATTCACGAATGCGCTCAATGTTCTTTTTTTTTTTTCTTCAAAAAATCTAAGAAAAGATGTACTTCTTCAATTGAAAACTCATTTGGAAAACATCTAGTACAATCATCAATACTGTCAATTAAATTACAAGTTTAGTCACCAAACTGAAATTTGTACCTATTCGCTTTTCTTTCAAGATTTTGTCCCAGGAGCAAGCGTTTTCTTTGTTAACTGTAAAACTATATAACATGTCTTTGTTTATTACTAATTACAGTACACGGTACCAAGGGCGTGGATTTGTCATACCTTTTTTTTTTAAGGCGGGGGGGGGGGGCGGACGAACCCTGGAACATTTAATTACCAAACGAAATAAATAATAACGAACAGTTTACTGCACCTGTGTTATTTCGATGAAGGCTGTAACTAGGGGTAATATGACAATATGGAAAATTGACTAACTACGTCAAAGCTGCATAAATATTAATTGTTCATGAAGTTAAGTGAATCGTCCAAAGACTTTCGTTCTACGATCAGGACTGTTCTCTTTGAATATCTTGGCGACATGAAGGGGGTCATTATGCACCGCACACGCCATCAAGTGGTTCAGTCGGTTTTGCGTCATGGAGTTGCGCAGCTAAGTTTTGATACGGCGCAGAGTGCTGAACGATCGCTTGGCTGAGCAGGAATTAGCAGGGTTCAACAGTGTGAGATGAGAAGAGCTTCGACAGAAGGGAACATCTGCCTCACTTCAGGTGACATAATGAGGAACGCTTCGTGCACAGGTGAAATATATTTGGCCGAAAACTGGCGCTTGAAGAATGGCAATTCTTGTTCCAAGTCCCGATTCAGTTCCATATACGTAGAAACAAGCTCACCATCATGTGGATATAAACCTGAAAATCTGTCCTGGCGATTAAAATGATGGGGGGGGGGGGGCTCCAATAGGATGCAACAGTGTGACCTCACAATTAAATCGCTCATGCTTGCTGATTATGCATCCTATTGGAGGGTTCGCACTGCTCTTGTATATATATAACCATATTTTTTTCATTTTATTTATTTGTGTTGTATGCTTGATAACGACTTGTGAAATCTTGTTGAAACGTCGCAGTGAAATAAACCATAGTAATTGTTATCCATAAATAGTGTGTTATTCGGTTGATGAAAACTGACAGTTGCTGGTTTATCCTATCCATGTTTGCTTTCCTATCGGTTCTTGCATAAGATTTACTGTTGAGCGTATCTTTGCTTTAGGCGTGTTCGTCAACGTCAACCGACAACACTGCAAGAATTCGCCGTGGCACTGCAAGAGGAGTGGGTCAGATTGCGCCAAATCGTGATTGGACGGTTGATTATGAGCATGCCACGACGAATTGCTGAATGTCTGAGGACTGGTGAAGCAATTACTCATTATTAAGACAAAAATCAAAAACGTCCCATTTCACTTTTGACAGTGTATCTCTTTGCGAGTGAAATGGGTCCGTCATATAAGCCGCCCATATGAACTGTTTATGTTCATGTGCAGGCAATTGGCCTGTTATTAACATACCACAGGTTACCTCTAATAAAAACAGCAGTGCATTTCCGCAGTTTTGTTTTGTTTCTGAATATCCCTTACTTTTTTTAAGAGTATATGTAGACTGATAACTTAATTAACACACCACGCCAATTTACTATATAGGAAAACACAAATCAGTTAAAAGATTAATTTAAGTATATATATGCTAATTCATAAAACAGAAAGTTTGAATACATAGATATAACACGTATTAACAAATATACAATATGTTCATGCTTATAATATGGAGATACACAGAAAACATATAATAAGAAATATAGGGGTGGGGGCTTTTGGGGGATACTATATTTGGAGTAGTTTTAAGGTAAAAGATAATTTTGTCCTGAAAAGATTCAAGTCATTCCATAGTTTAGGTTCTTTAAAGCATAATTATATACTGTTTTTAACTATATTAATATTTGGCTTGCGAGTAGTAAGTTTATTGTTAAGATGATTATAAGTTGTTTGATAATAAGGTAAGAGGTCAAATAAATAGGCAGGGCATTGTTTTAGCAGATTTAATCAAATCATCTTCTCTCCCTGGACCAAAAATTTGGAACACCACAGGCCGATTCCACCCCAAACCATTATGCTTGGACCACCCCATGAGTCTTGTTGCATTACACATTGGTCAGAATAACGCTGGCCACGTCGACGCCACATTCTGGTCTTGCCATCTGCAGTTGATACGCAATACCGACTGTGAACAGAACAGTTCTCCATTGCCGTGTCGACAGTTCTGGTGTTGTTGGGCAAACTGTAGACGTTCACGTCGATGGCGAGGGGTGAGGATCGGTCCACGGTAAGCTCTACGGCAATGAATGTTCTCTCTGGTGAGCCGTCGGCGCACTGTATCGGTACTGATGGGTCTTCCTTGTGTTCCCACTGTGTGACGTGCTGTCTCAGATGCCTGTATGAAGGGATTCTGCACGTCTTGTCGCCTTGTGATATCTCTTGGTCTACACGTTCGGGGGCGATCACCCGTGGTGTTGGTGTCCCGAAAGCGTTGCTGAAGCCTGTAGAGGGTCCGAACATGGACCTAGAAGTGCTTGGCAACGGCTAGGGCAGTGTGGCCAGCGCCTGGTTCCTCTGAGTCGTGGCATGCTGCTGACGTGTGAATGATTCAACCAGGTATGGGGGTGCATTTTATAGGGCTGGTCCAGGTGAACAGCACGTGCAGCATGATTTACATGAAAATCATGTTGAACACATACCAACTCAGAAGTCCGATTGCGTTTTTGAGAACATTTCCTGGGTTCAATTCTGTGTTTGGGAAGGAGCATTATTGCTCAGGTAAAGTTGGAGATGTAGTCACAAATATACAATAAAAACATTTGGCAAGTTTTATGCAATGCGTCTATTCAGAGTAACATACCAACCTGACGTTTCTTTTGCTGCTTAGTATATATTGATTAGAGATATGTCGATTTACTATTGTTAGCATTTTCAATTTGTCTAGTCGAGGGTAAACGTCGGCAGTATGTTTTACATCTAAAATTAATTTAAAGGCCATTATCTGCTGTCGAGAAAGACGGTCAAGAGATTTACCGTCACAGTAGTCCTATACCGAGGAACAATAATCTATATGTAGTTGAAAGTGGGCATTATAGAAAAGGATTTGAAACGGAGCTGGAAGATAGTTTTTAATTTGACGGAGTTGAAAAACTTTCTGGATTAATCTTTTAGAGATATATTCGTTATGATTTTTCCAAGTTCGATTATGATTGAGAAAAACACCCAATATTTTTACCGAGACGACTTGTAATGGTTCATTACGTAATTTAATATTCAAAGTGGAAGGGATGATATTTCTTTTTTGTTGCATCGTAATTAGCATAGTTTCTGTTTTCGATATATTTAATCTCTGGTTTGTATCAGACCAGGCTAATATTGTATTGGCATCAAGTTGAAGTTTGCGTTCTAATTCTTTGACAGTAGACCCAGGTGTAGAATGTCGTGTCATCCGCAAAGAGGTCAGTTTTAGAGGATAGGTATAAAGGTAAATAATTTATATAAAATAAAATATGGGTCCTAATATTGATCCTTGGGGTACATCGTGATAAAAACTTCTGTTTTTTAAATATGATTCTAGAGAGAGAATTAATTTTTAGAAAATTTAAAATGTTTACATTTGTCAATAAGAATATCATGAATGCTTTTTTAAAGTCAAAGGATAATGCTCCACAAAGGAGAATATCGTTAATATAATCATACACGTTTTCAGTAATATGTGTTAAGGCTGTTTGACAAGTGCTAGATGAACGGAAACCAGGTTGATTACTATGTAAAAGTTGATATTTATTTAAATACTTGTTAAAAAGTTGTTTAACAAATAAAGAAGGGTACGTGATTTATTGACAAGTTAAAAATGTTCGTGAGACTAGCAGAAAGTTGAACAGCACCTAAGCGGAGAAAAAGTGGATTGCCTTGGAAATATCTAATTTTTGGAGGGAATTAACCACATCAGTTGTTTTCATAAACGGAATTCGGAAAGATACGGCAAGGGTACTTTAGAGTATCCATAGGTTTTTAAATTATTATCATCAAGCCTTGTATTACTAGGGGTAGTATCTTTATGCACATTGAGTATTCTATCGGCTAAGTTAGAGAAGAAGTCATTAATCTATTGCTACCCAGTGGTATGCAGAATTTAATGCATTCCATATTTGTTTACAATTTTTGTTTTCTCCGACCAGATCCTAGAGGTACTTTCATTTAGACTGACGAATCCTTGTTTTTAAACGATTTCGACATTTTTTTTTATATTCGGTGTAGTTTTTCTTACTTTTATGAAAATCACATTAAACCGAGGTTTGATAGCAGTAATACCACGTCTAGTTCTGATAGGAGCATTGTGATCCGATCTTTGCAGTTACTACTTCATACCAAATTTGAACGGCATGTAATTATCATAAACGAAATTTCGAAAGGATCTGTATGCAACATGTATATGTTTTTATGTTTTGATTTGAGGATCGTTATTCTTTGTTTGGACCATGTAAAACAAGTTGGAAAGTGGTCTGATGTACAACACGGTACTTTAGTTTCATTAATACGGTTTGGGGCAGATAAAATGACATGATCAATTAACGTAAAAATTAATTTTGTAACACGAGTTGGAGAAGAAATGATTTGAGTTAAATTGTAAAAATTGAGTGAATCCATCCAATAAGAATTTTTGCTGTCTAACAGATCGATATTTATGTCACCAAAAATGATAAGTTCACTTCCTTGATTCCATGCAGAACCAATCATTAATTTAAATTCATCATGCCATTTAAAATTAGATGTCGGATTTGTATAAACAACATATTAAAATAGGTAAAGTCTATTTTATAGTAATTTCAATCCAAGTGGGGGTGGGAGGGTGGCCGAATGGTTAGCACGTGCTGTATCATAAGGCCTGTCATTGAGTCAACTTGCGTGGTTTCGAATCCCCGGTTGTACGTGACAAGGAGTAGGGTCGCCTGTCCAACCTCGTGGGTTTTCTCCGGGTCCCCTGGTTTCCTCCCACTGCTAAAGAACCCTACTGGCAAAGGAATTATCGAAATAAAATTAAACCATATGTTAGCCATTTAAGATTAGATGCCGGATTTGTATAAACAACATATTAGAATAGATAAAGTCTATTTTATAGTAATTTCAGTCCAAATGGGGGGGGGGCGAATGGTTAGCACGTGCTGTATCATAAGGCCTGTCAACTGGCGGGGTTTCGAATCCCGGTTGTACGTGACAAGGAGTAGGGTCGCCTGTCCAACCTCGTGGGTTTTCTCCGGGTCCTCTGGTTTCCTCCCACTGCTAAAGACCCCTACGCGCAAGCGAATTATCGAAACAAAATTAAACCATATGTTAGTCCCGAAATGACCTAGTTTGTATAGAGTGGACGTTAATCCCCTTTTCTCCCTCTTTTTCTCTCTCAATCCAAATGACTTCAAGAGTATCGCGTGCCAAATCAGTTCTCCTTTTACAATTAATAGATTCTCTTACATATAACAGAGTGCCAGAAAAAAATGAATTTACTATTATCTCTTAAATGGTGAATGAGAACTAGGAAAATAATAGAGCCACCATTTACAGAGTCTGATAAATGTGTTTCAGTGAAACCAAAAATATCAAAATCTTCAAGAAACAATTACACTTCCACTGTTTTGTTTATAAAATGACCAACATTTAAATGCCCTATGTGAAGACCTTTCTTGGTGAGAAAATTAAACATACCGGTATTGAAAACAACACTAAACTAATCACAGTTAATTATCAACAAACAGACTGGATGAATATATAGTGTATTTATAGGGAGTGTGTAAGCTGCGAATGTCCCCCGGGCCTTTATATGTTGTTTTGTTTAAAAATCATAGTGTTTTGTGGCCTGTAAATGTATGGACAGGCATGGGTAGTTTTCATATCAGCACTATCTATTAGCCCGTTTTCAACAATCTTCAATAACTGCTGATTTTCATCAAACTGTGTTCCGTTTTTTGAACTGGATTACTTTTGTCTGTTGTTCACGTGTACTTAAGACTGAGCTGGGTCACATAGTGAATGCTTGTTGAGTTAGATAACTAGCAGCAGTCAATGATACCATAACCAGCTTAACCAAAAAAACTGTATATAGATTATAAATTACAGTTTCAATTCATAAAAAAAACAACAACGCCTATTCTTTGTATGGAGTTAAAACATACTATATATAATGGTCATCTCTAAACTTATTGTAACTTTCAAACCTCCAAATTTCTCGAAGTTTGTTAAATGGGTTGACAACCGAAATAACGTTCATTTACAGTAAACGATGTTATCCTAGAATCGTGTATTGCAAGCACTGCAACTTAAAATGCTAGAATTTCGAAAGTAATATACACATTGAACAATTATTGTGATTAAAAGTTGATTATTAGCCGACTTATTGCCATTGCAAACAGCATGATACAAGCTTACAGCTATTATTGACTTCACATAATGATTATGTTTGGGTTATTAGCCTACTTTCTGGTTGAATTGTCTAAAGGGTATTGGCATTTTCATCAATTATTGTTTAGTATCACAATATTCGAAACACATATTTTCCTGGTTGAATTATCAAAAGCGTATTGGCATATTCATCAATTATTGTTTAGTATCACAATATTCGAACCACATAACTGGTTGCATAATAATGGGACCGAAGGGAATCAATTGAAGAAGGCTGAGTTTACGAAACACCTTAATTTAGAATTTGTCTCCTTCCTGTATGGAGGTATATTCCTGCCATTTAACAGTCAATTTGTGCTTTGTCACATCTTATTTGTCCTTTATGCTTCCCACATAGCATCTTTCGGTAAAGCAGCTTCAACATATTATTATTATCATCTTTCGCATAGCAGAACTTCTACATTGCATCTTTCGCATATCACTTAATTACACATCATCTAACTCAAACGACCACACACACCGATTCTATCAAAAAAGATAATAATCTTTCTTGTGGACACGTTTATAACCATGATTGACTAAGTTGACAGTGCCATCATGTTGACCCATAAATGTCGCCATAAAAGTATCATCATTGAATGACTTATATAATTAGCGGGATTATTGAGTGTCCGATGACATCGATATTGTTTAGAATTAGACCCATCCCTCACATATAAGAATGTAGATTCTTCCCATCCCCATAAGAGTGTTGCAAGACAAAGCCGAGGCCAATATTTTGGCCAGTTCCCTCTATGAACGCCTCAAATCCTAAGATTTATGTTGCTTACTGCTTTCCGTCAAGATATATTTTCAAGCTTTGGAGTATTAAGTTATTGCCTTCAAATAAAAAATCGATCTTACAACCATGGCTATCCTTGAGAAGACATCTGTATACATGGAATTTAACGTACCTGGCTGACCCAGACGTCCTGTATTTAGGAGAGGCATTGACCTGTACACCAGGTGACAAATCCTTGTTTAATAAAGTACCTGGCATTGACCTGTGCTATAAAAATTAGATTGTACAAATGTCAAAGTAAAGATGATTTGTGCCAATGTCCGATAGTGTGCAGAACCTCAATAAAAATCTGTCAACGAAGGAACATATAACTAACACTCTTAGAGCTTGTAACTGTTTATCTCTGTTGCACTGGTAAGATTCGATATTTTATCAGTGAGGAAACTGCCAATCTGTTAGCAAGTTCCAATCACACCGTGAATAAATCATGGTACCCCACACCCCTTTGTTTATTTTGCCAAACTAAGATAGAAGTTACATTAATTACAAATCAAAGCTGCCCAAAACCGTCTCTTAATATTGTACTTGTCATACAAAAAAAACCCCATTGCCTGCCCATTGAGTACCGTTCAAGACTTTGGTCCTCACTTTGTTATTCCTAAGTGTTAGTGAATCACCCGCTTATTTACGAGAACTTATTTCAATAAACCCAATAGAAATCTTGGATCGCAAGACCTAAATCTTTTGTCGCCTTTAATACTGAATACTTCTTTTGGTCAACGTTCTTTTTCATATGCTGTGCTACATTTATGGAAAGAAATTCACCAGTTTTTAAGGAACTGTCACTTCCTTTAAATTGTTTTATTATGTGTTTTATTGTTTCTATATTCGTGTCACTATGTGCAATTTATCTGTAATATTAAACCGCAGTTTTGTTTTTCAGGTAAAAATAAAGACTGGTTTCATTTCTACCTTTGAATATTATCGTAAGTTATTTTTATATTTATCACCGTAAACACACCATTGACAAAGTTCGCAGCATATCACGATGTCCTTTTGAACTCTGGCATTTATATCGTAAATGCAACCCCACCCAAATTCCCGTGTGGCCAAAGGTGAAAATATTCAGTGATCATATATACAATTGCAATTCACCCTGTCAACAAAGGGGATATTCATCAAGCATAGACCTTGTTTCATTGGGAAAAATATACATGTAATGATTTTTGAAGGCCACATTAACCACCAACAATCTGGGCATTGTCTCGAACTAGCTCATGACACAAATCACTTAGAAAAATGTGAAAAGTTACTTTCCTCATGTACTGCACAATATGTGGGTTATACCATCCTTTAACGACACTAGCGTTGAATACTGCCCACATAAAAAAATTCATTAGTCGGCATGACCATATGTTAAGCCTACGCGATCTACATATACAATGTAACTGTGATTGTTGAACAGTTGCAAGAGACCCGAAACAAAATTACCAGTAACACAAAGGTCACGTGTCTGCTGTGGACTGTCAGTTTTACCAATGTAGACTTCGACATTGAAAATATAGCCGGTTTCATTTTAAGATAACAAAAAAGATTTGATGTCCCACAGATGTTCGTCAAGTACGTATAAATTCGTAGATTTTATATGTTTGGTCAATACTTCGATCATCTGGATTCACACAGTGTAAAAATGTCCAAATGGCAAGGAATCGGTCACGAGTAAGAACATTTTTAAACTCCGGAATACTCGTCAGACAATCGGTATTGCTCATACATATCTTTATTCAGTAACTCCTCCACGGCAATTCTGCAACCAACAAAGGAATTTATCTCCTCTAATTTCACTTTGGAAAAGTCTTTCGCAACATAGTTATTTGATTTTGACGTCTTTTCCCTCTCCGCCTGGGGATATGTTTCCGTTAGTACCAACAACGCAGTCACGGCCCCGTTGTGGCATATTTTTATGCCAGATATTTGATCTGCTCTAAATGTTTGTTCACTGAAACCATTAGTAGTATTTTGCCATTGTTTGTTGACATTTGCAGCAACTGAGGCAAATCACCATGACCGCACTATCCTCTCTGTCCAGAGGCAGTGACAAAAGGTGAAACTTGTAGTTGGTTGTCTTCACTATAAATTAATCACAAGTATTTGACAGATTTGCGACTGGTTGGTCAACACTTATAGAAATACTTTCATTACCGTCGCCACTTTCACTAAGAAAGTCACTATCATTACCGTAATCACTATTATCCGAGTCTACGTCATCATTTTCAAGTATTCAATACGCCAGTTCCTGGTCTGCTGTGACCCGTCTATTTGCCACGTTGTTCTGTAACACCTAGGATTGAATTTCAAATGAGTTACACCAGTCTATTGACATGGGCAACGCGAAAAGCCCTCACTAGACAGCGCGAGTTCTGATTGGAATTTCCAATGTGTCGTGCTTACCGGAAAAAAGCGGTCAGTCAGGATAAAGACGTTATTATCGTGTCCGGCCAGTCGAATTCAAAGACTAAGGACCATTAAGATTGTGCAAATATTTTGAAAGAGACTGTACCAGACATGATGCACAAATTGTTTTTAAATATTTGACCTAGCCATAATCTTTATTCGTCATTATCTTTATTTCACATTCGTATGTATGTAATATAGTTATTTGATCATTTAACATTGCACAATTTTTTCAAGTGTGTTGAGGGGCGCTTTATAATAAAATAAGTAAAAAAGAAAACACAAGTTAGCCGTTAAAGGTTATTAAAACAAGTTTAAAATAATAAAGTCATATTTAAATAAGAGGAATTTGACTATTAAAACTTATAAAATACAGTAAGATTTGGGTCTTTCTTTAAAATACTATGTGTTTTAAGGGACCTTTTGAATCCTAACGAGACGGACTGGAGCGAACTGCCAAAGGAAGATCATTCCACAATTGAGGTGCTCGGTAAGACAACAAACGCTTCAAATAGGTTGATAATATTAAAGACTTGGGCTCCCAAAGGTATATACACCAAGTTGACCTAAGATTACTTGCACGGTCATAAATTCACGTAGATTACAGAGACAATGCGGAGTAATATTGTTGAGACATCTGTAAACCATTAACCGTAAATTATTACGATATAAGATGGGGAGCCAGTGTAAGTCGAGCAGTATAGGGGTATTATTAGGCAATTAAGTATACGTTAATCCAAGTATAATATGTTCTAGGTTTTGTTTCATTGTTAACTCGAAGAACGTTTTTAGACATCCAGATTTTACGTCATTACATCTTCTAGTTTTAAACCCCATGTACAGTTGAGTATCATTGGAGTATAGATGTGAATCAAGGCCATGGCGTCTGAAAAATTACCAGTGGTGTCGTGTGAAGGGTGAACAATATTGGTCCAAGAACAGATCCTTGAGGAACACCAACAATAATTCCACAGTTATCGAAAAGTTAAGATAACTTTTTATTAACTCTATAGTGCTGGCTCACAAATCTGGAAGTCCGAATACATACGGTCGATAGTGCCGTAAGCGGCCGACAGACCAAGTAACATTAGACAGGCACATTATTAGGGTGCCCCAACATAACTAAATATCTCGAAAATAACACCACAATATATATATATATATATACCAAACCTTAAATCAGTTTCTCACAGTTATAGTCACTAAATAAACGACCATGTTGTACTTAATAAGCTATGACCATTTAACCACTACTCACGCTTAACCAGTCTACCGACCATTCTCGGGATAATCTCCGGGATAATCAAGACTACTTTTTTTACGAAACATAACAGAAAGCCTGAACAAAAAATTGAATTTAGAAACACGCACGCTAGGCAACTCAACAATTGTTTTAAGAACCTTGCAACTACTGCTAGTATCATGTTTTTGCCTTACCCGAGATTATTGGTACTGGACCAAAAGGTGTCATTCCTAACGGTATAGTTAATGAAAACGCAATTTAAAAAATAAATTGAACGTAATTTCTAAAACTGCTGTAATAACCAAGAAGCTAAATATTACTGCTATTCAGAATAGTCAACAATAGATTTTTTAAAGCTGTATATATATACAAAATTTCACGTGCGATAGCTATTTATAGACTCATAGATTCTTGTGCTAAGCGTGACTAGCCAGAAATCATTTTGAGACAAGGTACCGAAGCGTGCACATTCGCCGTGTCGAGTTCAGCTTTCAGTAGGGAAAATGTTGCCTGCACGGGACACCATATCATTATGAAATTTTGCAAGGGCCGTTTCTATGCTATTAAACTTCTGGTACGCGCTTCGGGATAGTTTTTGCAGCTCATGATGATCTAATCGTAATTCAGGGGGGCCTCACTACACGAAGACAAAACCCATAAGACTCAAATTACACAGTCATTGCAGGCAATAAAAAATAGTATTCACTTTTTAGTCATTTTGACACAAATTTTATGTTTGAGTTGTTTGAATCCAGAAATTTATTCGTAATAATTCTAGCTGTATGTCTGGAACTTGTCGAAATCGGGAGTTAATAATTATTATGTCATATATGGTGTCAGATTTACTACAAAATTGTTCAGTAATCTAGGTATTGTGTCAAGGGAGCAAGTTTTGGATGCATTTCCTCTAATTAATGAAGAGACTGGTGTAAAAGCGTTACGATTGGGAACAAGATAATGAACACGATACTAAATAATTCCTTTCGGAAGGCAGTGATTCTGTATGTACACTTTTTCAGGAGTGATTAAAGTAGCTAAGTCCAAAATCTTCAACATTGAAAACACGATTTATTTGTCAAATTAAATCAACATTGATGTTGTGATCTTACCGGAAAAAGATGGGGTTTTGATATCCAATATGTAAGACAAAATACACATTTTACCATTGGTACACGAATCGTGTACCATAATGTGCTTCAGCCCCAGCTGTAACAAGAGACTCGAGGGACGAGGCTAGACAAATTGCACCAAATCAAACGGCGTATGTAGATGTAGACTTGAATAACCAGACGCTAGAAATTTGCACACGATTGAGACTGCTGGCTTATTTCGCCGAACATAACGGATTTGAAAATGGAGTAAAACGGAAACCATTGAATGTAAATCAGTTTGTATACATTCATATTACAGTATTATATGCGTTGCGACCCACTTTTGTCAATTTATAGGTCCCAAATGTTAGCAATTTAGCTCCTTTAAACAACACGAAATAACTCCTTTGACAGTTTTCACAGCTTCTGCTTTTATCTAAATAGAAGATTAATTTTGCAGTATGTATAAAGTCAAGCTGATTAATTTATTGGTCTGAATAGTTCATTACTACAAGTTCTTGTCCCATAATGTGACATACTTCCCTTGGACTACCTTTCATTGCAAAAAAAACTACTAGTAGTATAGATCTAAATCACAAATTGTTCAGCCATAAAGCTGTGAGATGGGAAGCACAAATCATTCACTAAAAATCGCCGTCTCTTTCTCAATCTCTTTTTTTTATTGGCACAGTCACAATCTCCTATTATACCTTCTCTATATCAAATTCCATCTCTCCCCTTTCTCGACTTCCACGTTATTCCGGTGAGATTTCCCGTGGTCAGTGATGTAGGACGAAGGGTCTGACAAGGAACAGCTATCTAGTCGTTCGGATGTGACGAAAAACTGAGATCCCGGATATTGTGCACGTAAAAGAAATGAAATGGGGTTTAACGTACTACTGTTCTGCTCCTAACCTGGGCTAATGAAGACGAGCATACGGCATACAGTGTGCTACGAGGGAAATTTGGCACGGGCAGCGGCGCTACGGCCTACTCTTATATCGAATTCCAACTGCCAAACGACTAGACAGCTGTCCTTGTCAGGCCCTCCGTCCTGCATCACTGACAAGGGGAAACCACGCCGGAAAATCTGGATGAACTTTCTCGGCCAATGCAGGGATCGAACACCCGACCTCCAGACTAGCGAGTCAGCGCCCGCACGTAAAAGAACCCTTGACAGAGTAGGCTGAACAAAGCACACTGTATGGCGTATGCCCGTCTTCATTAGCCCATCCTGTGCAGAAAAGTAAAAGGTTAAACCCCCATTTCATTTCCCTCTTTCTTATTTATCACCTGAAATCTCAGTTCTATTTTCTCTAACCAGCCTCGTTCTCTGATTTCTCGTCTTTACAGCCTTTTTCCTTGCTTGCTGCCTATTTCCGCCTTCTCTCTCTTATAGCCCGACACACACCTCTTTGTTATTTTAATCTCCCGTCATTATTCCACTTCCCCTGCATGCTAGCCTATCTCCGTCTTTCTTTTCTCATCACCCCTTCTTATCTCTCATCACTATGTTTCTTTCTCATACACCATCTTGATATCACACACTAGTTATTATAACTAAACATTCTTCAAATTAGAATTTTGTAGACTAAAGCCCCTGACAGACCAAAGCACGATAGGTTTCAGATCTAAAAGGTTTGGCTCTCCGAAGTAGACCTTAATACGACCAATCACGATGCAGCACGCTTTGAGTAGATTTCAAGCTCAGAATACTATCTTCAATCCAGATTTTCTGTAAAAGCTCCCATCACACCAGTTGGATCGTGAGAGAAGCGTATCATCCCCGGGTACATGTCAACTCGATCTACGTCTGACAATAACACGACTTGAAAACGACCCCAATACAATCAACGCGGCCTGGATACGACTAACTCGCTCCAGTCCAGATCTAACAAGAACTCGATAAGAGCTACTCGACCAAACCACGACCCCAACAGGACAAACTCGCTTCTGTTCAGATATTGTACAGATCATGTCCAGATCCGTCACGAATAATTTAGTCTTGTATGCCCCATGCAGTCCTATTCATGATATCCGTTGTAGCACGGATCAGTCTCGTATGCTCATTTCTCTCGTATCCTTTCCGTCCCAAACTTCTCTGTAATATATCTATATGCTCTAATTGTCACATTTCTGTCCGTCACATCTCTCTTTCGAATTTCATTTCCGTTCTTCTCTGTCTCCCATATACTCTACTTTTCCCGTATTTCTCTGTGTCTCTCAGACACTATTCATCTGTCTGTATTGTCAAACAATCTCGCTTTGTCACGAATACAGTCTTCTTTCTCTTTCTTATTCCTTGTATTTTATAGCATACCTGCTTATCGTTTCATATTCATAATTTACTCCAAATTGATATGATTAACATAAATGTTAAAGATGAGAGTCTGAGTGAAACAAGGTCGAGGATGGCAAATATGTGAGTGGGGCGATAAGTGGGGTTGCAAAAAAAACGAGCAGAGGCGAACAAGCAAGGATAGGGAGTGGTGGAGGCATTGGGAAAATTAGTCTGAATGTAGAGTGTAGAGCATAATGAAAGGTAAGGGAATGGATGCATGTGATACAGGGACAAGAAAGGTAGTGGATGCATGTGACACTTGGATAAGAAAGGGAGATGCGAATGGCATGACTGTCAGGGTGGTAGGAAGGAAGTAAACGGCTATGGGAATAGTAGAAAGGGGTGACATCTGTGAGTTTAGGACAAACCAGAGTGCGTGATTGAAGAATGGTAGTATTAGTTAACGAAGCACAATCGAAACGAAAATGGAATGAGTGTGTGAGAAAGGAACTGTAACACTATCTTTGTGATAACAGTAGACCAGTTTAGTAAATATATGGTTTATTTACAGCATGTATATATAACAACTACAGTTACATACATACAACATGAACTAAACTACATCGGAACTAGACTACATCATGGACTAGACTATACTGGAACTATTACTACGACAGGAGCACATCTAACAATATTAAGTCCACCATTCTGCCCTCTGCCAAGCCAGTGGCTGAACTCGGGTGAGTCCATACGCCGGTCTCTGCGTCTCTTCTGCTCGGTCTCTGTTCGTCTCTTGTTGACTTCAGTTATATACCTTCGGATCTTAGATAAGCTCATGGTCATACATGCAATTGTCTCTTTTATTTCGTCATGGCATGCTTACTGATCAGTACGTATATCCTTTGAAGTAATGCGGAGCTTGTACACAAAGCATGATTGTGTAGCTTGTAAAGGACACATAATTAATTGCATGTTTAATTACAACACAGACAATCGTGACTTAAGAACGGTGCATACAGAGATAAAAGGTCAATATTATATTTATTATCAAGTAGCATGGCTGGAGGTCACTAAGTTAAGCACCTAAATGACCGTTCAATTTGAGGAAAGTTAAAGAGTACTTTGTTACATAACGGACAAGAACAAAACGCATTTCCGTCATATTGGTGCCGCTATGGACCCTAAGTGAGTGAAGGAAGAGCCGAGGAGAGACGCACACTCAAGGAAATAGAGGGGTGGGAGACAATGAGAAAATTAAACTGAATGTAACAGGTATACTATAATGACAGGTGAATGGGGATACACGATAATATTGACCCGTAAATGAATGTGACAGGTTGGAAAAAGGATTAGATAAACCTACATATGAATGTGAAATGAGCTGGAAAAGAATGAGAGGTAATACATAGGTTGGAATGATAGAGTAAACTAAAATGCTAAGTCACCATGAGCTGAAAACTAACACGGGGAGTGCAGGTGGGGGCTGTGAGCCAACAATCACAATCACCAATGGCAGTAAGTGTGTATATTATGAGAGATGAGAAAGACGAAACAGTGAGCATGTGATTGGCGTACAGGACAGAGACTATAATAACAGTGCAAGTGATGAAAAACACGAACAGTGAGCATGTGAGTGTAAGGCGGGGTGTGTGTTGGTGGGGGGGGGGGGGGGCTTTGGCGTTGGTAAACGAGGGTGAGAGGGATGTGTGTCAATGAGAACATTAGACTGGAGGTACGAGAATAGAATATAAAGAGGTAAGAGAGTGGATGACGGTGGTGATAATTGTGACGGGTGAGTTTCCAATCAGCAGCGGTTGTGAGAGAGTGGTTTTATATTGTCAGAGAAAATATCATAAGTTTGCGGCGGAGGAAAAAGGCGAAAAAATGACGACGGGAGTAACACGCATTACTTCCATATTATGCCGTTATGAACAAGAAATATAAGAGTTGGGGATAACAAGTAAGTGATTGAGTGAGGCTCGAGAAAATGTGAGGAGGCATGAGAATGACATGTATAATAATCGTAAGGGTTTATTGATGCGTTATGTAAGATTTAGATAATGAGCTGGCCGTTCTTTCTATAATAGTTCAAAAATAGATAACGAAAAAATGAACCTTATTATGAGTAAAGTTGTCAGTTGTTGAAGGTTTCACAGTATAGTCTCGATTGGAAAGTACCATTATAACGATAATAAACAAAATCTCGACAATCCAAATGTATTAAATCCATTGAAAATCGATGCCATCCAATGGTCTAGCGAGTTGATTAGGGACTTGCCATGTGAATAAATATCTAATTAACAATTTATATAGTATTTGAGGCCAACAAAAAGACGTGCAATAAGAGGTTGGTTGGTGCCAGCTTCAGGCTCTTTTTAAAATTTTATCTTGCCGAAATCAATGGTATCAGGCGGAGAGGGGTTCACTAGTCCGCGGGTGCACTAGTCCGCCGATATAAAAAAAAAATACTATAAATATGGGTATAAAAAAACCCAGCAGGTATGGTGGTTGAATGGTATCTTGTGATGTCGTTGTTTCGCCCTTCATAAGACAACCCGACACCACGACTACCCGACATTTTAACCCGAAAATACGACATTTTTATCGGACACCACGACACTATAAATGTCGTAATGTCGCCAAAAATGTCGTTTTGTTCTGTTAAAATGTCGAGATACCGGGTTGTCTGCCATCTTCCTCTCAATATACAGTTTGATTATGTACACTGATCTTACTGTTGATCAAGTGAGTTTCCCGGGATTTTGCAGCGTGGATATCTCCCTTTCGGTAGTGCAGAACAAAAGGCATGTCAAAGAACAGTGTCTAGTTGTGTAGATGGGACAAAAACACCTGCCCCTGTGTACACATTGGCATGTACATAAAAGAACCCTTACAGTTGGAATTCGATGGAGAAATGTCACTGTCCCTAGAAAATTTACTTCATAGCGTATGCCTATATTCAACAGTCCGATTGGCACAGGAGAGAGAGAGAGAGGTCATCTCGAGACTAATATATGGTTTAATTTTATTTCAATAATTTGCTTGCAATCGGGAATCGAAACCACGCCAGTTGATTCAATGATAGACCTTTTGATACTGCACGCATGTGCTAACCATTCGGCCACCCAACGGTTTGAAACGAATGGCCATACAGACAACAGTTATCGCCAAACATTTCGCCAGATTGAATATTTTAAACGAAATGAAATGAGGTTTAACGTCCAACTACTCTGTTCTGCTCCGGGTGGGCTAATGAAGACGGGAATGCGCTATACAGTGTACTATGAGGACATTTTGCCCGGATAGCGGCGCTACCGGTCTACACATATCTTGAATTCAATCAATTTTTGGAAAAATGATTACATACCATTGTCAGTGTGGGTGCGTTGCGTACATACCATGTCAGGGTTGGTGCATTACATTGCTTTGTCGGTCGAGGTCGGTGTATTACATTTCATTGTCGGTCGGGGATGGTGCTTTACATTTCATTGTCAGTGGGTGCGTTAGTATTATTGTCACAGCTCATTACGGGTGTGCACTTACATGGCAATAATAGATATCGGCGGACGCGAGGACTAGTGAGCATTCCCAATCAGACCAGCACCTCGTTTACTGCGTCATTTGTAGTTCTGATAACCCGAAGGTAGCAAAATACTAAATATTTAATTGGTTAATAAGCCATAATATGCGTGGAATTCTTGCCAAATATGAAGATGAGGAGACTGACCAAGATACTAATTTCCTAATATGGAAATTGGTGGTTCTTAATAGCGGGGTCGGATGACCGAATGGTTAGCACGTGCGCGCTGTATCATAAGGTCTGTCATTGAGTCAACTCGCGTGGTTTCAATCCCCGGTTTTCTCCCACTGCTAAAGACCACTTACACGCATGCGAATTATTGAAATAAAATTGAACCATATGTTAGTCCCGAAATGACCTAGTTTGTGTCGAGTTGTGTATCAGTGCCTTCATGAAAATGTTCCTTCGTATTTAAAGTAAGTTATTAATCCCTACAAGTCAACACGAGCTCTGCTATCCCAATCTCAACATTGACAACCTTATATTACAGTATCAAAGTGGAAACTGAAAATAAAAATGGTTTTAAATCACTTGGAGTTTCGATGGCTTTGAAGTGGAATGCCCACCCGTTAGCTTTAAAATCTGCTCCAGCATTTTCAATATTTTAATCTAAATTAAAGACATTCCTGTTTTAGAAAAAATAAAAACAAACTCTAAAGTAACTTAGAATTGACTTTGTGTGTGCTTTGAGCAGACTTTATTCTTTGTAGTTTAGCGCTATATAAGAACCCTGTTGTTATTATTATTATTATACTGGTAGGTACGAAGGGGAGATGGAAATATGATGGGAATGAGGGAGTGAATCATTAGAGATAAATCAAAAAGGTACGATTAATTATTAAAAAACCCTGTATCATTTGGATTATAGCTAAAACTGGCAGAGATGTCGGGTGGTAAGTGAGAGGAGAAGAGAGGGTGTGAGATTTTCGAAATTATAATGAATGTGAGAGAGTAGAAAATAATGAGGTAAGTGAGTTGATGACAGTAGAGATAATAGTGGCGACGAGTTCACAATCAGCAGTGGTGGTAAGATTTCTTAGGGTACATGACAGCAAATAATATAATAAGAGTGAGACAGATGAGCGAAAAAATGACCACGGAAGGGTAACATAAGATGGGGTAAAAGGGTAAATGAGGATGAGAGTAAGACATGGAAAGGAAAAAGAACGATAGAGACTGGGTATGAAAGAGTGAGAAAGATAATAAAATGTGAGACATATAAGAGTAAGTGTGAATGAGTGTGGAAATGAGAACATATGAATGTTAGATGGAATGCAAGGATAAGATGGAGGAATGAGAGATGACAATGACATGCCTGTTGGGGCAATAGGAAGGAAGAAAAATGGTGCTTAAAGAGGAGGCCTATATGGGGAGAGAGAGAGAGAATAAAATTTGAGACAAATAAGAGTAAGCCTATGTGAATATAAATGCAAAACAAATATCTTCTATAATTCTTTCATACCATCGTCAATAAGAGAATGGAACAAATTAAGTTCGGAGACAAAAAATTCAACATCTCTAAATATTTTCAATTCGAAACTCATGGCTCAAGATCTGATACCACCTAAAACATTCTCTTTTGGAACCCGTGTAAACAAAATCATACATTCTAAACTGCGTCTCTCTTGCAGCAATCTAAACGGACATAAATTTTTACGCCATATTTCTGATAACCCATCCTGCAGATGTGGTCATCAATTTGAAGACACTGAACATTTTTTATTGAATTGCTCCTTATATTCAGATGCCCGAAATAATACAATAAATAATTTACCTACTATTCACCGAAATACTACAACCCTATTGTATGGAATTGACAGCTTAGAAAACTCATTCATTATTTTTAAAACTGTTCACTCGTTTTTTGAAATCACCAGACGATTCGAGGGACAATTATAACCATTCATTGTAAATATATTTTCACTTGTACATTATTTGCTTATTACTAAACTGTAAATCCATTCCAGAGACAACTATAACACACTCACTGTAAAATAACTGCACTTGTACATTGTATGTTTCTTTATGTAAATACATGTATCTATATCTGACAGGGAGAAGGGTTTAATATAGGCTATGCCTGTTCCCCAATCCCTATTCAGATAGAAATCTGAATAAAAATATTGCTTATAAAAAAAAGTGTGAATGAGTGTGGGAATGAGGTGTTGGAGAACATATGAATGTTAGATGGAATACAAGGATAAGAAGGAGGAATGAGATATGACAATGACATGACTGTTGGGGCCATAGGAAGGAAGAAGAATGGTGCTTAAAGAGGAGGCCTATATGGGGGGGGGGGGGTGAGAGAGAGAGAGAGAGAGATAATAAAATGTGAGACATATAAAAGTAAGTGTGAATGAGTGTGGGAATGAGGGGTTAATGTCCACTCGACACAATTTAGGTCATTTCGCGACTAGCGATTAACACATGGTTCAATTTTATTTCAATATATGGCTTGCGCGTAGGGGTCTTCAGCAGTGGGAGGAAACCGGGGGACTTGGAGAAAATCGTGAGTGAATAAACAGGGGGTGCTAATAGGGTAGAAAACGGATCGGATCTGAATGGGGGGGGGGGGGAGATATACACGCACCACCTTCCACTATATTATAATCTACTCTTAAATGTTAGAGATAAGGGTAAGAGTGAAAGAATGACAAAAAAAATGAGTGGGGCGATAAATGAGAGGAGAAAGAGGCGGGGTGATGGGAAGGAAAGTGATGGGAGACGTTGAGAAAATTAGACGGAATGTAACAGTGTAGAGCATAATGAAAGTTAAGGTAATGGATGCATGAGACACAGGGATAAGAAAGGGAGATGAGAATGACATGACTGTCGGGGCGGTAGATAGGAATAGTGCGGAGACAGGGGAAGACGAGGGCTGTGACATCTATGTGTTTAGGACAAACCAGAGTGAGTGAATGATCGATTGCAGTAGAAGTTAGTGACGAACAATAGAATGACTGTGTGAGAGATTTGTGGATAAAAAATTATGCATGGAGGGGGAGGGGGTAACACGCACCACCTGTATATCAGTGCCGTTATGAACAATAAATCATCTATAATCTAACTCAAATGTATATTATTAACGATAATATTAAGAGATAATGGTCAGGGTGAAAGGGGGGCGAGCACGGCAAAGGGGTGAGTGGGGTGATAATTGAGGGGAGAAAGAGACGAAGAGAGGCGAACAAGCAGCAGCTAGAAGAGTGGGAGACAATGAGAAAATTAGACTGAATGTCAGAGTAGAAAATAATGAAAGGTAAGGGAGTGGATGCATATGATAAACGATAGAAGTGGCTTGTAGTATTGCAACAGAGCAACATGTATATGAATGTGAGAGTCTGGAAAAGGATCAACCAGAGAGATATTATAATGGATTGAAAAGTGACCACGGAAGGGTGAGATGAGATGGAGTAAGTGGGTAAATGTGGTTGAGAGTGAGACGTGGAAAGAAAAAAGAACGATAGAAACTGGTTAAGAAATAGTGAGTAAATAATATGTGAGACATGTAAGTGTGAATGAGTGTGGAAATGAGGGGTTGGAGAACATATAAAGTGGTAAATGGAATACCGAGATAAGAAAGAAGGATGACAATCACATGACTGTGGGGTGCTACGAAGGAAGAAAATGGTGCTTAAAGACGATGCCTATGGAAAAAGAGGAAAGGGTAACATATGTGTGACTTTAGGTCAAACAAACAGTTAGTGACGAATACGCGAGAGGCAAATAGACTGAGGGTGTGAGAAATGAGAGATAAAAATAATCTGATTGCGGGTGGGGGTGGTACAAGAGTAATAAGCACCTCCTCTATATCATTATGTACAAGAAATTCTCTATAATCTACTCTAAATGATAGAGATATGGGTTAGAGTGAAAGATGGACGAGGATGACAAAGATGTGAGTGGGGCGATAATTGATGAGAGAAAGAGACGAACAAGTAGCGATAGAGAGTGGTTGGGGACATTGAGAAAGTTTACTGCATGTAAGAGTGTAGAGTATAATGAAAGGTAAAGTAGTGGATGCATGTGACACAGGGATAAGAACAAGAGGCGAGAATGGCATGCTATCGGGGCGGTACCAAAGAAATAAAAACGACATAGATATAGTGCGGAAACAAGGGAACACGACGGCTATGGGAATAGCGGAAAGGGGTGACATATGTGAGTTAATGAACAATGACAGTGGGAGTTAGTGATGAACACGCGAGAGGACAATAGAATGAGGGTGTGAGTGAATGGTGGGTGGATAGAAAACTATGCATGGAGGGGAGGGGTTAACACGCACCACCTGCATATCAGTGCCGTTATGAACAATAAATCATCTATAATCTAACTCAAATGGATATTATTAACGTAAATGTTAAGAGATAATGGTCAGAGTGAAAGAGGGGCGAGACAATGGTCAGAGTGAAAGAGGGGCGAGCATGACAAAGAGGTGAGTGGGGCAATAATTGAGGGGAGAAAGAGACGAGGAGAGGCGAACAAGCAGCTACAGGAGTGAGAGACAATGATAAAATTAGACTGAATGTCAAGAGTAGAAAATAATGAAAGGTAAGGTAGTGGATGCATATGATAAACGATAGAAGTGGCTTGTAGTATTGCAACAGGGCAACATGTATATGAATATGGGGGTCTGTAACAGGGCAACATGTATATGAATATGGGGTCTGTAAAAGAATCAATCAGAGATATATAATTGATTCGAAAGTGGATTGGGTCGGTCGTAGGAAAACAAACTAGCAAAGCAAAACTCAGTGAAATACTGACAGAAATATATATATGAATGTGAGATGGGCTGGAAGACAAATGAAAGAGGAATTATGGATACGTTGGAATTATAGACAAAAATAACATAGCAAATCTGGAGACCAACAGAGAGGGAGAGAGAGGGGGGGGGCATATAAGAGAAAGAATAGGTAGGGTAATGAGAGTTTTGTGAATAAGTGAGGGGATGAGAGGTTTGAGAAAATATGAGAATGGCATGACTGTGGGGGCTCGCATAGCATTTATGAACGTGTTTTAATTGCTTCTGTTTAGAACATTTATACCAACATAATTCTGAACATATTTATTACTAAAGGGTTAAATTTTAAGACCAAAGACGTTAAAACTATTTGTGATAAATAAGTAATGCCGCAATAAGCAAGGGGAAGAATGCGTGAGAAAATATTAAGTTAAAGATACATTATGGAAGATTAGATAAAGAGCTGACAGTTCTCACTATCATAGTTAATCGTATTTTAAAATCACTGTAACAATAATTAACAAAGTCTCGATTACCCATTTTTTCGCTTAATGATCAATGGGCGTTGAACAGCAGATCTGATTCAAATCCAGTGGAAATCGGACACATAAGATGGCTTTGAGAGTTGATTATAGTCTTGTCATGTTAATAAATATAACATTTCAGGCCTAAAGAAACACCTGCAATAGGCAGATTTAGCTATTGCATAATGTATGTTTAAGAAATAGGCGAGTAAAGAACAAACAGCAGTGTGCTAAAGAACAATGGCAATGAGGGTGGTGACGTAAATGTGAGAGACAAATAGTTTGAAAAATGAGAGAGAGGGTATTAGAAATTTGGATGAGAATGATATAAATTTGGGAACTATAAGAATGGTGTGGGATGGGGCTTGGGGAGACGTGGAGGGGGAGAAAGACGAAAGCGATAGGAAATGTTTGGCGAACAGGCGAGTAGTGTCCTAAAGAACACTGACAATAAGGGGGTGACGTACATGCGAGAGAAAAATGGTGTAATGAGAGAGAAGAACGGAAAAAACAGGTTATATGGCGAAGTGACAGGTGAATAACGATGTTAGCTTATACACGATGACTTAGAAAGGATGATATAATATTATGAAATATAATACATATAATACTGGGTGAGAGGGAATGAGAGTGAGAGTTTGGAGAAATATGATATCAAAACAACGAAAAGACTCAGAAGTTGATATCTATAATAACAGTGATGAAACTAGACAAGGGGATACCAGGAGTCTTTTAGCAACAATAATCTATCGCACATAACATACTCTATCTATATTCAACGATCCGCGACATTCCGTTTCGGCGCTATCTCCACTTTCCGAAAACGCAATATAAGCTACAGGGTTCTTTTTTCTAATTTGATGTGAAGCAACGAGAGAATGAACACTGTTGATTTTTCTTGTTCTCTTCCCATCTATTGCAATATGCAGGCGTATCTTGCATGGCAACCGCTTATTAACAATAAATATTACACCATAAAATGGGTATTAACATAAACTGTTAAAATATATTAACGGGAGCGGAAAGAGCCCTTTATCACCAAGCTGATCAGAAAAATTTCGCGCAAATCCTCAAATGAGAAAGGTCCCCGGGTTGACAAGTAAATCCATGTACCTATTCAGATAGAAATAAATCATTTAAAGGAACTATATTTTCAATCCCCGAAACGAGTTCAAAGGTATCTCATTTTTAAACTAGACATTCTTCAAAATCATAATTTTGTTGTCAAAAATATGTCCCTGGTATGGTGGCTGATAGTGGCCATGTTAAATCTCGCCCTTTTCATAACGCGACAACACGACATCACGACAGTATTGACGCAATCATACGACACTTTATTCTGTCGTATCATCGTGTTATTTTTATCGTAACGTCGAGATGTCGACTTATTGTCCTAGTCTCTTTCTACAAGTCACAAAAATACAGCTGTACTCATTACATCAGATACATATAAATAGATACATATAAATAAGACTCGTCAAAAGAGATAATAGGAAAACGTTGATTCGTTTTCTAAAAAAAAATGAAACTTTTTGCGCCCAAAATTGAATTATATTTGGTATTATATTCAAAAAATCTAGAATTATAATAGCAGGACAAAAGTGAGTCAGCTATGTTAATTCCTTGAATAAGAAGTGGTGTCGGTAGGTATCGAACAAGTATGCATTGCCTCGTGTACGACACCCACCAATACTTATAGATTACTGAAGCGATAGTTTAGAAGCGATTTCAGAAGATTTCCAATTTATTTTATTAGAGTGGGAAGGGGATTATATAAAACCTCAAATCAGACCACATAAAATCACCGCTTGGTGTAGCACGCCATCCCAATAAGTGCAGGGGAGGTTTTTTTATGAGGTGAGGAAAGCGATTTGCAGCTGTTATTGACCTTATCTCATATTCATCCGTTTGGCATCACTAATGGGATCGGGGCCTAGATGATTAAAAATAGGCCCAGTATTGCCTTCAGCTATGAACACACTCCGAAAGTCCTCTACGCACCCCCCCCCCCCTCTTATTTTGTTTAACAAATAATTTCGGAATCAATAAAATGGTAGGTCCCTATCAATGATGTTTGATACGACTGGAAATTAATGTGTCTAAAATTGATTAAACAACATAGGGTAGTAAATATTACATTTTGAATCCGTATCAATGATACATTTACTCAAAATGGATCACCATTTAACTTGAAAACAAGGGAAGCAGCCGATCGAAGAAAAAAAGATTTTAAAAAACAAGTTTCAATATGATAGTAGTGGTTCGGTCATGCATTTACATCTGTGGGTGTCATCCTTTCTTTGAAAGTAATGATTGTGCCAGATTTGAACAAAGTCCATCTAGATTCGCGGCCTGTAGGTAAAGTGTTGTTTTTTTTTTACATTTGATCTGTCAACACTCTACCTACAGGCGGCGAATCTAGATGGAATTTGTTCAAATTTGAAACAATCATTACTTTCAAAGAAAGGGTGGCACTCTCGGAGGTAAATGCATGACCAAAGCACTACTGTCACATTGAAACCTGTTTTTTTTTTTTTAAATCTGTTTTCTTCGATCGACTGTTTCCCTTGTTTCAAGTTAAATGATGATCTATTGGAAAAAACGTATTGAGTAAATCTACGCTATCACTAATACGGATTCAATATGTAATCAATGTTATACATGTTATTTTTCAGTCGTATCAAACATCATTGATATCATTTTATTGATTCTGAAATTATTTGTAAAACAAAATCAGAGACGTGGGGGAGGGGGGGGGCGTATGAGGCTATCATAGTGTGTAATCATCTAGGCCTCGATCCATTGTTTTTGGTGCTTGATATTTTGCGGGGGAGTCGCAGTGTCTAGGCAGGTAAGACGTTGGTTCGGTAACCCGAAAGCTGGGTGTTCGATCCCTTCATTGGACGAGAAAGTTCATCCAGATTTTCCGACGAGGTCTTGTCAGTTGTGCTGGACAGAGGGCCTGGCAGGTAAAATATCCCTTGGTAGTTGGAATTCGATAAAATGGTAGGCCATCGTGCGCTGTCCTGGCAAAATTTCGCTCATAGTATGGCGTATGCCCGTCTTCAATATGACAGTAGTGGTTCGGTCATGTATTTACACCCGAGAGTATCATCCTTTCAGAGGATCGCGTGGCTACGTGGGCAAGACGCTGGCTAGCTAGCCTGGAGGTCGGGTGTTCGATCCCACACTGATCAGAAGTGAATATTCGCTAGGCCTCTGATAAGGATGACATCGATGCAACTTAATGAGTCCCCAATATTAACATTATTCCTCCGACAAATTTAATTCTAAAACATTTTTTTTTATGTATTAGAAAAATAAATAAAGACACTTGAAGTATTTGTAGGTAAAAAATATTTCCTATGTAGCGTAAGTGGGTATTAAAATGAGTAAAAGGCATCATTCTACCCGAAGCAGTTACGTCTTATATAAACAATGCACGCGCCATTGGTCCAATGATTGACACCGCGTGACGTGATTGCATGTGTTGAAAACAGTCATCTTTTACAGAGATATTAGACGACTTTTTTCACAGATTGGTTCGATCCCTGCATTGGCCGACAAAATTCATCAAGATTTACCGGCGTGGTTCCCCCTTGTCAGTGATGCAGGACGGAGGGCCTGACAATGACAGCTGTCTAGTCGTTCGGATGGGACGAAACACCGAGGTCCCGTGTACACATTGGCGTGCACGTAAAAGATCCCTTGGCAGTTGGATTTCGATATAAGAGCGGGCCGTAGCGCCGCTTCCCGGGCAAAATTCCCTCATAGCACACTGTATGGCGTATGCCCGTCGTCTTTAGCCCAGCTTAGGAGAGAACAGTAGGACGTTAAACCCCATTTCATTTCATTTCATGCCATCCTGTCTTTGAAAGTAATGATTATGCCAAATTTGAACATCTAGTTCCGCAGTCTGTAGTTATACCAGAGGGTTGACAGATAACACCTTAAAAAAAACAGATCTATGAAAATATATTTTCTAAACCTTTTTTTATTTTGAAATTATATTGTTTTCACGTGTGATAAGTGTTTTAGCGAATAGTTGTAGAAAGGGTCTTGTAGATTAAGACTATGGCGCATGTGCAGTTTTAAACTTCCGAGACGACAAGTCGACAAGTCGATGATACGACAGTTTGGTTTTGTCGTATCATCGACTTGTCGACTTGTCGTCTCGGAAGTTTGAAACTGCACATGCGCTATAGTCTTAATCTACAAGACCCTTTCTGTGACTACATGTATTCGCTGAAACACTTCGCACACGCGAAAACCATATTATTTCAAAATTAAAAGAGTTTTAGAAATATATTTTTATAGGTCTGGTGTTTTCTTTGGTTTTTTTTACGTTTGATCTGTCAACACTCTACCTATAGGCCGCGAATGTAAACTGACTTTGTTTGACACTCTCGAATGTAAATGCATGACCGAATCACTACTGTCATATTGAAATGTGTGTGTTTTTAAATCTTTTTCTTCGATCGCTGCTTTCCTTGTTTCATGTTAAATGATGATCCATTGGAAGGAACATATTGAGTAAATGTACGTTATCACTGATACGGATTCAATATGTAATAATATTTCTCATGTTTAATCAATTTTTGACATATTATTTTCCAGTTGTATCAAACATCATTGATACCATTTTATTGATTCTGGAATTATTTGTAAAACTAAGTAAGAGACGTGGGTGGGGGGGGGGGGGGGTATGAGGCTTTTAGAGTGTGTTCGTAGTTGAAGATATTACTGGGCCTATTTTTACTCATCTAGGCCCCAATCCCATCAGTGATGTCAAACGGATGCAAGCCTATATGCGATAAGGTCAATAACGGCTGCGAATCGTTTTCTCCACCTCATAAAAAAAACTCCTGCTATTTGGGTGACGTGGGGGGGGGGGGGGTATGAGGCTTTTAGAGTGTGTTCATAGTTGAAGATATTACTGGGCCTATTTTTACTCATCTAGGCCTCAATCCCATTAGTGATGTCAAATGGGAGAGAGAGAGAGAGAGAGAGAGAGAGAGAGAGAGAGAGAGAGGGTTTAACGTCCACTCGACACAAATTAGGTCATTTCGGGGCTAACATATGGTTTAATTTTATTTCAATAAATCGTTTGCGCGTAGGGGTCTTTAGCAGTGGGAGGAAACCGGAGGACCCGGAGAAAACCCACGAGGTTTGACAGGCGACCCTACACCTTGTCACGTACAACCGGGGATTCAAAACTACGCCAGTTGACTCAATGACAGGCTGCGAATCGTTTTCTCCATCTCATTCAAAAAAACTCCTGCAACTATTGGGGTGACGTGCTGCACTATGATAATGCTGTGATTTTAAAGAATGTGACCCGATTTGGGTTTTTTACAATCCCCTTCCCACCCTGTCTTCTGAAATCATTTTTAACCTATCGCTCCAGTCATCTATAAATAGTGGTGGGTGTCGTACACATGGCAATGAATGCTTACTTGTTCGATACCTCCCGACACCACTTTTTCTTCAAGAAATTAACTTAGCTAACTCACTTTGGTCCTGCTATTGTAATTCTAGATTTTTTAAATATAATACCAAATATAATTCACTTGTGGACACAAAATGTTTCATTATTTTGAGAAAACAAATAATTAATCAACGTTTTCCTACTATCTCTTTTATATTTATCAAATCTACTACTTAGGCCTATATATGATGTAATGAGTACAGCTGTATTTTTGTGACTTGTAGAAAGAGACTAGGACAATAAGTCGACATCTCGACGTTACGATAAAAATAACACGATGATACGACAGAATAAAGTGTCGTATGATTGCGTCAATACTGTCGTGATGTCGTGTTGTCGCGTTATGAAAAGGGCGAGATTTAACATGGCCACTATCAGCCACCATACCCTGGGCTCTCAAAACATATTTTGTCAATCTTCTCGTCTTTGTCTTTTGTCAATCCAATCTCTTTGTTATCCTATTTTCGCCGTTTCTGTCTGTCTCTCATACACATATACTCTAATCCTCCCGTATGCACTATTAATCTCTGTTGATGTACGAATATCAGACTTGTAGTAGACATATTTAAAAGTACAAGAGAGACGAGAGGGAGAGAGTGGAGAAGTGAGAGACAGTTTATCAAATTAGGAGGGGATTATGCATAAATGAGTGTAAGAAATAAGAATCGTGGATATGCGAGTACAGATAATCATGAATAAAGGCATGGTAAGAGTGGTGAAAGTTAGTGACGTACATGAGAGAAAGGATAGAATGAAGGTGTGAAATACATAACAATAAACATCAGGAAACAAGGGTAACTTACATTTAAAACATCAGGAAACAAGGGTAACTTACATTTATTTTAGGCCGTTATGAAAACGAAATTATCCACAATCTACCCAAAACTGATATGATGAATATAAATATTGTTTTACAAATAAGAGGTAAAAAGCGAGCTTGGTTGATTGAGGTGATGAATAAGGGGCGAGTAAGCACAGAAGCGGAGGGGTGTGAGACAATGAAAAAAATAAGACTGAATGTAATAGGTATAACATATTGAAAGGGGTGGATGAAGGTGGTATATGACAATAGAGCAAGATAGATATATAGAGAGAGAGAGAGAAAGAAAGAGAGAGAGAGAGAGAGAGAGAGACAGACCTGGAGAGGTGGAGAAGTAAAGATAGACCACAGCGATGGGATAAGCGGAAATTATTGACAGTAAGGATTCAATTAAGTATTAAGAATGGGCGTCCTCGCTAGAGATAAAGGGACATAATTTATAGGCGAGGCGGTCCCACGTGACCTCATTGTTTACCTTATAGCACAGTTTTCCTGTACATTCATTACGAACTTGTGTGTTGACAAACGTTAGTTTTTGTCGTTAATATGGAATTTAATACCGATACGGTTCTCTTACCATCGATAAGGTCACGTGGAACCGAGTTTTTACTAGCGACACCTGGTGGGAATTCCTCAGCGAGGACCCATTAAACTCAACAAGTAACTAATGGCTAATGATGAAAACGGGTCATAGAAGAGTTGTCTCCCCTTAATCGTAAAACGCATGGCTTTCACAACATGTCCTCACATATTACTTCAGGATGAATAAAATACCGTCTAATATCAGAATTAATCCTTATTAACAAACAACCTAGATATAATCGTCTATAACAGCAGAAGATAATATTGTCATACAAAATATTACCAATTCTGCATAAAATCAACAAATCTGACACAGGTCAAAGATCGTAGGCAGCGCGGGAGATTAGTCGAGTGCTTCTCAGTAAATGAATATATATTGACCTAATATGAGGTATAGCACTACAAATATAAATCAACGTGTATAGATCTCAGTTAATGGTATTAAAAGTAAATAGAATATACAAAATAAACATTATTAAATCACTGTTGCTACAAGTTTGTTTGATAATAAAATGGCGGACACATGAAAGTGAGGCAACATGTGACAATCGACTGGACCAAGCAAGACTATTGTTATCTATATGTATAATCAGTTTGATGGTTCAAAACTTTTAAAAAAGATAAATGTGCAATTAATTAATATTTGTTATCTATTTATTTTGGGCGTGCTCCCTACTTTCTAATTTTGTATTCACATAGAGGTCCTTTGTAATGACAAAAATATTTACTTCCCCTTAATTAAAAAACACTTATATGGATATACTACTTCTGAATGTATTAACATGTTACGTTTCGATACACATACAGATATCGTTATCAAGCAAATAATGATTTATAACAAAAATGTGGTGCAATATATAGTTAACAATTGGAAACCATGTAACAGATTAATCATTAATTAAGAATTAACAAGATGAGAGAAGTAATATGGATAAACAATTACAAAGGATTAACAAATTGAAAGATTGTAATGTATTGATAACAATTAGAAATTATTTGAATTTAGCAGATCAAACTAATAATTATAAGAGATTAACGAGATGTCGCGAATGACTACCTCCAGCGTTACCATATTGTCCATGTTGTGAAAAGGCTCAGATTCTAGGAGTGGTTAAAAAATGTTTAGTATTGCATTTTGAGTTGCTGTAACACAGCTGTACTTTCAAAGTTGGGACATGTACTGCTAGTTTTTCTGATATTTCTAGCGTGCTGGATTAATTGTACTACTAAAGTTGGGACATGTACTGCTAGTTTTTATGATATTTCTAGCGTGCTGGATTAGGTGAATGTTTTTCATGTTGGGCTGGTCAATTGCTTGTTACATTTTGTTTTGTTACATGCATGACAGTGATTGAATTATTCGTGACTTCGTAGCATGTTGGTTGTTGTATATGGACGGGTATCGCGGATTGCTGCTTCTTGGAATGTGATGTTGATGGCCACAGCATGTTGTGGAAAGGCTCAGATCCGAGAAGTGGTTAAATTTATTAGTGTTACTTGTTGCATTTTGAATTGTAACGCATTCTGAGTTGTTGTAACGCAGTTGTACTACTAAAGTTGGGACATGTAGGCCAACTGCTAGTTTTTCTGATATTTATAGCGTGCTAGATTAGGTGAATGTTTTTCATGTTGGGTTGGTCAATTGCTTGTTACATTATGTTTCGTTACATGCATGGCAGTAATTAACTTATTCGTGACTTCGTAGCATGTTGGCTGTTGTATATGGACGGGTATCGCTGATTGCTGGATGATGCTTCTTGGAATGTGATGTTGATGGCCACAACATGTTGGGGAAAGGCTCAGATCCGAGGAGTGGTTCAAATTAAATAATATTAGTTGTTGCATTTTGAGTTGTTGTAACGCAGCTGTACTACTAAAGTTGGGGCATGTACTGCTAGTTTTTCTCATATTTCTAGCGTGCTGGATTAGGTGTATGATTTTCATGTTGGGTTAGTCAATTGCTTGTTACATTATGTTTCGTTACGTGCGTGGCAGTGATTAGATTATTTGTGACTTCGTAGCATGTTGGCTGTTGTATATGGTCGGGTATCGCTGATTTGTGGATGATGCTTTTTGGAATGTGATGTTGATGGTCACAGCATGTTGGGAAAAGGCTCAGATTCTAGGAGTGGTTAAAAAAAATGTTTAGTATTGCATTTTGAGTTGCTGTAACGCAGCTGTACTTCTAAAGTTGGGACATGTACTGCTAGTTTTTCTGATATTTCTAGCGTGCTGGATTAGGTGAATGTTTTTCGTGTAGGGTTGGTCAATTGCTTGTTACATTATGTTTCGTACATGCATGGCAGTGACCGAATTATTCGTGACTTCGTAGCATGTTGGTTGTTGTATATGGACGGGTATCGCTGATTGCTGCTTCTTGGAATGTGATGTTGATGGTCACAGCATGTTGGGGAAAGGCTCAGATCCGAGAAGTGGTTAAAATTAATTAGTGTTACTTGTTGTATTTTGAATTGTTGTAACGCATTCTGAGATGTTGTAACGCAGTTGTTCTACTAAGGTTCGGACATGTACTACTAGTTTTTCTGATATTTATAGCGTGCTAGATTATGTGTATGTTTTTCAAGTTGGGTTAGTCAATTGCTTGTTACATTATGTTTCGTTACGTGCATGGCAGTGATTAGATTATTTGTTACTTCGTAGCATGTTGGCTGTTGTATATGGTCGGGTATAGCGGATTGGTGGATGATGCTTCTTGGAATGTGATGTTGATGGTCACAGCATGTTGGGAAAAGGCTCAGATTCTAGGAGTGGTTAAAAAAAATGTTTAGTATTGCATTTTGAGTTGCTGTAACGCAGCTGTACTACTAAAGTTGGGGCATGTACTGCTAGTTTTTCTGATATTTCTAGCGTGCTGGATTAGGTGAATGTTTTTCGTGTAGGGTTGGTCAATTGGTTGTTACATTATGTTTCGTTACATGCATGGCAGACTGAATTATTCGTGACTTCGTAGCCTGTTGGTTGTTGTATATGGACGGGTATCGCTGATTGCTGCTTCTTGGAATGTGATGTTGATGGTCACAGCATGTTGGGCAAAGGTTCAGATCCGAGAAGTGGTTAAAATTAATTAGTGTTACTTGTTGTATTTTGAATTGTTGTAACGCATTCTGAGTTGTTGTAACGCAGTTGTACTACTAAGGTTGGGACATGTACTGCTAGTTTTTCTGATATTTATAGCGTGCTAGATTATGTGTATGTTTTTCATGTTCGGTTAGTCAATTGCTTGTTAAATTATGTTTCGTTACGTGCATGGCAGTGATTAGATTATTTGTGACTTCGTAGCATGTTGGCTGTTGTATATGGTCGGGTATCGCTGATTGGTGGATGATGCTTCTTGAAATGTGATGTTGATGGTCACAGCATGTTGGGAAAAGACTCAGATTCTAGGAGTGGTTAAAAAAAATGTTTAGTATTGCATTTTGAGTTGCTGTAACGCAGCTGTACTACTAAAGTTGGGACATGTACTGCTAGTTTTTCTGATATTTCTAGCGTGCTGGATTAGGTGAATGTTTTTCGTGAAGGGTTGGTCAATTGCTTGTTACATTATGTTTCGTTACATGCATGACAGTGACTGAATTATTCGTGACTTCGTAGCATGTTGGTTGTTGTATATGGACGGGTATCGCTGATTGCTGCTTTTTGGAATGTGATGTTTATGGTCACAGCATGTTGGGCAAAGGCTCAGATCCGAGAAGTTAATTACTACTAAAGTTGGGACATGTACTGCTAGTTTTTCTCATATTTCTAGCGTGCTGGATTAGGTGTTGAATTGCTTGTTACATTATGTTTCGTTACATGCATGGCAGTCATTAAATTATTCGTGACTTAGTAGCATGTTGGCTGTTGTATATGGACGGGTATCGCTGATTGCTGGATGATGCTTTTCGGAATGTGATGTTGATGGTCACAGCATGTTGGGGAAAGGCTCAGATCTGAGGAGTGGTTAAAATGGAATAATGTTACTTGTTGCATTTTGAATTGTAACGCATTTTGAGTTGGTGTAACGCAGCTGTACTACTAAAGTTGGGGCATGTACTGCTAGTTTTTCTCATATTTCTAACCTGCTGGATTAGGTGTATGATTTTCATGTTGGGTTAGTCAATTGCTTGTTACATTATGTTTCGTTACGTGCATGACATTGATTAGATTATTTGTGACTTCGTAGCATGTTGGCTGTTGTATATGGTCGGGTATCGCTGATTGGTGGATGATGCTTCTTGGCATGTGATGTTGATGGTCACAGCATGTTGGGAAAAGGCTCAGATTCTAGGAGTGGTTAAAAAATGTTTAGTATTGCATTTTGAGTAGCTGTAAACGCAGCTGTACTACTAAAGTTGGGACATGTACTGCTAGTTTTTCTGATATTTCTAGCGTGCTGGATTAGGTGTATGTTTTTCGTGTAGGGTTGGTCAAATGCTTGTTACATTGTGTTTCGTTACATGCATGGCAGTGACTGAATTATTCGTGACTTCGTAGCATGTTGGTTGTTGTATATGGGCGGATGATGCTTCTCGGAATGTGATGTTGATGGTCACAGCATGCTGGGGAAAGGCTCATACACTAGGAGTGGTTAAATAAAGTTGCTTATATTGCATTTTTAGTTGATGTAACGTATGTTGATTTGTGTTGCTGTGTAGCTCCATGGGCCTTCCTGTCCGACGTGGAGAGCGGACCACACAAACCGGTCGCCACATCCTACATACGACCCATGCATCTTTTCTTACTACATATTTCTGTAGCCTTGTGATCGTCTAGAATTTGTCTCTAACTGTCTTTACTTCTGCTTCACGTTGTGTATTTAATTCTTACTGTTTTCTTAAGACGTTTGTCTTACCAGGAACAACAATGCAACAGTTCGTTTTACATTTTATATATCAGCTGGATACATTGGATACAAGCATAATAGAATGAAATACTAGCTAAAACCATTTCTCAAAACTCAGGTGGAACCTCTCTGGAATCTAATGGAAGTCTGCTTGAAAGTTTCAAACATATATCTTATATAGCACTCATGTATATCACGCATAACAAAGCGTGTTCATGGACCTGAACTTGTGTAATTAACAAAATGATTGGTTAAATTAAACCCAACGACGCAATAGTACTTTCCCTTGCACACGTGCTCTCTGTGGTATTTTATAGACACATGTTTTGGCTAAATAACTCTTTTTTATATAACAATATCTCATTTATACCCCAAGTTGATTTAGTACACACTATATATAATATATATGTGAATATGTGTGAAACTATTAATTTGCCAAATATATTAATTAATGAAATATAAAGTCAGCTTATTTCTCTATTCTTTGTCTATAAATTTAAAAACAATGTCGCTACGACCATATTGCTACATTTCTTCCTCCTTTAAGAATATATATATATAAAATATAGATATTCTAACGAATTATTCAAGCAACAGGCAAATATAAATGATTACTTTACTATAAAACAAAGCTGTGAAGGAAAACACAAAAAATCAAAAGTTGCATGCAAAAGCTCTCTAAAAAGTTCATATGTACTTCAAAGTCCTACGAAAATTCACTAAGCCTAAACACAGAAAACACAAATTGTCTTTGTTAAATCTTCAAGTGTCCTAATTTCAAAACACATCACGTAATATTTATAAAGTTCAGGTGTCAATTTAAATTCTGTCTCAGGATATCTCAATTTGGTAAACTGGTAAACCATTTGCTCTTCTTGGATTTCTATTGGTCTGTTTCAGCTACCATAGTATAGTGTCAATTTGAAACTTTCTTTTTTTCTTCTTTGTATGATTGGTTTGTACAATTTTATCCGTCAATCAAACATGTCAATGCCATCAGACCAAGAACTAACTATTCCTATTTTATTTTTTACTTTGATATTAGTCTAATATTATTATTTCGAAAACTTACAAGTAACTCACTCTTAATTAAAATTAAACTTTATTTAATCATTAATATACTTTAATGTGTCCCTTTAATTATAAATCTTCAAACTAACTTTGACCTCTTAACCTGAACTGAGTAATGGACAATTTTAGAATTACGTTTCTGTTTTATAATTTCCGTTTGTGTTTTAGAATTACGCCAAAACAATTTCAGTATTATTTTATATTTCACCGTCAGTAATGTGACCTTTTTTTAACCTAATCATTTACAATTTTGTATTTCGTTTTTTATAACCACTATCTACTATTACATAAACATTCTCTTTATTATTACATTAGCCAGGATGACACACAGATATGGCCACTATCTGAATGACATCCCATTTTATCCTACAGTAGGACGCTAAACCCCATTTTATTTAATTTATCTATTACTATGTTTAGAGAAAATGGCTGTACACGCCATTTAATCAGAACACAGTCTATATTTATATAAGCGTTACATTCCTAGCTTTCAATTACTATATCATTTAATACCATTCAACTCATCACTGAAATCGTGTGACTTTTACACGCCTCAATTTTAACACAATGTGAAAACTAGTGTTTATAATAACCATACATAATGTGACATTCATAACCACCTCGCATGAACAATTTAAAGTCAAATTTAATAAATGGCAAAATAGCATTTAGCAAATATATATATTTAACGTTTATATTACGTTTCTAAAGCAAACTTTTACAATACATAAAATTATATTCGGATACAATTTACCGTATACCTCCACTTTTCTAAAAAAAAGTGTCGTATTCTTACCTTAACCTCGTATTAATGACTTTGCGATAATCTCACAATTTAACGAGCCGTTAATTTTAGTTTTCCCATTAAAAAACTATACCAAAATCCCTAAATTAAACCACATGGGATTTTTTTAACATAATCAAAAGTTAAATGACGACAACTCTGAAGCCTGGACTAAGGGTCTCAAAATTACACAATTTTACTTATTTAACCACGTGGACGACACAAAACACGAATAATAGCAATTCAACTTTTTATTCAAAAGTTAAAATTACCCAAATTTAGTCTAACTCGACTAAAACCATAATTCTTGAGACTTTGGACTAGAGCCCCAAAAATAAACCTACTCCCTAGACTCCCTCTTTAACTTTAATTTTACTACAGGTGATGTTAACCTGATAATATACATACCTATAACTAGTCATATTGTATTGTTTACTAAACCTGTCTATCAAAACTTATGAGTGGCTATAATTTATTCTCTATGCAGTTAAATTTCAATTATTTAAGTTCTAATTAGATTTTAACCTTAAATTAATATTATTTGATCTGATAAACAAATTTAACACATTCAATGTACGAAACAAAATGTATTTACCCACTTTTGCGAATATCATCATCAGATTTCGTTTTGTTCTGTTGCTGGATTGTACAAATCTTTTTTTCTTCTTAACGTCTTCAAATATGTATTCTTCTTCTAAAGTGACTTCTTACCCCAAATGTCGAAACTTCAGCACGGCACCAAATCGAATATGTAAGACGATGTAGTGCTATGCAGTCGCTGGTTAGATGTAGAAAATATGCCGGGAGAACTCCCCACATCCAACGTGTGATGCATTCTCTCTTTTCTTCTAATCTTCTTCCAGGTTACTCGATATCCTGATCACGGTACCAAATCGAATATGTAGCACCATGGGCCTTCCTGTCCGACGTGGAGAGCGGACCACATATTTTCCACATCTAACCAGCGACTGCATAGCACTACATCGTCTTACATATTCGATTTAGTGCCGTGCTGAAGTTTCGACCTTTGGGGTAAGAAGTCACTTTAGAAGAAGAATACATATTTGAAGACGTTAAGAAGAAAAAAAGATTTGTACAATCCACCAACAGAACAAAACGAAATCTGATGATGATATTCCCAAAAGTGGGTAAATACATTTTGTTTCGTACATTGAATGTGTTAAATTTGTTTATCAGATCAAATAATATTAATTTAAGGTTAAAATCTAATTAGAACTTAAATAATTGAAATGTAACTGCATAGAGAATAAATTATAGCCATTCATAAGTTTTGATAGACAGGTTTAGTAAACAATATAATATGACTAGTTATAGGTATGTATATTATCAGGTTAACATGACCTGTAGTAAAATTAAAGTTAAAGAGGGAGTCTAGGGAGTAGGTTTATTTTTTTATTATTTTTTTTGATATAACTAAGGAATAATAATGATAAGGAAACGGAATAGGGAATAAAATAAGGAACTAATGTTGTCTCCGGATTGCAGTGGAAAGACGGCAGATACAAGGATGATGTTTGTGAGTGATTAACTCTGGTTTCCAAGATGGCCGTTTCTTTCTACTATGGTTCGTTAATTTGTTTTTTTCGTTGTTTCGTATATAATATAATTTTGGGGCTCTAGTCCAAAGTCTCAAGAATTATGGTTTTAGTCGAGTTAGACTAAATTTGGGTAATTTTAACTTTTGAATAAAAAGTTGAATTGCTATTATTCGTGTTTTGTGTCGTCCACGTGGTTAAATAAGTAAAATTGTGTAATTTTGAGCCCCTTAGTCCAGGCCTCAGAGTTGTCGTCATTTAACTTTTGATTAAAAAGTTGGATTATGTTAAAAAAATCCCATGTGGTTTAATTTAGGGATTTTGGTATAGTGTTTTAATGGGAAAACTAAAATTAACGGCTCGTTAAATTGTGAGATTATCGCAAAGTCATTAATACGAGGTTAAGGTAAGAATACGACACTTTTTTTTAGTGATGAGTTGAATGGTATTAAATGATATAGTAATTGAAAGCTAGGAATGTAATGCTTATATAAATATAGACTGTGTTCTGATTAAATGGCGTGTACAGCCATTTTCTCTAAACATAGTAATAGATAAATTAAATAAAATGGGGTTTAGCGTCCTTCTGTAGGATAAAATTGTAAATGATTAGGTTAAAAAAAGGTCACATTACCGACGGTGAAATATAAAATAATACTGAAATTGTTTTGGCGTAATTCTAAAACACAATCGGAAATTATAAAACAGAAACGTAATTCTAAAATTGTCCATTACTCAGTTCAGGTCAAGAGGTCAAAGTTAGTTTGAAGATTTATAATTAAAGGGACACATCAAAGTATATTAATGATTAAATAAAGTTTAATTTTAATTAAGAGTGAGTTACTTGTAAGTTTTCGAAATAATAATATTAGACTAATATCAAAGTAAAAAAAAATTAGGAATAGTTAGTTCTTGGTCTGATGGCATTGACATGTTTGATTGACGGATAAAATTGTACAAACCAATCATACAAAGAAGAAAAAAAGAAAGTTTCAAATTGACACTATACTATGGTAGCTGAAACAGACCAATAGAAATCCAAGAAGAGCAAATGGTTTACCAGTTTACCAAATTGAGATATCCTGAGACAGAATTTAAATTGACACCTGAACTTTATAAATATTACGTGATGTGTTTTGAAATTAGGACACTTGAAGATTTAACAAAGACAATTTGTGTTTTCTGTGTTTAGGCTTAGTGAATTTTCGTAGGACTTTGAAGTACATATGAACATTTTAGAGAGCTTTTGCATGCAACTTTTGATTTTTTTGTGTTTTCTTTCACATCTTTGTTTAATAGTAAAGTAATCATTTATATTTGCCTGTTGCTTGAATAATTAGTTAGAATATCTATATTTTATATATATATTCTTAAAGGGGGAAGAAATGTAGCAATATGGTCGTAGCGACATTGTTTTTAAATTTATAGACAAAGAATAGAGAAATAAGCTGACTTTATATTTCATTATATTGCAGTGTTAGCGATGCCCTCGTTGTTGAACGTTGGGGATATTTTTGTTTTGAAATAAAAAAAATTGGAATCTATGAAAGCTGATAATGCATAATGTTTGAAATAATTTTGGAGATACAAAAGACTATTTCTAGCAAGTGAGAAGGTTTCCCCGACCTAGATCAGTTCTTGAACAAACTATGACGTCGTACACACCGATCTCGTCATCCGTAAACAATCATGGCTGTCCCGAAATGACCTGGTTTGTCCAATTTTGAAACTTTTCCGGGGTCTTCATCCGGGCGGAAAGACCCACACCCAGGCCTGCTCGCTGACATGGGGGTCACAGTTTCGATCATATGATGCGGCTGTGATTCTTCGGATTTTTTCGCCGAGGTTACCCTCTTGTTACTGATGCAGGACGGGGGGGGGTGGGGGGTCTGGCAAAAACAGTGCATAGTCGTTCGGATTGGACGAGAAACCGATGTCTTGTGTACAGTTTGCGTGCACGTAAAATAACTTTTAACAGCTGGAATTCAATTGCTTGCCGGGCAACATTATCCTCGTAGCACACTGGCGTTTGCCTGTCTTCACTGGCCCGTTAGGGACAGAAAAGTAGGGCGTTAAATACGTTAAATGCCATTGCAATCGTTCTATGATAAACACGGTTCAATGGGAAATATAGGCCGTATTTCTAACTTATTAGTATTATACTATGTGCTAAATAGAGTTCTGTTAAATGGCTACTCTCCAGTTGTGTTACATGCCAAGCTTTATCATTGATGTGTGTCTTTTCCGGGAAGGTTGCTAGAATATGTGTTGTCATGTTGGGTTCGTCGATTGCTTGTAACACTATGTTATGTTGTTAGACCCAAAACAAATTGCAACAGAATTAATTTCACTGGGATGCATTTCAGTACAGTCCCCTAAACAACATCCCAAAAATGTTCCAAAATATTTTTGGTGGAAATGGGTCAAATTGCGTAATATGCTAATTAGTATAATTTCATATTTCAAAAATTAACTTAATGCTATAACTGGCCTATTAAATGTTCAAATTTGGTGGAAATTGTGTCTAAACCCATGTTTTCGTGGCCTGGTAAGCAAAAAAACACATTTAGAATATAATCACTTTATTACATAATGCACAATATGCAAATTAACAGCCGCCATTAGTGAAAAACTTATATTTACCCCTTAATCTGAAACGCTCATAATTTCAGGGTCAAGGGTGCCAAAAAACACTAGGAGAACAGCACAGTGATATTGCATAATATAGAATATGCAAATTAGACGCCTCGGCCATGACTGAAAAATACACTTTTAGTCCAAACTCAAAGCATTTGCAATAACCTGAAAAATCAAGTTCCCACACCCATTTTTATACGCCAACATTTTCATGTGGACGTATATTGTCGTCGCCCCTGTCCGTCCACAATTGTTTGTGAACAGTCTACAGGTCACAATTTTTATCCGGTTTCAATGAAACTTGAAATATAGGTTTATCACCCTAAGATCTCGGTTCCTTTCGATATTGGCATATCACCGTTACACTTATTGCAAATGTTTTTTGAGATTGGACTAAAACTTTGTTTTTCAGTCATGGCCCAGGTGTCTAATTTGCATATTCTATATTATGCAATATAACTATGCTGTTCTTCTAGTGCTTTTCAGCACCCTTGACCCTGTAATTATGGGCATAGGTGCTGGTTTCATGGAGCTAAGTTAAAAAGTTTCAGATTTAGGGGGAAAATAAGTTTTTTCACTAATGGCGGATGTTAATTTGCATATTGTGCATCAGGTAATTATGTGATTATATTCTAAGTGTGTTTATTTGTGTCCCTGGCCACAAAAACATAGGTTTGGATACAATTTCCACCAAATTTGAACATTTGATAGCCAAATTATAGCATTAATTCAATTTTTGAAATATGAAATTATGCTAATTAGCATATTACGAAATTTGACCCATTTCCACCAAACATATTTTGGAACATTTTTACTATGATGTGCAGGAGACCTTACGGAAATGCATACCACCAAAAGAAATTCTGTTGCAATTTGTTTTGGGTTGGGTCCTTTTTTCAGCTAGATTGACTGGACTATATTGCCAATGGCCCGGGTCATATAATTTAAACATACTATCATTCATTTTCTTGTCATTGCATGGGAAATATAGCTGCGGTCCACCCGTTTATTTTATTGTAAGGTAATATAATCAATTAGATGACGCCCCAAATTAAAACCCCAAGAACAAAAAAAAAAACAAACAAAAAACTCTAAACCCCAGTAAACAAAACTCTTTTGTTACTATTTTATATATAGCTACGAGAACGTAACTAAAAACGCTGAGATATACTGATGTGCTTGTTTTTAGCTACGATTGGATGCCCTTAGTTCAAAGTGGCAAATTCAATTTCTTTATTAATGTATGTACCATCTTAAAAATAAGTTAATTTTATACTATTAGTACTTATTACACATACGCAGCCCAATCTACTGAAACAACATTCATCTATAAGAATAATAATAATGAAGTTTTATATAGCGTCTTCTCCATGTTGACACATGCTCAAAACGCTTTTTGTAATGGCTCTACTGGTAAAACTGTTGAAACAGGAACGTCTTTAGTGCGGATTTAAATTGATTAAAAATTTGTTGATTCTTGATCTGTTGTGGAAGTTCGTTCCATAATCTAGGACCAGCTGAACTGAAAGACCTATACCCATATGACTTTAAATTATATCTTGGAACAACTAGTGACTGTTTATTTTGAGAGCGAAGTGGTCTAATAGGGTTGTAGTCATATAAGAGTTCAGATAAGTATTGACTCGCGCCTCAGCAGGTAACCAATGTAAAGAAGCCAGCACATTCTGGATGTGATCAAACTTATGTGTCCTTGTTACTATTCGGGCTGCAGTATTAAGAACCTTTTGGATCTTGGCTAGAAGTGCTTGTGGGATTCCATAGAGTAAACTGTTACAATAATCAATCCTTGATAAAATAAGTGATAGTTTCTGATGTTGCATATACAGCGTAGATGATAGTAGCATGTACGGCATACCATATCAACCTGAGCGTCCATTGTCAGAGAAGGATCAAATATCACTCCAAGGTTACGAAAATTTTTGGAGAAATTTATTTCTGAATTACCAAGGGTGATATTAAGATCAGGTAGTAACTTGAGTTGTTGTGATGAACCTACTAAAAGAGCCTCTGTTTTATCGTCGTTAAATTTTAGTTTTTTCGCTTTCATCCACTGTTTAACTGCCAGCGAACAGTCAGTAGTTTTTTGTAAGGCATTTCTGATTAGCATAGGACTAGACACACCAATGAGTTGAGTATCATCGGCGTAAGAGTAATGCCTCTGATCATAGCCATCAATCACAGACCCTAAAGCGGTTGTATAAAGAACAAAGAAAATGGGTCCTAAAACACTGCCTTGTGGTACGCCACAGTCAAGTTTAAACGGTAGAGATTTAGCCTCACCAAGTAGAACTGTTTGATGTCTTTTACTAAGATATGATGTGATCCATAAAAGCGGTGTACCCGAAATCCAAAACTGGTTTTTAAGTCTATTGTATAGAATATGATGGTCCACAGTGTCGAACGCTGCAGATAAATCCAAAAGAGTCAAAGATGCTACATTCCCTGTATCCACTGCACACTGAAGGTCGTTGAGGACCCTCAACACAGTGGTCTCAGTGCCATGGTGGGGTCTGTAAGCAGACTGAAACTTATCCAACAACTCATATTTCGAGATATGGAATTGAAGACGGAGATTTACAGCTCTTTCCACAATTTTGGAAAGGAATGACAAGTTAGACACATGTCTATAGTTTTTGAGAATATTGGGATCAAGAGACTCCTTTTTGATTAGTGGTCTCACCACCGCCTGTTTGAACACCGATGGGAAACATCCAGTACTTAAGTTGAGTAATAACAGGAAGTGGGATGTCTAGCAGTTGAATGAGTAGCTTGGAAGGTATCGGATCAAGTGGACATGTCGTTTTGTTGGCGGATTTGATGATCTTTAAAATGTCATCCTGACTAAAACTCTCAAAGTCGTTGAGTGACACGACACCAGTCAAATTCACGGGTATACACGTATTTGTATCACTAAGGACTCCATGATCATTAAACTCCTTTCTAATTTTGTCAATCTTCGAGGCAAAAAAGTCAGAGAAAGAGTTTGCCAATTTCTCGCGATCATCTGAATGTGGCTGAGTAGCTGTGGATTTGGTACCAAGCAATGATTCATGAAGGAATGACACTTATCAAGAGAGTTGACATCTTCAGTCAGTTTTTCAAGACAGTAGCGTGATTTAGCCTCTATGATAGTTTTAGATACTCTGGCTCTTTCATCGTTATATAATTGCCGATGTACCTCAAGATGAGTAGACCTCTATTTCCGTTCAGCCAAACGACGACTTTTCTTTGCATCGCGTACCTCGGTGTTATACCAGTTAATGCCAGGTCGAGGTATAATCTGTCTTGTAACGATTGGAGCATGGTGATCCAGGATGGTGAGCAGCGTCGTGTTGTTCAGGACAGCAAGGTCATCTGGATCTTGACGTCTTCTATCAAGGTGCAATCTTGGCGAGTGACAATCCAATCAATGATGTGGCCTGCTTTAAGAGTTGGCTGTTGAACATGCTGTTGAAGATCGTGCAGTTTTAAGATTCTGACGACTTTTTTGACAAATGGAGAATTTGGGTTGTCGTAGTGAATGTTAAAGTCACCAAGTAGCACAACATTCCGTTTGGAATTCTTAGAGAGAAGCAAAGATAACTCTTCAACAAATTCATTTTCAGTATGCTTGTTTTTCATAGACGGCGGTGGCCGATAAAGACATATTATATGAACACAAGTGTTGGAGGAACTTAGTTTTAGATTTAATGTCTCAAAAGACTTGTACTCATAATTCTGTAATGTTTCTAACTTTAAACTATCTCTAAACAAAACTGCTAAACCACCACCCCTTCCGGTCAATCTCTCAACATGGCTAATAGAAAACCCAGGTGGGGTTACTTCTGAATTGAGGGATTTATCTGGATCCGGTCGAAACCATGTTTCCGTTAAGAAAAGCACATCAATTCCCTCATCAGCAAATACTGACAATAAAGTAAATCAAGCGTTGTTTTTATCAAAATTGATTCGGACGTTCATAATTACGCCGTAATACCTACTACGCAACTCTGATCAGATGGGTACTTTGATTGGCTATTGCACACGAGGCCCCGCCTTTAAAATGTCGGAAAAAGCAATCTACTGTCGCTTTGATTTAAAAAGAGGGGATTTGTACCCGTTTCAGGTAGGATTATATGCTTAATTGTAGTTGGGTGTGGCAGAAATATTATAAATAACAATAACCAATCGTTGTTTTGATTAAAAATATTGTCAATTTTGTTTACAAATGCCGGGTGCGAATCGCTCCCGCATGTGCTACATTGAAGGCAATGGCCTCATCTATTATCTCGAAACACGGAGGGTTGAGAGATTAAGGTTTGTTATCTATTTTATATATTACCATATGATTCAAGTATAAATTATACTATTTTCAAATAATAAAGAAAAAAAAACAAAACAAACAAATCTAAACTCATTTCATATCTAATGTTTATAAAAAATATCATTGTAGGCCTACAATTGTTTAAAATGAGGGAATTTCGGGACTAACGCATGATTTAATTTTTTATTTCAATAATTCGCATGCGCGCAGGGGTCTTTAGTAGTGGAAGGAAACCGAAGGAAACCCACGAGAATGGACGGGCGACCCTACTCCCTGTCACTTACAACCGCCAGTCCTATAATTCTAGACACGCCATATGCAAAGTATTTATGGTTTTGGGGTTATGATGATTTATATAGGAGCCAAAGGGTATTTTATATTTTGAAAAACACATTTTAATTTAGTAAGATAGATAGGCATTATCCAATAAGGGGTGTGGCACCTTGGTATTTTCAAAGTATTATTGAAAGGGTCCATGGGACTGATATTTCAAATCTAGGCATCGGAACATTGGCTATTTCGTGTATTAGTTTAAAAGTTGTTAAATACTTCTAAAATTCGCAAAACTTTACTCTAGATTAATCCTTTGAGTCAGAAATATCACATGTTTGTGACAATTCTCAATAGTTTCTGTTATCCAAAATACCATAAAACTACGAAATTCAAGCGATTTAGTTTATCGATACGCATTATTTCCATTGAAGCCTGTGAGTAAATGAAATGCCCAGGTCGCGAAAGCGACATGCAAGTTCAAGGCCAACCCACTATATACTTCAAAACGAATAATACGCAATAAACTTATTCATTTCATCTCTCTACGACTGTCTGACCATGTGCAGACATTTCTACAACGTATGAAACTCTCCTCATTGGTATTGTAAGGGTTAGTCCAACCTGGCAACAGTTTTCAGTTCCGGATCGTTTATGCTTACACCCTAAGTGCCCTCGCCGGAATTTTGCACTGCACGGGCGCTAGCAATTTTAACTAAAATCTATTAAAATTGCATTTTAAGGGGAAGGTAAAGTGACACCATCTTGTTGAATAGTAGTCTCAACACCAACAAGGCTGGAGATATTATTTCCCAACACAGAATACTGGCCCTTGGATACATTACTCACAATACACAATTTCACTGTCAATACCCTTTTATTTCGTACATTCGCGTGTTATCACGCGGCTATGGTTAAATTATTGGTCACTGTGTTGGTTGTTGGCGTTGCCCCTGTCCTACAGATCTGTGTTCCTGTCAATACTTGCGCGTATTGGATAGTAACTTCCTAGATTATGGCCCCTGATTGTAAGGGAAAAAAACTTTTTAGCTCGCAAAATGAGGGAATATCTTGCCCGGCAGCCGTTTGTTGTTTTAATTATTTTTATCCATAGTTCTATTTATTTTTGAAACCCTGTGATGTTTATTTTTATATGCATATAAATTCATTGATTGTGATATGCTTTAGCCGGTCTCATTTTTCACTATATATTTGGCACAATACAGCCGTGTTGGAGATGACGTGCCATACAACCCCATTTCATTAAGTCTATTTTCTGTCCGGCTTTATGAATATCCACCACATTCTGTCAATTATAATGAGCAGTGGTGGCTCACTGAGTAAGGAGTTTGCTCTCTAACCTGGAGGTACCGGTATTGGCCGGGGAAATGTGCTGTGATGTGTTTGTTTTTGCCTACAACTGGGTGCCTTTAGTTTCACCTGGCAAACTTAATTTTGTTTATTAATGCATGTAACATCTTAAACATAAGTTAATTTTATACTATCAGGAATAATTAAACATACCGGACCCTATGTATTAAAACAACTTTCGTTTAACTGCAAATAGTGTCAGTAAAGTTAATCTAGCGTTGTTTTATCAAAATTGATAGGAACATTCATAATTACGGTGCATTGGTCAAGCGACTCGTAAAGGTTCGCGCCTCGTCTTCAAGTCGTAAAGACGTCAAACCTATTCTGTTTAAAATTTCGGAAAATGCCAGCTAGTATCGCTTCGAATTTAAAGAGATGATTTGTATCTGTGTCAACTAGGAATATATACATAATTGTAGTTAGATGTAGCAGAAATGTAATAAATAACAATAAAATTGACAGTTTTGCTTATTTAAGTATAATGTGATCCACATCATACTAAGTCAGGTGGAACAATAAAGTGTCATCTTTTATCACGAGATGAGGTATCTTATCTAGGTTTTCCCTTGGTAGTCATCCGGATGGTAAGAAAACCCGATAAATTCTTGAATGGCATGGCTATCGTCAGTTTGGTCATTAATAAGGAATACCAGCACATCAATGATTGGTTCTGTCTGCACCTCGTAGCCCATTGTTGCAATAGGGTTTTGGGGTTATCTTTTTGAATTTCATTTAAAGTAATAAAAAATATCAATTTCAAAGACAAAATAGAGCACGATAGCCTACGTTGACTTTGTCAGGCGAACATAAAAATGCCCAAGTTCCGCCTTTCACATGTGAATGTGAAATAACTACAGACTGGGCCAGGAAGTATTTCTGGTGGCTCTAGTCTAATGATAGCTATCTGGCTTTATACTAGGTCTGGCTATTCAAGGCACTATTGCGGCGATGGCCACACCGAGAATTATTAATTTTTTTTTATTTAAAATTTTATAATTATTTTTTTATTTTTTTTTTAGATTTTATTAAATGTTACTGAAGCGTACGGAAGCGCATAGGGGTCATGCAAAATTTTGTAGAATGTCTCGAGATCCTGCGATCCTATGATACTTTTTCGAAATCCCGTGATCACCTGATAATTTTCTCGAATCTCAATTTATTGTTCTCGAAATCCCCTGATAATTTTCCTGAGATATTGACATCCTGTGTAAATTTTCTCGCGAATTCGAGTTAATGTTCTCGAGATATTGACATCCTGTGCAAATTTTCTCGTGATCTCGGGTATTTTTATGTATGCGTGTAGTTTTAACGTATTCTCAGCGCCCCATAACCTGTCGTTTCGGAGTTTACCTCCCCAAAACACAAATATACACACTTTCCCGGAAACCTTAATAGCACGATAGAGCCTACAGTTTTTAATTTTGTGTAAGGCATTGGGGCCATGAGAGGACGGTCCCTGTCGCTTCTAGAGCACCTTGTCGTTCTGGAGTTATCTCCCTTTTCTGAAAAACTTGTTAACGCAATAGAGGCTACAGTTTTTAACTGATTTTGTTTTTCAAAGGTGGTGTGAAACACTAGAACCTTTCGAATTTCAGTACTCCGTAAAATTCTATTCGAAGTTTATCCTTTTTGTCCGTATTTTTTTTTCAAATATGTGACGTTGAGAGGACGAACCCTATCGATATTCAGCATTCTATGACCTTCTGTTCCTTAATATACCCCCCTCCCCCCCCCCCCCCGCCCGCTCCCTGAAAGCCTTGTTCACGCCATAGAGACTTCACTTTTACAATTTTGTGTGAGGCTTTGGAGTTATACTCTCCATTCTTTGAAAACCCTGTTTTTAACGGATTTTCGATATTCAGTGTTCCGCGACAAGGATGACCCCTGTTAATTTTCAGCAATATAACGTTTTCTGTCCCAGAAATATAACAAGCACGTGAACACGATAGAGATTAGATTTATTGATGAATGCTGATGCTGCGTGGGCGTATCTCCACATTTTGCGTGGCTATCGTTCAAATTTCGGCTTAACAATGAACCTTATTGATTTGCAGCGCTCCCTGACGTTTTGTTATTGCGTTATTTCTATTTTCCGGTAAACCTTGTGAACGCGCTAGAGCCCAGAGTTTTTCAAGATTTTTTATTTAAAATCTGCTCGAAAGCATTTGTGCCACAAGACAATAACCTCTGTGTCTAGCTTTATTTTAAACAAAATATGGTCCGAAAACCATGTAAAAAATGGCATTTTTAATTAAACGTCGCCCACAAATTAAATTGAAATAATTTAACAAGCATGTCTGTAATTCAATGCTTCACACATTAAAGCTAACGTGGTAGGGTTTTGAATTTCATATTCGGTGTTTAGTATTGGGGCCATAAGACGATGAACCCTATCGATTTATTCATAATTCAAATTTAGTGTAAATCATGGGTACTCTATCGATTGTCCGTTTATTCTTTCATTAGTTAGCAGCTTTCCTTTGTAACAAATGTTAGTGTATTTTTTTTTATCAAATTTGATATAAAAAAATACTCTAGCATTTGTTACAAAGGAAAACTGCTAACTAATGAAAGAATAAACGGACAATCGATAGAGTACCCAGGATTTACACTAAATTTGAAATATGATTATAATCGATAGGGTTCATCGTCTTATGGCCCAAATACTTCACACCAAATATGAAATTCAAAACCCTACCAAGTTAGAATAAAGCTAGATTTTAAATACAAAATCTTGAAAAAGTCTGGGCTCTAACTAGGTTTACTGGCAAATAGAATAACGCCATAACAAAACGTCAGAGAGCGCTACAAATCAATAAGGTTCATTTTTCCGCCGAAAATAAATAGGGTTCCTCTGCTTATGACACTAATGGTTCAAAAGAAATTTGAACGATAGCCTCGCAAAGTGTGGAGAAACGCCCGCACGGCATCTGTGTCTCAACAGCAGATTATTGAAAAGGAAAACTTGGTTGTTTAATAAATTGTATAAGGATCTAGCATTCATCAAGAATTCTAACCTCTATCGTGTTCACGTGCTTGTTATATCTCTGGGACAGAAAACCGTATATTGCTGAAAATTAACAGGGGTCATCCTTGTCGCGGAACACTGAATATCGAAAATCCGTTAAAAATGAAGAGTATAACTCCGGAACGGAAGATCGCTAACCATTGAATATCAATAAAGTTCATGACCCCAAAGCTCCACACAAAATCTTTAATGCGAAGATTTGTGGCGTGAACAAGGCTTTCAGGGAGCGGGAGGGGAGGGGGTATATTAAGGAACAGAAGGTCACAGAATGCTGAATATGGATAGGGTTCGTCCTCTCATCGTCATATATTTGAAAGAAATACGGACAAAGAGGGTAACTCTCGAACAGAAGTTTGCGGAGTACTGAAGATCGAAAGGTTCTAGTGCTTCAGACCACATTTGAAAAACAAAATCAGTTAAAAACTATAGCCTCTATTGCTTTAACAAGTTTTTCAGATAAGGGGGGGAACTCCAGAACGATAGGGTGCTGTCAAAGCGACAGGGACCGTCCTCTCATGACCCCAATGCTTTACACTAAATTTAAAACAAATGCGTTAAAAACTATCGTGCTATTAAGGTTTTCGGGAAAGCGTGTGTGTGTGTGGGGGGGGGGGGGGGTAAACTCCGTAACGACAGGTTGTGGGGCTTTGAGAATACGTTAAAACTACGCGCACACATCAAAATACCCGAGATCTCGAGAAAATTTACACAGGATGGCAAGATCCCGAGAACATTAACTCGAATTCTTGAGATCGTTAACACGGGATGGGAGATTCGCGAGAAAATTATTAGGGGATTTCGAGAACATTAAAGGACAATATTGGTGCCAGTCATTATCACATATGTGATAGAGCTGGTTAAACACAATCCAAATATAATTTTAACACAGAGATCATTGCTACGATAGCTGAGTAATACAGGTTTCCTGAATCGGAAGTGACGAACGCCAAAGGAAAACACGAGTCATCTCTCTATATAACTGACTGGTGTGACGAGTGATAACAGATACATGGCCGAATTTCTGCTCACTAATAATTCCTTCGAAGACCAAAAGTTGTTATATGGGACAGTAAGAGGATACCTGACAATTCAATACAGTAATTGAATGTCATTAGATAAGAGAACACGAGAAAAATATAAATAGTCCGTACATTCCCTTGTTTATATTCATTCTATACCTTACTAAAACATGGTAATGCACGGACTTTTTCTGTTTTTCTTTCGTGTTCACTTATCTAGTGGCAGTCAATTATTTTTATGAATTGTCAGATATCCTCTCACAATCTCACACAACAACTTTTGGTCTTCGAAGGAATCATTAGTGAGCAGAAATTCGCCCTTATATCCGTTATCAGTCACTCGTCACATCAGTCAGTTATATAGAGAGATGACTCGTGTTTTCCTTTGGCGTTCGTCACTTCCGATTCTGGAAACCTGTATTACTCAGCTATCGTAGCAATGATCTCTGTGTTAAAATTATATTCGGAATGTGTTTAACCAGCTCTATCCCATATGTGATAATGACTGGTACCAATATTGTCCTTTAAATTGAGATCTCGAGAAAGTATCTCAAGATCGCAGAGTCTCGAGGTCTTCTACAAAATTTTGCATGACCCCTATACGCTTCCGTAGAAATACAAAAATGTGTTTCTTTTAAATTTTATATAGATTTTGATTAAATTTATGTAGAATCTAATTTTTTTCCTTAAATTTGTAAGTAAAAGGTTTTTTGTTTCTTTTTTTGTGCTAATATTTTTTTGTACTTTAAATGAAATACAAAAAAGTAGCAATTTGATTTGTCAAGACTTTGGAACATAACAACTCTGCTGTTAATTGGGGTAGAATGTTTAAACTTGGTGTAGCTGTTCATTGGGTAAATAGTCCCGAAATGACCTGGTTTGTGTCGAGTGGACGTTAAATCCCCATTTCTCTGTCTCATTAGGTAAATGTTTTGACTGAGTTCAATGATTAACATTTCCCACCAAAGCTAAGCAATTTCAATGGTTGATGCTGTGGGACAAGATAACTTTGATTCTAATTGATCGGGAGTTATGAAACTTAGTGCATAGTTTCACTACCAGGTATTTCAACATCTTGACTGAGTTTGGGTTTATACTATTAATGAAAACATATAGTTTAATTTATTTACGTAAACTAATCAGTTGTTGTACAGGGAGTAGCTGTCACCACAGATAAGATTAACTAGTCTCCGAAACATATACAAGGGAAATCACTCATGTAGTTTGAATCAGACCACTAATTAAATGTCATTAATTATGAATATCCCTATCTAAACATCTCCCTCTTTTAAGAAGGCAAATAATCATACTAAATAATAAAGTACCAGCACATTATAACCTGTTTAACTCGCGAATCGAAATATGATTCCCCTATTCAATTACTTAAATGTTAACCAAACACTTTGGACACAAGATTAGGTTGACTATCGGTAGGTTGATTTGGAAGATCATCACCATTCTCTGCTTCTGATGAGTTTCAGCTCGTGGACACTTGCCGACTAATCTACTATTTATCGAACGTTTTACAACTGGGGATTTATTAGGCACTCTCTAAAGATGTCTTCGATTTCTTCAAAACGACTACGAAACAATTAGTCCTGATCTTGACCATGCTTTCTCGTAATCAGTTTTAAGACGAACTTTATCATTTGCCGTCAATTTAGGAAGTTCGCGAACTACATGACGTTTGTTTAAATAATATTCGTACTCTTTCTTTCGCCTTCCTTCATTTTGTTTGACGAATTGCTGTTTAAGTCATTCTGGTTTTAACTTAAGAGGATGGATTGGCAGTTATGTGCGAACAGGAGAAGAGCCTGTAGAAGCAATAGGTGTTGTTTTATATGCTCTCATTGCTTGATTTATGAACTGATGGTAAATATCAGTTGATTTTGTAAAATAAAGGCTTTGGATGCGAATTGAGGGTCCTTATCGCTAACTAATTCTTGTGGATCACAATTGAATTTCATTTACTGTGACTTCATACGGCATATATACGGGTTTTCCCGATTGTATATTACTATTTTATTTCAAATTATATTATCATCATGGGTAGGAAACGTAAGAACGAGTCGAATAGCGACGTTTCAGTATCGCCGCCAAAATTCTCTAAAGTGAACGACGAGTGTGATTGTAAGCATGTCTTACAAATAAAATTGAAATTTCTATGAGGATTCAGATCCTGGATCATTACAGTGCCTGCAATTAAGAATAGGCCTATTATATATGCAAAATGTTAAAAAAGAGAAATCCTTGGATGAGACTGGCGTGTAGAGGCTGAATATATATTGTTCAGTTGATGTGGAAATAACTAGACACCAAAAATAAATTCTGACGTGCTAATGTATTATGTGGAGAGAGGGGGGGGGGGGGTACGTCCACTCGACACAAACTAAGAGTTATTCAGAGACTAACATGGTGCAATTTTATTTTAAAAATTTGCGAAGAGAGAGAGAGATAGAGAGAGAGAGAGGGGTGAAATGATATCGGGTTTACTTAACGGCTCCGAACTGGGCTAATGAAGACGGGCATATGCCATACAGTGTTCTATAAGGGAAATTGTGCCTGGACATCCGCATTACGGCCTACTCTTATATCGAATTCTAACTGACAAGGGATCTTTTACATGCACGTCAATGTGTACACCGGACCTCGGATTTTCGTCCCACCCGAACAGCTAGACAGTTGTCCTTGTCAGACCCTCCGTCCTGCATTACTGAAAACAGGGGAACCACGCCGGAAAATCTGGATGAACTTTCTCGGTCAATGCAGGGATCGGAAACCCGACCTACAGGCTAGCGAGCCAGCGTCGTACCCACTTAGCCACCGTGACCCCAGAGAGAGAGATCTTGTGATTTCACGCGCACGCGTTAAACCACTAACCGTCATGTAAAAAGGATTTTATAAGTTGTATATGTATATATACCGGTACGGGATAATTGTTTTATAATAGGCCTACATAATAAATTAAATTGTTGTAAGTTGGGGGGGGGGGGGTATCAGACATTTTTCGCAGATTAAATATTCCAGTTGGCGGAGGAAAAATATGAATAATTTTTTAAGTAAAAATTATTATCCATTTTGCCGTAAAAAAAATATGATGACCGTTGTGAGCCCTGGTTTTACGTATTCAAATGCGACATGGCAAATTGAGACTACACAACCACTTCCGAGGCGAAACTCGAAAAGTCGCTAGTACGACAGCAAGCCAAAATGATAGGTCGCTAATAGCGTGTGTGTTTATTTCCTAATTTCTACATTTCGAATTGCATTATGGCTTGATATGCGTGTTGGCGCCTTCTTACTGACATCAATAAATACAAAAATACGACTAAGTCGAAAGTCGATACACAAGTCAAACGCAAGTCGAAAATAAGAAATTCGGAAAAAACGACGGGCTCTATTATCGCAGTGTAATATTTCTTAATTTCCTATTTTCGAGTCGATTTTGGCTTGTATAGCGTGCTGTCGCCTCACATTTTGTCGTAACTTCTACTTTTCGACGTTCGTATTTTGAAGGGGCGAAAAGCAGAAATTAAGAATGGTAGTTATAGGCTTCTATAGTTTACACAAAAATACATCAAATATGACATTACATTCATGATATGAAAAAACTATCCACTTCTTTACTAATCAAGTAGTGATCACGAGCTGAACATTTATAACATCGGGATTGTTGGCGTTAGTGTCTACTGACAGAGTTATGTTTAGAAATGTCTCCCGTCTTGCTCTAGTCAGAGTAGTGGATCGTTCCAAGGAGTTCCTTTGAGCAGGTTTTATCAAGATTTGATGATAAAAGAGTTGCTGGCCTATAACCCCCATAATTTTCAATTAAACCGACTCGAAACTGTACTGCACATAGTTTAACATATGAAGCGTCCAGGGAAAGAACGATCTAAGTCACATCTTTGTCTTTTCACATAAAAGGCAAAACAGTCTTTTTGATGAGAATGCTTGACGCGAACAGAACAACGCGTGGGTGTACAACTTAAAAATGATGTTTAATGCGAATCATAATTACCAGTACAACAACTGACTTCCACTTTTCAGTTAAATTAAGGTCAAATAAAGGGTACGATGGGCGTATTTGTCTGGGTGGCCATTTCAGAAGGGCCTCGGTTCGATGTGACTCCGATCGTTTTTACCTGAAGTTGATTGTTCCTGAGAAAGCTTATACAATTTGCTACCAGATGGCGCCATTAACTGGGGTTCTTTGAAAAGGTGACTTAGATCGTTCTTCCCCGGGGCTCTTCATATAATAAAACAATTTCCGTGAAACTGTACTGCACATAGTTTAACATATAATAAACTAATTACAATTGAAATAAAGGTGAAATCTTGCCGCATAATTATATGATTTAATTTAATCCAACTGCTACAGGAATTTCTGTCCATTTTTAAAATGGCCGCCGAACCAGAATTAGAATGCGCACTTGATTTCATGTCATATGAAAAATACAGATTTCAGTGTTCAACTCTTCACTATTTGTAACATAATTACTTATTCCCATGCAAACTGTGATATGTGTTGAAAATTTTGCATTTGACCTATATCTACTTGGGCAAAGGCGTGTAATGTGTATCAATTGTAGCGGTGAATAAGATAACCATCACAGCTACAAAACTAATTCAGCTAAGTTATGTCCTCCATCACAATAAGCTCTGTTTAATGCAGTTTTACTGTTGCGGCTATGACACTGGATGTAGTTTGGGCTCTATAACCGTGAGCTTCACTAATTCTTTCAGAGTGAATTACACCTTGGAATGTTCAGGCTTGACCGGCCTGCGTTCTGACAAAAAATGCTTGCTGGGGTGGAAGGCCTGATAAATTTTAATGTCATTTCCCTCTTGGGTTTATTCAATCTTGTGCCTTCTGTAATATCAATTAATGGTACTCTTCAAACATCTGGTCTGAATAAAGCATCAAATTATCATAAACTGCCTCTTCAGCAAGAACTGATGGCTGGTTGTTGCCGTACTCAGTTTAAAAACGCTCTCGGATTGTGGTAAACCTGGTTTTATCTGTGGCCGGCAAAGCGTCGTACCAAACTTTCGGACGGCCATCCAAATGAAAAGGAAAAGCTGAAACTACTCTAGGACTGTCAATCTGTATATTGGCCAACAAGAAATAAGATAACAGATACTCGAATCATCTTTCATAGAAGCAATGAAGTCTTTTAATTTTCTTCATCGAACCAGTCGCCATACCTGTAGTTCCAGAGACAGGTTTAGATTGTTTTTGAAAAGGGGATGTTACAGAGGGAAGTTCAGATTGTTGTTGAAAATAGGCTGGGTCCGGCGTTGATGTGGCGGGTGGTCGGCCATATAGATGCTGAGGAAACGTGGTGGGAATTGGAAATGGCTGCTCATCTTCTTGAAAATAGATCAAAGTTTCCCCTGGTTTTATTACTTTTACTTCCAAATTCAAAAATTTGATTAAAATTTAAATTTTATGAATAATAATATGTCTACCTGAAATGTGTACATATGAATTTCCTTTTTTGCGCTATTTATAGCCCACGCTTTCCGATTATAGACTAAAAAAGTCTACCGTAAGTTAAAAACGTGTGTGCTACGTCAACATAATGTGACTTCCTGCACACGTGATTTGTCAGTTTCAACGAGGTGCGTGTGAAAACGCCTGTTTAACCAAATGAAATGAAATGGGGTTTAACGTCCTACTTTTCTGCTCTGACTGAGGCTAACGAAGACGGGTGTGTTTAACCGATCTTTGTATATGAGGTACGGATGGGTGGGTTCGTACATATGTCCGGTAGGTATATATTCATAAAATTTGCATTTTTTTGAATTTTATTTCATAAAACCTACCTGACATACATATGGATTAATCCTAGATTCCCTAAGCAGTACCAATAAAGGTTCAAGTTCAGTTCAGTTAACTAAACTGCTAAGAACCACCTCATAATACAAAATATCAAGTTTATAGTTGATCGACTATACAACAGTTAAGGGTTCGTACATATGTCAGGTAGGTATATTATTCATAAAATTTGCATTTTAATCATATTTTTTAATTTTATTTCATAAAACCTACCTGACATACATATGAATTAATCCTAGATTCCCCAAGCAGTACCAATAAAGGTTCAAGTTCTGTTCAGTTAACTAAACTGCTAAGAACCACCTCTTAATACAAAATATCAAGTTTATAGTTGATCGTACTATACAACAGTTAAGAAAATACATATTACCTTGCCGAAAAACTCACCGGGAACTAAAATAAATAACCATTCGACTTTTAGCCGAAATGTCTGTCGAAGACCTCACTAAACAGTTATTGTGTTTGTAAAAATATCAATATTAACATCGTGTAGATAAAAATCAATAAACGTCCAGTCCGCACTCTCCATGATCCTTTGCATGGATTTCTCTTTATACAGAGCCCACGCGGGTACGACGATTTACCCAATACTACCCCAATACCACCACATACTACCCAATACAACATAATGATGCAAAATAAAGATATCATTTGATTTTTTTTTTCAAAAATAGAGAGTTATATCGCGGGAAACGTGCTTTAAATGCGAAACCGATGTCTGGCTTTCCCATTTGCCTCCCTATACCACCCAAAACAGGCCAATAATAACCCAATTGTACCAAATATTCATCAAATACTACCAAATGATCAAATAACTGCCTAATTTTGTCCAAAAAAACCCAGCACAATAGTATAATTACTGCAACGAATTCGATATTTTGCAGAAAATTGAAATGTTTACCCATTTATCTCCCTTTACAACCGATAAATAGATTTTAGATTACTACTCAGATTCATCATCTTCTTCGGCTTTGCAGTTAAAGTAAGAAAAACAAGTAACCATATACCATATTTTTTATTCCCAAAATGGCCCACCTGTCTCTTACTGCTTGATAGTAACAAGGCGTGGGGTCGTCTGTCAAACAAAGTGGGTTTTCTCTGGTCCCCCGGTTTTGTTTCACTGTTAAACACCCCTTCGCGGAAGCGAGTTAATGAAATAATATTCAACTATATGTTAGTACCGGAATTACCTAGTTAGTGTCGATTGTTTGTATTTATTTTAAAATTAATGCTTTAACAAAACCAACCGCATAATGCTTATATTCATTTTTTCATGTCAACTATTAAGTTATTGCATATTTACATACTGCACAATATTTTATTTTAAAATAAGTGTGTAATGCTCGACGCAATACTTCTCAGTTCATCAAAACTATCATTTGCGGCCTGTTACAGCACTATCGGTTCTTTTGATAAAATAATTAAACAAGAACTTGATTACCCAATCAACAATCTTAACTCCGTTTATTAAGTGTTAAGTCAGGTGGAATGTATATAGAGCATTACATATTTGCATTGTAATAAACATGTACAATTTCATTAAAATAAAACAATGTACATTAAGTAAATATGCAATAACTTAATCCTTGACATGAGGGAGAGAGAGATCGTCATTTCGAAAACTCGAGAGAGAGGGTGGGGTTTAACGTCAACTCGACACAAACTAGGTCATTTCGGGGCTATATTTCAATAATTTGCTTGCGCATATAGAGGTCTTTAGCAGTGGGAGGAAACTGGAGACCGTCTCTATTCATTTAGGTGGTAATGAAATCGCCGCGACATCTTCACCTGCGGAAATATAACTAGAATCTGTTCAATTGTGACAGTATTCGAAGAATTGGTGAAATTTTGACAAGAGGGGATTTTTCAAAGGCGCCCAGTTTTGAATCGGAATCATTTAAAAGTCAAAGGATACGCGTTAATAAGTCATACTTTTACACAATTTGCGTACAAGAGCGGCCATTATGTTGAGCAGTTTCATTTCAATTTTCCCGAAATTCGAATTCAATCTTTATTATGGTAGAATGGTGATATATTTAAACGCTTTTTAAAATCGGAAAAAAATAGTGACCTATAGAGAATCTGCAAACTAAAAATGCGGTTTTTCGAACAATCAGGGGCTATAATCCAGGAAGTTACGCTCGGATATGCGCGATTATCAAAATGAACCGAGATCTTAGTGTGTAACGGGGAAATATTGACACGTTTTTGTTTTTTAAAATCGGATAAAAATTGCGACCTCTTAATTTTGTACAATCAAGGGCCATAATTCAGGAAGTGACGATCCGATATGCGCAAATATCAAAAGGAACCAAGATCTGTGGGTTATAAACACGTGTGTCAAGTTTCATCAAAATCGGATCAAAATTGTGACCTCTAGAGGGCCCACAAACTTGGTATACCAGGGCCCTGTTTCACAAAAACTTAAATCTCATTAAAATCGTCTTAAACTAAAATTCCATCCTAACTTAAGACAGATGCGTTTCACAAAACGATTTTGAGCATTTTAGATAAAATCCACTAAAATAATATTGTAAGTTAAAATTGTATCTTAACTTAAAATAGTGGCGTTTCACAAAACTATTTTAGGGACAATTTTAACTAAATTCAATTTTAACTTAGGACAGCCGTCACCCTCTCCTAACTTAAAATCACGACATTAACAAACATTGATCAGAGCTACGTTGTGAGATTTATTGCGACATATAGATATATTTGGAATAGTGATGGGAAATATAGCTGCGGCTCACCCGTTTATTTTATTGTAAGGCAATATAACCAATTAGATGACGCCCCAAATTAAAAATTAAAACCACAAGAACAAAAAAAAAAAACCCTCAAAAACCCAGTAAACAAAACTCTTTGTTACTATTTTATATATTACCATAAATTATACTATTTTCAAATAATTAATAGGCCAAAAAGATAAAACCCTAAAAAAAAATCTAAACCCACTTCATATCTAATGTCTAAACAAATATCTTTGTAGGCCTATAATTGTTTAAAATGAGAGAGAGAGAGAGGTAAAGTTCACTAGACACAAACTAGGTCATTTTGGGACTAACACATGGTTCAATTTTATTTCAATAATTCGCTTGCGCGTACGGATCTTTAGTAGTGGGAGGAAACCGGAGGACCCGTAGAAAACCCACGAGGTTGGACGGGCGACCCTACTCCGTCACGTACAACCTGGGAATCGAAACCCCGTCAGTCCTATAATACTAGATACGCAATATGAAAAGTATTTATGGTTTCGGGGTTATGTTGATTTATATAGGAGCCAAGGGTATTTTATATTGGAAAAAATCATTTTAATTTAGTAAGATGGATAGGCATTATCCAATAAGGAGTGTGGCACTTTGGCATTTTCAAATTATTATTGAAAGGGTCCATGGGACTGATATTTCAAATCTAGGCATCGGAAAATTGGTTATTTCGTGTATTAGTTTAAAAGTTATTAAATACTTTTAAAAATCGACAATACTTTAGTCTAGATATATCAGAAATATCACGTTTGTGACAATTTCTCAATAGTTTCTGTTATCCAAAATATCACAAAACTACGAAATTCAAGCGATTTAGTATATCGATACGCATTATTTCTGTTGAAGCCTGCGGGTAAATCATATACCAAGGTCACGAAAGTGACATGCAAGTTCAAGGCCAACCAACTAATTCATTTCAAAACGAATAACACGCAATTAACCCTCCCTCATTGGTATTGTAACGGTTAGTTCAACCTGGTAACAGTTTTCAGTTCCGAAGCGTGTATGCTTACACCCTAAGTGCCCTCGCCGGAATTGTGCACTGCGCGAGCGCAAGCAATTTTAACTAAAATCTACTAAAATTGCATTTTAAGTTACAATTGATCTTAGTGAAACGCATAAAATTTAAAATTTCAGTTTCGATTTTAGTGATTTTAGTTAAAGTTTGTGTGAAACAGGGCTCAGATGTTTACACTATTTGCGTACGAGGGGTGACCATTTTGTCCGACAGTTTTTGACCAATTTTCACGAAATTCGAACTCAAACGTCATAAGGTGTAACGGTGATCTATTCAAACGTTTTTCTTTAAATCGGAATAAAATTTTGACCGCCATAGGGTCTACAAGCTAAAACAAACGTGGTTTTTCGTAAAATCAGGGGCCATAATTCAGGAAGTTACGGTCGGATATGCGCGAATATCGAAAGGAACCCAGATCTTTGGGTTATAAACTTACATTTCAAATTTCAACAAAATCAGATAAAAATTGTGACCTCTATAGGGTCCACAAGCTAAAAACGCGATTTTTCGTACAATTAGGGGTCATAATATATGAAGTTACAGCCCGATACATGCCAATATCGAAAGGAACGGAGATCTTAGGGACATAAACCTATATCTCAAGTTTCGTTGAAATCGGATAAAAATGTGACCTGTAGAGTGTCCACAAACAATTGTGGACGGTCGGACAGGGGCGGCGACAATATACGTCCACATGATAATGTGGGCGTATACAAACTTGTTTTCAAAGCTACATATTTATACTTGGATTTTCTCATTGGTTCAAAGGGTTCCAAAACCCGTGGAAGATCCCATTTTGGCAAAGTTTTATGAAAAGGTGGTCTAGAGTTGAACACACCCCGCAGCAAGCGAATTATATATGAGTACAGTCCCACCGGTGCCAGATCAATAGGTTGTAATGCTGTGTCACTACAGACCCGGAACTGTACAACTCAGTGGACGCTTACGGCTAGTCCCCGGATCCATTCACTTTTTTGAATTGTCTGTATGTTTGTGTTTTCCTGAGTATGATGTCCTGTCCGTGTATTTGTTTTTGTGTAAATTTTTTTGTGGTGCAGTCGTTCTATATTTAAGACCACTATCCTACAGATCCGACAAGACAAGTCGAAGCGTAGTGATCAATTTCCTGTTCATTACCCCAGCTAACAAGTCGTCTGGATTTTGACGTAGAATGTCTCTGTTCCCGACCTCCAGGAGGCTGCTAATAACTTTCCAGTGTTCGTAGAAAACCCCTTTGTCCCAAAAGGTTTGCCAACAACCGCGATGCAGTCAAATGAAACATTGTTGAGGTCAGGTGAAATATTTTTGGATTGCTCTACTCTAGCAATATCTCTAAATTTGGTATCTTCAGAGGAAAGGCTACAAAGAGTCCTAACAATTGAGGATACTAAGGTTGTCGTGACCAACATGGTGCTATCAGAATGATTACGCACTGACAAGTTTGAATGTGTTCCAACACAGCGAAATCAAACTTAATTGTGGGTAAGCATACCCGAACATGTTTGTCCACGGAATGGACGGAGAATCTTCTGCATGGGCCAAAGGATGTTGGTCGGATATTGTTGACTAATTCCTGATTCAGTTGCCATTCTCTTGAAAGAATTTTAACTGCTGGGCGATCTGCTAAGGTATTGTTTACTCCCGCTATATGAGCAGCCTGGAATATCATATTGTTCTCGGGGGTCAAATTCCACACTTCCATCGTTTCCTGACAATGTTGTGCAGATATTGTGCCCCCTTGTTTGTTTAGATATTGCACTACTTGAGTGTTGTCTGAACGAACTAGTATATCTCCCTTCTTACTTAAGAGTTGGACAAAATATTTCATTGTTAAGTACATGTGCACTGCTTTCAATTCCAGAAAATTGAACAAAGAGATGGTTGACATGACCTCCCCATCCGTGGTTATCGTTATTGAAGGGTGAATGTGACATAATGAGCTACCCTTCGAACTGTTTGCATCCTTTAACCACCACTGCAGACGTAATCTTAGACTTAGCTGAACAGGCACCTTCAAATTTAAATTGATTGTTGCAGGTTTCCAAACACCTAAAAGGTAAAAGTGAATAGGTCTCATAGCTAGTCTTGAATTTAAAATTTAACTCTAAACAAGACGCTATTACCCCTAAGAGACGTAGATAATGCTTTGCTGTGAACTGATCTTTGAGTAGGCTTTGAAAAGATAAAAACAGAATTTTCACCCTATTTGGATTGGGATAAACTAAACTCTGGTCTAGACAAAACAGGACCCCTATATAAACGATCAGTTGAGACGGTGTAAGTTATGACTTTTTTAGATTGATTGTATTATAACCTAGACGAATCAGAAGATCTATAATCTTTTCTCGGTTTATTAAAAGATTTTCCTTCTGACTGTCTACTGATAGAAGATCGTCCAAGTAAAACGTCGTTCTGATATTTTGAATGCGAAGGTTTTCGGCTACAACCGATAGCAGTTTTGTAAAGACACGAGGTGTCGATGTTGGCCGAAACATAACACTTTGAACTGATGCACCTTGTTTTCTACACAAAACCGTATATATTTCCGGTGGCCTGGGAAAATGGGAATGTGGAGAAAAGCATCCTTTGATTGACTGGAATATAACTTACTTTAAAGTATCCAAGTTTTCTTGGAATACTCGTTTAAGTGTCGTAGGTTTAAACTGGACTCCCCCCCCCCCGTTCCTTTTGAGAACCAAGAAAAGTGTACTGTAAAATCCTGCACTCTTCTCTATCTCCACAACAATCTATATGGCATTCTTTTGCTAAAGAGAAGAAATTTCTTGTGTTATAAGTTTTCCACACCCATAAGCGTGTGCTTTGCTCCTGAGAAATTCCAGTTTGTAACATTCTTGTATGGATAGTATAACCCATTTGTCCGTAGTTATCTCTTGCCATTGTTCCAGAAAAAGAGAAAGGCAGCCCCAACAGGTACTTCTGGACACCTCATTAAAACACTCAATCCTTCATTGTTGTGGACCTTTGCCTTTGTGGTAGAACCGACCGTGAAGGAAGGTTTGCGGGTATTTCGGTAGCCTTTGTTAGGACACGATCCCTTTCTATTAAACGACCTGCTTGCAAACTTCTGTGTTGGGGCACGAAAAGACCCTGCGTTAACTTGCATATTTCTACCAGTTTGTAACATTCTTGTTTGGATAGAAAAACCCATTTGTCCGTAGTTATCTTTTGCCATTGTTCCAGAAAAAGAGAAAGGCAGCCCCCAACAGGTACTTCTGGACACCTCATTAAAACGCTCAATTCGTCATTGTTGTGGACCTTAGCCTTTCTGGTAGAACCGACCGTGAAGGAAGGTTTGCAGGTATTTCGGTAGCCTTTGTTAGGACACGATCCCTTTTTATTAAACGACCTGCTTGCAAACTTCTGTGTTGGGGCACGAAAAGACCCTGCGTTAACTTCTTGCATATTTCTACCAGTATATGGGCGGAAGGATACGTTCTGTTTGGCAGGGGAAGACTCGGTAACGAACACTCCCTTACGCTTTCGCTCTCGACGACCCCGTTCTTCTTTTTCTAAGTTAAGATCAAACACACCATCTCCTGTGAGAATCAGATTTTAAACTTCATATAGAGACGTGTCAGTCCTGGCTACCGAACGTGTAATAATATGGTGGAAAGCTACCACCCTACCTATCTGATCTCAATTTTTAGCTGCCATAGCAAAAATGTTCTGTGCTAATTTCTCTTTTTGAGTTCAAATCTTGACTTTCAAAAAATTTGGAAAAGTTCTCCCAAAGCCTGCAGGATATTAAGTTGGGATATTTATACACATTTATAAAAGGCACCGGATGTCCCCTATATGCCACTTTCTCTACTGCCCTGTAAGGTTGTTTGTATAAGATTCAGCAAAAGATTCTTTTTTACCATGCTTTCGGATCAAGCAAGCTACTATCATATCATTCAATGTTGGAACTTGTAAAAATGTTCTTGTTTCCTCATCAATGGTAAAAATTTCCAAATTTTAGCTTATGGTCAGAATACACCTTTAAAGTATCATTTTCATGCTGAAGTGACATGGAAGAATAATTATATAACGGAGAACATATTATAGAAGGAGATGCTGCTTCATTAGTTAGTTGTAATAGTAGTCTTGCCATGCAAGATACACATTTTGCAAGAGATGGATAGAGAACAAGCTAAAATCTTGAGCATCGCTAACGCTGTACTATTATTATTATTACACCATATTTATAGTGCGCCCTTTCATATAACATGTTCAGGCGCACAACAACAAGATTATGGACATGTTAACAGTTGTATACAGAGTCAGTTAAAAGCCTGATTAAATAAGTGTTTTAATAAAATTAAAAATGTACCTTTCTGTTATCAATTTCCATTAAAATATCATTTAAACCGGGTTAAAGCTGTTTGGGTACTGTGAAATTGTTTATAAACACTTTGAAATGGTTCGTACAAACAGTTATCAAATAGATGAGCCTTTTCTGAGAAGCAATACATTCCTCTGATATTTCAGAAATAAAACTTAAGTTAGAGACAGGTCTGTATTTTTTTAAAAATATTATTAGGATCCAGTGTAGACTATATTTGAATATTGGTAAAAAACTGGAATAAAATATAAAATGGATGACAAGTGCAACCAATGTAATATGACAAGAGGCAGAGAGGGTTTGGGTAGTTTGACAAATTCACAAACTAAATATTCACAAAAAGTGGGTCCTACACCGCCCCGGGGGGGGGGGGGATTGGCATGCACCAAAATAGTTGCTGTGCATATGGTATAAGGAATAAATATGCATGCACCAAAAAGTTGCTGTGCTTATGGTATAAGGAATAAATATATGCAAAGTTTCAAGATGGTCCATTGAGAATAGTTGCTTGCACATGGTAAATAATACTAAAATTGGGCGTGACTCTGTTTCTGGGTGCTGGACATGAAACAATATAAATAGGTACAAACATGTTATTGAAATGAATGATCATGCTTATTTATAGTATTTATAGAAAACAATAAAATTATCGAGACCAGAAATACATTTTAAGTTCCATTTTGGCGTTTACCAAAACTAAGTCACCAGACACTAAGCTGGGGCTCTTTGTTAGTTTAAAGGAGCTAAATCGCTAACATTTTGGGCCTAGAAAATGGCACAAATGGGTCGCAACACATATAATAATGTAATATGAATTTATATAAAGTGTTTTACATTCAATCGTTTCCGTTTTACTGTGAATTGTCATCAGTTATGTTCGGCGAAATACACCTGAAGTCTCAACTGAAAGACAGTTTCTAGCATCTGGTTATTCCAGTCAACACCGATAGTATATATTGCGCATGCTCTCCAAATAAGAATATGGCATCACCGTTTGATTGACATGACTTGTGGAATACGTCTAGCTTCATTCTTTGAGCACCTTGTTACAAATGGCGCTGAAACGCATTATGGTACACGATTCGTGTACCAATGGTAAATTGTTTATTTTGTCTTAAATATTGGATATCAGAAGCTCATCTTTTCAAGGTAAGACCACAACACCAATGCTGATTTAAATTGCAAAAAACTCGTGTTTTCAATGTCGAAGATTTTGGATGATATTGAGTTACGGACCTAGAAATTGACACAAATAGGTCGCAACGCGTATAATAATGTAATATGAATATATTAACTGATTTACATTCAGTCGTTATCGTTTTTAATCTAATTTCAAAAACGCGATAAGTCTCAATCGAATGGAAATCTCTAGCGTCTGGTTACTCGAGTCTACACTGATAGTATTTCTTGCGCTCGCTCTCCATATAAGAATATGAAGTCACCGTTTGACATGATTTGTGGAATATGTCGAGCCTCATTCTTCAAGTCCCTTGTTCTAAATGACGCTGAAACGCATTATGGTACACGATTCGTGTACCAATGGTAAAATGTTTATCTTGTCTTGAATATCGGAAGCCCATTTTTTCCCGGTAAGATCACAACAACAATGTTGATTTAAATTAACAAATAATTCGTGTTTTCAATGTGAACGATTTTGGATGATATTGAGATTGAGACTTGGCTACTTTAATATGAACAACTATTTTGACAATATTTTTGATCGTTTTTATCACTGCTTTTAGTACACTAGAAATTGAATCAAAACTGATCTTTACAATGTAAGATTTAACAATTGGTAGCTTTAGTTATCTTGTATAGAATACACAAAGAATACTTGTGCTAGCTCAGTTACCCGGAGCTCGTGGTTAAAAGTGGCTTGTAGGAAGAGAGAAATGGGGTTTAACGTCCACTAGACACCAACTAGGTCATTTCGGAACTAACATAGGGTTGAATATTTATTTTAATAATTCGCTTGGCCGTAGGGGTCTTTAGCAGTGGTGAGGAGGGGTCGCGAAGGACGTGGAGAAAACCCACAAGGTTGGACAGGCGACCCTACTCCTTGTCACGTACAACCGGGGAAACGAAACCACGCCAGATGACTCAATGACCGAACTTTTGATACACATCTAAATAAGAGTAGACCGTAGTGCCCTGTGTGGGCAAAATTTCACAGAATATTGCATGCCTTATGGCGTTCTGTCTTCATCAGCCTGATCAGGTGGGGTTGATGACCATATACGACTACATGCGGGTTTATACAAATGGGTTACGTTTCCTGTATTCTGTAATAGGATAAATTATGGATAAAAGATAATGATTTTGACAATTGCTGACCCTAGGTAAAACATGAACGACATTTGGCATTTATTTTACTCCCTGCGAATGACTATTGTAGCCGATATTTGTTACTGACATGGATTATCTACTTTGTGTATTTTACAAGCCACCAACGCTTGTTTCCTTGCTGATTATGAACTTAATTCTATAATATAAAAGTTATGTCTTCATCAGCCTGGTCAGGTGGGGTTGATGAAAATATACGACTACATGCGGGTTTATACAAATGGGTTACTTTTCCTGTATTCTGTAATAGGATACATTATGGATAAAAGATAATGATTTTGACAATTGCTGACCCTAGGTAAAACATGAATGACATTCGGCATTTATTTTACTCCCTGCGAATGACAATTGTAACCGATATTTGTTACTGACATGGATTAACTACTTTGTGTATTTTACAAGCCACCAACGTTTGTTTCCGTGTTGATTATGAACTTAATTCTATAATATAAAAGTAATATACATGTAGTTATAAAGGCAGGCATACAATTGAATTTGATTCAACAAAACAGTAGTATTTTTAAATGGAAAATGTTCTGACCAACTATCCTTCTAGACTTATTACTGGTCTATATGTAACATTTATATCAGGTTTAAATTATCATTTATATCAGCTTTAAAGTATAGGAGTGATATAAAATATGTGAACTTGAATGCTGCATAGTTAGGATAAATAGCACTTACTACAATTCATATTTGTTGATTGGGGGTCACGGTGGCTAAGTGGGTAAGACGCTGCCTCGCTAGCCTGGAGGTAGGGTGTTCGATCTCTGCATTGGCCGAGAAAGTTCATCCAGGTTTCCCGGCGTGGTCCCCCTTATCAGTGATGCAGGACGGATGGCCTGATAAGGACAGCTGTCTAGTCGTTTGGATAGGACGAAAAACCGAGGTCCCGTGTACGCATAGGCGTGCACGTAAAAGATCCCTTGACAGTAGGCCGTAGAGCCGCTGTCCGGACAAATTCCCCCTCACAGCACACTGTATTTTGTTTGTTGATTGTAGCAAATATATTCACCATATCTTAATAAAATCAATATCTTCAATCCGGGAATACCATGTTATGAATTTGAAAATGGAACTAAAAAAACGAATTAGTAACATGAACTATTTATATTTATGTTCAGCAGTTTCCTGCATATTCGTGTGTAGATCTTTCTTCAAATGCAATTTATCTCTGGTGAAACTATTGAATTACTTGGCAAGATTTGTGAAATGAAATTAACTAGTTTTCAATTTTAAAGGGAATTGTAGCGCAAATCAGAAATTTATTATGATTGCTCGAAAAGTGTGATCGAATGGACAATAAATCCCCATCTAAATTATCAAGGCGAATTACTGCGTATAAATATAACAGTGTACTTTTTTTTTCATTTTTGTGCTCAGTTATCTTCCTCAACTCAAATCTTATTGACAAATATCTTTAGAAAATTCTGCACACATGACTATCACACTATTTTTAAACCCCATCTTTTATGAAAACACATTCCTGAAATACATGAAACAGTAGAAAATCAGCCATAAATTAATTTTAACCGTTTTCAGGTATCATAAATAATTCGTAATTAGGCAGTGACGGTATGGGCAATTCTGTTTTCTGTTTAGGACTTAAAAGTCATTCCACGAGAAAACCATGCAGAAGTTGGGGATCGGTAGATCGAGTTCATCTCGAGGGAAATATTATGGACTCTTCCAGACTACTTCACAACCAAAAGGGACATTTGGCCAATTTTGCCCTTATTAAGGTCATTTTTCAGCCACCTGTTGTGGCGAGTCTAGGGTTTGGATGAAAATGGTGGCGGTTGATGATGTTAGTGGGGGACTTCCTGTGCCCCAAATGGTGGCGGTTGATGATGTTAGTGGGGGACTTCCTGGCGAATAAAACAGAAAATATACACCTGCGAAGATTACCTGTTTTCTTTGATGCGGGGGTATGTGAAAATATCGAAATGACCAACTACTTTAATTCAGGGTAAGCCAGCTTTTTCAGTTTCTTCACCAAATCATTCACCAGCAGTAAACCGGCTCGAGCAAAGCCGGTCTCTTTGATGAGGCTTGGTATCCAATCCAAGATGGCCGCGCTCTACACCGCAGAAAATTGCGTTTCTTTATTTTTGGCCATAGAATGTGGTGCATAAGCCGGAAATGAGCAAGAAAATGACTTCATACGATTGACAGGGTGCACTAAGCACCTTAAAAGGTCCACCCTTTAACACATAAAATAGCAATAAGTGATGTGAGAATGCCCGGATCAGCCTTTGCTGATATTCTGGATTTTGGGCTCATTAAACTTTGGTAATAATGTATAATCTTTAACATAACAGCGAAAAAGCCATCAAAACCTCAAACATGTACGATACTGCTTAAGTATGCGGTTTCGGCCAATGTAACACCGATGAAATTTGGTCAGAGTCGGTATTTACACCCTAGGAAGAAACGACAAGTCCTAAAAATTGTATCACAAGGTCTATGGAAGGGTATCGCCTCCAATATTAAATGCTCTGCTAAAATGTTTTTCCATTGATTACGTGTACACTGTACAAGTCTTAATAACGGTAATGATAAAGTCAAAATACCTCGAAGGGCAAAGTTAATGTCAAATTAATGTTTTATTGGAAATACTGTTTTTGACGGGTGGGACGATTTACCCAATACTACCCAATATTACCCAATACCACCCCAATACCACTACAATATAAGCACATACTACCTAATACTCCAACGTAATGATGTAAAATGTGCATATCAATTGATTTTTTAAAAAAATAATTAGTTATAGCGCGGGAATTGTACTTTAAATGCGATTACCGATCTCTGGCTGTTCCATTTGCCGCCCTATATCAACCAAAACAAGTAAAAACTAACCCAATTCTACCAAATACTACCAGATACTACCCAATTTTATCAGTTAGCAACCTAATATTTTCAAATAGCAGCACATTAGTATAATTACTATAACGAATGTTCGATAATTTGCAGAAAAATGAAATGTTTGCGCAGTTATCTCCCTTTACAACCTATAAATTGCTTTCCAGATTAATCATCCTCTTTTGCTTTGCAGTGGGTTTCCAGGAGGACGAAGTTAGAATAAGAAAAACAAGTATTTTGTTGTGTATATTTTAATCATTATATATAGTTAACTACTGTATTATTATATAAGATGACCATGGGTATCGTCAGGCGGTACCCATGTTTGCTTGGTTCAGAACCATCTCCAAACAAGTGCGATATCTCAACTCTACTGAAAGAGATTCGCACCCTATCAGCAGCGTTGAGACTACATTGAAGAGACAATCCCCATCGCCCGTAGATTTTACTGCATTGACATTGGTTTATTTGGTATACTGCTTCAATAATTTGTCAGCTACTTCGTCAACAGGGAATTTTATTGGTACTATTGTAGGGGATAAATCGACACGCCTCTATTTGTGAATTAGCATCTCTCTTTCTGCGACATTGTGATTTGCGGCCTGAAAATAAAATACAAAGCCTTACTTTCACTAATCTTCTTAAAAACTTACAGCTCTGTCGGTTTCTTTGATGATCAAGCACAACAAAACTTGATTAGCCAATCAACAATCTTATTTCCGTTGATTAAGTGATAAGTCAGGTGGAATGTATATACGATTAGAGCATTACACATTTGTAATAAACATGTGCAATTTCGTTAATTTTTAAATAACCATCATCCATTACGTAAATATGCAATAACGTAATAGTTGACATGAAAAATATAAATATAAACATATGCGAATCAAAATAATAACAAGCGCTTACCCTTCACACGACACAAACTAGGTCATTTCGGGACTGACCTGGTGGTTCAATTTTATTTCAATAATTCGCTGGCGCGTAGGGGTCTTTAGCAGTGGGAGGAACCGGAGCACTCGGAGAAAATCCACGATTTTGGACAAAATAAATATAAATATTTTATGCAATTTTTTAAATTGAATAAGATACATGAAAAAAAAAACAAACAAACCTCACCCAGTCGTGTTATTCCCAGGAGATAATCAAACTTGTCACCAGAACTTCTGCATATTTCACAAATATATGTTTCTGGGCTGGCAGAAAGGGCTTTTACTTCTACATCAGTAATGCCGTCACAATCTATGTGGTACCATTTCAAACACAAAATATAATTTCATTTTTACACTTCACGGCGCATTTATCACAATGCCGTTGGACATGTTTTTGTTGTTGACCACGGGCCATAGTGATATCGACTAATATTCGATAAAATTATGACTACGCTTACACAGGGTGTGAGGTTAGACAAGAGTGAAGAAATGTGCTTTTGGAACTTCTATTGGATGCCAGAGATGTGTGAATATACACTGACTTTGAGTTAAATCGTATATCCGGAAACATGCCGATTATAGTGTTGACACTAGATGGTTAATACAATCAAAGCTGTATTTAGTAATTAAGCCAACTTTTACAAAATGACAATTAACTGATGGACGTTATCTAAATGTTTAACATTGATAACACTGCATATAGACGGATTGATAATCATAGCCGGCGTATTTGTAATAAACAACAACAACAATATACATGAAGGGTCTATATACAACAGAAAGAGGCTAAAACCAAAAGAATATCTTCAAGTGTATTATTTGGCAGCAGTTTCATCGAGAGATAATATAAATAAACCAGAACGTGATTACCCAATCAACAATCTTAACCCGTTGATTAATTGTTAAGTCAGGTGGAATGTATATACGAGTAGAGCATTACACATTTGCAATAAACATGTGCAATTTCGTTCATTTTAAAATGAAAGTAATTATGCAATGACTTAATAGTTGACATGAAAAAATATAAACATATGCATTTTTTTTTAATTAAAGGACGTGCCTCCTGACGATACCCATGGAGGGGTTGAAATTGTTATTTATAGACCGCTGGCCATCTTATATAATAATACAGTATATAATTATATATAATAGATTAAAATATACACAATATAATACTTGGTTTTCTTATTTTAGTTTCGTCGACTTGGAAACCAACTGCAACGCAAAAGAAGATGATTAATCTGAATAATCTAAAATCTCTTTATCGGTTGTAAAGGGAGATAACTGCGCAAACATTTAATTTTTCTGCAAATTATAGAATATTCGTTGCAGTAATTATACTAATATGCTGCTATTTGACAATATTGGGTTGTTAATTGATAATATTGGGTAGTATGTGGTAGTATTTGGTAGTATTGGGTTAGTTTTTGCTTGTTTTGGTTGATATAGGGAGGCAAATGGAACAGCCAGAGATCGGTAATCGCATTTAAAGTACAATTCCCGAGCTATAACTAATTATTTTTGAATAAATTCAATTGATATGCACATTTTACATCATTATGTTGTAATATTGGGTAGTATGTGGTGATATTGAGGTTGTATTAGGGTGGTATTGGGTAGTATTGGGTAAATCGTCCCGCCGGTTTTTGACTGTCTACATTTTAGATTTTCCTCATCCCATTTGCCCTTCACGCTTTCTACACAGCATATTACGCAGAACACTAAGTTTGATATGCAAATGTAGGATATCACGTGACTTTACATATACGGAAACGTGGCAGAGATCAACCTGGCACACTATAAGCCAGCACACTATAAGACATTTACATTGTCTGCGATATCAGCTCGGTGAAAGCGGACGTTAAATATAGTTATTTCACACACAAGATATTTACCACACATTATTGAGGCAATCAACATGGCAAACTATAAGAAATTCGTTGGACGACCGTGCCTGCAACGTAAAAGATCCCTTGGCAGTTGGAATTCGATATAAGAGTAGGCCGTAGTGCCGCTGTCCGGGCAAAATTTCCCTCATAGCACACTGTATGGCGTATGCCCGTCTTCATTAGCCCAGGTTAGGAGCAGAACAGTAGGACGTTAAACACCATTTCATTTCATTTCATTTCCGTGCCTGCAATAAAATCATGTGATTGGTATGACTTATCCGAGCCTTTGACAAATATTCTGTTCTATGAGAACGTAATTTCAATACATCTTTTTATCGGGTTTAAGTTGCAAAAAAAACCCAATACTGTCAAAAAGCAAATGACGGAGGATCTGACAAGGACAGCTATCTAGTCATTCGGATGAGACGAAAAATAGAGGTCCCGTGTACACATTGGCGTGCAGGTAAAAGTTTCCTTGACAGTTGGAATTCGATGTAAGAGTAGGCCATAGTGCCGCTGTCCGAGCAAAATTTCCCTCATAGCACACTGTATGGCGTATGCCCGTCTTCATTAGCCCAGTTCGGAGCAAAACAGTAGGAAGTTAAACTCCATTTCATTTCATTTCATTTCTCTCTAATATTCTAGAAAAGGCAGTGAACACAAGAATAAATGAACACTTGAATCAATATAATATATTGGATAATTTTCAGTCAGCATATAGAACAACCCATAGCACCGAGACTGCTTTGAACCGTGTCGACTGCGAGTTGGAGTAGATAACGGAAACATTTCTCTGTTAGTTTTACTTGACCTATGGGCTGCAATTGACACCATTGACCACTCACGACTGATAGACCGTCTTCATTCAGACTTTGGTTTCGTTCGTTCTTGATGTTTAACGTCTGCTTCCACATAAGTGATATCGCAGACAAGACATAGGAGAGCCGAAGCTGATTCCTGTTTTTTAGAATATGATTTTGCAATCTTTCCATTTGGCCTTAGGCCATGGATTTGGTTTGGTTTGATTGCTCAGTACTTAAGATCCTATCTTTCAGATCGCCAACAGTATGTTAACATTGGCGACTCAAATTCTGTGTGCAAGTCATTAAATTGCTGAATCCCCTTAGGATCAGTGCTTGGGCCGAGCTTGCTCACCCTCTACACCAAGACGTTAGACTGTATCAGAAGTACATCAGGCATTCATTTATATGCTAATGACACCCAGTTGTCTGATCAATTCTCTGTCGAGAATCAGCAAGGTGGAGTGATGCTTTGTCCCTGTAACATGTTGAAACTGAATGACGACAAAACAGAACCTATGACCATCGAGTCCTTAAAACTTCGACAAAAAGTAGAACGAGGTGGTCTAAACTTTGACCAAATTAAAATACCATTTTCACCATGTGTTAAAAATCTTGGAGTTCATTTGGATGCCTCTCTATACATGGATAGACAAGTCTCGGAAATAGTCAGAAAGTGTTATTTCCACTTAATTGCGGAATATTGGTAATATCCGCCACCTGTTGACACAGTCCGCTGCGGCGACCATAACCAGATCACTGTTAATCTCCAGATTAGACTACTGGAACAGCCTCTCGGTAGGTATTTCAGCTGAAATACAGCTGCAAGAATCACACCTAATCCTAAACTGATTGTCATGTTACTTCACTTTTAAAATCACTTCACTGGCTCCCTGTTCGACAAAGAATAAACTTTAAAGTTTTAACCCTAACGTATCAGTGCAAATACTACTTATGTAATACTATTCATAAATACACTCCAGCTAGGTCACTGCGATCTGTGTCCCAGTGTTAATTAACTGTTCCAAGGTATAACCTGAACACCTTTGGCCTATAATGCAGCACAAACTTGGAACTCCCAACCACTATATCTACGGACATCTCTATCTCACATCGTCTTTAAATAGAAACTGAAAACCTAAAAATTTCAGTCTTTATATTCATAACTTTTCCTGTACATTTTGTCAGCGCTTTGAACAAACAATACTGTTGTTCTATACAAACCCTTATTACTATTATTATTAATATTTCAAATACTTCAGAAGTACGAGCTCTCATTTGATATATTTTACACGAAAATGAAAAAAGTTTATCAACCGATACAAATCAAGAAGCTGCTGTAACGGATGATTTGGATTTTCATGAAACTGTTACTTTAAAGATAAATTATGTGAGATTTAGATAAAGAGCGAGCCATTTTTGCTATAATAGTTCGAAAATAGATAATCTAAAATTAATAATTTGAAAATTTCATTTAAATTACTACATTGCGAGCGAAGATATTAGCCTTTGAAGGTTTGACAAGACGTGTGCAATAATTTCAACCACCGTACTGGTTGTTCGAAGCTAAGTCGCGCTCCTCCATTTTTAGCTTTAATCAAAATATGGCTGAACTGTTTTAATCTATTTAATATCAGAGAAATCCGATGCCACCGAGAGTTGATTATGGCCTGGATAACGTATTTAAAGGACCTGAATCGCTAATATTTGGGACCTACAAATTGACGCAAATGGATCGCAACGTATATAATTATGTAATATGAATGTAAATAAACTGATTTACATTCAATCGTTTCCGTTCTTACTCTAATTTCAAAGCAGTTATGATCGGCGAAATACGTCAGAAGTCTCAGTCGAATGGCAATCTCTAGCGTCTGGTTATCCCAGTCTACACCGATAGTATTTATTGCGCATGCTCTCCAAATAAGGATATGGGGTCACCGTTTGACATGATTTGTGGAATATGTCTAACCTCGTTCTTTGAGTCGCTTGTTACAAATTGCGCTGAAACGCATTATGGTACACGATTCGTGTACCAATCGTAAAATGTTTATTTTGTCTTAAATATTGGATATCAGAAGCCAATCTTTTCCCGGTAAGATCACAACACCAATGTTGATTAAAATTGACAAATAATTCGTGTTTTCATTGTGGAAGGGTTTGGATGATATTGGTTTAGAGACTTATCTACTTTAATGTCTAATTAATAATTTAGAAAAAAATTCAGTCCTAAAGAAAAACCTGCAATAGGCAGATTTAGCTCTTGCATAATGTATGTTTAAGTGATAATACGGCTAGTGGATCAGAATGTAAAAGTCCGAGACCTTCACGCGTTAGCAATTTGAGGACTATCAGCTAAATTGACTAGAATATATACTCTTCCAAAAAAGTAGGGGATATTCAGAAACAATACAAAACTGCGGAAATGCACTGCTGTTTTTATTAGAGGTAACCAGTGTATGTTAACAACAGGCCAATTGCCTGCATATGAACATAAACAGTTCATATGGACAACTTATCTGACGGCCTCATTTCATTCGCAAAGATATACACCGTCAAAAGTGAAAATGGACGTTTTGGTTTTTTTTGTCTGAATAATGGGTAATTGCTCCACCAATCCTCTGACATTCAGCAGTAAATATTATGCAAGAACCGATAGGAAAGCAAACATGGATAGAAAAATGAACCCCTCCAACGTGTATGGCGCTGTTGCGTGTCGCATGTGCAGCTCAGTGGTTGTGTTAGGGCGATACGTTCTTCATCTGTGAGCATACTCTCAAAGTATATCAAGTGTCCATGACTATTGATCATACGGCAATACTATATACCGGAAAACACCGGAAAACACCATTTTATACTGAATACCGGGAAACACCGGAAAAACACTAAATACCGGAAAACATCCTAAATACCGGAAAACACCCTAAATAGGTAACCCGGAGCCTGGTCCTCTGCGTGCGGTTTTGGACCAAGTGAGCGCCGATGAAGGAAGATCAAGGTCATTACGATGTTCGCTTTACAAATACCCCCCCCCCCCCAAAAAAAAAAAAAATTTTTTTCCGAAAAATTGGTTTTGCAAAAAAACATTCCGTAATAAATCTGTTAAGGTTGCCTTCAAACTGTTTGATGCAATGATTATCCCAATATTAACATATGGAGCAGAAATATGGGGTACATGTCCCAGAGAAAGCATTGAGACTGTCCAAAATAAACTGTGCAAGTGGATTCTTAATTTAGGAAATAAAACTCCAAATATCTTGGCAAGACAAGAATGTGGGAGACATGAATTGCATGTAATATATATGGCTAAACCAATAATCTATTTCTTAAAAATCCAAGAAATGCATGAAGATAGACTTCCTAGGCATTGTTATAATATGTTATACAGTTTAGATGAAGCTGGGCGTAAAACCTGGTGTACCAATGTTCGCTCACTATTGTATGAGATAGGTTTTGGTTATGTTTGGGAAGCTCAAGGGGTGGGAAGTATTAAGGCCTTTAGAGTGATCCTTAAGCAAAGACTAAGAGATATTAATATACAAGAAGTGAGTGCAAATTTACAAAAATCAAACAAATATAGATTTTATACCCAAATTAATGACAGGGGTATAAGAGTTGCAGAATATTTGTCTGTTGTGCCCCAATATCTGCGATTCTATTTATCTATACTAAGGTGTTCAACCCACAACCTAGAGGTTGAAGTTGGGAGAAGAAGTGGTGTAGAATATAAAGATAGGGTTTGTAAAATCTGTAATTTAAGACAGGTTGAGGATGAATACCACTTTATTATGATATGCCCTATGTTAGCAGATATTAGGAACAATTTTCTACCTCATAGCCTAGTCCAAAATCCATCATTAGAAAATATGGTGTGTCTATTTAATGATATGTCCTGTCAAAGTAGTCTAGCATTATACATAAAGAAAGCACTACTGTATAGGTGTGAAATGTTAACTTTGTAAGTCTTCCTATGTATGGCACAAGCCATGTTATTGTTTATGTATTTGTTTACCATATTTAGCAGTATACATGTTCAATGAAATTAATTTTTACAATGTACAATGGGCTGAAGGCCTCAAAGTATGAATAAATTATTATTATTATTATTATTATTATTCCGTAGAAAAATTTATAATTTTTTTTTATGAGAGAAATTTTTGAGAAGAAATTGTTCTCAAAAATCTGAAAATTCCGATTTTTTTTTCTCCAAAATTTTTTGGACGAAAAAAAATTTCTGTCACAAAACAAAAAATTCGAATTTTTCCGAAAAATTGGTTTTACAAAAAAACATTCCGTCGAAAATAATTTTACAGAGAAAAATACTGGAAAAAAATTTAGAATTTTTTTTTGAGAGAAATTTTGGAGAAGAAATTGTTTAAAAAAAAATCTGAAAAGAAATTTTTCTTTGACCGTAGGCGATCGCTCGCTTGTATGTTAAAGAACTTATTTCATCAGCGCTCACCTGGTCCAAAACCACACACGAGGACCAAACTCCGGGTTACTAAATAGCGACCGGAAAACTTAGAAGAGTAAACTGTGCCCGAGATTTTTTTAGAGAGCGCGCCGCTCCGGGAGGGATCATCGTCAGAGTGGGACGGGGGTGGAATTGTCCAGTCACGTGACGAACATAGATCTCTCGTTCCACAAACCATATTATTTCTACAGTCATTGTCATTAATCACAAATTACGGGATGATATACGAAAATGCAGGTTTACTTTGAAATAGTGCAAATGATACTTTTCCATCTACAATCTTCAGATGAAAGGATGCAAGTTCTTATACAGTGCAGTATAATTTGTGCAACAGAAGACATCTCGAATATCGATTGTCGGAAAAGACATTTTCTCGGGGCCTTTTTTTTTCCGAATACGCATTCGGTGTAAGTCTTCCGCCACCAGGAAATGGTTAACATAGTAATGTTTTATTACGATAGTAGTACATAAAACAAATTGGTTGCCTGAGGTTCTCTGGGAGAAAGTAGCCTCATCGGCAAGAGTCCTCTATTTCACAAACAAAAACAACAATTGCTTCCTTGAAAATTTATCGATCAACCCTTTTTACAGACGTCCAGCTTACCACTTCACGTCAATGTAGTAAGATAAAATATGTACTTTTCTCATGGACAATTGGGCGAAAGTTGGGGTTTTCTCAAGGAAAACTGGTCAACAAGTTGGGGAAAAAAGCTCGAAAAGTAATCCAGAAAAAAATCATGTGTGCGGCCCTCGGAATATGATGGAATATGTTGAATATTATTATGATTCAAGTGATTATATTTGATCCTGGAATGAAAGTAAGCTCAGAAACATGTAGATTTTTAGCCCTTCCAACGAGATGGATAGCTCTTGGAAAGGATAGACATTTTTCAGATTACAGCCTGTCCAAGAATTGCGTGGCATCCATTTCGTTTGGTGATTAGGACACATAGCGGTTAAACCTGGAACTTCAACTCGAACTATTCAGAGATTTATTAACTCGCTTTTGATGATACTTGCTGTTTTATAATGCGATTATTTTGTTACCTAGGGAGGAGTTGGCCTAGTCGCGCCTTCCACTAATTCGTACCACCCTGATTCCAGCGTTACAGGTAAGAATCAGGAGACCGGCGCAACCGGCATATAATGGGGCCCTCCGAGGGCAGTGTTTAATCTACTGAAATACTGAAACACTGAAATTTACTGAAAACAAAAATTAAAATACAAAATATAATATGGTCAATGATGGAGGTAGACTGATTGCGTCTGGACCAGGCTCCGGGTTACCTATTTAGGGTGTTTTCCGGTATTTAGGATGTTTTCCGGTATTTAGTGTTTTTCCGGTATTTTCCGGTATTCAGTCTAAAATGGTGTTTTCCGGTTGTTTTCCGCTAGTTTTCCGGTGTTTTCCGGTATATAGTATGGCCCTGATCATATCACCACCTGCATAGGTATTTGCATTTCAATATCCTCTACTTTCTTTGTAGAGTATATTTCAAAATTGTCAGTCTTAACGCAGTTCCGTATTACAGTGTTACTCTTAACATAATTGATGTTTGTAGTTTTAGTTTAGTATTTTGTGAACTTTTATATGATTTTTGGTATCCTAAAAATGCCATGGATAATTTTATTTGAAGATGGGGGGAATGTAATGAGTTACTCGGGTCTAAACGAGAGTTACTTCCCTTAGTGTGTAATGATATGACGGCTGCCATGTGAATAAAGTCTTTTCCATATTGTATAACAATAGTAATTCTAATTCCCGTTTGCTTGACTTATCTGTGAGCGGAATACTACAAACACTAGGGTCAAACGGATTGCCAACCCAAACTATAGATTGTAGACGTTTAGCAAGAACAGTGCAGCAGTAATATACCATTTTCCTTCGTCTCTCTGTCGTCAGCGTGACTTCTCTACACGGATTAAGACCGCTAGGGAGTGGCAGTGTGTACAAGTCAGTTAAAGTGCACATAACATGGGCTTGGGAACTTTTCGATACGTGTAGCCAATGGTTACTATATCAACTTTAGGGAAATTTATTCAGTTATCTTCACTCAAAGTCGTAAAAATAGACCTCCCGTAAAAACGACTTTGCCAATTATCGAAAAACACTCTTAATCCCCTCAGACGCCAGTGACGCCACAGTGTCCGAATGCATATTCGGAATGTTTGTTCCTTAATTACCTATATACAGCCGGCTTGTGTATTCATTAACGCCTGACTGATTCCTTAATCCCCCTAATTAAATAAAACAATTGACTACGTAATAATTTGTTTTGTAATTCATTTTCATTTAAGATCGAATTTAGAATTTGTTTCATAATGTACGGTCGCTCTCGTTTCTCACGACAGCAATTTTAATACCATCTAACATCGTGTGCAGTCCAATCGATTCTAGATACAAAGAGTATTGTGGTTCTAATTTCCCCGAGTAAAAGAGTACAGGAGTAAAAAGATGTGGTCATGCAAAATGTATCATAAAAGTCAAACATGATTGAAAAGCGATTTGTAAATGACGATCCGTTATCATCGTACGGCGGATTTGACTTCATTACTCTGAAATAGACCGTAAAAATGAAATACGAAAAAATATCTCAATATACGTTAGAATTAACAGTACAAATAAATTTTGTTGGTAACCATCTAAATGGAATAACAGACAGACTGAGAAGGGTCATCTAACTATCTTTGTGTATTGATAATAATATGGCAAGTAGTGTCGTTAATATCTGTCATTAATTAATCAATCCGACTAAAGTTATACAGACTTGGGGTCATAAATTAATTTACATCTCGGTGTTTGCAGTGATTGTTAGTGGGATTAAGAATGCTGATTAGGTAAAAATATTTTTACGCCGGCCAGATCAAAGACATCGCTCTAGGTGGAACGTGTGCGTAGTACCCACGAATGAACAAATGGTAGAATCGTACACACACATATTAATTGTATAAAATAATGACGTTCTACTCATCAGTTGTTTATAATTATTATTTAGCCAATAATAATTGCTCACCGTTTTTTTTATACGCTCACATTTTCATGTGGACGTATTATGCCGTTGCCCCTGTCCGTCCGTCCACAATTTGTTTGTGGACACTCTAGAGGTCACAATTCTTATCCGATTTTGACGAAACTTGAAATATAGGTTTATCTCCAAAAGATCTCGGCTGCTTTCGATATTGGCAAGTATCGGATCGAAACTTCATGGATTATGGCCCCTGTTTGTACGAAAAATCACGTTTTTAGCTTGTGGACCCTATAGAGGTCACAATTTTAATCCAATTTTGTTCAAACTTGAAATGTAAGTTTATAACCCAAAGATCTCGGTTCCTTTCGATATTCGCGCATATCGGACCATAACGTCCTGAATTATGGCCCCTGATTGTACGAAAAATCGCGTTTTTAGCTTGTGGACCCTATAGAAATCATAATTTTTATCCGATTTAAAAACCCGTAGTATTATATCACCGCTACACCCTAAGGACGACTGAGTTCGAATTTCGTGAAAATCAGCCCAAAATTGACAGACAAAATGGCCGCCGTTCGTTCTCAAATAGCGTAAGAATAAGGTATATCAAGGTTGTGGACCCTATAGAGGTCACAATTTTTATCCGATTTTGTTGAAACCTGAAATGTAAGTTTATAACCCAAAGATTTTGGTTCCTTGCGATATTCGCGCATATCGGACCATAACTTTTTGAATTATGGCCCCTGATTGTACGAAAAATCGCGTTTTTAGCTTGTTGACCCTATAGAAGTCATAATTTTTATCCGTTTTAAAAAACCGTATTGTTATATCACCGTTACACCCTAAGGACGACTGAGTTCGAATTTCGTGAAAATCGGCCCAAAATTGACAGACAAAATGGCCGCCGTTCGTTCTCAAATAGCGTAAAAATATGGTATATCAAGGTTGTCGAACCTATAGAGGTCACAATTTTTATCCGATTTTGTTGAAACTTGAAATGTACGTTTATAACCCAAAGATCTCGGTTCCTTTCGATATTTGCGCATATCGTACTGTAACTTCCTGAATTATGGCCCCTGATTATACGAAAAATCGTGTTTTTAGCTTGTGGACCCTATAGAGGTCATAATTTTTATCCGATTTAAAAAAAACGTATTATTATATCACCGCTACACCCTATGGACAGTTGAGGTCGAATTTCGTGACAATCGGCTCAAAATTGACAGACAAAATGGCCGCCGTTCGTTCTCAAATAGCATAAAAATATGGTATATCAAGGTTGTGGACCCTATAGAGGTCACAATTTTTATCCGATTTTGTTGAAACTCGAAATGTAAGTTTATAACCTAAAGATCTTGGTTCCTTTTGATATTCGCGCATATCGGACCGTAACTTCCTGAATTATGGCCCATAATTGTACGAAAAATCGCGTTTTTAGCATGTGGACCCTATAGAGGTCATAATTTTTATCCGATTTAAAAAAACATATTATTATAACACCGTTACACCCTAAAGACGGCTGAGTTTGAATTTCGTGAAAATCAGCCCAAAATTGACAGACAAAATGGCCGCCGTTCGTTCTCAAATAGCGTAAAAATATGGTATATCAAGGTTGTGGACACTATAGAGTTCACAATTTTTATCTGATTTTGTTGAAACTTGAAATGTAAGTTTATAACCCAAAGATCTCGGTTCCTTTTGATATTCGCGCATATCGGACCGTAACTTCCTGAAATATGGCCCCTGATTGTACGAAAAATCGCGTTTTTAGCTTGTGGACCCTATAGAGGTCATAATTTTTATCCGATTTAAAAAAACATATTATTTTATCACCGTTACACCCTAAGGACGGCTGAGTTCGAATTTCGTGAAAATCAGCCCAAAATTGACAGACAAAATGGCCGCCGTTCGTTCTCAAATAGCGTAAGAATATGGTATATCAAGGTTGTGGACCCTATAGAGGTCACAATTTTTATCCGATTTTGTTGAAACTTGAAATGTAAGTTTATAACACAAAGATCTCAGTTCCTTTCGATATTCGCGCATATTGAATTGTAATGTCCTGAATTATGGCCCTTGATAGTAGGAAAAATCACTTTCTTGTTAGCTTGTTCTCTATCCATCTCTCGAAAATGTGGGCGTATCCTGCCTGGCAGCCGCTGGTTTTGTAATCCAGTAGCCTCGTATTATTTGTTGTCTGGCGTTTAAACAACAATTAATTGACTTGATATGAAATCTGAATATAAATTATTCGATGGATAAACTTTTGTGATACGATTAGGTTATCTTCTTTATAATAAAAATATTTCACAATTGCATTGACAGTTTAATCACTCACCAAACGGCATCGGGACCTCTGCGTATGATCATGTGTATTTGATATTCATGTCCATGAATCCCATGCAATTTTCGCGCCAAAGTTTAACCTCAGTTACTACGCCCGTAGTGCATGGAACCGTACATGGCAATAAGATTCCCAGCGTTGATTGGCTGAGAAATGAGTACGATCTAGGCATGGTCATCGGAAAGTTCCATATTCGCTGTGAATTTCAAATGGGAGTTACGATAAAAGTTGTTCTTTGTGTATAGAATTGGTTATTATTATTATTATATATAGCTAATAATGAATATATCGACAATTGACTGGCACCATTTGTATTTTTGTACTTATAGAGAATAGTTTGGGATATCAAGTATTACGGGGTTATGGTGGACCGTTGAAGAAGACGGAAATGGGGGTGAGCTTGCAGAGTCCCGACTAATCGTATAACCGGATTAGTTTTTTGTTGAAAACACTGTACTGATGCTTTTATATATTTAATGACAGTTGATATACAGCATTGCATGGTTACATGGTTATATTGGTTTTATTGGTTGGTTATTTGATCTAAAATAGAACAAAATATCTAGCTTACAAACTGACACATAAATAGAAGTTACACTATAACCAGATATACATATGCAACTATTAACTTCAATTAAGTTTAAATCCGATATATTAAATGTCAAATAAATAAGAATAAAGTAAATTATATAGTTACTTCTATGGCGGGACTGCTCGCTCCTGCTAAGAGAACGGTTTTACACAAAATAATAAGTGACACGCAGGCCGCTTTCTTAACAGCAGAAAAAGCACGTGCAACAACAAAAAGAGAAACAACTTGGAATCAGACCACTGATGATTTGTAACAGTAAACAGAACATCCTCCCCCCGGATGAGGAATTATTCCTCATCAAATTCGTAACCGTTTGCAGGCAATAAAACAGCTATTTTGGTAATCGATCTTGTATATTCAGAGTCTTGACATTTAACTTTAACATTTCTAACACGGTTATCAGCTCCTGAATAAACTTAGATAACTCTACCGATTGTCCACTTTCCTCGAACAGTATTTTGAATATTAACAATAACTATATCATTCACACAGACATTGCGTTTCTGTGTGTTCCATTTCTTACGCGGCACTAATAATGGTAAAACGTCTCTTGACCACTGTTTCCAAAAAGAGTCTACAAGTTTTTGAACAAATTCTACCCTTTTTCTCGGGTTTTGAGTGTTTCTAAAGGGTCCTTGTGCCACATGACTCGAGACGCGACCGAGCAGAATATCATTTGGACACAAATACGAACCGTCATTTGGGTCGTTCGGGATTCTACCAATCGGGCGTTGATTGACTAAATTTGCGCATTCCAACAGTTAAGTATAGAGCTCAAACGGTGTCAGTAACTGTTTTCCAATGGATTTCCTTAATGCTGTTTTACACAGCATTCGATTAAAAGAGCAGAAGTCTTTCAAAGTCTCAGTGTCTATTCCTTTAATCATATCTCTCAATTCCTTTTCAGCCCCGACGAGTTGAGAACCATTATCACTAATCATTAACGTAGGTGTTCCTCTAATAGAGAAAAATCTTCTTAAAACCTGAAGAAAAGCTTCAGTTGAATAATCGACGGCCAGTTCCAGGTGGACAGATCGAGTGTTTAAACATGTAAACAAAACTCCGTAATGTTTAATTGTCTTATTTCTGCCGAATTTAACGCTGTACGGTCCAAAATAGTCGACTGCGGTATTGTAAAAGGGAGGGGTAAACGGCGCCAAGCGAAACTTGGGCAAGTCCGTCATAAATTGACTTTCAGTCCGGTGTTCAAATTCTCGACAGGTAACACATCTAAATTTGACAGTTTTTGAAAGTTTATGAACCTTTAATATCCAATATTTTCTTCTAATTTTCGCGGCAGTAGCGGCAATTCCTAAATGACCTTGATTATGATGATGACGGGTGATTAATAACGAAATTCTGTGGTCGTTGGGTAACAAAACTGGATGTTTCGATACAAACGAAATAACTGCTTCATTCAGGCGACCTCCAACCCGAATTATTCCATTTTCATCTGTAAATGGACTTAATGATTTGAATTCCCCTTTCAGGTGACGATCATGTAACCCAGTTTGAACTTGTTTTATCCAGTAATTTTCAGATGCGGAAATTTCTTCAGCAGATAACGGCTCTTTACGGGTATCTTTGTTTCGTATTTTACCCAGAAGATTGTAAATAAACCTTCTAACATAGGCAGTAACTCTTAGCAACTTATTCCAACTGGAGAAATTATTGCTATCCATAATATTTTCTTTAACAGTGACAGCATTGACACAGATAATTTTACGAGTTTCTAATTGTGTTTCTACTTCTGTGGGTGTAATTGTATCAGTTGGCCAGTCTTCTTCTTCTGTATATCGGAAGTCAGGTCCGTGTTTCCATCTTTTCGTAAGTTGTTGAACTGATATGCCTCGGGAAATATCATCTGCTACATTATCTTCGGAACGAATATGTAACCACTGGGATGGATCCGTTATGTCTTGAATTTCACCAACTCTTGCTGATACAAAAGGTTTGTACTTCCGGGCATGACCTTGAATCCAGGCAAGAACTATCGTACTGTCTACAAAGCACATTGTCTTTTCTATGTTCATCCGAATTTCCTCCAAGATAAATTTGTACAATCGAGCGGACATTATAGCTGCTTGTAACTCGAGTCGTGGAATTGTCAATTTTTTCAACGGCGCTACACGTGACTTAGCAGCAACAAATCGAACAGCATATCCAAAATCAATTTTCCATCTCAAGTAAGCAGAAGCGCCAAATGCTTCATCGGAAGCATCGGAAAATATACAAAGTACAGGTAAGCCAACGGATTCCACCTGTGTTACAGCATGATGTGAAATATAGTGAACAGGGCCGTGATAATTTTCTACTTCAGTTTCAGTCAGTTGTTTTGCAAAGTTCATTTCAACCAGTTCCGTCATTTGCTCATCATAGATTCTAGCATGTTTAGGGGACTTAAGTAAACGTTGTTCAGTTGATTTTAATTTGTATTCAGCTTGTGATCGGTTGTCTGGTAACTGTTTTGGGTCATTTTTCCATGGATAAGGAACTAACCATTGGTTTCCAATCTTTTGACAGGAATCTTCAATTATTCTGTATTTTTCAAATTTAACTGGACTAAGTTTACTGGGTCTACAATTACAAGTATTTCTAGTAACTCCCATAGATTCAGTGGACCAAAAGTCTGCCATATCAACCGGAACCGACATTGCTACGTGGTAAATGTGGTTTTCGTAGATATGTTTATTAGACATTGTAGCACCAAATATTACCCAGCCTAAAGGTGAATGTCTTGCTATGAGGTTATCACATTCCCTTATTTCACCACTGTGCATCCGTACATGATCAATACCTATCAGAACATCAACCGTTCCTTCACCTCTGAACAGATTATCTGCTTTAAGCCCAAACTGGCCGGCAATGTCTAGTAGATTAATACCTTGTATATATCCACTAATAGATGGAATTCCTACAGCTGTTACAGTGTGAAGTGTATTGTTTTCCATGGAACGTATAGTTACTCGAAACAGTTTAGTCGTCATTTCTACAACAGCACCTCCGACTTTGGTTAAAGTAATACTAATATCTTTTCCATTCAGTTGTAGTTCTTCAGCCAAAGAACATCTAATAAGACTTATTTGTGCTCCAGAATCAAATAGTAGATTTGCTTTAAGACGGTAGTTTTGATATCCCTGAAGTTCGACCATTAAAATTGGTAAAATGGCTTCTTTCCTGTTAACAACAGATGCGACTCCGACATTGTGACTGCTATTTTCGCGATGAAGTAATGGGTTGTGAAACATTTTACACGGACTACCGTTATATTCTTTTGTACATTGACGTCTTCTTGAACAGGTAGATAAATTGTGGTCCCTTCCAGCGATTTTTAAACAACTAAAACATGCATGGTTATTCTTCACTGCCTTTAGACTATCATCAATTTTCATTGCGGTAAATTTCTGACATTGGTCAACCCAATGGGTCGAGTTCTTACAGAGCCAACATTTAAAATGATTGCTATTTTGACTTTCAGAGCTAGCTACATGATTGACGTTATATTTGGACGGTTGGTGATTGGACCTGATGGGTGCATTGGCTCTTATTCTGGACTGTTTTTCTCTTTCTAAATGACGAAACCAAACTTTTCTATCTTCAATGTTCATCTTTTGTTCAATGATTGCTAACATGAGGTTATTATTCATATCATTAGGGCGACCAATTTCTTTTAGGGTTTGCTGATCAGACAAGAGCGTAACAAAGTTATTGTATCTCGTTTACTGCATCTCAAACCGATCATGTGCAAAAAATCGGACTTGAATGTAAAATATTCTCGTACATCTCCACTGAATTTCGGCATTTTCGGTTTCTCCATTTTAAAACTACATGTATCAGTGTGTTGGACAGGTATATTATACACTGAATCATTGGCAGAACGTCCATTTCTCAGTTCACTGTAAACGGGAATATCTTGTGGAATATTGTCATAATCACTCGGAATAACAGCAGGATTTTCATTACTCAGAATAACAGCTGCAGTTTCATTTGTCAGGTTAGCAACATTATCAGGACTATTATTAGGGTCACCAGAAACATTGACAACCAGGTTAGCGGAGGAAGGCATATTTTGTAAAACAGGATTAGAAACATTAATATTAACCGAATCAGGTTGATTACTAGCAGGCGTTGTGTGTGGCGAAGCAGGTAATTGATCGGGACTATGAACGTTCTGTACAGAATCAGTACTTTTATCAGATTTAGTAGGAACCGTATTCGCTGTCTTTAATTCTAATGTCTTTAAGTAATCTTTGGCATATATTTTGAGTGTTGTGACGTGGGTTTGCACTTCATCTAACCATGCTTCGGCGACATCAAATTCATTATCATCATCTAACATTTGCGTGTAATCAGTATGTTTTTCTACAAGATTATCAAAAGCTGTGTCAATTTTCAAAACAGTTTCATTAATTTCTTCTTTGTCTCGATGTTCATTAATTAATCTATCAAGCACGTTTCCTAATCTAGTAATACCAGCTTTACAGTTTCGTCTCTTCTTCTTTGCTTCGGAGACTAAATCTTTTAATCCCTCCGATTCAGACATTTTATTTACGGTTCAGTTCAAAAATACAGATCATAAAAGTTTTACTCACAGGTTAGCAGAATTGATCAGACTGGTTTACAGGTCTTGTACACACAGTATTACGGGTTAGCAGATTCACAGACTGTAGAAAACTTACGTAGCAGGATTCATTTATAACAGATTAGCAGACAGAGTTCATACGTGTTACCAGGTATTTCCAGTCTTTTTCGGTCCCAGGTTAGCAGCAAAAGTAGTAACTGGCTTCATTCGTCAGAAAGAAATCAAATTTTTGTGGACCGTTGAAGAAGACGGAAATGGGGGTGAGCTTGCAGAGTCCCGACTAATCGTATAACCGGATTAGTTTTTTGTTGAAAACACTGTACTGATGCTTTTATAGATTTAATGACAGTTGTTATACAGCATTGCATGGTTACATGGTTATATTGGTTTTATTGGTTGGTTATTTGATCTAAAATAGAACAAAATATCTAGCTTACAAACTGACACATAAATAGAAGTTACACTTTAACCAGATATACATATGCAACTATTAACTTCAATTAAGTTTAAATCCGATATATTAAATGTCAAATAAATAAGAATAAAGTAAATTATATAGTTACTTCTATGGCGGGACTGCTCGCTCCTGCTAAGAGAACGGTTTTACACAAAATAATAAGTGACACGCAGGCCGCTTTCTTAACAGCAGAAAAAGCACGTGCAACAACAAAAAGAGAAACAACTTGGAATCAGACCACTGATGATTTGTAACAGTAAACAGAACATATGGTTATTATTATTATTATATATAGCTAATAATGAATATATCGACAATTGACTGGCACCATTTGTATTTCTGTACATATAGAGAATAGTTTGGGCAAACGATTAGGGATTCAAAGTCTCGGAGAAGAAAACAGTCGGCATGCTTGTAAGCAGGGATAGAGGGATAAGCAGAATGACTCTGTGTATGAACGGGAAAACCATCGAATTTAAAGACCAAACCAAGTTCCTTGGCGTAAACTTTCACCGAAGGCTGACCTGGAAACCGCACATCGACGAGACTGTAGATAGATGCACCAAAATCCTAAACTTAATGAGGAAAATAACGGGCAGCACTTGGGGGGCCAACAGAGTCACACTAATGATGGTGTACCGTGCTCTAATACGATCCGTATCAGACTACGGCTCTCTGGTCTTTATGAACTGCGCGCCATTACTCTTAAGGAAGCTTGACACCATCCAATACAAAGCTCTGTGTATTGCGACTGGCGTAGGGCAAGGGACTGGGAGAGAGGCACTACTGCAGGAAGTCGGGGAGTTGCCCCTATCCCTAAGAAGAAAAGAACTAGCGACAAGGTACTGGGCTAAGATCTCGCAACTGGGCGAAAGATCCCCAACCTTTGTCAGTCTACAAAATACAAGATATGTCAGAGATCCTAGAAAGAAAAGCTTTGGCCAGGGTATCAGGGAAACAATCAAGGAACTGCGACTGGGGGAGCTCGTGATAAATGAACACGACCCCCAGTGATCACCCCTTGGAGTAAGTGGAGTAAGGGGAGTCACGATCAGACGGCCTCGGCATCTAAACACTATTCCACAAAAACAGACACCAAACCTACAGAGTGGGATAGTGGAGTAAGGGGAGGTCAGGATAAATCCTCTATCAATGCATATTTCTTGTCCAATTTCATTTTCTTTCCATCTGTCATTCGGGGTTTGGATGGCCGAATTTTTAGCACGTGACACTGACAAAGAGTAGGGTCGCCTGTCCAACCTCGTGGGTTTTCTCCGGTTTCCTCCCACTGCTAAAGACCCCTACCCGCAAGCGAATTATTGAAAATAAAATTGAACCACATGATAGTCCCGGAAGACAAATGGAGTTTAACGTCCACTCGACAAAACTAGATCATTTCGGGACTAACATGGTTCAATTTTCAATAATTCGCTCGCGCGTAGGGGTCATTGCAATGAAATGGGGTTTAACGTCCACTAGACACAAACTAGGTCATTTCGGAACTAGCATATGGTTCAACCCCCCCTCATTGCCTAATAAGCCTCGACCTCACCAATTTTACGTACGTGATTGGTTAAAGATTTTCTAAATATAATTTTAACATAGATATATCTGCGTTTACGTATTATACTATACGCGCTTGACAACCTTAATAGTAGTATATGAAGTGACGTCATGCCACTGCCCCCCTACCCCCGCAGATTGCACATGCCCATCACAGCAATCTCGTGTATGAAGCCCAGTTATAAACACCTAAACTGATCAACTACTGTCTGCATAGTCATCATGGGGTGTTTTAGAAAACGTAAGCCCTTCGCTCGTACACAACATCCATCAGTACTTACAGCCAGGCTAAGATTTCAGAACCCGGCGTACTAGAATTTCTCCTGTATATTAGTTGTAATTTACATCAAGCAACATATTGGTTCCAGTAGTCTTCTGTCCCAACCGGTCACACTAATTACTTTCCTTTATTTGTGTTACTTTCCAATTCTTGAAATATATATTTGTTACGGGTCAACCGAAGTAAAAATACCTACGTTAAATTAATATTTGCCATTTGACACATTTCATTTGGCGTTTTACATTTAACTTTGCCCTCAGAGGTATTTTGTCTTTGTAAATTTTACTTTTTAAACATATTTAATTGAAAATACATTTCAGCAGGGCATTTAATATTGGCGGCGATACCGTTCCATACATGGGTAGTAGACGATAAAGAAATATTGGGCTTTATAATCGAATGTTATGTTCCGCATATCGGATAACAGCAGAACGTGTGTTATATAACAGCTCTTCCAGATCCTAGTGTAGTAAAGACAACTTAAACTATAAAAAACGAAACGAAATAGGATCTGCGTTTTAATCAGATTGTGTAACACAACCTACGTCTGCTGTTTGCAGGGTTTGGTAGCGAGATTTAAGATGTACATAGTTTTACACTGCAGTGTTATGTATTAGTATACAGGTCACAATTCTATGGAATACAATTACTGCTTTTTACTGAGCGACGTTTCGACTAGGCTTCTCTAGTCATTATCAAGCTATGATAAAAAATGAAAATATGACAGGACAATATATACATACATATACATCGACCAATGAAATTGATTAGCTCTGCTTAGCTTTAGCTCCAAATGTTAATCATTGAACTCGGTCAAGACATTCACCTAATGAACATCTACATCAAGTTTAAACATTCTACCCCAATTAAAAGCAGAGTTGTCATGTTCCAATGTCTTGACCAATCATATTGCTTATCGCTCCTTAGCCTAAGCAAACAATTCGCACCACCGAACTTAGTCAAGGTAAATGATATAATGAATCTATATTCTGAGTTTCATCGCTCTAACTTCATTATAACTAAAGTTATCGTGTCCCAAAGCATGAACCAATTAGATTGCATATCTCTGGTTACCGTAAGCAGACGATATTCATCATCGAACTCCATCAAACCATTCACCTAATGAACGCCTACATCAAATTTAAACATTGTAACTCAATTAGAAGGAGAGTTATGGTGTTCCAAAGTCTCAACCAATCAAATTGCTTATCGCTCTGCTTACCCTCCGCAGAAAATGTACATTATCGAACTTAGTCAAGGCATTGTGTAATAAAGTTATACACCAAGTGTCCTCACTCTCACTTAATTAGAACTAAAGTTATCGTGTCCCAAAGCATCAACTAATCAAATTGCTTATCTCTGCTTACCCTAAGCAGAAAATGCTCATCTTCGAACTCTATCAAGACATTGACCTAATAAACACGTACACCTAAGTTGGAACATTCTAGCTCAATTAGACGGAGAGTTATTGCGTTCCAAAGTCTCGGCCAATCAAATTGCTTATCGCTCTGCTTACCCTGAGCAGAAAATGCTCATTATCGAACTTAGTCAAGGTATTGGTGTGGTGAAACTTTACACCCAAGTTTCATCACTCTCACTTAATTACAACTAAAGTTATCGTGTCCCAAAGCATCAAGCAATCAAATTGCTTATCTCTGCTTACCCTCAGCAGAATATGCTCATCTTCGGACCCATTTTAATAGTCCCCTGCTTTCTTCGAAAGACGGGGGTCAAACACTAAAGCAAACCTGTTCTAATTAATAAAAGGAACATTTAAAACTTATCTTTAGGTGGTTTTAGCACCGTACATTTACTTTAGAACGTCGAAAAAGATCTTGCATAACTGAACCCAAACACTTCGAAACCTGTTTCAAAAGTACGTAATAACTGTCAAATCAAAATCTCTCTGATTTAGTTTCACAGCGATTGCTATACATAATGAAACTATAGTTGTGCGAATTTAGCAAGTTAACATTTTTATTGAAAGGTTGATTACTTTCGATCATTTTCAGCATGTTTTCATGATACAAGAACGGCTGCTCATTCACTTTCAGTGCAAATGACCTCATTTGACCCCGAATATCTCGAAAACGCCCCAACGGCGGAATGATTACCACTCGGCATCGTATTCTACGCAAAATTTTATTCTAGAAAAGGTTGGTCTGGTTTTGTGCCCATTTGATGACCCTCTCCCCCCCCCCCCCGCACTGAGCGTTCGGTCTAATAGCGTTACGCTGTAATATTAGAGCAATGTGGTCTGAATTCGTAATCATTTTAATAAATATGTATCCGCGTTTGAATGGTAAGCTGAATTTTCATTGGACTTATATCAACGGTTATTCGAGTTTGACAAGTTCAAATCCCCCCCCCCCCCCAGCACTGAGCCTCCGGTCTAATAGTACGCTGTAATTTTAGAGCAATGTGGTCTGAATTCGTAATCATTTTAATAAAACATGTATCCGGGTTTGAATGGTAAGCTGAATTTCCATTGGACTCTTATCAACGGTTATTCCAGTTTAAATTAATGTGGGGGGGGGGTAAATTTGATATCTATTATTCGTACACAAAGCTGGTATCATTTTCCAGCTGGTAATCATACGTAGGACACTTATCCGCGTTGGGATGGTAAGCTGAATATTCAAGTTTAACAAGTTCAAATATTTTAAATTCGAAAACGAGAGAAAAGAGCCCCTTGAATTTTTGATATGGTATAGTACACCTACTCATTAACCAACAATAAAAATTTCAGCCGAATCCATTCAGTCCCACATCGATTTTTGTTTACTTAAAAAAAAGAAATAGCTTCAAAATAAAATATTTCCGCGCATGCTCACTCGGCAAACAATCTGATCTCCGATTTGAGACCAGATTTGGAACCAGCGTAGAGGTTTACATACATATCACAAGTGAATATAAAGGGCAAGGCCTACATATTTGGCGATTGTGGGACGTTCAACCTCTTCATTAGCCCAGTTGTTGCATAACAGTAAACCCCATGTCATTTCAGTTCACTCTGCATTGAACATGCTATTCCCCGCCTATAACTTGTCCTATACGTTATGAATCTCCATTATTTTAATCAAAGACTCATTAATATATATTTTCATTTCAGGTTTCCTGTCAGTACTTGTATTTTAAGCCCAGATCAGTTGAAGGTAAGCCATTGACTATTAAAACAACACAGTGCATTAAACATCAGGCGAATAATTAATAAGAGTTAACAAAACACAATTCATCGTTACCAATGCCCCATGAATCGACAGTAATGCCTGTAAGACTAATGTAAGGGCTTCATTTTCTACAGAATCCGTTTAAATATAGCATTAAATTAACAAACACTCTTCTCAGCTGTATTTATGTTGTGGGGCATACAGTATTAAAATTGGTACAAACTTATCACAAAAAAAAACAACGAAATTTTATAAAATAATCTATAAGTAATAAATGATAAAATAGGTTGTTTTTGTATGTGGGTGTGTATCATTACCTCCATCGTTTGGTTTCCATCCCAACAATGTCAGATGCCAGGCGTCATTTATTATGAAGGATTAACCAGAAAATGGTAGAATATTGCAGAAAAACCAAGGAGGGACTGACAAGGACAGCTGTCCCGTGTGCACATTGGCGTGCACGTTAAAGACCCCTTGACAGATGGAATTCGATATAAGAGTAGGCCGTATAATAGTGCCCCTGTCCGGTTAAAATTTCCCTCATAGCACACTGTATGGAGTATGCCCGTCTTGATGACCTGGCGCCTGGTACCATCGGGCATTTTTATGCGCGAACTCTTAGGTTTTTTTTACTGGCATGCGCACAGGTACTATTTCTTTTTCTTTTAACAAGTACCCAAATCGGGGATTTCGTGCGGAGGTAGTTCGGAGGTAAACAGTCTGTAAAGTACAACACTTGCCACTGTACCTGTGTATCGCTAATTATAAACCGAATGTGTGAAGACAGTTCATACATATCACTCAAAAATTTTTCAGTACAAACTCAGTTGATTCACGCTCAATTTGCTACTAAACAAACCCATCGGTTTATTTTCTCAACAGTGTGACCCGAAGTGACCGCGGATTTATTGACCTTGTATGAACTTATCCATAGCTATATCCTTACACCGAGAGAAATTATCTAGTCTCGGTGAAAAGAACCATGGTCATCTGGTAGAAAATTACTTTTGTATTTTTTGGAACGGAAAACAGTGTTTTTAGAAGCAAACTAACCTGCCGCACATGAGGAAGTCATTATACTAATAATAAAAGGCGAGACCTCTTTTTGCGGCGCAGGCTTATCACTGAGTAGTAAACCGTCCAAAAACAATAATATAGGAAGACGAGTGTAGTAAGTAGGCTATAGACTATAGGTTTGAGTCGAGATTACTCGCTTTCAGTTTACTCTGTTTTTGCGATAACCAATTATGTGAGAAATACCATACTGACATTCGGTTTTTAAAAGTTGTACGCGAACTAAATGCGTTTGTTAGATACTGACAGAGCAGCCCCGAGTCGAACAATCGCCGCCCGTCAGCTAGTTTCACAATATCGTGTAATAGGTGTATTAATGTGATTTTTAGGTTTAACCCCGCAAACAATGCCAAAATAGTGTTTTCACTATACTGTCAACATTGTATATTTTTCCGTTTCCGCCCTCCCCCCCCCCACAATATATATTTCACGGCTACGTTGCGACGGTACCAGCATACCCAGTTGTTGACACCCATTACATCACTCCTGTCTAACAAATCATAAAGCTGTGGTGTTACGGTGGCGGCATAGTATTTCACCGTAACACCACAGCCACTCTAACCATTCATAATACATCTAACTATCCCTTTACAGCACTTCACTCCCTACACATTTCCCCTCGTCCTACTTTCCCAAACGTCAACAACACATGTCATACATCCAGTTCGCTGATTAACCCTTGTACCACGTCTACTGGATTAGCCCAGTTCAGAGCACAACAGTAGGGCGTTAAACCTAATTTGTTTCTGGTAGTCGCCATTTAGCTAGCAAGTGTTTAAAAATGACTCGTCGACCAGACTCATAAATAACCCAATTAAGACGCAGGGGAGGTTGAGAGGCAACAAAACGCGCCAATTGCAGCCAAGTTGTCCGAGGAGCCCACAAGGGATGTCTAATATTTTTTATTGTCAGTAATGACAGCATTTAATAGAGCATCCACAATTTATAAAGGATCATAACTATAGCAGTATTTTTTGGAAATTGTTGCAAATAAATTATTTTTATAACTCAAACACGTAAAGAAGATATTATGTACGGGCTTCACAGACAAATAAGTGAATGAATATTGTCGCGCAAATGTCTATTTGGGGTGTTAGCGGGTGCTCGTGCCTGAATTGTGATCTTTATGTTGAATTTTTATTAGCACAAATATTTAAGGCTGTGGGCCATCCTGCGTATATGTGAGAAATTCCAATGGGGTTAAGAATTGTAATCGGGGTGGCGCTTTTGTGTGTAAATTAATTGGTTACTGATCCTTTGATAAAATAAATAATTCAATTCATGCCATGCTCATTGCTGGGCATTAGTCGGCTATTGTCATTTAGTAATTATGTCTCATATCCTCCACACATTGTGCTAATGCATCCTTTCATGATAAAGTTTCCTCCCCTTTACTAATTGAAGTCCTTTAGAATTATCTCCCATTATGTAATTTTTGAAATTAGGCCGGAGAGAGAGTGAATAAGCATTGCTGATCTCACATGTGGTTTTACATTCATATTATTTTAACCCATGGCTAACCAAACAAATATACCCACACAACATGGTGGAGATGCCAAATCAGATATACAACACGTAGATTACCTGATATCCACCAAAAATACATCTACCACAGCAGGGGTTGAAATATTTGTAAAATTTTACTTGTCTCAGGTGACAAGTAGAAATAATTTTTACTTGTCACTTAGTCATTTTAAGTTGTCACCATTGATTTTTTTGTTTTAATAAAAAATAATAAACTCATTATATTAATTTAAAACTTTTTTTTCTTTGAAACTTTGTAATACATAAACACAGCAAAACAATGTAAAATGTTTATAAACACTAAATGAGATCATCATGACCAAACAAGCCAAATTGAACTATTCGAATAAAGTGGTTCAATAAAAATATACAGCAGTAACACATACCCAAGGGTAGCTTAAAGCCTACAGGCATAATGAATGAGTTGACTAGAAATAACTCCATCATTTGATAAATACCAGTAGTAGCCAGAATTATTGTTCAAGTCCAATATCTGAATTCTTGGGGGCGAGGCCCATAGGGGTCATTCCATATGAACTGATGCAAGGTTTTAACCCGACCCCTCGGGATTTTTCCAATTTTTTTATATTTTGTTATGATCCATTGAGATGACCATAGGCAGGTTCAAAAGCCAATAGACTTATTTTAACTTGCTTTTCTAATGGAACTCGGGCCAAATTTTCCGAATCTGGCATTATTTTTCTCCTACGCCTAAACCCTGGGTCTCTAACTTTTTAACTTGCTTTTCTAATAGAACTCTGGCCAAATTTTCCAAATCTGGCATTATTTTTGGTCTACGCCTAAACCCCGGGTCTCTAACAAGTACAGAACAGTAGGACGTTAAACTCCATTTCATTTCATTTCATTTCTCTAACTTGTACTGAATTTGGTATAAAAACGACTGAAAATCGAAACTGTATGACGCGTTCACAGCCAAACTACGAGTGCGGCTAATGTCATCTCTGAATATTCTGAAGCTCTTGGGCAGGACTTATGGCCAAACAAAAAAATTAGGTTCTCCGGCCCCGGGTTCGCAGAAATTTTCGCACCTGAAAATTGAAAATATCGAAAATTTCACATTTTCTCGCTCAAATTTCGAAATGTGGGGTCACATAGATTTCGACGAAAATCGCACGGTAGTAAGAACCATCCAGGGTCATGTTTATGTGAAAGTATGAACTTTGATATTTTTCTCCTTCATGCATATTTTTGACAATAAACAGACGTAAAATCATGGAATTTCAAGCTTTGGTTTTCATGTACTAAAATGGCATTGATAGAACTTTAGAGCTCGGATAGACCATAAAATATCATACATATGTCATGCACGAGTCTTCAGTATTCGCATAAAAGTAGAATGGGACTTTTCCTCGAGTTAACTATAAAACTTCAATCAAATGATACATCATATTCCAGTTCCTCGACTATCTTTTCGTAGTCGCGCTTCGAGAGAGTGTAAGTGTCTTTGCGACCTACCCAGGCCCTAACAGTGCAAACCACGTCTTGATACGGGATGTAACATGAATCGTCTCGAAGAGGCCATGTGAATTGGAAGTCGCTTACATGCTTTAATAACTTGACCATCAAGTCTTTATTTTCAACCGAATTCTCAGTAATCACCCCAATCGAGCACCAATCATCGTAGAGACATGCCACATATTTTCCAAGGGCAAGACTGGCCACATCCAGAGCCTTCTTGGAACGTCGTCCCGCTGGTTTCCCCCGCTTCTCAGGCTGTTTACAATCACTGGATACTCGGTACATTACAAGTTTCTCTTCTTCAACTCGGAAACAGTGATGAGACCGCGTACCAGGAATAGTTCCCAACTGCTCATACCGCTCCTCTAATTTCAGCAATTCCGTATGTCCGGTGATGCTCGCCGTCGTAACGTGAAAGAATGTGATACCATCGATGTTTTCTTGTGCCCATTCGTACATCCTCTGCGGATTTTCTATGTGGCCTTCCAGGGTAGCTTGCAAGCTACCCCTGGCAACGAGTCTCTTCACAGTCCCGCCGATACCGTCACAACGGCTCTTTCCATGTGACGTGGCGAAGAAATGCCACTCGGCGGTGACATCGAAATTATTTTCGTGGTGAAGTAAATTGTATAGGTTTTTGTAATTTTTATACTGGGATGAAGCTCCATCAGAGAAGTAGATGATGTGCTTCAGGTCCGGATGCTCCGTTTCAGTCAAATATTTGATGAAGGTATGCACCGCATTAGTGCCATGTGTCAAGTTATCTGATACCACAAAGAAGCTATCACACTGCACATCTGATCCGTTCTTAGTGTATACCACGAAAGGATGTAGTGTGGCCTGCGTGTTCATCCAGTAAAAACCCTGCACTGAATCCTGTACCACGAAACTATAGTTTTCAGCAAAATCCGACAAAACGATACATTCGTCTGCACCCAAGTTTGGTTTCAGTTCTTGCAAGTAAGCAGCTTGCGTATTTGCTATGAACTGATGCGCTCGAAGATCGTCCAGAAGATCGCACGCTTTTTGGATATAATCTTCCGCCCGCAAGTTCACGTTCACGAGCTCAGTTTTACCGGATGGTTCCATCCATTGTTTGAAATGCATCTCATCATCCATATCGACGTCTTCGTCGTCCAGTAATTCCTTCATGAATTTTTCCACAGCAGACTTTCATGGACACTTCCTACAGAATCTTAGCATACATTGTCGATTCTCTACACTGCACACAAGCTTCGCCAAGAGTACCTTGTAGTCCACGTTCGTAGGTAGTGCTGCCAGTATTAATTTGACATTCTGATGAATTTCGCAAACGCAGACCGATTTTGACCCCGGACTATCCACGGTCAAGCACCATTTCGGCCTCAACTCACAAAATTTACTGATTCCGATCTTCATGGTTTGGTGTTTGATCTTGAATGAAACATACATCTCAACCAAATTAGCCAGTAAAAGTACTTTCTGCTTCTGAGTCTTCTTTCCGTTGATTTTGACAAACACGCAATCCTTTTTACCGGGGGAGGTTCTACTGAATTCCCCCGACTCGTAGAACTCACGAACGGCTATCCTAACCTGAACGGGCAGTGGATGTCCCCGCTTTGTTGGTGGGTCGGCTAGAATACCTCCGCTCTTTCGCAATTCACGGGCTTGTTCGACAAGCCGTTTAGAAACGCCAAACTCTTTCATAGTTCTTTCAATATCGTCCATCCGTCTGGTAGGAGCGTCAGGATCCTCATTTGTTCTTGGCGAGTACTTTGTTGGCATTTTACTTTCAGTAATTCGATGAAAGAAAAATATTCCTGACAAGAATCACATTCCTTGAGCGTCTGCGGATCAACATGTATGACTTTTGATAGGTGCTCCGTAGCGATATCCCTGATTTGGTCTGCTTTCTGTTTGGCCTATGTAGTGGCCGACGTTTGGGGTAAGCCATGCGTCTGGAACGGCGAAATTCCTAGTGTGGACAGTGTCCTCTTCAACTCTTCCCGCGCTACCGGGGTCTCCGGTTGAGTAAAACTTACAACGGCTCCGTCGACATTGTCGTCACTGGAGGAGGACGAAAACTCTCCGGCTGCGACCCGCTTCATGCAGTTTACGCACAGCTTCTGATCGGGCTTCAGTTTTAACCTCGTCGCCAATGCGACGTCGATGCTTCTCAGCGCCTCTGAAACATAAAATGAGTGCGAAATTGCGTACGGACCCTGCAACGCCAAATAAGGGGGAATGTCCATTCCCCCAAGAAATATGAAGAAATGAACGATCGACGACCTGTTGACTACAATTAACCAAGTAAATGAAACACCTGAAACTATTGACAATAGTGAAATAACTTCCCAAACGAATTTCGGGCCCTGCTGCATGTTCATCAGCTGATTGCTGAAAGTTGAGGGCCATCGTCAAAGAATTATATTGCATTAACTTACTTTTGACGATTCTTTTGTGACGTTTTCCGGGATATATGCACACCTTCTGCATGCTGTCGTACTTCGCGAGGTAGAAACTGACGTGATGGTTGCAAATTGGTTCACCTTCATTGGATAAATCCGCACCCGATCTCCATTCGATAAGTCCCTTGTCTACTGAGAGAGCAGCGGCTGCAGCTAATCCGTGAGACCGAGATAGATATCCGTGACATGTTTCACTAAGTTGTACTCCGATTGAGCAAGATTCTGCCATCTCTTTTTTTCGATCACTTTTCAATGTTTATATTGATACGAGCGCCTATGAACTTATGATCAGAAATTTGGAGCCCAATGACCTCTTCATAACCCCGCGATTCTTCCACATGAGATTTTCGGAATTTCTGACGTCTACGAAGTCGTACAATTTTCGGTGCTAAATTTCCCCCGTGGTGGAAGTGTGGACCTTGCTGCTGTCCGCGGCGTGACACGCGCAGTGTCACCACAGATTGGCACTTTTAACACCATTTTGGCGACACTTTCTGGAAGAATACTGGGAACGACAGCTTAGTTGAGGCCGGAATATCTCATTTCTGCCTCATTGAGTGAGAAAACATGCATCAAACGTACACCTCGCTCCAAAACAGAAATCGTGAAATCAAGTTATTTTATGTATTTTTGTTGTCAAAAATATGTATGAAGGAGAAAAATATAAAAGTTCATACTTTCACATAAACATGACCCCGGATGGTTCTTGCTACCATGCGATTTTCGTCGAAATCCATGTTATCCCACATTTCGAAATATGAGCGTGAAAATGTGAAATTTTCGATATTTTCAATTTTCAGGTGCAAAAATTTCTGCGAACCCAGGGCCGGAGAACCTAATTTTTTTGTTTGGCCATAAGACCTGTCCAAGAGCTCCAGATTATCCAGAGATGACATTAGCCGCACTCGTAGTTTGGCTGTGAACGCGTCACAAAGTTTCGATTTTCAGTCGTTTTTATACCAAATTCAGTACAAGTTAGAGACCCAGAGTTTAGGCGTAGACCAAAAATAATGTCAGATTCGGAAAATTTGGCCAGAGTTCTATTAGAAAAGCAAGTTAAAATAAGTATATTGGCTTTTGAACCTACCTAATTCGTTGCTTGAACTTAGCCAATTTGCGGTTGGATGTGACTCAATTTTCCGACATAGAACTTATCTGGGCGCCATAACTTCGCGAAAAATTGTTCGATAGGCCTGTAATTTGGCATATGGTCATCTCAAAGGATCCATAACAAAATATAAAAAAATTGGAAAAATCCGGAGGGGCCGGGTAAAAACCTTGCATCAGTTGATATGGAATGACCCATATGCACCCACAAGTCTTCCACCATAGTTTCATGGCTGGAGTTGGCTGAAAGGAGGTTACTGTGGTGTCAGAAAGAGATAAACACATGAGATCATTCAAAGAACTTTCATTCAACCTAGCCCTCCAATCAGATTTGACTTTTTTCATAAGGCTGAAGCCTCGTTCTACAAATGCTGTAGAAAAGACAAGTGTTAATAAAATTTTAATAAGAGAAAGGATATTCCGTAGTTCAGGAGACTGGTCTTTTCTTCTAAGAATGTTATGCCAAAAGGTTTTGATTGATCTAGCATTGTTATCATTTTCATTACATATTCCCAAAGAGTAATACGCTCATCCTCAATTTTAGAGGGATCACATCCCTTAAAAGTTAAAAAGTGCGGAGAAATGGTCACCAAGCCTCTGAATTTCATCTTTTCCGTAGGATTGTATCTCATCATATTCAGAGTCAGGAAAATTACAGAGATTGAAAACATGATGTTATGTCATCACCTAAACTACCATTATCTAATGGACCAAATCTGTCAGAAATTGTCTGCTTTACATTTTCTAATAGTTTCTCACTTTGATTTAGAACTGTTACATGTACATTGGGGTTTTGATTCACATTTCTGTTACCTGGCCTTTTTTTCTTTTAATTGAACATCCCTGAAAATCTGATTATGAATTTGTTCTTCTTGAAATGAAATGATTTTCATCACATTTAAATTCATTTATACTTAAATCATTAGATTGTAGAAGACAGCTAACACTGCTTATAACAGCCAACAAAGGCCTCATGAATATTACAATGTTCACATCCAAGAGTTTATCTTGAAGCCCTGCTGCCTTGGATCTAGTTTCCTGCCGTTGTGATTTATCTAAATGACATTCTTGAAGTTGAGCAACATTAGTAGTATAATTTCGATCTATGGCAGCTAAGGCTCTTTCCTGATGTGCAACCCATCTTGTACCTTTAGCACATGGATGGGCAAGAATCTTTACTGTTTTCATAGAAATTGTGAATAGCATTTAATTATTCACGTGTCTCAGATAGAAGAGGGATATCTTTCACAGCATCCTTTAATGCTAGCTCCAATAAAATAAAACCCAAGTACGAACAATCCAAACCATTAGACAAAATTCGATGTCCTAAAAAAGCGGTATAGGCGAAATAGTGTAATCAGCATATGGACTGTTCATCGTGTAAAAAATACACGACAAACAGTGGTAACAGGTGTCCGGAAGAGTAAGCTTACCCTGCCTGGCGCCACACCCGCCATAGCTGCATCCAAACTATTAGGCGAAATCTCGGTAAATAGCGTTATTGGCCAATGGACTATCGGTGATTGGCTCAATGGATAGTTAAGAGAAAGGCAATGTCATCTTGATCTAAGTTACACATTAAAAATTTGATGTGGGGTTCAAAATCTGCATCAAGGCAGGACACGAAAAAGAGTTCTTCTTCAAGATTAGCACAGTCGGTTGAGCCATCAAGGGCAACAGATATGAACTCAGAATTATTTATAAGTTCTATTATGGAATCTCTGTCTACTTTTGCAATGTAGTGTATAAATGTGTTTGCCTGTTTATCATTTTTATAATGTTTTCTCACATCTAAGTCTTTGTCTGTAGAAGTACCAAAGTTGTTGTTTTGTAGTTAATTCAAATACTCAAAGTCAGTGTATGGTTTTTCATTTTTTGCAAGGTAAAATGCAGTGGCAAATAACCGTCTCAATAACAAATTTATTATGGCTTTGATTATACGCTGATCAGTTGCAGGTTTCTTGACATTGAACATGGTAGTGGTGCTAAACTTGTGAAATGCACTAGACACATGTGCACGTACAGTATCGATTCTTATAGAGTCACACCCTTCAATGAATTTGTTATGCTTGGTGGTTGCATCAATTTAGTGGTGTTGATAGTCCATGCGCGGGCTACTAAAAGTCTAGTGTGGCATTCAGGGGCGCAGATCGCCAAAAATTAGTGGTGTTCATAGTCCATGCGCGGGATACTATTGGTTAATGAAAACTGGAGGCTCTAAAACGCACTCTGTGGGTATTTTCAGCATCATTTTCTGGCAAACAATTCTAATCCCGAGGCAGCATATGATACGAAATCTAATCTGAAGACAAATCTTCAAGCCACAGTTCACGATTTATTCTCTCATGTACACTAAAGAAACTAGAAATATATATTTACACTACTGAGATTCCAGCTCCGCCTCCATTCCCAGTAGTGTTCGAAGACTACGTAAAGTCTTTGAGCAAAATGCCATGCGCGGGCTACTAAAAGTCTAGAGGGGCGCAGATCGCCAAAAATTAGTGGTGTTCATAGTCCATGCGCGGGCTACTATTGGTTAATGAAAACTAGACGGTCTGTGGGTATTTTCAGCATCATTTTCTGGCAAACAATTCTAATCCCCGAGGCAGCATATGATACGAAATCTAATCTAAAGACAAATCTTCAAGTCACCGTTCATGATTTATTCTCTCATGTACACTAAAAGAACTAGAAATATTTACGTAAAGTCTTTAAGCAAAATGTGACAAATGTACAGGCCTACAAATCCTTTAATTTATATAAACTAAAACAAGCCACACACACAGCTAAACATGTCAATATTCAATCCCAATTGAAATAAATGTCACATTTTACTGTATTATTCATTGGTGATTAAAAATCTGATGGCAAAGGCGAATTTTCTCACGTTGAAATTCAAAAATGGCGACCACATTGAAATAATAACTTTTCGCTTTTTTAAAGTTAAATCTAACTGTTTATATTGTTCCCATAGCTATTTTAATGATTCACATAGTACCAGTTGTATTATATTATCTATTTTGAATGTCCCAGTTGTATTATATTATCTATTTTGAATGTGACAGTGGTGAAAAAGAGGCAATCACTTGTAGCGTGTGCCTTGAAAGAAGCCGATACATTATTACAGCTTTACAATTTTTTTTACAAAATGGTGTCTAAATATGCATTCTCAGCGATTCTGAGGAGTTTTTACCAATAACAAAATAGTTCAGGGAGCAATTTTTTAATCGAAAAAACATTCAATAAAGTGTTTAATATATTCAAAACTAAAGAACAGTACACATATATCCACTCTGCCCGTTTCTTTTCCCTTTGTCTTCTTTCTGGATGGCCCATGACCGGTTTTAAAAAATGTCTTTTCCGATAAATTTCCTATATTTCTACACCATCTTCAAAACAGCAAAAATTTTTCACTTACTTGTAATAATAAGTACACGATACTTGGCTCAGCTTACTGTCCTCAAAAAAATAGAGGGTTCGAGTTTTGAATTTTAGATTTAATTGCCTAATCTAGCAATGAAGGGTTCCCCTGATATACTAACTAAATCCTTTAGTTATGTGATTTATAATCCAGTATACCAGATAAAAACAAAATCTCAGTTATTCCTTAACCCTTTAATACCCAGCATATCAGATATGCACACCTACATGATATACATATTATTATAATCCCCATGGAATATTTTAATTATTTACTGTTATAATATGAATTATCACTTATTCCCTGTTAAATAAAAATCGGTCACCGGGTGCTGCTGTACAACTACAAGGACCCTGGCCTCAAGTGCCTAGGACCAACTCTACACTTTCTGAAATGTCAATAAAAGCTCTGGAATGATTTCAATTTCAAAAAACAAACAGTAAGCAAAACATCGGAAATAAGTGGTGGGGACACAGTATATCATGGCCCCACCACTAAAAATATTGGTGGGGACGCGTCCTGGTGTCCCACCGGGATCTGCGCCCATGGTGGCATTGATTTGTCAATATGGCTGAAGAATCAAATCGTTACCATAGAGTTATGTAATAATGACTTATGATTGGATAATTACAAACGAACAGCCAATGACATTACGGCTTTCACAGAATTAGTAGTGTTACTATTTTAATGCAAAGACACCTTTTCCAGACTATAGAAGGAACTAATAATGACCATATAAGTTTTAGTCTTGTTAATCGAGGAGAAATTCGTTACAATGGAGACATACACACTTCTATGTCGCGTGCCATTAAAGTTACAATTTCATATTTTGAAGTTATATTTTTAAAATGTATTAAAATAAAGCCCTAAAATAGATGGTATCTATAAACAGTCCTACCTTGTTAAATAATAATCCTATAATTCACTATTGCCTGTTGAGAAATTGGCAAAAATATCATTTTCAACTTCAAATGTTTGAAGATAGCTATTCCATGGTGGGGAATAGGAAAACATGGGAGGTAATCGTGTTATTATTTCCGGTGTGAAGAAGTTTAAGTGTGAGAAAGATAACCTATGATCGTATAATAATAGTGAGTTGACAACCTATTGAGCAAAAGACATAGAAATTATTATGTTTTGACTTTCTTAGAAAATATGAAATTGTAACTTTAAATACCGTCTTATTTGATTAAAAATGAAAGTTACCCCCTCTCGCAATTTTATTTGAATGGATAATGTCCAAGACAGATATTTTTAGTCTGAATTTTATAAACATTATTCTAGTTGTCGCCGGCGACAAGTAGATTGTTTTCTACTTGTCAATTGAAAATGTTACTCTAAGAAATTGAATTTGATATCATTTTGTCTAAATGATAGTGAATTTTATCAATAGTAGACTCAATGCGTAACTTTGGAAATTAAAGGCCTTGAACTTGTTAGTATTGCCTGTTTTTGAGTGTTAATAATAGTGTTCCACAACAACGAATTGCTACAGATTTGCAAGAGTTCCAGTGATTTTTCTACAACAGATATACGACCAGGAGACTCTGTGGACAAGAATCATAACCTGTACTCTTTTTGAAAACCTTGTGATATTTTTTTGTGTTTTTTGGTTTGCTGAAGAACTACTTAACTGACTATCAGAATCTGAGATCTAACTACAAATAAATAAGGCCTAGCCTATTAGACTGCAATTGTTGATAATTAAGACAGTGTTTTCATTTTAAAATTGAGCTACTCTGAATTAGCTATTTTTATACGATTTTGAAAGTGTGTGTATGGGAAATTTTCAAATTTTGTTGGATCTGTTGGTTTTTTTTTTCATTTATTCTAGCAATAGTGTAAAGACCTATGTTTTGCAAAATATTATATTTAATATTTTGATTATTACCTAAACACTTCTTAATTTTGCAGTAATGATGTTTCATAATTAATATAATTTAGCATATGATTGACTAGAATTTTTCATTCAAAATTTAATTAAGGTATTAATTTTGTTCACGTTATTCGGATCATATCACACATGATTTGTTTTTCTGTAACGTTAATAATCCTTTTTTAATATCTAGTTCTTGTTTCACAATCATGGCTACACGTAATCCATTAGATATATTCGAAGGCACAACTCTATCCAGACATACAGCCTCCGCATATTTTTAATTGATAATTTAGAGGCCAATGATAACGATACAGAACCAACGAATGTTCAAGAAATAGCACAATTATGTGTAAGACACAAACAAATTCAGCTCGAGTAATGTACAAGATCTACGTTCATAAATAGATTTTCTGAAACCAATTCCTCATTTTCCTTGCCTCAAGCTTATCAGAATACCACTTATAATAAATGTAAATTTCTGCTGATAAAAACCTAGAAAATCTGCAACAGTTATGCAATCATTTGGGATTCAGGGATCAGCAAACCAGACCTTAATATATTTCGATATCCCCAGAACAATGTCAAGTAGCGGTAGAATACCGCAAAAGATTCGATGATTTTTCGACGTTTCAAAACCGAAAGAGGTAACTTCTTCACATACTGTAGCAATCTTTAGAAATTAATAATTCCTCCAGTTTCAAATCATCTAATGACCACATAAATATACCCGATACATATAAACGTCGTGATCCGAATCCAGGTTATATATAATTACCGCCAAATTACCGGTTCCTTTTCGGGAAAAAAATATCGACGACGTGGTGGTTCTTTTCATACTCCTTCTTCACCTTATTAAATAAGGAAGTTTTTTTGTGATTTTCGCCAGAAACCAAATCACACTTGGCGCAACACTTTTCAACGGGAACGCGACTTATCCTGCATGCAAAATAGACACCCTATAGAATCTGACAATTCTGGTCAGGATTTTTGAATAAGGATACTTGTGAATCTGCTACTTGTGAATCTGCTCCTTGTGAGTTCCCTGAAACTAGTTCAAAACCAGTTGTTATTAAGTTGGATAAACGCAACTATTGTCAATGTAATTTATAAGATAGAAAACCTGCATTAATTATTTTTGATAGTGGCGCATCAAGGTCACTTATTTTATCGTCAGTTATTCATTCGTTGCCTTATCTTTATAATGTTCCTCCAAATAAGTTAAACAAATCCCTAGTTGCGTATGGGCAAAGGGAATTGTTTAGTTTGTTCGTATTTTATTTCGTTTTGAAGTATTCAAGGTCATATTTTGGAAGTTGACGTATAAACTGCCAAGGACTTAGTTGGAATTGACATTATATTAGATCAAAAGACTTTATCATCTTTAGATTGTAACCTCAGATATCAAATAAAAGAGCTGGGTGTCATTGGACGGATGAATAAGAAATTACATTTAACGAATAAAATAAACTTCTAATTCAGCCACCTGTTATCAGGTGATGGTAGATTCACGTTATACAGTGTGATGCATCAAGAATAGAAATCGGTTCATATTTAACTCAAGTGATTAATGGATAAGAAAGGTTATTAGATTATTATTGTAAGCGACTGCCTAAGGCTTGTAAAAGATAATAGTGTAACTGAGTTAGCATTATTTGGATTTTAATCAACATAACCAGCTTTCGGTATCTGCTGAAGGGTGTTGAATTCGATACATATGTCGACCATTCTGCAACAGTCCGGTTATTCCAGTCTAATTGTGAATCATGTACTAAGCCCTTAAAAAAGCTATTGGTTAAGTTATATCATTATTATACATTAAAAATAGGATATAAGAAAGGTACCAAATTAGTCTTAGTCGATTATTTTCTTGAAGTCCTTTAGAGGACGATTTTCTACTGACGAAATTAATCCTGTAAGTAGGCGACCAGTTACAAAAGCATGGGCTATACATCCGGTTATAAAGCCCAATATTTCTTCATCGTCTACCGCCCAAGTATGGAAGGGTATCGCTGCCAATATTAAATGCCCTCGAAATGTATTTTCCATTGAATATGTTTAAAAAGTTCAAAGTCCTAAAACCGGTAATGATCAAGTCAAAATACCTCTAAGGGCCCAAAGCACCTCTAAGGTGCTAAATCGCTAATATTTGGTACCTAGAAATTGATTGACACAAATGGATCGCAACACATATAATAATTTAATAGCAATGTGTATTAACTGATTTACATTTAATCGTTTCCGTTTTTACCTTAATTTCAAATCAGTTATGTTCGGCGAAATATGCCAGAAGTCTCAATCGAATGGCTGTCTCTAGCGCCTAGTTATTCCAGATAAGAATACGCTGATAGTATTTATTGCGCATGCTCTCCAGATAAGAATATGTTGTGGAATATGTCTAGCCTCGTTCTTAGAGGCCTTGTTACAAATGGCGCCGAAACGCATTATGGTACACGATTCGTGTACCAATGGTGAAATGTTTATTTTGTCGTAAATATTGAATATCAGAAGTCCATCTTTTCCCGGTAAAATCACAACATCAATGTTGATTTAAATTGACAAATAATTCGTGTTTTCAATGTCGAAGACTTTAAATGCTCTTTTCCGTTGATTATAATGTAAAATGTACAAAGTCATAATACCTCTAAGGCCAAAGTTCAATGTAAAATATAATATGTCAAATGACAAATGTTTTATTGGGAAATGCTGTTTTTTGACGTGTCTACATTTGACCGTCCCCTCTGCCGTATCTCATTTGTCCTTCACGATTTCTACATAACATTTACACAGAGCACTAACTTTGATATGCAAATGTAGGATAACTCGTGACTTAATAACATACAGAGACGAGGCCGAGATCAACCTGACACACTATAACTAGTCTCTGAACCTAGATTAGTTGATAACCCTCTACTAATAGTGGTATCCGAAGATGAGGAAATAAAAGTTCCTATCGAATTGTGCATTCTTCCACGGCATATTATTCATAACTAGAAGAATATTATTCAAAATAATTTTGCCAAACCGCAAATTCTTGAATAACTTTTAGGAATTAGTACGGAAAATCATCAGAAGTTATAATCTTTCTATAGATGCGAATAAATTGCGTATCAAAGAAGAAACTTCACCATATTTTAAGCAAATTTACGATTATATTTGTCATGGCATTGTGCCAGCAAAGACAATTCAATTAAAATCGAGAGAATATATTTTATGCAATTCAGTTTTATTCTGGTTTAGTATTCATAAAGATGAAACAATCACATTGCAATTAAGTCATTCCTGACTTATGTATTATGTACCACAATAGTCAACTTTCAAATGACCAAGGTATTGTTCGAACATATCTGACCTTGAAATTATTTATGACAAATAGATCTTACTAATGAAAATTATATGGACATTTAAAAAGCCAAATATTAAAATTTGGTTCCTTAGAACTTATGGTAGAGTTCCCACGTCAAAAGAATAAGGAATTTACTTGAATTAATATTGTTAATTATCCTTATTTGTATCCTAATAAATCAACAAACGTTTTCTCCCATTATGTAATCTTTGGACTTAGAGACTAAAGAGTGAATAAACATGGTTGATCTTACATGTGGTTTCACTTTCATTATATTTTAATTCATACCATCTATGGTTAACCAAACACCTACCCCGACAGAGCATTATGTCCTGATTTTAGGTGTTGCATCGACTAACATACTTTTGGAAAGAAATGAAATGGGGTTTAACATCCTACTGTTTTGTGCCGACTGGGCATGTGATGACAGGAACTTCTCTGCTTTTGTAGCTGTCGATATGACTTTATTCTGTCATTTACATTATGTCCTTTTCATCCCAAACATTTATTTATTTTTTTTAGTCGATGGATGTGTACTTTATATTCGACCTTCAGTATGGCATGTTTTCTCATTTGCTCCATTAAGGTTACCGTGATATTATGTTTTAATCGACAACTCGCATAACAACTTGTAAGAATACAGGTGGTTTACAAACAGGATATTAAAGTGTACATTACATAAAAAAATATATACATATATGGCCACCTTCCAGAGTCAACAGCATTAACATTCACAATGTCGAGACCACTGATGCAAATGTAAATAAACAATGCATCATGAATGTACAAAAAAACCATGCACATCACCAAGATATTTGGACGAAGCACAAACACTAGTTTAAAACGGTAAACATTATGTCAAATACAAACACTTGATTTAAATGTCAATGTGAACCCAACAAAAACAATTTGTTTGAATAAATACAAATATCCCCAACACTTCAATAGAACCAGCCAATTTAATTTACTTCCGCCAATAGTGCTTCTGTCACCGACTGCGTTTAATTTTTAAAAGGAGGCAAATTGTTATATTTCGATTTCATATACAATCTTATTTTCGTTTTTATGATTTGAAATATTTATACAGACTGTATTTATTTGTTTCAATTATGAATATAAATGCTTTACTGTGTTGTCATTTAGTTTTTCTGGTACAGCTCATAAAACATTCATTTCGCTTTGTTATTAAGATATGGTAGGTGTTGAGAACATCAAAACTTAGTTAGCTATGTGGATGCATCAAATAAAACTAAACTGCAATGTATAATCAAAACATAAAATCATAACACTAACTAGTATTATATATGACCTTATAAGTATATCAAAGGGTAATACCACATATCGGCGTATATCTGATGATTTGGTGGCAGAAAGGACTATATGATAAAGTTGCTATATTAGTCCAGTCAATTAATGATTTACCCCCCCACCCCCCTAAAAAAAAAATTGCAAGAAAACGTTTTTATGCATTTTTGCGTATATTTAGCTGTACATTATAAAATCCCAAAGATTACCAAATTATGCACACCGGGAAGTGGTAAAGTCCAAGATGGCCGACATTTGCCTAATCAGTGTACAAGAAAACCATAAACTGTTGGTTTAAGACCTTATAAATGTATTATGAATACATAAATTAATGGTTTTGGTGTCATTCTTTTATTTGAATATGTAGCCAGTGGTGCTAACATGTCTTTTAAAGCGGTAAAAATAAGTAAAATGCAAGATGGCCGACGTTCGTCAAATCAATGTAAAAGAAAATCCTCAATTGTAATATGAACATCTAAATTAATGTAAATTAATGTTTTTGGGGCCATTCTTTCATTTGAAGATATACCCTATGGTGTCCAAAGGGAACCCAAAACATGTACATACCAATTATGCCAGTAAGTGATGAAGAAGAGCATAGTTACGAATATGCGTAAATTCGGGTTCGCGTTAACATTTTCTGGAGTAGCGGATTCACTGAAAATGGTATAAGGAACCATTTAAAACCCCTGGGCATATCTTCAAATGAAATAATGGCGCCAAATAATAATTTCAAGACCAAAATTGCTATTCTATGATAAAAAATAATGCAGAGTTATGCGCCTTTATAAATTTGGATTCTGGCCATCATACTTCTTGGATAATGAAATCCCCGAAAATGCTTTAAGCCGAGAACCGGACATCTATGAAAACCATGCCATATAAATATTGACCCCAATAACCTAGTGCATGGCGTCAGTTTTACGTGTTTCTCTAAAAAAAGAAAATGGCGACTTTTTGCTTGTCTGAAGTTGTACCTTTTAAAGATACATTATGGGAGATTTTTATAGAGAGTTGTCCATTCTTGCTATAACAGTTCAAAAGTAGACGATGATAGAAGAATATATTGAAAATCTCAGTCAAATTACTTTATTCTGAACAGAGTTATCATCGTTGTAATATTTGACTAGAAATGGTAGTCAAATATATCTTATCCTTGGCGGATTGACAGGCGTTAACTCCACCTACATAATCTCGATTATCAAGTAACGTTTTCAATGGCTTGAGACGGGGTTGCAGTACAATTCGTATCACATTTATTTTTATTACAAATTAAAAATAAGACTTTTATTATATAGATAAGAAGCGAAAGTTTGAAAGGAATAAACCAAATCAATGAGGCATAATTATAGCCGACTTCTTGTTAGTCTGCGTGTACTCTTGTACTGTAACCCGACTACGTGACTCCCGAAGCAGACAAATAGGAAACACTACAGTGATCCAATGTGGTTGCAATTCAACTGGGGTGATGTTAGCTGCGATGTTTATCAATTTTTCTGTAAACGCAAGTGACAAAAGAGCGTATAATACCAACATCCAAACTGAACATAATATCAAGGCCGTATATATCGAACTTTCAATCAAATAGACTGACATGCGGCATCGCTCAACAGCGGCCTCGCTTCGTACACTCTATCATTTAGCCTCGATCTAACTGATGACGTCAACGTAACGGTTAATAATCTCCGCACGGGGCGCCATTTTTGATTTAATCAATCAGTGAAATCCTATTTAAATCCAAGCTGTAGCGGAGCCATCCGTGGGTCTACAGAGTTGATTTTGGGCTTGTTGTTTAAATAAAGATCTAATTTATAATTTCTATAACATCTTAAGCCTAAATTAAGACTTGCAATAATCTGATTTAGCTCTTGCATAATGTATGTTTAAGCGAGTTGAGCTGTCTAAAATGCACATTTTAAAGCTAGTACTGAAATTTTTGTTGATAAGATATGACAATTTTTTTTTTGTTATTAGGGGCAATCAACTACATATTAATCACCAAAAAAATACCAATCTTATTTACATATTTCTAAACTTGGCCCAAAAGCATGATGATAAAGGGTGTTGATGACAGCAAAAGTAGAATTTTCTCAGTTATACCTTAATGGATTTTCATCAAATTGGGCATGAACAATGCTTTTTTATGTAGGTTCAAAAAGCCAGTGGACAATTTTTGGCTACAGGCTGTGGGTTGTCTGGTATCCCTGGAAACGGCAAGAAACGATGCGCTTTCTTGGAAATTCTATTAGTACATGCTAAAAAGATATCCCCCAGTAGATCGAAAGAAGAGGTTATAAGCGACATTTCGACACAAAAAACGCTGTAAAATATTATCTCAAACTATTTTTTTAAAAAAAATTCATTATTTACCTTCAAACGAGATTTTGTGATTTTCGGTGAATTCTTTGAATAAGTCCAAAGCAAGTTCAAAAATACAACAATTCGGACGTAAAAAGTCAATTTACTTCGGTGCACTACTCCGCCGATCTAAAAATCATTTTATACATTAAAATATGGTAGTCTTCGACTACCAAAAAATGGAAGTCAGCCATGTTCCAGTCGCGATAGATGGCAGTGTGAGACTGCTGTTGGACAAGGCCATGATTGTTTACAACGGATGGTGTGAACGACGTCGTAATTTATTCAAACCCCTCGTTTGCTATAAATAGTTTTTATTTTTCCGCTTGTACCTCCATTATTACACAACAAACGGTCGGACTGTTAAGTGCTGTCTGGGTTATTTTACACAAGGAACACATGTGCAAAGTCTTAATAAGATTGGTGTGGAAAAGTCGGTGTTATCTGAAGACTACACAACGCCCGTTAAGGAAAATGGCCTAAAAACCCAAACTATACTCTCAAAATCTGGGACTTTCCAGTACTCCAATTTTGGTAAACTTTTAGAATGTCATTCAGTACATCCATCCAACGCTACCAAAAACCATGAAAAAAAAATTTTTCTTGCAATATTTTTGGGGCTGTCTCCCATTTTTTATCAATTGACTCGACTATATCTTTTCTTGCAATATGTGTGGGAAAAACCGCCGTGATCTGACAATTAAGGCATCACTGATAAATACTCCTTCAAAAATAGTAGGGTAGTTCGACACTGGTATTGTCCCGAGAAAGTTCCTCTAGATTTTTCAGTCTGGTGTACCTGAATCAGAAGAATTTGAAATTTACCCGACTTGCTGTGGTTCTTGTAAAGTAAAGAGATCAAGTGGCTCAAAATAAACGTCCCACTAACTTTAAACTAATGGGAGTTAAAGATAAGAATATAAATCACTTTATATACACTCATATTACATTAATATGTGCTTTTAGACCCAATTTGGTCTATTTTAAGGTTCCAAAGAATAGAGATTTGTGCCCTTTTAGAAAAGGATAAATACCTTCAGGATCATTAACATTAATTATTTCTTTACGTACAAGTTTGGCATGTTCTGGTACCAAATCAATATCTCAAAACTAAGAACACTTTTCTAAATACATTATGGTAAATAAAATCACAGGCTTCTAAAAATATCACATAAAAAGTATGGCACTAGGTAAGGGTTGCTAATTACGCATAAAAACCATGGTCCTTATTTTGGATATTGTGACATCGTCATGTCGTTACAGCGATAATAAACTCCGTGCATATTTCAATATTTCATGCAGAAAAAAACAACAATATCCATCGAAATAATTTATCGTCAAATTTGCAGCGTGGAGAATAGGGTCGGATTGCCGTGACTTACGAATAAGATCCATTTAAAAACTGACTCAACCAAATCCTGTTTATGAATGGTGGATTACTATTATTTTATCCATGTATACTTACCATTTAATTTCATATCTGTAATTGATCGGCCTTTTATTTACTTATATGTCCATGTTCGGTTGCTGCCTGTATATGAATGATGGGTTGCATTTATTTTATCAATGTTTACTTACCATCTAATTTTATATCAGTAATTGGCCGGCCTTTATATTTACTGATATGTCCGTTTTCGGTTGCTATTAACGATTTGGTAAATTAAGTGATCACCCCCGTAGCCTCCTGCAATCTATGAAATTGGTCATGAGTTCTCAGATTTTAATAGGATGTGACACCATTTAACCAGGATGGATCTAGCGTGCCATAAAATTTCACTTCATTCCATTTGATGCTCACCATAGGAAATATGGGAACGAACTATACTAAACAGCAAAAAAAAAAAAACAACGTCAGTACGATTTCAAAATCAGTGAGGCACTTTAATCAAATCATTCTAGAAAACGAACTATTAACTTTTTGTGAACAGTATGTTGAGGCATTAGCGATTATTTCATCACAATCTATATATCAGTGTATGGTGTGTCCACCGCTAGTGTCAATAACATCAGCGCATAGTATGTACATGGAGTGGACCAGACCATTGGTGAACGCCATTTACACCTGGAACCACACTCTCAGAAAAGCCTGGCGCAATCCATCGGCAGTGTTTGGTCTCCGTACGACGCTAAGTCTCCTATGAATTTCATCCCAAAGATGTTAAATCGGGTTAAAGTCCTGACTAAGGGCTGGCCAGTGCATAACGTTGACACAGTTCTAACTCTGACGGTGTGGGCACGGGCGTTGTCATGCTGGAAAACGTTTCGATGACGTGCGAAATGGGGTATGACGTTGGGTCTGAGAGCTTGATCGATGTCGCGAACTGCTGTGATGCCGCCTCCTCTCCTTGGACCAACATTTTGGAACACCACAGGAGCCACTCTCTGGTTCAGACCGATTCCACCCAAAACCATTATGGGACCTGCCCATGAGTCTCGTTCTATGACACATTGGTCAGAATAACGCTGGCCACGTCGTCGCCATATTTCGGTCCTGTCATCTGCAGTTGATACGCAATACCGACTATCATCTGTGAACAGTTTTCTTGCCTGTGTCGCCAGTTCTGGTGTTTTTGGGTAAATTGTAGACGCTCAAGTCGCTGTTGAGGATCGGTCCGCTGTAAGGTCTACGGCAATGCATGTTCTCTCTGGTGAGACGTCCGCGCACTGTATCGGTACTGTTAGGTCTTCCATTAATTCTTAACGAATTCGCCTTAAATCTTTGACGCATATATGGTCGGATAATCCAGATAAATGGCATACTCGTACTAATTGGTATTTAGGATATTTATATACGTTGTCGGAAGATGAGTACAAGGCGCTTGTTCGCTAATCGGCTGGTCCCGCGGTATTGACAGAGAAAGTTCCCGGGCGTCAATGGTGAAGAGCCTTACAGAAAACAAAGTCTCATCATTTGGATTGTTTGAAAAAGCGAGCCCCATTTGGTATAAAAGTATCCTTGGTAGATGATACCGAAAAAAAATAAGACTACGAGTATGGCGTATAAAATGTGCGAGTATACATGACCATTGTTTTGTTCCTTTGTCGTTTATTCCGGATTAATACTCTCTCTCCTCTACCCTGCCCACCCTACCCTCTTATCCATATTTTAGTCTTTTCCCTTTTCTCTGCCCCCCTCTCTCTCGACTTGTCTGAAAGGAAATAAAAAGCAAACACATATATTTTTGAGTACTCGTAGGACCTACCTCCTAGGACCTGTATTATTATTTTCACTTTAATTAAAATATCTGCATGCAAGTTAACTGTTAAAAACATCTATAAATATATATATATATAATTATAATTAAAGTGACGATCCCACTCCGGTTGTAACCATTCTGATCAATAAATTGTAGTATTTATTACAAGATATTTCAATTTATTGGTGCTATATTATTTCATCTAAATCAACCTATTTTTAAAAAAATGGAAAACTTCATGAACGCCAACTGCTAACTTTATTATCTAGGAATATAAAAATACAAAGCGACATTCTACTAAAACGGCACGAGATTCAATTCTAACCAGTAGGTATTTAAAACCTAGGTTAAGGCATTATATATATTTTTTTAAACCAGCGAGAGTGGGATTGTTCCTTTACATTCTACACCAAAGGCAATAAAAACATTGGTCGGTTTCATGCAGGTTGGACTTATCAATGGATGATGGCACGCACGAGACGTGCATCCATTTTTTACACTTCTAGCAATTAACACATAGATCTTTTCCAGTCGTAACGGTTGCCCGTAGCCTCGCCTCCACTCTCCCCTAAATTGAACATTTGTCTTCTTTGCACCCTTTCTTTTCTCCATCGCGTCCTTTCTTTCCTCTGCATTTCTTCTTTCCTCTTTTCAGTACCTAGTCTTTTGTTTTCTTTTTTTTCCATTCCTTTTCTTTTTGATGACACCATTCCTGTATTAGTTAACACACGGCAAGATGTTATCAGTCGGTTTGGTTTTGCCGGAGTCGAAAATTCCACTGTCGAGGGGGGGGGGATAAATATAGATTGTATTTATTAATGTTTAGTGCCCCATGAGTCCAAAATGAAAGCTGGATCTTCAATGTCTTTTGGTGCGTATGGATTATAGTTTCATCTGTAGCAGAAGGTGAGGGCTCAGACGTTACAGTAGGTATTGAAGCTGATGGTGCAGGAGAATCAGATGGTTTAGGTCTATAGGCCGTGCTTGGCAAAAATGCCTCCTCCGGCACAGACTCGGGATTAAAGGGGGGAATTCCACATGACTTGAACCCATTCTGGATATTGTTAACAGAAATTTCTTCAGTAAAGGCCATTTTGAAGATGGCCGGCCATGATTGTTTGGTGATTGTTTCTGATGGATTATCGATAAGGAATTGAGAACAGATTTTATTGTAGTGGATTTTAACGATTTGAAGACAGTTCTATCTAAAGGTTGTAAATATTTGGTAGTATGCGGTGGCTAAGTTAATAATGTGAGGTTTTCCTGCTGTGCGATTTCGATTAATGATAAGGTCTCGTGTGAACTGTGGCTGTCCAGCAGCAACAGTTGGGGACGTTCCGGGCCGATGCTTCTTGGAAGGAAGACCTTCGCAAACCATTCCCTAGCAAGTACATCTTCCATCCAAGCAGGGCTCTGGTACGTCCAAAAAGTTCCATCTGGGGGAATCATTTATTTTCCATGATTGCAGGGCCCTGGAAGTTTTACCTTGTACTATGAGCATCGGGGGTATATAATGACCAAGTTACCGATTCTCGGGAATTGCTCGTCCTTGCAGGTACTGACTTTGAACCTTTCCTGGAGCAAATATTTATTGAGGTATGCTCCTTCATTAAGCCAGTTTCGTCCATATTCCAGATTGTATATTTAAGGATTCTATCGTTGCATCAAGAGTTTGGAAATAATGAGATACGTCACGATTCATCATGCGGACCTGGTTTTGGGTCAGTTTTTCAGGTTTCCGAAGTGAAATTTCGGGGTGGCGTTTTTGGAGGCCCAGGAATTCCACCTTTCAATGGCGTGTCAAGTTTCAGTTTGTTCACAATGCGGGGGCCCCGTCTTTGCGATGAGGTGTCGGTGGCTCATCCCAAACCCCATGGCCGATGCTTTTAGCGCGGTATCCACGATCTGGTTTTCGATCTTTTCTGGAATAACTGTAGGTCTTCCAATAAGACTCCCAGGAAGGATCTTCCCTTTTACATGATCCCCAAGCGTCGAATTGAGACACAGCGTACTGTTCAGTATGAGTGAACTTACGCGACGGCTTTGTGTACTAAACGTTAAAAAACCCCATAAATTCTTGTTTATAATATCCTAATAAACAACCCATTTGATCCGATTTTTGGCCAAAGGACGACGCGTGAACACAATACAGCAGTAAACTTATGCCAAATATGTATGCTTACTATAGATCCCAGTGAGCGTGTTGAACCAACTATGTCACTTCCGGTTTAGTAAAAATTAATTTCTCGTTTACAAAAACTAAAAACTTTTTTTGATAATGTTACAGAGGAAATTATTTATCAATATATATTTAAGATTTATGGAAACTTTGTTGAAAATCGCTGGTCTTCCCCTTTAACTCCGGGTCGTGAGATTTGTAGAGGCCTTTCTTGGTATAATTTCGAGGCATGGTTAAATCTGAAATAAATTAAAAAAATAAAATTGTAAATAAATGAAAAAAGAAATGAAAATAAATTGTAAATAAACCATCGGGTATGCTTTTTAAAGCTACATATTAATATTATATAAGTTAATAGGTGTGGGTTAAAAGAAATTTTAGTTACGGGGTAATATCGTTCATGTATAAAATAAACAACGGGGTAATTTCGTCCATCATGAAAATTAGGTGGATTAATTTCGTCCTGTATTTATTTTGATTATTTGATTGTTTTTTTTTTATATAAAACTACCATTTTTTTTCCGACAGAATTACGCAAAACTAACTATATTTATCGAAAACCTAAGTGTGATTAGCTGTGGGCAGAGTAAATGGAGTTATAGCTAAGTCTCTAACTCAATATCATCCAAAATCTTCGACATTGAAAACACGATTTATTTGTCGGTTTAAATCAACATTGGTGTTGTGATCTTACCGGAAAAAGATGGCCTTCTGATATCCAATATTAAAAGACAAAATAAACATTTTACATGAATCGTGTACCATAATGCGTTTCAGCGCTATTTGTAATAAGGGACAGTAAAAACGAGGCTAGGCATGTCAAACGGTGACATCATATTCTTATCTGGAGAGCATGCCTAATAAATACCATCGGCGTAGACTGGATTAAAGAGACGCTAGTGATTGAAATTCGATTGAGAATACTGACGTATTTCGCCGAACCTAACTGATTAGAAATTACAGTAAAAACAAAAACGATTGAATGTAAATCAATTTATATACATTCATATTACATTATTGTATGCGTTGCAACCCATTTGTGTCAATTTCTAGGTCCCAAATATTAACGACTTAGCTCCTTTAAATTAAGGTCAACTTACCGTCACTGCTAGAGGTGATAACCTTGAGATGACGTAGAAATTCCACCAATCACGGAAGATGTAACATATTTTATTTATAAATTATGAATGACGTAGGCGGAGTTCCGTTTTGTCTATCACGGGATGTTCTGATTCGACGAAAAGGCAATCGCGTGCAGAAAAACGGTAAAATTTTACGCGAAAAGCGTTTAATAAAAGGTGGGCGAAATTAAACCACATTACCGTAGACAGAAATTGCACATTTGTTCACGGTTTAATCAATGCTATAATGCACTCACACTGACTATTTAACATCTCAAAACAAAATCATAACACTAAGGGTCAATATCTCTCGGCTTTGATTCATTCAGATGAAAATTATTGGTGGTGCTGTAGATGTCAGAAAGTTTTCAATATTATTTTTGTCATTACTGAACAGAATTGAAATACTTTTGAATTAATATTCCTTTTGGAGATTCAACTTTCACAATATTGCAAAACAGTAGGACGTTAAACCCATTTCATTTCATTTCATTTCACAATATTGTATTTTTTGCAAGGTATTCAAACTCCCTCGAATGACGACCAGACTAATCCAAAGGATCTAAAAATTAAATTGCTTAGCCTAAGCGCAAAGGGGGGGGGGGGGATGGCCGAATGGTTAGCACGTGCGCGCTGTATCATAAGGTATATCATTGAGTCAAATGCGTGGTTTCGATTTCCCGGTTGTACGTGACAAGGAGTAGGGCCGGCTGTCTAATCTCGTGGGTTTTCTCCGGGTCCTGCCACTGCTAAAGACCCCTACGCGCAAGCGAATTATTGAAATGAAATTGAACCATGTGTTAGTCCCGAAGTGACCTAGTTTGTGTCGAGTGGACGTTGAACCGAATCTCTCTCTTTCTCAGCATAAAATGCTGCCATGAAACTGACTCAAGACATCCACTTTTTAGGCGGCTGTCCATCAAATGTGCCAAAACCAAACCCAACTTTTCTATTGACTGTGGATACTAAGAGGTCACAATTTTCATCTGATTTTAATGAAACGGGAAATGCATGTTTATAACCCAAAGATCGTTGGTCCTTGTGATATTTGCGCATATCGGATCGTAACGCCCTAAATTATGGCCCCTTATTGTACGAAACATCACGTTTTTAGCATGTGATCACAATTATTATCCGATTTAAATAACCGCTCGAAGATATCACCATTACATGTCGTGAAAATTGGACCAAAATTGCCGGAAAAAATGGCCGCCCCTCGTATGCAAATAGTGCAAAAACAATATATGGTATTATAAGGATGTGTGTGGACCCTCTCTCTAGATGCCACAATTTCGATGAAACTTTAAATTTATCACAAAGATCTTTATTCCTTTTAATAATCATGCTTATCCGAGCGTAACTTCTTGGATTATGGCCCCTGATTGTACGAAAAATCACGTTTATAGCTTGTGGACCCTCTAGAAGTCACAACTTTTATCCGATTCTAAAAAAGGGTTTAAACGTATCACCGTTACCCCGGTTGAGTTCGAATTTCGTGAAAAGTGGACGAAAACTGCCCGACAAAATGGCCGCTCCGTGTACGCAAATAGTGTAAAAGTGTGTAATATCAAGGTTGTTGACCCTGTAGAATGCACATTTTGTTATAACATTATGATGAAACTGAGAATAATATATGTGTATGTCATAATTCCCAGGATAACTTCCTGGGTTATGGCCCGGGCTGTACGAAAAATAGCATTTTTAGCTTGTGGATCCTCTCTTGAGATAATAATTTTTAAAACCGTTTGAATAGATCTCCGTTACACCATAATGGTGGTTCGATTTTCGTAAAAATCAGATCGAAACTGACTGCAAAAAATGGCCGTGGGTAAGACCCTGTCTCGCTAGCCTGGAGGTCGGGTGTTCGCCCCCTGCATTGGCCGAGAAAGTTCATTCAGATTTTCCGGCGTGGTTTTCCCCTTGTCAGTGATGCAGGAGGGAGAGTCTGACAAGGACAGCTGTCTAGTCGTTCGGATGAGACGAAAAACCGAGGTCCCGTGTACACATTGGCGTGCACGTAAAAGATCCCTTGGCAGTTGGAATTCGATATAAGAGTAGGCCGTAGTGCCACTGCCCGGGCAAAATTTCCCTCATAGCACACTGTATGGCGTATGCCCATATTCATTAGCCCAGGTTAGGAGCAGAACAGTAGGACGTTAAACCCCATTTCATTTCATTTTCTTGCAAAATGTGGGCGTATCTTGTATGGCAACCGCTTGTTTCATAAGAAATATTTTTTTTTATGTTTAGCAGTGCAAGAATTTAAAAACGACAATGGTCCATGCCATTGTTATTGTTTGTAGTGAAATGAAAACTGAACAAATACTTTTGACGGGTATATCTGGTCAAGATATAAACTTTCGTGGTATAATGTTGATCTAGTTTACCAGTAATAGTACACATGATAATGAAATAAAATGGGTTCAACATCCTACTCCAACCAGGCTAATGAAGGCGGACACTAGGCCTACACCTTCCGGTGGGCTTTCAGAAAGGTTGATTTTACGAATATTCCTCCTTGAAGGAATGCACCAATGACCATATATGAATAAAAACCATTATGTTTTACTTATTTCTCTCTTTTTCCACATCAAAAACTTTTCAGTAGTTCCCGGAAACTCTTCATTTTTTTTTATATTTACACTTTAAACTGTGATTAAACTCGTATATCTATGACATAACTTATCAGAGTACACAAACAGGACATTAAGCAATGTCTGTCAGATGAGTACTGATGAAACATTCTCATAGGAAAACAACTGACACTGCGAGGGACAAGTTTGAAGTGAAATGAAATGAACTCCTCATACCTTTCTGCTCCATTCAGGCTAATGAACAAGTATGCCATGCTGTATACTGTGACTACTATTAGGGAAATTTAGCCCAGACAAAGGATAAATATATTTTAATTCATGGATATTTCTTTTGGTTGTTTTTTTTTAATTTCAAGAAACTTCATAATAAAAGCAAAATATATTATCGGCCATTCAAATTGAAGTTAATCATACAGCTTACCAGGCAAACCCACAATAAATTAAAATAATGTATTGATTTGATGAATGGGTTAAAATCAACGATTATGATAGTGTTTTAGGAAATGTTTCACAGGTTGTAGTAATAATTAAGGTCTATCGGTCTTAAAGAAATATTAATTGGAATAAGGAAACCAGTGTTAAGCCTAGTGTTTTATTGTATGCTTTTTAATAGTGTTATCCCAAAATGAGTTGTTTTTTTTTTGCCCCCCCCCCCACCTTTCCAAGAAAGCAGGGGACTTTTAAAATGGATTGATCCGTCTGTCTGTCCGTCACACTTTTTGGGACACAATAACTTTCCTTCTAATTGAGCTAGAATGTTCAAACTTGGTATAGGTGTTTATTAGGTCAATGCCTTGATGAAGTTCGAAGATGGGCATTTTCTGCTTTCTGTAAGCAGAGATAAGCAATTTGATTGGTTGATGCTTTGGGGCACGATAACTTTAGTTCTAATTATGTGAGAGTGATTAAACTTGATGAAGAGTTCGGTAAAGAGCATTATTTTGCTGCTCAGGGTAAGCAGGGCGATAAGCAATTTGATTGATCGAGACTTTGGAACACATTGAGGTAGAATGTTTAAACTTGATGTAGGCGTTCATTAGGTGAATGCCTTGATGGAGTTCGATGATGAACATTGTCTGCTTACGGTAAGCAGAGATAACCAATCTGATATGCTGATGCTTTGGGGCACTATAACTTTGGTTATAATGAAGTGCGAGTAAGAATTGTATAGCATATTTTCATTTTACCAAATTCCACATAAAAATATACTGATGATTGACTAGAATAAGATATCTATGTTTTTACACTGTAGATTGTGTTTGTTAATTTGTAAAATAAATATACAATGGAATTTAAAAATACACAAATACTGACTTTGAGATTGTTTCATATACAATTACAATCGTTTAAAAGTCGCACCTATATCTAAAACTGAATTTACACACGAGAATACATTAAGTAAACAAGCAACGAATGGGGATTGATTTCATAGAAATGCTAATAATTCCTGTCGAGCGGAAATGGTCTATTGGGAGAAGGAAATAAAGGACGCTTGTGCGCGATGTCGCAAGCCAATTAACCCTCAAGAAAGGAGTTCCCCAATCTACGTCACGAGAAAACCGCAATAACTAATCAGAAATTGCGAAGTCGATTGTTCGGCTTGTTGGGTCGCGTGTTTGTGTGAGCCGATACGTCGAACACTGAAAATAATTTAAATTAATGAAACTTGACACGATAACATTTAAAAACAAAGTGCATTTTTGTTGTTTCGGTTTTGCCTAAATTAAATACAAAATTCGATTACAATTTATATGAGTAATAATTTATTGTAAATTTGTTTTACATGTTTATGAATCTGGTCTGAGACATAGCTTACTCTTTAGGGTTATGTTCCCCTGGAACTTGCTGCAAGTCAGCCAGCCAACCGCATACGCAAGACAAGCCAACCGCATACGCAAGACATACATGATGAGCGAAAACCGTGCTCTAAGAAATAAAGACGTGCTCTTACAAAGTTTCAATTTGAGGAAATATTATCTTTCACTTGCATCAGTCATCGGTATGAATTAATATATAGGTATGGACCATAGGATCCCGCACAGTCCAGTTTGTCATTTTCTGTGTTTTGGCAGTGACCTCGTTGAGTTCCTGCTGATGTGTATACGCCAACTTCACACTAGAGACCATGTACTTTTCAAAAAGACCCACCCGCCCGCCGAAGCATTAAAGTTGCCAGAAAGAAACTCACCTACATGGTGTTCTGTTGATTTATTAAATTATTAAGAAGTGTTTAATATTTTTTGACTGTCTTAATTTGTGTTACTTTGTTTCGACTCTTCGCAGCGAAGTCTTCCCAAAAACTAAAGCTACAATAACGGGTGCCTGTTGTATAGCGATCACCACTGATTGGCGCCCCGTGCAGAGTGTCCCAACATGCGCTGTGCATAGGTGAAGGTTAAAGCCGTAAACTTCTAAGAAGTTCTTAGATCCCCTCCCTTCCCGTCCATCTATATTCTATTGGGCCAAGTAAAGTAACCGTAAACACATGTATTTTGGGCCCTAATCATAAATGAATGAATAAATAATCATTCCATACTAGGCAACGATCTTTCGATAACAATCAAGATAATAATATGTTGGTTGGGTGACTTTGTACTTTGTTTATAGTATTCAATCTTCCTAATGTCAATTGCAAGAAACCCACACAAAAATAACACTTTCTCTTCTTCAGACTGTGAATTGAATGTAAATCCTAGAAAAATGCCCAGTGCTATCTATGTGTGACACAAATTTGCAATTCAAATGCTTTTCGAGCACATATGGCATGACATCTCCCACTTCAAAGTACATGCTGACATACATTTCTTGAATTTACTTCAAAGCTGTCAGGATAGTGACTATGAACAGGTATCGCTGCCAATATTAAATACTCTGCTAAAATGTTGGGTTTTTTCCATTGATTACGTGTAAACGTAATGATAAAGTCAAAATACTTTGAAGAGCAAAGTTAAATGTAAAACGTCATATGGAACATGTCAAATGTTGGAAAATGCTGTTTTTGACGTGCGTACATTTTACATTTCCCTCATTACATTTGCACTCTGCCGCATCTCATTTGTCCTTCACGCTTTCTACACAGCATCTTACGCAGAGCACTAAGTTTGATATGCAAATGTAGGGTATAACGTGGCTGAACATATACGGAAACGAGGCAGAGATTAGCCTGGAATACTATAAGCCAGCATACTATAAAATATTTACATTGTCCGTGATACCACCTCCGTGGAAACGGACTTTAAATAAAGTTATTTCACACACACACAAGATATTTACCACACGATATTAAGGCAATTAACATGGCAAACTATAAGAAATTCGCTGGACGACCGTATCTGCAATAAAATCATGTTACTGGTATGGCTAATCCGAGCCTATGACAAATAACAGAGATTGAAAGTACATAGTCTATATTTAGTAATTAGGTTACGGTCGACAAAATAAGGAGGAATTCTCTTTCTCTGAAGTAAATAACTGTGAATGTGCCAGGAAATAACTGATAGATTCAAAGAAACATACTTTCCAGTATAACATGATAAGTGGCATTGCATATTAAGACACGTATTTTGACATTTTAAATCCTCTTTACCGCCCCACCCTCTCTCTAAATTTTAGTACAAGCTAATTAACATTAATATACTTAACAAAAAAAGTATAATCATTGTGCCCAACAAATAATGAATATACATGTAGTTAAGTTAAAGAGACGAATAAGTATACATGAACGTGCTTTTCACTCACATGTAACATATTAGCTGGAATATCGTATTATGACCCGTATTTTGACACTACATACCCTCTCTCTCTCTCAGTAATCATAGTAATATAGTTTAGTACCACCCAAATTAGGTCGTTTCTCCAAGGTAAGTAAATTTCTTATAGTGTGCCTGGTTGATTTCCCCTTATCGTTTGCTGACTTACAGTGTACCAGGTTGATCTCGGCCTCGTTTCCGTATGTTAATAAATTGCTTGATATCAACATTTGCATATCATAGTTAGTGCTCTGCGTAAGATGCTATGAAGAAAGTGTGAAGGACAAAAGAGATATTGCAGAGCGCAAATGTAAAATGCAATGAGAGAAATGTAAAATGTAGACACGTCAAAAACAGCCTTTTCCAATAAAACATTTATCATTTGACACATTACATTTGACGTTTTACATTTAACTTTGGTCTTGGGGGTATTTTGACTTCATCATTACCGGTATTACAATCAATGGAAAATACATTTTAGCAGAGCATTTAATATTGGGAGCGATACCCTTCCATAAGTGACAATCGACCTTTTAAACAAACGATAAATAATTACAGTAATGATGATTGATGTTATTAGTAGTATCGCAAATGTAAAGAACATAGTTAGTATCAACATTATCAAACACGCATCCATTTTGAAATTGTAAATAACAGGAAAGTGATTTAATCACATAATCAATAATATAATTTTTTGTACCTGTATGGAGACGTGAGCTTTCATGAAAACACCGGAAACATTGCTGGATTGGATTTTGATACTTTTGAGGGAATGTGTCTATTCTTCCCGTTCAATCAAATCTATCCCAAGTACAGCAACATGACAGCCCTTCGTTTAATCTGAGGACTTCCCTAAAACTTTTGGCAGTGATTTAATGTATTAAAAACGGTGAAAGTATTGTTCGTATCCAAACAGTATTGTTTACATTGTATCCGTTTTGATAGCCTCGTTTGTCACGCAATTAGTTTTTCTGCAATATTCTGCTATGCACTGGTTAATTTAGCTTAACAAAATCGTGAGCCATGACGTAACGTTATCTAAACATATTTGGTCCAATTTGGAGCTCTGTTTAAAGCGTAATATTGTTACGCAGTTAGCTATTGGTAGTTAATCGGACTATTGGCCAGTCATAATTTGGAACAGAAAGTTGCTTCCATTACAGTAGTATTAAAGATACATTATGGGAGATTTTAATAGAGTTGGCCATTCTTGCTATAACAGTTCAACAATAGATGATGAAAGAAGAATATATTGAAAATTTCAGTCAAATTACTTTATTCTGAACAAAGTTATCACCATTGTAATTTTTGATTAAAAATACGAGTCAACTCTCTCATCACCGTCTCCGAGAATGGCCGATTGTTTGATTGGCAGGCGTTAACTCCACCTACATAATCTCGATTATCAAGTATCGTTTTCAATGGCTGTGGTACCGTTAGCCTATTCGGTTTGAGACGGGGTTGCAATTCAATTCGTATCACATTTATTTTTACTACAAATTAAAAAAAGACGTTTAATATATAGATAAGAAGCGAAAGTTTGAAAGGAATAGACCAAATCAATGAGGCATAATTATAGCCGACTTCTTGTTAGCCTGTGTGTACTCTTGTACTGTAACTGGTAGGCCTACGCAACTCCCGAAGCAAACAAATAGCAAACAGTGTAGGCCTACGTAACCTACCAGTTACAGTACAATGATCCAATGGGGCTGCAATTCAACTGGAGTGATGTTAGCTGCAATGTTTCTCAATTTCCATAATTCTGTAAACGCAAGTGACAAAAGAGCGTTAATACCGACATCCAAACTCTCATTTTAACCACAACAAAACATAATATCAAGGCCGTATATATCGAACTATCAATCAAATTGACTGACATGCGGCCTCGCTTAACAGCGGCCTCGCTTCGTACACTCTATCATTTAGCCTCGATCTAAAATTTCCGAGAGTATGACGTCAACGTAACGCTTAAACTCCGCTTACGACGCCATTTAAAAATGTAATCAATCAATGAAATCCTGTTTAAATCCCAGCCATAGAGTTGATTTTGTGCTTGTTGTCTAAATAAAGATCTAATTTTATAATTTCTATTACATCTGAAGCCTAAATAAAGACTTGCAATAATCAGATTTAGCTCTTGCATAATGTACGTTAAAGTAGGATTAGGTCTAATCAAACGAATCACTGTGAGGAGTATGCATTAAATCAAAAGCATGAACATCAAAAATATTTCTAATAATTATTAAATAGAGAACAAATCGATATATTTTTTTTAACTAGTGGCTGCCAGGCAAGGATACGCCCACATTTTGCAAGAGCTAGATAGAGAAAGTTATAGTCTGAAATGCACAAATGAGATTGTTTTGGAATATAAAGATATGTTTTAAGTTTCATCAAAATTGGACAAAAATTGTGACCTCTAGAGGGTCCATAACCTTTGAATTACATACTTATATACAATTTGCATACAAAGAGCGGCCATTTTGTCGGGCAGTTTCATTTCGATTTTCACGAAATTCTAATTCAACCTTCATTATGGTGGAATGGTGATCTAAACGGTTTTTAAAATCTAGAAAAAAATCGGACCTCTAGAGAATCCACAAGCTAAAAATGCGATTTTTCGACCAATCGCGTTTGTTATTAGTTTGTTCTCTATCCATCTCTTGCAAAATGTGGGGGTATCCTGCCTGGCAGCCGCTGGTTCGTACAATCAGGGGCCATAATTCATGAAGTTACGATCCAATATGCGCGACTATCGAAAGGATCTAAGATCTTTGGGTTATAAACATGCATTTCAGGTTTCATTAAAATCGGATCAAAATTGTGACCTATAGAGTGTCCACAAGCTAAAACGTGATTTTTCGTACAATCAGGGGCCATAATCCATGAAGTTACGGTCCGATACATGCCAATATCGAAAGGAACCGAGATAAACCTTTTATTTCAAAATTTTAATGTACATGTGTCTGTTTCAAATGCTTACTACAGAATATTCAGTTAGGATAATATTGTGAATGAAAGGTTCATTTAGCGATGTCGTCGATAATCATAACATATCTCTTCTCCACGAGGCCATTGTCTAGTGCAATGTTTATTCAATAAATCATGTTGATATTCCTGTAAATCCACGTATAGTTGACTATGTGACTGAATACTGCCGTAAACATGCGTAAATCCTGGTAAATTCACAGTGGAAATTATCACACTCTGTAGTTTTAAAGCCGTTGTTTTATATCCCAAGCTTATTGACATTGTAATGACACGTCAGCTAGCCTATAATTTTAATTAGTTGTTTATTCAAGTAGCTAATCAGATTCTTTCCTTAAACAAAACAAAATTAGTTTTATTTTATAAATGATAATAAATCAGGACATGGCATGCCTTATTCTGTAAATTATTCTGCATCTTTTTGGGTCATTCGCATGCGAGGTGCTACTTTTTACAGGCCTGGACAACCTGTCGCCAATTTCCAGACCGTGCTATCTTAATTAATGAAAATATGACCTTCAGTTCTTGTCGGATTAGGTACATGTATGCGTACATAGGGATGTACAGTTGGAATGAATTGAACAATATGGATGTTTTAAGAAACCAATATATTGTTAGGATTTAATAATTAAAATTATTTTCCATATGCCTTTTCATAAAACAATTTAGCCCGATTAAGTATTAGATGTAAAGTAAGGTTTACAATACACTAGATCTACTAATGGATACTAGGCTATACCTATATATAAGGCCTACCAGTGATCCTTGTATTTGTGTCTTTAAGATTCTTCGCCTATTATAAAATTCCACGAACAATAATCCGCCGACCATTTTATAAATAGCAATTTGACACCAATTTATGTCGATGTCTTCAGAAAAATATTATTACATTAATTGCGAACCAACCGTATTTAATTCATAGAATTCGTTTGAATAATAGCAAGATTTTTACAATTTTTGCTCTTTAAATTAATGATAGCATTATATTGTATTAATTAATATCTTTGGCTAATCATTAGATTCACATATGCACTTACATCAAAATGAGGGAGGGGTTGACACATAAAGAGTTATAATTTGTAAACATTCAATTCTAGGTTAATAACAGACATCACGTGTGAAAATTTTACTGTAAGTTTCCAAGCAGTCGTTATAAATAATTACGTCGTATTTGGCCAATTAGAAAATTGAAGGTCCAAAACCCAAAGCTACAAGATCATATTTTGGGCATTTGTCAGACAGCAGCTGGAATCTAGGATGGTGGAGATATAGCAAACTCTATCAGCAGACGCGCCTCAGCGAATCTGGCTGGATGGGGTTTGAGAGAATGGCTTTATTGTAATCTATTATACATTGTACCATATGTAATCAGCTGGATATATAAAATGTTAAAACGAAATGTCCACGGTAAGGTCTACGGCAATGAATGTTCTCTCTGGTGAGACGTCGGCGCACTGTATCGGTACAGATGGGTCTTCTGTGTGTTCCAACTGTCTGACGTGCTGTCTCAGATGCCTCTGAGAAGGGATTCTGTACGTGCTGTTGCACAGCATGGCGGTCTTGTCGCCTTGTATTAACACTTGGTCTACCTAATTGGGGGCGATCATCCGTGGTGTTGGTGGCCCGAAATCGTTGCTGAAGCCTGTAGATGGTCTGAACATTGACCTGGAAGTGATTGGCAACGGCTTGGGCATTGTGGCCAGCGTCGAGTCTTCCAAGCGCCTGGTTCCTCTGAGCTGTCGTGGCATGCTGCTGACATTGTAGTGTGAATGATTCAACCAGGTATAGGGGTGCGTTTTAAGGGGCTAGTCCCGGTGAACAGCGCGCGCAGCATGAAAATCAACCATCTCAGAAGTCAGGTTGCGCTTTTGAGAACATTTCCTGGGTTCAATTCTGTGTTTGGGAAGGAGCCTTATTGCACAGGTGAAGTTGGAGATGTGGTCACAAATATACAATAAAAACATTTAGCAAGTTTTATGCAATGCACGTGACAAGGAGTAGGGTCGCCTGTCCAACCTCGTGGGTTTTCTCCGGGTCCTCCCACTGCTAAAGACCCCTATGCGCAAGCGAATTATTGAAATAAAATTAAACCATATGTTAGTCCCGAAATGACCTAGTTTGTGTCGAGTGGACGTTAAACCCCATATCTCTTCTCTCTCTTTATGCAATGCGTCTATTTAGAGTAGCATACCGACTTGACGTTTCTTTTGCTGCTTAGTAAATTAGCAGTTAAACACTTCTGGAGCTGCACGTCCCATTTTTCTGCACATTATTGTACATCTAATTAGAGAGAACCACATATGTATGGAAGGGTATCGCTGCCAATATTAAATGCTCTGCTACAATGTCTTTTTTTATTGATTATATGTAAAAAGTACAATGTACAAATTCATAATACCGGTAATGATAAAGTCAAAATTCCTCTAAGGCAAGAGTTAAATGTAAAACGTCAAATGTTCAGTGTTAAATGACAAATGTTTTGTGGAAAATGCTTTTTTACATTTCTCTAATTACATTTTACATTTGCTCTCTACCACATCCCATTTGTCCTTCACGCATTCTACTGGAAATTCCAGTTATTGTGTTATAAATTACTGGAAAGTATGTTTCTTTGGCTGCTTGAATCTATCAATTATTTCCTGGCACATTCAAAATTACGCACGATAGTTTCTAATGGTGTGCCAGCTTGATTTTTTTTTGTCGTGCGGTGAATATCCTTAAAGTGTGCTTGTGCCGGGTTTCCATGTATGTTAATAAGTCACGTGATATCCTACATTTGCAAATACAAGTTGATGCTGTGCGAAAGTTGCTATGTAGAAAGCGTGACGGACAAATGGGATGCGTCAGAGCGCAAATGTAAAATGTAATGAGAGAAATGTAAAATGTAGACCCGTCAAACAAAAAGCATTTTCCCACAAAACATTTGTCATTTAACACTTAACATTTGACGTTTTACATTTACTTCTTGCCTTAGAGGTATTTTGACTTTATCAATATCGGTATTGGGACTTTGTACATTGTACTTTTTACATATAATCAATGGAAACGACATTGTCGCAGAGCATTTGATATTGGCAGCGATACCCTTCCATACATATGGCAATCGGCGTGCAATGTTGGAAATTTTGCCAAGGTATCCTTTACGTGCGCTTCGACAACACACGACCCCGAAAAGCTATGTGCTTTTCTTAACAAGGTCCGCTGCTTGAACACTCGCAAAGGGGAAACGAGTTGGAAAAATACAATAGTTCTACAAGTTAGACATCGGCCTCGGACCCCCAGATCCTAATGCAAATCAAGCGCCAGGATCATAGGACGGTCCCTGCGACGTAGGACAGCAATTAAATGTCTCCAGCAGTCTGATTGAAAGATATTTGTACATTCTTTCTCGATATCCTTTTTCTTCCCTTTATGGGTTTACGAACCTCAGAATTTCCACGAATTCCAAAATATTTTGCTTCTTACACGTATTAATTATTTTATTGATTGTAGTTAATTATATTGCTGGATAATTACATATAAAACATCTCTGCTTAGTGAAGTTGGAATCACAATAGGGACTCTTGGTAGGCTTACATCAACTGGTACAGTGTCGGTTGATTCGAACTCGTCAAAACTTCAACTTTATCACTGGTAATTTATCACCATCATCCAGTAGATTGCTGGGCCCGTCTGTATTTTCAGTAGTAGAACAGCCGAGGTTCTCTGCTTTTAAGCATCTGTAAGTTCTGATCGTCTACTTTGGAAAACATGATTTGGTTTATCAAGGCTCAGAGATTCTGAAGAATAAAACTGGCGCAATGTTATATATCTCCTGTTCCAATCTCCTAGTTGGTCACCTGTCATTAATACCACAACCTGGCCATCTATCTGACATTTTATAATGTATTATAAAAGTTAAATTATCGTCTATAAGTGAAAGAAACACTTTTTATACAAGGTGGAAAGAGTGTCGCAAAATGTGGGAATACATCCAAATGGCAGGTTTATTTGTCTCTGCGGCTCAAGATGACATGAATAACTCTTCCACGCGTTTGTAGGAAAGGGCAAAACCACTGGAGTAGATGATCAAACAAAAACGATTCCTTAAGAAAGTCTGGGGAGACAATATTAAATTGAATATTGCTTTTCACTTGTTGGACATCATAATTAGCAAGACCTTTACTTATAAGCCAATATTGGCCTGACAATCAGAATCTGACATACGTATATAATGCCAGTGCCAGGACAAGGCATATGGACAATATAGTGACGCTGGAGGTAGTCATTCACGACACGAGCGCGGTGGGCACGGGCATTATCATCCTGAAAGATGAAACGTCGACCTGCACGTTGAGCAAAGGGCAGAACTATCGGTGCCAGGATGTTGTCACGGTAGTACACACCAGTGACCCTTCCTTGAACAATATTCAAGTCCGTTCTGCCAGTTATGGTGATTCCTCCCGACACCATCGCAGACCCACGCCCGAATCTGTCATGCTGTCTGACGTTAACGTCAGCATGACGCTCATTTGCACGCCTCCAAACGCGAGCACGCCTATCGGTGAAATCCAGAGTAAATCTTGACTCACCTGAGAACATTACCCCAATTTCTACGCTGCCTACACAATTGACGCCTGTTCGTCATGTGCTGGCTAGTTAATGGAGGCACAACACGCGGTCGCCGCACATGCAAATGGGCTGCATGTAGCCGATTTCTAATCGTTTGGGATGTAGCCGATTTCTAATCGTTTGGGGTGTAACTCGAATTCCTGTAACTTTGTGTGTTTGTTGGTACCGGTTCCAGTCTGCTGATCACAGACTTTTTATCCCTAGATTTGGGTGTCTCGGACATGGCAGGGGTTAACTTTTTTCCAGGTGTACATATTGAAGACAAAGTGCCACATGAAATAACTATTAACTGAAATGAAACTTATAAGGGATTGAAAGGAAATGGAAAAGAACACGATGTTTTATTTAAATCCACGTTAATCTGGTCTCTCATGTTTGGGTTGGTCCAAGATTGGTCCAACACAATATTCAATAGCATTTACTTCTTTGATTGTGTTTTAGCGACAATCCGTGTTTAAAATGGCGGTGTCAGGTGTAAATATTCCGACTCTGCAATATAATCGACGTTGTTACAAGAAATGCAAATCAATAGTATACATTATTTGTACAAGTAAACATAGGTGACATGTACCAAGACAACTAGAATGTTCTGGATTAAGCTCTGGTATCTAGCCAAATGATTTTGGGTCTGTTTCAGTTCTCTGTTGTATTTGTTTGATCGCTCAAGGTCACACAATTCTATTGGCCACAGTTGGTTGTTTAATGCACGTGACTTGAGATACATGTCTTTGTCATTGTTGCCTTATGACCATATCAGTTTTATCCATCTTTGTGAAAACATTTGTCTTCAAGTCCACTACAATGTGAAGACGACGTTGTGTTACATCTGAGAAGTTTTATGCATGGAAATATTCAGTTGATACGAGATATGACTTTTAGTGTTCGTGGACAAGTTAAATGCACTGTGTTGAGTGAGGTACCAGAGCTAATACAGAGTTTACCGGTAAGGTCTATAGAATTATTTCTTGTGAAACGTTTTCATATGTCTTGTCTTTATGTTTTTAGCATCGAAATCGTGGATATGACAATCATTAGAACAATGATATTATTATTATATGGGTAGCTTTTGTACATTTTTACATGTGCGTGAGATCAGAAAAGCAATTTAACGGACATTAATGTTACATTGGCACCTACTACATTATAGCATATGACCAATTTATAACATTTGGGGTGCTATCCCGCCTGGACCATTTATTTTATTATTATCTACCAGAAATGGGTTAAAAAATGGTTATCATACTTAAGACGATTGATAAAACTCATTTATTCGAGGACTAGGAATATTTAAATTTCTACACCTATTTTGGCTTATAATCTTACATGTGACGAAATGATAATTATGAAGATGTTGCCCGTCTTTATTTATGAATTATCTACTAGAAAGATATGATATTACACAGATTTCGATGGCTACAGCCCGTGTTAAGATTTTCTGCATACATACACCTCTTTTAACTTTTAATCTGATTGTGTTCATTGTGCAAGACCCCTAATGCCATGATGCTTAAAATTACATTTCATTTTTATGTTTCGTCTAATGGATTTCATAGAAATGTTTAGGTCTTTTGCCTGGATTATGTTTATTCATTTGTTTAGGACGAAACCGGTTCGATGGGCGCGTTAAAAATTTCAGATAATGTTTTCTTTCCGATCCTATCACCAATGGACAATTAATAATGAATTTTTCGGCTACTTCTCGGACGTTATGGTCATCATGTTATCATTAAAGTGCTTAATCGGTTGGAAGGGCAAAGATAATAACGGCCCAAATTGATGATAAACTGCCACTGGAAGGAGGTCATCGAGTTAAATTTCGGGCGCCCTTAAAAAGGAATTACTGTATTGCTCGAATAGTTCGTATTTAGTGGGGTTGTTTTTTTTTCAAAAGATCAAACCTGATTGGACAAACTAAATTATGGGAACCGGGCAAACTCTATTTAAATATTTTTACTGGTCCAATCAATAGACATGACGTCAATGCCAATGTGTATGTTTGTTTAATCCACCTTCTGCCAAATAACCTTGCTTTCCATGACGTAGATTGAAGGTCAAGTCCGGTAGACTGACTTAGTTGTAAATACACTTAAACCAATGTACTTAACCGTACCCTCTCAGTTCCCATATTGATCGATCAAACATATCTTAACACCCGCTTTTCAAAGCAACTGCCTCGCCCATAACATCCTTATGTTAGTACAATGCATTCTAAAAATTCATCCAATTGGGGTTCGGACAATGTATGATTGAACTCTTGCATTGCATTACATTGATTGGCTGCAAGTATTCCTTTCTCCAGGTTCTTGCACGCAAGTAACTATTCGGTTAGATACAATGATGTAACTGGAAGTGGCCTGATTTTAACATGGAAGTGAGACTTCTAGAACGTAGACTTTCAGAAGAAAAAACATCTCTGCTATGCTCTATACTGATCACTGCGATTCGCGATTAGATAACTGTCAGTTATGACCAGTTTAAACAAGCGGTTGCCATGCAAGATACACCAGATTTTGCAAGAATTAAGGTAAAAACAATATGGCCCATCATCTAATTCAAGATCATTTGATCCTTAACACATTTGTTAAGTTTCATCTGAATGGGAAAACACTTGTAGCTCCTGGGGGGGGGGGGGGGGCACAAGCTAAAATTATGATTTTTAGTACAATCAGCTAGGGACATAATCCAGGAAGTTACGGTCTGATATACGTCAATATCGACAGGAGCCGAGCTCTTCGAGTTATGGACATACATTGTAAGTTTCATCAAAATCGGATAAATAATGCGGACCTCTACGGTGTCAACAACCCTTGTATTATTATGCATATTTTTGTCAGCATCGTAGGAAACTATCATCGACTGTGTTAACATGGTAAGGGATTTAGAAAAGCATTAAAACTTCACTTCATTGCAGAGTAATTTCATTAGCAAGAAATCACACAGAAAGTGTCCGAGACAATCTAGATGGCGGCCCCTGGACTATTGCCTAAAGTCTTCCGATGATACCCCCCCCACCCTCCAATCAAGAATTGCTTCCGCCGGCCCTGCAATAGACATGACGTCAGTGGTACTGTGTATGTTTGTTTAATCCACCTTGTGCCAAATAACCTTGCTCTCTATGACGTAGATTGAAGGTCATGTCTGGTAGAAGACAAATACACATAAACCAATGTACATAGCCACACAGGTTAAATCCTCATATTGATCGATTAAACTGAACTTGACGCCCGCTCTTTCAAACAACTAATCCGCCGTTACATCCGTCATCTTCGTAGCGATAATAATATTATAAATATTTCGAACACTCGGGATAAACCTTATTTAAAAAAAAGTCCAAATCCACAATCGAAGTCCCTGGCAGGATTCCGCTTGTATTCAAATGTTGGTGACCGTTGGCTATGTGCGCATAAGAGTTTGTGTGCTTATTTCGTCTAGGATACAAAAGTGCTCATCCCATCTTAGAAATGCTCCACTACTAATAACTTACGACTTTGAAACAGCCACAGTAGTTGATGGTTCTAAGGATTGCCCTTGAGTGAATTTTGTAATCAATTGATTACAAACAGGTTATAGTCCTATAACTCCCTTAATTTCCAATTATTCTGGCTGCAAAGGATACTACACACATATAATTAACTGATCCACATCGAAATTAAGGTGAAAGTTTATCAGATAATTTGGTGATTTTGCTAAAGTCCCTGGGCTACACGAGACTTTACATGGACAACGTCGCTTCGGAAATGTAAAATGCATTACCACAAATAGATACTATTCGGTGACTATCTCTATGGTTCCTACTTCATTGTCTATGTTAGAAGCATTTATTTCAATACAAATTATGATGATGACGTGTGTTGAAAATTATTCGTTTGAAGCTATTTTTACTTACACAAAGCTGCATTGAATGTAATGATTGTAGCTAACCCCCATCGCACTTAAGAATCTCTGATGTCGAGTCCGGCGTTAACAGTTTAAAAGAAACAGTGGTATCTTAGATTTCTCGTAAGGGTGCAATACAGGCGGCCTGGAACAAAGTATAGTCGTTGGAATGGTACGAAAAACATTGGCGTGCACCAAAGAGAACCCATGGCAGTAGTTCCTTAGGGAACTGTCTCTGAGCGAACTATATCCGCTGACAGTTCCTACCGCTTGCTATATAGCTGCAATATGAAAATACGGTAAAACGCTTACCTTCTATTTTTCACCGTGAATGTTTATTTTTCGCAAAAGAAATCATTTCTCGTCATATCGGACAGAAATTTATAATAATTCAACACTATTTTCAAGTAGAATTTAGCGATTAAATAAACATGCGGTCTGCGCATGTTCGAGTCTCGTAATGTCTGATCAGTTCAAACGTATTTTGTGTATGTTTTTTTTATCGCAAAAGTCTGCTTGAAAATAGAGTTGAATTAGTATAAATGTGTGTCAGCTGTGGCAAGAAATGGTTCCTTTGGCAAGCAAAGATGAATCAGGGTGAAAAATAGTCGGTAATGATTCAAAAATAGCCTTAGACCATAGGTGGGGATGAGTGGTATTTTCATATTGCATCTGTATAGCAAGCGGTAGGAACTGTCAGCGGACATAGTCCGATCAGACAGTTACTAAAGGAACTACCATGGCAGTTGACATTCGATGTAAGTGTATGCCGTTGTCTGGGCAAAATTTCCCTCATCGTAGACTGTATGAGGTATGTCAATGTTCATTAGCCGGGACAGAGCAATCGGACGTAAAAGTCTATTTCATTCCACTCCAGGCGCTGTATAAATGAAATATTGCCTTTAACTATATACACTGCTTGGATAGTATATATTGTTTATTACATGTTTTCAAAGATTAAATCCTATTGGAAAACACAATTACAAATACCGATTACTATGTGTATACTGTTTTAATAATGTGTGACGTCATTGGTTAAGTTTATGTTTGCTGAATCCATCCTATTTCACATTTACGTATATTTATATAAACCCTAAGTGGTCATAACAGCATACGAGATTGTTGCGCGAAATAAATTGAAAGCGAACCAAAAACACTTTCTAGTAATGACCTAGGGACGGGGGACTATCTCAGACATAATAACGGAGGACGATTAATACCAAAACACTCTGTCTTCAGAATAGTCCGGTAAAGATAATAAATAACAGAGAATAAATTGCAACCAAACTTTCCTCGACGGAATTTAGTAGACGGGTCCTGAAGGCGAAATTCTTCCAAAAAAACCTTAAAACTCCAATATCTCTCGAATGTTTGAGTTTACTTCCCGTACATGTATTATGGGTAAATAGAAAAGTTGTACCAAAGAAACAGAAAAACATAGCCAAATGACGTTTGAAAGATTTAATAAATTCCCAAGTAGGCCTACTCTATCAATAACACCTCTTGATAAAGCGTCGTCAACGGAAACTTCACCTTGTATCAGCATGTCAAACAATTCATGTATTTCTTGAATATTATTCTCTATATATCTTGTCATAATTTTCTCTTGGTGATGATAATGGCAAATTGTAAACCCGAGTACCAGCGCACGTAACACGGAGTTCAGAAGAAAATATCAACGCGTTGCCTTGGCATACGTCTCTTGGTGATTCTGGCAAATTGTATACCTTACTGAGTACTTGGAGTTCATGAGAAAATGTCAATGAGATGCCCTAACATACGTGTCCCCGCTCAAAATGTGCCCAACTGCCTTTTCTCGGTAGATTCTCTCCATAATTTGTATTATCCCGGAACTATCCCGAAGGTCAGCAAATGAACTTAAAAAACTCAAGGCGGTATGGCAACTCCACAAATATACTCTTCAAAAAAAGTAGGGGTATTGAAATGCAAATACACTATGCAGGTTGTGATATGATAAATAGTCATGGACACTTGACATCCTTTGAGAGTATGTTCACAGATGAAGAACTTATCGCCCCAACAGAACCACTGAGCTGCACATGGGAGAGGTTCATTGTCAAATTTGACACTTCAAGGACGGGTTGATGAAAACGGTTTATCCTATCCATGTTTGCTTTCCTATCTGTTCTTACATAAGATTTACTGTTTAGCGTGTTACGTTTAATTTGATCGAGAGACGTGTTCGTTGACGTCAACGAACGACACTGCAAGAATTGGTCGTTGCACTGCATGAGGAGTGGGTCAGATTGCCTCAAATCGTGATTGGACGGTTGATTAGGAGCATGCCACGACGAATTGCTGAATGTCTGAGAATTGGTGGAGCAATTACTCATTATTAAGACAAAAATCAAAAACGTCCATTTTCACTTTTAACCGTGTATGTCTTTTGCGAGTGAAATGGGGCCGTCAGATAAGCTGCCCATATGAACTGCTTATGTTCATGTGTAGGCAATTGGCCTGTTATTAACATAAACTGGTTACCTCTAATTAAAACAGCAGTGCATTTCCGCAGTTTTGTATTGTTTCTGAATTTCCCCTACTTTTTTGAAGAGTATACAACACTACACGTTTCAGCTTACCGTCAGATACGTCATAATGTAGTACGATATGTGCCTGTAGGTTATTTTTTTAAATCACCGAATTTTGTTATGTTCAGTGTATTGGAAGTCATTACCTACAAACGGTTGACAGCTAGATTTAGAATAATTGTAAATACCTTGCAAATTAACTCGGTCAATTACATAAAATTGTCTGGTGAATTGTCTGGTATCCCATATTTGATCATAGATTTTAATATCTATTAGTCATGAAATAGTCATTTGACTCCTTTCCCCTGCAAGCTTATTCTTCGGAAACTAGGCACGCAGGTCTATATAAGTAGATGGCCCTTGGTACCTCTTAATATAAGGGCGTCATTCCATGACTCATAATGCCAGCAATACTATATACCGGAAAACTACTGGAAAACACCGGAAACACACTAAATACCGGAAAACACCCTAAATAGGTAACCTCTATGTGGGGGGTTAGTGTTAGGTTTTTCCGCCTTTTTCCAGAGGTTAGGGTTAGGGTTTTCCAGAGGACCGGGCTTCGGGTTACTTATTTAGGGTGTTTTCCGGTATTTAGTGTGTGTTTCCGGTATTTAGTGGTTTTCCGGTATTCAGTATAACATGGTGTTTTCCGGTATATAGTATAGTCCCATACTGCTATCTTCTGTATAACATAGAATGAAATTGAGTATTCGTAGACACTGTTTAGCCCACACGTGGACATCTTAGAATTCGTGTTCTCAAAAGCCGATTCGGAATTAGAGGCTAGGACTCGATAGCGTTGGTAGTTCGTAGGAAGACATCCTTCCCAATTTCCTACAAAGACCATGTAAAGTTTCAGAAGTTAAGTCTTAGTTCTAGGCGGGTGTTTCGCAGAATAATACAGTACTAATGAGTTTTATTTATTTACGAAGTACACAACGTGAAGTTGAGGGCCTTGTGACGCAGAACAGGTAGCGACAGAATAATAGCTCTAGCCTTCCATCATAATGGTCGGTCGAAAGTGCGCATCCGTGACGATTACATTCATCAATATAGAATGATAGGGTTAAGAAAATATAGCTAAGGCTTTTCCAAAATGGTATTAATGATGTCTGACCAGAGAGGTGTGTTATCTGGTTTCAACGGCCACGAATATACAGAGAGAGAGAGAAATGGGGTTTAACGTCCACTCGACACAAACAAGGTCATTTCGGGACTAACATATGGTTTAATTTTATTTCATAATTCGCTTGCGCGTAGGGATCTTTAGCAGTGGGAGGAAACCGGAGGCCCCGGAGAAAACCCACGAGGTTGGACAGGCAACCCTACTCCTTGTCACGTACAACCGGGGATTCGAAACCACGCCAGTTGACTCAATGACAGGCCTTATGATACAGCGCGCACACGTACTAACCATTCGGCCATCCAACCCCCCACGAATATACAGTCAAGGGGGGTAGTTTGTAAAAGTTAATTGGATAGCTGGTTTCTGAAAGAACTGGATTTCAATCATAGACTGTAGAATTCTTCTAATTTTAGGATTCCTCTTTTGACAATTTCAGGGGTTATAGTTTCAATCATCGCATTGCGTGTAGCGACCTCTTACAATCCAAATTTAACGGGTGGCTATTAACGCTATCCGCTCCATATTGCCGGAAATGTCTCAATGATGTATCAAGTATACAATTGGTTCAAATTCATACCAATTGGAATCAGAGTGAAACATGTCAGCTGTCATGTTGATGTAGTCAATATCAAGTTGACTATGAATTTCAGTCGTTGTTATATTGGTTAACAAATTTGGCGGGTCCATTTTGGGAGCTTCTACATCATGTCCGTCTTCATTAGTCCAGTCGGAGCAGAACAGTAGGAAGTTAAACTCCATTTCATATCATTTCTACATCATGTCCATGTGAGATTGTGGTCAATTGGGCTTGTGTGGCTGCATTCATTTCAAATAAGAGGTACAGAAGCCGCATGCATTCAAAGTATCCATCACAAATCCTGGTCCATAAATAGCGCTATGGCTAACCCACAGTGAAATAGGTATAAAATTGCTCGGGGTCTCGCCGCCTTTACCAAACATAGCCCCAGATGTGTATCCTTGAGCCCATAGCCTACGGTCAGCTCTTGTTGAAAAAGTGTAAACAACTTTGGTGCCAAAATATGACGTCACAGTGAAGTCATTTGACAATGTTTATTGGATTCTTTGGTGCCACTTTTCTATCTACTCGTAATACATTTACACCCTATTCCCGTGACGGCCATATATAAAGTGATTTATATTCAATTTTTAAAACGCTTATTGTAATGTCCAAATTGAACGACAATCGATTACGCCTAACTAGCGCATTCTTCACGTTTTTTTTTTAATTATTATTATTATTTTATCATTTACTCCCGGATTGTAATCTTGGATTTGTTTTTAGGTTTTTTGTTTGTTTTTTTTCGTGTTTGTTCATTCCTGTTGCGCCCGAAACGAAACAATACATGTGTCTTAAATATTGGATATTAGGATCCCACATTTTTACAGCAACATCAATATGAATTGAAATGGACCAATATTGAATTTTAATTTGTGTTTTTAATTTCGAATATTATGGAAAATATTGAGTCGGAAGTTTAACTCCTTTAAGGTTTCCATATCGGATTCTAATTACTCGAAAACCTATCCTTTTATTTTGAAAGAATTTCGTTTGGGAGACCTCCAGGGGCCCCTCTGCGAGATTCCGACGCGAAAATTGTGTTGCTATTTGTTCTAGGAATCCAGTCATATGGCTTATCTCTATATACCCGTCTAAAATGGATTATTTTCGCCAAATGTTTGGTAGACGTTGACAGCAAACCATATTCCTAACGATACATTTTATTGTTGAATATTGCAGTTATACATTCTTTCGTAGTGTATGGATATGTATATCGCAATAATTCCCCCTGCTAGTCTCCACAAAATAATGATCAGTTAATTAAAGAGATAATTTTACCGTGCCAAGGTGTATAACTTCTCCAGGGCGATATTGCATCGGACTTTGGCTTGAAGATCATCCCTCACCAAGCCTGTTCTCCCGATTTAGCTCCCTATGCATCGGACGATTTTTAACTATAGCTGGCCAGTCACCCCTCCCTGGCTTACAGTAGTGGTTTCAAACCCTAGTTTGGCGTGGGGATAGGGGAGCCTTCTCAACCCCCAATATTTGCTCCTGGTACTCCGGTAGACCCCATATGCATGCGATTATCTTCTCGGTGGAAGCGGACGCTAAGAACAACTATGGTATCATTACTAATATACTGGTATGGGTCAAATTCGAATCGAAATGCAAACTAAATTAACAAAGCATCGTCATTGTATATGTCATTATGGATTAAATTAATCAGACATAGGATAAATTCGAAATCCTGCATAATCAGAGAAAATAAACAAAATATATATCTATCGGGAGATATACGACTTTTTGAGAAGGTTTTTTATATAATTATGAAGATTTTATCAAATACATGTAAAGGGTTGGACATGGTGTTTGGCATTAGAGCGATTTTTGACGAATAAACAGATGAAAATCTATAAGACCTGTTTTAAAAAGTTCAAGAAGTATGTGTAAAAAAAACCACATATAAATTGCGACAATAACTTTTGAATGGTGGAAGTATTAGTCTTTCCGGAAAGTAGAGGGATATGGATTAATCGCTCCCCGTACATGAACTCTTGTATGACTTTTTTATTTCAAGTTCAAATCCTGTCGAAAAACAAACTTTTGGGAACCGAGAACATTCTATCTAAATAGTTATATTGTTCTAATCAATATACGTGACGTCAATGGTACTGTGCATATTTGTTTAAACCGGTTTATGAAAACAAACTTGCTCTGTATGACGTAGGTTGAGGTATCTAGCCAAAAATTGTTGGAGAAATTCCCAAAATCTTTTTAAATCAATCATTTTGTTGCCAAATGTTGATAGGTTTGTTTGGTCGTCCGAACTTTCATTATCCCTTGATCGTTTCTTGATGTGGTTGACACACGTGACCCTGGAAACCTGTTCCCATTTGATGCCTTAACAGTATGTAATGTTGGTTTTAGTCTACCACGTGACACCATCCTCATTATCATTTGCCTTGTCCATAATGTGAAGAGGGTGTCGAAGGCGTTTCAGGAGAGAACTTTTATTCATGGACATATTTAATTGTTATAAAAGTGAACATTCTGTTATACTAATTGTGCACAGCTAAGATATATGAATTCTAACACCACTGTTACTGGTAAGGTTCTTAACATTATTTCTTTTCTGTGAAGGTTGTGTATATTTTATAATTGTATGCAGTTGCAGATAGTAGTATGATTTTATATTAGGAGCAATACATATCACCCGACTTGTTTTTACTCTTTATAAAATATTTAATATAATTAATTATTGTATCGTACATTAGGCCACCATACTTTCATCGGGACTTACACATTTAATATTTATTGCTAACCAGTGTTTCTGACTTTCGTTAGACATGATGGCAGTGACATCTGGTACCGCTTTCCATTCTGTAATGTGGCAAGTCCCCTATCTTTACAGGACTTCGTAGTTTGACTGCAGCTTAGGATCGGTTGTACTTATTCTTTTAGTTTTAGTTTATCTGAATGTTAAACTAGACATTGATATTGAAAATACTCTCCCACGCGTTGAATACATAATAATTTTAAAACTGCGCACGAATCTTTCGTCGGTGGTACGTAAATCCACTTTTGCGTCCCCCAATCCGTAACAAGGAATTGAGTCGCCTGTGTATTCTCCACTTTCCTCCAATAAATAAAATAGTCCATACGTTACTGTCTAATTGACGTCCTGGTGGTTATGCCACGTTATTATTTTATTATACGGCGCTAGAATGACAACGGTAATATAAACTAGCAACCTCAGACGTATTCTAAACGAATCGTATGATTTATACATTAGTCTCATTTTTCAAACTTGAAATAGAAGTGTACATCTATACATTGCATTCTATTTTCTAGATATGTGTCCTACGTCCCTTCGCATCTAGACAATGGATGTGGTCATATAATTTTAGACATTAGGTGTGCCCATAAATTTTATTGTCTGTGTACTTTTTTAACATCACTTAACAGATTATTATCCAGATATATCACTTCCTGGGTGGATTTTATTGTTCTGGGTTCGTAACGTCTTCATGAAAGTGTTGTTTGAATCAGCTAAAGTCAATTAATGAAATAAAATAATAAAAAAAATTACCATTTGCCTCTACATGTTCTACTGAACAATTTTATTTTATGCTGCTGGAATTGGATTGTTTAGTTAGTCTTAAGCATGAGCATGTGCATGTACCTGTTCTTCACCCGGAAACTTCACTCGTAATTCTCATCGTGTTTTATTTCTATTTTTTTTGTAAAACTTGGTGATCACCTTACACTTCATGCAAATTTTGAAAGACAAATTACACAAAAGTATTTTATTAATTATTTGTTTTAAACTTGATGGAATATTTCACAAAATCGCCACTTCAATTTGTGTTTAGAAACAAATGATAACGAAACATCTTTTAGGTATGTATACACTTGAAATAATATGAGAGGGCTATAGAAGGTTCGTTAACAAACACACCAAATTTGGACAGATGTGTTTTGGTATCTAAGCAAAATGATCATTAAAGGGTGTATGTCATTTGTACCCAGGTAAAACTATTTGAACACAATAATTTGTATCGTTGTGTTTATTTGTAGGTTTTGTGTGTGAACGGGCTGTCACGAGATTGAGCAGGTTATGGGACCGAATGAGAACAAAAGTGGATGAAACACGAGAAGGATATATACTTCACGTTGTTTGGGTGATGAAGAGCTTGCACGTTGAGAACAGAATGTTGATGTTGTGAATATGATATATTTGGATGTTGGGAAACAAAGTCGGGAAAATAGTGTGAATGACTGAAATATATGAATATATGTTTAGATTGTTATATGAACTGTGAAATATGTATTTGAGCAAAAATTAGTAACAATATAAAAAGGCCTAGCGAGTTAATCATACACTTGGTTAAGAAATCGTGTTTACGAATAATTATTACTGTGTGAAATATCCGTTAACACGATCTTAATCTCGGATTATATTTAGTCCGCAATGCCTTATGCTAGGTCCCCACTAGAACGATTCGTGCTACAATAGAAATAATGGTTTTAATCGTGGTGATCCTATCAGGTCAGTCGTTACAATCGTGTTGATCGTATCGACACGTATCCGAACGTACCGTATCGTGGATTCTATAGGGACAATCCATATCCTAACGCATCATTCGACAGTGGGAACCTAGCATAAGCTTAAATGATTTTGACAGTTTAACCATAACCTGTATTTTACACACACGATATATCATATATCATGTGGTTTTCCGAAATAAGCAGCAATACCATTTTAAAATTAAAGTTATGATTAAATCGGCAATAGGCCTACGATGTTCTGAAGGGGGCAATTTTACTTTCACTAATAAATTCATGAACTTAAAATTTTAAAACACAATATGTGTACATTTCTTGCTTCGTTTGTATTTTACACCAAAATAATGTGTTCAATTGCCTCTCTATTTTGTATGTTTAGTCAATTTCGAAGTTAAATTTTGATATGATGTGTTTAATTGTGTCTAGGACGAATAATTGTGTCAGTTTTTAAGATGAAATAGTGACATTTATCACACAATAATGCATTCTGTCACCAGTGATGCTAATACACAATATTACCTGTGCTATATGGCTTATTAAAGCACTGGTTCGCTAACTTGGGGGCTCCTGGGTGAATCCCGCAGATGGCCGCCAAATGTCCTCGGCGTGGTTATCTCTTATCAGTGATGCAGGATGGAGGGCCTAGTCGTTGGGATAATATGAAAACCCGAGATTCGGTATGCACGTCTACGTACAAGTAAAAGAACCCTTGGAATTTAGAATTTAATTGCTGTCTGGGCAAAAATTCGCCCATAGCACACTGTATTATACATATCCGTCCTCATGAACCCCAATTTATTAATTCGTATGCTTTTTGTGTAAAAATATTATTGGGTGATAAATGAATATCATACTAACGTGTTGTATATCAGTTATATTAAAACGTGTCGACAAAGTAAAAATCTGCGCTTATTTGCTGGAGATTAAATCTGCTTCCACGATATCGCAGACAAGAAATCTCTTGCAGAGCGTTAGGTTTTATATAATATCGACGTGTGTTGATATATCTGATAAATCAATCGTTAAAACTGGTTATCACTGTATGTTTCTTGTACGTATGGACTATACTAGTATCACTCATGGAGTCATACTTAAAAAGATAATACGCGTCAATTGTGAAATATCTGATTTAAAGCCATAACAAACTAGATATGTTAGTATTCAGCGGCTTTGAAATAACTATACAAACTCGTACCTATTGTATGTAAGAAAATATAAAGTTTCATTTATTTTAGAAAGATCATTTTAATTCAATTTAGAAAACAAAGTGGAAAAAGTTCTCAAGACCTTAAAATCCTTACAAGGTTTCGATGACCGTCGACATCTATGCGAACTTTTCCATGAAGTTTAAATAATTCATGTAAAAAAAAGCTCCATTGTTAGCAATAACTCGTTGAATAAACAATGTGCACCCCAAAATCGATAGAATTTCTCTTGATGATTACTTTAACATGCCAAGTTATTTGAAAAAGAATTATAAAAATGTCTACCTGTAAAATGTTTACAGGGTTTTGATGACAGGAAAATACCACCCCGAAAAAAAATCCTAAAACATCGAAGAAAAAGTGTAAGGCAACAATACCGACTTGGAATTTTTAAAAGGCTACAGTGACATGGGCACTACTCCAAATTTCGATTTGGTTAATATTTAAACTCGAAAAAAAAAACCCAGTCTGGGAACAATTGACGAAAGATATATATTTACAAACATTGGCCTGTACAGCGATTACCATATATATATTATAAACACTGAATTCATGAGATTAATGTATGAGTTTAAGAAACACTTTTTTAAAACAAACAAAAGAAGGGAATTACACTAAAATCAAAATGAATCAAAGTTAAGTCAAATATTCTATATTCAAACGATTTATTTTCAAAAATTCACACCGTATCCCTAGTTAGAAAGCTCCTAATATTAAAAATGATACATGTAATTATCTCAAATTTATTTACCAAAATTTGATTGGGCTGACAAATTAGGATCCTCATTTCACAATAAAGTTGTATTTGATTTTGAAATTTGGTATGCAATCTTTAAAGAGTATGCTTAAGTTGCCGCCTACAATTGCTGCTTGTCAAAGATACGAGTGATGCCAATAGTGTGTTTGAAACAACCGTCTAATTGTAGTATGGCCGCTTTAGTGTGTTTGGAACTAACATGTGTCCGCGTTAATCGGTAAGTTTGATAAGAATGGTGTGTTTGTGGCGACCTTCTTTTTGTCTGTATTGCTGATTTTAGCAGTACTTAGCCGATACACGTTGCAAATATTTGGGCCTATAAACAGGGAATGCTTTGCTTAAGTTTTCTCTAGTTCTCCGACAATTTGAGCAACCGGCAGAGTTTGGATTACTAATATATATGTACTTTTTTGGACTTATCTACGTTTGCTCACCTCACCCAAAAAATTTGTCAATAAGGTATGCTAACTCATTAGTTCAATAATTCGGCTTCCAGCAATATTCGTTGATTCTGGGAGAACGATATGAGGCAAAGAAAACTGACGCATGTTTCGGTCTTTAGGTAAGAACCCGACATGAAACGATCGAATTATTACACAGTTCAGCGAACAACATGTTTCATCTTTTAAATTTCTGTTATGAATGCAAAGTATTGTATTTTTGTAAATCATTAATTGTAAAACACTTTCTTCAAATCTGATAATAATTTCGGTGTTAATAGTTTTCATGGGAATCGATTCATTTTTCATTTGATTTCGTTCGAATATTAAAAATAATACATGTATAAAATTCAATAAATTTCCCCTCTTACTAAAAAAAATTAATTTTTTTTTTTTTTTTTTTTTTGCTTTCGTTTTTTATTTATTTATCCTAGACAACCCACGTGTCAAAAGTTGAGATCGTTGACAGTTCTTTATGAATGTGTCGTGATTTCGATCTTGTTCACACGCTCAGTTGAAATGATTATTGTTGCCGTCAAAATGCTAACAAAATTATTTGTCTAACACAGGTTTGGAATGTTGAGAGGGCACATTGTGCCAGGCAGATATAACATGTAATTATTGTAATCCACGTTACAGGGTAGCATGTCAATATGCTAATCCATATTACCGGGTGAGCAATATTTACAGATAAACAATTCTTTCTCAATAGGACCGTTTGATCAACCAATAAACACAATAGTTTCGAGTGCTAAATGTATTTGTACTGTACAAAAATGTATTTGTATAAACCATGAAAATTAAATTTCACTTCACAAAGATACCTAATATCATCACTTTTGAAAACGAAGCGCACAATTATGAGAATAACATTTAAATTTTAACGGATGGAATTGTACTTAGGTATTAAAGTAACGATTTCCATGTATTACGCAAATTAACATAAAGCAAAGGATCATTGATGTATGTTTGGTTGTAATGTTTTTTTAGTTGGACGATCACAACAAAATGTTTTATAAAATTAAATATCTATGTCGACGGGGTAATGAAAAAAAAATATGCGACTAAATGCAACCACGATTTATTTTTGTTGGTATTTAGTTCCATTTATAACGCAAAAATCGTCTCTTTGTAAATAATTGAATGTCAAAACAAAGTAAATCAGAAATTTGAATGCATTGAACTTTTAAAAGTGCGTTGACTCCTGATACTAAGTATAATTATAAGGCTCAATTGATGTAAGATTCATATCAAATAGGATAATTCAATTTAAAACGGGTAAATCTAATAATATAAATGGTTGAAATTGCGTCCTCAAAATTAAGAGGAAACTGAATCGTGTAACATATCTCCCGTGATACTTGTATTTTATCTCTTATAATGTATCTGTGATATTATTATCTGCCTCCTAAACATTACATTGTTACTTTATTCAAAAGTGTTGGTTTTGTGTATTACTGTGATTAGTTATTGGTTAATATTTATATGTATGTGTATATAGTATTTACTGTGTTTTAAATCGTTTTCTTATCGTCAACACGAATTTGACGCTATATAGCTCATTGGTCTTGATGGGTCATTAGCCTTTTTTTGTCTTTTCTGTTAGACTTCTATTGTGGTCCATATGTGTCCAGGCAGAAAATAGTATTACTTTGAACCTGAACCAGTTTTTCGCCACTTGTCGTGAATGAATGCCCCGCCCCACCAAATGTGCCCTTTCTACGCGAGTCGGGTACACCAACTTAATAGAATTGGTGTGTACGTGTATGATCTATTACATATAATTTATGAATGATTATTTTATTAAGTTATAGAAATAAATGTGGTTATTGAAATATAATCCGTAATTATTAACATTTCTCACGGGGTATTGGATGGTTTAGTGGGTTATACCACAGCCGATCGCCTTACTCTGGTACATATATACAATTTACGAGCCCTTAAAAAGGGTAAATTAAGCCTAACAGTTTACTGTTATCCCCAACGATTGAGTTGTGCCAATTTATAACCCTATATCGATTTGATGTAGATTATTGTAGATTATTTCAGTTAATAAAACTTGTTTCCAATTAAATGTCGAATTTAATGCGTTACAAACCTGGTTGGGTGCAATAAAATTGGTCGCACAATTGGGTAATGCCATTTCGAGATTATAGTGTGTTTTCTATTATGTGGTTATAATGTCAATGTCAAAGGTGAAAATTTTGCTCAGATAGCGGCATTTCGAATTATCAAATTCGCACTGTAAATATGTACACGGCCCATTAACTCGACACAACAGTACATGACATATACTTGTCGGTCCACGCCTGAATTTGAACCCAGACATTTTAATTTATCCTGTCACCTAACCACGACTAGAAGTGAGTGTTGTCCAAGAGATATTATTGCCCTTGATCTATGTAAGCCAAGATACATCTACATAATCCCTGGTGACATCTTAATGGCAAGACAAGCACCAAACTGACAGATTTGGGGAAACAATTGCCTGGTAACAGTTCCTTCAATGTAAGTTTAGTTATTATACCACTTATAGTTTGAACTTGATCTGCAGGTTGGGAAAGTTCACTATTCGGTCAATGGGAAGAATAAATACGCTTTGGATAAGCCCACAAAATATATAATTGGTAATGTTATCAATGAATCTTTAGAATCGCAAGAAATGGGATTTAACGCCCTGTTAACATTTCGTGAAACTAGCATGAATTTATCGTTGTTTATTAAGGTTAGATGTGCAATTCAAAAGAGAAGCATTTTGTCCTGACAACGGCGATTCCACCTTCTTTTCTTCTTCTGTACTAGCCATGTGGGACGTGAAAACTACCCGTTTATTTTGTTGGTGAAATTGATAACGCCCTTTTAAATATCAATATGCCTGAGCATATTCTCCCTCACCGTTTGTTCTTATACAAAAACAATTGTTTTGAGGAAAATATACTCTGCCCGTTACACAACACTTACCCGAACCTTAAGGAACCACCCATGAAGCGTTGGCCTTTTATTCATGAAACCTTGAACATGATTAACATGGGTATATTTCTTTTCCAAAAACAACATATAAAATAAAGTAATATATATATGTCTGAATCTGGCCTACCTGAACTCTACCCCATTCACCTGGCCAAACACGCGTAATATAGGTTTGGTGATGAGCAGGTTCTTTTATTTGACGTTGCATTTTATTATGTGTATTTACGCCAAAATATTGTTAATAATGTATTCGATTCTTATTTAAAAGACGTTTACAATGCTTAAACATTTTGTAAAATGTCTGAAATATGTTAAGCTAAATCAAATAACATGTATTTTTAAAATCTAAACCATTTTAAAATATTATCCATTACCAGACTATGTGTCTTATGTGTCATGCCAAATATTGCGTCATTTTATAACATTTACAGCATCAATTGGGGTTGGGTCGGATCCCAGGAATTGTCTTAGCAGCAACAAAATCGATCCGCTGTTAAAATGTGAGAAGCAGTGGTCTCAAAATTTAGCGAGGAATCTACCAAGACTTTGGGGATATACCGCGCACTTGAATTGGCCGTTTCAAGGCCAATCTAGATCAAATACCTCACAGATGTCTTGCCCTTTGTAAGCCGACTGTCAACAAATTATCAAACAAATAATGTTGGATGTTCCTTGGGAATTCCTGGTGGATTTGAAAGAGCGACTTTAAACAAAACAACCACTGTGATCTTAGTTTAGACAACATGAGTCAAGGTGAGGATAACCATCCGAAGTTTGGTTAGTCTGTTCAGTTTGAATACACTAAGCCTATTCACCCCGGACAAACGCCGAGTAAACAAATTTTATAAACAACAGTTCAGCTCAGATAACTATAAATATTTCGAGCTTTGTCTCCAAATTTAACACATTGATTATCCAGTACGATCGACTCATTTTTTAGTTCAGACAAATAGTTGGGTGTTTACTTCAAAATATCTTTTAGGGGGCACTTCGTACAGAATACAAAAACAAAACTATACGTTTTAAGAAAATGTATATATATATGACGATGCTTTTGAAATTCGATAAGAAAATTTATAGCTGTCATTAGTCAAATCATTCAAATATATTTACCATGTCATCAATATATTAATGTATACATAGATAATTACTATAATTCGACTATTAAATAGACAACTGGTTTGCCAATGCAATAATCCCCATTTTCGAAATATCAGACATTATGCGCGTCGGCTAAACCGCTTGGAGTTAGCTCAATATAAAGAATTGAATCTACTGAAGAAAGGTATATGTGATTACTTTTTTGATTTGTTTCAAAAGATTAAGCGAACGTCAACCTATTGAATAATTTTACTTTATATTTTTTATTACTTTGCCGACAGTGGAACACACAATCAGTTATATCCGAATAAATTTTCATAGCAGACAGAGTATCATCCCACACAATACCAAATCAACATATAATTTCCTACGAAATAAACAATTTTAGTATGACGCATACGGCCCTAGCATTTTATCTCAGATCAAACGTGTATCTTGAGCACAAATTAAATATTAAATCAACATATGAAATTCAATGATATCCACAATTTAATTTTTTAGCCAGATCAAAGACAAATAATTCTATGCCACTTAAACAATTTAATTCTAAACCCACTGTGACACGTTTGGCATATAGATTTAAAAGTCCCACATTTCATAAAATTACCTCCCCTTGGATAAAAAAGCAGTCTTATTTTTGAATTTTAGTTGGACAAAATTTAAAAGGAATTAGCCATACTTTGTATAGAAAAGTAATAGATATGACAATATAAAACAAAATAATAAGATCTTTAAAATTGGTTTTCTGATGATGGAATAATTAATTCAAACGTATGTTATCTTTGACCAGTTATGAAATATTAAATATAATATAAAACTTAACAAAAGGAAACGAATCGTAACAAACATAAACCTGTTACATTTTAATTGGTAGGCCTACCTGTTGCTAAGTTGTATACATGTACATTATGTCTACGAATACATATTTACTGAGTTAAAATCTACAATAAAAATGTTTAATATTTTTTAATTGGGATAGGATTAAAGCAAATCAGTCTTATTTCTGACTGGAGTGGAAAAAATAACAATAACTAAAAAAAGGCATAATATCTTAGAATTTGGTTTTCTTTCTCATGTTGAAATGATAAAATCAAAATAATTATGAAATAACATTTCTTTATATATCCTTTAAAACAATTTTAAGTTTTTTTCTGAATATGAAATATCAAAAAATAAAACTTGTCAAATGTACCATCAAACAAAACCTGTAGCCTAGCTATACGAATAACAATAAAAATAAGGCAGCTAAATTTCCATCAAAGCTTTTACAAAGTTCTAAGAACCTGAAAAAATAGACAAAAAATGATTAAACAACATTGGTAAACAGTAATAAATAGAAATGAGGTGTAACGTCTTACTGTATTTTATCTTATTTTTTGACACTATCATGATGTCTGGCTTATGCCGTGCCATAAAGAGCATTTTTATTTAACGCGAAATTAATCAAGTACACAATTCAATACTATTTTTTTTTCTTCTAAGACGGTTTTAAAGAACTAATATTTTAATTATTTCAACGCATCCGCACGTGTCTACCGGTCGTCTAACTAATTTGATATAGTCTCGGTCACCTTTTACACCTTCCGTTATTACAGTATGGCCGATAGAATTTTGGTCAACTCAGAAAAATTGAATTTTTTCGACTTTCTGGTCTACTTATGAAAATAAATCAAGGCGAATATTATAAAGGAATATTTCATCCATATTATACTAGGTTGTTTTTTCCCCGCCGCATCTTCCACGAAAAAAGTTACAAAATTTCAAACTTTTCAATCGGCGAAAGACTAACTTATTACCTTGTTATTCGTGACAAAATTCTCATACGCTTCAAACTCTTAACTAACTGTTTTGAGTTCAATAGAACCGGTATCAATTGCAGGACACGGGGTCGTAATGCAAGACCTGCTCTTCGCGGAAAAATTGCGCCATATTTGCGACAGTGAATTAAGAAAAACGAGTTACGACACTTTTTTGGTTGGCACACGCTAATTATTAATATGACTAATCAAAAATTGAATTCTGCATTTTTGACTATAAAACTTGGCTGGAAACGATCTTAAATTCCATAAAAATTAACTTGTTATTAGCTGACGTTTATATCGGCATAAACCTAATAATAGCCGGTAACCATGCTCCATTATTGTGTAATATGAAAAGATCGACAATATTCATTCCTGATCAAATACGTTCACACAGCAGCTTTGTCCCGAAGAAAATATTGTAGCCTCGATCACATTCACTCCGGAAAAAAATGGCGGTGAACGCTAAATATCGCAAGGGATCGTCCTCTCATGGCCTCAAATTTAAAAAAAAGGAAACTTTGTAAAAAAAAAACGTAGCCTTTATCGCGCTCCGGTAAAGAAGGGAGTGGAGCGGTGAATGTCGGTATGGTTTGACTTCAATTCTTAAGTAATTAGCAATCTTTTCTAATCATACAGCAACGTTTCTAAAAGATTCAGAAAAATTCCACGAAAACCATTACCTCTATTATGCTAACTAGTTTAGATATTTTGCGACAAAAGGGGCATAACTCAACAAATAGTAATTCGATTTTGAGAGAAAATCTAGGGGTCCTTGTCGTACAATAATAGATGTTTCCTGACAGTGGAGGGGAAATTTATCAGCATGTGGTAGGTATCCCTATGGGCACCAACTGTGCACCTTTGCTTGCTGATTTGTTTCTCTATTCCTACGAAGCCGATTACATACAGGCACTCGTGAAATCAAATAAACGATAATTTCACTTATCGATATATCGATGATGTTCTATTGCTGAATAATCCAAAATTTAGTGATTATGTAGAATTCATATATCCTGATGAGCTCGAAATTAAAAACACTACTGACAGTGACAATTACGCTTCCTACTTGGATCTGCGTCTGATTTTGACAATTGCCATAAACTTAGTGTGAAATTGTACGATAAACGTGATGACTTTGACTTTCCGATTGTTAACTTTCCATTTATTAGTAGTAACATTCCAATATCACCAGCTTATGGAGTGTTTGTGTCTCAACTAATTCGTTACGCGAGAGCTTGTTCATCGAGGCATTTGTCATCTAAGCTTCAACTACAGGGGTACTTGCGAACTAAACTTATTAAAACCTTTAAAAAGTTTTATGGGCGTTATATTGACTTGATTGGTAAATATAACATGTCTCTCTCGGCTATTATTCTAGATATATTTAATTGACGCGTAAACAATCTCCCTGATAATGTCTGTCTACTACATCGTTAACACTGTTCATCACGTGCATTTTGCATACCGATAGTTCATTGGCCAATCACGCTATTTTACCGCGATGCAGCTATGGATGCAGCTATGGCGGGTGTGGCGCCAGGCAGGGTAAGCTTACTCTTCCGGACACCTGTTTGTCGTGTATTTTGTACACGGTGAACAGTCCATATGCTGATTACACTATTTTGCCTTATTACACTATTTTGCCTATACCGTTTTTTTAGGACTTCGAATTTTGTCTAATGGTTTGGATTGTTCGTACTTGGTTTTATTTTATTTCAGAAACATTTGACAGCTTTCGGCAAAAAGGGGCATGACCCTTCATGAAAGAAATCGAGACCTATATCATGCTGACAATAATTACAAGCAGTGTAGACAAGTTTCGGCAAAAAAGGGGCATAACTCCAACAAACATCCGATTTTGACGAAACGAACATAATTATAGTGATCCGCATCGTTACAATAATAAGAGTTTTCTGAAATTTCAACAACGGTTGATGAAAACATTTCGTCTTTCGCAGATGCCTCAAATACCACTACTGTATATTTCCCAAAAGCGATCTGCAGATGCCACTACTGAATATTTTCCGAAAGCGATCTGTTTTTTTTCTGATATTCCATTTATCCACATCGATTTCATGAAAACGTTTCAACCCGGATGCGCCACTAATGGTGAAATAGAACAGAAACCTGCTATTCCCTTTTGTTCAGTCTATGAATGAATTCGTGTGTAAAAAAAATAATTTCTGTGGTCTGTTTGCTTTAGACATCCAGGCACTGATTGCCTTTTGCTAGGGCACTATTTATTCGTTTCAAATTGTATCGGCTGTAATTTGCAGAGTATTCAGTTTTGGAATTGTATTGACTAGGATATTTTATCAGAGTATTTTAATTTTTAGAATATCCAGTTTCTGTATATCCGAGTGTGCAGTCGGTTATTAAGTTTATAAATTGAAGTTTATTTACTAGAATAATTTAGTCTTGTATATAGTCTGTATATTTTAATTTTCAGAGTACCCAGTCCCTGTATATCCATACATGTAATTTATTTACTAGAATATTTAGTCAGTTTTACTTTTCAGGGTATTCAGCTTGTTTATTTTATTTAATCTCTATATTTTAATTTTCAGAGTACCCAGTCTCTACATACCCTTCTGTAATCGATCTTTGAATTTCATATACAAGAGCATCCATACTTGTAATTTATTTACTAGAATATTTAGTCAGTGTATTTTACATTTCAGAGTATTCAGCTTGTGTACGTTATTTAATCTCTGTATTTTAATTTTCAGAGTACTAAGTCTCGGTATATCCTAGTGTAATCGAGAGAGAGGGAGCACTTGGGTTTATCGTCCATTCGGCACAAACTAGGTCATTTCAGGACGAATATGATTCAATTTTATTTCATTAATTCGCTTGAGCGTAGGGGGTCTTTAGCAGTGGAAGGACCCAGAGAAACCCACGAGGTTGGACAGGCGACCCAACCCCTTTTCACGTAAAAGCGGGGAATCGAAGCCTAGTATAACCGATCATTGAATTTCATATACAAGAGCACCCATACATGCAATTTATTTACTAGAATATTTAGTCAGTGTATTTTACTTTTCAGAGCATTCATCTTGTGTACTTTATTTAGTCTCTTAATTTTCAGAGTACCAAGTCTCTGTATATCCTAGTGTAATCGAGGGATAATGGGGTTTCGAGTCAATTGACACAAACTAGGTCATTTCGGGACTAACATATGGTTCAATTTTATTTCATTGATTCGCTTGCGTGTAGGGGTCTTTGGCAGAGGGAGGAAAAGCAGGACCTGGAGGAAATACAGGAGGTTGGACAGGCGACCCTACTCATTGTACAATTGGGGAAACGAAACCTAAAGTAATCGATCTTCGAATTTCATATACAAGAGCATCCATACTTGTAATTTATTTACTAGAATATTTAGTCAGTTAAAATTTTCAGGGTATTCAGCTTGTTTATTTTATTTAATCTCTATATTTTAATTTTCAGGGTATTCAGCTTGTTTATTTTATTTAATCTCTATATTTTAATTTTCAGAGTACTCTCTACATATCCTACTGTAATCGATCTTTGAATTTAAAATACAAGAGTATCCATACTTGTAATTTATTTACTAAAATATTTAGTCAGTTTTACTTTTCAGGGTATTCAGCTTGTTTATTTTATTTAATCCCTGTATTTTTATTTTCAGGGTACCCAGTCTCTACATATCCTACTGTAATCGATCTTTGAATTTCATATACAAGAGTATCCAAACTTGTAATTTATTTACTAGAATATTTAGTCAATCTGTTTTACTTTTCAGAGTATTTAGCTTGTGTACTTTATTTAATTGCGGTATTTTGATTTCCAGACTACCCAGTCTCTGAATATCCTAGCAGTGGGAGGAAACCGGAGGTATCGGGAAAACCCACGAGGTTGCAGATGCGACCCTACTCCTTGTCACGTACAAGCGAGGAATCGAAACCTAGTGTAATCGATCTTTGAATTTCATATACAAGAGCATCCAGACTTGTAATTTGTTTACTAGAATATATAGTCGGTGTATTTTACTTTACGGAGTATTCAGCTTGTGTACTTTATTTAATCTCTATATTTTAATTTTCAGAGTACCCAGTGTAATCGACCTTTGAATTAAATATACAAGAACATCCATTATTGTAATTTATTTACTAGAATATTTAGTCAGTGTATTTTACTTCCCAGAAAATTCAGCTTGTGTATTTTGTTTAATCAATATATTTTAATTTTCAGAATACCCAGTGTTGCCAATCTTTGATTTTCATATACAGGAACATCTATCAATTGTATTATTTTTGTTACTAAAATATATAGTCGGTGTATCTTACTTTTCAGAGTATACAGTTTGTGTCTTTTATTTACATAATATCCAGTCAGAATAATTTTAATTTTCAGAGTACCTAGAGTATGTATATCCTAATGTAGCCTATCTTTGAATTTCATTTACCAGAGTATTCAGCTAATTTAGGATATTTGATCAGTGTATTTTGAATTTAGGTGTATCCAGTTTGTATTTTATTTACTAGGGGATTTAAATTTTCGGAGTTACCAGTTTGTGTGTTATTACCTATACCAAGATATCAGTCGGTGTATTTAATTATATTATTAGAGTATCCATCCAGTGTATCATACCAAGATATCAGTCGGTGTATTTAGTTATATTAATAGAGTATCCATCGAGTGTATTATATCAAGATACCAGTCGGTGTATTTAACTAGAACATGCAATTTGGGTAGTTTACATGTATTCCCAGATTAACCAGTTAGTTTTTGTATTTAATACCAGTCGGTGTATTTAGTTATATTAGTAGAGTATCCATCCAGTGTATTATACCAAGATACCAGTCGGAGAACATGTTAATTTGTGTAGTTTATTTCCTAGATTAACCAGTAAGTTCAGGTATTTAAAACAGTATCCAGTTTGTGGTGTTTACTATAATTTAATATAAACTATGTAGTACGTGTATTTTATTTACTAGATTAACCGGTTCTTGTATTTCATTTGCTGGCTTGTGTACTTGTATGATAAAGTATATGGGTTATCCAATATTTTCAATTTATTTGTTGGAGTAACCTATTATTATGTGGATTGTTTAATTAGAAATTATCCAGTCTTTGTATTTCAGTAATGATGTGTGATTAAAATATAATTTCATGTCTGGCGGTTTTGGGTTTTTTTCTTTTTGGTTGTTTTTTTACTAGGGATTAATTGTGTATTTTATTCAGTAAATTAATTGGTTTCTATATTTTGTTCACTAGATTACTCAGACCATGTATTTTCCAATATTCATTCGTGTATTTTATTTCTTAGATTAACCAGTCTGTATCCAGTTGGTTATTTGCATTACTAAGGTTTCCAGTCAATGCTTTGTACTAAATGATTCCGTTTGCATATTCCATTTACTAGGGTTTCCCGTATGCCCATTTTCAACTATTCAGTCAATGTAGTTTATTAACTAGTGTATCAAATTTGTTTCATTGATTGACTAAATGACCCGGTTTGTTTATTTTATTTACTAGATTATGCATATTTTCAATTTATTTACTAAGGAATCCAGCCTATCTACAATTATTTACTAGGATGTCCAGTTTGTGTATTTTACCTAATATCCGTTTACTTCATTTATTAAAGTATCAGTTGTCTGCAATTTACGAGTATATTAACTTAATAGCTGTTATTTTCTGCATTTTATTTCATTGAAGTATCTGGTCTGTTCACATAGTTTATTTATTAATTTGTTCACTAGATTATTTTAGAGTCTGCATATCAAGTATTCAGTGTTATTTACTATCCATGTCCTTTATCCGTTCTCTTTATTTCATTCTTATAAATAATATCCCGATCACGTAGCTTATTTTATTTTGTCGATCTTATTACATATTCTCATTCTATGGAGTAAAGTATTCTACTTGTTTTTGTTTATTTATTAGAATATCCAGTCTTCTCAATCATGCAGATTTTACTTTATTTAGGAGATTACTTAATCTCCGTGGTGTATTTACTAAAGTAGCCATTCTATATTTTTCTAGGGTATCGAGCCTGTGTTTTTTTTTCTAATTTTCTCTTGATGTGTATCATAATTTTATTAGTGTATCCAGTATGTGCTGTTGATTAAGTAGACCATCCTGTACGTGTCTAGATAATTTGCTATTGATTCTTAATCTACTGTTGTATCTGGTGTGGATACTTTTTCTGCTATAGCATATTTTCTTTAGTCTAAAGTATCTATTTTTTTTTACATTTATTCTTTTGACAAGCCCATAATCAACTTTCGATATCATCGTATGGCTAAGATATTGAGTGGACTAGACTTCCGATTAAAGGGCAGAAAATCAAGATAAAACTTCAGCATAATATATTCATTTTTCATTATCTATTTTTAAACTATTATAGCAAAAACGGTCGGCTCTTTATCTACATCTTACATAAAGCCTATTTAATGAAACAGTATTAAAATATAGAGGGTGGGCAGTTATAGTAGCTACTATGCAAAGTTTAAAGGCAATCAATAAATTTTTTATACGTCCAGATTTTCATGTGGACCTATTATTTCGTTGATCCTGTTCGTAGGGCGTCGGGTCACATTTGTTTGTGAACCCTCTACAGATCACAATTTTTATCCGATTTTGACATGAGTTTATAATCCAAAGATCTCGGTCCCTTTCGATATTGGCGCATATCGGGCTGTTGATTGTCGACCCTCTAGAGGTCACTATTTTTATTGTACACATATTATATCACCGTTATACCATAATGACAGTTAAGTTCAAATTTCGTGAAAATCGGACCGAAAATAGCCGCTCAGCTTTATGCAAATAATGTAAAAGCATGTAATACCAACGTTGTGGACCCTACAGGTCACAGTTTTTATCCGATTTTGATGAAACTTAAAATATATGTTTATATCAGACAGATCTCGATTCCAGTCGGTATTTGCGCATATCAGACGGTAACTTCCTGAATTATTGTCCCTGACTTTACGAATAATCATGTTTTTAGCTTGTGGAGACTGAAAATGTATGTTTATAACCCACAGATCTCGGTTCCTTTTGATATTGGTGTATTTCGGACAGTAGCTTCCTGGATTATGGTCCCTGGTTGTACCAAAATTCGCCTTTGCAAAATGTCGGTGTATCTTCCATGGCAATCACTTGTTTTGTTTTACATTTTTAATGTACAAAGCAATTGAACCAATTAATTTCTAATGTCCATAAATTGCAAAACAATAATTTAAAACAGTCTCAAATTTACACAATCCATGCAAAAAGAAACTGGAACACTTCTTGTTTTCGCCAATTTATTACTTTCATATTTGGTAATTGTCTAAGTATGGACTAACTTAAAGACATGAAATGGCAAAAAAAATTAATGGACCAGTTTCAAAATAAGAGAGGCTCACCTTATGTCGGGAACAAAAGTTTCAAAACAGCCATATGAAATGTTAAGACTCCTTGATTTTCCATGTACAAACTTATTTTGGGATGCGCTGTTTTTTTCTCTTTTTTTACGTTTTATGGACTTTGAAGCTACTATACTCTGGATAATGTTATTCTGTTACAGCTACATGTTAAAATAAATTCTAATTTAATACACAATAAATTAATTAGTTTCTAGTACCATCATTATAGTATTGTTGAAGTGCTATCGAAATTTCTATTCTCACACGCATTTCAAGAGTTCACGCAAAACATCTGCAGAGATGGTAGCCTACTGTATTTACTTTGCCAGACGTTTTCCTATCTTTAATGTTAAGGATTGTCTCCTGAATCTTTTCTTTGGTTACTGCACAAAGACAAGCACCTCTCAAAGAGATTACTGTTTGGTTTGGAAGTGACTGTCTCATCAAATTCTTTTACGTCCTCTTAGCTTTGTGAATTCTAACAGTTAGTGTATCGGCAATCAGTGTAGCTACAAAAAGTGCATGGTCGGATACCAATATGTGCCCTTACATCTATAAGTGCCGTTGAAATGAACAGTCCGGATAAATCTCCGATGGAGAAAGATTTTCTGCGAATCATTAGGACGTTCGTTTTAAAGACAGCATATAACTGTCTGTTTTCATTCATCTCACCACATCCAGTATTGCAGTGTCCAACTTCTGGTGATATCTAACTTTCATCTACCAGTCTTTTCTGTAAACAGTAGTCTGAAATCATTTTTAAATCAGCAATATACATCTCCCTTTTCATTAATTTCGTCAAACCATGCCTACCCATAGTAAATTGTCATGCAGTATTGTAGTGGATGACTTTATCTGACATTGATACTATCTGAAACATGTTACTAACTACTTCCGCCTCAGACTTCTCTCAGCCATTCTTGTTAGCAATAGAGTCACACTCCATTTTGCGTTGATCAATTCCATTAAGAGGTTCAGAATATACCCCAAAGACTATGGTTCATGATGGAGGGTCGGGGATATTATAACTAAGTGGCTAAAATTTTGACTTTGGAATACCATTTTGAATATAGAGATGCAATACAACGTTATCAAAACAACAAGTCAAGAACTATATGGTAAATAATCTGTTAGGGGCATTTAGAAATAATCTAGAACTATGTGGTAAATAATCTGTTAGGAGCATTTAGAAATAATCTATAACACATGCTTTATTTTGGTGACGTTTCGAAGAGTATTCTCTCAACGCGATCTAGCTACATAAGTATGTATTATATTTTATTTAGTAAATTTTCCTTACATTTTGTAGTAAAAGATTTGGTTCCTAAAAAGATCGCTAGCACTGCCAAGCAGAATTGTGTTACTCATTGTGCAATTGGATGATTGACTTGATAACTGCAAAGTTAGCTTATATCATTGTCACTTACATATGCAATGATGGCTTATATCATTGCCACATGTGATATATAAAGATTAAAGCTGAACTCCGATAACAAAACTACAGAAATACTTAAATAAAAAAAGGGTAACGCCCTAAACGACCGCCATACTTGTTTTTAATTTGTAGAAGAAACATGGCGATCGCTTAGGGGTAACAAAAACACACACAGGCCACGCCCACTTCCAGTAATTGTCGTGTCAAACAAACTGTCCACATCCGGTTAGCTAGTCAACTACTAATTACCCCCTGACTGATCGAAGTTCTTTCAATATCACTGCTATCAGCTAACTGTAAATATTATTGTTTTACAATTATTATGTCTGATCAGGTACATATTATTTTACTAATTAGACGAAATAAGTCATTACGTAAGATATTTATATCGACTATATAGTATTGCATTGCGTTTGTATTCGAGTAACAATTTTGTTTTATATTCTGCCGCCTTAGAAAAGTTACTGAAAACGGAAAAAAACACCAAACAAGATCTATCCTTAACAGTCCAAATACAATGAACGAATTCGTCATAACAAAGCAACCTATGTTATACTACGTCAGGAAGGACGATTTAACAAATACATATACCAGGTGTTCATGGAACCACGCGTTTCCGATAGCTTTCGAGGCACCACCTTGTTAAAGAAAAAGACGAGAAAATTAATTTTTCAATTAAAACACTATTCGGGTAGCCAGACAACGAAACATGCCATCACCAAGACCAATACTCAAAAATAACTGATGAGTCACTCTAAATTTAGATATGGCCCATACAAACACAAAGTAAAAGAAAAAATCCCCAGTGATTCACAATAATTATCAATCACAACCACTTTAAAATAACATTTTAGAAACTCTGAAAACTTGAATTTACCGGTTAGTTGAATAAACTTTGCAAGTTTGAAAAAAATAACCAAACAAGTTGATTTGTGTACTGATTACAAGCAGTTGGGCAAGGGTCAACACTTCTAAAGAGGAACCGTCACTGTCACGTGACCACGAAAACGAATGTTATAGATTTGATAAAGTACCATTACCATTCAAAATACCAATCGACTCTTTTAATTATAGAAAATTCATTTGCTGACATACTAACGGTACATTTAGGTGTTTTCAACGTTAGATGTTAAAACTTAATAACAATCACCAAAAATCTGATGACTTCTGCAATTAAAATTACAACATCTATATCTCATCGACGGCTTGAAAGATTTATCTCTAATTCTGAAACATACGTTAATTTGAACACCCCCAGAAATTAGGCCTTTAATTTCACTTTGAATTTGTACCTCATTTGTACTGACGGGTAAGAGATTAAAGAGAAATTTTCACTCCCTCCCCAAAAATTAATATATCTGATATCACATTCAAAAGAACCCTAAGTCACCTAGTTTTCAAAAATCCCACACTGATTTACTAAAAGCGATGTATTTTAACAAGCATTTTCTTGAACCACCGAAATGAATTGCACGACAAGTAGACATTACAGAAAATCGAAGATAGAGTGTTCACGGTGTTGATCTAAAAAAGCACTACTTCTTCTTTAAAATGAACAAATGGTAGATTTCATTAGTTTTTATATGTTGATTTGTTTTATGGAACGAAAATCTGTTTTTGTTTATAGTTTTGTGTCGAAAAATAAAACCAGTGTGGTGGTAACTCATAATTGTGTGTTCCATTGTTGACAAAAAGAACCGAAAGTGAAACTAAAATTAGTAAACAAACCTAATTTTTCGAAATTAGAAAGTTAACCAGATATAGCTTTTCTCACCACTAATCGATATACCATATCAGATTAACCCAATCCTATACCTTATTTTAACCTCCTTTACAATCTACGCGTGCGTTTCTAATTTCAATGGCTGACTCAATTGTTGTTAATTAAGCTGTCCTCTGCGTCCCGGTTCCCCCAACTAATCACGAGACATTACGCGCAAGCAAATTACTGAAATAAAAATTTGAAACATTTTAGTCTCGAAATGTCAAAAGTTTTTGACGAGTGGACGTTAAACATCCCCATCCCAGCCCACCCCTCTTCCTCATTTAGTCGAGTACAGTATCTGTTTGCAGGTCCAACTCGTGGGTTTTCTCCGGTTTCCTGCCACTACTCAAAAAACACCTACGCGCAATCGAATTATTGTACGAACAAAACTCTGAAACGGATGTTTGTCCCGAAATTAACTAGTTTTTCTGCTAATTTATGATCATGAGAAATATCACAATAATAAACTACATTTATTAAACCGATTATGTTTGAGGGAACATTTTAGATGTTGAAGCACTGTTACAGAAGGATTTCGGTAACGGATGGTAACTCCGGAACGCAAGGTTGTGGAACGCTGAATATTGATAGGTTCGTCCACTCTTGATCCCAATGTTTCACACATTTGTAATTGTAAATACTGCAAATCCATAAAGGTCGGGGAATGCTGATTATCGATAGGCTTCGTACTCGCATTCGAAAGATTTTTTTAAAAGCGGATATAACCGCGCCACGACTGGGCACCGAACGCTGATTATCGATTGGGTTCGTAACCCAACGCTTGTCCCTAAATCTGAAATCAAATATCCGTTTAAAATTATTGTAATCTCTATTGCGCTCAGATGATTTCGGCAATGGGGGTGTTCTTCAAAGGTTGCTTCTTGTCACGTACAAGCGGGGAATCGAAACTCAATGAGACCTTAGGATCAAACGTGCACGCGTTGAACTATTTGGCCACCAAACGCGGCAATAGACAGCAGTTTTTTTAAAAGGAAAACTTGGATGGTGACCAAAACTTTTCTGGACACGTAGCCGAGTTCATTTCTCCGATTAGTCTAAAACACTCCACCTAAAATAGGCTTAACCCTCTCACAGTCCTAATGTTTCACACCAATTCTAATAACAGCTCAAAATCTCTTTCTTATACCCCAAACGAAATATCAAAAATAAATCGTTAAAAACTAGCCTCTATTGCGTTCACAAGATTTTATGAAAGGGTGTGTACCTCCGCTACGAAAGGTCGCGTATCGCTGAAAACCGACAGTATTCGTCAGTTCATGATCCAATGCTTCACACCTAATTCAAAACAAATGTTACAAATCTAGCCATATTCGCGTTCACAAAGTTTTTCGGAAAAGATAGCAACTCCAAAAGGAAGGTCGCAGAACGTAAACCCATGATGGGCACAATGTTTAACACCAAATTTGAAAAGAAATTTGTTAAAAACCGTAGCCTGTTAGTCCCGAAATGACCCAGTTTGTGTTGAGTGGACCAAGTTTGAAAACAAATCTATCGTGTTCGGAAAAGGATGCCAGTTCACACCAAATCTGAAATAACATATCAGTTTAAAATTGTAGTCTCTATTGCGTTCACAAGTTTTCCGCAAAAAGGGGGAGGGGTGTTAACACAGGTTTCGTCTAATGATTTGCACCAAGTTTGAAATATGTTTAGAACTGTTGCCTATAAGGCGTAGTCTATGCCGAGCTGAAAAGAAAAAAATATGACAATTTATTAAAAAAAATGTAGCCTCTTTCAAATTAGCAGGGGTTTCTGGAAAGAGGGCGATATTTTGGAACAGGAGAGAAATGGGGTTTAACGTCCACCCGACACAAACTATGTCATTTCGGGACTAACTCATGGTTCAACCCTATTTTAATAATTCGCTTGCCCGTAGGGGTGCGTCACATCGAATTTAAAAACTTTCAAAGGAGTTTTCAGACCAAATTTTTAAAAAAAAATACATTAAAAAATATATCCTCAATCACGTTCACCAGGTTTTTGGCAAAGGTGGCGTAACTACGGACCGGGAGGTTGCAAAATGCTAAAACTTCACTGATGTCGCCCACATATTCCCACCAAATTTAAAATCCGTTAAAAAATGTATACGAGAAATGTACCTCGGAATATAATACTGGAGAAAAATGAAAATAAACAAGTTTCACGCTCTTGTTGCGCCGAATTTGAAAGAACATCCGTGAACGCTGAAAATCGACCAAGTTTGTACACCCATGACCCCAAAATTTGAAAACAAAACATTTTCAAAGCTGTATCTTTTATCCCCAAAAAATGGTTTTAAAATTGGTTGCGATTTCTGTAAAGGGAGTGGATTTCCAAACGGAAGGTCGCAGAAGGCTCGAAATCAATATAGTTTGTCCTCCCATATCCCTGTCCTCTCATGACAAACAACAGCTATGTCTCGAAAACAATGTATAGCTATCAGAATGCTGACCAAAGGGAAGGTTGCCGAAAATTAAAATTGTATCTCCTATCATGTTAACAAAAGGGGTCACCCTGGAACGGAATGTCACACAACGCTTAATATGGATAGGTTTCGTCTTCTTAGTACCAGAATAATTCACAACAAATTTGAAGACAATCCGTTCAAGTTTGTAGCCTCCATTACGTGAAAACAACTTTGGTCGGGATCCGTCAGCGCGTGCCCAACTACAAAAACACTGCTTCACATCAAATTGGAAAATAAATCTGTTAAGGTTCTTAACTCAATATCATCCAAAGTCTTCGACATTGAATACACGAATTATTTGTTTATTTAAATCAACATTGATGTTGTGATCTTACCGGGGAAAGATGGACTTCTGATATCCAATATTTAAGACAAAATAAACATTTTACCATTGCTACGCGAATCGTGTACCATAATGCGTTTCAGCGCCATTTGTAAGGAGGGGCTCGAAGAACGAGGCTAGACATATTCTACAAGACATATCAGACGTCATACCCTTGTCTGGAGAGCATGCGCAATAAATATCGGTGTAGACTGGAATAACTGAAATTGCCATTCGATTGAGACTGCTGGCGTATTTTGCCGGACATACTGAGTTGAAATTAGAGTAAATACGGAAACGATTGAATGTAAATCAGTTTATATATACTCATATTACATTATTATATGCGTTGCGACCCATTTGTGTCAATTTCTAGGTCCCAAATTTTAGCGATTTACCTCCTTTAAAAGTTGTAGCCGCCTTAACGAGCCAATTGTTAACGGTTGGACAAGGGTGACAACTTAATTAATTCGCCAACACTGAAATGTGGGTGTATAAATATCTGTTAAAAGCTATAGCTTCCATCGCGTTCACAATACTTTCGGAAAAGGAGCGTTACTCAAGAAAGGTATGTCGCGGATACGTCCTTTTATGATTCCAAGTTTGGGTTTGGAAAAAGTTTTGTGGATTTCAATCAGAAGTTGCAGCCAAAATTGGGCACGTTCTAAACGCTCTGCCACCGTAAATTTTGCTGGCCTCCGCGGAATTATTCATTATATATCGTCGAGTCATTTTTGACAAACGGGAAGTGTTTTAAGGATAGCACCAAGAATATTTTATAAGCAATATTTTATTCTCAGAAAAGAATTGAGGAACAGGTTAGGCCTATGTTACCTATCTCCAAAATGATCCGAGAAAGCCCATAATTTATCTCGGTTATTTCATAATGGATTTTCGTCGGGTTTTCATTTTTTTTAAATTGGACAAATCACATTGGGCCTCGACTGACGGGTTTTCGAAATTCGGAAGTTCACCTGCTTGGTTTTATAATCAAAGATTTCCGAAAATTGTCTTCAGCATTTTTTTCTAATTGAGGTATCAAGTTGAAACTTGGCATGAATTAGGAACACTCCGATGCCTTCAGGTAATTTCAGAGACTTCCGATATTTCACGAACACAACTAGATCAAAATAGACTAAGAATGAGACATGGTTGTGTTAACCCCATATATTATCTTTCATTTTCAGTCGCATTGTACGTTAACATTTTAAACCGTTTGGCCGCTGTATTAGAATTTACAAAAAAGCTTCAAATCCATATTCCGACGACATTTTTCTGTTTCAACACGAGTCCTTGTGGCAATAATCCTCATGGGGCCGATTTTTCATTATTTTGAATTCGTTTACTTCTGGATCCACTTTTCTAACCTGCTATTACGTGACCTTATCACCTAGTCACCTTTACAAATATCACAAACCAGTAAGTTCGGTATGTAGGTTATATTATCTCTTAATCAGGCGTCCTTGAAGACGGTTAGTATTACCGATTGACCGGTGTGTCTGTAACGAAATTCCCATGCATGCAAATTGACAGTACTACAAGTTTTCATCTGAAAATTAAGCAGTAGCGATTAATAATACCGGCTCTGTTAGTATTTAAAAGTTTTAGCCTATTAAAGAAACTGGTTCGATAGTCTTCGGGTAGCGGCGCTAAGAACCTTCTCGTCATTAAACTTCTAAAGTTTATATCGTCGATTACTTCTTAACCAATTGTTTAAAAGGCACCGACGGAATTACAAATTATAACTTGTTTTGAGTTTGTCCTCGGAGGGATTCGAATCCCTGGATATTGCACCAAACTACATAGCCTACGGCAGTCCAGCGCTCTATCCACTGCGCTACATCAACCTGTTTGGTACTACATGTAACAAAACACCCCAGTATCACCTCGAGGTTCTAGTTCCAAGTACATAAGGGAAGGTTAATCATGCAACCGCCACGTCTGTAAAACCATATAAGTAAGATTAGTTAATTATTAGAAAATAAATATGCCAATACAAAGACGGGGACTCACTGGTCCTTCTATTACCATCGCCCGCAAACAAGTGGCCCGTATTACGCCCACAGTCAAAGTCAGTAAATCCAAGTTTGATTTATGAAGTCTGTCTTGTATGATATGCTCAAGCTTTAAGAATAAAACCATATACAATTTAGTGACAGGCCCTTGTACGGAGCGGAGATGGGCGAAATATATTGGCTTAAATTGTGTTAATTAAAAGTAAAAGTTCCATATAAAATTTACTAAGAATATCAGTCCCAAATTGGTTCAGTTCCGTTCAGTATTGACAAAGATATGAAGTAAAATTCCACTGATCAATTCTGCACCTTATGTAAATGGTACAGTTTCATTTTTTCCATTTACTCTCTTCTCGTGTCTTTTTCTTGACAATATTTGTTCACAAAACCGGTCTATATTTCTAAGAAGTTGAACTTTTCGTCATTTTGCAATCTACGGTAGGGTTATCGACAATTACAGGTTTGTTAATTGTCGCTTGACGTCATAACATTACAACACACCAAACACCTTCTTAACTTGTTCGGGAAATCAAATTAATGGATTGAATCGGATTGAATTTAAGCCAATAGATTGTCTAGCTCTGTATTTTCATTTTATAAATATTAACTGTTAAAAAATCAAACCGAATACATATTAGCGTGGAATAAGCCGTGAGAAATTTGATATTTTCCCAAAAATGCAAATCACGCACAATTTCTTTTAAAAAAAATCTACCAGGTCTGATTTATTTGAAGAAATAAAATAATAATCGAATTAAATACCAAGATGAAATGATAAATTACATGATTCACAAATTCATTATTATGAAGGTGATCAATTGTATTTTGTTATAATCTGAAAATTTGACATAGTTAAATTAATTTAGTTGCCGAAATATCGCTATCTGAAAAGGGGCCATACTATATACCGGAAAACAACTGGAAAACACCATTTTATACTGAATACCGGAAAACATCCTAAATACCGGAAAACACCCTAAATAGGTAACCCGGAGCCTGGTCCTCTGTGTGCGGTTTTGGACCAAGTGAGCGCCGATGAAGGAAGGTCAAGGTCATTACGATGTTCGTTTTACAAATACCCCCCCCCCCCAAAAAGAAAAAATCCCATTTTTTTTCTTCAAAATTTTATTGATGCCTATTATGTTTTGAATGTTTTAAAAGACGCAATCAGTCTACCTCCATCATTGACCATATTTTATTTTGTATTGTAATTTTAGTTTTCAGTAAATTTTAGTAGATTTCAGTGTTTCAGTATTTCAGTAGATTAAACACAGCCCTCTGAGGGCCCCGTTATATGCCGGTTGGGCCGGTCTCCTGACTCTTACCAGTAACGCTGGCATCAGGGTGGTACGAATTAGTGGAAGGCACGATTAGGCCAACTCCTCCCTAGGTAACAAAAAATCGCATCATAAAACAGCAAATATCATCAAAAGCGAGTTAATAAATCTCTGAATAGTTCGAGTTGAAGTTCCAGGTTTAACCGCTATGTGTCCTAATCACCAAACGAAATGGATGCCACGCAATTCTCGGACAGGCTGTAATCTGAAAAGTGTCTATCCTTTCCAAGAGCTATCCATCTCGTTGGAAGGGCTAAAAATCTACTTGTTTCTGAGCTTATTTTCATTCCAGGGTCAATATAATCACTTGAACCATAATAATATTCAACATATTCCATCATATTCCGAGGGCCGCACACGGGATTTTTTCTGGATTACTTTTCGAGCTTTTTTCCCCAACTCGTTGACCAGTTTTCCTTGAGAAAACCCCAACTTTCGCCCAATTGTCCATGAGAAAACTACATATTCTATCTTACAGCATTGACGGGAAGTGGTAAGCTGGACGTCTGTGAAAAGGGTTGATCGATAAATTTTCAAGGAAGCAATTGTTGTTTTTGTTTGTGAAATAGAGAGAGGACTCTAGCCGATGAGACTACTTTCCCCCCGAGAACCTCAGGCAACCAATTTGTTTTATATACTACTATCGTAATAAAACATTACTTTGTTAACCACTTCCTGGTGGCTGATCGAAGACTTACACCGAATGCGTATTCGGAAAAAAAATGTCCCCGAGAAAATGTTTTTTCCGACAATCAATATTCGAGATGTCTTCTGTTGCACAAATTATGCTGCACTGTGTAAGAACTTGCATCCTTTGATCTGAAGATTGTAGATGGAAAAGTATCATTTGCACTATTTCAAAGTAAATCTGCATTTTCGTATATCATACCGTAATTTGTGATTAATGACAATGACTGTGGAAATAATATGGCTTGAGGAACGGAAGATCTATGTTTGTCACGTGACTGGACAATTCCACCCCCCGTCCCACCCTGACGATGATCCCTCACGGAGCGGCGCGGCGCGCTCTCTAAAAAAAATCTCGGGCACAGTTTACTCTTCTAAGTTTTCCGGTAGCTATTTAGTAATGCGGATTTTGGTCCTCGTGTGTCGTTTTGGACCAGGTGAGCGCTGATGAAATAAGTTGATTAACATATAAGCGAGCGATCGCCTACGGTCAAAGAAAAATTTCTTTTCAGATTTTTTTTAACAATTTCTTCTCCCAAATTTCTCTCAAATAAAAATTCAAATTTTTTTTCCAGTATTTTTCTCTGTAAAATTATTTTCTACGGAATGTTTTTTTTGTAAAACCAATGTTTCGGAAAAATTCGATTTTTTGGGGGGCGGGGGACAGAAATTTTTTTTCGTCCAAAAAATTTTGGAGAAAAAAAAATCGGATTTTTTTTTTTTTAGGGGGGGGGGGGCTATTTGTAAAACAAACATCCTAATGACCTTGACCTTCCTTCATCGGCGCTCACTTGGTCCAAAGCCGCACAGAGAGGACCAGGCTCCGGGTTACTTATTTAGGGTGTTTTCCGGTATTTAGGATGTTTTCCGGTATTTAGTGTTTTTCCGGTGTTTTCCGGTATTCAGTATAAAATGGTGTTTTCCGGTGTTTTTCGGTTGTTTTCCGGTGTTTTCCGGTATATAGTATTGCCGTCTAAAAAGCTATTAACTTTCGGCCAATCAAATTTTTCGGGAGGACGAGTGTCACTTGGCACTCAAGGAATCGAAACGGGAATAATTTAGGAGTGGAAGTTTGGTTGCAAAACTACATGAATTGGTTACATTGCACCACTTTCTAGTTGCTTATTTTCGGCATGGTAAGGTAAATCTTCCCGTGATCATCGTACCCTCTTGATTCTTTTAATTAAAAAAAAACACCAAGCTATCGGGTTACAATGTCACTCATTTATGGTATTTTAATCGTGGTATTATATCTCGTGAATCATGAGCATATAGTTGGTTTTGACATCCTCTAGCTTACACCATTCGCATACGAGGCTATGGTGTATGTAGATACTAGTTATGGTCTATTATAAAACCACAAACAAGTTTTCATTTCCAGCATATCAAACTCTCTTGGTCCTGTTACTTCGCTTCCAATGTTATAAACAGTATTATTTAGACATGTATGGCAAGCCCATAATCAACTCTCTAAACCACCAAGTGGCTTAGATATTTAGTGGATTAGACAATGCTCATCATATCATCGTTAAGTGATAATATGACTGCCGTCTGGGGATTGAAAATCGAGACTTCGTTTATTATCGTGGCAATGCTACTTGCAAATCGAGATTTAAACTGTTATTTGGCAATCATCGGGGCCAATTTAGACTATTTACGGTGAATACTTCATCCATAGCTTCGCTCAGAATTAAGTAATTTCGTTGGACTTTTCGTAGGTTTGACTAATTACAACAAGAACGGTTATCCCTTAACTCTAAGTCTTGCATAATGCCTCTTTAACAATAAGTCCACCACGGGGATCCCATGACAAAGCGTGACAATACGCCCACACAGCAGCTTTGAATATTGCAGAAGGTTGAATATTGCCAGTGTTCATCCTCTCATGAAAAAAAAATCCGTAAAAAACTGTAGCGTTCACAAGTTTTTCAGAGAAGGTCAGATAACGGAAAGTTGCAGAATAATGAACATCAATTGGATCCATCCTCCCATGACCCATCACTTCCCACCAAATTTGAAAGACATCTTTTAGAAACTATAGTGTATATCGCGTTCACAGGGTTTTTGGCAAAAGAAGGGAATGGAAAGTCGCAATCGTTGAACGATAGGGTTAATCCTCCCATAACTCCACCCCAATACGTCACACCAACTTTTACAAGCATCCGCTACAAATTATAGCCTCTATAAGGGTCGCGGAACGCTGAAAATCAACAGAGTTCATCTCTTCATTGACCGAATGCTTCCAACCAAATTTGAAAAATACCCGTTAAATACTGCAGCCTGTTTCGCGTGCGCAATGTTTTTGGAAAGGGGTATAACTCCGGAACAAAATGTCGTGAAACGCTGAAAAACAGTAGGGTTATTCCTCTCATGACCCCATCCGTTAAAAGCTAAGCCTCTATCGTGTTCACAAGGTTTTCGGCAAAGGTCGATAACCCCAGAATGGAAAGTCGCAGAACGTTATATATCGATAGGGTTCAACCTCTCATGACCCCCATCCTTCCCACTAAATATGAAAACCATCCGTCAAAAATCACAGCCTCTATCGCGTTCACAATATTACTGGAAAAAGGGATAACGCTGAAAATCAATCCGGTTAATCTTCTCTTGACCCCAATGTTTCCCACCAAATATGAAAAACATCCGTTAAAAATCACAGCCTCTATCGCGTTCACAATATTCCTGGAAAACGGGATGACGCTAAAAATCAATATGGTTCATCTTCTGCTGACCCCAATGTTCCCACCAAATGTGAAAACAGCCTTTCAGATTTCGGTAAAGTCGCGGAACACTGAATATCGATAAGATTTGATGACCACAATGCTTTACACCAAATTTGAAAAATAAAATCCGTCAAAAATTGTAGCCTTGATTGGGGTAATTTCGGAACGGAAAGTCGCAGACTATTGAATATCGATCTGGTTTGTCCTCTCATGATCACAATGCTTACAACCAATTTTGATCGAATTTCGTTTTAAAAAATGTAACCCCTATCGCGTTCACAAAGTTTTCTGATGCTTCACACGAAATTTGAAAAGAATCCACCAAAAACTTTAGCCTCTATCGCGTTCACAAGCAAATTGTTCACGGACATAATATGCCCACAATGAAAGGTGTTTATTTGAGTTTTCTAAATTAAAGTCATCTAGAGTGTTGTTTATGTTTCGTTAGTCAAAATGGGTAACCCTTGTAGAAATTTTCAGAAAGATGTGGTGAGAACTAAATTCTGAAATAATTTTTAAAAAATCTTTAGAAATAAACGTTGGGTTACATGTTAATGTTTTACAAACTATTTGATGGTTATCTTGATTTATAAAACTACTTGATAAATCAAGGGAGAAGCCCAAAAGTAATAGCGCCACGGATGAAGTCACAGATTTTGAAGCAATATCTGATGGGATCTTAACAGTCAGTTAAACACACACGCAGAGTTAATTTTAGCCTTCTTTCAATGATAGACGTATGACTTTTTTTCAGAAGATATAAGATCGTCCTGGTATCTGATTTTCAAAAGATCAATCAGAATATTCGTTGTCAGAGCTAAGTTCAATGATGGTTTGAATATGTCACTGTGTAAAATAAAAGTTGATAGAGATGGTGAGGGGTTAAATTACGATCACAAAATGGATATATCTTAAACGCGAGTGTGGCAAATGATATGGAATTTAAAAGTCGGGTGGGTTTGAAAATAAAAACAAATATACAAAATATTACTGCCAAATCAAGTTTTATTTGCCGCAGAGACCCTTAAAGATGTACCAATAAAACCGTCATACTAAATGCTTCTCTAGACAAAACGTTAATAACAAAATGCCTGTAATATTAATTCGGCAGAATAAAACTCATATGTCAAATCATCGGCATCGTGAATTTTTGTATCTCACGGCCTTAAACGCCACAAACCCTAGAAGATGTTTGAAAAATATTTATTAGTTCAATGAACCCCTCACAGAACACCCAATATTCTGATCAACAGTGAATAATATATATATACAGTTCCCTGCACCCACCCGGTTCAAAATAATCACCGATGAAACGCGATAAACATAGTATATCACATGTGTAACGATATGTATGATGCCATAATGTGAACCGGATTATTTAAAGATATATTGTGTAAGATTTAGATAAAGAGCTAGCCGTTCTTGGTATTATGGTTCAAATATAGATAAAAGCACAAAGAATACATTGAAAATTACTTTAAAATGAGCCAAGTTATCACTGTCTGTAGTTTTGACAAGATGCGTGCATGGATACTGATTTTTTATTATCGTAACCACGGTACTGGTATAGTTAAAATCGAGGGTTGATTGTAGTCTTGTCATGTTTATAAATGTCTAATTAATAATTTATATAACATTTAAGGCCTAAAGAAAGACCCGCAATAGGCTAAATTAGCTCTTGAATAATGTATCATTAACAATGGAAATCATCGTTAGGATCGTGTGTCTGTCATATAAATGAATGACTAAATAATTTGCCTAACTAGAAAAATAAATATTTATGACAAAAACACAAGAATTGCTGCGGTACCTTAGAAAATTGTTTTCTGATATTTAGTTTCGTATTAGAAAAATCATAATGTCGCATAATGCAAGTCAGGGTCGGAAAAACATACTGATTATGTTCAACCATGAGAAAAAGTACCATCCCTATTCCCCCATACTATTTTGCGGCTAAACGTAACGCTCTGTTTGAGCTATTGTCGAATAATTAAATCTATATTTACTAATCTCATCAATATTTTATAATTTCAAAGGGTAGCAACGCAAAATGTGAATATATGCCCACACAGCAGCTTTGCATCGATAAAGACAGCTTATCCGAAAGAGAAGATTGGTTGTACATTGCATTGGACAAGGGATCCTCTATGGTTTCAAGAAATCTAATCTCTATCGTATGTATAAGCTTGGGCGGAAACCTCTTAAAACTATAGGCTGTATCGCTTTCGGAAAATATGTTTTACTGTGGAACGGAAGATTACAGAGCACAAAATATCGATTGGACTTGTCCTCTGGTAACTTCAATGCTTCACATCAAATGTCGGCTGTGTCACTTTCACAAGGTTTTCAGCAAAGGGGAATAACTTTAGAACTCAGAGGGATATGGTTCATCCTCTATCAACGCAATGTTTATACCAAAATCATCCTCTAACGATACATTCCCAAGAAAGTATTAAAAGTATGGCATTTGGTATATGTCAAGTAGAGAAATTCAAATATGGCAGCTGTTGTAAGCGAAATTTAACAGTTGGATATACACAGCAGGTGGATATACACAGCAGGTAAAGCAAACGTTAGAATTCTGTTTCTTGCATTTACAGTTTTGGAAATATAATTCAATGTCTAAAACGTGGCGGTCATCGTGAAATCCAACATGGCGAACGTTTGACCGAATCTCCGAGACTTCAAAAATGTTCCTTGATATTTAAAATGATCCTTAGGTGGCTTACTACCCATGTGGAAAATTTCATGCTTTACTCAAGAGGTTAACTTTTGTATGCTTAGCCGCTCTACTAAAAGAACACTTCTTATGTGTTGATCTAATGATTAATGGTAGAGAACATTGATTGAAACGTCCAGTAGACTCTACGATTAAACGGGCGGTAAAAAAAAACAGTTGACAGAGGATAATCCAAGAATTTACTTTAGGCTTCGATAGTTACTGTAAATGGACATTAACTAAAATTAATATAAGATGCTGAAAATCATTCTCCTTCAATGGTCACGTGACAAACAGGGGCTGTTAAAATAGATTCTTGCGTCATAGCGTAGTTTTATGTTTTTAGTCAAAATAATACCACCAAATCGTACAGTTTATTCGCGTGATAAGCTCTTAATCAACGTTGTAGACCATCGAATGGTCGCGATTTTTAATGGATTGATACACATTTAATAATGTAACGTAAAAATGGGTAATCGAGAGTTTTGTTTATTAAACAATGGTACTTGACAATGAAATTTGACTGACATTTTCAACAATTCATTTTTCATTATCTATTTTTGAACTAATATAGCAAGATAAGAACGGCTAGCTCTTATTTAAATGTTACATAATGCAAATATAGCCTCTGCCGAGGTCAAAAGGTTTTTAAAAAAGGGGGCGTAACTCCGGAATGGAAAATCGCGGAATTCTAATTCACACAAAATTTGAATGTAAAAAACTGTAGCCTCTATCTCGATCACAAAGGTTTCTGAAATCGATAGAACTCATATCATTGTCCCATGTTTTCCCACCAAATTTGAAAAACAAATCGGTTAAAACTCTAGCCTTTGTCGAGTTTAGGAGGCATTCGGCAAATGGGATAACTCATATATCGATATGATTTGCCCTCTTATGGCGCCAATGAATTAATATAGCAAGAACAGCCAGCTCTTATCTAAATGTTACTTAATGCAAATATAGTCTGCACCGAGTTCACAAGGTTTTTGAAAAAGGGTGCGTAACTCCGGAATGGAAAAACGCGGAATGCTAATTATCGACAGGCGCGTTCTCTCATAACCCCAATGCTTCCCACCAAATTTGAAAAGGGTTCTGTTAAAATTTAGCCTCTATCGCGTTAACAAATTTTTCGGGAAAGGGGTAGAACTCTGGAACCGAAATTAGCGGAACACTGAATATCGATAAATTCCGTCATAAATGCTTCACACAAAATTTGAAATGGATCTGTAAAAAAAGTGTAGCCTCTATCTCGATCACTAAGTTTTCTGAAATCGATAGAACTCATATCATTGTCCCAATTCCTCCCATCAAATTTGAAAAACAAATCGGTTAAAACTCTAGCCTAAGTAGCCTTTGTCGAGTTTAGGGGGCATTCGGCAAATGTGGTAACTCATTTATCGATAAGATTTCCTCTCTTATGACGCCAATGCTTCCAACCAAATCTGATAAAGACACGTTAAAAACTGTAAGCTCTATCGCGTTCACAGGCGTATCGGTAAAGGGGTGGGCGGTGTTCTCTAATGACCCTAAAGCTTCTACCTAATTTTAAAAAAATATGTTAAAAACTATCAGCAAACGGGGGTAAGGTACTTCCGGAACGAGAAGCCACTGATTATATCATGACCCCAAATGCGTCCCACCAAGTTTCAAAAAATATCCATTATACACAATAAACTCGCGCTCATACAGTTTTCGGAAAACAGGGGCATAACGGAAAGTTGCGGAAGGCTGAATAGGGTTCACCCTCTCAAGGCCACAATCATCTACACGAAAATGGAAAAAGATACGTCATAAATTCTAGTCTTTTTCGCGTTCACAAGCCTATTAAAACATGTTTATGTGTTTGAAATCACAACCGGTAAAGAGGAGCGGCAATTTTCACGGCAAGTTTTGGTCCGATTATTACAGCATTCGAACTCGGCTGTAATTATTGTGTAACGTTGATATATATGAACGCTTTGTCGTACTATCAGAGGTAGGGTGACCCATGTACTCTACAGAAATAAAGTCCACCGCTGATAGTTCGAGACTACCACTGAAGCGTGCACATTCGCCGTGCCGAGACCAACTTTCTGACAGTATGATACTATAAATAGCCATGGCACGTGCAATTATTGTTGACGATTTTGAATAGCAGTGAAATTAAGCTTCTTGGTTATTACAGCAGATTTAGAAATTACGTTCGTTTCATTTTTTAAATCGCTTTATCATTAACTGTACCGTTAAGAGCGGCATCTTTTGGTTTAGTACAAATAATATCTCTGAATCACTCGGGTTAGACAGGAACATGATACTAGCAGTAGTTTCATTTTACTTTTACAAGGTTCTTAAAACGATTGTTGAGCTACCTAACGTGCTTATTTCAAAATTCAATTTCTTGTTCTAGCTTTCTGTTATGTTTCGTAAAAAAAGTAGTCTTGATTATCCCGACCTGTCAATCAGACGTAGAATGGTCGATAAACTGGTTAAGCGAGACTAATTACAAAACAAGGGCACGTAACCTATCTTTTACTCAAAAGTGTCTGGATGTTATGGACGACACTTGGAACCAGTTTTCAGTCTATTATTTATAGATGATTAATGGTCATAGCTTATTAAGTACAACATGATCGTTTATTTAGTGACTATAATTGTGTGAAACTGATTTGAGGCTTGGCATATATATAAATATTGTGGCGTAATTGTCGAGATATATGGAGATATTTATTTATGGTGGGTCACCCTACTGTCAGAGGCCATAATCCCGGAATTTACGGTCCGATATACGCTAATATCGAAACTAGAAATTAAATGAAATGGGGTTTAATGTCCTACTGCTATGCTCCGAACTGGGCTAATGAAGACGGGCATACGCCACACAGTGTGCTATGAGGGGAAATTTTGCCCGAACAGCGGCACTACGACCTACTCTTATATCGAATTCCAACTGTCAAGGGATCTTTTACACGGGGCCTCGGTTTTTCGTATCATCCGAATGACTAGACAGCTGTCCTTGTCAGACCCTTCATCCTGCATCACTGACAAGGGGGATATATCGAAACTAACCGAGATCTTTGGGTTATAAACATACATTTTAAGTTTCATCAAAATCGGATAATTGGGATCTCTAGCGTGGTCACAAGCTAAAAATGTGATTTTTCGTACAGTCAGGGGCCATAATCCATACATGCCAATATCGACAGGAACTGAGATCGCTGGGATATAAACCTATATTTCAAGTTTTGTCAAAATCGGATAAAAATTGTGACCTGTAGAATGTCCACAAACAAAATGTGAACGGACGGACAGGGGCAATGAAATGAAATGAGTTTAACGTCCTACTGTTCTGCTCCGACTAGGCTAATGAAGACGGGCACTAGTCATACACTGTGCCATGAGGGAAATTTTTGCCCGGACAGCGGCGCTACGGTCTACTCTTATATCGACTATACCATCCAATCGACTATACCGGACCTCCAGGTTAGCGAGCCAACGTCTTACACACTGAGCCACCGTGGCTCCCCAGAGGCGACGACAATATACGTTCACAAGGAAAGTCGCAAAACGCTTAATATCAATATAATTCATCCTGTCACGACCCTAATGCTTTCCTCCAAATTTGTAAGAAATCCGTTAAAAACTAGCCTCTATCGCGTTCACAATGTTTTTCGGAAAAGGGGTGCAAAATCTGTAGTCTCTATGGCGTTCGCAGATTTTCGCTAAAGGAGGGATAACTCTAAAACGGAAAGTCGCAAAACGCTGAATATCAATAGGGTACGTCACCCCATGAACCCAATGCTCCACTTCAAATTTGAGAAGAATCCGTCGAAAACTGTAGCCTCTATCGCGTTCACAAGCAAGCCCATTGTTGACGGACGGATCGACGTCAGGCCTAAGACATAATACGCCCACACTGAATTGTAAACTTAAATATCCTAACAAATAAAAAAGTTTTACTATTGAAAAATTAAAGTCCTCGCAAACTTTGACATCGAGAAAAACCAAAATGGAAACTAATTACGTCATTCATCGTGATAGATCATTTCGTACAAGAAGGTGGCAGAAGGGCGTGTCTATCAACAGTGTGTGGCTCTTTCACGACAATTCAAATTTTGTACATACTTAAGCTATTACTCTCGGCTTAGTAATGAGTTTGGCTGTTGACATAAATACTCCCGTAGTTCATCATTTTGTTTCCGTATTGTCTTAATTATTTGATTACAGCGCTTGGGTTGGATGATTTTCTTTTGAACTCAATTGCAGAACAGAAAGAACGGTACTCGGTTTACGGGCCTTGACTTTTATCGTTGAATATCTTTAATACTTCTTGATAACTAAACCAGTCCTGTCAACGGACCTCGACATTCTGTTGTAGCCAACGTAAATGCCGATCTATTTTACATTTTACTCGGCAAAGAAATAGAGAGTCCATTGAATACGTACCGTTAATTTTTTTTTATAAATTCATTCATCGATAAATACCATAAATTATCAACAAATCAGATAACCCCATCGGTTAAATTATCGACAGGTAGTTTCATTTATTTTTAGGTTTTTTCGCATATATCAGTCGTGAAAGAACTGTTTAGAATTTTATAATCGTGCGTCTTCGTAACATAATTACGAAAATCATGACTTCATTGTGAACTTATAGGGCAATATATCCATCCGATTAAACTCTCTATTTTAACTTTTAATCACCCGTCAACTTTTCATACTTAACTTTTGTCACGAGTACGACATCATTTTGAAATCAATAGCAAATATGGAATTTTCCGATTGCATTGCTCGAATCGCGATCATGCCTCAGCCAATCAACGCCTTTATTTCTATTACCGTATATGGCCCCATGGTTAAAATGGTAAAAATGGTTAATTTGTCACGAAACCGCCACGATTTTTTCCCACTGTCTGAATGAAAAAACAATACTTGATAATAATGTGACGTCTGCAATGCCTCTTTTGGCCAGTGACTTTTTAAAAGGGCACGGTAAAGTGACACCATCTTGTTGCAAACTATTCTCGACACCAACAAGGCTCTTGGATACAAAAGTCCCAAATGAACTAAATTACTCCCAATCCACTAGTTCACTGTCAATACCCCTTTAATTCGTACATCCGCGTGGTATCATGTAAACGAAAATTTCTGTTTCCTCACTTTCTTGCCCAATCGTGGTTACACCTACAGACAAAACTGTAAAACTTGTGGGCAGCTATTATCTCTCTATTGATACTCTGATCTATGTAGTACAGTAGTCGAGTCTTAGATTTTCGAGTTGCTTTTCTATTTCCTTGTAGTGTGAGATTTCCACGCTTTTCTATTTCCTTGTAGTGTGAGATTTCCACGTCTTTACTAACACGCGGTTGGGATCCGCCATTTTCTCTTTCCATCTTGAAAATGATCCTTCATATCTTTAGACGTGTGGTGCAAATCATCGTTAAACTGACAACGCTTAGCGGAACATTATATCGATATGCAAAGGTTTCATTTACATCACCATACATACAATTATGTCGTATTCAGCTTAGGAATAACACATTTCGTCTTTGTATTAATGTAAACAATGTTTCGTAGGTAGCTTTCGTGTCCGAATATCGAGTATGTCCTTGACCTTATGCTAATATCAATGAGCAAAGTGTTAATTTTAAATACCAATTTTTGATTCTTTTAATTTAAACAACTGTGGAATACGATTAATTCATATCAAAATACAAACACAATTATGTCGCATTCAGCTTAGGAATAACACATTTCGCCGTTGTATAAATGTAAACAATGTTTCGTAGGTAGCTTTCGTGTCCGAATATCGAGTATGTCCTTTACCTTATGCTAATATCAAAAAGCAAAGTGTTAATTTTTATTACCAATTTTTGATTCTTTTAATTTAAACAATTGTGAAATACGATTAATTCATATCGAAATACAAATGAGGTGTCATTTACGGGATTTGGTAATATTAAAAAATAAGTCATGCATGAACTCATGGATGCGAGCAACTCTTCCGTTGAGCGGTAATTCGACACAGAAAGGTAAATACAAATGCAGTAAATACTTTTGACTTATACTATCACAATAAAATTATCCTTGCCTCGGGTGGTAAATCGTAATATTATAGACTATATATTGCGCTTCATTTGCAAGAACTGTCACATCTTTTAATATCAACATTATTCATATGGACCGTTCTATAAATTGATGAAAACAGAACTGTCTAAATCAAAGCTATCATGCCTGTCGTTGTCAAAAGTTGGTAAATGTTAGCAAATTAGGCTTGTTTCTAATATTTTGGATAGATTATTATTCATTTATGTTAGAATAATAATCATTTTGAGTGGTTTGATATAGAATCTGTTACCTAGATATAATTTTTGTGGGGCAAATTCATTTCTATGGAGTACCATTTGCAACATATCAATCATTCAGCTGGACCTTTTCACATTCAAGAGTAGATTATTAGTGTACAATCTAAGGTTAAACAGTGTGTTGAGTGTAAATAGATATTGAATAAAATTTATAACAAAATATTTTCCTGTAAAACTTTCCAATCTTTAATTATCAGTGCATCTTTATGATTCCAGGCACAAAGTTTCAAGGGGTGAATTAAGAAGTAATACAAATGATAACAATGTGTATTCATTATAAAAATTGCTGAAAAAAAAAAGCAGTTTCAAGGAAATTGTGATGCAGTATTTACAATTGTCCATGCAAACCCGAAACATTTAATCCAAATGATGTTTATGGTGGCACTCCTTACAAAAAGTCTGAAAGTAGTCTCTTGGTGTGCTAAAACAAAGATAGTTTTCAAAATTTGAAGTCTTGTTGATTATAGTGTAAATATTCAGGTAGCTTTGTGAGGATTTGTGATTTCCCATTTTGAGTTGTTTACCCTGTAGCTGCGCAGTGCTGTCTGGTATATTTGCTTTATATTTTCCAAAGTTACAAATTCCAAAACCATTATTTTTTTTTATTTTCATCCATTTTATATTGTTCAGTATCGTCTCAGGCACATTTAGATACCAAAATACAGGCACTAAGGCTGTTGTGAATGATTTGATTTTTGTCACTTTACCGTGGCCTTAAATATACATTTATATAAAGACGTTAAACGATGTTTAGCCATCCTGAACTTTTCTTATCACGAATAAACGAGGACATAATTTATTCTGAAATATTGACCTAAACTTACAGTCGTTACATGAATTAGGTATGGAGATTATCGAGAAGCGGTGACCCTTTTTTATATTTTTGTGGTATTCATAAACTTTCAAAATGGATTAATAACCGTGCGGCATACTCGTGGCAACCAGAACTAATTTCAATTTCGGTGAAAACCATAGATAGAGAGCTCCGTCCAGCGAAAATGTTTCCCTACTGAAAGTTGAACTCGATACGGCGAATGTGTTCGCTTCAGTGGCTTGTCTCGAAGTGATTCCTGGCTAATCACGCAGTGCGATAACACTCAGCGCTAGGGTCTATAAATAGCCATCGCACGTGAAATTATCTACAGATCTATCAACTTTTACAGCCGTAAAAATCTATTGTTGACGATACTGAATAGCAATAATATTTAGCTTTTTAGTTAATACACTAAAGCAAAGATACGCTAAACAGTAAATCTTATGGAAAATCCGATATGAAAGCAACCATGGATAGGATAAACCAGCATCGTGGCATGCTCCTAATCAACCGTCCAATCACGATTTGGGGCAATACGACCCACTTCTCTTCCCGTGCCACGGTCAATTCTTGCAGTGTTGTCGGTTGACGTCGACGAACACGTCTCCAGGTCAAATTAAACGTAACACAATAAAGCAAAGATACGCTAAACAGTAAATCTTATGGCAAAAAAGTAGGGGATATTCAGAAACAATACAAAACTGCAAAATGCACTGCTGTTTTTATTAGAGGTAACCAGTGTATGTTAATAACAGGCCAATTGCATACACATGAAAATAAACAGTTCATATGGGCGGCTTATCTGACGGCCCCAAGTTCACTCGCAAAGAGATACACTGTCAAAAGTGAAAATGGACGTTTTTGATTTTTGTTTTAATAATGAGTAATTGCTCCACCAATCCTCAGACATTTAGCAATTCATCGTGGCATGCTCCTAATCAACCGTCCAATCACGATTTAGGGCAATACGACTCACCTCTCTTCCCGTGCCACTGTCAATTCTTGCAGTGTTGTCGGTTGACGTCGACGAACACGTCTCCCGATCAAATTAAACGTAACACACTAAAGCAAAGATACGATAAACAGTAAATCTTATGGAAAAACCGATATGAAAGCAAACATGGATATGATAAACCAGCATCGTGGCATGCTCCTAATCAACCGTCCAATCACGATTTGGGGCAATACGACCCACTTCTCTTCCCGTGCCACGGTCAATTCTTGCAGTGTTGTCGGTTGACGTCGACGAACACGTCTCCCGATCAAATTAAACGTAACACACTAAAGCAAAGATACGCTAAACAGTAAATCTTATGGAAAAACCGGTATGAAAGCCAACATGGATAGGATAAACCAGCACGCGGCAGTTTTCATCAACCCTTCCTTGAAGTGTCAAATTTGACAATGAACACCTCCAACATGTATGACGATATTGCGTGCCGTACATGCAGATCAGTGGTTCTGTTGGGGCGACAAGTTTTTCATCTGTGAACATACTCTCAAAGCATGTCAAGTGTCCATGACTATTTATCATATCACAACCTGCATAGGTATTTGCATTTCAATATCCCCTACTTTTTTTTTGAAGAGTATATAATATACTACGCACATGCCGACTGCATAAAAAATATCTCAACCAATACGTCACGATTCTACCCACACCACCTCAGCTGTCCGGACTGGCAGAACTGTGACAGGGCTGAATTCCATATCACTTGATTGTAATTCTGTCAATTCGGGACGTTCCGGACTGAGATATTTTTTGTACTCCGAAATTCTCCTTCCACTCGATTGACACTATTTTTATGGAATCAAGATATACGGGCTCCCGTGTCGGAGCGGCCACTTTTACTGACCGCGGAGCGATATGCGATTTGGTGGCATATCTGATTATAATCTCTGTCAAATATTATATCTCATAAATCGATTAATTTAGGCCAAAACCCCGACCTGTAAGTAATTTACAACCATCAACCTGTGAAATTATCATATCGTCATATTATGCAGGATTCCTAATTCCGGGAGAGAGAGAGAGAAATGGGGTTTAACGTCCACTCGACACAAACTAGGTCATTTCGGGACTAATATGGTTTAATTTTATGTCAATAATTCGCTTGCGCGTAGGGGTCTTTAGCAGTGGGAGGAAACCGGAGGACCCGGAGAAAACCCACGAGGTTGGACAGGCGACCCTACTCCTTGTCACGTACAACCGGGGATTCGAAACCACCCCAGTCGACTCAATGACAGACTTTATGATACAGCGCGCGCACGCTAACCATTCAGCCATCCAACCCCCCCCCCCCCCCCCCCGAATTCCGGTCCACACCCAGCCCAGAAAGTCTATTATACCAACCCATTCCAGACTAAAGTGATGGCGTGGCGGCCTGTTAAAGCCACCGGCCACATACAACATGATCATCATCGCTCCATGGCCGGTCCAATACCCCCCCCCCCCACCCCATACAATGTTCAACAGAAAAAGTTTTTTTGGACGAATTGGACAAAATTCTTTTTTTCATTTTTTTTCCCGACCGGCCCGTTCGGGCGATCGCCCGATGGCCCAATCCACCCCTGGTGCTGATTAGCTATGTTTACACCTAATTATGATATAAAGAACAGTTTCTTAAATAGGCTACATACATGTATATAGACATAATCATATTTTTGTAAATTTTCAGATTGATTTTTATATAGCTAAATTAAACGTCCTACTGTTTTGCTCCAAGTGAGCTAAGGAAGACGGAAGCTCAAACAGTATTAAAAGACTGCTAGATAAAACAGACTCGAGCGAATTTAAAATATTGAAAATTCGTTATGAGATTTTATGTTATGATATCTTTCTCTTTGATATAATGTGCATAGTCTAAATTAATTTCCATAAATCGGATCGAAATAAGGAAAATTAGACGGTTCATAGTAAAAATACTATACGGCTTATCACACATGTACAGAATTGATATTTTCTGAAAGCCGATAACTTGGGCCGCCATTTAAAAAAACGCACATGACCTGCTGCGAAGCACTCATTTTTATACGCCTACATTGTCATATGGATGTATAATTGTCGTCACAATTTGTTTGCGGACACGCGACAGGTCATAATTTTTATCCGATTTTGACAAAATTTAAACTATAGATTTATCTCCAAAATATTTCGGCCCTTTTCAATATTTGAATGTATAGGACAGTAACTTCATGGATTATGGGCCCTGTCTGTACGAAAAATCACGTGTTTAGCTATAGAGGTCACAATTGTTTATCCGATGTTGATAAAACTCATATATCTATAACCCAAAGATCTCGATTCCTTTCGATATTCTCGGATTATGGTCCCTGATTGTACGAAAAATCGCGTTTTAGCTTCTGGTCCCTCTAGAAGTCACAATTTTTACCCAATTTAAAAAACCGTTCGAATATTTAACCGTTACACCATAATGATGGTTGAGGTCGAATTTCGTGAAAATCGAACCGAAACTGTCTGACTAAATGGCCGCTCCTTGTACGCAAATAGTGTAAAAGTATATAACACCAAGGTTGTGCACCCTCTAAAGTCACAATTTGTATCATATTTTGATGGAACCTAACATATATAGACCAGGAGCACAGGGGGTCAACCTAGATGAAAAGTCTACAAGTTTTCTCCTATATGGTATCAATGCATGCATATCTGGTATCATCAAAATGTAAGCTTGCCGGGTATCTAGTGGTGGGTGTGATATTCCACGCCCAAAATGCCCCCCCCCCTCCCAAACTAGGCTAGATTAGCTCAAAAGTGTACCACATGAATATCTTACAGCAGTGTACCGAACATCATCAGGTATTACAAAACACTTGTGGTGACAAGAGCTACATCGACTGCAACCGATTAGTCGTGTTACTTTTAATCGCCGTCATAAAGGGGGTTTATAACTCCACGAAAAACGTCATTTTGACGGACCCTGGTCTGGTCATAATCTAGTGATTACAATATACGTCCACCTTTAACATGTGGGCGTATAAAAATAAATAATTTGACATGTCAATCGCCGGTTTGAATTCAATAATGACGGCGGTCCGATGTAACAAAAAGATCGATTGTGACTGTATAGTCAAATCTAAATTATTTTCCGATAAAGACAACCTTAATTCTGATGCAGGCAAAAATCTATTTTAAAACAAAAATTTGGTAACAAATAAAGAATGCTTATTCACTGGTTTTTAGCACGATTACCTATGAAAGTGCGAAATGACCATTCCTTTCATTCTGGGAGGAACCGCATCCAGTGTGTATCCCCGTTGTATGTTAATTATAGTCCTTGAATTAGACTATATTCTTGTTTATCAGACCAGTAATCATGTAACAAACCAAAGAAATAATAACAGCTAAAACCCCATAGAGTTATGTGACTGTAGTACTGCGCCATTTATACTTCTTGACCATAGCTTTCATCCTATCACCATGGCGTCTTCATAACATTTCAGAAGAATGCTTGAACATTTGACTTGTAGTTATTGTTGGCAAAGAGCTGAATACCAGGTTCACGTCTTGGGGTAATTTGGGAATGATAGGACATACATTATCATATTTTCATCATTACAGTGTCGATTATCCGAATAGCTGCTGTGCGGAACAGGATGTGCTAATATAGAAAATAAAATAAACGTAGGCCTATCTACAATGTTATCATCATCTGATATTTAGGAATAACTTCTCTTGGGTTAGAATGGCTTGTTTGATTTAAACCCGTATGACTACGAAAAGAGCCTACATTGTCATCTGATGTTTGCCTGAAATTCTAAAAATAAATAAGAATACATTTCCGTATAAATGAAGACATATCTCGATAACGAAATGTATTAAACAAAAATACCTTGAATCAGTGATGGTCCGATAATCTGTTTGAACATCGATAAGTGGCCTATCGGGAGAAATCCGTATCGACCAATACACGGCCATTTTGCCGATACTTGAGTTACCGATATCTGTTCAAAACGACTCGGTAATTACAAGGAGTAGGGTCGCCTGTCCAACCTCGTGGGTTTTCTCCGGGTCCTCCGGTTTCCTCCCACTGCTAAAGACCCATACGCGCAAGCGAATTATTGAAATAAAATGAAACCATATGTTAGTTCCGAAATGATCTAGTTTGTGTCGAGTGGACGTTAAACCCCATTTCTCTCTCTCTCCGTCTCTCTCTCTTTAGGTTGCCATGCTCTCCCTCTCTCTCTTTCGGTTGCCGTGCGCGTTGTTATTTAGACGTACCGGTAATACAAGACTCTCATAGGGGCTGTAAAAAGGACAGAATAAAGAGTACAAAATCCTTAACGGTCTCCGTTATTCACACACTGTTTGAAAATTCGGTTCTCTCAATCCGATTTTTGAGAATGCCATTTCTGCGCATGTGCAGACAGACATTAACGTACAACAGTCCACCCGGTAAAACTTTTGATTGGAATAGGGAATAAGTCAATTGCATGATGATCAAAATCATAGAATTGGAGAACACAATCAGTACATCGCGGGAACCCCTCTTCGATCTGTTTTCAATGTGTACTGATCACAAATAAAACAATACCTAATTAAGCTATTGAATGTTTTATTTAAATTGTTTCCGATAAGTATTAACAAATTTATTAACTATATGAAATAAACAAGGCGGGAAAATATCACATGGTTTACGCGTGATTGGAATGAAAGATGAAAGGGGGTACATCCCTTTGATGTCACGTGATTACTGTCAGATTTTCCGACTTCTAGAGTAGATGACGATAAAAATTTAGAAATAATTTAGTGATTTGTATTGTTATGCTAGGCTACTTAAAATTTTTAGACATAATTTGTATCAATAAATAATAACTTATAATATAGATCATACCACCAACAAATGTGTTTCCATTAGATGGTTTTATTTTTAACTATACTTCTAGAAATCGCGGGAGAATGTCACGAGATTGCCACTGTTGACAGGCATATGGTCAGGAAGAAATCGCTTTGATGTTTCATTCATTACCGCATGAACCATTCCGACATCTATTATTGACATACAGGTGCCGATCACTCAAGGGAATTATATCGTAATCAACACTTAAAATATGATAATCTCGACTTTATTCATTAATGATACAGCAAATAATTAAGTTCGGAGTAGATGGACTGTATTTGTGATTGAGTAGGAAGCGTGGCCCAATTTTATTACTTCAAAAACACAGCGTTCGTGTTTGATTCACGAGGTAAAATAGTACCATGCGTTTCCAGACTAACAATGACATATATCTACATTTATTATCATGCCATTCGAGGCATTTTAATGTGTAATGGTTTTATACCACCACTATCGGTAATTGTATCTGTATCGGCCGATATATTTCACAGTCAATATCTGATATCGGTCAAACCGATAGATGCCATATCGGACCATCACTACCTTGAATAAGATAAACGACTGGGATATTAGTTAAGACACACACTGTTGTAAATTGGCTATAAATTTTATGAATAATCTCGCCACACCCGCTTTTAGTGTCATTCAATTGTTCTTGACTTTATCCGATAAAAAACAATGTATGAAAATTTACCCATCTAAGTCCAGGCCGATTCGTTAATTTACCGAATCTAGGTTTACTCGTTTATCGCGTTCTTCCTCCATTTCTGTTGAAATATCAAAATGTCTAATACCTCTGAACAAGTAAACTATTTACTATCGATTTTCAGAATAAATAAAATACGTTGTACTACTTTAAGCGTATGTCTACGTTCCGGTGTCAAACGATAGAGTTGTCGTTCGTTTGACCCAACTCGATTGTCAAGACATCCAATCCTTTATGGCATGGCTCGTTCGGATACGCATTTCTCGGGGTTTAAAATTTAAGAACTCGGCCATATAAGATGAAACGAAATTTAGGTAAGCCTGGGAGAAAAAAAATGAAATCTTTGAAAAGTTGAAAATCTTCAGTGATTTATTGCTTTGCCTAGCTAAATTACAATAACTTACAATCAAATTCTTTCAAAAATCCCAATCCCCCCCCCCCCCCGGCTTACCTAAATTTCGTTTCATCTTATATAGCCGAGTTCTTAAATTTGTGCGTTACCCTTTCAATGATGTCCGCCAAGTCGGTTAGATAACGGAAACGTATTTTTTAAAAGCGTGTTGTGTTGCTCATACTGACTCAGGCATTCACAGGGACTGACACGCGACAGTTTAGCAGTAAAAAGTTGCCCAATAAAATTGACTGGGAAGCCATTGGAATTTCGACAAGGATTCAATAGGAGAGTCCCTGAACGTAGAGGCCGAGTGTAATGAGACCTACATTCTGACATGAACCAGGGTGAGTGTATAGGGCAACGGAGAATCAGATTAATGCAACGATTGTTTGCAGCGTTCTAGTCCCGGTTATCTTGCCCTAATTACTCGGATCATTCGGTAGCCAAGTTGGCTGAAAAATACTTTATCACGGTACAGTACGTACGTTAAACCCCATTGCATTTCAGTTACCAAATATTTTTCGAGGGCTTTAAGATAGACAATAAGGTCAAGATATATTGTACGGCAATTCCTTTTTGGTTTTTATTATATTTTCTTCATAGTAGTCTGTAATCAAATGGGTTTGGGTTTATTGGGCGATTACTATTCACATAGACACGCGTGTGGTTATGAGAAATACCAAGATATTTTGTAGGAAGTAGGGGTATGGGCCTTAATATTTAAAGTAGCTGAGTCTCTAACTCAGTATCATGCAAAGTCTTCGACATTGAAAACACGAACTATTTGTCAATTTAAATCAACATTTATGTTGTGATCTTACCGGGAAAATATGGGATTCTGATATGCAATAATTTAGACAAAATAAACATTTTACCATTGGTACACGAATCGTGTACTATAATGCGTTTCAGTGCCATTTGCAACAAGGGACTCGAAAACCGAGCTAGACATATTCCACAAGTCATATCAAACGGTGACGCCATAATCTTATCTAGAGAGTACGCGCAATAAATACTATCCGTAAAGATGGAACAACCAGGCGATAGAGATTTGAAATTAGAGTAAAAACGGAAACGATTAAATGAAAATCAGTTTATATACATTCATATTACATTATTACATGTGTTGCGACCGATTTGTGTCAATTTCTAGGTCCCAAATATTAGCGATTTAGCTCCTTTAAAGTATGTTTTCCTTTCACTTATTAATTTATTTTTCCATTCTTCTTCTAAGATGTAAAAATCTAGGAGGACTAGGCCTAAAGCCAATGCTAAATTGAGCCCATTTTCCATCAAATGTGATTGATACTCTTAGCTTACTTTCGAACGTTTGTTGCTGTTCAAACCTACGTGTAAGGAAACGACCGAGTCATTTGCCGCAATTTCAGATACGGCGCGAGTGTGTACTTCCGGTGACATGGTTATCCAGCTTCGCCACGAAGAAGTCTATAGTAATAGTATGTATATGCCCAATACTCACACTAACCAAAGTATCAAGTCCTTTAGGAGTCTTATCGCCAAATGGGTCTGACATGTAGTTTCGAACAGCCTTGACGCAAGCATATCTAAGGTCGTAGTATTTCAAGTTGAACTTGCTGACATTGTTAGGTCTAAATATTAAGGTCACCTGTAGATTTCGTCTTGTTCGGATGGGACAAATTACTAAGATTCATTGTACACATTCGAGTGCACGGAAAATAACACTTGACGGATCTGGACAAAAGCATAAGGTCACCCAAAATAATCCCCTTCCTGCCGCAACTCTGGGCATGCTTTGCTATTTCTTGAATTGTTTCATGTAATCCATTTAATTCCAATTTTTCTGTTTATTTTGTGTGAATGTACCACTCCTATCAAACTGAACAATGTCTGTTCTATAATATTTCAAGTATGGCATTTATTTGTTCCCCGGACCGTTCTGATTAAGCTAATCGGGCTACTTTTGTATTATCCGCTAACCTTTCGTCTCTTTTCGGATTTTTCAATTTTGACATTTATTTGTTCTAACGGCTGTTTGGGAGCTAGGTCGAGGTTAATATCAAACTACCTGCGGTAGTAAAATGGTAAGAGATCCCAAACCATGAATATAATAAGTTTTCAATTCCTTTCATCTGTTCTCAGATTTTTCAAGTTGGGCATTGATCTGTTGCTGGTTTTCAATACTGTTATTTAGCTAATCCTCTCTATTGGATAGCTTAAGTTTTTATTTCTATCAAACATAATAAAAAAAGCCCTAACACTGAATACAAGGACGAAGCCGTGGAAATGGTGCGAACGACCCTGGCCTTAAAAATAATAAGGGCGATAATCCGGAAATGGTTAAAATGTATGAAAGAAAAAAAATTGTAGACATGGGCACTTGGGCAAAAATATACGGTCGGTGGGAAAATCTTTCTTGATTTTGAATTTTTCTTTTTCGTGGGTTAACATCGGATAAAACCAAGTGAACTAATAAATGAATTTCTTAAATACAGTAAAGCGTTTTATTAATTATTTTCTAGCTTAATTACTGAGTATGATCTGTGAAATAATGCCGATTCAGACTGTAAACTATATGTTAGTCCCGAAATGACCTAGTTTGTGTCGAGTGGACTTGTGGTATGAGGGGAAAAAAGTGTTGGGTCGGAGATTTAGGCAAAAAAAAATAGGGTCGTTGGGGTAACCGTAAACACGTGTAATTTTTGTGTTGCCTGAGCAGATCTTCATCTGGAATGAAAAATTCGCTACCGTTACTTTTTCCCTGTGAATAGAATGCGTTATATAGAGTAACATCTGGTATGCCACTATTAAGTGAAGGGTATTTTACAACTTCAAAGTCGAATTTGTTTGTTTGGTGGAACATATTATTATCATTTACATAGATATCCATGCTGAGAACAGTTGCAGCTATCGTGCCAGTATTCCCGGGGGACACAAATTTTTCTCGGCGGTTTAATATGGAATCGAACCCACCGAATCCATTTTTCGCCACTAGATTACTACCAGCCTTTACTTAAAACCCCAGAGGGCACTATCGATTTTATTAGTTTTCCATCTCTTGCTAAATGTGGTCATACCTTGTCTGGCAACCGCTGGTGGATTTCGTTGGACTTAAAGGTCACCGGAAAAGGTTCATAAATTTTTTAAATAAAGCAGGTAATTATGTCAACATATCCTTTCCATAAGTATAACACAAACCCGAATGTCAATATTACCTGCAACAGGTAAATTTCAACGTTAGCAATTTCCGCCATTCTCCGTGGGTAGTCGTAACTTTCCGTAAATGTGACGTCATTTTAGTCCTTCTGCTCATATTCTAGTCTATATTTCTATGTGCAGAAAGACTAAAATGACGTCACGGATTGCTTATTGACGGAAAGTTCCGACTACCGACGGAGAACGGCGGAAATTACTAATGTTGAAATTTACCTGTTGCAGGTAATATTGACGTTCGGGCTCGGGTTATACTTATGGAAAGGATATGTTGACATAATTACTTGCATTATTTAAAAAAAAATTGATGCTTTTCCGGTGACCTTTAAGTCTCCTAGTCCGGTAGCAGGTCGACAAACCTGGAAATATAGTCCACGTAATGAGACTATTATTTTTTCTGTATTTTAGAAGGGTCAATCCGTGGTTATAATTCTCCGATATCGTCTTAAATTCTTTCACGGAACCACTCTTGTTATTTATTATAATGCATATATAAAAAGTCGGCTAAGACTAGGTCATTTCAGGACTAACCGAATTTAAATTTATTTCAATAATTCGCTTGCGCGTAGGGGTCTTTAGCAGTGGGAGGAAACCGGAGGACCCGGAGAAAACCCACGAGGTTGGACAGGTGACCCAACCCCTTGTCACGTACAACCGGGGATTCGAAACCACGCCAATTGACTCAATGATAGGCTTTATGATACAGCGCGCACGTGCTAACCATTCGACCCCCCCCCCCACCCCCCTTCAGCTAAGACAAATGGCCGAGTCGGATATATCGTAATTAAAACAATAAATATATTATTTTAGAAATGATTTGATTTGAAGTCAGTAATATATGACAAGCTCCACATGCAACATACATTAAGAGTGGCATACAAGAATTCGTTTTCTATAAAGAGAAAATGGTCTGAAAAGAGAATGCTACCGCGAAAAGGTTTTTTTTTTAATATGAAAAATAAGGTTAATAATAGAATGTTTTCGGCCCCGCGATATTTTAAAAGTCGTTAAAAATATTATTCTACAAATGAAAAACGTACCAAACAACCAAAAACCAATTGACATTTATGCATATCCGCAGCCTCGTTTCGATTTTTACCGTGAGTGATGTCAAGGTTGTGAATATTCCTAATGAAAATAAACACCGCATCCCATGGTTGCTTGGAGTGTACTACTACTATTACCAACACTAAATATGAAAGAGAGGCAACACGCAGAAAAGTCTGGACACGGCGATGTCAACGGGCCTCCATCGAAACGTGCTTCTCTCTGTTCGGAGTATTTCGTCCATCCCAAACTTAGGCTGCCTATCTACAGCTAGCTCCGGCTGAGAATAGGCCCTAAGCTAATTAACCGACATTTTAATTCCTACATCGACGATTTTAGTCGAAAACACTTGAGTATGCTTTTAGAAATTTTTAAAAGTATTTATTTCTCTTCTATTGCCATATTGTATAAAATTAAATATGTTTATTTAGCCGCTGTGTGTATGAAAGATGTCAAACTAATCAAAGCCGAATCACAAAATAGTCCTCTAATTATTCAATATGGCGGCGCCTATGAAACATAATTTCACAGAGGCGGTTTTGTTTGCGAAAACAAATTTAGGAGTATCTAACCTTGTTTTGAAAGATAAACAGATTGAAACTCTAAAGACAGTTTACAATGGTACAGATTTTCACGGAATTCGAACTCAGCCGGCATTAGGGTGCAACAGTCAAAAATGTGAACGGTTTTTAAAATCGGATAAAAATTGTGACCTCTAACAGGACCACACGCTAAAAATATCGTCAAGAACCGAGATCTTTGGAATATCAAGCTATATTTCAAGTTTCGTCAAAATTGGATAAAAGTTGTGACTTGTAGAGTGTCCACAATCAAATGTGAACGGTATCTTAGCAATCCAGAACATTGCATGTTTTATTTCCCATCCATATATTTAAATTTACAATACTATATGTCAATCATACTCAATCATACTCTAAACGAAAGCACTGGTATATTCGGCTCCTATGTAACCACCAGATGTTAAATCTCTTCATCAGATTTCCAACATTGTTTATGTGGTGTCGTAAGAGTGTTTTTATTTTGACGTAACAATGCATTACCTTTGATATTAAACAAAACAGTGGACATGAACAAACTATCCAAGATACCCATTTATATTCAGTTAATTCAACGGTGTTCTATTACAGCCATTTCGTAGTGCTAAGCAATAAATAACAAGGCAATGGATGTCGCGGGGCTTATGTTGACCTTACAACTGGCATTTCGGCAACTGGAAGCAACTAACTTCAGCTGAAAGTGATCGACCACAACCCAAAGCAACTAGCTCTAGTCCATTCAAATTGTAATCCCTGCCAGTTTCGTGTCGACGTGAGCGCTCCGAATTCAGTTGCTAATTGGATCGACATATCGTGGGCTGAGGATTAACTGGTTTTATGTCCACTTTTTGTCAAACTGAGAAAATGGGTGTAAATTTTTGCATTGCTGTATTTTGAAACTCATTGAATTTTTACCAAATTTTCACTGTTGTGGAAGCTGACAATATAAGCAGCTGTCAGGGTGTGTGGTGCTTTTTAATGCAGTGGTATCCGATCTGGTCAAACCGAAATACGATAAATGGAGATAGGACTTTGTGACTTACAAAATTTTATGAATTTATCAGGCACAAAGTTCTATCTAGGAGATAGAACCTTGTGTCTCAAGACGGTCCGAATCACATAGTTCTATATCCAGCCTCATTTTTAAAAAAAAACTGGGGAAAAGCTAGCCCAGGGATTACATTGTCACAGGTTCAGAATCCTTCTATTTGTGTAAAATATATTTAGCCTATGCCAAAGTAACCCCTTAGGTCTAAAGTTACTCTGGTTTACAGGAGAACAAAATGGGTTTAATTCATGAAAATTACTATTGAAATCCATGCTACATTTTCGCCTGACGAAGATTAACCACGAGTGTCAATTTATTGAATAGCTACAAAAATATGATTTCGGAAAAAGTAACACATAACACTCTCAAGCATTTAACATAACAAAAAGCCTTTTCCGGGCCAAAATTTAATGAAGAGAAAGCATTGTCCACTGATTGGACAGGTAACCCCACTCTTAGCTTACCGCCAAGGACATGTAGGGGCACATTGAACATATGTGTACATTGAACCACCACAGATATATCCTTTAATATATATATAATACTAGGCAACCCAAGACTACACAGAAGCGAGATAACTTCTTAGACTTATTTCCCCGTCAATAGACAGTAACAATATGCTGTCAATTATTTTTTAGGCAATGATTTTTTCAAAAGAGCTCTTAAAAGTGAAAATGCACTACTTCCACTTATCATTTTCCATACATGTTAACTGTCTAGTCTATTAAATTCTTGTACTTAAAATCAGTTCATGTATGTCTAATCTACAATCCAGATAAACGGGCTTGGTCCATAGAGGGCATATTGAATTTTTTTTTTAAATTTTGACCATGAAACTATGAGGGGGCAGATTGAACCACTGTCAAATGTCAATGGGGTACTTTGAACCATGGTTCAATGTACCCCAGTGCATTATAGACTAATCTATTATATTATAGACTTACAATCAGTTCATATCTACAATTCAGATAAGCAAGGGCTTGATCCATTTTGAATTTTTTTTAAATTTTGATCATAAAACTGTGATGTGACTGTCAATGAGGTGCGTTGAACCACTGTTCAATCTACCCCAGTACATTATAGTTTATATATCATTTGATAATTTGTAATACCTTTGAAAATAAAAACAATATTAGAAGAGCAATTGACCCAACTCTGTAGGCCTGTCATATAAACGGAATTAAAACACTTCATGGGAGTAGTGTTCGAAACTTGGTTGTGACATACAGGGGCGCAATGGGTCTCCCTGACTACGAGTCGCTTGTCAGCAAATCAGGCTGTCCAAATTTAGACAGAATATTGGACAAATTTTGGTTTGATTCACTGCAAAAGTTGACTGGGATCCCACTATCACACCAAACTGCCAACTTAAGTGCAATTTACGGCGATTTGTAGGAGCCTATATAGGGAGATCCGGACTCCTGCTTGTTTCGATCGTTGCACGGATGTCTGATCTGTGGATATTTGTTCTTAACTAAACATTGATTGTTTGCAGATTCATTAGATCACTACAAAACAAGTGACTAGGTTTGTGATCCAAATTCAGATCTATGTTTAACATGGAATTTTTACCACTGTTCAATGTGCCCCATTATGTGGTTAAACCTGCCCCGACTATTTTGTACAGCGGGGTATATTGAACAATTACGGTCAAGTGGATTACAATGTGATATACAATAGCAACTATGATATGTCTTCAAACAATACAATAAAGTAAAGAGATCTTTTAATAAAAACATTTGATATGGAAGGAGGCTATCTTTGAATCAACAGGTGCTATGTACTGTGAGCCAGATTTAATTCAGAGGCACCCTCTAGGTTAAATTGCCAAAAAACACATAGGCCTTTGTTTAAATTTCAATCCATCCCCCCTCCCAATGTTCTATGTCCACTTTCACCAATATAATTCCTGGGTCTGGTGTCATGTGGTCTTTTGACAAAATGGCCGAAAGAGACACCAGCATGGCTGTATTTCTAGAGCAGAAAACTTGCCGTAAGGCCCTCAGAATATAGTCCCAGAATGAAATTCTTAATCTGTTGGAAAGGCAATTTAAGACAGCTTAGGCCTAATGTTTTGTTGAAACCATATTTTTATTTTGAATAATCGTACACAGTAGTTCAGTGCATAATGATGGAGATGGAACTAGTTGACATCAAGGCCCAAGGGATCTTTTACGTACATGCCAGACACGGGACCTCGGTTTTTTGTACCATCCGAACGACTAGACAGCCGCTTCCTCCAGGCTAGCGAGCAAGCGCCTTACACACTTGGCCTCCGTGGCTCCCTACCACCATAGGCTTACAGTGTAATATATTTATGATCTTTATCAAATGTAGGGGAGACCGGGGCACATTGAACCAGTTTTTTCACATACATGGTTGTCCTCCTTCCATATCAAATGTTTTTATTAAAAGATCTCTTTACCTTGTGGTTTTTCTATCCGGTTTTCCCCACAGCTAAAGGCCTCTTCTACACGCAAACGGAATATTGAAATGTTAGTTCCGAAACGGCCTAGTTTGTGTCGATTGGTTCCCCCCCCCCCACACACACACACAGACACCCCCCTCTCTCTAAACAACTTTCATGGACTAATCGGACGACCTGTCTACATGTAACACTATCCTGTGTCTCGGCAACCAAAAAGAGATAACTGTGACACTATGGGGGCTGATGTGACACTCTTGTGGGATCAATTATTTCAATCATCAATTAACTGACCCTGGAACACCGTTTATGTTCTTACTAGGTTTATATAATTAAATACATACAGCAAACTACAAAGTTAACTCCAGGAAAACTACAACATCTATTATAGAAACTTTAGGCGTTATTAAAATATCTACGATCTGAGTTTAGCATCCTTTACAACTTAGACCTAACGGGTTAAATACTACATTGTCTCTATCCCAGCCTCTCAGCCGAGGAGGCTACGATATTTCCCTTGAGCTCCGAATGATTGTCTAACCTGCGGTCTCATCATGATATCTGAAGGTAAATCAAACTCGCTCTTTCTTATATAGAAATTGTAAATTATTCAGCTATTAGGGCGGAAAATTACCATTTTTGGGTAAGTGTTTCGTATAGGCACCGTTTTACGTCAACACTATTCTAGCTAATTGTACTAATCCGTGCACGAGATTACTGGACTATAGTACCCTACTTCCAGCAATGGATACTGACATAACTGTCGGTGAGTTAGTCTAACATAGGAGTAGAATAATACAAGCTTCTTTACTACCCAAGTTTTCGTCACACATCATGTAGATAAAGAATTTCTATATTAAACAGAACACCTTTCTTATAACTAAAATAAGCCCTATAGTGTTATATACATTCGGGGTATGTTTCGTTTTTTCCCCGTAAGCCTTTACAAGATTTCATAAATGATGGCCGTAATTGCAATCGAATGATTCAGAATATGAATAGCGGACTTCGTGCACCCCATTTCTTATTTCATTAAACACAATGTGCATTCAATGTTTATTTGAAAAATCGCAGTCGTTGCTTCAGGTACATTGTATTACATAAGCTTGTGCTGTGTTTATGGTTAAACCTAATTCTCGAAAGAGAGACTGATCAAGCAATTTCATTCGAATAAATCTAAGGGCTATGTCCCATTTGGCATTTTTTGTCTTGGCGATGTACTGCCGATGGAAATTGATGAACCTCGGGGGGCGTTGGGAACAGGTGTCCCGGGGGAGCGTCGCGAGCCATGTGGAACCATCGGGAGAACTGCGAAAAATTTCAATGTATCCCAGGAGCTTTCCTGATCCACGGGGAAGATCCTAAGGAAAAGTATTTTCCGGGAGCTCCAGGGAGACATCCCCGGAGCTTCCCCATGGATCTGGAAAACTCTGGGGATGGTTCCACATAGCTTGCTATGCTCCCGAAGATACACCAGTTAACCTGTCCCCGAAGTATCCCGTGGCCCATCAATTTCCATAGGTAGTACATCGTCAAGGTAATAAATGGCTAGTGGGACCGAGGCCTCAGTGCCGTCGATATGCCAACACGCAAGGGACTGAGATGTGCATATACATATACGTCCCGTCTTCAATTACCCTTCCCAGAGACACCTAGGATGGTTTGCAGGTACTCTCCGATGCACCCCCTAATCTTCGGGGATATTCATCCCGATGATGATGATTATCAGCGAAGGTACACCGGGGCCTTATGATTCACGGCAATGTTCCGGGGACATTCCCAGAAGCTTTATGAACGTTTACCGACCCTCCCCGATGCCTAATAAGTGTCAATTCGCACGGTACCACTCCGGGTTTGTTTTTATTTATTTTTTTTTGGGGGGGGGGGGAATGAGCACAACTATCGGGAGCCATCAGGCGAAAATTTGTTTATTTCCACATCGGTTATTTTTACTCAGTGGGACCTAGGCATAAACAACCGCAAGCTAAGTAACATTCGTGCAATATATTTAATTACTTTCAGACAAACTCTTTATCTTTATTATCTTATGGTGATCCTTACAACATTTCAGGGATATCCATTCAGCCATTTTGTAATATAAATATTATTAGTTAGACCCCCAAATGTTTTGGGTCCCTATACCCTTTAAAAATATTATGAATGCGTCAATTTCTTTTTTTAGAAAACAAATTCTATTCAGTGACATGGAATATCCATTCAGCCATTTTGTAATTTAAATATTATTAGTTAGACCCCCAAATGTTTTGGGTCCCTATACCCTTTAAAAATATTATGAATGCGTCAATTTCTTTTTTTAGAAAACAAATTCTATTCAGTGACATGGAAGCATGCAATTTATTGTGTGTACCACCAGATCGTGATAGTTGGTCAAAAGGGCCAACTAGCAATCCTACATTATGCTGCATTGCAGACTCCAGAATTTGCCTTTTGGGCACGGCTGGAAAGTGGTGAATCGGAAGTGTCTCTCTATATGATACACACCCGATGCCCTATGTCTCAGTGTTTAAACAACTTCTCAGTCGATAAACCCCAATATAAAAATACCTCTCAATCTGAGAGCGCAAGACTCAAAATACTTGACACAATCATGTTTTCTGAAATTGTTTTCGAGTCGTACAGCAGAATACATTATTATATAGTGCATTATAATGTATTATGATACCTGCAATATATGACGGATATGATTCATGGATGTCAGGAACAATTTATGGTTGTTATTATTATGTATAGATTGTAGTCGTGGAAATGCTTAATTTGTGTATGTTATCGCCTTTCAAATTAGCTCTCGGCCTGGAATTGACATATCCGTGTTACTCGTCCTCCACAACCCCTGAAACGACACATATTTAACACACGTGTATGTTGCTATGGGTATTGAAAGAATACTTTTCGCTCAAATTTCTGTCGCCATTTCGGAATTTGGACGCAGTATTAGACCAACCATTTGTTACATGAATCAGAAACTGTCCAAAATGAGTCCGGTGACCAATACTACCTATAAAATAATATATATTACACCGGTCATTTCATCAACAATGTTTGTGAAGCTCAATTTCAGACCATTTTTGGCCGCCATCTTGGATTTGTTTCCTGAAGTTAGTCCATAGTTTTCAGAGGTAGCAAACTACAAACATCTTCAAAGGGGTCCTTGTTCCCCTAGAAATGGTCATGGATCAAGGAGTTGTTCCCCGACTAGTATTGATGTATTGTTAATTTTCTTTTCCAATCTTATTAAAGTTCTGATTCAAAATTTCGTTTTATCTGTCCATACTACACTAGGATCTGGAAGGCTTGTTATATCACCTGCGTTCTCGAAGGCGTGAGGGATTAGCCAATGAAACCACCTGTTACGACGATTTCTTGGCGTGCGATGCACGGAACTGTGGGTAAACCACTAGAAACGTCAACGCTGATTGATTAATCAATGGCTGACGTCATAGGGTCAAAGCCGTTCGCACGACCTCTGACGTGACCTTTAACTACAACCTGTTGATTCTCATGTAGTTTAGACCATTGAAAGTATAAAAAAAACGAAACGATATATAGATCTGTATTTTAATCAGATTGTTTATTTGTATTAACTGATTAACATTCATATTAGTTTATTTTTATTAACTTATTTACATTCAATTTATTGTAATTTCTAAATTAAATGGCAGTTGAGTATGCCTGGTTAGCCATGTCTACGGGTTTATATTTTTCTCATACACCATACACTCATCCAATAAAAAAGAAATTGTTGTATATCAATGTTTAGATATCGTGTCCCAAAGTACAATGATTCCAAAACATGAAATGAAAGTGAGGTTAACGTCCTACAGTTTTGGGCCAAGTAAAACGGGCACACACTATGCAGTTGGCTATGAGGGAAATTTTACCCGGATAGCGGCGCTACGGCCTTTTCTTATATCGAATCCCAGCTGTCAAAGGGTTATTTAACGCGCGCCGCGGCCCCTTGGCCCCATAGAAAATAGGTAAAATTCGATTCAACCACTTCCTATTTCAAAAATACATGTTGGCAGTTTTAAGTCTCATTTCATGATAAAGCAACTATTTTTCCACAACATGATATCTTTGCTTTAGTTCTGAAATTGAAAGTAAAAGAAATTGTAAAGTTAAGGATAAAGCAATCAGCGATCCCAAACGATGTCGACTTTTACTCATATCTGTTATGGTGTAAATCTAAAGACTAATCCGACAATTTTGTGGATTGATATAAATAAATATGTTTTGAATGAAATTAGCGTTGACCCTTAATCTCGAACAGATAGCGGTGACCTTTAACCTAAGGTAAAGAAGGTTCGGTGTATAATTGACATCCTATGGTTCCAAGTCTACTTAGCTAGTAGCTACTGGGGAAGACAAGTTCAATAAAACAACGATTTATCTGTAAAATGATACCAAGTTTTATTTTTGGCATTAAAAAAATACATGAAAAGAATATAAAACACCTATTTCTTCAGAAATATCAATGATTTTACAAGAAATGTAGACATGCACACAATAATGTACTGTTTGATACCAATTTCCAACCAACCATCCGTTCATCGATATTAATCCGTCTATATGGTCTTATTATCTTTGACAAGCAAGCTGGAGATGACTGTATATAGGGTTGGACTTGCAAAAGGGTCATAGAGAGATGATCCCCTATATGTTATCTACGTTATCAGGGTCACTCGTGTGCACGTTTCGGCAAACCGGGCTCTTGACATAACTGTCTTTACAAAACGTTGACAATAAAGCCATCATCAGTTACCAACTCATAGAGGTTTGTGAAAATTTGACCTGGGCTGTATCGTTATTAGACAGCTAAAATACCAGGTTCACGTCTTGGGAGTAAATTTGGGAATGTTCGGACTAAAATCATTCCATATTCGATGATCTACAGAACTGCAATTACGTTGCGGAGCATATTATGATGGTCTAGAAAATACAGTCAAATTGTCATAATCAGAATCTCATAATTCAGCAGAATGCCTTGATTTAATCCAAACTGTACACACAACTTAACTGTGAGGAAGAGTATAGTTGCCAATATTTTTTAATAAAAGATTGCAGGTGCTGTTAGTCGAAATCGATGAGCCAAATGGAATACGCCATAATAAATATCACGGGCTTTTAAGTAAATAAAATAAAATCAAGTACGAATAATCCAAACCATTAGACAAAATTTGAAGTCTTAAACGTGTCAAATTGTCATCATCAGGATCTTATAATTCCCTTGTTTTAATCCAATCTGTACACAAAACTTAACTATGATGAAGGGTATGGTTGCCAATATTTATTAATAAAAGATTGCAGGTGCTGTTAGTCGAAATCGATGAGCCAAATGGAATATGCCATAATAAATATTACGCGCTTTTAAGTAAATAAAATAAAATCAAGTACGAACAATCCAAACCATTAGACAAAATTCGAATTCCTAAAAGACGGTATAGGCAAAATATTGTAATCAGCAAATGGACTGTGCAACGTGTACACAATACACGACAAACAGTGGTTACAGGTGTCCGGAAGAGTAAGCTTACCCTGTCTGGCGCCACACCCGCCATAGCTGCATCCAAACCATTAGACGAAATCTAGGTAAAATAGGGTAATTGGCCAATGGACTATGTCACAATAAGCATGATCTATCAATAGTACAATTTTAGAAACCTATGCAACCATAAGCATTGGTTTTAGCAAACACTTATAACATACCCGATGAGGAAAAAACCCTTTAGTATCACGGTATCTTTTAATTTATGCACCAGTAGTATTCTGGCATATTCTGCTACCGCCGACAAATTATTCATGTTTTACTTGTAAGGTTTTAATTATGGCTAGATTTTCATTATGGTTTGTTTGTGTGTGTAATGCCTGATATTTTATCCGTCTAGATTATGTTTTAAGATTTGGTTGGGCTGGGTATACATGGTTTATACAAATTTTGTCCGTCTTCATTTGGGCCTACATACACGTCTCTGATGAAACTGTGATCTGTAACACCATTACGTCAGTTTCTATTAATTAGCTGCCAATTCTCTCCACCGGTGTAGCCAACAAATCCCATACCTATAAACGCCATATTCAAAAGTCGTGATGTCATTAAAACATTTTTCGCAATTTTCCAACATGGTCACTTTAACAGAAAGAATATCAGCACAGCCAACATGGTCAAGTGATAGATTCTTCTTTGGTTTCGAAATAATGTAATATTAAATTAAGGCCTTTATTCTTGATTTCCTCTTTGGAAATCTTGGGTGAATTAATGATACATTCGACAGATGTTGTTTCTCTGCTAACATTTGGACCAGCTCTTATTCAGACGACCGTTTACTAATGTAACCGTGCGTGATTTAAATTTCGGAAAATGACAATTTAATCACCACTTAATCCATGCTAAAATCTACTCATATTAATTATTTAACAGTTAATTAATCAAAATATCAACGTTAGACAATCTTCCGGCTTGGAACCCATTGGATTATTTAGATTTCGCAAAGCTTAAAGTGGGTGGTGGGTTTGTTTTAACGGAATATCATGACGTCGTCCGACAATAAAAAGACTGCTAAATCGAAAAAATGTAGACCGGTGTTGTTTTCAGAAAAAGAAGTGACAAGAGATAAAATAGAATCAGTAATGTTTATTATTTATATAGAGCACAGCATAGATCGATCGAATTTCAGTTCATCATAAGTTTGTAAATACTGAACGGAATTGAACCATTTTGTTATTGAGATTCCAAATATTGTAGTTTGCAGGAGATTCCTGTATCGCCCAAACCACACTCGGGGACATTAAGTTAGCGATTATTTGTTCCGCTACAAAATATTGCTTTTTGTGTATATTATATGAAAAAGGAAAAAACTTTATCCAGCTTTTCATCATAAAATATTTATAGTTCTTATAGTTAGCGAACAGACATAGCGACTATCCGTTCTTATTTTGTAAAACACGCTTTTCACATAGCTCATGTTTCAGTCCAAATGCTGCATATTTCAATTACGTTTTGACTAATGGGTCGGGCCCGTATGCCTGGGTACGCTAAAAAGAATCTTAAGGATTGCCAGTCTTTATTAGTGGCACATACGAGGTTGACAATGAAATGTGTGCTTTTAGCCTGATTCATTTCATCAAATACCCTGTCACACTATTGCGAATAGAGCAAACGTGTGCCCGGCGTTTTTGAAAATTTGGGTGTGCGTTCATTTAGGTTGTCATTCGTTCGTGATACGTTGGGCGTAAGTTGTATTTGTCCGATTTGCGTTCGGGCCTCGGAAAAAGGTTCACCATATTCAAAATTCTGAGCTGGTGACAAGATAGTGACAAATACGCTATGTATACGTAGAGCATTCGCTGTCCATCTTACCTGAAACTTTTGTCACAGCGAATACCCAATGTATACATAGCATTTTCCGATGTACAACAACTGTCAGCAAAATGACCGTGTGGAAGTTCATGTGACCAGGTTCTTATCGAGTTTCATCGAGTTACGATGACGAGACCCTCGAGCGAGTCCAACACAGATTCACCAAGCAGTACACCTGGTTTCGAGATCCTCTTGAGCCTGGTCTTAAGCTTGCATTTACTCTCTGCCTCCCGCGTCAGGTACCAAACATTTGGACATGAAGATGGACGATCGTTACAATACAATATCTACCGTCGTCCGTGAGGTGTGTCAAACCATAATGGACCAGTACATGGATGATGTCATAAACTTCACTGTCATATTGTGGGGACCACGTCGCCTGTGTCTGTCCTCCAAGTTGTAGGTCGTCGCCTGTATATGTCCACCAAATAGTGAACCCCACCTACAAAGATTGCTACTCAATAGTTCTCCTGGGAAGCTTTGGGTGTGACGGAGGAAGTGAGCATCATATTTAGGCCGAGAATATGAGCGTATCTCAGAACAATTCAGCGCGTTAAGCATAAGTTAGCTTTATTCTTTACTATGTGACAGGAGCTATAGGTTCCGTATGGACTTAACAATTAGTGGAATTTTTCATTTGGGGATAGAAATTGGAATCCAAGATGTTATTGTGCTCCGTTTATATTTTAACTTTTAAAGTTTATTGAACCCCAGGCACAGTATCTTTGAATACTTCGAAATTCATCTGTAATTCTTCCTTTGTAAACAATTTAATGTAACCGCCTTACTCTGCCTCTATACTTTCATTTCTATGACAATGAAAATGGCATAGCTGCAGGTGGGCTGTTCAGTAGCACTATACTGTAAGTAGCATTCGTATGACACATAATACTAATATGTTATTTGATATTTCAGGTAGTGCACCCAAGGCAGGTTAAGATGGTACGGTTGATGACAGTAAGTGGTATTTATATTTCATTATCCGTCCAATATTGGACTGATTGGGCGTATCCTACAAGGTAGGTGATACGTTTACCTTAGATGCAAGGATTATACATAGAATAATATTATTTCTAGTGCAAATATATCCAAATATGAAAGCGGATTCTCGACGATAGACGTAGCTACTATTTACAGAAACGTGTCCGTGTAAAGTATATTGAACGTATGATATATTTGATATGACCGTAGTGAATTAAGCATAACGATCTAAATTACGATCTATCACCAAAATGAAACATATCTCTGGTTACTCACGGCATGTTAACTCCCATTACCTGCCAAATGTGACGTCGAACATCATCTTACTTTAAGGAAGAATAAAGCCAAATCATTTCAAAATATTAACATTTGAAATACTTCTAAAAGTATGGAAGTAAACACTGAGAAACTGTCATAAAAACAAGTCTCAAACAGAACACACCTCATATTAACTGCTTATAAAATTGCTTTTGTTGGCCGTTTTGGAGAAACAACACAACCACGCATACTTCTACTAGTTCTCTTAACGACGAAGCGAAGAATTAGTGTTTGCGTGATAGTACATACTACCTTGATACTGCGATGATTATCCACCCCACAAACGTTTAATCCATGCACAACAAACTGATAGCGGTTTACAACCAAAAGGTCGGGCCCTTTCTCCTGGCCCTTCGGTGACCATTTTAGAGACTGAACTTCTTTTACGATTTGTATTGTGAAACCTGTGTGGCGACATATGTAGTTATCTAAAAGTAAATGGGTTATCAGCTTTCGAACACTGTATGCAAATTATCAAAATAGTTTGAAATTGATAGAAGGTGGACCTTATCTTTCTAAATCTCTTCGATTTGGAATTAAATGCAAATACATATGTTTGTTTAATGTTCCGTTACTCGGAAAGACCTAAAATAGTAAAATTTGGCACCGCTGTCTGAAGGTCTGGCTTCGTCGAATTTTGAAATAACTTGCCGAGACACTTGTGTGTGTGTGACATACTGTAATTTACTCCCGCTTCTACCGAGGTGATAACTCTTGTAATATTTATATATGTAGTTAAGAATCTTCCTTAAATGTGAACAATGCAAAGATACGTATACCTTAGATGACGTTGTTAAGATACAGAAGTACATTTCGTACATTCTTTCAACAATATAATAACCCAATTTCGTTGTTATTACCAAAACCAACTTTTAAAACATTCATATAATTTAATTTGGTTTGTGTCTGATATTTCTAGATTAATTGCTGTAAAATATCGCTTTAAATATGGGAATTTTGTTCGGACTCTAAATAAATGGAATTGCTGACAATCAAGGCAATACACTTTTATTGTATTGTCTGTACGTAACAAATAGTAGTGTCGCCTACTTCACTGAATGACTTTTTTCCATGCACTCGTAATTGCCACCCACGTCTACTCCTACTGTAGTGATGACTTTTGAGGTTTGCTGATCTTTGTATATATTAAAGTTTTGCACGTTTTAGTAGTAACTATTAAGTATGTTTAAAAGATGCTAGAAAATAGTTTAAAACCCTATACCCTTTAATAGCATCTACATGTATATCCAGATCAACCCAGATATCATTGTAGGACAGATAGTTTCATTTTTTTTTTTTCAATCTGATTAAAATACAGATCTATATATAATTTCGATGGGCTACACTACATAAAGATGTGACAAGTTGTACTGGGAAGTCGCGTCAGGGGTCATACAAGCGGCTTTTGGTCCTATGACGCCAGACATTGATTAATCAGGTCCTATGACGTCAGACATTGATTAATCAATCAGCGTTGACGTTTCTAGGGGTTTACACAAGAACTCGCTGTAACAGACCTTTCATCGGCTAATTCCTCACATCAACTAGAACGTCTGTTATATAACAACCCTTCCAGATCCTAGTGTAGTAAAGATAAGTAAAACGAAATTTTGAACTATAAAAAACGAAACGAAATAAGGTCTGTGTTTTAATCAGATTGCATATTTTTATCACCATTCTCTAAACAGAAATATAGAGCCTAACTTCATTTTAACTTTATTGTAAAGCTGCAATTATTCGGTAGTGCAATTAGTATATTCATAATATTTGGACCATATAAATGTACCATTTGTTGTTTTGTTTGGTGCGTTTTTATGTATAGTATATGCCCTAGTATATGAGGTATATGCCCATAGTCGTGATCTTATTTAGTCAAAACCCTGCAGTCTGCACGATTCATATTTCGTTATCAATCATGTTTGCAATGTTCAGCTCATTATATGGATAAAATAAAAACTATAAACTTCAGATGTGCTTCATTAATCATACTTGCTGTAATTGATTAACTTGAAATTTAATTTTAATAAAGAATCGCTTTGTCCACTATATCACCGTTTCTCATACTCTTTTGGACAAATGGTTTTAAAACAATTTATATTTGGCATGAATTAGGTACTGTCCTGGCGTAGTGTATTTCAATGTTTGAAAACATCCAAAGGTTAGCATTGAAAAATATAATAAAACACATCGATGCAAACCTGCTCCAGTAAAACATCAGAATTACTCTGCCTAACACTTTATTTTGAATTAAATCAGATGGTTTATCTCCTTTAAAATGATGGTGGGGCGAAAGATCTAATGCGTTCACTTTATAACGTAAAGTCTGTTACTGAGTGAAGTGGTGTATAAGTGACAAGGAGTAGGGTCACCTGCCTACCCATAGCAAAAGACCCCTCCACACACAATCGAATTATTGAAATAAAATTGTACAAGATGCTAGTCCCGAAATGACCTGGGTTGTGTTGAGTGGACGTTAGCCCCTTTCTCCATTATTATAATGGAAAATACTTTGTATGTTCTCGCTGTTCTTCTAAGGTGGTAATAACTTCTACTCTATGGTCATCTTATAACTAAGAATGCCTACTCTCTTTGCTATTCCGATAAAAATTATGTAATCACTCAATTCTATCCGTTATGGTATGGAAGATAATAAGTAATATATATTTTATTCTGTAGTAACTTATACTCATCGAAAGACAGTTACTCTGTTAAAATACAGGCATGTTTAACTGTTCTTGTATTTTCCCTGTTATGGATCAATTATTGTTTTAAAGTTAAGGTATATCCGTTCTATGCATTTTGGTTATCAATTAAAGTACGCACTTCTGCTATCTTTGTTATACTATTAAAGTACGTACTCTACTATCATTAGTATTTCGTAAGTAGCTATTATTAAAACAAGGGCATCTACTCCTATTGCATTTCTGCTAATCTCCCCATTATGCTACAGAGGAGAGTATTTCTACTCTCTTCGTAATGTTATTAAGGTCACGGATTCAAAGTAAGTACTTCTACTGTCTATATTTTGCTATGGGTGTAAGTACGTCTACTCTATCGGAAGATATTTCAAAGTAAGTATTATCTCCATGATGCTTTTAACGTAAATAGTTGTACGTTATCCGCGATGTTATTAATGCTAGTAGTTCTACTCTAAAAGTAAGTATGTCGGATCTTTCTTTCGATTTTGTTCTCAAAGGAAGTACTTCTACACTCTCCGTTATGGTATACCCGTAATGCCATTAAAGTTAGTACGTCAATCTACTCTCCCATGTCATAGAAAGAGTATGTCAAATCTCTCCGCGGTGCTAGTAAGGTAAATTGTTCTACTATGTCTACTCTATCGGAAGATATATCAAAGTAAGTATTATCTCCATGATGCTTTTAACGTATGTAGTTGTACGTTCTCCGCGATGTTATTAAAGCTAGTAGTTCTACTCTAAAAGTAAGTATGTCAGATCTCTCTATTTGGATTGTGTTCTTAAAGGAAGTACTTCTACACTCTCCGTTATGGTATACCCGTAATGCCAATAAAGTTAGTAAGTCTATCTACTCTCTACATTATTCTATAGAAAAGATGCTAGTATGGTAAGTTTTCTACTACGTCTACGTTATCGGAAGATATTTCAAAGTATTATATCCATGATGCTTTTAACGTACGTAGTTGTACGTTCTCCGCGGTGTTATAAAGCTAATAGTTCTACTCTAAAAGTAAGTATGTCGGATCTCTCTATTTCGGTTTTGTTCTTAAAGGAAGTACTTCTACACTCTCCGTTATGGTATACCCGTAATGCCATTAAAGTTAGTACGTCTATCTACTCTCCCTATAATGTTATAGAAAAGAGTATGTCTAATCTCTCCGTGGTGCTAGTAAAGTAAGTTTTTCTACCATGTCCACTCTATCGGAAGATATATCAAAGTAAGTATTATCTCCATGATGCTTTTAACGTACATAGTTGTACGTTCTCCGCGTTGTTATTAAATCTAGTAGTTCTACTCTAAAGTAAGTATATCGGATCTCTATATTTCGATTGTGTTCTTAAAGGAAGTACTTCTACACTCTCCGTTATGGTATACCCGTAATGCCATTAAAGTTAGTACGTCTATCTACTCTCCCTATAATGTTATAGAAAAGAGTATGTCTAATCTCTCCGTGGTGCTAGTAAAGTAAGTTTTTCTACCATGTCCACTCTATCGGAAGATATATCAAAGTAAGTATTATCTCCATGATGCTTTTAACGTACATAGTTGTACGTTCTCCACGTTGTTATTAAATCTAGTAGTTCTACTCTAAAGTAAGTATATCGGATCTCTATATTTCGATTGTGTTCTTAAAGGAAGTACTTCTACACTCTCCGTTATGGTATACCCGTAATGCCATTAAAGTTAGTACGTCTATCTACTCTCTCTATAATGTTATAGAAAGGAGTATGTCAAATCTCTCCGCGAAGCTAGTAAGGTAAGTTGTTCTACCTTCTTCGTAATATTATTAGGGTCGTTGTTTTACAGAAGGTACATCTACTCTCTATATTTTGCTATTGATGTCAGTACGTCTAGTCTGTTACAGATAAAATCAAAAGTAAGTATTATCTCCATGATGCTATTATGGTACGTGGTTTTACTCTCTACCCGATGTTATTAAAAATGAAATACAATTGGTTCTAACGTCCTACTGGTCTGCTCCGACTGGGCTAATTAAAATGGGGCATGATATTAAAGCTTCTACTCAATATGTAATGCTATATAAGTAAGTGCGTCTAATCTCTCCATTTTCCTGTTCAGTCAAGTACTTCTACACTCTCATACATGAAGTAAGTACTTTTACTACCTCGGTGATTATATAAACGTATTTACTTCTTCTCTCTCCGTGGTTTTATAGACGTTCCTTTTTTACTCTCCACAAGATGTTATCCGTCGACTCTCTCCATTTTGCTCCTACTGCATACGTAATTTTCTCTTCGTTCTGATATTTATGTAACTAAGTCTAGGCCTCATGCTCTTAAAGTAAGCAGTACGACTCTCTGCATATAATATTGAAGTAGGCACTTCTACTCTCTCCGTACTGCTATTAAGGTAAGTATTTATACTCTCTCCGTAATGGTATTGTGTTCAGTAGATCTACTCTCTATGTTATTATATTAATGATAATTTTGCTATGAATGTAAGCACTTCTAGACAATCAAAGATGGCATTAAAGTAAGTACTTTTATTCTATCAATGATTATATTAAAGTAGGTACTTTACTTTATCCGCTGTTCTATTAAGGTGCGTAGTTTTACTCTCCCCAAGATGCTGTCAAAGAAAGAATTAAGTTATTCTGTTCTCTCCGTTCTGATATTTAAGTAACTTACGTTTATTCTCTCCGTTCTGATATAGCAAAGTAAGTAAGTACGTACGTCTATCTATTCTCTCGATTTTGTTGTTAAGGCAAGTACTCTTTTCATTATGATATACCCGTAATGCCATTAAAGAAATTTCGTCTATCTACTCTCCATTATGGTATATTCATAATGCTCTTAAAGTAAATACGTATATCTACTCTCTCAATTTTGTTGTTTAAACAAGTACTTCTACTCTCTCGGTTATCTCTCGCTATTTTGTTGTTAAAACAAGTACGTCTACTCTCTCCGTAATGGTATACCCGTCACGCTATTAAAGGAAGTACGTCTATTTACTCTCTCTATCTTGTAATTATGTAAGAGCTAAATCTGCCTGACGCAAACCTTTCGTTTGACCTCAAATGTTACATCAATCATTAATTAGACATGTATTCACAGTCCAAGCCCATAATCAAATCTCTAGGCCATCGGATGGTTTTGATTTTCAACGGATTTAAACACGATTGCCAGTTAATAATTTAATTATCTTCAAACATCAATAACTCCGCTCCGAATAAAGTAATTTGACTGAAATTTTCAACATATTCCCGTTTCATTACGTCTACTCTTGCCGTTATGATATATCCATAATGCTATTACGTATGTCTACTTTCTTTATTTTGTTGTTAAAGCAAGTAATTCTACCCCCCCCCCCCCCATTATGCTATATCCGTATATGTACTCTCTCAATTTTCTTGATAAAGCAAGTACTTCCACTCTCTCCGTTATGGTATATCTGCAATCCTATTAAAGTAAATACGTCTATCTACTCTCTCAATTTTCTTAATAAAGCAAGTACACCTACTCTCTCCATTATGATATATATCCGGAATGCTATTAAAGTAAAACGTAAATCCACTCTCTCCCTTTTCTTGATAAAGCAAGTACCCTCTCCGTTATGGTATATCCGCAATGCTATTAAAGTAAGTACATCTATGATATATCCGTAATGGTATTAAAGTAAGTACGTATATCTACTCTCTCCATTATGCTATACCCGTAATACTAACAAAATGAAATGGGTTTAACGTCCTACTGTTCTACTCCGAACTGGGCCACTGAAGACGGGCGTACAGTGTGCTATGGGTGAAATTTTGCCCGGACAGCGGCACTTCGGCTCACTCTTATATTGAATTCCAACTGCCAAGGGATCTTTTACGTGCATGTCAATGTGTACACGAGACCTCGGTTTTTCGTCCCATCCGAACGACTAGACAGCTGTCCTTGTCAGGCCCTCCGTCCTGCATCACTGACAAGGCTGAAGCACGCCGGAACTTTCTCGGTCAATGCAAGGATCGAACACCCGACCTCCAGCATTTTGTTGTTAAAGTACATGTAAGTGCTTCTACTCTCTCCGTTATGGTATATCCCCATTGTTAAAGTAAATACATGGTTAGAGTAGGTAATTCTACTCTCTCCGTTTTGGTATATTCTTAATGCTATTAAGTAAGTTCGTTTATCTACTCTCTCAATTTTCTTGATAAAGCAAGTAATTCTACTCTCTCCGTTATGGTATATCCGCAGTGCCATTAAGGTAAATACGTACATCTACTCTCTCAATTTTCTTAATAAAGCAAACACTTCTACTCTCTCCGTTATCGTATATCCGCAATGCTATTAAAGTAAGCACGTGTTCTCTCGCCGTTATGATATATCCGTAATGGTCTACTCTCTCCATTATGCTATACCCGTAATACTAAAAACGAAAATTCGCCTATCTACTCTCTCAATTTTGTTAAAGCATGTACGTCCACTCTTTTCGTTATGGTATAATAAAGTAAATACGTATATCTACTCTCTCTATTTTCTTGATAAAACAAGTACTCCTACTCTCTCCGTTATGGTATATCCGTAATAATATTAGTAGGTACGTCTATCTACTCTCTCCAATATGATATATCCGTATATCCGCAATGTTATTAAAGTAAATACTTCTACTCTTTTCATTATAACGTACCCGTAATGCCAAGAAAGTTCCCCTATCTACTCTCTCTATGATATACCCGTAGTGCCATTAAAGAAAGTTCCCCTATCTACTCTCTCTATTTTGTTGTAAAAGCAAGTACGCCCACTCTCTCCGTTATGGTGTATCCTCAATGCTGTTAAAGTAAATACGTGGTATTAAAGTAGGTACGTCTATCTACTCTCTCCATTATGCTATGTCCGTAATACTAATGAAATGAAATTTCGTCTGTCTGCTCTCTCATTTGGTTGTTAAAACATATACTTCCACTCTCTCCGTTATGGTATATCTGCAATGCTTATAAAGCAAATACGTATATCTACTCCCTATTTTCTTGATAAAGCAAGTACTTCTACTCTCTCGGTTATGGTATATCCGTAATGCTATTAAAGTATGTACGTCTTTCTACTCTCTCCAATATGATATATCCGCCATGTTATTAAAATAAGTACGTATTATATCCTCTCGATTTTGTTGTTATAGCAAGCACTTCTACTCGCTCCGTTATGCTATATCCATAATTCTATTACAAAAGAATACGTCCATCTACCCACTGTATTAAAGGAAAGTACGCCTATCTACTCCCTTAATTTTGTTTTTAAAGCAATTACGTCTGCTCTCTCGGTTATGGTATCCACAATACTGTTAAAGTAAATAGTATATCTACTATATTCATTGCACGTCTACTCACGCTGTTATGGTATATCCGTAATGCTATTAAAGTAACTACGTACGTCTACTTTCTATATTGTGTTGTTAGAGCAGGTACTTCTACTCTCTGTTTTGGTATATCCATAATGCTATTAAGTAATTTTGTCTATCTACCCTCTCCATTATGGTATATCCGTAATGTTATTAAATTAAGTACGACTATATCTACACTCTCGATTTTGTTGCCAGAGCAAGCACTTCAACCCTCTCCGTTATGATATATCCGTAATGCTATTAAAGTAAGTACGTCTATCTATTCTCTCCAAGTAAGACTTGTACGTATGTCTACTTTCTCTTTTTTGCTATTAGAGCAGGTACTTCTACTCTCAACGTTTTGGTATACCCTTAATGCTATTAAGTAAGTTCGTCTATACCTCTTCATTATGGTATATCCGCAATGTTATTAAAGTAAGCACGACTCTACAATCTCGATTTTGTTGTCAAAGCAAGTACTTCTCTCTCCGTTATTATATATCCGGAATGCGAATAAAGTAAGTACGTATGTCTACTTTATCTGTATTGTTGTTAGAACAGGTACTTCTACTCTCTCTCCGTTTTGGCATTTCCTTAATGCTATTAAAGTGTAAGTTCGTCTATCTAACCTCTCCATTATGGTATATCCGTAATGTTATTAAAGTACGACTCTACACCCTCGATTTTGTTGCCAGAGCATGCACTTCTATTCTCTTCGTTATGGTATATCCGAAATGCTTTTAAAGTAAGTACGTCTATCTATTCTCTCGAAGTAAGTACGTATGTCTACTTTCTATATTTTGTTGTTAGAGCAGGTACTTCAAATCTCTGCGTGTTGGTATATCCTTAACGCTATTAAGCAAGTTCGTCTATCTAATCTCTCCATTATGATATATCCGTAATGTTATAAAAGTAAGTACGACTTTACACTCTCGATTTTGTTGCCAGAGCAGGCACTCCTACTCTCTCCGTTATGGTATATCCGTAATGCTATTAAAGTAAGTACGTCTATCTATTCTCTCGAAGTAAGTACGTATGTCTACTTTCTCTGTTTTGTTGTTAGAGCAGGTACTTCAAATCTCTCCGTTTTGGTGTATCCTTAACGCTATTAAGTAAGTTCGTCTATCTAACGATTTTGTTGCCAGAGCAGGTACTTCTACTCTCTCCGTTATGGTATATCCGTAATGCTATTAAAGTAAGTACGTCTATCTATTCTCTCCAAGTAAGTACGTATGTCTACTTTCTCTATTTTGTTGTTAGAGCAGATACTTCTACTCTCTCTGTTTTTGTATATCCTTAATGCTATTAAGTAAGTTCGTCTATCTAACCTCTCCATTATGATATATCCGTAATGTTATTAAAGTAAGTACGACTCTAAACTCTCGATTTTGTTGCTAGAGCAAGCACTTCTACCCTCCCGTTATGGTATATCCGTAATGCTATTAAAGTAAGTACGTATATCTATTCTCTCCAAGTAAGTACGTATGTCTACTTTCTCTGTTTTGTTGTTAGAGCAGGTACTTCAAATCTCCCCGTTTTGGTATATCCTTAACGCTATTTAGTAAGTTCGTCTATCCAACCTCTCCATTATGAGATATTCGTAATGTTATTAAAATAAGTACGACTTTACACTCTCGATTTTGTTGCCAGAGCAGGTACTTCTACTCTCTCCGTTATGGTATATCCGTAATGCTATTAAAGTAAGTACGTCTATTTATTCTCTCTAAGTAAGTACGCATGTCTACTTTCTCTATTTTGTTGTTAGAGCAGATACTTCTACTCTCTCCGTTTTGGTATATCCTTAATGCTATTATATAAGTTTGTATATCTAACCTCTCCATTATGACATATCCGTAATGTTATTAAAGTCAGTACGACTCTACACTCTCGATTTTGTTGCCAGAGCAAGCACTTCTACGCTCTCCGTTATGGTATATCCGTAATGCTATTAAAGTAAGTACGTCTATCTATTCTCTCCAAGTAAGTACGCATGTCTACTTTCTCTGTTTTGTTGTTAGAGCAGGTACTTCAAATCTCTCCGTTTTGGTATATCCTTAACGCTATTAAGTAAGTTCGTCTATCTATGCTCTCCATAATGATATATCCGTAATGTTATTAAAGTAAGTACGACTTTACACTCTCGATTTTGTTGCCAGAGCAGGTGCTTCTACTCTCTCCGTTATGGTATATCCGTAATGCTATTAAAGTAAGTACGTCTATCTATTCTCTCCAAGTAAGTACGCATGTCTACTTGCTCTGTTTTGTTGTTAGAGCAGGTACTTCAAATCTCTCCGTTTTGGTATATCCTTAACGCTATTAAGTAAGTTCGTCTATCTATGCTCTCCATTATGATATATCCGTAATGTTATTAAAGTAAGTACGACTTTACACTCTTGATTTTGTTGCCAGAGCAGGTGCTTCTACTCTCTCCGTTATGGTATATCCGTAATGCTATTAAAGTAAGTGCGTCTATCTATTCTCTCCAAGTAAGTACGTATGTCTACTTCCTCTATTTTGTTGTTAGAGCAGATACTTCTACTCTCTCCGTTTTGGTATATCCTAAATGCTATTAAGTAAGTTCGTCTATCTAAAATCTCCATTATGACATATCCGTAATGTTATTAAAGTAAGTACTATTCTACACTCTCGATTGTGTTACCAGAGCAAGCACTTCTACTCTCTCCGTTATGGTATATCCGTAATGCTGTTAAAGTAAGTACGTCTATCTATTCTCTCCAAGTAAGTACGTATGTCTACTTTCTCTGTTTTGTTGTTAGAGCAGGTACTTCAAATCTCTCCGTTTGGGTATATCCTTAACGCTATTAAGTAAGTTCGTCTATCTAACCTCTCCATTATGATATATCCGTAATGTTATTAAGGTAAGTACGACTTTACACTCTCGATTTTGTTGCCAGAGCAGGTAAATCTACTCTCTCCGTTATGGTATATCCGTAATGCTATTAAAGTAAGAACGTCTATCTATTCTCTCCAAGTAAGTACGTATGTCTACTTTTTCTATTTTGTTGTTAGAGCAGATACTTCTACTCTCTCCGTTTTTGTATATCCTTAATGCTATTAAGTAAGTTCGTCTATCTAACCTCTCCATTATGAAATATCCGTAATGTTATTAAAGTAAGTGCGACTCTACACTCTCGATTTTGTTGCCATAACAAGTCTTTTTACTCTCTCCGTTATGATACATCTGTGATGCTATTAAAGTAAGTACATGTACGTCTATGTACTTACTTTCTCTATTTTTTGTTAGATCAGGTACTTCTACTCTCTCTCCGTTTTGGTATATCCTTAATGCTATTACGTAAGTTCGTCTATCTAACCCCTCTATTATGATATATCCGTAATGTTATTAAAGTAAGTATGACTCTACAATCTCGATTTTGTTGCCATAACAAGTACTTTTACTCTCTCCGTTATGATACATCTGTGATGCTATTAAAGTAAGTACATGTACGTCTATCTATTATTGTATATCTTTAATATTATTAAGGTAAGCCCGTCTATGTCCTCTCTCGATTTTGTTGTTAAAGCAAGTAGTTCATATATTGTTTATTACTATGCAACGTTTTGACTAGGCTTCTCTGTTTTTCTTTCTTTTTTTTTTGATTAACCTGTTGTTATAGCAAGTACTTATACTCTCTCCGTTATGGTATACTGGCAATTCTAATTCTATTTTTTAAAAAAATAAGTCTCTCTCTATCTCTCTCTCTCTATCTCTCCCTTTCCCTCTCTCTCTCTCTCTCTCTCTCTCTCGTGCGTCTTGTATCATAAGGTCTGTCATTGGGTCAACTGGCATGGTTTCGATTCCCCGGTTGCATACGTGACAAGGCGTATGGTCGCCTGTCCAATCTCGTGGGTTTTCTCCGAGTCCTCCGGTTTCCTCCAACTGCTAAAGTTAGTCTCGAAATGATCTAGTTTGTGTCAAGTGGACATTAAACCCCATTTCTCTCTCTCGCTCTCTACCAGAACATTGACGGTCCTTTACGTCATTATCTGTTGATATTTTATGCAATATCGACCAAGGGTAGGGGGATGGTGACCCAGCTGTAGTGCAATCTGTATCATTGAGGTCTCATTGGGAAATACAGACAGTGAACACGGCGATTTTAAAGCTTTCTTCAATGCATTGACTGATTCCTCAAACATGCTTTTCATACATTTTTTTATATCAATTTCTCTCGATCGCATAAACAGCCGGGTTTTACGATTACATTTGTCTATGTGTATAATACGGTTAGTTCTCTTTGTTTTATTTATTAAAGTAGACAAATCTACTATATTCATTACTTTAGTAATAAGGTTGGTATTTGTTAACCTTATTCTGCTCTAGCCGATACCATAGTACTAAAGTCAGTACACTTTGCCTTATTCTATTGAAGTAAGTAAATAGACACCATTGGCGTCTGCTGTAGTAATAAGGTAAGTACTTCATATTTTAAACTTTTAACGTTTCGGAATCTGCCGTCTTCGTTATTGTAGTAATTTATCCACATTTATAATAAAGTATCCGATTGATGTAAGTTAGTCTGCTGTATTAATTTAAACAATATTTTATTCACAAACGAATGGGATTGAGCAACAGGCTTGAAGCCTATATCAGCTCTTTCCATAGATACAAAGGTATAATAAAGAGGGATATGTTATTTACAAAATATCTATAAAGAATGTACAAACATTAGATTTAAAGTCTCGATGCGTCATTTCAGAGCTATACGAATCACAATCATATTGTGAAAGATGAATTTCTAATATGCATCTCTGTCTAAAATTGGTTTAATTCCGTTCAGTATTTAAAAATATATGTGGAATTGAAATTTGTTGTCCGCGAAAGTTTATTGGTAGGCCTGTTTTTAATCTGATTTGATTGAACCCAAGCCGGGACATTATCTAGAGTCTGTATTTTGAATTTGTTTTCTTAATAAAATGTTAAATATTCAATTTGCCATGAGGAATTTAACATTTTTAATAAAGTTAGTACTCTTCGGTTTAAAGAATCTAAGGGTCCTATTAATCACCGATCAGAGCGTTTCATACCAATATTGCCCACAGTATTGCAAAAAGGGACCGACAGGGACAGATATGATATAAATATGCATATTTTACACATCATATCCAAAGTGTAAATGATTTCATAAAAAAATGAAAACATTATGGAAATTTCACTTTTTGATATGATGTACATTTTATAAGTAGTTTTACTCTCTCCGTAATATTAGCATGTTATATAGATGCACTCTCTATGTTATTTATGTTAAAACATAAAATCTACTGTAAAGGTAAGCATTTCTCAGTGAATATATTTAAGTAGGCACGTCTTCTCTCTCCGTGGTATTATTAATGTACATATTTCTACTCTCTGTGGAATGTTATTAAGTAAGTGCATATACTCTCTCCATTTGTCTATTAAACTAAGAACGTATACTCTCTATGGGATGTTATCAAATTAAGTACTTATATTATACCCATAGAGATAGTAATGTATATACTTCTACTCTTTGTGTGATGTTATTAAAGTAAGTTCGTCCACTCTCTCCGTTTTCCTGATAAGACAAGTAAGTACATTTACTCTCTCAGTGATTATATAAAAGTATTTACTTCTACTCTCTCCGTGGTTTTATAGAGGTTCGTTGTTTTACTCTCCACGGGATGTTATCAAAGAAGCAAGAAGGTATAGTCTATCCGTCGACTCCCTCGATTTTGCTCCCAGAGCAAACGTAATCCGGTCTCTCCCTCTCTATTTTGCTGCTAATGCAAAAGTATTTCTATTCTATCTGGTACGTAATTTTACTCTCTGCAAGATGATATTAAAGCAAGATATTCTAATATATCCATATTAATAGTAAAGTAAGTAATTTCATTAAGGAACTCTGCACAAGATGCTATCAAAGAAAGAAGTTATTCATTGACGCTCTCTATTTTGTTGCTAATGCAAAAGTACTTCTATTCTATCTGTTACGTAACTTTACTCTCTGCAAGATGATATTAAAGCAAGACGTTCTAATATATCCATAATAAAAGTAAAGCAGGTAATTGTATTTAAGGAACTTAGTCTCCACGTAATGAAAGTAATACTATTAAAGTAGCTCTTCTTTGTATGTGTTCTACTCAATCAGAGATTAAAGTAAGTACTCTATCAGTGATTATATTAAGTAGGTACTTCCACTCTCTCCGTTTTGCTATCTGGGTAAGTAGTTTTACCCTCTCCGAGATGCTACCAAAGCAGGAAGTTTTTATTTATATGTAATAATAGTTAAGTAAGAACGTCAACCCTCTCTATTTTGCTGCTAAAGCAAAATTACACTTCTACTAAACGTGGGGTGGTATTCAAGTACGTACGTCTACTCTTTCCATTTTTCTGACAAAGCACGTACTTCTACTCTCTCCGTGGTTCGGGGTTTGACTATCCACAAGAAGATGATATTAAAGCAAGAAGTTATAATCTATCCGCCGTTTCACACCGGGTTGCTCCTAAACCGAAAGTACGTCGGTTATATCCGTTTTGATATTTAAGAAACTTACTTTGCATTGAAAGCTGGTGAAGTATGTGGAGTAGTTATACTTTCTATGTGATGACGGTACTTCTACTCTACATTTATGGAGCTATTGATTTACATACTTTTACTCCCTGGGATGTTATTCAAGTATGTACGTCAAATCTATCCATGGGGCTAGTCATTTACATACTTCTTATCGCCATGGATTGTTATTAAAGCTGGTTTACATACATCTACTCTATATGAGTTGTTATTGAAGTAAGATCCGTCTAATCTCTCCATGGAGCTAGTAATGAACATATCTCTACTCTCTATAGGGAGTAATTACGCCCCATCTATCCATAGGGTTACTCATTATAATTTACATACGTTGATTCTCTATGAAAGATATGTTATTAAGGTAAGTGCGCCAAAGGTATCCGTATGGCTAGTGATTTACATACTGCTACCCTCTGTAAGATATTATTAAAGTAAGTACGTTTAATCTATCCGTGGAGCTAGTAATTTGCATACTTCTATCCTCTATGGAATGTTATTAAAGTAAGTACGCTAATCTATCTATGGGGCTAGTAATCGACATATCTTTACTCTGAATGGGGTCTTATATATTAAAGTAAGATTCTAATCGACATACATACTTCTATTCTCTATGGGATTTTTATTAAAGTGAGTACGTCTAAGCTATCCATGGAACTAATAATTTACATACTTCAACTCTGTATGGGATGTCATTAAAGTAAGTATTCTAATCTTACCATGGAACTAGTAATTACATATTTATACTCTCTGAGGGATGCTATTAAAGTAAGTACATCTAATCTATCCATGGATTTAGTAATTTAATGGGATTTTATTAAAGTAAGTACGTCTAAGCTATCCATGGAACTAATAATTTACATACTTCAACTCTGTATGGGATGTCATTAAAGTAAGTATTCTAATCTTACCATGGAACTAGTAATTACATATTTATACTCTCTAAGGGATGCTATTAAAGTAAGTACATCTAATCTATCCATGGATTTAGTAATTTACATAGGCCCTACTCTCTATGGGGTGTTATTTAAGCAAGTATGGCTAATCTCCCCATAAAGCTTGTGATTTGCATACTTACTTCTTTCTATGGGATGTTATTAACGTACGTTTAATTACTCCATTTTTCTGATAAAGAAAGTACTTCTACACTCTCCATTATGATATTAAAGTAAGTATATCTACTCTCGGTTATGATATTAAAGTAAGTACTTATTTTGCTCTATCCGTGGTGTTATTAGGCTACTAGAATGAAGGTAAGTATGTCTATTTCTTGGTATATTACATTAATGTACATAAGTCTACTCTGTGTATGAAGTTATTGAAGTAAGTACGTCTACTCTCTCCATTTTCCTGATAAAGCGAGTAGCGTTATAATCTCCTTATGATATGAAAGTTGTTCTACTCATGCCATGATGTATTAAAGTAAGGTTTCTTGGCTTTACTTTCCACAAAATGCTATTAAAGGAAGAAGCTCTAATCTATTCGTCAACTTTCTCCATTTTACCCTAAAACAAACGTACCTCTGTTCTCTCCGCTCTGATGTTTGGGTGTCTATTTCCCCATCTAACTCTGATAAAGTAAGAAGTTATACTTTATATGTGGACCCTGGTGCTGTTAAATATTCTACTTTCTCCACTATGTAGTTAGAGTAAATACCTCAATGATGCTACTAAGCTACTTGTTTCAAAGTAAAGTGTTTCTACATGCTCCATATGTCCAGTAAAGTAACAAGTTCTTTGTTCTACATGGGGCTAGCAATGAAAATATAATATACTCTCTCCAGAAAATTTCTAAAGTAAGCACGTCTACTCTCTGCATTTCTCTGACAAAACAAGTACTTCTTTACTCTCCGTTATAATATTGTAACAAGTACTTCTACTCTCGACTTATTGTTATGTCAGGTAGATCTATTCTCTGGAATGTTATTAAAGTAATTTACTCTCCAAGGGCGCACCTAGTGGGACAGGGGCACCCAGCGCACGCCCCCCTCTCGCTATTCTGAGTCCAGGAGGTGCACTTTAGAACAGGATTCTTGTTTCATATCACTGGACATGGCATTCCCGGTGAGTACTTCTATTCATTTATTGGTGTTATTATACTGAGTAGTTTACTCTCTCAGTGACGTATCCCCCCCTCCCAACCACCCACGCCGCCCGTGCTTCTACTAAGCTATTAAAGTAAGCAGTTCTACTCTCCGTTATGGTATATGGTATTGAAGTAAGTACTTCTGCTATCTCCGTTATAATAGGGCCGTAAGTACTTCTTTTATCTCCATAATGGTATTAAGGAAAGTACTTCTACTCTCTCCATAATGTTATCAATGTGAGTATTTCTATATTTCTATTCTGTTCTTGCTATTACACAAGGCACTTGTACTCACTAATTGATGATACTAAGGTATGTACACCTATTCTCCCTGGAGTGGGGGAGGGGTGGCCGAATGATTAGCACGTGCGCGCTGAATCATAAGGTCTGTCTTTGAGTCAACTGGCGTGGTTTCGATTTCCCAGTTGCACGTGACAATTAGTAGGGTCGCCTGTCCAACCTCGTGGGTTTTCTACGGGTCCACCGGTTTCCTCCCACTGCTAAAGACCCCTACGCACAAGCGAATTATTGAACTAAAATGTTAGTCCCGAAATGACCTAGTTTGTGTCGAGTGGACGTTAACCCCCTCTCTCCCCCCCTCTCTCTCTCTCTCCCTCTCTCTCTCCGTGAAGTAGATCTACTCTCTATGTTATTACATGAACGAATGTGGGATGTTATTAAAGTAAACTCTTCTACTCAGTCAGTCATGATATTAAAGTAAGTACTTTACTCTCTAAGTGAATATATGAAATTAAGTACTTATACTCTCAATGTTGTATTGTAAAGGTAGGTATCTTTACTCTATCCAATTAGTCATGTTATTAGTAGTTTATTGTTCCCCCAAAATCCATCAAAGCAAAAACGTATAGATATACATATAATAGTAGTAAATTACGGACGACGACTCCTTTTAATTTAACTGCTGTTGCAAAAGTATTTCTATTCTCTTCGTTCTGATATTTAAGTAACTTACCCTCTATGCTTGTATTTCTGCGATATTAAAGCAATTAATTCTACTGCTTATGGGATGCCACTAAGTAAGTATTTATATTCTTGTCTATTAAAGTAAGTACTTCTACTCTCTACTTCTACTTTATTTAAGATATTGAAGTATGTTTATTTTACGCATGCAATGGTGATATTAAAGTAAGTACGTATAGCCTCTCAATGATTGTATAAAAATATTTACTTCTACTCTCTCCGTGATTTTATAAAGGTTTGTCCTCTTGCTCCCTTAATGATTATATGAAATTGGGTACGTCTACTCTCACTGGGGTGCTATTAAGGTACGTAGTTTAAACCTCCCCAAGTATCTTTGCTCTCTCGGTGTCTATATTGAAGTAAGTACGCTTACACTGTGCTTCTACACTCTTTGTAATGATATTAAGGTAAGTATTTCTAATCTCTCTGTAATGGAAGAGAGAGAAATGGGGGTTAACGTTTAAACAAACTAGGCCATTTCGAGACTTGCGCGTAGGGGTCTTTAGCAATGGAGGAAACCGGAGGACCCTGAGAAAACCCACGAGGTTGGACAGGCGGGACCCTACTCCTTGTCACGTACAACCGGAGAATCGAAACCATTGCCACTTGACTCAATACCACACCTTATGATACAACGCGCACGCGCTAACCATTCGGCCACCCACCCCCTCTCCGTTATGGTATTATGTTAAATAGATCTACTATATATGTCATTGTATTAACGAAAATTCTGCTATTAAAGTAAGTACTTCAAAGACATCAATGGTGATATGAAAGTAAGTACAATTACTCTCTCGGTGATTATATGAAAGTAAATATTGTTATTCTATTAACCTAAGATTTGCTATTAAAGTAAGTACGTATTTTTGCTTTCTCCAATATGCTATCAAAACAATAAGTTCTAATCTAACCGCCGACTCTCTCCAAAAGTACCCACAAGCTCTCCATTACTTAAGTAGCTTACTACCCTTGTATTGTTATTAAGATAAACTGTCTTACCATCTATATGATGTTGGTAAATCTGTATATATCCATGAAGTAAATATTTATATCCACTATGATAATAAAGTAAATACTTCTACCCCCCCCCCTCGTGATGCTACTTAAATCAAAGTAAGTCTATCCATTTATGTGTGATAATTTATTAAAATACGTCTACTCTCTCTCTCTGACTCCCTCCCTCTCTCTCTCTCTCTCTCTCTCTCTCTCTCAATTTCCCTTGATAAAACAAGTATTTCTACACTCTCCGTAGTAAGTCAACATAAGTACTTCTCCCAATTTGTTCACCTACAGACAGAAAGTAAGTACTTTTATTTTTGTAATTATTGTATAAAGTCAGCACCGTTACTCGCCTTTCTCTCTAACATTGTATGGACATAAAGTAAGTACTTCTCTTATCAAGTATTATATAGACATAAAGTCAGCACCATTACTCTCCTCTCTTTCTAATATTATATGGACATAAACTAAGTATATTTCCTCTATTTTTACCTTCATACAGACAGAAAGTAAGTTCTCTCTCTTTAACATTGCATGGACATAAAGTAAGTACTTCTCCCAACTTCTACACTCTCCATAGTAAGTCCCTCTCTCTCTCTCTCTCTCTCTCTCTCTCTCTCTAACATTGTATAGACATAAAGTAAGCACTTCTTCCAATTTGTTCACCTACAGACAGAAAGTAAGTACTTTTATTTTTGTAATTATTGTATAAAGTCAGCACCGTTACTCGCCTTCCTTTCTCTCTAATATTGTATGGACATAAAGTAAGTACTTCTCTTATCAAGAATTGTATAGACATAAAGTCAGCACCATTACTCTTCTCTCTTTCTAACATTACATGGACATAAAGTAAGTATTTCCTCTATTTTTACTATCATACAGACAGAAAGACATAAAGTAAGTACTTCTCCCAATTTCTACACTCTCCGTAGTAAGTCCTCTCTCAAGTATTGTATAGACATGAAGTCGGCACCATTACTCTTCTCTCTTTATAACATTGTATGAACATAAAGTAAGTATTTTCTCTTATTTTACCTTCATACATACATAAAGTATTTTAAACTCTCTTTGTTATGGCATGACAGTACTTCCATCCTCCTTTATTGTATCAAAGTAAGTATTTCTAAGTATATTTCATGTTAAGTAGATCTACTGTCTATGATATTATATTAAGGGTAGTTGTGTAATTAAAGTAAGCACTTCTACTCATTCAACGCTGATATTAAAGTAAGTACGTTAACCCTCTCTCTGAGCGTATGTTAGATTAGCTATTTTTACTTCCTCCGTTTTGATAGTGAAGTATACATACTTGTTATCAACGTATTTTACTCTATGGAGCTAGCAATGTGCATACGTTTACTCTCTCCAAGATGCTATCAAGGCAATATATATTATACGTTCTACTCTATCCGTAATGAATTTAAAGAAAGAACGTCGACTCTCTCGATTTTGCTGCTAGATCTAGTATTTCTATTATCTCCGATGTGATATTTAAGTAAGTACTCTCTCCGTAATAATAACAATTTCTACTCTCTATATAATGCTTTTAAAGTAATTAGTTCTACTCTCTATGTGATCCTATTATGGATGGTATTTTCACATTTTGCGTTTCCCGTCTAAAGTAAGTACTTCTACCCTCTCCTCGATGCAAATAAGCTAAGGAGTTCTACCCCCTGTGTTGTAATATTAAGGTAAGTAGTCCTACCATCTTTGTAATACTATTAAGGCAAGTAGTACTGGCCTCTGTGAAATGCTAAGTTAGATCTACTTAGATGATTACACGATTAAAGTAATGTACTTCTACAAAAGCACTTTTAATATCTCAACGATTCCTCGGCTTCATGTTTTGCCATTGCTATCCGTTAGGCCAGAAAGTAAGCACTAGTACCGGAGATGCACTCCTAAAGGTAAGCACTACAGTAAGTTGTTCTACTGTCCGCATTATCTACTTTTACTAATGATACGTACGTCTACTCACGTATAAGTGGCGTTGTTCCCGGCTGATATGAGACAAGGAGTAGGGTTACAAGTCCAACGCTAAAGACCCCTGCGCGCAAGCGAATTAATGAAATAAAATTGAACCGTATGCTAGTCCAGAAATGACCTAGTTTGTGTCGAGTTGACGCGCGCTCTCTCTCTCTCTCTCTCTCTCTCTCTCTCTCTCTCTCTCCGTGAAGTAGTATGTTATTACATGAACGAATGTGGAATGTTATTAAAATAAACTCTTCTACTCAGTCAGTCATGATATCAAGTAAGTACTTTACCCTCAACGTGAATATATGAAATTAAGTACTTATACTCTCAATGGTGTATTGTAAAGGTGGGTATCTTTACTCTATCCAATTAGTCATGGTATTCGTACTTAGAGTAGAGTAGTAGTTTTCCCCCAAAATCCATCAAAGCAATAACGTATATACATATAATAGTAGTAAATTACGGACGACTACTCCTTTTAATTTAACTGCCGTTGCAAAAGTATTTCTATTCTCTTCGTTCTGATATTTAAGTAACTTACCCTCTATGTAGTTCTACTCTCTATGTTATGCTATTAATGTCAGAACATTCTGCTATGAAAGTACTTCTATTTGCACCTTAATGCTATTAAGGTACATACATGTACATGTAGTTCTAATCTTTATGTTTTATGATATGGAATAAGGTTATTCTACTCTATTCATTCTGTTCCCTCAATTGTGTACTTGTACTCCCTCCTTGGTGCTAATACCATGCCTAGATTTAAAGTAGGTACGTCTACTACTCACTCCGTGGTGCTATTTAGGCAAGTAGTTCTACTTTATCCAAAATCGCAGTAAAGTAAGTACGTCGACTCTTTCCATTTTGCTGTGGAAGTAAGTACTACTATTATCTCCTTTGTGGTATTCAAGTAAGTACATGTAGTTCCACTCTCTCTGTGAAACTGTTAAGGTACGTACTTCTACTCTCTCTATAATGCGTTCCGTTGCTCCCTAGTAGGACGTTAAACCCCACTTCACTTCATTTCATTTCATTTCCTTTGCTTCCTACAATTACGATACTTTTACTCTCGTTTAATATTTAGTTAAATACTTTACTGCCTCAGTAACGCTACTTGTACTCCCACTGTAATAAGGTAAGCAGTTCTACTCTCTATGCTATGGTATGGAATTAGTTTTACTTTAATTTATTTATCAAAGTAAGTATTTTTTAGACTAGACTGTAATGGTAGTAAGTAAGTACGCCGGCTCTGTCCATTCTTATCTGGAGTCAAATACTTTTGTTCTCGCCTTTAAACAATTAAGGTACGTACTTTTACTATCCCCTTTATGACGTTTACTATTTAAACAAAATAATACGTTTACAAATGAAATGAAATGAAATGGGGTTTAACGTCCTACTGTTCTGCTCCTATACTGGGCTAATGAAGACGGGCATACGCCATACAGTGTGCTATGAGGGAAATTTTGCCCGGGCAGCGGCACTATCGCCTACTCTTATATCGAATTCCAACTGCCAAGGGATCTTTTACGTGCATTCCAACGTTTACACGGGACCTCGGTTTTTCGTCTCATCCGAAGGACTAGACAGCTGTCCTTGTCAGGGCCTCCGTCCTGCATCACTGACAAGGGGAAACCACGTCGGAAAAAACGTTTACTGTCACCATAATATTATTAAGGTAAGTAGTTCTACTCTCTATGATAAGGTAGGAAATTACTTCTACTTTCATTTGTGTATCAAATTAAGTATTTTTACACTCTCGCTTAATGGTAGTAAAGTAAGTACGTCGACTCTCTGCAGTGTGCTCTGGAAGTAAGTGTTTCTACTCGCTCCATGAAACTACTCAGGCACATACTTCTACTTTCTGTTTGATGCGTTCCTCTAATCCCTTGACTTTTCTGTTAAGTACTTTCTCTCTCACCACAATATTATTTACGTACGTAGTTCTACTCTCTATGTTGTGGTATAAAAGTACTTCTACTCTCCTATTTTGTATCAAAGTAGGTATTTGCCTATAACTTTAAATACTTCTTCTATTTCATGGAGCTAGTCATGTATACTTATATGCTCTGTGTGATTATTAGAAAGTAAGTACTTCTTCTGTCTCCTGTTTTCTGATAACGCGAGTATTTCTACACACTATGTTAGAAGTACGTGTAATCTCTGTATGTATCCATTACCCTTTCCGTTATGATATTAAGGTAAGTAGTACTACTCTCTCCGTTATTATAGTAGGTTTAGTAGTTGTACCCTTTCTGTAATGGAGCCAATGTGGCTGAGTGGATAAGACGTTGGCTCGCTAGCCTGGAGGTCGCGTGTTCGACCCCTGCATTGGCCGAGAAAGTTCATCGGGATTTTCCGACGTGGTCTCCCCTTCTCAGTGGCGCAGTACGGACGGCCCAACAAGCACAGCTGTCTAGTCGTTTGGATCCCTTGGCAGTTGGAATTCGATGTAAACTGGAGGTCGCGTGTTCGACCCTTGCATTGACCGAGAAAGTTCATCGGGATTTTCCGACGTGGTCTCCCCTTGTCAGTGGTGCAGTACGGAGGGCCCGACAAGGACAGCTAATTTAAGTACCTTTACTGAAAGGGTAAGTAGATCTACCCACTGTTTTACTTCTACTATCTTCTTCAAAATTGAGCAGGTTCGATCTCTAAACGACGCCTTTATGGTAGGTAGTTCCACACTTAGCTGTTACCTCTTCTCTCTTCAAGCACTTTTTGCTCTCTCCGTTATGACCTTTAAACGAGGACTTATATCACTGTATCGGTAATGTTTTAATGTAAGTACTACTACTTTCTCCGTAATATTATTAAGGTGAGTAGTTCGTTCTGCTCTCTATTTTATGCTATTAACAAATGTGCTTCCTCTCTCTATTTCGCTATTAAAGTAGATACATATATCCCCCCCCCCTTTAGTGCTATTACGACACATTGTGTTACTCTTTCCGTGATACCATCCAGAAATCCTACTCTTATCTGTAAACACGTCTACTCTCACTATCTAATGCTCTCTTTTGCGGTATTTTTAAGGTAAGTACTCTATTGTGTTATGTTGTTTTAAAATAGAAAGGCTGTCTACTCTCCCGATTTTGCTATTATCACTTATGTTCTAGGGGGGTTGGGTGGCTGAATGGTTAGCACGTGCGCGCTGTACCATAAAGTCTGTCATTGGGTCAGCTGGCGTGGTTTCGAATCCCCGGTTGTACGTGGCAAGGAGTAGGGTCGCCTGTCCAACCTCGTGGGTTTTCTCCGGCTCCTCCGGTTTCCTCCCACTGCTAAAGACCCCTACGCGCAAGCGAATTATTGAAATAAAATTAAACCATATGTTAGTCCCGAAATGACCTAGTTTGTGTCGAGTGGACGTTAAAACCCTACACTCTTTGTAATGATAGTAAGTCAATACTCTCTCCCTTATGGTATTTAAGTAAGTACTTCTACACTTTATGTAATGTTAGTAACGTAATACTCTCAACGTTGTGATATTTAAGTAAGTACTTCTACTCTCTCTGTTATGATATTCAAGTGAGTACTTCTACACTCTTTGTAATGATAGTAAGGTAACACTCTCTCCGTTATGATATTTAAGTAAGTACTTCTACTCTCTCTGTAATGATATTTGGGTAAGTACTTCTACACGTTGTGTAATGATAGTAAGGTAATGCTCTCTCAATTATGATATTTAAGAAAGTACTTCTACTCTTCTACTCTGTCTTATGATATTTGGGTAATACTCTCAACGTTATGATATTTAAGTAAGTACTTCTACTCTTCTACTCTCTCTTATGATATTTGGGTAATACTCTCATCGTTATGATATTTAAGTAAGTACTTCTACTCTTCTACTCTCTCTGTTATGATATTTAGGTAATTACTTCTACACTCTTTGTAATGATAGTAAGTCAACGCTCTCTCCCTTATGATATTTAAGTAAGTACTTCTACACTTTATGTAAAGTTAGTAAGGTAATACTATCAACGTTATGATATTTAAGTAAGTACTTCTACTCTTTCTGTTATGATATTTGGGTAAGTACTTCTACATGTTGTGTAATGCAAGTAAGGTAATACTCTCTCCGTTATGATATTTAAGTAAGTACTTCTACACTCTTTGTAATGATAGTAAGGTAACACTCTCTCCGTTATGATATTTAAGTAAGTACTTCTACTCGTTGTGTAATGTTAGTAAGGTAATGTTCTCTCCCTTATATACTTCTACACTCACTGTAATGTTAGTATGGTAATACTCTCTCCGTTATGCTATTTAAGTAAGTACTTCAAAACTCTATGTAATGTTAGTATGGTAGTACTCTCCCCGTTTGATATTTCAGTAAGTGCCCCTACACTCCCTGTAATGTTAGTAAGGCAATACTCTCTCCCTTATGATATTTAAGTAAGTACCTCTACACTCTCCGTAATGATATAAAAGCAAGTACTTCTGCTGGCTATGGTGTAGTAAATGTTTCTACTGTTATGCAATTTTATTCTCTATGGCACATTATTATGTACTTATACTTCTTCTCTTATGTCAGTACATTAATTACTTCTACTCTCTATCCGTTAATACATTATTAACTACGTCTATCGTTTTATGATGTGGCTAGGCACCTATTTAAGTACAGCACTCTACGCTTTCCGGTATACTGCCATATCCCTTGAGGCAAGTATTTCACTTTCGCCATATTCTGTTGTAAAATATGTACTTGTATTACTGCAAGTATGTACTTTGATTCTATCTGGGTGTTGCTAATACGAGTAGGTCTACACTGCTATATCAATGTAAGTACTTCCTCTCTGGTCATTATTCCCGTGAAGTTAGTATCTCTACCCTATCGGTTATACTAATAAGTACCGGCATATCTCTTACGATTTTAAGATAAGTTTCCTAATACAGCAAATATTAAGTTTCCTAATACAGCAAATATTAAGTTTCCTAATACAGCAAATATTAAGTTTCCTAATACAGCAAATATTACTACACACTGTGTTATGATACTTAAGTAGGTATTCTACTATGTTGGTAATAGTATTAAGGTAAGTGTTGTACCCTCTCGGTTATTATAGTAAGCTTAGTATTTCTACCCTTTCTGTGATGCTTTTTAAGTAAGTATTTCTACTCTCTCAGTAATGTTGTTATGTTAAGTAGATCCAGTCTCTATGTTATTATATTAACGAAAAGGTTTACTGATACAGTTAGTACTGTTACTCTCTGAATGATGATATTAAAAGTGAGTACTGTTACTCTCTGAATGATGATATTAAAAGTAAGCTATGTTACTCTTTCAATAATGATATTAAAAGTAAGTATTGTTACTCTCTCTATTATGATATTAAAATAAGTACTGTTACTCTCTCAATGATGATGTCAAAGTAAGTACGGTGACTCTCTCAATGTTGATATTAAAGTAAATACTGTTACTCTCTCTATCTATGATGATATTAAAGTAAGTACTGTTACTCTCTCAATGATGATATCAAAGTAAGTACGGTTACTCTCTCAATGATGATATTAAAGTAGGTACTGTTACTCTCTCTATTATGATATTAAAGTAAGTACTGTTACTCGCTCAATGATGATATCAAAGTAAGTACTGTTACTCTCTCTATTATGATATTAAAGTAAGTACTGTTACTCTCTCAATGATGATATCAAAGTAAGTACGGTTACTCTCTCAATGATGATATTAAAGTAGGTACTGTTACTCTCTCTATTATTATATTAAAGTAAGTACTGTTACTCTCTCAATGATGATATTAAAGTGAGTAATGTTACTCTCTAAATGATGATATTAAAAGTAACCACTGTCACTCCCATTCTGATGATATTAAAGTAAGTACGGTTAGTCTCTCAATGTTGATATTAAAGTAAATACTGTTACTCCCTCTATATATGATGATATTAAAGTAAGTACTGTTACTCTCTCAATGATGATATCAAAGTAAGTACTGTTGCTCTCTCTATTATGATATTAAAGTAAGTACTGTTACTCTCTCAATGATGATATTAAAGTGAGTACTGTTACTCTCTAAATAATGATATTAAAAGTAAGCACTGTCACTCCCATTATGATGATATTAAAGTAAGTACGGTTAGTCTCTCAATGTTGATATTAAAGTAAATACTGTTATTTTCTCTATCTATGATGATATTAAAGTAAGTACTGTTACTCTCTCAATGATGATACCAAAGTAAGTACTGTTACTCTCTCTATTATTATATCAAAGTAAGTACTTTTACTCTCTCAATGATGATATCAAAATAAGTACTGTTATTCTCTCAGTGATGATATAAAAATAGGTATGTCTAACCGTGTTTTATTAAGGTATGCAGTAATTTCTCCAGTAATGATATCATGGCAAGACGGTGTGCTTTATCCGTAATGATACTAAATTAAAAATTGTCGATTCTTTCTATATGGTGATATTAAAGTAAGTACTGTTACTCTCTCAATGATGATGTCAAAGTAAGTACTGTTACTATCTGAATGATGATATTAAAATGAGAACTGTTACTCTCTGAATGATGATATTAAAAGTAAGCACTGTTACTCTTTCAATGATCATATTAAAAGTAAGTACTGTCACTCCCTTTATGATGATATTGAAGTAAGTTCTGTTACTCTCTCAATGTTGATATTAAAGTAAATACTGTATCTCTCTCTCTCTATCTCTCTCTCTTTCTCTCTCTCTCTCTCTATCCATGATGATATTAAAGTAAGTACGGTTACTCTCTCAATGATGATATTAAAGTAGGTACTGTTACTCTCTCTATTATTATTTTAAAGTAAGTACTGTTACTCTCTCAATGATGATATTAAAGTGAGTACTGTTACTCTCTAAATGATGATATTAAAAATAAGCACTGTCACTCCCATTATGATGATATTAAAGTAAGTACGGTTAGTCTCTCAATGTTGATATTAAAGTAAATACTGTTACTCCCTCTATCTATGATGATATTAAAGTAAGTACTGTTACTCTCTCAATGATGATATCAAAGTAAGTACTGTTGCTCTCTCTATTATGATATTAAAGTAAGTACTGTTACTCTCTCAATGATGATATTAAAGTAAGTAATGTTACTCTCTCTATTATGATATTAAAGTAAGTACTGTTACTCTCTCAATGATGATATTAAAGTAATGTTACTCTCTGAATGATGATATTAAAGTAAGTACTGTTACTCTCTCAATGATGATATTAAAAGTGAGTACTGTTACTCTCTGAATGATGATATTAAAAGTAAGCTATGTTACTCTTTCAATAATGATATTAAAAGTAAGTATTGTTACTCTCTCTATTATGATATTAAAATAAGTACTGTTACTCTCTCAATGATGATGTCAAAGTAAGTACGGTGACTCTCACAATGTTGATATTAAAGTAAATACTGTTACTCTCTCTATCTATGATGATATTAAAGTAAGTACTGTTACTCTCTCAATGATGATATCAAAGTAAGTACGGTTACTCTCTCAATGATGATATTAAAGTAGGTACTGTTACTCTCTCTATTATGATATTAAAGTAAGTACTGTTACTCGCTCAATGATGATATCAAAGTAAGTACTGTTACTCTCTCTATTATGATATTAAAGTAAGTACTGTTACTCTCTCAATGATGATATCAAAGTAAGTACGGTTACTCTCTCAATGATGATATTAAAGTAGGTACTGTTACTCTCTCTATTATTATATTAAAGTAAGTACTGTTACTCTCTCAATGATGATATTAAAGTGAGTAATGTTACTCTCTAAATGATGATATTAAAAGTAACCACTGTCACTCCCATTCTGATGATATTAAAGTAAGTACGGTTAGTCTCTCAATGTTGATATTAAAGTAAATACTGTTACTCCCTCTATATATGATGATATTAAAGTAAGTACTGTTACTCTCTCAATGATGATATCAAAGTAAGTACTGTTGCTCTCTCTATTATGATATTAAAGTAAGTACTGTTACTCTCTCAATGATGATATTAAAGTGAGTACTGTTACTCTCTAAATAATGATATTAAAAGTAAGCACTGTCACTCCCATTATGATGATATTAAAGTAAGTACGGTTAGTCTCTCAATGTTGATATTAAAGTAAATACTGTTATTTTCTCTATCTATGATGATATTAAAGTAAGTACTGTTACTCTCTCAATGATGATACCAAAGTAAGTACTGTTACTCTCTCTATTATTATATCAAAGTAAGTACTTTTACTCTCTCAATGATGATATCAAAATAAGTACTGTTATTCTCTCAGTGATGATATAAAAATAGGTATGTCTAACCGTGTTTTATTAAGGTATGCAGTAATTTCTCCAGTAATGATATCATGGCAAGACGGTGTGCTTTATCCGTAATGATACTAAATTAAAAATTGTCGATTCTTTCTATATGATGATATTAAAGTAAGTACTGTTACTCTCTCAATGATGATGTCAAAGTAAGTACTGTTACTATCTGAATGATGATATTAAAATGAGAACTGTTACTCTCTGAATGATGATATTAAAAGTAAGCACTGTTACTCTTTCAATGATCATATTAAAAGTAAGTACTGTCACTCCCTTTATGATGATATTGAAGTAAGTTCTGTTACTCTCTCAATGTTGATATTAAAGTAAATACTGTATCTCTCTCTCTCTATCTCTCTCTCTTTCTCGCTCTCTCTCTATCCATGATGATATTAAAGTAAGTACGGTTACTCTCTCAATGATGATATTAAAGTAGGTACTGTTACTCTCTCTATTATTATTTTAAAGTAAGTACTGTTACTCTCTCAATGATGATATTAAAGTGAGTACTGTTACTCTCTAAATGATGATATTAAAAGTAAGCACTGTCACTCCCATTATGATGATATTAAAGTAAGTACGGTTAGTCTCTCAATGTTGATATTAAAGTAAATACTGTTACTCCCTCTATCTATGATGATATTAAAGTAAGTACTGTTACTCTCTCAATGATGATATCAAAGTAAGTACTGTTGCTCTCTCTATTATGATATTAAAGTAAGTACTGTTACTCTGTCAATGATGATATTAAAGTAAGTAATGTTACTCTCTCTATTATGATATTAAAGTAAGTACTGTTACTCTCTCAATGATGATATTAAAGTAATGTTACTCTCTGAATGATGATATTAAAGTAAGTACTGTTACTCTCTCAATGATGATATTAAAGTAATGTTACTCTCTGAATGATGATATTAAAAGTAAGCACTGTCACTCCCTTTATGATGATATTAAAGTAAATACGTTTAGTCTATCAATGTTGATATTAAAGTAAATACTGCTACTTTATCTATGATGATATTAAAGTAAGTATTGTTACTATATCAATGATGATATCAAAGTAAGTACTGTTACTCTATCTATTATGATATTAAAGTAAGTGCTGTTGCTCTCTCAATGATGATATCAAAGTAAGTATTGTTACTCTCTCAATGATGATATTAAAGTAGGTATGTCTAACCGTGTTTTATTAAGGTACGCAGTAATTTCCCCAGTAATGATATCATGGCAAGACGGTGTGCTTTATCCGTAATGATACTAAATTAAAAATGTCGATTCTTTCTATATGATGATATTAAAGTAAGTACTGTTGCTTTCTCAATGATGATGTCAAAGTAAGTACTGTTGCTATCTGAATGATGATATTAAAGTGAGTACTGTTACTCTCTGAATGATGATATTAAATGTAAGCACTGTTACTCTTTCAATGATGATATTAAAAGTAAGTACTGTCACTCCCTTTATGGTGATATTAAAGTAAGTACTGTTACTCTCTCAATGATATCAAAGTAAGTACTGTTACTCTCTCTATGATGATATTAAAGTAAGTACTGTTACTCTCTTAATCATGATATCAAAGTAAGTACTGTTACTCTCTCAATGATGATATTAAAGTAGGTATGTCTAACCGTGTTTTATTAAAGTACGCGGTAATTTCCCCCATTGATGATATCATGGCAAGACGGTGTGCTTTATCCGTAATGATACTAAATTAAAAATGTCGATTCTTTGATATTAAAGTAAGTACTGTTACTCTCTCTCTCTTTATCGATGATGACATTAAAGTAAGTACTGTTACTCTCTCTCTCTCTCTCTCTCTCTCTCTCTTATGATATTAAAGTAAGTACTGTTACTCTCTCAATGATGACATTAAAGTAGGTATGTCTAACCGTGTTTTGTTCTTTGTTCAGGTAAGTACGTATACTCCCTCTGCTATTTCTTAAGAACATATAACCTCATCACCGTCGTTGATCGATTAAGGTAAGTACTTAATCTCCCTCTAAACGCTTTATAATGCCTGTTCAGTTGTATTATTTAGGTAGGTAAATATACTCTCTCCGTTCATTTATTAAAATAAGAACATCTACTTTATTCTTTCAATTATTAAAATAATATCTGTTCCACCACCCTACCGACATAACGTAAGTACTTTTACTTTTCAATTGACATAAAATTGACATATATTAATGTAAGTACTGTTACTCTCTCTCTCCTCTCTCTCTCTCCCCCTCTCTTTATCGATGATGATATTTAAGGAAGTACTGTTACTCTCTCAATGATAATATCAAAGTAAGTACTGTTACTATCTGAATGATGATATTAAAATGAGAACTGTTACTCTCTGAATGATGATATTAAAAGTAAGCACTGTTACTCTTTCAATGATGATATTAAAAGTAAGTACTGTCACTCCCTTTATGATGATATTGAAGTAAGTACTGTTACTCTCTCAATGTTGATATTAAAGTAAATACTGTTACTCTCTCTCTCTCTCTCTCTCTCTCTCGCTCTCTCTCTCTCTCTCTCTCTCTCTCTCTCTCTATCTATATATATATATGTATATATATATATATATATATATATATATATATATATATATATATATATATATCCATGATGATATTAAAGTAAGTACTGTTACTCTCTCAAAATTACGATATCAAAGTAGGCACTGCTACTCTCTCTATTAAAGTAAGTGCTGTTGCTCTCTCAATGATGATATCAAAGTAAGTACTGTTACTCTCTCAATGATGATATTAAAGTAGGTATGTCTAACCGTGTTTTATTAAGGTACGCAGTTATTTCCCCAGTGATGATATCATGGCAAGACGGTGTGCTTTATCCGTAATGATACTAAATTAAAAATGTCGATTCTTTCTATATTATGATGTTAAAGTAAGTTCTGTTACTCTCTCAATGATGATGTCAAAGTAAGTACTGTTACTCTCTCAATGATGATATTAAAGTGAGTACTGTTACTCTCTGAATGATGATATTAAAAGTAAGCACTGTTACTCTTTTAATGATGATATTAAAAGTAAGTACTGTCACTCTCTTTATGGTGATATTAAAGTAAGTACTGTTACTCTCTCAATGTTGATATTAATGTAAGTACTGTTACTCTCTCTATTATGATATTAAAGTAAGTACTGTTGCTCTCTCAATGATGATATCAATGTAAGTACTGTTACTCTCTCAATGATGATATTAAAGTAAGTACTGTTACTCTCTTAATCATGATACCAAAGTAAGTACTGTTACTCTCTCAATGATGATATTAAAGTAGGTATGTCTAACCGTGTATTATTAAGGTACGCCGTAATTTCCCCAGTGATGATACCATGGCAAGACGGTGTGCTTTATTCGTAATGATACTAAATTAAAATGTCGATTCTTTCTATATGATGATAATAAAATAAGTACCGTTACTCTCTCAATGATGATGTCTCTCTGTCTCTCTCTCTCTCTCTCTCTCTCTTTATCGGTGATGATATTAAAGTAAGTACTGTTACTCTGTCAATGATGATATCAAAGTAAGTACTGTTACTCTCTCAATGATAATATCAAAGTAAGTACTGTTACTCTCTCTATTATGATATCAAAGTAAGTAATGTTGCTCTCTCAATGATTTTATCAAAGTAAGTACTGTTACTCTCTCAATGGTGATATTAAAGTAGGTATGTCTAACCGTGTTTTATTAAGGTACGCAGTAATTTCCCCAGTGATGATATCATGGCAAGACGGTGTGCTTTATTCGTAATGATACTAAATTAAAAAGATCGATTCTTTCTATATGATGATATTAAAATAAGTACTGTTACTCTCTCAATGATGATGTCAAAGTAAGTACGGTTACTCTCTCAATGTTGATATTAAAGTAAATACTGTTACTCTCTCTAGGGGGGTTGGATGGTGAATGGTTAGCGTGCGCGCGCTGTATCATAAAGTCTGTCATTGAGTCGACTGGCGTGGTTTCGAATCCCCGGTTGTACGTGACAAGGAGTAGGGTCGCCTGTCCAACCTCGTGGGTTTTCTCCGGGTCCTCCGGTTTCCTCCCACTGCTAAAGACCCCTACGCGCAAGCGAATTATTGACATAAAATTAAACCATATGTTAGTCCCGAAATGACCTAGTTTGTGTCGAGTGGACGTTAAACCTTATCTCTCTCTCTCGTTACTCTCTCTATCTATGATGATATTAAAGTAAGTACTGTTACTCTCTCAATGATGATATCAAAGTAAGTACTGTTACTCCCTCTATTATGATATTAAAGTAAGTATTGTTACTCTCTCAATGATGATATTAAAGTGAGTACTGTTACTCTCTGAATGATGATATTAAAAGTAAGCACTGTCACTCCCTTTATGATGATATTAAAGTAAGTACGTTTAGTCTATCAATGTTGAAATTAAAATAAATACTGTTACTTTCTCTATCTATGATGATATTAAAGTAAGTACTGTTACTCTCTCAATGATGATATCAAAGTAAGTATTGTTACTCTCTCAATGATGATATTAAAGTAGGTATGTCTAACCGTGTTTTATTAAGGTACGCAGTAATTTCCCCAGTAATGATATCATGGCAAGACGGTGTGCTTTATCCGTAATGATACTAAATTAAAAATGTCGATTCTTTCTATATCATGATATTAAAGTAAGTACTGTTGCTGTCTCAATGATGATGTCAAAGTAAGTACTGTTGCTATCTGAATGATGATATTAAAGTGAGTACTGTTACTCTCTGAATGATGATATTAAAAGTAAGCACTATTACTCTTTCAATGATGGTATTAAAAGTAAGTACTCTCACCCCCTTTGTGATGATATGAAAGTAAGTACTGTTACTCTCTCAATGTTGATATTAAAGTAAGTACTGTTACTCTCTCTCTCTCTTTATCGATGATGATATTAAAGTAAGTACTGTTACTCTAGTTTGTGTCGAGTGGACCTAGTCTGTGTCGAGTGGACGTTAACCCCCCACCTCTCTCTCTCTCTCTCTCTCTCTCTCTCTCTCAATGATGATCTCAAAGTAAGTACTGTTACTCTCTGAATGATGATATTAAAGTGAGTACTGTTACTCTCTCAATGATGATATTAAAAGTAAGCAATATTACTCTTTCAATGATGGTATTAAAAGTAAGTACTGTCACTCCCTTTATGATGATATGAAAGTAAGTACTGTTACTCTCTCAATGATGATATTAAAGTAAGTACTGTTACTCTCTCTCTCTTTATCGATGATGATATTAAAGTAAGTACTGTTACTATATCAATGATGATATCAAAGTAAGTACTGTTACTCTCTCTCTCTCTCTATTATGATATTAAAGTAAGTACTGTTACTCTCTCGATCATGATATCAAAGTAAGTACTGTTACTCTCTCAATGATGATATTAAAGTAGGTATGTCTAACCGTGTTTTATTAAGGTGCCCAGTAATTTCCCCAGTGGTGATACCATGGCAAGACGGTGTGCTTTATCCGTAATGATACTAAATTAAAAATGTCGATCCTTTTTATATGATGATATTTAAGTAAGTACTGTTACTTTCTCAATGATGATGTCAAAGTAAGTACGGTTACTCTCTCAATGATGATATTAAAGTAAGTACTGTCACTCCCTTTATGAGGATATTAAAGTAAGTAGTGTTACTCTCTCAATGTTGATATTAAAGTTAGTACTGTTGCTCTCTCTCTCTCTCTCTCTCTCTCTCTCTCTCTCTCGCTCTCTCTTTCATCTCTCTCTGATGATATTAAAGTAAGTACTGTTACTCTCTCAATGATATCAAAGTAAGTACTGTTACTCTCTCTATGATGATATTAAAGTAAGTACTGTTACTCTCTTAATCATGATATCAAAGTAAGTACTGTTACTCTCTCAATGATGATATTAAAGTAGGTATGTCTAACCGTGTTTTATTAAAGTACGCGGTAATTTCCCCCATTGATGATATCATGGCAAGACGGTGTGCTTTATCCGTAATGATACTAAATTAAAAATGTCGATTCTTTGATATTAAGGTAAGTACTGTTACTCTCTCTCTCTCTTTATCGATGATGACATTAAAGTAAGTACTGTTACTCTATCAATGATGATATCAAAGTAAGTACTGTTACTCTCTCTCTCTCTCTCTCTCTCTCCATTATGATATTAAAGTAAGTACTGTTACTCTCTCAATGATGACATTAAAGTAGGTATATCTAACCGTGTTTTGTTCTTTGTTCAGGTAAGTACGTATACTCCCTCTGCTATTTCTTAAGAACATATAACCTCATCACCGTCGTTGATCGATTAAGGTAAGTACTTAATCTCCCTCTAAACGCTTTATAATGCCTGTTCAGTTGTATTATTTAGGTAGGTAAATATACCCTCTCCGTCCATTTATTAAAATAAGAACATCTACTTTATCCTTTCAATTATTAAAATAATATCTGTTCCACCACCCTACCGACATAACGTAAGTACTTTTACTTTTCAATTGACATAAAATCAGCTGAGTACCGTCACTCTTTTCTCTCTAAAAGTGTGTAGACATAAAGTATTTACTACTCCTATTTCCACCATCATACAGGCAGAAAGTAAGTACTTTTACTTTACAATTATTGTATAGACACAAAGTCAGCACCGTCACTCTTTTCTATCTAAAACTGTACGGACATAAAGTAAGTACTACTCTCCTATTTCCACCACCTACCCACATACCGTAAGTACTTTTACTTTTCAATTATTGTATAGACACAAAGTCGGCACCGTCACTCACCTTTCTCTGTGTAAAATTGTATGGACATAAAGTAAGTAATTCTTTTATTGTCACCACCCTACAGTGCACCCATTTGTAAGAGTATGCTTCATCTATAGGTCAGACGCAGAGTATTCCTTGTTCTATTAGAATAAATATTTTCTCCCTGGTTAAATAAATGGATCTTCACACTCCTTTTCGCTTGTAAAGTAAGCAGATCTAATATTCTATCACTGTATAGAAATAAGAAATACCATTATGTTCAATTAACGATAAGTAAGAATAGAACATAACATCTCTAAAGTTAGTCAAAGTCACGTCCCTGTTCCTGTTTTAACCGTACGCACTATACCGAGATAAATACATGTATTTCGAATAATTTAACAAATTAAATATTTCTACTCTCTTCACTCTCTCAATAAATGCAAAATATTAAGCTCCTTTTTCTAATTGAATTACACACTACTTATTATAAACAGCAAGAAATCCTACATTCACAGTTATTTCATAAAATTTGGCATTTATACCAATTTTTCTTTTTTCATATGTACTTATTATTATCCAATAAAAATAGTTACTACGCCACTGTTATAGATGTAAGTATTTCTACTGAACTGCTTGTCAACATCTCCCCCTCTCGCTCTCTCCTCTATCTCTCCCCTCTCTCTCTTTCTTCTCTCTCTCTCTCTCTCTCTCTCTCTTTCTCTCTCTCTTGTTAAAGAAAGTACGTCTACTATCTCCCGTATTTTCGTAATGCTATTAGAATACGTACTTGTATCTATCTACTCTCTCTATTTTGTTTTTAAAACATATACGTCTACTCGCTTCTATTATGGTTCATCATTAATGCTATTAATGTTAGTATGTCTATCTGCTCTCCCGATTTGGTTGTTAAAGCAAGTACCTTTACCCTGTCCGTCATTTTATATCCGTAATGTTATTAAAGTAAGTAAGTCTGTCTAATCTCTCGATGTTGTTTTTAAAGTAAGTAATTCTACCCCCTCCGTTGTCATATATTCGTAATTCTATTACGGCTAGTACGTCGAACTAATCTTGTTGTTAAAGAGAGTACGACTACTCACCACTCCTATGTTGTATTTCCGAAATGTTATTAAATTAAGTACATGTATCTATTAACTCTCTCTCTTTTGCTGTTAAAGCAAGTATTCACATTGCAAGCCCGTGATCAAATTTCTAGAACATCGATTTTGTTGTCAACGCAAGTATTTCTACTCTCTCCGTTATGATATGTCCACAATTCTATTAAAGTAAATACGTCTATCTACTCTCTCGATTTTGTTGATAAAGCAAGTATTTGTACTTTCACCGTTATTAATTTTTATATCCGTAATTTTATTAAAGTAAGTAAGTCTATCTAATCTCTCGATGTTGTTTTTAAAGCAAGTAATCCTACTCTCTCCATTATCATATATTCGTAATGCTATTAAAGTTCGTACGTCGATCTAATTGTGTTATTAAAGTAAGTACACGTATCTATTTTTTGTTAAAGCAAGTACTTCTACTGTCTTCGTTATGGTATACCCATAACACCATTAAAGTAAGCAGGTGTATCTACTCTCTCGATTTTGTTGTTAAAGCAAGTAATTTTGTCTACTCTCTCCGTTATGGTATTATCCGTAATATCTATTTGTTGTTCAAGCAAGTAATTCTGTCTACTCTCTAATTTATGGTATATCAGTAATGTTATTAAAGTAAGTACGTCTACCTACTATCTCTATTTTGCTCTTAAAGCAAGTACTTATATTTTCTCCGTTATAATATATCCGTAACACTATTAAAGTAAGTACGTCTATCTACCCTCTCGAATTTGTTGCCAAAACAAGTAATTCTATACTCTCTCCGTTATAGTCTAACACTACTCTCTCGATTTTGTTGTTGAAGCAAGTAATTCTACTCTCTCCGTTATGGTATTTCCGTAAGCTATTAAAGTAAGTACGTCTGTCTGCTCTCTCGATTTTGTTGTTAAAGCAAGTACGTCTACTCTCTCCGTTATGGAATTTCTGTAATGTTATTAAAGTTATTAGGTCTATCTATCTACTATCCCCATTTTGATGTTAAAGCAAATAGGTTTACTTTCTCCGTTGTGGTATTTGCGTAATGTTATTCAAGTAAGTGTGTGTATCTAATCTCCCCGTTATCGTATATCTGTAATAGTATTAAGATGAGTACATCTATCCATTCTCTACTACCCCCACCGTTATTCTATCAAGGTAAGAACAATCTTCCGTATGCCAAATTAACTATGTCTGTTATTGTATGTACGTTAATTTACTAAGGTAAGACGGTATATTCTATCAGATATTAAAGTAAGTGAATGCCAGTTGTTTCTGATAAAGTAAGAACTTTTATTTATTTTACCATAGTTATACTATTAAGGTAATAACTTCTTACGTTACTAAGGTAAGACAGTCTATTCAATTCTATCTGATTTCTAAGTAAATATATATCGGTTATCTTTTCTTTCTATTATCAGTTTTCATAAATTATTAAACTAAGAATTTCGTGTATTTTAATAAGATAATGCAATCTTCTCTATTTGGTAGTAAAAGTAAGCATAATTATGTTTTCATAATAAAAAAGAACATTTCGAGTCTACGTTACGTTACTAAGGTAAGAAATTGTTTTATATTTGTTATTAAATTAAGTACGTCTGGTATACGTCTGTTATCTAATAAAGCGATAACTACTATGTTAGGGTAAGGGCATTTCCTCTTTATGTTATTAAATAACTTCTACGTTACGTTTCCAAGGTAAGAATTCATGTTCTATTTGTTATTAAAGTAATCAAGTCCAGTATATGTCTGTATAGCTGATAAAGTAAGAACTACTCGTCTTTATTCTATTCAACAATTTTGCTGTATAACATCCCTAAATAGTTCAGTTCCTTCTGCAGGTTATTTAATTATGTATTTACAATCTTATTAAAACACAGATCCCATTTCGTTTCGTTTTTTATACTTCAAAATTTCTTTTTACTGGTCTTTACTGCACTAGGATCTGAAAGGGTTGTTATATTACCGGCGGTTTTGTTGAAGTGAGGGATTAGCCAATGAAACGGTCTTTTACGGCGAGTTCTTGGCGTGTCATGAACGGAACTATGGGTAAACCACTAGAAACGCCAACGCTGATTGATTAATCAATGTCTGACGTCATAGGTCAAAAGCCGTCCATATGACCAACACGACCTTCCAGTACAACTTGTCATATCTTCATGTGGTGTAGGCCATCGAGAGTATCATAAAACGAAACGAATTATAGATCTGTATATTAATCAGATTTATGTACTTAGTAAGTGGATTTACTAATATGAAACTGTAATTTAGATGTTTCCAATTTACATCTTCACATGGCATTTCTTGCCAAACCAAAATATACACATCCTATAAGTATGTGGTGTATTGCTGCACAGTTCGAAAATTGAAACAATCCCATATATCAACACGTACAAATAATCAAACTAATCGTCAAGTTATGAAAAAAAAACCCTCGTTATTTATTGAAATAGATATTCTTCTTCGACACTGCTTCCGCCGATATTATATTAAATCCACTTCTCATAGTGAAGCATGTGCGCCTATATAATTTATACTCTCTAGATGCATTAAAGTAAGTACTTACATGTACAATGTATTGTATGAAATTCTTCTACCGTCTTTGTTATATTTTTATGGTAAGACAATATACTATATCCTTTATTATACTAAAGTAAGTACGTATATTACTCTTTTCTATAATTATTTGTTTTGTTAAGCATTTATATTACCTACGTTATTATATTAAAGTAAGTAGTTCTGTTCTCTCCGTTGCTGTGTTAAAGTAAGAACCGCTGCTGTCTCCACTATTTTAGTAAAGTTAGCACTTCTACTGTCTACGTTACTATATTAATGTTGGGACTGCTACTCTTGTTATTCCATTAATGCAAGAACTTTTACACTCTGGTATACTCTAAATGGTAATACGTGTACTCTCTCCGCTATTGTGAATAAGCATGTCTACTATGCGTGTTCTTCTGTTGAATGGAGAACTTCTACTGTCTGCTGTTCTATTAAATACGTCTACTATACCTGTTGTTATGTGAATGTTAAGAACGTATAATGTCTGTTATCTTCTAAATGTAAGTAAATGCGTCTACTATAGTTGTTGTTCTATTTAAGTAAGAATTACTAATCTCTCATTAAAGATACATTATGGGAGATTCGATAACGAGTTGGCAGTTCTCACTATAATAGTTAAAAATTAGATAATGTAAATCAATTTGCTGAAAATTTCATTCAAATTCATCCACTATGAACCGAGAACTATGCGAATGAAATTTCCGCCTAGCCTCGATCATCATTACTAAAGTCAGTACGATAAACGGCATAGTCTCGATTATCCATTTAATCGTTAAATCGTAAAGGAAAGTTATGCAGTAAATCGGCTCATAATCCATTAAAGATCGCAGGCTAGCGATGTCATCTAGAGTTGATTATGGTCTGGATAAGTTAATTAATGTCTAATTAATAATTTAGATAACATCTCAGGCCTAAAGAAAGACCTGCAATAGGCAGATTTAGCTCTTGCATAATGTATGTTTAAGTACAGCGAATCTCTACGTCTCAGTCTATTAAGGTAAGAGACAAAGTCACAACTCACTCTTTTCTTAAACTAAGGTAATACTTTTTGATTTCTTCTACAATCTACGTTATTCTATTAACGTTAGGACTGCTAGTCTAAGATGTAAAAATATAACTAATGGAATAAAACATTAATTATTGATCTAGCTACCACAAAATTAACCCTATTCTTTAAAGGCAAGTATATCTATACTCCTCTTTGCTTTATCAAAGTCAGACTTTCCATTTTCATAAACACTTCAACTCACCCCTTGTTAATAAATTTATCCCCGCGCTCTTTTCTCTTGTAATTTAAGCAAATCTTACGTTTTCAGTCAATCATAGAGTATGCATTTTAGTCTACTTTCAATCATTCTCTAGACATAATGTAAATAGTTTTACTTTACTATCTCCATCATTGCGTGGGCATACATCTACTCTTAAATAAAATAAGTGCATTAACCCTACTCTCTCTATCATTTTGTATATATATAAAGTAGGTAATTTTACGGTTTTCACCATTCTATAGACGTAAAGTAAGTACCTTTACTCTGCTCGTAATCATTGTATCAACATAAAGTAAGTGTTTCTTATGCTACGATCATGTACGTAGACACAAAGTAAGTACATTTACTTTCTCAATCAATTATTATACATGTATGTTTAGTCTGCTATTTCCATCATGGTATGGAAATCATATTTCTACGCCTTCTCTCATGATAGATGAAATAAACATTTTATTCGAATAAAGTAAACACTTTCAATCATGTCTATAGATATAAAATAGGTAATCTTATTTTTCTGTCAGTGTATAGACATCAAGTAAGTACGTTTACTCCACTCTCTCCACCACGGTACTTCTTATCCTTATCCTCTATCATCTTGTATATACATAAAGTAGGTAATTTTACTATTTTCACCATTCTATAGACGTAAAATAAGTACATGTACCTTTACTCTGCTCGTAATCATTGTATCAACATTTTATTCGAATTAAGTAGGTCAGTGTGTACATCAAAGTTAATAGCGATAAATTAACAAAGAAACGTAGTTTAATTTTACTCTTTGATTCGATGCGCCCCCCCCCCCCCACACACACACATCGTCACCCCTTCTTCTGCCCTCTCTATGCACGTCACTGACGTATAGTCATAAAGTAAGTAATTGTACTCGTCCCATCATTGTATAGACCAGGGGTGTCAAACTCATTTCAATTCAGGGGTCATATGATCTAAAATTTTACATCAAGTGTGTTGGCGATATACGAAAATTTCAAGATAAAGACAATTTCATTAATTTATGTGACTTAAATCGTTACACATTATACACAATGTTCTCTTGTATTACATACAACTTAGATATCTATGACATACGGGCCACATTTAAACCCTTGGTGGGCCGCATGTTTGACATCCCTAGTATAGACATAAAGTGAGTACTTTTACTATACACTCTCCAGCAGTGTACAGATATAGTGTAAGTACTTCCATCACACACCCTTCTCTCTCTGTCATGGTATAAACATAATGTAAAATAAATACCTTTACTCTTTTCACCATTCTGTAGACATAAAAAGATACACATTTCTCTATCAGTGTATAAACACCAAGTAAGTACCCTTTCTCTACTTTCACCCCCATTGTACAACATAAAGTAAGTACTTCTTATCCTTTACCAGTGGATAGACATAAAATAAGTGCTTTTGTGTTCTCAATCATTCTATAGCATAAAAAAGTAATTATATCCTTCCCACCATTATCTACACAAAAAGTAAGCCTTTTTACTTTTTAAATGAAGGTTTAGACATAAAGTAAAGTGAGTAATTTTTATCCTTCGGTCATGATATAGATACAAGGTAAGTACATTTAATTGGTCAATCATAATCTAGACAAGCATTTTGTCTCCTTCGATCATTATAGAGACACGAAATAAGTAGGTACTTTCACTTTCTCAATCTTAAAGTAAGTATGTTCAGTCTACTATCTCCATCACTGTACGGACATAGTTCTACAATTCATTATATAAAATAGGTACTGTAACTTTCTTAGTCACTACATATGTAAAGTAAGTACTTTTAGGGTAGCCTCTCCCTAATTATATAGAGTAGTGCTTTTAGACATAAAATAAAAATGCTCTACTCTCTACATCATATAGACATACAGTAAGTACTTTTAGACATACAGGATTTTATTTTATTCTATTCTCGATATCAACTAGACATACAGTAAGTGCTTTTGGACCTACCGTAAACTTTTTGCTCTACTTCCTACAACAAATAAAAATGCAGTAAGTGTTTTATACATACAATAAACTTTTTACTCTACTCTCCACACCAAACAGAGATGAAGTAAGTGTTTTATACATGCAGTAAACTTTTTACTCTAGTCCCTACAACAAACAGAAATGCAGTAAGTGTTGTATACATACAATAAACTTTTTACTCTACTCTCTACAACAAATAGAGATGAAGTAAGTGTTTTATACATGCAGTAAACTTTTTACTCTACTCCCTACAGAAAATAGAAATGCAGTAAGTGTTTTATACATACAGTAAACGTTTTACTCTACTCTCCACACCAAATAGAGATGAAGTAAGTGTTTTATACATGCAGTAAACTTTTTACTCTACTCTCTACATCATTTAATCATACAGTAAGTACTTTTAGACATACCGTATGTTATTTTACTCTACTCCCTACATTAAATAGACATACAGACTACTCTCTACATCATATAGACATACAGTAAGTACTTTTAGATTTTGTTTTACTCCATTCTCTACATCAAACAGACATACAATAAGTGCTTTTAGACATACGGTATACTTTTGCACTACTTTCTACATCATATAGACATACAGTAAGTGCTTTTAGACACACTTTACTCTACTCCCTACAGCATATAGTCAGACATACAGTAAGTGTTTTTAACATACAGTAAACTTTGTACTCCACTACTTACATCATGTAGATATGCCGTAAGTGCTTGTAGACATACAGTAAACATTTTACTCCACTCTTTATATCGTATAGACACACATACAATGTTTTTAGACATATAGTACTCTACGCAGTAAGGGTTTTTAGACATAAAGTAAACTTTTTAATCCAGCCAATACATTATGTAGACATACAGTAAGTACTTCGCCTATTTCCACCATGTTATTGACAAACAGTAAGTATATTTCCTTTGAAATCATTGTATAGATACAATTATATTTACTGTATCAAACATTGTATATAAAAAACGTAAGTACTTTTAGTCTCTCCGTGTCATTACATAGACATAAAGTAAGTATTAAAGCCTATAAACACAAATTTAGTTCTTTCACCTTTTCAATCGTTGCTCTCTCCATCATTGTATATACTAAAAGTAAGTGATTTATTCTTTCTTCTTTATTGTATACCGAACGTAAATGCTGTATTCTTTCTCCATCATTTTATATACTGAAAGGAAGGTGTATTTTTTTCTCCATCATTGTATATACTGAAAGTAAGTACTTTATTATTTCTCCATTATTGTATACTGAAAGTAAGGTGTATTTTTGTACTCCATCATTGTATATACTGAAAGTAAGTGCTTTATTCTTTCTCCATTATTGTATACTGAAAGTGAATGTTATTTTCTTTCTCCATCATTGTATATACTGAAAGTAAGTACTTTATTATTTCTCCATTATTGTATACCGAAAATAAATGCTATTTTCCTTCTCCATCATTGTATATACTGAAAGTAAGTGGTATATTCTTTCTCCATCATTGTATATACTGAAAGCAAATGCTATATTCTTTCTCCATCATTATACATACAGTAAGTTATTATAATCTACTCTCATATATACATACAATCAGTATTTCTATTAATTCCACGATTCTATAGACAAAGACTCTCTCTCTCTCTCTCTCCCATCTAGATAAAGGCATGCAGTAAGTGCCATTGTTATCATCTCTCTCCACCCCTTTCTGGAGGTCCTACTTATCTCTCTTGATCAAAATAGACATAAAGTAAGTACTTCTACTATTTCCATCACCCTATAGACATAAAGTAAGTACTTCTGCTAATTCCATCACCCTATAGACATGAAATTGGTCTTCAATAAAGATGTAAAGTAGGCAATTTTACTTAACTATGTTCGTACCTTTGTAGACATAAAGTAAGCAATTTTGTTATTTATATCACGAGGGCTGACTGAAAAGTTCTAAGCCTGTCTGAGAAAGAATTGTACAAAGTCGATGATTTCCATTTATTTTTCTACATAATCCCTAGATGCCGGCCAGAAAGAAGTTTTCTTCCGCCACCCTAAAAATGTCGTTCAAGGCCGACATGAGGTCATCATTACTAGGAAAATGACGACGGGCTAGTTCCATTTTCCTTTTTGGAAGCAGGGCTCATCTATGGTTACAAATCTGCCAAAACATTATCAGGATCTACTTATCAGGGCTGTCACTGATCCGCAGTCAGGAGCTTTGTTACCCATCTTGCAGAAACTTTTGTCATTCCGAACTGGTTGGCGATAATGTGCTGAATCCTCTCACGAGAGATGCCCACAAAGTGGCAATATGTCGGGTGGTCATTCGTTGATCAGTCATCACCATGTCATGGACCCGGGTAATGTATTTTTGAATGGCTGCTGTTGATCGCCTTTCCGGACCCGAGTCATCGCCAAGGCTCTCTCTGCCACTGTTAAAAAGGAAGGGTCAGCATCCCCTAAATTTGAGACCATGTCAGGATATATCTTTGTTGGGGTTAGTCCTTTCAATTGCAGATGCTTTATGGCTGTCCTATAGTCAGTTTTGTCCATTTCTGGTGATTTCAATGGGTGTGTTCACAAGATGGTCTGGTACGAAGACAACAATAACACTACAGTTGTAGTTCTTATGTCTGTGATTCATTCAATGCTTGTACTTGTTGGTGGCAAACGTTTATTTCAAACAATTTATCTATCCGTTTCAGGCTTAGAATTTTCAGCCAGTCCTCGTAGACATAGCCTAAGCCACTTTACTTGCATAGACCTAAAGTAAGAGCCAATACTCTACTCCCGTTTCATATATACATAAAGAAAGAGCTTTTTTACTTTTTAATTATTTTATGGACGAAAAGTAAATCCACTCTATCCGATATTATATAAACATAAAGTAAGTACTTATACTTGCTCTATCAGTGTATAGACAGTGTAATGCGTCTACTCTTTCCGTTTTTATATAGACGCAAAGAAAATTATTTTACTTTTTGATCGTATTGTTCGAGAGCGAGACATTAAGTAATAGATTAAAACATATATTACGCAATGTCTTAAGCTCGAGACCATTAAACAGCTTAAAATACAGACACTCGCACGTGCTTTGCAATAAAATACGTCATGCGGGGCCAAAATTTCAACTAGTATAAATAATGTACGCTTGGCATATTGCCCGTACCATTATTTGAAATAATGGTACGCCAACGTCAAAGGGTGACGCCACATCTGTATTTTAAATAGACATGAAGTCTGTGATTTTAGATATACCGCATGAATGCGATTACTCTACTTTACTTCGTCAATTATTGTATAGACATAAAGTAAGTACTTCTCCTATTTTAACTATCCTGCAGACATAATGTCAGTACCGTTACTCTTCTCTCTAACACTATATGCACATAAGTAAATACTTTTACTTCCTCAATAATTGTATAGACATAAATTCAGCACCGGTACTCTTTTCTCTCTAACACTGTATTGAAATAAGTCAATACTTCGCCCATTTTGTTCACAATCCTACATACAGAGAGTAGGCACTTTTACTTTTTCAAGTCAGCACCGTTACTCTCCCTAACATTGTATAGACGTAAAGTCAGCACCACCTACTTTGTTCTCTATCTAGACATGATTTGAACATATAGTCAGTTTATCTCATATTTCTACCATCCTACAGACAGACAGTAAGTACTTTTACTTTCTCAATTACTGCATAAACACAAAGTAAGCCCCCCCCCCCTCTCTCTCTCTCTCTTATGTGTGGACATAAAGTAAGTACTTCTCCCAATTTGTTCACCTACAGACAGAAAGTAAGTACTTTTATTTTTGTAATTATTGTATGGGCATTAAGTCAGCACCGTTACTCGCCTTTCTCTCTAACATTGTATGGACATACAGTAAGTACTTCTCTTATTATCAAGTACTGTATAGACATGAAGTCGGCACCGTTACTCTTCTCTCTTTCTAACATTATATGGACATAAAGTAAGTATTTTTTTCTATTTTTACCGTCATACAAACAGAGAGTAAGTAGATTTGCTATACAGACAAAAAGTAAGTAACTTTACATTCTCAAATATCATATATACATAAAGTAAAGACTTTTAACATTTTCTTTACCAGCCTACGGAGAAAAAGTAAGTACTTCTACTTTCTCGATTTTTGTATAGGCATAAAGTCGACTCTCTATAACACTGTCAGTACCTTTACACTGTCAGTACCTTTACTCTTCCCTCTGTAACACTGTATGTGTATGGACATAAAGTAAGTAGTTCCCATATTTTCACCATCCTACAGACATAAAGTAAGTATTTGTACTTTCTCAATTATCGTTATTCTTCTTTTGTTGTAACAATATATGGGCATAAAGTAAGCACTTCTCGAATTTCGCCACTACACTACACACAGACAGTAAGTACTTTTAATTTCTTAATTATTGTATATACATAAAACCAGTACCGTTTCTGTTACTCTTCTCTCTCTAACACTGAACATACGTACAGTAAGTACTTCTTCCATTGTGTTCACCATCCAACAGACAGAAAGTAAGCACTTTAATTTTTTCAAGTATTGTATAGGCATAAATCCAGCACCGTTACTCTTCGTTCTCACTAACATTGTATGGACCTAACCTACATACGGAAAGTAAGTACTTTAACGTTGTCAATTATTGTATAGACATAACGTTGGTATCGTTACTCTGCTCACCATCTCGTAATGAATGAACACAAAGTAAGTACATCTATTATCATCATCATACAGACTAACAGTAAGTACCATTTTTTCTCAATTAGTGTATAAACATAAAGAATGTACCGTTACTTTTTTCCCTCTAACACTGAATATATAGTAAGTACTTCTCCTATTGTGGTCAACAACCTACAGACAGAAAGTAAGTACTTTAATTTTTTCCAAGTATTGTATAGGCATTAAGTCAGCACCGTTACTCTTCTTTCTCTTTAACATTGTATGGACACAAAGTAAGTACTTCTTCTTTTGTCACCGTCATGCAGACACAAAAGGTAGTAATTTTGCTTTCTCAATAAATATAAACATAAAGAAACACCATTACTCTTATCGCTTTAACTCTATATTGACATAAAGTAAGTACTTCTCACATGTTCTTCACCATCATACAGAGGTAAAGTAAGTACTTCAACTTTCTCAATTATTGTATAGACATAAAGTCTATTCTCTATAACACTGTCAGTACCGTACCCTTACTCTTCTCTCTGTAACACTGTATGTGTATGGACATAAAGTAAGTATTTCCCATTTTGTCACCATCCTACAGACATAAAGTAAGTTTTGTACTTTCTCAATTATCGTTATTCTTCTCTTGTTCTAACAATATATGGGCATAAAGTAAGCACTTCTCCTACTGTCTTCACCATCATATAGGTATAAAGAAAGTACCCTTACTTTCTTACTTATTGTATATACATAAGGGCAGTATCTCCAACACTGTTTGGGCATGCAATGAGTGCTTTCCCTATTGCCTTCAACATTCTACAGACAGAAAGTAGATACTTTTACTTTCTCAGTGAAACGTGCTTTTCACTGAACTACCGTTTGTTTTACGAAATATTTAAGTAAAAACACAAAATACCTAACCATTCATTAAACGTAACATACATTTACTATTATTAATTAGGGCTGTATTAACCAGACTGAAACCGCTGTTAATTTACAGAAACATACTTTTCTGTACATCAAATGTGAAGTCTCAATTATTGTCTTAACATTATGCAGTTTATAGACATACCATGCCTTCAAATTAAAGGCTTAAAATGAGTACTTTTACTTTTCCCCTCAATTTTGACACATAATAAACTACATGTACTTGTTTGTTATATAAATTCTACATTCATTGGTAAATTATATATACACAACTTCAATTCATGCTTAAAATAAGTACCTTTACTTGTCCCTTCATTTTTTTATACATAATTAAGTACTTCTTTCTTGTTCGTTTTATAAATTATATTTCCTTTGTATATTATATACACACAATTTCAATGCATGTACATCTACTTTCTACGCTATGTTATAGACATAAAGTAATTACTTTATTCCTGCTCTATTATATTATAGACATACAGTAAGTACTTCTTTCATATCCCTTTTATTATAGACATACAGTAAGTTATCCTACGTGCATAACATTTGACTCTTCTTTCTCCATTATATTATAGACATAAAATAAGTACTTCTTTTTCTGTCATAATGTATACCGACAGTCTACGTGCATAAATTCGATATTGTAGACATAAAGTAAGTACATCTTCTTTCTCCGTTATATAACAAACTAAAAGTAAGCACATCTTCTTTAACAGTTGCATCATAGACATAAAGTAAGTATTTCTTTATCCGTTTTATTAGAGACATGAAGTAAGTATGTCCCATTTCACTGTTGTAATATAGACATAGAGTAAGCACATCTTCTTTCCCCATTTTATTATGGTTATAAAGTAAGTACATCTATTTTATCTGTTTATTATATACATAAACATAAAGTTGGTACTTCTTCTTTATCGTTATTATGGTTATAAAATTAGTATTCCTTCTTTCTTTGCTGTATTACGGTTATAAAGTAAGTATAACTGTCTATTTCGCAGATGTAGTATACTTATAAAGTAAGTTTTTCCTCTTTCTCCGTTGTAATATAGACATGGTGTAAGTACATATTTTTTCTCCGTTTTATTATGGTTATAAAGTAAGTACGTTTTCTTTCTCCGATATATCATAGACATGAAGTAGGCACTTCTTCTTTATATGTATTACAGTTATAAAGTAAGTACCTCTTCTTCTTTCTCGTTGAATTATGGTTATACGGTAAGTACATTTTCTTTCTCCGATATTATAGACGTAAAGTAAGTACATCTACTTTATCTGTTTTATTATAGACACAAACTTAGTACTTCTTCTTTAGCGTTATTATAGTTATAAAGTAAGTACTTCTTCTTTCTTCTTTTGTATTATGGTTATAAAGTAAGTATAACTTCCCATTTCGCAGTTGTAGTATGCCTGTATAGTAAGTATTTCCTCTTTCACCGTTGTAATATAGACATGGCGTAAATAAGTATTCTTTCTCCGTTTTATTATGATTATAAAGTAAGTACGTTTTCTTTCTCCGATATATTATAGACATAAAGTAGGTATTTCTTCTTTATATGTATTATAATTATAAAGTAAGTGCTTCTTCTTCCTCGTTGAATTATGATTATACAGTAAGTACACTTACACTCGTGGGTTTTCTCCGGGTCTTCCGGTTTCCTCTCACAGCGAAAGACCCCTACTCCCTCTCTCTTCTCTCTCTCCGATATTGTAGACATAAAGTAGGTATTTCTTCTTTATATGTGTTATAGTTATAATAAAGTAAGTACTTCTTCTGTATCCGTTTTATTATTAACATCAAGTAAGCACCCCCGCCCCCTTTCACTGTTGTAATGTAGACATAGAGTAATTACTTCTTCTTTCTTCGTTGTATTATGGTTATAAAGTAAGTAAAACTTCCCACTTCGCAGTTGTAGATTGCTTTTTTAAAGTAAGTATTTCCTCTTTCGCCGTTGTAATATAGACATGGCGTAAGTACATATTCTTTCTCCGTTTTATTATGGTTATAAAGTAAGTACGTTTTTTTCGCCGACATATTATAGACATAATGTAGGTACTTCTTCCTTATATTTATCATAGTCATAAAGTAAAATACTTCTTCTTTCTCATTGGAGTATGGTTATACGGTAAGTACATTTTCTTTCTCCGGTATATTATAGATGTAAAGTGGGCACTTCTTCTTTATATGTGTTATAGTTATAAAGTAAGTACTTCTTCTTCCTCCGTTGTATTATGGTTATAGGGAGCCACGGTGGCTAAGTTATTAAGTTTATTATGGTTATAAAGTAAGTATAACTTCCCATTTCGCAGTTGTAGTATGCCTGTATAGTAAGTATTCCTCTTTCTCCGTTGTAATATAGACATGGTGTAAGTACATATTTTTCCTCCTTTTTATTATGATTATAAAGTAAGTACGTTTTCTTTCTCCGATATATCATAGACATGAAGTAGGTACTTCTTCTTTATATGTATTACAGTTATAAAGTAAGTACCTCTTCTTCTTTCTCGTTGAATTATGATTATACGGTAAGTACATTTTCTTTCTCGCCTGTCAAACCTCGTGGGTTTTCTCCCGGTCTTCCGGTTTCCTCTCACAGCGAAAGACCCCTACTCTCTCTCTCTTCTCTCTCTCCGATATTGTAGACATAAAGTAGGTATTTCCTCTTTATATGTGTTATAGTTATAATAAAGTAAGTACTTCTTCTGTATCCGTTTTATTATAGACATTAAGTAAGCACCCCTCCCATTTCACTGTTGTAATGTAGACATAGAGTAATTACTTCTTCTTTCTTCGTTGTCTTATGGTTATAAAGTAAGTAAAACTTCCCACTTCGCAGTTGTAGATTGCTTTTAAAGTAAGTATTTCCTCTTTCGCCGTTATAATATAGACATGGCGTAAGTACATATTCTTTCTCCGTTTTATTATGGTTATAAAGTAAGTACGTTTTCGCCGACATATTATAGACATAATGTAGGTACTTCTTCCTTATATGTATCATAGTCATAAAGTAAAATACTTCTTCTTTCTCAATGAATTATGGTTATACGGTAAGTACATTTTCTTTCTCCGGTATATTATAGATGCAAAGTGGGCACTTCTTCTGTACATGTGTTATAGTTATAAAGTAAGTACTTCTTCTTTCTCCGTTGTATTATGGTTATAGGAGCCACGGTGGCTAAGTGAGTAAGACGTTGACTCGCTAGTCTGGGGGTCGCGGGATCGCTTCCGTTGTTGGCCGAGGAAGTTCATCGAGATTCTCGGGTGTGGTTTCCCCTTGTCAGTGGTGCAGGACGGAGGGCCTGACAAGGACAGCTGTTTAGTCGTTCGGGTGAGACGAAAAACTGAGGTCCCGTGTACACATTAGAGTGTACGTAAAAGATCGCTTGACAGGTAGAATTCGACATAATAGTAGGCCTTCGCTCCGCCGTCCGGACAAAATTTCCCTCATTGCACATACTATGGCGTATGCCCGTCTTCATCTACTTTATCTGTTTTGTTATAGCCATAAACTTAGTACTCCTTCGGAGCCACGGGGGCTAGGTGGATAAGACGCTGGCTCGCTAGCCTGGAGGTCAGGTGTTCGATCCCTGCATTGGCCGAGAAAGTTCATCCCGATTTTCCGACGTGGTTTCCCCTTGTGAGTGGTGCAGAACGGAGGGCCTGATAAGGACAGCTGTCTAGTCCTTCGGATGATACGAAAAACCGAGGTCCCGTGTATACATTGGAATGCACGTAAAAGATCTCTTGGCAGTTGGAATTCGATATAAGAGTAGGCGATAGTGCCGCTGCCCGGGCAAAATTTCCCTCATAGCACACTGTATGGCGTATGCCCGTCTTCATTAGCCCAGTATAGGAGCAGAACAGTAGGACGTTAAACCCCATTTCATTTCATTTCATTTATTACTATAGTTATATAGTTATTATAGTTATAAAGTAAGAATAGTAGGACGTTAAACTCCATTTCATATCATTTGTATTGTGGTTATAACGTAAGTATAACTTTATAGTTCGCCGTTGTAGTATGTTTATAAAGTAAATACTTCCACTTTACCCGTTGTATTATATTTATAAAGTCCACTTACCCCTTGTCCGCTGTGTTATGGTTATAAAGTAAGTACATAAAGCAAGTACTCATTTTCTCGTTATAATATAAACTGACAGTAAGTAAATCTTGTATTACTTGTATACATTCAGCACCACTTCTTCTCTATTCATTGTATTATACTATTCAAAAAAGGTAGGGGATATTTGATTTCGGGGGCATAATACTAAAATATGCAAATGACTACGAAAAAAGTCACTATAGAACCTAACAGAAGAAACATTTCCAGTTACATGTGACGCCCAAACGCACCAATAGCTACCGCATGGAATGCAGGTGATGCTTGGGATCATCATGGGGGTCCAACCCAAGATTTGCACGACTCTGACTTTGAATGTTACAGTCATTGTGGCATTGAATTCCAGGGTGGAAACATCAGTTTAATTGTTTTAGTGACCAGAAAACAAATTTTGATATGCGTCGGCTTACCCAAAATGAAAGGTTACGTGCCCTTGGCATGCTACAGATCGGCACAACACAGGCGGTTGTGGCCCGGACGATGAATGTTTCTCAGTCTGTCATAAGCAGGCTATGGTCCAGATACCGTGATACACAATCTGTACAGGACAGACCACGCTCAGGTCGACCAAGGGCGACAACTCAAGCCCAGGATCGATTTATCCGTACCTTGGCCTTGAGAAATCGTGTCATCACAGCAAATCAGATCAGCGCTCGTCTTCAAACAGACACTGGTGTGAGAGTGAGTGGCCAGACGATTCGGAATCGACTGCATAGGGGTCACCTTCGCGCCCGACGTCCTCGCGTGATCCCTTGTTTGAGAGATCATGACATTCAGGCAAGACGTCGTTGGTGTAGGGATCGTCAACACTGGGATAATCGACGCTGGAGCAATGTGATGTTTTCAGATGAGTCAAGGTTCACTGTTGATTTTTTGGACAGACGTAGGAGGGTGTGGCGTCGTCGAAACGAGCGCTTCCAAGACGTTAACGTCATCAGACATGATCGATTTGGGGGTGGTTCTGTTATGGTGTGGGGAGGCATCACTGTTGCTGGAAGAACGGCTTTACATGTTGTTGCAGGGCGTGTTACAGGCCAGTACTACCGGGACAACATCTTGGCAGTCCATGTTGTGCCGTTCGCACGACGTCATGGCCGCCGTTTCATCTTCCAGGATGACAACGCAAGATGTCACAGGGCCAGGATCGTTACAGGTTACCTCCAACAACAGAACATCACCACATTACCTTGGCCAGCACTGAGTCCCGACCTCTCCCCCATCGAGCACGTCGGATCAATGCTTGTTTGGCAAACAGAGGAGGATTTACCCGTTACTGACTTGGTTGTGATGCTGTGGTAACTTTGCTGTTTGACCCCGGGTATCATTTTACCCTTATAATGGTCAGTCTGTGCCTTACTTAGTCTAACGATCATTTGGAATAAATCGATGAATGTGAACTTCATTTCATTTTGTCATATGTTTCTTCGTCAGTTTCATTAGGTGACTTTAATAACACTTAAAAATCAAATATCCCCTACTTTTTTTTGAATAGTATATATACATAAAGTTAAATGCATCCTCTTTCTCCGTTTTTAAAGCACGCGCTTCTTCTTACTCCGTTATATTATTAACATAATGTAAATATGTCTTCTTTCTTGCTATATTATAAACATAAAGTAAGTACCTCTTCTTTCATCGTTTAAAGTAAGTACGTCTTCTTTATTCATTGTATTATGTACATAACGTAGAGTACATCTATTTCTCCGTTTTATTATAGACATACAGTGAGTACGCTTTATTTATTCTTTGTATTATAAACATAAAGCAAGTACAACTTATTTTTCCTATTTTTTTATTATATACATAATAAAGTAAGCACTTCTTCTTTCTTTGTTTTATTATAGACAAAAAGTAAATACGTAATTGTATTAGCTACATGTATAAGTATATCTTTTTATATTATGGACCGAAAGTATAATAAGTATTTCCTCTTTAATCGGTGTATTATGCTTATAAATTAAGTACGCCTTCTTTCTCCGTTTTACTATAAACATAAAGCAAGTAGTTCTTCTGTATCCGTTTTATTATAGACATAAAGTAAGAACACCTTCTTTCTCTGTTGTATTATAGTTATAAAGTAAGAACTTCTTCTTTATCTGTTTTATTACGGTTATAAACTAAGTACTTCGTATTTCGCTGTAGTATGGTTATAAAGTAAGAACTTTTTCTTTCGCATTTGTATTATAGACATAAAGTACGTACTTTTGCTGTTATATTATAGTCCAAAAGTAAGTACTTCTTCTTATATAGTAATTAAAGTTTTAAAGTAAGAACGTCTCCTGTTGCATCTGTATTATAGGCGTGAAGTAAGTACTTCATACACTGAAAGTAAGTACATCTTCTTTCTCCGTTATATTATAGACGTAACGAAAGTACTTCTTTTTCCGACTGTTAGTTAATCTTGTGTTACGTGTATAAATTCAGTACTTCTTTTTTCTCCATTATATTATAGACATAAGGTAAGTACTACTTCTTTCTTCGTTATGTTATAGACATACAGTAAGAACTTATTTCTCCGGTATATAATAGACATAAAGTAAGTACTTCTTCGCTTTCATTATAGTAAGGACTTCTACTATCACCACCATCATTTTATATACTTAAAGTTAGTACTCAGTGATTTCATTGTATAGAGGAAACGTAAGTACACGTACTTCTACTCTGATCATCATTTATTAAAAAGTTAGTACTCGTTGATTTCGTTGTATGGAGAAAACGTAGGTACACGTACTTTACTCTCATCGAAATTTATTAACAATTGAATACTCAATCATTTCGCTGTATAGAGAAAGCGTAAGTACACATACTTCTACTCTCACCACCACTTATTAAAATTAGCACTCGTCCATTTCATTGTATAGAGGAAACAAAAGTACACGCATTTCTGCTTTCACCATCATGTATTTAAAGTTAGTACTCTTTATTTCGTTCTATACCATTTAAACAAACGTAAGTATTCCACCATCGGTTTATATAACTAAGGTAATGACTCCCTGTTTTAGACATAACGTAACTGCTCTCATTTCTCGTTTATAAGAATCTAGCGAAGATTTCTCTCCACCATTTCATACACAGAAACTACGTACTTCTACCCGCTTGACCGCAAATATAATGCAAGTTGGTGTGATAATAAGTATGTACTTCTACTCTCTCCGTCGATTGTTAGATATAAAATAAGGCCTTCGAATCTCGCCACCAGTTTATAGCCATACAACAATTTCACTCTCGCAATACGTTTATCCCTTTATAGATATATTAAGTAGTCTTACTATCGCCGCCATTTATAAGTAAGCGTACTCTTAACACCATTTAATACATAATGAGTATGTATTCTTACTCTCACTATCAATGTATAGGCATTGTATCTGATCCGTAATGTGTAGTAACACTTATTCCGTTATTTAGACATACAGTAAACTACGTCCCCCGCCTATTCACTTCTTATACATACTCGACATTATTCTGCGAAAGACGTACATCCACCAATTCCACATTGTGCTAAAGATGTACCACAGATTTGAACATTACATGGAAAATACTTTAGTTCGTGTAATCTATCGATCATTTTATAGTCATCGACTAGGAATCACTGCCCTTAACATCACATAAAAATGTACTTCTAAGCGCTTCTACTCTCCCCACCATTTGATACACAAAGCACTTTTACTATTACCTATTTTTCGTAGACATAAAGTAAAGTACATTCATCATTTTGCATACATAATTTTATTTACATTCTACTCTCCATTAATTACTGGACATTAAGTAAGTAGTCCTTGTATATCCACCATGTTACTATCTCCTTTAATAACTTGGAAGAATTACTCGCAATCTTGTTTTATAACCAACCGAAATCTCTGTTGCATTTCCATACCAGTTTGTTTACTACTGTTATGGTTATTGACTAAGATATTATCAAACTCTGATCATTGTTTCAGTTCATCAATCCTAGAAACCAAGTTAGAGACGGTGTTGGTTTGATGGGCAGTCATGGAACATGATTGAATATTTCATTATTTTGAAACCTGAAAAATACAAAAGAGAATATTCTAGTTACATTAGCAACTACTTACTTAAAATCAAAAGTACTAAATTGCCCCATTTATTACGGATTATCCAAATTTACTGTGGATTTAAAAGTGTCTTAATTATTATCAGTTCTTTGTTTTTGGTCTCAGTTTCAGATCTTGATAATATTGGTCTGCTCAGTTTAATTAAAGTTTGAAAGTGGCTCTTTATTAGTTCTGTTTCTGGCCTCAGTGACTATTTCTAATTAAAATCAGATGACTATTACGATTTGATCTTGTACTAATCGACCTTTTCTGTTTGGTATACAATGCTGTGTATTGTGCTAATCTATGGAAAACATGAAAATGATTTTGAATGGTTTAAATGTTATAACCATTTGAATTACGATTGGCTTATATTAATATGTAACTCGTCCATACCGAATGTGATCGTCATATAAAGCTATAATATAAAAGATAATCGAAACGACATTATAATCTAATTTGGATCTTTTGAGATCCATATGTTAGTTGAGATCTGCAGATCCCCTCGGTTGTGCTTCCTTTCCGAATGCTTGGCATTTCAGGATATTATACCAATAGTTTAAAAAAGAAAATATAAACAATAAGTTCACAGAAGAAGTTTCCTTTAAAGGCTATGGGGAGTTTTGGGAATTGGATCTTCCGCCTGTATTTCACTTTTGTTGACTTGGAAATGACCTGGGCTCTTAAACAAGTTATTGTGTGTGTTAAAGTCCGGTTTAGAAGAATAATAAAGCGCACAAATATTAATATTATAAACATTAACTTGTGTTGCTACCACGTCTCTAAAAACAAAGCAAAACAACTCACAGATGACCAATCTTGGACATAACATGGTGTGTCTGGCTCATCAGATCTCATATAGGCCTGCAGTCAGAATTTGTATAGTGAAGTTCCGCTACAAGGTCCTCGGTATGAAATGAAATGAAATGGGGTTTAACGTCCTACTGTCCGGCCCCGACTGGGATAATGAAGACGGCGAGGTTCTCGAAGCTAAACAGACTATACAATTTTGGAAAGTTTATAACACCAGGATCACAAATCAGAGAGTTTCAAGAAAAATGTTTGCAATAACTCGATTTAGCGCCTGATGAAAATCGATATAATTGTCAAGTAAATGCTATATTTATACTAACAATTCTGAAGTTGACATAAAATTAAATATTGGCGAAAACACTCGATGCCTTCATTCTCGGCAAAGTATAGGGTATAGGTTACATTATAATTTAAACAAAATTGTAGAAAACAAAATGGACAAGGGGACATACGGAATTTTGAACATCCATTAACGGTACACGGTACAAGAAGTTATCTCCCTTTATGGAAAATATCAATAGTATTTAGTTTAAACAATTTATTCGATAAATCGAATAGGATTTAACAACAGACAAGGGCTTATATAAGTTCTCCCCCTTTGTTCAGATAAGATTTGAGGTTAAAGTTCTAACAAATATTTAAACTGAAACAAAGCATCTATAGATATTTAGTTTTCTCACTAAAATCGATATGGCCAAAACTAAATAATATTTTAATGTCTTACTCTTGTTCTTTCATTCCTTGAGTTTTACGTCAACTTCCACCATGTCTTACTCTTCTGCCCTACTCCCTTATAATGAAGATAGATGGACATACACTGTGCATTATAATTGGGGATGGGGAGATTTTGGAATGTACATATACAGTTAGTATGCTTGCTTTCCATGCAAGTGGCTGAGGTGACTCAGTAAGGGACTGACTCACTAACCGGGAGGTCTAGGGTTTGGTCCTGGTCCGGCGTGGTTCCCCATGTATGTAGTGCAGGACATAGGGCTCCGTAAGTAAGGAATTGGGTCACTAATCGGGAGGTCTGGGGTTTGATCCCCATGTTGGACTAGAACGTTTCCCAAAATTTTCCAATGTTGTTTTCCTTTGTCAGCAGTGTAGGGCGGGAGGGCTGTCATGGGCAGTTTCTAGTTATTCGGATGGGATATAACACCGGGATCCCGTGTACACGTTGGCGTGCACGTAAAAGAACGCTTGACAGTTCGGATTCGAATTGGGCCGAATTCCCCTTATGGCATACTGCATGGCGTATGCACATCTTCATTACCCCGGTTGATACTGAACATTAAGACATTAAACTCCATTTGATTTTTTTTTACTCTTCATTACAATTGCCACTCCCTTACAGGATTATTTAGTTTTAGCCATATATCTATTTTAGTGATAAAATTACATATTTATTTTTCCGTTGTTTCAATTCCAATATGTGTTAGAAATTTAGTCCTTAGGTTAACATAATATATTATACTAGTGGAAATACTGTTTTGAGAGGACTTATATAGCTCCTTGCCATTCATTTGGTTGAATCAAATATTGTTTAAACTATTGTTTTCCGTCCCATCCGAACGACTGAGTACTGTCCTTTCCAACCCCACCTGCACTCTACTACTGACAAGGGAAACCGCACCGGACTTGTCTGTTTAAGTGTAGTCAATGTGAAAATGAATCAAAAAGAGACTGAATTTGATCTGTATACATGCAGTGATGGTGATGATGACTAAAACCCCCATCAGACCGGGGTGGCGTCCTTACTGCGCTGCTGCGACCGTACGGAGACCAGAAAATGCACAAGGACGCCAGAAAACGTGAACACAACACGAGAAAATGTCCCGAAAAAATTACAAACTTGGAAAAAGTCGCGTTCTTACCGCGACCTGTGCGATTATAACGCGTTCTCACGGCGCGCTCGTCACCACCTCTCCGCGCTTATGACGTTCTCACGGCGCGCTCGTCGCCACCTCTCCGCGCTTATGACGCTTCTATTGAGATATATTGGCTTGGCAACGGCGATCTTTGACGAATTCGCGGCGCTCTAACTACGCTTATGGGGTTCTTACCACACGTCTTCTACGTGTTTCGCGACTGCACGTGCGTTTCTACCACGTAATCACGGCGACTATATAAGCTGGTCAGATGTATGAACCTTGTATATGAAAAGCATGGCCGCCATAGGAGAAAAATGCAGGCTTGGTAACCGCGCCATTGTCTTATTAACGCAGTGGGGACTCCATAAGATCGCCATGAGGTCGTGGTTCAACAGTTGTGAAATCATCGTAACATCGCCACGGCAACGTCCTAAGGACTCCTAACGCTTGGGAGGGGTTGTGACAGTTTCGCGACGGTCGTGGTGAAGACGCCAAGAAGTGCACGTTGGAAATGTTACAAGTTTCGCAGCGTCTTTGCCACGTTCTCACGGCTTTCCAGGTCAGATCGGAGAACCTTGGCGTTTGTTTTGAACATGCTCAAAACAAACGCCGTGACACGGCGATCATTGGCGACTATGGAGTCCAATGCACGATATCTGGCGTTTCCACCACGCCTATGACGATCTTAACGCGATCTGAGACCATTTTCCGTCGCCGTAGCAGCGCAATAAGGACGCCACCCGGGTCTGATGGGGGTATAACTTTGATGATATTTATAGTGAAAAGTAACTGATTTTCAGTGATTGTTTTGCTTCAATAAATAATTAATTTTAGCCTTATATCTATATTTGTAAGCAACTTTAAGTTTAAATATGTTTGTAATTTGGCCTTAAATTATATCTGAACTAGAGGTTTACAGCTACATGCGGTAAAAATAATGTAAGGTCTAATTGAAAGGGTATGTGGGTTTATATCTTAGTGGGAAAAGATCACATGGATTCAATGCGATTTACAATGCTACTGACAGATTCTGGTCTCCATTACTTCACAACCATATTGCTCAACCAATGTCAAACATATCCCCTGGCTCATCAGACTATAGCCGCCCAGTCAATTTCTGGGTAACCAATCACCACATTAAGGATATAAATATTGGGATTGTGTGCTCACACATGTTCTTATGAGTTATACAACATCAGCAGTCATCACGCACCTGAAATACTGTTATCAATTACGACATTTGACAGAAAGGGAGATAACTCCTTTTTTATTTAATGGATTTCCAAATTTTTTTGTTCAGCCTCGGCATTTATGTTTTTGGTATGTTTGTTTAAATTAAAATTTAACCAATACACTATTCTTTGCCAAGGATGAAGTATCGGGTGTTATTATTAGTATAACTATAGCATTTACTCGACAATTGTGACGATTATCATCAGGCCCTAAATCGAGTTATTGTAAACAATGTTCTGGGAACTCTCTTATTTGTGTTCCTGGTGTTATAAGCTTTCCAAAATGTATAGTTTGTTTAGCTACGAGGACCTTGTACCGGAATTGTGTTTCCAAGCAAGCCAGAAATTTTGGCTGCAGGCCTAATACTCATGTTTCTCGATTTCTTGTTGCCGTTTGAAAAGAATGTGTGTTAATCAGACACCGATTGTGCAAGTTGTAATTATGTTTTCAATCTTCTTTATAACTGTAGTATTTTTTAACATCAAAGCAAACAGATTTAAATATAGCACCATCAACTCTGACAAGTCAATATTGTCGTGTTTCGAAATGGTAACCATACTCTGTCTTGTGCACCACAGTTTATCTAAAGCCCCACTTAGCCATTTGCTTTAGGTATTAATATTTAAAAAATCAGCATATTAAATATAAGTTAGCAAAGTGGAATGTTGGGATTAGTTCTGGGATGGTATGGAGTAGGGTTTAATGTATTGTTTGAGACAAACTTTGAGACTAACATACGATCATTTGTATTGCCATAGTTAAGTGTACCATGTGAGTTAGATTTTCATCGGCAGGGCTAAACATGATAATATACACCTATCCGTTTTGTTTTTAAAGTTTTGGATGGGAATTGATTTTAGAGATTTACCACATTCTAGCAAAACATTTTATGAGGGGTGGTTCATTTTGTGTCTTTACACTTTCAACCATAACAATGTCCTGTCCTGAACCCTTTTTGGGCTCCAACACGCGTTCAGTTCTAAGAGAAAATGTTTACCTTCGCTGGCCAAGATAAAACAAGTAAACAGACGAAGTTGAGATGCCCGTCTAAAATCCGATATTCATTTATTAGATAATGTATTGTAAGCGCCGCGTTGGAGCATTATACCCACACCTAACAGATCGACAAAGGGGCGTCGAATTAACCCAGGGGCGTCGAATTAACCCTTTATGGTCAGTATCCTATATATACTATTCAAAAAAAGTAGGGGATATTTGATTTTGGGGGCATAATACTAAAATATGCAAATGACTACGAAAAAAGTCACTATAGAACCTAACAGAAGAAACATTTCCAGTTACATGTGACGCCCAAACGCACCAATAGCTACCGCATGGAATGCATGTGATGCTTGGGATCATCATGGGGGTCCAACCCAAGATTTGCACGACTCTGACTTTGAATGTTACAGTCATTGTGGCATTGAATTCCAGGGTGGAAACATCAGTTTAATTGTTTTAGTGACAAGAAAACAAATTTTGATATGCGTCGGCTTACCCAAAATGAAAGGTTACGTGCCCTTGGCATGCTACAGATCGGCACAACACAGGCGGTTGTGGCGCGGACGATGAATGTTTCTCAGTCTGTCATAAGCAGGCTATGGTCCAGATACCGTGATACACAATCTGTACAGGACAGACCACGCTCAGGTCGACCAAGGGCGACAACTCAAGCCCAGGATCGATTTATCCGTACCTTGGCCTTGAGAAATCGTGTCATCACAGCAAATCAGATCAGCGCTCGTCTTCAAACAGATACTGGTGTGAGAGTGAGTGGCCAGATGATTCGGAATCGACTGCATAGGGGTCACCTTCGCGCCCGACGTCCTCGCGTGATCCCTTGTTTGAGAGATCATCACATTCAGGCAAGACGTCGTTGGTGTAGGGATCGTCATCACTGGGATAATCGACGCTGGAGCAATGTGATGTTTTCAGATGAGTCAAGGTTCACTGTTGATTTTTTTGACAGACGTAGGGGGGTGTGGCGTCGTCGAAACGAGCGCTTCCAAGACGTTAACGTCATCAGACATGATCGATTTGGGGGTGGTTCTGTTATGGTGTGGGGAGGCATCACTGTTGCTGGAAGAACGGCTTTACATGTTGTTGCAGGGCGTGTTACAGGCCAGTACTACCGGGACAACATCTTAGCAGTCCATGTTGTGCTGTTCGCACGACGTCATGGCCGCCGTTTCATCTTCCAGGATGACAACGCAAGATGTCACAGGGCCAGGATCGTTACAGGTTACCTCCAACAACAGAACATCACCACATTACTTTGGTCAGCACTGAGTCCCGACCTCTCCCCCATCGAGAATGTCTGGGACATGCTTGGACAGAGGTTACGTCAACGTCAACAACGTCCTGCCAATGTCCAAGAACTTGCTGCTGCGTTGCAACAGGAATGGGACAATCTGGACCAAAATGACCTTAGACGTCTCATTAGGAGTATGCCACGTCGGATCAATGCTTGTTTGGCAAACAGAGGAGGATTTACCCGTTACTGACTTGGTTGTGATGCTGTGGTAACTTTGCTGTTTGACCCCGGGTATCATTTTACCCTTATAATGGTCAGTCTGTGCCTTACTTAATCTAACGATCATTTGGAATAAATCGATGAATGTGAACTTCATTTCATTTTGTCATTTGTTTCTTCGTCAGTTTCATTAGGTGACTTTAATAACACTTAAAAATCAAATATCCCCTACTTTTTTTGAATAGTATATGTTGTTCGCTTCTTATCTAAATTTACTTCAGAACTAATAATCGCATTCCCAACTGACCGTTTCAACCCATTTTCAGCTTCTAGATAGTACAATTTTAAACCTCTTCAAGAAAATTACATTTTCAGAATGACAATAAAATATAGATTAATGTGATCTTTTGTGTGACCTAACCGATTCCACAAATCCTACACAAATCCGATTGAATGATTTTACAATTAATATAGATATGAACATTCAAAACTCTGTTATGTATCTGATAATGCCAAATATGTCTTTTAGTATAAGCCTATATTTCAGTGTTATGTTGTCACCCCTGTCCGTCCTTCAGTCCGTTGTCAATAATTGGATGCTACAGTTCATATTGTTATCAATTTTGATGTGAAGCATCGAGGTCACGGGAAGTGTTCCGCGAAATTTCGTTCCAGTGCTATGCCCCATTTTCCGAAAACACTGTGAAAGCGATAGAGGCTTAAATTTCTAACAGATTCTATTTTTTAACATTTCTTTCTTGGTGGATAGTGTCATCAGACATACTAGAAAGTAGTTTTAGTTCTTAAGCAGTGGTAACAACCAATATCTATACTTTAAAAAAAGGCACCATAGTACCATCTGGCACGGTTCACGTTAAACCGAACATTGTCGTAAACACCCTTTTTTGCGAAATGATTCAGAACTACCTAACTAGCCCAATAAAACTGCTTAAGAAATCTTGAGGCATAGGGTTATCAGATAAGACACGATCCAATGACATGATAGTAATGCCGCCCACACTCAGCCGTTTGCGAAGTAGGTATACGTTGAACACTGATTATTGATTACTACAATGCAACTTAAGAAGTAAAATTGCCTGGCATTACCACGTAAGACGTATGCTAATCATATGCTAATTAGTCAATGCACGGTTTCTATAATAACTTATTTTGTAATTGGGAAGCTTCTTTGTCGTTTCTTAATCCAAGATGCCCGATAATTGTCCTCGCGTTAATAGACTATTCAGAAGTTTGCAGATGATCTTTATTCTAAATTTTCAACTCCTACAAAGAGGTCATGCTTCACTGGTACAATAATCTGAACTAATCACGGAACCTGGTAGAAGATGGCCTTTACCTACAGAACAAACTATGGTGGAGCATCTTTAAACCGGGAATCAAATGGATTTAAATGAAATAATTGTTTTATGCCAACATATGGTGATTTATGCGAGATGGGCTAAAAATATATCACAGAAAAGTACTATATGTAGATTAAATAAAAACAATATCACAATATATAAATTAAAAATAAAAAAAATCTTTTATGCATATAAATATTTAAGATACAAAAATTCATGATAAATATACAATTAAAATTCAAGTATGTTACAATATGGACCCGGTTAGGCAAATAGATGACGTAGTGACTAGCAACGGTAATATTTCGACCCAGATGGCATGAACAAATTGATTGATAGGCTGTTCTGATAATCGGTATTTTGTGACAGTCAGCAGATGTTCCATAGTTTCCGTGTTTTAAAACCAGAATCACAGATATATTAAACTAGTTTTATGGTTTGCAGACGACAACCCTAATTTCCCTTTTGTCTGATGGAAAATCGAATCCACTAGTACTCTGCATCCACTTTGCTTATTTTGGTAGCTGATGTCGAACTTTCTGGGCCAACACCGGGATCGAACACAGGTTAGCGATCTAACGTCTTACTCACTGAGGCACCGTAACCCCTCTTAGTATTGTGATATTAGTAGAATTTGAATTAGTTATATTGCGACACGTTCAACATGAAGTTTTCCTCGGAGATTTGAAGATATTTTGCAGCAAATCTGGAAATAATTCTAAGCGTCAATTGTAGGGTCTTCGTATTCACACCTAGACACTTGTACGGTCTTCGTATTCACTCTTAGACCTTTACATCGAAGAAGAGCTTATCAGAGTTGGTGTTCGACTTCGTAGAGCTGATTTATCCATCCCCTAGAAGCACAACACCATCATGCCTAAGGGCAACCGCGTCTATCAACTTATTTCTCGACATTATCATGAGAAAACCCTTCATCAAGAAAGATCCATAATTCATGGTGTCATTCGTCAAGCTAAATACTGGATAATCGATGTTTTCATTATTGTCAGTTCTATGTTCCAAAATTCTACTACCTCAAGATCGGCTAGCTAAGACATCTCTCTTCACAAATGTTAGTATGGACGCCCAGGAAACTCCAGCTTGGCCCATCAAAAACGAACGATGGGGAATCATCTTTGTTTGTTTATACAACTGGGCCCTGTTTCACGAAATTTTAACTAAAGATAAAATCCAAATTTTAGTAGATACTTCAATTTTGATTGGCTAAGCACTAAAATCAATCTAGTATTATCCAATTAAATTACTAAAATTTGGATTTTATCTTAGTTAAAATTTCGTGAAACAGGCCACTGAGCTGTTCATGCTGAACTAGTCGACTCCATGCTCTTGAAAGATTTTCTTTTGCTATCGGTGGCCCAGTTGTTGTAATGCGTTCAGTCTGACTGTGGGACGAACGTTGGAACCCCAAATGAACTTACAGAAGCTCTTAAGGAAGTTAACGACGAGATCAGATCCTTCTCCGATATGAATGCAAATATAATGGAATACACGTGGCAAAGTCAATTCGGAGTGTCAAATAACCCTAATGAAAAAAGAAGAAGGCGACTATTACGCCTGTTCGACAGAATAGGTACATATAGACCGTGTGTACAACTTTTAGTGGGAGAGCTGTGCTGATGTATACTAGTTTGAAGCTTTGATATAATGTTTTGAAGACTGCACAATTACAATAAATATCATTAGTTGTGGCCTGACCTTGGTCCCACACATAGGCATTGTCTCCCTTTTTCACGTGCGATTATATTAGCTAATTAGCATACGTCCTAAGTGATTATGCCAAACAATTTTACTTCTTAAGTTGCACTGTAATTACCCACTACCAATGTTGCATCTACTTTCCAAAGCAGAGCAAAACAGTTCTGAATCGTTTCGCATAAGAAGTAAGTGTTTGCGACAATGTTCAATTAAACGTAATCCATGCCGGATGATACTAGCGCCTACTTAAATATAAGTGTTTGTCATTACCACTTCTTAAGAATTAAAACTGCGTTCTATGACTCCATCCACTAAGAATGAAATGTTAACGACGTATTTCGAATCAAATCAGTGATGTGTGACTGCTAAACCAATCCAAGGAATGAAAAACATAAGAAATCCACATTTTGGGATCGCTTACCAAGTACCTATCAACAGGCTTCCAAAACAGTGTACGCAGGTTTGCTTTACGTCATACCTTCCTATCCGAAGTTACCTCTTTTTTCCGAAAACCTATGGACGCTATACAGGCTACGATTTTTAATTGATTTTTAGGATTTCGAGAAGGCATGAGGGGTCATTATCAAATTTGGTCAATATCCAAGATTTCCTTTCGGATAATCTGCCGTCTATGGCTATCTTTTTTTGTGACATGTATTTCAATGCTTTGCGTTGAATGAAAAGACCTTTTAATTACACCTGCATACTACTCTATTTATATCCCTTATTGAAAAATAAATCTGACTTTACTCCAGAGATTCCCACACCAGGTTAGCGGTTGAAAAGACTCCGGCTTTCGTGACATTTCATAAAGAACAATATTGTATGCTTAGGGCAGCATATTGTGTACTAACATTTTACATTAGGATTAAAAAAATAGCATACTGTTACTATTTTTAAAGATCTGAAATGAAAGCAGACAAACACTTGTTATACTTATCAACAACATCATGGTAATCTCGATAAGCATTACAGTTTAGTTGATCATTATTCAATTTATATGCTAAACTGTTTCTTTGAGATAGAAAAGGGTGAACGATATTGTATTTCCTCATTTTCTTCGCGGAGGAGACGCTTGAATAACCTTTGTTTTGGCTAGAGAACAGACTCACTCCCCCGCTCAAATTTTTGGGTAGGTATTTGGCTTATTCTAGTTGTTCAAATATGATTCTAAGCAAATACATGCACCTCGGTTAATGTTCTAATTACGAACTTGGGAACAGATTTTGGATGGACGTGAACGTTCTGGACAAAAGACCAAAATTGTACACAAATACTACCTTAGGTTTTCATTTTGATAGGTAAATATGGTATTGAGGCTATCTGTATCCCAGTTACTTAACCACTTATGATCACAATCTTGGTGTTTATGCCTACATTTTCAGAGTCAATGAATACAATTATACAATCTAGAAAAGGTCCCGTTTCCTCCAAATATATTATGGCGGCCATGTTCTATCTTCAAAATTTCCGCTATGTAAAACAATATGTCTAGCAATATCTCAGCTTCCAAACCATTTAGGATTGCAATCTATGTGTCTAAACCTATATTTTTGGGCCAATGAATGCAACTAAAACATCTAAAATAGGACCAGAGTGCTTCAGTGACACAAGAACAGTTAACGTTAGTCTTTTAATCGTCGTACATAAACCTGCATTTTGGAGATCGACAAATATTGTTATACAATTTAGAAAGGGATCAGATTGCATTAATTAAAGGCTCAATACCACTCTTGTTGTAACTGAATAATATGTCCCAATTTTTATTCTGGTCAACAAATTGTACTATTTTACAATAATTAAATTAATTGATGATACAAATTCATCTTAACACGCCTTATTTAAAAATTTTGAAAAATTCAACATAATGGTTTAAAACGTCTAACGTAAACCTTTTTAAATGAAACTTCGATTTAAAAATATTTTCGAAACCTCTGGACAAGTAAAATAGGATGTAATGGATAATTTACACAACAGGTAGGACACTTAAACATCTAGTACTTAGATAGAGATATTATTTATTTTCTGGAGCTTTCAAGCCAGCAAGAGTGTTATTGTCCCTTTAACAAAAGAAAGAGAACGCTATCTAAACAAACCCAACGAGCTCGGTATACTTATATATACCAATATTTCAACTTTTGAATCAGTTAAAATCACAATCTTGATGTTTAAGCATACATTTTGAGGGTCCAGAAATGCCATTATACTACCTGGATAAGGACCAGATTGCTTTCATTAACACAAGAAAGTGTTGGTTCAAATAAGTTGACAAACAAATCTGTTTATATTATTGAAGTGGATTTCTCTTTGTTTTAATAACAACAATATTATCCTATTATCGATTTTATTCATTGACTATTGTAATGTATGTTTAGACACCAAGATTGCGGTCCTATGTTGTTTAGAAAATAAGATATTGATATATAAAAATGTATAGTTTTTTTTACATGGCGGAAATCGTAAATCTTATGGCCGCCTTAATATATTTGCAGGAAGTGTAGCCCTTTCTATATGTTATAATTGTATTCCTCGATCCTGCAAAGATTGGATCCTAATTGGTAGATATAGGTTTTTACATAGCAGACATCTTAAAGATCCAAGATGGCCGCCATAATATATTTGGATGAAGTTGTGAAATGCTAAGCCAATGGGTAGCATCTGGAATTTTGCAGTGTTTAGTGCAGAACGTTCACATCAGCTTTCTAAGCTGCCCCACTATTTGGAAATTAAATATACATACTGAATTGACGTTCTCCAGTATGACGCTGTCCAATCCATATTAAAAAAAAGAACAAAGTATACTCATTCTTGGGATACGTGCACTGAACACAATATATTCAAACGGGCTCATTATTGGAATGAACGTTAATTGTTTTCAATTCATCGATACGCTCTTCATTATGAAAAATTTATAAGTATGCAAAAAAAATTTATATGCTTCTCTTGCTTTCAGATACTACATATGTCAACGGAGACTCCCGTATACAAAATGAGTAGCCAAATTGACCGACTGGATTATACTGTAACTACGACGATGTAGCGATCGCACCGGCTAATTTCCAAGATACCACTCTATTCAGGTTCATTTTGTTATTGAGTTGAGGCGCGAATGAGATGTTGTCGTTCGCGTGGTCGTGATTGAAGTACGTATTTAAGTATTTAAAGTCAGTCTAAGCGTGTCTGGTTACTCTTATAATATCCTTAATGTGCGTTTTTGAAGTGAATGCGAAGTTTCTTTATGATCGGTACCTCCAAAGTTAACACTAGCGAGGTGCGTGTTTGAATTGGGGGGGTGAAAAGACACGGTTTGGTTGTGGTATGTTTCCATAGAGCGGAAATGGTATGTTTAGTATTTGAACCTCTCTCTTATGGAGAGAAGTTAGTATGCTTTGGTTACGTTCTGTGTATTAGAGTGTGTTGTGGATGTTCTGATTCAGACCCTGGTCTGCAGGGTTGCGAGGGGTATATTTGAGTTGGGGTTCGTGTATACGTAATGAGGTGTATGTCTAAAATGAGGTTTGTGTATATAAGTGATGTTAGTTTTTATGAGGCGCATTTCTTAAGAGAGCAAGGTTAGTGTCATAGTAATAAGGATAACATCTGTAGTGTATGGGTATATAATTACGATATTGTTGATATTGTATAACATGTTTTTGTCTGCTGTCATTACAAATATTTGGTCAAAACTTATGTTTATGTTTAAATCATAGCCTTGTTTAACTTAACAAGACACAAATTGCGGCTGGCCGGTGTCGCGCTGGAGAAAGTACATGCTTACGATTTAGTGTACCCCTGACATCGCTTACAATTATGGGATTGAGCTTATGTAGGGAGTCCACGTCCAGTCGTGGTGTCGCTCAATTTGGTAGAACTCGCTCGATAGATCATTCTGATAATATATAGATCTAGCAATTTGATCTTTTCATATATTTACTTGTCACGATTGATATACTTGGCTACATGGGTATTAAACACTTGTACAGTTAACATGTTTATACTGCGAAGAATAATATCAGCCAAAGTTATACCACAATTTTAATTTTACCGACCGTGCTTAACAACCTTAAAAAGTTAAAACTAGATATATTGATATCTCATAATTAATGTTAAGTTCCAAAGTTAGTTGATATTTATTAATAATTTATATTTTAAAAGGCCATTACATATACTTTTTTTCAAGAGGCTGTACAAATTATTACTCGACATAAAATACACTATCCAAATTTGTTTTATATAAATAAACTGTAATATATTTGTTTATTTATTTTTTTAAATTGTAATCAAATGTAAAGGTTCATAAAAACAATATGTGTCCTTAATTTGACCATTTTAACCATCACAATTATTAAAACTCACAACAGTACTCTCCATAATGTATAATGTTTGTAATTTACTGTTTGTATTTTTGTGCAAAATTGTTTATTGTAAAGACAAAATTTATATATTTTTATGCATTGACATAGCTTATATAGACTTATTGCATGTAGTTGAATCCGATTCCGTTTATTGAATAAAGTATTATTTAAATTAATACTGAGTCTGATTAACATTAATTAATTAAGTACGATAGATGGGTACGAAGTCGTGATAGTGGTTGGTTTTAAAACGATGCAAACAATTTTGAAAAAGAATCTTCGCATTACCGCCCGACTGTAGTATATTCTGTAGGTTAGGGAAGCACTAAGTACTATTTTAAGTACTTGTCCTAATTGTGTGGGTTTTTTTTAACTTCACCATATCGTAAAAGTTGACTTGCTACACGGTTTGTATATGCTCGCCAATGAGTCCATCTTCACTTTCAGACCAAGTACTGACTGAGCAATGATACCCCGGACGAAAATGAGAAAATGTCGGTCTTTCGTGTGTCCTGATCTGCCAAAACCAACCCAGGGCCGAAAAGCAAACGAAAAGAGAACATCACGTGACGATCTGGATATATCGGATATGGTTTATTTCGGGCAGTGTGCCTCGTGGGTTTTTTCCAGGGTCTCCACAGTTTACTCCCATTACTACAGAGTCCAATGAGCAGGCGAAGTATTGAAATAATTTTAGCCATATTATATTAGTGCCAAGTGGACGCTAAACCCCATTACTGTTTTTGTCTGGCTTCATCGAAAAAGTTTGTTGCTCCATCCGAACAACTAGAAGCTTTTTCAAGGGGGAACCAAACTGTAAAATCCTGAGGAACATTCTCGGCCAACACAGGGTTCGAATCCGGTACCTCCTGATTAGTGAGTCAGAGTCATATTCACTTTTGAACTTGTAACGTATAGTCATTTATGATTCAAATCTACACTGTTAAGCTATTTTAACAAAACATGACCGTCACCATCTCTACATCAGAAAAGAACATCTGTGTTGTATTTTTATGGAGTTAACCTCCTTTCAATCTATAATTTTTAAATTCACACTGACAAAATAGGGTAGTACTACTTTTGAAGCAAAAATTCTAATCAAGTTACATCTTCGGCTTTCGACGTTTTTCGGTGGATCAAAGGAATTAGCGAGTTTTCCATCTTTCACAAAATCTTATGTGGACATCATGTAAAAATGATGTAGGACATGGTGTCAACTCTCGATCCCCCGCATTTCGCGTCGAGGTTTGGCGCTATATTACGGAAGATCATTAGTCAATCATTTGAAAGAAAAAAATCTTGTAATTACGAGTTAACTATCTCGTAGTTGCGACATAATTAACTCATAGTTACGACATAATTTTAAGGTCACCACATGTCTTAATGAAAGCATAGTATTAATGAGAGTATGGAATTAAAGAATGATATTAAAGGGAGCGTGGAATTAAAGAATGCTATTAATGAGAGCATGGATTAAAAGAATGTTAAAGAGAGCATGTAATTAAAGAATGATATTAATGAGAGCATGATATTAATGGACAATATTAATGCGAGCAAAATAGCATTATATCAATTTATTACATTAAAGTTCACGAACGTTATTTGATAAAATGCTCTGCTCATACAAACTACAATATCGTCATAGATGAATCTCGTAGTCATAGATGCATCTCATCGTCAGGAATTTCAGTCTAAAATTTGTTCAGGTAGTTTCAGTATTTACAAAGATATAATGAATTGAAAATGTCACAAATTATGGCATCCTCTGCAGAAGATAAACACTTTTTTTGTGGCCATTTTGACCAATTAATGGTGGTTTTGACTGTAATTTATGTCTGTGTTGACCAAATTTTGGGGCCGTTTTGGTTTAACGCTGTTTCGTGTATATCCCTTTTAATCAATGCGTCGTCATCTTTAAGTTTTGACGTTAAACCGTTATGATGGTAATAATGCTACATTATATTGATAAGACCACGAAATTTATCAATGACATAAATGTGAGCATGATATTATTGAATGATATCGTTGAATGAGACATGGAAATAAATTAAGAGTTTGAAATTAAAGAATGCTATTAATGGCAGTATGAACACAAATGATGTTAATGAGAGCATGAAATTAATTATTGATATTAATGGGAGCATGAAATTAATGAATGATATTAATGAGAGCATGAAACGAATTCACCGATTGCAATCTATCAACAGCCACTTTTATTTCAATATGTATTTTTGTTCTGTAACATAAAATAAAGTACGGTGTTGGCCAAGCTACCCGATAAATCAATGTTATGTTATTGTATGGTGACCTTAAAATTATGTCGTAATTACGAGTTACCTATGTCGTAATTACGAGATAATTATGTCCTAATTACGAGATAATCAGAATCCTTTCTGTTTCCATTCGATTGGCCCTAATGGTATTCTACTAATGTCATAACAATGACATTGGCTAACATGAATCAACCCGGCATTAACAGAGCAACAATTATTTCTTCTCAAACAACGACTGATAATCTAGCCCAAACAGTGTTGTAAGATGAATGCATTGGCAAGCTTGGGGGATTTTTTTATAATGCACTTAAAAATTGAAATCGCTACTTATCATGAGATGAGAATTATTTTTGTAAAATGTATACACTGGCAAGCTTTGGAGAAATTTTTATCATCCACATAATTTTTTTTAATCGCTACTTATCATGCATGAGATGACCGGCCTAGACAGGTACAAGAAATTCATGCTCTTTGAAAAATATATAATTTACTGAATACGGAGCTTAATTAATTAAACATGCATGGATAACATTGAAAAAGAATATAAAGAACTGCATTCCAAAATCAGCTGAAATAATCGAATAAAGTAAATTTTCTTTAAAATTTGTGTTCTATATAACCGAGCGTTCCTAATCAGACACCAGTTTGTTGTTTTGCTGACGCTGTAATTGGACCTACACTAAGCACGCACATTACAATAAAGTATAATCGTTACTATCAATTTTAAGTGATACAAAAGAAAATACTTTATTCAAAACCATTATATAGGCAGAAGTCCAAAAAATATGTATTAGCATAGGTTTGTCAACTGTGTGAACTTTTTAAACAAGAAGTGGTAACGGGCGTCATATCGAGAGTAACTTTCAAAACACTTTGTTAGCTATGTGAAGTGCGAGCATACCTTACATTGTTAGTAACCAGTTACCACACACTGGTTCTACAAGACCGACTTCTGGTTATGTAGTAGGGCATGCCGTCACTTACTCGACCCAAGTCTCTAAATTATGTTGGACAAAAAGTTTAAATTAAGGAAATACATTTTGAGACCAAAATCTTGAGTATATTTTTGTCTTGGTTTTTATTTCGTATAATATTTATCTTTCTTACCTAATTTTCAAAAAAAAAAGACAAACCAACACAAGATTTATTTTCATTCACCTGTAAATTAGGTAAATAAAACTTGATTTAGGATCCTTGGTACTATAATTTATTGATGATTATTTCTTAATGTGGTTCTAGTCAGTTATACATCTTTCACACACACACACACATACCAAATAAGGACTCAATTGCCATATAATGACTCAATTGTATTAAATTGAAGCAGAATGAATACTTCTCAATATTATGGAAATATATTTAGTGTAATTTCATTTATATAACCTAGAAAAGTGATAGACTTGCTTTTTAAAGGGACAATAACACTCTTGCTGGCTTGAAAGCTCCAGAAAATAAATACTATCTCTATCTAAGTACTAGATGTTTAAGTGTCCTACCTGTTGTGTAAATTATCCATTACATCCTATTTTACTTGTCCAGAGGGTTCGAAAATATTTTTAAATCGAAGTTTCGTTTGAAAAGGTTTATGTTAGACGTTTCAAACCATTATGTTGAATTTTTCAAAAATTTTAAATAAGGTGTGTTAAGATGAAATTTGTATCATCAATTAATTGTAATATTCTAAAATAGTACAATTTGTTGATCAGAATAAAGATTGGGACATATTATTCAGTTACAACAAGAGTGGTATTGAGCCATTAAAGATAAGTATCTGCTCATGCCCCCCCCCCCCCCACACACACACACAAAACGTATATACAACACTTACATCGCAGCACTAAAGTGACCCCCAATCTGAACGACAGACTCACCCTACCTGCAGAAAAGTGACTCTGACACAGTGAATAGCCATGATATCCATATGACGTTATCTAAACGTCACAGGTCATGAGGTCACATCAACAAACAAATGTAAACACCATCGTTATGATCATTATCAACATTATGCCTAATTGTGAAAATAGAAATCGCCGTATATTAAGTTGCATAAGCTGTCAGATAGTATGACAGGTTTTTTTTTGGGGTTTTTTTGAAGTCAGGACTAAGTTTAAATCATTACCGTCAATTACCTAATTTAAAATATCGCATTTTCGCCATTCCTCAATATATCGAACTCAGCGAAATCAATTTAATATTTTCATGCTTTTAGTGTCGATTCATAGAAAAATATATATATATATATGGGAAAGACGCCCCAGAAACGTGACTGATCGATTGTATGTGTAATTCGGTGATATACAAACACAATGACATAAACAGAATAAATTATCAAAAGTATCCTTATTTACTCTGTAACATCGTTTGATATAGTTTTGTTTAAAATTATAGTTGGAGATGCCTTCCCGCGTACAAAATGAATGATTTAATGATATATTTGGACTAAAAACATATTTAAACAAATCCCTCTTAAAAAAAATTAATCTAAAAAAGCTACCCAATTTCAAGCCCCCTTGTTTTTCACGTGACTTGATTGAGATGAAATCCATTTTAAGCTTGCTTTTATTGTTGTCCATTTACCACATATCGAAGCCTAAGTAAATTGCTGTATTATCCCCTGTTAACTTCTTTTCCCGCCGTTTATTCGCAGAGTCACACCAAAATTTAAAACTTACAGCCTCTATCGCGTTATTTGAAAAACTACAGCCTCTATCGCGTTAACAATGATTTTCGGCAATGGACCGATATCGCAGGAACGAAAAGTCGCTGTACGCTGAAAATCAATAGGGCTAATCCAGTCATGACCCTGATGCTTCCCACCAAATTTGAAAAACTGCCATCGCGTTAACAAAGTTTCGGACACGGGAGAGAACTCCGAATAAAAAGTCTCTGAACGCTTCAAACCAAAATTGAAAAACACCCGCTAACAACTACAGCCTCGTGATCACAAGTTTTTCGATAAAAGCGCATAACTCCGGAACAGAAAGTCGCGGAACACTAAATATCGATAGGGTTTGTCCTCTCATACATAAGTCGCGGAACGCTTAAAATCAATAGGTTCAACCCAGTCTTAACCCAAATGCGTCAGACAAAAACATCCGTCAAGAGCGCTGAAAATCAACAAGGTTCATCTGCTCATGTCCCCAATGCGTCAAACCATATTTGAAAAACATCCATTTAAAAATACCAGCTCTATCGTGTTCACAAGGTTTTCGGCAAAAACGTCATACCACTGAATATCGATAGGGTTTGTTTTCTTATGAAAAATCAATAGGGTTCATCCAATCATGATCCCAATGCTTTCAAACAGATTTGAAAAACACCCGTTAAAAACTACATTCTCTTTCGCATCCACAATGTTTTCGGAAAAGGGGGCATAACTCCGTAAAGTCGCAAAACATTGAATATCGATACGGTTCGTCCTCGCATGGGCACGATGCTTCACACCAAATCGGTCAAAAACTGTCGTGTTCACAAGGCAATTGTTGACGGACGTAATCGGGAACTATTCAATAAAGTTTAAAATTGCAGTGATATGTGAAATATCATTGATGATGTTCGTGGGCGCTTCACCAAAACATACATGCCAGTTGGTTACATTTCACGTGTCATAACTGAAGGTTTTACTCGTAGATCCAACAAACCGGTTTGATATCCAAAGTAATCTCTAATTTCAACAGAGAAAGGTGCGCCCACTTAAAATAATTTATATTCCAAATAATCACTTTGTTTTAAAAAATGCATTATGTAAGAGCTAAATATGCCTATTGCAGAACTTTTTTCTGGCTTCTAATGTTATATAAATTATTATTTAAACATTTATTAATATGACCAGCCCATAATCAACTTCTAGAACATTGCGTAGCTCCGATTTTAAATAAATTAGAAACCCGCAACCATTTAAGAGTTTAACCACGTTATGTCAAAACTTCAAACACTAATAACTTCTCACAGAATAAAGTGACAGTCATTTTTATTATATTCATTTTGCATTATCTATTTTTGAGGTGTTATAACATGAACGGCAAGTTTTTTTTATCTAAATCTTACATAATGTATCTTTAAACTTCAATTTTTATCTTCTTATTGGTTCTGTGTTTCCTCCGGGGGATTTCAGGGTGAATGAACACCTTTCAGAACGTAAACAAGCCGACATATCTGATGAAGCATTAGCACTATAGAGTTGTTGCGATACTCTTTTTCTTTGTACTCCAACAGGGTACTATGCATTATACTGATTTGAATACACTTCTAACAATAGTATTACATTTTCACGTTTAAACAGCAGAATCTTTCCCGTATTCCACTTAATCTTTGCCATACTCTTGTCTGCATTGTAAGGCATAAGATAATAACCTACACAATAAAAACGAAAACGAAATTTGCGTATGCACCAATTTCTACAAAATATCTGAGTCGTAAACTATCAAAATAAAATTGGAGATTATTTTATTTGATTTTATTACACAAAACTATATATTAATCCTAGTGGTCGAAAACATTCAAAATAGAAGTGAGCGTTTAAGGTAGAGGTGGCGTGCGCTTTAGATTATAAGACCAATCACTGAGTCAACTGGCGTGGTTGCGATTCCTAACTTGTACGTGACAAGGAATAGGGTCGCTAAAATTAAACCATATATTAGTCCCGAAATGGCCTAGTTTGCGTACAGTGGACGATAAACCTATTCCTCTCTCTTTACGTTTAACTCCCTGAAAATTATTAAAGCTATATTTTGTCGTATTGAATCTTAATAACAACTGGACGACTTATTTGATAAAACCCACACATAAATGAACGTTTTGGATATCTAGATAACCGTACATTATTATGTGAAACAAACATATGATAGCTAGTGGCAAGTCTCCCGCTTCATTCAGGAAATGCAGATTGGGCGTCTATAGGTGTCTCCGGCGACAACAATTGCTTTTTAACGCGATAGAGGATAGAATTTTTGACGGTTTTTGAAAATTGGTGTGAGGATTACATACCTAGAGAGGAAGATGACTATCGATGTTCAGCGCTCCACGACCTTTTGTTCCAGAGTTATTCCCGCTTTGATTTCGAGTGGATACTTTCGTGTTAAAGCATCGGCAGCATGAGCCCTATCGATTTTCAGCTTTCCCCGATATTCCGTTTTGGAGTTACTGCCCTTGCCCACTCGACATGGCAATTTTTCATGAACTTGGTTTTAAGCATCGACACCACGAGAAGATGTCATTCTGGCATCATAATTTCTCGTTAAGGTGAAAGCGGTTAGTACTATTGCAGATTTTTTTCAAATTTTGGGTGCATTTTATTTTGGAGGTATGCCACCTTTGTCGAACACTTGTGAACGCAATAGAGGGTACAATATTTAACATATTGTTTTTTAAATTTGATGTGAAGCATTAGGATCATGAGAGGACGGATCCTATGGATATTACACACACGATAGCAATTAAATTTCTTGGGGGAACCTTTTAGATCTTTCCAGATTTGGTCAACATTCAAGTTTTCCTTTCAAATATGCTGCTATGAGACATTGCTTCTGTGTGAGCGTATTACCACTACATGACAGTACTAAATAACATATATACGCAATTTAACAGTAAATTAATTTCTTTTATGAATTCAATCAACAAAATTTCCATAATATCTAATTCAATATCAGTTTATTATTCTATTTTAATTCTTATTCCTGCCTTTGCATGTTTTCAGCTAAAACAAATAATTTTAACGTATACCGCGTTTCCATTTTCATACAAAACACAAATAATAATATACACGCTCTCCACAAATGTCAAGGCGTTTTATAAACTTCTGAGTCTCCATTTTCTAACAGAACAACACAATATACCACTAAACGTTTATGCTCCGCAAATCACAAATCTCAAGACGATCGACTTCATCCGAAAACCTCTAGATTAAACGCCACCCGCTAATTTCAAGACGCACCATTTTCATTTTAAAGAGAGAGAGAGAAATGGGGTTTAACGTCCACTCGACACAAACTATTCATTTTAAAACTTCTTTTAAAACCTATAAACCACTCACAAGGAGTCATCAGTTTTAAATGTTCCCTGAGTAGTCTGTGCCTCAGAGCCTACAAATTATAAATACACGTAGATTGCATAAACACACACATGTACAAAAAAGGCCTACATTATCCAGAGACATCATTGCTTATATTTTGCGCTCCCTTAGTTTTCTTTATACGACCCTTTTATTCTTTTCTTACTTTTACAGAACATTATTGTTAAACCCTCGTCACACTAAAGGCGGAATGGCGTCAGAATATTCCAATTATTAGGGCCCATTCTTGTGGAGAAATATTCTAAATGCACTATGAACGCATTCTAAATATTCTTACGGCATTCCAGGTCGTTAAGTCTAATAAACCGTAGATAGTAAAACGGCACATCGTTCTGACCAAATAATAAACTGTGTACATAATTTTTGAATCGAGGTCAATGGCTCCATAAATATTCACCGAAATTCTTACGATATTAAATAGGACACATCTTTATAACAAAAGAAGAATTAGTTCAGTTATGTTTTATACTGTATCGTAACAGAGAAGGGGGTTGTCAGGGGCGGCTTACCACAAATTTAATAATGATTACGGAGCCAATATTTAGTGGATGTCCCATAGGGCATTATAGGTATAAAAACAATCAGCACATTTATAGTAGCAGGTGTTCTGCAAAAATGAACATATTCCACCTCACACTTTCGATAGTATAGAAAATATCAATAGAACAAAAGATACATCCTGATAGCAATGACACATAGAATATTCTCTTCTTGCCAACGATACGATCTGTGTGCAAAGAGTATACACTATCAAGCTTAACGGGAATTTAAATTGTTAATTGTTTAAGTCTCCTGCCACTCAGTTGCCAGTATCAAAATACAACTTGTACGTAACCCAAAATACATTTACATGTATATCTTTCGAAATACCTCAAGGGAATTCTTTCTTTTTTTCATCATTACATTACAAACCAAGTATGAGTACTAGTGCACACGCCAAGATACTAACGGGAACCCCACTAGCTGACACTGTAGTTGAACTTGTTTAATTTGTGGGCTTATCTGGGAAATCAATGTGGTCATTACACATATCCCATTTTCAAATACATATAGGTAGAAGATTAAAAAGATAGTAGTATCTTTAAGGAAGTTTCGACTTGGTCTTTAGGGATGTCTGCTATTTATAAAAGGGGATGGACATTAGGTAAATTATAGTTGTTAGACAGAATAGGAATTTGCTCCATTAACGAAATTTTAAAGGTTTGATTTAGGTACAGATATAATTGTCAATTGTGTTGGTCTGATAATGTTATTTTGAATTTGATGGGGTGGCTCTGTACAGTTATATCTTCCGACTAGGTTCATCTATAGGTATGAAATGCTAGATGAAGACAGTAATTCCACAAACAAAAACAAACATAGAAGATTTCAATGAAATCGTTTATTGTATTTTTGACCATGTCAATATCTCCCATACCAGTTTGATCAAGTAAACATCCCAACTTTGAAAAATAGGTTCCATCAGTTTACTTCTCAATTATTAACATATGAAAAATATTATAGATTAATTATGAATTTCTTATCGTGGTAATGCTCAAGGTGGCATTCTGGTGTGACCATGTAGTATAATCCAGCTTTTGTATACGGAAGTATCCACTCAGTAAGCTGGTGACTGGGGTTATAGTTGTACTTAAAAAGGAAATTAACTAAGAGATCTTTGCTATCGTTAAAACATCACCAAAAACTAAGCGAAATTGAATAACCCAACAATGCGATCTTCCATAAATCAGATGAACAGCCAAATCAAACCAGGGAGAAAAGGAATACACACGAAGCATTAAAGGAGACAAGTCTCTAAAAACAAAGTATATAAGGAGCATTAAAGGAGCCAAGTCTTTAACTCATTATCATCCACACGAATCGCGTGCCAGATTGCTTTCGAGCGCCATTTGTGATGATGCGACTCGATTAACGAGGCTAAACATATCCCACAGAGGACCTCTACCCGTGTAGACTGGAATAACCAGGCGCCAAAGACTGCCATTCAATAAATGCTAGAATGAATGTGAGTTTTAAAAAATGTTTTATTTATAGAACGTTTACTAGGCTTCCTTGACTCCACAAACCAACTATTTTGAAATCCTATAGTGTTTTCCCACAATGAACAATCCCACCAAATTTTAAAACTCTTAAGAACTCTGGCCTGTAAACACACAATACGATAGACACACAAAACGTGGAAATACACCCACACAACAGCATATCGGAAATTAAAACTCTGAAAATATATCCCTTATGTCCACAACCTTAAAACAATCCGGCAAAAATTGTTTTTCGTGAAAAGAAAAAAAAAAGTGTGCATTATTTAGAAGGCTGGTTCTTGCCATACCCCCACTGCTTCACACCAGATTTGAAACAAATCCATTAAAGACTGAAGACTCTACAATGGGGGTGGGGGTAAATGTTGAATATCGATAGGCTTCTCCCAATCATGATTTCAATGCCTCACATCCCATATAAAAATAATACGTTAACAATTGTAGCAGCTATGACATCCACAAGGTTTTCGAAAAAAGGAGGGAAACTCCAGTACGGACAGTCGTAGAATATCGATAATGTTCGCCCTTTCATCAGTCCCAATGCTTTGCACCAAAAAGTAAGGTTTTGCAATGCTGAATACGTACAGCATTTGTCCTCACATGACCATACTGCTTAAATTCAAATTTAATAATATTTTAACAGGTATAGCCTCTATCGCGTTCACAAGGTTTACGGGAGACTCTAGATAGGGTCTGAATTCTTCAAACCAAATTTGAAAAAAGATCCATTAAAACTCGAGGGGGCCGGGGGCGCTCGGGAACGCTGATTATTAAAACCGTTCAACCCCTCCTTACTCCGGTGCTTCCCACCAAATTTGGAATAAACAATCCGTAGAAAATTATAGCTTCTATCGCGTACAGAAGGTTTTTGGTTATGAGGACATACTTCTGGTACCGATGGTCGCGGGATCGTGAATATCGATATGGTTGGACCTCTCCTGGTGCTAATGCTTCCCGTCTTATTTGGAAAAAATCCTTTAAAATCTATAGCCTCTATCGTTTTTATAAGTTAGGTCAAAGGGGGTAACTCCCGACTGTAAGGTCACTGATTATGGATAAAGTTCGTCCAACGTTTCCCACAAAATTTGAAAAACGCCCATTAACAATTATAGCCTGTCCTCTTATGACCCTAATGTTTCCCACATTTTAAAAATGTTCGTCAGAAACTTGCTTCTATGGCGTTCACGTAGCAGTTGTAAACGGACCGACCGACCGGTTGACAACATAATAACATAGGCCAGGATGAACAACCCCATTACGTTTTTTTAAAGAAAAATTGACCGGGGCTATTGCTCTGTATCGCGTTCATCGGATTTAAAAGTATCAATTGAAAGATAACTCAAGAAAACGGATCGAAATTTACAATCAACAGGGCTTCTTTCGGAATAAACAACCTCTAAGTGTTTTTAAAAAGGTATATCGAGAATAGCTCTGATATGTGTGCTTTCACAAGATTTCATTAATGTAAACGGGCGAACCTGAAACATATCATTATTGAACTCTTAACCTGCTGGGTGGCCACAAAAACTTTTAGTCCAGATTAAAATTTACAATAAATATATACGTACAGTGCATCTCTCCAATTCCCACACTGTCCATTTTAACACCTATCCCTCTTTACTTTCACCTTGAAATCATTGTTTATTTTCTCTCTGTACTGAAAAAAAAGTCGCTGTCAGTGAACAATAGTACTTCGACTAAGTAAAATATGCAAGGAAAATATCCAGGAAACCCTATCACCATTGTAAAGGGATCAGCGGCTAAGAGGTCTTATCTAGTTGGCAGCAGATATTTTTGATTTGATAGTAGTAACGTCATGCATGAGGAAAGCCAATTTTAAAAGCAGCAACATTGGCATAAAAAGAGTCGTGGTCACGGTGGCTCAGTGAGTAAGTCGTTGGCTCGCTAACCTGGAGGGCCCGTGTTCGATCCCTGTGGTGCAGAACAGAAGACCTGGAAAAAGTCAACGTATAGTCGTTCGGATGGGATGCAAAGTCGAGGTCCCGAGAAAGTTCATCGGAAATTCCTGGCGTGGCTCCCTCTTGTCAGTGGTGCAGGACGGAAAGTCTGGCAAGGGACAACGTATAGTCGTTCGGATGGGTTGAAAAACCGAGGCCTTGTGTACGCATTGGCGTGTACATAATACAGCCCAGTCGGAGTGGGGCGCTAAACCCCATTTAATTTAATATGCTAACTCATAATAGGTCGATGGTGTTTAAATGATGTAATAACAATACAATACCAGTGGATTTAATTTGGTCCAAATATGGGTTTCGATGGATCTAACGTTCACAATGCCTATTAGTTATGCCTATCTAACCACACAGAATTATTTAGATCTAAAGTTACCTGGTTCGTGCACAAAATCGAATTATATAAATACAGATACTTAACATTTATGTTAGTCCCATTAATGTGCTATTGTAATCTTAAATGCTTTTTTAATTCTTTTACAAATCATTAACTATGTCCAAACTGATTATTTGACGCCATATGAACTAAACTAATGTACATGAAATCATCAGGATTATCCGGTGTGGTTCCTCCTCGTTTGTGGTGCAGGACGGAAGACCTGGAAATAGTTAACGTATAGTCGTTCGGATGGGATGCAAAACCGAGGTCCCGAGAAAGGTCATCGGAAATTCCTGGCGTGTCTCCTCTTGTCAGGATGCAGGACGGAAGGTCTGGCAAGGGACAACGTATAGTCGTTCGGATGGGTTTGAAAAACCGAGGCCCCGTGTACACATTGGCGTGTACATAATACAGCCCAGTCGGAGTAGGGCGCTAAACCCCATTTAGTTTAATTTCATAAAACGAGTAATAACAGACGCTAACTCATAATAGATCGATGGTGTTTAAATGATGTAACAATACAATACCAGTGGATTTAATTTGGTCCAAATATTATCATTTGGGTAAATAATATTATGGGTTTTGATGGATCTTAAATGCTTTTTTAATTCTTGTACAAATCCTTAACCATGTCCAAACTGATTATTTGACGCCATATGAACTAAACTAATGTACATGAAATAGCAAGACGATGGAACCGCTGCAGATGTTAAACATGAAACCAAGTTTTTTAACACATGGTTCCACTTGACCCAATTCCATTGTTTTGCACCCCCACCCCACCAATAGTCGTGCCGAACTAACCCCGGGGACCAGCAGCTGAATGGTCTAAATTGGTATCTGGTGTTCTAGCCCTAGGTGTCCTTAAACACATCACACCCCTTTCTGTTGTGGAATTCAAATAGCTAAAAGATTGATTTCTGTTTAATTGTGTGAAATAGTTTTATTTAACATCCCATTTCAATGAAGTAATAGTATCGCCAACATGTTCGTTTACGGTCACACCTGTTGGAACCACCAAGCAACCATTTCCTTGTAAGCAAAATTGGCGTTACATAAGGAATACAAATCTAGTCACCTTTTAGTGGGTCGCTCATAATTGATTAGACCATTAAAATATAAATTGAACACTCGCGTGTTAAAAGTTACAAAATGTTTACCGACAATTGGTTTATATTATTTTATATGTCAATGACATGCCCGAAAACAAATGTTTTTTTTTAAACAATACACACATAAAAGCTGCCGGTGGGTGTATACTTAACTTAAGATGTTTTGCTATTGGGTTTATTTTGTGTTAGCGGACAAATCTAGTGGATTGTCTACTATGTTATGTGTTGCTAATTATAGCAAGGGTATACTTTGTATGTCTTTGGAATAGCGTTTGTGCTAGGTTTTGTTTGGCATGTTTTGACTTTAGCGTTTTAATTAATGTTATGCATGTTGATGTATGTATAAAAGTTTGTAACTGGTTGTTGGTAGATTAGTTCCTTTAGGAACTGCCTCTGATCGGACTATATCCGCTGACAGTTCCTATCGCTTGCTATATAGCTGCAATATAAAAATACGGTAAAATACCGCTCTTCCGAGCCTCTGTTCTTAAGCTATTTTGGAACCCGTACCTTCTATTTTTCACCCTGAATGTTTATTTTTCGCAAAAGGAATCATTTCTCGTCATATTTGACACAAATTTATAATAATTCAACACTATGTTCAAGTAGAATTTAGTGATTAAATAATCAGGCGGTCTGCGCATGTTTGAGTCTCGTAATGGCTTATCAGTTTAAACGTATTTTGTGTATGTTTTTAATCGCAAAATTCTGCTTGAAAATACTGTTGAATTATTATATACATGTAAATATGTGTCAGCTGTGGCAAATGATTCCTTTGGCAAACAAAGAAGAATCAGGGTCCAAAAAGATTCAAAAATAGCCCTAGACAGAGGTGGGGATGGGCGGTATTTTCATATAGCAGCTATATAGCAAGCGATAGGAACTGTCAGCGGACAAAGTCCGACCAGACATTCCTTAAGGAACTATTGGTAGACAAAAGTGCCACTAGAGAGTGTGCTATTCTGTGTTATATTAAACCCTTGAAACATTCAACATAATGTCATCGTCCGATATCTACCACTTGCTCATTTTATTACATATGCTTAGGTTAGATTTCAAATGTTTCGTTTGAAACTACTGCTCCAATTTCCGACAGATTGTTTACACCAATTCTACATGGTGTCGTTTAAAATCACTGTTTGTCTCACATCTGGAATATCCCATAATGTCTTTCCGCAAGTCATGTTTTGTAAACCTAAGTAACAATCACCACGGTTCCGTTTTTTTGGGGGGTAACTGATCTGGCCGAATCATACCTAAGACCAACGGATGGATATGAGCGTGACGGTTGTAATCAACGATGACTTATTACAAATGTTGAAACGCTTCGTCGATGTTAGAATCATTGTGTGTATCGCACTTCGCTCATTATTCACTACGTTATTCGTTATACTAACCAACACGGTGCCGCCCTAACTTGTGCAATATCAGAATAACAGTGTCCGATATTTCCATCGCGATGATGACACATGCTATTTTAAAAACATCTAAACTGATCCAAGCTCGTGATCAACGTTGTCAAAATGTTCAAATAATTCATGATCAATATTACATATTGATAATTTAGTTCCTCAATGTGGTTATTACTTAATTTTACATTAATTTACTTTTTTTAAAAAGTCACATGTTCGTCTATTTGGTAGCTAAGAAATGCTGTAATGTAGTATGTTCTGATACAACTGGTGTATTGGTTGCATGGGCTTAGTCCTAACACCTGCTATTGTGCCACGGGACTGGTGGTTGATGCTTTGTGCCAAAACACTCTTCTCGTATTTTTCAGGTCCTGAATAATTCTTAGTCAAGCCGACATGAAATAAATTGACGTTAAATCAGTTGGCTTAATTCCTCCTGCTGTTGTACAATAAGGTAGGTATCGACTTTTATTTTACTACTAGTTCTTTTTGATATATAAAGTAATATAAATACATATAAAATATATTAACCATTATGAACAACGGCTTTCCATCAACATGACACATCCATAAATACAACACGTTTACCTCAAAATAAACCATACTAACTTATACGAACATCCCGTAACACAGAGCATTTACCAACACAAGACATATCGAAATCACACTGCCATTCCATATAAAAAGATAGTGCCTACACGCACGTAAAAATAGACATACATCGTTTTTCACCATCTACAAATACATAATAAATGGGTATCTGGAACAGCAGCAGTAATATGAAGTTTGTATAAGCTGAAGTAACAAAACATTCTGGTCCGTAAGTAGGCTATAGGCCTGAATAGTAAGTATCCTTTTAGCAAAGGTAGTTGTCACGATAGGACCAGCCTAAAAGGACCCCCTTTACAGATGTATGCTTATTGTGTGGCCGCCTTCTGGGGTTGTTTTGTTTAGAGTGTACTTGGTCCTCGTTTTGTCTTGCACTTTGGATGTGTTATAATACAGTCAGTGAGAAACCGGGTGCTATAAGGCATGAAATCTATCGTGTAACAGCTTTCTTAAAACAAAACATGGGGTTTGAATGCATGTCGCCTACTTCATGGATAACTGAAGATTTGACAACTAATGCAAAAGAAAAAAAAAGTTTGCTCCGCCTTCTTTAAGTAAGATATGTGAACTTCTCAAGCGAAAAGCGGTAACGGGTTTTCAAGTATACCTTGCCTTGTACACTCGATAGTTGTCAATTCAGTACAAACTGATTTAAGGAATCACATTTGTGTTTTGTTAATGCTTGAATTATTTAGGCACAAATTCAAAGTTCTTGTAATTTTCGATCTTCCTGAAATAACTGTGTACATTGTGAATGCTCGGATGTGACTGTAAGATAATTTTCCTCTCTCCTCGCCCAAGATCATCCATGCTTTAAGTAACGGATAGCATCTGCTGTCGATGGGGTATCACGCATAGGGAATGCTTGATTACTGCATGTCGTTGACAGTGAATGTTTAATTGTCGCAAAATATTGACAGTGAATGATTCTCGGTTGCGAGAGTGATTGAAGGACACAGTGTATGTTAGTTTGCAATACACGGGTAGTTAATTATTGCTTGATTACTGCATGTCGTTGACAGTGAGTGTTTAATTGTCGCAAAATATTGACAGTGAATGATTCTCGGTTGCGAGACATAATATTGTGAGTGATTGAATAACATAGTGTATGTCAGTTTGCAATACACGGGTAATTAATTATTGCTTGATTACTGCATGTCGTTGACAGTGAATGTTTAATGATTCTTGGTTGTGAGTTATTGAATAACATATTGTATGTCAGTTTGCAATACACGGGTAGTTAATCATTGCCGTGCCTGACTGCCATCAGTATTCTGCCTTTCATAAACACATTATATTTATAAGGACTTGACTATTTCACCAGGGGTGCTTTCTATCGTCTCATATTTTGAAATCAGTTTTTGATAAATGTAAGCTTTGCACGGTTGCTAACTCCTGCTGTTGTTTGTGTTTTTTTTTTTTTTTTACTATGTCATGAAAATATGTCACATGCAACAGTTTCCTTAATCATTATCGACAGACGCTCACGGACCCTGGATTTCAATCATGATGGGGTATTAATCAGTATTATCAGTCTAAATAAGTACATGACTGATGCATAACAGACGACTTCTCAGTTGCTGCAGAAATACTTTCATTATTTACATTGGGAATGTGGGCCAGAAAATGGACATTGGGTTAATTATATCACAAGACTGCAGTCACATAAACCCGATATTGAATGCCAAAAAACACAAAATTAAATGTAGATATGTTGATTAATGTACTAATTTATTGTTGCAAAACATATAAGTAGTGAATGTCAATGAATATTATATCTGCATAATGTGATTAACTTGATAGATATGACACGGCTAGTTACTGTCCAGTTGCAAAGTACAATACAGCAAACGTGTTGTTTCTTGGCTGTAAATATTTAAGTAATGCCAATTTTGTAGCATGTGTTTTGACATTTTATGGATAATGAATGATTGTATGAGATAAATGGGAAGTGACTTGTGGGGGGGTTGTATTACATGAATATTGAATGTTTGGTGGATAAATGGTCAGTGTGCTTGGTGACAGTATCTTATGGATAGTTGAAGCTTGCTGGATGAACATTGTACTGAATGCTTGCTAACTGCATGTCAATGAAGCGAATGTTCGATGGTTGCATATTAATAGTAAATCAGTCATCATATAAAGATGTAAGTAAAATATCTAAACAGCAAAGTGTGTGCGTGGACGACATGCAATTTGAATGATTTACGTGTCCATAGCATGCTTACTAAACTATTGTTGAACGAGTGTTACAATGGCAGAATGGAATTATTGGTAAGTAATGACTTAACACGTACTTTATTGGATGCTTAATGATTGTATCGCATTTGGACTAAATTCGTCCTACGTGGATGCTTGATATGCATAGTGGTGGTTACCTAAAATGGATAGTGAATGTTATAATGGATGCTTAATGATTGAATGGGATTAATGCTTGATGTGGATAGTGATGGTTGCCTAAAGTGGATAGTGAATGTTGTAATCTATGGATGCGTTATGACTGACAGAGTGAATGCTTGATATGGATCGTGGTGGTTATAAACTATGGATGCATAATTGCAGTTACCTAAAATGGACAGTGAATGTTCGTAATCTGCGGGTGCTTAATGATTGTATGACATTGAGAGTGCATGCTTGGTATAGATAGTATGTTTACCTAAAATAGACAGTGGATGTTTGTAATCTGTGGAATGCAAATGCTTGATAATAGGATTACATTATTACTGACCGCATACGGTTAACATTTTATGGACAACATTAAATGCCCGGTCAATGAGTGTTGAATTTTAATAGGGTTTAATTCATATGCTCCACTGATAATTCCACCAAGGTTTTATAATTTCTGCCAAAAGATCTGTGCGAACAATGCTTAATCTCACTGAAAACGTATCTAATTGCTAAATGAAACCCGGAAGAGGAATGGAATCGCACTATGTTGGGCATCTTTCATAACTAAAGCTGCTTGGTATTGACAGACGAGTGAATAAATGGTGGCTGTGTATACGCGAGTCTATGGTATCGATGACGAATGCTTGGGAGCTACGCATGGATGATTTATGCTTTTAATAATGTTGGATGCCGTTGGGTATCTTGACTGCTTGGTATTGACATGACATGCTTGGTATTGACAGACGAATGAATAAATGGTGGCTGTATATACGCGAGTGTATGGTATCGATGATGACTGGAAGCTATATGGCATCCACCGTGGATGACTTATGCTTGTAATAATGCTTAAGTGTTGGATGCCGTGCACTGTACAAGATCCCTTGTTAAATGAAACCACTGATAATGCATTGGGGTGTTTACGTGCAACAATTTGTAAACGGATTATTGGGCGACCAGATACGTTTCACTGCCAGCCCCACAGATGTAAGGTAGTTTAGTTAAAGATACATTATGGGAGATAAGATAAAGAGATAGCAGTTCTCGTTATAATAGTTAAACACTGAAAATTTCAGTCAAATTGATCTACTATGAGCCGAGAAAGAAGCGGGTGAAATTTTTGCATAGTCTCGGTCATCATTACTAAAATCATTCATATAAACAGCATAGTCTCGATTATCCACTTTTATTGATTTAATTATCAATAGCCGTTAGCGGCATATAGGAATCTAATCCAGCCAACATCGAAGGCTAGCCTTGACATCGAGAGTTTATTATGGTCTGGATAAGTTAATTAATGTCTAATTGATAATTTAGATAACATTTCAGGCCTAAAGAAAGACTTGTAATAAGCAGATTTTGCTCTTGCATAATGCATGTTTAAGAATTGGCTGGTTGAGAATTAACTTTTAGTCACGCCTAGTATGTACTTGACAGATGTATGACAAGTGCTTGGTTGTTGTGCGACGTACATACTGAATGCGTGATTTTGATGTATGCTTAACGAATGCTTGAGTACAGAATGGTATGCGCAATGAATGATTGGATAATGACTGTTTGATTGTCGTATGGCACGGATAATGACTGATAGATAGGTCTTCCACTGTGGAGTTTGGCTGTTGGGTACTATGCTAACTAAATACTTGGTATGACATCGATGTTGAATGCTTAATGGTGGAATGAACGTGGGCTTAAATACAGTGACTGATAGTTGCACGAACTGTGAATGTATGGATAATGATTTTTAGCTTTTAAATTGTGAATAAACATGCATGAAAGTCAAGTGACTCAACCATTTTGCCATGTGTTACTCATCAGGTCACGTAACTATATTACCAGTGTCATCACTCCACAATGCTTGTAGGCTCCACGATATGTATATTTATTTGTAGTTAAACGGATATCAACATGCTTCAAATGATGATAATAAAGGTAGTCGCTTCCTTGTGAAATAATGAATGTTTAAATATAAAATAAATATGGTTAAAGACCTGGGTAGCGATATTACGGCCTTGACATTGAATGTTTAGTACCTGCATGGTTAACTTGGTTTAATGAATGTATTTTAGTAATATTCACATTAATTTGACTTTACATGAAAGTCAGTGGAATGAACAGAAATGGTATATGTAATAATAAACACGCACCTTATACAGCTGTGACTGATTATTAAATACTCAAATGATAAGAGTAAATGCTTGATCATAGAACATGCATGGATAAGGACACATGCCAGGTGAACGTTTGCAAATATATATCTAAAAGGTGAACGCTTGGTTGTAACTGATGAACATTTAAAAATAGATGGATATTGAATGACATGGACAGTAGAATCGTGAACGATTGCTTAGTTGCATAGTATGGATAGTGTACACTTTTATTTAGCATGGCGTGTGGACAAGAAATGGTCACCGAACGCTTTGTGTTGTAGCATGAGGTTGTAAGTAAAAAGGGCTTAAAGTTAGCATTGTCATGTCACACCTTAATATAGCACAGAAAGAGGGTATTGCATTAAATGGTTTGGGATTGCTTAGTTAAATTACGAAATTAATTGTGAACGATTGCTTGGTGCATGTTATGGATATTGTACGGTCTTTTGAGGATGATTGGTTGGCATGGGATGAACAGTGAACGTTTTGATGTAGCATGATAAGATGGTGAACGCCAAACTGCTAGTAATAAAAGCTTCAAGTTAGCATGGCCGTGGACAGTGAACAATTGCTGAATGACCATTGTACACGCTGTTATTATAGCACGTTGCATGACATGGATAGTGAACGCTTGGTGAAATTATGAAGTGTATTGTGAACGATTGTTTAGTGGCATTGGATGGATATTCTACGGATTTTTGAGTGGGCAGTGGACGCGTTGTTGTAGCACGAGGAAGGCGGTGAACGCTTGAATGTGAGAACAGGTAGTAAAAGTATGTTTGAACGTAGCAATTCGTGGGTTCGGAATGCTTTTCTGACCTGTCATTGGTTTTGAACAGTTGGGTGTAGCATTATGATGATAGTGACCTATGGATAAAAGCATGAACGAGATTGTAAATGAAATAGGGTTGGACACGATTGTCAACACTTGGTGATTTTCTTTTGGCACGTCGCTGATTTTTCACGAATGATAAAAGCTTAGTGAATTCCTATGTGTAGTCTGAGTTTGGTGTTGATGTAGCATGACATGGATAATCGATGCATATTGTTTGCCGCATGTTATTTATTGATTGTCAACTATTGTATGGATAGTACACACGTGACTTATTGAACGCTTGAAATAGCATGATTGAACGCTTGAAATAGCATGAAAGTGCACGTTAGGATGTAGCAAGATATGGATTGTGAACGCATGCTATGGGTAGTGAATACTTGATATCAGTATGGGGTGGATAACAGGCGTATTATTTTCGTTTAATGTGCAGTCAATGTAGCATGAAATGGACAGTGAACGCTTGGTCATGAGCTATAATGTAATATGGTTTTGATTTCGAAAGATAAAATAATAGTGCATGAGTAATTGTAGCCTTCTTTGGGTATAGAATACATTAAATGTAGCATGGCGGTGATACTTGACGCATGGTTGTTTGCAGTATGTTATGGATAGTCCATCCATCTATGTAGCATGGTGTGGATGGTGAACAGTTGATGTAAAAGTTTGGTATTGAAAGTGCACGTTTGATGTAGCATGGATAGTCATCATAACACGGTATGCATAGACATGGCTTGAATGAACGGATGCACAGCAAAAGCACGAAATAGACAGTAGCCGTTGGAATACAGTATGTCATAAATAGTGATACACTTGTATCGTGCATTGTGAACGCATGATTGTTCTCTGCGTTTATTGGGTAGTGCGCACTTTATAGTAGCTTTGTATGGATAATGGGCGCTTTATTTTGGCGAGCCATCAAACCTGGGATGGGCAGTGAAGGCGTTAACATAGTATAAGCTGGCATGTAATATGTTTTATAGCACGCATACAGTGTGGCAATGGTGTTGAAGGCTTGATAACCGAACTATGTGGACGGTGGAGGTCCAGTGTTAGGGTATGACTAATAAACGTGTGCTTCCAGCTCAAATATTTATTTTGAAGGCTTCATTGCGCAATGTTTGTGTAGGAACGCTTTAATGTAGCCTGATGTGGGCATGTACTGCATTATCTTGGGTAATGAGTGAATACACAGTTAATAGTAGCCTGGTATGGATAATGGACGCTGGCATGGACATTGTAAGTAGTGTTTTATAGCACAAATGTAGCAGGGCACTAATATTGTATGCTTGACAAAAAGACAGTGTGGATACTGAAGGTTTGATAATAAACCGGCTTTAGCATTATGCAGTGCTAAGCGAAGCTGGTTACATGTGGAAAGCCCAGACGCATAAAAACTCCCCACAGCCGAAGTTTGACGCAAACTCTCTTCTGCAACGTACTTTAATAGCCTTGTGGTCGTCTATTATTGTATCTGGTTATATTTGTAATTCTATCTCAGCCGTTAAGACGTTTGTATTACTAGGAATAACAATGCAGCAATTCGTTTCTACATTTTCATGTCAAGCACTGGATATATAGGTTATAAGAGCACAGATTACAATACGAGTCATTCTCGCAATCCCACTCCCATCCAAACTCACCAGGGCGATAGAACTTGCTACATCTTCCTCTCTAAGAATCTAGCGGCTGTCTACCGTCGCCCAGATTTAGTGCTTCAAAAAAATGTCTCCATCACACTCTTGTCCCACCAAAGAGAGGACTGGAATACACTGATAACATGTAAATATCATTAAATCGAATGCATTCCGGTAGAAATAACATTTTGATCTTTAATAGTATCCTTAACAAGTCAACATTTGAGGCTGGTGTTGACCGCCTCAATCCCAAATTAATAGATGACTATTATTACTAACATTCATCTAGCTGAAAATGCTTTTTATCGAAGGAATATTAGTCAAGGCATCGATGTAATGACAATTTACACGAAGTTTCATCACTCCCTTTTAATTAGAAGCAGGGTTATTGTGTTTTTAAGTCTGGTCTAGACAGATGAAATTGCTTATGTCATGTGTAGTCTTTAATCATCATCGCTGTCCATTTATCAAAAATATCGAATCCTAATTAAATTTTCGGATTATCCACTGCCCACGTCTTTTCCGTGGCTTTTATCTCAGACACTGTTTTACGTTTAAGTCTCTCGCTTTTTCTTAGTTTTCTCCCATCAAGTTTATCAACATACATCAAGCGCCCCCTTGAGAGATCAATCTTCGTGTGTAACCTGTGACGTCACTCGACCAGACATTCCGGTTAGGGAAACCCTTACATTTCTGTCCTGTATGCGCTCAATGGGTGTTTTTCAGGGAATCCGGTATTTTTCTAGTCAGATTGGATCTTTCTTCTACTTTCCACATGTACCAAAATTGCCATACTTTTATTGGAAACTAGCAGGATACCCGGCTTCGCTCGGGGGGCATAACTCCGAAACTGGAAGTGGTAGACTGGCCTATGTTACTGACCGGTCCGAGCTACCCTATACCCCAAATTTCAGACTCGGGGCAGACCTAGTGTAGCCGCCAACCCCGAACAGACCGGCATCGCTCGGGGGTCATAACTCCGAAACCGGAAGTGGTAGACTAACACCACCTGGACTATGTTACTCCCCGGTCCGAGCTACCCCTATACCCCAAATTTCAGACTCGGGGCAGACCTAGTGTAGCCGCCAACTCCGAACAGACCGACAAACGAGTCACAAATATATATATATAGATAGATAACCACTTTTGTGAAAAGTATCTTTAAATGACGCATTTTGACCTCAAAAACAATCCGCAAATGTCATGAATTCGATATTAAATAATAAAGGGTTATAGTTATTGTTGGTGCGTCCTTAATATAGAAGATACAGCGATCACCAAACTCCACGATCTCTTGAATAGCCTAGATGTCGATATTAAATTCACTGTTGAATCTAGTAAAGTAAAACTAAACTTTCTCGATGTCACGGTGAACCTTTTACCGAATGGTCAAATAGAAACTGATATGTATTATAAACCGACAGACACACATCAGTATCTTAATTTTAATTCATGCCATCCTTCTCATATCAAACGTAATATTCCGTATAATTTAGCTAGACGCGTGTGCACCATAGTTTCACAATCGGATATCAAACAAATACGCCTTAATGAGCTTAAAGGTTTTCTAAAAAAAAACAACACTACCCGGCAAAGCTAGTAGATGATGCCATCCGAAAAGCTTTAAGTTTAGATCAGAGCAAATTAAGGTGTCCAAAAACGATTTGTGAAACAAAGAGTCACGAAGAAGTTGCTTTAGTAACTACTTTCAACCCATCACAAGAAGATGGTAAATCTATAATTAATAATAATCTCCATATTCTTAAAAATAGCCCGATTATGGATGATATATTAAATAAGGCAAAAATAATAAATAGTTTAAAGCAACCTCAAAGCCTGGCTAAATTACTAATCTCATCAAAATTCGAATCAACTAAAATCATACCCACAGTTAATAAGTGTAATGAATCCAAATGTAAAACGTGTTCAATCATAATTGAAGGTTCATCCATAAATATCACGGACAATTTTACATTTCATGTAAAACAACCAATGTCTTGTAAATCCGATTACATTATATATGTAATAATTTGTCCGGGCTGTAAGGGTAGATATATCGGAAAGACCATAAATATGCTTAGATTAAGAATGAACCTCCATCGACAACATATTCTTAATCCGCTATACAGGATGATACTCCTGAGCCGACACCTCGATGTTTGTGGCAAATGCAATTTTAATGTCTTTCCGTTATATCAATTAAACAGCAAAAACAACGATCTATTAGAAGCAAAGGAATCATATTTTATTGAAAAATTCAAACCATTGCTTAATTCAAGGTGTTGATTTTTGTTATATTAACATTGTAGTTGTGTAAAATATAAATGTTTAATTAAAAATTTTGTTAATGATACATAATGTATGCAATATTATCTTATCGTGCTTATTATAGCCATTATAGTTCATTGTTGTAACCATGACGTTATTACGTCACATCAATTGTTGGAATTGGTAAAATTTGCCTGAAGAAGCTTAATAAAGCGGAAAGTACTCGCAAAAACCTAGGGTTTTTTTCCTAAAACATCTTTATTTCGAATATATATATATATATATATATATATATAGTTGGTGGACTGATTTGGATAAAGACTGCTTTGTGGATGTACGATGATTAGTGAATGCTATTATGCTTAGTATATATGTTGGCTTGAAATACGAGTAATGTACATGTTTGCAGGACACAGATAATATGCTTGGTGGTTTTATAACATGGACAATCAATATTTTTTGGACGAATAAGACAGTGAATGCTTTGTGTTTGGACGCAATGAATAGTGAATGTTTTTGCTTATTTCCTGTTTATTGTTTCGTGGTGTGGAAGGAATGGTGGCATACCACATGGTAATAGAGAAGAGCTTGAAGTTGAAATGACAGCAGTCTCATTAAAACACGGATCTACATTTTTCTATACTTTCGATTTGACAGGATTGTCATTGGTCATAGTTTGAACTCTTAACTAAATGGCACAACGGTTTATATTTAGATCTCACTGTAGATTAAACCAAATTTAAATTGAAACCAATTACAAACGAAGCAAAGTATGGTCCGTGTTTTCACGACATTGGTAGTGGTTGGTTGCATGAATAGCATGTGGATAGTTGTTTTATGGCATATATAATGCATGAGTTGGGTTTCCAAAACATGGTTATGCAAGCTTCTTTGTTTCAGGGCATTGTGGATGTATGATGATTAGTGAATGTTATTATGCTTAGTATTTGTTGGCTTGAAAGGTTGTCATGGGATATGAGTAATGTACATGTTTGCAAGACACAGATAATATGCTTGGTGGTTTCATGACATGGATAATTAATATATTTTGGATGAATAAGACAGTGAATACTTGGTGTTTGGACGCAATGAATAGTGAATGTTTTTGCTTATTTTCTGTTTGTTTCGTGGTGTGGAATGAATGGCTTACCACATGGTAATAGAGAAGAGCTTGAAGTTGAAATGACAGCAGTCTGATTAAAACACGGATCTACATATTTTTATACTTTCGATTTGACTGGATTGTCATTGGTTATAGTCTTGAACTTTTAAGTAAATGACACAACGGTTTATATTTAGATCTCACTGAAGATAAGACAAAATTAAATTGGAACCCATTACAAACGAAACGAATTATGGTCCGTGTTTTCACGACATTGGTAGTGGTTGGGTGCATGGATAGCATGTGTACAATTGTTTTATGGCAAATATAATGCATGAGTTGTGTTTCCAAGACATGTTTATGCAAGCTTCTTTGTTTCAAGGTATTGTGGATGTATGATAATTAGTGAATGTTATATGCTTAGTATTGTTGGCTTGAATGTTTGTCATGGGATAGGAGTATGTACTTGTTTGCAAGATACAGATAATATGCTTGGTGGTTTCATGACATGGACAATCAATATTTTTTGGATGAATAAGACAGTGAATACTTGGTGTTTGGACGCAATGAATAGTGAATGTTTTTGCTTATTTCCTGTTTATTGTTTCGTGGTGTGGAATGAATGGGGAATGGTGGCATATCACATGCTAATAGAGAAGAGCTTGAAGTTGAAATGACAGCAGTGGGATTAAAACACGGATCTACATTTTTTTAAACTTTCGATTTGACTAGATTCTAATATTGGTGATAGTCTTGAACTTTTAACTGCATGGCACAACGGTTTAAATTTAGATCCCACTGTAGATTAGACAAAATTAAACTGGAACTAACAGACGAAGCGAATTATGGTCCGTGTTTCACGATATTGATAGGGGTTGGTTGCATGGATAGCATGTGTACGGTTGTTTTATGGCATATATAATGCATGAGTTGGGTTTCTAAGACATGGTTATGTATGTTTCTTTGCTTCAATGCATGAATGATGTATGCTTTTTGGATGCAAATCACAGGCTGTGCACAGTTAGTGTAACTCATTTTGGGTGGAGGAATGACTTAGATAACGAATGCTTGATTGTTGCACGATATGAATAGTAAATGTTTGTGCGTATTTCCGGTTTCTTGACATCTTGTTTCGTGATAGTGGCATATGGTAATTGAACGGGTGAGTGTGACATGGAATTCACATTGCATGCTAATAGTGAAACAGTTTTATGGAATGGACAATGAATGCTTAGGCGTTGCAATGCACGACTAGTGAACACGGTTCCAAAGCTTTTGTCGGGGCAAGGACTTGGTTGTTGGTTGCACGACATGAATGGTAAATGTTTTTGCTTATTTCATAATTATTTGCTCTTGATTGTGGATTTATTTTTTGATCGATTAATATCTAATAATGAAAGATACGAAGTGGATATCAAGTGTTTAAGTCTATGGCTAGTAAATTGTTGTTGCAGAATAACACATCTTGATTGACCATTTTGATATTGCACTGTGGTTGTTTTGCGATACATGTTTTTGGAAGCATTAATGCTAAGTGGATGCGGTTGCGTAGCTAATGTTAGGTATAGTGGCTTTTATAGAGATTGCTTGTTGATTGCATGATATAAATTGTGAACATTTTCTGTCTATAGACTACAAGTTGCGTGGCTGTGGGATTTTTTTGAATGTGAAAAGGGGACATGATATTTATAGTGCATGTTAATAGTAATACGTTTGAAAATAAAGAGGGTAGATTTAGGGCATGTATAATGTATTGTTCCTGTTTGCAAGATACGGGTAATGCTTGGATGGTTTTGATGGCATGGGCAATGAATCTCGGTTGCAAGGCGCGAATAGTGAACATCATTCTATAGCTATTTATAGTGCATGCTAATAGTAAAACTTTTGAAAATAAAGAGGGTAGTTTTAAGGCATGGATAATGTATTGCTCCTCTTTGCAAGATACGGGTAATGCTTGGTGGGTTTTATGGCATGGGCAATGATTGGCGGTTGCATGATTGCATAGCTATTGTCGGGGTAATTACTTGGATATAGATTGGTTGTTGTAATTTAATGTGTTGTTTTGAATGATTAATGTCGGCGTGGAATGCATACTGCATGCTAGTAATGAAAGGTTGGGAGCAGATAGTGGGTGCTTAGTGGTATGGCTCGTGCATGTATGGCTGGCGTTACGTGCTGTGGATGCAAAGATTCTAAGAGAATGTGGTGGTATAAATGTAGTTATTGCAATCTGATTAAAACACAGATCCTATTTCGTTTCGTTTTTTATAGTTCAAAATTTCGTTTTATTTTTACTACACTAGGATCTGTAAGAGTTGTTATATGATTAGCCAATGAAACCATCTGTCACGGCGACTTCTTGGCGTGCCATGCACGGAACTGTGGGTAAAACCACTAGAAACGTCACCGCTGATTGATTAATCAATGTCTGGCGTCATAGGGTCAAAAGCCGTTCGTACTACCCCTGACGCGACCATACAATACTACTGGTCAGATCTTCATGAAGTGTAGGCCATCGAAAGTAGGGAAAAAAACGAAATATAAGATCTGTATTTTAATCAGATTGGTAGTTATTGTTAAATGTAAAGCTTGCTTATTGATTGCATGACATAAATAGTGAATTCCTGTTTGTAGACTTCTGGTTGCGTGGTTATGGGATAGATTGCATGGCATTGATAGTTAGCATTTCCTGTTTGAAGACTTCTGGTTGCGTGTTTGAGGCATATTATTGAATGAGAGAAGGGGCATGTTAATAGCAATACGTGGATATGGTATGGACAATGAATGTGACACGAATAGTTAACATGGTCGCAAAGTTATTGTCAGTGTAATTACTTTGATATAGATTGCTTTTAAGACACCAAAAGTTTAATAGTTTTGCTTATGTTTGTCCCTTTACTTCTGAATGCTTTATTATATGGCGAGTAAAGCATTGTTGGGAATAACACATATTTATTGACAATTTTGAATTACAAATGACTGGCATCGTGCTTGTATAGCGATACAATTTTTAATCATTGATGCTCAGTGGGCGTATTATACGTAATTGGTAGTTGCATACCTTTTGTTGAGCGTAAAGACTTCCTTTAATATCTCTTATTGGTTGCATGACATAATTGGTGAACATTTTCGGTTATGTCAATAGTAAAATGTTTGACAAATGAACTGGATAGTAGGTGCTCGGTAGTTTTGTCGCAAATGGTGCGTGCTTTGTTTTTGCAAAACACTGAAAATGTATGCTTAAGGATTATGTCATGGTTAATTAATGGTTGGCGGTTGTGAAGCACGAATAGTGAACACATCTAGTGCTGGGGGAATGGCTTGGACAAAGAATGCTTGACGTTTGCACAGCATGAATAGTATTATATGTTTTTCTTATTTGATATTTGAATTTGTTCGGGGTTGTTATTGAATTTAATTTGTAATACATGTTCTTTGGAAGCTTTAGATGCTAAGTGGTTGTGGGTAATTGGTGTGACAGTGAGGTCGCTTCATTTGGTTGCATTTATGATATAAATGTTCGAGATCATGTAAATTGGTGGTTTAATACTTATCATCAATTGAGGTATATACTTGTTCGTGTTAGCGTGGACTAATTATGATTGAGCCTCAGCATTAGTAACTGACGGCTGCTGATTTGTGGATTGATGAACTAATCCATGGATAGTTTAAGTACAATGTTACTTGACATGATAGCATGGATAATTGTGTCATCTTATGACATTGAGACATGGACAGTGTAGTTTTATAATGGAATGGATAGGTGGTTGATCTTTGCATGAACTGACTAATGATGTTTGATAAAACTCTCGCATTGTTAATTGGTAGTTTATTTATTAGGCATTTTATGTTTATCATATCGCAGCATGGGTATAATCTTTGATCATAACTTAACATTGAGATTCCATGAAATCGATGCATGCATAGTTAAGGTTTTGTGATAATATGGCGATGATAATCGCAGTTTGGTGGTATGTAATAAATTGATTAAGGATTACTGATACCATGGAACGGAACTTCGATGTGTGATCATACAGCGTCATGGACGATAAAATTGATGATTAATCAAACCATGGCATTAACAGTTGGACGAAAAGCTTACCTGGCGTTGATGTAGGCTGTTTTTTTTTTAAATTTATACATCGATAAGTAAAGTTTAATTACGTCTGTAATAGCAACTTGATGGCATGGTCAATTGTAGTATTTTATGGTATTCTAGTTTAAAATGATATAAATGAATGGATTGATCATATCATAGCTTAGCATGTTAGAGATGCTTTATGTAAGATTTAGATAAAGAGCTGGCCGTTTCTCGCTATAATAGTTTAAAAATAGATAATGAAAACGAAAAAATTGCGTTCAAATTACTTTATTCCGAGCAAGTCTAATCCGGTTAAATCACGACAAGCATGATCTAGAAAGTCGTCATACTCTTGTCATTAGAAGCCAAAATAAAAGCAGATTCGGCTCCTACGTTACATAATGCATCTTTAATAATTTACTCCATTTCGAGCATGTTATGTAATTGTTGGTCAGAATGTAGATCTTATAATTTGTGTTTTATCAACTATGGTATGGATGATTAATCTTATCGTAGCATGCGTGTTTTGTCGAATTGTGGCATCTGTTTGATCTTAGCATAGCATGGCATGGCTGTTAGATCAATTTGTGACATGTAATTGGAGTATGAAGATACCTGAAATGTTCCAGTGCATGTCAACATTACGATGACACTCTTATATTGATGCATTTACATGGAGATGAAAGGGGGCTTAACGTCCAACTGTTCTGCACCGACTGGGCTAATGCCATGGCATGGATTATTGAAGATTGAAAGCATGGCATGGCAAATTATAAGTAATTTATTTTGATAATATGTCATGATATATATATAGCATGGATAATTGAACTGTTAATATCACTGCATTGGTAACTATTGCATGCGTAACAGAAGTTAGATATGATATGGTTAATAAAAGTTTAGTTATAATTAGGATTTGATTAACGCATTGTTTGGATATTGCATGGATATTAAAATAAAATATAACATGACAAATATCACTGAAGTTTGATTACGCTTGGACGATACCGTTGCATGGATAAATATAAGATGACATAAACCACTCAAGTTTGATGGAAACGAGAAAGTTCTAACAAGACGTCGAAGAAATCAGTGTAGACTGGAATAAACAGACGCTAGAGATTACCAGTCGATTTAGACTTCTGGCGTTTTTCGCCGAACATAACTGATTTGCAATTAGAGTAGAAACGAAAATGATTGAATGTAAATCAGTTTATATACATTCGTATTGCATTATTAAATGCATTGCGACCCATTTATGTCAATTTCTAGGTCCCAAACATTAACGATTTAGCTCCTTTAGTAAAAAGGTATGATGTCACAGCTTTCACGGTTTGTGGAGCTTGTCTTTAAACATGTATACTATAATAGCATAGATAAATTGATGATATCCTGTATTTTATGGCATGAATTACTAAAATTGTATAAAATTGTATTGTTGGCGTTTCATGGAAACATGTCTTTGGTTAAAGTTTCGTGTTATCGTGGAATGGAATATTATATTTTCGTGTATTGGAAAATGCAGTTTGATATTATAAAATGCATATTATGACACTGAAACATTGCATGGATATTTGAAGTTGTGTTGACGTATGGCATGGATAACTTGCAGTTGGGAACAGGACGGATACTCGAAGTTGTTGATATTATTGCATGTCTAAGATGAATGAATTTTGGTGGCATGGATAAAGAAGGTTTGGGGATATTTTATAGCATGCCATAGATACATAGAATTTTAAGATAAACTAGCATGGCATGGATAATTGAAATCTGGAGATACCTTAGCATGACATGGATAATTGAAAATTTAGGGTAACCTTGCATGACAGGTTAGGGACAGCTGGGATACTCTAAGTTCAGTGGTATGGTTAATTAAAGTTAGTTAATTTGGGATGATCTAACAGGGCATGGATCAATAAATGTTTTCTGACAGGTTGGATAAATGAATTTGGTGATAGAATAGCATGGCATGGATAATAGTAAATTGGGAAACAACTAGCATGACAGATGATTGAAAGTTGGAAACTGTTTTAACAATTTAAGTTTGGGAATATATAGCATGGAATGGAATGGATAAATGAAGCTTGGGGATATATTATATCATGACATAGATAATTGAAAAGATAATCTAAGTTTGGGAATATGTCATAACGTGGGTAAATTCAATTTGGATATAATATAGCACGACATGGATTATTAAAGCGTTGTGATATATTGTAGCCTGGCATGAAGTATTTGAAAGATAGTAATCCGGTATTTTGTAATGGCATTTACTGAAAGCAATATATAATAATATAGACATATTTATGGATAACATTATATAGAGCTGACCATTATCGCTATATTAGTTTAATAATAAACAATTAAAAATGAATATATTGCAAATTTCATTCAAATTACTTTTTTCTGCGCGAAGTTATATATGTTTGAGGCTTTGAAAAGACGACACGTAGATTACGACGTATACAATGTCTCAAGCATCTTTATCCTTAATTGTTTAAATGTCGGCCATCCAATGATCTAGAGAGTTGATTATGGGTTTGCATGTTAATAAATGTTTAAATAATACTTTATTTAACACACTAAGCCAAAATAGAGACCTTCAACAGGCAGCATTAGCTCTTATATAATGCATCTTTAATAACTGCAATATATTTATACCTACAATTACATGGATCATTGGAGTTTGTCGATACTATAACATGTATAATTGCATTTTAGTGAACGATGGCATGAATAATATCTCTGATTGTTTTATCAAAGCATTACAATTGCATAGTCGTGTTATTATGGTATGACTAACTGAAACTTATGGCATTGGTGGGTAAATTTAGTTTGATCATATACTAATTTCCAAAAGAAAGTACACACTGTGCATTTCGTCCTGCTTCAAACAAAGTCAGTTTTTCCATTGTATGCGGTATTTGGGTACAATGTCCATTTGTTTTGCCGTTTATTTGCTTAGCAATATTGAGTTTGGACGCACGAGACATGTTCGATGTAGTTTTATCACATTTTTTTTTATTTACACAAAACTTAGTCATATTTTTAGTGTGTATACTTTCTTTTGGACATTAGTATGGTATGGCATGAAAAATTTTGTGATATTTCCTTTATTATGTGACATGAGGTACTGAATTTGTATGAAATTAAAGAATTGGTGTTTCTTTGAAACATGCCACCGATAATCGAAGTTTTGTGTTATCATGGAATGAAAAATTATATTTTGGTGTTGTGGAAAATGCATATTATAGTTTTGTGAAATCATGGTATGATGATATGATTGCATGGATGATTGTATTGAAATTATGTCATTAAATCAATGCATGGATGTTTAAGCTGTGTTGGCGCATGCCATGGAAAACTGACTGATAATGGATGTCCGATTTTCTAGACAACTGAAGTTTCGGAATAGCATAACATATCGGGAGATGGGTAAAGGTTGGCTAGTTAAATTAAGGGGATAATTTGCAGCATGGCGTTGAAAAATGAAATTTGGAAATATCATAGCAGCATTTGAAGATAAAATAGCATGGCATGGATAATTTATATTTTGGGATACGCTAGCATGACATGGATGACTGAAGGCTGGGGATAATATGGATAATCTAAATTTGGTGGACAGGATAATTAATGTTTGGGAATATACAATATAGCATGGTATGGATAAATGCAGTTTGGCATGGCATGGATATTTAAAGCTTGGAGATATAAGATGACATGGAGTAATGAAGTTTCGAGATTTTATAGCATGTCATGGATTATTTGCTGGATAGTCTTAAGTTTTTGTGGCATAGATAATTAGAATTTGTATATATATTATAGCATGGTATGAATAAATAAAGTTTGGAGATAATACGGCATGGATAAGATTCTGAAGTGGTGGATATATAAAGCATGGCTTGGATTAAAATAATTAATGCTTGGGGATATTATCACATGGTATGGGTAAAAAAAGTAAATAGCATGTCACGGAAAAGTGAAGTCTTTGTATATTATAGCATGGCATGGATATATGAAGTTTGGATATCAAATTTCATGTTTCGGGATAAAATAGCATGGTATGGCTAATTTGAGTTGGCGCATAAATAGCATGGATTATTGAAGTATGGGGATATATAAAGCATGTCATGCGGAACTTGTATAGTTTGATGTGTTATCTGGATGTTATTTGGAACATTGCTTGGTCAGATGGCTGTGACAGCATAAATAATTGATGTCAGATAATATCTTGACCGATTACCCGTTGCCAGTATAATTGCATGTATAATTGGAGTTTAAATATAGCGTGACATATGTCACTGGAGTTTGATGGAAACAAGCCAAGTCGAACAAACCATGAAATCACCAAATTCAATCCCGATCAGTATTTAAAATACAAAGTTCAGTGGTTGGGATACTGCAACATGGATAATGGCATTTAAGTTAATGATGACATAAATAATTTTTATGATTGTTTTATCTAACATTACAATTGCATGGTGGTGAAATTTGGGCATTCATACTAGAACTTAGCGAGATAATGGCATTGATGACTAAATGTTTATAATATAAAAGACATGGATAATGTCATGGTATGAAAAATTTAAATTGTTTGATATTATGTGCTATGAGTTATTACAAAACAAATGTCTTATATATTTATAATACAATAGCATGTAAAATACTAGAAATGCAATAAGCCCATCTGTCTATAATCTTGTTGCTGGTTGTTTATTGTAATTTTAACATGAAAATGAAAGGAAATTGGGTTTAACGTCCTACTGTTCTGCTCCGACTGGACCAATGAAGAAGGCCATACGCCATACAGTGTGCTATGAGGGAAATTTTGCCCGGGCAGCAGTACTATGGCCTACTCTTATATCTAATCCCAACTGCCAAGCTTGTCGTGTTTACTAGCTTAAAGTCTCTTTTACGTTCACAAGATTTTCGGAAAAGTCGGGTAACTTTGGAACGGAAGAACGCTGAATGATTACAGGGTTCGTCCTCTAATGACCCTTGCCATTTGGAATAAATCCATTACAGATTGTAGCCTATATCACGTTCACAAATTTTTTGGAAAAGGAGATGTAACCCTGGTACGCTAAATATCGGTAGGGTTCGTCCTTAACGCCGCACACCAAACTTGAAACAAATCCGTTAAAAACTGCAGACTATCCCGTTCACATGGTTTACGGCAAAGGGGAATAACTCTTCGACGAAAAGTCGCCAAACGCTGAATATTGATTGGGTTCATCCTCTCACGGCCGCTATACACACCAAATTTAAAAAAGGTTTGTCAACTATGTTGTCGGCAAAGGTGGCATAACTCAGGAACTTGAAATTGCGAACGCTGATAATGTTCGTCGTCTCTTCACAAAAATGCTTTATGGCCATCTTAGAAACTATAGTCTCTGTCGAGTTCAGCTGTCTTTCAAATTATGTAACACAAGAATAAATGCTGATATAATGGTAGGGTGACCCATGTACTCACAGAAATACAGTCCACCGCTGATAGTTCGAGACTACCACTGAAGCGTGCACATTCGCCGTGCCGAGACCAACTTTCTGACAGTATGATACTATAAATAGCCATGGCACGTGCAATTCTCTACAAATCTATCAACTATTACAGCCGTAAAAAATTTATTGTTGACGATTTTGAATAGCAGTAAAATTAAGCTTCTTGGTTATTACAGCAGATTTAGAAATTACATTCGTTTCATTTTTTAAATCGCTTTATCATTAACTGTACCGTTAAGAGCGGCATCTTTTGGTTTAGTACAAATAGTATCTCTGAATCACTCGGGTTAGACAGGAACATGATACTAGCAGTAGTTTCATTTTACTTTTACAAGCTTCTTAAAACGATTGTTGAGCTAGCTAACGTGCTTATTTCTAAATTCAATTTCTTGTTCTAGCTTTCTGTTATGTTTCGTAAAAGAGTAGTCTTGATTATCCCGACCTGCCAATCAGACGTAGAATGGTCGATAGACTGGTTAAGCGAGACTAATTTCAAAACAAGGGCACGTAACCTATCTTTTACTCAAAAGTGTCTGGATGTTATGGACGACTCTTGGAACCAGTTTTCAGTCTATTATTTATACATGATTAATGGTCATAGCTTATTAAGTACAACATGATCGTTTATTTAGTGACTATAATTGTGTGAAACTGATTTGAGGCTTGGCATATATATAAATATTGTGGCGTAATTGTCGAGATATACGGAGATATTTATTTATGGTGGGTCACCCTAATAATGGCATGGATTGTTTGGCGGTGGAAGCAGGGGATGGGGGGGGGCGTTGTTACATGAATTACTAAAATTGTATGAAATCGTAGTATTGGTGTTTTTCTTCAAAACATGACATCGTTAACCGAAGTGTTGTGCTATCATGGAATGGAGAATTATATTTTGGTGTTACGGAAAATGCAGTTTGATATTATGGCATGCATATTGTCGTTTTGCGAAAACACGGTATGAGGATATTATGATTGCATGGATACTTGGAGAGTGATATTATAGCATGTTAATTTGTGACGTTAAATGTATGCAAGAATATTTTAAGTTGTGTCGACACATGGAATAGATAATTGGCGGTTGGGGACAGGGTTGATAATAAAAGTTCGATTTTCTAGATAAACGAAGTTCGGAGATTTTATAGCTTGTCGGAGATGCGTAAAGGTTCGAGACAGTTTTGATAATCTGAATTTGTCGACATGGATAAATAATGTTTGGTTATATTTCATTGCACGGCGTGGAATTTGGAGATATCATACCAGTATGGCATAGATATTTGAAGTTTGGGAATGACTGAAGGTTGGTTGGAAAAAGCTTGGAAAGTCTGGTGGCATGGCACAACATTGATGACTGAAGGTTGGGGATAGCTTGGATAATCAAAGTTAGGTGGCATGGCTAAAGTTTGCGGACAAGCAAACTAACAGCCTAAACGCTGGGGATAGCTTGGATAAAATTGCATGACATGGTTAATTGCAATTTTTCGGGAAAAATAGCACGACATGGATGACTGAAGGTTGGAACAGCTTGGATAATCTAAGTTTGGTGGCGTGGATAATTAAAGTGTAGGTATATATTAACATAGCATGACATGATAAATACAGTCTGGCAGGACATGGATGCTTAAAGCTTGGCTATATACCATAGCATGACATAACTTATTGGAAGGAAAACCTAATCTAAGTAGGGTGGAATAGATAATGTTTGAGGATATTTAATAGCATGGCATGGGTAAATGGAATTTGGAGATTGCATGAATATTTTAAGTTTGGGAATGACTGAAGGTTGGGACAGCTTGGCATGGGTAATTAAAGTTTGGGAATATATAAAAATGGCATAGGGCAAAACTAGCATGGCATGGATGATTGAAGGCTGGAAACGGCAACATAGCACGGTACGGATTAATGCTGTTTGGTATTACATGGATGCTTACAGTTTGAGGATACATTGTATACTACAGCATGGCATGAATTATTTTAAGGATAGCCTAGTCTAAGTTTTGGTGGCATGGATAATTAAGGTTTGGGGATATATCATAGCTGACAATGGATAAATCAAGTTTAGGGATATTATGGCATGGCATGGATACTTGATGCTTGGGCTACTGTGGCATGACATGGATGATTGAAGTTTGAATATATATATATATATATTAAAGTAAATAAAGTACAAGTACTTCTTTGTTTACGGTATATATACAAAGCATTACTAGGATAATTATAATTGAAATATATAACATGGCACGAATAAATAAAGTATGACTTAACATAACATACAATGTATTACTGAAGCTTTGGGATACCCTATGCTATGTGTGAAAGTTTCGTGATACGTGGAAGTTGTTTGAAGCACTGCTTAGGTGCTTGATGTTGCTGTGTTTCTAAAATAGATATGTGATGCTGGTAATGTTACGTCATTGCGAGTTAGTTGGACGATACCATTGCATGCGTAAATAAAGTTTAATGTTAGCATGACGCATATTACTGATGTTTGATGATAAAAACAAAGCAAGTCTTATTGAACGTTGACGAAACCAATAAGCTACGGGAATTCAATCCCGATCAATATTTAAAATACAGAGTTCAGTGATAGAAAGCATTGCAAAAATATTATATTTAAATATATATTAGTTAAAGATTGGGGATAATAAAGCATGTCATGGATAATCGAATTTTGGGGTTGATAGCATGTCATGGATAACAGAAAATATACATGGCATGTGTGATATCCAGATTTAGATAGTTTGGCTGAGAAAACTGTAGATTCAGAGTATCATGCCGTGGCATGTATATATGATTCGGGTTTGGTGACATTTAACAAAGTTATGGCATGATAACATATATAGCATTGATAAATCAAGTTTGTTAATATTGCATTGGTAATTATGGCATGCGTAACAGAAGTTTGATAGAGTATGGTTAATAGACGTTTCTTGATAAATTGGAGTTGTTTGAAACATTGGATAACTGACATTGCTTTTATGCTAACATAGATAATTGATGTGTGTTGATATGACACAGTTAATTAAAGTAATTACACCATGACGATACCGTTGAATGGATAGTTGGAGTATAATGATAGCGTGACGTGGGAGAAATCGGTAAATAAGTGTTATAAGAAAGGAACAGATTTGTTAATATACAAAATATTTATACCGACAATAACATGGGTAATTGCCGTTTAACGAAGGATGTGTATATGATTGTTTTATTAAAGCATTACAATTGCATGCTGATGTTATTATGGTATTGATGTTGAAACTTAACGAGATTTTCGCATTGGTGATTAAAAGTTTGTAATATAATGACAGGGAAAATTTGAACTTGATCAATTGGCATGGAAAATTTGAATTTTGTGATATTATGTGGCATGAATTATTATGGAAATTGCATGATGCCTCAGCTTTCACATTTCGTGGAGCATGTCTTTAAAAACTTATAATAAAGTACCATGGATAAAAGGTGAAATCATGCCATCGATAATTGAAGTTTGTGTTATCGTGGGATGGAAAATCATATTTTGATGTTATGGAAAATAAATTTCGATATTATGGCATGCATTCATTATTATACCCATATTGAATGAGGATATGATTGCATGGATTATTGCAGAGTGGTAATTGGAATTACATATATGATATGAAATCACTGCAGGGATATTTGAAGTTGCACTGATGCATGGCATGGATAAAGTTTGGAGATAACTGGCATGGATAACTGGGGATTGTGGACAGGATGGATAATCTAGGCCGGAGACCAGTGAAGTTTGGGGATAAACTGTCATGGCATTGATGGCTAAATGTCGGGGACAGCTTGGATAATCTATGTTTGATGACATGGATATTTGAAATTAGGAGATGATATAGCATGGCTTGAATGATCGAAGGATGTGGACCAACTTGGATAATCTAAGTTTGCTTGCATGGGTAAATAAGGTATAATCTAACATTACTTAGATAACTATAGGTTGGGGACAGCTTGGTAATCTAAGTTTGGTGACATAGCTAATTAAAGTTTGGGGATATATCATGTCATAGCATGGCATGGATATTTGAAGTTTGGGGATAATACAGCTTGGCGTGGATAATTAAAGTTTGGGGATGTACATTGCATGGCTTGGTTGATTTTGATTTGAATTACGGGTATGATAGCATGGTATGGATAATTGAAGTTTGGATATATAAAACATGGTTTGTATAATTGAAGTTTAGGTATATTACATAAAATGGTTTCTGTACTTAAAGTTGAAGATTGGTTGCATGGGTAAATTAAGTTTGGGGATAATCTAACATTACGTGGATGACTATAGGACGGGGGCAGTATGGTGAAATGGATAATTAAAGTTTGAGGATATATCATATCATAGCATGGCATGGGTATTTGAATTTTGGGCATAATACAGTTTAGCGTGGATAATTGAAGCTTGGGGATAACATAGAATGGCATGGATAATTGAAGTTTGGGGATATACGTTGCATGGCTTGGATAATTGGAATTAATAATCGAATTTACGGGTATTATAGCATGGTATAGATAATTGAAGCTTGTGTATATGTTGCATGGTTTTGATAATTGATGTTTGTGTATATTGCATAGCATGGCTTGGATAATTGAAGTTGAAATTTGGTTGCATGGGTAAAGAAAGTTGATACGGGATAACTTAAGTTGATATTATAATGGCTTTTTTGGCATGGATAATTGAAGTTTGAGGATATACGTTGCATGGGTTGGATAATTGGAATTAATAATTGAATTTACGGGTATCATAGCATGGTATGGATAATTGAAATTTGTTTATATGTTGCATGGTTTTGATAATTGAAGTTTGTGTATATTTCATTGCATGCCTTGGATAATTGAAGTTGAAATTTGGTTGCATGGGTAAATAAAGTTGATACGGGATAACTGAAGTTGATATTATAAGGTATTTCTGTGACCTTGGTAACTATATTTTGATGACATCATTGTGTTGGTCTCTGACGTTCGACGAAACTCGATGTTACTTTAGAGCATGGTATGGATACTTAAAGTTTGGTTGCATGGGTAAATAAAGTTTGGGGATAATCTAACATTACGTGGATGACTATAGGTTGGGGACAGCATGGTGAAATGGATAATAATAGTTTGGGGATATATCATATCATAGCATGGCATGGGTATTTTAAGTCTGGGGATAATACAGCTTATCGTGGATAGTTTTGGGATATACGTTGCATGGCTTGGATAATTGGAGTTTAGGGATTTACGTTGCATGGCTTGGAAAATTGGAATTAATAATTGAATTTACGGGTATCATAGCATGGTATGGATAATTGATGTTTGTTGCATGGTTTTGATAATTAAAGTTTGTGTATATCGCATAGCATGGCTTCGATAATTGAAGTTGAAATTTGGTTGCATAGGTAAATGAAGTCGATACGGGATAACTGAATTTAATATTATAAGACTTTTTTGTGACCTGGGTAACTAAATTTTGATGACAGCATTGTGTTGGTCTCTGCCGTTCGACGAAACTCGATGTTACTTTAGAGCATGGTATAGATAATTGAAATTTGGGTGTATCTATAGCATGGTTTGGATAATTGAAGTTTGGGTATATTGTGTTGGTCTCTGCCGTTCGAAGAAACTCGAGGTTACTTTAGAGCATGGTATGGATACTTAAAGTTTGGTTGCATGGGTAAATAAAGTTTGGGGATAATCTAACATTACGTGGATGACTATAGGTTGGGGACAGCATGGTGAAATGGATAATTATAGTTTGGGGATATATCATATCAGAGCATGGCATGGGTATTTTAAGACTGGGGATAATACAGCTTATCGTGGATAATTGAAGCTTGGGGATAATATAGAATGGCATTGATAATTGAAGTTTTGGGATATACGTTGCATGGCCTGGATAATTGGAGTTTAGGGATTTACGTTGCATGGCTTGGAAAATTGGAATTAATAATTGAATTTACGGGTATCATAGCATGGTTTGTGTATATGTTGCATGGTTTTGATAATTGAAGTTTGTGTATATTGCATAGCATGGCTTGGATAATTGCAGTTTGTGTATATTGCATAGCATGGCTTGGATAATTGAAGTTGAAATTTGGTTGCATGGGTAAATAAAGTTGATAGGGGATAACTGAATTTGATATTATAAGGCTTTTTTGTGATCTGGGTAACTAAATTTTGATGACAGCATTGTGTTGGTCTCTGCCGTTCGACGAAACTCGATGTTACTTTAGAGCATGGTATGGATACTTAAAGTTTGGTTGCATGGGTAAATAAAGTTTGGGGATAATCTAACATTACGTGGATGACTATAGGTTGGGGACAGCATGGTGAAATGGATAATTATAGTTTGGGGATATATCATATCAGAGCATGGCATGGGTATTTTAAGACTGGGGATAATACAGCTTATCGTGGATAATTGAAGCTTGGGGATAATATAGAATGGCATTGATAATTGAAGTTTTGGGATATACGTTGCATGGCCTGGATAATTGGAGTTTAGGGATTTACGTTGCATGGCTTGGAAAATTGGAATTAATAATTGAATTTACGGGTATCATAGCATGGTTTGTGTATATGTTGCATGGTTTTGATAATTGAAGTTTGTGTATATTGCATAGCATGGCTTGGATAATTGCAGTTTGTGTATATTGCATAGCATGGCTTGGATAATTGAAGTTGAAATTTGGTTGCATGGGTAAATAAAGTTGATAGGGGATAACTGAATTTGATATTATAAGGCTTTTTTGTGATCTGGGTAACTAAATTTTGATGACAGCATTGTGTTGGTCTCTGCCGTTCGACGAAACTCGATGTTACTTTAGAGCATGGTATGGATTATTGAAATTTGGGTATACATAGCATGGTTTGGATAATTGAAGTTTGGGTATATTATATAAAATGGTTTGGATACTTAAAGTTAAAGTTTGGTTGCATGGGTAAATAAAGTTTGGAGGTAATCTAACATTACGTGGATGACTATAGGTTGGGGACAGCGTGGTGAAATGGATAATTATAGTTTGGGGATATATCATATCATAGCATGGCATGGGTATTTGATGTTTAGGGATAATACAGCTTAGCGTGGGTAATTGAAGCTTGGGATAACATAGAATGGCATGGATAATTGAAGTGTAGGGGTATACGTTGCATGGCCTGGATAATTGAAATTACTAATTTAATTTACGGGTATCATAGCATGGTATGGATAATTGAAGTTTGTGTATATGTTGCATGGTTTTGATAATTGAAGTTTGTGTATATTGCATAGCATAGCTTGGATAATTGAAATTGAAATTTGGTTGCATGGGCAAATAAAGTTGATACAGGATAACTGAAGTTGACATTATAGGGCTTTTTTGACCTGGGTAACTAAATTTTGATGAAAGCATTGTGTTCGTCTCTGCCGTTCGACGAAACTCGCTGTTACTTTAGAGCATGGTATAGATAATTGAAGTTTGGGTATATTACATAAAATTGTTTGGATAATTAAAGTTAAAGTTTGGTTAAATGGGTAAATAAAGTTTTGGGATAATCTAACATTACTTGGATGACTAAAGGTTGGGGACAGCATGGTGAAATGGATAATTATAGTTTGGGGATATATCATATCATAGCATGGCATGGGTATTTTAAGTTTAGGGATAATACAGCTTAGCGTGGATAATTGAAGCTTGGGGATAACGTAGGATGGCATGGATAATTGAAGTTTGGGGATATACGTTGCATGGCTTGGATAATTGGAATTAATAATTGAATTTACGGGTATCATAGCATGGTATGGATAATTGAAGTTTGTGGATATGTTGCATGGTTTTGATAATTGAAGTTTGTCTATATGGCATAGCATGGCTTGGATAATTGAAGTTGAAATTTGGCTGCATAGGTAAATAAAGTCGATACGGGATAACTGAATTTGATATTATATGTCTTTTTTGTGATCTGGGTGACTAAATTTTGATGACAGCATTGTGTTGGTCTCTGCCGTTCGACGAAACTCGATGTTACTTTAGAGCATGATATGGATAATTGAAATTTGGGTATATATAGCATGGTTTGGATAATTGAAGTTTGGGTATATTATATAAAATGGTTTGGATACTTAAAGTTAAAGTTTGGTTGCATGGGTAAATAAAGTTTGGAGGTAATCTAACATTACGTGGATGACTATAGGTTGGGGACAGCGTGGTGAAATGGATAATTAAAGTTTGGGGATATATCATAGCATGGCATGGATATTTGAAGTTTTGGGATAATACAGCTTAGCGTGGGTAATTGAAGCTTGGGGATAACATAGAATGGCATGGATAATTGAAGTGTAGGGATATACGTTGCATGGCCTGGATAATTGAAATTACTAATTTAATTTACGGGTATCATAGCATGGTATGGATAATTGAAGTTTGTGTATATGTTGCATGGTTTTGATAATTGAAGTTTGTGTATATGTTGCATGGTTTTGATAATTGAAGTTTGTGTATATTGCATAGCATAGCTTGGATAATTGAAATTGAAATTTGGTTGCATGGGCAAATAAAGTTGATACAGGATAACTGAAGTTGACATTATAGGGCTTTTTTTGACCTGGGTAACTAAATTTTGATGAAAGCATTGTGTTCGTCTCTGCCGTTCGACGAAACTCGCTGTTACTTTAGAGCATGGCATAGATAATTGAAGTTTGGGTATATTACATAAAATTGTTTGGATAATTAAAGTTAAAGTTTGGGTAAATAAAGTTTTGGGATAATCTAACATTACTTGGATGACTAAAGGTTGGGGACAGCATGGTGAAATGGATAATTATAGTTTGGGGATATATCATATCATAGCATGGCATGGGTATTTTAAGTTTAGGGATAATACAGCTTAGCGTGGATAATTGAAGCTTGGGGATAACGTAGGATGGCATGGATAATTGAAGTTTGGGGATATACGTTGCATGGCTTGGATAATTGGAATTAATAATTGAATTTACGGGTATCATAGCATGGTATGGATAATTGAAGTTTGTGGATATGTTGCATGGTTTTCATAATTGAAGTTTGTGTATATTGCATAGTATGGCTTGGATATATCATAGCATGGCATGGATATTTAAAGTTTGGGGATAATACAGCGTGAGTAATTGAAGCTTGGGGATAACATAGAATGGCCTGGGTAATTGAGGTGTAGGGATATACGTTGCATGGCCTGGATAATTGAAATTACTAATTTTATTTACGGGTATCATAGTATGGTATGGATAATTGAAGTTTGTGGATATGTTGCATGGTTTTGATAATTGAAGTTTGTGTATATTGCATAGCATGGCTTGGATAATTGAAGTTGAAATTTGGTTGCATAGGTAAATAAAGTCGATACGGGATAACTGAATTTGATATTATAAGGCTTTTTAGTGACCTAGGTAACTAAATTTTGATGACAGCATTGTGTTGGTCTCTGCCGTTTGACGAAACTCGATGTTACTTAACAGCATGGTATGGATAATTGAAATTTGGGCAATAATAGCATGGTTTGGATAATTGAAGTTTGGGTATATTATATAAAATGGTTTGGATACTTAAAGTTAAAGTTTGGTTGCATGGGTAAATAAAATTTGGAGGTAATCTAACATTACGTGGATGACTATAGGTTGAGGACAGCGTGGTGAAATGGATAATTAAAGTTTGGGGATATGTCATACCATAGCATGTCCTGGATATTTGAAGTTTGGGGATAATACAGATTAGCGTGGGTAATTGAAGCTTGGGGATAACATAGAATGGCCTGGATAATTGAAGTTTGGGGATATACGTTGCATGGCCTGGATAATTGGAATTAATAATTGAATTTACGGGTATCATAGCATGGTATGGATAATTGAAGTGTGTGTATATGTTGCATGGTTTTGATAATTAAAGTTTGTGTATATTGCATAGCATAGCTTGGATAATTGAAATTAAAATTTGGTTACATTGGCAAATAAAGTTGATACAGGATAACTGAAGTTGACGTTATAAGGCTTTTTTGTGACCTGGGTAACTAAATTTTGATGACAGCATTGTGTTCGTCTCTGCCGTTCGACGAAACTCGATGTTACTTTAGAGCATGGTATAGATAATTGAAATTTGGGTATATATAGCATGGTTTGATAATTGAAGTTTGGGTATATTACATAAAATTGTTTGGATACTTAAGTTAAAGTTTGGTTGAATTAGTAAAAAAGGTTTGGGGATAATCTAACATTACGTGGATGTCTATAGGTTGGGGACAGCATGGTGAAATGGATAATTAAAGTTTGAGGATATATCATATTATAGCATGGCATGGGTATTTGAAGTGTGGGGATAATACAGCTTAGTGTGGATAACTGAAGCTTGGGGATAACATAGAATGGCATGGATAATTGAAGTTTGGGGATCTAAGTTGCATGGCTTGGATAATTGGAATTAATAATTGAATTTACGGGTATCATAGCATAGTATGAATAATTGAAATTTGTGTATATGTTGCATGGTTTTGATAATTGATGTTTGTGTATATTGCATAGCATGGCTTGGATAATTGAAGTTGAAATTTGGTTGCATAGGTAAATACAGTTGATACGGGATAACGGAAGTTGATATTTTAAGGGCTTTTTTGTGACCTGGGTAACTAAATTTTGATGACAGCATTGTGTTGGTCTCTGCCGTTCGACGAAACTCGATGTTACTTTAGAGTATGGTATAGATAATTGAAATGTGGGTATATATAATTATATATAGCATGGTTTGGATAATTGAAGTTTGGGTATATTACATAAAATTGTTTGGATACTTAAAGATAAAGTTTGGTTGCATGGGTAAATAAAGTTTGTAGGTAATCTAACATTGCGTGGATGACTATAGGTTGAGGACAGCGTGGTGAAATGGATCATTAAAGTTTGGGGTTATAGCATATCATAGCATGGCATGGGTATTTGGAATTTGGGGATAATAAAGCTTAGCGTGGATAATTGAAGCTTGGGGATAACATAGAATGGCATGGATAATTGAAGTTTGTGTATATGTTGCATGGTTTTGATAATTGAAGTTTGTGTATATGTTGCATGGTTTTGATAATTGAAGTTTGTGTATATTGCATAGCATAGCTTGGATAATTGAAATTGAAATTTGGTTGCATGGGTAAATAAAGTTGATACAGGATAACTGAAGTTGGCATTATAAGGCTTTTTTGTGACCTTAAGAGCATGGTATGGATAATTGAAATTTGGGCAATAATAGCATGGTTTGGATAATTGAAGTTTGGGTATATTATATAAAATGGTTTGGATACTTAAAGTTAAAGTTTGGTTGCATGGGTAAATAAAATTTGGAGGTAATCTAACATTACGTGGATGACTATAGGTTGGGGACAGCGTGGTGAAATGGATAATTAAAGTTTGGGGATATATCATACCATAGCATGGCCTGGATATTTGAAGTTTGGGGATAATACAGATTAGCGTGGGTAATTGAAGCTTGGGGATGACATAGAATGGCCTGGATAATTGAAGTTTGGGGATATATGTTGCATGGCTTGGATAATTGGAATTAATAATTGAATTGACGGGTATCATAGCATGGTATGGATAACTGATGTTTGTGTATATGTTGCATGGTTTTGATAATTAAAGTTTGTGTATATTGCATAGCATGGCTTGGATAATTGAAGTTGAAATTTGGTTGCATCGGTAAATAAAGTTGATACAGGATAACTGAAGTTGACATAATTATAGTTTGGGGATATACAATATCATAGCATGGCCTGGGTATTTGAAGTTTGGGGATAATACAGCTTAGCGTGGATAATTGAAGCTTGGGGATAACTTAGAATGGCATGGATAATTGAAGTTTGTGTATATGTTGCATGGTTTTGATAATTGAAGTTTGTGTATATTGCATAGCATAGCTTGGATAATTGAAATTGAAATTTGGTTGCATGGGTAAATAAAGTTGATACAGGATAACTGAAGTTGGCATTATAAGGCTTTTTTGTGACCTTAGTAACTAAATTTTGATGATATCATTGTGTTGTTCTCAACCGTTCGACGAAATTCGATGTTACTTTAGACCATGGAATGAATGATATATTAATCAAATTTAATGGCATTACATGGACATTTGGAGTATGGCATTGATAATTTAAGTTTGGTTGGATCATTGCACGTGGAAGTGTGCAGGGAGTTTTAAGTTTGGTAGATATGTGTAATGGACAATTTGTTTGGTGGTGGTATGACGTTTTTGCAACAGCAGCTCATTGAAAAGTGAGCTTCTTTGAATGGCATAGGTCACGTCGTTAAGAAAGCTAGCGATTATTTCTACACCGATTCATTATTTTCACCCCAAACGGCATCCTCGATCGTCTAAACCATTTTGAAATGAAATGAAATGAAATGGGGTTTAACGTCCTACTGTTCTGCTCCTATGCTGGGCTAATGAAGACGGGCATACGCCATACAGTGTGCTATGAGAGAAATTGTGCCCGGGCAGCGGCACTATCGCCTACTCTTATATCGATTTCCAACTGTCACGAGATCTTTTACGTGCATTCCAATGTATACATGGGACCTCGGTTTTTCGTCTCATCGGAAGGACTAGACAGCTATCCTTGTCACTAAACCATTTTGAAAGTTTCGAAAAAATTCCTACCCATTTAAAATAAATAATAGTATGAAATAAGTTTAGCGGTAGTATTGCATATATAATTTAAGTTTGATGACATCGTTTGGGTAAATTTAAGATTAATGGGTTTATAGCTTGGGAAATTCGTTGTTATTTAGGCTTGCGTAATATAATTTCGGGATAACGTATGGGTAATACAACCTTCATGTTTGCATCATGGGTTATGTAAGTTTGATGTGTGTATATCATGCTTAAATTAAATGGGTAATGTAATTTTGATGATAGCATGGCATGCATAAAGTAAACATGAGATGGCGCGGTTAATGTACCCTTGATGTATGTTTGTCATTTGTAACGTACGTTCTGTGTAAATCAAGCTTAGTGTGGGTATGGCATGAGTAATGTAACTTTGGTGATAGCATGTTATGTGAAAATTTAACTTAATGTGTAACTTTGATGATAGTGTGTTATGTGTAAATTAAGCTTGGTGTGGGTGTGGCATGGCTAATGTAACTTTGATGTGTGCATATGGTATGTGTAAATTAAGCTTGATGCTGGTATGACATGGGTAATTTAATCTTGATGTGGGCATACCCTGGGTACTGTAACTTTGCGGGTATGACATGGGTAATGTGCGTTTCAAAGTAGGGTGTATAGCATGGCTAATGTACGCTTGGTAGTGTGGCACGTGTAATTCAAGCTAAATTAACATTGGCGAGAGCATTGTCATGACCGTTTAAATTATGTTAAAGCAGGCAAATCGCTAACTCAATATCCAACATTGATGTTATTATCTTCCCGTGAAAAGATGGGATTCTGATATCCAATATTTAAGACAAAATGAACATTTTAAAATTGGCACGCACGCGAATCGCGTGCCATAATGCTTTCAAGTGTCATTTGTAATGAAGCGACTCGATGATGGAGGTTAAGTTTACCCCACATAGATTACTACTGGTGTAGACTGTAATAACCAGACGCCAAAGACTGTCATTCAATTTGCACTCCATGCGTATTTCGCCGTATATAACAGATTAGAAATTACAGTAAAAACAGAAACGATTAAATGTAAATCAGTTTATATATTTTCATAATACATTATTATTATTCGTTGCGACCAATTTGTGTCCGTGTCTAGGTGCCAAAGAATAGAGATTTCGTTCCATTAAACTCCAAGCACAATTTATCGAGACCATGAAATTAAAATGGTTCCGATACCAGGTGAATTTTGACCATATGGCTGTATTTTGTTTTACACAAATCGCCAGAAGATAAAAAAAAACTAGTTATGATTGGCCCAGTTTGTTAGTTTGATTAGTGATGGGGGACAAGTTATATACACGTGAGATTTATTTTAAAATACAGCTGTATGTCATCATTATATTATTCGCGGGTCAAAAGGACAGATCTTCACTTGACAATCGTGTGAACACAACAAACTTAGTTATTACGACACTTATTTTTATGGAAATCAATGTCGTATCCCTGATTTAAGCTTGATGTGGGAATGCCATGGGTGAGTTTTATCATACAACATAGGAATTTTAAGTGTAGTGTGTTCATGGCATGGGTAATACAAATTGGTATTGGTCTCAACATGACTACTTTTAAAATTGCTAGTAGCTTGATACGATTAATTCAAGTTTCGTGGTAGTTTTCCATGTACATCTTAGATTTGGCCGCAGAATGACATTGATAATGAAGTAAGGCTCTTGGCAGGTATACCATAGAAGTGGAAAATTATGTTTGGTTGTAAAATGAGTTGACGGCATTAGGATAGTAGTAGTAGGGTATGGATAATTTAAAGTAGGTGGTAGCATTACATGGATGTATTAGGTTTGGTGGTAATGGGGTGTTTTCATAGGATACGGCATGGATACAGTAAGTCTGTTTGTAGCATGGAATGGTAAATTCAGTGTTTTTGGTAGCATGACCCGGATCAATTACCGTTGGCATGACATGGTCAATTTATGCTTTATAGGGGGCATGGGTAGTGTACGTTTAATGTCGGCATGGCATGGGTAATTTAATGCGTGTTGTGACCTGAATCAATCACGGATGGTATAGAATGGGTAATTTAAGATTGATGCGAGTTTTGTGTTGGTAATGTAAGTTTAAAGTTCGCATGACATGGGTAATTTAGACCAGATGGGAGTATGGGTAATATACGTTTGGTGTCGACATAACATGGTCAATTTATGCTTTGTGATAGTTTTGTGTGCCTGGTGTTAGCATGACATGTGTAATGTACGCTTGATATGTTTTGTGTATATGTAATGTAACTGTGGTGTTGGCATAGCATGAAATATATGTTTGGTGAGAGTTTGTGTAGATTATGTAACTGTGGTGTTGGCTTAGCATGGGCAACGTAAGGTTGTTTTGTATATGTAATGTGTGCTTCAAGTTGGCTTGACATGGTTAATTTATGCTTGATGTGAGTTTTGTGTAGGTAATATAAAACTCGTGTTGTCATGACACCGGTAATGTAAAGTTGATAATAGCTTAAGTCTCATAGGGACATGACATGGGTAAATTATGCTTATTGGGGTAATGTAATGTTGATAATAGCATGACATGTTTCATTTAAGTTCGATGGTAGGGGCATGACACGTTTAATATGATTTTGGTGTTATGGTATGTGTGATTTTGGAGTGAATAATATATGTGGCATATTATTGCGACATCATGATATAGGTAATATAAGACTGACCGGGGCATGTCAGGTGTAATTTAAATGGTTACAAAAAGTTTACGGAATAAAATCAAGTTTGTGACGAAATCAACACCTAACTAGTTCACGTTTTCTGTTTCTGCTGCATGTGAATGTTTTCGTTGAATACCCCAGGGATAGTCTAATCCAAACAAAAATTATATATAATTAAATCAGGAATATTTTATACCATGAGAATTCATGCCTCGCTTATTAAGTAAATAGAATAAATTTTATTTCCTTACAGTAAATCATGACGTAAATTTCTGATTTTAACGAAACCTCCAGTTTTTGCATTTTGCCAATTGGACAAACCAACCCACCGTGTATTACCGTAATTCTGACTAAAATTATGGATTTACGATAGCCGTAAAGCCAATATCACGTGCTTGACTATATGCGCGAATACATAATAATTTTATATAGAGGTCGATGTATCCATGTGTGTGATTTTCAAAATGAACAGTCTGATATTTGATGGCGTTTGATGATTGGCATTTTCCACTAAGGCTAAGCAGAGATGGGTCATTTGATTCGTCGACAGGTTTAAACACGATCACGATAACTTTGGTTTTTATTGAGTGAAACGCAGTGTTTGTTTCATTGCATCAATGCCTTGACTAAATTTAATGATGAGATGTTCTACTTAGGCTAGGTATCGATTTGATTGGTCCAGGGTGAATATTTTCTTAGTTTATATTCATGTATATCTTGACTGTGGTTCTAATTTGGCTAATCAGGGATAAGCAATTTGATTTGTAAATGCTTTTAACACGATAATTAACTGCATGAGAGTGATACAACTTGGTGTCAAGTTTAAGATATGTAATTTGATTCATAGATGCTTTATATAAAAGAAAACATTCATGTGCAAGTAATAAATGAGTGACATCTATTAATCTTGGGATTAAAGATGGGGACATCAGCCTCGTTGTTGCCTTATATAATTTGATAAAATAGAAATGTTGATTGTTAATATTCTGTGTTCTACCCATATAGTGCAATAAGGTTTTCAAGTTTAATAACACTGTTCTGTTTAGTGTATCAAATTTCATGGCTTTATTTCGTTATTTGAATTTTTAATATTAGGGTTGAAGGAGTCACAACTAATGTGGGATAACCCACATTGACAGCTTTTCGAAAACATTGACTACAAAGTTTATCGCTGATTAAAAAATACGTAATTCATCAAGGTCAGTGACATTTTAACATCTCATGTCATGCTATTAATTAGTTCACCCCTTTTTAAATTGTGGGTTAGCCCACTTTGGTTCTGAGCCCGTCCTTTACAGTTACCGGTTACCATGGTGTTAAATTAAAGTTTTGTCATTTCTTTTTCCTTTCATAATTAAATATACATTATGGGAAATTCTGGCAGTTCTAATGTAGATAATGTAAAGGGAATTTGCTGAAAATTTCAATCAAATTGATCTACTCTGAACCGAGATTTTAGTGATTGAATTTTGGGCCTAGCCTTGATCATCATTACTAAAGTCGCTACGATAAAAAACAGTCTCGATTATCCATTTCATGATTAAATCATGAATGAAAGTTAAGCAGCAAATGGGGTCATAATCCAGAAAATATCGCAGGCTAGCGTTGACATCAAGAGTTGATTATGATCGGGTTAAGTTATTTATTGTATAATTAATAATTTAGATAACATTTCAGGCCTAAAGAAAGACCTGCAATAGGCAAATTAGCATAATGTATGTTTAAGGGACCTAGAGAAAATACGTTGTTTAGTTGGTTTTTTTTCATCTGGTGTATTATTTCGATTACTAAAGGGACAAAGCCTTAGAGATCTTCCTCGATTTACGACCAAAAACCGTAATTGTCTGCAAAATATATAACGTTACTGTTTATGTAACGACCTGAGTTCTGCTTATCCAAGTCGCTATTGTATCTGGTTCTAACTTCAAAACTTTCGGAGAGATCTTTTTTGTACGCAGCATTGGATCCAAGGAATAATCATATCAAAGAAAGTTCCGTTTTAATGTCTTTTAAAACTTTAATGTCTGAAGGCGTGCATTGTAGCTTTTTGTATGTTCGGGGACTGACTGGAAAGTTCTAAGCGTATCTGTGAAAGACCTGTACAAAATCGATTGTTTCCATTTATTTTTCTACATATTCCCCTTAGAGGTGTACACAGGGCCTGGATGTGGCTCAGAAGAAATTTTCTTCAGTCACCCTAAAAAAAAAAGTCGTCCATATATGACATGACACCATTGCTAGTTCCTTTTACATTTATGGAAATAGGTGGAAGTCTAACGGGGCCAAATCTGGCTAAAAACATTTACCAGGATCTGCTTCAAAATGGCGCAGATTGTCACAGGGCGTTAGGCATTTGACACTTTTCTGATCCGCAGTCAAGAGCTTTGGCACCATCTTGAAGAAACTTTTGTCATAACTAAATCGTTGGCGATAATTTGCTCACCTCTTTCATGGGAGTGCCCACAATACTAACAATATGTCGAGTAGTCAATCGTCGATCAGCCATCATCACCATTGTCATGCACCCGGGAAATGTTTTCTTTAATGGCTGCTGTTGATGGCCTTCCAGGACGCGGGTTATCTTCAAGGCTATCTCTGCCACGCTTAAATTCCGCAGCCCACATCTTTACTGTGGAAAAGGAAGTGGAGACCATGGCGGCATGTATCTTGTAATGGGAATATTCCTTTCAGTTGCAGGTACTTGATGACTGTCCTATAGCCAGTTTTGTCCATTTCTGTTGGTTTTTTTTCAATGAGTAGGTTCACAAGATGGGCTGGTACGCAGACAATAAAAACACTACAGTTGTAGTTCTCATGTCTATGATTCATTCATTGATGCTGTTGGTGGCAAAAGTTTGTTTCAGCTTAATTGATCTATTCTTTTCAGGCTTAAAACCTTTCAGCCAGCCCTCGTATGTGTGTGACTTTTGCATTATGCCCATGCCATTCTGAGAGATCCTACTTGTACGCAGCAAACGTAATTGAATCAAACAAAGTTAATGTTCAGTGACTTTCAAAGTTAGCTTTTTGTTAGAATGGTGGTAGTTTGTTGTATGCATGTTTGTATTATGTGCACTTGAACATTTTGTCCGACGAAACTATGGCAATTAACAAATACATGGTTATTAGTTACCTTTCCAACGATGCATACTAAACTACAAATTATAAAAGTAAACTAGTCAAATGAGACGTGGTATCAGATGCAATCATATCCGTCTTTGTACACCACCTTATTCATATAAAAATTACAAATTACCAAAAGTAAACTCGTCAAATGAGAAGTGGTATCAAATGCAAACATATTCATCTTTGTGTACCACCTTACTCATGTCAAAATGCAACTGTGATCGAGGTCATTCGACAGATTATTTCAATGAAGCCTATGACTTATTTATCCAAATCATTTTGGGTGCATACGATATCGATAGGTGGTATCGTTTTTGATGCTAGTTACAGTAGAAAATTCTGAGATACATCTTTGGAAAGGTAAATGATTCAGCCATCGAAAAAAAAATAGTCAACACTCTAAAAATCATTAGAAAAAATGTACTTGCAATAATGACAGTATAGACAAACGAAGTAATCGTGACTGCTCGTGAAAGGTCTGGGAAAGATAAAGCACAATTTCTAGATCTACTAATCCAACTGTAACACATGTCCATTTACGGACGATGTATGTTAAAGACGCATTATGTAAGATTTAGATAAAGAGTTGGGAGTTCTTGCTTGCTATAATAGTTCAAAAATAGATAATGCAAAATGAACATATTGAAAATTTTATACAAATTACTTTATTTTGGGCGAAGTTATCACTGTTTGTAGTTTTGACAAGATGAGTGAATTTTTATTATTATTATTTATATCGTTTATTATCGTAACCACGACTCTGGTTGCTCACTTCTCCATGTTTAAATTAAATCATTAAATGGACGAACCGTTCTAATTTAATTAAAGTCGGAGTCATCCGATGGCCTAGAGAATTGACTATGTTAATAAATGTCTAATTAATAATTTATATAACTTTTAGGGCCTAAATAGGCAGATTTAGTGCTTGAATAATGCATCTTTAACGTAAACAAACACCCAAAGGTAAAATATTGCGACAAAAATAAATATCGCAGACGAGAACAATATGATCCACGTCCATTTAGAACCGCGTGTTCACGACATAACGTCATATGACCCTTCGTATCGTCTAGTTTTAGAATTTAGGAAACTGTCGCCAACGCCTGGAAACAAACATTGTAGGTTGTGTGTTTCAAGAACTACAATCGTCAGGTTTTTAAATCGATGCAGTGGCCTTTGTTAACTTATTTTCCATTGAGAAACGTTTGGTTTTTTTGCTTATAGTCTTTGGAAACGCTGCCATTATTAAGAGGGGAGCGCGGGTTGTTGTCTAGTGGTTGTTAATGCGCGATACCTTAAAATATATTTTTAACGCATGCTTTCTTGATGTACGTTGCGGAAATTAGTTGATGCTTTGAGTAATTATTTCTGGTAACCAGAAACATTTACTCATAGTCGATGGCAATTCATAGTACATGTTCCATATACTGAGCTTAGTTTGTCACTGCATGCATTCAATTAGCATTTCGTTTATTTTCAATTGTATTAACGATGCCGCCAGATGTTTTTATTTAATATGATACGGATCTCGTGGTACTGGGAAAAATGTCTGTGGCCTGTCCATTTTTGTGTTCCTGGGTGAATGTCGGTTTCCATGTCTGGCTGTGGTTTTTGCCATTGTATGTTGTGGTCTGTTGGTCACGGATTTGTAACATGTTGGTCTTTGCATGTTTGTGTTCCTCACGGCTGTGGTGGGCTGTGTTGCTTGTCATAGCATGTTCAGATGTTGTACTAGTGGTGCATATTTGTGTTATACACGTGTCGAGCATGTTTTTGTTTCCGTTGATTTTGTTGGTGGTTTTCCATGGTGTTTGTCGCATCTTCAATTGCTTTATTGCCGACTTAAGCATGACTGGTTGTGTTGCTGGCCATATGTTGAAGACTTGTACAGTTGGTTGAAGTTGTTATTGCTTTGCAAAGCTCCTGCTAATAGTGCTTTTTTTTTGCATTTACAATGCCCCGTTTAGAGGATGTGGATGTGGGGTCATTGGAATGTTGATTGTAGCCGGTTGGGATTATATAGGATGCTTGTACAATGTTGCTGCTTATGGAAAGATTCATAGCGGCTGTGGCATGGCGTTTGCGCATTGCTGCTGATAATATGGTTTTGATTCTGTGGTCGACTATTGTAGGCTGTCCGGTTGTTGCATGGTGGGGTTTTAGTACAGATGGTTGTAGCATGGCGGGTTTCGGTACAAGTGGTTGTAGCATGAACATTTTTAACATGTATGTCTGTGTTCTTAATATAGCGTAGCACTGCGATCTACTCGGATTATGCGCCAATGTTTTTAGCTCATATTTAATGCTGACGTGGTTCTCTTATGTTTATGAACAGTATTCAATATATATCGGGATTTAATTGAGAGCATACACCATTCAAAATACGCTCACAATAATTAAAATCATTTTTCTACAGTTCCTGTTTAGGCCTGAGTTTTAAAGTATTCGGTTAATTCAACAAAAGATTTAATTTTAAAAATTTGGATGTTACCCTGACCAAAAGAAGAGGGGTGGAGTCATTACAACGGATTGGGTTATTTTTAATTTATACTAGAGAAAACAATCTTTATAGTAATGAGGTTCCATTTGTTGACGCAATTGGTTGATCATTTTGTATTAGTGGTGGGTGTGTGTGCGGGGGGGGGGGGGTCTTGAACCAACTGATATCTCGATCGTTTTTTCAGATAATATAAACCTGTCCATTATAATAGCTACTTGGAACAGGGTTATTTTATTAAAGGAACTATAGAGGATACTTTCTCGCAAGTGAATAATTGAAATAGAAATTTACCATTCAGATTTTCTGCATTATTTAGGCTATCACATTATTTAATGAGTTACTGCACTGTTTTCCCATGTCTTGATTAGAGACTTATGTTCAATGTATGTGGTATTGTCTGTCTGAAGTGATATTGTTGGACTTTTCAGTTCTGGGTTAGGAGTTTCATTGCTGTTATTTAAGATAGTCAAATTGTTACTGTAAGAGAAAATTATGGATGAATTAACTTGATGAAATTATTCGGTAATCAGTTACTGGCTCGATTGATTTTGTAAGACTATGATTTGGTAAATGGTTTATGCTTTCTAGTTTTCACTCGTCTGAAAACTTAATACAAATTTTTCTCAGTCGGTAAGTGGCATCAACATTTCATAATATTGATATAAATAGTATGTTCATTAATTACAAGATCAAATTTATTGATATGAATGAGATAAAGTTATGTATTGTGTATATATTGTTAAGTAAATGCTAGTATAATTACAGTATGAAGTATGTTTATATTTATAGTTACATTATGTAATGTCTTTATTATATTTACTGCTGACTAGCATTATTATTATTAATTTGTTACAAATATACACCTGGAAAAAGGTCACCCCACCCCCTCCCCATAAATTGTGATAAATTAATGGCATCTCTCGGTAATAAATAATTGGTAAAAAAAACACAATTTGCTATCATCACTGCAACTGCTTTCATGTCTTAATAAAGAAATATTCACGGAAGAAAAAATACTACAAAATGACATTTTAAGTTCCCCAAAGTTCATTAAACACGTCTCTCGTGGTTTAAATTTTTCACACTGTGTACCTACATGACATCCTTATCTTCATGTTTCAGTAGCGCGCGTGTTCTTACTTTCAGTGTAATGCTGCGAGCAGTTCTTGCTAATTCATTCTTTACAGGAGGATCCTTTACCGGTACCCGACGACCAATGAGATCCCATATGTGTTCCAGTGAATTTAAATTCGGACACTTAGCAAGAACGATGGGTCTGAAGTTGCCGACCATGTGTACAGGCCTTGTGGCGAGTGTGTGGTTGTCAAAGAGGAGGGGGGGGGCAATTACACGCCAATGCGATTGTACTGGTCCCCTGCAGTATTGCCTGGTGTGGTGAACGGTCAATAGCTTTGAAGGACATTCTTGCCAATTGCATACCGACTATCTGCCATCTTTGCGCTTCTGACAATGAGTCGATATTACAAGAAACCGATTTTAAAGACTCATTATATACCCAATTTAGACAAGTGTATGATACATTATCAGGGTCATTTTGTCAGACGGTACTTTTTGCCAGGTGCATATTATTATGAATAAGGTCACATTATGTAGTTTGTTTATAACATTATGTTTAAAGGCCGTATGACTCCATTCTATGGAACCTTAAAATAAAAAAGCACATTCTGTAATACAAGTGTATATAAAGTGATTTAGATTTAATTTTTATGTTTAAAAATTCAATTTCTAATCAATTATATGTGAACATTCCAAATTGAACGACAGTAGTTGCGGCTGCTTAGTCCATAGTACACCTTTTTTTAAAATTATTTTGTTATTTGTGAATCAGTCACTTTTAATTACTTCCGCATTGTCTTGTGGGGTATGTTTTTCTTTGTAAATTATACAAATGGCGTTCGAAACCATAGAGTACACGAGTCGTGTACTGATTTTAAAATGTTCGTTGTATCTCAAATATTGGATGTTAATAACATGCACTAGAGTAATACAAATTTTAGTAATGCTTCTTTTGTTCGTGTTTTTAGGGTTGTTCCCCTTGCAGTAGGCGAAACACTTTGGTTAAAGCCAAAATAAAATGTAGAATTTGGTTAATCTGTGTCAAACTGCATAGGGTTAAATATTCGTGTATAGGTAATAAAATTGACGTCGATTTGTTTACAGATTTTAGTTTTGTTTTGTGAATTAGATTGTCGACTGACGGACAAATTCCAACATGGCTCAATCTTGAACGGAAGACAATTGATGACAAAAAATGATTAATTCGACACATTTCACTATTATCTGAATCTGTGGTCGACTTCTTTCTTGAATGCTGAAATAAAATGTACTTAGTTATCCATGTTTAGTGTGTATTTATCAAGTTTATGTCAAGTAAAAACATTCCCCCCCCCCCCAAAAAAAAAATATAAAAAAAAAAATAAATAAACAGAGCTCATCGCTGCAGATGCAAGTTGATCTATTCTGATAAGTTGTCTGCATTTACCTTTATACAGTCGAATCTCATCATAGAACAAAACTATTAAGGAAACTATTCAAGTTAGTAGAAAATATAAAATAGTGATGGCATAAATTATCGTTGTGTTTACCGTGTCTATAGAAGTAATATAAGTAATATTATCTGTGTGTTTACAGAGTTCATGTCTTTACTTTGTGTATATAAGGTTACAATACTGATTTAACAGTAATAGTATCTCTGTGTTTACCATGCCTTTAGAAGTTTTATTATTATCCATGTCTTTACCATAAGTATATAAGTTTAAAATACTGATTTAACCGTAGTGTTATATGTGTGTCTATCGTGTCTATAGAAGTTTTAATGACTTTACTATGTGAACATAAGTTTAAAATACTGATTGATCAGTAATATTGTATGTGTTTACCGTGTCTATAGAAGTTTTAATATTATAATAATATGTCTTCACATTTACATACGTTTAAATATTGAAAGTAAGAATATTGACCTAACATAATAGTATGTGTCTTTACCGTGTCTGCAAAAGTCTAAAATACTGATCTATCAGTAATAAAACTAAATTTGTCATAGTGTGCCTTTAGAAGTTAATATTATTGACAATATTTTATCAATGGACATGTAACTCTTATTATTATATCGTGTGCCGCAAGGAACCGTCTTTATACTAAACCCCTCGTGGAGCTGTTGAATCTATTTTTGGTTCGCCATAACCGCTATGCCGAAGACACCCAGCTTATCGACACCTTCTCCCCGTCGCATACAAGTCAACTTTCAACTGGACATGAAATAAAAGAGTGTATCAGAGACATTCCGGAAAGACGGAAGCTATCCTTATGTGACTTTAACATATTATGGTGTACCTCAATGATCCGTCTTTTGATCATCACTGCTATTTCTACCACACAGCTCATGGACAGATTCTCCCCATCGCATACAAATCAACTTTATATTTGTCATAAAATGGAAGCGTGTATCAGAGGCGTTCAGAAATGGATGGATCAAAGTAAGCTGAGATTAAATAAAGAAAGGAAAGAAGCTATCCTTTTGCACCGCAGTTCGACTCCCACAATGTGAAAGTGATTCCCCTAATGCCAATGAGTTAATTATCCCACTTGCTTCATCTGGACTTTTACAATGGAAACCCACATCAGCTACCTTTTCAATGTTTCGCATTATCACCTACGAAACACAGGATCGATGAGGCACTTTATTACTAGAGATTCCACCGCCACCGGTGTACGCTATATGGTCATGCCAAGATGTGATTATGGGAATAGTCTGTTTGCAGGAATTTCTAAAGAACATCTTTATCGGCTTCAACATATTATTCTGAACTGCTGAGCCAGAATCATTACTAGGACAACATTTCGGTTTCATATGTCCAACTCTAAACTCTCTCCACTGGCCCAGAATCCAGGGACGGATCGAATTTGAAGTGCTCTCTTTAACACATGAAACAGTACTGTGTATCTACAGGATAATGTTCCATCCAGGTTCGTGTGATCTGTTTTGGTTGATTTTGCGCATTATAAGACTCGGTATCATTATTAGTAGTAGTAGTATAATTATTAGTAGTAGTATAATTATGATTTGTTGCTTTAACAGAGAAACGGAGACAGAAATAGGGTCATACCTCCGCTTGACACAAACTAGGTCATTTCGGGACTAACACATGTTTCGCTTGCCTCAGTGGCAGGCCTCATGATCTAAAGCCCACGTTGTACCGCCCGCCCCCCTACTGTTTTAACATAATGGTTGCGGTGTTTATTCTCGATTAGTATAGTAACAACATATAACCAATAATGATGTGTCTATGTTAATTCATATATCGACATATATTAACATAAATGACATAACTAAAGCCCTCCTTTTGCACTGGCAGTTCGACTCCCACAATGTGAAAGTGCTTCCCCTAATGCCAATGAGTTGATTATTCCATTTGCTTCATCTGTACGTTTACAGTAGAAACCCACATCAGCTACCTTTGCAATGTTTCGCATTATCACCTACGAAACATAGGATCGGAATGGCTTTGGCTGTCTTGCAATATATTGCAAAGCGATTTTTGGGTTGCAATATATACACAGCCCTATTCAATTTATTTTTAATTCCCGATATTAATAGGGCGACACGTGGATTTGTTCCCATTGTTTATCTTAAATATGCACATTATATATCTCCGATATTAATAGGGCGACACGTGGATTTGTTCCTATTGTTTATCTTAAATATGCACATTATATATCTCCTTTAGTTTTTTTCTGAATGTGTGTTTATATAATTATTATACAGTGCTAATAGTATATATTTTGTTACCGTAGGATTGTGTTCGTTCTATTCATTTTATATCTCTACATGTATTTGCGGGGTGGGGGCGAATGTATGATTATATTTGTATATAAATGGTATGATTCTTCTAACGATAGCGAAATGTGAAATCATTGATACTGTTCATTTGTCGAATAGAGGATGCAGGGATTTAGCAGCTCTTATCTAGTAGCAATGACAGTCAAGTGTGTTGTTTCGGGTCGCGTAAGCAAATTATACAAATTTCAGATTATAAGAAATTTACCTTATATTGATAGTCAGATAGTCCACCTTTTATTATTCGAGTTATCGATTTCGCTCAATTGAAATTCATCTACAGGAGACGGGGCGGGTGATCGCTGATTTTTATGTAAGATATTAATGCCCATGCTATCAAGGGTGTTTGAAAATGTTATTTACTAACTGCGACTTGAGTCAGTTTCTCGAGCTGCTATTCTACGTATTGCAAGCAAAATATTCATCTTTAAGGATATTGCCAGATATTATAATTGTAATTAACGACGTAATATGGCACGGAGACAGCACGAACTGCACATTTCAATGCTAGCCAGTGGTTCGTCGATACTACCTGGTGTATGCGAGTATTTCATGGTGCATAATGGTTGTCCATTGAAAATTAATGGTTCATATTAGTGGTCGATGCGGGGTTTGTAGTGTATGTCGGTGGTTAGTGGAAGGTTAAAGTTGCAATATCATACTTTCTAAGAAAGTCACTATTATACGATCTTTCTCACACTTAAAAATCTTCACACCGGAAATAATAACACGATTACCTCCCTTGTTTTCTAATCCCCACCATGGAATAGCTACCTTCAAACGTTTGAAGTTGAAAATGATATTTTTGCCAATTTCTCAACTGACAATAGTGAATTATAGGATTAATCTTTAACAAGACACATGTAGCACTGTTTATAGATACCATCTATTTTAGGGCTTTATTTTAATACATTTTAAAAATATAACTTAAAAATATGAAATTGTAACTTTAAAATTTTAAAAATATAACTTAAAAATATGAAATTGTAACTTTAATTGTGCATGTCAATGTTTAATGGTGCATACCAAAGACTGTTGGCAGTTGATGATGTCAGTGGTTAAGGGTTAATGGTGCATTTCAGGTGTTATGTCAAGTATTGTGATGATGCATGTCCGAGACTGAAAGATGTTTGACGGTGCTTATGTTGGGTGATTTGAGCATGCCGCTTGTAATGTATGTTTAATATTGGTAGAAGAAGAGTTATCGAAGCATGTATGATCAGTGGTACACGTCAGTGTTAGATGGTGCTTGTCAGTGGTTTGAAGTTTTCTGATAGTAATTGTCCATAGTTGATGGCAAATTAATAATGCATGTGATAATGGTGGGGATTTTTATGATGCATGTCAGTGGTAAGTTGGTAGCTAATGATAGATGTGAGACTGATGTGGATGGCTGATGTCAGTAGTTAATATTCCTTTACTTTCGATGCATGCCAGTGACTGATTACAATTCTTTTAAGGATAACTGTGACCGATGGAGTGTTACAGTTTTTGATGGAAAGTCAATGACCGATGAGTAGGTTGCTAAGGTATATGCTTACATATTGACAGTGCACATTGAGTGGGATTAATGTACATATTTTGTGGAAAATTGGTGATGCATGTTACTAGTTGATGTCTTTAGTTAATGGATGACCAATGATCTCCGACGAATAGTGGTTCGTGATGCATGTCAGTAATTACTGAAGGATAAATTAATGGAGACTGTCTACTGTAGGAACTAGTGTGCTTGCCAATAGTTAATGGGTGATACATGGCGCATAATCTGTCGTAAATATAGGTTTTAATTAATTGTGCATGGCAGTAGTTAAGGAAAATAAGGTACCTGTACATGGGTGATTAAGTGTTGTATGGATGGTTACTGCACACGTATGTTTGATGCGCTGAATGTTTTCATGGTGTAGATTAGTGGTCGGTGAAGGATTAATGGTGCTTGACAGTGGTTAATGCGAGTCACTCATTTGGGTTCATTGTTGCTTGTCATTTATATATTAAGGATCAATGTTGCGTGTGAATGTTTTGTTCTGGGGGATTAATGGTACATGGCAGTATATTAAAGTTGTCTATGGAATATTATTGGTGCATTAAAGTAGTCGATGAGGAATTAATGCCGGAGGTTGATGTAGAGTGCTCGATGCAATGGTTAGAGGTGGATTATTGGTGTATGCCAGCGATTGGTATATGGCTGTCATTGACTGCTTGTTAATTAATTTTAGTGTTTAAAGGGGAAATAATGCTGTTGGTCGGTTGTTCATCCAAACTGAATTGGTGCAAATCTGCGGTTAAGGATTGTCGATAAAAGAATACAGCATTTGAAAGTACGGTCTTCTTGCTGGTTAATAGAGGATTAATAGCGCACAGTTGTTGTATCTTAATAGTGGACGCTTGTGGTAAATGGCTTTAATTATTCGTGCATGTCAATAGTGTATTGGTGAATCCATGTGGTCAATGGCGGGTTAATGGTGCATGCTAGTTGTTGATGAAGGATTCGTCTTAATTGTGGAGGCGGGTGGTTAATTGTGCATGATAGTAGTTATTGGAGGATTAATAGCTCATGGTTGATGAATCTGAATGTTCAATGCTTGTGGCTAATGGCTTTAACTATTCGTGCATGTCAGCAGTGTAATCTAGTCTGCGATAACACCTAGGTGAAAGCGGGAGTAATGGTGGATCCATGTGGTTCATGGCGGGTTAATGGTGCATGCTAATACTTAGGGGAGGATTGATGATGTATGTTTGATAAAATCTTAGTGGGGAATACTCGTGTTCGATGGCTTTAATTATTCGTACATATCAGTTGTGTAATGATGGATGCGTGTGGGTAATGGGACATTCTGGGTTAATGGCGCATGACTGTTGTTAAAGGGAGGATTATTAATGCAGGGTTGATGAAATATTAATGCTTGCGGTTGACGACCTTAATTATTCGGGCATGTCAGTGCTGAAATGGTGGATTCGTGTGGTTTCATGGAGGGTTAATAGAGCACGACAGCTGTTGATTACTGATTCGTCTTAATGGTGGGAGTAAGTGATTTATTGATGGTTTAAGATGTATTTCCCATGGTAATCATTACTGTTGAAGTTTCTTGATTAAAAGGTGGATCCATATGGTTCTTGTGGGGGTTAATGGTGAATGCCAGTAGTTAGTGGAGAATTCATTGTTCACGGTTGATGAATCTTAATGGTCGACGTTTGTAGTTGATGTCTTCAATTATTCGTGCATGCCAGTGTCGTGTTGTTGGGAAAATTTGGTTCATTGCAGGGTTAATGGTGCATGACAGTGGTTAGCGAGGATTAATAATACATGGTTTTTAAAGTCTTAATTGTGGATGCTTGTATTTGGTGGCTTTAATTATTCGGGCATGTCAGCTTGATGGCTTTCATTATTCAGTGGTGTAATAGTAGATCCATGCGGTTAATGGTGTATTACAGTGGTTAGTGAAGGATTAATAATGCATGATGGATGAAGTCTTAACGGTGGGTGCTTGTGCATTATGGCTTTACCCATGCATGTCATTGGTATATTAGTGGATAGATCTGGTTCATCGGGGGTTAAAGGTGCATGGCAGTGGTAATTGGATGATTAATTGTTCGTGGTTGATTAATCTTATTGGTCGATGCTTGTGATTGATGTCTACCGTGCATGCCTGGTGTATTGGTTGATGCATGTGGTTCACGGCGGGTTAATGGTGCATGATAGTGGTTAGTAGAGGGTTAATAATAAGTGGTTGATAAAGTCTTGGTGGTTGATGCTTCTGTTCAATGGCTTTAATCGTTCGTGCATATTATTTGGGTAATGGTGGATCCATGTGGGTAATGGGGCATTCCGGCTTAATGGTGCATGGTCGCGGTTCATAGAGGATTAATAATGCATGCTTGCCCTGGACAACATTAATTTTTCGGACATGGTGAACCCGTGTGGTTTCATAGAGGGTTAATAGCGCATGCCAGCTATTGATAAATGGTTCATCTTAATGGTAGAAGTATGTGATTTATTGATGGTTTAAGCGATATTTCCCTTGGTAAGCATTACTGTTGAAGTGATTTAATGTTGGATCTATGCGACACAGATAGGGTTTACGGTGCACGACAGTGGTTGTTGGAGGATTAATAGTTCACGGTTGATGAATCTTAATGGTCGATGCTTGTGGTTAATGGTTCGTGCATGTCAGCGGTGTATTGGTGGATCCAAGTGGTTCATGGCGAGTTAATGGTGCATGGTAGTGGTTAGGGGAGGGTTGTTGATGCATGGTCGATAAAATCTTCTTGATAAGGAATGTGGTTCATATCTTTCATTATTCGTGCATGTCAGTGGTTATTGATGGATGCATCTGGGGAATAATAATTCATGGTTGATAAAGGTATTGATGGTGGATGCTGGTGTTTGATGGCTTACATTATTTCGCGGTGTAATGTTGGATCCATATGGTTAATGAACATGTGGAGAACTGGTTGTTTAAGTCTTAATGATTATGTTTTTACTTATTTGGGCATGTCAGTGGTGAAATGGTCGAGCAGTGTCGTTCACGGGGGGGGGGGGGGGTAATTTTGTACGTGGTTAGTGGAGGATTAATAATGCATGATTGATAAAATTTTAATGGTGGGTGCTTGTGTTTGATGGCTTTAATTAATCGGGCTTGTCAGTTGTGTATTGGTGGATGCATGTAGGTAATGGGACATTCTGGGTTAATGGTGTATGGCACTGGTTGACCGGGGATTAGAGTTTTGATTGGTGGGTGCCGACTTTAATTATTTGGGCATGCCAGTGGTGAAATCGTCAAGCCGTGTCGTTCACGGGTGGGAGGGGGGTAATGTTGTACGTGGTTGAGGATTAATAATGCATGGTTGACAAAGTCTTAATGGTGGATGCTTGTGTTTGATGGCTTTAATTATTAGGGCATGTCAGTTGTGTATTGGTGGATGCATGTAGGTAACCGGACATTCTGGGTTAATGGTGTTGGCCGGGGAGTACAGGTTTGAATGGTGGGTGCCGACTTTAATAATTTGGGCATGTCAGTGGTGAAATGGTCGAGCAGTGTCGTTCACGGGGGGGGGGGGGGTAATTTTGTACGTGGTTAGTGGAGGATTAATAATGCATGATTGATAAAGTTTTAATGGTGGATACTTGTGTTTGATGGCTTTAATAATTAGGGCCTGTCAGTTGTGTATTGGTGGATGCATGTAGGTAATGAGACATTCTGGGTTAATGGTGTATGGCACTGGTTGGCCGGGGATTACAGGTTTGAATGGTGGGTGCCAACTTTAATAATTTGGGCATGCCAGTGGTGAAATGGTCGAGCAGTGTCGTTCACGAAGCGTTAGGGTGGTTAGTGAGGGATTAATATGTATCACTGACGGTGTTCTAATGGTGGATGCTTGTGTTTGGTGGCTATTCTTTCTCGGGCATGTCAGTGGTGTATTGGTGGATGCATGTCAGTAGTGAAATGGTCGAGCCGTGTCGTTCACGAAAGATTAGTGAGAAATTAATATATTTGACTGACGGTGTTCTACTGGTGGATGCTTGTGTTTGGTGGCTATACTTTTTCAGGCATGTCAGTGGTGTATTCGTGGATGCATGTAGGTAATGGGACATTCTGGGTTAAAGGTTTATGGTACTGGATGACCGGGGATTAGAGGTTTGAATGGTGGGTGCCGGCTTTAATTATTCGGGCATGTCAGTAGTGAATTCGTCGATTCGTGTGGCTCATTGCAGTTGTTAATGAATGATTTTTATTATATGGTGGATCCATGTGGTGAATGGTGCATGACAGTGTATAGTGGGGCATGTATGATTGACGGACTCTAAATGACAAATGCTTGTGGTTAGGGGCTTTAATTATTCGTACCGTGCATGTCAGTGTGGTTCATGGAGGCTTAATGGTACATGACAGTTGATGAATAAGATCCGTCTTAATGGTAGAAATGCGTGGTTTATTGAAGGTTTAAGATACATTTTCTGGTTTATTGATGGTTTAAGATGCCTTTCCCTTGGTAAAGATAGCTGTTGAATTTAGTTGTGTAATGGTGGATCCGTTTGTTTAATGGCCGATGCATGTAGTTGATGGTTTTAATTATTCGTGTCTGTCAGTGGTGTATTGTTGGATACAAGTGTTTTATGATGGGTTAATGGTGCATGGTAGTGGTTAGAGAAGGATTGGTGATGCATGGTTGATAAAATCTTGAATCGATGCTTGTGGTTCATGCCAACATTATTCGTGCATGTCAGTGGTTATTGGTGGATGCATGTGGTTCATGTGGGGTTAATGGGGCATGACTGGTTACCGGGGGATTAATAATTCATGGTTGATAAAGTCTTGATGTGGATGCTTGTGTTTGATGCTATTTATTATTCAGTGGTGTAATGGCTGTTCTATATGGTTAATGGACATGTCGAGGACTGGTTATTTAAGTCTTAATGGTTATGTTTTTACTTTATCGTGCATGTCAGGGTTAATGGTGCATGTCAGTGGTTGATCAAATATGAACCCGCTATGGTGGGTCCGGTACAGGCCGGGGTTATGTTGCACGCCATTGGTTAGTGGGAGATTAAACATGCATGTTTGGTAAAATCTTAATAGTGGATTATTGTGTTTGATGACTTTTAATTATTCGGGCATTTCATTTGTGTGTTGGTGGATCAATGTAGGTAATGGGCATTCTGAGTTAATGGTGTATGGCACTGGTTGGTGGGGGATTAATAATGCGTGGTTGGTGAAATTTGAATGGTGGGTGCCGGATTTAATTATTCGGGCATGTCAGTGGTGAAATAGTTGATCCGTGTGGTTCATGGAGTGATAAAAGGTGCATGACACTGGTTAGTGGGGGATTAATATTGTATGATTGACGGTGTCGTAATTGCGGACTCTAAATGACAAATGCTTGTGGTTAGGGGCTTTAATTATTCGTACCGTGCATGTCAGTGTGGTTCATGGAGGCTTAATGGTACATGACAGTTGATGAATAAGATCCGTCTTAATGGTAGAATTGCGTGGTTTATTGAAGGTTTAAGATACATTTTCTGGTGTATTGATGGTTTAAGATGCCTTTCCCTTGGTAATGATAGCTGTTGAATTTAGTTGTGTAATGGTGGATCCGTTTGTTTAATGGCCGATGCATGTAGTTGATGGTTTTAATTATTCGTGTCTGTCAGTGGTGTATTGTTGGATACAAGTGGTTTATGATGGGTTAATGGTGCATGGTAGTGGTTAGAGAAGGATTGGTGATGCATGGTTGATAAAATCTTGAATCGATGCTTGTGGTTCATGCCAACATTATTCGTGCATGTCAGTGGTTATTGGTGGATGCATGTGGTTCATGTGGGGTTAATGGGGCATGACTGGTTACCGGGGGATTAATAATTCATGGTTGATAAAGTCTTGATGTGGATGCTTGTGTTTGATGCTATTTATTATTCAGTGGTGTAGTGGCTGTTCTATATGGTTAATGGACATGTCGAGGACTGGTTATTTAAGTCTTAATGGTTATGTTTTTACTTTTTCGTGCATGTCAGGGTTAATGGTGCATGTCAGTGGTTGATCAAATATGAACCCGCTATGGTGGGTCCGGTACAGGCCGGGGTTATGTTGCACGCCATTGGTTAGTGGGAGATTAAACATGCATGTTTGGTAAAATCTTAATAGTGGATTATTGTGTTTGATGACTTTTATTTTATTATTCGGGCATTTCATTTGTGTGTTGGTGGATCAATGTAGGTAATGGGCATTCTGAGTTAATGGTGTATGGCACTGGTTGGTGGGGGATTAATAATGCGTGGTTGGTGAAATTTGAATGGTGGGTGCCGGATTTAATTATTCGGGCATGTCAGTGGTGAAATAGTTGATCCGTGTGGTTCATGGAGTGATAAAAGGTGCATGGCACTGGTTAGTGGGGGATTAATATTGTATGATTGACGGTGTCGTAATTGCGGATGCTTGTGTCGATGGCTATAATTTTTCGGGCATGTCAGTGGTGTATTGGTGGGTACTGGGACATCCAGGGTTAATGGTGCATGACAGTGGTTAGCGGGGGATTAATAATGCGTGGTTGATGAAGTTTGAATGGTGGGTGCCGGGTTTAATTATTCGGGCATGTCATTGGTGAAATCTGCGATCCCTGTGGTTCATGGAGGGTTAATGGCACATTGCAGTTGTTCATGAAGGATTTATATTAATGGTGGATGCATGTGGTAAATGGTGAATGACAGTATTTAGTGAGGCATTATTAATGTATGATTGACCGAATCTTAATAGCCGATGCTTGTGGTTGATAGATTTAATTATTCGCGCATGTCAGCGGTGTATTGGTGTATACAAGTGGTTCATGGTGGGTTAATATTTAGGGGAGGATTGATGGTGCATGGTGGATAACATCTTCATAATGAATGCCTGTTGTATATGGCTTTCATTATTCGTGCATGTCAGTGGTGTATTGGTGGATGCATGTAGGATTAATGGCGCATGGCAGTGGTTAGCGGGAGATTAATAATTCATGGTTGGTAAAATCTTGGTGGTTGATGCTTCTGTTTGATGGCTTATATTATATAGTGGTGTAATGGTGGATCCATATGGTTAATGAACATGTGGAGGGCTGGTTATGTTTTTACTTATCATGCATGTCAGTGGTGTATTTCTAATAATTACTGTTGAAGTTTAGTTTATGGATTTCCCTCGGTATAGATCAGGGTTAATGGTGCATGCCAGTGGTTGATAAAGTCGTGGATACTTGTTTGATTTCTTTACTTATGTCAGTGGTGTAATGGTGCATCCATGAGGTTAATGTACATGTCGGGTTCATTGTGGTTAGTGGAGGACTAACCTGCCATGATGGAACCAAGTAGTTAATGGGGCCGTGGGTTTATGTTTTACGTGGTCAGTGGGGGACTAATAATGCATGGTTGATAGTCTTAATGGCTTTGATTATTCGGGCATGTCAGTGTGGTATTGGTGGAGCCATGTAGATAATGGGACATTCTGGGTTAATGGTGCATGACAGTGGCTAGCGGGGGGTTAATAATGCGTGAAATATGAAGTTTGAATGGTGGGTGTCGGCTTTAATTATTCGGCAAGTTACTGTTGAAATCCTCGATCCGTGTGGTTCATGGTACATTGCAGTTGTTGAAGAAGGATTCATATTAATCGTGGATCCATGTGGTAAATGGTGCATGACAGTGTATATTGGGGCATGTATGATTGACGGAGTCTAAATGACAAATGCTTGTGGTTGGGGGCATTAATTATTCGTACCGTGCATGTCAGTGTGGTTCATGGAGGCTTAATGGTACACGACAGTTGTTGATTAATATCCGTCTTAATGGTGTAATTTCGTGGTTTATTGAAGGTTTAAGATACATTTTCTGGTTTATTGATGGTTTAAGATGCGTTTCCCTTGGTAATAATAGCTGTTGAATTTAGTTGTATAATGTTGGATCCATTTGTTTAATGGCCGATGCATGTAGTTGATTGTTTTAATTATTCGTGCCTGTCAGTGGTGTATTGTTGGATACAAGTGGTTTATGATGGGTTAATGGTGCACGATAGTGGATAAAGAAGGATTGGTGATGCATGGTTGATAAAATCTTGAATCGATGCTTGTGGTCCATGCCAACATTATTCGTGCATGTTAGTGGTTATTGGTGGATGCATGTGGTTCATGTAGGGTTAATGGTGCATGACTGGTTACCGGGGGATTAATAATTCATGGTTGATAAAGTCTTGATGATGGATGCTTATGTTTTGATGCCATTTATTATTCAGTGGTGTAATGGTTGTTCTATATGGTTAATGGACATGTCGAGGACTGGTTGTTTAAGTCTTAATGGTTATGTTTTTACTTGTTCGTGCATGTTTTTGTTAATGGTGCATGACAGTGGTTAGCGGGGGATTAATAATGCGTGGAATATGAATGGTGGGTGTCAGCTTTAATTATTCGGCTGGTTGATAAAGTAGTGGATACTAGTTTGATTTCTTTACTTATTCGGGTATGTCAGTGGTGTAATGTTGCATCCATGCGGTTAAGGTGCATGTCGGGTTAATTGTACATCAAAGTGGTTAGTGGAGATTAACCCGCCATGATGGATCCAAGTAGTTAATGGGGCAGATCGGGTTTATGTTGTACGTGGTTAGTGGAAGATTAATAATGCATGGATGATAAAGTCTTAATGGTGGATGCTTGTGTTTGATGGCTTTAATTATTCGGGCATGTCAGTGTGGTATTGGTGAAGCCATGTAGGTGGACATTCCAGGTTAATGGTGCATGACAGTGGTTAGCGGGGGATTATTAATGTGTGGAAGATGAAGTTTGATTGGTGGGTGTCGGCTTTAATTAATTGGGCAGGTTAGTGGTGAAATCGTCGATCTGTGTTGTTTATGGAGGGTTCATGGTACAATGCAGTTGTTTATGATGGATTCATATTAATCGTTGATCCATGTGGTAAATGGTGCATGACAGTGGCTAGTGGGGTGGGGGGGTAATAATGTAAGACTGGTGGAGTCTTAATGGCAGATGCTTGTGTTTGGTGGCTATAGTGTTTCGGACATGTCAGTGGTGTATTGGTGGATCCATGTAGGTAATGGGAGATGCCGGGTTAATGGTGCATGACAGTGGTTAGTGGTGAAATCGTCGATCCTTTTGGTTCATGGAGGGTTAATGGCATATTCATGGGTTAGTGGGGGATTAAAAATATATGATTGACGGAGTCTTAAGGGCGCTGAGTAGCCTAAGATACGTACTAACTTTCAACACCAATGTTATTAAGACTTTGCATACTTGTTCCATGTGTAAAATTACCTAGATGAAGTCCGATCGTTTGTTGTGTAATAATGAGATATAAGCGGAAAGAAAAAATATTTATAGCAAATGGGATAGTTTCTCCGACCTAGTTCAGTTCTTGAAAAAATTATGACCTTGTACACACACACAAGTCGCGTCATCCGCCCGCAGTAAACAATCATGGCTGCCTCCAGAAAATGTTCACACTGGACCATTCTATGGGACCATTGACGTCTATCTATGTCAGAAGGAATTCCCTCCAAGATGCAATTATCTTCTTTTTTTTTATGGTCGAAGGCTACAATTTTTGAATGTATAAAATGATTTTGGGATTGGCGGAATAGTGCACTAATGTAAATATTTACTTTTTACATCCGAATTGGTCATTTTTAAACTTGTTGTGGACGTATTCAAATAATTTACCGAAAATCACAAAATCTCGTTTGAAGGTAAACACTGAACAAAGATTTTAAATTACTCTGAGTAGATATTTTTTAACGTTTTTGGTGTCGAAATGTCGCTTATAACCTCTACTTTTGATCTAAGGGGTGGGTTATCGATCTCTCTTTACCATGAACTTATAGAATTTCCAAGAAAACTCATCATTTTTGGCCTTTTCATGGATACCAGATAATCCAGGGTCTATAGCTAAAGAGTGTCCCTTTCGTTTCTTGGACTTCTATTTAGCATTGTTCATGCCACAATTAATGAAAATCTATGCAGAAAAAATTCGACTTTTGTTGTCATCAGCACCCTTTATTATCATGCTTTTAGGCCAAGTTTGGAACATAGTTAGTAAATAAAATTGGTATTTTTTTGTGAATTATATGTAGTTTATCACCCCAAATAACATAAAATGTCATATCTTATGAACAAAACTTACAGTGTATTTTGGAGTACTCAACGCTCTTAATGGCGGATACCTGTGTTTGATAGCTATAATTCCTCGGAATCGAATGATCGGTGTCGGCTTTAATTATTCGGGCATGTCAGTGGTGAAATCGTTGTTGATGAAGGATTCATATTAATGCTCTATGTGGTAAATGGCGCATGACAGTGGTTAGTGAGAGATTAATAATGTAGGATAGACGGAGTCTTAATGGCGGATGTTTGTGGTTGATGGCTTTGTTGATTATTCGTTCATGTTAGTGTGGTTCGTGGTGTATTGATGGTTTAAGATGCATTTCGTAGTTTATTGGCGGTTTAAGATAGATTTCGTGGTTCGTGGTTTAATTGATGGTTTAAGATGTCTTTCTCTTGGTAATGATTACTGTTTAATTTTAGTTGTGTAATGGTGGTTCCTTGTGCTTAATGGCCGATGCTTGTGGTTGATTATTCGTGCGTGTCAGTGCATATACACGTGGTTCATGGTGGGTTAATAGTGCGCGATAGTGGTTAGGGGGGTGGGGGATTGATAATGCATGTTTGATAAAAGCTTGAATCCATGCTTGTGGTTCATGCCAACATTATGTTTTTACTAATTCGTGCATGTCAGTGGTGTATATAAAATAATTACTGTTGACGTTTAGTTTATGGATTTCCCTTGGTAATGGGTACTGTTGAAGTTTAGTTGTCTAATGGTTGATGCACGTGGTTCTTTCGGGGTTAATAGTTCATGCCAGTGGTTGATAAAGTCTTGGATACTTGTTGGTGGATTTCTTTACTTATTCGGAAATGTCAGTGATGTAATGGTGGACCCATTCGGTTAATGTGCATGTCGGGTAATGGTACCTCACAGTAGATAATAGTAGATTAACCCGCCGTATTTAATGGGACAGATCGGGTTTATGTTGTACACCAGTGATTAGTGGAGGATTAATAATGCATAGTTGCTAATCTTAATGGTGGGTGCTTGTGTTTGATGACTAATTATTCGGGAATGTCATTTGTGTTTTGGTGGATGGGACATTCCGGGTTAAGGGTGCATGCCCGTGGTTAGCGGAGCGTTAATAATGCGTAGTTGGTGAGGTTTAAAGCTGGGTGATTGCGGTCGACAGTTTTAATTATTCCAGCATGTCAGTAGTGAAATCATGGATCCGTGTGGTTCTTGGATTAATGGTGCATGATAGTTGCTGGTGAAAGATTCATCTCAACACTTTGACTGATCTTAGACATATGGGATTACGCCCCCTGTTGGTCATTTGCCAGCAAATATACTAATATTCGTCATAGATGTTTATTTTCTATTTTTATCAGTTACCATTGTTAATATTAGCGGTCTTCTTGAATTCGTTCATTATTTTGTATTATTTAAATTAATTTCTTGTTCCCTTTCAACAATTACATGACCCAGGTTGATTTAAAGGCCATCCCTTTCACCTGTAGCTGACATCGGAAAATTAGTGGAGAAAACTCAAGAACTATAATTTTCTTGGACTGAACTAGTATCCCAGCTACTTCCACTACTAATTTTATTCGATTCCGAGTCATTATCGGCGAATATTTTCCTCAAAACTTGGTTTGTTGACAGGTGAATATTGGTCTTCGCTTGGGCCTGCATTTTGGATTCGCATGTAAATAATGAAATTTTTAGCCATATTCTTTGATGTGTATACCTCATATTAATTCCCCTATTAACGCGACAAAATATCAAGTCACAAACCCAAAGATTACCGTATTTAGCTGTTTGACTGCATATATAGCAGCGAAAGTGTTAGTGATGGGCCTATGTGGTAAATGGTGCATGTCGGGATAATGGTACATAGCAGTGGTTAGTTGGGGATTAATAACGCATGGAGGATGCCTGTGGTGGATTCGTGTGGTTCATGGAGGGTTAATGGTACATGGCAGTTGTTGATGAACGATTTAATTGTCCGTACATGTCACGGGTGGGTTGGTGGATCCACCTGGTTTGTTGAGGGTTAATGGTGCATGCCAGTGAATACTGGAGGATTAATATTTCACGGTTGATGAATCTTATTGGTCGATCCATGTGATTGATGACTTCATTTATTCGTCATATCATTGGTGTATTGGTGGATCCACGTGGTTCATGACGGGTTAATGGTACATGACAGCAACGGTCAGTGGAGGATTGATAATGCGTGGGTGATGATGTCTTAATAATGGATGCTTATGCTTGATAGCTTTAATTATTTGTGCATGTCAGAGTGTAATGGTCAGGCATGAGAACAGTAAAATATATTTTTGGAGGAAAAATATTTGAGTGCCGAAGGCACGATTACGCAGTGTGCGCAGCACACTGCCCACCTAGGGGGGTCTGGGGTCATGCCCCCTAGAAATTTTTTTGACATTTAACCGTCAAAAACTGGCTTTTTCACACATTTTGAGTGATATGTGACCTGAAACATTACCATATTTCAACAGACTTAAAATGGATATTGTATCCTTTCTTGCTGTAGATCTAGTAAATATTGTTTAATTGCAATAAATAATATATGTAACAAAAGACTCACTGTAATTATGAATGTGAAGAAAAGAATAAAATGGTTATTTAATTCTTTTAATATTATGGAGTTCCTTTTCTCTTCAGTCCAGCAAATGAATCACAAGTCACAAATCAATCATAAGTCACAAAGCAATTATAAATAAATCACAAATAAATCACGATGTATGTACAAGAATGACAGCAGGTCGTCTAGTTAGATTTCTTCTTCTTTTGAACACTTTCTACCAATCCTCCCAATGTCCGTTTTCTGGCTTCCTTTTTCTGTTGGTTTATATGTTTTTGTCTGGCTGCCTCAACTGACTGTTGTGTTCTTTCCTTAGGCTTTATTTTGATTACTTTCTGGGTTGTATTTAGTTTCAGCTTTTCCTGAAGGCTCTTCTTTTCTTCGGCTTTCATCTGATTTACCTTTTTATGCTTTGCTGCAGCATCTCTAAGGTTTCTGCACAATCTTAAATTTACTGCAGAATATTTACAATTTGGTCTGTCAAAGTAATTAAGAGAAGTTGTCTTCTTTGACAAAAAAGCATATTTTACAGTCTGAAAGGAGTTAAATGTCTCAACATTCAGCCTGGAAGACTTGGGGTCCATTATGTCTCCCATCAGGTTGAAAGATGACTCAACCTGAGGCCCATGGAAAATGGAGAGGGCAGCAGCTACAACTTTGCACAGTCCAGGATATTTCCTGAGTTTTGTTATCTTGGCCCACCACTGACCAATATCCTGACCTTCGAACTCGGGGAGTTTGGCATCCACTTGATACATTAAAACCTCATGACCCACTGTTGCCTGCTCCTCGTTCAACAAGAAGTGTCTCATGTGGACTGTAGTCAGCTTCTTCAACTCTACTGCAGTAACAGCATGCCCTCTGGCTGCAGGATCAATACAGGACAAAGCTCTCAATAGTCCATTGTCCAGAGGCAGTTTGGCTTGCATGTGGATGGCACATTTCACATATGATGCAGCAGCCTTCTTGAGGAAGTCGCTGATGTCGGTGTCACCCTTTGAGGATTCAGAAATGATTTTATCAACTTCAGCACTAACAAACATGTCCTGAATCTTTAAAAATTGTCCCTGGTCCTCGTTCAGTTGTATTGATTTTAACCACTTTGCTGACAGACCAGAAATTTTTTCAGGTGTTACAAAACATACAAGAAAACTTTGAAAGCTTTCCAGTTGTTGGTCGTGAAGCCGGTGGATCATGATTTCTTTAGACTGGAAAACTTTTACATACTTCTGTAGAATTGGCAGGGCGGCAATATAAAAATGAAGTTGTAGGGTGGTCTTCTTGGACTGAAAGAGCACCTTTTCAACGATTCGTCCCTTTCTCTTTTTTTCCATCGTCGGTCAATGTCTTCATTTTGACTGCCAGCTGATGGTGAATTTCTGCTATTCTCTCTCTGGCTTCTTTGCTCACCCCCTTCTTTTCACAAATGGTCTCCAAAATCTCCGTGTAATTTGGCTGCAATGTCTTGGGAATAAACCCATAGTAAAAAGTTATGTAGCAATCAAACAGCATGTCTGTTGCCAAAGCCACATCATATACAGAGAGCCACCTGTGACTGACATATCTCTGTGCCATTGTAAATTTGACATGAATAATGTCACATAAATCTGACAGCCAATCTCTCAGATCAGAGGACCATTTTAAATCATTATGTAGGTCACATAACAACCCTTCAAGCCAGTTCTCGAATGGTGCGCAGAACTTCTTGCAGGCATTATGGATGTGGTGGCAAGAGTCTCCATCAATGTCAAGTAGTTGAACTGCCTTTTTCCTAATTCTAACTTCAACACCAGATTTGCTTCCTCGCATCACGCTGCATGAATCCATCAAGGCAGATACTATGTTCGACCAAGGGACCTCAAGATCTGTGAACAGGTCATTTACAGCATCAAACAAGGACTGGGAATCGACCTTGATCACTTCCAAGGATGCTAGATGGTCAACTCGAACAACACCTTCATCTGGAATGTAGTAGGAGACGAGTATTGCTAATATCCTCTTGTGATTGTTAGATGTGCTTTCATCAATGTTTATTGAAAACGGGAAACGTCTCAGATTGTCAACTGTCTCTTCCCTGAAAGTGCGAGATAATCCAGTCATCTTGTATGATGCACTGTGGCGACCCATGGACAAGCTATTCAGTGCCGGCTTGTCTTGAGAACGTGACTTGGCCAGTTCCACAAGCACTGGTGCCATGCTTAGGGACAGTGAGTGCTCTGCAATCACACCAAGAACCATGCCCTAGAATGAAAACAAAATCAGACAATAAATGGATTGAAGCAGAATGTAAAATATTACACGATATCAATTATGGTAGTATATGTAAGCATAACGTTTGTTGTAAAAACAGGACATGCAATTGTGCACCACTTTATATTATGACAATATTACTTTTAATTAATTTTCATTTCACTGTGATATAAATATTAAATGTAGTTTCCACCACCACTACAACATATACATATTATATTATTAATCATGCTATTGTGATATTAATCATCACACTAATAGTTAGTGCTAAATATTATAAGGTTATATAGTCATAGGCAGAAAAGAATATACAGAAAGAAAGCCAACACCACTATATTATTAATATTATGACTACTATACCAACTAGTTAGATAAGTACATGTAACTATTTGCAACATTTATTCCATAATGATAATATCAATTGATTTCAATTAACGTCCCACTGCAGCTCTGGTTAATAGGGTGTTAAACTCAAATCAATACTATGGAATAAATTTTACAAATAGATCATGTTATTTTGATATTAATCATCACACTGATAGTTAGTGCTAAATAAAATAAGGTTATACAGTCATAGGCAGCAGAAAAGAATATACAGCACAGGAATTAGGAAAGAAAGCCGAGGTTTGCCGAATGGCTTAAAGCCGAGAAGGCGGCACATACCGCGAGATTCGGGTAACCTCAGTCATTGCGGTACGATAGTACACTGCACATTACAATGAAAGCAGAGTACGTATACTGCAGACTGGGGTAACAGATAGTTTGTTTACATTTTTTCCGAGCGTTCTGAAAACGATCGCTCGGCAGATTGTGAAATTTGAGACCTCACCCCCCCTTGAAAATTTTTATTGCATTTTTGTATTGATCTCAAAATCAACCAAAATGAAAATAAAAACGCCTGAATGGTGGATCAATGTTGGCGATGGGACATTCCAGATTAATGGTGCATGACCTAGGTTAGTGTTGAATTAATACTGCCTGGTTGATGAAGTCTCAATGTGGATGCTTGTGGTTGTCACTTACTCATATAATATCAGTGCTGTACATCAGTGGCTGTTGTCGACTGATGGTGGAGGGTTGATGGTGCATGCAATTTATCACTAATTTATGGGAATATGGGAACCAATCCTGCATGTCAATTGTTTATAATGGATGGAGTATTGATTAATGCCAGTGGTTGATGATCAAGTATTGGTATATGCCAGTGGTTGATGATTAGGTATTGGTAAAAGCTAGTGGTTGATAGAAGGTTAACGTTTCATATCAATGGTTTAGAATGTGTGCATGATAGTGTGTCGCAAAGCGTAATTTTTGCTTCTCACTGGTTCACGGAGAGATACCCGGTGGGTGTCGCTTGGTAATGATTATTTGTGAATGTAAGTTGTGTATGTTATGTAGTTCATGATTATGTCAATGGTGGTTGACAGACCAATATGCATTTTATTGACTGATAGTGTAACTCCGCATGACATTGGTTAATAAAATATGGTTAGTGCATAGCACATTTTTGAAGGGATGTTAATGGTGCCTATTACTGATTGATAATGCTGCACGCCAGTGGTATGTAGGCTTACATTTTAATAGTTTAACTTTCGTGCATATTAAAATTGTATCTCAATTGTTTACGGCGGGATAATGCAGTGGTTAATGTTGGGTTTATGGTGCATGACAGTCGTTCATATATAGGTATTTCCCATTGATTAACTTTTAGTGTGCGTGACTTTGCAGAAACCTTGCATACTGTTATCGAGATTTAAATTGGGTACAGGTGTGGTACGCTTGTAGGTTGTTATGTTTTATGGACGTTTATATCAATGGTAGTTAATGATGCTAGTTGCTCATTATATAGTGCTATTTTCGGATATGAAGTTAACAGTGCATGTTGGGTTAATACAATCTTTAATTCCTCTGTAGGGGTGTGGTCTTATTGTATGTATGTTCGTGATTCTTGTTTGTTGATGATGCATGGTTAATGATGATTGTTTCTAGGTGAATGATAGAGTTTAATGGTGTTGGTTTGCAGACAAAATGGGGTCACTAATGTATTTGTTCTTGATAGTTTATTGCGCATGAAGGTGACTTGGGATAAATGTGTATTTGTTAGTGATGATTGTTATTGTGCTGTTGGTTAATGTTGCATTTTTGATTTTATGAAACGGGTTTCAATTATTGACGTTGTGCCCCTTGAGACCTACATAGTGTTGGTGTTTGTAGGTATATGACTAATGGTCGGCTGTTCGATCCCTGCATTGGCCGAGAAGGTTCATCCAGATTTTCCGGCGTGGTTCCCCCGTGTCAGTGATGCTGGAAAGAGGGCCTGACAAGGACATCATTCGGATGGGACGAACAACTGCGGTCCCGTGTACACATTGGCGTGCCGCTGTCCGGGCAAAATTTCCCTCACTGTATGGCGTATGCCTGTTTTCATTAGCCCAGTTCGGAGCAGAACAGTAGAACGTTAAACCCCATTTCATTTATATGACTAATGGTGTTTGCAGGTTAGTGTGTTTGCTTGTTTTTAAAGTATGGTTAAAGGCCATAAGAAGATCTCCTCACATATACGTCACTCCGGGAGATAGGCGTTCTCTTGGAAACACTCACATTTTTGTCTTGTGTGCCACCCATGGGTGTTTTTCAGATAAGGTGTCTCTACTTTCCATATATACCAAACTGCCATACCCGATGAACTTTCGTGGGCATGTATCTTTAATGGTGCTTATAGTTGTTCATATGTTAAGCAATGCCCGTTTCTATGTGGTAAGAGCTAATGATATACATGAGGGTTAAAGGCGCTTGTTTGTTGACAATGTGTGTTTATTGGTGCTTCTTCGTTATGGTTTATGGTGCATGTTTGTTGGTGGCATAGTGCTTGTTTATTATCGGTTTGGTTAATTATACTGGTTTTATTTTGCCTGTTGATTATTGGTTTTGCTTTAGATTATTGAGCTTGATAGATTATTGGGGTTTTGAGTTAGTTTTAAGTTCTGTCTGCTTGTGAGTTTGTGCTGTAGGTGTCACTGGGCTAGTGGCACATGCTTGTCATTACTTTTTGTTTACAGTGCGTGGGTGTTTGTTATATACTCATCAAAAAAAAGTATGGGATATTGAAATACAAATACCTATGCAGGTTGTGATATGATAAATAGTCATGGACACTTCATATGCTTTGAGAGTATGTTCACAGATGAAGAACTTATCGCCCCAACAGAACCTCTGAGCTGCACATGCGACACGCAATAGCGCCATACACGTGGGAGGGGTTCATAGTCAAATTTGGCACTTCAAGGAAGGGGTGATGAAAACTGCCACGTGCTGGTTTATCTATCCATGTTTGCTTTCCTATCGCTTCTTGCATAAGATTTACTGTTAAGTGTATCTTTGCTTTAGTGTGTTACGTTTAATTTGACCGGGAGTCGTTTTCGTCAACGTCAACCAACAACACTGCAAGAATTGACCGTGGCACTGCAAGAGAAGTGGGTCAGATTGACCCAAATCTTGATTGGACGGTTGATTAGGAGCATACCACAACGAATTGCTGAATGTCTGAGGATTGGTGGAGCAAATACTCACTATTAAGACATAATCAAAAACAGCCATTTTCACTTTGACGGTGTATCTCTTTGCGAGTGAAACGGGGCCGTTTATGTTCATGTGTAGGCAATTGGCCTGTTATTAACATACACTGGTTACCTCTATAAAAAACATCAGTGCATTTCCGCAGTTTTGTATTGTTCCTGAATTATGAATATCCCCTACTTTTTTTTAAGAGTATATTTGGTGGTATATTGTCCTCAAAAGGGACTATCCGTCAGTTGCTTGTCGAAGCTCTAGAGGCTAAAGTTTAAGTTTGTTAATAGATGGATAATGGCGCATGGTTGTCGAATAAAGCTTGCGGTTTTTAAATGCATGGTTAATGTCGCATGTTGGTCAAACTATCTGATGACAGGTGGTTAATGGTGTCTGTTGATAATGATTGAAGGACGCCACTAAGTATTGGTCATATAGCTGTTATGGGCAACCGTGCATGTTGTTAATAATGCTGGATGTTGAGATATAGTTATTGATGCTTGGTTTTTGATAATATCAGGTTAACAGTAATAGTTTTAGCTATATATTTTTGCTATTTCTGTTTGCGTTGTATATATTGTGCTTGTTATGATGATTTGAGGCGTTTCTAGGTTATTTTCCTGACCATGCATAACTGTACTCTCTTCAACAGAGTTCAGTACTCCACATGTTTTAATCAAATTTTCAGGCCAATGTCAAGTTACTGCCTCTGAATTGCGATTTCTTGATACATGTTCATTGCCGTACCCCCCCCCCCCCATCCTGTTGATTACAGGATATTGTATAGCTGTACTCACATTATTCTTCACTAATTTTCAAAATAATTTAGTGCATTAAAAACAGGTGAAAATTCATGATATACGGTCTTATTACAGCGACGTTGACAGAAGTAAACATTTGTTGATGACTGTCATGTTAGAGGGTTAATGATGCTTGTCGATAGTGATAATATTATACTGTTGTTTTTATTGTTGATTATATTGGACTATGTCGCTTGTTGTTGATTATGTGACAGTGCATGTTTTGTGTTTTGCGAATGTTTACTTTTAACAGGTGAAAGCTGCATGCTGGATATGCTTGGTAGACAATTATCGAGACTTGCTTATTGTTGATGGGTGATGCTCATTTTAATACATCCACATTCGTAATGCCCGACCCCCAGGGGCAGAGCCACGCCCGATTTTTATATTTGTTTGTCGTCTACAGACCGCAATTTTTAACGGATCGTCTTGAAACTTTGCGTACAGGGTACTTATAACTTATACCCTCGGGATAATCCCTATTGTTTTGGTGCATGTCAGACCACCCCCACCCCCACCCCCTGGCAGAGGCACGCCCATTTTTTAAATGTCTGTCGCCTACAAACCGCAATTCTTAATGGTTCTGCTCGAAACCTTTCATACTTATTGCTTATACCCTAAGGATAACCACTATTATGGTTTTTTGCATGCCCGACCCCCAGGGTAAGAGCCACGCCCAATTGTTGTATGCGTCTGTTTGCCGCCTACAAGCCACATTTCTTGGGGGTCAACTTTGCCTACTTATTCCTTATACCCCAAGGGTCATCCCTATTGTTTTGTATGCATGTCCAAACCTCAAGGCCAGAGTTATTGTTTTTGTTTAATGCCCAACCCCCAGGGGCAGATCCACGCCCATTTTATCTCTTGATTTCGGTGCATGTCTCGACCCCTTTTTTGTGAATATTTTGTCTAAATACTCCACATATTGCAATTATTAACACCTTTTGTTCCACCTCGGCATGAGCCACCATAAGTTCGTCCTGGAGTTTTTACACCCACTTCCACCATAGAGCTCTACCTATTTATATAGGTCCATGTCCAACCCACAGGGACAGTCTGCTATTTTGTCGACAAGCTGGAATTATGAATGGATCATCTTGGAGCTTTGCATATGTATTCTTTACACCGTAAGAACAGCAACTATTTATTATGGTGCATACCCCGATCCCCAGGGGCGGTGTCACATCTACTTTTTTTGACAAAACAAACCCAAGGCCTATCCTTCTTTGCCTCTGTTATATGGCAGTCATTTCATATTTCATTCTCTTCATTTTAAAAAGTACCATATCAATCAAAGGAGGAATGTAAACGTATATTGCAGCAGTAGCCATGCTCTAGTTTGTTGATGTATTGTCAATGGTGCTTGCGTGTTATCCACGATAATTGTTGCAGGTCTGTTGCCAAGAGGTGGTCGGTGATAATATAACATTATTACTGTGGTTGGAGTTAGGGGGTTAATGACGCTTGTTGATGGCGTTTTATGGAGGGGATAAAGGGTTACTGGATAACGTTGCATATGTCTTGTTAGCTTGGAAGTCAGCGGTGCTTTTTGATGACAGATGCGATTCGCAAAGCTGTGCATGTTTGCTGGTGATAGTGATTAGATTGTTAAAAGTGCGTGATATTAATGATAATAATTAATGAATTTGGTTGTGTACTGTTCATGTTGCTTTTTATTGATGTTAAGGCTCAGTGGCGCTTGTCTGTAGCCGATATAGGGTTAATGGTGGTTGGTGTTAGGGGATTAATGATGCTTGTTGATGGGAATTATAAGTTATTGGCATTTATTTGTGATAAAGGGTTATTGCATAACGCTGCATGTGCCCTAGTGACTTGGAGGCAATGGAGCTTGAATACTAATGATCTAGGTTAATGTTAATGATTTAGTTAATGGTTCTGGACTGTAGATGATTTAGGGTTAATGGCTGTTGATAAATGGCCGTTGCCGTGTATTTGCTGTTGATATGTGGAGAACAATTCTTGCTGATGACAGTTTGATGCTGCATGTTTGTGAAGTTTATATGTTCTTGTGGTTGATGCAGAAGGTGCTACATATCAGTCACCTATGAGGTGTGCATGCTAAAGGGGATGCTACTGGTGCTTGCTGGTGATACTATCGGGTTAGTGGTGCTGGTGTAGTGTTAATGGTGCTTGATATTGATGACAGGATGTTAATAGGAATATGCTGTTGATGATCATGTTCGTGCTAATAAGAGGGTTAACAGTGCTTTTTTATTAGTGATGGCGGGTACATTTTGCTTGTTTGCTCTATAATATGGGGTTAGTGGTGTATCTTGTTAATGAAAGGATGTCAATGTTTTTTTGATGCTATAGGATAAATGATGTATTGATAATTTTGCTTGTTCGTGATAAAAGGTAATGACGCTTGATTCTTGATATGTAGTCACTTACAGACTGCTGGTGGTGGATGGAATGGTGTGTTTATTGTTAATGAGGCATGCTATCGTTGGCAGAGAGTTAATATTGTTTGTGTGAATAAGAGGGTTAACAGTGCTTTTTATTGGTGATAGCGGGAAATTTTGCTTGTTTGCCCTATAATATAGAGTTAGTGATGCATCTTGTTAATGAAAGGCTGACAATGGTTTATTGATGCTATAGGATAAATGATGTGTGTTAATTATTTGAGAGAGAGATATGGTGTTTAACTTCCACTCCAAACAAACTAGACTAATAATATAAGGTTCAGTTGTATTTCAATAATTCGCTTGTGCGTAGGGGTCTTTAGCAGTGGGAGGAACCCGGAGAAAACCCATGAGGATGGACAGGCGATCCTACTCCTTGTCACGTACATCCAGCGCCCACGCGGTAACTATTCGCCTACGCCTTATATGAGGTTGTTTTTGATGTAACATCTTGAAATAATCTATAATGATATTGAGTCGACGATGTTTGCTTGTTGATTATAGAGGATCAGTGTCTTTGGTTGATAGCGATGAATTCAGAGTTGTCATTGATGATAGTGCTTTAACGGCCTCTGTTAGTTTTGCTGACGTCAGCAACGCCTCAAAAAGTATTCTCCAAAATTGGTGCCAAATGTGATTATTTTGATTACTCGCAGGGTTTTCGACTCCCCAACTATGACGCCTAATCAGAATGCGGTATACTGTGAAAGAGTCCAACAGAATGAACTTACCAAGAAATTATTGCATTTAAGAAGATTACATATTTTGGTGTAAATGACAATCGCCTAACCATTCGATTAAGAAATAGCAACCTCTCCCTAAGACAAGCTGGCAGACAATAAGCCGTCGGGTTGCCAGTTAGTGATACCCTTACTTTCCATATATATATACCAAATTGTCCATATTTTTATTGGAAATAACCACCCGATAAATACTTTCGTGAGAATGTATCTTTAATTAACGATTTGTGTGCATGCATGTGGTGGTCGTCGTTGGCGGGGCTTCGGTGATGCCGGATTGCCCGTAGATAGTGACGGATATCAAGTTTCGGAATGGTTTATGTTTCGGGACTGATTTGTTAGACACTTTATAGAATCAATATTTTATATGCAGAAGATGACATATTAGATTGTAAAAGTTAATGATGTATGTGTACGGGTTAAGAAAGAGTGTACGGGTTAAGAAAGAAACTCTCGTTGGTTTTAAATTAAGCCGATTGAAGGATGCTTCCGTTTCGATATAGCATGTACTTGGTGAAGGGACACGTCTGTTATTGATTGGCGCTGGTGGACAGTGTTGTGTTAAGTGAGGACATTACCATTGAGCACTGGTTGGTGACGGTCGTAGCTTCTTCATAAAGTTTGATCACAATATGAGGTGGTGGCAGGACATTTGTTAACTACATGTAATTTAGTTCTCATTTTAATGTTTGTTGTCTGTGCATTATATATACCAGGTGCACTTGTGGTATATGTCTTAATTCTCTTATTCTAATGTTTGGGTCAAGTCTGCCCGTTTAACTAACCATACGCCTTTATCCCGGGGCTGTTCTCTGTTTAATTTTGCCGTTTGTTTAGCTTATGTTTTCTCCTATTTTCTGGAGTATATTAATATACGACATGCATGCTATTAAAACGCACCCGCATTTAAGAATGGATGATTCTGAATCGTGATACACTTTAATACTGCACCTGACTGGACAACACGCGAGACAGATGCACGACAGAATAATTCTCTTGAACCCAAAAAGTTGAATTCCACAGAATGGGAATGCGCATTGTTATCTGTCCTGAATTGGTGATAGCTTCAGTGTTGTATTTTATGTTACGAGTATTTCATTATTGCATGGAATAAACGTTCCCCAGTCTTGGTACACGATTATTATGTTATCTGTTTTCTATGTGCATGGATTGTAGGACTTGTCTAATGATATTATGAGGTCCATTATTTGTTGCATGATTTTCTCATTAGGTTCATGGATTGCACGGTACGCTTTATTAGTATAAATGGCATGATCGTCTCTTTTCGTACATAGTTTGTTTGATGCTGTTTGGTACCTGGTAGTATTTATTGATCTATGTGTTAAGTGATCTCCCTTAGTGAATGGTGATCAATGCAAGACCAAATCTTGATACATAGGTTGCATGATTCGCTCATACTGGATCGGCTTAACAGGTTTTTATATTGGGTGACCCATTACCTCTACAATCTGATTAAAATACAGATCTACATGAAGATCTGACCGGTTGTAGTGGAGGATCGCGTCAGGGTCATACGAGCGGCTTATGGCCCTATGACGTCAGACATTTGATTAACTAATCAGCGTTGATGTTTCAAGTGGGCATTTGTCTTCACTGCGACTGTCTACCCACAGTTCCGTGCACATCAAACAGAACGCGGGTTATGTAATAAGTCTTCCTGATCCTAGAGTAGTGAAGGCAAGTTAAACGAAATGAAATAGGATCTGTGTTTTAATCAGATTGATTACCTCTATACAGAATCGCGAGGAAATGGGATTCCGTTCTTTGTATACTATAACTGATTGCATGCTTCTATCTTGATGTGAATTGATTACATGGATAAAGATATCGATGTAGATACATTGCATGCTTCTTGTTTGGGCTATATTGAAAATGCGAATATAACTAAATGGCATGATTTTCTCGGAATATATTAGTTACATAAATCTATCTCAATGTGTACTGTTTCTAGGGTCTTGTTTTGTGGGAAATGGGTTAGGAAAATGAGCTGGAGTACTGGTTGAATGTGTACTGTTTCTAAGGTCTTGTTTTGTGGGAAATGGGTTAGGAAAATGAGCTGGAGTACTGGTTGAATAAAATCTTGTTTCTTGGCGCATGGGTGTACAAGCTGTTGCTTCGTCGTGCTTTGCTTGTATGGTCTTGTTTCTTGGTATATGGATTGCATGGTTTCGCTTCGTGGTGTACTTTTTGCAGTTATTTTGATGTACTTAGTGGTGTACTGTTTGTATGGTCTTGTATCGTGGTAAATGGGTTGTATGTTAATTTTAATTTGTACATGAGCTGTAGCTTAGGTCGTATAATCTTGGGTGTGCATGCTGTTGCTTCGTCGTCATCTGCTTGTATTGCATCGTCTTGTTTTTTGGTATAGGGCTTGCATGGATTCACTTCGTGGTGTACAGTTTTGGTCTTGTTATATGGAATGCATGGATATGCTTCATGGTGTACTGGTTGCATACCCTTGCACTGTATGCATGGTCTTGTGTCTTGGTAAATGGGTTGTATGTTCATTGGTACACGAGTCGGTGCACTGGTTGTATAATCTTGTTTCTTGGGGCTTGGATGTGCATACCACTGCTTCGTTGCGCTCTGCTTGTATTGTCTTGTTTCTTTGATGTGGATTGCATGGATTCGCTTACTAGGGTACTGTTTGTATAACCTCGGTATATGGATTGCATGGATTTACTTCGTAGTGTTCATGGTTCTTGTTTCTTTCTGCATTGAGTGCATGCCCTCGTACCGATTATATGGTCTGATTTCTTGGCACATGACTTCATGGGCCTTGGTTTGTGGCTGTATTATCTTGTTTCTTGGCAAATGGGTTATATGCCCTAGCTTAGTGGCGCGCAAGGGTTTAATTATTCTTTCTTTATGGAGAATGATGCACGCTCTGTAAGGTCTTCTTTCTTTGCGCTTATTGATGGTATGCCCTTGCTGTTTGGTGGCATGGTCTTGTGTTTTGGTAAAGAGTTGTACCGTCTTGTTCAATGGCACACGGATTGAATGAGCTTGTCTTGCTACATGGGTTGTACAATACCGCTTCGTGGTTCACTATTTGCATGGTCTTGTTTCTTGATATATCGATTGTATGCCCTTTATTTATATATGTCATCTGCTTGTATTGCATCGTCTTATTTCTTGATATATGGCTTGCATGGATTCGCTTCGTGGTGTACAGTTTTGGTCTTGTTATATGGAATGCATGGACATGCTGCATGCTGTACTGATTGCATACCCTTGCACTGTATGCATGATCTTCTGTCTTGGTAAATGGATTGTATGTTTATTTGTACACGAGTCGGTGCACTGGTTGTATAATCTTGTTTCTTGGGGCATGGATGTGCATACCGCTGCTTCGTTGCGCTCTGCTTGTATTGTCTTGTTTCTTTTATATGGATTGCATGGATTCGGTTAGTAGTGTACTGTTTGTATAATCTCGGTATATGGATTTACTTCGTAGTGTACATGTTAGGTCTTATTGCATGGTGCATGAGTTGTGAACCCTTGATTCTTGGTGCACCGGTTGCATGATCTTGTTTTTTGGTACACGGAATGTATGTCACTGCTTCGTAGTGTATTTGTGATCTTGTTTCGTGTGATGTATGAACTCACTTATTGTGGCCTTGCTTCTTGATATATGGTCTGTACGCCCTTTCTTCATGGTTCTTGTTTCTTTCTGCATTGAGTGCATGCCCTCGCATCGATTATATGATCTGATTTCTTGGCACATGACTTCATGGGCCTTGGTTTGTGGCTGTATTATCTTGTTTCTTGGCAAATGGGTTGTATGCCCTAGCTTAGTGGCGCGCAAGGGTTGAATTATTCTTCCTATATGGAGAATGATGCACGCTTCTTTCTTTGCGCTTATTGATGGTGTGCCCTTGCTGTGTGGTGGCATGATCTTGTGTTTTGGTAAAGTGTTGTATGGCCTTGTTCAGTGGCACAAGGATTGAATGAGCTTGTCTTGCTACATGGGTTGTACAATACCGCTTCGTGGTTCACTATTTGCATGGTCTTGTTTCTTAATATTGGGTTTACACGTAATCGTGGTCAATTAGTTGTATGGGTGTATTACTTGGTACACGGACTGCATTGGACCCTTTCATGGTGCACTGGTTATGGATTTACATTTGGAACATGGCTGAAATATATCTCACATCTTGGTACACAGGCCTTTTATGTATTATGCTCGTAAATGTATGAACTCCGCGCTTGATTATGGACTGCATGCACCCTACTTTTGGTACACGATTCTCACAGTCCCTGCACTTGGCACATTGGTTGCATGATTCACCCAGAAGGTATACGGGTTGCATAATCCTAGCACTTGGCGCATGGGTTGCATGATCCGATTGGCTCACGCAGTTGGCATATGGTGATCTTGTTTCTTATGATCTCTACGCTTAATGGCATCATCTTCTCACTTAGTACATGGATTGAATGATCTGCGCACTTGATGGATAGGTTACATCCTCTCCGTACATGGGTTGCATGATCTGCGCACTGGATAGATGGATTGCATGATCACTGTACTTGTCACATGGGTTGCGCGATTACCGCACTTGATGCATGGATAGTAAGATCTTTAAACTTCGTATATAGATTGAATGATTTCCGCACTTAATGGATGAGTTGCACGATTTCCGCACACAGTTTGCATGATATGCGCATTCGGTAGATGGATTGCATGCTTTCCTCACTTGGTACATGGGTTGGTATGGTCCTCTTTCTTTTGGACTGCTTCTATGTTCTTGGTACACTGTCTGTAAGAACTTATTTCTTGGTAAATGAGTCACACGCCGTTGCTTATTGGTACACTGTTTGGGTGGTCTTGTTATATGTATTGTATGCATCATCTTCTCACTTGGTACTAGGATTGAATAATCTCCGCGCTTGATGGATAGGTTGCATCACCTCTTTACATAGGTTGCATGATCTCCGCACTTGATAGATGGATTGCATGACCACTGCACTTGGTACATGGGTTGCATGATTCCCATACTTGATGCATGGGCAGTGTGATCTTCACACTTGGTACATAGATTGAATGATCTCCCCACACGGGTTGCATGATATGCGCATTCGGTAGATGGATTTCCTCACTTGGTACATGGGTTGGTATGTCCTTGTTTCTTATCGGGGCACACTGTTGTTTCTTGTTACGTGCTTTTTTACATACCCTGGCTTTATATTGTACGTTATTGTTTCTTGATATAAGGGTTGTATGGCCTTGCTTACTGGTGCATTGTTTGTATGGCCTTGGTATATGGATTGCATACCCTTGCTTCGTGGTGTACTGGCTGCATGATTTTGGTACATGGGTTTACAAGCGCTGTTTGTATGGCCATGTGATATGGATTGTATGTCCTGGCTTCGAGGTGCGCTGGTTATAAGATCTCATTTCTTGGTACTGGGTTGTATGCCATTGTCTTGGTATGTTGAATACATGCCCATGATTCATAGTGCACTCCCCGCCTGTATGGTTTGTGTTTGGTATATGGATTGCATGCCCTAGCTTATGATGCACTGTTTACAAATGTTGATTGGTTTATTGTACATGGGTTTAATGGCTTCGGGGTGCGCTGTTTGTATTACCTTGCTTAGTGGTGTTCAGGTTGTATAATCGTGTTTCTTAGCGATGAGGTGTATAATAACGATTCGCGGTGCACTGTTTGTTTGGCCTTTTTTTTGTTATATGGATCCTATGCTCTTGTGTCATGGTGTACTGGCTGTATGATCTTGTTTTTTGCTACATACTGTATACTAACCCTTCATGGTGTACTGACTTCATGATCTTGTATTTTGGTTACTGGTTTGTATACCCTTTGCTTATTGGTGCACAGGTTGAATTACATGTATCTTACACCTTGCTATTAACGCTTCCCTGTTTGCATAGCCTTTTTTGTTTATGTATGATCTTGTTTCTTGGTACATTGGATGTACGTTACCGCTTCGTGGTGCATCGGTGTTTCATGGTCTTGTTCCTTGGGCTGTATGATCTCCATACATATATTGCTTGATCTCATTTGTTTTATCGGTTACACAGATTGCATGAGCTGATGCATGGATCGCGTGATCACCTCATTTGTTACATGAAATTTGGGTTACACTTCGAAGTGCACGGTTTGTGTTTACATGCTCTCACACCATGGTGCATTGCTTGTATGCTCTTGTTTCTTGGTACATTGATGGCATGCTCTCACTTAATGGTGCACCGGTTATATGATATTGTTCTTGGTACATGGATGGCGTGCCTGGAATGGTTACATGACCAGGTTTCCTGGTACATATGCCGTGTCCGTCAACTCATAATCCCTGTGCCTTGGTTTTATGACCTTGTTACTTGGGCTGTATGGTCTCAATGATTCTGCAGCTGGTTTAAAACTCATTTTTCATATCGGCTGCATGATTACTTACGTGGCACACAGATTACATTACTTCACTTGATACACAGATTGCATAATTTGAAATATGGATTACATGATACGTTGCCTAATCTCTTCCTTTAGTACATGTCACATATGGAACGCCAGTTGCATGACTTATCTGTTTGATTCATGTATTGCTTCATGATTTTCACACTTGGATCTTAGATTATGGAATATGTGTTACATGATCAATCAATTGGTTACACGGGTTGAATAACGTCCTCACATTAAATATGTGATGCATGATTTTCGTACTCCGATTCCGACATATAGCACATTATATCCGCACTTGGTACATGGCTTTAATGGTACTCGCATTTTGATACATAAGTTACAATTGGTACACCTGTTTTATTACACCCCCCACACACACACACACACACCTATAACGTCTTCCGCACATGGTACATAGGTTGCATGGCCCCTGCACTTGTCACATGTGTAGCATATGCAAGTCGTATGATCCCCATACTTGGTACTTAGATTGTATGTTCACAGCACTTGGTACATGGATGGCATATACCCCTCACTTGGTACATCGATTCCATAGTCGCCACACCTGGAAAGTTGGTTGCATGATCCCCGCTCTTGTTTGACATAATTCTCGCACTTGGCGTGTGAGTTTCATGAACTCCGCACTTGGTACATGGATTAAATGGTATCCGCACTTTGTGGATTGCTTGCATTACCCTCGCTACATGGGTTGTATGATCTCTACGCATCCCCACCCCATACATGGTATATGGATTGCATGGTCTTCACTTAGTATTGCATGATACCGGTTCTCTAAACGTAGTTTACATAATATTCGCACTTGTATAATCCCAGCATTTGGCATATTGGTTGCATGATATCTTTCCTGTCTTAATACATGGATGGCATGATCCCCGCACTTGGGGTTTCATGGATTGAATGATTTCCGCATGTGCATCGATGACATGATCTTCGTATTTGGTGTATGGATTGCATTATCATCGTACTTGTTACATTGTCTACTTTATGCCTTCATTTGATGTTTGAACTACATAGATTCAATGCTGCGTGATCCCTGATCTTGGTACATATATTGCATGTTCCCAGCACTTGCCAAACGGCTTTATGATCACAATACTTGCTACTTTGGGTGTATAGATTGTGATATCTTGCATGATCTTGTTTCACATTATGTATATTTGTTACGTGAACTCCGCATTTGGTTGATGGACCGAATCATCTCCTACTTTAGTACATGGATTGTAATATCGATTGCATAATTTTCGCTTCGCATTTTGTGTGTTGGTTGCATTATACCTACTCTTGGTAGAATTGTTGCATGTTCTCCGCAATTCGTGCATGGGTTGCATGAACCGCTCGCTTGGTAGATGGATTGTATGATCCCGCACTTGGTACAAGGGTTTCATGATTCTCACTATTAGTGCATGGGTTGATGGATTGAATGACCTCCACGCTTTGTACATGGGTTTCCCGATCCCCGCATTTGGTACAAAGGTTTCATGATTACGTAGGTGTTACGTGGTCTACATCATCTACATTTATTTGTTCCTATGGTCACTTAGTATGTGTATTGCATGATCTCCTTGCATAGTTTACACGAGTTGTATGATCCCAGGATTTGGCATATCTGTTGCATGATATCCGTTCTTTATAATTGGGTTGCATAATATCTGATCTTGCTACAGGGGTAATTTCCTAATCTCCCCACGTGTTACACAAATTGCAGTTGGTGCCTGGATTGCATATATTGGTGCTTTTATTGTCTGGTTTCATGTACTGTATTACCGACATAGATTCAGTTCTGCATGACCCCTACTCTTAGTACACATATTGCATGTTCCCAGCACATGGATGGGTAGTAAATTACATAGTATATGCGTTGCATGGTCTCTGCCTTTCGCACATTCGTTGCATGACCTCTGCAATTGGTGCATATGCTGCATGAACTCTGCACTTTGTATACTGGCTGCATGATATCCGGTCTTGGTACATGGTTTACATGATCACCGCACTTGGCACAAAGGTTGCATGATGTCTACAATTGGTAAACGGGTTGCATGATTTCTGCGCTTGGTAAATGGATTGTGTAATCTCCACACTTGTTGCATGGATTGCTCGATCTCAACACATTGGTTGTAAGAACTCAGTACACATTACATGAGCTGTATCATCCCTTCATTTGCTGAAAGGGCTACATAGATTTATTTCTAGGCACAATGGTTGCATGACCATCATATTTGGTTATTAATGGTAATGGTCTTGGTTCAATGTACATGGATTGCATGATCTCGGGATTTAGTACATGGGTTGCAATATTGCTTACATGATCTTCGCTTCGCACTTTGTTTATTGGTTGCATGACCATCATATTTGGTTATTAATGGTAATGGTCTTGGTTCATTGTACATGGATTGCATGATCTCTGGATTTAGTACATGGGTTGCAATATTGCTTACATGATCTTCGCTTCGCACTTTGTTTATTGGTTGCATGAACTCCGCACTTTTTATACTAGTTGCATAATATCGGCTCTTAGTACATTATGCCCGCAATTGGGTTGTATGATTCTCTACTTGCTACATGGATTGTGTGAACTCAGCACCTTGGTTGTAAGAACTCAGTAGGCATTACATAGCTGCATCATCCCTTTATTTGCTGAAAGGGCTACATAGATTTATTTCTAGAAACAATGGTTGCATGACCATATTTGGTTATTAATGGTAATGGTCTTGGTTCAATGTACATGGATTGCACGATCTCTGGATTTATTACATGGGTAGCAATATTGCTTACATGATCTTCGCTTCGCACTTTGTGTATTGGTTGCATGATATCCGCGCATGGCACATTCGTTCTATGACCTCCGCAATTGGTGCATATGTTGCATGAACTCCGCACTTTGTATACTGGTTGCAGAATATCCGCTTTTGGTACATGGTTTACATCATCCCCGCACTTGGTCAAAAGGTCATGATGTCCGCAATTGGTAAACGGGTTGCATGATTTCTGCGCTTGGTAAATGGATTGGGTGATCTCCACACTTGTTGTAAGAACTCATTGCATCAGCTGCATCATCCCTTTAATTTCTGCAAGAGCTACATATATTTATTTCTTTGCGCAATTGTTGCATGATCATGGTAATTTGTTTATTATCCGACCTTGATACCTTGATTGCATGATCTCCGCAATTGGTGCATATGTTGCATGAACTCCCCACTTTGTATACTGGTTGCATAATATCCGCTCTTAGTACATGGTGTACACGATGTCCGCAATTGGTAAACGGGTTGCATGATTCTCTGCTTGCTACATGGATTGTGTGATCTCAGCACCTTGGTTGTAAGAACGCAGTACGCATTACATAGCTGTATCATCCCTTTATTTGTTACAAGAGCTACATAGATTTATTTCTAGGCACAATCGTTGCATGATCATCATATTTGGTTATTAATGGTAATGGTTATGGTGCAATGTACACGGATTGCATGATCTCCGGATTTAGTACATTTGTTGCAATATTGCTTACATGATCTTCGCTTCGCATGGTAAATTCGTTCTATGATCTCCGCACTTTGTATACTGGTTGCATAATGTCTGCTCTTGGTACATGGTTGACATGATCCCCGCACTTGGTACAAAGGTTTCATGATCTCCTCAATTGGTGCATATGTTGCATAATAATCGCTCTTGGTACATGGTTTACATGATCCCAGTACTTGGTACAAAGATTTCTTGCTGTCCGCAATTTAAACGGGTTGCAAGATTTCTGCGTTTGGTAAATGGATTGTGTGATCTCCACACTTGTTGCATGGATTGCTCGATCTCAACACTTTGGTTGTAAAAGCTCAGTACGCGTTACATGAGCTGCATCATCCCCCTTTATTTATCGCAAAAAGCTACATAGTTTTATTTCTTTTCACAGTTGTTGCATGATCATCGTATTTTGTTATTAATGGCCTTGGTTCCATGTACATGGGTTGCATGATTTCCGAATTTAGTACATGGATTGCAATATTGCTTACACGGTCTTCGAATTTAGTACATGGATTGCAATATTGCTTACACGGTCTTCGCTTAGTAGTTTGTATATTGGTTGCATGATCTCCGCACTTCGTACATCGGTTGCATGTTCACCGCACTTGGTACGGTGGTCGCTTGACAGTATTTGCTTGGTAAATGGTTTATATGATCTTCTCACTTAGTACATGTATTGCATGATTCCGGTTCTCCATACATCGTTTACATAAAAGAGTTTCATATCGGTTGCATGATGTTCGTTGTTCGTTCTTTGTAATTGGATTGTATAATATGCCACAGTGGGTATATTGCTTTCGCCATCTCCGCACATGGTTCGTGGGTTGCTTGATTTCTGTACATGGATTGCGTGACCTCCGCACATTCGTTGTATGATTGTTGTACATTGCTTTCGCGATCTACGCACTGGTTCCTGGATTGTATTTCTGCACTTGGTACATGGATTACGTGACCTCCGTACATTCGTTGTATGATCTCCATACATGTGCTGCATCCCCCCTTTATCTGTTGTATGAGCTACATACACTGATTTCTTGGCACAGTGGTTGCATGGCCATAGTGTTGTTGGTTTTGATTTCTTCGCTTTTGGCCGACATATTTTTTCTGTTTACATCTACCGGAATAAACAGCTTATGATTTCTTAAATTGGCTTTTGTAATATAGTCCATACGTTGGAGACAATATATATTGGAAATACGTTTTCGGACTTAAATTGTGTATGTATGTGGTTAGTGTTTTATTTTTTCCATTATGTTGTATTGTTTGTATATCACGTGACGTTTGAGTTTTTCTTCAATAATGCCCAGATGTCATATTAATCAAAACCGCCCTGACACTGTAAAAAACGTCATTTAGCTATAAGTTGTGCTGTTTTTAAGGCAGAGTGGGCTTATTAGTTCCAGATCACCCGATACCGATTATGGAGGAAATGTAATTTTGGATATTTATATACACATAATACAATACGACACTATAACAATAACCGAAAATGCAATAACCACCAGATAATAACAAAACAAAACATCGAATGATAATCTTGCTAACAAAGACACACAGCAAGAAAAACAATGGACACAAAACCGAAAACTCATAATACCATTTCATCAGACTACAAGTACACTATATATGTAACTTAGAAATACCCCTGCCTTACAAATCAAAACACATAAACAAATATACTTATTTCTGAAATACTATTGATTTAATGAATTTGAAATATTATTCATTTAAATTATGTAATAGATTATTTATTCATTTATATTGAAATACATATATTTTTAATATGTAATGTGTTTATTTCAGTGGATCATATTAATAATCAATGTATTTTATTCAGAATGGTAGAGTCATTATATATACGATGTGGTCGGTAACCGTAATTAGCAAAATGGCTATATGCACACATTGCTACAGTTTTCAGTGTCCATCAAGAGCGGCAACCATTCATGATATCTTTTTGCAAACTGTCACAACTGGGTCGAAAAATTGGCCAGAAACGATACGCAAAGATAAAGCTCCTTAATTCGCACCATCTATCAATATCTGCAAATATTTCTTACTGTCAACATCTGCCCATCACGTCAATCTAAAACTATTGTTTTCTGTTTATTGCGCGATGTAGTTGCGGTTGCGGGTTGTTGCTTGATGGATACGCCCTTTATTCTGGTTGAATAATTTATTTTTCTATTGTTTTTCCATGACATGGAATATTCAATTACTAGTTCAGACAGCATGGCAATCTACCGCTCAATATAATGTCTACAGTAAGTACTGGAAAACGTGGGTTCGGGTAAATCAAACCATTTAATTACAGCCAAAAATGAGGTTTCTTTTCATTAAGTAGATGTGTTTAAATAAAAAAAAAGATATTTTTCGGAATCAAGTTCAGATATTTAATACATCTATGTTGGGTTAGTTACTGATGGTGGTCTTCTACCTAGTAGCCCCCTCATTTGAAATCCAAGTAGAAATTGGCTCTTCGGTTGCTGTGCCTGTGCCCCAGATGCTTCAAAAATTCAGGACACATTCATTCCTAATGATTTCCGCTTATACTATATTGTCTTCAAACTGGAGCCTATAAATCTATATTCAGATTCAGAAAAATATCTTTTATATGCCATAATTAAAGCTGCCGTGTATAATAAACTTTGGAATAGGTGGTAGGATTACATTGTCTCAATTATCCATGGTCACAGTACATTCAACACATTGCATGATCGCAAACCCTGTACAATTCCAATGCGAGGAATATTTAAGATGATGTTTAAAAATACTTGCTGTTATTGTTTGCCTCTCCGTAACTTTGTGAAAACATTTAAAATCATATTGGATTGACGTGAAACATTGTGTTCGTTTTAAAACTTAACACAAGTTGAATACTTCTGTTATGCTGCAGCTTTAATTGTTTTAAATGGCGATATCTATAGAAAGAAAGGGTAATTTTTGTCTGTAATTTATTCCATTACAAAACGTAATTTTAAGTGCTTCGGATCTAACGCCTGTGGTACTGGCAAAGAATCGGATCCGTTTTACAAAATAGAAGACGCCTTGCTAATTGGAATTCGAATGAGTAGACGGTTTGTCCTCCTTCAACTCCCGTTTCGAACGTACCAGTACCCAATACGGGTACCATATGTTCGTCTGAAATTGTGTTTCATACTGATATTCCAAACTTTGGATTACTAAGATGACTTAAAATTCCGCTAAAATAATCCCCCATTTAAAAACATAGTTAACATTTATGTTACTATGTACATGTAGATAATGGTAGATTTTATGCTATGGATATGCAATAGATTTTGTAATAGTCAACTGTACAATTGATTGCGTTTACTAGTACACTTCCTCGAACTCGAGGAATTAACGAGGGATATTTTACGGAATACATTTGACACATCTAACAAATGTATTTTATTCACTGGGCTGGTGAGTCGGTGTTAACTTCCACCCAGTAGATGGAATGTATATCAGATTTCTATTCTACATAAATCTTAGCTTGTCGTTAGTGAAGCACCTACACATTTGACTGACCAATGTTACCAAGGTTATTTAGCCTTATGTTTCAGATATCTTAACCGGTCGTGATGGCGATTTTCACATTAAATAATTCCGAAAAACGTACTTCTCTTCAGTATACACTCCTTGAGTATGTGCATATTTCATTGAAGCGGAAAAGTATATACATTACCGCACTTGTAAGGACACCACGAAACATTCAATGATACATGAAATATCTAGAAATGATGAAACAGATGAAACATTGCCAAAAACCTCAATATATTCTCAAAATGTTCAGAACTACTAGGTCGTTAAATCTTTAACATTTCTCTTTAAAACACCCTCTTGAGTTCCAAAACAAAATAAATACACGTTTGCGTGTTGAACGGTACATTTGATTAGTGTAATGGAACGCTTAGTTAAAGATGTATTACAGTGAGTACAATATTTTATATAAATAAATTCTATGTTTTAGACAGACTAGCTGATATCGCTACTTCCAGTTACCAAAAGGTAAGATTTACTAATATTTTAGTGCATAAACCAGTCTATGACACTGGACCGTACAGCATATCATCTCAAACATCCTGAGCAGATCAAAGTTATTATCATTAACAATACAGTAAATTTCGATTTAGTATATAGTAGTGACGTGTGTCCTGCTCCAGAAGAGTATTCTTTCAGGAACACGTACATTAATATTAGCAGTCCATATATTACTACACTGGATCGTCATAATATATTTTGAATTCATCGGACCTATTAGACCACTGGTACCATCGTGATTATCATTTTCATTCATTAAGGTTACACTTCTCACCGTTTGAGATTCATGATGTACGGTTTGGTGAAATATGACTTTAAAATAGTTTCTTACTAGTGATATTAATGCTATTTTGTCCCTTTAATTGCAGGTATGGTGATTGTATCTTAGACTTCAAACATATATTTACCTTAATAAATATATAATGCTTATTTTGCATAAATTAGTAAGTGAGATTTACTGTTAGTAGAGGGTTTGTTGTTTTTATTGTTATAGTAAAGCTTGGTTATTTAGTTAGTCGTTGAGTTTAAGTTATTTGTTATTGATTGAGAAGACTGGGTGACTGAGTTTAAATATGTTATTTGTTATTGATTAAGAAGAGTGGTTGAGTTTAAATAACGTTATGTTTTATTGATTAAGACGACTGGGTGGCTGAGTGATGTATGGTGGTCTTTGTTTGAGATGAGTATTGTTTCTACCTCTGGTTTGAGGAGTATGGCCACTAGCCTATACCCATGTGTTTTTATCAGTTGCTGTATAGTAGTATCCTTAAAGACGGTTTCTTCTGCTCAAAAACATAAGCTTATATGTTCTGAAAGTATGGTATTTATAATGGCCAGGACAAATAAGTTGATAAACTCAAATTCTCTAATAAACCAACCAATAAATAAAACAAGTAAATTATTATATACACAGAGAAAAAAGTATCGCTCTGTTATGTTTTGAAAGATATTCAAACTTCCTAAAATCTTAACCAGCAAAGAAAGACAAAAACTGAAATTTAAGTAGAGGATTTAATGTGGTTCTACCGAGTTAAAAAAAATAGAGGCGGAAAATTGGTGAAACCAAGAACTATGGCTTGTACAGGTCAATGAGAAATCATACAGTTCAGTTCATTTTATTTTGGGTAGAGTTGCCGTTGGTATTTTAGCGTCTAGATTACTCACACGTTGCCCTGTAACCTCCTCGCTCTGATCCTTTTAAGGGTATATTATGACGGGTATATGTGTTTTTGGCTATAAATATATTTTCTATTGTAGTTTGGACACTTTCCATTCGAAGGTTGTGTATTCAGAACCTCAAATGTTTAGAAAGTATATCTTAATAAATGTCTTTAAGCACAGGGGGAATAATGAAAAAGAGATTTGCCCTTTGTCCCTATCTCTTTCTATATTATTTTTTTTAAATGGTTTTTATACAAAAACATGGGCTGAACTGATAGTTCAAATAGGATTTCACAGAATCAATCATTTTCTGTCTCAAATAACGTTTACTTGTGTATTTTATATTGTGGTTAATGTACCAAAGTGTGAGATGTATGCAGCATGTCAGCAGGAATGTTAATAATATGAACGGGACTATATGGGGCATGAATTTAGTGTTCCGATGTAATTTCCGCAACTATATAGTGTTTGCATAACGATTATACATATAGAAATTTACACGTGGTAAGGGTATTGAAATGAGAGATGTATGCAGCAGGATTGTCAATAGTATGAAAGGAATAATAATAAGACTTAAAATAAGATTAAGCGTGATTGACAGACTTTGACATTCACTTATGCGTAATATCCCAGCACACCCAGTTCAAAAATGTAATTTTACGAGGGTCATTAAACTTGTATATTTCAACCCTGGTTCTAGCTTGTCAGTGGTGGTGCCTAAGAGACAAACCTAAACAAGTTTTTTTTTCGTGTGGGGTGAGGGAATTGACGTTCACCCATATGCACATTTGTGTACACCTAAAAGAAGACTTGACAGTTGAAATTCGAAGAAGGGTAGACCGAATCATTCCCCTACTCTTCTCATCGCCCAGAAATAAACCCAATCTATATTAGTCTTAGATGGCTGAAGTTTTGTGTTGACGAGACAGTAAAATCCATTTCATTATGGTGTCGGTACCTACCTATATATATAGAATTTTTCGCCTTGAAAACATACAATCTGTATTGTAAAATCGCAGCATAACGAAAATTATTTCTTTAGCAACAGGTGAAGATTTCCAAAGCTAGCATAGCTATATATTTTAGCTTTTTTATCAAGTCTTGTTTTGTTTGTGTTATGTCTCTTTAGGGTTAACTATGAAAAGGATATTTATATGGATGAAAGTGAGTGAACTGGGGTGGGGGATCCAATAACCTGGAGTCACGGGCTAATCCACGTCCCACATAAGTCGAAGTCACATCAACTACCAGAATAAAAAATGACCATGTAGGCAGGGCCTTTCGCCCCGGACGAGGGATAAAAATCTTCCACAAGGTTTACCAGGTATCCGATAACAACAGGCCTTCTATAACTCTCTCAAGGGTCATTACCTACAACTACATGTTGGCTATGGTTCCTGGGAATTTGATGGCCCAACCAACATGAGTTTTATATAAACAATAGCTGTACTTGATAAACAACGTGATTTAGTACCCAGTTTAACATTATCTTTACTGATTGGTCGATTTTCATCTGATTTCCTCTCTCAAATATACACAACTTATTTACCACTCTGTGTTCCCCTGCCAATATCCCAATTCCCCTCTCCAAATTTTTTCGCCAGTAAGCACACTTAAAACAGGGCTTTGGATTGGACAAGTAAATAAGACAGGTTGTTTGATAGGCTGTCTGGTATGATTTAGCATCTTTTGTTGTGTGTATCATGTCATTTTAACCTTCGGTAGCCAGTGCTAGTTGACGATTTGTCTGTTTACTGGATTGGGTAATTGTTTGATTCATGTTTTAGGAACTTAATCAATAATTCAATAACTTGTATAGATTTGGCAATGTTTGCTCACGGATAACAGGCAGAATACATGAAAACAAGAGAAGTTTCTTTAAAGAAGATTCTGTTTCCGTGTAGTTTAAAGAATAAGATTTTTTTGGACGGTTACCTAAACGATTAGACAAAACTTAAACGGCTTTGTTCTTGTATCCAAGTTTCATAGAAGTGCCTGTATAAATTGATTTTTACTTGAATTCTATGTTATTGTGTTTTACGTTTTCTTGTAACTAGGAGAAACAATTTGAACTGTGTCTATTAACTGACTTACAAACTTAACTGAAAGAAATTGTGTTCTGTCTGGACATTTGTGAAAGTGAAAACTATAAATTGTAGGATCCGGTCTACTTGTATTTAATCTGTGAATTATGGTTTGATTTTGAAGTTTTCATTAATTTTTATTTAATTAGGAAATTAAAAATACCTCAAACGTAAGTAACTTTCAAAACTATTGTAAATATTTTATTAGATTACAATTATTCTTCTGTTTTTAATTACTCAGATGTAAACCATGTCTTCAGATGTTGCAAAGTTTATAAAACACGATTTGAATTTAAATGCTCACAAAATTATGCTAAAGAGGCAGTGTAGCTTTATTTGGGATTCTTCTGTGGTTGGAAAAAATATTTAAAAAAATCGAGTTGTGATGTTTTAATTATAGTTATACAGTTCGGAATTTTTTTCATAAAACTACTTTGGGATATTTTGCATAATCAAGACAAATTGCTTCCGTTCGAAAATTACGACACTTAAAAAATTTACAGTTCAAGATTATTATGTTCGCACTATAAATTGAATTTCCGCTTTTTATTGTTAACTTGTGCATTCAAGATAGGGAGCCACGGTGACTGATTGAATAAGACGTTGGCTCGTTAGCCTGCTTTGGCCGAGAAAGTTCATCTGGATTTTCCGGCGTGGTTCCTTTTTGTCAGTGGTGCAGGACCGAGGACCTGGCAAGTGACAACGTATAGTCGTTCGGATGGGACGAAAAACCGAGATCCCATGTACACAGCCGGTAAAATTTCCCTCAGCACACTTTATGACATATGCCCGTGTTCATCAGCCCAGTCGGAGCAGAACAGTAGGACGTTAAACCCCATCTCATTTCATTTCATTTTTCATTAAGATATGTTCGGTATCTAGAGATTGTTGTTATATGTAGTAAAATACTGGAGACTATTATCATCGCAGATATTTTTTATGACAGTTATATATAATTTAAAGGTCGTTCCCGGGTGTTCTTGGACGTCTTATCTTTTTGTAATACTAAGTACTTTATAATTTTGATAAATGACGTAAAGTAAAGATTACAGGAAAGGTGGCGTATTGTCGATTTTAATTCCTATCCATTTCTAACAAATAAAATACCTTCGCCTGGTATCTAGAGAAGAATAAAACTTATCCTGACATTGTTACATTCTAATCGATAGGCTACAAAAAGGTCGAAAAAAAGCCACCCTTTCCTTCCTCTGCATTGTGTTTGTTGTAGAATTTGGCGAGAAGATTGTGTAACGGAAAAGACATATTTGATTATTTTGACTATATAGAGCGATAGTTGGGAAGGTTCCCCCGGTATGTGGAAGGGCAACTATTTAACTAGGGGTGTTTTAGTAGAATAGACATGTTTAATTTGGACGGAATTTTGTTGGTATTGTCTGGGATATTTGTATAACGAGTTGATAGGAATGTTTAATCGCCATGGTTGATATGTTGAATTGTTTAAATAAAAACTAGATCGATCTCTTTCCTAATGTTGTTGCTATTTCATGGATTTGTGTGTAGACATGAACCTGACAATATTTTAGATATTTATTTTGGAAAGACGATAGCCAATAGATTTTCTTATATGTGGTCCGGTTTTAAAACCCAGGGGCGAACAAGTTATAAACTAGTTGTGGCGCTGAGCGTGATAGTTGTTCAATCTTGGTGTTGGTTCGGATAAATTAAACCATTCATCCATTGCTGTTTTACTTGTGATACCAGGGCTTGCTGACGCCCTTTAAGAAAAGGGTAAAGTTAACATGTTCATGTATCGTTTATGCTGTAGCACATGAAATAATTTATTACAACATTAAAAGTTATGTGTCTTTTAGATTTGGATGTCAGTTATCTCAATTCTAAATTAGAATAGGTAACCTCCGTGTACCGTTCCTACTTTAGTTAAAAGTCATGATTTATTGAATATTTAAAGTCAAAATGTCTTGAAGAGATTTATATTAATTTTATATTCCTCACAGTATGTGTCGCTTTTACTTCACCTTATGTATATATTACTTAACTGTAGTATTACAAGTCAGTTATCAGGGTTAATTTTAGAGGCAGCTTAAAAAGAAATTACTGAATGACAGTTATTTAATTCTAACACATGAAAATTCAGTACAGAAATTAATCGTTTATGCCATATACATTACTTTAGAATATTAATATTTAACGTCATTCACTGAACTTTTAAATTGAGACATTCAAACTTGCTCAAGGATGACTTCATCTGTGGTATTAGCGACGTTTTCGAGTTATATTGTTTCTATTTATAGAAAACAGGGACCACTTTAATTACTTGTCATTATATTGATACTTCTTTATTATTAACATTATGTATAACTATTATGTAATTAATTAACAAAACATTAATTTGCAGAAAAAAGTTTAGGCGTTATTAGTTTGAATCATTTATACCCATTATAAATCATTTGTATTATTTTGAAAATTAATAGACAAAGAGAGCTTAAATAATTCACTTCGATCTTATATTCTGTTGCCGATATGCTATTTTCAGACCGTATGATCAGATAAGTATTAAATGGTTCTGATTTACTGATATATTTTGAGCAATTTATGTATAAAACTAATTAGAAAACCTGGAAAATGGTATTCGGATATTACTTTTATAATGTTTATGTGCCTTTACTAGTGGAAAGGGGTCTACATAATGCCCCGTGTTAAAGTCGCTGATCCTCATTTGCATTTTTGGACAATATCAAATTTGTCACAGCTTAATCAACACCGATTAATGTTGGGCAATATCCTGCCTTGGATTCATTCGGATTGAAGACAGGCCCGTCAAACGATTCCAGTGAAAGTAAAAGGGCACTGGCTTGTGTTGACTGCAGTGAATGCCGAATATTGACAAAGTCTCAATTCGTCATACTGTCTTTGTACATGCTGAACAGAATTCAGCCAATTTTGGACTGATATTCCATTTAGAGATTCGGCTTCCACAATATTTTAACAATCCATCAGATGACGATCAGTGACTTTAAATTCGTAACGAAAGATGCTAATTACATCGTATGCTTTGAAAATTAATGCATGAATGAATGTATTTGTGATAGCGTGTATGTCTTCAATATCAATAATTCAATACTTTATGCTAATATATTATGCTAATATCATATTATTCCAATAATATCACTTTTTCTTGATTTGGTTTATCTAGTAATGTACTTGTATTTGAGAGAATATTGTGAGAAACGTGTAAGGCCGAATGTGGGAGAGATGTGTGAGAAAAAATATACAAAATATTTTTATTTTGGTGTGTCCGTCTTTCTGTTCTAACAAGATTCATTTTTTTATATATAATAAGTAAGTCTTTCCCGCAAACTCAGGTTTCTGGATTACCGTCCATTGCAAAAACAGACCAAGCTATCTCAAATCCTTTCTTGGTCATCTGAACTAAAATGCAGGGCGTGTTTAAGTTGATGATCACGGCCCTCTACAAATGACACATAATCTTCTACTGCACTATTCAATTAAGTCTGTGCAACATAGTGTCGCTCATGTGTTAAACCCGCTAAGGGATGAAACTCAAGTGCGGTCCACAGACATATTTTTGAACCAGGAACTTGTTGCATGCACCTGGTAATCTTGTTCTTGTTCAAAAAATAAATATAACCGAGTACGATCGACATCAAACTTGAAATGCTTGTTCTTTGGGCAATTGCGCATCAACTGACAGACTTCGATTTTTCAGATGGCGTCAAAATTTCAAGATGGCTACTCGGTCCCTGGTTCATATAATACTCTTGAATAAAATGTTATTTTGTGTTTTGTGAAATTTAAACTTGTAATTAAAAGTATTTATATTTTTTATATCAGGTGACGATGAAGATGAAGACGAGCATATTAATCCTTCTTTTAGTATTACCCTTTAATATATTAGTTGACGGTAAGATAACACGCTGAGATATAACTCTATTCAACCCCATGCGCCGGGGGGTGGGGCGTGAACGTCGAATCTCGAGTTATTCAAAGGTAGTCTCGATTTAACGTTCTGGAATGGAATTTAGCCCAACCCTGATTCTTTACATCTCAACCAACATCTGAAACATATGTGCTATATTTGATAACCTGGTGATTCTACTCGAACCTCACTGGTGTTCGTGGTTGACAGAAGTGTGAATAGGACTGAATTCACTGTCACTCGATTGCAAGATAGAATGCAGTAAGATAACACGATGTTATGTAACGCTAGTCATTGCGTGCGACATGGTGTGTTCTTTAACGTTAAAACAGCACAATACTTCGGCTATTCGGAGATTTTTATTTCATGTTTTATAAGGTAACCACTGTAATGGAAGCTTTTACCCGAGAGTCTTCAATGGTGCCATCAACTGTTGGCATTTACAAGTGATCTGTTGTTTTATTAGTCATGACGTAGGAATCTAAGTGACACAAGCAAGTCGCAGATTCGGACTATGTTTTCGTATGTATGAAACGTCAATTCGCCCGTATCTGCCTTGTCGGTGCACGTTATGACATGCACAGATATATAAAACCCTAAAGTGGAATAGGAAATGAAGTCATGAACATAATGTACATGCGATCCATTCCTTCTTAAGGCTGAAACGAAAGTGTGACGAGATATCAAGCTCTTACGATCGTATAAAATTTCCGAAGAGAGATTGGAATTTAGTTACTATCCTTATAAAGTACTCCCTCGTAACACATATACTATCTCGTGGCAGCTTTAAAACGACAGAATTATTATGTTGCAGGGGCGTTAAATAACAGTGTTTGATTTTGGCACTGAGCGCGTTGCAATGCGAGAATACATACTAGTATTTGATTTGCAATTCCGGAATACACACTTGTATTTTGTTTTAGTATTGCGTGGTCAAGTTTGTTAAATTTCTTCATACATTGCCAATTATAACATGCAGAACATGAATAATTATTATATTTTTAAACCAATGAAGCATACAATAAATTTTAAACCAATAAACTGTATATTTTGTTGTAAATTTTATACTTTCAAAGCCTTTAATTATATATATTTTTTCCTTTGCAGCATCCAAGAAAATATTTTGTTATTATAGTAGTTTTGCTCAAACGAGGGCGGGAATTGGGAAATTTTTACCAGAAGATATCGACCCGTTTTTATGTACCCATATAATCTACGCCTTTGTAGATATATCACCCAATGGTCGAGATTTGTTAAAATTTAACTGGAATGATGACGGTCCAAATGGTAAGATCGAACGAATTATATATCTCGAAATTTTCTCTTTTTTAAAATCAATTTTATTTTGAACATCGGAAAACCCCACTCAAAACCATTTTAAGGGAGTGAAATCACTTAATAAGGGGCCTGTATTCGAAATATATTATGTACCAGTACGTGCCATAGCGATTAAAATCTTAGCCTTAATTGCGCTTTATGCAACAAAGTCCAGGGTCCTGTTTCTCGAAATCTTAACTAAAGATAAAATCCAAATTTTAGTAGATATTTCAATTTTGATTGGCTAAGCACTAAAATCAATCTAATATTACCCAATCAAATTACTAAAATTTGGATTTTATCTTGGTTAAAATTAGGTGAAACGGCCCCAGGGTTACACTAGGTGGTCGTTGTTTCTCATTTGTATAAAGTTTTATTTTTAAAATCCATTCTAGGTTTATATGATAGAACTATATCATTAAAAAGCAAAAACCCACAGTTAAAAGTTTTATTGGCTGTCGGTGGATGGCAGATAGGATCCAAACCATTCATACCTATGATAACCAATGAATCTAATCGTAAACATTGGGTGAAGAATGTTGTTAGATATCTACGAAAGTAAGTTTAATTTTTATCCATCAGCGACTCTGCGGGGCGTCACATTTATGGGCTGTGACCTGTCCACTTTAATATCCGTGCCACAACAAATTGTATTTTCGCTCGTATTCTATGATAATTTAATAACATCACTGTATATTGCTTAGCGACGTTTTGACTGTCATTCTCTAGTCATTAGCAAGCAGATAATACATCTTTCGTGTTAAAACAATTTGTGCTGGTATTAGATACTTGAAAAGATCCGATTCTTACCACAGGTGCTTAAAGAGAATAAAACAATGCTTGATAGTCCCAGACTATCGCCAATAACATAATTTTCTCCTCTATTTAGATTTAATGTTATGCTTAATTTGGAAGTAAACATCAGTATATAATTATCACCGCACTGTTCGGATTATGTTGAAGTATAAACCGATATGTTTAAATTGATTTACCATAGATCACGTTACATAGTATGCATATCTTCTCACCCAACAGATACAGCTTTGATGGTTTTGATATGGACTGGGAGTTTCCGGCAACAAGGGGAAGTTCCCCACAAGATAAATATAGATTTACAACCTTAATGAAAGTAAGTCAATATTAGATAATTGTACATTCGTGTTGAAAATAGTAGAACTAAAGTTTGCGTCATTGGGAAATTTAAACACTAACACGTTTTTGTTGTACTTTTGTATTGAATAACGGGAGATGGGTGGCTGAATGGTTTAACGCACGCGTGCGCATTAGTTCATAATGTCTGTCATTGAGTCAAGTAGCGTGGTTTCGATTCACCGCTTGTACGTGACAAAGAGTAGGATGGCCTGTCCAACCCGGTAGGTTTTCTCTGGGTTCTCTAGATTCCTCCCACAGCTAAAGACCCCAATGTACAAGCGAATCATTTGAAGGACAATACTAGTGCCAGTCATTATCACATGTGTGATAGAACTGGTTAAACACGTTCCAAATATAATCTTAACACAGAGATCACTGCTGCGATAGATGCGTAATAAAGGTGTCTGTGTTAAAATTATATTTGGAACGTGTTTAACCAGTTCTATCACATATGTGATAATGTCTGACACCAGTATTCTTCTTTAAATAAATAGTCTGTGTCGAGTGGACGCTAAACACCATCTCTCTCGCTCTCTCGGCCTGTATATTCACATTTCAATAGATTGCGTTATGAGTTATAAATAAATCGCATTCTTACACATTTGTTTTCTAAAACAAAATCTAACACGGATAAAAATAAGCAATGACAATTCAAATATTACACCATTTTTATTTTCAGGAATTATACGAAGCATTTAGAATCGAAGCGGAAGAGACTGGTAATGAGAAACTGATTTTAACACTAGCAACAGCATCAGGAACATATTACATAAGTCAATCATATGAACCAGAGGAAATCATCAAGTAAGTGTATGAACCTAAAATTTACAATGAATACAAACTGTCCGCAATATCACCGGATTATAATGTATCTAATCGGAGTATGTCGGTATCATTTTACTTTTGATATTCCTCTACATTGGCAATGTTTCTTTGAAGCCGGTCTCCAGCTCACGTGAACTTACTGATCAATCGGATTGCCTGAATTGGTATGCTTTGTTCCGTTTTTGGTGAATTTTATAACTTTAAAATCCAAACCTATATAAGATTGTCTGATTGGTTTAGGGTGTATATGCCAGCCATGTTTCTTTAGAAACATTTATCTTTGATATCGCTCTCCATCCGTGATTAGAAGGGATACCTTATCTGATTTTCCTTTCGGATAAGCTACTGTCGCGTGGCTATCTTTATTTCGATCATTCATCAAATTACCTAAATGGTAACATCTGAAGTCGAAACTATCTATGGACAGTCAGGGTTCTGCACTTTCTAGAACGTTTGATTCTATATGGAGAAGTTCACATGCCTAGTAATGGGTTTTGTAATGTTTAATCAGAGCGGTAATGCAATTGAAAAAAGCACAAATTCTAAACTGATACGTTTGTATTACCAGGTACCTCGACTTTATGTTACTGATGACGTATAATTACCACGGTCAGTGGGAGAAACAAACTGGTCACCACGCAGGTCTCTGGAAACACAGAGATGATCCACCAGGAGAAAAAAGCGAATTACATCAGGTAAGCTGATATGAGTAGTTCTACATTAAATTTAATTTTAACAAGTTTCTGGGTTTACAGTGGTCATGTTATAAGTTGTGTGTGCCTTGGTCTATGGGGGTGAGCAGTGTGGGCTTCCGGTTAGGGAAATGAACACATCCTCGATAAAATGTCACTGATTGTCTACTCGATGTTATTCCCGTGTGGGCTTGGACAAGTCAGTATATTATGGTAGTTGAGTGGTAAGGGAACTTGATTCGCAACTAGGCTGTCCTTGGGCGGAATCCCAGCCACATTAGTGGGCCCCCCACAAAAATCTCAGTTGCGTCCAGCCCCCTCCTCTAGAAATGCCATCATTTCATAGCACTCGCATGGATTGGTCCACTGAAATAACGCCAGAATGCGCTAATTTTGTGGCAGAATTTTATTTTTTTCTGGGGGAGGTATTTCTAAATGGCTCCACACATGTGCCTGAAATGCCAGGAAATCACGTTTCCGGCCTCCAATTTCTGAAAATTGGGGATTCGAAACCACGCCAGTTGACTCAATGACAGGCCTTATGATACAGAGCGCACTTGCTAACCATTCGGCCATCCAACCCCCCACAAATAATATAACATAGTGTTTTATTATATTTCTTTTTACAGGTATGATAGTTGATTTAGTACAGAAATCCGTGAGTCATATCTTTATCAATTTATGTGTGCAATGCTGAATAACCGGTATTTATTTGGCTTGCTGTAATTTTGTTTAAAAAGGACAGAAAGCAGCTTTGATGGTTTAGAAATTAGTTAACATATGAAGTGACATAAAATGAAATAGGATTTAATGTCCTAGTTTTCTGCACCGACTAGGCTAATAAAGACAGGAATACACCATACAGTGTGCTAAGGGGGAAATTTTGCCCGGACTGTTCGTTGTCCATTCCCAGGCCCTCTGCCCTATCTCACTGACATAAGGGAACCCCGCCGGAAATCCCAATGAACTTTCTCGGCCAACACTGGGATCGAACAGGGGACCTCCAGGTTAGCCAATGTCTTACTCACTGAGCCACTTTGACCTCCGAATTGGTAAATAATCCCTTGTATTTAAACTTATATCACAAATAATTATAAATGTTTTATTAAATTAAATCTGTATGCTTCTATTACAATACATGTATTATCATACGCACGTTATATTATTGTCGCAAAGAATGCACCATACTATTGTTGTTATGAAAATATGGCCCTTGAGTGTATTTGAGTGAATGGAACATTGCTAATGGAATGGAATGAAGGAAATATTTGTATGTCGCCAAAGGTGGGATGCTTTCTAGAATTTGGGACACTAAGTTATACTCCATTTTAATATATTTGCTTTACTACTATCGGCAAAGTGTATAGCGATGGACTTTAGCGTCACTGTACCCGGGTCGGGTTTCGGCATCATATTGAATTTATTGTCACTTTTTAAGCTAAAGTATCATGTTTAATGTCACTATTTTAGCTAGAATATCAAGTTTAACATGTCTCTACTTTTAATTGGAGTGCCGGTAACGCTAGATTTAGTGTCACTATTTTAGCTAAAGCACAACGTTTAATGCCACTCGTAGTTCAGCTAAAGTAACAGTTATAATGTCAAAGTTTTAGCTAGATTATCGGAATAGGTAGCTGTAGGATCACTATCGTAATTATATGTGAATGGCTCTATCGTAGCAACGGATTGTACAGTTATACTTAGATGTGAGTGTCGATATTGTTAGCTATAGTGTAATTATTATATTAAGCTTCGGTATTTTGATATCTTATTTTTGTCACTGTTATTTCAAAATGACTGAGTTTTGTTATGTGTCCTGCAGTGCAAAATGGTATATAGTATTTTATTTTTATAAATGTCACCTTAGTTACGTTATAGTTTATTGTGTGTCGTAAATTATTGGTGTAGTGTCAATATTTACCGCGGTTGGGGAACTAGATACTCATGTAGCATATTCCGGACAAAAATGTCAGAGTGAGCCGAGCACATTGGCGTACCGATTTAAGAACTTATACATTCATAATACGCTTCCTTTAGCAAATTCACTTGATGCAACCACTCCTCCGTATGTTGTTAAAATGGCCTAGATATGTTACAGTAGGGAAATGTATAAATGTTACTTAATTAATCAATGGAAGAATATAACTCTTATCATGGCACTCTTGAATATCACTTTGGGTCTTATCCTGAATGTCACTTTTAATTAGTAGAATATTAGACATGCAGTATAGCTTGTTTATTACATATCACTGTCTTCTCGCATTACCGTCTCCTCGCATAGTGTCACCATCTCCTCGCATAGTACCACTATCTTCTCGTGATCAGCACGATAATCATGATATCTTATTAGAATAATTCCCTGGCAGATCGCAGCATAACTTAAATAACGGTCTTTGGTATCTTACTGGGGTGTTGCTCGAGGAATCAGTGATGATCTGTTATTTTAATGTCAATCGTGGTTTGTTACTTAGAATGTCGTACTATCTTATTAGATAGTTTTATCTAAATCCCACCTGTACGAAGCTCGTGGATTATAATGCCAATCAACAATTGTTGAATCTCATTAGAAGGCCACTAACGGTGTTATATCTTATAAGATTTAAATCGTGGTATTTTATGTCAATCGTGGTATCTTGTTGGAATGTCAATCGTGGAATCTCGGTACAATGTCGACTGTCGCTTGCTATTACAATGTTGTTCGTAGTATCGTATTGCAGTGCCACTCATTATATTTTATTAGAATGGCACTCTTGGTAGAATGTCGCCCGTGACATAGTATTAGAGCTTCATGTTATGCCAGATACAATTCTGTCGGTGGTTGTATCTTAGTAGTATTTATATATAAAATGAAGGACATGGTATTAGATTTCTACTCTTAGTGTCTTAGATTTTCAACCATTCTGATTTAGAGTATTGCAACACCTAGTATAAGCGGAATGTCGTCCATGTTATCGTGTTTTATGTAGAAAATATGCTTTGGCGATATGACACCATTATCCAGTTAACTGGATTATGGTCGCTAAATATAATGTCAATAGGTGATATATTAGTATGGTAGCTAAGTATTACGTCACTTGATGGTATGTTATTTTGGTAGCTAAATATGTCACTTGATAAGGTAGTATTATGGTAGCAAAGTATAACCTCACTTGGTGGCATGTTATTTTGGTAGCTAAATATAATGTCACTTGATAGTGTATTATTATGGTAGCTAAGTATAACGTCACTTGGTGGTATGTTATTATGGTAGTTAAATCGAATGCCACTTGGTAGTGTATTATTATGGTAACTGAGTATTATGCCACTTGGTAGAGTTTTATTGTGCAAGCTAGATATAATGTCACTGGATTATGTAAAATACCAGTAGGCGATGGGACGTAAGAATTTTTACACAAAGGTGATACCACGAGTTCATTTCCTAAATTACTATCGCATAGAAGCGAATCAAACAATAGTTTTTACAATCTGGATGTCGCTTGGTTGATAGTTTGGTGGTATAGGATTCCATTTTAATGTTGTCTTAATATACTCTTATTACACGAAGCACTGTTCAGTCTAGTTGTACAATACCAATTACTTGAGAATGTAGGTGTATGAAATTAAATGGCGTGGGTGTGAGTAGCTTTTTGAAATAGAATCTCGTGGGTGTGAGTTTGGTGCAGTCTAGTTGTATAATACCAGTTACTGGAGAATGTAGCTTTTTGAAATAAAATCTCGTGGTTGTGAGTGTGGTGCATTCTAGTTGTATAATACCAATTACTGGAGAATGTAGCTTTTTGAAATAGAATCTCGTGGTTGTGCGTTTAGTGCAGTCTAGTTGTATAATACCAATTACTGAAGATTGCAGCTTTATGAAATTTAATCATCTATGCCATCGTGTGTGTGTGAGTTTGAATGTTATAGCAGATTATGTATCATTGGTTGTTTTGCAATATTATAGAATGGTTGCAATAAATATCGTAAACGATAATCCCTAATACATGGTTTCATGGTTTATAGTCCTTAATGTATGAACATTTCAAACATTGCCTTGTATATTGCTCTATTTTATCTGTAACTCATTCTAGGACAAAACTTAAACTTGGTGGCATGTTATTATTTGTATGATCCGTATGACCCTAGTATTATAGAATGCACCCCCACCCGACCCTTATGATTGACATAATATGATACGACTAATGGCCCGCTCTTTATATGTTGATAATAAATAATTATGAATGTTGCCTTATATGCTTATTGTGATGGAACAGCTTGTTGCATGTTGGAGGATTTTTGTTTCAGGAATGGTCTATAGACTATTGGTTAGATAAGGGTATTCCTGAACATAAACTGATCGTCGGTATACCCACATACGGTATGAGTTTCACCCTTGCTGATCCTAATGAACATGGCGTCTTCGCTCCAGCTAATGGTGGGGGCCGAATGGGCAAATACACAAGTGAAGGGGGAATTTTATCGTATTATGAGGTATGTATTGTAGTATATCAGTATATCCTAAGGTCCCAATAACTTTTTAAGTTGTATTATCGAATTGCAAGAGTGGTTTCTTAGTGATAATATGGGGTTAAAATTAGTTGCGGACAACTATCTTTATAATATTTTTGTAAAATAATTTTCCCGGTAAAATATATTGATTCCATTTGAAGTAATAAAACAAATTAGCCTGGGCGAAGTTAGATTGCAAATATGCAACTAACCTTGTCATACCAGAAGATCTACACACAGATCTATTATCTCATTCATAGCTTCAAATTTGCTTATTTACTTTTAAATAATATTAAATGACGTCTATTAAACTTCTATCCATCAATGAAAGAGGAATTCGAAATGCCTTAAAAAGAAAAAAGATATTTAATTGGTTACATGAACAATCATGCGCTATTAATTTCCTTCAAGAAACTCACAGTAGTGTTTGCGATGAAACCGATTGGCAAAGCGAATGGGCGGATCGCATATTGTTTTCACATGGTAGAACTAACTCAGCGGGGACAGCTATTTTCTTGAAAAGTAACAACAACATTAATGTTATTAAAAACCAATCTGATGAAAATGGTTATTTTAACATCTTAGTAATAAGTATCTATAATAATATCTTAGTTTTAGTCAATACATATAGTCCTATATCTGACAGTGACCAGTACACTTATTATACAAGATTACTTAAATCTTTACAGCAGCTACGTGGTGAACTTGACTCGTTCTCAATGATAATTGGCGGAGATTTTAATAATGTCCTAAATGTTAAACTTGATAGATATGGCGGAAACTACAAACTGAAACGAAAAGGCCAAAATGCCATTTTCAATATAATTAATCATTATAATCTCTTAGACATATTCAGAATTTTAAATCAAAATAATAAGCGTTTTACTTGGAAACAAAAGAAGCCATTGATACAAAGTCGAATCGATTTTTGGCTCATATCGGAAAAACTCCAAGATTATATAAAATCATGTACAATAAAACCAACTTCTTTTACTGATCATTCATCAATTCATATACATATCAAAATAACTAATTATCCTCGCGGACCAAATCTATGGATATTTAACTCTTCGTTAACAAAAGACAAAACATATACTAAATTGATAAAATCATCTATACCGATATGGAAAAGTAAATATTTTGACAAACAAAATAAAAATGGTTTATGGGACTTCATTAAATTTAAGATAAAGGAATTTTCTATAGAATATTCCAAAAAGAAACAAAAACTTAAAAAAGCTGTAAAAAATAGCTTAACTCAGGAACTGATCGAGCTTGAATCCCTTATCAGTAAACAGGAACCTAGTAACAACAAAATTATCGAAAAACTTTATGATCAATATACCGAGGTTAAGCATTCATTAGACAACATTTACATTGATGAGACACAAGGAGCAATTATTAGGTCCAAACAAAACTGGTATGAAAACGGTGAAAAAAACACAAAATTATTTCTAAACTTAGAAAAAAAAGAAAGTGTGCTACTACAATAAAAAAGCTCCAAAAATCTGACGATTCTATTATATTTGACCCCATTGAAATATCGGGAGAAATATTCTTTTTTTATACAAACTTATATGCGTCGAGAGATTCGTGTTTTGAAAGGGAAAGTGATTTTATAACAAATTTTGGGCCTGTAGAAAGGCTAAATGATTATCAGAAAGATTTATTTGAATTCAAAATTGACTACTTCGAACTTCAGAAGGCCTTAAACTCGTTTAAAATAAATAAATCTCCAGGAAACGATGGTATCACAATTGAATTTTACCGACATTTTTGGCCTGATATTTATGTATTATTATTAGACTCATATAACTGTAGCTTTGAAGAAGAATCTTTATCCGTAACACAACGTCAATCAGTTATTAAACTCATTCCTAAAGGTAATAAAGATAGAACATGCTTAACTAACTGGAGGCCCATTACGCTTGTTAATGTCGATGTGAAGTTGGTGAGCAAGGTTTTGTCGAACAGATTAAAACCATTTTTGAACCAGTTAATACACCCTAATCAATCCGCGTTTATACCAGGTCGCCACATTCATGAAAATACCCGTATTATTTCCGATTGTTTTGATCTTGCAAAACAAAAAAGAATAATAGGCTTTCTTTTAGCTATAGATTTCAAAAAAGCCTTCGACAGCATAAATCATGATTTTTTAATCAAAGCTTTATCGTCGTTCGGTTTCGGGCGTAATTTTATTAGATGGATAAAAACCCTTTACAAGAATATCACCTGTTGTGTAATAAACAATGGATTTACAACCCCTTATTTTCATGTAAAAAGGGGTGTTCGACAAGGCGATCCAATGTCATCCAATCTTTTTAATTTAATCATAGAACTGTTACTATACGCTATTAGAGACGATGTAAATATAAATGGAATAAAATTTGGACGTAAAACCATAAAAGTTGTAGCTTTTGCTGACGATATAACGGCATTATTAAAAGATTTTAGCTCTGCGCGTCATTTGTTTGAGATACTGAGACTTTTTGGTTTAGTCTCAGGACTTATAATTAACGTTAATAAAACAGAGGCTATAGATTTAAACAGCTGTGATATGAATTTAATGCAAAAATTAAAATCAACCGGTATAGTTTCATGCGAAAAAGTCATAAAAATTCTCTGGATACATTTTTCAAAAGACACTCATATTACCGATGAGTTAAATTTTACAAATAAAATAAATGAAATAGAACAAATATTAAAAATATGGGATAAACATAAATTATCTTTAATTTGAAAAATACAAATAATTAAAACATTTTGTATTTCAAAAATTCTTTACCCGGCAACTGTTAATCCAGTGTCGGACTCTACTATTCAAAAACTAAATTCAATATTTTACAAATTTATATGGAACGGACCTGATAGAATAAAGCGAGATATTCTTATACAGAACAATAAAAATTGCGGATTAAAAATGATTGACTTAAAAGAATTCCTAATATGTAATAGCATTTTTTGGATTAAAAAAATATACCAGTCACCCTTTCAAACATGGCTCATACCAGAAAAGCTAAATTTAAACATTCCTTTTTATAAAAACCTTTATGCCAACTGGTATAAAATTTACACAACACATATAAAGAACATTGTCCAAGCTAAAAATCAAATTATTTGGAATAATACAAATATAAAGATTAATAATAAAATTATATTTTTAAAAGTTTTTTTTAACAAGAATATTTGGTATGTTAGTGAATATTTTGATAAAATAAATAAGATCGATGCTCAATATTTAGAAAAACATCAATTTATCTTAAATGGAATAGAAAAATGTATTTTGAGGTATGTACAGGAACCGAACGAATTTGAAAGTGCGATACATACCAATTTTAATTGTAATATAACTCCTTTGGAAGATATAAATACTAATTTTTACAAAATATATAATACCGATTTTCACAACGTGGATTCAAAAGATATTTATGATAGCCGGATAAAAGCAAAGTTCAGCAGGCCAAAAGCCATTGCAGAATGGGAATACATTCTAAATACCGAGTTAAGCGATCTAGACGTAGAAAACACATTTAAAATAATAAACACTGTATGTCTTAGTACAAAACTGAGAAGCTTTTAATACAAATATCTCCATAGGATTATATTCACAAATGATAAATTATTCAAAACTAGAAAAGTAGATAACACACTCTGCACATTCTGTGAATCTAATATAGAAAATGTAGAACATCTCTTTGTTTTCTGCCCATTTTCACAAATAATATGGAATCATTTTCATACTATTTTAGATCGCAGCAATATAAAGATAGATATAAAAACACATATCAAACATTTTGGTTTAACTAACAAACCAGATTATATAAATAATACTGAATGGATCTTCATTAATCATGTAATTATTTTAACTAAGTTCTATATATATCGGACTAAACTACGAAACGAAATACTGAATATTAATAAGTATGAAAGCTTTTTAGTAGAACATGCTAAATTGGAGATTGAGATATCTCCGGAACTATACATAAATAAATGGAAATATCTTTTTAAGACACCCTCCATACTGATTCCTCATTGATGGATTTATGTACTTAGATCTGTGTACAGAAGGGACCCTTGTAATTAAGCGTTTATAAAGCACAATATAAATAAATGTTGTAACATATACTTGTAAATAATGACGTAAATAAAAGTGTTGCTTTTTTAAAAAAAAAAAAAAAAAAAAAGGTATGATGTATTCCATAAAGAGTATCCATACCTACACCGCGCTCGACATTCATCATTACTTAAAGCTAACTTGATCGATAGTTTAGAACCGTATTCATAATACCTGAAATCTAAATACTTATTTGATAACAATGGAGAGCATCTACTTGCAGTGCGATAATATATTAATGTATTTGTTAATTTATGGTTTGTTATTTATTTGTAGCCTCATAATTGTATTTTGTATTGTTATTATGTCTCATATTCTTTCAGTTAATTTTATATATAAAAAATTGTTTTGAAAAGTGTTTTCTGTATTTGGTTTGTTGTTGTTGTATATGTTTGTAGCTTTAGTCATATTGTAATACACTACAAATCTTGTCCCCTTAGTAACGTAAGTATTCCTTTTAACATTCTTACTTTATTTATGAACGCACCCGTCCCTCCCCATTTTCGGAATGGAAGTACTAGTCTTTTAGTCAGCAATTTTTAGTTTTTACTTAACCTACAATTTTAGTTTTGGAGTTTCTTTCATTTTATTTTCCAATAGTCCGTATATCAAATCACTTTAATATCAAAGTAAATTTACAGTAAATGGAGAAATACCAGTTTCTGCAAAATCTGGATTTGGAAATAATGACTTTTTCCATCAATAATGGATAATAAAAAAGATTATGTCCTAAGAAATACCGGTTTCTGTAAATCTAAATTGGGAAATAATGACTCATGTACATAGTAAATAATCAAAAAGATTCCACCCTATGTAATTATAAGCGCGCAATGTGGATCTACAACATCGCCCAGAACCGGACCCATCAATTTCTTATTATATCCAAATTAATAAATGTTATAGAGCAACTACTTTTTTAGCTTTCATTGTGGGAAATAATGAACGGTGAGTAATTCAGTGGGAAAGTCATAGCATCAGTATATTCTTCAGCTATTCATATCATCTATGTATTATTCAGCTATTCAATAACCATAATCACGTTTTCTAGAGCTTCAAAACTAATTAAAGTTGATAGTTATACATACACATGTCAGACAGTGTCTGTCTCACTGAACACCAGAAAACAATGCTAGATTTAAATTTTTACAAATATATAAGAACAGAAATAAAAATGTTAAAGTGTATTAAAATTATTTTTGAAGTTCAATTTTAATGAATATAGAAATTTATTCAATTTACTAACGCTGTGTGTATCTGCTATGGTGTGACAATATCAAGTGTTTTCTCCTTTTCAAACCTCTGCATTAAGACTCAATAATATACGGCGATTTTACTAATAATTGCATTTCCCCTATATAAAAGTGATAAACTACACTTAAATTGCACTTTTGATTTTGCATATATTTATATAGAAGTCTGTTACTAACACAAGCAAATAACAAACTCTAATATTGTTAATCTGGTTATTAATAAAGTATTAACAGCATAGAAGGTTGGTAGTATTGTGGACTCGTCTATTATAATTTGCAACCGGTGTTATGATATTCAATTTCCAGATTCTAAATGAAAATGAAAATGAAATATTATTTGTACTTTGCTGTCATTTAATATAATATAATAGTGTATTTTAACAAAAAGGAGAGACATACACTTACGTTAATTGAAAAAGATCCAATTTCTTTAGAAAGACGCTATTTTTATACGTAAACTACAAAAGGCAGGTAACCTTAATTTAATTGCTTAAACATTCACGCTTAATGGACATATTGCAATACACAAGAGAGATAACTTAAGTGTGGAAGCACGTGTGATGACTAAATGCCATTTTGTGTTTTAGGTCTGTGAGAATATTAATCGTCATGGTTGGAAGACGGAATGGATTGATGACCAAGGTGTACCATATGCTTATGGAGGCGATCAGTGGGTCGGATATGAAAATTTAGAGAGTATCAAATTAAAGGTAAACATTTTTTGTTAAATTTAATATATCAATTTCGTGGAATAATGAATTTATAGAGGACACGAAGTTCAATATTCGATGTGCTGCTCAGTAGCGATATTATAATTTGTAAAACAAACAATAATAAGGAACGGGCACGAGGAAATGTTCCGTGTTGTTGTTTTGTTTCACTAGAACACTAGTGAAATGTAACAAACGTAGCAAGTAACATGTCTTGCAACTTTACATTGATAAAAACATTAACTTCATTAAATATAATATTGTAATCACGTACTTATTCATAGATTTTGGTTAAACTAATATATAATTGCTATTATTTACATCGTGTCAGACGCTGGTGTAGAATAACCTATGCTTTATTGTGAAACTGTGATATTATTTATTTCAAGGCTGAAAATATCATCCGAAGAGATGTAGCTGGAGCATTTGTATGGTCTGTAGAAATGGACGACTTCAGTGGAAGTTGCGGACGTGGCAAATACCCACTCCTTAATACAGTCGTCAAAATACTTCAACCTTATGGTGGTCGCGCTCAAACAGCCCATGCTACTACTACCCCAAGATATATTCCTAGCTTCGCTCCAGCTCCCATAGATAAACCAACCAGAGATTATGTGAGCAATACGCGAGAACCAAAAAGAAGTCGGCGTCCATTATTTACTCGAGGTCCAAACTGGAGAACCAAGTGGCACAAACGGCCAAAGAATAACTGGGATGATGAAGAGGGTGTAAACACCTTAGAAAAAAGGACCACCGCCAGACACTGGAATGCCAGACCAACTGGTAGACCAAGCAGTGGAGATGTCATTCAAATTCACACAACCCAGAGGCCGAGTTATATTGATCAAACTATAAGACCGGCATGGAAAAAATCTCCATGGAAGAAACCGGGAACCAAATCCCCATCAGCAGGTAGGTACATTGATGGTAATATCAAGTATTTCACAACAAATTTTAATACAACCTTTCTCCCATCACAATTACCTTATTTGCCTACAAATTCTTGGCCTTATCTGTTGTGCATGGAATATTGGAAGATTCTAACCTATATTTATTTATATTTTATTTTTTCAGCTGGAAGTAGTGATTGTTCCCGATTAGGTGTGGGTATGTTCACTGATCCCGCTTCCTGTGAAAGATTTATAATGTGCCTCCCAGGAGCTTGGTTAGAATATGGACCAATCCGAATGGCGTGTCCAGCTGGTACTAGATTTGATGAAAATCTCAAGATCTGTAATCACGCCAGTAGTGTGGAATGCTGGGTTTAAACCTTTTTGCTAAATTTTCCATCATCGATGACGACCTTGACAAAGTTTAATGGACTCGAATTACTTTTATATTTATATAATTAGACAAACGTACCTCTTCTGATGACGACTAAGGCTATGATTTTATGGACTACGATTTATTTTTGATTTGAAGTTGTATACCATTCATTATGAATGGAAGTATTACTTTTAATCAATTTCGCCTTGACGACCTGTTTCCGTCCCCGGACTTCGAGGTTAGCCTCAGATTTGGATACACGTAGTCCTATTTCCTAGTCTCGCGTTTGGTTCATGGAAACTGTATTTTACGGAGGAAGACAAGAGAGTAAAGGAGGAGTTTTGTCACGTATATAAACATTCTAATTTCAAAATACTTACAATGGGGTGTTAGTTGTCATTCGATAAAGAGAACAAATATAATCGAACTTAACTAGTGATCAAAAGACCAATCGATAAAGAGAACAAACATAATCGAACTTAACTAGTGATCAAAAGACCAATAGGCGTATTCGGCAAAATCGACTAACGATAGCAAGTGGACATGAGAAAATTCCTATAATGGATCGTGATACCAATAGCAGATGATGGCAATAAAACGTTTGCAATGCAACCTTTTGTCTAGTTGATAATAATCATTTTTTCATCAACTCCGAACTGGTACACATTCAAATGGTTCCACTGTGTAATGATTACAACGTCATTCCATTTAATGGAATATAAGCAAACAGTATTATCAAAAACATTCAAAATGTCAAATTATTGATGAGTTGGACCTGATAGGCGTACCCATGTCCCTGTTTGTTTCAAGTGTTACTGTAGAAAATTACAACATTTGGTGTAGTAAACGCGCCTGTGTGTTTCAGATGCCAATGTTATTTGTTTATTAATCTACACATTTGTTTATGTTTTGTTCATTTGTTCGTTTTATTTTGAATAATGTGTCGCGAGTAAGGCCGGAGAACAAGTGTTACATATGTGCATTCTTCATATGGGTTACTTAAAGACTATATTCCATGTTCGAAATGGTGAAACACAGACTAAATCAAATATTTCAAGTATTTGAAAGTGTGAGTTCTCGGAAAACACGATCAAAATAAAGTGGTCAGCATTGCTTGTGATAGAAATTTCACTAATCGTGAAGGAGGGCTAACTATACGAAGTCTATATGTTTCTGGTGGGAGGCCAGGCTATGAACAAACGAAGTCTTTATTATAATGACATTTAAATGACAGCAGTTCAACCCATGACCATATTCATTTAGTATGTAATGTAGTATAGCTGCATATATTTTTAAAATAACTTACTACTTGTATTTAAATATATATCTATTGTTGCAATTATTTATTATATATATATATTTGGTATATAAAGTATTACAATTTATCAAAATCTAATACCCATTTCGTTAAACTATATAACTATAGGATGTAAAACTGGCCACTGTCCCGCCAAACTATACTACCAGCCCAGTATAGTATTATAATCAGATTGTAAATTTACACGCGCGCATGACTTCTTTGATTACAACACATGCGCAATCAAAAAGGACTATAGTGACTAGCAACCACCCAGATCCTGTCACTTATTTCAAGGAGTGTTTAATTGCTATGCATACATCTGTGAATCCGGTGATGGAGATTCTTCCGATTCATAATCACGACTATTCACAAGTCAGCAACAGAGCTAATCATTCTGTGAAGTCAAATCCAGATTCGTTAAAATTGTTGGTCTGTGACTCGACTTTGGGTAGGGAATCTAGATTTGGATTCCTGGAAATGTAATATGCTCTCAGCTGCCTGAAAGAATCCACTCATCTATTTTATTTTATTTTCATATTGAGCGATGCATTCTGCTATTTGTGTTGTACGTGTTTTTGTTTGGAATATTTGATTCAGATCTTACTTGAGGTAGATAATATTTAACCACACACACCAAAAAAAATAGAAACTTTTATTTTTCTTCGTGTTTATTAATACAAAAAATGTTGTGTTGGTGTTATATCTGCTTCAAGTGAATTCATAGGATAACATTCCCGAGACAGGAGTTAACAGGATATCAGCTAATTCTTGTTGGGATAGTTTTCCAATGAAACCCTATTTTCTGAGTTTTTTGTAAACTTTACAAGAAGCAACAGAAGGGGTGTTTATAAGGTTTAGGACTGTCTGTATCCCGATCTGATAAAATATTTATTTATACTTTTATTTAATAAAACATCCTATGGTATATTTCATGTATAAAAGTTATAGAGTGTGTATCTAAGCAAGACTTGTCTGATTTTTGTTCGAATTCAAATCTAAATATTTTAGCTGGACAATAAAATTATTTTTTAGTTTTCTTTATATGCGATTAATAGGAAACGTATTCTACTGAAATGACCCATTGAGAGTGCGTCCTGAATTAGGAGAAAAGTCGCACTGTGTGTGTTCTCGGTACGAGACGTTGAAATGTAAAATTTTAAATATATACACATATACAGATATATCTTTTAACCACTTAATGTCAATCCAAGAGCGAAGTATAAAAGAAATAAAAGAAATTTGAAATTTAGCGCTAAATAAAATTACAAAATACACCATTGTCTTAGTCGAACTGCGACATGATAAACGTTGACATAAATCTTTTGATCAATATATGTTCAAATTCTTAGAAGCCCAGATAATCTACAAATATAATAGTTAAGAAAAAACACGTGTAGTTATTTTATTATTAAGGCAGTTGCCGACGCGGACTGCATAGACGATAGACTAAGTATGCCAAACCTTATGATCTATTTGAAGAAGGTTGGACTGATATATTTTTTTATGTTTTATTTGAAGAGATGTTGCTTTTGTGATTTGATACTGCTTTTGACTTTATATTTGACTTCTATTCTAGTAATTTGTGAATTTTGATTTCAAAAATAAAAAGACAGAGAATATTTTGTGAGAATGATTTTCTCTAGTGTTTCTGATAGGCTACTAATTATATTGTTTGTCAGATTGCTGTATTTTGTTGAAATGTTGTATACCAAGGAACCATGGTAACTAAATAAATATTTGTGTGATGTATATTGTACACCGTACGGTATACTTGTAAATAAATTTGCTGCATTAATACTCGTCAGTTTTCAATTAATTTGCCTTGCCAAAGGCAAACTTCCTTGAGATTGAGATTAATTGATTTGGGTGGCCGGGTAGTCTAATGCGTATGCTTTAGATCACAGGAGGTCACTGATTTAAGTGTCGTGGTTTCGATCCCATGCTTTACGTGACAAGAATATGATCACATGCCTAACCTCCTGGTTTTTCACAGAAAATTTTCCTTCCACAATTTTTTCGACCTACTCTTACGAATGAACACCCTTTTCTTGTCATGCCAGTGAACATCGCTTCTATATAATGACCTGCATTGGCAAACAAGAGGTTAAGAATGTCAACGTAACGTTTTGTCGTGTACCAGTTTTGGAATAAGTTACATATTGCACCAGCAGTAATTGTTCGTAAAAATTCCTATATTATTTTTATCTTTACACGAAATGTGAAACATGTGGTTGATGTCACATTCGAAGTCTTCATTTGAAAATAAAAGATATATTATTAAAAGACGTTATAAAATAGTATGAATTTATTTTTTTTAAATTTCAGTTAGTTTCTTCCCTCATTATTGATCCCTGATAAAGATAAAATAAAACTGAACATCATGTATCACTATACAATATCTCCACCTTATCACGATGAAAATTAGTAGTGGGAGAAATCCCAAGGTATTAGAAAAATCATCATATTATGCCTTGTCCAGGCCTATGATCATAACTAAAACACGTGCCTCAGGCACAGATCGTATTAGCTAAGGCCCGCACACCCACCCACAATACACACACAAACACAACATGTTAATTTTGAAAACATGGAATTTTCAAGCCCGGGTCCTAATTGTCATGGTTGACACCTATGCCTGGTCGTTCGGGTCGGAAAGAATATCGACGTAAAAGAAGCCTTAGCAGTTGGAATTCAAACAAAAGTAGAAAACGCCTATATCTGGCCAAAGTTTATTCACCATACTTTACATACGTAACCAAACTATAGAATGCATAGTATTAGTATTGTTTTGGTGACACTTTAAATTCCACTAGTCTTAACCAATTTGGGAAATGAAATGAAATGAAATGGGGTTTAACGGCTAATGAAGACGGGCATACGCCATACAGTGTGCTATGAGGGACATTTTTGCCCGGGCAGCGGCACTATCGCCTACTCTTATATCGAATTCCAACTGCCAAGGGATCTTTTACGTGCATTCCAATGTTTACACGGGACCTCGGTTTTTCGTCTCATCCGAAGGACTAGACAGCTGTCCTTGTCAGGCCCTCTGTCCTGCATCACTGACAAGGGGAAACCACGTCGGAAAAAACAATTTGGGACTATATAGTTTTCTTGGTAATTTAAGTATTTATTCGGATGAAAATAAGCGCTGAGGGTCAATCAAATGAACTAATTAATTATGGGTAAGTGAAATACCTTTTTTTTTTTTTTTTTTTTTTTTGTGCTACCCTGTGCGACAAGTTATGGAGAGATTCTAAAGATTTTCATAAAGCACAAAATTAAATACTTACATGTAGACCAAATAACAAATTAATTGACAACCAGGGTAAACATATGCCTCACATTGTTTATGACACTGTCGTGATTTGTTATCCACGACCTCTTCGGCAATATAAGCAGTTAGAATATAATTCAGATTTATATTAATTGGTTTTTTTTTAATTCCTGACAAAAGGGGGACACATAATAGTCTATTTATAATGCGCTGTTGCCATGACTAATTCATTCCATTCTGTTGGAGCAACATGTGAAAACACTTCTGGCCGAAACGAACAGTTTTGGATGTTGGCACAACAAGAAGATTTTTATCTAGGGATCTGGGGTGTATTCTACCTGTAGATCCGGAAGATAATTTGGAGCACTGCCTTCATGGTTTAAATATGTCATTTCGGGGCTAACACATGGTTCAATTTTATTTCAATAATTCTCTTGTGGGCATGGGTCTTTAGCAGTGTGTGGAAACCAGGGTACCCACAATACACACATAAGGTTAAACAGGCGACCTTGCTCCTGGCCACGTATAAGCGGGGAATCGACACCACTCCATTTGACTTAATGGCAGACCTTATCATTTACAGCGCACGCGTTTAACCATTCAGCCCCCTTCCCTCAACCAAGGAATATAAACATAAATTCGGTACGACCTGTGTAACTAGAAACTGCAGCTCTAACTCAAAATTTTCCATAACATTTGAAATTATAATTCAATTAGAATTCAATATTAGTCAATTTCAATCAATACTGATGTTGTTACCTTGCCGTGAAAATGGCATCTTAATATCTAATATTTAAGACACAATGAACATTTTATAATCAGTTCACGAGTCGTGTATTCTATAGTTTCGAGTGCCATTTATTGTAAATAACAATAAAATATATCCTACAAGGCAGTGCGGAAGTAATTAGTAACAGCTGATTCACAAATGACAAAATAATAATTCCAAGAAAGGTATAAAATCGACAAGACAGGCGTAAATGAATGTCGTTCAATTTGGACTGTTCACGCATTCCCCCGAACATAATTGATAAGAAATCATAATATAATTTTTAAAAGATTAATTTTAACGCTTTCGTATATTTCAAGGATCCCAATAATATAAACGCACGACCTTTAAACACTGCCAAAATACCTTAATATTATATTTAACTGATAGAGCCATGCAGAATGTTAAATATTGGTACCCCAAAATCGGCAACATGATAGGAATAATCCACGTCAAGCAAAACTGTATAAAAATACGCACACCAGCAGCTTTTCAAACGACGGTCGTCTATCATTGATGGACGATGAATTTATGAATTCAACCTTAACATTAGTCAAACAATCCCATAAGTTCGAACGAAATACATATCAGATTTGCTACCAGTGGTCTTAACTCTGCGAATAGTCGAATAGGGGCAATTATTCATAACTATCCAAACAATGCTGGCAAATTTGAAATAAAGTCCCTAAACTTCTTACCTACAGAGCGTTTACAAGAATTGTGAACGGACAATATTCAAGACAATATATCCCTGCACGAAATGTGGCCGTATAAAAAGCCTTTTTTAAATGGACGCAACTTTTGCAAGAATATATTGTAAAGAGTAGTATTTAAAGTTATAGAAAACTGATAATTTTTTTCGTGAATGAATTATATACAGAAAAGGTGTCACATAATCTTTACTGTCCTTGAATTGGACGCAACTTTTGCAAGAATATATTGTAAAGAGTAGTATTTAAAGTTATAGAAAACTGATAATTTTTTTCGTGAATGAATTATATACAGAAAAGGTGTCACATAATCTTTACTGTCCTTGAATTGAAAATCAGTAAGGTTCAGATATTAGAAAGAAAAATCACCAATACACAAAATCAAAACAAGAAGAAAAATGATTTGCTTGATTAATGGCCTCATTTTACTTGGATCAATTCACGCTAATAATTTTCACTAACTGTTCTTTTAGTTTTATAAGGGTTCTGACACCTGGCCATTTCCCACATTTAAAAAAAAAACGGAAATAAAAAAATTAATCAGAGATAGATAAAATTAATGTTTTTTTTACCATGACTAAGCAATTGGAACATGACAAACACGATAAAAAGAAGCGATAACATTTATTAGGAATACGGTATAATGTAATTTAAAGCTGCATATTTCATATATAGCTAAAGTATAACATTCTGATGATTTTGTCCATGTCCAAGTCGACCAACTTCCTACGAATACATACCATAATGAAATGATAATCACAACAAAGCAGATGTCCATCCACACATGGCACTAAGTCTTGGATGGCGATTATTTGGGTCTTCTAGAAGGGTATAGATGACTTGCGGGTGGATTCTTGGCACCATTTTATGCTGTTACCCCTGAAACGCAGCTATGCTCTGTGATATGACACTATTGTCCATGATTGTAATGAGGCCGATTGCGAGGCATCTTATGTAATCAAAATGCATGATTACGCACTATACAATTCTGTCTTAAATTATCTTAAAACAAACTAGGTACGCTTAAAACAAGACCCTCTTAAAACGCGAAGGCAATGATACAATTTCAGACCGCTTACCCCCGCCCCCACCACCAAACAAGTAGCCGTATTTCATTAAGGTATACATTGCCTTGTGGCACTATTATGATAATTTCATATCCTCTGTTTGTCGACAATTACTCGTCAAAGACCACGAATCGATTCAATAGTCGATGTTAAAATATATATATATACATGTATATATCACCCAGGACATGGTCGGTCAATTATTAGCATAACTTTTGTTAGAAATGGTTACGATGGTCGCGCATGAAGCATTGAGGTCTCGTATTCTTATCTGGCACACTAGCCGAGGGCAACGATGGCTCAATGAATATAGGCGCTGGCTCACGAAACCGATCATCTAGGTTCGATACTGGTGTTGCCAGCGTGATACACATCGGCATGCACGTTAATTAGCCATTGACCATTTGAATCGAAATAAGAGTAGACCGTGGCGCCGCTGCCCAGGTTGAATTTCCTTAGTATGCCCTTCAGATTAGCAGAGGGTTAATTTCATATGATTAACCCTTAAAATGAGGCTTTAATTCTAAAAATAACTCAAGCTTTGGGGACTTAAAATTGTTTATTTCTCGAATCAATGGATTAGAGTATCATCAATAAAAATAGTAAATAGTAGAAAATTGTAAATAATGATTAGGAATATATTTGTTATTATAATAATATAGGTATTATATATGGTTATAAAAAAATATATTTGCATTTACTGTATTTTTCTAAGATATTAAGACGGAACTTACTGGTTATATGACGAACTATATGAAAGAAGACAGTGACTGTCACGTCATATTTCATGCCAGTATTAGCCTTCATGTTGCGACACACGATTAATCCAAGGGATGTACTTTCAGATATGGCCCAAGGTCGGTAATTATTTCCCCTTATTCCATGATGTAGTGCGAGTTATAAATAGACAATTTTTCCTTTAATTGTTATCTACTCTTTTCTGCATTTTTTCGGTTGACTTTTTTTTTCATTTCTTGACCCCAGTCAACATCAAATCCTCATAGCAAAAAATCTAAACAGTCAACCCCCTACTAAAGTATGATGCAGAGATTACCAAATGCGGTCCCCTTTGTGCCTATACAAATTGGAACCAACGGAATGTTAAACAAAACGCTACAGTCTGTAATGTTACAGCTATTTAACAGTGACGTCAATAGGCAAAAAATTGGTGGTCTGAAACCATTCTCAACTCAAGGGAAGTAACTGGTGATATCTCAAATTAACGGTAAAACGGTAAACAGCCAAAGAATTATCAATACAAAGAGCATAAATCAAAGGAAGCAACTAGAATTTCCACAATCATCTGTGAATGAAGGATTCCCTATGGCAAATATTGGTAGTCAACAGACATAAATTAGTCTTGCCATTTTCATTAACACTTTAGAATCAACCGCACGGTAATTTAAGTACCCAATAACGTCCACAATTAATATGAAAATTAATTTTGAATGTCGGCCGTCTTTAAACTTTTGTTCCTTTTGTTTTGAGTATATCATTTTTCTTTACGATCATCATTTCCATCTCCGCAGGGTTATCTTTTCTGTCCACGAAAAATGGTTGTTTCTTCTTTAAAGCAATAATAAGAGCAACCACATAGAACAGGGTTGCAATACATCGAGCACCGACAAATAATGTATGGTATTTCACTCTCAGGTCATCTATATCATACATACTGCACGCCCCCTTTCCTGTACACGTGTCAGACCAAATCAAGCACGTGGTATCAATGATCTTCCCATAAACCACCGGTCCCGGAAACCAACCTATATAATTATAACATTTATGATCACCATAAACACACGTATCACGAACAAGCTGAATTGAAAATAAATCAAAAGGAAAACAATGCTAAAATCAACCAAGATGATACTAGTACCAAATGAAAAGTCCCCTTAATAAAATGGCTGGTCGTTCAGCTAGTTTGAATCTAGCACAAGGGTTAACTGAACATATTGAACCGACCTACGTTAATATTGGTTGCAGTCGAGGAGGGCTAATGAAGACGACCATACACCATACAGTGTGCTAGAGTGAAATTTTGCCCGGACAGCGGCACTACGGCCTACTCTTATATCGAATTCCAACTGTCAAGGGATCTTTTACGTGCACGCCAATGTGTCCACGGGACCTCGGCTTTTCGTCCAATCCGAATGACTACAGACAGCTGTCATTGTCAGGTCCTCCGTCCTGCATCACTGACAAGAGGGGGGGGGGGAACCACGCCGGAAAATCTGGATGAACTTTCTCGGCCAATGCAGGGATCGAACACGCGACCTCCAGGCTAATTGTGTATAGAGATATCCAGTAGTTTCTATAAAACATTACGGTCGAATGACATATTTAAGAAGTTGGTGTTAAATTGACCTTTCATCTAGCCAATGAACAGGGGTTAGCTTCTGCAAAGTTAGATTTCAGAGAATTAAACAGGCATTATGCAAGAGCCAAATCTGTCTATTGCAGGTCTTTCTTTAGCCACTTAAATTTTATATAAATTATTAATTAGATATTAATTAACTTAACAAGACCGTAATAAACTCTCGATGCCATCGGATGGCTTTGATATTCAGTAGATTTAAATAAGTTTTGCTGTTGATGATTTACCGTAAACATGGCTAATCAAGGCTTGGTTTATTATCGTAAAAACGGTAGCAATGACAATTGAGGCTACACTGTTATTGTATCGCCGATGTCACGGCTCAGAGTGAAGTTATTTGATCGAGATATTTAATATATTCCCTTCTCATTACCTATTTTTAACTAATATAGCGAAAACTGTCAGCTCTTTATCGAATCTTACCTAATGCCACTTTATAATAAAGGTATAGTTAGAAGTGTAAGCAAACAAAAATTAAAACCGGAGAAACCTATTGGGGCTGTGACCACAATTTTATTTTATAAAGAAGTAACATGTTCTCACAAAAACCGAAAGATACGTTCTTCATTTTTAATTCATAGCTTAATCTATCGTATGCCAGTGACGCCAAAACGCCTTTATTTACTTGGCGATAAATTATAGTAAGGCCAGTTATATAACTTTCCATTATGCCATGTATAGTTAGAAGTGTAAGCAAACCAGAATTAAAATTGGAGAAAACTATTGGGGCAGTGACCACAATTTTATTTTATAATGGAGTAACATGGTCTCACAGAAACCGAAAGATACGGTCTTCATTTTTACTTTATAGCTTAATCTATCGGATGCCAGTGACGTCAAACACATTTATTTAATTGGCGCTAAATTATAGTGAGGCCAGTTATATGCTAGACATTAATATGGTCTTTGGCATAGGGTTTGTTGCTGATATATTGGATTAAGTGGAAAGGCATCAGTTACTATTCTATGTGCTCCATGCTTTCATATGGAACCTTTTTTATAACAGGCGAGAACTGATTAGTCATTGTGTTAGCCTTGTTTCATTGCCATTATGACAATACTTTGCTAACGAGCTTCCCGAAAGCTCAACGGGTTATTATCCGTACAATTGTTTACTGGGCCAAACCGGTTACGGAGTCACACAGTGACATAAACAAATATTTCATTATTTTGTTTCGCGTCGTTTTAATTAAAGTAGCTCATTACGTTAACAATTCTAGTGTGGGTGGGGTTCGGGAATGCCTTTGGGGTGGGGTAAAAATAATGCGTAGGCTTCTTTTCAACCATCCCTGCATTTTTTGAAGCATCGTATTTCATTGCTTAAAGCTATCCAGAAGCTTTCGAAATCCTGGTTCGAATTGTGGAAAGAAATACAAACCTAGTAATGTAGCTAAGAAAGCTGACATGCCGATTCCTAACGGCTTATCGGATTCTTTGATACTTCTGTAATATATAATATATGAAACTCATATCAAAAGAATTTATAGGATATGGCCAATAGGTGTGTAATCAAAGGACGATAACTCGTTATGTTTTGTAATTCATTATAACGAACATATAAACAAACAGGAGGAAAATAACAGATTACCAAAAATATTAACCATAAGGACAATCTAGAATAAAAAAAAAATCAGTAATATCTGATTATATAAAAATAGTTTTTGAATGGGTAGTACTGTGTTGACTCAATAATTCCGAGAATTTGTTTGCATTGGATAAACATTAAAATTCTTACCTGACGGATATAACGAAGTTTGGTAATATTATCAAAGTCGATACAAAGGCACCGACAAAGTTAAAGGCGACATATGGCCATATTAAAGGACATTCTCCTACACATAAACCTGGTTCTGCCGTAGATTTTTCATCTTCAATACACGAACAATTGGTAAACAACTAGAAAGTACAACAATAATAATATGGTTAAAAAGGGCCCTGCATTTTTGAGATATTCTCCGACCGTAAAAATAATTTGCCGATTTCCCGTTGTTTGACTATACAGTTACATCGAACATGTTAAATGTATTCTATATCTCACCGAAGGTTGGACGCAGGTTTGTCTTAATCATCTCAAATTGATAATTATATCTTACGAACGGCTTAAAATTAGCTTTTAAAAATTATACACCAAAATATTTGAAAAATCGGTAACTCATCGGTGAATTAGCTCACCTTCCATATACGCGTTGCCGTCGGCGAAATATTATACACCAAAATATTTGAAAAATCGGTCAACCCATCGGTGAATTAGCTCACCTTTCATGGACGCGTTGTCGTCGGTGGAAAAAATTCATCCTAATGCAAATTTGTAATGAAATGAGACTAGGATTAACGTCCTACTGTTCTGAACCGACTATACTAATGAAAATGGATGTATACGATTGTGTGCTGGGAGAGAAATTGTGCTCGGGCAGCGGCACTACGTCCTACTATTATATCGAATTCCAACTGATCATGGTTCTTTTACGTGTACGCCAATGTGTATACGGCACGGAACCTCGGTTTTAGGTCCCACCTGGACGAAAATACGTTGTCCCTGCACCACTTAGAAGAGAATCCCCTCCGGCAAATCCCGATGAACTTTCTCGGTCAACACAGGGATCGAACCCGGGACCTTCAGTATAGCGAGCCAACGTCTTATTCACTGGGCCACCGTGGCTCCCATAATGTAAATTCAATGGGACAATAGAGACTTTTGGCAAGTGGAATTTTTCCCATCCTTATAACGTATCCGTATCGTCACGTGATACGTTGCGTTAATTTAGTTTTAGAGTTTTGGCAGATTTTCGCGCCGCGTACGTATGGGTAGCTGAGCTGAGCGTAGTTCTGTTACAGCATAATGGCAGTTATCTACCAAGATCAACATCAGAACTAGTCAAGTATCTAGCCTTCAAATTCCTGAAGGGAGTGAAGTCTTTCGACAGTCGCTGAGTTATTTAAAAAAAATAATTAAAAATTAGTGTCGAATCTTATTAAAAATCTTCGACTTCGACTCGACAACAATTTTGGTTTCACTAATGTATCATTTCAGAAAGTATATACCCCTTTTACAGATTTGTTAAGTCCCACAGGTCCCGGCTCCCTAAATTTAGCATGTAGATCAACCAGCTTGCAGACAGACAGGAAAAATATGAAAATTCCGCGAAAAGCTCAACAAAAGTAATGATTAAATTCCAGTCTTTGCCATGGTTAAAATCACGTCAAATATATACCTTCGTGTTCTAGGATACACATATAGTCATAAAAACGCTACGGCACAATATTTCAGCGTCTAAAAGTAGCAAAACATACGGTAAAAAGACGACGATGTTATACGGACCTTTTCCGTATGAAAGCTGTTCGATACGTGCTGCCGTATCCGTGTGCCGTATCACGTATGAGAATTACACACGCATTGATTACGTCACACGCAAAATCGTTACGGTACGCGATACGGACCAGGAATTTACGTTTGCCAAAAGTCTCTAGTTTCCATGTAATGTAAGCGTCTTTTTCACAGTTTTTTTCGCACGGTTTGTCTCGTGTCTACTGTGAGCATGCGTGTCGAGCCGGGTGTTTCTGTTCAACTTCTACTAAGTCAATCAATCGCTCTTGTTGCTGAATATTCCGCTGGAACATGGTGTGTGCCAATATTATTTTAAAAAATAAAGCGAAAACAATATCGGACTCCACGCTGTGCAGAGAGAAATCCTCACTTATGATGTCTCTTACTTGGGGTTGAATAAACGTTAAAGCGGGTTTTCAGTACACATCGCACATTTTCCTGCTGGTGAAAACGCGTAGATTGAAAGGGTGTCTTACTGATTTATAAGTTACCTAGTTTTAGATCTTACCATATTATCGTTAATAGTACAGCCAGCATGACACGGTGAAAAATAATTTTGATTATCAGAGCCACAAACTGGGAAATATCTCTCATTATCACACCCACATAGATCTATATCACACTGTGTTGTATTGTACTCCTTGGTAGTTATATAAGTTCTGAAATGTAATATATTATATGCACACTGTGTTATACAGTTCAGATACGGTATTTTATTATATGTCACTTGTTATATAAGTTATGAAATATAATAATATATTCAATTGTGATATACGTCCCTCCGGTGGTATAGTATGATCCTCATTCCGTGCTACTCCATTATACCCTGGGTTAATCTATGGAGCATTCACGTATTCAAATCATCTGCCCTTGACAGACACTTGAGTCTGCGAAGCAATCAAAAAACAGTTTACAAACCGGCCTTAACCGCATTGTTCATGTTCACAACAATATGCCAAGATCAACCTGACATATTATAAGCCAGCACACTATAAGGATACACACGTAATCATGTATGTGTTAGGAATTAACTGATAGATTCAAAGAGCTATAGAAACATATTATTTTCCAATGATGTATGACACGATAACTGGAATTTCGTACTAAGACATTTTATACACCCCCCTCCCGCCCCCTCTCTCTCTCCCTCTCCCCCTCTCCCTCTCCCCCTCTCCCTCTCCAAATAGAGTTTAGTAGGCCTACATGCTAATTTACTTTAATCCATTTTAAAACAGAATGTATATACATAGCACAAACATCAAGGACAGACAACTTGAATACGTGTCTCCCCCATAGATTAACTCAGGGGATAGTGGGGTGGTCTGGCGATACCGGGGATTGTTCCTTACTAGTTGTGTAAGTTCTGAATAATATTCTATATCACTTTCGAACACTGTTAGTGGATATGTCTATGTAAAATCTCACCATTGCCAAATCCCGACATCACAACAGTATTGGGGCGAAGAAAGGCAAAGTTATATGCCTGTGCCTTACCGGATTATCGCGTAATGGTTCTCGTAACAAAGTGTTATAGACTTATTGCGTTAATCTCTTTCTATCTCTTTCTACAAGTTACAAAAATAAATAATTTTGCAAGTACCATAAAGGACTCGTTACATCATGCAAGAAACTGAATAGATAAATGTCAATAATGCTAGTACAAAATAGATTTGGGGGCCACGGTAGCTCAGTGAGAAAAAATGAAATGAAATGAAATGGGGATTAGCGTCCTACTGTTCTGCTCCGAACTGGACTAATGAAGACTGACATACGTCATACAGTGTATACAGTGTGTAATGGGGTAAATTTTGCCCAGACAGCGGCACTACGGCCTACTCTTATATCGAATTCAAACTGTCAATGGATCTTTTACGTACACACCAATTTGTACACGGGACCCCGGTTTTCGTCCCATCCGAACGACTAGACAGCTGTCCTTGTCAGGTCCTCCGTTCTGCATCACTGACAAGGGGGAACCACGCCTGAAAATTAGGATGAATTTTCTCGGCCAGTGCAGGGATCGAACACCCGACCTCCAGGCTAGCGAGCCAGCGTCTTACCTACTTAGCCACCGTGATTCCCCCTTTGGGTAAAATGTTGACTAGCTGACCGGGATTTTCCGGCGTGGTTCCTCCTTGTCAGTGGTACAGGACTTAGGGTCTGGCAAGGGACAACGTTTAGTCCTTCGTATGGGGACGAAAAACCGAGATCCCGTGTACATATTGGTGTGCACGTAAAAGATCGACTGGCAGTTGGAATTCGATATAAGAGAAGGCCGTAGTGTCACCGTCTTGGCAAAACGTTAAACCCCATATCAATCCATCACAAAACAGATTTAGGGTCTTGTTGATTACATACCTTGATAATCCCTGATTGATTTCTGGTTTAGGACATGTTATAAAATACCCAGTAGCTATAATAAACGACGAGAAAAAGGTGACTCCAGTAACCAGCTTTAAGCACGTCATGGGTGTCAGTTTTAATTTCGACGTTAAAATACCGCCAGTTAAAGCACCACTTGCAGCTCCAAAAACATTTACGGTACCTAAGATAATAATAACGAGAAAAAGGTGACTCCAGTAACCAGTTTTAAACACGTCATGGGTGTCAGTTTTAATTTAGACGTTAAAATACCGCCAGTTTAAAGCATCATTTACGGTACTTAAAATAATAATAATAATATAATTTTAATTAATTCAATCTCGTAACCTAGTTTGTTATCGTTGAATTTTACCAGTAAATCATGTAATTTCAATTGTACACTTTGAAATACGTTGCTATAGATTGATAAAAAAACAAACTTTAATCCTTGCTCGGCGCCTTTAATATTTACGATATTTGTTTTAAATCATGTACCGAAATGAATTCACAATTCTTAGAGCCAATAGTAGGGACATCATAAATCGCTAAACCATTTATTTAGGTATAAATCGAAGTATTCTGTTTTGCTAATCTAAATTAGTATACATTTTGATCATTTCTTCACATAAAATCAGTAGTCCTGGGTTGATCTAACTTGCATGTCAATTCTAAATAAAAACAGTAGAAATTATATCTACCTAATAGAACATTGGCCTTCCAGGTTGGTATATGAAAATGTGATTCAAGATATTTAGGTAAAAAGGCCAACATGCCGCTGATGGAGAACAATATAACACATGTAGATAAAGTACAACACATATAGATAGGGCTGCTCAACAGACGAAAAATCGACTTAAATAATCCTGAAATATATAAAAGCATACAGGTAGAGAACATATTTTAACAAAACGTGTAATATACATTGCAATAATTAAGAAATACAAACTACACTTGTAATATACATGTACTTTTTTTTGAAGAATATATATTGTATGGATAACCAAACAGCTCTTTATTCAGTGTTGTTTATTTTGGTTCCTTATTTATAGCCCTTAATGTCTTCATCTGTTGTCGTTTTAGACAATATTAATCCAGAAATGCAAAGAATATTTGTAATATATTCTGTATTTATCCAAAAATGCAAAGAACACTACTAATATATTTTGTATTAATCCAGAATTACAAAGAAATCTTGTAATATACATGTATTCTGTATTAATCAAGAAATACAAAGAACACTTGTAATAATATATTCTGCATTAATCCAGAAATACAAACAACGTGTGTAATATATACCATACTAATTTCCAAACACAAACACATGTAATATAGACTATAATTATCTCAAAATACATATAACACGTGTAATAATAATCCCCAAATACAAACAATTATACGTGTTACATAGACTATAATAATCCCCAAATACGAACTACATGTGAAATATAGACTGAAGCCATACGATATTGACAACACACGCAGGATTAGTTATTGAACATAATAGATGATTTGGTGAAAAAGAAATATTGGTCATCAGAGTGGCGAATCATCCATTCCATAAAACAACGGAAGTTTCTACCTTTCAATTCTGCACATTTGTTATTGGATTTCACTGCTTTTTTGGTTTTTAGATTGTCTAGATTTTTTGGTCGACTTCTCATCTTTCTTGGAAAACATAATAGCGGGATTCCTGCTATTACACCAATCGAACCGAAAAATAAGAATCCTAGCCACCATGCGCCTATCCATCTTGGATCTCTAAGAGACATGTTGGTTTCTGCAGATAAAAAAGGAAAAATAATATGATTGATCAAACTCACTGACCACATTTACTTCTTGGATTCAACTATACATTTAATAGAAATCCCATGTTAAACCAGGGCTGTGGCTATATTATCTCAACGCTATGGGAGGCCCCATGGGAGATGATGTGCATATATAATAATAATAATAGTTTATGGTTCAGTCGCAGTTATCAGTCAAGCCACAATATATTTAACTGTAAAGGAATGTCATGTTGCATCAAATGAAATGGGGTTAAAAGTCCTACTTATTTTTTACTTCGTCCGGGCTAATGGATACGGATATACGCCTGTGTGCTATAAGGGAAAATTACCTGAATCTGTTGCAGAAAAGCATACCGTAAAGCATCACATTTGGCCTGCTCATAGTTTTAAAATCTTACATCGGTCGGATATCTTGTGATTAGCATGACCATGTAGCAAAACATAATTATCCTGATTAACTTACCTTCGAGTGTTACATAAATTTTACTGAAGACGCCACCTAGCGTAAAACCTAGAGCTGGCCCAAATATTCCCACACTTGATATAATACCTAAAGGAATATAAAACCTTAATTTCCAGATGTAAAAAATGCCAAATCAAAACAAAATGAATAGAAGTTGGTTCACTTTAATTCAAAATGTGAAGGCAACGCGTAGTCATAATAGACCAGGAGCCCGGGTGTGGAGGGGGGAAACTTGGCTGAAAAGTATACAAATTTTCTCCTATATGGTATCAATGCATGCATATCTGGTATCATCAGAATGAAAGTCTGTCGGGTATCTGGTGGTGGGTGTTGTATTCCACGCCCAAAATGTCATGCCCCCTCCCACTAGGCTAGATTAGCTCAAAAGTGTACCACAAGAAAATCGTACAGTAGTGTACCGTGTACCGTACATCTTCATGGATTTACATTTCTGGTGGTAGGATACCCCTGACAGAACTATGTAATTGCCAGACATTTGTAGTGGGGGGAATATTCCGGACAAGAGTTATCTAATTTCCAAACCACAGCTAGTCTAGATTAGCTGAAATCTGTACCACCTAAAACAGCTTTGGAGAGAGAGAGAGAAATAGGGTTTAACGTCCACTCGACACAAACTAGGTCATTTCGGGACTAACATATGGTTTAATTTTATTTCAATAATTCGCTTGCGCGTTGGGGTCTTTAGCAGTGGGAGGAAACCGGAGGACCCGGAGAAAACCCACGAGGTTGGACAGGCGACCCTACTCCTTGCCACGCACAACCGGGGATTAGAAACCACGCCAGTCGATTCAATGATAAAAAAGCTTTGGAGTTGTTTCATACCACCACAGGGATCATGAATGACCATTGCCAGACAGTTTGTGCGGTGGGTTACCCCTAACAGACACGCCCTAAAATGCCACGCCCCAAACTAGGATAGATTAGCGGGCACTGTTCTGACAATTACATAGTTCTGTCATGGGTACCCCAACACTACAAATCTATGTCAGGGTGTTTTTGTAATACCTGAAATGTACGGTACACTTACATTCTGATGATACCAGATATACATGCATTTATACCATTAAGGGGAAAATTGGTACACTTTTCAGCTAGGTTGACCCCCCTGAGCACCCAGTATATAAAAAGGTGGTGTGGTGTATTCATATGTAAAAATGTAAAATCAATATGATTTGGGTAAATAAATTAAGTTTCGTTTAAATTAAATTTCGAATTTTTAACATAAAAACGAGATAAGATGTTAACTTAACGAAATAAAATGTTCGTTTAACGAGATAAATTAATGTTAACTTACCGAGATAAAGTGGGGTCTTTGTTTGTTCGACATTATCATCAACATAGGTTGCCAGGAAAGGATATCTAGGCGATTTACCGAAACCCTGTAAACACATCCCTATCGATAATAACAATATGGCCACGGTTCTTATGGTGGCGTTTTTATTAATATTTTCAGTTGTTCCACAATGAAGAAGCGTCTCGTTCACACCACTAAAAGTATTATTCAAACAAAGAGATCCACTTTGTAGAGGACTTGCTGTCATTGTAGTTATATTTCCCTCTCGGTAACTCAGTCGAAAGCTATCCATATCCATGAAGTGCGGAATGCTGCAAATAAGTCCCGAAAATCCGAAAAACATGGTGGATAAGGCTAAAACACGTGGGATATGTGTTTTTCTGGCAATATAACTCATAAACAGTGTGGTTAAAAGATAACCTATATCGTTACTTGACAGAATTAATCCACTAACAGAACTACTAAAACCGAACTGTCTCTCGATTGTCGTAATCTGAGAATTGATATAGATCTGTAAAGATGATGTCACAAGTCCTGACAGACCATATACAGCGGTAAAACATCCCATGGTCGCACAACATTTTAGTTTAGTTGGTTCACATGACCCCATGCCACATTCTGTATCCTGGTCATCTTTATTCTGTTCCGCCGGAGGAGAATATTCTCCGTTTCTGTTTTTCTTATCCATGACTCAGATCAGTTTAAACAAATCGTTGTTAATCTGAAACAAAGTGTAAAATAACAGACAGACATGGTCTAGATGCTGGCTGGAAAACAAGGCTACATCAGAGTTAACTGCCATGTCAAGCCGGCACATATGTACTAAGGTATCAGAAGTTGTTCATTTTCAGAACAGGACAGCCTATGTCATTGCCTTCAATACATGGGCATGGTATCCACAAAGCACAAGAAAATTGACCATTTCCTGTGATTAACTTGCATATCTAATTGGGTGCAAACTCAATACTGAGTCTTGGTTGTCGTTGAGTGGATGTTAAACAACTAAAAACTTGATACATTTGTCATTTTATCTCTCTTCACGGCAGTGTTTAATTTATAAGATAAAAGCGGGTCTTGAAAAGTTAAAATAAAAATCTAAAAATAAACCGATTGTGTAACTTTAACGTCTTTCGTCCGACTGGGAGTCACTTGATGACTGTGGTGTTATTTAGACTGTGGTGTTATTACCTCCCTTTAGAGCTCTTTACTGTACATCACATTGACACGACATGCATTAGTGCTTAGCTCTACGGGTCGTACTTGAAAATGAAGTCGATGATTCAGATACTTAAAAAAAAGTACCTAACGTTGACCATAACCAATAGGTATCCCTATGTCAGCAGACCGAAATGAAATGGGGTTTATCGACTGGGCTAATGGAGACGGGCATCCTCATACAGTGTGCTATAAGGGTAATTTTGGCCGGACAGCAGCGCTACGGCCTACTCTTATATCGAATTCTAACTTCCAATGGATCTTTTACGTGCATGCCAATGTGTACACGGTAACTCGGCTTTTCGTCCCATTCGAATGACTAGACAGCTGTCTTTATCAGGCCCCCCGTTCTGCACCACTGACCAGGGGAAACCACGCCGGAAAATCCGATTAACTTTCTCGGCCAACACTGGCATCGAACCCGCGACCTTCAACTGAGTGCAGTTAGAATTGCAAATATAGACATATATACAGTCTACGCGATATTTTTTAAAAAGAATATATAATCACTATATCGCGATATTTTATAAAATGTCAATACTTTTATCACCTTTTAAATGTAAATAAACATGCATAAAATTTGGAAATACCCCTGGAGTGTTCAATTGACACTTTCTAGTCAATGTTATTTTTAGACAGTACCGAATTTACAAACGAAATTTAAAGGAGCTAAGTCGCTAATATTTGGGACCTAAAAATTGATACAAATGGGTCGCAACGCATATAATAATGTAATATGAATATATATAAACTGATTTACATTGAATCGTTTTACTTTAATTTCAAATCAGTTATGTTCGGCGAAATACGCCAGAAGTGTCCATCGAATGGCAATCTCTAGCGTCTGGTTATTTCAATCTACGCCGATAGTATTTATTGCGCATGCTCGCCAGATAAGAATATGGTCTCACCGTTTGACATGACTTATGGAATATGTCTAGCCTCGTTCTTCGACTGTCTTAGTACAAAATGCGCTGAAAACCATTATGGTACACGATTCGTGTACCAATGGTAAATGTTTATTTTGTCTTAAATATTGGTTATCAGAAGCCCATCTTTTCACAATATGATAACAACACCAATGTTGATTTAAAATGACAAATAATTCGTGTTTTCAATATCGAAGACTTTGGATGATACTGAGTTAGAGACTTAGCTACTTTAATGAGCTGGTTCAAACACAGATCTATATAGCCACGAAAACTTGCTAAAGCTGTTGTTTATTACAATTTTAATTTTCAAAATATTAATTACAATATTTTATTTAAATTAAAAATATTTACATATGAAGGGGCACAAATTTTTTTTTAAAAAGTTTGTGTTCTTCGGCCCTGCATATTTTAATGGATTTTGTTCATTTACCCTTGCAAACTCGTTTTTCTCATTCAAACGTATACCTTCTTGATTAAACTATAAAACATAAGTACTATGTCCAAAAGGGTCCACTGATTTAGTAAAATAGCGATTTTTCGGATCACGGACTGCTATGCATGACACGTCAAGACGCTGAATGATAATGATAATCAGTCTACCGGAACTCTCAATACATGTATATATAGTTGGCATATATTGCTTTATTAAAATTTAATTCAATCTTAAAATCAAAGATTCCTTTGGAAAATCAAAGTATCGATATAAACAATTCGTCAAGATGTATAGAAATTGAACAGAAACAGGGATAATTCTTACGGGTGGAAAAGTGAGCGAGAAGTCACGTGACGCAAACAAAGCTCCTTATCGGCATTTGCAAACTTTGTGGATTGAATACTCTGAAGTTTATAACAGTATTTATTCATCATTAAGCAATAAAATATCGTAAATAACATAAAAAAGAAACAAAAAATTTTTTTAAATATATTCCAGAAAAATATATATCGCGGTATGTTCGTTTTTTCGATATTTTTCTGAAGACGGTATTTTTGACGGTGTTTATGTCTGTGACGATTTTATATCGAAATACCGAAATATCGTCCAGCTCTAGGAAATGTATGTTTAAATACAGAACGCAACAAAAACGTGTATTAACTGTTATTAACAATATATGTCATTACATTATATATATAACTCAAACAGTTACGAAACTTTAAAGATTAGCGAGGCAAGAAGTGCTACTGTATTGACTAAGGGTAGACACACTAGCCGAATGCTTCGCCCGATTCACCGGTCGATTGCATCACCTTTCATGTCACATGATTAAACATGGCGGCGTCCATGTCTTCAAACTATCACGTGACTTCTCGATATGACATATGTGGACATTGTAAACAAAGAAGGTTATAATACATTGTAAATTATGTAAGTATAATATATTGCATTGTGTGCAGTAGAATAGATCGTAAAGATTATACGTTCCGATGGATTACATCCACTAGAATATCAAGGAGATAAATGCATTTGATTTAGGTCATCATAATGCACTTTTAAAATTGGCTAATCGAAATAGTTATTTCGATTCCATTGGTACAAAATCTGTAGGATTAAACTTTAGCGGAAGTGGCCTAGTTATACTCCGAATGTCATTCGATAAATTCCATTGGGACAAAATCTGTATGATTAAACTTTAGTTTCGAAATATTTAGCGGAAGTGGCTTAGTTTTTCTCCGAATGTCATTCGATAAATTTAAAGATGCATTTTTTTTTACATGACAAGTCCAAATCAACTCTCTAGAAAATCAGATGGTCGTGGTTTTGAATCAATTTAAACACAATTGTCATTGGAAAATTTAATGTAAAAAATTGATAGTAGAAACATTTATAACAAAACACAACACAGGGTATATATGGATGTAACTACTTCTCTATTATTTAATAACGACGTTTCGTAACACATACAGGTCACGTTTTCAAGAACGACGTTTCGTAACACATACAGGTCACGTTTTCAAGTTAACGTTTTAACGTTTCATAACACATACAGGTCGCGTTTTCAAGTTAACTTGAAAACGTGACCTGTATGTGTTACGAAACGTCGTTATGAAGAGTTAACCGTCTAGATGTCATTTAAAGAATTGAGTAGAAACATTGTTTATTATCGTAGCAATGGTGTGAGAGAGGGAAATGGGGTTAACGTCCACTCGACACAAATTAGGTCATTTCGGGACTAACATGGTTCAAGTTTATTTCAATAATTAACTTGTGCGTAGGGGTCTTTAGCAGTGGGAAGTTACCGGAGGACCCGGGAAAAACCCACGAAGTTGGACAGGCGACCCTACTCCTTGTCACGTACAACCGAGGAACGCCAGTTGACTCAATGGCAGACATGGCATGCTAACCATTCGCCCCCCCCCCCCCCCCCCGTAGCAATGTTACTTGACAATCGAGACTATATTGTCAAAACCTCGAACACCCATAACTTCGCTCAGAATGAAGTAATTTGACTGAAATTTACAATGTATGTCTTTATCTACATCTTACATAATGCGTTTTATGTATCCCTGTCTATCTCTCAATGAGATGCGGTACCATGATGCCTCAAGTATGACCCATGCCATCATTATTAACAAACGTTATGTCAATTATCATCAATGAATAAACATTAACCAAACCTGTCTTTCCTAATTGACGTAGTTTCTGCGACTGTTTCTTTCCATCTCTGTCTCAAGCCAGATCATAACACAAATTAAATGTGTCACTACTGGTTGGTTCGGCTATGGAAGGGTTATTTTATATAGGGGGTAAATTTCAATAACAACCTTTCCCTAGCAGTCATGCGTGCAATAGATAATATAAAGGAAATGTTTGCCGCGGTTAAATAGATTTCAGGTATCCAAGTTCCCTATTCTGAACTCTGTCTTATGTATATGTACATACTAGCACACATACTGGCCTATACATACAGCTACAATGTAAGTTGTATAATCGGTTGTATTGTTGGGTTATTTAAAGCCCAGCTCACAACCTACCGTACGTGTTTTGACACACATGGGTCGAGGGGTTTGGAAGTTCGCAGACCAGCCGCAAGAAATCTGGTGAAAACTTTGTATGTGCAGGACCAACAGTCTCTACGGCCAGTCTGCGATCTTCTGCGATGCCGAACAAATGCACGTACGACAGGCAGTGAGTTAGGCTTTAGACGATGTGTCCCACTTAAAGATCAAGTACGATAATGGAATGAAATGGGGGTTTAACGTCTCGTTGATATTTGACTTAAGTTAAGTGGGAAGAGGTATTTTGCGCAAAAACATTCTTACTTTCCTTATCCACATGGCGGTTCCCGATTTATTTGTGGTTTTAAATTGAAATCCATTTAGTCCGGTAAAAACACTACCCGCATGTTAATCTAAAAATGACAAAATGTTCAACTGGATTTATTTTAATTATAATTTCAAGAATATAATGCCTATAACTTCCAGATATTATGTTTTATCATGGTTTTATACAATCTTTATTAAAACTATAACAATTTCAATAACGATCATATATCAACTATTTTTCAATTCTTATCAATATTAAAACAATTTCAATAACAATTAGAAGATGCAATTGTTCTTTATTATAAATCCTTATCAAGACTATAACAATTACAATAACAATCATAAAATCCAGATATCTAGTATTATACAATCTAGTATTGTAACAATAGTGGTCATAACATACAGATGTTTTGCATTATACAATTGTTATCAATTTCAATACCATCCACAAAGTCCACATACAATCTTTATATATCAATAGTATTATCGTCAGATGTATTATACAATCTTTACTTATCAATATTTCCTAATGATCAAATAGATACCGAATGATTTGTGGTTTGGATATATATACGAATAGATTGATTAGACTTAAGTCTCAGTTTGAGTATAAAAGGTGAAAAAGTCGATGGATATTATTAGCATTATATTGTCAGCTGCTTTGGTCTATTCGTTATCAAATATCGTGGACTGTTGTCTGATTTATGGACACGCCAACAATCAAATCTAAAATTATAAATGAAATGGGGTTTAACGACCTACTTTTCTACACCTACTGAGCTAATAAAGATGGGCTTAAACCTTACAGTGTGCTATATGAAGGAATTTTTGTCTGGACAGCGGCATTGTATCCTACTCTTAATTCGAATTCCAACGGTCAATGGTAATATTACCTGCACGCCAATGTGTACAAGTTATTTCAGTTTTTCGTACCATCCGAACGACTAGACACTGTCCTTGTTAAGGTCTCCATCCTGCACCACTGAACCCGAGACCACCTGGTTAGTGTGCCACCGCTGGTCCCTAAATGTATAGCACTGGATTCAGGGGCACAATCATCAATTAAGTATATCCGAATTTAGACTTAACTGGCCGTCTTCGTTTGCTTAAAATATAAAATTAAAAATACGAAAATTGTTATGCTCAATTCATAAGAAATGTTATATCTCACCTCAATGACAAGTTGTCCTCGTAATCCTGAACATTCTATTGAACATGTCTATGGACTGATTTTTATCACTCGGGGTTATGAACTTTCGGAAATTAATACTACTGCGAAGCGTCTCTAACATGAAACTCATAATTTATAGACCTGTAAATATAGTTGATAATTTTATATTAACTGATAAGATACATAACTTTATCTATACACTCACCTAAACAAACAAACAACAGTAAAAAGTTCTACGACCTTTACATTTAAAGGGAAATTGCCCCTTTCACTGAGTTTCATTAAAAGATTAATTTTTGAATAAAGTTATATTAGAAATAACCTTATACTCGCCTGATTATGGACAAAATTCAAGAATAAAAATCACGCATTCCCCACAAGACAGTTATCATGAAACTTTGCTAGCTAAATGAATCCAAAGAGGAGTGGTATCAGGTGCTCCAGAAAGAATAAGAATCCGCCTCTCCTAAAATTGAGTGCGTTTAAGATATAATTGGGTAACATTTGGCAAACCCACTAATTGCGGAAATCATTTTATTGACCTTTTGTCTAACAACTAATATAGCAAAATAACTTTTTGTATTAAGGTTTTACGATTATCATTTGATACAATATCCGGTGTACTCCGGCATGTTCTTTGAGTCTGGAATAACGACTTTCTCCTCATACGCTCCATTCGATCCCGAAAGAGGTTCAGGGATATATTAACCGTGGCAGTGATTTCATCTTTAGGTGGCATGATGTCATGTCATGTCGTGTAAACTGAAGGAAACAATAGTAATATCATACAACTTCGTCCCGCTCGGCAAAACTGTCTATCGGTTTCTTTAAACCCGGAGGCATGTTCGCTACTGTTAGACCTTGATGTTTCACCGTCAATTTATCACTTGATTAGGCAACCAGACATGAAAAATCTCAAGGTTATTCTCAGCCCACGCCCGGATTCGAACCGGTGACCTTCTGGTCTAGATTCTAATTCTGTCGCCACTCGACTACCGCATCTCCCGACCATCAACGAAGTACAAATATAACCCTGTCACCAAGACATTAAACAATTCAATAGCTACTTATAAAAAAGATGAAAGCCATGTGAATTGTGTCTTTGTTAATTTCTGATATTTCGAACAGTGCAAACCTGGTAATAACCATGTGTAATACGGTTACAGAATTGATAGCTCGACCTTCACGCACTGAAAAACAACACTTATTTTCACAAACATAATAGTTTATACTTTTATACACTTCACCACGATTACAGGCCATAAATATAACCTGGGTTTGCTTCGAAATAAGGTTAAATCAGATGTAATTAAAAAAAAGCTTAAAGACATACACCGATTTTTATTATTGTTTATAACGCGGGTTTATTATTCGGTGAATATACAGTTTTTAATCTTAAAACGCCCACTGAAAAATAACTAAGGGGACTAACACATGTTGTACATTTTGCTTCAATTACAAAGGGGGGTGGGGAGGGGGGTTATTAGGCTTCCATGAATAACGTTCTTGTGATTTACTACGTACGCGTTTGATCGCCCGCCTGCCTACCAAATCTAGAAGTTTTAAAAGTATGAAAGAAATAGAAAATACAACGTTTCGGGCTTCTCCGGGTGAAACTCAATGAAAACTAATTCATATACTTTATACTGGATGTACGCGCAGCATACCTTGTAAGAATTAAGCAGACAATTACATTATTATTATTGTTCGATTTATATAGCGCTTCATTACACGTGAAGTGTTTCTAAGCGCATATCACAAACATATACTTCAAACACACAAAAACAATCAAAATCAGGAGAACATAATTAAACACAGCTGCCTGTTAGGCGCTATTATTCAAAGGTTTATATCCAACAAATCAACCGGCTAATCTCTATATTGAACTCAGTCGAGGTATTACCTGATGAACACCTACACCAAGTAGAGTTCAAAAATAAAAACAAAGTTTAAAAGAATCAACTTCATTAACAAAAATTAAACAATCAAAATCTAAACTGATAAATCAAATTCAAACGAAACAAATAAAACAAAGAAAATGAAAAGAGCAGTTCATTACCATTCTACATTAACAAAATAAAGGAAATCAACTTGTGAAAATTTGTTAAAAAAAAAACAAACATCAGTTGTCTTATTTTACACATAACTTGTTATCAGTATTAGAAGAGATTACACACAGACAACTGAGGGAGCCACATTTATTTGTACGGAAAATCATGTTTAAGCTTGTAGACCCTCTAAGGAACACAATTTCTATCCGATATCCATTTTAATCTCGGCCATCCGATAATCTAGAGAGTTGCTTATAGGCTTGTCATGTGAATAAATGTTTAAATAGTTTATCTAACATTTTGAAGACAAAAAGACCTGCCATAACATCTTTAACGACAAGATACCATCAGGCATTTACATTTTTGTTGTGCTCAGTTCAATTACGAAACAACTGTTTAATTCAATTAGTACATATTTTTAACAGGTCAGACGTTTGAATGACTAATGACATCCATCAAAACAAAAGACTAAACACGACACTAACCCTCGTGATTTTCCTGTATCGGGGAAAGTTGGGATTCGACAACTGACAGCTCCCTCGAAGCAATCCTTTAAACTTTCTTCTGTGGTATCGTAGGACAAGTTTCTGGCTGTTAGGGTTTTACCTTTAGGTCCACCTCCCTGGCTTCTACGATCTCCACCTGAGGTATTCATATATGCAGCATAGATAATTAAAACTTCTATTCAAGTTAAACCAACTGTATCTATTTATGTCTTACGTCGAGCTGAATACATTTTATGATTTATGTGACATGGCCGACATGCACGTGGTATATAAAGTTAAAGTGAAGATAACCTCAATGAAGTTACATAAGTCAAAGATATTGGTTGTATAACCTATATACCATTGATCACGTGATTAGATATCTTTAACCCCTATGTTTCAAGAACATTTTAATAAATTTTCTTTCTTTAAATACGGTTACAATACAAAGTTTGTTTTTTTAGGAACCACAGTGGCTTAGTGAGTACGACGCTGTTACACTAACAAGAAGGGCTGGGGTTTGATCTCGGGATTTTCCATCGTGATTTTCCCTTGTCCGTGCCGCAGAACGGGTGGGGGATGGGGCTGGCAAGGACCGCTTCTAGTTGTTCGGGTGGGACGAAAAACCGAGGTACCTTAGCAAGTTAGCGCCCACGTGAATTAACCCTTGATAGTTGGAATTTGATATACTGGTAGGTCGCAGTCCGGTCAAAATTTCATTTGTCAAAGTTCTAAAGTACACATTCACTTGACTGACATACACTGTGCAATTCATATCTGTTTATGGCTGTCCATAGTGTAAATATACATCGTGTAGCTTCAACATATGTGTACTCATTTTTAAAATACATTCGTGTACGGTAATTTGAGACAAGGTTTTGTGAGTAAATCAAGTGCATTTGGTTTACACATTTGCAAAATCCTGCCGGTTCTCTGAAGGCTTGGGGTCACGGTGGCTAAGTGCGTAAGACGCTTGCTCGCTAGCTTGGAGGCCGGGTGTTCGATCCCTGAATTGGTCAGGGGATCACGGTGGCTAAGTGGGTAAGGCGCTGGCTCGCTAGCCTGGAGGTCGGGTGTTCGATCCCTGCATTGGCCGAGAAAGTTCATCCAGATTTTCCGGCGTGATTCCCCCTTGTCAGTGATGCAGGACGGAGGGCCTGACAAAGACAGCTGTCTAGTCATTCGGATGAGACGAAAAACCGAGGTCCCGTGTACACATTGGCGTGCACGTAAAAGATCCCTTGACAGTTGGAATTCGATATAAGAGTAGGCCGTAGTGCCGCTGCCCGGGCAAAATTACCCTCATAGCACACTGTATGGCGTATGCCCGTCTTCATTAGCCCAGTTCGGAGCAAAACAGTAGGACGTTAAACCCCATTTCATTTCATTTCATTTCATTTCTGAATTGGTCAAGACAGTTCATCCAGATTTTCCGGCGTGACTCCCCCGTGTCAGTGATGCAGGACGGGGGGCATGACAAGGACAGTTGTCCAGTCGTTCGGATGGGATGAAAAACCGAGGTCCCGTGTACATATTGCCGTGCACGTAAAAGACCCCTTGACAGTTGAAATTCGATATAAGAGTATGGCGTATGCCTGTCTTCATTAGCCCAGTTCGGAGCAGAACAGTAGAACGCTAAACCTCATTTCATTTCATTTCTTTGAAGGCGTGACTCACCAGAAAATGATAATAGCTGTGTACATAGCTGGTCATCTTTTATGTGTATTATTAATATTAATCCAATACGGTAATAACAATTCTACCGTGTTCCTAAAAGCTATCCTATTCTTCAGGGAGATGTATTGTTTATACTCAGATCTCTTTTAATGATATAAGTACTTGATAACAAATGTCTTTACATGAAAAAATATATTTTTGAAATTAGAAATGTCACAAGATGCTAAATTGACTTACATTGATATTAAAGGGTGGTGTGGCTGGTTATGTTATTATGTCTGTCGGGTAAAAAACTATTGACGAGCCATGGGAGTAAGATCTGAAGGGAAGCCGGGGGAGATCTATCACTTATCCAAGTTTAAAACAAAGAGATGCGTTAGAATCAATCATTCTAAAGATGGTCACTTTCAAAGAAAAAAATACACAAAAATACAAATTAGTTTAATAATACACATACTTTATAAGGTGGGGGTAGTCTGCAAAAGTAGTATACTTTCATTCTGCTAATACTCTGGCTCGTGTGAATAATTATAGAACGAGTAATTGTAAGGCCGACAAGACTATTGTATATTAGAATTTCAGAAACCACTTACCATATGTGTGATAAGAACCAGTCTCTGATCTTTAAAGTTACAGAAGTTCTATACCACGGTTATTCGGGGATCCGCCCAGTCACTGCAGCTTTGTATGGGCTTTAAAAACGAACAAATGAATATCGTTATTCTGCAAGTTTATCATTAAATCATCGGTTGGGGCCTGTTCGGTTGTATTATCTCGAGCGTTCGACTTAGTATCTCGAGCGCTCGACTGAACGAAACTGAACCATTTTTGGGCTGGTATTCCTATTAGCGATTAAGAGTGGAATTTGTGCCATTTCCGTTTTACACTAAAATAAAAAAGAGCGGTGTATTCGTTTGAAATCGTAGTGAGATGTGAAACAATTCAATGATTAATACACAATGAATATTATAAAATCAGTACATGACGTCACGTACTCTATGAACATAATGAACAAAAGAAAAAATATCTCAGAAGACAACGAGGAAATAATTAAAAATATCTGATTCACAGACGACAAATAATAATTACAACCCCCATGCAGAATGGATTAAACAAGTTCAATTTGGACTGTTCGTATATAATTAATTAGAACTAACAATAACAAATTTAATCATTGAATGTAAATCACTCCATATAGACTCATATTAAAGACCTTAAAATAGTAAGGAATTCCGCCCTTGAAATATCACATCGAAGTTGTCACGATTGCCGTTGTATATGAAATGAATAAAGTTTTGAATATGTTACTATATATAGCTGGTAAGTAAACAATAAGCTTGCAGTCAGTCCGCGTAACACACACATACTATACGGTATTCAACGTTATAGGGCTTTGTATAACCAAGCTTTGCAGTTTCAACAATAACGCAGAAGAGAGAGAGAGAGAGAGAGAGAGAGAGAGAGAGAGATGGGGATTAACACATGGTTCAATTTTATTGCAATAATTAGCTTGCGCGTAGGGGTCTTTAGCAGTGGGAGGAGACCGGAGGACCCGGAGAAAGCCCACGAGGTTGGACAGGCGACCCTACTCCTTGACACGTACAACCGGGGAATCGAAACCACGCCAGTTAACTCAATGACAGACCTTATGATACAGCGAGCACGTGCTAACCATTCGCCCCCCCCCCCCCAACGTAGAAAACTCTTAAGATGAACGAAACGGTGGGTTAAAGCTGTGATTTGGTCATGAATTTATGGTAAATGGGTTGAAACTTACTTTATGATATATAATTATTTGAATTAAAGCTTTCTAAATTTTATATTTATGTTTAAGTTAAAGATACGTTCCCGCGTACAAACAGGATGATTTGATGATGTAATTGGACTAAAAACATATTCAAACTAATTAATCTGTCAAAATTTAGCTTCAAATCCTTCTCAAACACTGTTTTCGCGAGGGAATACCCCTACTATTAAAGATCTACTAAAAGAAGTCATGTTTGTGTCACGTGACTTAGCTGACGCACTACCTAGCGACGGGTGCGAAGCCAGAGGAGAATTCATTGCGTACACAAGACCACAAGACGATGCTGTCTTTAATCGCTATCCATAAATCATAAATATCGAAGCCTAATTAAATTCACGGATTATCCACCGCTCTCGTCGCTTTCCGTAATTTTCATCTCAGAAACTGTTGTACGTTTAACCCTTCGTCAAATTTATCAACATATACATCAGGCGCTCAATCGTCGCGTGTTACCTTTGACGTGACGCGAGCAGACATTCCTAATCGTCGGGCTGCCGATTAGGGAAACTCTTACATTTTTGTCCTGTATGCGTTCCATGGGTGTTTTTTCTAGTAAGATTGCATATTTTTACTTCTTTGTTAACACAAAAAATAATAATGTTTTTCTTTCTTTCCATAATTCCGATCACGACAGTACGGTTGACCTTAATAAACGACTTTTCTTTATTCCTTGTCTTTTGATAGTTTACTACCCCTAAATATGTCAATCCGTTACTTCGACGTCCCTTAGTACTATAGCCCGTTATTCCGACCCCCCCCCCCCCGTCTTACACATTGAGTCTGGTGGATACCGTCCACAGCGTTGACGGTACAAAAATCCACTTTCATTCGATCCGTTTGTCCTCCGAAATGCGTCTCTTTTAAACTTTTAAATATTTTCATAAACCCGAAGGGTGTGTGTAGCGGATTGGTGGGGGGGGGATACTAACGCCTGAGTTTTGCATCATAAGGTCTTTCCGAGGTTAGTACGTGACAAGGAATATGGTCATAAGTCTAACTACGTTGGTTTTCTCCATGACCCCACCCCCACCCACCAGGATTCAAACTAGGTATATTCTATTCATAGGTTCAACGATTAAACACATATTAGTTTCAATTCTAATAAATCACACAATATTGATTTTTTTCGATCGCCTATCACACCTGTAGATGAGACGCTATTCTGCTGTGCCAGGTTCTGAATCTAAAGATGACGACCTGTTCTGCTCTGACTAACTGATGGTAGCCATCCTGCAGCTGTGATGGCACTAGGAGTATGAACCTCAATGAGTGAAGGCAGCTTTCCCTGGCATTTTCTGCTCATCCGGTAGTCTGAGCTATGTTGGTATTTGGTAACTTGTAGCAATACCTTACTTTTCTCTTCGTTTGTTAAGTGGGGATCCCAGTTATCTGTTCCACCTTTTCTATAGGTGTAGATTTCATAGCACCTGTGATGATGCGAACAGTCTAGTTTTGAACTTTGTCAAGTGCCTCTTGATGTGTCTTGGCTGCAGTCATCCATGAGCTTGATCCATACTCCAGGTGTGGTCTTACCGTTCCCTGACCCTGATAGACAATTTTGAGGATCTTTTCATCTGCATACCCTTGGGTTGCTCTGGCACAACAACGTTTATGAAAAGGCTTGGTGAGAGTAATCCCGCTTGTGGGACTCCTTGTCGAAGCAGCACTTTCCGGCCGGCGGCAGTTGGACGATTTACCCAATACTACCCAATACCATCTCAATATCACCACATACTACCCAATCCTACAGCATAACTGCACAGACATTTCAATTTTCTGCAAAATATCGAATATTCGTTTGAATAAGTATACTAATGTGCTGTTATTTGACAAAATCAGGTTGTTATTTGCTCATATTGGGTAGTATTTGGTAGTATTGGGTTATTATTTGCTTGTTTTGGTGATATAGGGAGGCAAATGAACAGCCAGACATTTGAAGCACATTTTCCGCGATACGACCATCTATTTTTGAAAAAAATCAAATGATATGTCCATTTTGCATCATTATGTTATAGTATCGGGTAGTATGTGGGGATATTGAGGTGGTAATGTGGTGGTATTGGGTGGTATTGGGTAGTATTGGGTAAATCGTCCCAACCTTGACGGCCACAGTGTCTGCCGAATAGCTTGTCGGTCGTGCAGATAGATCTTGGCTCGCTGGTGCATGTTGCCGCCGATGCCACTTCGCAGGAGCTTCACGGGTAGCCCGTCTTTTCACACTTTGTCAAAGGCATTCTGCAGTGTGGCCTTCTTGGAAGGTATCATTGCAGACGCTGGTTTACAATGCGCTCCATGGTTTTGCATACGCAGCTTGCCAGGCTGATGGGGCGGTAGCTAGCTGGTTTTGCTTTGTTCTTTCCTTTCTTTAGAACCGGGATCATCACCCTGGCTTCCTTCATGCACTTAGGTACTAGAACGTGCTTCCAGATCAGGTTAAAGACATTCGGTAGTTTGTTGAGGGCTGTGTCGTCTAGACGTTGCAGCATCTCGTGTGTGATGTTATCTGGGCCTAGGGATTTCTTCTTTTTCATTTGTTTGATGGATGTTGTAAGTTAACCCAAAGTGAGATCATGTTGCATGGAGTAAAGCAATTCTGTGTTGCCTCTCTCTAAGTTAAGGCTTGCAGTTTTTTCTCTACAGCTTTTCCTCTTAGATTCAAGCTTGATTTTGAGGAATTTTGCCTTCCTTTCCTATAGTCGTAGGTTGTTCTCTTGGCTTGGTGGGACTATGATTCTTGCTGCACTAAGTCCATCATGTGCTTTCTACAGATATGTTGTCCAGTATGGGGTATAGTACTTCCTAACCCCTCGCGGTTTGGTTTCCTTGGCTGCATTGACAATGCACTTATTGAACTCCTTGATCACATTGTTCATGTTTCTCCCTTCCACTTTAACGTTTTTTGTGAGCTCTTTTGTGCGCACACTGCACATTCTCCATGGGGCATTCTTGTAGTTCTGTCTTGGGTGTTGGGGCAAATCTGTCACAGTACTTCTAGAGATGATCAGAGGTACAGAGCGGTGGTCACTTCCTTCCAGCTGTTCTTCAACCTTCCTGCTAATATTCGTTTGGATGTCTTCTGTGCAGAGTGCCAGAGCGGGTGTTGTTGATGAGTGCCATTGTTGGGTACAAGGATCGGGTGGTTCTCATGCTGTCAATCTTCTATTCGCTTGATAGGGGTGTTGTATCCCCAGCTCTGGGACTGAGGAAGCCGCTGTTGGGAACCGGGAGTGTTTCACGTGACAGTCTCTTGTCATCTGGGCAGTAATGGTTAACAAGGTGACCGAATTCCAGGAACAGTTTCACAGCAGCCAAACTATTCTTTAACACAGCTATATGAATGGGGGCATATCCCCCCAAACCCATATAATTGGCTCCATGTTGTAGAAGTAAAGTCAATATCCGTACACATTTTTCAGTAGTAGTAAACTGCGTATCTTCTGAAATAATAGAAGTAAAGAGAGTGTAATGAATATTGCAGACCGAAAGAAGGTGGTCAATTTATTCTTATATTCTAACAACTGATACCAATAGTCCGAATCAACTCCACCGTTCAAAAACAAAACTAAATTAAAGACCGCGTTTGTGACTCACGGGCGGAACCAACAATAAGAATTCCACATCGGGACGATTAGAAACACGACTAACAGTTAATTTCGACAAAATAAACCATTTTAATCGATTTTCTATCATTGTTTAGTTTTGATAGCAAAATAAACAGACAAATCATCTCTCCATTTTGGCATTTTGGTTAGCCACAGATCATTAATATTGCGTGAGTGGTATCATTTCCGGTAGATGAATTACAATAATATATATCAATGATCCTACAGCATTGTGTCTATTTGGCTTCTATTGTAAGGTTTGCCATTAAGCCAAGTCGTGTGTTTTCTACCCTATAACTTATATTTCTCCCAGGACACCGGTTTCCTACTATTCTCTCTATCCCCTAATTTCTCTCCCCCACCCTCTATTCCAATTTCCCTCTCTCTCTACTCTCACATCACCCTCCTCACCTTCCAGAATACCTGGTAAATTTTTCTTTAAAGCCTCTTATCGTCGTTTGAGGGTTTCCAATCTCATACAAACTACACTGAAAAAACAACCTTGTATACACAAGTTATGTGTCTTTATTTAACAAGACAAACTTGTATTTATTTTTGAAACAACACAAAACTTGATCTTGTGTGAAAATCTACACATCACTGGTATAAAAATTTCTGAAACTTGTGTTAAAATTTCTGAAACTTGTGTTAAAATTTCGGAAACTTGTGTTGTTTCATACAAACTTGTGTATAACCACCAACAAAAGCCTAGGTTGTATTTTACCAATTGCCAGGCATTTGTAGTGATGGAGTATCCCTGACAAGAGTTATCCAATTTTCAGACCACAGCTAGGCTTGATTAGCTTAAATCTGAACCAACTAAAACAGCTTTGGAGTTGTTCAGTACCACCACAGGAATCATGAATGACCACTAACAGTCACATCCCAAAATGCCACGTCCCCAACTAGGCTCGATTAACGGACACTGTTCCCGTGTTCTACAATATTAAATATATTGCCGAGATGCGTAACTAGCACGTACGGAAGAGGCGATAAACTGTGGTTACAAGAAATAAATTTTTGGGCAAAAATCTGTTCCGGACAACGTATAATACAGCTTGGGACACCCGTCTCCATTTCCAGATGAAGATTGACGGGTTGTTCGGCCCTAGAGTAGAGGATTTTAAGGGCTTTTAATAATTTGTTTTTATCACTTAATAATTTGTTTTTATAACTTAATTTTATAATCATTCTTTTTTCTTTTTTTTGCACTACCTTATTTTATAATAAATTTGTTGCTTTAAATATTGTCTCATTCTATACTGTGTTATTATCAACTAATTTTATAATTTGGTTATGAATTCTACCAATGTTATAACATGTTATTAAGACTTTGAGAGGGTATAGGGTCGCCTGCCTAACCCCGTGGATCTTTTCTTGACGACTGCAAAAGATCCATTTAATTACAGAAGCATCCTGTGTTCATCTCAGAATGGTTTGGTGTGGGTTAAGTGGGCGTTAATAACCATATACAAAGCCATGTAGGATAAGTACACATATATTAGATCTAGAATATCGACGAATATAGTATAAACTGAATTGAGACCAGTAATTTCACCAAGTATATTGGTATAATAGCGTTCTTGTTATTGGCGGGGTCTGAGCACTTCCAGAAATGGGTTATTTTTGCCTGAGAATAGTGAATTTCCACATGCTCTGTTGGTCAAGCCTTGAACAATCTGTATGTGTTATATATTCATTACACTTCTCTTTTTTGTTGTTATGTGATTTTATTAAGTGTGTAATCCCCATAAATATGATTTAAAAAACAAACATGCTGTCTGTTCCTTCCTGCCTTTATATTAAATATCTATAGCATAAGATGTTGAACTAACTTAGTTATATAGTGAGAGATGTACTGTCAACATGGCTACTAATTTACTAGTATATTTACTTATTTATTCCTATGTATACAATGTCAATAATGGTAAGTATAACATCATTATTAATTTTAAGGAGGATTCAATACAAATAATAATATAGCCCATATAGGACATAGTTTGTTTTCTGATTGGTCGAAGCGTGGTGTAGAATATTACTTTGTTGCCTGGCAAGGCACGGCGTTTAGTCGTTCGGATGGACCGAAAACCGAGATCTTAATATGAACTTGTCGGCGTGTACATAAAAAAAAGTGTCCTTGATAATAGTTATTCGAAATGAGATGGGCACTGTCCGAGCCAAATTCCCCTCATGGCACATTGCATGGCATATATTTGTCTTCACTATCCTTATTGGTGAAGAAAATAAGGACTTTAAACCAAATTTAATTTCAATACTCTGTTGTTTTTCACTTAATATTAAATGCTTTCAAACATTAAAGATTTAAGCGTTATGATACTGGGCTATATTGAGCCAAACATAAGGTAAAATATTTATATGCATAAATAAAAACAAATATCACAGTTTTTGTCAAAATAAAAAATATAAAAATGAAAAGGATATATATATATATATATACAATTAACATTTATAATGAAAATCCATTAAACCCGTTTGAGCAAATGAATGATGTAACGACTGGCAAAGGTAATGATTTAATCTAACAAATCCTTGAGATACTTGCACTAAAACAAGATGTGCCTTTAAGTTGTCAAAGAAACATGTCAGGCGAGTTAAAAAGGGTTTTTTCAAAAAAAAGTATGACCAACACGAAAGCGACACACTCCATCGTTCCTGTTGGTTTTATAGGAGACCTGCCGATCTCCAAGACGAGGTTTTAATGTGATGATGTTCGTTTGTGTCTGCAAGACCCTAAAATGAAATCATTAATGTCTTAAAGGGATATTATGGAAGACTAAATAAAGAGCTTGCAGTTCTCATCATAATAGTTAAAAACTAGATAATGTAATGGGAATAAGCTGAAAATTTCAGTTAAATTGCTACACTTTTAACCGAATATTAGCGTTTGAATTTGAGGCCTAGATGAAGAGCTGGCAGTTCTCGTTATAATAGTTAAAGACTAGATAAAGTAAAATTGCAGTTAAATTGCTCAACTCTGAACCGAGATATTAGCGTTTGATTTTCAGGCCTAGCTTCGAACATCATTACTAAAGTCGGTACGCTATCCATTATCAATTTTTGGATTAAATCATCAATGAACGTTCAGCAGAAAATCGGATTCAAATCCAGTGACAATCCGACATATAAAATCGCATCGAGAGTTGATTAATGACTTTTTATATTAATAAATGTCTAATTAATAGTTTATAACATTTCAGGCCCAAAGAAGGATCTGCAATAGGCAGATTTAGCTATTGCATAATGCATGTTTAAAATATGTAAAAGGATTATTGTGATAGTCGATCCCCTGAACAGCATCGGTGTCATGATTATAGCCTCTCCAAGTGTCTATTAATAATGTTCGATGTCATATAGGGTATACTGTTAACTAAAATAACTCGGTCAACATTCTTTTGATCCTCGGTTTGTTTTATTTTTTCAATTGATATCATATAGTATATCAAATATAATTACGTCACATAAGAATTAATATGATATAAAGCTTTCATCGTATGTATGGGCTAAAAGTCATTTTTTAAAAAATAAGTTCGGAATGATTATTTCGGAAAACTGTCGATGTACCCAAAATGGTTTAATGAAGCTAAAGCTTAATACAGAGTATTGATTTGGGTTAATTTGGTGTCATTTCGCTTAGTGATGCGACGAGCTTTCTAACATTAAATTTTGGTTTCGAAAGATAAAGCGGAAGTCGTCTTTTTACTTATTTTATATTCATTTTTAGTTTACCATATAGTTTAAACGAAGACAAATAGACAGAAAGATTAAGTTTCGAACAATTTTAACGTATATTTATCTATAATAGTACGTAAAATGCATCATTTTCCACAGTTAACTGGTTATATAGACAACCTGCCAATGTCTATTGTTCTAACAGACTTGAATTCAGATTCATGAGCTATTTGCTCAACACAAACAGATTAGAAATAACTTGTTGCAACAGCTTGGCAAACTTTTATTAAATACAACAGACATTAAAAAAGTAAGCACGAAGAGTGGCTATGGTAACTTTTTTAGAACATTTACCTTTGACAAATTTTCACTCCGCGTGTGGTTCAATTTCACTTTAGATTTCAATTCATAATCGATAGAGACCTGGCTACTACACTATTGGATATTGATATTGTTATTAGTTCCATTTGTTATTTATTCTATGGGATATTTATATTTTTTGGTTACCTCTCGGGGTTTATTATTCCATTGTTTGTATTTCAGCTAAATGTACATCGCGTAGCTAATATAGACAACCTGTCAATGTCTATAGTTCTAACAGACTTGAATTCACATTCCTGAGCTATTTACCCAACACACACAGATTAGAAATAACTTGTTGTAACAGCTTAGCAAACTTTTATTAAATACGACATACATTATAAAGTAAACACGAAGGGTGGCTAAGTTAACTATTTTAGAATATTTTACTTTGACAAATTTTCACGAACCTCAACAAAAAAAAAATAATACTGAATGAACTACGGACAGTTTTCATCAAGTTCCAAAATTGGATATTATACAGGTGGTGAATTCCTGGTGTGATTCAATTTCACTTTAAATTTCAATTCATAATCAACAGAGCAGAGACCTGGCTAGTACACTATTGGATATTGATATTGTAATAAGTTACATTTATTATTTATTCTATGGAATATTTATATTTTTTGGTTACCTCTCAGGGTTTATTGCTCCATTGTTTGTATTTCAGCTAAATGTACATCGCGTAACTGTGGTGGGAGACCATGTGATCCTGATACTGGAATCTGTGAACCATGTCCACATCGCTATTACAACGACGGGGGAATCTGTAAACCATGCCCAGATGAACATTATATTAATTATATGGGAATCTGTAAACCATGTAATGTAAATTGCAAGGAGAGTAAGTGCAATATTAATGGTACATGTAGATATGGGTGTATTCCTGGATTGTATGGTACGTATTGTCAGAAGTTGTGTAGTTCAAACTGTAAATCCAACCTGTGTGATAACAAGGGTATATGTGATCATTGTAAAGATGGCTTCTATGGTGATATATGTGAACGTATCTGTCCTAATTGTAAGCCCGGTGGTTGTAATAGGGAAAATGGTGTATGTAAAAATGGTTGTAAAGATGGATTCTATGGACGCGATGGAACATGTATGAAAAGGTGTGAGAATTGTAACCCTGGTGGATGTCAAATGAATAATGGGACTTGCTTTAATGGGTGTAAGGATGGTATTGTTGATGCAAGATATGGGAATAAGTGCTCTACATGTGACGATGGCGGTTGTAAACATGATGGCTTTTGTATTAATGGATGTAAAGAAGGTTTTTATGGTAGTGACGGATTGTGCTTGAGGGTATGTCCTAACTGTCAACCAGGTGGGTGTAGTAAGGATGATGGTGTTTGTAATGTTGGATGTAATGAAGGTTGGTATACAGATACATGTGATAGTATGTGCAGTAGTTATTGCAAGAGCGGGTGTAATAAAACAGATGGATACTGTAATGCATGTTCTTTCGAAAAATATTATGGAATGTTCTGTAATATCGCTTGTAGTTGTACATGTAGAGGAGGATGTGATAGAGATGGCATATGTTATAATTGTACTGAGGGATATTATGGTGATAATTGTAAGTTGGTCTGTAGTTCTACATGTAGAGGAGGATGTGATAGAGATGGCATATGTTATAATTGTATTGAGGGATATTATGGTGATAATTGTAAGTTGGTCTGTAGTTCTACATGTAGAGGAGGATGTGATAGAGATGGCATATGTTATGATTGTACTGAGGGATATTATGGTGATAATTGTAAGTTGGTCTGTAGTTCTACATGTAGAGGAGGATGTGATAGAGATGGCATATGTTATGATTGTACTGAGGGATATTATGGTGATAATTGTAAGTTGGTCTGTAGTTCTACATGTAGAGGAGGATGTGATAGAGATGGCATATGTTATGATTGTACTGAGGGATATTATGGTGACGTCTGTAATACCACATGTAGCGCCACATGTTCAGAAGGTTGTAGGTCATCGGACGGTTTTTGTGGCGATTGTAAGAATATGTACCATAACGTATGTAATTTTACATGCAGTGTGAATTGTAAAGAAGGTTGTTATAGAGATGCCAAATGTATGGACTGCTTTAAAGGTTTCTATGGTGATAGGTGTGGCAAAAGGTGTAGTAATTGTAGACATTATAGTTGCAACATGACCAGTGGCTGCATTGAAGGATGTACAGCAGGTAAAACTGGACAGCATTGTGATAAGAGTTGTTTTTCGAGTTGCATTTCTTGTAAACGCTACAATAAATCAAGCTGCGTATCTTGTAAACGAGGATGGTTTGGATCAGTTTGTAATAAGACGTGTCCAACAAGATGCTTGTATAGTTTTTGTAATATGGATGGTACCTGCGGTGCCTGTAAAGCAGGATATTATGGAAAGAGTTGTGACAAGATGTGTAGCAGCAACTGTAGATCTACCATAGGTTCACCTGTATGTAATTACACCCATGGTTCATGTACTAATGGCTGTGTACATGGTAAAAGGGGAAACAACTGTTCTGAAGGTAAAACAAAACAACGCGTAAGACTAATAGTTAAATGGAATAGGCAGTAAATTTTTAAAAAAAACTAGCTATAGTTAGATATTTAAAGGAACAATGGTGACACAAAGAACACCAACTATTACTATTAAACAGTACACAAATAAAACTAATACAGGATTTTTTAAAACTTTACAATAGTCAAAATACTGTTAAGTCAGGTTTTCTTCAGTGCTCAGCCCACCTGGTTTAAACTACTTTCTTGTATATGTTTTACCCGATAGGTTGTTTAAGTGTAACATTGTTATTGTAGAGTGTTCAGATAGATCATATGGTTAGGTTAAACTGTAAGATTGTTATTGTAGATTGTCCTGAAGGGTGGTATGGTTTAAACTGTTACAATAAATGTGGTTATTGTAAAGGAGGGAAAGGATGTAATGTATCATCAGGAGAATGCGGCTTACAGGGCTGTCAGGAACAATATACAGGGCCTACTTGTCAAGAGTGTAAGTAGTTTTAATTAATTAACTGTGTTGTATTGTCAAATAAAATTCCTTGATTGGTATTGGTTGACATTTGCACTGCATAATTAGGTAGGTACGACTTTAAAATAACCATATGTTTATAACTATAATGATGACATCTCATCTATAAGAACTAAATCTTATTTCAGTAAAATCTACTACAGTCAATACAACCCTAATTTTTGCAGTTGTGTTTACTGTGATAATACTATTGATGATTGGTCTCTATTTTTGGAGGTAAGTATAGACTTTATCACATATATTAGGTAGATCATGGTATGTCACCTTCATGATCGGAGTAACCATGTTTTAATTCAATATTTGACTCCTCGAGAGAAACATGGAAAACGGAACGTGAAAATCGAATCAAAGCATCTAGGGGTAAATATAGTCGTCTATCAGTGAAAAAATGAAGGTAAATGGAGGTGATCTGTAGAATTTAACAGGATATTTGTATAGATTATTTGCAGATTTTTGTGACAATGATTTACTTAGGGATAATTTAGCTTTGTTATATATATAGTCAGTAATACTGTATTTAATGTTGTAATAATATTCAAATGTCATTAGCTTCATATCGAATGTATATAAAATGTTGATTAACAGGTTCTTCAAAATAAAGGGCAACATTTCCGGGTCAACTTTTAATCAAGCGGCTGTTGAATACCGCAATACTGACAACGATTATGATACATTATCACCGCTGGTGGTTGACGATACTGTGGAGTTCCAGTCTCCTGCATCAAGATCACCAGCAACTGCTAATCAGGTACCTAATATCAATACGAGTAATGAACATTCACCACTCAACCAGAGATCCAGTGATACTACTAGCCATTATCTGACATTACCATCACCGGTAAACAACGATAACCAGGCCTCCGGAGCCGACTACCTTTCGTTAGTGAATACCAATAATGACTATTTGCCACTCAATACCAAGAGTAGAGATACAAATACTAATTATCTGACATTACCAGCATCGATAAATGATGAGGATCGGATATCTGGAGCCTACTACCTAAACAATGTACAATGCAGTAATGTACAAAACACTATTACTAACCAATATCCACACCGGGTAGGCGGCGATGATGATGTGTCCAGATTCAGTTACCTTACTGACAGCAGCCAAGAATTTAAATTATCACCACCTGTAGATAACAATGAAGATGTATCTAGTGATAATTACATTACACCGATACATGTAAATTACCACTCTGCACCACACGACATTAAAACAGTAACTAATATTTACCATTCATCGTTACAGAATACCGGTTATACTACTACGATAACTGATATTTACCCATCCCCATCACAGGATACCAGTTATGCCACGACAATAACTGATATTTACCCATCCCCTTCACAGGATACCAGTTTTGCCACTTCAATAAATGATATTTACCCATCCCCATCACAGGATACAAGTTATGCTACTGGAATAAATGACAGTGACCAATCGGTAGCACCTGATACTAGTTATGCTAGTACAATGAATGCCAATCACCATTTGCCAGCACTAGATTCCAATTTTGCCAGTACTATAAATGGCATTGGCCAATCCACAGCACCAGATTCCAATTTTACTGGTACAATAAATGAAATTGACCAATCATCTTCACAAAATACCAGCTTTACTAATACAATAAATGAAATTTATCTGCCGCAAACCTCTGGTTCTGATAATATTATTTCCACTAATGAAAATAACAACTCGGATACAGACAGATCGTACGACACTATATCACTTAGCTATCAATAGAGCAGTTACAATATAACACCATTGGGGGTGCGGGGGGGCAGGGCAGGGTTTTGTACCATCGGGGTAGCAACAGGTGCCCAACTTATAGTAGTGACTGAATTGATTTTTGTGGAAGAAGGTTACAACCTTTTTGTATGAGTTTTTTTTTCGCTCGGACTAGTATCTGGTTTGCAAACGTTATTATTTGGAAGAATGTAGTATTATCGTCTCTCGATCTACCATGGTGCTTGTAGGCTTTTTATTGTTATATATGCTGGTTGGTTATATTATTATTCTATCTAAATGTATTACTATGTTATTGTATTCCATCTATGTATCTTGCATAGATGTCATATTTGTTCGTCGGATATGTTATTATTACAGCTACATGTAGATATAATATTACTTTATTATTATTTGTGTATGTTTTGTGTATAGTGTATATTATCTCATATTATTATACGCCCACATTTTCATGTGTACTGTTATTGTTGTCGAACCTGTCGTTCACATTTTGTTTGTGAACACTCTACAGGTCACAATTTTGACAAAACTTGAAATATAGGTTTATATCCCAAAGATCTCGGTTCCTTTTGATATCTCCATGTAATTTCTTGGCCCCCTGATTGTACTAAAAATCGTGTTTTTAGCTTGTGGGCACTATAGAGGTCACAATGTATCCGATTTTGATGATACCTAAAATGTTTATAACCCAAAGATCTCGGTTCTTTTAGTTACTGGCGCATATCGAACTGTAACTTTCTGAATTATGGCCCGTGATTGCAGAATATTTTTATCTGATTTTAATACATCATGTATGATTATAACCCAAAGATCTCGGTTATTTTAGATATTAGCGCTAATCGAACCGTGACAGCCTTGATTATGGACGAAAAATAGCTTTTTTAGCTTGTTCTCTGTCCATCTCTTGCAAAATGTGGGCGTATCTTGCCTGGCGACCGCTTATTGTCTAGCTGTATTACTATCTTATCATTTTTAGTTGTTGACTGGTTATATTATTCTTTTATGTAAATGTGTAACTATCTTATTCTGTGTAGTTATATTGAAGATATTTTTTTTATACTCACTAACTTTGTATATATCATATTTGTGTTCCTTTACACGGAATACATTTGTGTTACCTGCCCTTTAATTGTCACCCCACCATCACTTGTCAATCAAATGTATAATTGTTTCAAATATTTACACATATTGTAATTTGCTTATGGTTCTAATTTTATAATTTGTTTTATTTGTTGCCACATTTTTAAATTACTTCATTTTATAATTCGATCGTTTAAATATTAACATTTCTTGTCACTTATTTTTGCAATTTGTTACTTAGGATATTAGTAGTTTTAAAATTTATTAGCAGCTTTATAATTATAGTATTTGCTTTAATTATTACCACATGTTTTAAAAACTACTGCATATTTTTTAAATTTGTTATTTCAGATATTACCACTTTGTGTAATTTGCTGCCCTCATTTTAAAATTTAAATATTATCCAATATTGTAATTCTCTGTCATCACTCAATTTTATAATTTAATATAATCAGTAAATTTTATAATTTGTTGCATTTCATAATTAATTACATTTCATAATTTGTTGCATTTTATAATTAATTACATTTCATAATTTGTTGCATTTTATAATTTTTTGTTGCATTTTATAATTTGTTGCATTTCATAATTTGTTGCATTTCATAATATTACCACATGATTTAAAAACTACTGCATATTTTGTAATTTGTTATTTCAAATATTATCACATTGTGTAATTCGCTGCCCTCATTATTTAAAAATATTATCCAATATTGTAATTTTCTGTCATCACTCAATTTTATAATTTAATATAATCAGTACATTTTATAATTTCTTGCATTTCATAATTAATTACATTTCATAATTTGTTGCATTTTTTAATTTTTTGTTGCATTTTTTAATTTGTTGCATTTCATAATTTGTTGCATTTCATAATTTGGTTTTTATCACATAATAATTTGTTTTATCAGTTAATAATTGTTTTACCACTTAATTTTATATCTTTATTTTATCAATAAATTGTATGATCTGTTGCTTCAAACGTTATCGGGAGCCGCGGTGACTCATCGAGTAAGACGTTGGCTAACTAATCTGGAGATCCCGTGTTCAAACTTCGATCCCTGCGTTGACCGAGAAAGTTCATTGTGATTTTACGGCGAAGTTTCCCCTTGCTGGCAAAGACAACGTATAGTCGTTCTGATGTGCATATTGGCGTGCGCGTAAAACACCCCTGACCGGAAAAGATTTCCCTCATAGCACAATGTATGCTAGTCTTTATTAGTCCAGTCGGCGCAGAAAAGTAGGACGCTAAACCCAATTTCATTTAAATTTGTTGTATTTCCTAATTTGTTTTTTTATCAATTAATAATTTTTTTATCACTTAATAATTTGGGTTTTTTCTATCACTTAACTATTTATTTTTATCATTTTATTTTATAATTTGTTTTTATCAATAAATTTTATAATTTGTTTTTATCAATAAATTTTATAAAATGTTACTATAATTAGTTATTGTCATTCAGTCTTATAATTTCATCCTTTACATCCTAGCGCATGTTAAAACAGGTTATGGTGACTTTCAGGGGGATCAGGGTGGCCTGTGTTAATTGCAACTTTAAGTCGACGTCAATACCCATTTCTCTCTCTCCTATTATCACTCATTGTTTTTATTTGTTACGCTTGTTTTCTTTTTTGACCCCTTACCCCCCCCCCCCCCTGTAAACATTCTACTGGTGTATCACCTATGATCATTGTTAATTATCTTGCAGATATCTTTCTTGAAAAAATTTAAACAAAGTGGCGAGTGTAAAGCACGAGTTAGAGTATGCTTACATATTTCCAAACACCTAACACTACTTTGGCATGGGAACTAATTTGACTAATGCATTTCATTGTCCAATAATAATAAGCTGCTATTACAGCATTATTATTATTATAATATGACCTGAACGAGAGCATATCAATCCACCGCTCATAAACCGATCATATGTCTAAATATCTTTATACCAAAAACATTACTTGACTTTAGTGTGACCTGTTTATGCTAGGGAAACTGATATGACGTCTAAAGAAACTGACATGACATACCAAAGACGCTAACATGACCCGTGAAAGAATGGGCGGTAGTACGTTGCTGAAATCTTTTACCTCAAGATTCTTATATACGTTGTCAATTAGGAGTTCTAACATTATTGTGATGTGATATACTGCAGTATTCTTTATTGTACCATTGTGGTTCTCAACAAAGTATGAAGAGCTGTATGTATGTATTACGAGTATGTATTTGTATCGATGGGCAATGTACTTAATTCTATTTAAATCGAAAACGTTCGCTGTGGTGATATGGTATATATTTTTGTAGCTTGTTTAATAGCATGCTATTGACCAGTTCGTGTGTGTTTAGCTTTCCATGGTCACTTTTATACAGTGTTTGATGCAAGGCGTTGCCACATTTTGCCTCATGTTGGGCACAATAAAAGTTAGTGAAAGTCAAAATTTAGTGCCGAGGAAAGAGTAGAGAATGAAGATTTAATTGGTCAGGATAACAGCTTCTACTGTTCCATAAGTAGTACCAAAACTTTAGTCCAGGATATTGGCTATTAAACCATTCTTTGAAACAAAGAGACTTGTTCGTGGGGTTTTACGTCATATCGCAGACAAAGAAAGACATGTAGGACAAGTATACGTACCATCTAGAATATTTGACCAATGTAGAATAAACTGAATTGAGACCAGTAATTTCGCCAAGTATCTTTTGGATGAATGTACAATTCATGATCGTGTCGATAAATATTGGAGAGAGAGAGAAATGGGGTTTAACGTCCACCCGACACAAACTAGGTCATTTCGGGACTAACATATGGTTTAATTTTAGCAGTGGGAGGAAACCGAAGGACCCAGAGAAAACCCACGAGGTTGAACAGGCGACCCTTCTCCTTGTCACGTACAACCGGGGATTCGAAACCACGCCAATTGACTTAATGACAGGCTTTATGACACAGCGCGCGCGTGCTAACCATTCGACCATCCACCCGTGTTCATTATACAATCTGCATGATTTTATTAAGTGTTTAATCCCCATAAATATGATTTAAAAAACAAACAAGCGTTAAGTTCCTTCCTGCCTTTATATTAAATATCTATAGCATAAGATGTTGAACTAACTTAGTTATATAGTGAGAGATGTACTGTCAACATGGCTACTAATTTACTAGTATATTTACTAATTTATTCCTCTGTATACGATGTCAATAATGGTAAGTTTAACGGCATTATTAATTTTAAGGGGGCTTCAATACAAATAATAATATAGCCCATACAGGACATTGTTTTCTGATTGGACGAAGCATGGTGTAGAATTTTCTATGAAAGACTAATCATTATGTATTACTTTGTTGTCTGGCAAGGCACCGGGTCTAGTCGTTCGTATGGCCGAAAACCGAAATACTATGTACTTATTGACGTGGACATAAAAGTACCCTTGATAATTGTTATTCGAAATGAGATGGGCGCTGTCCGAGCAAAATTTCGTTCATGGCACATCGCATGGCATATATTTGTCTTCGCTATCCCTTTTGGTGAAGAAAATAATTTAATTTCAACACTCTGTTGTTTTTCATTTTGTAACATTAAATGCTCTCAAACATTAAAGATTTAAGCGTTATGACACTGGGATATAGTGAGCCAAACATATTCGCTTGAAGATGAAAACGAGTTTTTAAAAAACAAAAAAAAGTATGACCAACACGAGAGCGACACAAACAACGTCATCGGTCCTGCTGGTTTTGTAGGAGATCTGCCAATCTCCATACGAGGCTTTTAATGTGATGGAAGACCCTAAAAATGAAATGATGAATGACTTAAAGGGACATTATGGAAGATTAAATAAAGAGCTGACAGTTCTCATTATAATAGTTAAAAACTAGATAATGTGTATAAAGGGAATAAGCTGAAAATTTCAGTTAAATTGTTACACTCTGAAATTAGCGTTTGAATTTTAGGCCCAGATAGAGAGCTGGCAGTTCTCGTTATAATAGTTAAAGACTAGATAATGTAAAGGGAATAAGCTGAAAAATTCAGTTAAATTGCTCCACTCTGAACCGAGATATTTGCGTTTGATTTTCAGGTCTAGCTTCGATTATCATTACTAAAGTCGGTACGATCAAAAAAACATAGTTCCGATTATCCATTTTTGGATTAAATCATCAATGAATGTTGAGCAGAAAATAGGATTCAAATTCAGTGAAAATCCAACATATAAGATGACATCGAGAGTTGATTAAGGTCTTTTCTTGTTAATAAATGTTTATATAACATTTCAGGCCCAAAGAAAGACCTGCAATAGACAGATTTATCTCTTACATAATGCATGTTTAAAATATGTAAAAGGGTTAAAATTTTCATAGTCGATCCCCTGAACAGCATCGGTGATTATCATGATTATAGCCTCTCCAACTGTCTATTAATATTAGTTGGGTACGAGACCTAAAATCCGTGACCAATTTTCGGGGAAGTTGTTTTGAATGTGATTTCTATATGACAAAAACCTGTTGAAGCGATTAAGCTTGGGTGCCTCTCACTAAAATGCTGGCGGAATCCGCTAGAGGGCCAAATTCAAAATGGCGGCCAGATTTCGCGGGAAAATATAAAATTATTTAATATAGGCTTCTGAGGTGTCTATTTGTATGTTTTAAGGGTCTCTGAAACGAAATATCATAATCAAAAATCCATCCGGCCTCTAGTTTTGCCAATATGGCCGAACAATCCAAGATGGCCACCATTTTTGATCTGGAAAATAGTTTTGTCAACTATACACAAGTTGTATGTTTTCGGGGTCGAGATATTCAATTTTGATGAATTTGTGTCGATATATGGCAACCAGCAATAAGAGTGTAAGAAATGAAGGTACTCACCGATATTTACAACCTGATATACTCTGTAATCAGTTGATTTTAATTTAATCAACGCTTAATAATGGATCCATGTAATATTTAATCACGCACGATAATCGACATCATCTACTTATCCACTTAAAGTCAAAGTGTTACTCACCAGAATCACAGTCAACCGATTCAAAAGATAGATCCAGTTCTGATTGTTCAGATTCAGATTGTTCCTCCGACGTTGAAGTATCGTTGCATTATCACTGCCATGAACAAGTAAGTCGCTTAAATATCCTGGTAATGCTTCTTTATTCTCATATCTAATTGAAACTCGCTGTCCAAATAAAACGAAAAAAAACATTCGCCGGCTACCACCTCATGAGGAGTATTACAAACTTAAACTTACCAGAGCTACTTTGCGGGCATATTTAATGCTTAATTACTCAAAGTTTAAAATCACACACTCTCCCATTGGTAATGGTTGGAAACTGCTCCAATCTGGACAGTGAGTGCGTGTCAGTGATTTACTTGATTTTGGCAGCGATAGTGCAAGTGATGAAGATTCCGACGATACTTCAACTTCGGAGGAACAATTTGAATCTGAACAATTAGAACTGGATCTATCATTTGAATCGTGTAACAGTGATTCTGATGAGAAACACTTTAACTTTAAGTGGATAAGTAGATGATGTCGATTATCGTGCGTGATTAAATATTACATGGATCCATTATTAAGCGTTGATTAAATTAAAATCAACTGACTACAGAGTATATCAGGTTGTAAATATCGGTGAGTATCTTCATATCTTGCACTCTTATTGCTGATTGCATATATCGACACAAATCCATCATAATTGAATACCTCGACACTGAAAACATACAACTTGTGAGTATAGTTGACAAAACTATTTTGAAGTTAAAATCTGGTGGCCATCTTGGATTGTTCGGCCATATTGGCAAAACTAGTTGCCGGGTGGATTTTTTATTACAATATTTCGATTCAGACACCCTTAGAACATACGAATTGACACCTCGGAAGCCTATATTAAATAATTTTATATTTTCCCGCCAAAACTGGCAGCCATTTTGAATTTGGCCCTCTAGTGGATTCCACCAGTATTTTAGAGAGAGGCATACAAGCTTAATCGCTTCAGCAGGTTTTTGTCATATAGAAACCACCTTCAAAACAACTGCCCCGAAAATTGGTCACGGATTTTAGGTCTCGTACCCAAATATATTGTTCGCTGTCATATAGGGTATACTGTTAACTAAAATAACTCGGTCAACATTCTTTTGATCCTCAGTTTGTTTTATTTTTTCAATTGATAACATATATATTATAGTATATCAAATATAATTACGTCACATAATAATTAATATGATATAAAGCTTTCATCGTATGTATGGGCTAAAAGTCATTTTTTAAAAAATAAGTTCGGAATGATTATTTCGGAAAGCTGTCGATGTACCCAAAATGGTTTAATGAAGCTAAAGCTTTATTCAGAGTATTGATTTGGGTTACCATATAGACGTAAAAGTTTAATCGAAGACAGATATACAGAAAGATTAAGTTTCGAACAATTTTAACGTGTATTATCTATAATATTACGTAAAATGCAAGCTATTAACATTTTCCACAGTTAACTGCTTATATAGACAACCTGCCAATGTCCATAGTTCTAACAGACTTGAATTCAGATTCATGAGCTATTTGCTCAACACAAACAGATTAAAAATAACTTGTTGCAACAGCTTGGCAAACTTTTATTTAAAGGGCCAATCCCGATAATATTTTCGAGAATAAAACTGCTTAATTTTGTGTTAAAATCGCTTACAATCCTTTACCTTAAGGCCGAGCAACTAACTTAATATATGGGATACGTTTTCAAACAACTTAAGCCTGTCTGTCTTCATCTGGAAATGGAGACCGGTGCCCCAAGCTGTATTATGCGGTGTCTGGGTAAAACCAGACTTTTATTTTACAAAAATAACGTGGAGGTGAAATTTACCTTTCGTTATCAAGTACATCCCATATGTCATTCACTGTATTGACCTCTAAAGGAACGGGAATAGTTACCAGGATACCCAACGAAGAAACTGACCCGAAATCTTAAAAGGGTTACGTGTCCCGATAAGCATTCTTTGCGTTCACGTCGAAACGACTCAATATTTTGAACTGAAATTTTGAGACAAGGTAAATACAGCACTCCACTATATTTTGGCACTTAAATTTCATACATACCCGGACTTTTATTTTCGAGACTATTGGTTATTGACATTGTTATTAGTTCCATTTATTATTTATTCTATGGGATATTTATATTTGTGGTTACCTCTCAAGGTTTATTACTCCATTGTTTGTGTTTCAGCTAAATGTACATCGCGTAACTGTGGTGGGAGACCATGTGATCCTGATACTGGACTCTGTGAACCATGTCCAGATGCCCATTACAACGACAGGGGAATCTGTAAACCATGCCCAGATGACCATTATATTAATTATAGGGGAATCTGTAAACCATGTAATATAAATTGCTACGAGAGTAAGTGCAATATTAATGTAGATATGGGTGTATGCTTGGATTGTATGGTACGTATTGTCAGAAGTTGTGTAGTTCAAACTGTAAAACCAACCTGTGTGATGATAAGGGTATATGTGATCATTGTAAAGATGGCTTCTATGGTGATATATGTGAACGTATCTGTCCTAATTGTAAGCCCGGTGGTTGTAAAAGGGAAGATGGTGTATGTATAAAAGGTTGTAAAGATGGATTCTATGGACGCGATGGAACGTGTATGCATAGATGTGAGAATTGTAAAACTGGTGGATGTCAAATGAATAATGGATCTTGCTTTAATGGCTGTAATGATGGTATTGTTGATGCAAGATGTGGGAATAAGTGCTCTACATGTGACGATGGCGGTTGTAAACATGATGGCTTTTGTATTAATGGATGTAAAGAAGGTTTTTATGGTAGTGACGGATTGTGCTTGAGGGTATGTCCTAACTGTCAACCAGGTGGGTGTAGTAAGGATGATGGTGTTTGTAATGTTGGATGTAATGACGGTTGGTATACAGATACATGTGATAGTATGTGCAGTAGTTATTGCAAGAGCGGGTGTAATAAAACAGATGGATACTGTAATGCATGTTCTTTAGAAAAATATTATGGAACGTTCTGTAATATCGCTTGTAGTTCTACATGTAGAGGAGGATGTGATAGAGATGGCATATGTTATAATTGTACTGAGGGATATTATGGTGATAATTGTAAGTTGGTCTGTAGTTCTACATGTAGAGGAGGATGTGATAGAGATGGCATATGTTATGATTGTACTGAGGGATATTATGGTGACGTCTGTAATACCACATGTAGCGCCACATGTTCAGAAGGTTGTAGTTCTGCGTGCAGAGGAGGATGTGATAGATATGGCATATGTTATGATTGTATTGTGGGATATTATGGTGACAATTGTCAGTTGGTCTGTAGTTCTACATGTAGAGGGGGGTGTGATAGAGATGGATGTTATGGTTGTATTGAGGGATATTATGGTGACAATTGTCAGTTGGTCTGTAGTTCTACATGTAGAGGAGGGTGTGATAGAGATGGTAGATGTCATAATTGTATTGAGGGATATTATGGTGATAATTGTCAATCGGACTGTAGTTCTACATGTAGAGGAGGATGTGATAGAGATGGTAGATGCTTTGATTGCATTGAGGGATATTATGATGACTTCTGTAATATCACATGTAGCGCCACATGTTCAGAAGGTTGTAGGTCATCAGACGGCCATTGTGGCAATTGCAGGAATATGTACCATAACTTGTGTAATTTTACATGCAGTGTGAATTGTAAAGAAGGTTGTTATAGAGATGACAAATGTATGGACTGCTTTAAAGGCTTCTATGGTCATAGGTGTGACAAAAGGTGTAGTAATTGTAGAAATTATAGTTGCAAGATGACAGGTGTCTGCATTGAAGGATGTACAGCAAGTAAAACCGGACAGTATTGTGATAAAAATTGTTTTGCGGGTTGTATTTCTTGTAAACGCTACAGTAACGTTTGTTTAGAATGTAAAGAAGGGTGGAGTGGAAGATATTGTAATCAGCCATGTTCACCAAATTGCATTAATTGTCATCAAAATAAATCAAGCTGCGTATCTTGTAAACGAGGATGGTTTGGATCAGTTTGTAATAAGACGTGTCCAACAAGATGCTTGTATAGTTTTTGTAATAAGGATGGTACCTGTGGTGCCTGTAAACCAGGATATTATGGAAAGAACTGTGCCAGGATGTGTAGCAGCAACTGTAGATCTACCATAGGTTCACCTGTATGTAATTACACCCATGGTTCATGTACTAATGGCTGTGTACATGGTAAAAGGGGAAACAACTGTTCTGAAGGTAAAACAAAACAACGCGTAAGACTAATAGTTAAATGGAATAGACAGAAAATTAACAAACTAACTATAGTTAGATATTTAAAGGAAAAATGGTGACACAAAGAACACCAACTATCTATATTAAACAGTACACAAAACTAATACAGGATTTTTTAAAACTTTACAATAGTCAAAATACTGTTAGTCAGGCTTTCTTTAGTGCTCAGTCGACCTGGTTTAAACTACTTTCTTGTATGCGTTTTACCTGATAGGTTGTTTTAAATGTAACATCGTTATTGTAGAATGTTTAGATGAATCATATGGTTAGGTTAAACTGTATCGTTGTTATTGTAGATTGTCCTGAAGGGTGGTATGGTTTAAACTGTTCCAACAAATGTGGTTATTGTAAAGGAGGGAAAGAATGTAATGTATCATCTGGAGAATGCGGCTTACAGGGCTGTCAAGTACAATATACAGGGCCTACTTGTCAAGAGGGTAAGTAGTTTTAATTAATGAATTGTGTTGTATCTTTAATTAAAATCTTTGGCACTGGGTCACTAATTTGCACTGCATAATTAGGTAGGTACGACTTTAAAATAACCGTATGTTTATAACTATAATGATGACATCTCCTCTATAAGAACTAATTCTTATTTCAGTAAAATCTACTACAGTCAATACAACACTAATTGTTGCAGTTGTCGTTACTGTGATAATACTAATGATGATTGGTCTCTATTTTTGGAGGTGAGTATAGATTTTATGACATATATTAGGTATATCATGGTATGTCTCCTTCATTATTAGAGTAACCCTATTTTAATTCAATATTTGACTCCTAGAGAAAAACATGGAAAACGGAACGTGAAAATCGAATCAAAGCATCTGGGGGTAAATATAGTCGTCTATCAGTGATAAAATGAAGTTAAATGGAGGTGATCTGTAGAATTTGACATGATACTTGTATAGATTATTTGCAGATTTTTGTGACAATTATTTACTTAGGGATAATTTAGCTTTGTTATATTGAGTAATATTGTATTTAATGTTGTATAATATCCAAATATCATTAGCTTCATATCGAATTTATATAAAATGTTGATTAACAGGTTCTACAAAATAAAGGGCAACATTTCCGGGTCAACTTTTAATCAACCGGCTGTTGAATACCGCAATACTGGCAACGATTATGATACATTATCACCGCTGGTGGTTGACGATACTGTGGAGAGCCAGTCTGCTGCATCAAGATCACCAGCAACTGCTAATCAGGTACCTAATATCAATACAAGTAATGAACATTCACCACTCAACCAGAGATCCAGTGATACTACTAGCCATTATCTGACATTACCATCACCGATAAACAACGATAACCAGGCCCCCGGAGCCGACTACCTTTCGTTAGTGAATACCAATAATGACTATTTGCCACTCAATACCAAGACTAGAGATACAAATACTAATTATCTGACATTACCAGCATCGATAAATGATGAGGATCGGATATCTGGAGCCTACTACCTTGGCCCCGTGAATACCAGTAATGCACAAAACACTATTACTAGCCAATATCCACACCAGGTAGGCGGCGATGAAAATGTGTCCAGATTCAGTTACCTTTCTGACAGCAGCCAAGAATTTAAATTATCACCACCTGTAGATAACAATGAAGATGTATCTAGTGATAATTACCTTACACCGATACATTTAAATTACCACTCTGCACCACACGACATTAAAACAGTAACTAATATTTACCATTCATCGTCACAGAATACCGGTTATACTACTACGATAACTGATATTTACCCATCCCCATCACAGGATACCAGTTATGCCACGACAATAACTGATATTTACCCATCCCCATCGGTAGCACCTGATACTAGTTATGCTAGTACAATGAATGCCAATCACCATTTGCCAGCACTAGATTCCAATTTTGCCAGTACTATAAATGGCATTGGCCAATCCACAGCACCAGATTCCAATTTTACTGGTACAATAAATGAAATTTACCAATCATCTTCACAAAATTACCAGCTTTACTAATACAATAAATGAAATTTATCTGCCGCAAACATCTGGTTCTGATAATATTATTTCCACTAATAAAAATAACAACTCGGATACAGACAGATCGTACGACACTATATCACTTAGCTATCAATAGAGCAGTTACAATATAACTCCATTGGGGGTGCGGGGGCTGGGTTTTGTACCATTGGGGTAGCAACAGGTGCCCAACCTATAGTAGTGACTGAATTAATTTTTGTGGAAGAAGGTTACAACCTTTTTGTATGAGTTTTTTTTTTCGCTAGGACTAGTGTCTGGTTTGCAAATGTTATTATTTGGAAGAATGTAGTATTATCGTCTCTCGGTCTACCATGGTGCTTGTAGGCTTTTTATTGTTATTTATGCTGGTTGGTTATATTATTATTCTATCTAAATGTATTACTATGTTATTGTTATTCCATCTATGTATCTTGCATAGATGTCATATTTGTTCGTCGGATATGTTATTATTACAGCTACATGTAGATATAATATTACTTTATTATTGTTTGTGTATGATGACTTTATTATGTGTTTTGTGTATGGTGTATATTATCTCATATTATTATACGCCCACATTTTCATGTGTGCTGTTATTGTTGTCGAACCTGTCGTTCACATTTTGTTTGTGAACACTCTACAGGTCACAATTTTGACAAAACTTGAAATATAGGTTTATATCCCAAAGATCTCGGTTCCTTTTGATATCTCCATGTAACTTCTTGGCCCCTGATTGTACTAAAATCGTGTTTTTAGCTTGTGGGCACTATAGAGGTCACAAATGTATCCGATTTTGATGATACCTAAAATGTTTATAACCCAAAGATCTCGGTTCTTTTAGTTACTGGCGCATATCGAACTGTAACTTTCTGAATTATAGCCCGTGATTGCAGACTATTTTTATCTGATTTTAATATATCATGTATAATTATAACCCAAAGATATCGGTTATTTTAGATATTAGCGCTAATCGAACCGTGACAGCCTTGATTATGGACGAAAAATAGCTTTTTTAGCTTGTTCTCTGTCCATCTCTTGCAAAATGTGGGTGTATCTTGCCTGGCCACCGCTTGCTTATTATCTAGCTGTATTACTATGTTATCATTTTTAGTTGTTGACTGGTTATATTATTCTTTTATATAAATGTGTAACTATCTTATTTTGTGTAGTTATATTGAAGTTATCTGCCCTTTAATTGTCACCCCACCATCTCTTGTCAATCTATTGTATAATTGTTTCAAATATTTACACATATTGTAATTTGCTTATGGTTTCAATTTTATAATTTGTTTAAATTGTTACAACATTTTGAAATTAACCGCTTTTACTTCATTTTACAATTCGATCTTTTAAATATTAACATTTCTTGTCACTTAATTTTGCAATTTGTTACTTAGGATATTAGTAGTTTTATAATTTATTAGCAGCTTTATAATTATAGTATTTGCTTTAATTATTACCACATGATTTAAAAACTACTGCATATTTTTTAATTTGTTATTTCAAATATTATCACATTGTGTAATTCGCTGCCCTCATTATTTAAAACTATTATCCAATATTGTAATTTTCTGTCATCACTCAATTTTATAATTTAATATAATCAGTACATTTTATAATTTCTTGCATTTCATAATTAATTACATTTCATAATTTGTTGCATTTTTTAATTTTTTGTTGCATTTTATAATTTGTTGCATTTCATAATTTGTTGCATTCCATAATTTGGTTTTTATTACATAATAATTTGTTTTATCAGTTAATAATTGTTTTACCACTTAATTTTATAATTTGATTTTATCAATAAATTGTATGATCTGTTGCTTCAAAGGTTATCGGGAGCCGCGGTGACTCATCGAGTAAGACGTTGGCTAACTAATCTGGAGATCCCGTGTTTCAACTTCGATCCCTGCGTTGGCCGAGAAAGTTCATTGGGATTTTACGGCAAGGTTTCCCTTGTCAGTGATGCAGGACAGAAGTGCTGGGAAAGACAGCGTATAGTCGTTCGGATGTGCATATTGGCGTGCGCGTAAAAAATCCCTGACCGGGAAAGATTTCCCTCATATCACAATGTATGCTAGTCTTTATTAGTCCAGTCGGCGCAGAAAAGTAGGACGCTAAACCCCATTTCATTTAAATTTGTTGTATTTCCTAAAAAAAAAAATTTATCACTTAATAATTTTGTTTATCACTTAATAATTTGTTTTTTTTTCTATCACTTAACTATTTATTTTGATCATTTTATTTTATAATTTGTTTTTATCAATAAATTTTATAAAATGTTACTATAATTAGTTATTGTCATTCAGTCTTATAATTTCATGCTTGCATTCTTTTTTGCCCCCTTAAACCTCCCTGTAAACATTCTACTGGTGTATAACCTATGATCATTTTTAATTCTCCTGCAGATAACTTTCTTCAAAAACTTTAAACAAAGTGGCGGATGTAATGCAGGAGTTAGAGTATGCTTACATATTTCCAAACACCTAACACTACTTCGGCATGGGAACTAATTTGACTAATGCATTTCATTGTCCAATAATAATAATAAGCTGCTATTCGAGCATTATTATTATTATAATATGACCTGAACGAGAGCATATCCATCCACCGCTCATCCACCGATCATATGTCTAAATGTCTTTAGTGTGACCTGTTTATGCTAGAGAAACTGATATGACGTCAAAAGAAACTGGCATGACATGCTAAAGACGCTAACATGACCCGTGAAAGAATGGGCGGTAGTACGTTGCTGAAATCTTTTACCTCAAGATTCCTATATACGTTGTCAATTAGGAGTTCTAACATTATTGTGATGTGATATACTGCAGTATTCTTTATTGTACCATTGTGGTTCTCAACAAAGTATGAAGAGCTGTATGTATGTATTAATGTACTTAATTCTATTTAAAGCTAAAACGTTCGCTGTGGTGATATGGAATATATTTTTGTAGTGTGTTTAATAGCATGCTATTGACCAGTTCGTGTGTCTTTAGCTTTCTATGATAAAAGTTTGGTGCAAGACGTTGCCACATTTTGCCTCATCTTGGTCACAATAAAAGTTAGTAAAGGTCAAAATTTAGTGCCGAGCAAAGAGTAGAGAATGAACATTTAATTGGTCAGAATAACAGCATCTACTGTTCCATAAGTTTTGCTAGAATTAGAATTTCAGTACCAAAACTTTAGTCCAGTATAATCAGAAAGTGGCTATTGAACTATTCTTTGAAACCAACAGACTTGCATCCATATACAAAGACATGTTCGTTTGTTCGTGGGGTTTTACGTCCGCCTTCACTTTGGGTCATATCGCAGACAAACAAAAACATGCATGACAAGTATACTTCTATAGCATCTAGAATATATCTGACCAATGTAGTATAAACTGAAATGAGATCGGTAATTTCGCCAAAGTATCTTTTGGATGAATGTACAATTCATGATACTGGCGGTATCTGAGTATTTTCCAGAAATAGGTTAGTTTTGCCTGAGAATTTGTTCTTGCTTCGTTGGTCAAGCCTCGAACAATCTGCACGTGTTATATATTCATTATACAATCTGCATGATTTTATTAAGTGTTTAATCCCCATAAATATGATTTAAAAAACAAACAAGCGTTAAGTTCCTTCCTGCCTTTATATTAAATATCTATATCATAAGATGTTGAACTAACTTAGTTATATAGTGAGAGATGTACTGTCAACATGGCTACTAATTTACTAGTATATTTACTTATTTATTCCTATGTATACGATGTCAATAATGGTAAGTTTAACATCATTATTAATTTTAAGGAGGCTTCAATACAAATAATAATATAGCCCATACAGGACATAGTTTGTTTTCTGATTGGTCGAAGCGTGGTGTAGAATTTTCTATGAAAAACTAATCATTATGTATTATTAATACATTACTTTTGTTGTCTGGCAGGGCACGACGTCTAGCTGTTCGGATGGACCGAAAACCGAAATACTATGTACTTGTTGACGTGCACATAACAGTACCCTTGATAATTGTTATTCGAAATGAGATGGGCACTGTCCAAGCAGAATTTCGCTCATGGCGCACTGCATGGTGTATATTTTTCTTCGCTATTCCGTTTGGTGAAGAAAATAATTTAATTTCAATACTTTGTTGTTTTTCACTTTGTAACATTAAATGCTCTCAAACATTAAAGATTTAAGCGTTATGACACTGGGCTATATTGAGCCAAACATAAGTTAAAATATTTATATGCATTAATAAAAACAAATATCACAGTTTTTGTCTAAATAAAAAAATATAAAAATGAAAAGGATTCATTATATATATATACAATTAACATTTATAATGAAAACCTATAACTTTTAAAAAAGTTTAAGTTTTTACCAAATAAACCCGGTTGAGCAAATGAATGATGTAACGACTAGTAACGGTAATGATTAAATCTAACACATCCTTGAGATTCTTGCACCAAAACAAAATGTGCTTTTAAGATGTCAAAGAACCATGTCAGGCGAGGGTGTCGCTTGAAGATGAAAAGGAGTTTTTAAAAAAAAAAAAAAAAAAAAAGTATGACCAACACGAGCGCGACACAAACAACGTCATCGGTCCTGCTGGTTTTGTAGGAGACCTGCCAATCTCCAGGACGAGGCTTTTAATGTAATGGAAGACACTAAAATGAAATGATTAATGACTTAAAAGGACATCATGGAAGATTAAATAAAGAGCTGGCAGTTCTCATTATAATAGATAAAAACTAGATAATGTATATAAAGGGAATAAGCTGAAAATTTCAGATAAATTGCTACACTCTGAACCGAATATTAAATAAAGAGCTGGCAGTTCTCATTATAATAGATAAAAACTAGATAATGTATATAAAGGGAATGAGTTGAAAATTTCAGATAAATTGCTACACTCTGAACCGAATATTAGCGTTTGAATTTTAGGCTTAGATAAAGAGCTGACAGTTCTCGTTATAATAGTTAAAGACTGGATAATGTAAAGGGAATAAGCTGAAAAGTTCAGTTAAATTGCTCCACGCTGAACCGAGATATTTGCGTTTGATTTTCAGGCCTAGCTTCGATTATCATTACTAAAGTCGGTACGATAAACAAAACATAGTTCCGATTATCCATTTTTGGATTAAATCATCAATGAAGGTTGAGCAGAAAATGGCATCGACGGTTGATTAAGCTCTTTTCATATTGATAAATATCTAATTAATAGTTTATTTAAAATTTCAGGCCCAAAGAAAGATCTGCAATAGGAAGATTTAGCTTTTGCATAATGCATGTTTAAAATATGTAAAAGGATTAAAATTGTAATAGTCGACCCCCTGAACAGCATCCCCTGATTATAGTCTCTCCAAGTGTCTATTAATATTGTTCGATGTCATGTTTACTGTTAACTAAAATAACTCGGTCAACATTCTTTTGATCCTCGGTTTGTTTTATTTTTTCAATTGATATCATATATATTATAGTATATCAAATATAATTACGTCACATAAGAATTAATATGATATAAAGCTTTCATCGTATGTATGGGCTAAAAGTCATTTTTTAAAAAATAAGTTCAGAATGATTATTTCGGAAAGCTGTCGATGTACCCAAAATGGTTTAATGAAGCTAAAGCTTTATTCAGAGTATTGATTTGGGTTACCATATAGACGTAAAAGTTTAATCGAAGACAGATAGACAGAAAGATTAAGTTTCGAACAATTTTAACGTGTATTATCTATAATAGTACGTAAAATGCAAGCTATTAACATTTTCCACAGTTAACTGCTTATATAGACAACCTGCCAATGTCCATAGTTCTAACAGACTTGAATTCAGATTCATGAGCTATTTGCTCAACACAAACAGATTAAAAATAACTTGTTTCAACAGCTTGGCAAACTTTTATTTAAAGGGCCAATCCCGATAATATTTTCGAGAATAAAACTGCTTAATTTTGTGTTAAAATCCCTTACAATCCTTTACCTTAAGGCCGAGCAACTAACTTAATATATGGGATACGTTTTCAAACAACTTAAGCCTGTCTGTCTTCATCTGGAAATGGAGACCGGTGCCCCAAGCTGTATTATGCGGTGTCTGGGTAAAACCAGACTTTTATTTTACAAAAATAACGTGGAGGTGAAATTTACCTTTCGTTATCAAGTACAGCTCATATGTCATTCACTGTATTGACCTCTAAAGGAACGGGAATAGTTACCAGGATACCCAACGAAGAAACTGACCCGAAAACTTAAAAGGGTTACGTGTCCGGATAAGCATTTTTTGCGTTCACGTCGAAACGACTCAATATTTTGAGCTGAAATTTTGAGACAAGGTAAATACAGCACTCCTCTATATTTTGGCACGTAAATTTCATACATACTCGGACTTTTATTTTCGAGACTATTGGTTATTGACATTGTTATTAGTTCCATTTATTATTTATTCTATGGGATATTTATATTTGTGGTTACCTCTCAAGGTTTATTACTCCATTGTTTGTGTTTCAGCTAAATGTACATCGCGTAACTGTGGTGGGAGACCATGTGATCCTGATACTGGACTCTGTGAACCATGTCCAGATGGCCATTACAACGACAGGGGAATCTGTAAACCATGCCCAGATGACCTTTATATTAATTATATGGGAATCTGTAAACCATGTAATATAAATTGCAAGGAGAGTAAGTGCAATATAAATGGTACATGTAAATATGGGTGTATTCCTGGATTGTATGGTACGTATTGTCAGAAGTTGTGTAGTTCAAACTGTAAAACCAACCTGTGTGATGATAAGGGTATATGTGATCATTGTAAAGATGGCTTCTATGGTGATATATGTGAACGTATCTGTCCTAATTGTAAGCCCGGTGGTTGTAAAAGGGAAGATGGTGTATGCATAAAAGGTTGTAAAGATGGATTCTATGGACGCGATGGAACGTGTATGCATAGATGTGAGAATTGTAACCCTGGTGGATGTCAAATGAATAATGGATCTTGCTTTAATGGCTGTAATGATGGTATTGTTGATGCAAGATGTGGGAATAATTGCTCTACATGTGACGATGGCGGTTGTAAACATGATGGCTTTTGTATTAATGGATGTAAAGAAGGTTTTTATGGTAGTGACGGATTGTGCTTGAGGGTATGTCCTAACTGTCAACCAGGTGGGTGTAGTAAGGATGATGGTGTTTGTAATGTTGGATGTAATGACGGTTGGTATACAGATACATGTGATAGTATGTGCAGTAGTTATTGCAAGAGCGGGTGTAATAAAACAGATGGATACTGTAATGCATGTTCTTTAGAAAAATATTATGGAACGTTCTGTAATATCGCTTGTAGTTCTACATGTAGAGGAGGGTGTGATAGAGATGGCATATGTTATAATTGTACTGAGAGACATTATGGTGATAATTGTCAATCGGACTGTAGTTCTACATGTAGAGGAGGATGTGATAGAGATGATGGCATATGTTATGATTGTACTGAGGGATATTATGGTGACGTCTGTAATACCACATGTAGCGCCACATGTTCAGAAGGTTGTAGGTCATCGGACGGTTTTTGTGGCGATTGTAAGAATATGTACCATAACGTATGTAATTTTACATGCAATGTGAATTGTAAAGAAGGTTGTTATAGAGATGCCAAATGTATGGACTGCTTTAAAGGTTTCTATGGTGATAGGTGTGGCAAAAGGTGTAGTAATTGTAGAAATTATAGTTGCGACATGACCAGTGGCTGCATTGAAGGATGTACAGCAGGTAAAACCGGACAGTATTGTGATAAGAGTTGTTTTTCGAGTTGCATTTCTTGTAAACGCTACAATAAATCAAGCTGTGTGTCTTGTAAACGAGGATGGTTTGGATCAGTTTGTAATAAGACGTGTCCAACAAGATGCTTGTATAGTTTTTGTAATATGGATGGTACCTGCGGTGCCTGTAAAGCAGGATATTATGGAAAGAGTTGTGACAAGATGTGTAGCAGCAACTGTAGATCTACCATAGGTTCACCTGTATGTAATTACACCCATGGTTCATGTACTGATGGCTGTGTACATGGTAAAAAAGGAAACCACTGTTCTGAAGGTAAAACAAAACAACGCGTAAGACTAATAGTTAAATGGAATAGGCAGTAAATTTTTAAAAAAACTAGCTATAGTTAGATATTTAAAGGAACAATGGTGACACAAAGAACACCAACTATTACTATTAAACAGTACACAAATAAAACTAATACAGGATTTTTTAAAACTTTACAATAGTCAAAATACTGTTAAGTCAGACTTTCTTCAGTGCTCAGCCCACCCGGTTTAAACTACTTTCTTGTATATGTTTTACCTGATAGGTTGTTTTAAATGTAACATTTGTTATTGTAGCGTGTTTAGATGGATCATATGGTTAGTTTAACTGTATCGTTGTTATTGTAGATTGTCCTGAAGGGTGGTATGGTTTAAACTGTTCCAACAAGTGTGGTTATTGTAAAGGGGGGAAAGGGTGTAATGTATCATCAGGAGAATGCGGCTTACAGGGCTGTCAGGAACAATATACAGGGCCTAATTGTCGAGAGGGTAAGTAGTTTTAATTAATTAACTGTGTTGTATTGTCAAATAAAATTCCTTGATTGGTACAGGTTGACATTTGCACTGCATAATTCACTAATTTGCACTGCATAATTAGGTAGGTACGACTTTAAAATAACTGTATGTTTATAACTATAATGATGACATCTCGTCTATAAGAACTAAATCTTATTTCAGTAAAATCTACTACAGCCAATACAACCCTAATTGTTGCAGTTGTGTTTACTGTCATAATACTAATGATGATGATGATGTTTGGTCTTTATATTTGGAGGTAAATATTGTCAATCATCTTTTTATGTTCAATTATTATCTAGATGTACTTTTCACAATGTCTTGGTCAACATAACCGGAAGTGATGAAACCAAATGAAAACTCCGTTAGGTCCAACGCCTATCATCGGGGTGACTCATATAAAACGGATATTTAACACAAATACACATATTGCGGAAATCTGCACAATAAAACACATACAGTACAAATAGCACTGAAAATACATATATGCAGGTACATAAATATTCCTCAGAAACCAAGGGTGTAAGATGTTGCCTGGTCATAAGATGTCAAAGTAGGATCAAATTATACAAAAAAATAATGTACATTATTACATAATACTGTGTTTATTTTAGGAACAGAAATCCTGGATTGGTTTCATCTCTTCCAGAATCCCTGCCTTTATCCAATATACATGTAAATGGTACAGCCCGATTACAGATCGGACAAGTACCGGCAAACAGTTAGTATATATCTATCAGTCTCTAGTGTTTTTGACATAAAGTAGCGAATAAATATGTTCAGATTAATTTCGGTCAGATTTATTATGTTTATGATATTTTTTTAGAAACCACGATCCTTCTGAGTAGGGAAGATGTCAGAATTAATAACGGTCAGGCTTCACAACCAACCACAACCAGAATTCTTTTGGAGGATTTATGGAAATATACCCATGATAAGAAAACAGGAGGATTATTCATGAAAGAATATCGGGTATGCCTCTATAAATTTACATCTAATGGTATATATCAACGGTTATATCAACAATGAATCTTTCATATTATTATGTTGTTATTGAATAGGATTTAACAAGATTCAGTTACAAAAATATTCATTTTATCGATCTATCTACTTATTGCATGATTTATAATTATATTTATTAAGCCTATTAACATGTGTGTAATTCATATAGTATTGTATTTTGATTGGTGACTACAACGAAGGTCTATACACTAGTCGTGTATTTACTCCAAGCTCTTTGTTGTATCTTAACTTATATCTTTAATATTATGTTAAAATGGCTATCTACCATCCACTGTATGTATACAATTGTATAGATTATTCATACATCTCTTATGACTTGATACATAACAGAATCAAAGAAATAAAGGTGGTTGACTCATTTAACCGGATGTGTTTGGGTGTATATCTGAATGAAGAAATAAACGTGGTTAATTTATTTAACCGGGTGTGTTTGGTTTTAGATAGATTTAAAGTCTTTATCAACCGTAACATAGAATTAATTGAGCTTTTTCTACTAATAGTACTTCCCATTTGAGAGAAGTTGTGATGGAGGTGACGAATGATCTGGCATCTTCATAAGCGTGGACTTCGACTCCTGCTTAACCGCGTGGTCTTTCAATTGGTTACATGGCAGTGGTTCCCAACCTGTGGTACGGATACCACTAGTGGTACGCGAGGGCCTTGCAGGTCGTACGCAAGCACTTTCGGGGCCATGAACGATTTTTAGTTATTTTTTACTTCCCAAAAATGTTTACTGCCTAACACAAGATAATACCCATTATTTTCGCAGAGTGTATGTTACTATTCGAATTGAGTTTCTCTGGAACCAGGTGGTACGCGGCGACTGTACGGAACCTCCAAGTGGTAGTCTATCACAACAAGGTTGGCAACCACTGTTATATGGGAATTATTATAATACAAATTTGCAAAATGTTGATCCAGTTGTGTATAGTTGGCGTTAACGTCACTACATATTCGTGTTACTGCGAGGAGAATCTGTTTACGTTAACTAATTATTTCTTAAGAAAATTGATTAACTAAATATATTGTATGTATACAATGTTATAAATGTCTGAAATGACTCTGACATTTGATTTTATTTCATGTTATAGAAACTACCCAGTGGTATGTGTGAGTCACATGTAGTCGCTCTGTTGCCACAAAATAAATTAAAGAATAGATATAAAGATGTATGCGCCTGTAAGTTGTGTTATGTATTATGGACAGTACCAACAAATGAAATGAAATGGGGGTTCAATGTCCGATTGGGCTAATAAAGACGGTGAAGGGGGGGGGGGGGGGGTACAACAAAATTTATAAACAGATTTTCAATTTTATGTAGATTCTGGGGCAAGAAGTAACCAGTCTCTTTTTCTTTAAATAAAGCTATCTCTCCATTATGCAAGAGCTAAATCAGTCTATTGCAGGCCTTTCTTTAGGCCTGAAATGTTATCTAAATTATTAATCAGACATTTATTAACCTATCCAGACCATAATCAACTCTAGATGGCATGGCTAGCCTGCGATCTTTAGTGGATTATTAGCCGATATACTGCATAACTTTCCTTCACGATTTAAAGATTGAATGGATAATCGAGACTGTGCTGTTTATCGTACTGACTTTAGTAATGATGATCGAGGCTAGGCGGAAATTTTAATCGCTTAGTTTACGGTTCATAGAGGACCATTTTGAATGAAATTTTCAGCAAATTGCCTTTATAGTGAGAACTGCCAACTCGTTATCGAATCTCCCATAATGTATCTTTAACTATAAAAAGTAACAAATGCTTAAGCTTTAAAATGTCATTATTTTAAATATTACAGTTGACCATACCAGAGTTATTCTGGATATAGAAAATAGCAACTCTGATTCGGATTACATAAACGCCTGCTATATTTCGGTAATGCATTATTATTTATTTATATTTTTTTTTCAAATTAAACATTAGATCTAGCTGGGTCAATTTATTTTCTTTGTGTGTGTTTGCGTGTAGGTTGATCTGTAACAACTTACCGAACACGTATCAAGCCCGCCTATTTAATCATCAGCTAAACACGTTTTATGCCCGACTATTTTAGCTAACTACTGTTTATTGCCCTATACAATTTTATATACATATTTGACAAGCTTTATGGAGGATGAATTAAAAAGTCCGTCTAAAACCATTTGCATAATATTTTCTTTTTTTTTTTTAAGGGCTACAAAACGGTAAAACCGGCTTACATTGCTTCACAGGGTAATATTCTTAATTTATCATTTTCTTTGTGCGATTTAATGAAGTTTTTAGAAAAATAAGTTATTGGCCTTTGTTTATCATTGTAGTGTTTTATGTAACTAAAAGAGTTCTGTTTAATATCAGGTTATCTACCCACCGATATTAATGGGTTCTGTTTAATATCAGATGCTATACCTGCTTATTTTAATGAGTTCTGTTTAATGTCAAGGTCTATACCCGCTAATAATAAAGATGTGTTTAATATCAGGTCATATACCCACTAATATTAAAGAGTTATGTTAAATACCAGGTCATGTACCCACTAATATTAGAGGGGTATGTTTAGCACCAGGTACTATGCATAATATTAAAGAGTCGTGTTTAATATCAGGTCCTACAGCCGCTAATAATAATCAGTTGTGTTTAATATCAGGTCCGAAGCCCACTGACATTAATGAGTTGTTTAATATCGGGTTCTATATCCGCTAATATTAATGAGTTCTGTTTAATATCAGGTCCTACACCAGCTAATATTAATGAGTTCTGGAGAATGATCTGGGTGGTGGAAGCTGATAAAGTTGTTATGTTGACTAACCTGGTTGAACTTGGAACTGTAAGTGTTCACACATTTAATTAAACATACATTATGCAATAACTAAATCTGTCTATCTGTCTTTAGGCCTGAAATATTTACTAAATTATAAATTAGACATTAATTAACCTATCCAGACCATAATCAACTCTAGATGGCATCGCTAGTCTGCGATTTTTAGTGGATTATAAGCCGATTTACTGCATAACTTTCCTTCGCGATTTAACGATTAAATGGATAATCGAGACTATGCTGTTTATCGTACTGACTTTAGTAATGATGATCAAGGCTAGCCGGAAATTTCAACCGCTTAGTTCCCAGTTCATAGTAGTTCAATTTGAATGAAATTTTCAGCAAATTGCCTTAACATTATCTAGTTGTTAACTATTATAGTGAGAACTCGTTATCGAATCTTTATCTCCCATAATGTATCTTTAATAAGCATGGGTAGACAGTTTTAATTTTATTATGTGAGTGTTAAAGTCAAATAATTGTTTCAAGAATATATTTCATAAATTCGCCGGATCGAAACTGAAGTGTATTTGTCAACAGATGTAGTTTTACAAAGCCTTCTTATTGTGATAATATTTTGTTCTCAGCCATTCGTGGGAGCCACGGTGGCTCAGTGAAGGTTCCGAGTTTGATCCCTGTATTGACCGAGACAATTCATCGGGAGTACCCGTCGTGACCCCCCCCCACCCCCGCCCTTGTCAATGGTGTAGGACGGAGGGCCTGGCAAAGGACAACGAAAGAGCGAGACACAGTGTGCCCGTTGGCGTGCACATAAAAGAACCCATGGCAGTTGGAATTCGATATAAATTCGATATCATAGCACACTGAATGGCATATTCCCGTCTTCATTAGCCCCGTCGGAGCAGAACAGTAGCACGTTAAACCCCATTTCTCACCCATTGGTCATTTCACTGCTTTGTAAACATGCTTGAGAGAAATATTAATACATTTTAACTTGTTAAAGACCGGTTATTGCTGGTTTAATTGTATTTGTGCATAAACCCTGTATCTCTTTTGTAAGCCATTAGATTTATCTTTAACCGGATTTGATTAATTGTTATTACATGACTGTATTTTATTATGAGTTCTTCTTTCATCAAGGGATACCCGTTGTAAAATGTGCATATTATCTTGTTGACAGAGTAAATGTTTACAATATTGGCCGCTTGTTGACCAGAAAGTTGAACACGGGGGTATATCAATTATAACCATACAGGAAGATATATTTTCTCATTTTACTATTAGAACACTTCAAATATCGAGGGTAAGTTGTATCCTTATTCATGTTGATTATAGGGCCTACTATAAAGAAGTCAAAAAAAAAAAGTGGTGGGAGATTCATGTCACACTATAAAAACACTTCAAAGAAAGTTCACATCAACACAATATTCTTTCAAATGTTAAGAAATAGAGTTTCACATAATATTTCCTTTCGTGCTACGCTTTGGAGGAGAATTTTGCCAAATACAAAAGTACAACAAAAGACAGACACCTTTCCTCGGATAAGTGGTATCAATGGTGCCACCCGAAAGAACAGACTACACGATATAGTCAGTCTTAACAAGTGAGACCTCCGCGTTTATCAAGATGGTCCTTATTGACCACAGCCGAAAACAAGACATTCAGTGTCATAACCGCTCGACTACCACGGATCACATGAATACATCATTATACATTGTGCGATGATGTCCCAATGAATAATGCAATAATTGAGAATTACATTTTTATGATTTACATTGGCGAGTTATTTTTCCCATGACATCGCAGACCCGGAACTGTACACCACAGTAAAGGTTTGCCTCCACCGCCTCAACTTCGGCCATCTGTGTGCCGGGTCCATACCTTTGATGTGATAGTGATCAAAAATATATGACACTTTATATACATCCCACCGCTTTTATTTTACTTTTCTAGGATTGTGACATTTTGAGGATAGGGTTAAAGTTTGACCTTTAATAAAATAAAAGAATCCACGCCTGGCATTCACTTTCACCAGATACAGCACCTTTGTACGGTGGATGTGTTCCTCTAACATGAAATGATTTTTAAAACCGCATCCTGGCATCTTTTTGAGTTTCGCCTCTATTATTTGTCTTCTGGGTTTCGAGTTACTTCTACTGATTTAGTGTAAAACTAGACCTATGTCCATAGAGATATGTTTTCAGAATGGCGGTGATGAGACCCGGACAATCAAACAGTATCACTATAAAGCTTGGTCTGATAGAACAGTACCACCCGATGTTGTGTCGTTAATAGAATTCAGAGACAAGGTGGTGAAATCACCAACTAAACATCCTGGACCAATTGTCGTTCACTGTAGGTGAGTAACTAAATGTTGTCGAAATGTTAGTTTTATGTTAAAGAGGTATAAGGGGCTTTGAAGTTCTTTGCCGTGTGTATATTCTTGTTAAGAGTAGCTGTGCATCATTAAGTTTTTATGTCATGGTCTAAAAAGGTTTCTACGAATTAAATAGTTTATTTGTAACCTGACAAGTAATATATCTGTATATCATGTATTATATGTGCTCTTTTATTCTCCTTACTTTGATGGCAGGTGGAATTCCGTGGTGAGCTGCGAAAATGCCGCTATTCGTCAATAATCGGTCAAAGTTCTACTCCCCGACATTGCACACGTGACATATACTTAGCTGATGTATAAGTGCTGGTATTGTATTATATAATGCTGGTATTATATTCTTTATTTTTTATATAGTGCCGATATTATATTTGCATAGTTTTGACTGATATTATATTTTTATTGTTTTGTTTCATTTGTTTATTATTATTATTTAGTGCTGGTATTGGTCGAACTGGGACCTTTATAGCTTTAGATTATTTGATGGAAGAAGGAAAAGTTGAAGATTCTGTTGATGTATTTAACTGTGTATCAAGAATGCGACATGAACGGGTCAACATGGTTCAAACAATGGTGGGTATATAATGTGTTCGGGTGGTATTACCTGCTTGAGATCGGACGTCTTTTGTTTTTGTAGAGATGCCTTCAGTGGCAAAGGTTGAACCATCAGTATAGTTTATAGGAAGATACATATTTTGTACACGGTCAACGACAAATTGACAGCCATCATGCTTATTGCGCATGTTACAGACTTTCCCTTTGAAAAAGACTAGCATATGCCGTATGATGTGCTATGAGGTACCTTTGGCACAGAAAACGGCCTTTCCGTTAAGTCTTCATGGAATTCCAACTGTTAATTGTTCTTTTATCAACGTTTACACGGGACTTTGGTTGACGTACCATCCGAACGACATGAAATTGTTCCTTGTCAGACTATCTTTTCTACATCGCTGACCAGGGGAATCAACACCGGGAAATGCCTTGGAACTTTCTCGGGCAAGATCGAAATAGAATCTAGTACGTCTTGGTTAGTGCGCCAGCAACTTGCTTACTGGACCACTGTGGCTCCCAGATGGTGATTATAGTTAACACGCAGTTCTTGTTAAAAGTCTATACAGTCTTTGAGCGATACAGACGATGATGCTGGTGGGTGTATTATGTATGTCACTTGGCAACCTACTATCGTGTCTTTAATGAGACGTTCCCTGAACCTAATCATTGAACTGAATACAACTAATATGACCTAATAATAATGCATTATATTTCTACAACATACACTATTGTATTTCCATTAATATTTTCTATTTAGCAATTTCATTTTAATTTTATTATTTCATTGCTTGTTTATACCTTAGGATCAATACTGTTTACTTCATGAAGCATTGGCTGAATGGTACTTGATGAATGAGACTGTTATTCCAGTTACATCCTATCAACCAGTCGTTCAAACGCTCCTTAAATCCAACAGACAAACAGGGTTACCACAGCTTCAAAGCTTGTTTCAGGTGTGTTTTACTCCAGAAGTACAATTTTTTTAATTAGCTTGATGTACCATTTCTCGATAATGAAAATCACAATTGATTTAAAATGGAACAAATCTATATGACTACTTAGCAAATTATAAACTAAAATTTGTTAGTTTTGCAGATTTTCCAATTATATAAAGATGCTTTGTGTAAGAGCTAAATCTACTTACTGCAGATTTTTCTTTTGGCCTCAAATGTTATATAAAGAATTTTATTCACATAACACGCCCATAATCAACTCCATTGGCCATCCAATGCTTGTGACATTTAATGGATTGATTCACGATCGCCGTTTAATAATTTAATTTAAAAATGGAAAATCGAAACTAGGCTCACAGTCATATAACTTCTGAAAAAAATCTAGGTACTCTAACAATCCCGTCAAAAGAGGATTCTACATGGAAATGACAATCGAGTTATTTTCAGATTTTTATGGTTTCAAAAATACCTCATAATTCATATCTTCACTCTTAATACCTCATTTTTTTTCTTTTGATTTATTATTATTCAGTCTTTATATGAAGCTGTAGTTTGATCGTATTTAAATAAAGTTATGCATATCTGCGGTCTTAGAGTACCCCTTGTTGACGACAATTTTTTTCGTGCAACGAGAGTTAAGAACAGATCGTTCCAAACGTTCTGACGGTGTATACATTGGTCTATGTCTTATCCTAATAGTTTTAATATGTTTTAAATATTACAGAAGATAAAATATGCTTGTCCAAAACAAGATAAAAGTGACTTTTTTGCAGCACTTTCCGAAGAAAACAAAAATAAAAACCGGGATTCGACAATATTGGCCTGTTAGTACATTTTTATTTTCAAATTCTATCTATCTACTTAGTTTATAAAAGTCTGGTGTCCGGAACTAGTCCACTAATGCTAATTGACAATACTTGGTGTTGACTGAAGTTAGCAACTTTACAGAAATCCAAATAAAGCGTAACAGAGGTAACTGCCTCGTGAATGCATATGGTCATTTCTCCTGGGGTGGAGGGCAGCTACAGAGTAGATAATATTTAGAATTATTGTATGTTTCTGCCAACAAGAAAAGTATGCTCGTCCCTTTTGATAAATGATTATTACATTCTATTTTAACCTTTTTGATCAACTGTCTTGTTTCTAATTTAATTATAGCTGATAAATATCGAGCATATCTGATAACAGAAGTTGATGGTTCTAATGATTATATTAATGCTGTTCATCTTCCTGTAAGTATTTATACTTAAAACAGTTATTTTCTTATGTGGTTTTATATGGTTAATATTCTTAGTAATTCGTGTCACGGATTCATATCTGCACAAAAACTAACGGCTATTATATTAATCTACTTGTGTTTTAGAGTTACACACGAAAGGGTGGTTTTATATTAACACAGACACCATTACGTAACACAGTGACGGATTACTGGATGCTTGTGGCTGATGCCGGTGTTCAAGTTATTGTTGATTTTGATCCAGTAGTTACCGGCATAAAGGTAAGGAACTAAACATCTAGAAAAGAGGAATTTGATATCGATTCCACTTATTGCAAATATTTCAAATCACATAAAGACAAGAAATAAAATTAATTTTATACGACTTGATCACCATATTATAGAAATCATCCTTGTCTTAAATCACAATTTGATACCAAACTGTCACTTTGTTAAGGAAATCACCTTTTCCCTACGACACAATTTAATAGGAAACTATCACTTTGTTATTGAAATCATCTTTGTTGTTTTCCCTTGCAGTTCAAACTAACCTCTTCTGACGCTGACAGCCCAATTGACGAGGCACCAGGATTCTTGATTTGGATAGACAACGATAAACAACTCCATGAAAACCAAATTTCAGTCCTACGTTACCATTTTATCCGAAACTACACATTGTTGTCCTAAGTCACAATTTTAAGCTATAACAGCTGTTTGCTTTGGATAATGTCCGGCTTGCTATTTTATTTAAGTAGTATTTTTAAATTGTATTTCAGGATTCTAATCCGTACTTCCCAAGTATTTCAACAACACAACGGTTTGGCCCTCTCCTTGTAACGTGTACTGAAGAAGATGTTCATATAGAGACTGGTCATTATACAATAAATAAATATAATATTAAACAAGCCACTAATGTAAGTTGATGTAAATGATATTCAACAAATCACATTAAACGTACCAATGGTGTAAATTCTATAACAATATAAAATGCACCACTGATGTAAGTTCTATAGAAATGAAATGGGGCGTAATGTCCCACTGTTCTTCACCGACTGGGCTAATGAAGGCGGGATTATATATAACCATATTAAACGCACCATAGTGTAAATTCTATAATAATATTAAAATACTAGTGGTGTGAGTTCTATAATAATATTAAACGCACCACTGCTGTAAGGTAAGTTCTATGGTAATATTACGCATATCACAACACAATGACATGATAGATATTTACATAAGATTGGTTAATTTAATTTCAGGATGAATTTAACCTGGATGTAAAGTTATACAAGTGTAATTTCTGGAAAGACGACACAACTGTTCCCGTATCCCCCGCGCCAATATTCATGGTTTTGAAAGATATTCGCAACTCTTACATGGACTTATATGATGATCCAATCCTTGTACAGTGCATGTAAGTAGATTTCCGATTTACGCTATGGATCATATGTCTGTAAATCAAATCCTTTTAGGTTGCCTGACCAATAAACACCCTCTCTGCTATCGGGTCAAAACAGATGTACGTTTTTGTTTTGTGCCAATAGTATTTGTTACGTGTTAATGTGCATATTTTTCACAGTGTATTAGTATCCAGAAGAGGCTACAACAGAATTAATCTCGGTCACACAGAACCTCCTAGGCTTCAACGTACGGAGCGTCTGGGACCGTTGTCAGTACTTGACAAAAAGTTTCATTGCCCATGTGTAACCGGGAGGTTTTATTATGTGATTGATTATCCAGTCAAGTAGGAGTCGTGTCCCTTCCTGCAATAAATCCCACAATTCTTCCATTATTATAAACAAACATGAATCGTGACGACGAATTAGGGTTAATTTTAAAAAAACAACCATAGATATGGCCCATGAAGAGTGAAATTTTACAATAAAAACATTAAAAGTGTTGGATATTGAACTGGTAATGCAATCAAATGGATTTTCTGGAATGGATTAGACTAGCTTTATGATAATGTGAAAGGCCGGATAATCTAGTAAACGACCTATCCAAACTAACAGTCGTAGAATATTTTTCTGGGTGATAGAGACTACAACAGAATGCAATCATCGAGAGTCCACGGTGACTCTATGAGTAAGACGCTGGAACAAAGGTCATGGATTCGATCACGATATTTACCAAAATATTTCCTTGAGATCTTCTTGTCTGGCTTCCCCAAATCATTGGTGAAGGGTGGAGGGTCTGGCATGAAATATCGTCAACTCGTTCGAGTGGGACGAAACACGGAGGTCCCGTGTATACGTTGGCATGCACGTAAAAGTTGAAATTCGGTGAAGAGTGGACGGGAACGTCGCTGTCTTGGAAAATGTTCCTTGTGGCACACCATGCTTAGTTAGCAGAAAAGTTTGGCGTTAAAACCCCATTAATTTGTTAGCAATCCATAATGTAAAATGAAATTCCAAAATCATTCTTTGCAGAAATGGCGTCGATAAAAGTGGCTTATTTTGTGTTTTGGCGGGAACTATTGAAAGGCTTTTTACAGAAGAGAATGTGAATATAGTTCATGTTATTCAACAGTTGAGACGATCACGACCACAAGTTATTACATGTTATGTAAGTATATGAGAGTTATCTTTCTTCTTATCAAAAAGTGTTAAACGTTTTGTTAGCACTTGAGAGGGGTTGGTAATATGGTACGATATTACATGCATGTTACCATTCGTCACTACGTGTGCGGTCGGGTATATATCTAGAAATTGTTGTTCTTATCTATTGTTGGCATGTAGGTGAGCTGTAATTTTTATTTTATGTTTTAGGAACAGTTCCGGTTTTGCTATGAAGCCATCGCAGAATATTTGTATGATAGGTCAGGTTACGTGAAGTCTTGCTGAAAGGGGGATAACCACAGTGTTTGTTTGCAATGTTTTACCAATAGTTTATATTGCTATTCTTCTGGTTTTGCAACAATGAAGACATTTATTTTGTAGAAACTGTTATAATTAAGTCATCGCCCTTTTTAGATTTTGTTTTGGTTGTTCTGCTTTTATTCATTTCTTACATATAATGGGAGGTTTACTTTTGCTTTTTTGTTTTTAATATGAACACATTTTTAAAATTTTAAAATTTGCGATGGTTTTAGTATAATATTATAGCTAAAGCAATGATTTTTATTAATTACTCAAAGCAGTGATTTTTTTTGTTTTACTCAGAGCAATGGTTTTCATTAAATAAGATAACGGAATGAATTTTTGTTAAATTACTAAACCAATGATGATTTGATTATTTGACCAATATATTTTTGTGATTGTTTTATTTAGTTTGAAATACACATAGCTGCATTGTATTTTGAATGGGTTCGTCGTTGCTATAGGAAGTGACCAATAGGTGTTGATTTTTTTAGCCATGTGTTATTCACGTGCACCGCTGCACCGTGTAATTTCAGTCAAATACACCATGACAGGTGAACTTCTCCAAGCTATATTACTCAATATACAGGGAATCTTTTCAAACATCTTTCAGGCGTTCCGGTAGATCAAACAATGTGGTGGGGAAGTGATATGTTTACAGTCATCCTCGTTCTCCCCAGTGGCCTCATTCCGTTCTACACCACTAACCTCTGGGTTAATCTATGGAGGGGACACGTTTTCAAGTCATCCGCTATTTTTATCGACCAATCCCATAAATCGTTAATTGAAAAGGAAGTTGGCAAAGGGAAGTAATTCTCATCGGGTAAAGTAAGCCAAAGCTCCCCTTCAAAAGACAAGGTTAGGAATTAGCCAGAAGGTAGTCCAAGTTATACTAAATGCATATTATTAACAACAAATTACAGTTATTTTATAATATAATATATTCTTCAAAAAAAAAAACGCATAGTGACATTTCGTCGTCGGCATACCCTCGCTCTACCATCGCCTCGTTGCAACAGGAACCGCGACTCGTCGCTGAACCAAACTGTTCTCCAGCGTTGCTGTGGCCATACACTGTGTGTCTGAACCCATTGAAGTCGGATTTGACGGTGTCGGCGTATTTCAAAACGGCGTATTTCGTAATCCGGTTTCGCGTTGGCGTCTATGGACTGTCTAGTCTGAGATTCTATGCCGTCCAGGAATTGCTGTTGCAGTAGAGGTCGCTGTTGTGAACCGTTTCCCCAAATGAAGTGTGTTTCTTTTCTCTTTTTTTTTTTGAAGAGTATATTAATGAATACCGGACAGGTGTTTATATATGTAGGTTCAGGAGTGTTATTGTGAATGTGTTAGTTGTATTTTACGTCCGCTTCCACCGAGGTGATATCGCAGACAAGTTTATTGAGAATCAAATTGCCAGGTATAATACGTTCAATAATAATAAACATAACAGAATGAAATATTTCAGACATATAGATGTTATACATATTGAAATCAGCGAAACATACTACAGATTTTGATCATACAATTAAATATAAATAAATTAGAAATATATACATTATTTACATAAATCATTGAGTAAATGGACATGAATATGGTTATCTACCCTTATAAAAACGAAGGCGAAACGATTTGTTTGTAAACTGTTTTCTGATTAGTTCGTAGACTGTAGCTAAAATCTAGGCCAGGCAGATAATCTGAAATCGTGGAAATCCTATGGATTAATCCAGGGTATATTGGAGTAGAACGGAATGAGTACCCTGGGGATACTGAGTATGGTTTACAGTAGGTTTTTTTATTGGTTGGAGGAACAGCAAATGTGAAGAATGCCATATAAAGTATTGTAGTAGATATTTAATACATTCCGCTTATTATTTGGTTTCTTTTTTATTATTATAATGTACTTGTATTATTGTTGAATTGGTCTCTGCTTAATTTGAGAAAAAAATACGTGTCATAAAAGTTATGTGTTTATCTATTCTTTCTGGGGGTTGTTTTGTGTTTTGGTTTAGGTTTTGCGGGAAATAAAATGAAATAGGGTTAAACGTAATACTTGATCTCTTTTTTGACTATGCTGTTCCTTAAACATACAAAAGGACCTAACAGTCAATAATAATTTATCTATATTGCCATAATATTGTATCTTTAACATAAATGTAAGAACAGGTGCAAGGGATGTGTCTTCGTAAACGATTTGGTTACGGCTTGTCTGTCAAATGTCTCCCAATATTGGAACATCTCATTTTGTCAGCGGAAAATATTTCCTGAGATGGATAGACGTTAGACTCTATGTTAATTAATGTATGTTTCAGAAAAAAAACACTGGCCTGTAACATGTTGTAGAAATAAGTAAGGTCGCTGATAAGAACTCAAAAATGGGTATTGACGTAAGAATGTAATGGAAAAGAACTTTTGGGGCATATAAAATACGTGTGTAAAGTATTCTGCCCATCATTGAAGTCTTTTCCTAAATATTTGTGCAAGATTGGGGCCGAGCATTTGACAACCTAATTAACCCCTGCTGTGTTTTTCACGTGCACCGCGTAATTTCAGTCAAATACACAGAGTCGTAGCCGTGAAATGTATATTGGGGGGGGGGGGTCTGCAACCCTAACCCCTAACCCTAACCCAAACCCATTTTTTAAAACCCCTAAAAATAGAAACAAACACCATTTGGCCATGCTGTCTACGAAGACACCGCGTGCAAAAGCATTATGGTTACGTTGCTGGCTGAGCGGGCGATAAATATTTGGTTTAGGTGGTTATGTTTTTGGGTACCTACATGCGATTCACTAGGGGGCGTTCTGAAGCCAGAAGCCAGGGTATTTTTTTGTTCTAAAGGGCACTTTTCAAGTTTGCCATAGCGACGTAAACATATGTAGCAAAGATTAATTTTGTCCGCAAAAATTTGAATTAACCCGACTTTTTCCGCGATTTCGGGGGCGTACAGCCCCTAACCCAAGAGGATGTGCAACTTAAGAATTCCCATTCTGGTCATCGGCCATGATGGTGCCTCCGTTAGGCATAGTGCCAATTTTGTCCGCGTATTTAGGAACAACGGTCAGCTAGCTTCCCTACTAAAAGTCATCCCTCCTGTTGGCACTATAGGGGTTTGAACTGGTGCAATTCTAAATGACAAAACAGTCCTGATTAAAAGTTCTGAATCAGAAAAAAGTCAATCCGTTATAATCTACTTTATGGAACGTCTACGTGGCCTGCATGGATATTTTTATCTTATCAACATTGCCAATATTTGTCGTAAACCCAGAAAGGAAACGCACGTGTAATGTTGAAGAGTCGCGAATTTCAAATAAAAATTAGCATATTTCTGTGAATATTGTGTTTGACCTGCAGCCGAGTAGTTGCACACCTGCCTAACTCGACAAATCGGCCCCGTTTGTCGCGAAGCAGGAGCGCCATCACGTAGTGATCTCTAAAACTATTATGGCCACTTCCGCCTTCATTTCTATCGGGTTTGGAGCTCAAAAGTACGGCAATAAACTCGCTCTAACTTGACTGAATGAAAAATCTAACATACCTTTCGACTTTGTGGAATAACAATCTATAATTCTACTGATCTTTTTTTTGAAAATCTTATCGGATTCCTGAGAACAGATGTAGGCCTATTTTCTTCATGATCACCATCAAAACATTGAAGAATCCATTATGTCGTAAATTTTATGTTAATTAGATTGCCATTACTTAGATTTTCCTTTTTCTCACTGTTTTATTGTCGATTTGGGATGATACGAATATTTGGTATATATTAAAGACGTCTCTATTCATTTGACCTCATTTGACATTTAAACCTATATAATGTACATGAATTTTAGGTACTATTTTTTTGCGGATGAATACAGCTGTTCTGTAATGCTTAATATTGATCTGTAACATTAAGAGTTAAGTGGATTTATCTCCCTTTCATGATTAATAATAATGTTCTCATGAGCCGTTTTTTTTTTTCGGCATGAAGCCTTAGTGCATAAGGTACTTATATGTGTATCTCCCCTGTTGGGAGCTATGCATACTATTATATTTTCTTACTTGACTGTCATTTGGGTTTTCTCTCTTTGTTTGCTCTGTACCATGTCCCCTGTGGACCCTTGATTGGAAATAAAGCTAGTATTATTATTATTTATTATTATTGTATTCTGTTGTAGACTGTGAAAATTTTGGATCCATGTGTCGACGCTTTAAATCACATGGATCCATTAAACCTTCTAACTGTTTAATTCCATTTTTTTCATTGAAGATTCTTATATTACAAATCTTTCCTTACACTAGAAACGTAATCACTGGATCCCCCCTTTTAAACTCCTGCAATTACTTTAACTCCTGAACGTGATTATATGTCTAATAGATGTCTATTTATTTCATTATATCGCTTGGGCATGGGTCTTTAGGGGTGATGAAAAGCCGTGATGTTAGACAGGAGGGTGGTGGGGGGCTAATCCTTGTCACTGGCATACCTAACATCGTGCCAATAAACCGCGTATTCAACAGGCTTTATGATCTACTCATTAAAAACTGTCTTAGGTTTTTTCTCACGTGACCATGACGTCAGGCTATGACAAGGAAGAATGGGCATTTGCATACTTGGCTCTGTGTTTCTTGTGTATTGATATTCTATGGATACTACGACAATTCACAATTTTTTATTTTTAAAATCTGTAGTGTAGATATTCGGCAAAGGTAATCATTTTTGTTTTCATTTGCCAGGTTCCAAGGTGACGAATAGTGATATAAAGTGGCTACATAATATATACTCATCCAATTGCTCCAATTCTGACGTTACTACCAAGCAGCGCAAGACATCCTCTCCCCCCCCCCCCCCCCCGTCATTATTTTATTTTTTTGTCTATATACCATGAAGATGAAATATACATAGTTGTATTGCTCTGTATCATAGAATAACAATTATAACAGTAAATTTGACTATGTGATAACTGTAACGGTCATATAAACCAGTTTAATCTATTACAACTTTAAACCGTATCCATAATAAACTATTAATAATAACAAACATATAATTTGGTAACTGTATACGAAATACAATGCATTTTGCTCATGGGTTGGTTTAAACAATTAGACTGCCTTTGTCGTCTTATGTTTAATGTGTATCCGATATCCTTGGCGTTGTTTAAGCCGATAACCATTTGTCTCTATAAATACATTTTACGTAATCGCTCAACCTAACGTAGATTATGTGCATAAGGTCTCTTAACGCCTTCCATTTATACTAGTAATTGATAAATAATATGATGAACACAGTGGGTTCATTTTGTCCATTTGGCAAAACGGTTAAATGTAAAAAAAATCGCCTTTTTGGTCGCGATTAATAATAATAATAAAATCCATCCAAAATCATACTCAAAGCGCAATGAGACAATAGTTATATACACAGTGAACAGAAAGTCAAATTCTCATAGCTGTGATTTGAAGTTTAAGTGTTTCGGATTTTAGTGGTAAATCATTCCACAATTTAGAAGCAACTACACTAAAACTTCTGTCACCAAAATGTTTCAGATTCACGCTGGGAAATCTGAAACAAGGTTCTTGGTAAAATAAAAATAATTGAAACTCAGTGATGATGTTTATTTGGGCGTAATGAAGAACTTTATCGAATTTCAGTTCAGTTCCGAATTTCCCCGTCACATTTTGACTTCCAAAAACTGTGAACACGATACAGGACAAAGTTTTCGATGGGATATTTTAAAAGTTGGTGTGACTAGGGCATTAAAGGTTCGCGCGAATTTTTTCAAAAGATTTAAGGCTATAAAAAAATAATAACTAGGGAGGACGATCTCGTATGACGTTGTAAACCGGTTCATCGATGTATATATTGCGTGGATGATATTTTGACAATTTGAAAGAAATGGGGTTTAACGTACTACTGGGGTCATGAAAACGGACATGCACCATACCGTGTGTTATAGGGAAATTTTGCCCGAACAGCGGCACTACATCCTGCTCTTATATCGAATTAAAACTATCAAATGTTCTGTATGTACACGCCAATACGTACGTGGGACCACATTCTGACCTGCACTACTGACAAGGGGGGGGGGGACAACGCCGAAAACCCCGATGAACACCTGGATCGAACAGGGTACCTCGCAGTTAGCAAACACGGTACCTTCCCCTTAGCGAGCCAACGTCTTTCCCACCGATCCACCACGGCTCCCAATTTGAAAGAAAGGGACACCTTTTTAATCCATAATGTTTATATTTCATGAAGCTAGAAGAGAGAAATCGCGTCTTCATCCGATAAATCTAAGATGTCTTCTAAAGATTCACAGAGATTACAACGTCATTATGAATACTTTCTAGAAAATGTGTTCAATCCTGATGGCCTGATCGACTACTTATTTGCCAAAGACGTTCTTAATCTTGATACACAAACTCGCATACTTGACTCAGCGCGTGGACAGCCGAGGGTAAAACAACTTCTGCACATCCTGATGACAGAATGTGGTGATTGTTATCAGATATTCCTACAGGCTTTAAGAGAAAAGGGTTTTGGAAAAATTGCCGATAAATTAGGTAAGAAACATAATTTTTAACTATCGTGGCATAAATCATATTGGAATATTTCGCTGTCGGCTGTCGTCATTGAAACATGCATTAGACGACAAGTCCTTGTAAATAAAAGTAGGAATTGGTATAATACTATGGTATCTGCGACCATACTAATATTGTATCTTTAACTAATTATTGGATCCACAGATTGTAGAGAAGTCATATATCACGCACTCAAATTGACTGAGTGAAGGTTGATATATAAAAACAGTGATAATTTGGTAAAACACTGGTTATGGCCTTTCCATTGTCAAAATATCCATCAAATTCTATCTTGTTTATGAAATTTGTTTTGAAGACCAAAAAAGGTAATGTTCTCCTCTCATTCTTCGCGGTATGTGGAATGTTTATTCCATATTTGGGAAGGAAATTAACACCAAGGTCAGTCTATGACGTAAAGGAATTAGAGGGGTATAAAAGAGGGCGTTGGGCAAAACTCATTAGAGCTCACTCAGTCTGTCAGAGCGGCCATAAAAAGCTATATACACTTTATTAAGAACGAGAACATTTGTGCCTAGCTGCTTAACTAATAAAGTTGTATAAACGACTTAACTTGTAGTTGTAATTTCGATCACAGAGAAAACACATCAATGAAATGAAATGAAATGGGGTTTAACGTCCTACTGTTTTGCTCCTAAACTGGGCTAATGAAGACGGGGATACGCCATACAGTGTGCTATGAGGGAAATTTTGCCCGGGCAGCGGCGCTACGGCCTACTCTTATATCGAATTCCAACTGCCAAGGGATCTTTTACGTGCACACCAATTTGTACACGGGACCTCGGTTTTTCGTCCCTTCCGAACACACATCAATGAAGTCCAGTAGTATTACACAGTATCAGACTAGAATGGTAATTTGTCATTGTGGAGCACGGTGTTTAATCGACAGGTGGTAACACTATTATGAAAGGCAACAATTATCTAGATCATGGTGATAATTCGAAGTAATAAAAGCATTGATTATATCTCATGGAAAATGGTTAATTCTGAGCACGATTTCTACATGATATTCTTCCAACTCAGATGGTGTTGAAATCATAAGTGTAGATAGCACAGAGGTTGACTATTTCGATTTTTTGCTACATGTCCGTAAAGGTGGGCCTACCAAGACTGTGATTTTGTTTATGAAAGGAATTACCCTCCGTATACCGCCTGATTAGCCAAACTTGACAGAAAAGGTACATTCAAACACTCCTATTCAATTCTAGACCATGAAGTCAACAAAAACTGGCAAAAATGAGGATAGGGAAATGCACTTTATTCGTGAAATAAGGCGAAACAATTACTAGTATTAGTCTACCAACGCATTGAATTATCTATGGGCCATGCCTTTTCATCCCACTATTGCATATCTTAAACGTATTATGTGTGGGTTCGAGTGCAGTTGTTGGCAGTGGTATCAAAAAAGCAATGTTAGAGGAACTTTATCACTAACCTATTATTTCCACGGGGATGGGGATTTTGGTTAACTAGCCGTATTAAATGAATCTATATCTTTAACACCCATAGACATACTTAGATATTGCTGTACTCCATATTCATTTCTTGAATAAGGATATATTTTATTATTTTACAGATGATCAAACGCCCAAAGACGTTAAAGTAGCCCTAATTGGCAAGACTGGGGTTGGCAAAAGCCACCTCGGAAACTTATTGCTTCGACGGGAGTTTTTTAAATGCAGTAGTTCTCTAAAATCGAGAACATCTGATTGCTCCACTGGTAAACGATCTTTAGGCGTAGAAAATCAACTCGATGTCATAGACACGCCAGGTATATTTGATACAAGGAACCCAAATACAGAAACCGTTAAAAAGTTTCCTTCCATCTTTCGTCAAGTCACTGGCGTTCACGTGTTTTTAATGGTTGTCCGAGTAGACGTGAGATTTACGGAAGAAGAAGAAGAAACGTTACGGTGTTTATGCGACGTGTTTGGTGAAGAAATATATAAATATCTTATTGTTATAATGAATAACCATAGTCCGAAAACTAAATCCAAAGATGACCTGCTTGGGGAAATACCAGAAATACTAAACTATATCTTACGTCGTTGTGAAGAAAGGTGGTTAATTTTAAATCAAATTACTTGTGTCACAGACGATGATAATCCAGAAATCGTCACCATTATAAACGCTATTCAAAACACAGTTGCGAAGAACAAAGGACGCTCATATACACATACAACGTTTGGGGAAGCTGAAAAAGCATACAGGGAAAAATTAAACCAAAATGATCCTGGGTAAAACAACTCGAGTGTACAAAATAACATTTCGTTCTCACGGTATTTGCTTCAAAAACCAATACGTGGAAAAGGTAAATACCAAACAGGTAAGCAGCTATATTGATCATGTATTTTATAAAATGAGTATTTTCTGTGACTGTAATATAAATGTACCCATGTAAATATTAATAATACATTATATACTCTTCAAAAAAAGTAGGGGATATTCAGAAACAATACAAAACTTCGGAAATGCACTGCTGAAAATGGACGTTTTTGATTTTTGTCTCAATAATGAGTAATTGCTCCACCAATCCTCAGACATTCAGCAATTCGTCGTGGCATGCTCCTAATCAACCGTCCAATCACGATTTGGGGCAATCTGACCCACTCCTCTTGCAGTGCCACGGCCAATTCTTGCAGTGTTGTCGGCTGACGTTGTCGTCGACGAACACGTCTCCCGATCAAATTAAACGTAACACACTAAAGCAAAGATACGCTAAACAGTAGATCTTATGCAACAACCGATAGGAAAGCAAACATGGATAGGATAAACCAGCAAGCGGCAGTTTTCATCAACCCTTCCTTGAAGTGTCAAATTTGACAATGAACCCCTCCCACGTATATGGCGCTGTTGCGTGTCGCACATGCAGCTCAGTGGTTCTGTTGGAGCGATAATTTCTTCATCTGTGAACATACTCTCAAAACATGTCAAGTGTCCATGACTATTTATCATATCACAACCTGCATAGGTATTTGCATTTCAATATCCCCGTTTAATTATCGTTTAATTATCTGCAACTTTCAAAATATTATTCCTGTAATATATTTTCCGAAATTATTAAACTATCAAACAGTACCCAGAAATCAATTGTGCCAAGTTTGAAAAGTGTAACAGATCATTTGCAATATCTAATCTTACTCATTATTTAGTTCTCATAATCGATATATTTACAAAAAATATTGATTCGTTTTCTTAAAGTTGCCGAAAAGTTTCTTGAAGATGCATCGTGTAAGCATTTCGTAAAGACAAGGGCCTACGAGCAAGGGAGTGGGCTTCTGGAAAAACATTACATCCTTGGCGTAATTGGCGCAGTTGGAGATGGTAAAACAACCTTGTGTAGGATGATTGCCAATTCCTTTCTGACCAATCATAAAGATTTCATTCCCATAGAAATAAGAGACCCCGGAGACATGGATGCCATAACCTTCACGGATCAGGATAATTACCTTATAATTATTGATGATATGTTCGGTATGTGGACGCGTACAATAAAACATCAAATGGAAGAATGGCCAAAACATTTTGAGATACTTTACTTAGCAAAGGAAACCCGGCAAGCAGCTATAGTATATATTATGAGAAATGATGTCAATCAGGCATGTCAACATCTTCTGAGAAAGTATGAAATATTCTCTACTGTATATCAGCTAAATCTTCATGAAATACCATTCCAGTTGTCAAAGGATGAAAAAATAGATATTTTGCGATACTATTTCGGTCATGACTGCGACAAGAACCTGGAAGAGATGGTGAAAAACAGTTTGGAATCCTTTGGTTTTCCATATGTTGTAAGTCTTTGTAGAAAAACATCGAAAGGAAAAGCATTTGGGATGCTGAAAAGTCTATTTGAATTTTTGCGTGGGGAATATGACATATTCTGGAAGGAAGATAGGAATAAGTATATAGCTCTACTAATTGTGTTTGGTCCAGAACCTATCGCCGAGGAAGATATCCGACAGAAAATAAAACACTTACGAAATCAGATACAACAAGACATGGGGAATCCCAGTCCAGTAGAAGATGTCCTTGATTCGTGTAATGATTTAACTGGTTCTTATATAATACGTGACATCGATAATGGAAATCGTATGGTTTTACCAGAAAAAGTGATCAGAAGTTTTCTACTCCATGCCTCTGAACGATTTTTAAATTTAGCTATAGAATACTGTCCTTTTGATCTTTTAATAGATATTGTTTCTACCGTACCAGGTGATCAAAAGGTTTACAAACATTCGCATTTTTATAAAGATCTATATTTAAGATTCTCTCGTGAATTAATGAAGAACAACGAGGCTGTGTTATTCCACCAAGCATTTCTTCATTACAGTTTCTTGCAAGAATTTCTTCGTCTTGATAGTGCGCATTTACTGTTTAACCCCGAGTTGAAGATGGCGCTTGGTGGGTCAAATGACGAAGGACATTTTCTCCACTATGTTTGCTTATATGGATACTTAAAAGAACTACAGGTCGTTCTGTCACACTCAAAAGAATTTACTTCAAAGTTATCAGGCGTAAAAACAAATCTTGGGTTGGATTTATTGTGCATTGCCGTTAAATCAGAGAAAGACACAATAGATAAAATTAACTTTTTACGTAATCAGGCATATATTATGGAACACCACAGAAAAGGTGACACTTATCAACTGATCCGTGCAGCAGCCCAATCAAACAGTTACGATACTTTGAAACATGTTAGCTCTTTTACAGATATTGACATTAGCTCCATAGATCTTCTACACTGTGCATGTGATTCGGAATATGACAATCCAGAAATTATCAAATATCTCGTTGGACAAGGGGTGGATATAAATGCAGAAGATGCAGATGGTTGTACTCCTTTAAGATTAGCTGCTAAAAGAGGAAAGATCTTCACAATACGGTGTCTCCTAAAATATCTCAATACTTCTGTGAGTATGGCTGACAAAGAAGGCAGATTACCTATTCATGTAGCTGCTGACTCCAATGCAGGTCGTTTGGATATTGATACACCTGGTATAATAGAACAGTTGGTGAATGCCGGATCATCTGTTAATGCAAAAGATGCTCGTGGTAGAACACCATTGATGAACGCTCGCGCTAATTGTGATGAAAAGACGGCTGGTGTACTGTTAAGAAAAGGAGCAGGTAAGGGCCTGTTATTTTAATTCTCTAACCCCCTTTGTGAAGATTTGTCCTTGGACAATTAAACATCGCTTGCCGAATTTTTATTTGACGTCACAATTACAAGATGGCTGGAATTGCATCATGGTCAGTTCCTGGTCAATATAATACGCTCGTACTTATTTCTAAATCTGCAAAAATATACCGTTTTAGACCACCAATACACACTATTCGATATGTGCCCCCATGAATAAGATAACTGTCATGTGGAAATTCAGATTAAATGGGCACTACAAACATGGCCTTAAACATTATCGCGACCAGATAAAGTTTTACTTGATTTTTGGGGTCGTCCGTCTGCCAGTCAACAGTTGGCTTGTGAACGAGATTATTTTCAAATTTGGTGTGGCGAACCTTATAACAAAACCTTGTGAACGCGATAGTTTTTAAAGGGTGTTTTTCAAATTTGTTGGGAATTATTGGAGTCTTGGATGGATGAACCCTGTTGATTTTCAGCTTTTCGCGATTTTCAGTTCGTTAGTCATCAAATTTGCTTAACATCCAAGTTTTCATTTCGGATGAGCAGCAGTTGAGACAAAGCTGTTGGGGTGGGAGCATATTCCACGTTTCGCTTGGCTATCTTTATAAATCGTTTCGGTATAAAAGGTGTTACTTTGGCTTAAGAAAATGGTGATATAAGATCACTTCTGATATATAACATACTAAATTGTATTTCAAATCCTGCACAAATACACACACTTTTCCGCACGGGATGTTCTTTGACAAAATACTGCAGAACTAAATATTGATATTGATGTTCTTTGACAAAATACTACAGAACTAAATGTTGATATTGGCAGGTTTTATTCGTGCTTTCCTTTGATTACGAGGTTACAGTGTTGGAAATTCGTCAGAACAAACAAGAAATCGTTTATCTTTTATTTTGTGCATTGATTTGTATTGTAAGATAACTGATCAAGTACCCCACCACCACCGCCACCGCAAGTAACAGATATACACAATTTCTGTAATTTTCAATTTGACTCTAACTCATATTATCATTTATTGTAGATGATGTTGTTGCAACCACGAGTGAAGATTACAGCAATAACTTTCCGCTCCATCATTCAGTGTTTATTGATGATATACATGTAACCACGAGTGAAGATTACAGCAATAACTTTCCGCTCCATCATTCAGCGTTTATTGATGATATACATAAATTTACATCGGTATTAGACCAGTATAAAGATAGTATATATACAGTAGATAGCAATGGGGAAACGCCCTTAGAAAGAATTTGTTTTTCTAAAATTGATATTGTACATAAAGTAAAGCTTCTTGTTTCTAGAGGTTACACTTCATGTGAAACACTCTCTAAAATCTGTCAGTCTGCACCGACGGATTTAATTAAACTTATATTTAGCAACACTATATGTTATGGTAGGATGGATGAATTTGATCAAACAGGAATACTAGAGGTTAGAAAGTGTTTACTTCAAGAGAGCTTGGCCAAACAAAATTTATTGCATTATGCTTGCCGATATAGCACTTTAGCTGTTGTTAAGTATTTAATTGATAATAACTTTAATGAGATCAGTCTAGGTGGTAGGTATACTAGTGTTCCATTATTATATTGCTGTTATAAAGACGTACCTCAAGCGGTCGAAAAGATGAAGGTCTTGGTAAGTAATGGAGCTAAGTTAGATGTTACAGATGAAGATAACCAACCACTGTTACATATAGCGTGCTGGAAAAGTAATTTAGCTGTTGTTCAGTATTTAATTGATAATAACTGTAATGTGAACAGTGTAGGTGGTAAGTGTAATAGAACACCATTATTCTATTGTTGCTATAAAGATGTGCCTCAAGCAGTTGAAAAGATGGCGGCCTTGGTGAATAATGACGCGAATTTCGAGGTTGCAGTAAAGGATAACCTATCACTCTTGCATTTAGCTTGCTGGAAAAGTACAGTACATGTTGTTCAGTATTTAATTGATAATAACTGTAACGTGAACTGTGTGGGTGGTAAGTATAATAGAACGCCAATATTCTATTGCTGTGAAAAGGGTGTAACGCAAGCTGTTCAAAAGTTGGAAATCATGGTAAGTAATGGGTCGGTTTTACATTATACGGATAAAGATAAGTCACAACTGTTACATATAGCTTGCGCGGCAAGTACAGTACGCGTTGTTCAGTATTTAATTGATATTAACTGTAATGTGAACTGTGAAGGTGGTAAGCATTATAGAACACCGTTATTCTATTGCTGTTTTAAAGATGTGCCAGAAGCGGTGGAGAAGATGGAGGTCTTGGTAAGTAATGGAGCCATTTTAGATGTTACAGATATAGATAACGAATCACTGTTACATTTAGCGTGCAGGACAACAACAAAAAATGTTGTTCAGTATTTAATTGATAAAAACTGTAATGTTAACTGTGTGGGTGGTAAGTATAATAGAACGCCAATATTCTATTGTTGTTATAAAGATGTGCCGCAAGCGGTTGAAAAGATGACGATCTTGGTAAGTAATGGAGCCATGTTAGATGTTGCAGTAAAGGATAACCAACCACTGTTACATATAGCTTGCTGGAGAAGTATAATAAATGTTGTTCAGTATTTGATTGCTAATAACTGTAATGTGAACAGTGTAGGTGGTAAGTATAATAGAACGCCATTATTCTATTGTTCTGAAAGAGATGTACTTCAAGCTGTTGAAAAGATGGAAATCCTGGTAAGTAATGGAGCTAAGTTAAACGTTATTGATGCCCAAAACTTCACATTATTGCACTATGCCAAGCGATCGAGTGCTGTAGAAGTGGTAAAGTATTTAGAAGATAGACATTGTGATGTTAAATATAAGGCTTATAGATACTAATGCGACATTATTTTGCAGTTGATGTCTGTGTCAGAAAAGTGGCATATTAATAAAATTTAAAGTAAAATCACATAAAGATCAAAAGTCAATATTTATAGAAGGACCAAAACGGAAGTTTATTGTGACAATTTAGAATATTTGGAGACAGTGTCAGTTAAAAGATGGCGTCATGTCCGTTTACATCAGTTAAAAATAATAAATATGATTTAGGCTGGTTAAATAGGTCCATCCGCTTTGTAAGTGTAATTCAAAAAAACATGTACTTGCTTTGTTTTGGGCTTATATTTGCTAACTTATTATATTAATCACTAAGTATTTAAAATCAAATAGACACGAATAAACTCAAACTGACATATGTTATTAGAATCCCGATTGCATTGACAATTACACGTGTAGCTACTTTGTTTGCCCTTTGCTATAGTGCATCGGATTTACTTGGTATTGTACGGGATAATAGCCCAAACTAGAAAGTTGATATATTATATCAAACAGCGAAAATCATAAAGGCATTAAATATTATTTTATATAAACCTGTTAACAAAAACGTGGTTGGTAATCCAATCTGATTATAGTTCAAAATTTCGTTTTACTTGTTTGCACTAGTGCAGGCCATATATATGCAAATTTGCTCACGTATGCAAATTATATATACACGTGTGCAAAAATATTTTTACAGTGCGTTCATACACACTTTTACTAAAATGAGTATATCTGTAGTGAACAATAGAAGTCATTCCTTTTTGCAGTTGTCATGGAAAGGTTCTTTATATGCTAGGTATAGGTGAAATAGGTCTTGTTCTGGCTCTCTCAAAGGAGTAAACCAAGGTCATTAGAATGGTTTGACTATATTGTCTTGGAACATTGCCAAATTTGCACAGGTCGTAGTAAAAAATAGTTTTACTCATTGTAGTAAATTTGCACGTAGTCCAGACTGGGTGCAAATTTGCATGCAGGACTAAACTTTGCACATAAGTAAATACGTTCATACAGCCAAGTTTACTCGCGTAATCTAGTCGTATAAACGAGGCTGAGGGTATAAAAAAAAACGAAACAAAATATAGATCTGTTTTAACAATATTGTCATAAAGCTTAGTATCTGTTGTCCCGTAATTTATCACTGTTAATATGTATAGACTATGTAACTACGTACATTGTGAAGTTGTATATAATTATCTCTATTAAATTTCTGTGATAATTGTAAATATACTAGATTTGTATATTGTACAGTTTATTTAGATCCCTTTTGGACACATACAAATAAAAAAACTGAATTCGTCCCCTTAGTTTTCAATGCATAAAATACAGTTGACAGTGTTTTAACTGAAAATTCGATAGAGGTTTATTATTTGCCACAAATAATCTTGTTTATTTATGATTATATTGTCACTTTGTAAAGTGCCCCTGAACATGTTGCTAAAAAGGGCGCACTATAAATATGTTGTAATAATAATAATAACTGGTATATTTAATTCGATTCAGATGGGAATTCTAGCATCTAATAAACCTTCATGCAAAAAGAACACTTTGTATGTTGTTTAATAATTGTGATAATATACATAATTCATTTTGAGCTGTAAACATTTTGACTGTCCCATGGACAACATACGACGTATGTGGACCAGCATTAACAATACTCATCTTGTTGTTTTTCTTGGGGGGGGGGGGGGGCGGGGCGGGGGGAATCTTCGAAAAAATTCTTTCTATTACGATAAAGTACGATCGACATGACGTCATGCTCGATTACTGGTCCTTAAGCGGTGGACACCTTAACCGAATCATTCGGCCGAATCAATCAGCGCCGAATTTTATTCGGCAGAATGGATGGACACGCTAGGTGAGGCCTTCGTCCGATTCATCAGTCGATTGCATCACTTTCACGTCACATGATTAATCATGGCGGCGAGAATGTCTTCAAACATTCACGTAACTTCTCGATATGAGAGGATGGTGAGTGGTGATTGGCTAATGAATTCTACAATCGGGCGAATGCTTCGGCGAAGCGGACACAATAAGGCAAATATAATTCGGCCGAATATTATATCAAACATGTTTGATTCGGGTGAATCATTCGGTCGAATAGAAATTCGTCCGAATGATATTGGACACGCTAGGCGAATTTCGACGCCGATTGAATTGACCGAATCATTCAACTAGTGTGTCCACCGCTTTATAGATCTACGCTCTGCAGATTATAGATTTATCGTGCATTTTAACATATAATTCCATACATATCGAGGGTATAGAACATAATTGTGATAAGTCAATATATCAGCCATTGTGACTTATCACAATTATGTTCTAAACCCTCGATATGACAATTCCAGAACTTTTCGAGTTTGTCACGAGTATGCTAGTTGGCTACGCTCATGTTTTGTTTTGTCCACATCAGTTTCGGTTTTAATCACTTAAACATGCATTATGCAAGAGCTAAATCTGCCTATTTCAGGTCTTTCTTTAGGCCTGAAATGTTATCTAAATTATTAATTAGACATTAATTAACCCATCCAGGCCATAATCAACTCTAGATGGCAGCGCTAGCCTGCGATCTTTAGTGGATTGTAAGCCGATTTACTGCATAACTTTCCTTCTCTATTAAACGATTAAATGGATAATCGAGACTATGCTGTTTATCGTACTGACTTTAGTAATGATGACCGAGGCTTATGGGAATTTCAGTCGCTTAGTTCTCGGTTCATAGTGGACCAATTTGAATGAAATTTTCACCAAATTGCCTTTACATTATCTAGTTTTTAACTTTTATAGTGAGAACTGCCAACTCGTTACCGAATCTCCCATAATGTATCTTTAAAAGAATCATTTTGATTTAGACAAGTAATGACCAGCATAAACTTATCTTGATGTGACTTCTACACCAGAAAAAATATCAACTAGAGGACGTTTACTTTTCCTTCAATAAGACGTAGCCAATGAATCAATGTCACCGCCCTTAATGGACTTTTGTCATAAATCTAGTATGGTTGATTTCTAGATCAGCTTGTTTCTCTTATTTCAATAGAATTATATTTGTTATATTAATTTATCAGCTAATACATTTATATCGATCTTATATGGAAATGTTTAAATTCTTGCTTTTGTGCACCAACCGGGATAATCCAGATGGGCGTGCACCATGCAGTCTGCTATTAGAGAAATATAGCTTGGACATCGACGTATCTGCCTTCTCTTCACAGAATTCCAACTGTAATGTTTTCTACCTCGGATTTATGTCCCATCCGAATTACTAGACGTTTTTCCTTGCCAAGCTCAACGCTTCTGGTTAATGAGCCAGCGCCGTATGCATCGAGCCATAGTGGCTCCGTGTTGTTTGGAAGTTATTTATATTATGTGTTCTTTATAAAATGCTTGAAACGATTTCGAAATGGGTTTATCTGGTGTGTTATTTTGATTTGTGTGGTTTGTTTCTCTACTTCCGAAACATTTGTTGGGATTGTGATAAAACGATAAACATTTAGACAAAAGCCTACATTAGATAAGATAATAGGTGAGTTGTAGAATTAAAGAAATACTCTGTTCATATCACGAACTGGAGCTGTAGTGACTCGGTGAGGTATGTGCTGGCTCGCTATCCTAGATGTATCGAGTTGGCCGAGAAAGTTCATTGGCGTGCACGTAAAAGAACGCAATAAGAGTAGGCTGTAGAGCAGCTGTCGGGGCAAACTTCACCTCATAACACGCTGCATGGCGTATGCCCGTCTTTATTAGTTTGAATGGAACAGAAAAGTAGTACGTTAAACCCTATTTCATTTCATATCACCAACACGATCATTTTGATATTACCATAAGTTTAATTTTCTATAATGCCATGTGCGATGCTTGGGAGGGAAGTTTACCCGGACAGTGGGGTCAATTGTCAAGTGGACTTTCTCTTCATGCCGTATGCCCGGCTAGGTTACACCAGCGACAAATACGATGACCTTGTGATAATTTGATGGGGTGTATAATTCGTCGGCGAGAAAGATTTTTGGTGTGCGCAGGCCTTTAGTAAAATGTTAGGGATACCTCCACAGAAAGTTATATCCATTAGACTTGCTTCACGGCATCGGTATGGATGCTATAGTAAGACTAGACGATATTATACCAAGATATTGCGAGACCTGAAGACATTATACCAAGACTTGGGAAGACTATACCGAGACCTGGAGAGATTATACCAGGAGTTGAGAGACTATACCATGACTTGGAGCGATTATACCATGACTTAAAGAGACTATACCTAGACTTATGGAAACTATAACAGGGCTTGACGAGGTTATACCAGTACCTGAAGAGATTCTACCAAAACTTGATGAGGCTATACCAGGACTTGATGAGATTATACAAAGACTTTAAGAGACTATATCAAGACTTCGTGAGATTATTTCAAGGCACGAAGAGACCTGGAGAGACTATATCATGACTTGAAGAGATTTGTATTATAAGGTCGATGATTATACCAAGACTTGACGAGGCTATCAAGATTTGAAAATGCTATCCCAAGAAGACTATATCAATACTTAAAGAGATTATACCAGGATATGAGAAGATTATACCTGGAATTAAAGAGAAAAAACACAAGACAAAACATATTGAAAGATATATATGTATGTGGAAATCCAAATTAGGGCCAACTTTAAGTCATCTGATACATGCTTTATATTTATGTTACATTTGTATCCGCCGTTATTGTAAGTGACAATGTTACTTATATAACATTATTACGTGTTACCTTTATTTTTATAACTGGTTATTGTAAGTGATAATGAGACTTTAAATATAGAATAATATCATCACTTTTATATTGTAAGTATATTTTTTAGCTGCTAATTGTAAGTTTTAATAACACATTAAACATAGAATAATATCATAACTTTTGTATTATAAGTACCGGTATATATTTTAGATTTATAGTATATCGCCTTTATATTATGAGTATATTTTTAACTGGTTATTGGAATTGATAATACCACATTAAATATAGAGTTATACATCGCTTTTGGGTATATTTTTAGCTGGTTATTGTAAGTGCTAACGTGATACTACAACTTTATATAGAGTTATATATGAGTATATTATTAGTTTATTATGGGGAGTGATAATGTCACTTTAAACATAGTATAATATGTCTCCTTTATATTATGAGTATATTGTAGCTGTTTTTTTAAGTGAGTATACCGCTTTAATTATTGTAGAATATGTCTCCTTTATATTATGAGTATATTTTAGCTGGTTATTGTAAGTGATAATACATGTCTCCTTTATATTATGAGTACATTTTAGCCGGTCATTGTAAGTGATAATATCCCTTTAAACATAGTATAATATATCGCCTTTATAAAGTTACATGTATCTTTTATAGTTGGTATTGTGTGTTGAGATGTAATTTTACTCTATCAGATTCTATGTGCGATTTACTTGACTGAACAAACTATCAACCACTTCATAATTTATGTTGTTTGCGCCTGGCAGACATTTGTCATTGTAAGATGAGACCAGTGGTGGGAGGAAGCCATAAATACACAAATACGGAAATACACAAAAATCTCGGGGAAATGGCAGCCGACCAGGAGTATGTCCCACAGCAGATGACCACATCAACAACGGTTGTCAGTAATAACACTGCGACTGACAGTGGACGCAAGTTTAAACGTAGTATTAGCTGGTCCGACTCCGAAAGCAACCTTCGGAAACTGAGGAACGGCGATTTCAACAATTGTGATCTTTTGGAAAAATTTCTCTCGAAGAGACGACATTGCCACTTACAATTCTTCGGTAAATCAGGCGCAGACGTTGACATCGACGTAAACGCCGAAACGGAGTCGGTGCGAGAAGATCCGCCGGAATTTCGGCTTTCATCGTCAAGTGATGCTGATGACGAAGTGTCGACGCGACCGTCAACAGAAACTTGTCCAACAGAACCGATGGAAAACAAGAAACAGATTAAACCAGGTTAGTTCATCAGCTGTTCATTAATTCTTTGATTTTTTTGGGGGGAGGGGGGCGATTGTCTAAGAAATCGGTTCATCTATTATATTTCATGGACTAATGGTGGTAAATGGTTCTCTTATTCGATTTCCTCTCTTTTGCTTGACCTCTTTGGCTAGTTAGCCTAGATTCGATTATTGCGGATATAATTTAAATTTTCTGTTAGGTTTGGTGAATATTGAATATTTTGGGATGGAAAGATCAGGAGATTAAACAGAGATGCCATAGGTAAATCACCTACATATGACCTACATTCCTTTCACAATGTCAACATGATCAACTCCCTCACAAATTTGTATCAGGTAATAAGTTGGGCTCTTTGTGGTACCAAGGTTAAGACCACCTGGATGTTAAACTTCCTACTTATTATCGATGTCTTTCGACAATTAGTTGTGTCCGATTACCGAATTTATATTGATTGCTCTGACTTTTCCTTCCCTGTCAACAATAATTATCCTTGTATTTCCAAAGATACGGTATTTCTGCAATAGAGTAATGTAAATCTTGTCCACTAACGAAATTTTTAAAATTTCCAACACCTTTGCAACAAACAAAGTTCCAAGTTAAAATTCGGTGTATACTTTCACGTCCCTTTGAAGACCAGTGTATAATTTTCCCATCTTTCATGCCCCGTGCATTGTTTCAAGAATCGTAAAGTGTAATTTCTGGCCTCTTTATAATTTTATCCGATATGTGGCGTTTCCGCTCACTCTTCTTTGATTTCCCACTGCCAAAAGTGATTTTACGTACACAGTCATGGTTGAATAAATTAAGTTAGATTTATTGATAAATGTTCCTTTATGTATAATATAGTTTAATGTACTCTTTAAACTTTTAACTTTCTATGTAACTTAATAACTCTATTAAGTGCTGTAAGATTTTAAAAATGATTGTTTTCAGACAAAGAATTTTTTAAAATACATGTTTCATTTTACTAGACTAGACGACTCTTTCAAGTAGAAGTTGTGTTATTATATGAAATTTAAAGTAAGGAGATGCCGCTGAGAAGGAAGTGCTGCTCGTACAAATTCTACTGTAATTTATAACAAAATAATACGTCCGTCTTTGGGTGGATTTAAAGCACTACGTTATTATGGCAATCTACAAACTTACTGGATCTTACAAGCCTCAATTTTTCCCAAGTACTGTGTACAGTAGGCTCTAATTAACATTATGGGAGAGAGATGAACAATATTGTAAACAGTTAGAATTGCTATTAGTCTCATCAATGATGACAAATTATTTTGCCTCGCAGTCTTTGCGGGGATCACGTGGCTAAGTGGGTAAGACGCTGGCTCGCTAGCCTGGAGGTCGGGTGTTCGATCCCTGCATTGGCCGAGAAAGTTCATTCAGATTTTCCTGCGTGGTTTCCCCTTGTCAGTGATGCAGGATGGAGGGCCTGACAATGACAGCTGTCTAGTCGTTCGGATGGGACGAAAAACCGAGGTCCCGTGTACACATTGGCGTGCACGTAAAAGATCCCTTGGCAGTTGGAATTCGATATAAGAGTAGGTCGTAGCGCCGCTGCCCGGGCAAAATTTCCCTCATAGCACACTGTATGGCGTATGCCCGTCTTCATTAGCCCAGGTTAGGTGCAGAACAGTAGGACGTTAAACCTCATTTCATTTCATTCCATTTCCGCTTTAAGATACTGTTTTAATGGTGGATAAATGTTTGCTTAACAGCTGGCTATACAAGAATCAATATATTTATACCAGACCGATGTCGGGCTTTGAATAATGGTATCCAGTCTCAAAAGAATGTACGGACTAATGCTCATCTTCATACCTAAATCGGTTTAGTAGATTATAGGTAGATTTTCTGGGGAAACAAATAGTTGAAGTTTGAGGTTTGTTATATGTTGACCCGATGAACTTTGAGATGTGATATAATTCCTCTTTTGTTGAATGTGATATAATTCCTCTTTTGTTGAATGTGAAGTATTGTATCACAGACCCCTTTCTAACCCCGTGTTCATGCAGTATAATAATACACACCTATTTCTTTTCTTTTTAAGTGAAGAGAGAGAAAAAGGAGGACCGTCATTGTAACCGAAAACAAATGATTTTATAGTCTGAATCCTTTCTTGATCCCCCATAGATGACCTGTGCTAAACCTTAGATAACACAGTATAACGAGTCTGGAACATTTTTGCAATCAGTTGAGGTTTAAATATTTTTAGCCATGTTTTGTGATTATTTTAGGTAGGAAATTGCTGAAAACTAACAGTGTCTTCTCCGATGAAGTTTTTATGCCAGATAATAAACGAAGTTTGACCTTTCAACAAAAGAAAATCCTCGTTGGACCTTTGAAGTAAGCAATTTACTTCTGTAGGGTTTGCTAATTGTGGGTTTTGTAATTGGGATTTTGGAATTTGTAGATTTTGTATTTGTGTTTCTTTTGTGGTTGTTCTAATTGTGATTTGTTATTTCTGATTTTTGTATAGGACAACCCTTTAGAATCGACAATGTAATTTATATTGTACCCCGATCATATTAAAATCATGATCAGTGTGTCTTTAATAACCAACGCACAACTTCACCCATTATGCGCCTGCTACACATTATCGCGGGGTACAGACTACGGGACGACAATTTATAAAGTATTGGACAAGTTTAGACTTAGAAACGTTGTCGGATAGTAAGGGTGATATTTGGCGATTATGGTATACAGATATACAGTGCACTGTTTTAAACCTTTTAAAGTAAACCCGCAGTCCTCTTTCTGCAGTATTTAAGAATCACCGTGTTAATCGTCAATTGTTATTTTTGTTTATCCTGTGTCTGTCCCCTGTGGTCCTTTATGTTACAATTTTTGTAATTTTATTGTTTGTTTATTGACGTTTATTTCAGGGATAAGTTGTTCGTGGGTTTGAGCGGTTTGTATGGTATTGCTCTAGTCGTGTTAGGATTTGTCCTACCAATCGCTGAAACGTTCTCAGATCCAACAAAACCTTATTTCTTTGAGGTCAGTTCTTACTTTTACAATAAGAATGTGGGATTGTCTATAACATCCCCACATAATATGTAAAATATCCAGCTTGTCAAGAAATCGTGTAAATACGCAGCGGTGGTTCTTTAAGGTAGTCCCTCCCCCCCCCCCCCCATCCCGTCATTTGAGATATCCTCTATTGTCCATGGTCAAGGTTGGGTCACTTTTTACTGGAAATTTTTTATGATGGCTGTCGTGACAATATCAGTGGATATAGACGTACCACCCATTTAGTTGCCTGGGCATAAACTCCACCCCGTCGCATTGCAGACATAACCATCTAATAGGACTTTAAACTCTAGTCCCTTCTGTTCGTCAACCGTGGGTTGAAGCTAATCTGTCAAATTAAACTAATGAAGTAGGGTCCAAGGAACAAATGGTGTAGGCCTATGCTTCTCGTTTCAATTTATTTTTCGTTCCATTGTATATCTAATCACGGTGAAGACTGTACCTTATGCTAAGAAAAATAAAAATGAAATGAAATGGGGTTTAACGTCCTACAGTTCTGCTCCGAACTGGGGTAATGAAAATGGGCATACGTCATACAGTGTGCTATGAGGGAAATTTTGCCCGGACAGCGTCATTACGGCCTACTCTTACATCGAATTCCAACTGTCAAGGGATCTTTTACGTGCACGCCAATGTGTACACGGGACCTCCTTGTCAGGCCCTCCGTCCTGCATCACTGACAAGGGGGAACCACGCCGGAAAATCTGAATGAACTTTCTCGGCCAATGCAGGGATCGAACACCCGACCTCCAGGCTAACTAAGGAAAATAATCTTTCTTGACTTGCTTGTATAGACAGGTAATACTGATAGAAAGCGAGTCACGGTTGATATTAAAAGTCGTTGCTAAGTATTTCTTAACTAGCTTGAATCTGCAGGTCACGTCAAGAAGTGGATTTGATTTCTGCTCCCTCGATCAAATAGGGAACTCAGGTTAACGAGATCTTACCAATCTTGAAATTATTTAATTTCAGATATTCTATCTATATCTTTACATCACCAGCATTCTCTTCCTCATCTACGTCTACGTCTACCTGTTGCGTAGAAACCGTATGACGTTCAACATCCTGTCTCGTACGTGGTCGTTCCGTCGTTCAGTTAACTCCTGTAAAGATTCACCGAACGCTAGTACGACGTCATTCAGAACGAGAAAACGGAAGGTCGCGTTTGACGAAACCAATAATCACCATACAGGTAGTTTTTACCTCAGACTTGGAGCACTAGGTAACACCTGTTTTGTTTTTTTATTAATATTAATGTGTGTAGGCCCATCGTAATTAAAATTAGATTACAATTTCGTTTCGTAGGGTTTTTTTTCCCCTCGAATTGTAATCTATACTTTTTTATATCTTCTAAAGGAAAATTGCAACATTTCGAGACTTACCAAAGAGTATGTGTCGAAAGTTTAAACACGCAGCAATGATATCATTTGAACCCTGTTTTGGCTTGTTTATGTATCAAATAGTGCATTATTGAAATAGATAATGTATAATATCGATAACTTAATTTAAATTCGTCTGTGGACTTATCTGTAGCCCATTTATTTACAACTTAGATATTCTTATGGTCATCTAGTTCGATTTCGATCATCATGACATATTTATCAAATTTAATATATTATTATAAAATTCCCACTTTATCTATTTTACGCATGTGTTATGAAGATAGTATAAAATTCTGGAATACATACGAATAAAGACAATAATAACTTGGGTTCTCCATTCTTCATTGCTATAGTAACATTCTGTCACTATTTTTCAGCTTTTGGTGTGGGTAGTATGATACATAGTGGTTTAAACTTTGGTCATTATTTTGAGATTCATCACCATGGTGATCCATGTAGTGACCTAGTTCAAGCTATTAAACCCGTATTCCATCTCATCTTCACGTTTGCCCAGCTTTACTTCGTCTTTCAGAACTCAAAGGTAAGCTTCCTTATTTAATACTACGTTTTCTCTTCTAACTCTGCCCTATTTAATACTTGGCCTTTATACTTCGTCTTCACATCTCATCTTCTCAACTCTAAGAGAAGCTGTTCTATTTATTTTTACTTCGACTAAAATATTCTGTCTTATGTAACAATAACATTACAGAACACTATATAGTTTATAGTAACAATAATATTGCATATCAATATATAGTTTATAGATAGTAACAATAATATCAAAAATCAATATATCATAGTTTATTGTAAAAATAATATTACAGATCAATATATAGTTTATAGTAACAAAAATATTACAGATCAGTATATTATAGTTTATAGTTACAATAATATTACAGATCTATTAATAGTTTATTGTAACAATAATATTTCAGAGGTATATCCATCTATATTTTACATTAATTATAATATTACAGATGTGCATCCATCGTTACCGGTCATTAGCCAGGTTTGGTTTGATGCATATGAGTGGGACAAACATATGTGTCTGGGTTCGTGGTATTGTGGTGGAAACTCTGCAGGTAATCAGGAAGTCAGAGAGACAGCAGCTGGCCCAGCAACTTGCACAACATCCAATATATGATTCTAATAATAACTCTATCACAGACCCAGCTCTGATAAACGGTGTGTGTATATTTGCTGTTTTAAGAAAATAAGTTTGATCTTTGATATAAGTGTATGCAATGCAAATTGTTATGGGTTATATCAAACGCACAATAATTGAACTCGCGGATTGCTTCCCACTGCTAAACAGTCCTACTGAAAAGTTGGAAAAGTTGAGTTTCAGAAAGATCTCAACAGCTGTCATGACAGCTTTGCTACTGTAGCCATTATTATATAAACCCAACCCAGTCATAGACCAATATTAAAATCCAATCTTCTTCGATAAGGTCACGAAGTTAAAATTCTTTTAAAAACAGAGGTGGATATGGTATCAGCGATGGTAGTTAAATAGTCGTTTCCAGTAATCGATAATGACTGTTGATTACAGATAACAACTAACACTGAGTAGTCAGTCATGTTGCTGGAATTTTCCCATATCTGGGTTGTGTGTAGCACTGTAAATAACTGTATCCCGGCACGAATTAATTACCCCGTTATTCGCCAAATAACCTGGTTTAGTTGACATTTCTTCCCACTGGTATAGAACTTTACGCACAAGCGATTTATTCCAGTTTTGTTGACAGTCCTCTCCTTCTCTCAACAGATGAAGCACGTTATGATCTTTTACCAGAGTTAGCCTGTCATTGGGATGCATTGATGGGACGTATTGTAGACAAGGCATCAGACTATCTGTATCCATGTACCATAGAATACAGTCTCATATGTGCAGGTAGTTATAAAATAATCATATCCTGACCAAACATATATGGGATAAATTTTTAGCACTGAATCCTGTGTAATACCACCAAGTGCCATATTTGGGTTTAAGCTATACAAGCTTGGGTCTCACAATCTTTGCTTCTTGCTTTTAAAATTGCGGAAAATGATATTAAACAATTAAGGGGCATTTTGTTTTTATGGCGACCCATATATCCGTTTTTGCTACGCACCATTGTGGATCTTCTGGGGTTACTTTCTAAAAACGTGTCCTAATGCTTTATGTAGCTTAGGATCTCACGAAGCCTAATTAAATACTATTCTGATTGTGAAGTTTCTAATGTTCTTGGGACACAATGCCGTGACCTTTCGGGATTAAAAAAAAAACTTCACTCAAATTCCAGGAGAATAAACATCGTGGACTGTAATGTTTAAATTCCAGTCTGTGCGTGAGTAATTGTAGGTATTTGTTATGATATTGATCTCAGAGACTAGTACAACTAGTATATAACTGTGTTATTTTTATTTTTTTCCAGCCATTTTATACATCATGTGGAGAAATGTGGGATACGGTAGAAGTCCACGGCGGGAGAAGTCTGTTTCTGATGACGAATATGATGGTGAGAGTGTTAGAACGACCAGGATGAGTGTCGACTGTACTGGTTCTAGTCGGGGACTCTTCCTGGGAATACTCATGTTTGTCGTTGGAGTTGTCTCCCTTGTTGCCTTCTACGTTCTCGTAACCCAAGATCATCTGAGAACGGCGGCAACTCTCCTCGGTCATTTATCAGAAACGTTTATGTACTTGGTTTCCATGGTTGCGGTTTGCTTCGCTGCGCATAGAATGAAAGATCTCCATTATTCCCGAAAACGAGGCGGTTTGGAACAGACACTCATCATATTCGCTTTGTTTGGTCTCTTTATATTTGGAATGTTTAGTATCGTTGCCGCCATGTTTTTCATCTCAACACTGGATGGCGTTTTAACAATTATAACCAATTTATGTATGATTACCCAAGCGTCCATGCAGGCAGTGTTTATGATGGTAGCTTTAAAAATGTCGGCAGTTAATGTTCTTCACGTGAGAAGAAAAGATGGGCGAGAATACGTCACATTTCTGCTCATTTCAAATTTTGCGCTTTGGGCCATTAATACATTTGAAACACAGCGTTCAGAGCACAACCCATTACAGTTAGCCTTCTATGGACCCAAAGCATGGTCTATCTTTAGCCACATCAGCGTCCCACTTGGTATTTTTTATCGGTTCCATTCTACCGTCTGTTTGTCAATTATCTGGAAAAACGCATGGAAATATAAATAGGGAATATCTCACTGAGAAGACGGAGTTAGGACATTTAACTTATTTGTCTTTTGAATGTTTATATATTGTTTATGTCAGTTGTTACCAGTTATTCGTAGTAAAATATTAATGTTTATAGTTGTCGTCAGGTTATTGTTGGTGTTGGGGTGCAGAGTTCGTTTAAAGTCCACTCATAACAATCTTGACCATTGTGTGTGGTGGTCATCAACCAGGCTATATTGTGCCAAACATATATACAATCTGATTAAACACAGATTCTATTTCGTTTCGTTTTTTTATAGTTCAAAATTTCGTTTTACTTGTCTTTACTACAATAGAATCTGGAAGAGTTGTTTTATTACCGGCGTTCTGGTTGAAGTGGGGGATTAGCCAATGAACCGGTCTGTCACGGCGAGTTCTTGGCGTGCGATGCACGGAACTGTGGGTAAACCACTAGAAATGTCAATGCTGATTGATTAATCAACGTCTGACGTTATAGGGTCAAAAGCCGCTTGTACGATCCATGACGCGACCTTCCAGTACAACCGGTCAGATCTTCATGTAGTGTAGGCCATCGAAAGTGTAAAAAAAAAACGAAACGAAATAGGTCTGTATTTTAATCAGATTGCCAAACATATGACGATCTTTACGAGACAAACTAAACATCTATCATACAAATATATCAATACACATAAAACTAACAACAGATATCACAAACATTTTATTATATAAGTGGTTAAACAATCTTAAGATCTAATAATACGAATCAAAATGTAGTTATAAATGGATTCAACCAAAACTCTTTTCAATGGACTATTGTAACTCCCTACTTCACGGTCTCCCAACACCTTCATTAAATCGTCTACAGAAGATTCAAAACACAGCCGCACGAATTATTACTAAAACCAAACTTTATGATCATATTTCACAAATTCTTAGGGAGCTTCATTGGCTACCTGTGAGGAAACGTGTAGAATTTAAGATTTTACTGTTGACATACAAGTACCTTCATGCCACAGCACCGAGCTATCTTCAGGACCTGATTCAAATAAAATCCCATCAAAGAACAACCAGGTCGTCAAATATACAACAACAAATTCCATATCGTGTGGTGATAGGGCTTTCTCTGTAGCAGCAGCAGTGAGATTGGTTAGGGGTCCGCGAATAAATTCGTATTCCTTCCTTCAAATTTTTATTATGTTCATATCAAAATATCATAATACGCCAATATCGCAAATTCAGCCTCAAACCTGAAATTATCCATCATTTTCACAAGTCCTCTCCTCAGGTGCAAACCCTATTTTCCAAACTTTTCTGCGCCATATAATAGGTTGACAGACAATGAAACATGCGCCCACAGCAGTCAACAAGGGGTGTCGCATATTTTTTCTTTTGTCTGTAATGAAATCATTAGAGTTTGTTTGGCTTCTAGATTTTGTCGTCTCACAACCTTAAATACTGTGTATAAATTTAAAGTCAATCGGATGACAATTTTGGTCTTGAGAGCATCCATAACATTTATAAGAGTCGTGAAGGGCCATAACTCTAGCAATAATTATCAGAAACTCTTAAAAATCAATAAGGTTCGTCGTCTGAAGATTAAAGTCAATCGGATAATAACTTTGGTCTGTAGATCGTGAACAAGATTATGCAAAGAGGTCAAGGGCTATAACGCTGGCAGTAAGTATGGGATATCGGTTTCTTCGCCTCATAACATTAAACATTGTATAAAATTAAAGTCAATCGAATGATAACTTTGGCCTGTAAAGCATCCACAAAATTTCTCAAAGAGGTCAAAACTCAATCATTATTAGAAATTGTTAAAAATCAATAGGATTCTTTGTCTTTCTAAAAGAGGCAGTCATTACTGGAAATTGTTGAAAATTAATAGGCTTTTTCGTCTTATGATCATCAACACTGTGCATAAATTTAAAAGTCAATAGGATATTATTTGTAGTCTCTAGAGCATCCACAAGATTTCCCAAAGGTCAGGGGCCGTAAATCGTTGAAAATCTATAAGCTCCTCCGTCTCATGGCCTTAAACAGTGCGTATAAATTCCAAGTCAATGGCATATATTGCCTTTATCCTCTAGAGCGTCTACAAGCAATTGTGAACTCTGACCAACAGACCGGCCGGGTGAGGGGGGGTGGAGGGCGCAGAATATACGACCACATTTCAATGTAGGCTTATGAAAAAGGTGCATAATCACCAGATGTAGACTTACATTCTCGCAAGGGGCACCTCGACTTATACACTGACCACTTGAGATGTTCCAAATGCTCCTAAACTGACAGTGAGTACTTAGTTGGGAAGACTCATACACCATGCACACAGAACCGAGTTTTTATCTTAATTATGCTCAATATAATCTGAGCAAGACCTTACTGTCTGCTTCAACTTAGTGCTGGTAAGACACTGATATCGATGACGGGGGCAACCACCGAAAGCGCAATGACAAAACCGAGAGCCTCCTTATTTACGATCTGACCCCACTCGGTTGTTATATAGCTTCTTTCAACTTACGCTGCAAAACATTACAACCATTTAAATTTTGGGATTTTTTTTTATTATTCTTAATCAATTTTATACAACCACAACATAATTAACCATCATGATAGAACAATGTAAGTTCTACAAATTATTCAAATAAATGTCATTTATTTACGAGTCGTTAATGTAACAATCATTTTCATTTTAAATCACATGTTTTTGTCACAATCAAAACAACAAAATTTAATGATCAAGTATTTGATTATAATTTTTATTCACGTGCGCCTGTCATTGAGTCAACTGGCGTAGTTTCGAATCCCCGGTTGTACATGACAAGGAGTAGGGTTGCCTGTCCAACCTCGTGGGTTTTCTCCGGGTCCTCCGGTTTCCTCCCACTGTTAAAGACCCCTAAGCGCAAGCGTATTATTGAAATAAAATACCATACGTTAGTCCCGAAATGACCTAGTCTGTGTCGAGTGGACGTTAAACCCCATTTCCCTCTCTATAATTTTTATTGGTTTCAACACGCTCCATTACATTTAGATAACAGGAAATTGAGTAGTTTCTTTAATATTTGTAATAATCTCTCTATTTTCGCTACTATTTATGACCAGGGCTTTTTTTTATGCGATTTCATAATCAAGTAGAGAAACTGACCCTCGTGATGGCATTTGACTTTCAAAATCCGAGCGATCGATTGACGGATTTGTCTCTAATTTTGCATTTTGCAAACACCTCCGATCTAAACATATATTGTCCAATCACGGCAAATCGAATATTGATTTTTACCGCCCGACAAAGCTCTACGTTCCGACTCCTCTCCGGTATATAGTGTTTCGCATTGGCTCATTGAGTACGACATTGGCTCGCGAACCTGGACGCGACCTTCCAGTACAACCGGTCAGATCTTCATGTAGTGTAGGCCATCGAAAGTGTAAAAAAAAAACGAAACGAAATAGGTCTGTATTTTAATCAGATTGCCAAACATATGACGATCTTTACGAGACAAACTAAACATCTATCATACAAATATATCAATACACATAAAACTAACAACAGATATCACAAACATTTTATTATATAAGTGGTTAAACAATCTTAAGATCTAATAATACGAATCAAAATGTAGTTATAAATGGATTCAACCAAAACTCTTTTCAATGGACTATTGTAACTCCCTACTTCACGGTCTCCCAACACCTTCATTAAATCGTCTACAGAAGATTCAAAACACAGCCGCACGAATTATTACTAAAACCAAACTTTATGATCATATTTCACAAATTCTTAGGGAGCTTCATTGGCTACCTGTGAGGAAACGTGTAGAATTTAAGATTTTACTGTTGACATACAAGTACCTTCATGCCACAGCACCGAGCTATCTTCAGGACCTGATTCAAATAAAATCCCATCAAAGAACAACCAGGTCGTCAAATATACAACAACAAATTCCATATCGTGTGGTGATAGGGCTTTCTCTGTAGCAGCAGCAGTGAGATTGGTTAGGGGTCCGCGAATAAATTCGTATTCCTTCCTTCAAATTTTTATTATGTTCATATCAAAATATCATAATACGCCAATATCGCAAATTCAGCCTCAAACCTGAAATTATCCATCATTTTCACAAGTCCTCTCCTCAGGTGCAAACCCTATTTTCCAAACTTTTCTGCGCCATATAATAGGTTGACAGACAATGAAACATGCGCCCACAGCAGTCAACAAGGGGTGTCGCATATTTTTTCTTTTGTCTGTAATGAAATCATTAGAGTTTGTTTGGCTTCTAGATTTTGTCGTCTCACAACCTTAAATACTGTGTATAAATTTAAAGTCAATCGGATGACAATTTTGGTCTTGAGAGCATCCATAACATTTATAAGAGTCGTGAAGGGCCATAACTCTAGCAATAATTATCAGAAACTCTTAAAAATCAATAAGGTTCGTCGTCTGAAGATTAAAGTCAATCGGATAATAACTTTGGTCTGTAGATCGTGAACAAGATTATGCAAAGAGGTCAAGGGCTATAACGCTGGCAGTAAGTATGGGATATCGGTTTCTTCGCCTCATAACATTAAACATTGTATAAAATTAAAGTCAATCGAATGATAACTTTGGCCTGTAAAGCATCCACAAAATTTCTCAAAGAGGTCAAAACTCAATCATTATTAGAAATTGTTAAAAATCAATAGGATTCTTTGTCTTTCTAAAAGAGGCAGTCATTACTGGAAATTGTTGAAAATTAATAGGCTTTTTCGTCTTATGATCATCAACACTGTGCATAAATTTAAAAGTCAATAGGATATTATTTGTAGTCTCTAGAGCATCCACAAGATTTCCCAAAGGTCAGGGGCCGTAAATCGTTGAAAATCTATAAGCTCCTCCGTCTCATGGCCTTAAACAGTGCGTATAAATTCCAAGTCAATGGCATATATTGCCTTTATCCTCTAGAGCGTCTACAAGCAATTGTGAACTCTGACCAACAGACCGGCCGGGTGAGGGGGGGTGGAGGGCGCAGAATATACGACCACATTTCAATGTAGGCTTATGAAAAAGGTGCATAATCACCAGATGTAGACTTACATTCTCGCAAGGGGCACCTCGACTTATACACTGACCACTTGAGATGTTCCAAATGCTCCTAAACTGACAGTGAGTACTTAGTTGGGAAGACTCATACACCATGCACACAGAACCGAGTTTTTATCTTAATTATGCTCAATATAATCTGAGCAAGACCTTACTGTCTGCTTCAACTTAGTGCTGGTAAGACACTGATATCGATGACGGGGGCAACCACCGAAAGCGCAATGACAAAACCGAGAGCCTCCTTATTTACGATCTGACCCCACTCGGTTGTTATATAGCTTCTTTCAACTTACGCTGCAAAACATTACAACCATTTAAATTTTGGGATTTTTTTTTATTATTCTTAATCAATTTTATACAACCACAACATAATTAACCATCATGATAGAACAATGTAAGTTCTACAAATTATTCAAATAAATGTCATTTATTTACGAGTCGTTAATGTAACAATCATTTTCATTTTAAATCACATGTTTTTGTCACAATCAAAACAACAAAATTTAATGATCAAGTATTTGATTATAATTTTTATTCACGTGCGCCTGTCATTGAGTCAACTGGCGTAGTTTCGAATCCCCGGTTGTACATGACAAGGAGTAGGGTTGCCTGTCCAACCTCGTGGGTTTTCTCCGGGTCCTCCGGTTTCCTCCCACTGTTAAAGACCCCTAAGCGCAAGCGTATTATTGAAATAAAATACCATACGTTAGTCCCGAAATGACCTAGTCTGTGTCGAGTGGACGTTAAACCCCATTTCCCTCTCTATAATTTTTATTGGTTTCAACACGCTCCATTACATTTAGATAACAGGAAATTGAGTAGTTTCTTTAATATTTGTAATAATCTCTCTATTTTCGCTACTATTTATGACCAGGGCTTTTTTTTATGCGATTTCATAATCAAGTAGAGAAACTGACCCTCGTGATGGCATTTGACTTTCAAAATCCGAGCGATCGATTGACGGATTTGTCTCTAATTTTGCATTTTGCAAACACCTCCGATCTAAACATATATTGTCCAATCACGGCAAATCGAATATTGATTTTTACCGCCCGACAAAGCTCTACGTTCCGACTCCTCTCCGGTATATAGTGTTTCGCATTGGCTCATTGAGTACGACATTGGCTCGCGAACCTGGAGGTCTTGTGGTTTGGCCTTGTTAGTGGTGTAGGGCGGAGGGCCTTGCAAAGGACAACGTCTAGTCATTCGGATTGGACGACAAACCTAGGTCCCATGTACACATTGGCGTGCACGTAAAAGAACCCCTGAAAATGAAATGAAATGGGGTTTAACGTCCTACTGTTCTGCTCCAGCTATAAGGGAAATTTTGCCCGGACAGCGGCACAATAGCCTTCTAATTTGCGAGGATTTATCAAATGGACATTACTCTGCGATTGCGGAGGAGTTTTTCTCTTGATTACAATATAGATTATCAGTGTTTCCCAACCTGGGGTACGTGAAAATAGTTCAGGAGTCCACGAAATCAAAGAAGTCCATGTGAAAAAATGTGGGTTCGTGAAAAAAGGACAGCCAAACCAAAATAGGCTTGGAATTTTTGGTATTCGAACAATGAATTTAGTTGATACCAGTGTTACATTTGCGACAAGTCACCAATCTAGTCGTGTCCACATTGTTGGTAATATTGTGGACAAACAGAAAAGTAGTCAACAAAATACATGTTTCAAGTATATTTGTTTCATAGTGTAACTTTTCTGGGTAAGATGGTCCATATTAGGTTTTATCAAAGACGAATGTGAAAGGTTGTGGCACATGCAGTAAATGCTAATGTAAAATGTCCTAAGAGGTCCGCGAGTGTTAAAAAGGTTGGGATCCACTGCTATACATGTAGTAGACAAAACAAAATTCATATAAGGCGCGCGTCAATTAAATATTTGCATCAGAACATCTGTGAAATCAAAATGATTAATAGATTCTCCCTCTCTCACCAATCGAAATTACAAAAACATTTGAAAAGAATCAGTTTTGTGGGATCCTTCAGAGACATAACATATTTTATCAAAGGAAACTAATTTAAAGGGCGTATGGCTCTATTTTTTGGAACCGTGAAACGGACAACAATGGTTCTAAACGAACATATTAAGTTGTAACGTGATTTACATTTAATTTTTGAAGAAAAAAAATATGATAATTACTGATCAATATTAAATGTTCGGTAAAATACGTAAACAGTTCAAATTCAATGGTAGTCCTTTACGCCTGCTTATTGCATTCTTCATGTTTTTTAAAAAATATTTTTGTCGTGTGTAAATCAGCCTTTACTAATTACTTCCACATTGTGTTGTAGGATATGTTTTTATTTGCTCATTACAAAATGGCACCCCAAACCATAGAGTACATGATATTAGGATCCTATAGTTTCACGGCAAGATAACAACAACAATACTGATTGAAATTGATCAATATTGAATTCTTATTATTATGGAAAATATTGAGTTAGACACTTAGCTTCTTTGATATACAGCTTGGAAATGTACTTTTGAAATGCTAATAAAAAATATGTACAACCAGTTGACATGGATGAGTGCTATATAATTGTAATAATATGGACCTGTCTAAAATCGGCATGAACCTTGCGGTTTTAATGGTTACAGGACCACGTTCATCACTACTTTATCAAAGTGTTACATCATGCAGTGATTCGTTTTCACAAAAATAAACAAAGTGGCTTCAATCAAGGGCGTAAAGATGCATTATGTAGGATTCGATAAAGAGCTGACAGTTCTCGCTATAATAGTTTTTTTTTAACAAAATGGATAACGAAAGGGAATATGTTGAAAATTTCAGCCAAATTACTTCATTTTGAAGAACAGTGTAGTCTAGATTGTCATTGATACCATTATAATAAGTCTTAAAGTCTTGATTATCCATTTTTTAATTAAATTATTAACTAGCAACTGTGTTTAAATTCGTTAAAAAACACAATCATCTGATGTTTTAGAGAGTTGATTATGGGCTTGGCATGTGAATAAATGTCTAATGATTTATATAATGCAACTTTAGACAATCCCCGTTGCAACCGCTTCAATTTGGAAGTAGATACATGTATATCAACCACGTTATATCATGTAAATGACTTTTCCTCGCGATGTGTGCGCACATGCTTAGCCACAGAACTGAATCTTGGTATACTCTGTCTTGTTCTGAACAATCTTGTAAACACGTCAGTTATTCTCTTTTTTTTTCAAAATAGTTCCAATCTTTTTATCCATCATTTCTTCTCGATTTTTTTTTTGCATATCATTTCAATTATTAAAGATAATTTCTAGATTGCAAACACACAATTTCTGATAACCGTGTACATTCTAGTCTTTATTCATTAACTTGGCTCTACTTTTTGGTCATCAAAGTGATAATATTTTCGTAAACAAAAAAAGTAATAGCACAGGTTGGTGTTACTCTCAACAAGTTCGGGGTCAATCCCTTGTAGAATCCCTTCACTCCTTCATACCTAAATAAAACATAAGAGAAATATAGTCAAAATTTATGAACTATTAGCCAGGACCGTAGGAATAGGGGCTGGGGGGATTGGTCCAAAGGTATGGGTTGTGAGTGTTTTTACTTCAAAAGATTTTAACCGGACTTCTCCAAACCCACAATATCTTAAAATGTGTTTGGGTCAACTTAACACAGTACAAAGAGCGATTATCTTGGATTATAGGTACACGAAGAGCCACTTTTTCAACGAACCTCAGTTAATGGCGCCATATGGTAGCAAATTGTATAAGCTTTCTGTGGAACAATCAATTTCTGGTAAAAATGATCGGAGTCACATCGACCAAGGCCCTTTCGAAATTGCCTCCTGGACAAATACGTCCATCATACCCTTTATTTGACCCTAATTTGGCTGAAAAGTGAAAGTCAGTTGTTGTACTGGTAATTATGATTCGTATTAAACATCATTTTGAAAGTGTAATTAAACCCACTCTTTGTTCTGTTCGGGTCACGCATTCTTGTCCAAAAGTCTGTCTTGCCTTTAATGCGAAAAGACAAAAATGTGACTTAGATCGTTCTTCCCCTGGACTCTTCACATATGTTTTACGGAAGATATTTAGACATTAGACATACACATTCTATAACCTGGGGTTATTATATGTACGTAACATTTTCTGTAATGCATTGAAACGTGTAGCCAAGTGTACAGGATATATTGCATATGTAATATTGATCCATCTGGAATATCTTTTGAACTTGACAATGCCCTGTTTGTTTTTGACGAATGGTGATCTGGGTCCTGCTTCTCGAAATCTTAACTAAAGGTAAAATCCAAATTTTAGTAGATACTTCAATTTTGATTGGCTAATCACTAAAATCAACCTAATATTATCCAATCAAATTACTAAAATTTGGAGTTTATCTTAGTTAAAATTTCGTGAAACAGGCCCCTGATTGTCATCACCGTATTCCGAAACACACGATATCTGATGTGATTGATTTAATTACAATTTTCAGATATAAAAACATAAGACAGTTGTCTCTCCCCACATTTATTTGTTATTTTTTAAGCGAATAAAAATAGATAGACATGTCTTGTCGACCTGTAAGTAGTGTGTATAATGTATACCACTGTAAATATGTAATAAAAGATAACATATATGGAGATTACCCTTAAGTACTCCTCATTCAACCATCTTACTCCACTCATCTCTCATTATTTTATTATCAGAAACCTAACAGTCTTAACTTGCCAAATCATACATGTACATCTGGGTCACTGATAGCCAAATCACTCTTTCCCGCAGAACTCTATTCTCAAATAGTGAAAAATTTGTCCACAGGAAAAATATAAAGAGACTTGACAAATTAATTTTGGTATTGGATTGAACTTAACCCCATAAATTGTATACTGAAGACTACAGTGATTTTATTGTCAGCAAACCAGAGTAGGCAAGTGAACAAGATCAAATAGGTTTCAGAGATATAATTGGATATGATTAACCATAATCAATACACACAATTGATTTACATTTAGTTGTATGGTTTGCCATATCTGCCAAAATATGTAATGCTAGTATACACATTTTGTCAGGTATAATACACCATGCAATTAAACGTACAGCAATTAAATTTTCCACAAAAATGTATAAAATAATATGTTTGGGAATTGATCGGCATATTATGGTTTAACCAACAATTAAATACATGATAACAAATTTGACTGATGATGATTAATAGTATGTATATACATGTGTATATCTAACAAAGGATATAGTATAAACAATATTTTTCAACTGTACAAATGAATTTACAAATAAAACACTGGGCTAGATTTAGCCACATTTTTTAAAGTTCTATGAAAGGTATCTGAACACTGTCATATCAGGATAGTAAAATTACAATTATTTGCCCTTTATTAACTGCAAATTAAATTAGTGTTAAACACTCACTCCATACAAATAAGGTTATTTCAAGACGAACATTATTTAAATATTTACTTTAATAATTTGCTTGAACGTAAGGGGTTTTACCAGTGAGAGAAAACCAAAGGGATGGACAAAAATTACTGTACATGACAATATTTAATATACAATATATATTTTAGGTTGTAGTCCAAATGCAGTTTTCACAACAATTATTAATTCACATATAGATAACTCATTTTAAATGGATGTGACCCATGTGTTTTCCATATGAATGATGGACCTTTAATATCATAAATGGTATTAAAACCAAAGAGAAAATAATGATCAAAAATAAAGACACAAATAAATTAGATGAAACAACAAAAGATAAATTAATATTAAGGAAAAAAGAATATATCTCAACAATTAAAAAACCAAACAAAATTAAATTATGTCAAAACATAATAATATTGGCTTTACTTTACAATTTCAAGCTAGATGTTTACTTAAGCAAATTAAATGGAAAGCAGGGGAAGGGGGGAAGATATTGAATTGACACAAACTAGACCATTACGGGACTAACATATTGTTCAATTTTTTATTTCATAAATTCACTTGTAAGTAGGGGTCTTTAGCAGTATGAGGAAACCGGAGAAAACCCACAAGGTTAGACAGGCGACCTTACACTTTCTCATGTACAAGCGGGGATTAAAAAACATGCCACTTGACTCAATGACTGATCTTATGATGCAACGCGCGTTGACCATTCGGCCACCCAACCCCCCTTCCCTGCAACAGAGGGGGTGGGATATTGAAATTTGATTCCCTACAACAGAGCACACTTTATAAATGACATAAATAATATTGTATCGTAAATAATTAGATTTTCCATTCTAAAAACCTTATGCTAAAACGTTTCACTAGTAAGATGATTTAGTATTTGAGATTAAGGCATGGTAACTATGAAAGACTGGTGCTCTCTATTTATTTTGGGTACAGATCTTACTTTCTTTCTATTTGTTTGTATTACAGACTTTAGTAAGTTTAGCATTAGAAGTTTAGTTTACTAAATAAATGATTATTAAATTTCTAAAAAAAAAAAAAAAAAAAAAAAATGTACTAGGAAAGCATCCAACCCCAAAATATTGAACGAAGACCACCATATACCCACTTTATGCCACAAAATTTTTCTTGCAACAACAATCAAAGTTTTTCGCATCCCAAGCATTTTCCCACATTAATTCAATTTCAGCTATTTTTTTTCAGATGCAATATCAAATTCAAGGCAGTTAAATTCTTACAATAAAATATTTTCATTTTTACAACATCCATTCAACTCTCATCCAAATTACCTCCCTTCCATACAAATATATTAACAATAACATGTCTATTATCATGGCAATGACAAAATGATTGAAAGGACTTCTTTAATATAAGACAATTGTCTCCGGTAACTATGTTTCCATATTTTCTGATGATAAAATGATTGAAAAGAAAAAAAAAATTACTTTAACTTGAATGTAAATGTTTTTATAATAATTGAGTGCATGCCTCTGCATTTCTTTGCCGAGGTCTTTGACAGCCAGAGAAATTAACCAATCAGATATCAGGATACAAATTCATATACATATATTTTACAAGCAAGTTACCATAGATATCACTAACCACGACACGTATCAATGCCACAGAGATTCAATACATTGAAAATCCACACTAACCCGAGAAAACCAACAAAGTTCTGGATCAAAACCACATGACGTGACGCAATGACAGGCCCCATGATGTATAGCACTGTCTCATTGACCTTAAAACCTTTGTCTCAAGAGAAGTTGATTAAATAGTTACTCTTTATATTTTAAAAATGACCACAAGATGTAATAAAGTGAGTAAATTGGAACATCCTATGATAAAACCATAAGATTAGCATACAATAAACAATCCACTATATATCTTTATAGTTTAAACATGGTATATAAGAGATGAGATATAACCAATTTTATAATCCACTGTGGACACAGTATGCCAAAAATGAAACTAAAATTAGTAAACAATTTATGTTTGCTTAATCTGTCAAAAGCAAAAATTTAATTGTATTAAGCTAGTCCCATTACTTATCAAAATAACATATCAAATCAGATCAACCCAATTCAATTACATTTTATTTTTACCTATATATCAAAGAAGTTTAGCTCCTTTAAAATAAACCACATCACAGACAGGTACAATTATACCATATTTATAATTTAAACATGATATTTATTAAAACAGTGAGGTGTATAACTTTACCCAACATATAACACTACATGTAGATCTTCCTTAGAAACCCAAGGCCAGTTTTTTTTTATTTTACATAATACTCTGGGTTTGTAAAGAATAAGTATTATCCGTGACAAAGAAGACAACTGTAAATCCGGAATGTCCTATTGTTGTCAAATGTCATTGAAAGTAATAAGTGTTATACAACTGGGTTCAGTTGTACAAATAATTGAATGGTACATAATTGGAATGATATACATATAAATTCAATCTGCTGCATTTTGGTTATAACTATGCATAATCTGAACAATAATATCAATGTATCTTAAATAATGGTTATAAAATTGACAATTTCAATTCAAACACGCCCCTCACTTGAAAGTGAACTGATACAGTATATTTATATTTACAATTTGTGATGTCAAATGGATGAGTTCACTTTCAAAATAGGATAGGATCTATTATTTTTGAAAAAGAGTAAATCTTTTTTCTGAAGACTAGCATTTATTCAACATTCCAATTATTTCTAACAAAACCAGTACATTACCGGGTACCCCTTAACAAATCTTACAGAATTTCTCGCTTGTCACAGGGAAATGTTACACCAGTATACATGGGTATTGACGTACTAGTTATTCTACACACAAAAAGATAAATTATTTCTACACGAGTGATGAAAGTAATATCTTGCAGCAAGTCCGTCTTTAATTATGATCTGAAATTGTGCGATATTTAACATGCTTTTATTGATTCATAATCAAAGTTGTTGACATCTCATGAGCAACGTTTCTTAAATTTGATAAATTATCTAGAATGTTTTCAACAAAGATGATATTTTTAAGCCTGAAAATAATTCTTCTGTCACTGACAATGCCACAGTTCAGAGGAGAAATCCTCGATAGGTTTCAGTGAATATATCTGGTTAATTCAGGGTGAAAAGCTCTTAGAACTGTTTTTGCTATCATTTTCATACAGCTGGCACTTCCAAATAAGGCTAAGAGTCTCTTTCTTCAAATAGTAATATTTAGCTTGAATGTTTAAACATACTTTTTTCTTCAAAGAACCATCGTAAACTACGACTTCTCTTTTAAATTCGGGTTTTGAGTACATATTCAACAGCAACAATTGTTACTTCCAGGCCTCGATATGATCGAATGTTGTGTTTAAAAAAAACAACAGTGAGCATGACATAGCCGCCTTAATAAAACATCACTATAATATTAAGACTCTTAAATTCATTAGAATCCACAAGTCTTGACTGGACTGACAATCAAATTGACCAGTTAAGATATCTGTCACCTGGTCAATAAATATAATTTGATAGAATGTCAAAAATTCGTTGAGCAAAGTACAATATTGGATAACAAATCTACATAAATACAAGATTTATAGGCTTTGAGTTGACTGAAAAAACAATTTCAGTGTTGACTTTTAAAAATCATGTCCGACTAGCAAAATTACTAATGAAGAGCCGTATTTACATTACAGTAATATTGGAATCTCAATAAATAGCCCTTAACATTAAATATCAAATCTCATATTTTATTATTAATCTAATATACAAAAGTCATTAAATAAGTAATCTCAAACGTTATATAATTTTTTTTTCAAAACAATTGATTGCTAAATCAATCTATTCACATCAAATTCCAGTATGTCAGTTGATTTGCTGATCTGAACTTTTTTAAGACCCTTCCCTCCAAACAGTCTAACTTTGTAAAATATGAGATCAACTATTTGATGAAAAGGGTTAATAAAGATAACAATAGTAAATTCAATTATATTAAAACCGTTCATATATCTGTCTCTGCAACTAAGTCTGGTGTGGCGGGTTTCCAATTCGTGATGTACTCGTAAAGTAGAAAGACGATACAAATATTAGGTGTCACGTGCCACAGATAAACACCTATTCCTTTATACAGACCAGGAAATCCCTCGTACCTAGTAAAAAGTACAAAACTAAGTGTCACCAAATAATAATAATTAGTTTGAACTTACATGTACTTGTCACATCCTACCCACCCACATAGTGAAATATTTAATTGGATTCATGCCAATTGTTGAATACCTAAACCTGAACTTAAAGATACATTCCCGGGTACAAACTGGGTGATTTGATGATATATTTGGACTAAAAACATATTCAAACTAATTAATTTATCATAATTTTGCTTCAAATCTTTCTCAAAACAATGCAATTGTCAGGGAATAGCCGGCTATAAAAAAATCGATCAAAAGAGATCATGTTTGTGTCACGTGATACAACGGGTGCGAAGTCGGAGGAGAATTGATTGCATACACAAGACGATGTTGCCTTTATTGCCGACTATTTATTACTAATATGGAAGCCTAATTAAATTCTCGGATTATCCACTGCCCGCGTCTTTTTCCGTGATTTTTATCTCAGAAAGTGTTGTACATCTAATTATTCATAAAGTTTATCAACATGTACATCAAGTGCTCAATCTCTGCGTGCAATCTTCGACGTCACGCGTGCAGACACTCCTAATCGTCGGGCTGTCGATTAGAGTAACCCGTACATCTTTGTCCTGTATGCGCTTCATGAGTGTTTTTCAGGAAATCCAGAATTTTTCTAGTAAGAATGGATATTTCTACTTTCCATATATACCAAAATTGCCATACTTTTATTGGAAATAACCACCCGATAAATATTTTTCTGGGAACGTAGCTTTAAGATTTGAATCAAAACAACTCTTTTTTAAAAAAAGCTCACTGATTTACAATGTACATAATTACTATGATTTCATCATAGTTATTTTGGTGCTTTCTGATGCAATTCTGAATAAATGTCATCTTTATCAATTTTGATTTAGAGGATATATTATCGTATTTCAGTCAAGCTACACAAAGTTCACTTTGAATTGAATCTCCCTGGGTCCCGTTTATGTGATTGTCAACCATAGCTTTCTTCAAACGTGAAAGCCTTCTTTTTCTGTGTCAAATACAATGTACATGCAGTATGCAGTTTCCCAAAAAGTTATTGTAAATTAGTCACTGGCGACAAAATCAATTGGCATGAATTCCATTTAAAATTAAATAAAGTAGGATGGACTAATCCCTTCCCAAGAAGTTATTGATTAACTTTTCAAGAGGTATTTTTATTTTTTTTAAGAATCAAACCATAAAGATATATAATGTATAGTTATTGTCATGCTTTGTGAACTATCTGAAAAAAGAAATGAAGGGGATCTTCAAGAACTTCTGCTTAAGTCGTACTGTAACCATTTTAAATATCACAATCTCTCAACAAACAAACAAATTTGAAAAAGTTCAAAATGGCTATAGATAGTATATAGTAAAGCTGTAAAACAGGAAATTAATGTCAGCAAGAAACTAATGCATTAGACATTTGGCCAGTTGCATTAATATTAATGCTTATTTTCATTCTCTAACAGGAAGTATGAAGTAGTTATCCTGTAGTATATACATGTATTAGTTCTATTGTCAGAGTCAACACCCCCTCCCCCCCCCCACCCCACCCCGAAGACAATACAAGCAACATTGGTTTATCAGATGAAAGGCTATCAATATGACAATGATGTCATTATCATTGTCCTAATATTACAAGGAGCCAAGCATTTAGGCCATACCCCTTGTAATTTACATTCTTGGGATGAAAACAACACCATTTGACTTCATGACAGACCTGATGATCTAAAGTCCTCACTAAACTTGCCACACTAAATCACAAATTCTGAAATTTAATTCCCTCAATCGCTCATAATAGACGTAAGGTGTCAATTGGGTAAACACAAGAATTTCAGTCAAAATAGCATGTGTTACTATCTGCACTATTTGAATTATTCTATCTTCCCCTACATGTATCATCAAAGATAAAACATTTGATTACTTACATCACACTTTAGGATGTTGCAATATATAATTGTTTAGACAAAAAGAAAAACAAAAAGGTCTGACTTCGTATATTTTAAAACAAAATCTTAATCATATAGAACTAACCACAATAATGCTTTATTTTGACTATAAGCTGCTATAAATCCAAAAATTAACTTGGCTAATGGAAAGCGTTTTCTTACGAAGCAGAGCATTACTTGCCTTTACAATGGGAAATAAATTTAAATTAAAAAAAAATAAAATGATAAGTGTACTTACTTGATAATATTTTTTACAACCTCTCGTACATTTTTGTGATTACGATGTTGATCTTGTAAGCGGGACCGTAAAACTTGATAAGGATACGTAGCCACTGCAGCAAACATTTTGGAACAAGCTGCGAATGTCACATACTCCAATGAGGTCTGGAAAATCATACAAAGGTTCAAATCTTAATTTTGTTTCATATATCTATACTTTCGGGAGGCACAGTGGCTCAGTGGGAAAGGAGTTTGGCCAAGACAATAACTGTCCGGGCAAATTTCCCTCGTATCATGTTAAACCCCCAATCTAATTAAAATATAGATCTATATTTCGTTTCATTTTTTATACTTTCGATGGCCTACACTACATGTAGATCTAACAAGTTATAGTGGGAGTTCACGTTCTATGACGTCAGGTACCAAGCAAGTGACATTTGACCCGATTACGTCAGTCAATCGATTACCCAATTAGCAACTGCCGTGTATTTTTTATCTACTTTTGCTTTGTTTTGATTTCTATTGCCGCTAATGTCTACCCACAGTTCCGCGCAAAAAAGGTCAAACGCTCGATTTGACAGATCATTTGATTGGCTGACCCCTCATTTCAAGCAGAACACGAGTTAAATAACAACGTTTCCAGATCCAAGTGTAGTAAAAACAAGTAAAATCAAAATTTTGAACTATAAAAACGAAACGAAATTGGATCTGTGTTTTAATCAGATTGGTTAAACCCCATTTCATTTATACTTTTCTTTGGCATCGAGTCATGTAGCTGGACCATGCTTATGTATAAGGTCAATATTATATTTCTTACCAATCGATAATCTAGAGGCAAATTACGTCTATTGTTATACCACGTCTTCATTTCTTCGTACGCCATAAACTGTAAGGCACCATGGGAAATACCAAATACACCCGGAACAAAACCCTAAATGAAGAGAGAAAGCAGAGATTAAGATTGGTTAATGTAATTGCATAAAGCGCATACAGAACAGCTTCAATGATGATAACATTTAGTTATCTACAAAGCACTTTAAAAATCTGGGCTTTTAAAATGTACAGAAATCTTGACATGGATATTATACACTTGGGCTGAATTTTAACTGATGTTTGGGGCCTACTGCATAACTACACCTCTGTTGTACATATTGTATACACAGACAAGCTTTCGTACTGATGTTTGGAGTCCACTGACAATACTCATGTTAATGCTAGTGATATATCATAACACAAGCTTCACCAGAACTCCCTTGATGGAATAACCAACATACATGTACCTTATAAAGCCCCCTAACACCCTCAGTGGAATATATCTTTATTAAAGCATCACTCATGCCCTTATAATGTTGAGATGATCTAGTAGCAGTACCGGATAATGCCGTCCCTTCATATTGTAAACATAATCTAGTCTTCGTTACCCAGATTGGATTGGTTAAAACTAAAGTTGCAAAGCCTGAAATCAAATGATTTGTTTTATAAATAGGCTTGTCACAATAAGCCAGATCTACATATAAGTGATAGAATGTGTTTACCACTATTTTGCGGGAGCTATTTAAAACTGCTAAATTTCTATGCTTTAACTAGTTTACATGTATAAATTATAAATAAACACTGTTTATAGGCTAAATGTTCATAAACAAGCATGAGAAAGAATACCATTTCTTTAGATATCATACATGTGGATGTCCAATTACATTTCATCAGACAAGAATGTCATTTTGACAGCGCCACAAATTTATTCTTTTGCTTTAGAAAGGTGGGACAAGCTCAAATACATTATGATGTGTTGCGGGCGTACAATCTAGTCACTACACTAGTGGTACATTGTAGGTAGTCCACCGAACGTTGACATGACACTGGGCTTCCGATAATGCTTTTCAATCACAAATTAAGCCACATAAGGTCAGTTTGTGTATTTACTGTCAAGTTATATGAAATAATGAACAAAAACAGGCCTCTCTGATAGATAAAATACTACATTGTTTCCACCGCCATACCGGTATATCGCTTAATTATGATTGGCTACTATTTTTGGAGTTAGATTAGATTTCATCCCTGTATTTTGAAAATGTTTTTGGTTTTATATAATGATATTCTTTTTAATTCTTTTAAACATAACTGCCAATAGTTTTGGCAAAATTCTAAAATAAAAATGTAGAAATGTGTGTCTGGGTATTCTTTACAACCGCTCTAAATTTCACGTTTCCCTTCCAGCCTCGCATGTGTTTCTTCAATAATTGCACCTGAATAAATGAACAGCAATGTGATGGTGATATCGAAAATCGACCTGAGCTTTGTGGGGAGAATTCATCCATGGTTTTTGGGACCATGTCACCTACTATTTTGAGCCCAAATACCGATGTTAATAAATTGAATAATATGCTGGCGCGATTATTCTTGTTCTCAGCACCTGTCAAATCTCAAGGTCTGAGTAATAAAACCAAGCTATATCGTTGAATATTTTCAACTTTTATGAATAAAAAGATGAAATACTAGGATAAATACAAAATTGTTATGAGTTTTGTTTAATATCATCAGCTTTTCCGTGCGAGATTTCAATCCGTTTTGAGTGACGAATTCTGCGATTTCCACGTATAACTGTACTGATCAGTGACATGTTACAAATCAATGACCAATATATAACAGCACACTTTGTAGGCTGTGATGCTCACCTTCAAATAAAATCTTAGAAGAGTGTACTTTGCTCTTCCCAGCAAAAGGGTGTAGGCTATACACTGTACAGATTAATTTCACACGACAACGTTTTCCTTTGCTTGAGAGTTAATATTCCCTCAAATTAATTAAATCGTTAAGACTTACCAGCTTCTGTGCCAGCTAATATATGTCTAGCTGGTCCAACATTTTTTTTACTGTCACCATCTTGCATCCATGATTTAATCCTGTTGTAACTAACAAAATAAACAAGTACATGTACATGGCTATCATTAACTAACAAATACTGTAATGTACATCATTTATTCATTAGGCCAAAAAATAACCCTGCTGTGTTTTGGACACATTGTAGCTTGTTTAATAAATATTGTGGAATACCCCACAGCAAACCATTGCAATAATCCAGTCTGAAAAGGACCAAGGCACGAACTAATGTATGAGCAGCTTCATGACTTATCAGTCTACCGGTACTCTCAATAATTTACCATTATTCACATTTCCGCTTTATTAGAAAATCAATGATTCCTTAGAAAAATAAAAATCAAAGTATAAACGATCCGACAAAATGCATAGAAACTGAACAGAAGCAGGTATAATTCTAACAGTACCATTCTGGTGGAAAAGTGAGCGAGTAGTCATCACATGATGTAAACAAAACTCAAAAACGGTGTTTGCAAATTTTGTGGAATGAACACTCTACATGTAACTCTAAGAGTTTACAATTCATCATAAAAATATTGTAAATAACATAAAAATGTGGGTATTTTTCTTAATATTTATGCTAAATATTCAGATAAATCAAACCTGCGATATATCACGATATATTCAGTTTTTCAATATTTATCTGAAGACAGTATTTATGACAGTTTTTATTTCTGTGACAGTTTTATATATTGAAAAACCAAAATATCGCGCAGCTCTATGTAACAGTTCAGAAAATTTATTATGATATTTGTTGCACCACAGAAAGACTTGGTGATACACAATGTACATTTTTAATTTATTAGTATTACATACGTCAGTTCAAATTCCATTCATTAATTTTTGACAATTTATTTCTCCATCATGCGCAGTTCTTTTAACATTTCAGATACAGACCAGTTGAAATCGGGTTGATTTAAAAAAAAAAAGCCATCCTAATACTTTATAAGATTAGTACTGCCATAAATATTTGAAAGCATACCCTTGGACTTATAAATAACTTTTGTTATTAAAGCGTTTACGAGGTGCAACAATGTGAAACAAGGGCCATAACTCCTGAAGAAATTAACAGAAATTATTGAAATCAAATTAGGATTCTTCATCTCACTAATGTAAACAACATATACATGTATCAATTTCAAAACAATCAGATGATAAATGTAATCTGTAGACTGTTCACAAGAAATTGAAGACAACGGACGGATGGGGGCAGACTGAGACGGCAATATACAACCACATTTCCAAGTGGGGGATAAAGATAGAGAAGACATGAATATACAACTACAAGTACCGTGGTTAGGATAATAAACAATCAATGTTAACATCTTGTCCAAACTAAACAGTGATAACTCGGCTCAGAATCAAGTAATTTGAATGAAATTTTCAACATATTCATTTTGCATTACCTATTTTTCAATGATTATATCTATAGTAGTAAGAAATGCCAGCTCTTTATCTAAATCTTACATAATGTATCTTTAATTTTTTAAGGGACCTTTAATAAAAGGATCCAAAAACTTTATTGTTCAGTTTGTGCATTTCTATTCAAGTAATAAAACCAGCGGCTGCCAGGCAGGATAAGCCCACATTTTCGAAAGATGGATAGAGAACAAGCTAACAAGAAAGTGATTTTTCCTACTATCAAGGGCCATAATTCAGGAAATTACAATTCGATATGCGCGAATATCGAAAGGAACTGAGATCTTTGTGTTATAAACTTACATTTCAAGTTTCAACAAAATCGGATAAAAATTGTGACGTCTATAGGGTCCACAACCTTGATATCCCGTATTTTTACGCTATTTGAGAACGAACGGCGGCCATTTTGTCTGTCAATTTTAGGTTGATTTTCACAAAATTCGAATTCAGTCGTCCTTAGGGTGTAACAGTGATATAATAATACAGTTTTTTAAATTGGATAACAATTATGACCTCTATAGGGTCCACAAGCTAAAAACGCGATTTTTCGTACAATCAGGGGCCATAATTTAGGAAGTTACGGTCCGATATGCGCGAATATCGAAAGGAACTGAGATCTTTGGGTTATAAACTTACATTTCAAGTTTCAACAAAATCGGATCAAAATTGTGACCTCTATAGGGTCCACAACCTTGATATACCATTTTTTTTTAAGCTATTTGAAAACGAATGGCGGCCATGTTGTCTGTCAATTTTGGACCGATTTTCACAAAATTCGAACTCAGCCTTCCTTAGGGTGTTATGGTGATATAATAATACGCTTTTTTAAATCGGATAAAAATTATGACCTCTATAGGGTCCACAAGCTAAAAACGCGATTTTTCGTACAATCAGGGGCCATAATTCAAGAAGTTACGGTCCGATATGCGCGAATATCGAAAGGAACCGAGATCTTTGGGTTATAAACTTACATTTCAAGTTTCAACAAAATCGGATAAAAATTGTGACCTCTATAGGGTCCACAACCTTGATATACCATTTTTTTTAAGCTATTTGAAAACGAACGGCGGCCATTTTGTCTGTCAATTTTGGGCCGATTTTCACAAAATTCGAACTCAGCCTTCCTTAGGGTGTTACGGTGATATAATAATACGTTTTTTTAAATCGGATAAAAATTATGACCTCTATAGGGTCCACAAGCTAAAAATGCGATTTTTCGTACAATCAGGGGCCATAATTCAAGAAGTTACGGTCCGATATGCGCGAATATCGAAAGGAACCGAGATCTTTGGGTTATAAACTTACATTTCAAGTTTCAACAAAATCAGATAAGTTTCGATCCGATACATGCCAATATCGAAAGCAGCCGAGACCTTTTGGGGATAAACCTATATTTCAAGTTTCGTCAAAATCGGATAAGAATTGTGACCTGTAGAGAGTCCACAAACAATTGTGGACGGACGTCCGGATGGACAGGGGCGACAGCATAATACGCCCACATGAAAATGTGGGTGTATAAAAAGTAAAAATAAATTAAAACTTACAAGAAAAAATAAAACCCCCATGAGATTCCAGCTCCCCAGACATTAGGTGTGACTCCTTGATATAATCCAACGACCCCATCAGATTTGGCTATAGATTTTAATGCATGGAATATTCCTTTATACTGAGGTCTTTTACCAATTACATCATACCCTTCATTTACTGAAATATACAATGGTACAATATATTTTAAAAGATAGGTTGTCAGGCATCAAAACATACATCCACAGCAGCAGCTAAGATGTCTGGGGAGTCAACAAGGGTTGTCGCATATTTTTTTCCTTTTATCAGTAACGAAAAGATTTACAACACACTAAAACCTGATTATGAGTAATACCACATGAATAATTATCAGAAATCATTAGAATTTGTCAAGATTGTTTGTTTCATGACCTACACTGTGTATAAACTTGTACTGTATTAACTTTAGCCTCTAGGGCTTCCACTAGACTGTATAAACTTATACTGTATTAACTTTAGCCTCTAGGGCTTCCACTAGACTGGATAACCTGCTCTAATATGTCAGACTCGCTCCTACATCACTTCTTTTCTGACTTGCATAATTATAAAGACAGGTAGTGGGCAGCCATGTTTTGACGTAGTGTTGCTAAAAATAGACGGGTATCCCTAATGATGGCGCTCAGCGTTAAAATGAGTAAGCTAGAAGATTTGTTAAGCTTTTCTTTAATGTCTAAGATTGCTCTAGCCAAATTAAAAGTTGATCGTGCGACATCTTATTGTTATCTTAAACCCAAACAAAGCGACAGTTTAAAATCAGCTCTTATATTATAATCAGTTACAATCGCAGGCCTACTGGCTATGGCAAATTGCTCATATTTCATTTGATTTTTTGCCATATTTCTCAAATTCCAAAATATTAATTATTGTTCTGTTAAATTCCATTTTTGAGAAAAAATTGCATAGTTTCGACTCTAATCCACAAGCTAAACATAAACTACCACTGCATTTAATTGGTGTTGACATCTTTATTGCATACTTCAGCGCCCGATCATGTTTTTGTTTACATTGGTAATGTGCGCAGAAAGAGATGCGTACTGCCGGGAGGAATTCCTCCTGGCAAGATGGCTGCACGCTACCTGTCTTTATATTGAAGTCAGAATAGCGCAGTGACGTATGAACAAGCCTGATGTCATTTAGAGCAGGTTGTCCAGTCTAGGGCTTTCACAAGATTTTTCAAGTGACCAAGGGCCATAACTCTGGCAGTAATTATCAGAAATTGTTGAAAATCAATAGAATTCTTCATCTCACTGCAAAATGTTTTAAAAGTCTATTCAATATCAACTTTACCCTCTAGAATGACCACAAGCTCTTTCAAGGTGATCAAGGGCCATAACTCTGGCAGTAAATATTGAAAATTGTTGAAAATCATTAGCCCAGTCGGAGCAGAATAGTAGGCTGTTAAACCCCATTACAATTCAATTCGTCTCTTAACCTTAAAGATGCATTATGGGAGATTAGATAAAGAGCTGGCAGTTCTCACTATAATAGTTAAAAACTAGATAATGTAAATGGAATTTGCTGAAAATTTCAGCCAAATTGATCCACTCTGAGTCTGAATCAAGATTTTAGCGATTGAATTTTCAATCTAGCCTCGATCGTCATTACTAAAGTCGGTACGATAAAAAACATAGTCTCGATTATCCATAAATTTATTATTAAATCATGAACGGAAGTCGAACAGCAAATCGGAACCTAATCCAATAAACATCGCAGGCTAGCGGTGACACCGAGAGTTGATTATGGCCTGGATAAGTTAAGTAATGGCGTCCATGTCAGGTAATTAATTGTACATGTATTGGGTTCTGGAAAGTGAATAAATGACAATTATCAATGGTTGTTTTAATGAAAAGTGATTTAGTTATTCATTAATTTTTTGCTCCTGTCAGATAGAACTATTTATTACTAAATCACTGTCCTATCCATGAAACGGCTGGGTAATGGTATCAATTTCTAGGCCTACTTATGGCAAAAAACACCCTCAACTTCTTGTGATAATTAAATATATGTAGACATTGAAACTTCAGAGCCTATTATTAATAATTATATTTTTAGTATCTATAATCTAATCCATGTAGTAAAGTATTAATATCAATGTCAAATGATTGTTCAAAGGGGTTAAATCCAAACGTTTATTACATAATCCAAAACAACCATCAAATGCCTCATTATTAGACCTATTTATAAGTGGCATAAGCCATAAGCAGGATTTAGTGCTTCTCGGTCAACCTGTCCTAATGTAAATACTAGTAAAATAGGCCTATGGAAAATTACACGAGTTGATGATGCAATATTGAGATAATATGAATAATCCGATTAATTAATGAACCAATTGAATATTTCTACACACAAAAAATAATTAAATCTTTAACAAATAATCCTATACCCACCTTGGAATCGTATTTTAACTAAATCTAGAGGATGTAAGACTAACGTTGATATCACCCCACCACTCATGCCAGCTATCAGATGTTCAGCGCCTTTAACTTGCCGTAATGTTGAGTACAAACTGCCCCATTTTGGGCCGTTACCAGTTCCCTCTGCCATCTTTGGTTATAATATACCGGTTCTTATGTACAAGATTGACTACAAGAATAAAATGTTTTAAAAAACTATCATCATAAATTGTCCATATTTTCTAAAATATTTGTCCCGTATAGAACATGCCCTGGCAAGGTCGTAGCCATTTTACCAAGAATAGTCTAAATCAAGCGATAAGTGCATTTCGAGGCTTAAGGCAGGAAACTCCACACTGATCCGCAGTGAATATTTGCTAGGCCGCTACAATCACTGATACGGATGACATCGATGCGGCTTAATGAGCCAGAAATATTAACTTTTTTCCTGCGACAAATTAAATTCTAAAACATTTTTTTATGTATTGGAAAAATAAATAAAGGCGTTTGACGTATTTGTAGGTAAAAATTATTTCCTATTTAGTGTAAATGGGTATTAAAATGACTAAAATGCAGCATTTTCTCCGAAGCAGTAACGTCTTATGTAAAGAATGCACGCGCCATTCAACCAATGATTGACGCCGCGTGCTGTGACAGCACGTGTTAAGACAGTCATCTTTGACAGAGATATATTACTAGACTCGTAATTCTCTGTGAAACATATTACTAGACTCGTAATTCTCTGTGAAACAGATTGAGGGAACTCTCTTTAAAAAAATGTGTGTTCTATTATTAATGGAATCTAGCATCTTAAAAGGATGTTAGACATGTGGACTTAAAAGGATGTTAGACATGTGGATGAATCCAATTAAAATTATATGTGAAAAAATGATGCTCTACTTTATCGGGTGGTTTATAATCATTATCGATTATCCAGCCGGCAAAATAACTGCGTCATTCTCGTCAGCTGATTTGTAGAAAATCCCGTTGACAGAGGTTAGGCCAACTTCAAGTTTCGTCAAAGGTCACGAGATCTAAACATGGCTAACGCTAATCCCAACCCTAACCCTGGACCTAGCCCCAATGCTTATACTAAGCTTATTTGCATCTCGGCGACCTTGACGAAAATTGAGCTGGCCTTAACAAATAGATTCAGCGGTTGACAGGCGCTCAGGACACTCGCAATCTAGTGGTGCGTCTCGCATACGAGGCAGAGTATGCTTATTCTTTTCGAAAAGAGTTATTTTTGTCTAACTTTTCTAGATATTATTTATCCAGTGCAAGATTACGTTTCTAGTGTAAGGAAAGATTTGTAATATAAGAATCTTCAATGAAAAAAATGGAATTAAACAGTTAGAAGGTTGAATGGATCCATGTGATTTAAAGCGTCGACACATGGATCCAAAATTTTCACAGTCTACAACAGAATACAATAATAATAAATAATAATAATAATAGCTTTATTTCCAATCAAGGGTCCACAGGGGACATGGTACAGAGCAAACAAAGAGAGAAAACCCAAATGACAGTCAAGTAAGAAAATATAATAGTATACATAGCTCCCAACAGGGGAGATACACATATAAGTACCTTATGCACTAAGGCTTCATGCCGAAAAAAAAAACGGCTCATGAGAACATTATTATTAATCATGAAAGGGAGATAAATCCACTTAACTCTTAATGTTACAGATCAATATTAAGCATTACAGAACAGCTGTATTCATCCGCAAAAAAAAATAGTACCTAAAATTCATGTACATTATATAGGTTTAAACGTCAAATGAGGTCAAATGAATAGAGACGTCTTTAATATATACTAAATATTCGTATCATCCCAAATCGACAATAAAACAGCGAGAAAAAGGAAAATCTAAGTAATGGCAATCTAATTAACATAAAATTTACGACATAATGGATTCTTCAATGTTTTGATGGTGATCATGAAGAAAATAGGCCTACATCTGTTCTCAGGAATCCGATAAGATTTTCAAAAAAAGGATCAGTAGAATTATAGATTGTTATTCCACAAAGTCGAAAGGTATGTTAGATTTTTCATTCAGTAAAGTTAGAGCGAGTTTATTGCCGTACTTTGAGCTCCAAACCCGATAGAAATGAAGGCGGAAGTGGCCATAATAGTTTTAGAGATCACTACGTGATGGCGCTCCTGCGTCGCGACAAACGGGGCCGATTTGTCAAGTATGGCTCTATTTTTGGGAACCTTGAAATAAACGAAAATGGTTCTCAAACTAAAGCACATAATATTAATGTAATGATTGTATGTAAAGTGATTTATATTCAATTTTTGAGAAAAAAAATTGTAATTTTAAATCAATTGTGTTCGGTGAAATACGTGGGCAGTTCAAATTGAACGGCAGTGGTTTACGCTTGCTTAATCCCCTACACGACTTTTTTTTATTATGATTTTGTCGTTTACTAATTACTTCCAAACTGTCTTGTGGGTTATGTTTTATAGTTGTACATTACAAAATGGCACCCCAAACCATAGAATACACGACTCGCGTATTGATTATAAAGTGTTAATTGTGTCTTAAATATTAGATATTAGGATCCTATATTTGCACGGCAAGGTAACAGTATTGATTGAAATCGACCAATACTGAATTCTGTGTTTTTAATTTGGAATATTATGGAAAATATTGAGTTCGAGATATAAATATGATTTATAGTTCAAGTATATCCGATAATTCAAAAAAGATATCATTTCACAGTCTCACACAACAACTTTTGGTCTTCGAAGGAATTATGTGAGCAGAAATTCGCCCATGTATCTGTTATCACCCGTCACTTCAGTCAGTTATATAGAGGGATAACTCGTGTTTTCCTTTTGCGTTCGTCACTTCCGATTGTTCAAGCATTGATTACGCATCTATCGTAGCAGTGATCTCTGTGATAAAAAAAATATTTGGAACGTGTTTAACCAGTTCTATCACATATGTGATAATGACTGGCGCCAAAATTGTTCTTTAATATACGGTCCGTGGGCATACGTTTCAACCTTGAGAAATATTTTATTTTTAAAAATCTAAATAAAGTGTCACTTACCGGGATATAGTTATGTTTAAAATAAAAATGCCATCGATATATCAAAAATAAACAAAAACACATCCTATTTATTTCACATATTATGTAAAACTAAATCCACCACAAATTATGTCATTGAGGTGTAAACATAACGTGCGTTGCATCATAACCATGGTTTATTTTGGATAAATCAGCTGTTACGTAGATAATGTATACATGTAGTTCTATTTATAGCGTGGTCATTGCTGGTTGAAACCAGTACACGGAATAATCTAGTTAACTAAAACATATATAAACCAAACAGTTAATAAATGGAGTTTCTAGGTGGATACACGCATAAACACAGATAAACTGATCTAAATTTATATAAATGATAAAACTATCTCTGCTTAACACAATTCAGACATATTTGTGTGCCCACTACGATGGCCTTTTAGAACCATACGTTGATTTATACCCTTTTCTTGTAATTTACCCCATATGAGAAATCGCAGTGAAAACTATGATTAAAATAAAAAAAACCAGGAAAAACATTTTCTCCGCGGTGTAAATATTTTCTCCGCGGTGTAAATGTTTTCTCCGCGGGGTAAACCTTTTCTCCGCGGGGTAAACCTTTTCTCCGCGGTATAAAGTTTTCTCCGCGGTGTAAACCTTTTTTCCGCAGTGTAAACCTTTTCTCCGCGGTATAAAGTTTTCTCATGTGAGAAATCACAGTATGATAAACAAGAGCATCGCTAACGCAGCAATATACGTCCACATTCCTGTTTTGTTTGATATGGTCCAGTTTGCATTGAGGGTCTGTGAAATAAAACTGGGTTGTAGGACTGCTATCAGTTTAACACTTCGTTCACATTAACAGAACACAATTTTTATTTTAAAACAATCGATGTCTTTATTCTAAAAGCATGACGTTTCGAATAGGTATGCAAAGTTTCAAAAGGATCTGTTAAGAATTGCGGTCTGTAGGCAAAACACAGGACACACAAACGTTAGGCGTGGCTCTGTCCCAAGGGGTCGAGCATGCACCAAAAATAATAATAGAGGTCGGCCTTAGGATTAAGGAATAAGTATAAAAAGTAGCCTTAGGCTATAAGGAATAAGTATAAAAAAGTTTTCAAGATGATCGATTAAGAAATGCGGTCTGCAAGTGACACACAGACATAAAAAAAGAAAATGGGCGTAGCTCTGCCCCTGGGTGTTGGGTATTCACCACTAATAATAGGGATGTTCCTTAGGATAGAAGGAATATGTATGCTAGGTTTCAAGGTGATACGATAAGAAATGCGATCTGTAGATGACAAACAAATAAATAAATATAAGGGATGGGCGTGGCTCTGCCCCTGGCGGTCGGGCATGCACCAAAAACAATAGGGATCATCGTTAGGGTATAAGCAATTCATATGAAATTTTTTCAAGACGATTGATTAAGAATTGTGGCCTGTAGGTGACACACAGACATAAAAAGAAAAGAAAATGGGCGTGGCTCTGCCCCTGGGGGTAAAAAAACAATAGGGATGATCGTTAGGGTATAAGCAATTCATATGAAAAAATTTCAAGACGATTGATTAAGAATTGTGGCCTGTAGGCGACACACAGACATAAAAAAGAAAATGGGCGTGGCTTTGCCCCTGGGGGTTGGGCATGCACCCAAAACGATAGGGATGTTCCTTAGGGTACAAAGAATAAGTATGCAAAGTTTCAAGATGATACGTTAAGAAATGTGGCCTGTAGACGACAAACAAACAAATACAAAAAATGGGCGTGGCTCTGCCCCGGGGAGGCTTGCATGCACCAAAAACAATAGGGATCATCCTTAGGGTATAAGGAATAAGTATGTAAAGTTGATACGTTAAGAAATGCGGTCTGTAGATGACAAACAAATAAATAAATATAAGGAATGGGCGTGGTTCTGCCTCTGGGGGTCGGGCATGCACCAAAAACAATAGGGATCATACTTAGGGTATAAGCAATTCATATGAAAATTTTTCAAGACGATTGATTAAGAATTGTGGCCTATAGGCGACACACAGACATAAAAAGAAAAGAAAATGGACGTGGGTCTGCCCCTGGGGTCGGGCATGCACCCCAAACGATAGGGATGTTCCTTGGGGTACAAAGAATAAGTATACATAGTTTCAAGATGATACGTTAAGAAATGCGGTCTGTAGATGACAAACAAATAAATAAATATAAGGAATTGGCGTGGCTCTGCCCCTGGGGGTCGGGCATGCACCAAAAACAATAGGGATCTTCCTTGGGGTATAAGGAATAAGTATACCAAGTTTGAAGAAAATCCAGTAAGAATTGCGCCCTGTAGGCGACACAAAGACACACGAAAAGAAAATGGGCGTGGCTCTGCCCCTGGGGGTTGGGCATGCACCCCAAACGATAGGGATGTTCCTTAGGGTACAAAGAATGTGTATGCAAAGTTTCAAGATTATTAGTTAAGAAATGTGGCCTGTAGACGACAAACAAACAAATACTAGAAATGGGCGTGGCTCTGCCCCGGGGGGTCGGGCATGCACCAAAAACAATAGGGATCTTCCTTGGGGTATAAGGAATAAGTATACCAAGTTTGAAGAAAATCCATGAAGAATTGCGCCCTGTAGGCGAACCACAGACACACACACACACACACACACACACACACACACACATACATACATTCACACACACACACACACAGACAGGGGCGACGGCATAACCCATGAAAAACCTTTTCTCCGCGGTGTAAACCTTTTCTCCGCAGTATAAAGTTTTCTCCGCGGAGAAAACTTTACACCGCGGGGAAAACTTGGTTTTATGGGCACCTCGCCAATCATGTCATTATGTGAGGCGCCCCCAACACCACAACTTGATTGATGGGGCGCCCAAAGCGGTGTGATCTGTGGGGTGCCTTATCCCGGAGGGGCGCCCATGATGACATGATGGGTGGGGCACTTATAATTGCAATATATGATTGCCGGGCCGCACATAATGCATAATGACCTGAGATTGGTGGGGCGCCCAAAACGGCATGGTTGGTGGGGTGCCTCATCCCGGAGAGGCGCGTGTAATACCGAGATTGGTGGGCCGCCCACGATGAAATCTACCATAAGAAAGCCAACTGGAGATTGTTGGAAATGTTTCAGATCAAATTCACGATGGGGATGAGATTGATTCGAGCCCGCGCCAGGCGTAATAATCTTTAAAATTTAAACAAGTCTCGCTCTGAATTATTATAGGTACGCTAAAGTCTAATCCTTACTTCAAATTTTGAAAAATATTATAATGCGCCAATATGAAAATTCAGCCTCAAAATAGAAATTGTCCGTCATTGTTATAGTTCTTCTCATCCAATGCAAACCCTTTTTTCCAAAATTTTCTTTGGGGGATGGGGGGGGGGGGGGTGTTACCCTAGACCCTTCTCCGGGGAGTCGCGTCCACGGTGACGTTCGACATGGATCGTCAAATTCACAGAAGTCCTTGCCCCACCCCCACCCGCAACCGACTATCAAAGTATCCTCGTTGTAAGGACGAATAGATATTCGGAAATAAAACCCCGTTCCCAGTACAGTCAGGGGCAATGATCCAACAAGAAGTTGTGGTCCTATGCGCGCCAATATAGAAATGAACCGATATCCTTTGATATAAGCATAATATCTTTTAGGTTACATTAAAGATGGGTTCCCAGAAAACTATTTATTGGGTGGTTATTTCCAATAAAAGTATGGCAATTTTGGTATATATGAAAAGTAGAGATATCCAATCATACTAGAAAAATACTGGATTCCCCAAAAAACACTCATGGAGCGTATACAGGACAAACATGTAAGGGTTCCCCTAATCAACAGCCCGACGATTAGGAACTTCTGCACGCGTGATGTCAAAGGTCACAAGCGAACATTGAGCGCTTAATGTACAAGTTGATAAACTTTATGAAGAGTTAGACGTACAATACTTTCTGAGATAAGCATGACGGAAAAAGACGCGGGTAGTGGATAATCCGAGAATTTAATTAGGATTCGATATTTGTAATAAATAGTAAGCGATTAAAGACAACATCCTCTTATGTATGCAATGAATTCTCCTCTGACTGCCAAGACGTGACGTAAACATGACCTGGTTTGATCGAATTTTAATAGCAACGTCTACTCGAATTTTTTACGGATGGGACAAAAACAAAAAATAATCTCAGGTTGCCAATATCTCCGTTATTTCTCAACGGATCTTCTACGGGTTTTCATTTTTGGATTCTTTGAACGAATCCCATATGGGCATCAAAGATTTGCGAAAAATTTTTTCAACATTTTTTGTCGACATTCAATATATATATTTATTAGTATTATTATTATCTCACAAACGTTCGATTTGGCTGCCAAAATCCAAAATGGCGAACGAACTTGGCTCGAAAAGTATTCTTTTAATACCTATAGGAACATACTCGTGTCGGGTGACCAACAAAACCTATAAAATGATACTTTGCACGGGCCATTTCGGCAACAATTAATCTAGGGGGTTGTGTAGCGACTACAGGGGAACGATAAAATAAATAATCGAGACTTTAGTATCGTTGCAACGATAATAAAAATCTACGCTACATTTTGTCAAAAACTTCAAACATATAACTTCGCACAGAATAAAGGAATTTGACTGACATTTTTAATGTAGGCCTATTATTCTTCGTTATTTTTTTATTTATTTTTTTTAACTATTATAGCAAGAACAGTCAGCTCTTTATCTAATCCTTACACAGAGTTAACATTTTGTCGTGAATTCCACCCCATACATGTTATATATGTTCATTACATTTTCACTGTGTAGATGATCACCCCAAATGTTACTGTATAACTGTGTGATTAAAGTATGTTTAAACTGTAAATTTTGTATGCTGCCCATAGTATGATACAGGTGGTGATACAATAAAAGCTTATCTTATGCCTTATATATGGATAATTGTTATCAAGTTATAGGACATTAAACCGAATTTCATTCATGCTATAATGTAATACAATACATGTATGTTTAAAGATAAAGTGTTTGAAAAAGCAGGTTAATATATTCACATAACATTCAAATTGGATCACCGATACGTTCGTTGTACCTCGATATGTTCTATTATTCAGCATGAACTTAAGGATTAAAGGGCCACCGCTATCTTCTGGGAATTTGTTCGATTTAATATGGCTATTATTAGTAAAGTCGAATAAAGAGCTGTAGAGAAAAAATATTTTTGTTGAAAGTTGACATAAAATTCGTCAAGTCCTAATCTGATTAAAATTACAATTAGACACTTAATTCTCTTTTACATCTTTGAGTTCGTGGACATATAACTGAAGCAAAATATATTTAATGCACAATACAAATGCATGCATAATATGGGTAGATAAAGGGTCAATTTGTTGTTTTTGTTTTCAATCTTTATTTTGGGTTTTTCCCGGTCAAATATCCTCATTTATTTTATGATCAGTAGTGGAATACCACGTTTTATCAGTGAAATAAAAGTGTTATTTCACTGGCTAAAGTAGTCCATGTTGTTTTTACCTAAAATGATTGTAAAATCATAAAATAAATAGAACATTTGTCGTTTTGTCGTGAATAACATATTTTATTTCATCTCTAAGCAAGAAAACGTTTATATTTTCACTCATGCTACGCATTCGTGAAAATATAAACGTTTTCTTGCTTCTCGATGAAATAAAATATGTTATTCACTCTAAAACGACAAATATCCTCTATTTATTTTTGTTAAATTTGGTTTATATGCTTTTTTTTTGTCTCGGCAACTAGGTCAAAATTGCTTAATAATTGTCTATTTCTGTTAAGGTAAATTCCACAAGTATTCCAAATTGAATGGGCCGTATCTCAGGGACCGTTAGATCGATCAAGCTAAAATTTGAAATATCAGAGTCTTCAGTCAAAAATAAGCACATCAGCCATAATATTTCAGAGGTATAGTTTACATCATTGGGTGATTTGACAAGGAATGACCCATCTTTTTATAATTTGGTTCTATTTTACAAACAAGGATCAAGTAGGATCGCCTGTCTAACCCTATGGGGTTTCTCCATAATCTCCACACAAGCGAATTAATGAATAACGATTATGTTAGTCTGGAAATTACCTTGTTAATGTTTGTAGCCCAGGGTCCAACAAAATCGTAATCCGCATCCTAATTCATGACATTGCTATCCTAGTATTTTTAATAACTCATGACTTTTCTAAATACAAATTTCACCGTTCACTACTTCTTTATAATGGCTGACACCATTTCATTTGGGTTGTTTACCACAATTCTACAATAACAAAAACTAAGGCACGCAAGACGAGGTGAACGGGTTATATATCAGTTCAGCAACAAAAACATTTCAAGCTTTCTTATATGAAATACTTTCAAATAATATCCTTTGATAATCCGTCAATAACGTCGTTAAATGTCAACATACACACTGTATATATTATTTTGGAAACCAACTAATTAAATAAGTAGAGTTTTCAAACGTTTATTTGAGAACATGTGGAAGTTTATGGGAAACACCATATAATTATAATATATTTTTTGACAATGCAATGGTTGGACATTATTTGATTTATATGGATTGATACAACCAATTTAAGTCATTACCTCGTCATATTTTAAGTGAATTCTCCTCTACCGGGTAATTATATTTATTTTATTCTATATTAAAGATACATTATGGGAAATTAGATAAAGAGCTGGCAGTTCTCGCTATAATAGTTAAAAACTTGATCATGTAAAGGGAATTTACTAATAATTTCAGTCAAATTATTCAGTCTCGATTATTCATTTCATGATTTAAATCATGAATGGAAGTCGAACAGCAAATCGGAACCTAATCCAATAAACATCGCAGGCTAGCGATGACATCGAGCGTTGCTTATCGTCTGGATAAGTTATTTAATGTCTAATTAATTTCAGGCCTAAAGAAAGACCTGCAATAGGCAGATTTAGCTCTTGCATAATGTATGTTTAATGATTGTTAAATACCAATAAGATTGGTGGTAACACCATTACCACTATATATACATTATAAGCTATGTGATATGTATATATCTATGCTTGTAATAGTTAATACATTAGGCCAAAAAAGTCTGTGTTAACTAAATGAAATGAAATGGGGTTTAATACTTTAATCTTTAACGTCCTACTGTTAACTGTTCCCACTGGGTTAATGAAGACAGGCATATGCCATGCAGTGTGCTACGAGGGAAAATTTGCCCGGATAGTGGCCGTACGGCCTCCTCAATTATATCAAATTCCAACTGCCAATGCATCTTATACGTGCACGCCAATGTGTACACGGGACCTCGTTTTTTGTCCAATCTGAACTAGACAGCTGCCCTTATCAGGCCCTCCGTCCTGCACCACTGACAATTGGAAACCAGGCCGGAAATCCTGATGAACTTCCTCGGCCAACACAGGGAGCGAACCGACGACTACCATGCTAGGGGGCCAGCTTCTTACTCACTTAGCCACCGTGGCTCCGGCCCTATGTTAATGGTTACTAGACCATAAATACTAGGGTATATAGCCTTTGTGGTGTCATTTTAAATCTATAGCCTTTTAAATTATTTATTTCCTAGCATTTCTTACTGCGTAAGAACCTGTAAAATAATGAGGATTAGGACTGTTATATTACCTGGGAAATGAGAAAACCACCGGTTGCCAGGCAAGATACGCCCACATTTCGCAAGAGATGGACAGAGAACAAGTTTTTAAAAAAATGTTTTTGTGCAATAAGGGTCATAATCCAGGAAGTTACGGCCCGATATACACGAATATCAACAGGAACCAAGATCTTTAGGATATTAACAAATATTTTAAGTTTCATCAAAATTGGATAAAAATTGTGACTTCTAGGTAGGGTCCACAACCTTGGTATGCATACTTTTACACTATTTGCATACAACTCAACCATCATTAGGGTGTAACAGTTAAATGTTTTTTGTTAAATCGGATAGAATTTGTGAACTCTAGAGGTTCCACAAGTTAAAAAACGTGATTTTTCGTACAATATGGGGCTATAGTGAGTTATGCACAAATATCGACAGGAATCGAGATCTTTGGGTGATAAACATACATTTCAAGCTTTCATCAAAATTGGATAAAAACTGTGACTTCAAGAGGGTCCACAACCTTGGTATTACATACTTTAAGACTATTTGCGTACAAGGAGCAGCCAATTAGTCCGGCAGTTTCAGTCACATATTTACGAAATTCAAACTAAACCTTCATTGGGGTGAAATGGTGATATATTTAAACGGTTTTTAAAATTGAATATAAATTGAATATAAAAGGGTCCACAGGCTAAAAACATGATTTTTCGAACAATCAGTGGCCGCAATCCAGGAAATTAATTATATTCCGATATGCGCGATTATTGAAAGATACCAAAATCTTTGTGATATAAATATAAATTTAAATTTCATAAAATCGGATCAAAATTATGACCTTTAGCGGGTCCACAACCTTGATATACTTTTATACAAATTGTGTACGAGGAGCCGTCATTTTGGCCGGCAGTTTCGGTTTGATATTCACGAATTTTTGGTGTAATGGTGATAGATACGACAGGTTTTTAAATGTGTTAAAAATTGTGACAATCAGGGGCCATAATCCAGGAAGTAACGTCCAGATATGTACGAATATCGAAAGGAACTAAGATCTTTGGGTTTTAGAGAGAGAGAGAGAGAGAGATGGGGTGTAACGTCCATTCGACGCAAAGTAGGTCATTTCCGGACTAACACGTGGTTCAATTTTTTTATTTCAATAATTTGCTTGCGCTTAGGGGTCTTTAGCAGTGGGAGAAAACCGGAGGACCCAGAGAAAACCCACGAGGTTGGACAGGCGACCCTACTCCTTGTCACGTACAACAGGGGAATCGAAAACCCGCCAGTTGACTCAATGACAGACTGTATGATACAGCTCAGCGTGCACATGCTAACCATTCCGCCATCCACCCCCCCCCTCCTTTGGTTTTTAAACATTCATTTCAGGTTTCATCAAAATAAGATGAAAATTGTGACCTCTAAAGTGTCCACAAGCTAAAAACGTGATTTTTTGTACAATCAGGGGCCATAATCCATGAATTTACCGTCCGATACATGCCAATTTCGACGGAAATTGAGATCTTTGGGAGACAAACCTACATTTCAAGTTTCACCAAAACTGGATAAAAATTGTGACCTGTGGAGTGTCCATAAACATATTGTAGACGTCCAGACAGACAAGGGCGACGTTAATATGCGTCCACATTAAATTGTGGGCGTATAGAAAGGGTTCAGGGTTGTTGTCGATTTGTTGCTAAAAATAATTCTGATATTGTTGCTGTGATATTTGTTATAGAAAACTGATAATCATTATATTATTACTAATAATGTTAAACAATTCCTAGGACAAAATTCAATGACATTTTTAACCTAAATAGTAACTTCAGTCACACCACTTTCCTGTCTACCCTATATATTCCACGTGGAAATAAATAAATTTACTTCCTAAAAAGATATTTTTATTGCACAAAAGAATATAAAACAACTTTATTTTTCAGGTATATATATATATATATTAAAAGCCTGATGATCTGATAGTGAAAGCACTAGCTTTAAGAATGTAATCTATATATATACACAGAAACAATGAGATTACCTCACAGACCACAGAGTGTTTTTAAGTTTGTGCTATATAAGTATTCAAATCCCTGAACCAATGATCCACTGCAGCAAAACGTGCAGCTTAAGGCAGTCCAGAGCTCTATACACATTAATAAAAAGGGTGCCACAAAATCTTGAGTATTGTGGTCGTATAAAAATTACATAAAATCACATTAAACTACGCTTTCACTAAGGCAAATATATTTTTGAAGCAATTGGTACACGCATGATCACCACAGAAGATTAATTATCTTCCCCTGGTCTTGTGTGACTATCATTTAAGTAATTTTGCCTGTCACTTTAATGGCCATAATATTAAAAAATGGTTACTTAAATTGCCATAATATTAAATAATTAAAAATACACAATAAATACAGTTAAATTTATTATTTTTTTTATGCAAAATCTCTTAAAAAGACCCGAGAAAAGTTGTGAAAACTCAAGCTTGCAAATGAAAACCCCATTCATGCCTTATCAGACTGCCACATACAGACCTAATGAGCTGAATTATCAAGACTTACTGAGCGTTGAGTTTGGAGGTTATTTGGGTAGGTGGACATTTGCTTTTTTATAAAATAGTATTAATACAAAGATTATTATAAAACAGAATAAAGCACATCATCAAACATCGAGATATAACCATGGTGCATACCATATAACCTACAATAGAAAGGGAGTCACTGTGGTCAATGAGTAAGACGTTGGCTCGCTAACCTAAACAGATGGTCAGGCAAGGGTCAGTGTATAGTTTTTCGGATGGCACGAAAAACCAAGGTCCCGTGTACACATTATAGTACCTAACAAATCACTTGGCAGTTGGAATTTGATATAAAAGTAGTTTGTTGTGCCATTGTCTGGGCATAATTTCCCTCATAGAAAACTGTATGGTGTATGCCTGTCTTCATTTCTATAATAGAATGTTCACTTCTAACTTATTGCAAAAAAGAGAGACTGAGAGAAATGCGGTTTAGTGTCTATTCAGCATAAACTAGGTCATTTCAGGACTAAGATACGACATTAGACTACCAAGCCAACCACCATCCACCAGCAGAGTATTCAGATCAACAGTTTAAGCACAAATTTACATCAAAATCTGTTAATTGTCTGAACTCCATAAATAAAAGGTGGTATCAGATGATCTATAAATAGTAAGCATACCCTGCCTCATGCAGTAACTAAATGGAGCTATACCGGTATACTTTGTACTTGGATTTCGGAAGCCAAAGGTACTGGATATAAAGTATCGGACCAAAGTTATGCCAAGATGAAACAAGAATACCTAAACAAAAATTTATATTAAACAATTGTATTAACTTTAACATCATCAATACTCAAATGTTCTGTGGTATCTACTATTTCATTTGTTAAATTATCATTCTTTGAACTCTCTACAGAAACTATATTATCACTTATATCATTGGTTATTTGAGAAACCTCTGAATTCTCAATCTTAGTACAGATTTGATTGGATAATCCTTCAACCTTTGAACAGTTATCTGTTATTTGATTGGGCAATTCATTGACCTGTGAACTTGCTAATTTGTCTTCAACCTTATCAGTTATTTGACTGAGTGATGAATCAGTTCTTGAATTGGAAGGTTTGACTTCTGTGCTATCAGGAATTTTATGTAACATTTTACTATTAACATTCGATTCGTCTGTTGCATTTTCTGTTTCATTTTTACTAAGTTTTTTGGCTGCTTGTATCTGATCTGAACTTTGTTTATTTTTATTTGTAGCGTCCATAGAAGATGATTTATCTGAAACCTGCTCTGATTTTGTTGTAGATGCTTTGGGTACTTTCATTGGTGGCATTTTGTTAAATATGTCATCCACCATTCGATTGGTCAGTTTGTTTTTAGCTGGAGATGTCAACTGAAAAATAAAGTAAATATATTGATTGGGAAGATAGAAGGTAATTAATTTATCCACAATCCTTAAAATTCCAAAACAAAAATTATAAGCATTATCAGCTCAACCTTTTTCTTGATAAAGACTAGAAACTCCATGTTGAACCATTTATTGATCAAGACTAGACACAGTGCTTGGCTTGGCAGACTCAAGGCTAAGGCCACAAGATATAGGGGGCCTCTGGCCAAGGTGTATAATATCTTTGACACTGTTATATGCCTTTCTTCCACCCATCACCACTGTAGTCTCAAACATCCATCTTCATCCTCGGTTTTGCTCTATTGTGTTTAAACCACACTTTCATCTTCCTCTAGTCATGTGGGTGAGGGTGTGGGAGGGGCCTTGTAAGTGGAATAGCCTAGGGCCTCTCTCTCGATCTAAATCTGGCACGTCGCCAAGCAATCGAATAATTTCTTTCGTCAAGACCAGAGAATCCAATATTACCTTTTAGTTTACTAATTATCATTTGTACTTGAAAACGATAAGAGAAACGCTGTGTTTTGGGGGTTTTTTTGCCCATGAAACAATTGCCTATGAAACAATTTTAACAGGTCCAGTGCTGAGGCTCATGTCTCCCGTCTCAATCCCCAAATAAACAGATGGGACTTTTTAAACTACTTCCCAAGTTTATCTTTTTACAAAAATTGCTTATCACTCTGCATTATTAAAGATACATTATGGGAGATTTTTATAGAGAGTTGGCCATTCTTGCTATAAGAGTTCAAAAGTAGATGATGAAAGAAGAATATATTGAAAAATTCAGTCAAATTACTTTATTCTGAACATAGTTATCATCGTTGTAATATTTGCCTAGAAATGGTAGCGAATTGTGTCTTCACCTTCGAATTGTGTCTTCACCTTCGCTGATTGTTTGATTGACAGGCGTTAACTCCACCTACATATCTCGATTATCAAGTAAAGTTTTCAATGGCATACCGAAACGCTTTACAGCGGCCTCGCTAAGTACACTCTATCATTTAGCCTCGATCTAACTGACGTATTTTCATCAGGTTACCCCTTATTTGATTTAATCAATTAGTGAAATCCTATTTAAATCCGAGCCATCTGTGGGTCTACAGAGTTGATTTTGGGCTTGTTGTTTAAATAAAGATCTAATTTATAATTTCTATAACATCTGAAGCCTAAATTAAGACTTGCAATAATCAGATTTAGCTCTTGCATAATGCATGTTTAAGGTAATGTAATAATGAAACTATACACTAGTTTCATAACTCCCCCTAAATTAATGCTCATCATCAAACTCAGTCAAGACATGATGCTTAATTACGAGCAGATTTATTGTGTCTCAAAAAGTGTGATGACGGATGAACCCATTTTAATAGTCCTCTGCTTTCTTCGACATACTGGGGACAACAAACTTACAATAGCATTCCTGGTCATATTAGAGCCTGGTTTAGTTTTAGAAGATTTACTGTCCAGTCCCCTTAACTCTTCAAACATATTGATAGCATTTAAAATAGTCTCTTTAATCTCTGGAGATTTGGCTCTGTCAGCAGCTGTTTCTCCTCTCTGTGGGAACAAAAATTGTATTATTTTAAATGACTCAATTCCATGACAGCAATGTACAAAAGTTAAAAAGCATAAAAATAAATTACATCTAAAATAAAACACAGATCGGGGGCGTGTCCAGGAATTTGAGTAGTGAGGGGTTACCAGAGAATTTTATAAAATAAAAAGCTCTGAGACAATATTTCTGCTCATTTTGGCGCACACATATATAGGATTAGAGTGGGGTGGCGTCAAAATGATGACATTGCTTCAAACGTTTGTTTCTTCAATGTTATTTCAATGAATGTTGAAGAAAGAAAATATGCGAGCAGTTGGGGGTCCGGACCTCTGCACATGCACTTGGAGATAAAGTTTGGTAACTGAATTACATTCTGTTTGACTTTTATTTAAGTGCTTTAGGAATATGATATGGCAATTAATGTAATAATATACGTAAAATTGATGACTTTATTTCATGGATAATTATAAATGATTGCATGGTTTCTTAACAACAAATGACAATGACATGATGAAATCTTGTAAGTAAGATAATTAGAAACTAGAACTGCAGAATTATTTTCTACCTTGGGTAATGTACATTTTCAAATCACAGCTGCTTTTGTTTGTTCATTGTGTTATTGATAATGGAATTGATGTACTTACGTAAGCTCTAATAGTAGGATCTACACCAGCTTCTAACAATAGATAGACCAACTCATCCTGACCACGATCAGCTGCCCAGTGTAATGCAGACCAGTTATTCTATAATATACATTATAATAAGGTTCCTATTGAAATAAACTCTTTCAGCGGGAGAATGACAAGATAATTGAACTGGATACACAGTCTATGAAAAACAATTGCTGTTTATTACTAAGTAACCTTTCGACCAGAATTATGTAGGTTTTGTATATGAAATCTGTCAACTAGACTAGTTGGTTTTTTTTCAGCACACTCTGGATTATGAATATTTCAATGTCCTAACCACAAGACTACCATATCTCTTTAAATAATAAAACCAGCAATATTATGGATATGAAGGGTAAAAAAATTTTGAATTACTATAACAAAAATGTGTGTCAGTAATTCTCGTTCCCTAGTTCTAACAAAATCGTATCTCTTAATTTGTATGCAATCGAAAGGTAAGTAAAAATATTTGAATAATAAAATGTTGCTGAAGAAGTTTATTTAGGTAAATGTTGCTGATGAAGTTTATGTAGGTAAATGAGGAGGACTTACAGAAGAACCAGTACAATTAATATCACAACCAGCCTCTATAAAAGCTGTAGCTACTTCCGAGTGTCCATGGTAACTAGCAAACATTAAACCTGTAAAATCAGCCTGAAATGGATCCAAACCACTGCTTCTGTTAAATAAATCAGTTACAGGTATCATGCATGAGGAAAAGGATGCTTATGCTTTCTGGAACACCCGATACCACCTCCTAAACAACTAACAAACTATTGTTCTACTTTTATATTATTGATTCAAAGTAAAGCTTAAAGTAAAGTGGAGTAAAAAGTAAAGAATCAAGGAAAAACAGTTTGTTCTCTTTTATCAAATTGACGAAACCAATGGAAATTCAAATAACATAGAATAGTAAGAATTATAAATTTCTAGCCCCTGTGTTTTGAAGATACTAAGTTACCTAATTGATGTGTATAATAAAGAATGATTTACCTCCCCTAGATCACTACCTCTAGCATCTTTATCTGATCCAGCTTGTAACAACAATCTAGCTATTTCACCTAGAGTTATCTCTTCTTTCTCTTTAGATCTGGCTACCTCATGTACAGCTGTTCTAGAATCCTGTTAAATATAAACATTGAATACAATCAACTCCTGTAGAGCTGTTCTAGAATCCTGTTTAAATATAAAACATTGAATATAGTCAACTAATATAAATCCTGTTCATATTTAATACAGATTGCCACTGGAATTGATCCAGTGAAATTCAGGTTACAATCAAGTGGCACCTCATTCTTTGAACATATTCAAAGGACATATTTTGTAGAGAATAGAATGGGGTGTAATAATTCATAAACAGAATACTTCTGTCTTAATGAGACAAACACGTTATTTTCATTCCACTGGTTACATCTGAAATATGCAAGATAGGACTAGGAGAACTTTGTGTTTCCACCAACTCTTCTTCAATTTACAACAACTGCCTGAGTTGCCAATAGCTTGAGAGTATTAAAGGTCACTAGAAAAGCTTCATAAATTTTTTAGATAATGCAAGTTATTATTATTATTATTATTATTATTATTACAGCATATTTATAGTGCACCCTTTCATATAACATGTTCAGGGGCACTTTACAAAGTGACAATGTAAATCACACATAAACAACAAGATTATGTGCATGTCAACATATCCTTTCCATAAGTATAATATTAACCCGAATGTCAATATATGTCACATATCCTAATAGTATATAACACCCTAAATCAATATACATTGTATCCGATAACTTGTCTGCAATATCACTTTGATGGAAGCGGGCATGAAATAAAGCTATTTCACTCTTAGACATATCCGAATAATACTAGACAATGCAAGCTCTGTTTCTGATCGCACGCGTTTATAGTACAATAACTGAAACAGAAGTAGAAATTTCGCGAGACGCATGAAATTATGAAATAGAAACGTGACAAATACTACACGTCTAATGTCGGAGAAAAGATTCTATATTGATGGCATATTCTCGAATTGTATTATCATATTTGGAATGGGGTTCATGTTTTTAAATAAATAAACACGCTAAGAAATGGTGATGAATATTTCAATTGGAATAGTGTAAGAAGTTATTTGTTAAGAAAATAGCGCGTGCTAGAGTAGAATGCGATTATTTAGCAGATGATGTCTGTGACTCGCTCATTGTGGTAGAGCGACGGCTACTGCCAAATAAATTTTGGGATGTCATTTTTTTTTACCTTCCGTTTATAAGTGAAAACAGAGTATAAGACGAATGCTGGACTTCCGCTGAAAAATGTATCGACTTATACCCTGAAAAATATGTTTATTTTGGAGGAATTTGAAACAGGTACGGATTGGCAGGAGTCGACACACTTTCATTCAATCATATTACGACAACATCTGATTTTGTAGGAATATTAATGACATAAATTTGAATACTGTATGGGAATTAAATATAAAAAGTAACAAGTTGCACCTATTTTTTTTAATACGTACGAATTTGAATATTTTGTTGACACATGATTTTTAATTATGGTCTGAAACCGCCTGCTTAAATAATGATAAGAGTTATGCCCCTTTATTTTCGGTAAAACTGTCCGACAAGAAAAAATTTGAAATCCCAACACTGGTGGCTAGTCAGAACATTTTGAAAATAAACAATCTGTGACGTCATTTTAGTCCTGCTCATAGAAATATAGACTAGAATATGAGCAGAAGGACCAAATTGACATCACAGATTGTTTATTGATGGAAAGTTACGACTACTCATGGAGAATGGCGGAAATTACTAACATTGGAATTTACCTGTTGAAGGTAATAATTACATTTGGGTTTGTGTTATACTCATGGAAAGGATATGTTGACATAATTACTTGCATTATATATATATAAAAAAAATAAATTGAAGCTTTTCCGGTGTGCACCAATCCTCAGCAATAATGCGATAAATCTGAATGCATGAGGATCAACGGAACTAAAAGACCATGGGTGGGATTAGTTAGAAGAATGGACTAAAAAGCTGGACATAGTGTGCATATCTCATGTTCATCTGTACAACTGACTACCGCTCTCACTGTCTTAATGTAGAATGATTCAAATACATCATACTATGTCAGCATCAGAAATGTCACGTGAGGATCACCTTTAATGTCAAACACCCCTACTAACCTTATGAGTAATGGTGATATCACATTTATTTTTAAGGAGAACTTTAACTGCCTTTAAATGACACCAATAAGCTGCGTTATGTAATGCTGTCCATCCATTCTACAAATAAACCACATATATTTAAATCCATTCTATAAACCCAACCACATATATTAACACATATAGGTCTACAACTTTTATCATGGCCCAAGGCCGTACCAATTTGATTTTCTGGTTTTCAGGAAAACCTGTTAAAATTTTTCAGCTAATTTAAAAAACCAAAGGTTCTTGGTTGCACTATTTAAAAGCTTTTAGTTCCAACTTTTTGAGTTTTGAAATTTTAAACAAAATATCTTTTACATGATTCACATGGCTATTTATTTATCCAGACCCTGACTTCAGCCCAAGATATAGTTTTTCTTTGTGTTATATAGGATTAAGAAACTGGCACTTAGCTCAGAGAAATTAACTTGTCAATCATGGCATTAGATATTGAGGGACTGTGGTTTGTGGTCAATAAAATACATACCTTATCCTCTGTATCTATTTTACAACCTGCCGATATTAACGTCTGCATAATATCACTGTGACCTTTCATAGCCGCATGATGTAATGGGGTATTACCACGCTAAAAAATATACCATAAATAAATTTTTCATGAAATAAAAATGTCAAAATTATTGCACTTTATAGATTGTAGAAAATGGTTCGTAAAATCAATACACATCAGTCAACGAAGGTATAAACAGAATAAAATTAAGGCGGGGAGAGAGAGAGAGAGAGAGAGAGAGAGAGAGAGAGAGAGAGAGATAGGGTTTAAGGTCCACTTGACTCAAACTAGGTCATTTCAGGACTAACATACATATGGTTCAACTTTATTTCAATAATTCGCTGTCTGTAGAGAAGGGGTCTGTAGCAGTGGACCTGGAGAAAATCCACGAGGTTGGACAGGCGACCCTACTCCTTGTCACGTACAAGCAGGGAATCGAAACCATGCCACTTGACACAATGACAGACCTTCTGATCCAACGTGCACGTGTTAATCATTCGGTCACCCAACCCCCCTAAAATTAAGGGAGTTAACCTCATTTATTAGGTCAAAAGCATAAAATTAAAGAAGATAAAACAGTCGAGTGATTTTGTAATAATATTTTAAACTTTTTTTAAAAAAAATTAGAAAGTAATTCTAATAAACTTACAATATCTGTGACATTGACATCACAATTTTGTTCGAGCAAAAGGCGAACAATTTCAGGTTTACCCTGTGATGCTACATGTATAGGACAACAATCATGCTGAAATAAACAAATCCACTAAAATAAAATATAGTACCATCAATCCTTATGGGTAGTCAAACCCAGCTGCTGTAGATACAGTATAGTTTAATGTGGACTTCACCAGAACTCTGATTAAAATATAGATCTATGATTCGTTTCGTTTTTTTATACTTTCGATGGCCTACACTACATGAAGATCTGACAAGTTGTACTCGAAGGTCGTGTCAGGGGTCGTACGAGCGGATTTTGACCTAATGACGTCAGACATTGATTAATCAATCAGCGTTGACGTTTCTAGTGGTTTACCCACAGTTCCATGCATGGCAAGCCAAGAAATCGCTGTAACAGATCCTTTCATTGGCTTATCTCTCACTTCAACCATAACACCATTAATATAACAACTCTTCCAGATCCTAGTGTAGTAAAGACAAGTAAAATGAAATTTTGAACTACAAAAAACGAAACGAAATAGGATCTGTGTTTTAATCAGATTGACTTCAACAGGGTAACGCATGCGTACCAACGTAACTTGCATTGCCATGGCAAAGTACAATGTAGTATCAGGTGCTTATAAAAAGAGTAACCATAATCTTCCTCACCTGTAATGGCATTGTTATGGTAAAGTAGTGTCAGGTGCTTTGAAAGAGTAAGCATACTCTGCCTCACAGTCACCCATGACACCCATCACTACTATACTAACACATAATAGGATAAATACAGAAAAATAATTTTGTGAAATAGATTTGTGATGACAGGCATCATATTTTACCATAAAAATTAATAATAAAAAAAGATATACTAATATCTGAACAAAATATTATTGTAATAGTTCAAGTCAAAAAATGTAACTAATCTGCACTGACACGCCAAAGAAACTTCATTTAAAAATCTAGATAACACCATCCAGTCTCTACTTTCTAAAGTAAGTTAAAATCCATCATGACTTTTTGGATTAAAGTAATATTTTCTTAATAAGCCATTTAAATGTTTCCTGCACTGAATTTTTGGAGCCAAGTAACTTTATTTTGGACAAATGTACCTTTGGCTGAAATCCATTATGCAGTTTAGGATGTTGTAAATAAATCAATTTCCAATTCAATGTGCCCCTTTATATTTAAATTTGCCCATCCGCAGAGCCCATTTCATGCTCCAGTGCCCTCAAGTTGTCCAGCCCTTTCACATTAACAAACTTAAATCCATTCCGCTATTCTGAAGAAGTTTTTTTAAATATCCTAAATCTGACCCTTAAAAGATGCCCCAGCACAAACAACTTACAGTGTACGAGACCCAATTAACGTCTATTCCTTCCTCTATATATCTCTCCACACGTCTCACATGACCAAATCCACATGCTTCCCAGAATGCCTCTTGACGCGACGCAGCTTGACCCATTAATACTTCTTATTCACCTGTACCGAAATTCTAACCAATCTGAAAAATACATAAATATAACTTCAATAATTAATACTGTATTAAATACAAATCCCACAATACAGCCCTCAGTTACCTCTCGTGTCAGTTCTTGACACATCTTTATTGAGACTCAATAGGAAAGGGTACTGGCCTGATATACATGTAAGGTTGACAGCATACAAGATTTTTCCCCTAATTATACCTGTCATGATAATACTGACTTACTAATTAGGCTGCAGATCAAGGTATATATAAAGCACAAACAACATGTTAAAACTGATGTGAAATTAGAAACTCTTCTTTCAATTTATTAATGACATCACTGCAATATAATACATAAATGTCAACAAAGTGAGCGGTGGGCCGGTGGCCACAATAAAATTACTGTACATGCAAATCAAAATTAGTGTTTTCATTCCATGTATTCAAGTTGTTGCTCGATTAACATCTGGGCCCTTATTCACGAAAACTTAAAATAAGATACAATCGAAATTTTAAGAAATACTGCAATTCGATTGGCTGACCAATATGCAAATTGGATATATGCAAATTGATTTTACTGGTCAGCCAATCGAATTGCAGTATTTCTTAAAATTTCGATTGTATCTTAGTTTAAGTTTTTGTGAATAAGGGCCCGGAACCCATATTAAAAACAAGAGTGCATTCTAGTCCTTTGATGACAGCATAATAGAACCTTTAACCTCGATTAGTCCGATAATCAAATGTCTTTACAAAGACTTCAAAGAATTTTCAGTATGAAAGAATTTGATTGGTATGTGTAGATGCATGGAGTCAACCAATGACAACCTACGCATAACTGGACCAGCAGAATAAAGAAGTGTCTTTAAACCACAACAAAGTGGAGCAAACAACCAAAATTTAAAACAGAACTAAATGTTGTTGATGTAGCTAGTTTGTCTACCCATTCACAGTTACTATACATAACATATTACCGTATATAAATCAAGTCAGAAGATTTCACAACCCCTTACTTCTCCCCTTTAAACAATTTCCAGGGGGAAACATTGCCTGTATAAATCTGCAAGAAGATTTGACAACCTTACCTGGCTCATGAAACAAAATCATCTTGTATAACTGGCACTAAGTGAAGCTACATTTACACGTAAATGAAGAGAGAGGATAGGATTTATTTAAATACCATCATACAGATCATCGACACTCCTATAGATGTACTAATTAACATTCCTGTTTATATTATCTATTTATGTGTACCTAATTATTACTTATAATTACAGTAAAACTGAACAGATTGATACAACTACATATACCAAGCCTTCCCATTTAAACAAACTCTCATCAGGCGAAAACAAATGCAATATCTTATTCAAAATCATTTTAGGATTTGACTGTTAATGAGTATTTGCTAAACTCTGTGAGATTTTGTATGACTCATGAATTAAAAGTTAATATCTCTGCAATGGCTTGGCAGATGTATTATGCTATCTAAACTGAATAAGCCTGTTGTAACTGTGGCATCAAATCGTGTCAAATCAAAAAATGTTTTTTTACTAACGGTAAATGTCCTATACAACACTTTAAAATCAGGTAATTCTAGTTGATTTGGGGAGTCACATGGCTACAATATCTTACTGCTTAAGAACACCTAATTTCACAAGAATTTATTATCCAAAAATTGGATTGTTGCCTGAAAGCCTAATGACATCTATAAAGAATGAGGAAAATCTGACTGGCATCAAGAATTGTGCCTATTTAAAGATACATTATGGGAGATAAGATAAAGAGCTGGCAGTTCTCACAATAATAGTTAAAAACTAGATCATGTAAAGGCAATTTGCTAAAAATTTCAGTCAAATTAATCCACTCTAAACCAAGATACAATGTATAACGATTGAATTTTAGGCCTAGCCTCGATCATCATAACTAAAGTCGGTATGATAAAAAAAACTATGAACCGAGAATTAAGGAATTGAAATTTCGGCCTAGCCTCTATCATCATAACTTAAGTCAGTACGATAAAAAACATAGTCTCGATCATCCATTTCATGATTAAGTTATGAATGGAAGTCGAGAAGCAAATGTGATCATAATCCAATAAATATCGCAGACTAGCGATGCCACCGAGAGTTGATTATGGTCTGGATAAGTTAATTAATGTCTAATTAATAATTTAGATAACATTTCAAGCCTAAAGAAAGCCCTGCAATTGGCAGATTTCGCTCTTGCATAATTTATGTTTAAGCTAATGGTTCACAATATTTTTAGCACCTAGACTCACTTGAAGTGTTTGGAAATTAAGTCGTCACACCAATAAACTACAACTGTAAAACTGTAATCATTGTAATGAGTATTTAATTTTGAGCACATTTACTGCTGCTGATTTTAAAAAGTCACTTACAAAAAAAATTCTATCTGAAAATGAATCATACCTACAGGTAGTTTTTTAATATTATTTTGCATGACACTGAATAGTACCGTAAATATTTCAGTTAGGTTCTATATAATTTACTTATTTAATACGTAATTTTCAAAATTAACTAAATGACTAAATTTCTATTGTAATATTAAGACTAAAATAACAATATTTAAACATAACATGTGTTTAAGACGACATATATAAATTAAGAATTTCAAGATTTGTGCTTTGGGCACGGTCCATCATTTCCGACTAAATCTTGCGACAACCGTTCTTTACTTTGGCAATAAAAAGCTGATTTTTGTAAACCATGTTGGTTCTATAGTGTATGTGTGTGGTGTGGTCCCCCTGCACGTACTATATATATATATTGGTATTCTGCTGTGAACTTGAGGCATTAATGACTAAAAGCTAGCGGTTAACAGTGTTTTAGTTTAAGGCTTAATCTTTTGACTTTTATTGAAGGTCTAGTACTAATTGTTTTTTCATGACTATAGTGGAACTCTTGGTAGATACTCATAGCACACATGTTGTGAACCGCTACCTTAAGCCAAACAAACTAAATTTGTCCTGATTAACCTACTAATTTAATTATCTCTAAGTTTCTATTACTAATGTATCCATTCCATTCTAAACAACCCTTGACTTAATTCCACAATTCTACTTATATACATAAACATACATTCTATTTATCTATTACATATGACTGTTTTATAAGGATGGGTAAAATTACTAAAAACAGGTTAATTCAGTTCACAAAAAATCTCAGATGAACACACATTCAAGAAACTCCCAGTAAAATATTATTATCATAAGTGTCAAGTCTGAAGACAAAATCAATGAGTAAAATAGTATTACCATGAGTATCAAGTTTGAAGAAGAGATCAATGAGTAAAATAGTATTACCATGAGTATCAATTCTGAAGACGAGATCAATGAGTAAAATAGTATTACCATGACTATTGGGTCTGAATACAAAATCATTGAGTAAAATATTATTACCATGAGTATCAAGTCTGAAGACGAGATCAATGAGTAAAATATTATTACCATGAGTATCAATTCTGAAGACGAGATCAATGAGTAAAATAGTATTACCATGACTATTGGGTCTGAATACAAAATCATTGAGTAAAATAGTATTACCATGACTATTGGGTCTGAATACAAAATGAGTGAGTAAAATATTATGACTATGAGCGTCAAGATAAAAACAGAACCAACAAGCCAACAGTGAGGCTGATGTCCCCCGCCAAAATACCAAAATAAAAAGATGACACATATTAATTAATCGCACATTTATTTTTTCGAAAGTATCAAGCAATTAAACATTACACTAAGTTTTATCACTCTCTATCAGATAGAATCAAGATTATCTTGTCCCAAACCATCGACAAATGAAATCGATTAGCTCTGTTTAGCGTCAGCTCGAAATATTAATCATTGAACTCAGTCAAGGCATTAACCTAATGAACATCTACATCAAGTTTAAACATTCACCTAATTAACATCTACATCAAATTTAAACAGACAATAAGTAAAATACCCAATAGAAAACTACCAGTAGTTAAGACACCCCATAAATATACACAGTGCCAAGATCATATACCAAGAATCAAACATGTTTGTTGATATTTCGTTTCATTTCAAAATCTGATGCCATTTTTATGACAATAATGATCAAGGTCGATTTTGGATTTTGAATTTTACATCTCATTTTTATGGTGGCTGATAGTGGCCATGTTAAATCTCGCCCTTTTCATAGCGCGACAACACGACATCACGACAGTATTGACGCAATCATACGACACTTAACTCTGTCGTATCATCGTGTTATTTTTATCGTAACGTCGAGATGTCGACTTATTGTCCTAGTCTCTTTCTACAAGTCACAAAAATACAGCTGTACTCATTACATCAGATACATATACATAGATACATATAAATAAGACTCGTCAAAAGAGATAATAGGAAAACGTTGATTCGTTTTCTAAAAAAAAATGAAACATTTTGCGCCCAAAATTGAATTATATTTGGTATTACATTCAAAAAATCTAGAATCATAATAGCAGGACAAAAGTGAGTCAGCTATGTTAATTCCTTGAATAAGAAGTGGTGTCGGTAGGTATCGAACAAGTATGCATTGCCTCGTGTACGACACCCACCAATACTTATAGATTACTGAAGCGATAGTTTAGAAGCGATTTCAGAAGATTTCCAATTTATTTTATTAGAGTGGGAAGGGGATTATATAAAACCTCAAATCAGACCACATAAAATCACCGCATTGGTGTAGCACGCCATCCCAATAAGTGCAGGGGAGGTTTTTTATGAGGTGAAGAAAGCGATTTGCAGCTGTTATTGACCTTATCGCATATTCATCCGTTTGGCATCACTAATGGGATCGGGGCCTAGATGATTAAAAATAGGCCCAGTATTGCCTTCAGCTATGAACACACTCCGAAAGTCCCCTACGCACCCCCCCCCCTCTTATTTTGTTTAACAAATAATTTCGGAATCAATAAAATGGTAGGTCCCTATCAATGATGTTTGACACGACTGGAAATTAATGTGTCTAAAATTGATTAAACAACATAGGGTAGTAAATATTACATTTTGAATCCGTATCAATGATACATTTAGGGTAGTAAATATTACATTTTGAATCCGTATCAATGATACATTTACTCAAAATGTTCCTTCCAATGGATCACCATTTAACTTGAAAACAAGGGAAGCAGCCGATCGAAGAAAAAAAGATTTTAAAAAACAAGTTTCAATATGATAGTAGTGGTTCGGTCATGCATTTACATCTGTGGGTGTCATCCTTTCTTTGAAAGTAATGATTGTGCCAGATTTGAACAAAGTCCATCTAGATTCGCGGCCTGTAGGTAAAGTGTTGACAGATAAAACGTAAAAAAAAAAACCAGACCTATAAAAATATATTTTCTAAAACTATTTTAATTTTGAAATTATATTATTTTCACATGTGCTAAGTGTTTTAGTGAATAGTTATAGAAAGGGTCTTGTAGATTAAGACTATAGCGCATGTGCACTGTGCAGTTTTAAACTTCCGAGACGACAAGTCGACAAGTCGATGATACGACAGTTTCGCTTTTTGTCGTGCCGTCGTATCATCGACTTGTCGTGGCGATAAGTCGATGATACGACGGCACGACAAAATCGGGTCGATGACACGACAAAATCACGCGATCTTACGACAGTTTGTTCTGTCGTAAGATCGCGTGATTTTGTCGTAAGATCGTGTGATTTTGTCGTGTCGTCGTATCATCGACTTATCGCCACGACAAGTCGATGATACGACGGCACGACAAAATCACACGATCTTACGATAAAATCGGGCGATCTTACGACAGAACAAACTGTCGTAAGATCGTCTGATTTTGTCGTATCATCGACCTTATTTTGTCGTGCTGTCGTATCATCGACTTATCGCCACGACAAGTCGATGATACGACGGTACGACAAAACACTAAACTGTCGTATCATCGACTTGTTGACTTGTCGTCTCGGAAGTTTAAAACTGCACATGCGCTATAGTCTTTATCTACAAGACCCTTCTATAAATATTCGCTAAAACACTTAGCACATGTGAAAACAATATAATTTCAAAGTTAAAAGAGTTTAAGAAAATATATTTTTATAGGTCTGGGGTTTTTGTTTTTTTTGTTTTTTTTACATTTGATCTGTCAACACTCTACCTACAGGCCGCGAATCTAGATGGAATTTGTTCAAATTTGGCACAATCATTACTTTCAAAGAAAGGATGGCACTCTCGGAGGTAAATGCATGACCGAAGCACTACTGTCACATTGAAACCTGTTTTTTTTTTTTTAAAAATCTGTTTTCTTCGATCGACTGTTTCCCTTGTTTCAAGTTAAATGATGATCTATTGGAAAGAACGTATTGAGTAAATCTACGCTATCACTAAGACGGATTCAATATGTAATATTTCTCATTACTACCTATGTTGTTTAATCAATGCTATACATGTTATTTTTCAGTCGTATCAAACATCATTGATATCATTTTATTGATTCTGAAATTATTTGTAAAACAAAATAAGAGACGTGGGGGGGGGGGGGGGCGTATGAGGCTTTCATAGTGTGTAATCATCTAGGCCTCGATCCATTGTTTTTGGTGCTTGATATTTTGCGGGGGAGTCGCAGTGTCTAGGCAGGTAAGACGTTGGTTCGGTAACCCGAAAGCTGGGTGTTCGATCCCTTCATTGGACGAGAAAGTTCATCCAGATTTTCCGACGAGGTCTTGTCAGTTGTGCTGGACAGAGGGCCTGGCACGTAAAATATCCCTTGGTAGTTGGAATTCGATATAATGGTAGGCCATAGTACGCTGTCCTGGCAAAATTTCGCTCATAGTATGGCGTATGCCCGTCTTCAATATGACAGTACTGGTTCGGTCATGTATTTACACCCGAGAGTATCATCCTTTCAGAGGATCGCGTGGCTACGTGGGCAAGACGCTGGCTAGCTAGCCTGGAGGTTGGGTGTTCGATCCCACACTGATCAGAAGTGAATATTCGCTAGGCCTCTGATAAGAATGACATCGATGCGACTTAATGAGTCCCCAATATTAACATTATTCCTCCGACAAATTTAATTCTAAAAATTTTTTTTTTATGTATTAGAAAAATAAATAAAGACATTTGAAGTATTTGTAGGTAAAAAATATTTCCTATGTAGCGTAAATGGGTATTAAAATGAGTAAAAGGCATCATTCTACCCGAAGCAGTTACATCTTATATAAACAATGCACGCGCCATTGGTCCAATGATTGACACCGCGTGACGTGATTGCATGTGTTGAAAACAGTCATCTTTTACAGAGATATTAGACGACTTTTTTCACAGATTGGTTCGATCCCTGCATTGGCCGACAAAATTCATCAAGATTTACCGGCGTGGTTCCCCCTTGTCAGTGATGCGGGACGGAGGGCCTGACAATGACAGCTGTCTAGTCGTTCGGATGGGACGAAACACCGAGGTCCCGTGTACACATTGGCGTGCACGTAAAAGATCCCTTGGCAGTTGGATTTCGATATAAGAGCGGGCCGTAGCGCCGCTTCCCGGGCAAAATTCCCTCATAGCACACTGTATGGCGTATGCCCGTCGTCTTTAGCCCAGTTTAGGAGAGAACAGTAGGACGTTAAACTCCATCTCATTTCATTTCATGCCATCCTGTCTTTGAAAGTAATGATTATGCCAAATTTGAACATCTAGTTCCGCAGTCTGTAGTTATACCAGAGGGTTGACAGATAACACCTTAAAAAAAACAGATCTATGAAAATATATTTTCTAAACCTTTTTTAATTTTGAAATTATATTGTTTTCACGTGTGATAAGTGTTTTAGCGAATAGTTGTAGAAAGGGTCTTGTAGATTAAGACTATAGCGCATGTGCAGTTTCAAACTTCCGAGACGACAAGTCGACAAGTCGATGATACGACAGTTTGGTTTTGTCGTATCATCGACTTGTCGACTTGTCGTCTCGGAAGTTTGAAACTGCACATGCGCTATAGTCTTAATCTACAAGACCCTTTCTGTAACTACATGTATTCGCTGAAACACTTAGCACACGCGAAAACAATATTATTTCAAAATTAGAAGAGTTTTAGAAATATATTTTTATAGGTCTGGTTTTTTCTTTGTTTTTTTGTACGTTTGATCTGTCAACACTCTACCTATAGGCCGCGAATGTAAACTGACTTTGTTCAAATTTGGCACAATCATTACTTTCAAAGAAAGCATGACACTCTCGAATGTAAATGCATGACCGAATCACTACTGTCATATTGAAATGTGTGTGTTTTTAAATCTTTTTCTTGATCGCTGCTTTCCTTGTTTCATGTTAAATGATGATCCATTGGAAGGAACATATTGAGTAAATGTACGTTATCACTGATACGGATTCAATATGTAATAATATTTCTCATGTTTAATCAATTTTTGACATATTATTTTCCAGTTGTATCAAACATCATTGATACCATTTTATTGATTCTGGAATTATTTGTAAAACTAAATAAGAGACGTGGGGTGGGGTATGAGGCTTTTAGAGTGTATTCATAGTTGAAGATATTACTTGGCCTTTTTTTACTCATTTAGGCCCCAATCCCATCAGTGATGTCAAACGGATGCAAGCCTATATGCGATAAGGTCAATAACGGCTGCGAATCGTTTACTCCACCTCATAAAAAAACTCCTGCATCTATTTGGGTGACGTGGGGGGGGGGGGGGGGGTATGAGGCTTTTAGAGTGTGTTCATAGTTGAAGATATTACTGGGCCTATTTTTACTCATCTAGGCCTCAATTCCATTAGTGATGTCAAATGGGGGAGAGAGAGAGAGAGAGAGAGAGAGAGAGAGAGAGGGGTTTAACGTCCACTCGACACAAATTAGGTCATTTCGGGACTAACATATGGTTTAATTTTATTTCAATAAATCGTTTGCGCGTAGGGGTCTTTAGCAGTGGGAGGAAACCGGAGGACCCGGAGAAAACCCACGAGGTTTGACAGGCGACCCTACACCTTGTCACGTACAACCGGGGATTCAAAACCACGCCAGTTGACTCAATGACAGGCTGTGAATCGTTTTCTCCACCTCATTCAAAAAAAAAAAAGACTCCTGCAACTATTGGGGTGACGTGCTGCACTATGATAATGCTGTGATTTTAAAGAATGTGACCCGATTTGGTTTTTTTACAATCCCCTTCCCACCCTGTCTTCTGAAATCATTTTTAAACTATCGCTCCAGTCATCTATAAATATTGGTGGGTGTCGTACACATGGCAATGAATGCTTACTTGTGTGATACCTCCCGACACCACTTTTTCTTCAAGGAATTAACTTAGTTAACTCACTTTGGTCCTGCTATTGTAATTCTAGATTTTTTAAATATAATACCAAATATAATTCACTTGTGGACACAAAATGTTTCATTATTTTGAGAAAACAAATAATTAATCAACGTTTTCCTACTATCTCTTTTATATTTATCAAATCTACTACTTAGGCCTATATATGATGTAATGAGTACAGCTGTATTTTTGTGACTTGTAGAAAGAGACTAGGACAATAAGTCGACATCTCGACGTTACGATAAAAATAACACGATGATACGACAGAATAAAGTGTCGTATGATTGCGTCAATACTGTCGTGATGTCGTGTTGTCGCGTTATGAAAAGGGCGAGATTTAACATGGCCACTATCAGCCACCATACATTTTATTGTAATTGATTTATTGTTATTAAAGAAAATTACGGATGTCTACTAGTCATGTACATGTCGACTTCCTTGTTCATAAAATAGTATGTTAAATCCCATTTAATTTCAATGATTTCATTTTTTATCACAATACATTTAGGTAATTTACACAACATGAAGTACTGGTACCGACATGGGCATACAGTATGTCGTATGAGCCAGGGGAGCAACGGTCCCCCCAAATTCTAACATAACAGTTTGGAAAATTGAGGTAAAAGCAAACAAATTGGACAGTGAAAGCAAAATTACATGTATTCACAATGACAGCAACTCAATTTCAGACAAACGGTCAACCAAAATTCTTCATAAACAATCTATTTAAATTTGGCTTCATCAATATTTTTCAGGGGTAAGGGGATTAACCAAAAGCTTGCCTTTCCAAGACAAATGTCAAGTTTATTGTTTGAAAATTAGGAGTCGGTCACACCAGGTGTCTATTCATGCTTCTTCTCTATAAGCTTGTAAAATACGTTTGCTTTCACATCTGCGCCAATATTACTAAAAGCACTTTTTTTCAACAGCCAGGTTTCATTTCAGTAGTTTCACCAATGGCATCAGTTAGTCAACTGATATTTAAGTTTGAAGTGGTATGATTTTTGTTAAAATGTGTATCGTCGATAGATAAAAAGAAATTTGCACATGTACTTATATTTTCATGTTTAAAATTTCAGGGACATCAACCCACATTCACGAAAGAGTCTCAAGTAACATACTCAAGTTAAAAAATCAGCTTGACATAATTAAATGATAATAATGTGCGAAAAAATTACATGAAGCCTAATTAGTCGAAGAGTCCAGAAATAGAAAGAAAGAAATTGATTTCTTTCGGACCGTAAATGCATTATTAAACAAAAGGAGAGTATTGTAGCCAAAACAAAAATCATCAGACTTATCTCAACTTTTATAATATTTTCGTAGATAAATAGGCATTCATGGTTGCTGTCCATGTATCTGTGTATCCCTAACCCTATCCCTAAATAAAAGGGTGTCTGGTGGTCACAGTCCTTCATGTTTAAAGTGCGCTTTCGCTCCTGCTCCTCTCAAACCATGTCAACTTTCCTTCACGGGGTCGTTAAAGACTCCTGCAAATTAGCTAAATCGCTCTCCCAAATAAACTACTCTCAGTTTATGTTTATTTCTAAATTGCATACGCCCTCGTTTTCATTCTGTATTTGAATGCTAACGTAAGGCAGTATCTTCCATAAGAACATATAATATAAAGAGAATATTAAACAAGGCTATAAATACAGTTTGGCTCTCCTTAATTCAAGAAAATGTAGAATTACTCTTGCAATATAATTTTTTTACGGGAGCTTTTTTCTCATTTTTGAAATTGGCAGAAGCCTTTATTGAACGTGAAGGAACAGGGTTCCCGCGGCTTCGTCAAACATTTTTTCAAGGATATTCAAGGATAAATATACGTCAAATTCAAGGATTTTCAAGGACATTTTTTAGCCTAAAGTTACAACTTTTCATCTTAAAAATAACCAAAACATTACAACTATCGTTATAAAACTTCTAATCTAAACGGGATTTTCATATCAACTTACTATTATTAACAATTTGAAACAAAATTAAGGATCTCAACTGAAATTCAAGGATATTTTCCTATTTCCGCGAAATTCAAGGATATTTTCCTATTTCCGCGAAATTCAAGGATATTCAAGACCTTGAAAATGAAATTTTAAATTTAAGGATATTCAAGGATTTTCAAGGACCGCAGGAACCCTGAGGAATGCAGTCATCCACCATCAAGCTATACATGTATTATATACATGAAAATACATGAAGAAAGTTCTGTATACTAAGATTAGCAAATAAAAATCATGGGGTGTCTTCGTCCGAGAAGTTTTTGGCAAATTTGTCTAGGATTCTTCGGCTATATATTTGTACGACTGTGAATAGCTGCAATATTTTAGCATTGTCGTTGTCTCTGCTACAATTGGTACATTCATTGATGCTTTCACCTATTAAAAATAGTCTCAAACGAATAATTTTGAACACATATAAAAATTGTATTGAAATATTTGCTTTTAACCCAGACAATGAATTACACTTACATTGTATATGAACTATTAAAAAGTCACTGAACAGTTTCTCTTTTGTGGTAATGCTTTTTATGTTTTTGAAGCCACATTTTTTTTTTATGTACACAAGTGGTCATAAGATTACCCAAGTAAAATCTCCATTAATCATAAAATGAAGCTGTCTCAACTTCCTCTCCTGCAAGGAATTCACATGCTTTTCAGCATTTTTTTCCCCTGGCTTTTATATGGTTGCAGTAGTGTTTCAGTAGTGTATTTGTTTCTCAAAGCATTTTAATTATTTGTATTTTTCAATGGCTGTGAAGGTGTTTGGACGGCATCTGTAAGTTCTACATGAACTTTCCTACGTAATAAGGGAGCAACTTAAAACAATTCCACTGAACGAACATTTAAATGGTTTAGAATCAGTAATACATGTAGATCTACATGAACACATAAACTTACTGTTTTGCCGAAATTAAGGAAATCTTTATCTGTTTATATCCAAAGACTAATGCATCACATTGTGATAAAAATTGTGACCTTTAGACGGACCACAAGCTAAAAATGTGATTTTTCGTACAATCATGGGCAATAATTCAGGAAGTTACAATCTGATATGCACGAATATCAATATGAACCAAGATCTATGGGTTATAAACATGTATTTCAAGTTTCATCAAAATTGGATCAAAATTGTGGCCTCTAGGGGGTCCACAACCTTGATATACTATATATTTACACTATTTGCGTACGAGGGGCGGCCTTTTTGTCCGGCAATTTTGGTCCAATTTTGGTCCAATTTTCAGGCAATTCGGACTCAACCATCATTAGGGTGCAATGGTGATATATTCAAACTTTTGTTTAAATCGGATAATAATTGTGACCTCTAGAGGGACCACAAGCTAAAAACATGATTTTTCGTACAATCAGGGGCCATAATTCAGGAAGTTACGATCCGATGTGCGCAAATATTGAAAGTAACCAAGATCTTTGGGTTATAAACATGTATTTCTAGTTTCATTAAAATCAGATAAAAAATTGTGATCTCTAGAATGTCCACAAGATAAAAACGTGATTTTTCGTACAATCAGGGGCCATAATACATGAAGTTATGGTCCGATACATGCCAATATCGAAAGGAACTGAGATCTTTGGGAGATCTATATTTCAAGTTTTGTCAAAATCGGATAAAAACTGTGACCTGTAGAGTGTCCACAAAAACAAATTGTGGACGGACAGACAGACGGACGGAGAGGGCCGACGACAATATACGTCCACATGAAAATGTGGGCGAATAAAAAGTCCTGTGATTTGTATAATAAATATCACCTGGTACTTGCGTGAGCCTTGGTGATTTCAGTCCTAAACTATTATTATTATTACAGCATTCTGTACGCCAGGTTAATTGGAAATTCATTTATTTTATAATCATATATGATTACAAAACCTGTTGAAACAAAGGACTTAGAACCATCCATTACTGTGCCTGGAGTCAAAGACAGAAATTATCATAAGCAGTAAATTCTATTAACTATACCATACTGTGAACTGTTTAAACTCATCTTTCACTAAGTGAAACACATGGTTGCCAGTCAAGTCATCCACAAGCAAAGTCATCCACAGTTGAGTCGTCCACACCCATTGGTGGAGTCGTCCACAAAGCATTGGTGATGTTGTCCACAACTATTGGTGCTGTCTTCCACAGCTAATACTAATACTCATACACAATTTAATTGTATGGAAGAAATAGTTAGTACTCGTTGACTGTTTTGTTATTTGATTTTAGATCGAATCACCAATGTTTTTATAATAAAGTCAATCGTATTGTTTGTTAATTGTATGGAAGAAATAACTTTTAATCCTTGATTGTTTTGATGTTAGATCGGCATTATGATTTTAGTTCAGGGGTTTTTTTTATTAGTTCACCAATGTTTTGTAACGAAGTAAAGTATACTTGTATTGTTTGTTAATTGGTGTTATGATTTTAGCATTTTTGATTGTTTGATTAGTATTAACAATGTTTTTGTAATAAAATATTGGAAGAGTAAGTTATAATCTCACGCTTGTATTTTGTATCCGACAGAGCACATCTCACCGGCATTCATGAAGATAAAACATAAATATTCAACTACGGAATAACTGGGTGGTAGTGGTGTAGGAATGTATTTGTGCATGGGGTTTATTGTTTTTTAATAAATTTGTTGTATTTATGAAATTGTTATTGAATTTGTTGTATTTATGAAATTGTTATTAATTATTTATTGAATTTGTTATATTTATGAAATTGTTATTGATTATTTATTGCATTTGTTATATTTATGAAATTGTTATTTATTCAATAAAATGATTTACTGTGTTGTTTATAAACTTTATTCATGAACGGAACTTGGCACAAAAAAATTATACTAGTAATTAAGAATATTTTCTGTGTCCCCAAAGTAAACTTTTGACAGTTTTGTATGGACGACTTAGCCAACATATTTCTACACCCCAAATTTAAACTATGTCGCGTGGACCAATGGGTGTGGACGACTCCACCAACGGGTGTGGACGACTTAACTGGCATTCACACACACACTACACCATGGAGGTGTATTATATTGTCAATATATTCACCTCTATGCACTACACAGACTCACACTGCAGACAGTCACACAGTTGAGTTAGTTAGTGTCAGAACTCAGATGCATATTTTCCATTTCTCTTAATTCATATTATTAAATGGGCCTTCTATCTACACATTTTTATCAATAAAATAAAATTACACAAAACAAATGATTTCCACACATAATCAAACTTCTCAGAATATATTAAATTCATAAATATTACATTTTCCCCAGTTACACTACTTACGATTTTATATTAAACCCAGACAATTGCTGCGAATACCCAGACGTTAAATTATATATTGAATTGTATATGGTCACAGGCCGACTTTTTAATCCAGACTATTTGGGAAGCGTCGATGAAGTGAAAAGACTTGGAGATAAAATAAATTGAATACCGGTACTGCAAATGTAAATCAATTTTAATACAATTAGAAAATCTGCATGCAGTATTCACTGGTATATCTTTTCCTTTTACTTATTATTTTGCTGCTGAATAATCTGATTTAGACCGGAACCATCTATGACCAACTTCCTGTGTTGAATTAAGCATTATTTTCTTGTTTTTGTGTAATTTATTTTATCTCTTTTTAACTTTTAAGGCCGGAACTTGATTATTCGTGTGGAATTTGTCGTCAAGATGGCGGAGGAATTACAAGAGAATCTGAAAACCTACAAACTGCAGCTTCAACAGGTAAATACAACATTAAATTAAACAAATTTGTTTCCGGAGCAAATGGCAAATTAATGTTCCGTTCAAGATATTTTTTAAAATAAATGATATTCCGTTCAAGATATTTTTTTTATTAAATTTTGTGGACATATCGGGAAATTTTGTGCACATATCGGTCAAGATATTTTTTTTATTAAATTTTGTGGACATATCGGGAAATTTTGTGGACATATCAACCTATTGACGTTAGGTTAGGGTTGTCACGATTAATCGGTTTAGTCGTAGTAGGGGTTTCAGGTCAAAGTTTCAAATGACAGAAAAAAAATTTAAAAAATATTTTGTGAAAATATACATAAAATGCTACCCAAATTTTTTTATTTCATCAAAATATTCTAATTAGATCCAAAGTTGGGGAATTTTAAAATCTGAGATCGACGTCAATAATGTAATCAAAATGCTCTATACCAGTCAATGCGTGGCATGGCACCAAAATAAGTGCTTTTCAGTCATATTTGAGTGAGTCCGATTTCACGCTAAAGTCACGTGACCTGAAACCCCTAGTCGTAGTCGATTCGGTTTCTAGCTCAAACCGATTCACATTTTCAAAAATCGGTAGTCGTTTCATCCAATTTATATTGATACAATTACATATAATTTTTGACTTTTACTGTCTGCTTAACACACTACTGAATTGCTGCATATTAAAACCGTATTAAAACTACGTCTTTTATATTAAGGCTCAATACAGAAATTCCCATTTTACAGTGACACAAACTCGATGTCGCATGGAATTCTTCGCCTTCCATATTAGGAATGGCTTACTACGAAATGTGTAAAATGGTTGATTTTGGCGCGAAATAGCTGTCAACAGCCACGTGCGCCAATAACAGACATGATAATATCACGGAAATTTATAATGCATGGACTGAATGCATGCCGCACAAGAGGGGGAAGTTGGCGATGTTACAAGCGATAAACAACCAATGTAATTTTGATAAAGTAATAGTTTTGAAAGAAGACAATTCTCCAACAATATAATCGAAAGATTCCCTCACAAATTCCTCATGTATAAAATAATTTTAAATCCAGTTGTATTTTGTTATTTAATTCATAATCAGAATGTGACGTAACTGTGTCCGAGACGCGAATAAACAGTTCCCAAACCGGACATTACCAGTCAGGAGGCTCTTCTTTTCTCCTCCCTCGGCATATGTTGCCGCCTTTTTTAAAGACACATGGTCTTTATTTGTACCGTCTTGTGCGGGTTCTCTTGTTTTTTTCCGTCAATATGATTATCGCTATATATGTTAAAACATTATGTACGGGAATTGTTGTACTAGTGAATTGTAATCTATTGCCAGTATTGGATTTTTAATTAGCAGTTAAAGCTGTGGGGGTAAGTCAGAACGCGGGGATGTCTACTCTTACTCAGTCCAATGCGTAAACTAATGACTTGGTACATGTTGTTTATTGCCAATTTAAAAAATGTATTCCAACATCTCTTTATCTCAAACCCAAAGAAATGTATTAAAATAATATACGGTCAGCTATTCAGTGCTCATGCATATCAACAATCACAAGGGAAAACCCCTGTAACACAGTACAGACAATGACATTATTAGCCAAGGAAAGAAACATTTATTTTACATTATTATAGAATTTATACGGCATCCGATTAATCGGCACCAATACGAATTTTGGCTAGCTGATTAACCGATTCAAGAATTTTGTAATCGTGACAACACTAATTGACGTATTGTAGTAGTTCTGCCTTTTGCTTATTATAAACTAGTATAAAGGTCCATAGTGTCAATATGTACATTCAGACCTTTAGGACTCCTAGTACTGTAGTAAGGGTTTCAGGTCAAAGTTTCAAATGACAGAAAAAAATTTTTTTTAAATATTTTGTGAAAATATACATAAAATGCTACCCAAATTTTTTTTATTTCATCAAAATATTCTAATTAGATCCAAAGTTATGGAATTTTAAAATCTGAGATCGACATCAATAATGTAATCAAAATGCTCTATACCAGTCAATGCGTGGCATGGCACCATAACACATAAATCCCGTTTTCTACAGCTGTAATCGTCGGATCTCAGCTTATCACGCTCCATAACAATCACAAAAATGTTATCTATCGTTTGATTGGTTCTATATGAAAATCTCCCAGAAACTAATGTGCGGATTCACCAATGAAGTGAGTCGCAGCAATGGAAAATCCCCGGCCGCATGATGTCAGAGCTCGGTATTTTCTCGCGAGTGTCTCCTGTAAATAAACGGTAATTTCGCTTACATTTCGATAGTTTTTGAGCCTGAATCTTTGCAGATATTGAGATTGATATTAAACCTGAAACCCCTACTCCTAGTCAAGTCTTCTTAGTAAATTTTACTGGGCAACTTTTTACTGCTAAAGTTTAGCCTAAACGATCGTGTGTCAGTATCTGTGAATGCCTGTACAACAATGTAAAGGAACATTTTAGTGAGGTACCAGACCAGTGACCCTGCTTAACTCACTAGAGTCAGTATGAGCGACATCACATGCTATTAAAAATATATCCCCGCCAGTCTTAATATAGTTCAACACACAAATTTAAAAATGTCAGCGATACGAAGACGAATTAAATTTAGGTAACCAGGGAACAAAAAATGGAATCTGCAAAGAATTTGAATCTACCTGGGGCAGGCAAAGCCATAAAAGATTCCTTGGTAGTTGGAATTCGATATATTATAAGAATAGGCCATTGTCCGGGTAAAATTCCCCCAAAGCACACTGTATGGTGTACACCCGTATTCATTAGCCCAGCAGTAAGTAGGCCTACATGTAGGCTGTTAAACCCCATTTCGTCAATCATGAGGTTACATGGTCAAGTGGTCTAATGTGTGCTTTCTAGTAGTATACATGTACATGTCAATACTGACAATACATCACATGTTGGTCCTATTTTGAAATTTGCTGTCCTTTGCAACCCTTTCATAATCATAATGTGATTCCTCAGGAAATACCATGACCCGTTTGATAACGTATTTCTCTATGAAATTAGCTATGACATCGTTACCAACTGACAAACCATTTTTGTTCATGAATATGCTAAAATAATTTAATGACTCACAATGTAAGGCTGGTAATCCAATCAACTAGATTTCAGAGCTACTGGCAGTAGCCATTTTAATTAGTGTCCTTGGTTACAACTTCCTAACTTGAGTGGAAATCCCATTTTGAGTGGCATTTAGACACAACTGTTTTAAATTAAAAGTGACAGTTTGGCATAAAACGGTAAATTATCAAAAATCAATATAAATTATTGTGACATCAGTTGAAATAATTGTGGATTGTGTTACCCATATTAGATACATGTAAAGTCCTTCATGTATATCAATACACAATACCTACAACTGCAATGACTGCAAGAGATAATCAAAGAAACTCTCTGGCAAATATTTCACCAGTCTCGTTTGTCTTTTTTTCAGGTTGAAGCATCTTTAACAACTGATCCAGATAATGAAGATTTACAAAAACTACAGAGTGATCTACAGGTTTGTTGACTTTTATTTTATTATCAAAATGCGTACAAATCTTTTAAACAATAAAGCACCGTTCAGTTTAATACAAAAGTAGTTTCCCTATGGAATACAAATGTAAAGACTAAGTGTATGTTTCCTTCTTTTTCTATTTGGAAAATTCACCTTGTGGTTGAGCACTTGCTTCTCATCTAGAATCTTCCAGGTTCGAATCTGGGCAAGAATATTTTGATTTTTCAAGCCCGGTTCTCATTTATCAGTGGGTGGCACTTCTTAGACGGACATTGAAATGCTGCTGTTGCAGCAAAATTCTTCTCCTTACATTGCACATGAAACCATAGTCATGGAGTTTACCATAAGATATGGGGTAAACCATTAAGACAGTTTGATTGCCTCGCATATTTTCAGATTTAATGTCTGACGGATAAAATTAGTTTTGACTTATACATGTACATACTACATTACTAAATCAATCAAAATTTCTTGCCTTTATGTGATTTGATATCAGTCAAAACTGTTCAATATTAGTAGGAAATAAAAAAGAACATCAAGAATTTTTTAATTTGTGTAAAAAAAAAACAAATTGAAATTAATGTCATTTTAGACTTGTTATTTTTAGAGATCAAGTTTGTCAAGTGATTATCACAATCTATAAAAATTGGGACAACAAACAGAGTAAGTACAGCCTGGTTTCACTCAGGGTTGCCTGGTTACAATGTCTTCAACTTGGTAACCATCGAGAGGGTTGTCAAGGAGACTCCCTCGGTATCCATAGTGATAGCATCAGTGAGTGAAAATCTTGCAAGAAGGTTTGAATAAAAACATGGCCATTTTTGTTCTGAAGAGTTTTGTAATAAATGAAAATGCACATAATTAATTGGTAATTTCAAAGTTGAATTTAAGCAATTGTTTATGCCCATAAGAGTTTAAGGGCCTATATAGGGAACACAACAATTTAATATTTCTCACTGAAAAAATAAATTTGACCCATTTGATTCTTTTCCACCCTATTAGTTAATTCAGAAAACTTCAATATTCTACCTCATATGCTGGTACTCATGTATGTTACAGCAGGTCAAAAATTGTAGTACTGTGCATTTATCCATACTTGTCGAAGACAAAAAAGCCTAAGTACACCTGGCCGATTTTGAATACTTGTAGTTCTTTGTCTGCAATATCACCCTCGGTGGAAGCAGACTTTAACCCATTAATTAGGATTAGTGGTGAAGGGAATTTTTGCTATGGATTTTTCACACCAAAACCTTTAGTGGCAATAAGCTAACAAATTTTTGTTGTAATTTGTATTGATTTTAGAAAAAAAATGTTTGACAACTTTAAAAATGATTACAAACTTATAACATCAAATACCAAATCAGTCACAAATAAATTAATTAGTCAGTATTCCTTTAGGAATCATGTTTCGACATGTGTCGTAAACATTGCTGCTTACCACATACAGTATAGTATTAACTGTTTTGATTATTGGAATTCACATTGAACTATTATTAAAATCATTTTTGCTAAAAAATTATTCAAAACGATCAAATCTAAGTTAAATTATGACCATTGAAAGTTTACTATGGTTTCTATTTATTTCACAACATGTTTATATCTCTTAGACAAATAGAGACAATTTAAATTGCATTTGTACTATTTCCTCTGTACAGCTAGGCCACCTTTAGTTGGTGTTTTATACTGTTCTGTGTTTAGTTATATAATAATAACAATTGGTATGGAATGAAATAGTATATATTTTTGACTCTTGAAATATAAGGTACAGTAACAATCTGGCTTGTGTGTAGTACTACAGTGGATACAATTAGCATTTGTTGGGTAAATTGGGTTAGTAAACATCATAACAAGGAAATTTTGAAAAGACACAATATTAAAACCCCCAAATCTGGAATGGAAAATAGGTTGAACAAAAAGATTACAAAAAACAAAGTTAACAAAATATTGAAGACCTTAGAAATTGGGAGAAAAATCCATAGAACAAAAGTTTTGTTTGGTCTCGCCCAAAAAATGTTTAAAAATTGTATGCGATTATATTCTAAAGTCTTGTATTTGTGTGTCGTTAACAGGAAGTTATAGATCTAACAATCGATCTGATAAGTGGACAGATGGTTGCTGCAGAGGCAGATGACAGCACATCTCAACCAGAAGGGGAAGCGTCTTCTTTAGCAACACAACACAATTGGTCTGTTGGTGACAAGTGTTATGCCCCTTATTCAGAAGATGGACAGTAAGTAAAGATGGAAAATTCATTTAAAATCTCTTTGTCCTATGGGCTTGTACTGATGTAATGTAGGAATACATTTATAGAACGCATGAAATCCAGTAACTGCAGAGTTTTTCTGGATAAATCGCAAATTCGTGAATACAACCAGCAACTGAGGATAATGGATTCGTCTGCTAAAAAGATGAAACAAGCTCCCAAGGTGTAATTTTTTGTCATTTAATTGCGACAAAATTAAAAACTGTCTGTGACTACAGACTCCAATTTATATTACACCAAATAACGTCTAGTCACAAAGTTTCATAAACCTAACAGTAGATTTTATTTCTGAAATCCAAGTCTAAATGATGACCCCAATTCATGGAGTAACAGTTTTTGTTGCATATTGTTTTTTATTAGGACTGCTTTTATTTGTATATAAGAACTATTGCCCCAGTGATATATATTAGGACAACTCTCATTTATGTATTAGGACAATTCTCATTTGTATTTTATGACTACTGTCATTTGTTTATTAGAACTGGAGCCATTGTGGCTACGCTGGCTCGCTACATTTAGCATGGAGTTTGCATGGTCGATCCCGGCATTGGCTGAGAAAGTTCATTGCGATTTTCTGACGTGGTTTCCACTTGTCAGTGATGCAGGATGGCGGGCCCAACAAGAACAGCTGTGTAGTTTTTTGGATGGGACAAAAAACTGAGGTCCTATGTATGCATTGGCATGCACATAAAAGATCCTTCGGAAGTTCGAATTTGATATAAGAGTAGGCCACAGTGCCGCTGTCTGGGCAAAATTTCCCTCATAGCACACTGTATGGCAGATGCCCATCTTCATTAGCCCTGTCGGAGCAGAACAGTAATACTTTAAACTCCATTTCATTTCCTATATTAGGACTGCTCTGATTATATATCATGATAATGCTATGTAATGTACAGACTGTAATTGTTATACTTTTAGACATTATGAAGGAGTTATAGAAGAAATATTAGATAATGGATCATGTACTATAACATTTGTAGAGTATGGTAATACAGATATTACACAGGTAACAGATGATTTATAATTATATCCACCTTGTACAGCTTGGGACATCACAATCTGTAAAAATCTAATTAAATCGACATTAAAGCGACATTTTGGACGATTAGGTAAAGAGCTGATAGTTCTCGCTATAATAAGTAGTTTAAAAATAGAAAATGTAAAGAGAATATGCTGAAAATTGCAGTCAAATTACTTCACTCTGAGGCAAGAACATCGAATTTCAAAAGCACCGTGGCCTGGATTGTCATTGTTATCGTTGTTTCAATAATAAACAAAGTCTTGATTATCCTGAGCAGCCGTTGAATCGCAGATCAGATTCAAATCTATTTAAAATCGTACCCATCAGATGGCATTGAGAGTTGATTGTGGTCTCGTCATGTTAATGAATGTCTAATTAATTGTAAATATAACATTTAAGGCCTAAAGAAAGACCTACAATAGGCAGATTTAGCTCTTGCATAATGTATGTTTAATTACCAATTTACCATACATGTAAACAAAATATTTAGTAGCCTTATTCTCCGTTAACTCAAAACAAATTTGGCTCTATAGTTTTCCATTAGGGTCTCACCATGTCTAAATCTGGTTTTGCTTGGTTAAGCGGCATTTACACGATACAACCAATCCATACACTTGTCAGACATATTGGGCGACTGTTTACACGATACAATGGTTCTATTCGTTGTAAGGCACCATTGTGTTGCTTCTTAGTAACTCAATAAATGGCAGTAAGGCGACACGTCTCATCTCCGTCTTCGTATAGTTTTGATGCCAGTGGTTCCACAAAGTCGCGGATAGGTTTAGAATTCATTTTAAAGAACGTCAAAGTACAGAACAATACATCTATAATCAGGATTTGCCAAGTCAGATATGACATCATACACCATAATGACATGTCTAATATAGCGCAATTTGATTGGCTATTGCATCAGTTGGTCGGATCAGAATAGAACTCATCCTATCGATACAACAAGCTGTCCATCCGACCATTTGTCTAATGAGTTTGTATGGATTGGTTGTATCGTGTAAACGCAGCTTTAGGATGTTTGTGCTTCTCTTTTATCATCTTAGCGATAAAATACAGGTATGAATGTTGGGGCAACATTGTACATAAGAAATATGGTAAAAACATTTATAAAACTAATGTAAAGTATCAGTTGATGTTATGTATTACTTTGGGGCTCAAGGTTCTAAATAACCAAGTACAAAGTAAAATGTCTATTGTTTAAAACAACAAACCTTAAGCAAAATTTGCAAATCTAAAATACTGCCTTTACATCTAACATGTCATGTACCAAAGTTTTATTGTGGAATGAAATCTCTGTACATGCTAATTATGAGCTGTAATCTTTAACCTGGTGTCACAGGAAACGTTAGCAATACAAAATGGCTACTATGATAAAATGGTCAGACTGTCAAAAAAGTTTCCTTTGAATTGTCTCAAAAGATATGTTTTTGGTAGCTAATATATCTTTCCTGGGCGACCTAACTTTTGGGTGTTAACATGAACCCTATAATATGGTGTAACTAACGCCACTACAATCAACAATTTTATGATATTTTTCAAACAAATCTACTCAAGTGTCAGTCTTGTCAGCCATCTTTGAACTATCCTGACCGTGCTCTATCGCATGGTATAGCTGTTCACGACCATAGGTCAAACCAAATATCATTCACATGCAGATAGTTCGACTATAGTACAAAAATCTGTGGAACCAAAGGTCACCCTGGTAGAAGGGTTATGTTTTGCAATCAACACAACTGTCAACGATGACAAATTTTCATGGGTTTTTTTATATTTCAATTTCAGATAAATCTGTTACGACCTGTTGATCAAGACATAGGATCAGGAGGAAGTAAATCTGATGCACATGATAACAAGAAGAACAAATCAAAGTAATATATATTTATATGATTATATAGTTATGGTCACTTTTTTGTTGTTATAGAGCGTTCTCTCTTGGAATCTAGTTGCATCAGCCTACTAGACGACAACATTTACAGAGCTAACAAGGAAAGTATATGTTATGTATGTATGTTAGCAAAATGAAAAGAAAAGAAATGGACTTTAACATTCTACTTCTCTGCACCTAGAGGACTAATGTACAATGATTAATAGAATAGAACTGATGTGTTTATTTTAATGCGTTCAAGCACTAAATGCCATTTAAACAATAAAAAAAAATTTTGCTCTGACTGCAGAATTTTTGCCATTTCTTCATCAAATTCCAACTGGCAGTTGAAGAGTATCCTATGTGGTCTAAGGGGAGACAACCTAGAAGTAGTGATGAGTTACCTCCCATACAAGAAATGCGTATTTATTGTTCCTGTATGAATTGCTTTTTAGAAAAAGTCTGATAGCTTACCAATATGTGGTCTAAGGGGAGACAATCAAGATACATGGAGGAGTTACCTCCCATACATTAATTTTTTTGGCATTATGGAAGATTAGATAAAGAGCTAATAGTTAAAAACTAGGTAATGTAAAGGGAATATGCTGAAAATTTCAGTCAAATTGATCCACTCTAAACCAAGATATTAGGGATTGAATTTTAGGCCTAGCCTCAATCATCAAGTCGGTACGATAAAAAAACATCATCAATGAGCTATGAGCAGCAGATCGGATTCAAATCCAGTGAAAATCTGACACATAAGATGGCATCAAGGGTTGATTAAGGTATTTTCATCTTAATAAATGTCAATTAATAGTTTATATAACATTTCAGGCCTAAAAAAAGACCTGCAATAGGCAGATTTAGTTCTTGCATAATGTATGTTTAATAAATTGTTTTATAGAAAAGATTTGATTGCTGAACAGAGAGAATATAAAAGAAAGAAAAATCAGAAAAAAGCTCAACGAATGAGACAGTTAGAGGAAGAACGAGAATCGGAGAAAAATAAATGGCTGTCTTTTAATGCAAAGGTGAAAAAAAACTTTTCCAAATTTGAAAGGACCACAAGCTGGCAATCATTTTATTTCAATTATAGATAAAATTTCATTAGCCACTATGCTGTTGTTAAGTGATGTCTTTTGCTATTTAGTAATTTTGGGATTTTCGTTATTTCGGTTTCCATGGAAAAATTAAATTTGAGTCTAATCTGGTGGGGTTAATGTTGTTTCCTTGGATACAAGTTGAAACCTAGTCTCCATCTAGGGCTGTCTTTTTTTCTGGAGCAGATCTAAACAATCTTTTATAAAGCTTTATACACACAACAATAATTTCATGTGTACATTCGTCTTTCCACTTTATTTCCAATCTTATTTTTTATTTGGACACTTATAAATGTTTTTATTACTTATAGAATGCAGTTGGGTGGTCTAACGTGCACATTAAATCAGAAGGTCTGTCATTAGTGTCACAGTGTGATTTTAATCCCAAGCTTGTACATGACTAGGGAGTAGGGTTGCCTGCCCAACCTCATTGGTTTTCTCTGGGTCCTCCAGTTTCCTCCCAGTTAATTATTGAAATAAAATTGTACATATGTTAGTCCAAAAAGACTGGCTTTGTGTCAAGTGGACATTAAACCATGTGGCATCCATGTTCTTTACAACCATGTTTTGTATTTTTTTATTTCAGACATTTTCTAAAACTAGTAAAGGTAAAGTCAAGAAGAGTATCTTTGCTACATCTGACCACGTACAGGGTAAAGTAGGTGTCGGAACCTGTGGTGTAAGCGGACGACCCATGACGACATATAAAGGTGGGGAAAAGTGGAGAAAATAGACTTGATTGATTGATTGAAATACTTTGTGTGAGAAGTGGATTAGAGAAAATAGAAGGAATAAAATATTTGTTTGTGGATGGAGAATAATTGGTAAACACCATGGATGGACCAACATTCTTTGTGTGGAACAAGACAATGGTTAAAAATAACATGATTGGATATATTAATGTTTCTTGTAATTTGTGTAAATTTCCAGGATTAGTTGAGTGAAAAATGGCCTATATATTTAATTAAAGAAAGATCAATTAAATTAAAAGAAATAGTTTGGATTTGTTCTGATGAATAATTAGACCGTCTATGAATACTCCTACATTTTTCTGATTTTTAAAATTTAACCAAATATGAAATATGCCATGAATTTGAAAAATTAAGGCCAGCACATTACTGGGATTTTTGTTGTCAATGTGTTTAAAGGATGGACACATCATTGCTTATATTCTTGTTAATAACAGTTGTTCATTAAAGTACATGTAATAATGAACCAGAATAATGTTTTGTCAGTCTAATTATTTGGCTTTTACTCAAACTGTTAAATATACATATTAATTTAGAAATTATAAGAATTTAAGCTCCTGTACATACAACCCTCTCAAATTATGTTTCCCAAAAATGTTACTCACTATATTAAAAAATGTAATTATAGCTATCAGGATAAATTATCGTCATTAGACTTTAATCATCGTTGATTTGACAGTTACTAACAGTTTAATTATTCTCTAATAATGCACATTGTTTATCTCTCTTTAACATCAAGAGTTGATTTTTTTTGGTTGCCAACTAACTTAGGTATTGGCGTTTTTAAACATTGTATTTAAGAAATGATGAGGCGTGTATGATTCAAAGATAAGAAATATATGTAATCTAGGTGCTATTATGTTGTGTAATGTTACTTGAATAATTCTCTCTATCCCAGCTTGTAATTTTAGTGCAGATTAATGTTTATGCAGATAGTTATCAAAAGATTTTGATAAAAGATATTTTTGTTAAAAATGTAAATAAAATATTTTGTATAAAGTGTAAATAAAGATAAATGTTGAGACAATTATTGGTCAAATCTTCTTATATGTAACTTGTATATTTTTGGGGAGCCATGGTGGCTTAGTGCCAAGGCGCTGGCTCACTAACCAGTAGGTCCAGGGTTCGTTCATGGTGTTAGTCAGGAATGTTCCCCAGAATTTTTAAGCGTGGTTTCACATTGTCAGTGGATGGAGGACAAAGGGTTTGGCAATGACAGCATCCGGTGTTAGGATGGGATTTGCGTGTACATAAACGATCCCTTAACAGTTGGAATTCGAAATAAGAGTAGGCTGTAGCGCCACTGTCTGGGCAAAATTTCCCTAATATTACACTGTATTGCGTATGACCATCTTCATTATATGTTGATTCATGTAAGTAAGGTGTTAAATTTCATTTCATTTTTGTCACTCCTTTAACACTAATTGTCACCCTTTTCAGTGGCAAGGAGTATTAAGTCTGGTTAAAATAGCGTCAATTGTATTTACCAAATCATATATACACAGAAAAGGGTGACAATATCCCTAATTGAATATAGATCTAGTGGTTGATCAGATACACATGTATTTATTAGCTATTATAGGTTCTGGAAGGTATTCCATCTTCCAGAACTATTGGGAAGAAACACTGAACCAGCAAAGAAAGACAAAAACCGACGTTTAAGTAGAAGATTTTATGTGTATGTCCAGTTAAAAAAAATAGAGGCGGAAACTGGGTGAAGCCAGGTCCAAAAAACTATGGCTAGTACAGGTCAATAGGTTATCCTACAGTTCAGCTCATTTCATTTCATGTTCAAGTTGTCCACACAGTCGTCAAAACAGTTAAAACAACCCAAAAATAAATGACACATTTTTATTTATCACAAATATTATTTTTATACGCCCACATTGAAATGTGGTCATATATTGTCGTCGCCCCCGTCAGTCCGTCCGAACACCGGCCTCCACAATTGCTTGTGGACGCTGTAGAGGTTAAAGTTAATATCCGATTGACTTTAAATTTATATACAGTGTTTAAGGCCATGAGACGAAGAAGCCTATTGATTTTCAGCGATTTCCGATAATTACTGCCAGAGTTATGGCCCTTGATCACTTCAAAAAATCTTGTGGACGATGTAGAGGATAAAGTTAATATCCGATTGACTTTAAATTTATACACAGTGTTTAAGGTCATGAGGCGAAGAAGCCTATTGATTTTCAGCGATTTCCGATAATAACTGCCAGAGTTATGGCCCTTGATCACTTCAAAAAATCTTGTGGACGCTCTAGAATCTAAAGTTAATATCCGATTGACTTTAAATTCATACACAGTGTTTAAGGTCATGAGACGAAGAAGTCTATTCATTTTCAGCGATTTTCGATAATTACTGCCAGAGTTATGGCCCTTGATCACTTTGAAAAATCTTGTGGACGCTCTAAAGGTCAAAGTTAATATCCGATTGACTTTAAATTTATACACAGTGTTTAAGGTCATGAGACGAAGAAGCCTATTGATTTTCAACGATTTTCGATAATTACTGCCAGAGTTATGACCCTTGATCACTTCAAAAAATCTTGTGGACGTTCTAGAGGTCAAAGTTAATATCCAATTGACTTTAAATTTATGCACAGTGTTTAAGGTCAAGAGACGAAGAAGCCTATTGATTTTTAGCGATTTCCGATAATTACAGCTAGAGTTATGGCCTTTGATCACTTCGAAAAATCTTGTGGACGCTCTAGAGGGTAAAGTTAATATCCGATTGACTTAAAATTTATACACAGTGTTTAAGGTCATGAGACGAAGAATCCTATTGATTTTCAGCGATTTCCGATAATTACAGCTAGAGTTATGGCCCTTGATCCCTTCGAAAAATCTTGTGGACGCTCTAGAGGGTAAAGTTAATATCCGATTGACTTAAAATTTATACACAGTGTTTAAGGTCTTGAGACGAACAAGTATATTAATTTTCAATGAATCTTTATGACTTGAACAGCTAAATCCATGATGTTAAAAGTTTCGTATACTAAACGTTAGCATGGGGCAGAACTTTATAAAAACCGAACAAATTCTAATTGTGTTCTGATAATTACTTAATGAGTTGTTACTCTCAATCAGATTTTAATGTATTATAAATGTTTCATTACAGAAAAAAGTAAAAATATGCGACAACTCTTGTTGACTGCCCGGACGATATAGCTGCAGTGGGCGTATGTTTCGTTGCCTGGCAACCTATCTTTAAAAGTATCAAGCAATCAAACTGATTATCAACTATACACTAAGTTTGATCACTCTCTATCGGATAGATTCAAAGTTATCTTGTCCTAAACCATTCACCAATGAAATTGCTTAGCTCTGCTTAGTTTTAGCTTGAAATGTTAATCATTGAACTCAGTCAAGACAATCACCTAATGAACATCTACATCAAGTTTAAAAATTCTACCTCAATTAAAAGCTGAATTGTTCTGTTCCAAAGTCTTGACTAATCAAATTGCTTATCTCTCCTCAGCTTAAGCAGAAAATTCTCATCATCGAACTTAGTCAAGTTAATGATATAATGAATCTAGATAATTTCGGAACTAACACGATTAAATTCTATTTCAATAATTTCGCTTGCCAGCTGAGGAAGGACACCGGGCAAAATCCACGAGGTTGAACAGGCACCCCTACACTTTGTTACGTACAAGCGGGAAATCGAAACCACGCCACTTTATTAATTAAATAAATTAAACCGTTCGACCACCCAACCCAGATCGACAATAGAAAATAAAAAATTAAAACAATGAGTCATTGAACGAACAGAATGATAGTTCTGCATAAGACGGAATTGTGTAAGGATCTGTAGAATTACATAGCACTAAGAAGATTAGACAAAATTAATCCACAACCACGGGGCACCCTTTATTGCCCATATCTTCCAAAGTACTGAAGATGGTTGACACTAGCTGTCCGTAGTAGCAGTATATTCATTAATAAAATATGAAACTTAAGTTTTAGGACCCAGTCGTGGAGGCCCCCCCCCCCCAGGCACAGCATTAGTCTACATTGTTTAAAACAGTAGCGGATCTCATCTAGAAGCTGAGAATAGGGGGCGGTTCCAAATCCATGGCGCCATCCACAATCCCAAACCACAATGAGTGTCAACAAAATACGCGCTATAGCACTGAGCATCCCGGAAGAACATAGATCGTATTGCCTATACAGTTTTTCGCCGATCGTTACCTCGCTAGAAAGAAGTTTTATTCAAGTTAACATCAAGTTCATGAGAAAATTTTGGAAAATTGATTCAGTATCCTAGCTTTTGAGGCCATTTCGAGCAACTTCTTGTGAACGGGTGGATCAGAAATAGGAGTCAATGTGACAGAATCTTAAGATCCGCCTTTTTTGTAACAGTTGACAGAACATTTGTACAGTTTGTCGCCTCATTACCCACGCACTAGCGGTACTAACTGGGCGGTTCACCATAACCGTGAATATGATAGCGCTGAGATAGAATAAGATTACAGAGGAGTGCAAGAATGATGCAATAATGGAATTGAGCGTCGTAGGCGCGAAAACATTTCAGATAGCAAAGTATAATATGTAACTGAGTTTTTAATTGTTTGGGACTGGAATGTCATGGCAAATGGGGGCAAATTCTCGTGAACGAGAGGATAAGTTATGGGACAGAATCTCGAGGCTTGCCTGTTATTTCTGCCTGTTTTATTTTTTAAACGAACTTTATGACATTTAAGTAATCCTGGATCTCCATTTATTCTCAATCTGTAATCATGTGTGGTAATCATGCAAAGAACATTTATGGATTCATTAATGTATCAGGTGTTTATCTTCCAACATATTCTACTAATTCGCCTTGGCTTCCGAAACCCAAGGCCAAGCTATCTCTCTGTTTAGCTTAATGCACAGGTTAGCAGGTTCGGGTTTAGACATTTAAGAGTAAACAAGTAGTTATGTTTCATGACATCAGTACAAAAAATAGGGAATATGTAAAAACAATTGAAACTTTGGCCAGAGAAACAGTATCCGCGGAGAAGTAGGTGTGGCGCTGGTGGACCACAACAGCCCACATAAACTATGAAAGACTATTCTTTGTTGGGCCGGTTTTTGGCACATTTGACCAATTTCCCCAATTTCAGACAATCTGGCAGTAGGTCTGTCAGGTGTGGCTATTTTCAGACTTTAATCATTTACTAATTCTGAAGTAAAGCATAGTTGATCTTAAATATGAAATGAAATAGGGTTTAACGTCCTACTCTTCTGCACCTAACCTGGGCTAATTGAAGACGGGCATACGCCATACAGTGTGCTATGAGGGAAATTTTGCCCGGGCAGCGGCGCTACGGCCTACTCTTATATCGAATTCCAACTGCCAAGGGATTGTTTACGTGCACGCCAATGTGTACACGGGACCTCGGTTTTTCGTACCATCCGAACGACTAGGCAGCTGTCCTTGTCAGGCCCTCCGTTCTGCATCACTGACAAGGGGAAACCACGCCGGAAAATCGAGATGAACTTTCTCGGCCAATGCAGGGATCGAACACCCGACCTCCAGGCTAGCGAGCCAGCGCCTTACCCACTTAGCCACGTGATCCCCTCTTAAATATGAATGTTAAGGTATTCATATGTCCTGCAATCAGAGGCGTAGCCGTGAAATATATATTGATGGGTCCGCGAATGAAATTATATAAAATGTTGACAATCTGTAGCGCCGATGTAGCGCGATAGGGAGAGTGTGGGAGAGTCACCCTCCAAATTTTTTTTAAAGTTTCAGTCTTCTGTAAACACTGTTTTGGCATATTTTACGGGGTTAAACTAAAACATCACACCAATATTCATATTTTTTTCATGACTTTTACATATTGAATGTTACGCTTGAGTTATGAACAACACGACAAAGTTTAGTAGGGGAATTTGTATGAAGAGGGTCCAAATGAAACAAAGCTTTCTCACATAACATTAGTTTATGAGGATGCATATTTGACAATCACCTTGTTTTCTACATATACACATTGACATTTACAAGAGAGTTGTATAGATATTTAAAGTATTTTGTACATTTTGTGTATTATAAATGGATTTCAAAAAGTAAACATAAGTGTTTGTGTTTTAATTTGTACATTGTTTTATACAGATAAAATCTTAACTAATCCGAATAATTGTTGTAAATAAATAGGAGTTAGGGCCTACTATGTAAAAAATTTTCTTAATTGTTTTTTTTTTTTTGGGGGGGGGGGGGAGGCAAGTATATTCAGCCCCCCCCCCCCCCCCGAAAAACAATTGGGGGGTCGGACCCCCCCCCCCCGACGGACACCCCCATCCATGTGTGACGCCCATGCGTGCAATATATTAACATTAGACCCTGCATCTTCCACAACAGGCCCAGATTCTATACCATAGTAGCACTTTACTATTTTGTAGGCAACTTCACTTTGGAATTCAATATTATGTACTTCAATATTCTGACTTTCAAATTGTCAATAAAACTCAATGAACACCGTATTGTTCTAAATCTTTGTTGTAATGAGAAAAACAAGAAACTACATAATTTACAACAGCTATGACATGCATATGTAGTCTTGTCTGAGCCTTGAACTCGAACCTACTTCTGAAACGTTACATACTCTACCCCTCTCTCTTTGGGTTAGGGTTCGTTTGAAAAAAAAAATCGTTCTCTATGTCGTAAATACAACATTGAGAGTAATCTGTTAATATTTAACATAATTATTTAATTTTGATTGTTTTTGTATCTCAGAAACATATACATTGAGGAAAATGATGTGTTTCCAAGGTCGTCTTGCCAGTGCCATGTTGATTCAAAATTATCACCAGATCTTCTACCGTTGACGTTACTACGACTGCACACGGGATTATCAAGATACCACCATCCACCTCCAAAACGTACTGGGCAACTGTGAGTAGTTAAATCATGGTCAAATGTTGAAAATGGTCTTCCGTTAAGACTGAATGCTCCATTGATGAGAGAATCGCCACAGGAGAATTTACTGTCGTTTTGAAAGGAATTAATCGAAAGTCGGTAAGCTTTGGACTTTGAATCAATAACGAACTTGTGGTAATAACCTTTAGCGACCTGTCCATCAAATTCAAACCGAATGCCCAATGAAAAATATCCAATTTGAAGAATATTATAGATATGTTCCAGACCCAAAAAATAATTACCTACAGTATTGCCGAATCCAGTCGTATACTCGGCGAACGTTTTGTTAGGGTCGATTTCTAGACAGTTAGTCTCTCTGACATAAACATATGTTCTTGACGCCGATCTAAAATCACACTTTACTTCCACCACCGTTCCATTCATTGATGGCTGTATAAATGACAACAGCACAATTCCCTCAGGAGTTAGCTTTCTGTCCCGGCCCTCTTTGCAATCTAAAACAAACAAATTCATTTGGATCAATTTTAGTACAACAAGATAAGTGCCAATCTGATTAAAACAGTTTAAAATTTCGTTTTACTTGTCTTTACTACACTAGGATGTGGAGGAGTTGTTATCATCGACGTACTCTTGATGATGTGAGGGATTAGCTAATGAAACGGTCTGTTACGGCGAGCTTTTGGCTCAATGAAGATGACAGGAGTCATATACAATAATTGAAATTAGATTTGAACAATACGATATTAACTAGTTTAATTCATCGCTCATCTGGATAAACGGGACAAGCTGATTGGTTTTGAAAAGCTTCTGCCTAAGTTATTCACTGGTCACTTAGCGCTACCCATCTTGTTCTTCTTTATGGGGAAGACGGTCATGAAAAAAATCCCTAATTCAAGTACGATCGACATACAACCTTGATTTGGCGTTTCACAATTCCAAGATGACTGCGATGACGTCCTGCTCGGTTTATGGCCCATAGTACTCTTATCATCATGGGATCTTTTATTAAATTATCATAGTCAGTGCATCTTATTGGGCATGGCAATTTATCACTAAATACGATCTAAGAGCATTTTACAACAACGATACATATATAACCACACTCTCCACACAAGTCTCGCTATCCAGCATTCGACTGCAAGGGAAGACAACTCTGTTTGGGAGATTGATATAACCATTTTTTGCTTCAGCTTTTATGTTGTGACTGGTGGTGGGCTATGTTCGTATCATAGTTGTCCTCGAGTACTCACAAATAGGACCGGTTTGTCGTGAGATGGTCACATTACGTGTCACGTAAGTGAACATTCGGTCTAGATCTATTTCTTAAGGCCACCTCCAGATTTCGTCACGGTCGCTGAGATGTAAATAGGGTTAGGGCACGTGATTGTTCACGAGAATGTAGGCTAGGGTTTGGGTAAGGGTTAATGTTAGGGCTAGGTCCAGGATTAGGGTGACCTTTGACCAAATCTAGAGGTGGCCTTAAGAAATAGATCTAACCCAACTTTCGGGTGTTCAGGAACGTTCCTAAAGAGAAGGCGCTTAGCAAGTTCCTATTCATACCAGAGAGGTAATCGAATGTCAACCATACAAATCTGAGTAGTGGACAAATCTTGTTATCGCGACCAGTAGATAGTTGCAACAGGAAATTTGGTAAAAAAATCAAATGCCAACCCCCCACTCAAATCCCTCAATAACAATAATAAAATAATCTTGGGTTCGCTCTAGGTGTTGGCCGAGAATGTACCTCGGTATTTTCTGGCGTGGTTCTACCAGAGGTTCAGGACGGGGGACCATACAAGGACGAAAATAGAGATTCCATGTACACAGTGGCGTGTCAGTTGGAATTCGAAATAAGAGAAGGCCGTATAGCACCGCTGCCCGGACAAAACTTTCCTCGTTGCACACTAGGTCAGTTCAAGTCATGGGTTTAGTGTTTAACACCAGTTAGCTCAGTGTATTGTGTAACGCTGTGCTATCTCAACCTCAGACCTCTGCTGTATTTGAAACCAACCCGAGGTTAGGTATGTGGTGTTGAGGTTGTGTTAAACATGGATATATTTACACAACATGAACACTAGTGTCGTAGCTGTGTTACCTAAGTTATACCTGAGCCCCTCAGGTTGTCTATATTTTCAATATCAATTTCTCGATTTAAGAAAACAAATGTACATGAAAAAATAATAAGGCAAGGAGCTTTGTGCAATATTATTTCTAATTACATAAAAACTTGTTAGATAACAACAGCTTGATAACAGTTTTTATCTTGTTTAAAATAACTCTAACACTAACCCCCATGTGTTAAAAAAATCTCAGTTCAAGTCATTTAGTACAGTTTTTTTTTAGGCTTTCAGATTTAGTTTTCAGGCTTAAAATGATGTTTTTTTCCCAGAAATGGCAACAAAGGCCCGGGTTGAGGCTTATAAAACGCCATACATCACTACAACAAAACCTTAACACAAGCGTAACCGGGGACTTGAATTGATCCACTGTATGGCGTGTACTATATAGTCTTCATTACCCCAGTCGGTGTAGAAAAGTAAGACGTTCAAGCACATTTTGTTTTACTTCTATTACGTGTAATCACCTTGTATAACGTGTTGACAACGATCACCATGGTAACCAATGGGGCATCTTGTGCAGTTTTCATCTCCACATATGTATTTCTTTAAAACAAAAAGAAAAAAAGCATAACCATAAAAAAACAGCGGCTGCCAGGCAGGATACGCCCACATTTTGCAAGAGATGGATAGAGAACAAGCTAAAAACAAAAACGATTTTTTGTACAATCAGGGGCCATAATCCAGAAAGTTATGGTCTACCAAATATCAAAAGGGACTCAGATTTTTGGAATATAAAGTTATATTTTAAGTTTCATTCTGTCGGGCACTTTCATTTCGATTTTCCCGGCTGAAATTCCAATTTAACCTTCATTATGGTGGAAAGGTGATATAATCTAGAGAATCCACAAGCTAAAAATGCGATTTTTCGACCAGTCAGGGGCCATAATCCAGGAAGTTACGTTTCGATATGTGTGATTATCAAAAGGAACCAAGATCTTTATGATAAGAACATATATTTAAAGTTTCATCCAAATCGGATAAAAACTGCGGCCTCTAGAGGGTCCACAACCTTGACATACCATATTTTTACACTAATTTGCGTACAATTTTTTTTCTGATTTTTACGAAATCATTAGTGATTAACTGTGATATATTCACACGTTTTTTTTAAATCGAATACATATTGTGTCCTCTATAGGGACCACAAGCTCAAAACACGATTTTTTTTACAATCAAGGGCCATAATTCAGGTAGTTACGATCCGATATGCGCGAATATCGAAAGGAATCAAGATGTATGGGTTATAAACACGCATTTCAAGTTTCATCAAAATCAGGTGAAAATTATGACCTCTAGAGAGTCCACAACGTTGATATACCATATTTTTTACACTATTAGCGAACAAGGGGCGGCCATTTTGTCTGACAGTTTTGGTCCGATTATCGAAATGAATGAAACAGAAAAAATGGCATTTATTAAACTATAAAGTATAACTACTTCTAACCTAAGTTAAACACGTAGATACCGGTGATTGTAGTAAATGAAATTAAATGGGGTTTAACGTCCTACTCTTTTGCACCTAACTTTGGCTAATGAAGACGGGCATACGCCATACAGTGTGCTACGAGGGAAATTTTGCCCGGGCAGCGGCACTATCGCCTACTCTTATATCGAAGTCCAACTGCCAAGGGATCTTTTACATGTATTCCAATGTATAAACGGGACCTCGGTTTTTCGTATCATCCGAAGGACTAGACAGCTGTCCATGTCAGGCCCTCCGTCCTGCATCACTGACCAGGGGGAAACACGCCGGAAAATCTGGATGAACTTTCTCGGCCAATGCAGGGATCGAACACCCGACCTCCAGGCTAGCGAGCCCGCGTCTTACCCACTTAGCCACGTCCAATTATCACGAAATTCAACCATCATTAGGGTGTAACGGTGATATACTAAAACTTTTTTTTTTTAAATCGGATAAAAATTGTGACCTCTAGAGGTACCACAAGTTAAAAGCGCGATTTTTCGTACAAGCAGGGGCCATAATTCAGGAAGTCAATATCCGACATGCGCGAATATCGAAAGGAAACAAGATATTCGGGTTATAAACACGCAATTCAAGTTTCATCAAAATCGGATCAAAATTGGGACCTCTAGAGTGTTCACAAGCTAAAAACATGACTTTTCGTACAATCAGGGGACATAATTCATGAAGTTATGGTCCGATACATGCCAATATCGAAAGGAACCGAGTTCTTTGGTGGGTAGACCTATATTTCAAGTTTCGTCATAATCGGAAAAAAAATTGTGACCTGTAGAGTGTCCACAAACAGATTGTGGACGGACGGACAGGGGCGACGACAATATACGGCCACATGTAAATGTGGGCGTATAAAAATAAGTTAGACGCCAATGTTACCTCTGTTATTGGTCAAAAGAAACTAGGCCACCTGCTATGGAAGCCTATAAATCTATAACTACCATTCATAATTTTTACTTTTCGCCCCTTCAAAACACGAAAGTCGAAAAGTAGAAGTTACGACAAAATGTGAGGCGACAGCACGCTATACAAGCCTAAATGAACTCGAAAATAGAAAATTAAGAAATAATACACTGCGATAGCGCCCCTCGTTTTTTCCTAATTTCTTATTTTCGACTTGCATTTTGCAAAACTCGAAAAGTCGACAGTACGACAGTAAGCCAAAATGATAGGTCGCTAAATTAGGGCGTTGTGTTTATTTCCCAATTTCTACTTTTCGAGTTGCAATATGGCTTGGTATGCGTGTTGGCGCCTTCTTACTGACATCAATAAAGTCGACAAAACAAGCCAAAATGCAAGTTGAAAATAAGAAATTAGGATAAAACGAGGGGCGCTATTATCGCAGTGTATTATTTCTTACTTTTCGACTTTCGTGTTTTGAAGAGGCGAAAAGTAGAAATTATGAATGGTAGTTATAGGCTTTTATACCTTGCATGGTCTGTTATTTAATATTAAAGGACAATAGTTATCGAATCGAAAGATATCAAGCATTAGAATCCTAATAAAAATGTTCAAAAAGTTATCGAAAATGTGTAACAGATATTTTAAGTCACGCTGTAATACCTTGCTGACCGTACATAAATTTTGAACATCCTCTAAAAGTTTCATATTACACTCCGATGGGGTGAATCAGAGAGTTATTGCCGTCAAATCTGACCTCTTGTCAGAGGCGGATCAATGCTCCTATGGATTTCCTCAAGTGGATTTACTATATTTCAATTTTATAGAATGGAATTCGGGCAAGGCACATCTTATATATACCGGGATTATAACAAAACTACACTATAGTTGAAGTAGATATTAATATGTATATATTTTATTGTTTTATATTTCTTTTCACGAATTCCTTGCATTTTAATTGAACAGAATGCCAATTTAGTCCTATCTTATTTTAAATTCGCATAAAACCTGAAAGATTACTTAATTGCCATATTGAATTCCCAATTACTTCACGCTCTGTTTCTTTTTTCTTCACGCTTGTTCATGCAATATATATCCGTTACGGATATAGTGCGAAGCATTGGGATCGTGAAAAAAGATGAACCTGTTTGATTTTTAGCATTCTAAGACTTGTTTCCTAGAGATATATTACGTCTTTGGAAAAGCTTGTGGTCAGATTTTATGAAGGAATCCTTATCAAATTTGGTCAACATCCAAGTTTTCCCTTCGGATAAGCTGCTGCTATAATAATAATAATAATAATAATAATAAAAACTTTATTTAATGAAGCAGCTTATTTAGTTTGAAGCAAAAAAAAAAAAAAAATCTTCCATAAGTCCCTCCTAAGCTACAAAGACATATACATGTAATATCAGGATAAATTCAAAATCATTTGAAATGCATTGAATATTATGGTTTCTTCAGCGCTCAATATAAATGAGTTTTCAGTTTAATCTTAAAATTTTCAACACTTTTACACATCTTTATATCAAAAGGCAGATTTTTCCATAAAAGAATAATGAAAAGTATGTTTCATTGATTCCGTTTTGCATTTTTGAAGAAAAGGAGATTTACTGGTCTGTGAACGGAGCAAGATATCAGTTTTGGAAACAAGAAATTTTTCAATAAAATAGGGATTTAGATAAAGTGGAGTATTAAATGTAATAATTTTGAATGATAAGACAATTTTATTATAAAGAATCCTCTATGTAAGGGTAAGCCAACCGAGTTTAGTAAAATAAAGAGGTGGACGGAGTTTCAATTGGTGCATCAAGAATAATTCTTGCTGCCCTCTTTTGTAATTTTAAAAGAATGCCTAATCTACTTTTGGTAGAATTCCCTCAAATAATAGAGCAATAAACAAATATTGGTAGTATGTAACTATTATAAAACAAAATTCTTGTCTCGTAAGGTAAATGATCTTTTATCTTATTTAGGAGAAATACTTTTGATGCAAGTTTTTTTTAGACATGTCTGCTATCTGTGCTTCCCAATTAAGGTCTTGGTCAATTTAAATTCCATGTAATTTTGCGGTAGTAACCGTCTCAATTTTCTCACCATGGAGTGATAAAGTTAGATTTTTCTGATTTCTTTTGTGTTTTGATAAAATCAGCATTGATTTTGTTTTCGAAGGATTGATTACCATCCCATTGTTTTCACACCATTTAGCAACCAAATACAGATCATTTTGGAGTTTATTGGCGATGGATAAAATATCTTTGTGTGAACAATGCAGGGTACTGTCATCAGGAAACAAATCTATCTGACTTGATTCAATATTGAGTGGAAGATCATATTTAAAAATAAGGAATGTGAGAGGACTTAGCATCGACCCTTGTGGAACCCCGCATTTGACTATAGTAATTGAAGAGGTAATGGGTCCTAAACAGACTTTTTGCTTCCGAGAGTCAAGATATGATTCAATCAAAATTTGTGAATATTTTTCAAATCGATAAAGATGTAGTTTTTCGATAATAAGCTTGTGATCAATGAGATCAAATGCTTAGCTAAAATCAAGATACACTATACCACTCATCGCACCATTATCGATAGCATCAAGCCAATTATCCCTTATTCGGATCAGTGCAGTAGCACATAAATCATTTGATCTAAATCCAGATTGGTACGCATAAAGAACATTGAATGTTTTCAAATAGGATTGAATTTGAGTGCTCAAGTGCCTTTCGAATATTTTTGAAATTGTAGGGAGAATTGAGATAGGCCTATAATTGTTCGGATCATCTTTAGCTCCCTTCTTATGTATAGGAATAATTTTAGCAAGTTTAAGGGCACTTGGGAACATGGTTTGAGAAATACAAAGATTAATGATATATGTCAAACTGCTACAAATTGTATACGCATCGTTTTTTCGAGATAAATCTCGTGTGAGGACGTATTTCCAGACTTTGTGTGACTATCTTTTCATTTAATTACATTAGTTTGGTCTGGAAGCGCTCATGTGAACAATTGCTATAACACACGTTATCATTCGTATTTGTCTATAACAAACGATATCATTCTTCTATTTCTAAAACATACCTTATCATTCTTATATGTCTATAACAAATTTTTTCATTCCTATATAATTATTGTCTTTCTATAACAAACTTTATCATTCTTATATTTCTATAACAAACTATATCAGTCTTATGTTTCTATAACATACAATACCATTTCCATATGTTTATAAGACATCTAATCGTTCTTACATACTATAAAAATCTTGGTCACATAATGACCGTTCGTACAAGTTTATCTTTCTCACCTGTATAGAATAAACTTTGTCAAGCGACGTTTACCTGTTTATAACAAACTGTAGCATTCTTACAATCTTACCTGTCGGTAGCAAACTTTCTTATTCACACCTTCAGATGCTATGCAGTTTTCACCAGATTCAAACAAAGAGCACATTTTCTTTTCTTTATCAAACATAAACCTTCGACAATTTTGATCAGATGAGCATAGTTGACCACAGACTATTTTTGATAAACTCTCTTGGTGGATGAAGGCTTTATTGTAACTTTTCTCCGTACAAGAATGCATTTCTGGAATGACATTTGTCTTTATGTAAAGAGAATCTGAATCTGTACAAATCGCACAAATGAAAATCGACTGCAGAATCAGAAAATAGCCTTTCATGATGGTGATTAAGCTTTCTGGTAATTCACAAGCACTACCACGCCCTACTGTTAGAATTGTTGTCTATTCTCATTGACATGTTATTGTATACACCTTAACACCATGCCTTAATATTTCTTCCTATTAACACAATGGCTGTATATTCATTCCTAAAATCAATAAACTCTCAGATCTCAAAATGTTTGTTTACTAAATGGAAGTTGTTCCGGTGAAAAACAAGAGATGAAGAAGAATAGCCCAACATTAATCTTTATATAAAACCGTGTAATGAAATCATGAGAAAATGCCCGTGACTTATCAATATATATCATTCGAGAAACTATCAAAAGAAGATTTAAAACGATACCGATAAGTAGGCCTACTCTATGTCCTAAAGGCTTTAATGGAAATGTATTTCAAACTTCCGTTTAAATTGTTTGCATGAAAAGCTTTATTTATTATCAATCTATCGTTAATAGATAAACCATAATACATCAATTCTTTTCGACCTTTGTTTCGTGTAGATACATTAATGTCTTACTTAAATACTTACACGGACAGCTTTTTACAACTTACTTTCACTAGTTTCAATTGCCGGTCAGGTACGGTAAAATGTAGGGGCGGATCCTAGTTTTTTTTAAAGGAAGCTGTCATCCAACGATTCTCAGCCGTAACCTAAAAATCCCATAAGTGTACAGTTTTGATGCTAAAGATGCTGTTAATTCTAGTTCGAGAGCCCTTATTAATATTCCGTCTTGTTACAAATTGATATTTCATGGACTTTATGATAAATAATGATATTATGATGGTGTATTCAATAAAATGAAACTAGACCAAGAGTTAAAAACAAAACATGTTTCGCATTACCAGCGTGGAACAGCAGTTTGTTGCAGCCTGGATCCGCCAACGGAACCCCACTTTGATTCTCTTACCCTGCCCCCCCCCCCCTTATACAAATTTCGTTTCGTCTGGCGTGGTTTGCATTATTACGAACTCTAAACACATTACTAATAACAGATTTTTCAACCAAGAGACAATAACGTTCAAATACACTTACGATTAATAATGATTTTTTTTGTGAATGGGATATTTTGAAACGACTTTGGTGGCCGAATGATCTAACGCATGTGCTTTAAGTCATTAGGTCTGTCATTGAGTCATGCGGCGTGGTTTCGATTCCTAGCTTGTATAGACTAGGTGACAAGGTGTGGTCCCCCGTTTCCTCCAAATTCTAAAGACCCGTAAACGCGTTGAGATATACTGATGAGTTTACACGCAGGGTGGAGAGATGTACTCCAGTCGCCGTTAATTAGTAGGGTACTTCACCTTGCATATTATTTAAAGTAGCTAAGTCTCTAACTCAATATTATCCATAACATTTGAAATTAAAAACACGAATTAGAATTCAACATTGATCAATTTCAATCAACATTGATGTTGTTATCTTGAGCGTGAAAGTATAGGATCCTAATATCCAATATTTAAGACACAATTAACATTTTATAATCGGTACACGAGTCGTGTAACCTATGGTTTCGAGGGCCATTTTGTAATGAACAATTAAAAATATTTAACCTACAACACAATGTGGAAGTAATTAGTAAAGGCTGATTCACAAACGACAAAATAATAATTTTAAAAAATGTGTAGAATGAACTAAGCAGACGTAAACGACTGCCGTTCAATTTGAACAGTTCAGGTATTTCACCGAACATAATTGATAAGAAATTACAATATTTTTCAAAAATTAAACATAAATCACTTTACATACATTCATATTACATTAATATGTGCTCTAAGAACCATTTTCGTCTATTTAAAAAATAAAGCCATTCATCCTTTAAGCATCCAATAATCAAACCTATTACTTTGTATCCTTGTGAAGCTTGAGGTGATTTTTACTAAAAGTTACAGTCCATTAATGTCATTAATTGTTAAAGAGATGTAGACTGATAATAGTACATAGATCAGTCAAATTCAAATTGTATTTTAGGAAAGCGAAGTTTGGACTAGAAATAGGCATACACTGTGTCTACGAGCATTGCCGATCGTTTGATCGACAGACGATAACTCCACCCACATATTCTCGATTATCAAGTAACAAGTAACCCTCGCTTTGTGGGCCTTTCATCGCCAGTTTCCGGTAGTGACGCCAGTGACTAACGGTAAACGTTAGCTTGGCCGGCCATTTCTTGATTTAATTTTAAATGGACGACTGTTTAAATCCAAGCTGTATCCAAGCCATAGATTTTGAGCTTTTCATGTAAATAAAGGTCTAATTAATAATTTCTATAACATCTGAAGTCTAAATAAAAACTTGCACTAGGCAGATTTAGCTCTTGCAGACTGTATAAGTAGGGGACTTAATGTTCAAAAACAGAGGCGGAAAATGAGTGAAACTACATCCGAACAACTATGGCTGGTACAGGTCAATATGAAATCCTATCCAGCTCATATCATTTTATGTTCAGGTTGTCCACAGAGTCAATATCAGGTGTAGCCTCCGCCAGCATGGGTCACCTGTTGAACTGTATTCCACATTTAGCCTACTGAATGAGACATTGGATAGCAGCTTGCGTTAGGCTTTTCCATTACTTGTGTAGTGCCTAATCGAAATGGTTACTACGTCTACAACGATGTTCTGGACCTCTCTTTGGTACCGTTACCTCTGTTACCAGTGGACGCTTATTGTCATATGAAAGACAACACCATACTAATATAGAACCGCCGGCGAATGGAACCTGCACTGGGATCTTCCTCTGGATATGTCATGATCCGTCATGAACAAGAGAAAGTGACTCTTATCCGACCAATAATGCTGACTCATTCGGGACCATGCTTGTCCTGAAGCCTTACTGCCAGGTGTCGTCTGATAGGTCTGCTGGCGCCATATCCATCCGATTAAGAACAGTTCTGTAGGATAGAGAGCAGTGAGGTAACCAACATAGCTTAGCGCAAAAAGGATGACGTCGCACAAGTCTCAAAATTCTAGTGTATATATTTAGACCTAGAAGTAGACAAGAGACAACATGAGAGAGAGAATCGGGTTCAACGTCCATTCTACACCATTTTGAGATTAACATATGGTACAATTTTATTTCAATAATTCGCTAGCAGTGGGAGGAAACCGGAGGACCCAGAGAAAACTTACAAGGTTAGGTAGGAGACACCACGCCACTTGAATCAATGGCAGACCATATGATCTCAAATCCATGCATTAGATAATTGGGCTACCCAACACACCCTACATAACAAGAGTAAGTCTGTTTATAATATAATATGAACACAAAACAAGATATTTATTATGACATTAAGAATTTGTACAATATAGAACATTATCCACTGAAGAAGAATAAAAGGGGTGCACTAAGTAATCTTAGACTTAAATAATGAACAGTATACTGAACACCTCCTATGAAAGATGGTGGGTTCATTTTGCCCAATGATTTCTGATTTTTAACACAACCTTCTATCTCAATCAAAAGATACATTTGTGGCATTTGGCAGTGTTTGGCAATTGGGCAAAACAAACCCACCGAATAAAAGATGAATAAAAATATAGATTAGTATAATGATATATGACATTAAATATCTACCATTTGGCATCCTCATCATTATTATCTTCCGATTCTATTGTGCTCTAGACAAATGAAAATAGAGTTGAGTAAAACACAAACAACAGCTAAGGGACCCCAGGACAAATAAATTATACATTACAGAAAAGGTGCTATAAATTATATACATGAACATAAAGACAATAGTGCAATACAAGTACATAACCCTGTACAATAAATGTAATGCTATATTAAAGAAGATGGCACGTCTATATTCTAACAATAGACAACCATGACAAATATTAAAAACACTCTAACCTCAGTTCAAACACTAATCTAAATATTGCTCATGTGATGTCAATGGAAAGCGAGAGAGAGAGAAATGGGGTTTAACGTCTACTCGACACAAACTAGGTCATTTCGGGACTAACACATGGTTTTATTTTATTTCAATAATTCGCTTGCGCGTAGGGGTCTTTAGCAGTGGGAGGAAACCGGAGAAAACCCACGAGGTTGGACAGGTGACCCTACTCCTTGTCACGTACAACCAGGGATTCGAAACCACGCCAGTTAACTCAATGACAGGCCTCATGATACAGCGTGCACATGCTAACCATTCAGCCATCCAACCCCCCTAATGTCAATGGCGATGCAGTTCAAACACTAAATTAAATATTACATTTGTGGTGTCATTGACAGATCCAGAACTAGCAATTGTCATTTGGAGTGAGAAGAAACAAAACTAACATTAAATTTTATCACCTAAAATAAATAAGGTTGATTACCCTAAGTAGAATCCGATGTTAAGCTCCAAGATGGATGATTTACTAAAAACATCGCTATTTTTTAGCTTGGGGAGGCCATATTGACAGATCTGGTTGTATTGATGATTTGACTAATATATTTTGTAACACGGGTTGTAGAACCTAAAATTTGTTTGAAAGGTGATCCAAGTAGCTGTCACCATTCTCTGCCTTTTATTAGAATATAGAAATAACTCCTTTAAACACAGTTATAGTTGATGATATGTAAGCAAATGAATAAATTTCATAATCCGAAACATGATTATATACAGTTATTATAATTATAATATGAAAAAAAAAATGAAAAAAAATCACCATTTACAAATCCATTCAGAAACTAACACAATTATTGATAAAGGTGGATCTGGAAGGGATCCCCTTATTTTCCAATCACCATCTACACTCACTCTAAGAAAAATATTTAGTCTTTTAAAACATATTTTTCATTTTCATATACATGTATTACTTTAAGCAAGCCTGTAAGTAAACAGCTTGTCACTGAAAATTACCAGGCACAATTCCACTGGTGCCAATCATTTTGGCTGGCACAGATTTATATTTTTCCTGTAATTTTACTGATATTTTTTATAGTGTAGCATCACTTTAAAAGGGTATTCCCACTATAGGAATACCAAATACTTGCTGATCACTAAAGATAATAGTTCTAGATTGCATTTGAGCTTGATCACACCAATTCATATTAAGATTTCTGATATATGATCTAAAACTAAATATACTTATTTTGTTGACAAAGTTACCTTTTTTAATATTAAACAACTCTAAATACAATGTATAATTAATAACAGAATGTGCAATAATCTTATTGTGCAAATATTAAAGATACTACCAGACTGTATACAGCCTTACTTCTATAGCTATTATGAATATTTCACTTTTCTTTTTAATTTCAACATTAAAGGGCCAATTCCGATAATATTTTGGAGAATAAAATTGCTTAATTTTGTGTTAAAATCCCTTACCTTAGGGCTGAGCAACTAACTCAAAATATGTGATATGTTTTCAAACAACTTAAACCCATCAGTCTTCATCTGGAAATGGAGACCGGTGTCCCAAGCTGTATTATGCGGTGTCTGGATAACACCAGACTTTTATTTTATAAAAATGTGTAGGTGTAATATAACTTTCGTTATCAAGTGCATCAGATGGGTGATTCACTATCCAGATCTCTAAAGGAATGGGAATCGATATTAGGTAACCCAACGAAAAGATTGAACCGAAATCTTAAAAGGGTTCCGGATAAGCAGTTTTGACGTTCATGTCCAAACAACTCAATATTTTGAGCTGACATTTGGTACTCACACTTTTTATTTTTGAGACTATGTTCAAATCGGGATAGTCTCTTTAATTCCAGTTATAAAAAAAGAATACTGGTGGTTCTTAAAAGCATAAAGAATTTCATAATGAAAGCACATAATGAAAGCGTACATGGAAAATGGGCTTAAGAATTTCACAATGAAAGCCCATAACCAAGTGTTTTCTTGAACACACAAAGAATTTTATAATGAAAGCCCATAACAACTGGCTGCCCTTGAACACAATTAGGAATTACATAATGAAAGCCCATAACATACATAGGTGTTCTGAACTGACAGTACTGCAATCAAGTGAGGAAGAATTGACTCCTGTCATAGTTCTGTCAGTCCTGAAACAGATGCAGTGTGAGCAGAATTGAGATGTAGCAATGGTGTATAGTATTGTATATAGTTGCTTGAAATTTACTTGATTGACACCTTTTGAAGCATTGAGAGAATTCTATTCAAGGATGTTCAACTGAGTATCCCAATAGAGTCAAACATACTTGAATGCACTATCTTACTGAAAAGATTTTACATTTCTATATTAAGCACATATGGACACAAAAAAAATATATATATAGTAGTTTGAAACAATTTCACAATCATTAATACTTTCATAAATACTGTAATATAGTGCCTTTTCTAATATTTCACTTACTTTTACCTAGCATAGATATTTATCATGTAAAGTAGTATACGTTTAGTGGTCTGTATGCTGACTATATAAAACAAATATTTAAGGGTGTAGACATGAACAGAATAGAAGATAATTCAAATGCTAATAAATCAAGTGTTTAGAGAATTGAATAATTCATTAAGAGTATATTATGTGATTGAGTAAGATATGTTTCCCTAACAAGTCTTAAACCATATAAAAACTATTTCACATCTGAGTAATGCATACAACAAAGTGGTTGATGCACTATACATGTATCTGGCACAATTATGCTTGAAGAAATATAATTTTAATATAACTGATTTTAATACAATTTTAATATAATTAATTTTAATATAATTTTAATACAAATATTTATTCAAAGGCAAAGACGTCAGTTTTTTACTTTTTTCAAAGCTACAAATTTTCAGAATAAGAGAGGGCCAAATATATTAATTTCAATTGTGGAATTACTTTTTAAAGTTTTACTCTTTTCAAGCTTTTGTTCACAAAATATTGTTCATATGGTCTTACATCTTTAACTTCAAATATTTGTCAGTCTACATGTATGTATCTCGCCTTTTGTTTGACTCAGATTTCCTAGGAAATTCTTCAAGACAATACAACTATTTTAAGTATTACCTCAATTTATACTGAAAACTTACAAATTTAACTGTATTTATAGAGTGCTTTAAGATTAAATAATTTAATATAACCTAAACAGACCGATAGGAACATTTATCAGCCAGTCAGTTTCATCACTGGTCAGTCAACACTGGTAAATACATAATGACAGCCAATTTGATTTTTACTTTATTGGAATACACTATTTGTGTACCGATACATTTTGCCAAGATAGCTACCATTTGTTTTTTTTAATAAAACTATACTATTCTCATGTGAAGTTTTGACCTTTTTTTGACAAAAGCTGTTTGTTCCAAATTTTCAAGCCTGTTCACCAAGATTCCACAGAATTAAAAATCAAATTGGTGTGGCTAAAACAATTTTTTACTAACAATTATGACTAATATTATTTTATAGTTCATCCCTGTCGTGGAGATGAGAATCAACGAATGATTGAAGACTATCTAATGTACGAGATCCACTGTATTCTTGGACTTTGACTCCATTACGGAATAATATTAATGTTGGATAACCTCTAATCTGAAAGGTATCAAAATAAAATATAGTGATTTCCTCAAACTTGAGATCCGAAATACATAACCATTGATCGGAAAATATATAGCAACTACCGGTACCAGGGAAAATATATTTGTTGATAAAAACATCTTATTTTTCAAGCTAAGCATATTTTAAATAATACAGATGAAACCATTATGAATCAAATGAACTGGGGTTTTCTGCACCAACTGTGTTAATAAAGATGGGCATATGCCATGGCCTTACAGTGTGCTATGTGGGCACTGCTGCAACAACATAGTCTTAGGCCACACAAAAAAAAACCCATTCTGGTCCTCAGACAATCCTTTTTAAAAAATTGATTTGGGAGGGCATTTTTTGTATTTTGTTTATATTTTGTCAAAATCTAGCTAGTTTGTCATTTTTAAGAAACACAAAATTATTATAAATTCAATATTTATTCAACTCTTAATAAGAAAAAAAAAAAATAAGTAAGAATTTGAAATATCGGCCGAATAATTCTGTGTCCTTATCTATCTACATTTACTCCTTGGAAAATGTTTCAAATCCGTTGGTTTTTATTTTGGTGACTCATTGTTAAAGCATGGATTTTGCTGGCAATTTAAATCGAAGTAAGCGAAAGTAATCTCCCCACAGAGAATATTTTCGGTCATCTCTCTCACAGTCATATTTCTTGAGAGAGATAAGGCACTTTGATTGTAAAAAAATGACAGATTGACTGCAAAATTGTCGCCATCTTTGTGAATAATAAATTAACATTTGATTATTCATAGCCGTTTGTGATTATCAATAGTGTTTCCCATTGTTACATACTTGATAGCCGAGATTAGTGTTCACTTCCTGTTATCAAGAATCGTTGATCACAGGAAATATGAACAAGCGGAAATTATTGACTTTGTTTTTTATTTTCTTTAAATAAAAATGTGTTATACAGCCCATTTTGATGACGAAATAATGAAATGAAATGGGGTTTAACATCCTACTGTTCTGCTCTGAACTGAACTGGGCTAATGAAAACCGGCATACGCCATACTATGAGGGAATTTTTGCCCGGACAGCGGTACTACGGCCTACTCTTATATCGAATTCCAACTGCCAGGGGATCCATTACATGCATGCCAACATGTACACGGGACCTCAGTTTTTCATCCCATCCGAATGACTAGACACCTGTCCTTTGTCCTGCATCCCTGATGATTTTGATGACGGTATCTGAGAACCAGAATATTCTTTTTTGTGTGGCCATATTTCCAATACCAACTATAAAGGGGAAACAACTCAGGATAATCTCAGGGAAACTTTCTTCACCAACACCTGAATCGAAGCCTGGATCTCCTGGTTAGTAAGCCAGTATCTAATGCACTGAGCCACCGTGGCTTCCTTTTTTATTTTACATTATTTTACACTAAATATTAGTGACACTGGCTTACCTGATTATTTTTACATATATCTGAATGTCTTGTACAATCTACATCTGCTATAATAACATCATCTCGACCAGAATATACCTGAGCTAATTCTATCCATGTTGGTGCTAATCTTTTACAATGCCCACACCTATAGAAAATATCAACAAGAAAATAAATAGCTAAACAATTTTCAACAAGGACTGATTATCATCCAAGTATTCAACAAAACAAATCATATGAAATCCAAAGAAATTGATAGTCTTATTTGTGACCTAAATGAAAGAGTTTTATTAAAACTAGCTTAAACTAAGCAAGTTTTTGTCTCCTTGTGAAACTTCAATTAATGTGCTGTAGGCAAAAAGGGGCTAACAGTTGGACTATTTTATTTATATTATCAATGGCATTAAGTGTTAGTCCAAGTCTGAATCAGTTAGTTGCCTGAATCTGATGATTACCAATGCTAATGACATTCTACACACAGAGAACTATCTACTTCCAGAATAATTATATCCCCTGAATGGCCGCTATATCCAAAACCTAGTATACTATTTTGCAAGCGGTTCTACTCTGTTTCATATGTCATACACACAAGGACTAAATAAACATTTGAAATAACATTAAATGGAAGCAGAATAAATAACTGTGGAAGTATACTTAGTGTTTTCGACTAAAATCGTTGATTTCGGATTTAAAATGTTGGTCAACTAGCTTAGTGTATGTTCTCAAGCGGAGCTAATTCTAGACAGATAGCGTAAGTTTAGTATGTGCCAATGACTGGTGGTTGTACAATCATAGAGTATGTCAGTGTTGAGCTACAAGGTTCGCTTGAAGGCTTATCAAACTACATGTAGTCAATAGTGTGGCATTTTGATTATTAAACCTACAACTGTTATACATCACTCAAATGGGCATTGATTATTATTTTTTAGAAATGTATAGTAGTTTTGAATCTGAATAGCAGTAGCATGTATATCTACTCTATTGATGTGTACTTACCAGGGGGCATAAAATTTAACAAAAACTGTTTTTTCTGATATAACTTCATCATATGTTGCATCACTTAATTCTATCATCTCTGACTACAATAAAAAAAAGAATTTAAACATAATATATCTGTGACTGGTTTTTAATCAAATAATTACAATCCTCGTTATCTGGGAATCGTGTAAACCACGCCACTTGACTTAATGACAGGTCTTATAATCTAAAACTCACACGTTAGCACCCCCCTTACTCTTTGTACAATCATGGGATCAAACCCATGACATGCATAGATAACAGACCTAATGATATACAAATCTTGACTACTCGACACTCATCGAGACACAAGAAGAATGTGATGGAGATAAATAATGGATGTACTTACCTCTGGTTCGATCTCTTCAGGTATTTTTTCATCCGTTCTCTCTTTATCTTCATCATTCTTGTCTGATATCATACGACTTACAAACTCTTTTAATTCTTTATGGGTTCTACCACCATTATACGTTTCTACCTAAACACAACAAACAGTAATTATAATCTTTCTATTTGATTAATTTGACAATAAGATTACACCAATCCACATAATTTGGAAATGAAATGAAGGTTTAATATCCTACTTTTCTGCACTAACTGAGATAATGAAGACGGATTATGCCATATTTGAACTGTCAAGGGTTCATTTACATCCACCTCAATGCGCACAATGTATCAATGACTATATACTGTCCATGCTATGCAGCGGGTAAACCATTTTTGATGTTCTTTGTATTTTTCAGAAAGAGAAAGCAATTGACAATTAATAAATAGAGATTTATTTATCACCCAGCCCTTTCATACGAGCACAAATAAGTAAATATCAATCTATGGCAAAGATTTAATTTTACTGAACCCGATTACATAAGGGCGTAGTGATACATCATTTTTTAACAGCAAGTCACCTGTTACAAAAGTCTTATATATTGACCCGGTGTTTCATTAAACCTAATTAAAGCTTTGTATAAATGACTGTGACAAATCTATGAAAGTCACCTTTCTACATATATGTGCAGCTTGTGAAGCTCCTCCTAGGATGTCCTAATCACATGACCGGATACTATTCTCATAGCTTTATATTTTTGGATATGCTTATACTAAATGCATGGTACTAGCCTACCTTTTGTCCATCTATATAATATATCAAAGTGGGATAACCAGTAATATCATGCATGCCACAAACAGTTCCATATTCCTGGCAATCTATCTATAATATAAACAAATATCATAATATACATTGCTATCTATCTATAATATACAAATACAACATTCATGACAATCTATAATATAAATGAAATGAGGTTTAACGTCCTACTATTCTGCTCTGACTGGGATAATGAAGACGGATCTATAATATAAACAAAGATTATAATATACATGGAAATCTAACTATAATACAAACAAACCAGTTTTCTTAATTAAATGTTGAACATACATTATGTAAAAGCTATATCTGCCTATTTCAGGTCTTTCTTTAGGCCTGAAATGCTATCTAAATTATTAATTAAACATTAATTAACTTATCCAGACCATAATCAACTCTCGATGCCATCGCTAGCCTGCGATATTTAGCGTATTGGAATACATTTTGTTTTTTATCATATTGACTTTAGTAATGATGATCGAGGCTAGCCTAAAATTCAAATGCTAATATTTTGGTTCAGAGTGAAGCAATTTGACTGAAATTTTCAACATATTCTATTTACATTATCTATTTTTTTTTAACTATTAGAGCGGGAACCGTCAACTCTTTATAAAATCTCCCATAATGCCCCTTTAAATAATCAGTCTGAGTACATATTTGATATTTTAGCAAAAAAATCAAATGACACATCGTTGTATGGGGAAGTGCTACCAAAAGTAGATTGGACATTGTTTTTTTTAAAACTACAAAACAGGACAGCAAGAAGTACATGAAATTTTTGATGCACCCATTGTAACTCCATCCACCTCTTTATTTTCTTCTCTCGATTTGCATCCCCTTACACAGAGGATTCTTTATAATAAAGATGCCTTATTCAAAATTATTACATTTAATACTTCATTTTATCTTAATTCCCATTTTTATTGAAAACATCTTTTTCCAAAACTGATATCTTGATTCAATCTGATTAAGATACAGATCTATTTTTTGTTTTTATTAAACTTTCGATGGACTACACTACATGAAGATCTGACTAGTTGCACTGGAAGGTCACGGCAGGGGTTGTAAGAGTGGCCTTTCACCCTATGATGTCAGACATTGATTAATCAATCAGCATTGACGTTTCTAGTGGTTTACCCACGTACCGAAACACGTCAATACTGCTTTTACGCAGTTCTAGTTATTATCATTGTTACTTTAAAGATACTAATGATAAATTACTAAGTTTTTAGAATCCCATTCTTCTTCTAGTGTTTCAATTAATAAATCTACACACTACAATACTGTATTTTAGGTATAGTTTTTAGAACACCATTGTACCTGTAATTGTAATGTTTTGTTTGATGAATGTACACACTACACAGTTGTATGGTTTTTGAAAATCTTAATTTGGAGAAACAGAAAATGTCTAGTTTCTAATAAAAAAATGATTGCCTACCTTAGCAATATTAACGTCAGGGTTGAATTCAAATGTTCTAGCCAAATCGTCCCACACTGGAGCTAACTTCTGACAATGTCCACACCATGGAGCGTAGAATTTAACAAAGTAATGACCATACTTGATCACTTCGTCCATGTCTTTCTCCAAAATTTGTAATTGTTTTTTGGGTTCCGGAGGCTGAGGATCTTCTTCTTCTTCATTTGCCTACATTTTAAAACAAATCATTATGTGTCAACCAAGTGAAACAAATTTTGAAAACAAGTTTGACAGGATGTTTTGGAACAATAAAATTTATTTTGCATAATCATGTTGTCAGACCATCTACATGTACTGATAAAATTCTATAGATAATGATATTTATATAGTGCATTCTTCACTTTTTTTTTTTTTTAAAAAAAGCCTGCTGCTCAAAGTGCATTTATATTGCTCTCAATGATGAGCAAGTTGCAGTATTTGAACAACCAAGTTTTTAAGCAATACTTGAAAACATATAAGGATAGAGGAAGTCTAACATGCTCGAGAACAAAATTCCATAAAGTTGATGCGGTCGTACAAAAGGATTTTGATCGAAATATTTTTAAATTTGCTTTCGTCACATTCAACAAGTGTTTACTAATATGTGAAGAATTCTATATTAAGAAAGTGCAGCAGGGATACCTTGACAGCATTAGCCAAATTTGTTGTACAGCTGAAGGTATGTAAAATTAAGGCTGTTGACGATGTGTTGGTCACTGTGTCTTTCAATGTGCCTTACATGTATGTTGGTCTTCTTAAAAAGTAATTTACCATACATGTATGTTGGTAATCTAAGAGAGTAACATACACTCTGTGGGTAATCTAAGATAGTAACTTGCCCTATATTCATCCTCTAAGAAAGTAACTTATGCTATGCTGGACCTCTATTAGACAGCAACTCAACCATTGTTGTTCCTCTAAAACAGTAACTTACCCTACATGTATGTTGGCCCTCTAAGATAGTAACTTACCCTATGTTGGCCCTCTAAGACAGTAACTTACCCTATGTTGGTCTTCTAAGAAAGATTTAAATGAAGATAAATCTCTGTTGCCTTTGTATCGTACAAAATCTGTAGGACTATCGTAGAAATATTTTAATGTAGGATAACCAGTGATATCTTGTTGAGCACATAATGGGGTTTCTTCTGTACAATCAACCTATGATAAGAAAAAAGAGTACTAGGAGTTAAACATCTTTAAACGCTAAATATTCCACACTGAAAAGCAAATATAGAGTTTAAGATCATACACAATAAAAAGCAGTTTTATCAAAATGCATAAGCTTACTGCACATTAGTCGCTCAAGCAGTTTTCTGTGGTCACAGAGCTCACAAAATTTTGAATGACTTAACAGCTAGGATCAGAAAGTTTTCAACTTAATGTTCAAGGGCTATAACTCTGTAAGTCATCTTCAGAAATCAATTTTCTTCTTTATGCCATGAATATAGACCTTAAGTTTCATTTTTAGTGTTGTTCTGTGCTTTTGTTGGGCACTTGGCGCTGCCCATTTTTGTAAAACACCTGCCTGATTATTATATCAAATACATTAATCTGAATGTCAAGACAAATGAAAAGATTGTCATATATAAATTATAAGTGGTATCAGGTAAGCATATCCTGTTTGGTTAATTTGTGCACAACACCTGTCATTTTGGTATGCATGTCCTTAATAACATCACACAGATCTTTACCGAAATAGCTATTTAAATGTAAGTTACCTTTGCAATAACAACTGGACTATCTTGTAAATTATTATATAATTCAGCTAGTTCATTCCATGTTGGTCCTAATCTCTTACAATGACCACACCTACAATAAAACAATGGAAGAATGACAAGAGAATTCACAAAGGTAAGAAGATAGACAGAATATTAAATTTAATGAAAATGGCTATTCTGAATGAATATTATACATTACATTATATCTACTAAGAAAACTGAATTCTTGGATAGCCTTGTCAGTTTGGTTGAAACAATTTATACTGAGCAACTCTATGAATGTGTCAGCACAAGACCCACCACCACATACTCCTGTGGAAAAGTTGAGCAAAATGCTGTATAATGACAACAAATATGGCTATTTTCATATACAATGGCCAAGAGCTACTTAGACTGGAAGTTACTAGCAAGCAGTCATACATGAGAGTAGCCACAGCTGGCCAGCTCAGAGAAACATGTACATTTGACAATTATACATCCTATAAGTCGAATCTGGGGTAGGTTCTATTAACCTATAAACATAGGCGTACGGGGAAATTTTTGACTGGGGGGGGGGGCGGTGGTGGTTGGTGCCCAAAAAATTAGTATGTTACATAATGATAATAAATTTGCTGTTAAATTGGACACATTCAAGAACACAACATTTTTTTATACAACTGTGTGCCCAAATTTTCCCAGCATTTGGTGCCCAAAATGGGGGGGCGGCCGCCCCCCCCAGCTCGTATGCCTATGCCTATAAATAGCCATCGCACATGAAATTTTTTACACATCTATCATATATTAAAGCTGTAAAAAAGACATTGTTAACTTTAGCTCTTTGGTTGTTACAGCAGCTTTATTAGTTAGTACTTTGGTTCAGTATAATAAATATCTCTGAAGCTTGATGGTTTGGCGAGAATAGAATACTAGTACTATAAGGTTCTCATAACTATTGTTGAGTTGCCAAACTTGCCTGGTTTAGCGCGACTAATTTCAAAACAAGGGCAAGTAACCTATTTTGCACTAAAAAATGCCTTTATGTAATGGCTGCTTGTTGTTTACATGTTAAATACAATGTACATAACTATAAATGTGAGAAACTAAGTTACGGCTTATTACAATATATATAAATATTGTGGTATAATTGTCAAATCATTTGGAGATATTTATTTATGATGGGGCACCCTACCCTATATTTTATACAAAGTGAAGCTCTAAAGTATTGCAGAGCTCTTTCCCAGTAACACAGGAGCATATAATTGTAACTGAAACTGCCATAGACTGTGGGCTTTAAAAATAATTCAGAACAGAATTACCGGATACACTGCGCAAAAAAAACAATACGCATGTCAACATAGTCAGAGTTATCTCTCCTTTATCAAATCTTGCAAGATTAGGCGTCTTACCAAATTAATCAATGATGATGTCACATATATATGACGTCAATGAAAATAGTTCTCACACATGTTTTCTTCTTCTTTGTTTTTAGCAGAATGAATTGGTGATTTATCCAATACTCGTATATAATTCAAATCAAAGTAAAATTGAAATTTCACATGAAATGAAATTATTTAATATTTTTTGCGTCACTTGCTAAGCTTAATTGAGAAGTTTTTATATTTGACAATAATCGGGCAAGAGAAACAAAAACTTGTTGTGTTCATTCAAGTTTTGGAGATTTACTATCTCAAACGAAGTCGATAGACACGAGACGTAACTCTTGTTATCTATTGTAGTTACAGAATAATGAGAGCAAACTCCTAGCCCGTGCCTATTTAATATACATGTAGATCTAAATTAAAATCAATTTTTGCATTACTTGAGAAACTTAATTATGAAGATTTTCTATATCTGACTCGCTCTACTCAGGCAATGCCTGTTACATATTATTATTACATGTTATAAAGCACTGTGCTTGAGCAAAGCTTTTTTCCGGTAAAACAGGAGCATAACCAAAACTATCATAGACTGTTGGTTAAAAAAAAAAATTCAGACAGGAACCAAATACACTGGTCCAAACAGGCAATGCACAATGTTGACAGATTTTTAAATATTTGATCAAAGTGCAATGTATGTGTTTCTGAATTCTTGCTACTGCTTCTTCCTTTAAGGTAATTAACTGTGCGAATATACTTTTCTTTCCATATCGCCTTGCTCATACCTGTTGGCCTACCAGTAAACTGACTGTCACAAAATACATTAAAACGAATAAAACTTAACACGGTGATCCATTATCATCGCAGTAATCCATTAAATACCCTGCACAGACTTAACTCTGCCCGCACAGATTAGTCAATGGAAATCAGGCAGTGATTCATTCATGGGCGGGGGTAATCTGTCTGTGAGGTGAAATTTGCGCTCAACATAATATAGAGCGAAGCTCTACAGCATCGCGCGAAGCGCGGTGGTTGAGCAAAGCTCTTTTCCGTTAACACAGGAGCGTAACTGAAATTGTCACCCACAGACTGTTGATTAAAAAAAAATTCAGACAGGAACCGGATACACTGGGCAAAACAGGCAATGCGCATGTCAACTTACCAAATCTCGCCCAAGCGAGATTACGCGCCTCATAGAACTATTTCTATGACGCGTCTAATCAATGACGTCACATATTTTGACGTCAATGAAAATAATTCTCACACTTTTTTGTTCTTTTTTAAAAAACAAAATTAATGTATACAAATTAGATCTAAATGAAAATCAATTTGGAAAAACTAAATTATTTAACATTTTTTGTATCACTTGAGAAAATTAATTATGAAGGTTTTATATTTGACAATAATCAGCTTCGCTCTACTCAGGCAATGCCTGTTACATATTACATATCCGGTTCTGGTCTGATTTTTTTTTTAACCAAATGTCTGTGACAGTTTAGGTTATGCACCTGTGTTACCCGAAAAGAGCTCTTCGCGTCACTTTAGAGCTTCGCTCTATATTAATCAAATACCAGTATATAGAAAAAAAACAATGGTGTAGAGTTGGAGGGTGTGTGTTTTGGTGGGGAGTGAATTCATGAGAAGGGGAGTTTCTATTCTTGGACAGTATTATTAGGCCGTGTTGAATTGATTCCTTGTTTCTCCTGCCACCACTCTGGCAATCATGTGCGGTAGTGCGGTAAACACAACACAAAGTGGGTTTCAAAACACAAAGTGGTCTGGCATAATACCTATATAGTCTGAGGGTTGTGTACCATTTTTAATAATATTATAAATAATCTAGTTATATTATTGGTTAGAATAAAAACACAGATAATATTTAATTAAATAAATTTAATAACAAACTAAAATTTGGTAACAAGTGGCTTCTTTGTTTAACTTTTTAAAAAATGAAATAACCATATTTTGATATAAATTTTCCGTATTCTTGTGTTAAAATACAATGGAAACATTCCAGTTATAATTTGATTCGCTTGTTGAGTTATAGATGGTTTCGATAATATCATCGAACGTGAAAGTGCTGGGAATAACCACCAAAGTCGAGTCGAGATAAGTAAATTCGCGTACCGGTCGGCCTAATTTATTTATTGATGTTCAAGGAAATAATAGTGGTCCCGTTTGTTCGTTCGTTTGTTAAACTCCAGAAACGAGCGAACGGGGCCACTATTATTTCCTTGAACATCAATAAATTAGGCCGACCGGTACGGTCTTATTATTCAGTAAACACTTCAGACAACGATATAAAATCACCCACCAGGGTGCATAAAACATAATGAAATAACGTTTAGAGCTGACAGCTTCTTCAAAAGTGTCTGCTTTCAGCGATTTTACTTGGTCACCATGTTCACCGTCGGCTAAATACAGGGCAACACACGAGAATAAACTGAGAAGCAACACGTAAACACTGGAGGCCGACATATTGGTTTTTGAAAGTGTTTGAGATTGTCGTAAACGGGTTTTCTTTTTGTGTTAAAGTTTTAATCATATTCTAGAAAACTTGCTTTTCATTAATTCATATATAGCACTGTGGAAAAAAGCATTGGTGTTTAATCATTGTGTTTGATTTTGATAAATACTGTTATAATGTCAAAAATTTTGTTGTCGTAAAACCGGAAGTTTTGCACCACGACCCAGCAATCGTTCTTTTCCGCCATTGCTACTGTGGAAAGTGTTCTGTTCTCGTAAGAGCTAAGGCCAATCAGGCGACTTACACTATTATTTCACAACATCCGACCACTTAAATAAACTAAAAAAGAAATGGCTTCTCAAGACGAACTTGCTTGCGTTTATGCAGCTCTTCTGTTGTCAGACGACAACGTTGCCATCACCGTAAGTAGCCAGTCGATCACGTGGAATATAGATTTACATGGTTTTTTTTTTTATCAATCCAACACCCAATTTGTTAGTGACAGTTAGGGTGCCCCACCATAAATCAATATCTCCAAATATCTCGACAATAACTATATATACACCAAGCCTTAAAGGAGCTAAATCGCTAACATTTGGGACCTAGAAATTGACAAAAGTGGGTCGCAACGCATATAATACTGTAATATGAATGTATATAAACTGATTTACATTCAATGGTTTCCGTTTTTACTCCAATTTCAAATCAGTTATGTTCGGCGAAATAAGCCAGCAGTCTCAAGCGAGTGCAAATTTCTAGTGTCTGGTTATTCCAGTCTACATACACCGTTTGATTTGGTGCAATGTGTCTAGCCTCGTCCCTCGAGTATCTTGATATATCTGGGGCTGAAGCACATTATGGTACACGATTCGTGTACCAACTGTAAATTGTTTATTTTGTCTTAAATATTGGATATCAAAAGCCCATCTTTTTTCCGGTAAGATCACAACATGAATGTTGATTTAATTTGACAAATAATTCGTGTTTTCAATGTTGAAGATTTTGGATGATATTGAGTTAGAGACTTAGCTACTTTAAATCAGTTTCAAACATTTATAGTCACTTAATAAAGGGTCATGCTGTGCTTAAAGTTAATAGCTATGACCATTTTAATCATCCATAAATAATACACTGAAAGATGGTTCCGAATGTCGCCCATAACATTCAAGCACGTGTGAGTAAAAAATAGTTTACGTGCCCTTGTTTTGAAAGTATTCTCGCTTAACCAGTCGACCGATCGTTCTACGTTTGATTAGGCCTAATAGGCCAGGACAATCAAGACTACTTTTTTACGAAACATGACAAAGCTGGAACAATGAATTGAATTTAGAATCACGCACGTTAGGCAACTCAACAATTGTTTTAAAAACCTTGTAAAAGTAAAATGAAACTACTGCTAGTATCATGTTCTTTCACCCTATTAGGGTGCCCCACCATAAATCAATATCTCCAAATATGTCCGCATTTATACCAAAACAATGGTATATACAATTGATAACAAGTCTTAACTTACCATCTCAAATTTATTTTATAATCCCTAAATACTAAAATAGTAGTAAACAAACAGTTGTGTTGTATTTAACATTTTGTATCCAATTTTGTTTCACCTGCTTACCTAAATTTCGTTTTGTCTTATATGGCTGAGTTATGTAGATTTGGGAGAACGATAGATCCGAGACGGTCCTCAGCATTTTAGCACATATGAAGTCCTATGCGATTGTCACTAGGGCAAGTCTCGGGATGTAAACATGGCTCGCGCTAACCTTTACCCTAACCCACAATCCACATATGTATGACGTTTTATGTGCCGGACTGTCTCCAATCTTGCATTTTCCGTAGATTTGTGCATTACCCAATATTTAGATTTCATGGCTTCTGCCAAACCTTTAAGCAGACGGTGGCATATTTTTAACAGTATACCGACTCTAGCGAGGTAAGCAAGGTCTTATTTTCTCACTAAAATGTTCCTTTACATTGTTCAGGCATTCACAAAGACTGACACACGAATGTTTGCTATGTAATTGAGTGAGGGCCGATACTTTTTCAACAAAGATTCTCTATGAAACATTGCAGAAAGCTAGGTCAATAAATCTAATTTAGAAACACTCACGTTGAGAACCTTGTAAAAACAAAAGCAAAATACTACTAGATTGCTTTTATTTCCTAAAAAACGGCGCTTACTAAACCAAAAGATGCTGCTTCTAATGGTATAATTCATAATATAGCAAATTTGAAAAAAAAACCAAAATGAAGGTAATTTTCTAAAGCTGCTGTAACAAAGAATTGGTTAAATATTTTTATTCAGAATTTTAACTATAGATTTTTTTTCTAAGGCTTTAATAGTCGATAGATGAGTTGAAAATTTCACATGGGATGATGGCTATTTATAACCTCATTGACTACTGGTTATTCTCTCACTGGATGCCTAGCCAGAAATCAGTTTGGGACTAGTCACTAGGAATTTTGGCTGTGTTGGGCACCAAACAGTTGTCATAGTGCCCATCCTCTTGGCCCAGTGGGTGAATGAAAGTAGGACATTTAACCCTAAGTTTCAGTTGTCATAGTGTGTTACTTTAAACTTAGTTGGCGATTAACCTGTATATACGGGACAGTACCATATACATGTATATTAAAGATACATTATGTAAGGTTTAAATATAGAGCCGGCCGTTCCTGCTATAATAGTTCATAAACAGATAATCAGCTAAAACACAGTACATGTATTTGTGACAAGTGTCACATGTATATTGACTTGAAATTTGGTTGTCTTTAAGAGAGATCATTATTGAAAAAGGTGAATATAAGAAATGGACTGTAAATTCTCTATATCGTTTCCAAACTGTAACATCAAAAAATTGAAACTGGACAAATACTTTGTTTTACCCAAATGCAAAATGAATATATTGAAAATTTCATTCAAATTACTTTATTCTGAGCGAAAATAATAAGCCTTTGAATGTTTGAAACTGATTGCAAGCACTGTACGGATCGTTCGAACCTAAGCCTTGCTTCACCATTTTTACGTAAATCATTTTAAAGTGGCTGAACCGGTCTAATCTGCTTAAAATCTAACCCATTTGATGGCATCGAGAGTTGATTATGGCTCTGTCATGTTATTAAATGTCTAATTAATAGTTTATTTGCTAACAACAAAAGAGTGAAAGTTGAATCTCAGAAGGAATATTGGTCCAATATATGTTTTAGTATAATTTGCAAAGATAGTAATTGAAAATTTCGCAAATATTTGACATCTGCAGATTACAAAAAGTGCAGTCAACAAACTAAACATTATCAAAATGAAAGTTAACTTAAACAACCAAATGTCTGGTCAAAATTTATCTAAATGGGCCTATACGTCATTGGATTCCTATTAAATAACAAATATTAAATCCTTTTGAGATTTTGTTATCACTGTTGTGACTAATCCATTGTCGTTTTGACTAAAAGTTGGGTCCTCTTTTACCTGATTTTCAGCTGCTTTGTTTTAAGACCGTTCACAGGAATTGTTATTGATATATATTATTTTTTCAGGCTGATAAAATTAACACCATTTTAAGAACTGCTGGTGTTTCAGTTGAACCATACTGGCCATGTAAGTTGTGTTTAAATCGTGATACATGTATATGCTTATGTTAAAATTGGTTGCTTTAAATCAATCTGTGGTTATCCATATTTCTTCCATGCTGGTGATGGAAGATGAAATGGGACAAGTATATCTATTTGGATCACCCTTCCAGTAACAATCTACTGGGAACAGAGATGCTGTTTGTAAGATTACATGTGGGACCCTACTCAACACTAATGCCCTGGTTCTGTTACCTCAAGTCTGTCTTTGCACTTTTTGGGGGTTGTCATTGATATGGAAGGTTGTATATTTATTCGGATGAGACGAAAGAGGTCTTGCATATAAATTGCCTCTGGAAAAGATGCTGCAGCAGTTTGAAATTTGAAGTAGAAAAGGCGGAAAGCCGGAAATACTTCAAAATCCCTCCCCATCTTTCATCATAAGCATGAAAATGGCAATATTTGTCTAAGAGTGGGGTATTGTGTTGATAACATTATGGGAATTGTAGACTAATACGTAATCTACTGTCTCCACTGCATGGATTATGGTAAACCACCTTTGTCAGTTTCACTTTTCCATCTTACATATACAAGGTATTTTACCCTTTGTTTTAACAGCCTTGTTCAGTAAAGCTTTAGATGGTGTTAACGTAAAAGAATTGATCACCAATATTGGTAGTGCCGCTGGTTCTGCCCCAGCAGCTGCTGCTCCAGCTGCAGGTGAAGCTGATCCTGCCGCAGGTAATTATTTAAGCAAAGACTGGTTTATGTTTCATTATTTCAATGACTTGGGACACAGTTCTATAGATTATGATTATTTCTGTCATTAACTGACTCCAATTGCACAGTATAGTCCTAATTTCGTAACTTGGACATTTTAGAATGCATCTAGATTGATTGTTGTTACCAATGATGTTTGCCAAGGATGTGAATCTTAATGTGTACTTTAGATTAGTCTTTCTGAGGTAACAACACTCCGTCTTGTCATTCAATTCACTATGTTTAAAAATAAAGCTGAATATTTTACTACATCAACCCCCTGTGCAATCCTCTGCAGAGTGGATCTTTTTATATCACTATATTCAATATACTTGATGGTTGGGTTGTCTTCATTCCATTGATATTAAGACATACATGTACTTTCTATCATTTAATTCATTACCATTCATGAAAACAATAGCCAGCAACAGTTTGTTAGGTGTTGGTATATTTATTGTCCCCCTTCTTTCGAAGGAAGCAGGGGACTATTAGAGTGGATCTGTATGTCTGTCTGTGCGTCTGTTATTTGGGACACAATAACTCTTCTAATTTAGCTAGAATGTTCAAACATGGTGTAGGTGTTTATTAGGTAAATGCCTTGATGGAGTTCGAAGATGAGCATTTTCTGCTTAGGGTGTACAGATAAGCAATTTGATTGGTTGATGCTTTAAGACACTTTACCTTAACCCTTCCTGAGCTAACCACTTCATACCCATAGAGGGCTATGCAAATATTGAGTAAAAATCAAGCTTTAGATCCTGTTGTGAAAAACCATGCATACCTTGAATATGAATGCGACTACAACTGTAAAATTGCAAATGTATATCCATTATATATGACTTGGGATTTTGCATATGTTTAGTTTAGATTTTATGGTTACTATGGTTACCAGTGTGATTCAAAATGGCTGCCATATTATTGTCATAAATGAAATATTGGATATTTTCTTGTCATTAAAAAATTCAAGATGGTCAGGAATAAAGCTATATGGATTATTAACATGATAGATATCTCTTTTGTAAGAATAGTATAGGTTTTTTGGGAAAAGTCACTAAATTGTGATAATGTTTTTTTCTAAAAATAATTATATGTAAACGAGCAGTATTGACAATTTTGCGGTAGGCAACACACATATAAAAATCATCAGTAACAAGTTTTTATTAACAATAAAATAAAAATAAATTAAATATTTGGAAAATAACAATAATATATACCGAAATATTCACATTAGGGTTGCCATGGTAACCAATTTGACCATATCGTCTACGTCTATATTGGTAGCGATCTAAGTGCGCGACTGTATAAAAGCAGACGAATAATTTCCTCCTGAGAAGTCTCCCTTTTTTGTGTCTTTACTTTGTGACAAACATCTGAATTTTCATCACAAGAAGAATCCCCACTAATAGTATAGTCACTACCCGAATCCAATATAGGCGTGACGTCATCGACATAGGGACTCACGGCTAAATTCAGCCGAAGTCTTTTTGTTGTGAAGGACGCCATTCCTCGGCTGTTCTGACTATTGATGGTTGTTCCGTCAATAGAGGAAACCCCCTCGTAATGAAAACTCGTGTTATACACCATCTAAGGTTAAAACCATGCTTTTACAGGGGAGTAAACCAAGTTAAATAAACTTCCCGACTATCGTCGAGTGCCGCTCTGACAGACTATAAAATTATCCCGACAATCGTCGGGATTAGCTCAGGAAGGGTTAAGTTCTAATTAAGTGAGAGTGACAAAAACTGGGTGTATAGTTTCATTACATCAATACCTTAAGTAACAAAGTTAGATGCTTAGTATTTTCTGCTTAGACAAAGTAGAGACTTCAATCTGATTGGTTGGGACTTTGGGACACAATAACTCTCTAATTAAGCTAGACTGTTCAAATTTGCAGGGCTGTCATAATGGAATGTAATGAGTAATGGAATATTTCAAAAGTAATGGAAATGTAATTACATTCCAAAAATCATGTAGTTAAAGGTTTAATAAAATTAGACATCAAAAATTCAGTTGAATCAAATTAATAATTGCTCCCTGAAGCTGTTGTTACCAATGATGATTTGCCAAGAATGTGAATCTTAATGTGCTTTAGATTAGTCTTTCTGAGGTAGCAATGGCATTAGATTTACAGATAAGTTGGGCTTGCCAACCAGTAGGTCCAAGGTTTGATCCTGGTGTTGGCTGAGAAAATTCCTTGGGATATTCCAGTCTTGTATTCCCCTAGTCATTAGTGCAGGGTTGAGATACATGATGTACATGCATGCTCATCTTTATTTGGGGTCTGTGCAGAAAGATGTTAAACACATTTCATTTATAAATTGACTTATGTGATCATAATGTTATGTACTTTATTGTTTCAGAAGCCAAGAAAGAAGAAAAGAAAGTAGAATCTGAAGAATCTGATGATGACATGGGATTTGGTACGTTTATAATTTACAATAAAAAAAAACAGTTTTACTTGTGTTAAAGGTGGAAAATAGAAATAGTTGAAGGAATGGATTCTTCCAGACACAGCTATTCAAAATTTAATGTCAGAAAATATTCCAATGAAAGCAGGTTGTGAATAATTGTCCTTCCTTACATGACCCGAAACTAATGGCTTATTATAATTCATTTCCTTTTGATATGGTAGTGAATTATCAATTTTAATTTCTGTTTTCATTTGACCACCATTTATTTTTTTTTTAGAAAAGCTACCACAATGTAGTATCTGAACCCTCCTCTTGACTGTATTCGTTTAAATTTATGAACTATTTTTTTTTCTAATTTCAGGTCTATTTGACTAAATACCAGAGATTTCTAGTATAAAAGAAAATAAAAATATGTAAAAAAAAAAAAAATGCAATAAGTTTTTATAGACCCATGTGTATTTCATATTGTTGTAAATCATTGTGACGGTTGTCTGTTTATTGTACAGGTGAAAATTTGCCCGAGTGCTAACATCCAATCCTTTGAGCCTGCTATGCTCTGTCCAATCCTTTGAGCCTGCTATGCCACGATATGTAATTTGCCTTAATCAAACCCTTACCGTTAAAGGACCATTCTCATAGAAAATCATGATTTGGTGATTACATGTACATATCCCATTCCAATCAACCTTTTGATATTTGTTGTGGTTGGTTCTGATCTGTCGAACAACTGGCGTGTCCAACCTCGTGGTTTTCTCCGGTTTCCTCCCACTGCTAAAGACCCCTACGCACAAGCGAATTATTGAAATAAAATTAAACCACGTTAGTCCCAAAATGACCTTGATTTTGTCGAGTGGACTTCAAACCCCATTTCTCTCTGATCTGTCGAAAACTACACTGCAACAATAGTAAACTTCAATTGATGAGAGCCAGTAGATGCTGGAGGGTCCTGTCTGGTTAAGAAGTTTACCGATTAAAATCTTATAATTTTTTTTTTTTTTTTTTAACTGAGAGTTCTCATAGAGGAAGGATTGTCAATGGGGCCAAAAAAGAAACTAAATATTTGTGGTGCACATGCTGTGTTGAAATCGATTCCATTTGGATGGGTAAAGTGTCCAGAATCCTACAAACATTCTAAAAAAGGTTATTTGAAAACTAGATTGCAGTAATTCCTTTTTATGCACCCAGATTTTCATGTGGACGTATATTGTCGCCCCTGTCTGTTCATTGTGGTCACAATAGTTATTCGATTTTGACGAAACTTGAAACATAGTTTTATCCCAAAGACCCGTTTTCCTTCAGTTATTGGACTGGATTATGGCCCCTTATTGTATTTTATACGCCCACATTGTAATACCCAAGCATTCAAAGAATGGATTATTGTTCTGTTCTGTTTCACAATGAGTTAAAAATATTGCATCAAATCTATTTGGGGTTTTTTTTTATGATTGCAATGAAATGAAAATGGAATTGAACACCCTACTTTTCTGCTCCATCTGGGCTAATATTATATACCCCAACTTGCGATCTCGTAGCTGTCAAAACTCGAGCTTGTGCCTTCAAAATATTCATCAGTGTTGGCTTAAGGGTTGTGTGCATAGGAACTTCTTTTTTTGCTGGGACGGCATAACTTTTAGTTTTGTTCATTTAAAGAATACACGCACACTTAAGAATGAAATGTAAAGGATCGCTGACAATAGGGGTTCGTTCGCTCATGAACCCAGTACTACACACCAAAATTGAAGTAAAGATAGTTTGCCAGGCAGCAAAATAAAGGCCCAAAATAGCCTAATCCTTCGAGCAGTCGACAAGGGCTGTCACATATTTATACTTTTGTATTTAATTAAAGATAGTTTGCCAGTCAACAAAATATAGGCCCAAAGTAGCTTGATCATTCCAGCAGCCGACACTCGACAAGGGCTGTCACATAGTTATACTTTTGTATTTAATAGAAACAATTACAAGAGATTAATATCAATTTCATAACTGGAAGTTATTTACTGTAATTGCTCAAATTCAATAGACTTCTTTTTGTACGCTCACATTGAAGTGGCGTCGTGTACTGTCGTCGTCCCTGTCCGGCGTCAACAATTGCTTGTGGAAGTTCAAGAGACTAATGTTAATTACTGTCAGAGTTAGGCCCCATGATCACTTTGAAAAATCTTGAAGCCCTAGAGAAATAGGCCAGCTCAATTTTTCGTCATAGGTCACGAGATGTAAACAGGGCTAGCGCTAATCCCAACACTAACCCTGGACCTAGCCCGAATACTTACCCTAGCCAACAATCGCGTACCCTAACCTTATTTACAGCTCAACGACCTTGACAAAAATTGAGCTGGCCTTAGCAAATAGATTTAGCCCGCCCTAGAGGCTGATGTTAATATCCGATTGACTTGAAATTTAAAGTGTTTTCGGTCACTAGACGAAGAAAGCCTTTTGATTTTCAGCAATTTCCGATAAGTACTGCCGGGGTTATTGCCCTTGATCACCTTAAAATATCTTGTGGACGCTCTAGAAGTTAAAGTTACTATCCGATGGACTTTAAATTTATACATTTAAATTTATAATTATTGCCAGAGTTCTTGTCCTTGATCACTCTGAAGCGAATTGCCTTTAAATTTATACAGTGTCTAAGTTCAATGAGACGAGAGAGAGAAATGGGGTTTAACGTCCACTCGACACAAACTAGGTCATTTTGGGACTATTAAAATGGTTTCGTCCGTCTGTCTGTCCGTCACACTTTTTGGGACACAATAACTCTCCTACTTAAGCTAGACTGTTCAAACTTGGTGTAGGTTCGCTAGCCTGGAGGTCGGGTGTTCGATAACCTGGGGATCACGTGGCTAAGTGGGTAAGACGCTAGCTCGCTAGCCTGGAGGTCGGGTGTTCGATCCCTGCATTGGCCGAGAAAGTTCATCCAGATTTTCCGGCGTGGTTCTCCCTTGTCAGTGATGCAGGACGGAGGGGCTGACAGTGACAAGGAAAGCTGTCTAGTCGTTCGGATGGGACGAAAAACTGAGGTCCCGTGTACACATTGGCGTGCACGTAAAAGATCCCTTGGCAGTTGGAATTCGATATAAGAGTAGACCGTAGTGCCACTGTCCGGGCAAAATTTCCCTCATAGCACACTGTATGGCGTATGTCCGTCTTCATTAGCCCAGGTTAGGAGCAGAAAAGTAGGACGTTAAACTCCATTTCATTTCATTTGTTCGATAACCTGCATTGGCCGAGAAAGTTCATCCAGATTTTCCGGCGTGGTTTCCCCTTGGCAGTGATGCAGGACGGAGCTAGGGCCTGACAAGGACAGTTGTCTAGTCATTCGGATGAGACGAAAAACCGAGGTCCTGTGTACATATTGGCGTGAACGTAAAAGATCCCTTGGCAGTTGGAATTCGATATAAGAGTAGGCCGTAGCGCCGCTGCCCGGGCAAAATTTTCCTCATAGCACACTATGGCGTATGCCCGTCTTCATTAGCCCAGTTTAGGAGCATAACAGTAGGACGTTAAACCCCATTTCATTTCATTTGGTGTGAGTGAGTTCGAAGATGAGCATTTTCTGCTTAAGGTAAGCAGATATAAGCAATTTGATTGGTTGATGCTTTGGGACACGATAACTTTAGGTCTAATTAAGTGAGAATGATGAAACTTGGTTTAGAGTTTCATTACATCAATACCTTGACTAAGTTCGATAATGAGCATTCTCTGCCCAGGGTAAGCAGAGGGATAAGGAATTTGATTGGCCGAGACTTTGGAACTCAATAACTCGCCTTCTAATTGAGCTAGAATGTTCAAACTTGATGAAGTTCGAAGTTGAACATTTTCTGCTTTGGGTAAGCAAAGATAAGCAATTTGATTGATTGATGCTTTCGGACACAATAACTTTAGTTCTAATTAAGTGAGAGTGATGAAACTTGGTGTATAGTTTCATTACATCAATACCTTAACTAAGATCGATAATGGACATTTTCTGATCAGGGTAAGCAGATCGATAAATAATTTTATTGGCCGAGACTTAGGAACACAATAACCCTCCTAATTGGGCTAGAAAGTTCAAACTTGGTGTAGGTGTTTATTAGGTCGATGTCTTGATGGAATTCGATGTTGAGCATTTTTCTGTTCAGGGTTATAAGCAGAGCGATAAGCAATTTGATTGGTCGATACTTTAGAACGCACCAACTCTTTTTCTAATTAAGGTAGAATGTTCAAACTTGGTGTAGGTATGCCTTGATGGAGTTCGATGATAAACATTGTCTGCTTACTGTAAGCAGAATTAAGCAATCTGATTGGTTGATGCTTTTGGGCACGATAACTTTGGTTATAATTAAATGAGAGTGATGAAACTCCGAGTATAGATTCATTATAATATTACCTTGACTAAGTTCGATGATGAGAATTTTCTGCTTAGGCTAAGGAGCGATAAGCAATTTGATTGGTCAAGACTTTGGGACGTAACACCTCTGCTTTTAATTGAGGTAGAATGTTTAAACTTGACGTAGAGTTCAATGATTAACATTTCGAGCTAAAACTAAGCTGAGTTAAGCAATTTCATTGGTCGATGCTATGGGACAAGATAACTTTGATTCTATCTGATAGAGAGTGACAAAACTTAGTGTATAGTTGATAATCAGTTTGATTGCTTGATAGTTTTGAAAAAAAAATAATGTGTGATTAATTAATATGTGTGATCTATTTATTTTGGGATTTTGGCGTTGAACATCAGCCTCGATGTTGGCTTGTTTTATTTCAATCACTCGCTTGCTCGTAGGGTTCTTTAGCAGTTGGAGGTAACCGGAGGACCCGGCGAAAACCCACGAGGTTGGACAGACGACCCCACTGCTTGTCACGTACAACCGGGGAATCGAAACCACGCCAGTTGACTAAATAACAGACCTTATGATACAGCTCGCACGTGCTAACCATTCGGCCATCCAACCCACTTCAATGAGACGATAATTACTGCAAAGGTTATGGCCCTTGATCACTTTGGTAAATGTTGTGGACACCCTAAGAGGCTATGGCAATATCTGATCGACTTTAAATTTATACACAGTGTTAAGGTCACGAGGGGAAGAATCCTATTCATTTCCGATAATTACTGCCAGGATTTTGGCCGTTGATTACATGAGAAATCCCGTGGATGGGCTAAAAAAAAGTTAATATAAATTTCTAATGATTTCTGATAATTACTTAATGGGTTGTTACCAAATTCCGATTTTGATGAAACCTTAAAGATAGGTTAAAATCCTGTTGTTCTCTGTCCACCCCCTGCATAATGTGGGCGTATCTTGCATGGTAACCGCTTGTTGATTTAAATAATACATGAAAATGTAATACAGATGTGGCCGTATAACAACTGTAGGTAGCCTCTATCCTTCACCAAGTTTTCTGAAAAGGTGGGTAACTCAAGAAATATCGATAGGGATCGTCCTCTCATGAACCAAATGCTTAGACCAAATCGGATAAAGATACGTTGCCAGGCAACAAAACATACGCATAAGCAGCTAAGTCATCCGAGTAGACAACAAGGTGTGTCACTAAAATCTGATAAAGTAATAATTAGAAATCATTAGAGTTTGTTTGGCTTCTCGTTCCGCCACATGCTAACGTTTAGTATACAAAACATTAAATATCATGAATTTAGCTGTTCCAAGTTATCGGGAATCGTTGAAAATCAATAATTTTGTTATCTCGTGACCTCAATCGTGTGATGGTTTTGGTCTAGAGAGCATCAACGACATTTTTCAAAGCCCTCAAGGCTCATAACTCCAGTAATAATTATCAGAAATTCTTTAAAAAAAATCAATAAGATTCTTGGTCTCTGGAACATAAATAGTATGTATAAATTTAAAGTCATTCGGTTGATATCTTTAGTTTGTAGGTCAAGGACTATAAGTCTGACAGTATCGGCTTCTTCGTTTCATGATCTTAAACACTGTGTATAAATTTAAAGTCAATCACTTTATTTTTTTTATTGACTGCAACGTTTCAATGAGGACACTCATTGTACAATCAACCTGTTACAGAAGGTTACATACAATTGGATAACAATCGTCTGATGTACTTAAACACTGTGTATGAATTTCAAGTCAATCGGAGATTAACTTTAGCAAACAACTGAGGACGCCTTACGGGCGGGGGCGACGACAATATACAGCATTTCAATGTGGGTGTATAAAAACTGTGGCTTCTACTGCATTCACAAAGGGAAAGGCGGGGTGGGGGTGGGGTAGCTACGGGAACGTAACTGAAAACGCTGAGATATATTGATGTGCTTGTTTTTAGCTACGATTGGAAGCCTTTAGTTCTAAGTGGCAAACTCAATTTCTTTATTAATGTATGTGCCATCTTAAAAATAAGTTAATTTTATACTATTAGTACTTATTACACATACGCAGTCCAATCTACTGAAACAACATTCATTTATCAGCAAATATTGACAATAAAGTAAATCAAGCGTTGTTTTTATCAAAATTGATTCGGACGTTCATAATTACGACGTATTACTACTGCGCAACTCTGATCAGATTAGTACTTTGATTGGCTATTGCACACGAGGCCCCGCCTTTATGTGTTACAGACGTAAATTTAAAATGTCGTAAAAAGCAATCTACTGTCGCTTTGATTTAACAAGAGGGGATTTGTACCCGTTTCAGGTAGGATTATATGCTTAATTGTAGTTGGGTGTGGCAGAAATATTATAAATAACAATAATCAATCGTTGTTTTGATTTAAAATATTGTCAATTTTGTTTACAAATGCCGGGTGCGAATCGCTTCCGCATGTGCTACGTTGAAGGTAATAGCATCATCTCTTATCTCGAAACACGGAGGGTTGAGAGATAAGGTTTGTTATCTAGGGGTGGGGGTAACCCTGGAAGGAAAGGTCGCGGAACACTGATTTCCTTAGGGGGTTGTCCTCTAATGAACCCAATACTTCACGCATGATTTGAAAAAATATTGTTAAAAATATTTAGGAAAAGAGGGCATAACTACAGACAGGGCCCGTTTTTGTCACATTTGACTAATTTCCCAAAATTGGGTCCCACACTAGAAAGAAGCCCCGCAGCTCATAAGGCACTCTGGCAGCAGGTCATGGCTCATCCTCGGTATTCCCAGTGTACTCATTCCATTCTACTTCACTATACCCTGGTTTAATCCATAGGGTTTCCACGATTTCAAATTATCTGCCCTGGCCTTGGTTGTAGCTGAAGTCCACGAACCAATCGTTATAAGGGTAGATAACCATATTCATGTCCATTTACTGAATGATTTATGTAAATAATGTATATATTTCTGATTCATTTATATTTAGTTGTATTATCAAAATCTGTAGTATGTTTCGGTGATTTCAAATATGTATAACATCCATGTTTGACCGTATTATTACTATTCAGCCTTTGAAACAGTTCATTCTCTCATGTTTATTATTATTGAACTTATACTTGGAAGTTTGATTCACAATAAAACTCCTGAACCTACATGTATAAAAACACCTGTCAGGTCTTCATTAATAATATAATTGTAATTTGTTGTTAATTAATATGCATTTAGTATAATTTTGACATCTCTCATTTAGAGTACCTTCTGGCTAATTCTTAACTTTGTCTCTTGAAGGGGAGCCTTTGCGTTTTGCTTACTTGACCCGCACTCGGCAACCCTCAGGAGATTCCAGTACCCCACATCTACATGTATATGTAGAGTAACGGAATCAGCCGAGGTTTGCCGAGTGAACTGACATGGGCGCTTTGCGTTCGGGTGCTGGTTCAGACTGTAGTCGCGAACATAGTTTGCATACGAAGGTCGCCCAGATTGAAAGATCCTTTTAATACCATTCTCGCCGGTCTGTTTTTAGAATATAATGTACATGTGTGTTATATCGATCCCTCGGGCACCTTTAGGTGGCCTACACTATCAAATGAATTGAATTAGTAGGCTATTATTACCCCATGGGAATCGTGTCACTTGCCACACTAGAAATGGTTCCACTATTGGTGTCTTCTGCCTTACTCCAGCAAGTTTTTTTTTAGTCAAATTACTACAAAAAGTTTACTGACCTATAGCCTCCTTAATTTACAAACAAACTGACCCCAAACTGTACTGCACATAGCTTAACATATAATAAACCAATTCCCATTAAAATAAAGGTAAAGTCTTACCGCATAATAATATGATTTGATGCAACCAAACTGTTACGCGAAATTTGGCGAGATTTCATCTGGCTGATGTCATGGCGGCTTACATGGAAAGAAATGTCGCTTTGAAAATGTAGAACGCATTACCACAAAGAACCAGCGGCTGCCAGGCAGGATACGCCCACATTTTCGAGAGATGGATAGAGAACAAGCTAAAAAGAGAGTGATTTTACCTAAAATCAAGGGCCATAATTCAGGAAATTTCAATTCGATATGCGCATATATCGAAAGGAACCAAGATCTTTGGGTTATAAACTTACATTTCAAGTTTCAACAAAATCGGATTAAAATTGTGACCTCTATAGGGTCCAAAACCTTGATATACCATATTTTTACGCTATTTGAGAACGAACGGCGGCCATTTTGTCTGTCAGTTTTGGGCTGATTTTCCCGAAATTCGAACTCGGCCGTCCTTATAGGGTGTAACGGTGATATAATAATACGTTTTTTTTTAATCGGATAAAAATTATGACCTCTATAGGGTCCACAAGCTAAAAACGCGATTTTTCGTATAATCAGGGGCTATAATTCAGGAAGTTATGGTCCGATATGTACGAATATCGACAGGAACCAAGATCTTTGGGTTATAAACTTACATTATAAGTTTCAACAAAATCGGATAAAAATTGTGACCTGTATAACCTTGATATACCATATTTTTACGCTATTTGAGAACGAACGGCGGCCATTTTGTCTGTCAATTATGGGCCGATTTTCACGAAATTCAAACTCAGCTGCCCTTAGGGTGTAACGGTGATATAATAATACGGTTTTTTAAATCGGATAAAAATTATGACCTCTATAGGGTCCACAAGCTAAAAACGCGATTTTTCGTACAATCAGGGGCCATAATTCAGGAAGTTATGGTCCGATATGCGCGAATATCGAAAGGATCCAAGATCTTTGGGTTATAAACTTACATTTCAAGTTTCAACAAAATCGGATAAAAATTGTGACCTCTATAGGGTCCAAAACCGTGATATACCATATTTCTACGTTATTTGAGAACGAACGGCGGCCATTTTGTCTGTCAATTTTGGGCCGATTTTCACGAAATTCGAACTCAGTCGCCCTTAGGGTGTAACGGTGATATAATAATACGTTTTTTTAAATCGGATAAAAATTATGATCTCTATATAGGGTCCACAAGCTAAAAACGCGATTTTTCGTACAATCAGGCGCCTAGAGCATGCATTTGTGGATGGATTGGCGCTTTACAAATATACATTATTATTATTATTATTATTATTATAATTCAGGAAGTTACGGTCCGATATGCGCGAATATCGAAAGGAATCGAGATTTTTGGGTTATAAACTTACATTTCAAGCTTCAACAAAATCGGATAAAAATTGTGACCTCTATTGGGTCCACAATCTAAAAACGTGATTTTTCGTACAAACAGGGGCCATAATCCATGAAGTTTCGATCCGATACATGCCAATATCGAAAGCAGCATAGAACTTTTGGAGATAAAGCTATATTTCAAGTTTCGTCAAAATCGGATAAGATTTGTGACCTGTAGAGTGTCCACAAACAATTTGTGGACGTCCGGACGAAAATGTGGGCGTATAAAAACTGCTCAATAACTATTTTAGTGGTCCAGTCTTCTCTATTTGTTATAGAATTACCTATGTCAATACAAACTGTTATGACGTGTTGACAATTGTGCGTTTGAACCTATTTGTACTTGCGTATTAGACTGTATCAATTGTAGCTTTAAACGCAGTTTAACGGTACGACATTTGTAGCTATTGCCACACCACTCATTTTTTTTATATATCGATTTTCAATTGCTTTTTATGCCCATAGATCTCAAGTGGGATATAAAGTCATTATGCATTATGCAGTTATAAACACACATCGGATATCTAACTGTCTCCGAATCTTGTAAGTTCATGCCAACATGTACACATGACCACTGTTTTTCGTCCCATCCAACTGACTGGACACAGTTCCTTGTCAGTCTCGTCTTGCCTGCACCAAGGGGAAACCACGCCGCAAATCCTTGGGAACTTTCTTGGCCAACACCAGGAAACCTGGCCTTGAGTTTACAAAGCATTCTCAGACTTAAGTTAAGAATTTACTCAACCTTCAATCACTGTTTATGAGGGATATCTTTGATCCAGAAACACAATACTTTGCACATAGTTTCTTACTGATGTATTTGATATATTAAAACAAAAGTTCTATAAAGGGCTATATTTTAGTTAAAATAAGGTGAATAATTTTGAGTAAATTCTTAACTTAAGTCTGAGAATGTTTTGTGAACTCGGGGCCTGATTAGCGAGACAAAAAAAAAAAATCAAACTCGACTATAATTGACCTATAAACTATATTCTTGTTAAAGGTTTGTTTTTTGTTTTCGTCAAACCACACAGGGTTGTGTTTACATTATAATATAAAGTAATAACAATTATAGTATAATATATAAATGATAGCAGGAAAAAATATTACGATGCATGTACCCACTGGTACAGTTCAACATATTTAATACACAGGATAATATCTACACTTGTAATCACAAAAATACCCATGAAACCGAGTGCACACTGGACATTTTCATTTCTGTCAAACTTAGTTGGGTGCCTTCCATCATTTTTGTAATCCCACATTTACAAAGCAATGGAATACTACAGATTTTAATTTCTAGTCCCGTCCATCAAAACAGTTTTTCAAACCCTATTAAAATCTAAGAGGTCAGACAAAAATTTAGTGTGCACCCGGCTTTATTATTTCCACTAGTATCTTAATATTTACATATTCACACATATAGCAAATATCAATGGGGAAAATGAAGCATGTTTATATACATATATGATAATAGAGACAATCAGATTGGTTGAAATTCTGTTCAAATTAACCAATCACCAACATAACAAATATTTGTAGCTTATTCTAACAAATCTCTTAAGATCTTATGATAGGGACAATTTAATGGCTTTTCAAACTAGCCAATGACATCCAGCATAACACATACATAACCATTCTAAGCATAGATGATATAAATTTTCCAAAAATAACAACTTAACAATTATAACTTCAAAATGCTCAATAAAGATTAAATTGATGAAATATTTACCATTAAAGAATAAAAGCAAATACAATTGTGACTGCAAAGGCATAATTGAACATAATTCTTTCAACTGTATTTGATGAACATCTAAATGTAGACTAAAAAAAATTTGAATCTTTGATAAATGACACAATAAGAATGAACATAGTGATTTAAGTTAAGTAGAATATAAATATGTAAATGATAGGCCTTATTAAATTAGCTGATTGGAAGTTTTTACAACTAAAGTCGCCATTAGACAACAGTGGTCAGCGTCGCACTCCTGTCTCGATAACTCCAGCCTAGTTTTCCTCAGTTTCGACGACAATGAATATTAGTGAGGACAAAATGGCATTGCTTGCAATTATCTATTCGCATTCATATCACACCAAGAATTCTGAGAAATTTTTTTGAGCAAACAGTTAACAATGCATTCTGCATACTTCAGACAGAAGTCAAACTTCTTCTCGGCCAACCGTAAAACATAAGCAAAACTGTGCATGACCGTTAACAATTAGAGACAATTTTACACAGGAGTAATCAAGGCTATCCTCTTTCATTAAAACTTAAATAATTTAGAATACTGCATTTTTCATTGGCTGTGACCTAAAATCGTAGATCTTTAGGCTAAAAATATAACGAGAGAGAGAGAGAGAAGGGGTTTAACGTCCACTCGACACAAACTAGGTCATTTCGGGACTAACATACGGTTTAATTTTATTTCAATAATTCGCTTGCGCGTAGGGGTCTTTAGCAGTGGGAGGAAACCGGAGGACCCGGAGAAAACCCACGAGGCTGGACAGGCGACCCTACTCCTTGCCACGTACAACCGGGGATACGAAACCCTAAAAATATAACAAGATTTCTTTCAAATAATAGTAATATGTAAACTAGGATTCCAAAATAAGAATGAAGATTTCAGAACAGCACATAAATTTTATTTTCATGTAATAATCAGATTTTTTGGGCCAAATTTGGGTAAAAGCCCTAAAAAAGATAACAGACCCAGCACACCTATGTGGAAAGCTGACCAAATGTTGCCAAACCAATCTATTATATAACTGTGTACTACAATAGCATAGACTCAGCTATAAAAAAAAATTCTGCAGTAAAGAAGAATGACATACACATGCATGTATGAATGTCAATAAATAAATGACAAATTATCTTCGACATAAAGCTAGCACTTAGCAGTAAATAAAATTTCACAAACATCAATATTAACTTCCTAAAAAAACCATAAAATTATGAAAAACAAATATCTAATTTGAATAAGGACTAATAAGGAGACATTAATAGCCATTTAAACCTAAAATTTTATTACCAATCTGGTGAAGAGGTTAAATTATATACCAGTTTCAGATAAAAATAAAATCTAACTTTAATTCACACAAGACACTCAATTATTATTAGATGTTAAAATACAATTAAATTTTGAGTTTCTAGGCCGTTTTTTAAACATTAACTTATTTAGTTATTTTCCCATCAGATACTATTAAACTATTAGATGCTTAAGTCTTGGATGCTAAATAAAACAGCACTTTGGTTTAGTCAATCACAAATCACACAAAATAGATCACAGGTCAAAGGTCACAAAATCAACCCAAAGTTTGATTTCTCAATTACACAGTGTTTAATGAACCTCTGCATTTTCTGGTTCGCGAGCCGGTGGAGGTTGTTTGGGGGTCTGCAAACATGATCGAGCAACAGATTCTAACATTTTGTCTACCTCTGGAGCACAATGGACAAATTCATGATTCCAAAATTTGAAATTTGGATTCTTGATCATTTCAATGAAAGTAATAAGAAGACCCCATGGATGAGGTCTGTTGACAATCAGACGCTCCAGCAAAACACGTGTTATCTGCTCCTGGATCTGCTCATTGTTAGCCTGAGCGAACAAATACAGGATCGTACAACTGAAGTAGTGTGTGTGGCTATTTGGATATCTTAGTTGATTGGCTATTGCAGTCAAAAACAGGTAACGACCTTCGGTGTCAAGGTTCACAGCCAGATTTTGGAAAATGTCCATGTGGGATGATGGAGCTATGGTTCCCATACTGGATGATTGACCCTTACCATGGATGAAATGAATGGCTTGAGTACCTACATACAAAACCAGAGCGTTAATTAGAGGAATATTGTAGTGACATCCCGGTTCCACAGACTGTTGAAGATTGCTTCTGAGCTCCGATAAAAAGTTGATAGGAGCTCTTGTTTTCAGATATGAGTCCAAATCTTTCTTAAATGATGATGGCTGAATCATTGAGACAAAGTTTGTTAATATGCGAGGTTGTTGTGCAATGTCTGGTAGACTATCAACCTTAAGGTTTGGTGTGAAAGGATCTGGAAGGCGCATGGTTCTTGGGAATGCACTCAAGATCAGATTCCTCATCTGGATGCAGTTAGACGGCACAACATCACAAAAGGCGTAGTGATAATCACACAGGAACTCAGGAAAATCATGAAGTAGCACCAACAACACTCTTAATGTTCCTTTGTAAATCAACTGCGTAGGTTTGCTTAGTTCTGCATTTCTCAGGAAAGGTGAGAGAAATCTAAACAAATCCATCAGGAGCTGGGCATACATTCCCCATCCTCTCTGTTGTGGAGTGAGAGCCAGTAGTCTACCTATGAAAACTCTGTGGGACACCAGCTCCAACCAGGCATAAGCAAACCCAGGAGCTTTAGCTGGACGCAGGATATGAAAAACTTGACAAAATGCCAAAAGAACTTGTAAGTTTATGCTTTCCAGAATGGGTTCTGGTGCATTCAACTCAATGAACAACATGATGAAGAGACGATGGTAGGGTAGTTGTTGGAATTCTGTGCAGCGAACTTCATGATCTTGAATCAACACACCAGCTACTATTCCTAAAACTTTGTGTAACAGGTTAATTTTGGTGACTGTATTGGCAGAGTCTCCAGAATGCTTCACAAGCAATGCAATGAGTCTAACGAATGCATCCAAAGTGTGGAAACATTTAGCTCTGATCAAAGTTGGGCTGTGGGTCTGTTCACTCAAAGCTCTATAGCAAAGATCCACACACATTTCTGTACAAAGACGGAAAAACCTGGTAATGAGATCGTCAGTTTTGAGAATTCCCTGTTGATGCATTTGCTGTACAAAGGCTGTGAATGCTTTGGTGCTGTCTCGTCCAGCAGCAGGAGAGTGATACATGGTAACCCATTCTCGTAAAAGATATTCTGTTTTCTCGTGAAGTCCTGGAGGATCATCAAACTCTCTAGCTTGTGAAATGCCTGACTGCATCATGGAAGTTGTGCTACTGCCAGAGGAACGATCCATTCCCATGTTTGTCTCGCTGTTTTGCTGAGTCTTTTGACGAATCATTTCTATCAAGGTTGTAAGTCCTTCAGGTTGTTGTCTGGATCTAGCTGCAATCATGGTCAATGTTTCTACAGTAGTGGCAAAATCTGCATCTGAAACGGGGCTCTTATCATCAGTACAATATTTCTGAATAAGTTGCATGGCAAACTGTAATGCTGTGATGTTCATGCCATTTTGCAAGAGATTTGCAAGATAAATGTCGTAATTTTGCAAGTTGACTAACTGACTCCTGATCAACAGATCCACAGCTTCTAAATTATATTTGTATTCATCTCGACACTGGATAAGGCATCTTGTAACTTCTTTGCTTGCCCATTGACTACCATAAGCCCGTTGGTCTTGAAGCCCTCGTAGAACTAAAAGATGACATTCCCGGTATCTTAAGAACAGTTCTTGCTCAGACATACTTGTTAAAGTGTACTGATCAAGTAAGCCCTCTACTGCTTTTTGAAGCAGTGCTACAGCTGTGACCATTTCTCGATTTTGTCTGGCAAGGATGATTGCTTCCATCAAACTGTTGAGTTGTGCTATCATAGGATTACTAGATGGGATGTTGATCATCTGTTGTAGATGTTGCTCAATCTCTCGCACTATCTTTTCATAGATTATCATTATTTCATCCTGGGCATATGACGGTATGGGTTTAGTAACTCCTGGTGGAAAATTGGTGTCAGTAGTCATTGGCAGGAAGCCAGGAATGTTTCTTGCAAATTCTTCATAAACAGCTATTTGCTGAGGTGTTACACCTCCTACCCGAAGCCTTATTTGTTCTGGCATTCTCTCTGCTTGGTAAGTCAAAACAACAGGGTCACAGTATCTTCTTCCTTCTGTTCTTGCATGTTTACGCAAATCAAATTCTGATGACAGCCTCTTGTCCATTTCGGGGATTGCTCGGTCAACAGCTGTTTTCTGGATGAATGCACAGGCAAGTTCTGTGTTGTCTTGGGCTAAAGCTTGGACTGCCTCTTCAATTACTGTTTTTTGAGCAGGATTTGCTCCTCTTAATGTTGCCATGAATGCAGTCTTCAAGTTGTTAGAGATGTTGATAAACAAAGGCTCTCTGCAAGTGATGAGAGCAAGACCTGATGTTATATTTCGAACCATTGAGTGAGCTGCAGATCTCATCCTGCCTTCCTCCGGATCAAGGGCAAAGTCTTTTTTGGCAATCTGTTCACATGTTGTTAAAGCTATTTTTATGGATCTTTCAACAACTGGAGGAAGGAGTTCTTGGACAGCTTTTTCCAAGGCAGATCTGACATATTGCTTGAGTTGGGGATTAGTATGGAACAATGCAATCTGGTCACTTATGATGATATGTTGAGCCAGCCCTGATAATGAGTGGGTATTGATCTCATTGAAGCTATACTGGGGTTGTGGCGGCAGACTTGGAGTAGTGGCTGAGATGGTAGTTGTAGTGCTTGTTCCAGAACCCATTATTGTTGTGATCATGGGTGGTAGAAGTGTATTCATCAAAGAATTTGAGGCACCTGCAAATGGTTGAGGTGTTGGGGTTGTGACAGTTTCTTGTGGACGTGGTGCTGACAACTGGGGCTCTATACTTGATATCCTCATTGGATCCTTCAAATAATTGGTGGGCTTTAGTTCATTGATGTCTATGTTCAGTGTTTTACACAACACTTCAATTTCAAACTTCAAATTCAGTTTTAAATCAGGTTCCATGTGAAGTTCAGCTAGTACATTCATTATACCAAGTGTCCAAGGATTTGGGGCTTTAAAAACTTTGCTTTTAGAGCAAGATTCTAATACCTTTGCTGAAAAAGGCACCACATACAGCAACTCCTGGGCACCTTTTTGGTAAGCTTCATAGATTAGAGACTTGACATCTATTTCCATTTGTAGGATGGGTTTGCTTTTGGCTAATGTAAGCATTCCAAGCCAGTGTCCTAAATTCTTCAATAAGGTTCTATCAGAGAAGTTAGCAACTCCTTTGTCACTTCTCAACAGAACTTTGATATTTCTGAAGGTTTCTTTGATTATGAGATCAGTCAATTCCTGTATTTGCAGAACATCTACAAAGTTAGAATACAGGGTGTGGAAATTTGGTTCAATACTAGCTCTTTTCATAACGAGATACTGGGAACACCATGGTATGTATTCTTCACCAATCTGTTCCTTCAGCTCTTCTCCTTTTTGACTCATATTAGCCAGAGAAAGGTTGTTAAAAATAAAGAAGACTTTATCTTGGAGTGCTTCAGGTGGTACAGCAACTTCATCCTTCTGTTGACCAGCAAGCAATGTATCAATGTTAGTAGCTGTAGCAATTGAAGGCTTTTGGAATGTAGCACCAACAGGGGGTTTGATCTCAGCTGAAGTAGTTGCTGGTGTAGCAGGGGCTGTGGGAGCTGATGTCATCTTAGGAGCAGTTCCACCACTTACATCCGGCCATCCTTCTTGGGGTGTGGCAGTTGATCTTGGTGGCATATTGCCCATTGGGCCACCTTGAATAGATAAACCTGATAAAGACTGTGAAAGCGATCCTGGGACTGCTTGTGGCATATGAGGTGGCTCTTTGGATCTGGCTCCATATTCCACATACTCAATCAGATGTTGTGGAAAACGGGAGAAATGTGGAATAGCAGCCAAGTGCTGACAGTACTGGGGGTAATCCTTAAGTCTGGATTTGAACTTGTCAAGTGCAGCAATTCCAAAATAATACATCTTACTGCCATGGGGTTTGCGTAAGGCTTCCAAAATGTACCTCAAAGCTATTCCCAAGGTCCAATATGTGACAATCCCTTGTTCTATGATTCCTCCGAACAAGACAGCAGTTGTGTGAAGTTCTCTTTCAGGATACTGGGGGAAAAATCTGTATTCTTCAAAAAGGTTTCTCAACATACAAGCAAATACATCTCGTTCCAGCTTATTTTGGGAATCTTTGAATCTTTTCAACATGTCCAAGACTTCATCTATTGTCATGGTAAGATGGGGTGGCTGATTGTAGATCTGTTGAAAGTATGTATTAGCCTTGTCTTCTACATCCTTGCTGAATTGTTGATTCATCTCTGGGAAGATTCCTGACATATCACCTGGAGGACCAGTTGAAGAGGTCTGAAACTGAGATGACAAATTATGGATAGTGTTAAAACCAGGTGTGCTTTGAGAAAGTCCAGGGAAAGCTTTAGAGGGAGAACCTGGTGTAGCTGTGTTGGCAGGTGGCAATGGAGGAGCAGTTTGTTGAAATCCTGATGAAACTTGCGGAAAAGCTGACGAAACTGATGTCTGTGATACAGCAGGATTGTGTCCTCCTAGGACACCTATTCCAGACAAAACATCCAGGGGGCTGACATTAGGAAATTGACCACCAGTTGGTCCAGGTGGGGGCTGAGCTTGCCTTGCTTTAAACAGGGAACCTGCATTGCTGTACATGGCAGATATGGCATCAGCAAGTTCTTGAGAAACGTGGCTTGACCAAGTTTTAAGATGATTAAGCATGGTTGCCACAGTTTCTGGCAGCAGCTGCTGACTTTTCAATTGATTGTGATCTTCTTTTAAAGGTGCTCCAAGCAGTTGGGGGCATCTTCTTTTAAGGAAATTAACGCATGCCTGAACAAAGGGTTCCTTGTGTTCATTGATTTTATCTGACAGCCATTTATCTAATTTTAGGTATCCTCTTCTCGATGCCAAGCATGCTAAATCTATGACAAATGCAAATGGTGTGGCATTCAGGAGCATAGAAAGTGCTTTCAAGTCTTGGGCTACATCTAGAATTCTTGATAATCTCATCTGATCATGTTGGTCTCCACGCATGTACCATTCTGCCATTGAATGCATTATAAGGGTTCTGATATTATTTGAATGGCCTTGGTGGTGCCAAGCATAATGCAGTACAACGGCTGAATTGGTATGGCTGCCCAAGAATACTGGCATCAATGTTGATATAAGTTCTTGTTTCAAAATATTCCATGAGGTTTTTGTTTGAAGTAGTGCCAAAACCAAAATGTCTGGACATTTTTGAATGGGGACTTTGAACAAATCATGAATTGGTTGGTAATGTCCAGATTCAGACAATCTCAGCAAGGTTTCTACCAGATCAAGAGATTTCCAAGTTTTAATGTCACGATCGTCTTCATTAGGAGTTGTTTTGAGTATGTCAATAAGCACTGTGTCACCTGGATAATCAGCAAAACTGAACACATCTGGGGAGCGTAGAGCATTATTGATAAAAGACAGCTGACCTTCAACATTATGCCATGACTTGTAGATATACTCAACAGGGAAGATGGCTTGCAATCCACGGAATAGTGCCTGGACGAGCAGACGAAGGCCTTTGTTATTAGAGACAATAAAACCTGGGTAGTCTAAATTAGCTACAACTTCCTTCCAATTCAAGTGTGGAGCGAGATCTTTCACTACTAAGACAAATACTTCTTCGTTCCAAATTGTCTCACCTTGAGTGTCATTCCAGCCAGGATTTGTCGGCACCTGTTCATTCAAGCCATTGGGGTACCGGGCCATCATTCCTAAGACTTTTGCAATTGATGACGGAGTTATTTCTTTCACACCAAACTGCATCAACCGATTTCGGCATTCTTCTACTGTAACTGTGCAACCGCATCCTGATTCCAATATCAAATCTGCTAAAGAAGCGGCCATCATAGAACTTGGTAAAACTGATGTATCAAAAAGTTTGTTTGTTGGTATGTCCTCTAATTCTGGGTAGAGAATAAGATTAAGCACAGCTGGTACACGTTCTCGAGGAAAATCTCTACGTAAGGCTTTCAATAAGGCTTCTTTTTGTTCTACTCCTACACCCAACTGGTTTTTTCCATGTAATAAGTGGCTTAGAAGAAAATGTAGAGTTTCTATGGCTGTATCTTGCAGGCCGCCTTCTTGATGACTTGCACTATCTACATCCACGTATGAATGAACAAGATCAGGAAATTTCTGCTTCACAAATTGTCCAGCTTGCGTACTGATGTTTTGATTGGTTGAATGTAATAACGCTAAACCAAAGGCCACTTCTTGAACCCTACTTAACTTCAGCACTTTACTTAGCTGAGGAAATAGGTGTGACGAGGGCTTTAGGCTCTTCTGTTGTTGTAATGGGTTGTCTATAGCGTTACACAAGATTGAAACAAAGTCTGGTTTATTTATTAGTGTGCTACACTCTTGAATTAAGCACTGAGTTTGATGAAAATCTTTGCCACTGCCTTTCCCGTCTCCTCCAAATTCTATATGAGAAAATAGGCAACGGAACAGATGCCTATCAGCGTCTGCTCCGTGCTGGCTTACAAGGTGGTTTATTTCTGTAACGACGGCTTTGAAATTTTTCTTTGTTAGGTTTGCCACTGAATAACTAATTTCAGCCAAAGCACATGATAAACAGTCAAGATTCATATTACTCCATTCACGATTAAACGAAAGCTCCAAAATGGCTTTGAAGCTTCCTGACACGTACAAAGTTTATATGATGTCGATAATGAACTTTGAAAAGCTGTACTGCGTCTGTACGGGGCAAACATCGGGAAAGTTCCAAATTATTTCGGTCTTATTCACGCCAAAATGGCGTCGAAGCAGCCATCTCAAGGACCGGATAACTCTATCCGACTTGATACTTCCTTTAATGTAGTTAGCTCCCTTACATCATAAATCGAGACTTTTTCCCTGCGCACCTCAACCCATGTTTTGGTTTGTGAAGTACTCTCGGCTATTGTGTTGTAAATAATCTGATGTTCTACCCAAGTTGTTGCCTGCTCAAAGCAAAAACAAGATAGCCCACTTTTTGCTAAAAAGACCATCCTAGTATTCCTAGCAGTAACTATACCGATACTGAAATAAAACAGATGAATTATTAACAATTAATTCTGACTCGGTTATATTTCCAACAACAGGGTTATTAGCGGGAATGCGCTTAAAATAGCAATTTGTTAAAATTAAACAGTTTGGGACGTGCTTATTTCCGTATTATGTTTTGGCAATAATTGTCCGTAGCGTAGTTTTGACATCGAGCGGAATCTCTCACCCGTGTTCCAACACCTGAATTCGAAATGAAGTTAGCAAACATATTCCTGGCGCCAATAAAAAAAAAAATATACCGTATTTATCACGAAAATAATTGTTACCTTTATATTAGAAAATAAAATTTTAAGACATATTAATGCAAAGTTTATATACCGGGGTAGTAGAAAAAACAAACAATTGCCGTAAAAATAGTAAAATATCTCACACTAGGCTAACTGAGCATGCACAAAAGTGTGTAGGCCTACGTCCACATTGCATCAAAAAGTATTCAAACCAGCTTTGGTGGCAGAATGTTATTTATTTCCAAAATCAAGGGATGAATAAACTGCTTGACTGCAAAATTCCAGAAGCCTCCTATTTTGCATTTTCGAGATATATTACCCTAAATATACTAAAAATATGGGGGAATCGGGTTTGGGTCACTGCCCTAAACTAGCTTTGGTGGCTCGAAGATCTTTATTTCACCAAATCGACAGACGTGTAAGGTATGAACAATCCAAATTTCACCAACTTCCTATGACCTTGGCTTATCGAGTTGTATCATAGAGATGTTCCTAGCACCCGGATTCAAGGCGAAATTTGTGGGTTCAATAAACAAAGGGTGCGCCCAAGCTGCATAAAAAAAGACCCAAACCAGCTTTGGTGGCAAAATGTTTTTTATTTGACAGAATCGAGGGATGAATAAACTACTAGACTGCAGAATTCCAGAAGCCTATGTTGATTTTCGAGATATTTTTACCGTAAACATACTAAAAATGTGGGGGAATCGGGTAGGCTCGCAGCGTACACGGTAACTTCTAAACTAGCTTTGGTGACAGATGCATAAGGTAACTTTCTATTCTGGCTTATCGAGTTATATCATCGCAAAGTTCCGGATTCGAGGCGAGGTTCGTGGGTTGAATAAACAAAATTCACCCATACCAGCTTTGGCAAAATCTTACTATTTCACAGAATCAATGGAGGAATTAAGTACTAGACTGCAACATTCTAGAAGCCTCCCATGTTGCATTTTTAAGATATATTACCTAGATATATTATCGAAAATGCAACATAGGAGGCTTCTGAAATTTTGCATTCAAGTAGTTTATTCATCACTTGATTCTGTGAAATAAAAAAAAAACCAAACAATTTTCCACCAAAGCTGGATTGAATACTTTTTGTTGCAAAGTGGACGTACCCTTTTCTGCGTGCTCAGTTAGCCCAGTGTGCGATATTTTATTATGGTTATAATTTTTTTTGTCTATTATATACACTTAGCATTAATATGTCCTAAATGTTATTTTCTAATATATATAATATATGGTAGCATAGGAGACTTTCTGGTCTGGGTATGTATAATTATAAAGTTTAAATATGATGTTGCTAATGCTAATCATAGTAGGTACTAAATATTTAGTTCTATGGTCTAGACTGCTGACTTCATGAATGTGAAGTGGAATTTAGAAATTATTAAGAAAAGTGATATATATGATCTTGTATTGGCCTTGGTCAGGGTCTCCAGTCGCTAGGCCCAGGTAGACACCGACTGACCGACCGTACACATTAACTTTATACTTTATTTCAATTTATTTATTTCAAGCATATTAAATTAATAATATAAGTAAGAGGCCCGTCTATAGCCACTGCCCAGCATGACTTGATTATTAATAATAAATATTTTAAGAAAAACAAATATATAAATATAATGAATTCAGTTCTTAGCATTGTCATTATTATATCAAATATTATTATTCACTCACTATATTATAATTAAAATGCAATTTGATGTCTGGGCAGTAGGTGACATGACTAGGCCCATCTTCAATAGAACTTTGAAGGCTTGAACTCGCCGTAACTAATTAATTAAGTACTTACATCTTAGATGTTAACACAAGGTACAATTTTGTGAATACACAATTACTGAGTTTGACGTGTACTTAAAAGATCCCTTGGCAGTTAGAATTCGATATAAGAGTAATCCGTAGCACTGCTGCCCGGGCAAATTTCCCTCATGGCACACTGTATGGCGTATGCCCGTCTTCCATTAGCCAAAGTTAGGTGCAAAAGAGTAGGACGTTAAACCCCATTTAATTTCATTTACTACAATCACCGGTATCTACGTGTTTAACTTAGGTTAGAAGTAGTTATACTTTATAGTTTAATAAATGCCATTTTTTCTGTTTCATGATTCATCACTAGTAGTTTTGATAACCAATTGGTTTCAAAGATATTTAGTCTATTTATTCCAGTATTTGGTAAATATTTAGGAAATTAAGACAGGTGAGCAAGTTACATTGTATTTAATTAATATGGCTTTACAAAAATGATGAAGCAGTTTCAGCTGTGAAGGTATGATTTTATTTTGTATTGTGATAGATTGCTTCATCAAACAAATTTTATAAATCACATTCTGGTTATAAAAGATATGCTCATTAACCCAATTAAAGACATTATTTAACCTAGAAAACTTACTTTATAATAAGCTCACAATTGTTAAAATGACAAGATACAGATATCTCGCTCATATTTCTGCCATTGCCGCCGTTGGTGACAAGTTCTGTATTCACATTTGACATATGTTAAGGGTTTATTTATCAGATACATAATAACCTGCACCACTGAACAGCTATCTAGCTGGTGTGTGCGGCATGTCCTTTACAAATGTATTAAATTATAAACTATATTATATGATAATGAAATTCAAATTTGTAGCTTTTGAAACGAGTCAAGCTTTGCTTGGAGTATGCCATAATGTTTTTGGCAACAATATATTTTTCGAATTTGAATATATTTCTAAATTGATGGTTATAATAGGTACACGTAGGATCCTATTCTTGAGCGAGTTGGAATTATACGTTTCTTTAATTAATATCTAGTTAATATCCATTTATTTCTATAGAATAGCTGAAATTAGATTGATTGATAAGCCATATCATGATTTTTTGATTCATAAAAGAAAATAAAAAGTAACGTGAACAAAATTTTTAAGGCAAAATTAAATGGAGGAGAAATAGAGGACACAGCAGCAACATCAGCTACTGGTCAAGTGAAACGTGGTAGAGGAAAAAAAAAAGAAGAGTAAAAGTAAAAATAAACCAAGAAAAAAGCAAAAGGTAAGAATAAGAGAACATACTTGAATAAATCTAGTGACAGTCAATTTTTTTTTTGAATTGTCAGGTATCCTCCCCACAGTCTCATATAACAACTTTTGGTCTTCGAAGGAATTATTAGTGAGCAGAAATTCGTCTATGTACTTGTGATCACTTGTCACTTCAGTCAATTATATAGAAGGATAACTCATGTTTTCCTTTTGAGTTTGTCACTTCCCTTTCTTGAAATCTTCATAATGCATCTATCATAGCAATGATCTCTGCATTAAAATTATGTTTGGAACGTGTTTACTAGTTCTATCACATATGTGATAATGACGGACGCCAATATTGTCCTTAAACAGTATTAGATTTAAAGTGTGTACATTGCCACTACAAGATACTGACACACAAAACCATATGTGGTAAATGTTTTAATTTAAAATAAAAGCACCGTTACGTGTATATATATATATTATTGACTGATAAAAATCAATACAACCATCATATATCACATATACACAAATTGTATGTACTTGTCTAAGCAATGAACAATTCTGTTTCAGTGGCAAGTTGGTGATCTATGTAGGGCAGTATATTCAGAAGACGATTTTGTTTATAATGCTAAAATAATCTCTATAGATACCAGTAATAATACATGTGTAGTACAATATATAGACTATGGTAACGAAGAAGAACAAAATCTAGCTGATCTTCAACGACCCAGCTCAAACTCATTCAATGATAAACTCACGTCTGCTAGTGAGGTAATTCAAAGGAGATGCTTGATTGAAAGCTTGTCAGTTCAGATATTGGTGTAGCTTGTTAAAGTTCACAATTCTGAAATACTATAGAACTTTCAGTTTGGTGTCAGATTTAAGAGATGGTTAATGAATTCACCATATTTTATGTAAAAAGGACCTGGGAGCCATAATTACTCCTGTAATACTCTTCATAGTGTGATCTCAGTATCTGAAAATCAGTTTTTCTCAATAGAGCACCTCATTATATTTCACAGTTTTAATATTGATCACGCAGATATTAAATATTTTTAAAGTGTTCTTTCTGACACAATTATATATCTGAATTAAGTAAGAAATATTATAGATTAAAGGAATAGTTAATTTAGGTACAGTTGTTGATGTTTTTCATTGTAGACTGAAAGTGTTGGTTATGAAAGACATTCTAAACATAATTATTCTGATGGACCAGATTTAGGAGCAGCTAATCAAAACTCCTGGAACTATCCTGGTTTTCATCCTCCACCTCCACCATTTCCAGGAATGATGCCAGTGAGTATAGAAAAACTTTGCTGGACATTGCTGCCTTTTAGCCAGTCTCTTTATGATTAGGGCCATCATTATTTAGGGAGAAAGATGTTTTGTATGTATATAATTTAATTGTATAAATATAATAATGTACATGTAATTATGGTCCAGAAAACCTAATAGAATATCTAATTTTGTATATATTTATATAAATGGTTTCTGAATTAGGCAATACTTGTTGTTTCCTACATTAATAGATTGAGTGGACACTGCATCAAATTTGATTTCTTCCGGCTGTATTTCATTTGCCTTAACAATACAAAGTCTGTGTATTTGTGCACGATTTTCCAATTAATCTTGTAGCCTAAAAACAGAACAAGTCCCATCTTTCCTTTGGTATTGTTGAACTACAGTTTCATTGAAGAAATTTTGATAGTCTTATATAATAAATATTTATTTAATACTATTGTTTTTTGTTCACAGCCACCATTTCCACCTGGTTCTCATATGCCCAGTTATAGAGCATCTCATTCACCAGTAAGTTATTAGTTTTAGCGTAAAGAAAAAAACAAAGTTCTTAATATAAAAGATGAGTCAAGTTTAATCATTTAGGTCTGCCTTTCCCAACAAATTTAAATTATTGTGTACCATGACATTGGATGATTTTTTATCCCATCCAAATGACTAGGCACACTTTCCTTGTCAGCCCTGCAGACATAATCTCTGAGTGACAAGTGAGAACCAGTCTTAAATATCCTGTCTGAAAAGCAGAATATGTATAGTATTTCAACTACGTACAGAAGTGAAATTTATGATTTTCTATCTACATATAATAAATTGATATGTATATCTGCGTATTGCAGGTCTTTTTCCTGTCTTCAAATGTTATGTAAATTACTTTTTAGACATTTATTCATAAGACAAGTCTATAATCAACTCTATAGACCATCTGATGGCTTAGATATTGAATCAATCAGACAATGCCAGCCATATCTTCGTTAAACGATATGCTACTACTCCTTGAAACTATTGATTGAATGACTGAGATTTGAGACTTTGTTTATTGTTGTGGCAATGGTACTTGACAGTCGAGAATATGAACGGTTAATCAGCCAAACATGAAAAATGAAAATGAAGATATTTGACTGAAATTTTCAATATATTCATTAATTCATTGAACTATTATAACAAGAACAACCAGCGCTTTCTTTAATTCTTACATAATGCATTAAGATGTATTATTTATTCATCATTTACCTTTATTTGTTTTTGTTTTCGAGAATACCTTCATTGCCACCACCTCCACCATTTTTAGATGAAGATGTAGATGACGATAATGAAGCTTTATATAGTATGTTAATATCTTGGTATATGAATGGTTATCACACAGGATACTATCAGGTACATCAATTTTCGGTCTTAAAATATTTTATCAAATTTCATGATTAGAAATTAAATCTAAATATAATTATTATAATACAGAAGCTTCAAAGTTTATTAGTATAGTCAGGGGTTGGGAAGAAAAACCAAGAGTAACTGAAGACCTAGATCTGTGATGAAGCTTTCAGTCCTAAATATATAGAGAATCTCCTACCAGTCTTTTTTGATATCAAAAAATATCAACACAAGTTGATAAAGTAACAAAAAACGAGGCTTGCCAAGTTTTTTTTTTACTTTATCAACGAGTGTTGATATTTTTTGATATCAAAAAAGACGAGTAGGAGATTTTATTTATCACCCAATTTCTTCTTACATACGCAAATAGATAAATATAATTGTTTGCTGTAGATTTCACTTTTACTGAACATTACGGCGTAGTGATACATCATTTTTTGACAGCAATTCAACCATTGCAAAGTCCTTTATATTGACCCAGTGTTTCCATCTAGGTCAATTGAATAACAATAGTTCATTTTTAATAAAAAGAAAATTACTTTTAATAAGAAATGAACTGTTCTTTGAAAATAAAAAAAAAAGTAGTTCCTTTTCAACTGACCAATCAAATTCATGTAAAGCGATATCTCCTAAGGAGATATCGCAGTAGATTATGAAATATATCACACAAGCAATATCTACTGTAGAATGTATTATTGGGTGATAAAATATTATACATACTGGATTATTTGCTTTATCAGCTGATTTTTTTTTTTCTCTCTTGAAATTGTAAATTAATGTACAAAGTACATGTGATTCAATCATACTTTACTTTATCAATTAAAGTCTCTGAATGGCATTTGAGGGATTGAGAAATATTGTGAAAGTGGAATATTGTGAAATCAGTCCAAAAATGGTATTTACAAAAATATGATCAAAATTTATTGCTGTTGGTCATTTTAAATATTCTTTTATTCATATATTTTGTTTTATTTCCCAGGGTTTAAAACAAGGTCGAAGTCAAAGTTTGGGTAGAGTGAGTTCTAGAAGTGGTGTTAGATAGTATAAACCTAGTACAGGTATTGAATTCTTTGGAACGTGACAGGAATTGCATTGAACTACATACTAAGATCTACATAGGAAATCACAATATAGAAAAAGACAAAGTGCCATGAAGGAGATTCTAAATCTTGTTGTGGTTCTTGGAAAGTAAAGAACATTTGTGGAATGTTTTTAAAAATTGAAAGAATCTTAAACATTGTTTTTATTGTGTGTGTAGAATAAATTTGAACAGAAATTTTGTTCAAGTGTTACATAGGGCTAGAAATTTGTCATTTTTTGGAGGAATCTAAGAGGATTCTCATGTATGGAATCTGCGCTAATCCTCCGAATCTTAATTAATAATACTGTCTAAAAAAACAAAATTGTGTTTATTGTGTTATCCTAAACACCAAAGTACAACAACAATGATAAAAATAAAACAATTAGATGGAGTTATTGGTAAACACTTAAATTGTGTCAAAAGTAATATCCAGAAAATGCCATAGTCAAAATAAGCTAATACAGCACCATGGCATTTCTTCATAGGACAATTTGTAGTCTTTTGTCCATCACGTAATTAGTCACGTTACTTGCAAAAGTTTTTATTCATTCGTCGATGATAGACAAACGGCACAATGATCATGTGACAACCATAACTAAAGTTGCTATAAAATAAAGTTATGTATGACTATGATATAGCCTTCAATAATATTTTTAAAATTAAGTCTCTGTCAGGATGTGTATAAAATAAAAAATCATAATGGTCAACACTATTTAGAACTGGTTTATTGACCTAATTCCAACCGATATGTCACGTGTCATTGGAATTCGCCATTCGAGATTCTGTTAGGAAAATATCCACTGTTTCTCTCTCCGTGTATTCAATGTTCTATCAGGGAATTATATTCAATGAAGATTTAAATTTACCTAACAACTGGTCAGTTAATCCATCAATGTATGATCCAGTTGTTATTTTAATATCTATCGGTACCTGGAATTCACACGGACGGAGCGTGGAAGATGCGCGATTCGCAAACCATGCCGAGATTGTCTTCATTCACCATGTGGCGTAATTACTGAACTTACTTGGAGTCATGTTGATAAAGCTAGAAAGGATGTGTGAACTGTGGTGATGGGTAATATTTTTGTAATACAGTTTAAACTGGTATGGAAAACTGAGGTCCATCCATGTAGTTGTTGGTGTGCTTTCTTTGAAGGTCATTTTATTTAAGGGGAGGGGGGGGGGTGGCCGAATGGTTAGCATGTACGTGCTCGTTGTATCATAAGGTCTGTCATTAAGTCAAATAGCATGGTTTCGATTCCTTGGTTGTTTGTGACAAGGAGTAGGGTCGCCTGTCCAACCTCGTGGGTTTTCTCCGGGTCCTCCGGTTTCCTCCCACTGCTAAAGACCCCTACGCGCAATCGAATTATTGAAATAAAAAATTGAACCATGCTTAGACCCGAAGTGACCTAGTTTGTGTCGAGTGGAGGTTAAACCCCATTTCTCTCTCTCTCTCCAAAGTCTTAACCAATCAAATTGCTTATCGCTCCTTAGCCTAAGCAGAAAATTCTCACCGTCAAACTTAGTCAAGGTAATGATATAATGATTCAATATTCAGAGTTCCATCGCTCTCACTTCTTTATGACCAAAGTTATCGTGCTCCAAAGCATCAACCAATCAGATTGCTTACCGTAAGCAGACAATGTTCATCATCAAACTCCACCAAGGCATTGAGCTAATGAACACCTACACCAAGTTTGAACATTCTACCACAATTAGAAGTAGAGTTATTGTGTTCAAGTCTTGACCAATCAAATTGCTTATCGCTCTGCTTACCCTAAGCAGAAAATGTTATTTATCAAACTTAATCAAGGTATTGATGTAATAAATCTATACACCAAGTGTCCCCACTCTCACTTAATTAGAACTAAAGTTATTGTGTCCCAAAGCATCAACCAATCAAATTGCTTATCTCTGCTTACCCTAAGCAGACAATTCTCATCTTCGAACTCCATCAAGGCATTCTCCTAATAAACACCTACACAAAGTGTGAACATTCTAACTCAATTAGAATGAAAGTTATTGTGTTCAAAAGTCTTGACCAATCAAATTGCTTATCAAATGCTCATTATCGAACTTAGTCAAGGCATTGATGTAATGAAACTATACACCAAGTTTCGTCACTCTCACTTAATTAGAACAAACGTTATCGTGTCCCAAGGCATCAATCAATCAAATTGCTTATCTCTGCTTACCCGAAGCAGAAAATGCTCATCTTCGAACTCCATCAAGACATTGACCTAATAAACACCTACACCAAGTCTGAACATTCTAGCTCAATTAGAGAGTTATTATGTCCCAAAAAGTGTGACGGACGAACCCATTTTAATAGGCGGAGGAAAAAAAGAAGGTATTTCTAGTTTAATTTTTATTTTTCAAAAGTTTTGGTACATGCATTAAATTGTCCAGTAGTTTCTATACTGTACAGGCCATATAAAAGGTGTCATACATGTATATTATTTTATATTATATAATAACAATAGGCACACCTTATTAATATTCATTTGTTATCAATTTTTTATATCGTGTACATATTCATAAAAGCCTACATCAGATATACAATGGCAGATGTGACCATTGTGGACTTTATCATACATGTACTTGTATGTTATATGAAAGTCATTGCACATATGCAGTGTCAAATTTTGGTATAATATACTCTTCAAAAAAAGTAGGGGATATTGAAATGCCTAAGAACTTACCGCCCCAAGAGAACCACTGAGCTGCACATGCGACACACAATAGCGCCATACACGTGGGAGGGGTTCATTGTCAAATTTGACACTTCAAGGAAGGGTTGATGAAAACTGCTGTGTGCTGGTTTATCTATCCATGTTTGCTTTCCTATTGGTTCTTGCATAAGATTTACTGTTTAGCGTATCTTTGCTTTAGTGTGTTACGTTTAATTTGATCGGAAGACGTGTTCGTCAACGTCAACCGACAACAATGCAAGAATTGGCGGTGGAACTGCAAGAGGAGTGGGTCAGATTGCCCCGAATCGTGATTGGACGGTTGATAAGGAGCATGCCACGGCGAATTGCTGAATGTCTGAGGATTGGTGGAGCAATTATTCATTATTAAGACAAAAATCAAAAAAGTCCATTTTCACTTTTGACAGTGTATGTATTTGCGAGTGAAATGGGGCCGTCAGATAAGCCGCCCATATGAACTGTTTATGTTCATGTGTAGGCAATTGGCCTGTTATTAACATACACTGGTTACCTCTAATAAAAACAGCAGTGCATTTCTGCAGTTTTGTATTGTTTCTGAATATCCCCTACTTTTTTTGAAGAGTATATTTTATGACTACTGCATTTTAATGATAAATATTAAGTAGAAGAGATTTTAATAATAATTGATATTCCTCCATCATCCCAAATGAAATCAACTGGGATGGATTATGCAGGAAAAAATGAAAGGGACTATATAGCTAGAACAAACTATGAAGTATATAAAATTATAAAAGATTTAGAAAATGCTTAGGGTAATTGGAATGTAAACTTTCATTACACCTGTTAGGACCTGTCCCCGAGTTTACAAAACATTCACAGACTTAAGTTAAGAATTTAATCAAAATTAATGGCCTTATTTTAACTAAAATATAACCCTTAAAGGGTCAATCTCGATTATATTTTGGAGAATAAAACTGCTTAATTTTGTGTTAAAAGCCCTTAAAATCTTCTACCTTAGGGCCGAGCATCTAACTCAATATGCATGATACATTTTCAAACAACTTGAACCCATCCGCCTTCATCTGGAAATGGAGACCAGTGTCTCAAGCTGTATTATACAGTGTCTGGATAAAACCATACTTTTATTTTATAAAAATAAGGTGTAGGTAAAATTTACCTTTCATTATCAAGTACAGCACGTGGGTCATGCACTGTATAGACCTCTAAAGGGACGGCAATAGATTATCAGGTAACCCAAAGAAAAAACTGACCCGAAATTTTCAAAAGGTTACGTGTCCAGATAAGCGATTTTGATGTTCACGTCCAAACGACTCAACATTTTGAGCTGAAATTTGAGACAAGGTAAATACACCATTTCTGAGACTGTTAAAATCAGAATGGTCCCTTTAATAAAACTTTTGTTGTTTTAATGTCTTGACTACACCCCCCCCCCCCCCAAAACAAAAAATATGTGCAAGGTTTTGTGTTTCTGGATGAAAGATATTTCTCATAAACAGTTATTGAAAGTTGAGTAAATTCTTAACTTAAGGCTAAGAATGCTTTGTGAACTCGGACCTGATAAACTAAATACTTTGGATGACGCAATCTGCCAAGATTACATTAAATATAAACTGTTTCAATGGCATTTAGTAATTGAACTAGAGTATACAGGTCACAATTCTATGGAATACAATTACTGTATTGATAATGACTAGAGAAGCCTAGTCGAAACGTCGCTCAGTAATAAGCAGTAATTGTATTCCATAGAATTGTGACCTGTACACATTAAATATATCTTTAAAAAAAGTACTTTTGAAAAAGATTCACAATTTTTGACATTTTAAAATAATGAACCAATTTCTGTTATTTTGATTTTAAAATAATATAAATTTTAATTTTAGGGCCCTATATGTCAGAGGTGTAAGTTAGACACAATAATGTTGCCTGTTATATCACAGTATTAGTCTTACACAATTTCTTTACATGATCAATTGGTCTCATTAACTTTTTTTCTTTTTACTTGTTCTACTACTGTCAAAGTTTAATCTTTTTCTTGAAGAAAAAAACTTATCCATTGTCATTTGATGAGGGTCCTTTTTTATTTGAGGCTTCTTTTGCTTTTCTGAAATGACAATTTAAGAATAGTAAGTATCATCAGAAATACACAAGTTCATTAAACTTAACGAATTGCATAGTAAAATCGTGAAAAAAAATATATATTCAGCTCTGACAAATTTATTTATAATGTAATTTAACTCATTTGTGGGTGTGTCTAAAATCCAACTATACTTGATTGAAGTTGACAAGGCTGTCAATTATAGAATTCTGTGAATACGAAATGATGTAAATAAATTAAAGAAATCAATTATTTTTACCTGAAGACTTTTGTTTTACTTTTTCGTCTTGCTGTTTTTCAAAGTCTTTAACAATTAATGGGAATTTAGATTGTAACAGGCACTTTTCTGTTTTAATTGTGTAATTTTCAACACTGTCACTCTCATTAGGCCAGCCATCATCTGAAAAGAGGAATTGGTTTTTACATAAATCAAATTGCAATAGAAAATGTAGATGCATTCTGTATCTTCATATTTTAAAGATCCTGATCAAATTGATATAAATAAAATACATCAATTTCTATATTATAAGACATGATGGCATAATAAACACTCTAAACTAGTCTAAACACCTAACAAAATAACTCTTCATATTTTAATTAAGCAAGAGCTAGTTTTTCTGCATCAATGTCATTATGAAATGTTGCAATTTTATATTCTGAAATAGATAGTACTTACCTTGGATAGACCATTGGGTTTGATAGCAAGCTTTAAAATTATCTTGACATGACTTCTCAATCCTATAAATATACACAAAATAAATCTACATGGCCGAAAAATTATTAATCTTCCAGAGCACCACAAAATACATTTACATCAGTTAGGATTGGGTGACATATGAATAGATAGAATGAATTTCCGGTATATGTTTGCATAAAAATAATATTTCCACTATTAAATAAATTATTCATCACTCTGGTTGTTCAGTCACATGAATCAACACCCTTTCTGTGTTACTTTTTGTGTGTATCTCATTGATATTTGTTTCTTATACTGCCTAGCAAAAAAATCCTCATATGCTGGTTTTTCAGTCATAAGAACAAATATTCTTGAAGATAAACTATTAATGTTCATAATATGTGTTGTTTGCTAGTAAGTATAATAGCAGCTAGCATTTCTGTTGGGAGATTTATAAATGCATGATTACATTACTCCTGTTTACATACAAGAATGACTGACTGAAGGTGGTGAGGCAGGGCTTTACACCATGCTTAAAACTTTTAAAATAGCTGTTTGTGATTTGAATTTTACATAAAATATCAAATTTCTCTTTGCTTAATCCATGCTAACCTGTACTCAGATTGATTTAATTAAGAAAACAAAATCAAAGGATCCATCGGATTAAAACAGTTCCATCAATTAGATTTTGAAAAACATAAAGATTTTTAGGACCTGAGCTACGACCGAGGGTTAACACCTTTAAAATACAATAATATGCTATTCCAAAATAAATAACCCTATCACCCTAAATAATCATGCGACTGATCCGCCAGCATGAGGTCCCTAATAATGTGTTTAAAATCCTAGCATTTTTGCGAACATTCAAGACAAAACCATTCTTCCTCTAGAGGTTCACTAATTATTGACACACAATGCCAGTGAAACCAATATTCACATTTGTTACAGAAAATAGTCGGTGGATCATACGAGCATTTTAAATTACAAACAGAACAACTGAAAAGGTCTTTGGATTTCTTTTCTTTGGATAGAAATTCTGAAGCAGTCGATGTTTTTCTTGAAATTTTCTCAAATTTAGCTTTCGCCAAATTTCTTAAACCAGGTTTTCCTTTCGACTTCACTATATCTTCTAACTCCTGATCAGTTGCGTTGTTTAGTGCACACAAATTTCTTTTGCAGTCGTTTTCATCGATTTTCCTTATTTTTGTACAGCTGTTATCAACAATATTGGGTATGTGGGCAATAAGCGTAGTTTCTCTATCTTTTTCAGCCATTGGACGTTTTTTCAATTTCAGCTTAGAATGAGAAATTCGAGAATGTTTTTTAAGTTGGTTTTCATTTTCAAATTGAATAATGGAACCACTATCAGAGAAACATTTGGTACATGTAAGTAATCTAAGGTTGTGAGAAATAGATATATGTTTTAAAAGTTCAGTTTGTGTTTTACATGTATAAGGAGGTTTTTGATTTAACTGAATACAAGTAAAACATAGGCTTCACACATTCAGCCTGGGAACTATCTATAGCTATCTTATTTGCGGTTTTACTCTTTGTATCAATACAAATATCAGGCACGTCATTATTTATATCAATGTTTTGTGTATCGGTATCTGTAACTTTAACTGAATCTTGTTCTGATGACTTTAACGTAATGCCCAAAGATACCATTGCTTATTGTACTACCTTATCAAAATTTATGCCTCGACTGGCTATTGGGATTCTCTTTCTACCACCATGTCTCTCTTTAGAATTATCTGGAAATACAACATTTGGTTTGTATGGATCTTGGATCCCATCACTCAAATTTTGACTAGGGACTGGTAATAATAAATCATACTTTGGATCTTTTACACAGTCACCTAGTCTACGATTCCCTTGATTGTGTGGAAGACGCGTAGCTAAATTTCCCTTTGGTCTTGATATTCTTGTGTGACTCTGATCATGCAACACACTAAGAATTTTTCCTGATTTTGCATTATCTATTTCTTTTTCCTCAGCTTTATGTGACATTAATTGTAGTGCAATGAGTGGGTCATCTATTGAAACATTTGCACTGGAACCAGTATTTAAATTTGATACATTAACAAGTGATGGGAAAAACAACTGACCTTGATGTAACAGAGTATCAATAGTAGAAATGTTATGCTTGATAGCTAAGCAAGCGTACAGGTGTTTGCAAAGGTATGGCTGACCTTTGATAATAAAAGCAGTGCATGAACATACTCCTAATGTTAAATTTACAATGTGTGAATAAGATTCCATAAAATTTTGGAATTCGATAGGTAAAAGATCAAATAGATGATCATGCATTATTTGAGTTACTTGTACATCTAATTGTGATAGTATATTTTTACATTTAGAGATAACATTGTAAGAATGATCATTATCAACACTTTTCGCAGTATCAAATATAGATTTTTTTATTTGTGAGGAGGGAAATTGTTCTCCAATATCAAATACATGGTTTGTATCAGATATTTGACCTCCAGTAAAATAGTTATCTTGAACACTACTAGCATCCGAGGTACTACATGAATGCGATTCACTTCTGATTAAAGCCCAACCTTCCTCAAGATCTATCTTATACACAGACCCCTTCAGGACAAGATTCAATGCTCTGTCACAAATTGTACGTTCTAATGGCTTGTTTATTATTTTGCCCTTCCGAAATAAACTGTCAGTACTAAGTGTACGTTTACAACTATTATTATCATCTGGAAGAATTCTGTGCAAACTCTTTTGAACGAAACTAAACATTAATCTATTCAACTGACTATTTAAATAAGTACTGTCAATATCAAGAAATTTTCGCTCTGTGACATTATCAGTCAAAATAAGTGGGTTGCGGCGTTCAGATGGATTTGCTAAATACATCTGTTCAGCTGTGAATGATTTTGACCATAAAGAGCAATACCAATATTTATTCAAGTAATTTATTAGGTCATTTTTTGAGGAAGTAGACATCATTTTATTTGGTATAATGTCTTGAATAAAATGTAAATAATTATTTATCAAGATCACACGTGATTCTTGATCCCATGCTCACATTACACATTTAAAGCCAGTTTCTAGCGGTCTCAAGAATAATTTGCTTTGTGGATTCTCTACAATGTTCCGTCTAAAGGCTTGTAAAGAATGAAAATTGCATAGAATGGAAATTAGACCAATTTGATCAACAGCACTTCTTGTAGCAGAATCTTTATCATGCTGTATGGTTGGTTTAAAAGGGTGTGACAAAGCGCAAGATTTTATTGTAAAAAAGCCATTCATATCATCAAAAATGAAGAGTTCACTTGGATGATCACAATTTGGATCATTACAAGGCACATTGGCTAGTAATAGTTTAAGAGACAAGGCATGTGCTGATTGGGTCTCTCTATTACATATAGCAAATGCAGCTGCGCGACCTGTATTCATTTCATCACAAAATGTGAAACATGTAGTTTTAAACCTTGCTGCCATAAAGTCGTGTTTTACATCCATTCCGATAAAATTACCCAGTTTCCTCAGAAATGAGAGACTTTCTTGTGTAGCAAAGATAATGTGATAGTCTCTATTAAGGTTATCATTACCTCTTTGAAATAAAAGAACAGACTCATAGTTGGCTTCTAATAATTTTTCAGTGTTACGCCAATCTGAACCTGGCAAAGGAATTTCATCTTGATTTTTCAAACTTAATTTCACATCATGCCTGTCAACTAACTGAACTCTATTGGAAATTTGTCTTAGGTTAAAATTTGCGTCCTTATTTCCGTATGTAATATTACCTGACACATGTAAATTACTTTGGATATTAGTTGCTGATAAAATTTGTTTTGGTGTGGCTCTGACATATATTCTCTGTTGATCCCAAAAATCTCTAGTTGAAAGTGTTGGTCTAGACTTCTCTGATTTTAAATCTGATGGATGAAAATTATTATTTGAATTTTTTTCATATATTTTCCAAACATTTAAATTGTTACTAAATATTTTAAGTTTGATTTCCCAACCACAGTTAAAATGCTCATAATTAATTTGGCTGACTTTTTTAGAAGTAGATGTTAACATCAATTCAGCTGGTCTCATAATTTTATGTTTGTAGAAATATCTATAACAAGCATTGCAATATGCTTTACCATCAATTAAAGACCAAAGTGGACTGGTTTCTACAGTACAATTTGTACACTTAGATTTAATACAAGAAATTAATGTATCACATCCAGGACAACTTATTTCATCTCCATTAAAACCAGAAATATCTTTAATAAAAGCATTATGACATTTGGTCTTGCAAATATTAGATTTTGATGCACATTTAATATACATAGTAACAACTGGAACATTTTTATCTGAATATGTATCTCCTGTTAACTGATATATTTCATCAAATCTGTGTGTTTTACCCCAGTTATCATTTTCAGTGACAGAAACTTTCATTGTGTTTTTAGTTTGGTAAGTGGATGTTACACCTGAAGCAATTTTTAAATCTTTAGTAAAATCAAAACCAAATTTATCAAAATAGTTATTAGTATTAGTTCCTACTGTTACTTCCCCGCATTCTTTCCACATTGGATCATCTTTACTTTTGACCCAATCATAGACTGCACGGCTGTAAAAAAACGAACGGATGTTCTTAATTGCTTCCGGATCTCCTAATCTTTCTGCGGTACAGGGAAATGATTTTGTTATAAAATTACCAGTTTTCAAAAAACATTGTAACTTCAGTTTATTTGACTGTTTACAATAATAAACAAATGGCTGCCTTCCAAATATAGTCTGAAGTTCAGGTGTTAACGTTAAGTCTAAGGACTGTTTGTTTGTATCTGACTTTATCTTATTTTCTACCCATAATAATGCACTTTCACTCGAAATAAATTCTTGTATTTGATTCATCGTATATGAATCCTCTTTTCCTGAATGGGAACACTTAAAACTTTTAGATAAATATCTATGAGTAGATTTCAATTTATATTTCAATATAAGACTGGATGATTTCTTTGAAAATACAATTAAAGGAGCTCCTGTCACATAGTCATTTATGCATGAATTGCTTATATCTTTGCTTGTAGTTGTAACATTTTCTTTTGATTTAGTTTTGTTTGAATTACATGGAAGTGTCTGTTTACCTTTTGTTTTGAGGATCTTTGGTTTAAAACCAACAGGTACAAAGTCATCATCAGAATCAATATTCTGTTCAATTATATTAGTATCATTATTGTTTATATGTAAGCTTATTTCTTCATCAGATTTTTGCAATATATTATTTATGTTTATGTGACCAGTCATTAACCATGAAATGATTGCAAACCGAATACTTTTCGCATGTAAAGAAAAATCTGGTATAAAGTGTTTAAATGCTTGTACTTCATTTGTAATATTAATATCATTAGCCTGTTGATAGGTAGTTGACAAAATAAATTTAAAAATGTCTTGTCGAAGTAAAAGTACAGTTATCCCTAATATAACAGACGGCCCACATACTGAACCGCAACTCTGTTTTGGATATAAATAGCACATTTCTTCACATGCATTATGAGGATGGCCATTTAAGTTTGGACTATGAGCTATTTGTATTTCTGCCATGCTTAAATTGTCCAACAAACTTGAATTATAGCCACTAATAAAGTTGTTTAAATTGAACATTAAACTATCTGGTAATGCTAAACCTAATGTATCAATATAAATGACTTTATTAATAACTACATCATATACACAGAAAGAAAAATGATTCCCATTGATGATTTGTTCTCCTGTATCAATATTTATATCTTTCCCAGCCAAATATGTGATTGTTTCACCAGTACTTGAATGGGTTAAGGATTTCACACATAGAACAAAAACAAACTTTGTTATGTTAGGATGCTTAGTATACAACCTAGAGCCTGTATTTTGAAGATCATGAATGGAATTTAAATAACCAACATAATCTGAGTCAGAAATACAATCTTTTAACAGTTCAATAATTTTATCAATCACTGAATCGCTTAGCCATCTATCACACAACAAAGTGTTTAATTCTGACACTGGCAACTGATAATTACCAGGAATTTTTGGTTTAAAAGAATTGGGATTGTTCTGGAGAATATTTTTAAATTCAACAACCTGTTCATGGTTGATATTGTCTATCGGTGTAAATAAGGGTTGCCAATTCAAAATGTATTTATTTTCATTTTCTAATTCTTGTCTTAAGCTTTTAGCAATGTAAAAATCTCGAAAAAGCTTGATCTCTTCAAAACTGAAATTGCCATATGGTAAATCTACATAAAAATCTTTGTCATTACCGGTATTCAAAAGCCTGATAATTTCATCCAAATCTTTTATTGGGGGCATGTATTTGGAGTCTTCACATTTAGAGAGTTTAATATGTGCTGCGTTTCGTTTAATATCATAGAGTCAACAGATAACAACAGGCAAAGTTTTATTGGGCAAAGACAGATTAAATCTACTACTACTATTTTGTAAAGCCATATTAATTAAATACAATGTAATTTGCTCACCTGTCTTAATTTCCTAAATATTTACCAAATACTGGAATAAATAGACTAAATATCTTTGAAACCAATTGGTTATCAAAACTACTAGTGATGAATCATGAAACAGAAAAAATGGCATTTATTAAACTATAAAGTATAACTACTTCTAACCTAAGTTAAACACGTAGATACCGGTGATTGTAGTAAATGAAATTAAATGGGGTTTAACGTCCTACTCTTTTGCACCTAACTTTGGCTAATGGAAGACGGGCATACGCCATACAGTGTGCCATGAGGGAAATTTGCCCGGGCAGCAGTGCTACGGATTACTCTTATATCGAATTCTAACTGCCAAGGGATCTTTTAAGTACACGTCAAACTCAGTAATTGTGTATTCACAAAATTGTACCTTGTGTTAACATCTAAGATGTAAGTACTTAATTAATTAGTTACGGCGAGTTCAAGCCTTCAAAGTTCTATTGAAGATGGGCCTAGTCATGTCACCTACTGCCCAGACATCAAATTGCATTTTAATTATAATATAGTGAGTGAATAATAATATTTGATATAATAATGACAATGATAAGAACTGAATTCATTATATTTATATATTTGTTTTTCTTAAAATATTTATTAATAATAATCAAGTCATGCTGGGCAGTGGCTATAGACGGGCCTCTTACTTATATTATTAATTTAATATGCTTGAAATAAATAAATTGAAATAAAGTATAAAGTTAATGTGTACGGTCGGTCAGTCGGTGTCTACCTGGGCCTAGCGACTGGAGACCCTGACCAAGGCCAATACAAGATCATATATATCACTTTTCTTAATAATTTCTAAATTCCACTTCACATTCATGAAGTCAGCAGTCTAGACCATAGAACTAAATATTTAGTACCTACTATGATTAGCATTAGCAACATCATATTTAAACTTTATAATTATACATACCCAGACCAGAAAGTCTCCTATGCTGAGAAATAAAAGACAACTGTTTGTAGATAAAAATAGGCCTATAGGCCTAATAAGAACGCTGGTAGTGGTAAACGAAGTCCTTCTCTCTACTTCTAGCCTAGCGTTCAGAAAGCGCGAAACTCATAAGATATTAAAGCGCGAAGATACTGCTCTAATAATAGACAACATTCTTCTTTCGATTCTCGGGAAGATAACTATTGTATGAAAGAATAAGTAAACCGGATATAGACGTCATTGGTCTCGAAGTTTGTCAATGCCGCCTTTGAAGTATATACCAACTGGTCGTTGATCCAGTATTGTGCCAACCGTAAAGCTGCACTACTTTGTTTCACGGTAAACGATGAAAAGATAAAAGGTATGCCGAGATAAACTGATTTCAACACTGGTTTAATAACATTTTAACATTTTAAAGTACTTTTCGTCCGTCTTGGGACTATTCATAAATAATGCCATTGTATAAAGATGGACAGTATAGTATATTTATACATATTTACATAGTAACACTGTGGTTTTAATTGGCTATAGTTACCATTGTCTATGGTTACATAGTATATCGTTAACTAATTGAAAACATGTACACACGTGTGTTAATCTGTAGTATATGGGTTCAATTTTGGAACAATGAGAGGAAGATAATCATGGGATAGATTTAAGAAAATTAATGAAGCTAATGGCCAATTGTTACTTATTGACTATTAAGTCGTGGAACGTATTTTTTTAATAAAATGGGTTTCCATTAATTTCCTTTTCGTTGTGTCATCGACTTTCATATATACATATATCAACACTAAGCAGGATGTCATTTAGATAAGAAAGATATATCATATCCCCAGCCATAAATAAATATTTACGTGTAAATTTCCACATCAAGAACTCTATATCAACAATAAGCAGGATGTAATTTAGATAAGAAAGATATGATATCATATCCCTAGCCGTAAATAAGTATTTCCGTGTAAATTTCCACACCAAGAACTCTGTGGTGACAGAGAATATAAGTGATATTGTTATAATACATTATTGAAGGTGTACTGTTTTGTTGACATTGACAATTAATTCGAGTTAACAAAATAGTCTATAAAGTCTAGTATTAATGGCGATATTAGCGACCTTTGAATTAGGCTTGCTGTCGTACTGTCGCCTCGGAAGTTGATGTAGTCTCTACTTTCAAGGTCACTTTTCGACTTTCGTGTTTTGAAGGGGTGAAAAGTAGAAATTATGAATGGTAGTTATAGGCTTCCATAAAATTGAAAGACAAAATAAACATTTTACCATTGGTTCACGAATGTCTTTAAGTGCCATTTATAACAAGGGACTCGAAGGACGGGGCTAGATATATTCCACAAGTAATTCAAACGGTTACGTCATATTCCTATCTGGAGAGCATGCGCAATAAATACTAAATCAGTTTATGTACATTCATATTACATTATTATTTGTGTTGCGAACCATTTGTGTCAATTTCTAGGTCCTAAATATTAGCGATTTAGCTCCTTTAAATAACAAATACATGTAGATTGTTTTGGGGTGACCTTTTCCCTGTATGTAAATAATCAGTAAATGATAATTTTGGATCAAATTTTCTTTTACTGATAATTGATAAGTTCGTAAATAGTATTGTACGATGGATCAATAGGCAATTAATATTTCGATATTGAACCCTTTCTATAGAAATCAATATATAATTGACAAGAGTTATACAATCGTAATGTGCTCAACAATCCTTGTTTTACTTATGAATATTAATCTCCACAAGAAAAAGTTCCAAAATCATTTAATTGGTCTTGGTCAATATCAAAGTATATGAGTAAAATAATGTAAGATATTTTATACCCTGGCTTAGACAAGCTGCTGTAGATATTACATCAAATTAATAAGCTTATTATTACATTATGTAATATTTGAATCAATTTTTTTTATTATATTAAATTGTTATTAAATTTGTTTATCTCTGTGTTTAATTTGATTAGTTTTTCTTATTCTCTTATTCAAATCTTATAGAATCTGATTCCAAACCCATCTAGCTTTAGTTTTACATTCTAAATATAGAGCAGTGTAATATGACACTTATACAATAACCATCTGAATAGATAATAATTTGGCGACAAATTATTGTCTTTGAGAGGTTGATGACAGGATTCTCTTCAACAAATCTTTGAGTTCACATTCCCAAACATGAAGAAATCTGGCTGATTTCTAGTTGGTCTCAAGACTGTATAAGTACTGTATTGTGTTGACAAGACATTAAATTTCAATCTTTTTCTCTTCAGAACAGTGTGGATATTTTTATGAAAAAATAATGAAGTCAGTGTTGTTTTTATGAAACTTAAGATATATGGGTGTAGATACATGTACATGTAAGTCACTAAGTAATCTGTGGAATTCCTGCTCAGGTTAATAAATTTGAGATCAGTGATCATACAATGGGTATGATGTATATGTGACAGTCAATGTCTACAATCAGGCAATGTGTACAGTGCCTGAAATATACCAGTCAATGTGTACATTGCCGGGTTAGGGTTTAGGGTTAGAGTAACCCTAAACCTATGGATTTTGATATGTTGCAATACAGGTAACAAAACTATAGCCAGATCCACATGTACGTGTACATGTATGCAGCGACAGATATTACTGATTGAAAATCACTGAGTCATAATGAAATATATTGTCATATTGGGGGGGGGGGGGGGCAAGAACTTGACAATTTTGTGGCTTTTATCTGGCTATGAATCATAAATTTATACGACCACAAAGGACAGATATTTTTGTACTTTGGACTTTTCAAACTTAATATTATTGTTATCAGGGGCTGACATGGGAACTCTGTTAAACTCATATTCATCAGACACTACAATTCCTCCCTTTTTACTTTAAAAGTAATCTACATGTATTGCTTTTAAATCTACAAATATTATACCTATGAATAATAAAAAAGAATTGAAAACAAATATCGTAATTAAAATGTAAACATTACATGCATAATGATAAAATATAAAGTTTCAGTAAATGAATATTGTAGATAAATCCTTGCCTTGGATTAAGAATTATTATAATACTATAAGACTATTTAACTACAAACATGCAACAAACAAATTAACAATCGTCATTTAACCATATCAAAATCTTGATACCTGTTAGGCATTCGTCTCAATCTAGTACTAGTAGGACGTAAATTACATTCACGTTCTGACTTATGTAAATCGGTAGAAGATTGATTACTATCTTGATTAGGTATACTATCTTGATGTACAACATTTTCACTAACATCACTCTGATCTAACACAGTATTACTGCTATCATTTTGACCAGTTGTCTTTTCAATAATAATATCATCAAAATCAAACATTCTATTATTTTTAGACTCAGAGCTTGCAGAACTTTCACCATTATTGAAATCATTAGTACTTTGATTCAACTTATCAATAAACTTTTTAACATGCGTCGAATTTCTCTTGTACCTCACACCTTGTTCATTTTCTACAGTTACACTATTACCATGTTTAGATATGACATGATATGGATAAGCTTCAAAATTTGCCATTAACTTATTCTCAGGCTTTTGTTTCAATAAAACTAAATCACTCTCTTTAACATTACTTTCACAAGCTTTTCTCTTACAGTCAGTATATATTTTCCCTTTCCCTTTACGCTCGGAATCATAATCCCTAACGGCTAAATCATCAGGGGTATAATCAAAATCATCCAATGCTGGCAATTTTGTTCTAAGTTTACGTTTAAACATTAATTCTGCAGGGCTAACACCAGTAGTACTATGAGGTGTGGTTCTATACATCATAAGATATTTACTTAATTCCTCATGCCACTCTCGTTGTTCAATTTGAGCAATTTTCAATCGCTTAAGCAATTTTCAATCGCTTAAGCAATGAACGATTCTGTCGCTCAGCCTCGCCATTTGCCTGAGGCCATATTGGTGTGGTACGCCTATGCTTAATATCATTACATTCTAAATAATCCTTAAATTGGTCACTAATAAATTGAGGACCGTTATCAGTGGTAATAGATAGTGGTAACCCATGCATAAGAAACATTCTCTTAAGACTAAGAATAATTTTATCAGATGTTGTGGACTTCATCCATTCCACCTCAATATAACGACTATAATAATCTACGACAACAAATAAATGATCACCTGAAGGTAAAGATGGAGTCATCAAATCTGCTGCTATATGTTGCCAAGGTCCATTAGGTAAATCAGTAGTTTTCAATGGTTCCGGAGATTGTGTTACGCTAACAATTTGACATGACTTATATGATTTACAAAAATTATCTACATCTTTATCTATACCTGGCCACCAAACCTTAGATCTTAAATGTCTCTTCATGACAACAATACCAGGATGTCCTTCGTGTGATAATGCTAAGACAGTATCTCTTAATTTGTTAGGAACAAGAATTCTAGTACCTCTTAATATTAAATATCCTATTACACAAAGTTCATTTCTAATTGCTAAATAAAATTTATTCTTAAGCTTATGCCATACACCAGTTTTAATACAATCTCTTAAATTTAACAATTCTTCGTCCTTAGAAGCAATGCGTTCAATTTCACGAGTAGATAGTGCTTTTGCTGTAGACATTTCTGCAACAAATTTAACATAATAATGATCTTCGGTTGAGCTATGCTTAGAATTATGGTTTTGAGTTAACCTTGATAGACAATCAGCAATATTGTCTGAACCCTTAATATAATGAACATTATATGTATAAGGTTGGAGTTTTAATACCCAACGTTCTATCCTTGCGCTTGGCTTAGATCGCTTGGAATAAATAAATTCAAGAGGCTTATGATCAGTTAGCAAATCAAAATTGGTACCATATAAATACATATGAAAACGTTCACATGCCCAAACTATACCCAACGCTTCTTTCTCAGTGTGTGAATATTTCTTTTCGACTTCGGTAAGTGATCTACTTGCATAAGAAATAACCCTATGTTCACCTTGTTGTTCTTGAATCAAAATTCCGCCTAAACCCACAGGACTAGCATCAGTAATAACAAAAGTTCTATCATGCCTATTAAAATAACCTAATGTACATGCACATGCCAAAGATTGCTTTAAATTATTAAACGAACATTCCTGTACATATTCCCAAACAAAAGGTTCATTGCAGATTGTAGGCATTTAAGAGACCTGACAAGCTCCCATCTGTACGTTGCTAGATTACTTTGGAATTCCCAAAATTATAGCTATGTTTTCTCCCTTTACTGCAGACACGTGAACAGTAGCGTCCAATCAGTTTTGACACTAACACACTCAAATCAAATATAGCAACCTCCCCGGAAAACTTTATATTAAACGAACGTTTTAGCTAAAAAGCGCGAGACTTGGTATTTGTGATAATCGAGGAATCTGATAGGTTCTCATGCTGGGTGAATATCGAATCAAATTAGTGCCAAAATATTCAAGGTATTTACATAAAGGTCTTGATAAGATGTATAGAGTTAAAGCAAGATCGAGCTTTCTATTGAAGATGGCTACATGTACATGTAGGCTGTGATTGACAGATCTTATTTAAACTTGTAAGAATGCTATAATGCCAATTTATTGTAAAACAATTAATATTTAGATTTACTTCTTTTTATTTCAGTTTGTTGAGGTGGTATTAAGGAGGCGATAACTCCAGTATTAGTTGACTTTTTAACAGCACGTGAGAGGAGATGGCAATTATTAAAATGCACCAGTTATTAATTTTCAGTATTATGTTTTGTATATCTTATGGACAAAATTATAGTAAGTGTTTATTTGTCTTTTCTACTGGACAAAAGTGTATATGGTTGTTTGATTACGATAAATACATGTACAACACTCAAACCAAAATATTATATGTTTTAATCCTGGCGTAGGCTGTCTAGAACCTTTAGAATGTGGGATCAATAATGAAGTGTATCTTGTTCTTTAGATGACATACAAAAGCATGATTTTGTATTGAAATTAATAGTGCAATGGGAGTTCGCAGAAGGTATACGTAGAAATATTGCACTGATGGTGGACTCATTCCTCACCCCCTCGCATTGCAGACGTAATCAAGAAACAAAAATTGCTATATATTACTCTCCAAATGGCTTTAGCTGACAGACATTAAATCTGATTCAATTTGATATTTTTAGGAGTGAACCGCCATCATCTTGACTGAAGCATAGTTTTTAGAGCGGGGGTTTATAAATTGAAGCCAATAACATTCAGAAGAGTAAAATTCTGTAAATCAAATTCAAATGGTGAAGCTCTAATGTATTTTTAACGTAGTTTAGTAATGTCCATTTAACTTGTAAATTTGTGAATGTTTGTCAATTACAGGACTTCTACCTCCAAAGATTACAGAACCTGATGTCGAGAAAACAATATATTACAAAGCCCAGGATGAAGTGATATTAGTATGTCAAGCAGAAGCAAATCCTCAAGCTCAGTAAGAGAAATTTTTACAGATGTAATATATAGTTGGTGAAGCACACCTACAAGGGGGGGGGGGTGTCTGTCATTGGTAATTTAGTCTCTGATTTTTATACATCTACATGTATATTTATTGATATGTGGTGATATACTGAGTGCCATGGAAAACGCATCACTTAGTTTTTCGTATAACAAAATGATCCTGTAAACATATCTTATTTATTTTGCTTCTTATTTTGAGCAATAATCAAATGGGAACACATCAATAACAACACATTTGTACACTTATGGATGTTTAATCTGTAATCAAGGGTACAAAGTCAGAGGGGTCAAAACCAAAAGTACGACACAGATATCAGTAGCGCGTGTGTCCTCCACAAGCCATCTTCACGGTAGGCTACAGCATTAACGCGACCCCTGCAAATGCGTAGGGCAGTCCAGTGATGAAATGTGAAACCTCCCCACACCATTACACTTCCCCATCGATTCGTTTCGAAGACGCAGCAGTCTTCAAGACGTTCCCCAAAACGTCTCCACACACGTTGACGGCCATCAGCGTGATAAAGATGAAAGCGACTCTCATCACTGAAGAGCACACTTTGCCAGTCTACTCTTCTCCATGTTTGGTGTCCTTGAGCCCATATCAAACGACGCTGACGGTGATGACCCCTGAGGATAGCTCCAACATAAGGTTATCGTGCACGGAGTCCTACTTCTCTTACACGACGTCTTACGGGGTTGGCACAAACTGGTCCTTGTCTTCTGACGACTGCTGCACCTGTTCGAGTCACTGGGCGGAACCTGTCAAGCAGATGAGTGACCCGGATGTAGCGGTCTTGAGCCTGGGTTGTAACGCATTGTGGACCAGGACGTTGACGGTCATGTGTTGATCCAGTAACTCAAACACGTTCCACCAACCTTACAATAGTGGACTGATGACAATTGAAGTGTCTGGCAATAGCATGTGAAGACATGCCAGCCCGGGACTTTCCAATGGCTTCATTCCTTTGATTTTCTCTAGCTCTATTCCTTCACACGTCCAACAACAAATTACGACAGATTGACGTTTCACAGTTCATGTACTGCACATTAATTTGAAAACATGCTTTTAAAGGGCTCACACACAATGCTGCACGTGAATATTGGGTTTTTCATGTGCATCTCGTGCACTTTTTTTTGTGCACAGGGGCCGATATTTTTTGCATTTGGGAGCATTGTGTGAAACAATAGTTCATAATATTGCATAATATTATACATACAAAACCACCTAGTAATAAAATATTTGGGAAAAAAAAGTGATGCGTTTTCCATGGCGCTCAGTATATTTCTGTCATTCCTGTACACTATTGGTTGTGGATGCTTACGTTACCATCCAATTAACTTGAACTGTATACAGTGTTTATGTTAATGAAATGAAAAATCCTATTGAATTGTAACAATTTATCAATTTGAAAAATATTGTCGATGCTCAAAATACTAAAGGTACATATATTACCCAATTGAAATATATATATATATATAGTTATATGCATGAGACGAAGAAGCCTATTGATTGACAATGATTTAAAATACGTTGTAATTAGTTTTGAGTTATGGCCCTAACTTTGATGTTCATGAGATAAAGAAGCCTGCTGATTTTTAACAATTTCTGATACATGTAATTACTGTCTTGAATTTTCATCCTTGATTAATTTGATTGCTCGGGTGACTCATACATGTACATGTACTTAATTCAGACGTTTCAGCAACATTGTTTAACCCTAGACAAATGAAAGATTTTATTTTTATTTATAGATATGAATGGATGAAAGACGATCAGACTATAGTCAGTGACTATATAAAACAAGATCCAATTACTGGTGAACTGCAGATAGCCTCTTTATCTCGCAGAGAGATAGGAAAATACCAATGTTTCGCTTCTAATCAAATTGGAACTAAAACAATAAAATCCATGTCACCCGTCATAACAGTCGACTTGGCATGTAAGTACATCTATATCTAGTCAAAATAAACTAATTGTGGCATGTCTCCCCAAGGTTATCGTAAACCAACTAAACATGTACTGACATGTATTGTGCATGAACCAGAGTACATTGGACTCTGTCACATCCGACATCTGAATATTTAATAGACATTCTGTGAAATCCTATTTTAATGTCCCGATTTATTTCCTTATTACTTCAGCCAAAAACACTTTGAGTAATCCTTATTCTGAATATTCCGAATTACGACATCAATCAGCCCGTCACACGATTTCCATGGAATCAGCATTGTATAATCCGGCATTCAATCGGTGGGTGTGAAGCCACAAAAGATTAACAAGCAATCACCAATCAATTATCGATGAGATTAAAACTTTGATAATTTTATAATCTCTTGTAAGAGAGCCCTTGGTATTCGATTTTAGTTTCTCATGTCAAATACGGTGACATAATATAAAAATTGCTGCGATGAAGAAGAATTATTATACAATATTATGTTCAAAATGTGGGATCGTCCTGCAAAGCATGCCCAAACGGACTTGACATTAGATGCCAGCAGCAACTTACAGCAGATTTCGAGAAAGTTCCACGACCTACATAGACGGGAATAACGTTCTGGGGAGTCGGAGCTACATTATAACAATATTTTCGGTTTTCGAAGTTATAATAATACTTCCAGTTTTAAGAAAACTTAGTATTCCGACACTCTACGTAATCCGACATACATGTATTGTAACGATCCCGTACAATGTCAGATTTGACAGAGTCCACTGTATAACTATAAAACACCTGATACCAATTCTAATTAACCTAGTTGACAAATATTTGGTGATTATATTGCATAAGTGGTTTTTATTCAGACATTCTTCTTATAAACACTTTTTATAGAGTTAATTCCCTTCACTGAATCCCGGTAAACACTCATTATTGTCCCCAATAATTTTGCTGGTGTAGATGATTATTAGGTGACAGTCTTGGCTGAGTTTGAGGATTAAGAGGTTTTTTCCACAGAGGCTAAGCAGAGATAAGAAGTTTGTTTGTCAATGCTTTGTACACAATAACTTTTATTCTAATTGAAGGAGAGAGAAGTTGAAACTTGAATAGTTTCTGTATTTTATGCTTCTATTACAGATCTAAACAGTTGGGTGGACACAGGTCTGCCTCCTCCAAGGATACAGGCAACAGAAGGGGAAGCAGTTCAGCTGACGTGTGACAATGTACCTTTATGTAATCCGCCTGGGGAGTTTAAATGGTATAACGGTGACAAAGAAAGTAGAGAAGTTGTACAGGATGACAGAATAGCTATAGATGCAGAGGGTACGTATACATGTTAATATAGGATGTTAAGTGGAACTACATAGCAAGATTATTATTGACAACACTACGGCTACATGTAACACTGATTTGACTACGCCTGTCTTATACTCGGATCCTTATCACAAATGTCGCTAAAATCGTCAAGCACCTTGATAACAGTGTTATAATCCACTTGTTTATGCTAATACATGTATCATAGCTAAAATATTTGTAACCGTGATTGTAATTCCATTAGTTTGGAATGTTCAGGTTGACAGACAAGCTCCCCAGTTAGTTTCCCTATAACACTAATGTTGTGGACTGTGGTTTATTGAAACATCATATGACTTCAAATAATGTTGTATACACTATATGGATTGTCAGCAGACTGTGACTCTACATGTAGGTGAAAGTGGATTTTAAGCCCCACTGATTGACGGTGACCCTTTATTTTCACTAACATACCTATCTAGGCCATACCTTAGTCCACTAATCAAGCTGTTATTATCATGTAGCTTTTGTGGAAAAGCCTGGACATTTTGATTGGATTTAGACAGACGATATATCGAAGATTATTATGAAACTGTTCATAGTGGCGTTTACACGATACAACCAATCCATACAACTGTCTGATGAACTACTAACTTTATCCAATTTTAAGTTGTTATTTCTGTTCATGTAGGCCCCATTTTGGATTCAAATGTTTAAAACAAATGATATTTTTAGCCGTTTGCTTTGATAATAAATTTATAAAATGCAGAACTATCAGAATGCATCCACAAAAACAACAACTGGCTCTCTATATTTATGGGACTTTTATAATGGTCTGTCCATCTGTCCTCCGTCACACTTTTTGAGACACAATAACTCTCCTAATTGAGGTAGAATGTTCAAACTTGGTGTAGGTCTTTATTAGGTGAATACCTTGATGGAGTTCGAAGGTGAACATTTTCGGCTTAGGGTAAGCAGAGATAAGCAATTTGATTGGTTGATGCTTTGGGACACGATAACTTTAATGATGGTGATGAAACTTGGTGTATAATTTTATTACATCAATACCTTGACTAAGTTCGATAATGAGCATTTTCTGCTCAGGGTAAGCAGAGTGATAAGCAATTTGATTGATGAAACTTGGTGTATAGTTTTATTATATCAATACCTTGACTAAGTTCAATAATGAGCACTTTCTGCTTAGGCTAAGAAGCGATAAGCAATTTGATTGGTCGAGACTTTGGAACATAACAACTCTGCTTTTAATTGAGGTAGAATGTTTAAACTTGATGTAGATGTTCATTAGGCGAATGTCTTGACTAAGTTCAATGATTAACATTTCCCACTAAAGCTAAGCAGAGCTAAGCAATTTCATTGGTTGATGCTTTGGGATAAGATAACTTTGATTCTGACTTCAAAACCTTGACTGAGTTTGATTATGAATATTTTATGCTTAGACTTAGTATAGATAATCAGTTTGATTGCTCAGAACTTTTGAAAAAAATAAATTTGCAATTAATCAATATGTGTGTTCTATTCATTTTGGGATTTTGGCGGGGGACATCAGCCTGGCCTGTTCCCAAATTTACAGGACAAAACATCTGTTTGTTGTGACCACATCACAAACTCGAAGATTTCTGTATTTACATATAAGCTAGAAAGGAGTTAACATGTGTAGGTAATGCTGGCATGTTTAGTCTCATTTATCCCAATCATTAACAACCTGACTATTATAATAGTGACCATTTCATGCAATTTATTATCTTATTATATATTTTCAGGAACTCTTCATTTCGTCTACGTAACAAAAGCTGATGATTTAAGTGGATTAAAATATCAATGTGCCATTTTTAATCGTCATATTAATTCCATTAATTTAGGCAGTGGGAAGATTTTAGAGATTACGAAACTAATTCGTAAGTGTTTAAACTACACTTTTCACACCAATAAGATAATTATGCAGGGAAAATGGTTCCTTTTTATACATCCACACTTCCATGTGGACGTATATATACGTGTATTGTCATCGCCCCTGTCTGTTCATCCGTCAACAATTTCTTTATGGACACTCTACAGGTCACAATTTTTATCCGATTTTGAACAAACTTGAAATGTATGTTTATAACCCAAAGATCTTGGTTCCTTTTTGATATTCGCACGTATCTGACTGTATCATGTTTTTAGATTGTGGTCCCTCTAGAAGTCACAATTTGTATTCAATTTTAAAAAAAACAAGCATTTAAATATATAACTGTTACACCCCAATTTCATAATCTAGGTAGGTTGCCAAAGGATATGTTAAGAGAAACTTTGTTATTATCTACAAAACAGATGACCTAATTTTGCTTGAAGAAACAAATCTTTTAAAGGTTTTTATTTGTATTCTGTGTTCCAGCAATTCCAGATAGAGCACCCAGTGTGTTATATAGCAAACCAAATCAGAAAGCTCTTATTGGACATTATGTTGACATACAATGTATCTTTGGTGGCAAGTAAGTACAAAGTTATTCTTCATGATTTGATGTCACATTATGGTCCATGCTATTTTTCATGATCTAAGGTCATATTTTGGCTCCTGTTATCTTTGATTTGATGTCACATTATGGCCCATGCTATCTTGGATGATTTGATATCACATTGTGATGTCATGTTATTGGCCCCTGTTATCTTTGATGATTTGATGTCACTTTATGACCTGTGTTATCTTTGGGGAGCCACGTTGGCTAAGTGGGTAAGACGCTTGCTCACAAACCTAAAGGTCGCCGAGGAAATTTATGAAAATTTTCTGGCATGGTATTCACTTGTCATTGGTGCAGGGTGGAGGGCCTGACAAGGACATCTGTCTAGTCGTTCTAGTGGGATGAAAAACTGAGGTCCCGTGTACACATGGGAGTGCACATAAAAGATTTCCAGTTGTAATTCAATATAAGAGTATGCCGTAACACAGGGCAAAATTTCCGTCATAGCACACTGTATGGCATTTGCCTGTTTTGATTAGCCTAGTCATAGCAGAACAGAAGGACGTTAAATCCTGTTTCGTTTCGTTTCATTTCTTGTTATCTTTGACATGTTAAATGGCCCCTGTTAGCTTTGATGATTTGATGTCACATTATGGCCCCTGTTAATTTTCATTATTTGACGATATTTATTGTTTTTGTTAAATTCCATGATATTTTTATGGTAGGTGTGGTGACCTCTGCTATTTTTCATAGCCCCTTTTCATGTTCTCATGATCTAAACACATGACTTAAACAATATTAATGTTTTGGACCCTGAAAATTTATGTTTTTGAAAAGATTTGTAGATGATTTAATCAGAAGTCTCGAAAAATGTTTTCCAGGCCGATACCATCTATATCGTGGAAAAACAATGAGTTACAAGCAATTACAAGTAACTCTGATAAATATGAATTTATCGATACTTTACGACGCGTTTTACGAGTTAAAAATATCCAGGAGTCAGACGAAGGAACTTTCACTTGTGAAGGTGCAAATACTCAAACAAATACAGCAACAACAGCTCTTAATGTCACATGTAAGTAACAATTACAGAACTTCGGTTTCTAAACAGTTTCTTTTAAAAAAAACTCTTTAGGACAGTTTCTGCAACCTTTTTTATATGCTCACATTTTTATGTGGATGTATATTGTCGATGCCCCTGTCCGTCCTTCCACAATTTCTTTGTGGACACTCTATAGATCACAATTTGTAATCGATTTTGACACAACTTGAAATATAGGTTTATTGCCAAAAGATCTTGGTTCCTTTTGATATTGGCATGTTATGGACCATGACTTTATTGATTATGGTCCCTGATTGTACAATAAATCTCGTTTTTAGCTTGTGGACACTCTAGATGTCAAATTTTTTATCCAATTTATCGGACCGTAACTTCCTGGATTATAGCCCCTGCGTTCACAATTTTTATTTGATTTAAAAAACGTTTGAATATATCACCGTTACACAATAATGACGGCCAATTTCGAATCGGGTCCTAACTGTCGAACAAAATGGCCACTCTTTGTACGCAAATAATGTTAAAGTAGGTAATATCAAGGTTGTGAACCCTCTAGTGGTCACAATTTTGATGAAACTGAAAACGTGTTTACATCCCAAAGATCTAGTTTCCTTTCGATATTTGTGCATATCTGACTGTAACTTCCTGGTTGTACCTAAGAATCGCGATTTTAGCTTGCGGATACCCTAGAGTTCACAATTTTTTCCGATTTTAAAAATCGTTTAAATGTATCACCGCTTCATGAAATTTGATTCAAACTGCCTGACAAAATGGCCGCTCCCTGTACCCATTATGTTAATAAATGTCTTAATCATTAATTTCCTTTGTTTTCTATGGTGTGGGCATGAAAATATAAATGTATAAAACGGAATAAGTGACACAACATCCAATATATTGTTCATATATTTATTCCAGCTCGTCCTATCTGGGAAAAGTCCTTATCGTCAATTACGGTTGCAGCAACAAGAGATGCTAGTATGACCTGTCAAGCAAAATCAGTAATAAGGGAGAATCCACCAGGACCACCAGAATGGTTTGAAAATGGAGCCCCCATTCCAAACGATAAATGTAAGTTTCAAATATTCTTAAGATGCAAAAATTCATATTCAACCACTCTATAGTATTGGCATTATGAAAGAGCCATAAGCTCTTTGGGAGTCTTGGCTGGTGGGTTAAAACAGAAATTTTCACTTGGATCTTATTTGAATATACAGTTAAATAAAATAGCAATGTTTAAGCTGTTGTAAAAAGAGCTGGTGTTTTTTCAAGGAGTTTAACAAATAATTTTGAAAAATGCCTTACTCTAGAAGAAATAGGTCAGCAGGCACAGATTTAAGGGGACGCCCCTAAGGTGTACAAAAAAGAAATCATTTTATGACATGAGCTTTGTCAACTTGAATAAAACTGCTTTCCCGTTGAGATAACGATCGGCGAACTACTATAAAATCGTGGATTCATAAATGACAAATTAATTATTAAAAAAACCTGTGTGGAATGGACTAAGCTGGCACAAAAATCTGCCGTTCAATTTGACTGTTCACCTATTTCATGGAATATAATTGATTAGAAATTACAACAAAAAATTTAAATATCGAATGTAAATCACTTAATATATACTCATAATACATATATATTAATATGCTTTTAGACCCATTTTAGTCTTATTTTAAAGTTTCCCAAAATTTTGACCATATTACATGACCTTTGACCTATATTTATCTTCTAATTCTAGTTGACAGTGGTAAATATGTGTTCGGTAATGATCAACAGATATTGAAGGTGACAAATCTTGTAAAACCAGATGATACTACATGCTTCCAGTGTAAAGTTACCAACTCGGAGGGTTTTCGATTTGGTGATGGATGTCTGGATGTCATAGGTAAGTTTTAGCCTTTTAATATCAAGCTGGTAATGCAAACCTGATAGTATCCAGTTCTTTCAACCCTAAGAGCATTGACAATCGAGTGAATATGAGAATTTCATCAGACAAAACATGTACTGAGTCAATAAAAAAATATCCCTTGTGTTACATTAAATCCTGATTCAACTGATACTGTACCAGGTATCATGACTTAAAAAAACATTGACCTGACTCAATGTCAAGTATTTACTGGAATTCTACTCACACCAGATCAGGTATGGTAGATGTCTATCAGTAACATGAATCAAACACTGCCCATTTTTATCATGAATTGCAATCAAGCATTTGATTACTATAAAAATAATGTGATAGAGGTGTTTTTTTTTTCTTTTTAAGAACCCATTGTGATTACATCAAGACCTCCAGCTGTTCAGGAGATATTGAAAGGTGATATCGTCAATTTGACTGTTATGGCCCAGACTAACTCTCCATGGCCGATTCAGTATAAATGGTTCTTTATCACTTATGTGGAAGCAGACGTTAAACACCAAGAACTACTACTACAGACTTATGATGATAAGCCACCTTTTGTTACTTACAATGAAACATCTAAATACGCATACATCAACACAGAGGATTTATCGTTTGAGGATTATCGTACTATTAATGGAACGTACATACGGATGGTGTATAATGTACATGAAAAAATCAATGTTACAATTCAAGTTATCTTGAAAGAAGTTGAAAGTAAGTTTGTTTTCGCTTTTTATGCGCCTACATGGAAATGTGGTCGTAATTGCCGTCGTCCACACTTTCTTGTGAACACCCTACAGACAACATTTATCATGTGATTGTTTTGAAATTGATATATGTTGTTTACATCACTAAGATGAAGAAACCTTTTTAATTTCAATAATTTCCGTTAACTTCTTCTAGCGTTATGGTCATTGTTTCACGTTATTGCACCTTATGAATGCTACAATGACAAAAATGGTCATCCAATCTGTATGAAATTTGTATGCATCCTTTAAATTAATGAAACGAAAGAGCCTTTTAAAGATACATTATGGGAGATTAGATAAAGAGCTGGCAGTTCTCACTAAAATAGTTAAAACGAGATAATGTAAAGGGAATTTGCTGAAAATTTCAGTCAAATTGATAATCTCTGAACCGAAAATTTGGCGATTGAATTATCAGTTAATTAATGTATATTTAATAATTTAGATAACATTTCAGGTCTAAAGAAAGACCTGAAATTGGCAGATTTATCTCTTGCATAATGTATGTTTAAATTTCATCATTTTCCATTAATAATGTCTAAACGTAATGGCCTTTGTTTCACTTTATAGAATCCTGTTAACGCTCTAACAAGAAATATTATCATCCTATCTGTATGAAATTTATATACATCCTTTTAATTAGTGAAACATCGAAGCCTGTTGACTAGCAGCAATTTCTGTTAATTACTTCTAGAGTTATGGCCCATGTTTTACTTTGTTGAATCTTGTGAAATTTCGAAACGATAAAACTTATTACATGTATCAGATCTGTATGAAATTTATATGCATCATTTAAATTAGTGAAATGAAGAAACCTTTTGCATTTCAGAAATTTCTGTTAATTATGTCTAAAGTTATGGCCCTTGTTTCACTTTGTTGAACCTTGTGAACTTTCGAACAATTAAAGTTATCGTCTGATCCGTATGAAATTTCCCATTTATTACTTCAAGAGTTATGGCTCTTGTTTATTTTGTTGAACCTTGTGAGTGCTCTCACAACAAAAGTTATCATCCGATCTGTATGAAGTTTATCTGCATTATTTAAATTAGTAAGACTAAAGATCCTGTCAAATTTTAACAATTTCTGTAAATTACATGTACTTGGGAGTTAAGGCCCTAGTTTCAGTTTGTAGAACCCTTTCGAACCCTCAAACGATGGAAATTATAATTTGATCTGTATAAAATGATCTTGTAAATGTCCCCCTTTACCTACAAATGAATAAATATGCGACAATCCTTGTCGACCGCTTGATTAATTTAGTTACTGTGGGTGTATGTTTCATTGCCTATCTTTCTTTAATGGGGGGTCACGGTGGCTAAGTGGGTAAGGCGCTGGCTCGCTAGCCTGGAGGTTGGGTGTAAAATCCCTGCATTGGCCGAGAAAGTTCTTCCAAATTTTTCAGCGTGGTTCCTCCTTGTCAGTGATGCAGGGTGGAGGGCCTGACAAGGACAGCTGTCTAGTCATTTGGATGGGACAAATGGAATTTGATATAAGAGTAGGCCGTAGTGCTGCTGTCTGGGCAAAATTTCCCTCATAGCACACTGTATGGCGTATGCACATCTTCATTAGCCCAGTGCGGTGCAGAACAGTAGGACGTTAAACCCCATTTCATTTCCACATATGCATATTTTTTTTGAAGCTTGGATATACAAAGTTGAATACCGAATACCGAACTGACTGTAAGCTTATAAGGGCTACATTTTTTTTTTTAATACCAAGCATTAATTGTTCAAGTTATTCCAAGATCAGGCAACTTTAAGCCCACGGAAAAAAAATATACATATGCATAATTGGACTAAAAACATATTCAAACTAATTAATCTGTCAAAATTTAGTTTCAAATCCTTCTCAAACACTGTTTTCGCGAAGGAATACCCCTACTATAAAAAAAATCTATTAAAAGAAGTCATGTTAGTGTCACATGACTTAGCTGACGCACTACCTAGCAACGGGTGCGAAGAAGAATTCATTGCATACACAAGACGATGTTGTCTTTAATCGCTATCCATAAATCATAAGTATCGAAGCCTAATTAAATTCACGGATTATCCACCGCCCACGTCTTTTTCCGTGGTTTTTATCACAGAAACTGTTGTACGTTTAACCCTTTATCAAGTTTATCAACACATACACCAAGCGCTCAATCGTCGCGTCTTAGCTTTGACGTGACGCGAACAGACATTCCTAATCGTCAGGCTGCCGATTAGGGAAACCCTTAAATTTTTGTCCTGTATGCATTCCATGGGTGTTATTAAGGGAATGCAGTATTTTTCTAGTAAGATTGGATATTTTTATTTTCCATATATACCAAAATTGCCATACTTTTATTGGAAATAACCACCCGATAAATATTTTTTTTTGGAAAAGTATCTTTAAGGTTACGGAATTGGGCTTTCTATGTTCTATATTATATACATATAACGGTTAGAATTGAAGTTATTTGGCTCTAAGGGTGAACATGTATAGATGATATGGCACCAACTGCCAGCCAATTCCGTCAATAACTATTTTATCTTACAGATCTATATTCGGTCATATTGGTTATGTGCTGTGTATATTCGAATATTAAGACACTAAGGCTGGGCTTCTTTGTTAACACAAAAAATAATGATTTACTTCGGGGTTGGTGTTTTTCTTGCTTTCTATAATTCCGATTACGACAGTACGGTTGGCCGTAATAAACGACGTTTCTTTATTCCTTGTCTTTTGATGGTTTACTCCCCCAAAATATGTCAGCCCGTTACTTCGACTGTCCCTTAGTACATAGCCCGTTATTCCGACACCCCGTCTCAGAAATCGAGTTTGGTGGATACCGTCCACAGTGTTGACGGTACAAAAATCGACTTTCAGTCGACCCGTTTGTCCTCGGAAATGCATCGCTGTTAAACTTTTAAATATTTTCATAAACGCGAAATTCGATCCCTGCATTGGCCGAGAAAGTTCATCCAGATTTTCCGGCGTGGTTCTCCCTTGTCAGTGATGCAGGACGGAGGGGCTGACAAGGAAAGCTGTCTAGTCGTTCGGATGGAACAAAAAACCGAGGTCCCGTGTACACATTGGCGTGCACGTAAAAGATCCCTTGGCAGATGGAATTCGATATAAGAGTAGGCCGTAGTGCCGCTGTCCGGGCAAAATTTCTCTCATAGCACACTGTATGGCATATGCCCGTCTTCATTAACCCAGGTTAGGAGCAGAACAGTAGGTAGGACGTTAAACTCCATTTCATTTCATTTTCATTTCATAAACGCGAAGGGTGTGTGTAGCGAGGGGGGGGGGGCAGTAACGCCTGGGTTTTGCATCATAAGGTCTTTCCGAGGTTAGTACGTGGCAAGGATTATGGTCATAGGTTCACCAACATTAAAATACATATCAGTTTCAATTTTAATAAATCACACAATATTGATTATAATCCAAGCATTGACGTACTTGGAGTAAGATTTTTTTTTTTTTGATTTTATTCGATCACACCTGTAGATGGGACGCTAGTCTGAAGTGCCAGGTTCTGAGTCGGAAGATGACGACCTGTTCTGCATCTTGCAGTTGTGATAGCACTAGGAGTATTAACCTCAATGAGTGAAGGCAGCTTTTCCTGGCGTTTTATTCTCATTCGGTAGTCTGAGCTATGTTGGTATTTGGTGGCTTGTATCAGTACCTTTCTTTTCTCTTCGTTTGTTTAGTGGGAGATCCCAGTTATCTGTTCCATCTTTTCTATAGGTTTAGATTTCATAGCACCTGTGATGATGCGAACAGCCTAGTTTTGAACTTTGTCAAGATACTCTTGATGTGTCTTGACTGCAGTCATCCATTAGCTTGATCCATACACCAGATGTGGTCTTACCGTTCCCTGACCCTGATAGACAATTTTGAGGATCTTTTCATTTGCATACACTTAGGTAGCTCTGGCACAATATCGTTTATGAAAAGGATTGGTGAGAGTACTTCCGCTTGTGGGACTCCTTGTCGAAGCAGCCCTTTCCGGCCGGCGGCGGTTGGAAGATTTACCCAATACTACCCAATACCATCTCAATATCACCATATACTACCCAATCCCACAACACAACTGCACAGAAATTTCAATTTTCTGCAAAATTTCTAATATTCGTTGGAGTAATTGTACTAATGTGCTGTTATTTGACAAAATCAAGTTGTTATTTGCTTATATTGGGTAGTATTTGGTAGTATTTGATGAGTATTTGGTAGTATTGGGTTATTATTTGGTTGTTTTGGGTGATATATGGAGGCAAATGAACAGCCAGACATCGGCATAGCATTTGAAGTACGTTTCCCGCGATACAACCTTCTATTTTTGAAAAAAAAAATCAAATGATATGTCCATTTTGCATCATTATGTTATAGTATTGGGTAGTATGTGGTGATATTGAGGTGGTATTGGGTAGTATTGGGTAAATCGTCCCAACCTTTACGGCCACAGTGTCCGCCGGTACATGTTGCCGCTGATGCCACTTCGCAGGAGCTTCACGAGTAGTCCGTCTTTCCACTTCTGCAGTGTGGCCTTCTTGGCTTGGAAGGCAAGGTACCACTGCAGACGCTGGTTTACAATGCGCTCCATGGTTTTGCATACGCAGCTTGTCAGACTGATGGGGCGGTAGCTAGCTGGTTTTGCTTTGTTCTTCCCTTTCTTTAGAATTGGGATCATCATCCTGGCTTCCTTCCATCACTGAGGTACTAGAACGTGCTTCCAGCTCAGGTTAAAGACATTCGGTAGTTTGTTGAGGGCTGTGTTGCAGCATCTCGTGTGTGATGTTATCGGGGCCTAGGGATTTTTTCTTCTTCATTTGTTTGATGGATGTTGTAGGTTAAACCAATGTGAGGTCGTGTTGCATGGAGTCAAGTTCTTCTGTGGTGTCTCTCTCCAAGTTAAGGCTTGCAGTTTTTTCGCTCCAGCTTTTCCTCTTAGATTCAAGCTTGGTTTTGAGGAATTTTGCCTTTCATTTCCTGTAGTGGTACTTTTATTCTTCTCTTGCTGCACTTAGTTCATCATGTGCTTTCTGCCGATGTGTTGTCCAGTATGGGGTATAGTTCTCCCCCCCCCCCATCGTGGGATGGTTTCCTTGGCTGTATTGACGATGCATTATTGAGCTCCTTGGTCACATAGCTCATGTTACTCCCTTCCACTTTAACTTTTGTTGTGAGCTCTTTTGTGCGCATGCCAGATGGGATGTTGTTGTTGAGTGCCATTGTTGGGTCACTGACAAGGATCAGGTGGTTCTCATCCTGTCAGTCTTCTGTCTCTTCTCCTCGCTTGATAGGGGTGTTGTATCCCCAGCTCTGGGACTGACTGACGGGAACCGGGATTGTTTCACGTGACAGTTTTTTGTCATCTGGGCAGTAATGGTTAACAAGGTGACCGAATTCCAGGAACAGTTTCACAGCAGCCAAATTATTCTTCAACACAGCTATATGAAAGGGGGCATATCCCCCCAAGCCCATATAATCTGCTCCATGTTGTAGAAGTAAAGTCAATATCTGTACACATTTTTCAGTCGTAGTAAACTGCGTGTCTTCTGAAATAATAGAACTAAAGATAGTGTAATGAATATTGCAGACCGAAAGAAGGTGGTCAATTTATTCTTATATTCTAACAACAGATACCAATAGCCCGAATCAACTTCACCGTTCTAAAACAAAACTAAATTAAACACAGCGTTTGTGACTCACGGGCGGAACCAACAATAAGAATTCTAAATCGGGACGATTAGAAACACGATTAGCAGTTAATTTCGACAAAATAAACCAATTTAATCGATTTTCTATCATTGTTTAGTTTTGATAGCTATAAACAGACAGATCACCTCTCTATTTTGACGTTTTGTTTAGCCACAGATCATTAATATTGCGTGAGTGGTACCATTTCCATAATCTCTATCAATGATGCTACAGCACTGTGTCGATTTTGCTTTTATTATAAGGTTTGCCATTGAGCCAAGTCGTGTGTTTTCTGCCCTAATAAGCTTATATTTCTCCCAGGACACCGGTTTCCTACCATTTGCTCTATCCCCTAATTTCTCTTCCCGCCCTTTATTCCAATTTCCCTATCTCTACCCTCACATTACCCTCCTCTCATTCCAGAATACCTGATAAAATTCTTCTTTAACGCCTCTTATCGTCATTTGAGGGTTTCCAAAAGTTTGGACAAAAGTGTATATGGTTGTTTGATTACGATAAATACATGTACAACACTCAAACCAAAATATTATATGTTTTAATCCTGGCGTAGGCTGTCTAGAACCTTTAGAATGTGGGATCAATAGAGAAGTGTGTCTTGTTCTTTAGATGACATACAAAAGCATGATTTCGTGTTGAAATTAATAGTACAATGGGAGTTCACAGAAGGTATACGTAGACATATTGCACTGATGGTGGACTCATTCCTCACCCCCTCGCATTGCAGACGTAATCAAAGAAACAAAAATTACTATATATTACTCTCCAAATGGCTTTAGCTGACAGACATTAAATCTGATTCAATTTGATATTTTTAGGAGTGGACCGCCATCATCTCGACTGAAGCATAGTTTTTAGAGCGGGGGTTTATAAATTGATGCCAATAACATTCAGAAGAGAAAAATTCTGTAAATCAAATTCAAATGGTGAAGCTCTAATGTATTTTTAACGTAGTTTAGTAATGTCCAATTAACTTGTAAAAATGTGAATGTTTGTCAATTAAGGACTTCAACCTCCGAAGATTACAGAACCTGATGTCGCGAAAACAATATATTACAAAGCCACGGATGAAGTGATATTAGTATGTCAAGCAGAAGCAAATCCTCAAGCTCAGTAAGAAAATTTTTTTACAGATGTAATACATAATTGGTGAAGCACACTTGTGGTGGGGGGGGGGTGTCTGTCATTGGTAATCTAGTCTTTGATTTTTATACATCTACATGAATATTTATTGATATGTGGTGATATATTTCTGTCATCCTTGTACACTATTGGTTGTGGATGCTTAAGTTACCATCCTATTAACTTGAACTGTATACAGTGGTTATGTTCATGAGGTTAAAAATCCTGTTGAATTGTAACAATTTATCAATTTGAAAAATATTGTCGATGCTCTAGATAATTAGTTTTGAGTTATGGCCCTAACTTGGATGGACTTGATATTTGTATATAAAGAAGCCTGCTGATTTTCAACAATTTCTGATAATTACTGTCAAGAGTTAATTCATCCTTGATTAATTTGATTGCTCGGGTGACTCATACATGTACATTTACTTGATTCAAACGTTTCAGCAACGTTGTTTAACCCTAGACAAATGAAAGATTTTGTTTTTATTTATAGATATGAATGGATGAAAGACGGTCAGACTATAGTAAGTGACTTTATAAAACAAGATCCAATTACTGGTGAACTACAGATAGCCTCTTTAACTCGCAGAGAGACAGGAAAATACCAATGTTTCGCTTCTAATCAAATTGGAACGAAAACAATAAAATCCATGTCACCCATCATAACAGTCGACTTGGCATGTAAGTACATCTATATCTAGTCAAAATAAACTAATTGTGGCATGTCTCCCCAAGGTTATCGTAAACCAATTTAAACATGTACTGACATGTATTGTGCATGAACCAGAGTACATTGGACTCTGTCACATCCGACATCTGAATAATAGACATTCTGTGAAATCCGATTTTCATGTCCCGATTTATTTCCTTATTACTTCAGGCAAAAACACTTTGAGTAATCCTTATTCTGAATATTCCGAATTACGACATCAATCAGCCCGTCACACGATTTCCATGGAATCAACATTGTATAATCCTGCCTTCAATCGGTGGGTGTGAAGCCACAAAAGATTAACAAGCAATCACCAATCAATTATCGGTGAGATTAAAACTCACTCGCGTACGTCTTTGTTGATTACTTTGATAATTTTATAATCTCTTGTAAGAGAGCCCTTGGTATTCGATTTTAGTTTCTCATGTCAAATACGATGACATTATATAAAAATTGCTGCGATGAAGAAGAATTATTATACAATATTATGTTTAAAATGTGGGATCGTCCTGCAAAGCATGCCCAAACGGACTTGACATTAGATGCCAGCAGTAACTTACAGCAGATTTCGAGAAAGTTCCACGACCTACATAGACGGGAATAACGTTCTGGGGATTCGGAGCTACATTATAACAATATTTTCGGTTTTCGAAGTTATAATAATACTTCCAGTTTTAAAAAAACTTAGTATTCCGACACTCTACGTAATCCGACATACATGTATTGTAACGATCCCGTACAATGTCAGATTTGACAGAATCCACTGTATAACTATAAAACACCTGATACCAATTCTAATTAACCTAGTTGACAAATATTTGGTGATTATATTGCATAAGTGTTTTTTATTCAGACATTCTTCTTATAAACACTTTTTATAGAGTTAATTCCCTTCACTGAATCCCGGTAAACACTCATTATTGTCCCCAATAATTTTGCTGGTGTAGATGATTATTAGGTGACAGTCTTGGCTGAGTTTGAAGATTAAGAGGTTTTTTCCACAGAGGCTAAGCAGGGATAAGTGGTTTGTTTGTCAATGCTTTGTACACAATAACTTTTATTCTAATTGAAGGAGAGAGAAGTTGAAACTTGAATAGTTTCTGTATTTTATGCTTCTATTACAGATCTAAACAGTTGGGTGGACACAGGTCTGCCTCCTCCAAGGATACAAGCAACAGAAGGGGAAGCAGTTCAGCTGACATGTGACAATGTACCTTTATGTAATCCGCCTGGGCAGTTTAAATGGTATAAAGGTGACGACGAAAGTAGCGAAGTTGTACAGGATGACAGAATAGCTATAGATGCAGAGGGTACATATACATGTTAATATAGGATGTTAAGTGGAACTACATAGCAAGATTATTATTGACAACGCTACGGCTACATGTAACACTGATTTGACTACGCCTGTCTTATACTCGGATCCTTATCACAAATGTTGATGCAGGACGGAGGGGCTGACAAGGACAGCTGTCTAGTCGTTCGGATGGGACAAAAAACCGAGGTCCCGTGTACACATTGGCGTGCACGTAAAAGATCCCTTGACAGTTGGAATTCGATATAAGAGTAGGCCGTAGTGCCGCTGTCCGGGCAAAATTTCCCTCATAGCACACTGTATGGCGTATGCCCGTCTTCATTAGCCCAGTTCGGAGCAAAACATTAGGACGTTAAACCCCATTTCATTTCATTTCATTTCATTTATCACAAATGTCGCTAAAATCGTCAAGCACCTTGATAACAGTGTTATAATCCACTTGTTTATGCTAATACATGTATCATAGCTAAAATATTTGTAACCGTGATTGTAATTCCATTAGTTTGGAATGTTCAGGTTGACAGACAAGCTCCCCAGTTAGTTTCCCTATAACTGTGGTTTATTGAAACATCACACTATATGGATTGTCAGCAGACTGTGACTCTACATGTAGGTGAAAGTGGATTTTAAGCCCCTCTGATTGACGGTGACCCTTTATTTTCACTAACATACTATCTAGGCCATACCTTAGTCCACTAATCAAGCTGTTATTATCATGTAGCTTTTGTGCAAAAGCCTGGACATTTTGATTGGATTTAGACAGAAGATATATCGAAGATTATTATGAAACTGTTGATAGTGGCGTTTACACGATACAACCAATCCATACAACTGTCTGATGAACTACTAACTTTATCCAATTTTGAGTTGTTATTTCTGTTCATGTAGGCCCCCATTTTGGATTCAAATGTTTAAAACAAATGATATTTTTAGCCGTTTGCTTTGATAATAAATTTATAAAATGCAGAACTATCAGAATGCATCCACAAAAACAACAACTGGCTCTCTATATTTATAGGACTTTTATAATGGTCTGTCCATCTGTTCTCCGTCACACTTTTTGAGACACAATAACTCTCCTAATTGAGGTAGAATGTTCAAACTTGGTGTAGGTCTTTATTAGTTGAATACCTTGATGGAGTTCGAAGGTGAACATTTTCGGCTTAGGGTAAGCAGAGATAAGCAATTTGATTGGTTGATGCTTTGGGACACGATAACTTTAATGATGGTGATGAAACTTGGTGTATAATTTTATTACATCAATATCTTGACTAAGTTCGATAATGAGCATTTTCTGCTCAGGGTAAGCAGAGTGATAAGCAATTTGATTGATGAAACTTGGTGTATAGTTTTATTATATCAATACCTTGACTAAGTTCAATAATGAGCACTTTCTGCTTAGGCTAAGAAGCGATAAACAATTTGATTGGTCGAGACTTTGGAACATAACAACTCTGCTTTTAATTGAGGTAGAATGTTTAAACTTGATGTAGATGTTCATTAGGCGAATGTCTTGACTAAGTTCAATGATTAACATTTCCCACTAAAGCTAAGTAGAGCTAAGCAATTTCATTGGTTGATGCTTTGGGATAAGATAACTTTGATTCTGACTTCAAAACCTTGACTGAGTTTGATTATGAATATTTTATGCTTAGACTTAGTATAGATAATCAGTTTGATTGCTCAGAACTTTTGAAAAAAATAAATTTGCAATTAATCAATATGTGTGTTCTATTCATTTTGGGATTTTGGCGGGGGACATCAGCCTGGCCTGTTCCCAAATTTACAGGACAAAACATCTGTTTGTTGTGACCACATCACAAACTCGAAGATTTCTGTATGTACATATAAGCTAGAAAGGGGTTAACATGTGTAGGTAATGCTGGCATGCTTATTCTGATTTATCCCAATCATTAACAAACTGACTATTATAATAGTGACCATTTCATGCAATTTATTATCTTATTATATATTTTCAGGAACTCTTTATTTCGTCTACGTAACAAAAGATGATGATTTAATTGGATTAAGATATCAATGTGCCATTTTTAATCGTCATCTTAATTCCGTTAATTTAGGCAGTGGGAAGATTTTAGAGATTACGAAACTAAATCGTAAGTGTTTAAAATACACTTTTCACACCAATAAGATAATTATGCAGTAAAGTTTGATTTAACGGAAAATGGTTTCTTTTTATACCTCCACACTTCCATGTGGACTTATATATACGTGTATTGTCATCCCCCCTGTCTGTCCATCCGTCCTCAATTTCTTTATGGAAACTCTACAGGTCACAATTTTTATCCGATTTTGAACAAACTTGAAATATATGTTTGGTTCCTTTTTGATATCCGCACGTATCTGACTGTATCATGTTTTTAGATTGTGGTCCCTCTAGAAGTCACAATTTCTATTCAATTTTAAAAAAAACCAAGCATTTAAATATATAACTGTTACACCCCAATTTCATAATCTAGGTAGGTTGCCAAAGGATATGTTAGGAGAAACTTTGTTATTATCTACAAAACAGATGACCTAATTTTGCTTGAAGAAACAAATCTTTTAAAGGTTTTTATTTGTATTCTGTGTTCCAGCAATTCCAGATAGAGCACCCAGTGTGTTATATAGCAAACCAAATCAGAAAGCTCTTATTGGACATTATATTGACATACAATGTATCTTTGGTGGCAAGTAAGTACAAAGTTATTCTTCATGATTTGATGTCACATTGTGGTCCCTGCTATTTTTCATGATCTAAGGTCATATTTTGGCTCCTGTTATCTTTGATTTGATGTCACATTATGGCCCTTGCTATCTTGGATGATTTGATATCACATTGTGATGTCATGTTATTGGCCCCTATTATCTTTGATGATTTGATGTCACTTTATGACCTGTGTTATCTTTGGGGAGCCACGTTGGCTAAGTGGGTAAGACGCTTGCTCACAAACCTAAAGGTCGCCGAGGAAATTTATGAAAATTTTCTGGCATGGTATCCACTTGTCATTGGTGCAGGGTGGAGGGCCTGACAAGGACATCTGTCTAGTCGTTCTGGTGGGATGAAAAACTGAGGTCCCGTGTACACATGGGAGTGCACATAAAAGATTTCCAGTTGTAATTCAATATAAGAGTATGCCGTAACGCTGGGCAAAATTTCCGTCATAGCACACTGTATGGCGTTTGCCTGTTTTGATTAGCCTAGTCATAGCAGAACAGAAGGACGTTAAATCCTGTTTCGTTTCGTTTCATTTCTTGTTATCTTTGACATGTTAAATGGCCCCTGTTAGCTTTGATGATTTGATGTCACATTATGGCCCCTGTTAATTTTCATTATTTGACCATATTTATTGTTTTTGTTAAATTCCATGATATTTTTATGGTAGGTGTGGCGACCTCTGCTATTTTTCATAGCCCCTTTTCATGTTCTCATGATCTAAACACATGACTTAAACAATATTAATGTTTTGGACCCTGAAAATTTATGTTTTTGAAAAGATTTGTAGATGATTTAATCAGAAGTCTCGAAAAATGTTTTCCAGGCCGATACCATCTATATCGTGGAAAAACAATGAGTTACAAGCAATTACAAGTAACTCTGATAAATATGAATTTATCGACACTTTACGACGCGTTTTACGAGTTAAAAATATCCAGGAGTCAGACGAAGGAACTTTCACTTGTGAAGGTGCAAATACTCAAACAAATACAGCAACAACAGCTCTTAATGTCACATGTAAGTAACAATTACAGAACTTCGGTTTCTAAACAGTTTCTTTTAAAAAAAACTCTTTAGGACAGTTTCTGCAACCTTTTTTATATGCTCACATTTTCATGTGGATGTATATTGTCGATGCCCCTGTCCGTCCTTCCACAATTTCTTTGTGGACACTCTATAGATCACAATTTGTAACCGATTTTGACACAACTTGAAATATAGGTTTATTGCCAAAAGATCTTGGTTCCTTTTGATATTGGCATGTTATGGACCATGACTTTATTGATTGTACAATAAATCACGTTTTTAGCTTGTGGACACTCTAGATGTCAAATTTTTTATCCAATTGATCGGACCGTAACTTCCTGGATTATAGCCCCTGCGTTCACAATTTTTATTCGATTTAAAAAACGTTTGAATATATCACCGTTACACAATAATGACGGCCAATTTCGAATCGGGTCCTAACTGTCGAACAAAATGGCCACTCTTTGTACGCAAATAATGTTAAAGTATGTAATATCAAGGTTGTGGACCCTCTAGTGGTCACATTTTTGATGAAACTGAAAACGTGTTTACATCCCAAAGATCTAGTTTCCTTTCGATATTTGTGCATATCTGACTGTAACTTCCTGGTTGTACCTAAGAATCGCGATTTTAGCTTGCGGATACCCTAGAGTTCACAATTTTTTCCGATTTTAAAAATCGTTTAAATGTATCACCGCTTCATGAAATTTGATTCAAACTGCCTGACAAAATGGCCGCTCCCTGTACCCATTATGTTAATAAATGTCTTAATCATTAATTTCCTTTGTTTTCTATGGTGTGGGCATGAAAATATAAATGTATAAAACGGAATAAGTGACACAACATCCAATATATTGTTCATATATTTATTCCAGCTCGTCCTATCTGGGAAAAGTCCTTATCGTCAATTACGGTTGCAGCAACAAGAGATGCTAGTATGACCTGTCAAGCAAAATCAGTAATAAGGGAGAATCCACCAGGACCACCAGAATGGTTTGAAAATGGAGCCCCCATTCCAAACGATAAATGTAAGTTTCAAATATTCTTCAGATGCAAAAATCCATATTCAACCATTCTATAGTATTGGCATTATGAAAGAGCCATAAGCTCTTTGGGAGTCTTGGCTGGTGGGTTAAAACAGAAATTTTCACTTGGATCTTATTTGAATATACAGTTAAATAAAATAGCAATGTTTAAGCTGTTGTAAAAAGAGCTGGTGTTTTTTCAAGGAGTTTAACAAATAATTTTGAAAAATGCCTTACTCTAGAAGAAATAGGTCAGCAGGCACAGATTTAAGGGGACGCCCCTAAGGTGTACAAAAAAGAAATCATTTTATGACATGAACTTTGTCAACTTGAATAAAACTGCTTTCCCGTTGAGATAACGATCGGCGAACTACTATAAAATCGTGGATTCATAAATGACAAATTAATTATTAAAAAAAACCTGTGTGGAATGGACTAAGCTGGCACAAAAATCTGCCGTTCAATTTGACTGTTCACCTATTTCATGGAATATAATTGATTAGAAATTACAACAAAAAATTTAAATATCGAATGTAAATCACTTAATATATACTCATAATACATATATATTAATATGCTTTTAGACCCATTTTAGTCTTATTTCAAGTTTCCAAAAATTTTGACCATATTACATGACCTTTGACCTATATTTATCTTCTAATCCTAGTTGACAGTGGTAAATATGTGTTCGGTAATGATCAACAGATATTGAAGGTGACAAATCTTGTAAAACCAGATGATACTACATGCTTCCAGTGTAAAGTTACCAACTCGGAGGGTTTTCGATTTGCTGATGGATGTCTGGATGTCATAGGTAAGTTTTAGCCTTTTAATATCAAGCTGGTAATGCAAACCTGATAGTATCCAGTTCTTTCAACCCTAAGAGCATTGACAATCGAGTGAATATGAGAATTTCATCAGACAAAACATGTACTGAGTCAATAAAAAAATATCCCTACGATGTCTCTCTTGTGTTACATTAAATCCTGATTCAACTGATACTGTACCAGGTATCATGACCTAAAAAAACATTGACCTGACTCAATGTCAAGTATTTACTGGAATTCTACTCACACCAGATCAGGTATGGTAGATGTCTATCAGTATCATGAATCAAACACTGCCCATTTTTATCATGAATTGCAATCAAGCATTTGATTACTATAAAAATAATGTGATAGAGGTGGGTTTTTTTTCTTTTTAAGAACCCATTGTGATTACATCAAGACCTCCAGCTGTTCAGGAGATATTGAAAGGTGATATCGTCAATTTGACTGTTATGGCCCAGACTAACTCTCCATGGCCGATTCAGTATAAATGGTTCTTTAACAATCAGACTTATGATGATAAGCCACCTTTTGTTACTTACAATGAAACATCTAAATACGCATACATCAACACAGAGGATTTATCGTTTGAGGATTATCGTACTATTAATGGAACGTACATACGGATGGTGTATAATGTACATGAAAAAATCAATGTTACAATTCAAGTTATCTTGAAAGAAGTTGAAAGTAAGTTTGTTTTAGCTTTTTATGCGCCTACATGGAAATGTGGTCGTAATTGCCGTCGTCCACACTTTCTTGTGAACACCCTACAGACAACATTTATCATTTGATTGTTTTGAAATTGATATATGTTGTTTACATCACTAAGATGAAGAAACCTTTTTAATTTCAATAATTTCCGTTAACTTCTTCTAGCGTTATGGTCATTGTTTCACGTTATTGCACCTTATGAATGCTACAATGACAAAAATGGTCATCCAATCTGTATGAAATTTGTATGCATCCTTTAAATTAATGAAACGAAAGAGCCTTTTAAAGATACATTATGGGAGATTAGATAAAGAGCTGGCAGTTCTCACTAAAATAGTTAAAACGAGATAATGTAAAGGGAATTTGCTGAAAATTTCAGTCAAATTGATAATAATAATAATAATAATAATGAAGTTTTATATAGCGTCTTCTCCATGTTGACACATGCTCAAAACGCTTTTTGTAATGGCTCTTCTGGTAAAACTGTTGAAACAGGAAAGTCTTTAGTGCGGATTTAAATTGATTAAAAGTTTGTTGATTCTTGATCTGTTGTGGAAGTTCGTTCCATAATCTAGGACCAGCTGAACTGAAAGACCTATACCCATATGACTTCAAATTATATCTTGGAACAACTAGTGACTGTTTATTTTGAGAGCGAAGTGATCTAATAGGGTTATAGTCATATAAGTGTTCAGATAAGTATTGAGGAGCTGCATTATTGCGACATTTATACACTAATGTTAGTATTTTGTATTTGACTCGCGCCTCAGCAGGTAACCAATGTAAAGAAGCCAGCACATTCTGAATGTGATCAAACTTATGTGTCCTTGTTACTATTCGGGCTGCAGTATTAAGAACCTTTTGGATCTTGGCTAGAAATGCTTGTGGGATTCCATAGAGTAAACTATTACAATAATCAATCCTTGATAAAATAAGTGATCTCACAAGTAGTTTACAAGCGTCAGCAGTGAGATAGTTTCTGATGTTGCATATACAGCGTAGATGATAGTAGCATGTACGGCATACCATATCAACCTGAGCTTCCATTGTCAGAGAAGGATCAAATATCACTCCAAGGTTTCGAACATTTTTGGAGAAATTTATTTCTGAATTACCAATGGTGATTTTAAGACCAGGTAGTAATTTGAGTTGTTGTGATGAACCTACTAAAAGAGCCTCTGTTTTATCGTCGTTCAATGTTAGTTTGTTCGCTTTCATCTACTGTTTAACTGCCAGCGAACAGTCAGTAGTTTTTTGTAAGGCATTTCTGATTAGCATAGGACTAGACACACCAATGCGTTGAGTATCATCGGCGTAAGAGTAGTGCCTCTGATCATAGCCATCGATCACAGACCCTAAAGCGGTTGTATAAAGAACAAAGAAAATGGGTCCTAAAACACTGCCTTGCGGTACGCCACAGTCAAGTTTAAACGGTAGAGATTTAGCCTCACCAAGTAGAACTGTTTGATGTCTATTACTAAGATATGATGTGTTCCATAAAAGCGGTGTACCGGAAATCCAAAACTGGTTTTTAAGTCTATTGTATAGAATCTGATGGTCCACAGTGTCGAACGCTGCAGATAAATCCAAAAGAGTCAAAGATGCTACGTTCCCTGTATCCACTGCACACTGTAGGTCGTTGAGGACCCTCAACACAGTGGTCTCAGTGCCATGGTGGGGTCTGTAAGCAGACTGAAACTTATCCAACAACTCATATTTCGAGATATGGGATTGAAGAAGGAGATTTACAGCTCTTTCCACAATTTTGGAAAGGCATGACAAGTTAGACACAGGTTTATAGTTTTTGAGAATATTGGGATCAAGAGACTCCTTTTTGATTAGTGGTCTCACCACCGCCTGTTTGAACACCGATGGGAAACATCCAGTACTTAAACTTAAGTTGACTAATAGAGTAATAACAGGAAGTAGAATGTCTAGCAGTTGAATGAGTAGCTTGGAAGGTATTGGATCAAGTGGACATGTCGTTTTGTTGGCGGATTTGATGATCTTTAAAATGTCATCCTGACTAAAACTCTCAAACTCGTTGAGTGATAACCTCTGAACCGAAAATTTAGCATTTGAATTATCAGTTAATTAATGTATATTTAATAATTTAGATAACATTTCAGGTCTAAAGAAAGACCTGAAATTGGCAGATTTATCTCTTGCATAATGTATGTTTAAATTTCATCATTTTCCATTAATAATGTCTAAACGTAATGGCCCTTGTTTCACTTTATAGAATCCTGTTAACGCTCTAACAAGAAATATTATCATCCTATCTGTATGAAATTTATATACATCCTTTTAACTAGTGAAACATCGAAGCCTGTTGACTAGCAGCAATTTCTGTTAATTACTTCTAGAGTTATGGCCCATGTTTTACTTTGTTGAATCTTGTGAAATTTCGAAACAATAAAACTTATTACATGTATCAGATCTGTATGAAATTTATATGCATCATTTAAATTAGTGAAATGAAGAAACCTTTTGCATTTCAGAAATTTCTGTTAATTATGTCTAAAGTTATGGCCCTTGTTTCACTTTGTTGAACCTTGTGAACTTTCGAACAATAAAAGTTATCGTCTGATCCGTATGAAATTTCCCATTTATTACTTCAAGAGTTATGGCTCTTGTTTATTTTGTTGAACCTTGTGAATGCTCTCACAACAAAAGTTATCATCCGATCTGTATGAAGTTTATCTGCATTATTTAAATTAGTAAGACTAAAGATCCTGTCAAATTTTAACAATTTCTGTAAATTACATGTACTTGGGAGTTAAGGCCCTAGTTTCAGTTTGTAGAACCCTTTCGAACCCTCAAACGATGGAAATTATAATTTGATCTGTATAAAATGATCTTGTAAATGCCCCCCTTTACCTACAAATGAATAAATATGCGACAATCCTTGTCGACCGCTTGATTAATTTAGTTACTGTGGGTATATGTTTCATTGCCTATCTTTCTTTAATGGGGGGTCACGGTGGCTAAGTGGGTAAGGCGCTGGCTTAAAATCCCTGCATTGGCCTAGAAAGTTCTTCCAAATTTTTCAGCGTGGTTCCTCCTTGTCAGTGATGCAGGATGGAGGGCCTGACAAGGACAGCTGTCTAGTCATTTGGATGGGACAAATAGAATTTGATATAAGAGTAGGCCGTAGTGCTGCTGTCTGGGCAAAATTTCCCTCATAGCACACTGTATGGCGTATGCACATCTTCATTAGCCCAGTGCGGTGCAGAACAGTAGGACGTTAAACCCCATTTCATTTCCACATATGCATATTTTTTTTGAAGCTTGGATATACAAAGTTGAATACCGAATACCGAACTGACTGTAAGCTTATAAGGGCTACATTTTTTTTTTAATACCAAGCATTAATTGTTCAAGTTATTCCAAGATCAGGCAACTTTAAGCCCACGGAAAAAAAATATACATATGCATAATTGGACTAAAAACATATTCAAACTAATTAATCTGTCAAAATTTAGTTTCAAATCCTTCTCAAACACTGTTTTCGCGAAGGAATACCCCTACTATAAAAAAAATCTATTAAAAGAAGTCATGTTAGTGTCACGTGACTTAGCTGACGCACTACCTAGCAACGGGTGCGAAGAAGAATTCATTGCATACACAAGACGATGTTGTCTTTAATCGCTATCCATAAATCATAAGTATCGAAGCCTAATTAAATTCACGGATTATCCACCGCCCACGTCTTTTTCCGTGGTTTTTATCACAGAAACTGTTGTACGTTTAACCCTTTATCAAGTTTATCAACACATACACCAAGCGCTCAATCGTCGCGTCTTAGCTTTGACGTGACGCGAACAGACATTCCTAATCGTCAGGCTGCCGATTAGGGAAACCCTTACATTTTTGTCCTGTATGCATTCCATGGGTGTTATTAAGGGAATGCAGTATTTTTCTAGTAAGATTGGATATTTTTATTTTCCATATATACCAAAATTGCCATACTTTTATTGGAAATAACCACCCGATAAATATTTTTTTTGGGAAAAGTATCTTTAAGGTTACGGAATTGGGCTTTCTATATTCTATATTATATACATATAACGGTTAGAATTGAAGTTATTTGGCTCTAAGGGTGAACATGTATAGATGATATGGCACCAACTGCCAGCCAATTCCGTCAATAACTATTTTATCTTACAGATCTATATTCGGTCATATTGGTTATGTGCTGTGTATATTCGAATATTAAGACACTAAGGCTGGGCTTCTTTGTTAACACAAAAAATAATGATTTACTTCGGGGTTGGTGTTTTTCTTGCTTTCTATAATTCCGATTACGACAGTACGGTTGGCCGTAATAAACTGACTATTATAATAGTGACCATTTCATGCAATTTATTATCTTATTATATATTTTCAGGAACTCTTTATTTCGTCTACGTAACAAAAGATGATGATTTAATTGGATTAAGATATCAATGTGCCATTTTTAATCGTCATCTTAATTCCGTTAATTTAGGCAGTGGGAAGATTTTAGAGATTACGAAACTAAATCGTAAGTGTTTAAAATACACTTTTCACACCAATAAGATAATTATGCAGTAAAGTTTGATTTAACGGAAAATGGTTTCTTTTTATACCTCCACACTTCCATGTGGACTTATATATACGTGTATTGTCATCCCCCCTGTCTGTCCATCCGTCCTCAATTTCTTTATGGAAACTCTACAGGTCACAATTTTTATCCGATTTTGAACAAACTTGAAATATATGTTTGGTTCCTTTTTGATATCCGCACGTATCTGACTGTATCATGTTTTTAGATTGTGGTCCCTCTAGAAGTCACAATTTCTATTCAATTTTAAAAAAAACCAAGCATTTAAATATATAACTGTTACACCCCAATTTCATAATCTAGGTAGGTTGCCAAAGGATATGTTAGGAGAAACTTTGTTATTATCTACAAAACAGATGACCTAATTTTGCTTGAAGAAACAAATCTTTTAAAGGTTTTTATTTGTATTCTGTGTTCCAGCAATTCCAGATAGAGCACCCAGTGTGTTATATAGCAAACCAAATCAGAAAGCTCTTATTGGACATTATATTGACATACAATGTATCTTTGGTGGCAAGTAAGTACAAAGTTATTCTTCATGATTTGATGTCACATTGTGGTCCCTGCTATTTTTCATGATCTAAGGTCATATTTTGGCTCCTGTTATCTTTGATTTGATGTCACATTATGGCCCTTGCTATCTTGGATGATTTGATATCACATTGTGATGTCATGTTATTGGCCCCTATTATCTTTGATGATTTGATGTCACTTTATGACCTGTGTTATCTTTGGGGAGCCACGTTGGCTAAGTGGGTAAGACGCTTGCTCACAAACCTAAAGGTCGCCGAGGAAATTTATGAAAATTTTCTGGCATGGTATCCACTTGTCATTGGTGCAGGGTGGAGGGCCTGACAAGGACATCTGTCTAGTCGTTCTGGTGGGATGAAAAACTGAGGTCCCGTGTACACATGGGAGTGCACATAAAAGATTTCCAGTTGTAATTCAATATAAGAGTATGCCGTAACGCTGGGCAAAATTTCCGTCATAGCACACTGTATGGCGTTTGCCTGTTTTGATTAGCCTAGTCATAGCAGAACAGAAGGACGTTAAATCCTGTTTCGTTTCGTTTCATTTCTTGTTATCTTTGACATGTTAAATGGCCCCTGTTAGCTTTGATGATTTGATGTCACATTATGGCCCCTGTTAATTTTCATTATTTGACCATATTTATTGTTTTTGTTAAATTCCATGATATTTTTATGGTAGGTGTGGCGACCTCTGCTATTTTTCATAGCCCCTTTTCATGTTCTCATGATCTAAACACATGACTTAAACAATATTAATGTTTTGGACCCTGAAAATTTATGTTTTTGAAAAGATTTGTAGATGATTTAATCAGAAGTCTCGAAAAATGTTTTCCAGGCCGATACCATCTATATCGTGGAAAAACAATGAGTTACAAGCAATTACAAGTAACTCTGATAAATATGAATTTATCGACACTTTACGACGCGTTTTACGAGTTAAAAATATCCAGGAGTCAGACGAAGGAACTTTCACTTGTGAAGGTGCAAATACTCAAACAAATACAGCAACAACAGCTCTTAATGTCACATGTAAGTAACAATTACAGAACTTCGGTTTCTAAACAGTTTCTTTTAAAAAAAACTCTTTAGGACAGTTTCTGCAACCTTTTTTATATGCTCACATTTTCATGTGGATGTATATTGTCGATGCCCCTGTCCGTCCTTCCACAATTTCTTTGTGGACACTCTATAGATCACAATTTGTAACCGATTTTGACACAACTTGAAATATAGGTTTATTGCCAAAAGATCTTGGTTCCTTTTGATATTGGCATGTTATGGACCATGACTTTATTGATTGTACAATAAATCACGTTTTTAGCTTGTGGACACTCTAGATGTCAAATTTTTTATCCAATTGATCGGACCGTAACTTCCTGGATTATAGCCCCTGCGTTCACAATTTTTATTCGATTTAAAAAACGTTTGAATATATCACCGTTACACAATAATGACGGCCAATTTCGAATCGGGTCCTAACTGTCGAACAAAATGGCCACTCTTTGTACGCAAATAATGTTAAAGTATGTAATATCAAGGTTGTGGACCCTCTAGTGGTCACATTTTTGATGAAACTGAAAACGTGTTTACATCCCAAAGATCTAGTTTCCTTTCGATATTTGTGCATATCTGACTGTAACTTCCTGGTTGTACCTAAGAATCGCGATTTTAGCTTGCGGATACCCTAGAGTTCACAATTTTTTCCGATTTTAAAAATCGTTTAAATGTATCACCGCTTCATGAAATTTGATTCAAACTGCCTGACAAAATGGCCGCTCCCTGTACCCATTATGTTAATAAATGTCTTAATCATTAATTTCCTTTGTTTTCTATGGTGTGGGCATGAAAATATAAATGTATAAAACGGAATAAGTGACACAACATCCAATATATTGTTCATATATTTATTCCAGCTCGTCCTATCTGGGAAAAGTCCTTATCGTCAATTACGGTTGCAGCAACAAGAGATGCTAGTATGACCTGTCAAGCAAAATCAGTAATAAGGGAGAATCCACCAGGACCACCAGAATGGTTTGAAAATGGAGCCCCCATTCCAAACGATAAATGTAAGTTTCAAATATTCTTCAGATGCAAAAATCCATATTCAACCATTCTATAGTATTGGCATTATGAAAGAGCCATAAGCTCTTTGGGAGTCTTGGCTGGTGGGTTAAAACAGAAATTTTCACTTGGATCTTATTTGAATATACAGTTAAATAAAATAGCAATGTTTAAGCTGTTGTAAAAAGAGCTGGTGTTTTTTCAAGGAGTTTAACAAATAATTTTGAAAAATGCCTTACTCTAGAAGAAATAGGTCAGCAGGCACAGATTTAAGGGGACGCCCCTAAGGTGTACAAAAAAGAAATCATTTTATGACATGAACTTTGTCAACTTGAATAAAACTGCTTTCCCGTTGAGATAACGATCGGCGAACTACTATAAAATCGTGGATTCATAAATGACAAATTAATTATTAAAAAAAACCTGTGTGGAATGGACTAAGCTGGCACAAAAATCTGCCGTTCAATTTGACTGTTCACCTATTTCATGGAATATAATTGATTAGAAATTACAACAAAAAATTTAAATATCGAATGTAAATCACTTAATATATACTCATAATACATATATATTAATATGCTTTTAGACCCATTTTAGTCTTATTTCAAGTTTCCAAAAATTTTGACCATATTACATGACCTTTGACCTATATTTATCTTCTAATCCTAGTTGACAGTGGTAAATATGTGTTCGGTAATGATCAACAGATATTGAAGGTGACAAATCTTGTAAAACCAGATGATACTACATGCTTCCAGTGTAAAGTTACCAACTCGGAGGGTTTTCGATTTGCTGATGGATGTCTGGATGTCATAGGTAAGTTTTAGCCTTTTAATATCAAGCTGGTAATGCAAACCTGATAGTATCCAGTTCTTTCAACCCTAAGAGCATTGACAATCGAGTGAATATGAGAATTTCATCAGACAAAACATGTACTGAGTCAATAAAAAAATATCCCTACGATGTCTCTCTTGTGTTACATTAAATCCTGATTCAACTGATACTGTACCAGGTATCATGACCTAAAAAAACATTGACCTGACTCAATGTCAAGTATTTACTGGAATTCTACTCACACCAGATCAGGTATGGTAGATGTCTATCAGTATCATGAATCAAACACTGCCCATTTTTATCATGAATTGCAATCAAGCATTTGATTACTATAAAAATAATGTGATAGAGGTGGGTTTTTTTTCTTTTTAAGAACCCATTGTGATTACATCAAGACCTCCAGCTGTTCAGGAGATATTGAAAGGTGATATCGTCAATTTGACTGTTATGGCCCAGACTAACTCTCCATGGCCGATTCAGTATAAATGGCTCTTTAACAATCAGACTTATGATGATAAGCCACCTTTTGTTACTTACAATGAAACATCTAAATACGCATACATCAACACAGAGGATTTATCGTTTGAGGATTATCGTACTATTAATGGAACGTACATACGGATGGTGTATAATGTACATGAAAAAATCAATGTTACAATTCAAGTTATCTTGAAAGAAGTTGAAAGTAAGTTTGTTTTAGCTTTTTATGCGCCTACATGGAAATGTGGTCGTAATTGCCGTCGTCCACACTTTCTTGTGAACACCCTACAGACAACATTTATCATTTGATTGTTTTGAAATTGATATATGTTGTTTACATCACTAAGATGAAGAAACCTTTTTAATTTCAATAATTTCCGTTAACTTCTTCTAGCGTTATGGTCATTGTTTCACGTTATTGCACCTTATGAATGCTACAATGACAAAAATGGTCATCCAATCTGTATGAAATTTGTATGCATCCTTTAAATTAATGAAACGAAAGAGCCTTTTAAAGATACATTATGGGAGATTAGATAAAGAGCTGGCAGTTCTCACTAAAATAGTTAAAACGAGATAATGTAAAGGGAATTTGCTGAAAATTTCAGTCAAATTGATAATAATAATAATAATAATAATGAAGTTTTATATAGCGTCTTCTCCATGTTGACACATGCTCAAAACGCTTTTTGTAATGGCTCTTCTGGTAAAACTGTTGAAACAGGAAAGTCTTTAGTGCGGATTTAAATTGATTAAAAGTTTGTTGATTCTTGATCTGTTGTGGAAGTTCGTTCCATAATCTAGGACCAGCTGAACTGAAAGACCTATACCCATATGACTTCAAATTATATCTTGGAACAACTAGTGACTGTTTATTTTGAGAGCGAAGTGATCTAATAGGGTTATAGTCATATAAGTGTTCAGATAAGTATTGAGGAGCTGCATTATTGCGACATTTATACACTAATGTTAGTATTTTGTATTTGACTCGCGCCTCAGCAGGTAACCAATGTAAAGAAGCCAGCACATTCTGAATGTGATCAAACTTATGTGTCCTTGTTACTATTCGGGCTGCAGTATTAAGAACCTTTTGGATCTTGGCTAGAAATGCTTGTGGGATTCCATAGAGTAAACTATTACAATAATCAATCCTTGATAAAATAAGTGATCTCACAAGTAGTTTACAAGCGTCAGCAGTGAGATAGTTTCTGATGTTGCATATACAGCGTAGATGATAGTAGCATGTACGGCATACCATATCAACCTGAGCTTCCATTGTCAGAGAAGGATCAAATATCACTCCAAGGTTTCGAACATTTTTGGAGAAATTTATTTCTGAATTACCAATGGTGATTTTAAGACCAGGTAGTAATTTGAGTTGTTGTGATGAACCTACTAAAAGAGCCTCTGTTTTATCGTCGTTCAATGTTAGTTTGTTCGCTTTCATCTACTGTTTAACTGCCAGCGAACAGTCAGTAGTTTTTTGTAAGGCATTTCTGATTAGCATAGGACTAGACACACCAATGCGTTGAGTATCATCGGCGTAAGAGTAGTGCCTCTGATCATAGCCATCGATCACAGACCCTAAAGCGGTTGTATAAAGAACAAAGAAAATGGGTCCTAAAACACTGCCTTGCGGTACGCCACAGTCAAGTTTAAACGGTAGAGATTTAGCCTCACCAAGTAGAACTGTTTGATGTCTATTACTAAGATATGATGTGTTCCATAAAAGCGGTGTACCGGAAATCCAAAACTGGTTTTTAAGTCTATTGTATAGAATCTGATGGTCCACAGTGTCGAACGCTGCAGATAAATCCAAAAGAGTCAAAGATGCTACGTTCCCTGTATCCACTGCACACTGTAGGTCGTTGAGGACCCTCAACACAGTGGTCTCAGTGCCATGGTGGGGTCTGTAAGCAGACTGAAACTTATCCAACAACTCATATTTCGAGATATGGGATTGAAGAAGGAGATTTACAGCTCTTTCCACAATTTTGGAAAGGCATGACAAGTTAGACACAGGTTTATAGTTTTTGAGAATATTGGGATCAAGAGACTCCTTTTTGATTAGTGGTCTCACCACCGCCTGTTTGAACACCGATGGGAAACATCCAGTACTTAAACTTAAGTTGACTAATAGAGTAATAACAGGAAGTAGAATGTCTAGCAGTTGAATGAGTAGCTTGGAAGGTATTGGATCAAGTGGACATGTCGTTTTGTTGGCGGATTTGATGATCTTTAAAATGTCATCCTGACTAAAACTCTCAAACTCGTTGAGTGATAACCTCTGAACCGAAAATTTAGCATTTGAATTATCAGTTAATTAATGTATATTTAATAATTTAGATAACATTTCAGGTCTAAAGAAAGACCTGAAATTGGCAGATTTATCTCTTGCATAATGTATGTTTAAATTTCATCATTTTCCATTAATAATGTCTAAACGTAATGGCCCTTGTTTCACTTTATAGAATCCTGTTAACGCTCTAACAAGAAATATTATCATCCTATCTGTATGAAATTTATATACATCCTTTTAACTAGTGAAACATCGAAGCCTGTTGACTAGCAGCAATTTCTGTTAATTACTTCTAGAGTTATGGCCCATGTTTTACTTTGTTGAATCTTGTGAAATTTCGAAACAATAAAACTTATTACATGTATCAGATCTGTATGAAATTTATATGCATCATTTAAATTAGTGAAATGAAGAAACCTTTTGCATTTCAGAAATTTCTGTTAATTATGTCTAAAGTTATGGCCCTTGTTTCACTTTGTTGAACCTTGTGAACTTTCGAACAATAAAAGTTATCGTCTGATCCGTATGAAATTTCCCATTTATTACTTCAAGAGTTATGGCTCTTGTTTATTTTGTTGAACCTTGTGAATGCTCTCACAACAAAAGTTATCATCCGATCTGTATGAAGTTTATCTGCATTATTTAAATTAGTAAGACTAAAGATCCTGTCAAATTTTAACAATTTCTGTAAATTACATGTACTTGGGAGTTAAGGCCCTAGTTTCAGTTTGTAGAACCCTTTCGAACCCTCAAACGATGGAAATTATAATTTGATCTGTATAAAATGATCTTGTAAATGCCCCCCTTTACCTACAAATGAATAAATATGCGACAATCCTTGTCGACCGCTTGATTAATTTAGTTACTGTGGGTATATGTTTCATTGCCTATCTTTCTTTAATGGGGGGTCACGGTGGCTAAGTGGGTAAGGCGCTGGCTTAAAATCCCTGCATTGGCCTAGAAAGTTCTTCCAAATTTTTCAGCGTGGTTCCTCCTTGTCAGTGATGCAGGATGGAGGGCCTGACAAGGACAGCTGTCTAGTCATTTGGATGGGACAAATAGAATTTGATATAAGAGTAGGCCGTAGTGCTGCTGTCTGGGCAAAATTTCCCTCATAGCACACTGTATGGCGTATGCACATCTTCATTAGCCCAGTGCGGTGCAGAACAGTAGGACGTTAAACCCCATTTCATTTCCACATATGCATATTTTTTTTGAAGCTTGGATATACAAAGTTGAATACCGAATACCGAACTGACTGTAAGCTTATAAGGGCTACATTTTTTTTTTAATACCAAGCATTAATTGTTCAAGTTATTCCAAGATCAGGCAACTTTAAGCCCACGGAAAAAAAATATACATATGCATAATTGGACTAAAAACATATTCAAACTAATTAATCTGTCAAAATTTAGTTTCAAATCCTTCTCAAACACTGTTTTCGCGAAGGAATACCCCTACTATAAAAAAAATCTATTAAAAGAAGTCATGTTAGTGTCACGTGACTTAGCTGACGCACTACCTAGCAACGGGTGCGAAGAAGAATTCATTGCATACACAAGACGATGTTGTCTTTAATCGCTATCCATAAATCATAAGTATCGAAGCCTAATTAAATTCACGGATTATCCACCGCCCACGTCTTTTTCCGTGGTTTTTATCACAGAAACTGTTGTACGTTTAACCCTTTATCAAGTTTATCAACACATACACCAAGCGCTCAATCGTCGCGTCTTAGCTTTGACGTGACGCGAACAGACATTCCTAATCGTCAGGCTGCCGATTAGGGAAACCCTTACATTTTTGTCCTGTATGCATTCCATGGGTGTTATTAAGGGAATGCAGTATTTTTCTAGTAAGATTGGATATTTTTATTTTCCATATATACCAAAATTGCCATACTTTTATTGGAAATAACCACCCGATAAATATTTTTTTTGGGAAAAGTATCTTTAAGGTTACGGAATTGGGCTTTCTATATTCTATATTATATACATATAACGGTTAGAATTGAAGTTATTTGGCTCTAAGGGTGAACATGTATAGATGATATGGCACCAACTGCCAGCCAATTCCGTCAATAACTATTTTATCTTACAGATCTATATTCGGTCATATTGGTTATGTGCTGTGTATATTCGAATATTAAGACACTAAGGCTGGGCTTCTTTGTTAACACAAAAAATAATGATTTACTTCGGGGTTGGTGTTTTTCTTGCTTTCTATAATTCCGATTACGACAGTACGGTTGGCCGTAATAAACGACGTTTCTTTATTCCTTGTCTTTTGATGGTTTACTCCCCCAAAATATGTCAGCCCGTTACTTCGACTGTCCCTTAGTACATAGCCCGTTATTCCGACACCCCGTCTCAGAAATCGAGTTTGGTGGATACCGTTCACAGTGTTGACGGTACAAAAATCGACTTTCAGTCGACCCGTTTGTCCTCGGAAATGCATCGCTGTTAAACTTTTAAATATTTTCATAAACGCGAAATTCGATCCCTGCATTGGCCGAGAAAGTTCATCCAGATTTTCCGGCGTGGTTCTCCCTTGTCAGTGATGCAGGACGGAGGGGCTGACAAGGAAAGCTGTCTAGTCGTTCGGATGGAACAAAAAACCGAGGTCCCGTGTACACATTGGCGTGCACGTAAAAGATCCCTTGGCAGATGGAATTCGATATAAGAGTAGGCCGTAGTGCCGCTGTCCGGGCAAAATTTCTCTCATAGCACACTGTATGGCATATGCCCGTCTTCATTAACCCAGGTTAGGAGCAGAACAGTAGGTAGGACGTTAAACTCCATTTCATTTCATTTTCATTTCATAAACGCGAAGGGTGTGTGTAGCGAGGGGGGGGGGGGGCAGTAACGCCTGGGTTTTGCATCATAAGGTCTTTCCGAGGTTAGTACGTGGCAAGGATTATGGTCATAGGTTCACCAACATTAAAATACATATTCCTTTTCAATTTTAATAAATCACACAATATTGATTATAATCCAAGCATTGACGTACTTGGAGTAAGATTTTTTTTTTTTTGATTTTATTCGATCACACCTGTAGATGGGACGCTAGTCTGAAGTGCCAGGTTCTGAGTCGGAAGATGACAACCTGTTCTGCATCTTGCAGTTGTGATAGCACTAGGAGTATTAACCTCAATGAGTGAAGGCAGCTTTTCCTGGCGTTTTATTCTCATTCGGTAGTCTGAGCTATGTTGGTATTTGGTGGCTTGTATCAGTACCTTTCTTTTCTCTTCGTTTGTTTAGTGGGAGATCCCAGTTATCTGTTCCATCTTTTCTATAGGTTTAAATTTCATAGCACCTGTGATGATGCGAACAGCCTAGTTTTGAACTTTGTCAAGATACTCTTGATGTGTCTTGACTGCAGTCATCCATTAGCTTGATCCATACACCAGATGTGGTCTTACCGTTCCCTGACCCTGATAGATAATTTTGAGGATCTTTTCATTTGCATACACTTAGGTAGCTCTGGCACAATATCGTTTATGAAAAGGATTGGTGAGAGTACTTCCGCTTGTGGGACTCCTTGTCGAAGCAGCCCTTTCCGGCCGGCGGCGGTTGGAAGATTTACCCAATACTACCCAATACCATCTCAATATCACCATATACTACCCAATCCCACAACACAACTGCACAGAAATTTCAATTTTCTGCAAAATTTCTAATATTCGTTGGAGTAATTGTACTAATGTGCTGTTATTTGACAAAATCAAGTTGTTATTTGCTTATATTGGGTAGTATTTGGTAGTATTTGATGAGTATTTGGTAGTATTGGGTTATTATTTGGTTGTTTTGGGTGATATATGGAGGCAAATGAACAGCCAGACATCGGCATAGCATTTGAAGTACGTTTCCCGCGATACAACCTTCTATTTTTGAAAAAAAAAATCAAATGATATGTCCATTTTGCATCATTATGTTATAGTATTGGGTAGTATGTGGTGATATTGAGGTGGTATTGGGTAGTATTGGGTAAATCGTCCCAACCTTTACGGCCACAGTGTCCGCCGGTACATGTTGCCGCTGATGCCACTTCGCAGGAGCTTCACGAGTAGTCCGTCTTTCCACTTCTGCAGTGTGGCCTTCTTGGCTTGGAAGGCAAGGTACCACTGCAGACGCTGGTTTACAATGCGCTCCATGGTTTTGCATACGCAGCTTGTCAGACTGATGGGGCGGTAGCTAGCTGGTTTTGCTTTGTTCTTCCTTTTCTTTAGAATTGGGATCATCATCCTGGCTTCCTTCCAGCACTGAGGTACTAGAACGTGCTTCCAGCTCAGGTTAAAGACATTCGGTAGTTTGTTGAGGGCTGTGTTGCAGCATCTCGTGTGTGATGTTATCGGGGCCTAGGGATTTTTTCTTCTTCATTTGTTTGATGGATGTTGTAGGTTAAACCAATGTGAGGTCGTGTTGCATGGAGTCAAGTTCTTCTGTGGTGTCTCTCTCCAAGTTAAGGCTTGCAGTTTTTTCGCTCCAGCTTTTCCTCTTAGATTCAAGCTTGGTTTTGAGGAATTTTGCCTTTCATTTCCTGTAGTGGTACTTTTATTCTTCTCTTGCTGCACTAAGTTCATCATGTGCTTTCTGCCGATGTGTTGTCCAGTATGGGGTATAGTTCTCCCCCCCCCCATCGTGGGATGGTTTCCTTGGCTGCATTGGCGATGCATTATTGAGCTCCTTGATCACATAGCTCATGTTACTCCCTTCCACTTTAACTTTTGTTGTGAGCTCTTTTGTGCGCATGCCAGATGGGATGTTGTTGTTGAGTGCCATTGTTGGGTCACTGACAAGGATCAGGTGGTTCTCATCCTGTCAGTCTTCTGTCTCTTCTCCTCGCTTGATAGGGGTGTTGTATCCCCAGCTCTGGGACTGACTGACGGGAACCGGGAGTGTTTCACGTGACAGTTTTTTGTCATCTGGGCAGTAATGGTTAACAAGGTGACCGAATTCCAGGAACAGTTTCACAGCAGCCAAATTATTCTTCAACACAGCTATATGAAAGGGGGCATATCCCCCCAAGCCCATATAATCTGCTCCATGTTGTAGAAGTAAAGTCAATATCTGTACACATTTTTCAGTCGTAGTAAACTGCGTGTCTTCTGAAATAATAGAACTAAAGATAGTGTAATGAATATTGCAGACCGAAAGAAGGTGGTCATTTTATTCTTATATTCTAACAACAGATACCAATAGCCCGAATCAACTTCACCGTTCTAAAACAAAACTAAATTAAACACAGCGTTTGTGACTCACGGGCGGAACCAACAATAAGAATTCTAAATCGGGACGATTAGAAACACGATTAGCAGTTAATTTCGACAAAATAAACCAATTTAATCGATTTTCTATCATTGTTTAGTTTTGATAGCTATAAACAGACAGATCACCTCTCTATTTTGACGTTTTGTTTAGCCACAGATCATTAATATTGCGTGAGTGGTACCATTTCCATAATCTCTATCAATGATGCTACAGCACTGTGTCGATTTTGCTTTTATTATAAGGTTTGCCATTGAGCCAAGTCGTGTGTTTTCTACCCTAGTAAGCTTATATTTCTCCCAGGACACCGGTTTCCTACCATTTGCTCTATCCCCTAATTTCTCTTCCCGCCCTTTATTCCAATTTCCCTATCTCTACCCTCACATTACCCTCCTCTCATTCCAGAATACCTGATAAAATTCTTCTTTAACGCCTCTTATCGTCATTTGAGGGTTTCCAAAAGTTTGGACAAAAGTGTATATGGTTGTTTGATTACGATAAATACATGTACAACACTCAAACCAAAATATTATATGTTTTAATCCTGGCGTAGGCTGTCTAGAACCTTTAGAATGTGGGATCAATAGAGAAGTGTGTCTTGTTCTTTAGATGACATACAAAAGCATGATTTCGTGTTGAAATTAATAGTACAATGGGAGTTCACAGAAGGTATACGTAGACATATTGCACTGATGGTGGACTCATTCCTCACCCCCTCGCATTGCAGACGTAATCAAAGAAACAAAAATTACTATATATTACTCTCCAAATGGCTTTAGCTGACAGACATTAAATCTGATTCAATTTGATATTTTTAGGAGTGGACCGCCATCATCTCGACTGAAGCATAGTTTTTAGAGCGGGGGTTTATAAATTGATGCCAATAACATTCAGAAGAGAAAAATTCTGTAAATCAAATTCAAATGGTGAAGCTCTAATGTATTTTTAACGTAGTTTAGTAATGTCCATTTAACTTGTAAAAATGTGAATGTTTGTCAATTAAGGACTTCAAACTCCGAAGATTACAGAACCTGATGTCGCGAAAACAATATATTACAAAGCCACGGATGAAGTGATATTAGTATGTCAAGCAGAAGCAAATCCTCAAGCTCAGTAAGAGAATTTTTTACAGATGTAATACATAATTGGTGAAGCACACTTGTGGTGGGGGGGGGGGTGTCTGTCATTGGTAATCTAGTCTTTGATTTTTATACATCTACATGTATATTTATTGATATGTGGTGATATATTTCTGTCATCCTTGTACACTATTGGTTGTGGATGCTTAAGTTACCATCCAATTAACTTGAACTGTATACAGTGGTTATGTTCATGAGGTAAAAAATCCTGTTGAATTGTAACAATTTATCAATTTGAAAAATATTGTCGATGCTCTAGATAATTAGTTTTGAGTTATGGCCCTAACTTGGATGGACTTGATATTTGTATATAAAGAAGCCTGCTGATTTTCAACAATTTCTGATAATTACTGTCAAGAGTTAATTCATCCTTGATTAATTTGATTGCTCGGGTGACTCATACATGTACATTTACTTGATTCAAACGTTTCAGCAACGTTGTTTAACCCTAGACAAATGAAAGATTTTGTTTTTATTTATAGATATGAATGGATGAAAGACGGTCAGACTATAGTAAGTGACTTTATAAAACAAGATCCAATTACTGGTGAACTACAGATAGCCTCTTTAACTCGCAGAGAGACAGGAAAATACCAATGTTTCGCTTCTAATCAAATTGGAACGAAAACAATAAAATCCATGTCACCCATCATAACAGTCGACTTGGCATGTAAGTACATCTATATCTAGTCAAAATAAACTAATTGTGGCATGTCTCCCCAAGGTTATCGTAAACCAACTAAACATGTACTGACATGTATTGTGCATGAACCAGAGTACATTGGACTCTGTCACATCCGACATCTGAATAATAGACATTCTGTGAAATCCGATTTTCATGTCCCGATTGATTTCCTTATTACTTCAGGCAAAAACACTTTGAGTAATCCTTATTCTGAATATTCCGAATTACGACATCAATCAGCCCGTCACACGATTTCCATGGAATCAACATTGTATAATCCGGCCTTCAATCGGTGGGTGTGAAGCCACAAAAGATTAACAAGCAATCACCAATTAATTATCGGTGAGATTAAAACTCACTCGCGTACGTCTTTGTTGATTACTTTGATAATTTTATAATCTCTTGTAAGAGAGCCCTTGGTATTCGATTTTAGTTTCCCATGTCAAATACGGTGACATTATATAAAAATTGCTGCGATGAAGAAGAATTATTATACAATATTATGTTCAAAATGTGGGATCGTCCTGCAAAGCATGCCCAAACGGACTTGACATTAGATGCCAGCAGCAACTTACAGCAGATTTCGAGAAAGTTCCACGACCTACATAGACGGGAATAACGTTCTGGGGATTCGGAGCTACATTATAACAATATTTTCGGTTTTCGAGGTTATAATAATACTTCCAGTTTTAAGAAAACTTAGTATTCCGACACTCTACGTAATCCGACATACATGTATTGTAACGATCCCGTACAATGTCAGATTTGACAGAGTCCACTGTATAACTATCAAACACCTGATACCAATTCTAATTAACCTAGTTGACAAATATTTGGTGATTATATTGCATAAGTGGTTTTTATTCAGACATTCTTCTTATAAACACTTTTTATAGAGTTAATTTTGCTGGTGTAGATGATTATTAGGTGACAGTCTTGGCTGAGTTTGAAGATTAAGAGTTTTTTTCCACAGAGGCTAAGCAGGGATAAGAAGTTTGTTTGTCAATGCTTTGTACACAATAACTTTTATTCTAATTGAAGGAGAGAGAAGTTGAAACTTGAATAGTTTCTGTATTTTATGCTTCTATTACAGATCTAAACAGTTGGGTGGACACTCCAAGGATACAAGCAACAGAAGGGGAAGCAGTTCAGCTGACATGTGACAATGTACCTTTATGTAATCCGCCTGGGCAGTTTAAATGGTATAAAGGTGACGACGAAAGTAGCGAAGTTGTACAGGATGACAGAATAGCTATAGATGCAGAGGGTACGTATACATGTTAATATAGGATGTTAAGTGGGACTACATAGCAAGATTATTATTGACAACGCTACGGCTACATGTAACACTGATTTGACTATGCCTGTCTTATACAAATGTCACAAATGTCGCTAAAATCGTCAAGCACCTTGATAACAGTGTTATAATCCACTTGTTTATGCTAATACATGTATCATAGCTAAGATATTTGTAACCGTGATTGTAATTCCATTAGTTTGGAATGTTCAGGTTGACAGACAAGCTCCCCAGTTAGTTTCCCTATAACACTAATGTTGTGGACTGTGGTTTATTGAAACATCACATGACTTCAAATAATGTTGTATACACTATATGGATTGTCAGCAGACTGTGACTCTACATGTAGGTGAAAGTGAATTTTAAGCCCCACTGAATGACGGTGACCCTTTATTTTCACTAACATACCTATCAAGGCCATACCTTAGTCCACTAATCAAGCTGTTATTATCATGTAGCTTTTGTGGAAAAGCCTGGACATTTTGATTGGATTTAGACAGAAGATATATCGAAGATTATTATGAAACTGTTGATAGCGGCGTTTACACGATACAACCAATCCATACAACTGTCTGATGAACTACTAACTTTATCCAATTTTGAGTTGTTATTTCTGTTCATGTAGACCGCCATTTTGGATTCAAATGTTTAAAACAAATGTTATTTTTAGCCGTTTGCTTTGATAATAAATTTATAAAATGCAGAACTATCAGAATGCATCCACAAAAACAACAACTGGCTCTCTATATTTATGGGACTTTTATAATGGTCTGTCCATCTGTCCTCCGTCACACTTTTTGAGACACAATAACTCTCCTAATTGAGGTAGAATGTTCAAACTTGGTGTAGGTCTTTATTAGGTGAATACCTTGATGGAGTTCGAAGGTGAGCATTTTCGGCTTAGGGTAAGCAGAGATAAGCAATTTGATTGGTTGATGCTTTGGGACACGATAACTTTAATGATGGTGATGAAACTTGGTGTATAATTTTATTACATCAATACCTTGACTAAGTTCGATAATGAGCATTTTCTGCTCAGGGTAAGCAGAGTGATAAGCAATTTGATTGATGAAACTTGGTGTATAGCTTTATTATATCAATACCTTGACTAAGTTCAATAATGAGCACTTTCTGCTTAGGCTAAGTAGCGATAAGCAATTTGATTTGTCGAGACTTTGGAACATAACAACTCTGCTTTTAATTGAGGTAGAATGTTTAAACTTGATGTAGATGTTCAGTAGGCGAATGTCTTGACTAAGTTCAATGATTAACATTTCCCACTAAAGCTAAGCAGAGCTAAGCAATTTCATTGGTTGATGCTTTGGGATAAGATAAATTTCATTCTGACTTCAAAACCTTGACTGGGTTTGATTATGAATATTTTATGCTTAGACTTAGTATAGGTAATCAGTCTGATTGCTCAGAACTTTTGAAAAAAATAAATTTGCAATTAATCAATATGTGTGTTCTATTCATTTTGGGATTTTGGCGGGGGACATCAGCCTCACTGTTGGCTTGTTCCCCTTTTTTACAGGACAAAACATCTGTTTGTTGTGACCACATCACAAACTCAAGGATTTCTGTATTTACATATAAGCTAGAAAGGGGTTAACATGTGTAGGTAACGCTGGCATGCTTAGTCTCATTTATCCCAATCATTAACAACCTGACTATTATAATAGTGACCATTTCTTGCAATTTATTATCTTATTATATATTTTCAGGAACTCTTCATTTCGTCTATGTAACAAAAGCTGATGATTTAAGTGGATTAAAGTATCAATGTGCCATTTTTAATCGTCATCTTAATTCCATTAATTTAGGCAGGGGGAAGATTTTAGAGATTACGAAACTAAATCGTAAGTGTTTAAAATACACTTTTCACACCAATAAGATAATTATGCAGTAAAATTTGATTTAATGGAAAATGGTTTCTTTTTATACCTCCACACTTCCATGTGGACGTATATATACGTGTAATGTCATCCCCTCTGTCTGTCCATCCGTCCTCAATTTCTTTATGGAAACTCTACAGGTCACAATTTTTATCCGATTTTGAACAAACTTGAAATGTATGTTTGGTTCCTTTTTGATATCCGCACGTATCTGACTGTGTCATGTTTTTAGATTGTGGTCCCTCTAGAAGTCACAATTTCTATTCAATTTTAAAAAAAACCCAAGCATTTAAATATATAACTGTTACACCCCAATTTCATAATCTAGGTAGGTTGCCAAAGGATATGTTAGGAGAAACTTTGTTATTATCTACAAAACAGATGACCTAATTTTGCTTGAAGAAACAAATCTTTTAAAGGTTTTTATTTGTATTCTGTGTTCCAGCAATTCCAGATAGAGCACCCAGTGTGTTATATAGCAAACCAAACCAGAAAGCTCTTATTGGACATTATGTTGACATACAATGTATCTTTGGTGGCAAGTAAGTACAAAGTTATTCTTCATGATTTGATGTCACATTATGGTCCCTGCTATTTTTCATGATCTAAGGTCATATTTTGGCCCCTGTTATCTTTGATTTGATGTCACATTATGGCCCTTGCTATCTTGGATGATTTGATATCACATTGTGATGTCATGTTATTGGCCCCTGTTATCTTTGATGATTTGATGTCACTTTATGACCTGTGTTATCTTTCGGGAGCCACGTTGGCTAAGTGGGTAAGACGCTTGCTCACTAACCTAAAGGTCGCCGAGGAAATTTATGAAAATTTTCTGGCATGGTGTCCACTTGTCATTGGTGCAGGGTGTAGGGCTTGACAAAGACATCTGTCTAGTCGTTCTGGTGGGATGAAAAACTGAGGTCCCGTGTACACATGGGAGTGCACATAAAAGATTTCCAGTTGTAATTCAATATAAGAGTATGCCGTAACACTGGGCAAAATTTCCGTCATAGCACACTGTATGGCGTTTGCCTGTTTTGATTAGCCTAGTCATAGCAGAACAGAAGGACGTTAAATCCTGTTTCGTTTCGTTTCATTTCTTGTTATCTTTGACATGTTAAATGGCCCCTGTTAGCTTTGATGGCCCCTGTTAATTTTCATTATTTGACGATATTTATTGTTTTTGTTAAATTCCATGATATTTTTATGGTAGGTGTGGTGACCTCTGCTATTTTTCATAGCCCCTTTTCATGTTCTCATGATCTAAACACATGACTTAAACAATATTAATGTTTTGGACCCTGAAAATTTATGTTTTTGAAAAGATTTGTAGATGATTTAATCAGAAGTCTCGAAAAATGTTTTCCAGGCCGATACCATCTATATCGTGGAAAAACAATGAGTTACAAGCAATTACAAGTAACTCTGATAAATATGAATTTATCGACACTTCACGACAAGTTTTACGAGTTAAAAATATCCAGGAGTCAGACGAAGGAACTTTCACTTGTGAAGGTGCAAATACTCAAACAAATACAGCAACAACAGCTCTTAATGTCACATGTAAGTAACAATTACAGAACTTCGGTTTCTAAACAGTTTCTTTTAAAAAAAACTCTTTAGGACAGTTTCTGCAACCTTTTTTATATGCTCACATTTTCATGTGGATGTATATTGTCGATGCCCCTGTCCGTCCTTCCACAATTTCTTTGTGGACACTCTATAGATCACAATTTGTAACCGATTTTGACACAACTTGAAATATAGGTTTATTGCCAAAAGATCTTGGTTCCTTTTGATATTGGCATGTTATGGACCATGACTTTATTATGGTCCCTGATTGTACAATAAATCACGTTTTTAGCTTGTGGACACTCTTGATGTCAAAATTTTTATCCAGTTTATCGGACCGTAACTTCCTGGATTATAGCCCCTGCGTTCACAATTTTTATTCAATTTAAAAAACGTTTGAATATATCACCGTTACACCATAATGACGGCCAATTTCGAATCGGGTAGTAACTGCCGAACAATATGGCCACTCTTTGTACGCAAATAATGTTAAAGTATGTAATATCAAGGTTGTGGACGACCCTCTAGTGGTCACATTTTTGATGAAACTGAAAACGTGTTTACATCCCAAAGATCTAGGTTCCTTTCGATATTCGTGCATATCTGACTGTAATTTCCTGGTTGTACCTAAGAATCGCGATTTTAGCTTGCGGATACCCTAGAGTTCACAATTTTTTCCGATTTTAAAAATCGTTTAAATGTATCACCGCTTCATGAAATTTGATTCAAACTGCCTGACAAAATGGCCGCTCCCTGTACCCATTATGTTAATAAATGTCTTAATCATTAATTTCCTCGTATATAACATGTGAGGCCTAAAGAAAGACCTGCAATGGGCAAATTAAGCTCTTGAATAATTTATCTTTAAGGAATATTAGTTTCTACAAGCGACTTAAAGGTCTTGAAGAATTATTTCAATTCAAATATTTGTTTGAGCGCTTGGTTGTGGGAAGGAGACACTTTTGTTTTCTATGGTGTGGGCATGAAAATATAAATGTATAAAACGGATTAAGTGACACAACATCCAATACATTGTTCATATATTTATTCCAGCTCGTCCTATCTGGGAAAAGTCCTTATCGTCAATTACGGTTGCAGCAACAAGAGATGCTAGTATGACCTGTCAAGCAAAATCAGTAATAAGGGAGAATCCACCAGGACCCCCAGAATGGTTTGAAAATGGAGCCCCCATTCCAAACGATAAATGTAAGTTTCAAATATTCTTAAGATGCAAAAATTCATATTCAACCACTCTATAGTATTGGCATTATGAAAGAGCCATAAGCTCTTTGGGAGTCTTGGCTGGTGGGTTAAAACAGAAATTTTCACTTGGATCTTATTTGAATATACAGTTAAATAAAATAGTAATGTTTAAGCTGTTGTAAAAAGAGTTGGTGTTTTTTCAAGGAGTTTAACAAATAATTTTGAAAAATGCCTTACTCTAGAAGAAATAGGTCAGCAGGCACAGATTTAAGGGGACGCCCCTAATGTGTACAAAAAAGAAATCATTATATGACATGAACTTTGTCAACTTGAATAAAACTGCTTTCCCGTTGAGATAACGATCGGCGAACTACTATAAAATCGTGGATTCATAAATGACAAATTAATTATTAAAAAAACCTGTGTGGAATGGACTAAGCTGGCACAAAAATCTGCCGTTCAGTTTGACTGTTCACCTATTTCATGGAATATAATTGATTAGAAATTACAACAAAAAATTTAAATATCGAATGTAAATCACTTAATATATACTCATAATACATATATATTAATATGCTTTTAGACCCATTTTAGTCTTATTTCAAGTTTCCCAAAATTTTGACCATATTACATGACCTTTGACCTGTATTTATCTTCTAATTCTAGTTGACAGTGGTAAATATGTGTTCAGTAATGATAAACAGATATTGATGGTGACAAATCTTGTAAAACCAGATGATACTACATGCTTCCAGTGTAAAGTTACCAACTCGGAGGGTTTTCGATTTGCTGATGGATGTCTGGATGTCATAGGTAAGTTTTAGCCTTTTAATATCAAGCTGGTAATGCAAACCTGATAGTATCCAGTTTTTTCAACGCTAAGAGCATTGACAATCGAGTGAATATGAGAATTTCATCAGACAAAACATGTACTGAGTCAATAAAAAAATATCCCTATGATGTCTTTCTTGTGTTACATTAAATCCCGATTCTACTACTGATACTTTACCAGGTATCATGACTTAAAAAAACATTGCCCTGACTCAATGTCAAGTATTTACTGGAATTCTACTCACACCAGATCAGGTATGGTAGATGTCTATCAGTATCTTGAATCAAACACTGCCCATTTTTATCATGAATTGCAATCAAGCATTTGATTACTATAAAAATAATGTGATAGAGGTGTTTTTTTTTCTTTTTAAGAACCCATTGTGATTACATCAAGACCTCCAGCTGTTCAGGAGATATTGAAAGGTGATATCGTCAATTTGACTGTTATGGCCCAGACTAACTCTCCATGGCCGATTCAGTATAAATGGTTCTTTAACAATCAGACTTATGATGATAAGCCACCTTTTGTTACTTACAATGAAACATCTAAATACGCATACATCAACACAAAGGATTTATCGTTTGAGAATTATCGTACTATTAATGGAACGTACATACGGATGGTGTATAATGTACATGAAAAAATCAATGTTACAATTCAAGTTATCTTGAAAGAAGTTGGAAGTAAGTTTGTTTTAGCTTTTTATGCGCCTACATGGAAATGTGGTCGTAATTGCCGTCGTCCACACTTTCTTGTGAACACCCTACAGACAACATTTATCATTTGATTGTTTTGAAATTGATATATGTTGTTTACATCACTAAGATGAAGAAACCTTTTTAATTTCAATAATTTCCGTTAATTTCTTCTAGCGTTATGGCCATTGTTTCACGTTATTGCACCTTATGAATGCTACAATGACAAAAATGGTCATCCAATCTGTATGAAATTTGTATGCATCCTTTAAATTAATGAAACGAAAGAGCCTTTTAAAGATACATTATGGGAGATTAGATTAAGAGCTGGCAGTTCTCACTAAAATAGTTAAAACGAGATAATGTAAAGGGAATTTGCTGAAAATTTCAGTCAAATTGATAACCCCTGAACCGAAAATTTAGCGATTGAATTATCAGTTAATTAATGTATATTTAATAATTTAGATAACATTTCGGGTCTAAAGAAAGACCTGAAATTGGCAGATTTATCTCTTGCATAATGTATGTTTAAATTTCATCATTTTCCATTAATAATGTCTAAACGTAATGGCCCTTGTTTCACTTTATAGAATCCTGTTAACGCTCTAACAAGAAATATTATCATCCTATCTGTATGAAATTTATATACATCCTTTAAAATAGTGAAACATCGAAGCCTGTTGACTAGCAGCAATTTCTATTCATTACTTCTAGAGTTATGGCCCTTGTTTTACTTTGTTGAATCTTGTGAACTTTCGAAACGATAAAACTTATTACATATATCAGATCTGTATGAAATTTATATGCATCATTTAAATTAGTGAAATGAAGAAACCTTTTGCATTTCAGAAATTTCTGTTAATTATGTCTAAAGTTATGGCCCTTGTTTCACTTTGTTGAACCTTGTGAACTTTCGAACAATAAAAGTTATCGTCTGATCCGTATGAAATTTCCCATTTATTACTTCAAGAGTTATGGCTCTTGTTTATTTTGTTGATCCTTGTGAATGCTCTCATAGCAAAAGTTATTATCCGATCTGTATGAAGTTTATCTGCATTATTTAAATTAGTAAGATGAAAGATCCTGTCAAATTTTAACAATTTCTGTAAATTACATGTACTTGGGAGTTAAGGCCCTAGTTTCAGTTTGTAGAACCCTTTCGGACCCTCAAACGATGGAAATTATAATTTGATCTGTATGAAATGGTCTTGTAAATGTCCCCCTTTACCTACAAATGAATAAATATGCGACAATTCTTGTCGACCGCTAGTTACTGTGGGTGTATGTTTCATTGCCTATCTTTCTTTAATGGGGGGTCATGGTGGCTAAGTGGGTAAGGCACTAGCTCGCTAGCCTGGAGGTCAGGTGTTCAATCCCTGCATTGGCTGAGAAAGTTCATCCACATTTTTCAGCGTGGTTCCTCCTTGTCAGTGATGCAGGATGGAGGGTCTGACAAGGACAGCTGTCTAGTCATTTGGATGGGACAAATGGAATTTGATATAAGAGTAGGCTGTAGTGCTGCTGTCTGGGCAAAATTTCCCTCATAGCACACTGTATGGCGTATGCCCGTCTTCATTAGCCCAGTGCGGTGCAGAACAGTAGCACGTTAAACCCCATTTCATTTCATTTCCTCTTTTTTAATTGGCCAGTTTCCACATATGCATATTTTTTTTTCCGTGGGCCTAACGTTGCCTGATCTTGGAATAACTTGAACAATTAATGCTTGGTATTAAAAAAAATGTAGCCCTTATAAGCTTACAGTCAGTTCGTGTAACACACACATACTATACGGTATTCAACTTTGTATAACCAAAGCTAGCGTTTTAGCTTTCACGTGACGCGAACAGACATTCCTAATTGTCGTACTGCCGATTAGGGAAACCCTTACATTTTTGTCCTGTATGCGTTCCATTGGTGTTATTAAGGGAATGCAGTATTTTTCTAGTAAGATTGGATATTTTTATTTTCCATATATACCAAAATTGCCATACTTTTATTGAAATGTCCCTTGGCAGTTGGAATTCGATATAAGAGTAGGCCGTAGCGCCGCTGCCCGAGCAAAATTTCCCTCATAGCACACTGTATGGCGTATGCCCGTCTTCATTAGCCCAGGTTAGGAGCAGAACAGTAGGACGTTAAACCCCATTTCATTTCATTTCATTTCTCCCTCCTATCACTCATTGTTTTTATTTGTTACGCTTGTTTTCTTTTTGGTCCCTTACCCCCCCCCTCCCCCGCCCCCTGTAAACGTTCTACTGGTGTATAACCTATGATCATTGTTAATTCTCTTGCAGATAACTTTCTTCAAAAACTTTAAACAAAGTGGCGGATGTAATGCAGGAGTATGCTTACATATTTCCAAACACCTAACACTACTTTTCATGTGGACGTATTATGCCGTCGCCCCTGTCCGTCCGTCCGTCCACAATTGTTTGTGGACTCTCTACAGGTCACAATTCTTATCCGATTTTGACGAAACTTGAAATATATGTTAATCCCCAAAAGATCTCGGCTGCTTTCGATATTGGCATGTATCGGATCGAAACTTCATGGTTTATGGCCCCTGATTGTACGAAAAATCACGTTTTTAGCTTGTGGACCCTATAGAGGTCACAATTTTTATCCGATTTTTTTAAAACTTGAAATGTAAGTTTATAACCCAAAGATCTCGGTTCCTTTCGATATTCGCGCATATGGGACCGTAACTTCCTGAATAATGGCCCCTTATTGTACGAAAAATCGCGTTTTTAGCTAGTGGACCCTATAGAGGTCATAATTTTTTATCTGATTTAAAAGACCGTATTATTATATCACCATTACACCCTAAGGATTGCTGAGTTCGAATTTCGTGAAAATCGGCCTAAAATTGACAGACAAAATGGCCGCCATTCGTTCTCAAATAGCGTAAAAATATGGTATATCAAGGTTGTGGACCCTATAGAGGTCACAATTTTTATCCGATTTTGTTGAAACTTGAAATGTAAGTTTATAACCCAAATATCTCTGTTCCTTTCGATATTTGCACATATCAGACCGTAACTTCCTAAATTATGGCCCCTGATTGTACGAAAAATCGGGTTTTAAGCTTGTGGACCCTATAGAGGTCATAATTTTTATCCGATTTAAAAAAACGTAATATTATATCACCGTTACACCCTAAGGACGGCTGAGTTCGAATTTCGTGAAAATCGGCCCAAAATTGACAGACAAAATGGCCGCCGTTCGTTCTCAAATAGCGTAAAAATATGGTATATCAAGGTTTTGGACCCTATAGAGGTCACAATTTTTATCCGATTTTATTGAAACTTGAAACGTAAGTTTATAACACAAAGATCTCGGTTCCTTTCGATATTTGCGCCTATCGAATTGTAATTTCCTGAATTATGGCCCTTGATTGTAGGATAAATCACTTTCTTCTTAGCTTGTTCTCTATCCATCCCTCGAAAATGTGGGCGTATCCTGCCTGGCAGCCGCTGGTTGTTTTTTTTTATATACACGTGCGAAAGGTGTTAGTCTTGTAGTAATTTTTCGTCTTTTTAATTCTTATATATATATATATATATACATATAGATTCTATTTACGCTTAGTTTTTTTTGTGAATTTCATTTCATCATGATTTTTATACATGTATTAAATTTAATCATTTCGACATTCCTTGTTGTATTTGAAGTGAAATTAGAAATTTTGTGATTTAGAAAAATCTCCATTTAGAAATTTTGAGATTTGGAAAAATCTTTGTCATTCAAAGTAATGAAATCTCTTTGAATTTTAGTAATATAAAGTTTAATCATAGAATTTGTAATCTTATTTTAATTAAAATACCAACTTATGAAATCTTGATGTTATTCAAAATCATTAGGCGTCGGATAACTTCAGATATGGCTTCTGTGAATATTTCATAAGAAGCCACCCATACTAATTCTGATAAAGTTTGTCTATTAATTTTTGTTTGTAATGATTAACTTGAACACGTATTTAGAATTGAAAGGTAGAATTTTTTATATTTTGAAAGAAAAAAATAACCATTCCATCAATTTAATAATTAGGCTCATTCCATAAATTTTAAGTGCTGTATGTTTTGTGTATGAACACCCCTCTTGAATATGGTAATGCTATCCTCTTTGCTTGAGATTTCAAGTAATATGGATTTGTCCATGTGACTATAGAGTGGTGTTACATAAGATATGAAAAGGAAAGTATATTTTTGAAATGTTTTTAATCGATTTCATTATGAGTTAGCTTTTAGTTGCATTCCATTAGTAAAATAATAAGATGTACATTAATAATGCTGTTACAACTGAAGATGCTGGGTTGAACCCATCCGTGACAGACCTTGTATTTCCACTGTAATATCTCATTACTAAACCAAATAAATCTGGATAAGCCAGGCATCAAGCAAACCATAAGTCTGACATTTGATGGTTCCCGTAGGGCTAACGATAACAGGAATCTCACCAGTGGAAATACTCGAACACAGCTTAGGGCTAGTCTGATCCTAGTTTTTGTCATTCAGGAACAGGGATACTGGGAGTCCAGTTCAGTCAACTGATTTTTAAATTTTATACATTTTTGACATTCGTAAACTATAATTAAACAGTTATATATTGAAATGTTTTTAGATTTTTTGGAAATTCAAAATCTAATCTTATTCAGATTCAATTATTTTGATTTCTGTAAAAATAAAACTGTCGTTATTTGAAATTAGATTAAATTAAATTATATAAATCATAGAATTTGTATATTATATAATTGTAAAAAGTTTGGATTATCAAGTGATTAACTTAAGAATAAGATGTTAATGTACATTGATAGATTGTCATAGAATCATCCTTCACCATCTTGACAAAACCAAAACCCATGAAATGTTTGGACATTAATTTTGTTCAGCATATTTAATGTTATCATATTTGTCTGTTATTTTGCTATTCTCCTAAAAGTATTCAGTAATTGAAATTAGTGATTGATTTTTCACACTTCATGAGATTTAAGATATTCAGAAGGACTACCATGTCCATATAAGGTTAAATATCTTGGTGTTCTTGGAACAGCCAAGCTTTTATTGGCAGGTTACAGTACACAAATATGAACACCACGCATTGATAAGTAAAATTGAGTCGGTTAAAATTTAATATAGGAAAGAAAATGAATTGAAAAATGTCTGATTTTAATCTAATTGGGAAAAGGGTTTGGTTTTGTCAAGAAGGGTAATATATTTTAGTATTAGTTATTATAGGTGTAGAGATTTTTTGCTTGCCACACAAACTAACATTTATATCGGAGGGATCCTTTCCACGTATATTTTATAAATTGTTAAAAAATCTTTTTATAAATATGTCAAATTAATTGACAATAAAAAATCTCCCTTCTATTTACTTGGGTTTTCTTTATTTTGATTAATTTATTGTTCCTAAGCACAGAATGTTAGCCACAGTGTGTTGTGTTTTTGTGTATGGGGTCAGGAATATGAATAAGAGTACCGGTATGTGACAATTTATCATCTTTTGTTCTCAAATGACACAATATTATATCCTCAATTCAACTCCTGCAATAAATCAACATGTTTATGGCATTTGACAGTAAACCAGCATGTTGTATAAAGTAGATAAAGAACAGGTACTTCTATGTTTACGGTAGATAAATACATAAATAAATAAAAAAATACAGCGACACTGGTTCGCTGCATTATTGATGAGGAGCAGTCGGTTAATTGTCAATTAGTTATTGAGGTTAGTGTATTGTTATTAAAACCTGTTAAAGGCAAGGGATTTGGGGACCCTGACAGTTGGAGAGCTCCCCTCAAATGTTATGTCATTTGTGAATGCTGAATCAGTCCATAAGTACTCTAAATTAAAATGATTTTATATATTTGTATTAACCCCATTACGGTAAAAATAGGATATACCGTAAACCCGGACATCCGGTGGGTAAAGATATCCTAGATGGCTATGTTTCAGGTTCGCTATCCAAAACCATTTAAATCAAATTATCTAAAACCAATAAGAACTATTTTTGGACTTTGTCCCCTAGTCCAACAGGGCTATTAAATTTATTGACCATAATGTATGCCACTCGTAAAGTATCTGTAGTTCAGATATGTTTCCAGACTGGCTAGAGCTCTGGGCTGGGTCAAAAATAAAATTTTTGATTTTACTAGTTTTTATATGTTGGCTTGTTTTGTTGGATGCCAAAATGTTTTCGTGGAAAATCTTAGGTCTATAAGCAAATGGCACAAATAGACTTGAGTAGTTGCCGGCTTCTGTATATCGGTTATATTTCCAAGAAAGTTTGACCTTCCTAAATACCAAATCCGTCGACAAATTCGATGTAAAAATGAATGATGAAATCATAATAATACTTATATTACCGGAACCATGTTGAAGTATTTGAAGTATAGACGTACATGTATTAAGTGTCATAGATTGCTTATTGTTAATTCAAATATTTCATGAACGGATACAGTGCTCAAATACCAGCAGTTGTACAAGTTTGTTTAGGTTCACTACACGAAACCAAACGGTTGAACTTCTAAATTCAAAAAAGACCAAAACCTTGATAATAACCAGCTTTAATGGTGCTATTTATGGTCATAGGTGTATTATTTCATCTTGTTGGCAAAATATCATCTAGTTGGCAAAATAAAATGTGCCCGAAATCTAATAAAATACTAATACCATGGATTAAAACATTTAGCCGGGAGCGACTCTACTTTGTACGACATTTTTCGGGCAACGATTATGTGATGGATAATGGCCGAAGACTGTCCATTATGTAAATAGAAAGAATAACTGAGGGGCGTTAGCCCCCCGAGGCGGATTCAATGAGGGGCGCGAGGGGCGCCCCCCCCCCCCCCCCTAATTTTCGACAGTGCCCTTTTTTACTGCTGAAAGTGCCTTTTCTCAGGGATCCCAAATGACTCAAACCATCGACTCAAACACACCAGTCTGGGAAATAGCTCTTGGAATGGCTACAGATGCAAGGAAAATTCCTAGATCCGCCCCTGGCCCCGAAGTTTTTCTTTCTATTTACATAATGGACAGTCTTCGGCTATAATCAAACTTAAAACATAGAAATATAGAGATACAAATAATGGATAGATTTCTAAAAGAACAAGTCAGAAAATAATGGATATATTCTTAAAACAACATACACATGCTCATGAATGTGACAAAACACTCCAGTCGTACAATGCAAGCATACACAGACAGTCCAAAATATTCGACATGGAGACGACATGTTTATAACCCAGTCGAAAACAAATATTAATAATGAGAATATACGTGATAAGCATTTGGATACGGATTACATTTGGTAATGTACTCAATATGGAAGATAATAGCCGTAAAAATTGTGATGTTCTTGATATGGGGGATAATAGCTGTCAAAGTGTGATGGAAAGGCTGCTCACGAAAATGATTTAGATATTAATAATATTCTTAGTACTGTGGAGGGTACTAGCCGTCCAAATTTTGATTTTAAATTTAATATATACTCTGATATAAGTGACAGGACACAGGATCAAAGGCACAAACCAATTCAGGAAATTCGAACTCAACTGTCATTATGGTGTAACAATGATATATTTGAACGATTTTTAAAATCGGATAAAAATTGTGACCTGTATAGGTTCCACAGGATCAAAAAAATTTTTTTAGTTCAATCCAGGAAGTTTTTTTTGCCAATATCGCAAGGAATCGGGTTATAAACACACATGTCCAGTTTCGTCAAAATGGGCTAAAAATTGTGACCTCTTGTGTGTACAATTTACGTCCTATACAAGCCAATATCGAAAGGAACCAAGATCTTTGGGATATATACCTATATTTCAAGTTATGACGTGTAGAGTGTCCACAAAGAAGGTGTGAAAATGTGGGCGTATAAAAACGTACCATCGATCTAGTGCCGAACGTACTATTAAACGGACAAGTGACATATAACCAGGGGCGGATCTAGGAATTTTGAAAAAGGAGCGGGGGTGCCGCGAAATGAGGGCACTGACCGCGGAGATGGGGCACGCCGCTGAGAGGGGGGTTTTTGGTGGATGGGTTCCCCAAAGAAAATTATCCGTCATTTCCTTGCATCTGTAGCCATTCCAAGAGCTATTTGGCTGATATTTTCGTCTAAGTAAACGTTCGGAAATCGTTGAAAAAGAGCCTTAAAATCGAGCAAAAAAGCCAGTTGAACATGCGACTCGAAAATTGTCAAGGCGAGCAAGGCATTATGATGGGGAAAAGACGAATCTATTCCCTAGCCACTTCACTATTTAAGCCTTGTAACTTGTACTGTGTACTGTCCACACAATGCTACATCAAGATGCACTCATGCGTGTCGGTGGTGGGCATGAGTGTATACGCCACCGATTCCACAAGATGCTATCATTGATGTATGTATATAGTCACTCTATAGGATTAGGGCACCGTCAGCTAAACAACAAGAATTCGTTTGAAAGTGGAAGCATTAATAAGACCAAACTGGGGTGTTTGAGTCGATGGTTTGAGTTATTTGGGATACATTCGGTCATGTGACATTTTGGTAACTATTAGGTTTTAAAGTAATTTCATGTACTGTAATTTAATTCATTCAGAGAATAAATTATCCCAAAACACATGTTCATTTTTCAGATAAGTGTCTATTATTGGTAAACCTGTCCATTATTTTCAATACATAATGGACAGTTTTATTAATAATAGAAAAGCGTACATTCTCCTATACTGGTTAAAAACATCAAAGGGAGACGTCATATCTATGTTTTAATATTTGTGAATGCATCTGCAGCATATGGAATTTCGGTTACAAAACAATTGGACAACTTTGAAGTTGCTTAACTCACCGGCTAGAATAGCAGAAAATCGCATTGGCGGGGGTTATTTTTTCAAAATTTTCTCCGGGATGGGCAAGCCTCGAAACCCCGCGACAATTGATTGGTTTTTCGGGATTCAGGTCAGCCACATAAGGTAGGCTATATTGGACCATATTGAAATTGCTGTATTCACGAGCTGGAATAGCAGGAATCCGCGTTAAATTTTCTCCCGTCGGTACCGTCTTCGTCGACTGTAAATGATTGGTAGGTTGATTGGAATGCGAGTCAAGACACCTGAATTAGGCGATATTAGACCACTCTGAAGTTGCTGTATTCATGGACTGGAATAGAAGGAAAACGCGTTTGTGGCCGTCGAATTTTCCAAATTATAATTTTTTTTGCCGGTCGTGGTAGTAGGCGGGGGTGGGGGCGGGGGGGGGGGGGCTATTGGTTGTACCATTTAAAAAAAATTCATAAAACGTTGTAGATTTCGTTTCACCACAACACATCGCGTTAATTCAAACACATAGTGTGTATATTTGGAAATGAAATGGGGGTTTAACGTCCTACTGTTCTGCTCCGAACTGGGCTAATGAAGACTGGCATACGTCATACAGTGTGCTATGAGGGAAATTTTGCCCGGACAACGGCACTACGGCTTACTCTTATATCGAATTCCCTGTCAAGGGTTCCTTTACGTTCACGCCAATGTGTACACGGGTTTAACATGGGCTAATGGAGACGGGCATACGTTATACAGTGTGCTATGAGGGGAATTATACCGAATTCCCGCCAGGGGATCCTTTACGTTCACGCCAATATGTACACGTGACCTCGGTTTTTCATACCATCCGAACGACTAGCGAGCTGCCATGTCAGACCCTTCGTCCTGCGTCACTGATAAGGGGGAACCACGCCGGAAAATCTAGATGAACTTTCTCGGCCAATGCAGGGATCGAACACCCGACCTCCAGGCTAGCGAGCCAGCGTCTTACCCAATTAGCCACCGTGACCCCATGTATATTTGGTCTTTAATAATAGTGGTCAGTGAAGTACAGCCATCTAGAAAAAAAAACATGCCCTGAGGAAAAAAACAAAGGTGTGTTAGGTGTTATTGAGATATTTATCCTATACCCTAGATTATACTGATTTACAGACACACTGACAATGACAATAATCTCTATAGAACGACTGATCTGTCGGGACGAGAGAGAAGAATAAGCGATTAGTTTTAGTGAAACGTCATGTTTCTCTCGCATATATTGAGAGAGCTCAATTTAAACTTGCGTTTGACTAACAAATAAACATTAAATTGGATGCTTATTGTTGGTCTGCTTTAGATAAGATCTAACTAAGTCTATTACTAGAGTCATTTTGTTTGAATCCGTGATCATTTTGATCCTACGTATTCTTCTTGGTGGATTTAACATGCGCAGCCATTGTAGGGGAGTGGGGGGTACAAAAATAGGTTTGTACGAAGATGAAGATATAAATAAAATTTGAATGATTTTATTTTCAATCCAATCTGGATCAATTGATCAAAGGTTATTTGTACTTCCATTAATTTGAACATATCAATCAAGTACATCAGTGAATGATAAACAGAATTATATCCAACAGCTAACTTCACTCAAGAGGGTAATGAAGCTACTTGAATGGTCAGTGCTTTAAACTGAAATAATTTGTCACGTGTTCAAACAACTGTTGGTACTGTTACATGAACTGTACATTAAAGGCCAGCCCATTCTTCACAGAGGTCGTTTTAAGCTCAGACGTGCTTAAATATATAATAAGTTTTTACATTAAAACTGTACATTTTTTATTTCTGAAATGTGTACCAGTAAATGCTAGTAGTGCTTTATACGTAATGAGGATGTTATTGGGAAAATGACCTTTAACCCACCGCTGAATGGTTGAAATATTGACTTCCATGCAAAATAATTGTTTAACACCAACATACAAGATTGTACTACATCATATATGGACAATTTCAAACACATTTTTATATTCTGAAACAACAGTTTAACCTACTAAGAGATGGCAATCGTATAGACAGCTACATTTATGTACCATGTGACAAGGGGTTCATTGTTAACATGATTTTGACTACAGTTAGAGTAGAATTAGAAATAAAATTGAGTTTAACGTCCTACTGTTCTGCTCCGAACTGGACTAACGAAGACGGACATACGTCACACAGTGTGCCATGGGGGAAATTTTATATCGAATTGCAATTATCGAATTCCAACTGTCAAGGGATCCTTTACGTGCTCGCCAATGGGTACACGGGACCTCGGTTTTTCGTCCAATCCGAACAACTAGACATCTGTCCTACATCACTGCCAAGGGGGAACCACGTCGGATGAACTTTCTCGGCCAAGGCAGGGATCGAACACCCTACCTTCAGACTAGTGAGCCAGCGTCTTACCCACTTAGCCACCGTGGTTCCCTGACTAGAATTAGAATGTATGCGCAATTGGAGTGAAATTTACCAATCCATAACACATTTACTTTCAATTTACAAGTTGCACAATTTCTTTAATTGGTTTTCAAAGAGTTTATAACAAACACTAATGATAATAAGGTAATAAGGTAATAATCTAATAAGGTAAGCGCTCCAATCTGTTTATAATTTGTTTTAATTTAATCAATATTGATCAATGAATATTCAACAACAAATTCAAAATGAGCAATAACTTCTGTAATAGAATGAAATGAACTTTTATCTCTGATTTATTACTGATTATTAATCTTTATCATTTTGTAGTTGTGATGTATATAAAATTTTCTATATTAAAATAATGGTTTATTAATCTCTTGCTAACTACAATCTCTAAAACAAATATCAGTCCAAAACTGATTGAAATCCGTCCAGTACATGTAATCACAATGAGAGGAATTGAAAATTAGTCAACATTCGGCATCCTGTAAAGACAATGTGCCACCTAAGCAAAACATTTGATAGGCCTCTTGTTATTCTCACCAATTCCAAGCCGGGGGATTATCTACTCTTGATATTTTGATTTTGTTTACTTAAAGGGGCATTATGGAAGATTAGATAAAGAGCTGGTAATTCTCACTATGACAGTTAAAAAACAGATAATGTAAAGGGGATATGCTGAAAATTTCAGTCAAATTGCTCCACTCTGATATTAGCGATTGAAATTTAGGCATAGCCTCGACCATCATTACTAAAGTCGGTGCGATAAAAAAAAAATATAGTCTCGATTATCCACTTTTGCATTTAATCATCAATGAGCGTTGGGCAGCAGATCGGATTCATATCCAGTGAAAATCGAACACATAAGATGGCATCGATAGTTGATTAAGATTTTTTCATGTTAATAAATGTCTAATTAATAGTTTATATAACATTTCAGGCACAGAGAAAGACCAGCAATAGGCAGATTTAGCTCTTGCATAATTTATGTTTAATTAAATGTCAAATTTCAGTACATTTGCCGTGGATTAAGACATGAAAAATTTGACGTTTTCCTGAGACAAAAATGACGATCAGTGGATTCAAAAGAGCTAAATCGCCATTCCTTGGCATCTAGAAATGGACAAAAACGGGTCACAACGCATTAATGTAATATGAATGCATAATATAACTGATTCACATTCAATCGTATCTGTTTTTATTCTAATTTCTAAACAGTTATGTTTAGCGAAATACGCAAAGAGTCCAACTTGAATGACATTCTGGTTATTCCAGTCTACATCGATCGTATTCTCCTGTGGGATATGTTTAGCCTCTTTCATCGAGTCGCTTCATTACAAATAGCGCTTAATGGCATTCAGGCACGCGATTAGGGTGCCAATTCTAAAATTTTCGTTTTGTCTTAAATGTTGGACATCAAAATTCAATCTGTTCACGGTAAGATAACAACATCAATGTTGATTTAAACTGAACAACAAGTCGTGAATGATATTGAGTTAGCGACTTGCCTTCTTTAAGCCGAGAGAATTAACTTGAAAAACATTTCATAGCATTACCACTGAAACCCAAACAACGCAAACACCACTCTTCCGACAGTTGCTGAGGATAACAATAATATCGCAAGAGCGTTAATTCATAACGGCTTAAATCCCGAAGGGCATTTCTATTGTAATGAGAGGGGTACGCTGGCTCAGTGAGTAAGGCGTTGACTCGCTAACCTGCGTTGGCCGGGAACGTTCATCGGTATTTTTCGGCGTGGCTCTTCCTTGTCAGTGGCCGAGGGTCTGGCAAGGGACAGCGTATAATTGCATCCCAAACTTAGGCTGACTATCTACAGCTAGCTCCGGCTGAGAATAGGCCCTAACCTAATTAACCGACATTTTAATTCCTACATCGACGATTTTAGTCGAAAACTCTGAGTATGCTTTTAGAAATTTTTAGAAGTATTTATTTCTCTTCTATTGTCATATTGAATGAAATTAAATATGTTTATTTAGCCGTTGTGTGTATGAAAGATGTCAAACTAATCAGAGCCGAATCACAAAAAAATTCCCTAATTATTCAATATGGCGGCGCCTATGACAGATAATTTCACAGAGGCGGTTTTGTTTGCGAAAACAAATTTAGGAGTATCTAACCTCGTTTTAAAAGATAAACAGATTGAAACTCTAAAGACAGTTTACAATGGTAAAGAATTTATTGCAATATTACCCATAGCACATATTATATCGCTTTTACGCGAGTGTCAGCGACATGGCGTGTTAACATAAGGCTGCGTTTCCACCAAATTTCACGTGTCACGTATCACGTGTCATGTGTCATGCATGACACGTGATACGTGACATTAGGGGTTTCCACTGGATTTCACATCGAACATGTCACATGTCATTCGTCCTGTGTTCGCCATGGGTGACGGTTCAGACTCATCTGACGAGGAAATTCTTGCTCTATGTCTGTTGTACCGGCGAGCTAGGAAGAGAAACTGCAGCAGGCGCTCAATATGGTGCAGGGACCAATACTTATTGCGTCCAGAAAGGGGCGAATTTACCAAAACGTTTCGCTATCTCATGGCATAATGGCAAAAATGTTTGAGGTTTTCAAACGCCCGATGCGCCTACAGCCAGACAGAGCAATTACAGTTACTAATGCATGTACCGTTCTGCACAATTTTATCCGTAGAAGAGATGGACATATGATAGATCGGTCATCAGAAATTACATATGACATCAGGCCTAACAATGAACAAGGATTAATGAATCTGCGCCCCCAGCAAGGTGGCAGAAACTCGGATGAGGCTACAGAAATCCGTGATTTGATTGCAGAATTTTTCAACGATCCTCGCGGTAGTGTCATGTGGCAAGATCAGAATGTGTTCCGAAATGTTCTTCTTCTCGAGGACTAGAAAGGTCAAAAATTGAAACTATATGCAAGCCAAAACTGTTCAATCCAAGTTCATACATCTGTTTCTTGATTTATGTTTGATTAAATTAAATTAAATACCTTCTACTGGTGGTTGTAGCTTTTCATCAATCTTCTCCCACACCTGTTTTCTTTGGTCTTTGTTTTTATAGTCTTTATTTCTGGGGTCCCACAGAAGTGGGGTTTTCTGCACAAGGCATATCAGGTTGTGCTTATAGTCATTCATGTTTAGGACAAGCGTAAATAACTAATTTTAGACGATCAAAACACAGGCTCTTTTTACATTCGATACGAACACGTGGAGTTACCAAAAGGGAAAGTAAAAGCTGTGGAAAACCCAGGGGAAACCCCAGATCGGACACACGTGAAACATGACACGGGTAAAAAGAATGAACATGTTCATTCTTCAAAAACGTGTCATTTCACGCGTGCAACGTGAAACGTGAAAAGTGACATTGATGGAAATGGTTCCTACCAAAATCATATGTTTCTATTTCTTGTCACGTGATACGTGTCACGTGAAACTTGGTGGAAACGCAGCCTAAAACACACGTGCTTGGGTTATTTTTACTCTGTTGTCTAAACAAAACGGTGTCTAGTCGATAACGCTCACGTGAGCGTTTTAAATGGAGGGTAATCAGGGCAGTGTCACATTCTGGGAAGTATGATGTAGATGCGTGCAGTATGCGTATAATTGTTCGGATGGGATGGAAAACCCAGATCCCGTGTATGCCCGTCTTCATTCATAAGCCCAGTGGTAGAAGAACATAAGGACGTTAAACCCCATTTCATTGTATTTCTATTGTAATGGGGGCATTGTTAAATAGGTCCCGATATATGTTTTTTTTACTCAAAACAATTCGCTTTTCCACAAAAAGCAAGCGAATTCTAAAAAAGCAAAAAACAAACAAAACAAAAAAAAAAAAAAAACAAACAAAAAACAAAAAAAAACCAAAAAAAACCAAACAAATTAAATACAGTCCATAATGTCATTAATATCATATCATTGGACTTTAAAATTGTAATACACAAACTGTATCAGTATTATGCTTGAAAACGACAAGAGAATCATTGAAGAAACGTAGAGTAATTGCTTTCAACATAGCTGTTGTGTTTCTTTTATCAATGATGATCTATTTCGTCGTTTTCCGAATTTCTACTTACACGACGTGACGCTGACCATATTTTGTCGTATTGTTCTGATTACGAGTTCCTGGTGTAGTTGTGATCTTGACTCTAGTCTTCCATGAAATTAAACCGGAAGCTGTATACTATATATTACTTGATAACTTCGCAGTTTATCACTTAGTCAGTAATATGGAGAAAAACGCGAAAATCAGTTGCAGTATCTGTTTAAATAGTTTTACTAAACCTAAAATTATTGAATGTCATCACACGTATTGTGAACAGTGCTTAGAAGATTATGTCAACTGATTTACTGTTAATTATACGTTCGATTGTCCACTGTGTAGACGAAGTAACAAGATACCCAGGAATGGCGTGAAGGGTTTTCCTGCCAACTTTTATATCGAAGACGAAGCCACACAAGATATTTATGCTAACGATTCTGATAAATACGATGAGGAATTTTGTGTTCACCATTTTCCCCAAGTACTGGATACCTTGTGTTGTGACTGTCAATTAATTATTTGCTGTGAGTGTGAAAAGTCAAACCATGCAAAACATGATGTTCAAAATTTACCAGATGTCCGACCAATTTTCATTAAGGAGTTAAGACAATTACACCAGGATCTAGAAGATAAAATTAACGAATTTCAGCCCTACTCAGATTCAATTCAAACCAGAATATTACAGATGAAAACATCAACAAAAACAATTGGTGCAGAAATTGAGCAGCAGGTTGAGTCGATCTGTAAAACACTCAGAAATCTTGGTGATGAGGCAAAAGAAAGTCTGAAAACAAGTCACCAGCATGACATGAACAATATGAGTAGAGACTATCGTGAGGCTAAGGAAATTCTTTTTCAGATAGTAAGTTCTAAACTTCGCATAACCCATTCATTAAAAGGTAGTTCAACCGTTGGGTTATTTGACGCCATTGGCGTAATTCGGAAGCAAACAGATGAAATATGCAAGCAACCATTGCCTGATTTATCAGATAGAACAGAACCAGTGTTCAATCCGGGTGATATTAATATCGCGCAGTTATCTGAACAAATTGGCATATTGGCGAATATACAAAGAACGTCGGCAATGTCCAGAATTTATCAAAAACGCCGGAATTGTTCAAAACAAGGCATACAAACCAGACTTCAGTACATGCCACCGACAAGATCGAGAATACACAAAGAAGAACATCATCTCCGTTCAAAACTATAGGTGTGTCCCAGTCTTCGACACTACCCAATAGCAACGCGGAAAATTTACCAACAACGTCGGCTGCATTCAAAATTGAGGATACGAGCCTATTTTCATTGCAACCCAACGTCAACGATCATAATGTACAAAGAACGCCATTTAACACTGTAGATACACCACAGCTTTCATTACCGCCAATTGGCATGGTGGAGAATTTACGAAGAGGAACATCATTTCCATTTCAAAACAGGGGTGTTACGAACCAGCTAACCAGTAATCCAATAAACACTAAAGACGTTCAAAACCGGAGACATCATTTTGACGGTCACACTTTTCAACACAGTTTTAACCTTTCTAATAGGAGGCCATACACGTGGCAGGACAGTCATCCATATAAAGCGCGTGATTTATCCTGGACTCTGGGTATAAAGGAAAAGAACGGTAAGGTCAAATGTTTACGTATTGGATTGGGATTGGTCAGTGAAGGCGTGGAATCGTGTAAATGTAGTTTTACATTAAAACTTATGAACAGAAAGAATCCCAGTCGGTCTCTTATTAAACAAGAAGATTATAAATTCACCTCGGGCGAATATGGCAAATATTATGAATGGCAATCTCAGATTGATATACAAATGTTGTTAAATCCGGTGGCAGGTTTTACCGACGATGGAAATAACATTGTTATTCAGGTGGATATAACTAAAGTTTCTGAAATGCATACCAAATCCAGTTGTAAATAGAACAGTTAATTGTTGTTAGTTAGTTGTATTTCACGTCCGCTTTTACTGAGGTGATATCGCAGACTGCTTGTTACGACTTTATAACTAACAGTTTGGTCACATGGTTTTCTTGTTAAAATTCCACCAACATGTCGTTCCGTTTTAATTTTCGGCGGTGTACAAAAATGACCAAGAAACGGAACGAATATAAAATCTAATTTAATGTTTACTTTCTAGGACATATATAATATGGTACGCGATATTTGCACCACTCAATGTTTTTGTAATTTTATTATTTTCTTTCTTTGTAATAAATTTGATGTAAAGTTCATCTTTGTGATGCTTTTCAAGAGCCAATGAGTTCAATGACCTATTATTCTCATATGCTGACAACGCATCCAGACTAATATTCGTAGAATATTTTTTTTCTACTGGATGGTAGAGACTATTTTCACTATTATATGCGTTGCGACTCATTTGTGTCAATTTCCAGTTTAATGATTGTCCATTGAGTGCTGTACTGTACTGAATTATGTATTGGGTTATATCTATATATTTTACTTACAATGATGTCATCGCTAAAATCACTTTTTGTAATTAAAAGATAACAGGGCATCGAGTCAAATTGGATACCGAGTCAAACAACGACGCCCTCACAGCATCTCGATGACCTCTGCAAACTAAACATCACAGCTGTCGCTCTTTTGAATCATCATCCATCCAAGCCATTTCTCCGCACATTATTGGGAATGTTCTTTTGTATGTTAATAGAACGTGTGGATAATTAATGATGACGATGTTATTAATGGGTGTGATATTTATTAGCCCTATCCACAATGTTGCAGATAACTAACCCAATCAATCTATTCGGGGACTTGATTAACGTTGGAAATAATTGCTAGATTTGAACAACTATCGTCCGTATAGCTTCGGTGCTGTCTCTCCGGGTTGAATTCAGTATTAATTAAGCATTTACAATACCTTAGTTTATTTATTCTCGGAAAATCGGAATGATTAACAACAACAACCTTGCACAATAATGTCTTTAAATATGCATTATCATCACTTACATCAGCTATAACTTGAATACACAGGGGCGGATCCAAGAATTTTTGCAGGAGGGGGTTGCCAGATTCCTGAGACAATGTGTCTCCCCCCCCCCCTCGTCCCGCATGGTCTCTGTCGTCATTTTGGCGTATATGCATAAACATTAAGCTTTTTAAACAGAGAAATCCAACATCCTGTTTGACGTCAATTTTTATTATGAATTAATACATTGACATTGTGATTCAATTTTATGAGAGAGAGAGAGAGAGAAATGGGGTTTAACGTCCACTCGACACAAACTAGGTCATTTCGGGACTAACGTATGGTTTAATTTTATTTCAATAATTCGCTTGCGCGTATTGGTCTTTAGCAGTGGGAGGAAACCGGAGGACCCGGAGAAAACCCACGAGGTTGGACAGGCGACCCTAATCCTTGTCACGTACAACCGGGGATTCGAAACAACGCCAGTTGACTCAATGACAGGCCTTATGATACAGCACGCACGTGCTAACCAATCGGCCATCCAACCCCCCGATTCAATTTTATGGATGCGAAGCATTAATTGTGATATCACATAATGTCTATATCATTATCTAGTGCTTTGAGTGGCCATCCTGTCCCACATCTGACGATAAAGGATAAAGCACACGGCCGACAAACTTTTCTCATTAAAAAAGTGTTGATTTACAAAAAATCGTTCGCCCGTCTGTCTGTCATTAATTGTCCCCCTCCTTTCGAAGAAAGCAGGGGACTATTAAAATGGGTTCGTCCGTTTGTCTGTCTGTACGTCACACTTTTTGGGACACAATAACTCTTCTTCTAATTGAGGTAGAATGTTCAAACGTGGCGTGGGTGTATTTTTTTTTTTTAGGTCGATGCCTTGATAGAGTTCGAAGATGAGCATTTTCTGCTTAGGATAATCAAAGATAAGCAATTTGATTGGTTGATGCTTTGGGACACAATAACTTAGTTCTCATTAAGTGAGAGTGATCAAGCTTGGTGTATAGTTCCATTACATCAATACCTTTACTAAGTTCGATAATGAACATTTTCTGCACAGGGTAAGCAGAGCGATAAGAAATTTAATTGGTGGAGACTTTGGAACGCAATAACTCCCCTTCTAATTGAGCAACAATGTTCACACTTGGTGTAGGTGTTTATTAGGTGAATGCCTTGATGGAGTTCGAAGATGAGATTTTTCTGCTAAGGGTAAGCAGAGATAAGCACTTTGATTCGTTGGTGCTTTAGGACACGATAACTTTAGTTCTAATTAAGCGAGAGTGAAACCCCGAGTATAGATTCATTATATCATTACCATGACTAAGTTTGATGAGAATTTTCTGCTTAGACTAAAGAGCGATAAGCAATTTGATTGGTCAAGACTTTGGAACATAACAACTCTGCTTTTAATTGAGGTATAATGTAGAATGTTTAAAATTAACCTTGATGTTCATTAAGTGAATGTCTTGACTGGGTTTAATGATTAACATTTCAAGCTAAAGCTAAGCAGTGCTAAGCAATTTCTTTTACTTTGATGGAGAGTGATGAACCTTAGTGTATAGTTGATAATAAGTTAGATTGCTCAATATTTTTGAGAAAGATAGACATGCATTAATTAATATGTTTCATCTATTTATTTCGGGATTTCGGCGTTGGACATCAGCCTCGCTGTTGGCTTGTTTTTCAAGTTCATGTTTTGTGTGATTTCGGTGGTGCTGGATTGTCAGCCCGGAACGTCCCGAATTGAGAGAATTGCAAACAAGTGTTACGGAAATTCAGCCATGTCACAGTTCTGTCAGTCCCAACAGCTAAGGTGGCGTGAGTAGAATCGTGAGTATTTTAAGTAGCAAATATGTTTCAGCTGTCATGATTGGTTGAGATATTTTTAAGCTGTCGACATGTGCGTTGCACTCCGAAATTCTACTTTTCACTCGATTGACACTATTTTTTGGCATTGAGAGAATTTAATTCCGGAACGTTCAATCGAGTATACCCTTTGCTAATTGGTTTTTTAAAAATTGAATTATGACCCGTTATCAGTGAGTAGAAATTCGCCCGTGTATCTGTTATCGCTCGTTACTTCAGTACGTTATATAGTAGGGTAACTCTTTTCCATTTTTTGCGTCACTTCCGTTTCTTTTAAATCTTCCTTACGTATCTGTCGTAGCAAAACATTAAATCTTCCTTACGCATCTGTCGTAGCAAAAGATCTCTGTGTTAAAATTATATTTGGAGTGTGTTTAACCAGTTCTATCATATGTGATTATGGCTGACACCAATATTGTCTTTTTCACCAATAGAAGACACGCAGTGGGTTAACCCCGAAACCAAACCACGTCGACGATGATTAGGTTTATTAAATGGACACTCAATGGAACTACTTTATGACCACTGTAGCACATTAGTTGATATTAAAGTGTTATTTACTGGTCGGGTTATGACACCTGTAGTGATTATTAGATTAAAAATGAACGATGGGTAGTCCTGAAATAGCCTGAGTACTGACCATTCAAGTAGCTTCATTACCCTCTTGAGTGCCGTTAGCTGTTGGATATAATTCTGTTTATCATTCACTGATATGTACTTGATTGCTATGTTCAAATTAATGGAAGTACAAATAACCTTTGATTAATTGATCCAGATTGTATTCATTCTTGGATTGAACATAAAATCATTCAAATTTTATTTATATCTTCATCTTCGTACAAACCTATTATTGTATCCCCCACCCCCCTACAAATTGGCTGCGCATGTTAAACCCACCAAGAAGAATACGTAGGAACAAATAGGCGTACGAGCCAGGGGGGCGGGGGGGGGGGGGCAGCTGCCCCCCTAACTTTCGGGCAAGCTGACTTCTCGGGCAGACGGGTAAAGTGAAAAAAAAATTATTTTATCTACTTGGCAAAATAAAGTGCCCGAAATCTAATAAAACACTAATTTTACGGGCTGGAATAGCAGTAAAACGCGTTTGCGGCCGTCAAATATTCCAATTTTTTTCTTGGGGGGTCCTTACAAGGTCAGCTCCGCTTCTTCGCCTCTCGAAGAAAACCGCCGCCGCTGTCTGTAAACCTGAAATCTTTTAGGGCATTTCTAGTTTTGCTTCCCTAAGAGTCATCGAGCCTTAATAAAACACTAATTTTACTTAGCTTTTAATTGAATACCACGAATTTGTACTGAGTTGACTATGGATTAAAACATTTTGTCTGGAGCCACTCTACTTTGTGCGACATTTTTTGGGTATCGATTATTATTTGGAATGCAGCTGCAACAGTCTGATTGGATGGTTGGAATTCAGAATGGGATTTCGGTTACAAAACCATTGGGTACTTTTGGAGTTGCTTACACGGGCTAGAATAGCAGAAAACGCATATGCGGCGGTTAAATTTTCAAAATGTTCTCCATGAGTGTGAGACCCCCATACCCCGCGACAATTGATTGGTTGTTTGGAATTCGGGTCAGCCAGGTGGGCTATATTGGACCAAATTGAAGTTCCGTCTTTGTGGACTGTAAACAATTGATCTTTTGATTGGAATTCGAGTCAGCCATCTTAATTAGGCTATAATAGACCCCTTTGAAGTTGCTTTGTTCACGGACTGAAATAGCAGGAAAACGTGTTTGCAGCCGTCAAATATTCCAAAATTTTCTTGGGGGGGGGGGGGGTCCATACAAGGTAAGCTCTGCTTCTTCGCCCCTCGAGGAAGACCGGCGCCGCTGTCTGTAAATCCGAAATTTTTTCGGGCATTTCGGGTTCTGCCCCCCTAACTGTCATCGAGCCCGTACGCCTATGAAAATGATCACGGATTCAAACAAAATGACTCTAGTAATAGACTTAGTTAGATCTTATCTAGAGCAGACCAACAATAAGCATCCGATTTAATGTTTATTTGTTAGTCAAACGCAAGTTTAAATTGAGCTCTCTCAATTTATGTCAGAGAAACATGACGTTTCACTAAAACTAATCGCTTATTCTTCTCTCTCGTCCCGACAGATCAGTCGTTCTATAGAGATTATTGTCATTGTCAGTGTGTCTGTAAATCAGTATAATCTAGGGTAGGATAAATATCTCAATAACACCTAACACACCTTTGTCCCCCCCCCCCCCCCAGGGCATGTTTTTTTTTTCTAGATGGCTATACATGTACTTCACTGACCACTATTGTTAAAGACCAAATATACATGGGGGTCACGGTGGCTAAGTGGGTAAGACGCTGGCTCGCTAGCCTGGAGGTCAGGTGTTCGATCCCTGCATTGGCCGAGAAAGTTCATCTAGATTTTCCGGCGTGGTTCCCCCTTGTCAGTGACGCAGGATGAAGGGTCTGACATAGCAGCTCTCTAGTCGTTCGGATGGTATGAAAATCCGAGGTCACGTGCACATATTGGCGTGAACGTAAAGGATCCCCTGGCGGGAATTCGGTATAATTTCCCTCATAGCACACTGTATAACGTATGCCCGTCTCCATTAGCCCATGTTAAACCCCCATTTCATTTCCAAATATACACACTATGTGTTTGAATTTTAACGCGATTTGTTGTGGTGAAGCGAAATCTACAACGTTTTATGGAATTTTATTGACTGGTACAACCAATAGCTTCCCCCCCCCCACCCACCCAACTACCACGACCGGCAAAAAAAAATATAATTTGGAAAATTTGACGGCCACAAACGCGTTTTCCTTCTATTCCAGTCCATGAATACAGCAACTTCAGAATGGTCTAATATCGCTTAATTCAGGTGTCTTGGCTCGCATCCCAATCAACCTACCAATTGTTTACAGTCGACGGAGACGGGAGAAAATTTAACTGCCGCAAACGCGGATTCCTGCTATTCCAGCCCGTGAATACAGCAATTTCAATATGGTCCAATATAGCCTACCTTATGTGGCTGACCTGAATCCCGAAAACCAATCAATCGTCGCGTGGTTTCGCCATCCCGGGGAACATTTTGAAAAAATTAACCCCCGCAAATGCGATTTTCTGCTATTCTAGCCCGAGAGTTAAGCAAATTCAAAGTTTTCCAATTGTTTTGTAACCGAAATTCCATATGCCGACCTGAATTTCAGCCATCAGACTGCTGCAGATGCATTCACAAATAATAATCGTTGCCCGAAAAATGTCGCACAAAGTAGAGTCGCTCCAGGCTAAATGTTTTAATCCATGGTATTAAAATTAAAAGAAGATAAATTTAGTGTTTTATTCAAACTTCAACTTTAAATACTTCTACATGGTTCCGGTAATATAAGTATTATTATGATTTCGTCATTCATTTTTACATCGAATTTGTCGACGGATTTGGTATTTAGGAAGGTCAATCTTTCTTGGAAATATAACCGATATACAGAAGCCGGCAACTACTCAAGTCTATGAGTGCCATTTGCTTATAGACCTAAGATTTTCCACGAAAACATTTTGGCATCCAACAAAATAAGCCAACATAAAAAAAACAGTAAAATAAACAATTTTATTTTTAACCCAGCCCAAAGAGCTCTAGCCAGTCTGGATACATATCTGAACTACAGATACTTTACAAGTGGCATACATTATGGTCAATAAATAGCCCTGTTGGACTAGGGGACAAAGTCCAAAAATAGTTCATATTGGTTTTAGATAATTTGATTTAAATGGTTTTAGATAGCGAACCTGAAACATAGCCATCTAGGATATCTTTACCCACCGGATGCCCGGGTTTACGGTATATCCTATTTTTACCGTAATGGGGTTAATACAAATATATAAAATCATTTTAATTTAGAGTACTTATGGACTGATTCCGCATTCACAAATGACAACTTTTGGGGGTCTCTCCAACTGTCAGGTTCCCCAAATACCTGGCCTTTAACAGGTTTTAATAACAATACACTAACCTCAATAACTAATTAACCGACTGCTCCTCATCAATAATGCAGCGAACCAGTGTCGCTGTATTTTTTTATTTATTTATGTATTTATCTACCGTAAACATAGAAGTACCTGTTCTTTATCTACTTTATACAACATGCTGGTTTACTGTCAAATGCCATAAACATGTTGATTTATTGCAGGAGTTGAATTGAGGATATAATATTGTGTCATTTGAGAACAAAAGATGATAAATTGTCACATACCGGTACTCTTATTCATATTCCTGACCCCATACACAAAAACACAACACACTGTACCCAACATTCTGTGCTTAGGAACAATAAATTAATCAAAATAAAGAAAACCCAAGTAAATAGAAGGGAGATTTTTTATTGTCAATTAATTTGACATATTTATAAAAAGATTTTAACAATTTATAAAATATACGTGGAAAGGATCCCTCCGATATAAAAGTTAGTTTGTGTGGCAAGCAAAAAATCTCTACACCTATAATAACTAATACTAAAATATATTACCCTTCTTGACAAAACCAAACCCTTTTCCCAATTAGATTAAAATCAGACATTTTTCAATTCATTTTCTTTCCTATAATAAATTTTAACAGACTCAATTTTACTTATCAATGAGTGGTGTTCATATTTGTGTACTGTAACCTGCCAATAAAAGCTTGGCTTTTCCAAGAACACCAAGATATTTAACCTTACATGGACATGGTAGTCCTTCTGAATATGTTAGATCTAATAAAGTGTGAACAATCAATCACTAATTTCAATAACTGAATACTTTTAGGAGAATTGCAAAATAACAGACAAATATGATAACATAAAATGTGCTGAACAAAATTAATGTCCAAACATTTCATGGGAATTGGTTTTGTCAAGATGGTGAAGGATGATTCTATGACAATCTATCAATGTACATTAACATCTTATTCTTAAGTTAATCACTTGATAATCCAAACATTTTACAATTATATAATATACAAATTCTATGATTTATATAGTTTAATTTAATCTAATTTCAAATTATGACAGTTTTATTTGTACAGAAATCAAAATAATTGAACCGGAACAAGATTAAATTTTGAATTTCCAAAAAATCTAAAAACATTTCAATATTACTGTTTAATTATAGTTTACGAATGTCAAAAATCTATAAAATTTAATTCAAGAATAGATCATTTAACAGTTCAAATGTATTTTACAATTTACAAGGATCTTGGTGACAAAAACTAGGATCAAAATAGCCCCAAGGCGTGTTCCAGTATTTCCACTGGTGAGATTGCTGTTATGTTAGCCCTACGGGAACCATCAAATGTCAGACGTATGGTTTGCTTGATGCCTGGCTTATCCAGATTTATTTGGTTTAGTAATGAGATATTACAGTGGAAATACAAGGTCTGTCACGGATGGGTTCAACCCAGCATCTTCAGATGTAACAGCATTATTAATGTACATCTTATTATTTTACTAATGGAATGCAACTAAAAGCTAACTCATAATGAAATCGATTAAAAACATTTCAAAAATATACTTTCCTTTCCATATCTATGTAACACCACCCTATAGTCACATGGACTAATCCATATTACTTGGAATTTCAATCAAAGAGGATAGTATTACCATATTCAAGAGGGGTGTTCATACACAAAACATACAGCACTTAAAATTTATGGAATGAGACTAATTATTAAATTGATGGAATGATTTTTTTTTTTTTTCAAATTATAAAAAAATTCTACCTTTCAATTCTAAATACTGTTCAAGTTAATCATTACAAAAAAAAAAAAAATTAATAGACAAACTTTATCAGAATTAGTATGGGTGGCTTCTTATGAAATATTCACAGAAGCCATATCTTAAGTTATCCGAGGCCTAATGATTTTGAATAACATCAAGATTTCATAAGTTGGTATTTTAATTAAAATAAGATTACAAATTCTATAATTAAACTTTATATTACTAAAATTCAAAGAGATTTCATTACTTTGAATGACAAAGATTTTTCCAAATCTCAAAATTTCTAAATGGAGATTTTTCTAAATCACAAAAGTTCTAATTTCACTTCAAATACAACAAGGAATGTCGAAATGATTAAATTTAATACATAAAAATGAAATTCACAAAAAAAACTAAGCGTAAATAGAATCTATATGTATATATATATATATGAATAAAAATGATGAAAAATTACCACAAGACTAACACCTTTCGCACGTGTATAAAAAAAACAAAAATAAATAAATTTGTTGATAAATTATATACACGGAGGGCATACTATTAGTCGTTTGTGGAATAACAAATGCAATTGCAAAATTCTCAACCAAGTTTTCTACACCAAAGTAAAACTATTTGATGCAGACAAAAATGGTGGAAAATTCTGAATCGCTAAATTTATATACACTATATACAAGAATATATATTCATTCTATTATATACTATAATTTATCAACATATAAAAACAGTCTTTATGAGATGAAGTATAGGTCAAAATGTATAAATTGTAATGGAACTTAGCAGTACAATTTTCACACTTTGGCATCCTTATGACTCCATAATCATACGTTTTTATATATGTTGATAAAGGTGCCTTTATTCAAATTTGTGGCACATGATATCGCAAGAAACTGAATTCAACATAGTTACAAAAATATGTAAATCAATGAAAATTGAATAAAGGAAATGTTGGCCATGAAATTGAAACTTGAAATAATGTTAACTAAGTTAGATAGATCTGATTAAAGTGAAAATAGATGTCAATAAACAGATGAGCGACATGTTGCGTAAAAAATTGATGTTACATTTGCAATTTCGATCGTATAATGAGCTCATTTTTAAGATACAAAACTTTACAAACAAAATAATTACATTTATACTCAAGTCGACACACAAGATTTTTGTTGATAATGTTATTTCATATACTAAAGCCAAACACATACAATGCAAGTTTTTGCTCAGTTTGGTAATGTTATTAAAGCATAGCAGTTGAATCTGAACAAAGCGCTGAGTCTGCTGATGTTAAAAAATGTCTGATGGTCAATGTGTACAAGTTACACACTATTTTCTTATTTAATTCTTTTTCTGAATAGAGGATTGTTTTTTATCTATTTTTATCGTGATCAAATCAATTTTATAGCATATAGGATGATCTCTAAGCTACTGTATTTAAGACTATCGATATTTTTCAAAGATTGACAATCTATTTTTTCTTTATCAAAATATATTTATAGCCCAGAATACATGAAATTATGACTATCTACTGATCTAGCAAACTATTTCCATATTAAGACAAAAAATCGTGGTTAACAAGTTGTCATAAACAAATACACTAAATCTAAATCTGAGCTAAAGGAAAGTTTCGGCAAATGAAAATAGCACTAATACAACACAACTAAAACATTCACACTTTTTGTTTCTCTTACAAATTTATAATCTATACCACAGCAATTTGTTTTACCAATATGACCAACCAAAATTTATTCTTTCTTAATGGGATTTAATAACATACTAGATATATTCTAAGGTGACTACTAATTATGTAAATCATATGAGTGACTTGATGTAGCTAATCCTTTATGAAGCTATATTTGTTGTATTACTGGATGACCAAGTCAAAACACCAAATCAGTAGTTTGAAATCCTTACCAGATCTCTCCTTTCATAGAATTTAATCTTAAACACAATAAATGCAGTAAAATTTATAGGTTTTTTTATGTGTAAAACACTTAAAATTAGATCTATAAATTGAGATAATGCAAAATAAATTTGACAGGTGTCTTGCTTATCCAATATGCTACAGAATGAGCCAAAGAAACTAACTTAGTAGTAAACTAAGGTGAAGGCCACAATGGACTGTACTCGACACAATATCAGTGACTACCATGTATACTCAACCATACAGTATGATAGATATTACACATAATTGTAAAATTCTTAATTTGAACTTTTCAGACTAATATTAGTAATTGACTGGGTTTTATTCAACACAAAATAATACAATATCTTAATTTGATTGTGGATGATTTCAAACTGACTAGTCAACTAAAAATTGCAAACTTTGTCTTTTCTTAATCTTTACATTATAAAAATAAATAACCCCTTTCTACTAACTAGTAAATGCTCAGATATCTTGAATCAAATATTCAGGAAAATGATTTTGTTTGAAATATATTATTATTCACAGTAAAAATTAACATTAAATTTTGCAACAATTCTGAATCTTCTTTTCATGTACAGAATTATGTTTTTTCTCCTATTATGTAGTTGCAGCTAGTCAAAATATTTGAGCAATTCCTAGTAAAACAAATTTTATTCTTCTCTTGTGTATCAAACATCTTTTCTTTTTCTCAATTTAAATTAAAATTTATACTTTTAAATAAATATTAATTCAGTAGCGGATTTATAGAAGAAATTATTACATACACAGTTAATTCATTCCAAGAAAAATTATCAAATATATATTATATTTCACACCGAAATTCAAATTTTAAAATTCTTTAATATACAAATAAAATATACATGTACTTATATTAATTCACAAAAAAAATAAAATTCTAACCACAACATATTTTCTATGTCATGATCTAAAGTCACAATTAAAGTTTAAACAGCATGTGATACAAATTCTAATTTCACAACGTTTAAATGACAATATGATGTCACATGACATGTCACAAGAACAGTAGCATCATGATACAGTATAGGATGACATGTCATGCACCTATGACATTTATCTCACAACATAGTATGACTATATCATCTCATGTCACTGCATAAAGTGGCATACTATTACAACATGTTACATATCACATGGCAACATGTCAAAATACAACAAATATATCATATGAACTAATTGTCTATATTTTACCATCAATTTATTACAGGCTGTACGTGCAGCAATCAATCTTTATTAAAGATATAGATAAACAAACCATGGAAAACAATTAATACTGGTTGTTTGTATCACCGATACATCAAGTATTTTGGATATTTTTAACTGATAAGCAACCAATTAATTCAGCAAATATCAGCCAGATGTTCTTTAAGATCAGTCCATTTTGAAAAGGAATAGACTGAGCCCCTTTTTCCACATAATATTTCCATTGTTAATGTTTCCAATATTTAATCAATATCCTACAAATGATTTGATGTCATCAACATTTGATTCATATATAGAAATGAGCAAGGCAGCGATTGAATGAAGGTCATAAGGTCATGGTATATAATAACATTATAGTCTATAGCACTGAGGTTCGATTAAATCTGGGTTTCGTTTCCGTTCCGCACAGGTGGCGCTGGTGGTTTCTTGTCCATATACACACCAATGAAAGAACCGTCTTCATTAAATTTTCCCATATCCTCTCCATCACCATATTCTGCGAGACTGTCCTCATCTTCGTAACTTAAAGGTTCTTCGGTGAATTGTAATGGAGATCCCTTCTTTTCCATACCATTATCATCACTAGAAAATAAATAAATAAACCATTGTCATCACTAGAAAATAAATAAGCAAGCCAACAGTGACACAGAAAAAGCTCATTATCGAACTAAGTCAAGGTATTGATGTAATGAAACTATACACCAAGTTTCATCACTTACTTAATTAGAGAGAGAAATGGGGTTTAACGGCCACTTGACAAACTAGGTCATTTCAGGAGCAACATATGGTTCAATTTTATTTCAATAATTTGCTTGTGCGTAGGGGTCTTTAGCAGTCAGAGAAAAACGGAGCACCCAGAGAAAACCCACGAGGTTGACAGGCAACCCAACTCCTCTGCTTACCCTAAAAAGAAAATTCTCATCTTCTAACTCCCAACTCCATCAAGGCATACACCTAATAAACACCTACACTAAGTTTGAGAGAGAGAGAGAGAAATGGGGTTTAATGTACACTCGACACAAACTAGGTCATTTTGGGACTAACACATGGTTCAATTTTATTTCAATAATTTCGCTTGCGCATAGGGGTCTTTAGCAGTGGGAGGAAACCGGAGGACCCGCAGAAAACCCACGAGGTTGGACTGGCGAGCCTACTCCTTGTCACGTACAACCGGGGAATCGAAACCCGCCAGTTGACTCAATGACAAACCGTATGATACAGCGCAGCGCACATGCTAACCATTCGACCATCCAACCCTGACACCAAGTTTGAATGTTCTAGCTCAATTAGAAGAGTTATTGTGTCCCAAAAAGTGTGATGGACGGACGGTGAGGGACAATTAAAATGTCATATGGAGTGTTGAAGGCTCATATGAGTTACTAATGTGGGGCACAAATGTCATGGAAACTTTGACTAATGACTATAGTATGATAAATATTTGGTTCCTTAACTGGGCATTATGGGAGATTAGATATAAGAGTTGACAGTTCTTGCTATAATAGTTAAAAAAAAGATAACGTAAATAGAATATTCTGAAAATTTCAGTCAAATGGCTCCACACTCTGAAACCAGATATTAGCTATTGAATTTTAAGCTCGCGTCGGTCATTACTAAAGTAGGTCTTATGAAAAACAAAGTCTTGATTATCCATTTTTACGTTTAATTATCATTTGCAAACTGTATTCAAATCCGTTAAATATCGCACGCTAGTGATGGCATCGAGAGTTGATTATGGTTGGGATAAGTTAATTAATACCTAATTAATAACTTAGATAACATTTCAGGCCTAAAGAAAGACCTCTTGCATAATGTATGTTTACGGAACTTTGCTAGTGGTGCTTATTTGTGACTTACATAAGGTATTCTTTAGAATTTATTAGAATTTGGTGGAAACTGGGGAACTTGGTTAGGTCGGTGACCCAACCCCTGTCAAGTACAAATCTGGGATCAAATCCATAACTTGAATAGGTAAGTAGTAGTTATTAGCACACTTTCTGAGGTGTATCGGTGAATATCAGGACAGTTTTGGTCGAGGGGCCCAGCCGAGGCGGCTCCCGACCAAAACTGTCCTGATATTCACCGATACACCGAGGAAAGGTGCTAATAAGTTACTTACATCACATTTCTATCGAGTATTGTGAAGCAAAATGTGAAAAATAGTATTTATTATCGAGTCATTTCAACCGAAAAGTGACAAATACTTTCTGCTCTTTCATTATTTATCCCTTTCTGAGCCTCCCGTTACATTTCATGGTAGAATGATTTCGCAGTGGAGAGAGGACCTGAGTAGTATTTACACGTGCGTCTTGCTATGAGTATGATACTCTGAGCGTAAAACAATCACGTGTTTGTTTAGACCACATGTCTATGTCGTAGAGGACTGCGATATTATTAAATGTAGTGTAAAGGAAATGCGAAACGTGGGTCATTCCTGGTAAAAGTATGCATCGGTGGATGGTTCTTCCGTTGAAATTTATTTGTAATAAAGTTTATGACTTTCTAGGCGTTTTTTTTTTTCATCCTGCTTATTTTCAATGCCTGTGAAGTGTCCAGCAAGAGAACTGCGCCTTCTATCACAATTAATTAAAATAATTATTCAATATTCTAATTTATATATTTTGCATATTAATATAAATCAAACCAAATTATGAAATAGATGCCAATTGATATGTATAATAATTGATTTTGTAATATGTTGTTATGTTAATTTAATTTAGTTTTTGAACTGCCATGTAGTTCCCCCCCATTTTGTTTTGTTACTATGATTTTGAATAGTTGTTTCATGTACATTGAATAAGAGACAGCGTTATCAATTGCGATCTGGGTCGGACTAAACGTCCGCTACTTATTGCTGGATAGGTATCTAAAACGGTGTAAAAGTATCTGTGTATCAGAAATGAACAGTACTCTTTCTGTACATTTCTGATACACCGATACTTTTAGGCATGTAATGCAAATAAACAGGACAGTTTTATCAAAGGTTGCTAGTGGCAACGAGTAGAAGTGGGATGTAATGTACATTAAGATCCACAGCTAATGCAGTCTATCACTCATCCACAATATCCCTAACACTAGCAGATGTCACACCAGACAAGAGTATGCTTTCTCATTCCAAAAAATCTATTAGTACTTTGTCATGGAAATAACAGGTGAAATAAAATGGGGTTTAACATCCTACTTTTCTGCACGGACAGTGTTAATGAAGACTGGCATACGCCATACAGTCAGCTATGATTGAAATTTTGACCAGACAGCAGGGTTACGGTCTACTCTTATTTCAAATTCCATGGGTTATTTTACGTACACGCAAATGTGTAGACAAGACCTCTGTTTTTCGTGCCATTCAAATGACTAGACACTGTCCTTGCCAGATCCTGCACCAACCACTGACATGGGAAGCCTGCACCGGAAAGTCCAGAGGAACTTTCTCGGCTAGCTCTGGTTAGCGAGCCAGTCTTACTCACTGAGCCACCGTGGCTCTCCGAAACAACAGGAAAACACTTACGCTCGAGATAGATCATGGAATCCACTATCAGCTAAATCTTTCTCTGGATCTAAATCGTTGTCTCTTTCTTTCTTATCCACTGTAAATACAACCAATCACAAATTATAATATATAACATAAATTCTTACAAACTTCAGATTGTTAATAAAACAGAATTTGCTTTTTAACCCACAGAGGCCTATAATATTACTGTTTTAGCAATAGTTCTATTCAATAGTATTCTGATCTAATTAATCATCGAGAAGTCTCTCTAGTCAAAGTTGACATATAGAAATGGAGCATAACATCCTACTTTTCTGCATCAACAAGGATAATGAAAATGGGGACAAGAAACAAAGTATCAACTTTCCAGAATTTGGGTGGTCGGATATTTTCAAGCCTGAATCTACAAGTCAATAGGATTTAAAACTTGCCTAATAATGTGAGGGTGGGTTAATTATGAGGTAATTTCGAATCCTTTAACACCAAATTCCTACCGTCATGGCTTCTTAACTTGTATCCAGTCTTTTGTTGCATTTAAAAAACTAGGAATTTATACATTCTGTTTTAGTCATTCAGGAATTACCCATTACCTAACAAAAAACGCTGAAAGTTCTTGATACACTCTAATCATCTTCTATCTTGTTTGTGGTAAAATCAAGTGTACTTACATGGATAAACACCTTCCTGAGCTTTACGTCGACAGACAACACAGATAATAACTATAACACACACCAGTAATAATATACCAATAATTAATGCTATCCACCACAGATCAGGAGCAGCAGCAGTAGCTGGCCCAACAACTAAAATACAAAGTAAGGTATGTATATATTTTCATTTCAAATATACCTGTAACCAGGATAATCGCTTCCCCACTGCAATATTGAAATATAGTATAAATATGGAAAAAGGTTGAAAATAAAAGTAGAATCTATTAAATGTAAAAGATGTAAATTATTGTCATAAATAAAACTGTCAGTATCAGATGATACAAGACTATACTCGTCATATTCTACATACATGTATTACATGTAGATAGTCTGTATATGATTATCATATAATTGTAGCTTATCTACATAGAATTAATTAATTCAGAAAGAGATGTCAAGACAATGTGAAAATCTGACATCATGTGTACACAAGGGCTACAGTTTTTATTTTAATACATGTACCAAGCATTAATTGTTCAAGTTATTCCAAGATCAGGCAACTTTAAGCCCACGAAAAAAAAAATATGCATATGTGGAAACTGGCCATTAAAAAAAAGAGGAAATGAAATGGGGTTTAACGTCCTACTGTTTTGCACCGAACTGGGCTAATGAAGACGGGCATACGCCATACAGTGTGCTATGTGGGAAATTATGCCCGGACAGCAGCACTACGGCCTACTCTTATATCTAATTCCATTTGTCAAGGGATCTTTTACACGCATGCCAATGTGTACACAGGAACTCGGTTTTTCGTCCCATCCAAATGACGAGACAGCTGTCCTTGTCAGGCCCTACATCCTGCATCACTGACAAGGAGGAACCATGCTGGAAAATCTGGATGAACTTTCTCAGCCAATGCAGGGATTGAACACCTGACCTCCAGGCTAGCGAGCTAGCGCCTTACCCACTTAGCCACCATCACCCCCCATTAAAGAAAGATAGGCAATGAAACATACACCCACAGTAACTAAATCAATCAAGCGGTCGACAAGGATTGTCGCATATTTATTCATTTGTAGGTAAAGGGGGACATTTACAAGATTATTTTATACAGATCATATTATAATTTCCATCGTTTGAGGGTTCGAAAGGGTTCTACAAACTGAAACTAGGGCCTTAACTCTGGAAGTACATGTAATTAACAGAAATTGTTAAAATTTGACAGGATCTTTCATCTTACTAATTTAAATAATGCAGAAAACTTCATACAGATCGGATGATAACTTTTGTTGTGAGAGCATTCACAAGGTTCAATTCGTGAAGTAGTAAATGGGCAATTTCATACAGATCAGACGATAACTTCTATTGTTCGAAAGTTCACAAGGTTCAACAAAGTGAAACAAGGGCCATTACTTTAAACAGTATTAACAGAAATTTCTGAAATGCAAAAGGTTTCTTTTTTTCACTAATTTAAATGATGCATATAAATTTCATACAGATCAGATAATAAATTTTATTGTTCGAAAGTTCACAAAATTCAACAAAGTAAAACAAGGGCCATAACTCTAGAAGTAATTAAAAGAAATTGCTGCTAGTCAATAGGCTTCGATGTTTCACTAATTTAAAGGATGTATATAAATTTCATACAGATCAGATGATAACATTTCTAGAAGAAATTAACGGAAATTATTGAATTTTAAAAGGTTTCTTCATCTCAGTGATGTAAACAACATATATCAATTTCAAAACAATCAAATGATAAATGTTGTCTGTAGGATTTTCACAAGAAAGTGTGGACGACGGCAATTACGACCACATTTCCATGTAGGCGCATAAAAAGCTAAAACAAACTTACTTCCAACTTCTTTCAAGATAACTTGAATTGTAACATTGATTTTTTCATGTACATTATACACCATCCGTATGTACGTTCCATTAATAGTACGATAATCCTCAAACGATAAATCCTCTGTGTTGATGTATGCGAATTTAGATGTTTCATTGTAAGTAACAAAAGGTGGCTTATCATCATAAGTCTGATTGTTAAAGAACCATTTATACTGAATCGGCCATGGAGAGTTAGTCTGGGCCATAACAGTCAAATTGACGATATCACCTTTCAATATCTCCTGAACAGCTGGAGGTCTTGATGTAATCACAATGGGTTCTTAAAAAGAAAAAAAAAACACCTCTATCATATTATTTATATAGTAATCAAATGCTTGATTGCAATTCATGATAAAAATGGGCAGTGTTTGATTCATGATACAGATGGACAGTGTTTGATTCATGATACAGATGGACAGTGTTTGATTCATGATACAGATGGACAGTGTTTGAATCAGAATACAGATGGACAGTGTTTGATTCAGAATACAGATGGACTATATATTAAAGTTCAAAGGTTCTGCTTTTCAACTCCTACCTAACCACTCGTCAATACCTATAACTTCATGTTACAGTTTCTTCTTAAAAAAATTATGTTAAAACAGTGAAAATTGAATGATGGTGATTCATATTTTTTCAGTGATTATGACAGTGATAATAGACGTGTAGGTGTTAATAGTTCTATGTTATTAGAGTGTGATGGCAGTAATCAACAACTTATTTTTCTAGTTGTAGTACACATGTATACTGACCACCAGTGTATATATCTATACTATTCAAAAAAAGTAGGGGATATTTGATTTTGGGGGCATAATACTAAAATATGCAAATGACTACGAGAAAGTCACTATAGAACCTAACAGAAGAAACATTTCCAGTTACATGTGACGCCCAAATGCACCAATAGCTACCGCATGGAATGCAGGTGATGCTTGGGATCATCATGGGGGTCCAACCCAAGATTTGCACGACTCTGACTTTGAATGTTACAGTCATTGTGGCATTGAATTCCAGGGTGGAAACATCAATTTAATTGTTTTAGTGACCAGAAAACAAATTTTGATATGCGTCGGCTTACCCAAAATGTACAGGACAGACCACGCTCAGGTCGACCAAGGGCGACAACTCAAGCCCAGGATCGATTTATCCGTACCTTGGCCTTGGGAAATCGTGTCATCACAGCAAATCAGATCAGCGCTCGTCTTCAAACAGACACTGGTGTGAGAGTGAGTGGCCAGACGATTCGCGCCCGACGTCCTCGCGTGATCCCTTGTTTGAGAGATCATCACATTCAGACAAGACGTCGTTGGTGTAGGGATCGTCAACACTGGGATAATCGACGCTGGAGCAATGTGATGTTTTCAGATGAGTCAAGGTTCACTGTTGATTTTTTGGACAGACGTAGGAGGGTGTGGCGTCGTCAAAACGAGCGCTTCCAAGACGTTAACGTCATCAGACATGATCGATTTGGGGGTGGTTCTGTTATGGTGTGGGGAGGCATCACTGTTGCTGGAAGAACGGCTTTACATGTTGTTGCAGGGCGTGTTACAGGCCAGTACTACCGGGACAACATCTTGGCAGTCCATGTTGTGCCGTTCGCACGACGTCATGGCCGCCGTTTCATCTTCCAGGATGACAACGCAAGATGTCACAGGGCCAGGATCGTTACAGGTTACCTCCAACAACAGAACATCACCACATTACCTTGGCCAGCACTGAGTCCCGACCTCTCCCCCATCGAGCATGTCTGGGACATGCTAGGACAGAGGTTACGTCAACGTCAACAACGTCCTGCCAATGTCCAAGAACTTGCTGCTGCGTTGCAACAGGAATGGGACAATCTGGACCAAAATGACCTTAGACGTCTCATTAGGAGTATGCCACGTCGGATCAATACTTGTTTGGCAAACAGAGGAGGATTTACCCGTTGTGATGCTGTGGTAACTTTGCTGTTTGACCCCGGGTATCATTTTACCCTTATAATGGTCAGTCTGTGCCTTACTTAGTCTAACGATCATTTGGAATAAATCGATGAATGTGAACTTCATTTCATTTTGTCATTTGTTTCTTCGTCAGTTTCATTAGGTGACTTTAATAACACTTAAAAATCAAATATCCCCTACTTTTTTTGAATAGTATATTTTGATTTTGGTTGGGGATAGCAAAAATGAGATGCAGAGGCCCCAAATACGACCAACGCAGCCTTGAGCCGAGCACTACAGGTGCATGCTTTCTAGAGGGTTCGGGGGCATGCAATTTCCTGGATTTTCCAGAATTCTGATGGTCTGAAAACACTTCTAACATAAGTAAAATTGAGTACTACGCATAGGAATTGATGTTATTTATTAAATTCTTTTGCAAGAACAAACAAAGTACTGTGAATGCGTGATAATTACATCAAATACATGAATCTATATGGTGAATATACATAATTAATTAGCAAAGATATGACTATGTCCTCATATTTTCATCAAGCATCCGCACAAAGTCAAGTTTGACCATCAATTGGCGATTCTGTCAAGATCAGTCGCGTCCGTTTGGTCAACCTCAAACACAAGAGACAATAGTTCATCGAAGAGTTCCCATTTCAATACTGAACGCAATGCAGTTCTTATTAATTTGAGCTTTGAAAAAATGGTGCGTATTGTGATATCCAATCAAAGCAATCAAACATATACACAGATATATTCATACATAAATTAAGTATTTGGGATTTTTCCCTTCTATTTTGGCATTAATTTATTTAGTTGCCGATGCATAATTTTGATACCGACTGCACAGCCCTAAAAATTTATACCCCTGATCATGATGTGAATTTTTATAATGCTATGACATCAAACCTGTGGGCCACTTAAGGTTAAACAAGTTTTGAATCATAAAACGTATGATTCAAGTTCTATATCTTCAAATCATGCAATCAAAATGTGTGACAGTTGTGTAAGCTACCATACCTGATCTGGTGTGAGTAGAATTCAAGTAAATACTTGACACTGAGTCAGGTCAATGTTTTTTTTAAGTCATGATACCTGGTACCGCATCATTTGAATCTTGATTTAATGTAACACAAGAGAGACATCATAGGGATATTTTTTTATTGACTCAGTACATGTTTTGTCTGATGAAATTCTCATATTCACTCGATTGTCAATGCTCTTAGGGTTGAAAAAACTGGATACTATCAGGTTTGCTTTACCAGCTTGATATTAAAAGGCTTAAACTTACCTATGACATCCAGACATCCATCAGCAAATCGAAAACCCTCCGAGTTGCTAACTTTACACTGGAAGCATGTAGTATCATCTGGTTTTACAAGATTTGTCACCATCAATATCTGTTTATCATTACTGAACACATATTTACCACTGTCAACTAGAATTAGAAGATAAATACAGGTCAAAGGTCATGTAATATGGTCAAAATTTGGGAAACTTGAAATAAGACTAAAATGGGTCTAAAAGCATATTAATATATATGTATTATGAGTATATATTAAGTGATTTACATTCGATATTTAAATTTTTTGTTGTAATTTCTAATCAATTATATTCCATGAAATAGGTGAACAGTCAAATTGAACGGCAGATTTTTGTGCCAGCTTAGTCCATTCCATACAGGTTTTTTTAATAATTAATTTGTCATTTATGAATCCATGATTTTATAGTAGTTCGCCGATCGTTATCTCAACGGGAAAGCAGTTTTATTCAAGTTGACAAAGTTCATGTCATAAAATGATTTCTTTTTTGTACACCTTAGGGGCGTCCCCTTAAATCTGTGCCTGCTGACCTATTTCTTCTAGAGTAAGGCATTTTTCAAAATTATTTGTTAAACTCCTTCAAAAAACACCAGCTCTTTTTACAACAGCTTAAACATTGCTATTTTATTTAACTGTATATTCAAATAAGATCCAAGTGAAAATTTCTGTTTTAACCCACCAGCCAAGACTCCCAAAGAGCTTATGGCTCTTTCATAATGCCAATACTATAGTGTGGTTGGATATGGATTTTTGCATCTTAAGAATATTTGAAACTTACATTTATCGTTTGGAATGGGGGCTCCATTTTCAAACCATTCTGGGGGTCCTGGTGGATTCTCCCTTATTACTGATTTTGCTTGACAGGTCATACTAGCATCTCTTGTTGCTGCAACAGTAATTGACGATAAGGACTTTTCCCAGATAGGACGAGCTGGAATAAATATATGAACAATATATTGGATGTGTCACTTATTCTGTTTTATACATTTATATTTTCATGCCCACACCATAGAAAACAAAAGTGTCCCCTCCCCACAACCAAGTGCTCAAACAAATATTTGAATTGAAATAATTCTTCAAGACCTTTAAGTCGCTTGTAGAAACTAATATTCCTTAAAGATAAATTATTCAAGGGCTTAATTTGCCCATTGCAGGTCTTTCTTTAGGCCTCACATGTTATATACGAGGAAATTAATGATTAAGACATTTATTAACATAATGGGTACAGGGAGCGGCCATTTTGTCAGGCAGTTTGAATCAAATTTCATGAAGCGATGATACATTTAAACGATTTTTAAAATTGGAAAAAAATTGTGAACTCTAGGGTATCCGCAAGCTAAAATCGCGATTCTTAGGTACAACCAGGAAGTTACAGTCAGATATGCACAAATATCGAAAGAAAACTAGATCTTTGGAATGTAAACACGTTTTCAGTTTCATCAAAATTGTGACCACTAGAGGGTCCACAACCTTGATATTACATACTTTAACATTATTTGCGTACAAAGAGTGGCCATTTTGTTCGACAGTTAGGACCTGATTCGAAATTGGCCGTCATTATTGTGTAACGGTGATATATTCAAATGTTTTTTTAAATTGAATAAAAATTGTGAACGCAGGGGCTATAATCCAGGATGTTACGGTCCGATAAATTGGATAAAAAATTTGATATCTAGAGTGTACACAAGCTAAAAACGTGATTTATTGTACAATCAGGGACCATAATCAATAAAGTCATGGTCCATAACATGCCAATATCAAAAGGAACCAAGATCTTTTGGCAATAAACCTATATTTCAAGTTGTGTCAAAATCAGTTACAAATTGTGATCTATAGAGTGTCCACAAAGAAATTGTGGAAGGACGGACAGGGGCATCGACAATATACATCCACATGAAAATGTGAGCATATAAAAAAGGTTGCAGAAACTGTCCTAAAGAGTTTTTTTTAAAAAGAAACAGTTTAGAAACCGAAGTTCTGTAATTGTTACTTACATGTGACATTAAGAGCTGTTGTTGCTGTATTGGTTTGAGTATTTGCACCTTCACAAGTGAAAGTTCCTTCGTCTGACTCCTGGATATTTTTAACTCGTAAAATTCGTCGTGAAGTGTCGATAAATTCATATTTATCAGAGTTACTTGTAATTGCTTGTAACTCATTGTTTTTCCACGATATAGATGGTATCGGCCTGGAAAACATTTTTCGAGACTTCTGATTAAATCATCTATAAATCTTTTCAAAAACATAAATTTTCAGGGTCCAAAACATTAATATTGTTTAAGTCATGTGTTTAGATCATGGGAACATGAAAAGGGGCTATGAAAAATAGCAGAGGTCACCACACCTACCATAAAAATATCATGGAATTTAACAAAAACAATAAATATCATCAAATAATGAAAATTAACAGGGGCCATAATGTGACATCAAATCATCAAAGCTAACAGGGGCCATTTAACGAGAGAGAGAGAGAAATGGGGTTTAACGTCCACTCGACACAAACTAGGTCATTTCGGGACTAACAAATGGTTTAATTTTATTTCAATAATTCGCTTGCGCGTAGGGGTCTTTAGCAGTGGGAGGAAACCGGAGGACCCGGAGAAAACCCACGAGGTTGGACAGGCGACCCTACTCCTTGCCACGTACAACCGGGGATTCGAAATCACGCCAGTCGACTCAATGACAGACTTTATGATACAGCGCGCACATGCTAACCATTCAGCCATCCAACCCCCCCGGGCCATTTAACATGTCAAAGATAACAAGAAATGAAACGAAACGAAACGGGATTTAACGTCCTTCTGTTCTGCTATGACAAGGCTAATCAAAACAGGCAAACGCCATACAGTGTGCTATGACGGAAATTTTGCCCTGTGTTACGGCATACTCTTATATTGAATTACAATTGGAAATCTTTTATGTGCACTCCCATGTGTACACGGGACCTCAGTTTTTCATCCCACTAGAACGACTAGACAGATGTCCTTGTCAGGCCCTCCACCCTGCACCAATGACAAGTGGATACCATGCCAGAAAATTTTCATAAATTTCCTCGGCGACCTTTAGGTTAGTGAGCAAGCGTCTTACCCACTTAGCCAACGTGGCTCCCCAAAGATAACACGGGTCAAAAAGTGACATCAAATCATCAAAGATAACAGGGGCCAATAACATGACATCACAATGTGATATCAAATCATTCAAGATAGCAAGGGCCATAATGTGACATCAAATCAAAGATAACAGGAGCCAAAATATGACCTTAGATCATGAAAAATAGCAGGGACCATAATGTGACATCAAATCATGAAGAATAACTTTGTACTTACTTGCCACCAAAGATACATTGTATGTCAACATAATGTCCAATAAGAGCTTTCTGATTTGGTTTGCTATATAACACACTGGGTGCTCTATCTGGAATTGCTGGAACACAGAATACAAATAAAAACCTTTAAAAGATTTGTTTCTTCAAGCAAAATTAGGTCATCTGTTTTGTAGATAACAAAGTTTCTCCTAACATATCCTTTGGCAACCTACCTAGATTATGAAATTGGGGTGTAACAGTTATATATTTAAATGCTTGTTTTTTTAAAATTGAATACAAATTGTGACTTCTAGAGGGACCACAATCTAAAAACATGATACAGTCAGATACGCGCGAATATCAAAAAGGAACCAAGATCTTTGGGTTATAAACATACATTTCAAGTTTGTTCAAAATCGGATAAAAATTGTGACCTGTAGAGTTTCCATAAAGAAATTGAGAACGGATGGACAGACAGGGGGGATGACAATATATACGTATATATACGTCCACATGGAAGTGTGGAGGTATGAAAAGAAAACATTTTCCGTTAAATCAAACTTTACTGCATAATTATCTTATTGGTGTGTAAAGTGTAGTTTAAACACTTACGATTTAGTTTCGTAATCTCTAAAATCTTCCCACTGCCTAAATTAATGGAATTAAGATGACGATTAAAAATGGCACATTGATAATTTAATCCACTTAATTCATCAGCTTTTGTTACGTAGACGAAATGAAGAGTTCCTGAAAATATATAATAAGATAATAAATTGCATGAAATGGTCACTATTATAATAGTCAGGTTGTTAATGATTGGGATAAATGAGACTAAGCATGCCAGCATTACCTACACATGTTAACCCCTTTCTAGCTTATATGTAAATACAGAAATCCTTGAGTTTGTGATGTGGTCACAACAAACAGATGTTTTGTCCTGTAAAAAAGGGGAACAAGCCAACAGTGATTATCTATACTAAGTCTAAGCATAAAATATTCATAATCAAACTCAGTCAAGGTTTTGAAGTCAGAATCAAAGTTATCTTATCCCAAAGCATCAACCAATGAAATTGCTTAGCTCTGCTTAGCTTTAGTGGGAAATGTTAATCATTGAACTTAGTCAAGACATTCGCCTAATGAACATCTACATCAAGTTTAAACATTCTACCTCAATTAAAAGCAGAGTTGTTATGTTCCAAAGTCTCGACCAATCAAATTGCTTATCGCTACTTAGCCTAAGCAGAAAGTGCTCATTATTGAACTTAGTCAAGGTATTGATATAATAAAACTATACACCAAGTTTCATCAATCAAATTGCTTATCACTCTGCTTACCCTGAGCAGAAAATGCTCATTATCGAACTTAGTCAAGATATTGATGTAATAAAATTATACACCAAGTTTCATCACCATCATTAAAGTTATCGTGTCCCAAAGCATCAACCAATCAAATTGCTTATCTCTGCTTACCCTAAGCCGAAAATGCTCTTCTTCAAACTTCATCAAGGTATTCACCTAATAAAGACCTACACCAAGTTTGAACATTTACCTCAATTAGGAGAGTTATTGTGTCTCAAAAAGTGTGACCGAGGACAGATGGACAGACCATTATAAAAGTCCCATAAATATAGAGAGCCAGTTGTTGTTTTTGTGGATGCATCCTGATAGTTCTGCATTTTATAAATTTATTATCAAAGCAAACGGCTAAAAATATCATTTGTTTTAAACATTTGAATCCAAAATGGCGGCCTACATGAACAGAAATAACAACTCAAAATTGGATAAAGTTAGTAGTTCATCAGACAGTTGTATGGATTGGTTGTATCGTGTAAACGCCGCTATCAACCGTTTCATAATAATCTTCGATATATCTTCTGTCTAAATCCAATCAAAATGTCCAGGCTTTTCCACAAAAGCTACATGATAATAACAGCTTGATTAGTGGACTAAGGTATGGCCTAGATAGTATGTTAGTGAAAATAAAGGGTCACCGTCAATCAGTGGGGCTTAAAATCCACTTTTACCTACATATAGAGTCACAGTCTGCTGACAATCCATATAGTGTATACAACATTATTTGAAGTCATATGATGTTTCAATAAACCACAGTCCACAACATTAGTGTTATAGGAAAACTAACTGGGGAGCTTGTCTGTCAACCTGAACATTCCAAACTAATGGAATTACAATCACGGTTACAAATATCTTAGCTATGATACATGTATTAGCATAAACAAGTGGATTATAACACTGTTATCAAGGTGCTTGACGATTTTAGCGACATTTGTGATAAGGATCCGAGTATAAGACAGGCGTAGTCAAATCAGTGTTACATGTAGCCGTAGCGTTGTCAATAATAATCTTGCTATGTAGTTCCACTTAACATCCTATATTAACATGTATACGTACCCTCTGCATCTATAGCTATTCTGTCATCCTGTACAACTTCGCTACTTTCGTCGTTACCTTTATACCATTTAAACTGCCCAGGCGGATTACATAAAGGTACATCGTCACATGTCAGCTGAACTGCTTCCCCTTCTGTTGCTTGTATCCTTGGAGGAGGCAGACCTGTGTCCACCCAACTGTTTAGATCTGTAATAGAAGCATAAAATACAGAAACTATTCAAGTTTCAACTTCTCTCTCCTTCAATTAGATTAAAAGTTATTGTGTACAAAGCATTGACAAACAAACTTCTTATCCCTGCTTAGCCTCTGTGGAAAAAACCTCTTAATCCTCAAACTCAGCCAAGACTGTCACCTAATAATCATCTACACCAGCAAAATTATTGGGGACAATAATGAGTGTTTACCGGGATTCAGTGAAGGGAATTAACTCTATAAAAAGTGTTTATAAGAAGAATGTCTGAATAAAAACCACTCATGCAATATAATCACCAAATATTTGTCAAATAGGTTAATTAGAATTAATATCAGGTGTTTGATAGTTATACAGTGGACTCTGTCAAATCTGACATTGTACGGGATCGTTACATTACATGTATGTCGGATTACGCAGAGTGTCGGATTACTCAGTTTTCTTAAAACTTGAAGTATTATTATAACCTCGAAAACCGAAAATATTGTTATAATGTAGCTCCGAATCCCCAGAACGTTATTCCCGTCTATGTAGGTCGTGGAACTTTCTCGAAATCTGCTGTAAGTTGCTGCTGACATCTAATGTCAAGTCCGTTTGGGCATGCTTTGCAGGACGATCCCACATTTTGAACATAATATTGTATAATAATTCTTCTTCATCGCAGCAATTTTTATATCATGTCACCGTATTTGACATGACAAACTAAAATCAAATACCAAGCGCTCTCTTACAAGAGATTATAAAATTATCAAAGTAATCAACAAAGACGTACGCGAGTGAGTTTTAATCGCACCAATAATTGATTGGTGATTGCTTGTTAATCTTTTGTGGCTTCACACCCACCGATTGAAGGACGGATTATACAATGTTGAACCATGGAATTCATGTGACGGGCTGATTGATGTCTTAATTCGGAATATTCAGAATACGGATTACTCAAAGGTTTTTTGGCTGAAGTAATAAGGAAATATATCGGGACATAAAAATGATGTCAGATTTCACAGAATGTCTAGTATTCAGATGTCGGATGTGACAGAGTCCAATGTACTCTGGTTCATGCATAATATTGTCAGTACATGTTTAGTTGGTTTACGATAACCTTGGGGAGACATGCCACAATTAGTTTATTTTGACTAGATATAGATGTACTTACATGCCAAGTCGACTGTTATGACGGGTGACATGGATTTTATTGTTTTAGTTCCAATTTGATTAGAAGCGAAACATTGGTATTTTCCTATCTCTCTGCGAGATAAAGAGGCTATCTGCAGTTCACCAGTAATTGGATCTTGTTTTATATAGTCACTGACTATAGTCTGATCATCTTTCATCCATTCATATCTATAAATAAAAATAAAATCTTTCATTTGTCTAGGGTTAAACAATGTTGCTGAAACGTCTGAATTAAGTACATGTACATGTATGAGTCACCCGAGCAATCAAATTAATCAAGGATGAAAATTCAAGACAGTAATTACATGTATCAGAAATTGTTAAAAATCAGCAGGCTTCTTTATCTCATGAACATCAAAGTTAGGGCCATAACTCAAAACTAATTACAACGTATTTTAAATCATTGTCAATCAATAGGCTTCTTCGTCTCATGCATATAACTATATATATATATATATTTCAATTGGGTAATATATGTACCTTTAGTACCTTGAGCATCGACAATATTTTTCAAATTGATAAATTGTTACAATTCAATAGGATTTTTCATTTCATTAACATAAACACTGTATACAGTTCAAGTTAATTGGATGGTAACGTAAGCATCCACAACCAATAGTGTACAGGAATGACAGAAATATACTGAGCGCCATGGAAAACGCATCACTTTTTTTTCCCAAATATTTTATTACTAGGTGGTTTTGTATGTATAATATTATGCAATACTATGAACTATTGTTTCACACAATGCTCCCAAATGCAAAAAATATCGGCCCCTGTGCACAAAAAAAAGTGCACGAGATGCACATGAAAAACCCAATATTCACGTGCAGCATTGTGTGTGAGCCCTTTAAAAGCATGTTTTCAAATTAATGTGCAGTACATGAACTGTGAAACGTCAATCTGTCGTAATTTGTTGTTGGACGTGTGAAGGAATAGAGCTAGAGAAAATCAAAGGAATGAAGCCATTGGAAAGTCCCGGGCTGGCATGTCTACACATGCTATTGCCAGACACTTCAATTGTCATCAGTCCACTATTGTAAGGTTGGTGGAACGTGTTTGAGTTACTGGATCAACACATGACCGTCAACGTCCTGGTCCACAATGCGTTACAACCCAGGCTCAAGACCGCTACATCCGGGTCACTCATCTGCTTGACAGGTTCCGCCCAGTGACTCGAACAGGTGCAGCAGTCGTCAGAAGACAAGGACCAGTTTGTGCCAACCCCGTAAGACGTCGTGTAAGAGAAGTAGGACTCCGTGCACGATAACCTTATGTTGGAGCTATCCTCAGGGGTCATCACCGTCAGCGTCGTTTGATATGGGCTCAAGGACACCAAACATGGAGAAGAGTAGACTGGCAAAGTGTGCTCTTCAGTGATGAGAGTCGCTTTCATCTTTATCACGCTGATGGCCGTCAACGTGTGTGGAGACGTTTTGGGGAACGTCTTGAAGACTGCTGCGTCTTCGAAACGAATCGATGGGGAAGTGTAATGGTGTGGGGAGGTTTCACATTTCATCACTGGACTGCCCTACGCATTTGCAGGGGTCGCGTTAATGCTGTAGCCTACCGTGAAGATGGCTTGTGGAGGACACACGCGCTACTGATATCTGTGTCGTACTTTTGGTTTTGACCCCTCTGACTTTGTACCCTTGATTACAGATTAAACATCCATAAGTGTACAAATGTGTTGTTATTGATGTGTTCCCATTTGATTATTGCTCAAAATAAGAAGCAAAATAAATAAGATATGTTTACAGGATCATTTTGTTATACGAAAAACTAAGTGATGCGTTTTCCATGGCACTCAGTATATCACCACATATCAATAAATATACATGTAGATGTATAAAAATCAGAGACTAAATTACCAATGACAGACACCCCCCCCCCCCCTTATAGGTGTGCTTCACCAACTATATATTACATCTGTAAAAATTTCTCTTACTGAGCTTGAGGATTTGCTTCTGCTTGACATACTAATATCACTTCATCCTGGGCTTTGTAATATATTGTTTTCTCGACATCAGGTTCTGTAATCTTTGGAGGTAGAAGTCCTGTAATTGACAAACATTCACAAATTTACAAGTTAAATGGACATTACTAAACTACGTTAAAAATACATTAGAGCTTCACCATTTGAATTTGATTTACAGAATTTTACTCTTCTGAATGTTATTGGCTTCAATTTATAAACCCCCGCTCTAAAAACTATGCTTCAGTCAAGATGATGGCGGTCCACTCCTAAAAATATCAAATTGAATCAGATTTAATGTCTGTCAGCTAAAGCCATTTGGAGAGTAGGCCTAATATATAACAATTTTTGATTATGTCTACAATGCGAGGGGGTGAGGAATGAGTCCACCATCAGTGCAATATTTCTACGTATACCTTCTGCGAACTCCTATTGCACTATTAATTTCAATACAAAATCATGCTTTTGTTTGTCATCTAAAGAACAAGACACACTTCATTATTGATCCCACATTCTAAAGGTTCTAGACAGCCTACGCCAGGATTAAAACATATAATATTTTGGTTTGAGTGTTGTACATGTATTTATCGTAATCAAACAACCATATACACTTTTGTCCAGTAGAAAAGACAAATAAACACTTACTATTATTTTGTCCATAAGATATACAAAACATAATACTGAAAATTAATAACTGGTGCATTTTAATAATTGCCATCTCCTCTCACGTGCTGTTAAAAAGTCAACTAATACTGGAGTTATCGCGTCCTTAATACCACCTCAACAAACTGAAATAAAAAGAAATAAATCTAAATATTAATTGTTTTACAATGAATTGACATTATAGCATTCTTACAAGTTTAATTAAGAAGATCTGTCAATCACAGCCTACATGTGCATGTACCCAGCTTGATCTTGCTTTAACGCTATACATCTTATCAAGGCCTTTATGTAAATACCCTGATTATTACGGCACTAATTTGATTTGATATTCACCCAGCATGAGAACCTACATTTATCAGATTCCTTGATCATCACAAATACCAAGTCTCAGGCTTTCTAGTTAAAACGTTTGTTTAATATAAAGTTTTCCGGAAAGGTTGCTATATTTCATTTGAGTGTGTTACTGTCAAAACTGATCGGACAGGGAGAAAACATACATGTAGCTTAAGTTTGGAATTTCAAAGTAATCAGCAACGTACAGATGGGAGCTTGTCAGGCCTCTTAAATGCCTACAATCTGCAAAGTTGTTCATTATAAATTTAAAATCATTGTCAACAAATCCTATAAAGAAATGAAAATGAAATGAATGGGGTTTAACGTCCTACTCCGAACTGGGCTAATGAAGACGCCTATAAAGAGCTACATGTACATGTACGTAGTTAAAAATCTGTCAGGAAATCAGTGTAGCAATAAAAAATTGGAACGGAAAAACACTAATGTGAAATCAATTTGCAGTTCATGATCAGGAAATTTTAGAATTAAATAGGGTCCTTCCTTATGCCAAAATAAAAAGATAGGTTGCCTGGCAACAAAGCATTGAGCAGTTCACAAACGTTGTCAAACATTATTTCAGTTGTTGGTACATGTAATGAAAGCATATTACTAGACGCTAAAAACTGATAAAGAGTAACAAACCATGAAATATTTATCATTAGGAATTATTTGGCTTCTAGTTCTAACCCATGCTAACAGTTTCTAGTGCATCCACCTGATTTTTCAAAGTTATCAATGTACATAACTCTGGCAATAATCATCAGAAATTGTTGAAGATCAATAGGCTTCCACTTAAATGTAACTCTTGTACATGTAGTAATTTTTTGATAACTTTTGTCTTTAATAAGGGGGCCCACATGTTTTTTTGAAGTGATCAAGGACCATTACTTTGGCAGTAAATATTGGAAATTTGTTGGAAATCATTAGGCTTCTTTATTTCATGGCCTTGAAAACTGTGCGTAAATTTAAAGTTTATCAGATATTAATTTTAGCCTCTAGAGCCTCCAGAAGATTTTTCAAAGTGATCAAGGTCAATAACTCTGGCAGTAATTATCTGAAATTGGTGAAAATCACATAGCTTCCTTGCCTCATGACCCCAAACAATGTGTATAGTCAATAGGATATTGTTTGTGGGTGATGAAATATTTGTCTGGTGCGAGAAAGTCGGCCAAACCAGAAAGGAGTGATCTTTACAGGTTGGCGCCACATTTACCCCAAAACAGGAGAGACTTAAACCCAGTCAAAAGAGTTCTAGCACGAGTCACAGCTCCTAGCCAAGATATTGTCTGTAATCCCCAGGTGGAAGTAGATGTTAAATACAACGAACTACGACAACTACAGTGCTATAGAAAAGTGGGCTGGCTATAACAGGCTGACGGACAATAGTCATTTCCGTACTCTATCCAACATGGTTATATGCCTGCATATGTTTACATGTATATCCGAATGCTGACTATAACATCAGATAGTCAATAAATATATTTTATAAGTCTGGTAACATTGATGTAATAACACCAGCATGTAGCAGGGTTCAATTTAAGTGGTATCACATCCCAAAAGGCGATTCGAATCACCAAGCGATAGAAATATTTTATTGATTAGCCAAACTTCCATTCCAAGAGTCTGAAACGCGATTCATACAATCTGTAAGAAATATTTTTATTAGAATTTCATTGTTACATTAAATTCCATTGCTTTCTTTACACAAGTTCACTGAAATTTCCTTCTTTTTTATCTCCCAGATAGAAATTTTTAACTTTGTCAATAAGGACAATATGAATGGTAAATCAAACCATGCTACGTATACCCTATTGTACCATTGGTTGCTACATGTACATGTACAGTAACTGTAGCGTTACGTAACTACATGTACATGTACATCCCGAGTTATGTTATCGGTATCTTCCAGTGCAATACTATACTATGATTTTCTAATAGTATTCATGACTACCTAAAGCTTGTGATCTTGCTTATGGTACCTAGCTTGTACCCGTTAAATTGAAAATGTTGTCTAGTAAAAGACAAAGTATGGGGATAAAATTGGCCATGATTTATTCATGGATACATACAATGTAAGTATGATAAAGAATGTTAGTGGTTGGCATATGAGTTAGAAACTGGCGACATTGTCAAGTTATGAGCATGTTATGCTTGAAACATGAAAGTAAAATAAACGGTATACAGATGTTTCAAAAGCAACCCTTGGAAATCTAGTGCATATTAAATGAGAGGGACCACCAGCAAAAGAGTTTGAGTCAACTGTGTTGAAAAAAACTTTCGAAAATCAATACAACCAAATACATGACCTTCCAAAAAATAGATTTTGTCAATAAAGTGATTGATAAAAATTATTAATGTTGTTTATTACAAAGTTAAATTTTTGTGACATAATCAAAACAGCAGTGATCTTCATTTCTCAGGAAATGCTATTCAAATTTAGAATTGATTAGCCAAAAAGTTGGTCAAAAACATTTGCTATTCAAAAGTTTCAGTCTAAATTGAAGCCTGGCATGTAGATATTTAGCAGTATACCATGATGATTGTGGTGGTACAACGTACATGCCCATAGCAAATGTAGGTCTACAGTAGTTCAAATCCCTGTTTACAATAATTAGACTATTATTATAACACTTGGTGGCAATGAGCCTTAACCTTTTCCAGGCCAGGATAAAATTGTTAGTCACTCAAGCATGAATAAATGATTTGGGCTAATCTTGATATTGCCCTACGAAAGGAGACAAAATCAAAGTGATATCGTTTATAAATACCTGTAGCCTACATATACATGTACAAGGACGCACAGAAAGGATCAAAGGTCCAAGCCTAATAATGACCCATGCAAAGAAATGTGTACCAGGAAATGTTCCATTCTAAGACCGGATAGCTTTTACACTACCAAAATGTTACTGTGCAACACCCAGAACCGTACAGAGACCACCTCACTGCAGTGGTCCAGATTTGCACAGTTCTCAGTACGTCATGCTTATATTCGACCCGTTTACACTACAAAACAAGCGGTTGTCATGCATGATACATCTATGCCCACATTTTAAAAGTGATGGACAGAGAACAAGCTAAAAAAAGAGGCCATAATCCAGGATATTACAATCTGACATACATCACAATATACGTCCACATGAAAATGTGAGCATACAAAAATTAACTACCGGTATTCAGTTCTCGGCATAGTTCCTGGCATGTAAACAGGCTGTTTAGAGTATGATTATGGAGTTTTACACAGTTCAGATTTTGAACATATAAAAGTTTTATTGTCTGTAGGGCATGTTATGAAATTGTCAATTCATCATACATGTATCTTTGTACATTTACATACATGTACCGACAGAATTCAAACCATTTTTGGACTGATATTCCTGTTAGAGATTCCACTTTCACAGTATTGTAGTCACAGTATTGTAGTTTACAATACAAGTGATCAACAATCCCTCAAATGATGTTCATGTATAGATGCTTTAACAGTAATACAATTTAAGAAGTAGCCAGCAGTTGTTGATACATATGTACCTACTAGTTACCATCTATATTTCTGCTGATCCTAGACAATATAGCCACAGTACCATATATATTTACCGTAATGATATAGATTATTTCTATCAAGTAAGGCTAATGGAATTTCAAGAATGCAGTCTTTATAGATTATAAATATTGACTTGTTCAATACATCTAAAATTTATAAGAAATGTAACCACTATTATAGAGAAATACCAGATACTAGGATTCTGTTGGCATAATTACATGAACATACATATCACACATCTTGTTTCAACAATGTCTATGGAAAATATTGCAATGGAAATTTATATCATCACTAACTGATTAAAATCAGATGTCGATTACCTTTCGAGAAAGAAATTATATCTCAATGATTTTAAAACGACATTTCATTCACAAATAAATACTTCATGTATTAATAAATACCGGGTATGTGTTAGACTGTAATTAAATGTAAAAACAGTTTGGAAACCGGTTCGATTGGGGTTGATCTAGACTTGATCCTTAGGCCTATACGGAAAAGACCACTTTGAATGCAGCTTACATTTACAGTACTTCAGAAACAAATTAATAAAATCTCCTGAACTAGCATCGCAGATCTTCCCCATGCATCATAATCACAAAACTCTAAAATTCTAATTAAATATGAAATTAGTGAAACTAATTTGATTTGTTTCCCATAGTAGTTCAACAAAACTGTTGGAAGTTCCATGGTTTGACCTTTCTCCCACTAGGTGGCGACCTCCACTGTCAATCATTCATGCTGATTGACAGTTCAATAAAGAGATAAGGGGACATAACTCACAATAAAAATCGTAAATGTCATGATTGTAACATTAATATTTATAAACGTCCAACTGTGAGAAAGTTTCAAATAGGTCATACAAATTCTCACTTAACAAACGGGAAAAAAAATTGATACTAGTATTATTACATGTACAGTACATATAAGTTCTACCCTAAAGCTATTGGAAAATTCCTTAAAGTACATGTACATGTCAGAGGTTGACGTACTCATAACTCAACTGATTCCCCGGTTGTACGTAACAAGGAGTAGGGTCGTCTGTCCAACCTCGTGGGTTTTATCCCGGGTCCTCCAGTTTCCTCCTACTGCTAAAGACCCCTACGCGGAAGCGAATTATTGAAATGAAATTGAACCATATGTTAGTCCTTAAATGACCTAGTTTGTGTTGAGTGGACGTTAAACCCCATTTTTCTCTCCCTCTCACAACTCAACTTCATGATGAAAATCAATGATGTAAAGCAGTATTTTATAGATCACATTAATCAGAGCAAAATCTGTCTATTGCTGGTCTTTTGGCTCAAATGTTATATTATTTATTTTATTTACATGACCAACCTATAGACGACTCGCTAGAACATCGGATCGCTAAGATATTCAGTGGATTAGATATATGGATATCAGTCACACAGTCGACTGCTGATTGAACTACTGAAAATTGAGACTTTGTTTATTATGTCAATTGAATTTCAAACAGTTATATTTTTGCTCAATCTATCAATATTTCATTATCTATTTTTAAAATATTATAGTAATATAACAACGATCATGTCTCTGTGCATCTTTAAAGGAGAGATCCCAGATCTGAAACTCTGTTATACATTGAGCTGTTGTTGAAGGGAGATTAGTTTGTTATATTTAAGAGGAGATACATGTATTTATAAGGAGGCAAAAAAGGTAGGACTTATGAGTGTTCAACACGGTCGGTTGACTTTGAATGAGTAATTTTTCTACCAGCTCAACCGTGACATACTGATACCCTAAATACTATCAAATAGCTGTTGGAAAATAGTTCATGTATTTAAAACAACGCTGTCTCACAGAAAAGTAGTCCATGCTAAATCTAAATTTCACAAAACCTACATGTATATGTATATGACCACTGTACTAAGCTCTAAAAGTAAAAAATATCAACAGATTTCAAATGTGAAAATTCAATAGGGTATAAAAATAACACATACTGTACCTTAAAGATTCAATATGATAAAAAATATATTAGACACTTAAACACACTGTCTAAATCTTCAATGAACTCATAGTGAGACACAATGATGTTCTATCTAAAAGATAATGACTCACAATTTCATCAATTTCTCAATATTTCCTATAATACAATCTGTTTCCTTACAATAAACAAAACAAGAAAAAGAGAAATTCACTGTAAAGCTCACATTACTGGAGTAATGTTTCCTTCAAAATGAATCATATACCGGTAGTTTCTTTCAGCTGAAATTAATGTAATAAAAATATTTCCTTTTGACATCAGAAATCTAACCAAGACAAGTCCACCAAATATTATCATTATCCAAATGACTAGATATCCACAATTAGATCATGTTGCCTGTGTTCATAGAACACTTACCAGATTTCACATTGTTAAAGTAGAATATCCCCAAAACACAGTAACAAATGAAATGGGTACAGGACATGTATGATTCAACACAGTACAGTAGAAATATCCAATTTTAATTTAAACCAGTAAAAACCTGTAAATTTACCTGTAAATTCCTATGGATATTCCAAATAATATATACAAAGATACTCTAACTGAAGTTTTACTAGTAACTGACCGAGCTGCCTTCAGGGCACAGCCACCAACACTATGATTAAACACATTGTAAAGATGACCTCATTAGGTACAGAGAGCTGGGTGAGGGAAATACCTGAGTGAATAGGTTATCACATAGTGTGGAGTGTATATCATACACTAGGACAATCCTATAAACACCGACAATTACACAGTCACAAATACATATCATAAATATAGATTGTCAATAGCATTGCATCCGGAAAGATATAAAATATATTATATTCAATTGACATTTTGTACAGTCAGTGTATTACATGTATAATTCATCAATTATTCTGGAGAGTATATAATTCTGAGCTCTTTAAAAGGACATTGCACCTCGGCTAAATTTTGTTATTGGTTTCATGACTAAAAGTACACATAAACATATATCTTATGTCTCTATCATAAATTTGATAGATCAAGATGATTTCATTGTAATGGTGATTGAATATAGAATAGAATGGAATGGGACAGACATATTATGGTAATTTCAATTTCTATGGTGTTATACATTGTATGTGTGCAATGCATGAATTTTGCTCAGACAGTGGTGTGATGACTTAATCTTCAGAATTCCAACTGCAAAAGGCTGTTTTAGGTGAACAATAATGCAATGTATATGTACACTCGTTGATTTGTTTTTTTTAAAACAAGAAACACCCTGGTAAAGCCATAATTTTAGGCATTGCATGTATTTACTATATGTAAATGCAGTTTCCAAAAATAATGCAGATGGCACTCAATAACATATTCATGGAATCAGCTTGTAATTAGTTTTCTCCTCAATGGAAAGGTAATAATTATACAACTATTACTACTTTTTGTTAATGATTCAACAAGCAATACAGCAATAGTATATATATACATGTATGTACATGTAGGAGGGATTTAGGATAGCCCACCCACACAATTTTACATCGTGTTGCAAGTTTAAAAAATAAAACATTGACTAATGGGTTAATCTGATTCATTATTTTGATTCTGATTTCTGTTCCCATTTTGCCAGGTGATTATCAAAGCTTCCAAATATTGCAATTCTGTCCGTTTTTACGATGCCATGCTTGTAGATGTATGTGACAAGGAGTAGGGTTTCCTGTCCTAACTTGTTTTGTCTAAAGACCCAGATATGTAAGTGAATTATTGAAATAGATACAAAGTCAGTCCAAAAAGTTTTTAATTAATTTTCTTTTACTTGTTAACCAGTAAACCCCACCCAGCCCTGCTAACAAGCACTATTTTAGAGATGCATTATGTAAGATTTAGATACAGAGCTGGCGGTTCTTGCTACAATAATTCAAAAATAGATAATGCAAAATGAATATATAGAAAATACCATTCTAATAACTTTATTCTGAGCAAAAATATCACAGTTTTGAGTTCTGACAAGATGTGGCATTGATTGTTTAATATCGTAACAACAGTACTTAATCATTTGAAACTTAGCATTGCTTCACAATTTCTAAATTAAATCATTAAATGGCCGAAGCATTCTAATCTACATGTACTTAAAATGGAGCAATTCAAAAGCCTAGAGAGTTGATTACAGGCTTGCACAGTAATAAATGTTTAAATAATAGTTTATATAACATTTCAAACCAAAATAAAGACCTGCGGATAGGCAGATTTAGCTCTTACATAATGCATCTTTACACAAAACTGAACTACATGTATCAAAGGTCTAAATCTAAATACACCAATACCAGTTTTAAAACAAATCAAATTTTTTCTTTAACTTTTGTGCAGTCCAATGATTATAGGAGACATGCCTGACAACAAAGATATGTAAATTTCAAATCCACTGTTTGCATGTATTGTAGGAGTTGTCTAACAACTAAAACCATAGAAATTACCTCTTTATGTTTTAAAAGTTTGATAAATAAGCCCTTGAAACAGTTGTAACTCAGTCTAGGATGTTTTGACATTGAGCAGAGATAAAGTTTTAGCTTTCTCTCAAGTACCAGTAATATAAGCTTTTAAAACCCACTCATTTTATTAGTCATACCTTGTAATTTTTAAATTTTGCTAGCAATGCCCTGTCCAAATGGAATGACTTATTAACATTACAATTTTGACATGTGCACTGCCGAGGAGATTTCTGACAAGCATTTTCAAAGATTCTTTCATGTGCACATTAATGTACATTAATCCAAACATACAGACACATTCTCCAGGTTAGCTCATGACCAAAGACAAACTGGGGACATTTTAGCCAAGACAGCTCATCATATTGTAGGACTGTAGTTCATGGGGACTGCCACAGCTACATGTATTCACTAGACTTACATGTACCCGAAAACCTCAAATCATGCTTGTCACTTTGTTCAAGACACAATTAAGAACTTCTCTATAAATGCTATAAACATAACTTTGTTTGTCTAAGTGCTATGAGCATGACACAAAGTGGAGTTAGCGGTATATAAATGGACTTATTATTATCTGCACAACACTACATGTAACAACAAATTTAATCTGATAATCTTCTACAACATAATAGAAAGCATTGGTCGCTTCCAAAATGATAGCCTTTTCCCCAGATGTTAGAAATGGCAGTATTTTTTTTATTCAAATTGAGTTAATTTAATTTTATGTTAGCTGGTTTGTTTACATGGACCTCATAACCAGGTGTGAAAGGTCAACACCTAGGGGCCAAAGGTCAGGGCCTTATAGACACAATATGTCAGGGGATCTACTGTATTTATTGGCAGCCTCTTTATCACTTTATTTTAGTAGATAATAAAGGGGGTTGAAGCAACATTACATAATGATTGTAACACCTAGTAATTACAGATTGTTAACGGATAATTATTTTATCTCCTTAGTGACCCTTAGGGGCAACCTGTCAGCTATATTTATGGTTATCTAATGATCACAAGGAAGTCTTACACCTTGATAGGTACTGGCCACGTACATGTAGTCTTGCTTAAACAGACTTTAAAATGCAATAGCTAACATTATCAAGTGTTAAATCTGTCTAATCTAGACTACTTGATTAAGTAATTAATTTGAGTGAATCAAGTAAGAAAACATAAATAAACCATTATATTTAATCAATAGTAAGAGAAAATTTATATTTACTAACTTAGGCTAGACACTTGGGTAAACAATAGCTTGTGGGGCAACAGGATTGAGAAAAGACTTAAAACCATTGTCTTGTTCCTTTATGGTAGCATACATGTAAACCATACCCAGAAGCTAAAATTTTAGCCAGACACAAAATTTTAATCTTTAACTTGGACTAGACACTTGCATAAACAATAATTAATTTATTCAAACAGTTCATTCTGATATAAAAAAAATGTTTACACAGCAAAATTATACACCTGTATTCATAATCTTCGGAGAGAAAAGTTTAGTCATACAACAATTATACCATCAAGCATTAGTCTACTACACATCAACACAGAGTTTTCACACATTATCAATTGGTGAAACATGGATACAAATACACACTCCACATTAACAATACCTGGACATGCATGACTAACAATATTACAAATTAATTCACTAACTTTATGGTTTTGCAGCTAAATAATTAATAAAAATAATACATTAAAACAGAATAAACTTAGTCGGTGGTCATTTGTTACTGCAGGTAAATCTATTATTTTTTTTTGTAGTAATCTACAAAGTGACTTTGAAAACCCTGAACAAATAGAAAAGAATGGGGTTTCATGTCGGTCATTACAGTATTTCAATCATTTTAGGACGGTTGTTATTTCTATGGTTACATGTTCATTGTACATGTGCAATGTCCCCTCTATGATTTCTAACTATCGACTATTTGGTGGTCTACACAAATATTAAAGGATGTGATATATTATAGAACTGTCTTTTTGGTCATATTTGCCAGTTGTTTTTACGAAAGTCACTTGAAATAAACACTCAAATCCCCCGCTACCCTCCCTGCCGAAAAAAAAACTCCAACAAAACTTTAATTACTCCCTACGTAAATTTACTATGACCAGGGAAAATAAGAGTATGGATATGGCTTTAAACTGAATTTTCCCTTGCTCCAATGTACATACATGTACATGTAGACGTATGAGCCAGGGGGGGCAGCTGCCCCCCTAACTTTCGGGCAAGCTGACTTTTCGGGCAGATGGGTAAAGTGAAAAAAAATTTTTATTTCATCTACTTGGCAAAATAAAATGCCCGTAATCTAATAAACACTAATTTTACGGGCTGGAATAGCAGTAAAACGTGTTTGCGGCCGTCAAATATTCCAAAATTTTTCTTGGGGGGTCCTTACAAGGTCAGCTCCGTTTCTTTGCGTCTCGAAGAAAACCGGCGCCGCTGTCTGTAAACCTGAAATTTTTTCGGGCATTTCTAGTTTTGCTTCCCTGTCACCGAGCCCTAATAAAACACTAATTTTACTTATCTTTTAATTGAATACCACGAATTTGTACTGAGTTGACTATGGATTAAAACATTTTGTCTGGAGCCACTTTACTTTGTGCGACATTTTTCGGGCATCGATTATTATTTGTGAATGCAGCTCCAACAGTCTGATTGAATGGTTGGAATTCAAAATGGGATTTAGGTTACAAATTTAGGACCAAATTGAAGTTGCTGTATTCAGAGGCTGGAATAGCAGGAAAACGCGTTTGCGGCAGTTAAATTTTCTGCTAACGGCCCAGTTTACAGCCGTCAAATATTCCAAAATTTTCTTTTGGGGGGGGGGGGGGGTGTGTGTGTCCACGCAAGGTAAGCTCTCGACGCCGCTGTCTGTAAACCCAAAATTTTTTCAGGGACTTTGGGTTCTGCCCCCCTATCTCTCATCGAGCCTGTACGCCTATGCCAATGCATGTATGTTAGTAATGTTACATGTCAAATTAACTACATGCATTTTTAAAATAATCCAATGCTATCTTAATGCCATCCATTTTTCTTTGTTTAAAGATTTCTTCTATTAGAGTTAAAATTAGTATCTAGTTGTCATACAGGTATAATTTGACTGCAGGCTGATTTCTGTTTAGAATTTGTTTTAATTTAATCAATATTGATCAATGAATATTCAACAACAAATTCAAAATGAGCAATAACGTCTGTAATAGAATGAAATGAACTTTTATCTCTGATTTATTACTGATTATTAATCTATATCATTTTGAAGTTGTGATGTATATAAAATTTTCTATATTAAAAAATTTGTTTATTAAAGTCTCTGATCATAATTTGATCGAATTTTAATCTCTTGCTAACTACAATCTCTAAAACAAATATCAGTCCAAAACAGTCTCAATTTCATCCAGTTAAGTAATCAAAAAGAAATGAAATGAAATGGGGTGTAAAATCCAACTGTACTGCTCAGACAGTGTGTCGGCGCCGGGGGGCATTAATCTGGTCTGCCCTCTGTTTGCCCCCCCAATAATTTAAGAAAATAAAAAAAGTATTTGTGATACGTTTCGGTAATCAATAAATCCCACATCCCCACTCAGTCATAAACTTGCATGTTGTAGAGCATTTCCGACAGTCTATTTTTCAAAATTTTCTTGGCGAGGTCCCCAATGGACTCGCTACTTTGGCGCTCACAAGGGGAATTCGTTGAGGTTCGCAAGTCCGCTCGTTTGACATTTTGTTCTCTTGTCGGATAAACTAGTGAACAGGTGACGGACGGTATCTGGTCAGATCTATTTATCTCGACTATCGGTGCCTGACAGAATACTGTAAAATGATACACAATAACGTCCTGTATTAGGTTCAAACAGACTGAGACATTTCTCTTAATTATTTATTGGAATCAAATTAATAATGAATAAACGACTAGATTTCAAAACCAGTTTCACATGTCCATATAAATAATTCCTAATTAGAAAAGATCAACGACCTTCAGGAGATATGTTAACCTTCACTTAATAAACTACGTTGTACATGTAGGTCACTTTGAGACTAACATATAAATTTAAGTCACAGCAAAATGAAGGGACCAAAAGTGATAATATAGATTAAAGGCCAAATATTCCATAAAAAAGTAGATAAATATATACAGCCTTCTGAAGTTCACATCATTGTCTATTAATTTTACACCTTGTCTTAGTCATTTTAGTCTACATGTACAGTATCTAACCTATAGATAGGATTTATAATAATTGTTTTTAAATTGAATAAGTATTCTGCAAAGACCTTTGCTAATGAATTTAGAGCAAAATATTACATGTTTTGCCTCAAAAGAACGCACATTGCAAGTAAAATGTTGACCAGCTGTCAAATTTAGCTGCTGTCTTTTCAGAAAGGACAGACAGACATCTAGCCGATAACTGGTGAAATACTTTTTAAAATTCCTTAAAGAAAATCAAAAAAGTAATCCCGAGAGGACAACAGTTCATTTAAAAATTTATTATTCATGTTCCGAGACATCGCATGAGAATTTAGATCCGACAAACTTAATGGAAATCAGTGTACAATGAAATTAACCAATCAAATACTAATGTCAAGTATCTTCTGGCTGGCCTGTATTTGCTGCGATACAGTGTGATTTAATTACCAATTTTTCACCAGCTGTGAACATGCTCTCATACAGATAGCATTCAATGACAACTTCATAGTTAAACAACTGATATTTCTGTCCTCAAAATATATAGATAAATCCAGAGTGCTACCGATTTTATGTTCCAGTGTCAACACAAAAGGCATGTACATGTACAGAGTCATAAAAATTTAACATGAACTAATTTTGTCTAAAATCCAGATCCCCATTATTGTAATTCATAATTTCTCTTAAAAGCTTTTAAAGCAACAATAACACCAGAAATTAGCAAATGTTACCAAAATTATTTCAGAACAGCTGACAAAATCATTTAAAAATTCCTCTTAAAAGCTTTGGAGGTAAAGATTGACATTGTTTTAGTGATTTGCCGCAGGGTAAACTTCGGACAAGCGTAATTATATTAAATTACAGTCCACTAAAACAAATCTAAAACATTTTCCGGGAGAACTGGTCAGAAAATTGGACAATTATAAAAATGGTGGTCCATAAGATTTTTCAGTTACTATGACAACTCTTATTAAATCTCTGTGATTGTTAAGTGGTCTCAGAAACAGAATTGTCACTTCATGATGCTTTGATTGGTCCTCTTCTACAATGATACGTATGTATTCGTCAGCTTTTAGTGAGACTAAAAATTCGCAATACGAAAAACCCGACCAGGCAAGAATAAGCAGAAACACAAAATTCTAACACTAGGATCAAGATAAAACTCAGATTTAAGTAAACCTAAGCAATGGATTGGGTTGATATGGTGTCTTGTTTCCATCACAAATTACTTATTTCAGTTTAACTTTTAGCTTACTGTATCAACAGTGAACACAAGATACAGTTTATGCATATACATTTTAAGGTAATATAATGTAAACAGAGCATTATTATATAATTTTCTTTACATGTACATGTACACTGTATACTGATGACAAATGGTCATCCCACAAAACAAAACACTTTTCCTACATTTCTTAAAACAATTCCCCCAGTTTTTATAGAAGAATCTTTGTTGGAATTTTCCCTTGAAATAATAAGGCATGAGTCATATTAAATTATTTTATCATTATCAACTGGACCCACCGACCCAACCCTCCTGAAGAATTAAAATGGCTTCTTTCTTCAACTAAAGAAGCCATTGACAAGACGTCTGTCAGTTTTATCACAAGAGTCTTGTCCAGATTTATTTCAAGATTTCATCAGCTCTCTGTCAGCCTGCCCAGATTGTAAAAAAGACAAAGAAATTTTTCAATTAAATGGTGTGTCTTCAAAAATTAGTTTGGAGTTGTACTCCATTTATATGATGTGGAAAATGAAAATAATTGGCCTTAACATCTCGTCAACATAATACACAATTTAAGACTGACCTCCAGTACATGGACAAGAAATATTTATTTTCTATGGTTCAATTTATTGATTCCAAGAATCATTATTTATTTCGGGCACTGTCTTTTACACCTAGGCCTACTGCTCTTTTGTCAGACTTTTTAACAAGAGGCTTTCAATGTGTATATTTTTATATACATTTATCTTAGGGACCCATCAAGCGTAAATCAGACAGTGGGATTAAACTACATGGAAGTGAAGGCTGTATTAGAGGGTACACTTTGTGCATAAGCCCTCAAGTTATAGTTTATATTGTCATGTTCATTGTACATCTATCTACAGAATACAGGGAGAGCGATGTGGGTATGGGAGGAGGAGAATTTTGGGCAGCAAATTTGAAAAAGTTACAAGAATTCTTGCATGCTGAAAGGTTCTTAAGAGAATGAACAGAGAAAATCTTGTTCACTTGGGTTCTGGATTTAAACTTCCCCGGAAACTAACCCGATTGCCTGACAAAATAGATAAATCTCTAAGATATTTATAATTAATGAGCTATTTTACAGAAGTTAAAATCCCAATTAGCAGCTGACAATAGGATAACAGCTACAGTAATATTATTACCAATGTATTGATTTGATATCAACCAGTTGTTCCATTATTCATCATTACTCCCTCCTCTTATACTGACAATTGGAAAAGAATAGAATGAGGCTTAACTTCTCATCAACAAAAAATTTCAGTCATTTTATGACAACCATATCGTAATTTTTCTTTCTATGTTTATGCGTGCAATAGAAGAGGAATTTGCTCCGTTTCATATAGGGGCGTTTCTAACTTTAAACTATTCTGATCAAGTCAGCATATTGAAACACAATGATTGCAATGATTTTTATAAATGTTCAATACAGTGACAAGATAATAAATAATATGTTATTGACACACCATATTTTCTACAGTAATGACAATAAAGTTATAATATGTAAATACTAGAACCTGATGATAATCACTGACTCTTTTACTCTATCAATATTGACTGGAGGATAAATTACAGATTCATCTATAACAATATTATTAGTTTTATCTGATTAATAAACACAAGTACATATTATCAGAAATAAGATGAAATATAATGTCCTACTTGCATGTGTCTGTACCCACCGGTCTAACAAGACAACATGATGACATAATTCATCTAATCAATGAATTACATGTACATGTACATATACTATTCCAAGTACATGTACATGTACCCCAGAGAACTTTCTCTGTAAACATCAGGATCAAACTCCACCATACCTCCTAATTAGTGAGCCAGCACCTTACTCACTGAGCCCCCATGGCTCCCAAATCATGCCGGTATTCCAGCATTTACAGGCAGACATATAAATCAACAGTATTTGATCTTATTTTTCTAGTTTCAGTACATCTTGGCATTGTTCTTACCATCATAAATCTGGGTCTATATTCCAATATGTTCACTGATTATATAAACTATATTGGAATACCATTAAAATTTCTAGAATCAGTGAATTACGTTATGATGTATATTGTTTAACAATAAAATGTAAATGTATGCAATATGCATATAAATTATTTCAACTACATGTATCTGCTACATAATTGAAATAGAAATACCTTAATTTTATTCAATACAGTAAACCATTCAGATAATATACAACATCTACATATAGGTCTACTGTACATGCATCAATTATTTAAAATATGTGCTAAAATACCATCTTTAATTGAAACTGGGAATCCAGACAAAACATGGATAACTGATTAATCTAAATGTAGACAATTTTAAATAACCGTATACTGAGATGATATAATACAAATCTTGACCTTACATGTACATGTAGGACTCTCCAATTACTATATGTAGCCACATTATGATTATGTTGGTTATATATGTAATTTGTGTATTATGCAATAGATGTCATTTATTTCGTTTTAAAATCAATATGGTTTACCAATAGAGTTTTCAGACACATGAAGGCTGTGTTTACACACATTTACCAATAGTGTCGATCATCCTGACTACCAGAAACATACAAGTCAATTAGAGATGTATTTGTTGCATTAAAATTTGTATGATTGTTTCACAGTTCCTGACCATACATGTACATGAAGTAAAATATGATGTTAAAATAGTCACCATGATCTGATGCCTTCATATTATCTTTTTCAAATTAAAGCTCTTCGACAATGAAAAAATATTAAATTTAAAGCGGAATTAGGTAAGATTAGATAAAGCAAAGAGCTGGGAGTTCTTGCTATAATAGTTAAAAAATAGATAATGATGAGAGAATATGCTGAAAATTTCAGTTAACTCTTGTGCGGACACATCACATGAAAAACATTGTCGGCAACAAGGGGTAATCCAAGACCCCAGACATAAATTGGTTTTTGGATGCATAATTTTATTCAAATACGATCAAACTACAGCTTCATATAAAGACTGAATGATAATCAAAGTAAAAAAAAAAATATTTGAGGTACATGTATTAAGGGTGAACACATGAATTATCAGGTATTTTTGAAACCATAAAAATGTACAAATAACTTAATTTTCATTTCCATGTAGAATCGTCTTTTCACGGGATTAGTAGAGTACCTAGATTTTTTTTCAGATCTAGATTACTAGAATTACCAACACAATATCATCAGTAAGAAAGATTCCAAATACAAAGCTAGCAGTGAGCACAGAACAGATTGGACACTTATAACCAGCCAAATGTTTAAAGGCTCAATACCACTCTTGTTGTACATGTAACAAAATAATATGTCCCAATCTTTATTCTAGTCAATAAATTGTACTATTTTACAATATTCCATTTAATTGATGATACAAATTTCATCTTACACACCTAATTTAAAAAATTGGAAAAAATCAACTAAATGATTTGAAAAGTCTAATGTAAACCTTTTCAAATGTGACTTGGATTTAAACATATTTTCGAACCCTCTGGACAAGCAAAATAGGATGTAATGGATAATTTACACAACAGTTAGGACACATAAACATCTAATACTTAGAATAAGGTTATTATTTTTTTTCTGGAGCCGTCAAGCCAGCAAGAGTGTTATTGTCCCTTTAAAGGAAAAGGGAGGTCCACAAGACCTCTTGTTTTCGATAATCCAATACTCTTAATTTCTTGTCAAATGGTGAATGTTGCCACTGCCTCATTTCCATTCTATTTGCAGCATTATACATGTACCTGATGTTAAGGATACGGTTGTGAGGTCCCGAAATACACCTTGTATATGCACAAGGGTTAAATTACTTTACTCTGATGTATACATGTGGCCTAGCCTTGATTGTCATTACTACCGCTGTTACAATAACCTAGCCTCGATTGTCCATCTTTACGGTAACTTCTTCAACCACAAAATGTATTAAATCTACTTAAATAAATCATAGCCACCCAATAACTTCGAGAGATGATTATGGTCTTGGTAAGTTAATTAATGTCTAATTAATAATTTAGATAACATTTCAGGCCTAAAGAAAGACCTGCAATAGGCAGAATTAAAGTTTTCTTTTTACGATTTAATTCCAGAAAGTTTATACCCTAGGGCATGTTGACTCTCATCCTAATAATGAAGCCAGTCATATAATAACCCACCTTACTAATGAATGACTGTGACAGTCCAGTTAGGTCATATATTCTAATGATGATTAATGCTGAAAATTCATATATTACACAATAGTAAATGATTATTACATGTTAAATATTTCTGCATCATAATCAATATTCTACACATTCATGTCCTGTCATCTTAAAATATTCCTAACTTTTCATTTTGAGATTTAATTTTTAGGTGACCGAAATCAAAAAGGGGCACTCAAGGCGAATTTTCAAAAACCAGTGATCACAGAATAGGCAAAGTTTGAATTTGCTAAAAAAAAACAAAAAACACCCCCCCCCCCCCCTCCCACCAAAAAACATTTCATTTCAACAAACATGTATGTAGTAAACAATTCGGAAATGCTGTGGTCTACGGACATGTACATTTGTACAGTACATGTCTCAGAGGTTCTAGAAAAAAAAGCATACCCTGCCCAATGCCAGAAACTTGTCACTTCTTAATGTATAAGTAACTGAGGAATGTCAGTTGTATATATTTGTTCTTACCTTTAATCAATACAGGTGATAATTACTCCTTGTTAATCCTGTAATCTTGTCCACATTAATCCACTGTTTTATTGTCCACCAAATACTGTAAATGAATAAATATAAACCATTTAAAATAACAATACCATTTATACCATTACTAATAATGTTCCATTACAGTTTCGATAATCAGTTTTACATCAAAACCTGTGAATAAACCCAAAGTATAAGTATTTCATTCTAGCTGTGGTAAAAATATATGATCAAAATAACAGACAGTGCTGATTCCACAAACCAAACAATTCAACAGTGGGAAATACAATGCATGTAGGACGTCGAATGGCTGAAATCCTGATGTACAAACGTAATTACAAAAAAAAAATCAGTAGACAACGTTGAAGCTTGATTAGAAAATCGCCACTTAAAATTAAGTCTGGTAAAATATAAAATACAGAATATAAAATGCCAAAAGTGAAAATCGGATTTTAATCAAGTTGCATTCTTATGAGACTCAGTGGACACCGAAACAGTGGACACATGAATCAATGATTACCTTCTGTTAATCCATAAACAACACAACGGTTAGTCTATTTACTTGAGTGATGATTTTCCAATAAATGGCACATTTAACACCAACAATAATCCTTTAAGCTGCAATGTATTGATCCATACAGACAATCCATAAATAAACTAACGAATAAAAGAAAGTCAGACAAATTTTAAAGATTTCGATGTGATTATAAAATGTATTACAGCAGACAATAAATGGAAACTTAACTGTGACAACTTCTAATGTCTCAAAACCAAGAAAGTAAACAACAACACCCGCTTGGACAATCGTGACTCAATGTGAAGAAGAGTCAACATCGAATCACCATCCATATAAGGTTATTAAAATGAGTCCTCCCACTCCCCACATGACCAGTGCCAATTACTCTAACAGGATACCATTAAAGAACTGCAGGAACCAATATATGGTAGAAATAGCTATTCCTTTTAACTCCCTACTAAATATAGTCTGCTTCTTCTACATGTACATGTATACTGTCAACACAGCTTCAGAAGCATTTAACTAGCTCGCTTTAAACCAACCTTCACCATGTCCCTACAGAAACAATAGACATTGGTCGTATACTGACATGCCAATACAAAACAGCTCTCTTTATCCTGGCCACAAGTAAACAATAAAACAGCTATTCTTTCCTCCTCCCACCAATGGTCATAAAACTAATCAATCGAAAGATAGTTGACAGATATTAAGAGTAGAGATGAAAGAATGTGTTGCTAATGATTTGTATCAGAGACTGCCATTGGCTCTTTATGGTATTGACAGACAGCCGAATCTGTTTGTAAATGACTTTAGTGCAGTCAGGTACCTTAGAGTATTTGAATAATTATTTTCATTTCCTGCAATACTTCCAGGAAGCAGTCAAAAACATCACATTCCATCCTACATGTACATGTATCCTGCTAAGTGCAGTGGAATTGTCTGATATTGAATCATGATAAATAATTCAGTCTTTGAATGTGGAACCCTCAGAGGAATTGCTTAGAGATTTTACCATTGATATCTTTCATGATTCCTAAAAGAATTCCTGGATATAATTAATGGAAAAGAAAATGGTTGAACGATTTCTTTCAAATTGACAGAGAGATTACCAAGAGTTTTTGCTGAATAAAAAAAATTAAATCATGTAGTCTCCCCTGAAATAGATGTAAAGAGGCTTTATCTTCCACTTTCACAACAAATAAATGTTATTCATTTTGCAGATACAATGTAATGTGTGTATCATATTTAATAAACTTCCTTAAGGGTCAGATCGTTCACATTTACATTTATTTCACAAACATGTACAAGTCGTTGACCCAGTGCTACACATAAATTGTAATGCCAAATCAAAGCAGATTAGGGGTATGGGACAGTTCGTCCCAGGACAACTGTTACTCATCCCCAGACTATTCGTCACCGACATTCTATCGTAAAAATAAGCATTGTTGTCCAGAGACGAATAATCCTAGGGAACGAATAGTGTTAGGACGAATTGTCATCAGGGACAAGTGGTCTGGGGACAAGTGGTCCTGGGAAGAATCATAGATAAACTGGCTACATATTATTCATAATATTCTGTTGAATTCAGCATAGTTTTATACAAATAAACCCATCATTATTACCATTTTCCCATGATTATTTTACATAACCTCCTCCCTCATTATTACACCCCCTACCCTTCACTCCGATAACCTTCTTCCCTTGAGTATTATCTCCCACCATTACCCCCTGCCCCCTAGTTACACTCCTCAATGACTACATGTATTACATGTACTTTCCCACCAATTTAGTTTCAAATATATAAAAATTATTTGAAACAATAAGAGTACTATGGTTAGAACTACATGTACATGATGTAGTATAATGTTTACAGTTATTTTCAATTTTGACAGAAAAATGTCAAAGTTGAATTACCAGGCCTGTGAAATAATTGGGGGTCAGGATGAGATAATCTGAGCTGAATGACATAATTGTCATTGTTTCCCAGCCTATTAACATATTTCTCTGTCATGTTTCCATAAACAAAGTTTTGAAATTAAATTACATGTAAAGCACTCAATTTAAAGTGATATCGTCAACTAAATTCCATCCATAATATTTATTTAAACTTTTGTATCTTTTATTAATCATGGGTGGATACATGATTGTAAAGCACAACCTTGCAAAGTGTAGCAGTGGTGTAAAACATTTTTGAACCTTGTTTAGAAATTAATGGGGGGGGGGGGGCTAAAATACAGGGAACCATTATTCAATAATCAACTACTGTAGTGTGTATGGTTCTTTAGGAGTGGGAAAAAACTCATATCATTTATTGGCTGACGACAAAACTCAATCGACACCATGACAATGATCCCCTTACACCACCCCATCAACAGAGAAAAGACTGGTAAATACTGGCCAATAGATGTAATTAAACTAAAATATTGCAGCAGAGTTCCTATACATGTACATGTAATATATTTATTTAGCTAAATACAGTAATTAATGTCCGTCACCATATACCTACTGATTATTTTAATATATAATGTTTACCTGACATAAATGTTTAGTTGGTATGATGTGAAAAACATGTCTAAATCTTAGTGATTATTAAAGTAATTATTGCAAATTATCAATGTTCCTTGAGTCATTATTCTAGCTATAATTGAAGTTGACTTGTCACATTTGAATCTGTATTAAGCACTTGGGAATGTTAAACAACCCCACCTACATGTACATGTACTGTAAAAAAGTGAAATACATGTATGTTAGGGACAAACTGTTGGACTGTAATTTACCACAGATCATCAGTCTGATCCCATCTGGCCTAGGCTAATATAGGCCCTATTTCAAAATGTTCAGTATATTTGTAATCAGTGCTACATGTTTATAATTTAGATACATGTATGGTCATATGCATGTACCGGTAGTGTACACATATGATGTACCATCCCAAACTTAGGCTGCCTGTCTAGAGCTAGCTCCGCCTGAGAACAGGCCCTAAGCTAATTACCCGACATTTTAATTCCTACATCGACGATTTTAGTCGAAAACACCGAGTATGCTTTTAGTAATTTTAGAAGTATTTATTTCTCTTCTATTGTCATATTGAATGAAATTAAATATGTTTATTTAGCCGCTGTGTGTATGAAAGATGTCAAACTAATCAAAGCCAAATCACAAAATAGTCCTCTAATTATTCAATATGGGGGCACCCATAAAAGGTATTTCACAGAGGTGGTTTTGTTTGCAAAGACAAATTTAGGAATATCTAACCTTGTTTTGAAAGATAAACAGATTGAAACTCTAAAGACAGTTTACAATGGCAAAGAATGTATTGCAATATTACCCACTAGCACATATTATATATCGCTTTTACCGGATTGGCAGAAGTTGACATTTTGCTAAAGACATGTGTTTACATAAAACACATGCATGATTGGGTTATTTTTACTCTGTTGTGTACACAAAGCTGTAGTCCGGCCGATAAGTCCCGCCCCAAAATGATCACGTGAGCAGTTTTAAATGGCGGCTAACTGGGGCAGTGATCATAATGACATATGACGTAGATGGATCGCTGCGTGCAGTTTGATGATGTACATGTACTTACATGTGACAGAACTGAATAAAAGGAAAGAACAATCTTTAGCTGTTCCAGTGGGAGAAGGCCCCTTCCAAATCCTAGGCTAATTGAGCCACCAAACTTCTCATTTTGTCAATGACAATAAATACAATTTTTCAAAGTACATGCATAATAACTACATGTAACATGTAAATTTCAAAAATCAATACCTTTCTAAAAATTACGTACTATTTCATCTTGTAATATATACAAGTATGATTCATTCACTTAACAATTTTGTTTTCAAAATAAAGTCATTGTGTTTATTGGATTTGTACAGTCGTTCATCAGAGTATGCTATCATATATTATTGACATCTTTTATATTAAAATATAGATTATATGCATACTCCTTTAATGTATTCATACCCACGATCTTTATTCGACCCTAGGAAAAAATAAACCTTTTTTTTTTTCAATATTTCCATCATTTAACAAAAAAGCGTGAAATTTTCTATTACAGTTTGAAACATATGGTGCTGTTGATATTTGGTTATCATTGTTTGCATTTAAAATTTCGAAGAAACATCTTGCAACTTAATGCACAGCTTGTGGTGAAAAAGACCTTGTTAATGTAACATCTACATGTAAATGCATTTTTTATTTTTTTAATTTGATCTAAACTAAATTTTTAGCTACCCTTTTTGTTAACTATCCTACAGTTCTACGCCGACTGGGCAAATGAAGATTGAATTTGTATGGTAAGGTAAGGATATCGAGTTTAACAGAGTTCCCATGTCAGCCCCTGATAACAATAATAATTTAAGTTTGAAAAGTCCAAAGTAAAAAAAAATCTATCCTTTGTGGTATAAATTTATGATTCATAGCCAGATAATAGCCACAAAATTGTCAAGTTCTTGGTCGAAGGGAATAGAGCTCATGACTTCGAGACATACATGAAAATACTAGTCGATGAATCATTCAACTTCCCTTCATGAATAACACTTGATCCTGGTGTAAATGTAACTTTAATTTACATGTACCTTTACAAGTGAGTCCAAATTTGGAATAAGATATCTATAATTTATTTTTTATTTTAGTAATTTAATTCACAGTGGGGGTCTCATTTGTTTGATTCTGTTAATATACAATGTACATGTATCAGTGTAAAATATATGAGATCACTGTGATTCTAGTTTCTACATGCACATTTCAAAATAATTAAATAATTTGAGATGATGTTATTCTAGATACAATGTACCATATTCAACAATGTAGTTACATTTTTTTTTTCAAAATTGAATACTAATCGGTCCAGACTAATTCACAACATACATGTATCACCGAACAGTGATACTAAATTCTACTTCTTTTTCAAATTTTATTTTAAGGATATACAGAATTTATTTCTTAAAGTATATAGACAATATAGCTAATAGTAAGGTTATCATTTGGTCATTCTTTACTTTTAGTGTTAATATTTTGATTTAAAGTCTATAAAAAGTAATTGCCTAAAAGCATGATTGGCTTTGACTGTTTTATAATCTTTGGATGCCAGTAGGCTTATTAAGAGAAACCTTGAGCAAAGATTTATACAGTTAACAATGCAGTCTGATCAATGCCAATCAAGTGTCAATGCTTTTTAATTCTTTATGGCTTAAAGCTTATTAGATCCTATAAATTATATTTCATTATGAAACTTTCAACCAATGAAATTTATATATTTATTTAACTTCTTTTCATTTGATGTGTTACAATATTTTTATCTTTAATTTGATTTGTTGAAATCATTGTCCTTTTGTCTGTTTACAAATTAGTTACTTTAAAAGACCTCTACACACAGACAAGAGGGCAGATGAAATTAGAGACACACAGACAAGGAGATCGAATGCCTTGTATATAATTTGTAAATAATGTATTTTTAAAACTGTATATAAAGTAATATTGAAATGAATTTGGAATTGGACTTTTAATGAACAGTGACCGCCTTCACCAGAATACTTCTCCAGTAATGAGCTATACACCCCCAATCCTAGCTCATCCACATCTACAAATTGTCCATATGTATGAAATATTACATATGTATCACCTGGGTGCATATTCGAACCAAGAATAGCCCCGAACTGTGGGTGATACATGTAGGCAGGTGACCAACCATACATGTATGTACATGTGCATGCATTCCTTTTCATATACATGTACATGTAGGATTGAACACAAAGACATAACTTAACATACCTTAAGATCTTCAACCTGAGAGAGAGAGAGAGAGAGAGAGAGGGGGGTTAAGTCCACTCTACTCAAACTAGGTCATTTCGGAACTAACACATGGTTTAATTTTATTTCAATAATTCACTTGCGTGTAGGGTCTTTAGCAGTGGGAGGAAAGCTGAGGACCTGGAGAAAACCCACAAGATTGGACAGGCGACACTAATCCTTGTCAGTACAACCGGGGGATCAAAACCACGCCAGTTGACTTAATGACAGACCTTATGATACGACGTGCTCATGCTAACTATTCGGCCATCCAACCGCTCCTACAATGTGAGCAGGGCTGCCGACAACCAGTATCGCAGCGCAATTTGCGATACATATTTTGTCCGTTGCTAATCAAAAATTAAAATCTAACGTTTTTGATTCGCAGTAACTGCGAATCATTAATATGCCTGTCATTTTGGATATTGACACAAAGATTTATCCACATTTCTCAACACTTTCAACGTGTATAAAACATCAAATAAATTTTATAAACAAAACGGAATTCCCCGTGTGACATTTTCTTCTCGAACTATCCAGACTCAATTCATGATACTATATAATACAGGGACATAACTCTATGAATCGGGACTATTAAACCGGAAATAGGGAATCAAGTAGTACCACTCACGTTGCGAGACATGTCAATTTCGAGTAATTATATCAGTATTCAATTTGAAAAAAAATAAATTCAGTGTATCCCCCACGTATTGTAAATAAAATATAAAAAATAAATACGTGTAAAGGTATTGTAAAGTGAGAAATCAAAGTAAAAATTTCCGTAAACTATTATTGTTTATATCGCGTGCGTCTAGTTAATCGAGATTATTCGTAAAATACCGCGTGCTTCCGATTGAACAAAAATAATAACACACGATAAAAAGCAGATGAAATTGTTTTCTAACGAAGAAATAAGAAGCCACTGCCAAGAATTGGCTTCAGACATAAGGCCTAACAAAAGTCTACATTCATTCAGAAATGTTCACAGCTAGCTGTAGAAGTGCTAAAATTCTAAAAAAAATCTTAAGAATGAAATCTAATCATTTGCTATCAATTAAAATTAAAATAATCTTGTTATTAATATTTAGGTGTTTTATGTTGATTTGAAACTGAAAAACTGCTAATCAATTTTTAAATTTGCTAATCAAATTTGGCAAAATTGGACTTTTTGATTAGCAGTGCTGCTAATCATCTGTGAAAAATTACCGACGGCCCTGAATGTGAGACAGACCACCCAATGCCCACCAAACAAAAGTTTATTTCGTGTCTTTTTTCATAGAACACCCAGCTCCTCATAATGCTCTAATGATCAATATTTGCTGTCCTGCCTCTGTAGTGACTATATACATGTAGTTTGCTGGATGTCAAAATTTGCACCAGTACCAAAATGCTCAAAAAATAATCTGGCCTGTTATGTAACCTCATCATAAGAACCATAGAATTTCACTGGAATTTAACCACAATAAACAAACAGAAATATTTATATTGTTACCATGGTTTCTATTTTTACTTCAATTATCATCATGCTGGTTACATGTATCTTTAATAACACCATCTCAAATTATATAATAAAGGCACATATCCAAAGGGGGGATTTGGGGGTGTGTCACCCATCTTTACCCCGATGTATTCAGGAAGTGTGAACACTTTCCCAATACATGCACATGTATTATCACTTAACTTTTTTTTCAATCATAGATAGAATATAACCCCACACTAGCCCACATCCTTTCAACCAGTATCCGCTCTTTTACCTTTGGTCTAGTATAGTTATTAATTCAAGCGCAAATGAAATATTGTTTTAAGATCAATGATATATAGTTTAATAATTTGATATGAACCTGTCCATTTCTCCCCATAATTTGGCATACATTGTACATGTAGCCTTCAGGGCCCATAAGAGGTAAGTTAGAGCCCTGAAGTTAATCAATTTGGAAAAAAAGAGAGAGAAATGGGGTTTAACGTCCACTCAACACAACTTAGGTCATTTCGGGACTAACCCAAGGTTAAATTTTATTTCAAGGGGTCTTTAGCAGTGGGAAGAAACCGGAGGACCTGGAGAAAACCCACGAGGTTGGACAGGCGACCCTACTCCTTGTCATGTACAACCCCGCCAGTTGACTCAATGACAGACTGTATGATACAGCGCTCGGGTGCTAACCATTCGGCCATCCAACCCCCCAATTTGGAAAAAGAGATCTTCATATACATGTACATGTACTGTTCAAAAGATAAACAGCATATTTAGCCCAGTACATGATTGATGATATTTTATTATAAAATGTGGGTGTGTACTACTTTGTACCCTCAAGTAAATAACAGAACACTGACCATGTATATATCATAACTCATACAATGTGGCATATATACATAATACCCATTGTATGATCACTGATCTCAAATATATATATTAACCTGAGCAGGAATTCCACAGATTACTTAGTGACTTACATGTACATGTATCTACACCCATATATCTTAAGTTTCATAAAAACAACACTGACATTATATTTTTTTTTCCATAAAATTATCCACACTGTTCTGGAGAGAAAAAGATTAGAGGCAGAAATCAACTAATGGTTCCTGTAGATGTCAACCCTATGGGAAATACAATCCCAGGTTATTCAACAATGAATGCTCAAATTCCCCATTTTATTTTAATTTCCTCAATTCTCAATAATGCAGCTGAGACTCATATTAATATTGTTTAAAGTTAATTACATGTACACTGTATCCCCAATATAGCTTTGTTAAAGACATGAATTTGAATTTCCCAACAATATCTAATATGAAATGATTGTACCTAACACTTCTGTTATTTCTAGCTTGGTAATACATGTACATGTACAAGTATGGTTGTGTTCAGCGACCTTCAATAAAACCTTCGTGTTTGTTTTACTTTATACACAATAAACTCTATATATACATGAACATGTATGTACCATAACAAAAATATAATGACCAATAAACCCCAACACAATACAATTATTATGAGGTTCCTTACAAAACATATCAAATGTTTTTTTAAAATATATCTGACCTGGTCATTGTCCAACCACATGTACAGGTACCATGTACAATATAGTTTTAACACTACTGTAATTTGTCATTTTGTATGGACTTTTGATTTTAATTTACATGTAGGATTGGTGGTACATGTATGATCTGAGAAATTTTGCAGGTTAAGACAGTATCTACATGTATGCAATATACTTCTACCTCTCTATACTACATTTAGCAATCACAAGATACATGTAATAGCACCATGCTGCACACAAGAGAACTGAACCACACACAATACACAGATATATTAAGTAATAAATAATAAAACTACTAAGAAATCAAGTTAATGCATCCCTGGTCCAGCGGTAAAAATATGTTATTGTCAAGATAAAATAGCTGATTCAACAAAATAACTTTCTATAGGTAATTTAAGCTGGGTGGACTAGGATAGGATATAGAAGTTATTATAGAAACACAGGTGTCACTTAGATAGGATATGGTCTAAAATATAGCCACACGTGTTACGGTCATGATTTCTCCATTAATCTAACACAAATTTGACAATTTCAAATAAACTCTTTAACCCACCATCATAAATCACTTATTTCTAATTCATCAATCTTTACTTTCATTATATAAATTGTACAAAACACAAAAATAAAACAAAAGGGACTGAAAATTGTCAATCTCTTGTAGGTTTTATACTACAGAGAAGAAACAAGGGTACAGTATATAAATACTCATACAGAATATTATATATGCTACAAAATGGACATATAGTGTGGTCACATCAAATGCTGATTTTACTATTCAAGTGAACTAAAAGTTTTCAGTGCATTTTCTAAATTCAAATATTCCTGTCGTACATGTACAGTGGTCCTGAGGAAAAATATTCTGGATTATCTTCTAAAACATGTCTGCTTTAAATCAATGTCAAATAAAACAAAGAAATTTTCTTCACTACATTACTTCACTAACCAATCATGTTTATGCAGATTAGCTACAGGGCAAATCATACAAAAATATTCTCCAAGACAAAGGAAATAGGGTAGAAAAATAGGAGAGGGAAAGTATTCAAGCTTCAGAAAATATATTGAATTTTGTTTGTCTTTGTCTTTAAAGTTCAAGATTCCATATCATTCAGAAAGGAAACTCCACAAAACTTTAGGTGATCAGATCGCCTTACATAATTGTTCCACTTACATCTTCATGGTTGTAGAATTCCTTAATCAGCCCCTATGATTACTTTACTAATCAATTACCAGTAATTAGTCAGCTACAGGCCAAATCATATAAATACTTTTCTTCAAGACAAAGTGAAAAAATTATATTGTTTATTAGCTGTGTCTAATTAACCCAACTCCATTTATCAATGTTAATTAGGGGATTAAAATCCACCACTCACATTTATCTGCATTATATAGTCAGTGACGGGGCAGTGTTCTGGTAAAGTGGGGACACACTAGGCGAATCAATCGATGTCAAATTTGTATTCGCCCGAACCAAATGTGTTTCATATTTTCGGTGAATTTTCATTCGCTTTGTTTATATTTGCACATGTAGAATATTAGTCAATCACTGATGTCGAGAGAGTCACTAGATTTTTTTAAAGACAAAATGGCAACTATCAAGGCATAACGTTTTCTTCAACCAATTTACAAACAAGATTTTTAAAAACAACCTGCGTGACGGATCCAGTGTACAGTGTAAAATTTAAAAGATACCACAGCTGCACATCTTTTTTATATGTTTCTTGGTTACTGTCATGTTTAATCACGTGACCTAAAAGGTGGTGCAATCGACTAGTGAATCGAGTGGAGAATTCGCCTGTGTCCACTGAATCGGGCGGAGAATTCATCTACATGTACATGTAGTGTGTTCACTTCAGGCCTCAATTTGACACCGATAAGTTCGACAAAATGATTTGGGCATAACTTCACCACATGTGTCTGCCGCTTAAGCTGGAGTGGTAGAAAAAATTGGCCGATTCTGAAATTACTCCGATTTGAGTTATAATATAAATTTTTTTTGAGAAACAAAACCTGTTTTTGTTTTGGCCTTAAATTCTGCTGATTTTTAAATAATGAATGTGTATGAAGAAATCTGATTAATAAGAGGTTAATTAGTCATTAGAATGTTGAGCATCATGGATGAAAAACAGTGATTAACCAAAAATACATTAATTTAATGGTGCATCATGTCAATATTCTAATATGGCTACTTAAAGATAGAGAGGAGAGTGAGAGAAACAGACTTTTAACAGCTACATGTACTCAACACAGACATTTTGGGAGTAACTGATTATTTAAATACGGTGCGACTCTTTTCCTTGCTAGTACATGTACAACCCCAGAATAAACTCATAACTCCCATTGATAAGAGACCAATTATGAAGAAAAGACAAGTTTCTTCGATCAAACAATTAAAACTTGCTTTCTTTTAATGTTATAGATACATTAGGATCATAGGAAATTGTTCCAATTAGTAGCTACATGTAACTATTCTCATTTTCTCATGATATCGGAGAGATGTCAAGTTACAAACTACTGTAGCTGTCCATCAATTTAATTAACCAATGACACGCTAGCTATATACCTTTTAACAAACAAGAGATAGATGAGTTGCATTAACATCCGATCTAATTATACAATTAATAAATCAGACACTCTTAGTATCTGCAACAATTTACCTCCATTTCTGGGTAAACCATTTAGAATGTTGGTAGGACATGAGTATGTGTCCGTAACACAACTACATAGCCTATCCATTACAGATTAAGCACCAAAGACAAAATTGTGAAGATGAATGATTTTAATTTAATATTTTATTTGTGCTTTGTCAAATATAAATGTACATGTATTTATACACTGGTTTATTTATTGGATCTATGGGCATAAGGGAGATGTGTGCAAGGTAGAAAGAAATTGATTTTTTAAAAAGGTATGGGTGAATGGTGCTTATTGCATATTTTTTTTTAAGTGGATCCAGTCCAGATAAATCTATGGAATTTTTAACATATGGGAGAAAAGATTAGGCAGATGATCGCCCTCCGTGTTACATACAAACATGAGATGAAGTGGGATCTGTGACTAAATTGCAATGATACAAATGTACGTATATATATATCATAAGGCCTGATACATGTACTATATACATATAGACCATAAGGCCTGATAAATGTACTATATAGATTGTTACATGTACATCAACCAAGCTGTTATCATTCCAATTATACATTTTAAACTCTTTAGAATAGGAGAAACTATTTCTAACAGTCAGTTTATCCAGATCATAACCTAACTGAATGTTTTATTTTCTATGACTATGAACACTAATGATGCCAACAGTCAAAGAAAATGACTACATGTACATGGGCAGATAATATTGGGGTTGTCTACATGTACTAGTCTCCTTTCATTCATACATATGGACATGTACACGTACATCATTCCTATAGTCCGCTTGTTATGAATGGATTAGAAGATATTGTATGTACATTTAAAGAAATAAGTTTATTAACCCAGTCAATCAGTCAAACCTAATTGATGTAATAGAGAATATAATGTATAGGAAATTAATAAAATGATTGATATGACAACATCAAAGGAATTAGCTGCTTTTGTGTAACATGTATTATACCATGTCATATATGTAGGGAACAGAATCAACTCACTTCTTGATGATGTTTTGGAATTGCATGTATGTGATCACACATAATCAATTCTTATGAATAGTGATAGATTTTCTAATACAAAAATGTGAATTAATGTGTGTTGTTAAAAAAAAAATAAACAACAAAAAACGTTGACAGACGGCAGAGCAGGAAAAGTAAATCTCTTCTGATCTAAAAGATATAAAACCAAAAGTGGGAGTCGGGTGGGTGAGAGGCTTTACGAAAGGAATCCCTCTCATTATGATATGCCCCTCCTTATTTATCAAACCCTTTACCATGTCTACACAGGGCGCACTACATGTATCACAGGATAGAAATTTAATTTAGACTTTCACAAATTAACCAGATCTAATTTTAGCTCACCAATGATTAATTTGATTTAACATTCACTCGATCCTACATGTACCTGTAGCTCCTTTTCAGGACTAACATTCATGCACGGTACATGTACATGTATATTTTTTTGCTTATGTGCAGTGGTCTTTAAAGTGGGGTAAAAGTAAATTCAGAGTACCCCTGAGATTAGTTAAACGTCTGTGAATCAGGGGTTGAAACCAAGGCTTGCACAGATAACAGGCTTTATGATCTATAGCACATGTGAGACCCCTTCCACCTCCATCCATCACAATAAGGCTAAACTGTAATCCACCAAGAACTGTTACAGCACTGGTAGTAAGTTGATGAATTTTAATTAAGCCAGATTCGGACCTGGAATTGTACATGTATGCTTTATCTGGGACCGTTGTAAACAGTTTCTATAAGCTACATGTATGATAAAGCTTTTACAACGATCATACATGTACATGTACATACATGTACATGTACATACATGTATCGAGCTGGATGATTGTGACAAAGATATCATTTGTAAGCCTAATCCAGGTGTTGGTACTGGATGAAAGTGACAACAATATTATCAGCAAATGCAGGGTTCTGTGATAATACTGTATTGTTTAAATATTGATCTAACAGGGTTTATTAAAGCTGACAGAAAAATAAAATCTTAATCTATTCTACATAATATATATTACTTTATTACATGTACATATATGTAGATATCATTTTCATTTTATGTTAAAGGGACAATAACACTCTTGCTGGCTTAACAGCTCCAGAAAATAAAAAATAGCCTTATTCTTGTAAGTACTAGATGTGTTAGTGTCCTACCTGTTGTGTAAATTATCCAGTAAATCCTATTTTACTTGTTCAGAGGGTTCAAAAATATTCTTAAATCCAACCAAGTAACATTTGAAAATTTTTACGTCAGGCTTTTCAAATCATTTAGTTGAATTTTTCCAATTTTTTAAATTAGGTGTGTTAAGATGAAATTTGTATCATCAATTAATTGGAATATTGTAAAATAGTACAATTTGTTGACCAGAATAAAGATTGGGACATATTATTCAGTTACAACAAGAGTGGTATTGAGCCCTGTATAAAACATTAATATTTATCATTATGGAATTTTTTAGATTGTTATACATGTACTACTTGTTTAAATAAAGTTTTTCGCACATGCTCAAAAGAACCTTTTCCTGTAGAAGGAATGCCAAGAACCCTGAGCATACATGTACATGTACCTTCAAGAGGTCAACAACAGTACCCGACTCCAATAGTCCTGTAGGATGGAAAGGAATAAGTTAACCGCCTTGTCACTTATCATTGCAATCTTGCATACTCTGCTAAATGGACACTCCTTACAGCACAGATATTTAACAATGCGTATACTCTGCCTGATCGAACAAAAATTACTTTATCTACATTTAAGTTCATCGTTGACATCTTTGTTTTATTGCACACATGGTGCAGGTTAGCTATTTAACCTTCAACATACACTTGCTACAGTGTATAACCTCTGACCTTTGACACAATGTCGATTAATCTATGACCTTCAGTATGCATATCTATAATAAATAAGTGGATACCAAATTAAATATCAAGTAGAGAGTCAAGTAGCCAGTGGATTATTAAATCATGGTGGGATATTCTAATGTATATGTACATGTAGATCACTTTTAAAAAAAGACGACTAACCATATTTCACAGTTAAAGGTCAGATCATCAAACGGTATCGATGGTGGCTGTGAGTGTACATGTAATTGTAGCCTACATTTATGTTTAGATTAAGATATATTTCCCAAAAAATTTTAATATCAAAATATTTCTATGAATGATAATTTTTTCCATTTCTGCAAATATTTAAACCTTTCCTTAATTTTTGCAGTCATCACCTTGAATGATCGGTGTTAGTTAATCACACAGATAACCTACTTTATTTACTGTATATGTAGCAAATACCAATAAAATCAAAACCAAGTTCTTACATGTACATCTATTCCACATGCCTTTTAATTAACTCTTTTTAGGAATAAAAATAATTTACATGTAACATGGTACAAATGTATGATAAAATTCAAAATATTATATAATAATTTCCATATAAATGTATTACATAGGTTATAAACTTGACGATACGTGTAAGGCGTTAGTAGAAGTAATGAAACATCATGAACTAAAACTTATCAATGAAATGGGAGGCAACCATAATCTTCAGTATACAGACACATAAGAAAAGAATCAATTTTCCTTTGATTAGGCTAAATTTAAAAATAAAAATGTTGATTTTGTGTGTTGATTTACTTTGTGTAGTGGGTATCAGTGCACATTTAAAAACTCAGGTCCACAGATAGAGCCAATGTTAAATAAACTTATTTTGTGTTCAACTGTTGACAGTTTAAGTCACACATGTAATCAAAAACAAAATTAGTAAACAAATTGTCTTCTGCTCTATATATTGGAAGGAAACATTTAATCTATCATATGTTTTTCAATCACTTACTGTATCAAAATTTCATGATCAACAAAATTCACTACTTTTCCATTTGACATCAAAAAAGAAATATAGCTCCTTTAAGTTTTACAATTGTTTCACACTTGGTTTAAACATTTACCATAAAGACTCGATCAGGAAGTATTTATCAGATAATTACATGTACTGGTAGTTGCTGCTACATGAAGGCTACAAATATGTATATGGTCAAAGTATAATCTGTAATCTGAAATACCTTGTAAACTTTTTAAATACATGTTGGGTATTGTTTATTTTCCCAACTACTGCTTGATGAAGCCCTCACTAACAAACAATAAAAGTTAAAAGACATTTGTATAAAGCTTTTACACTGCATTTAATTCAATTGTTTTTTTTAAAGCGGGGCCTACGCTGACCTTACAACTGAAAGAGAGAGAGAAATGGGGTTTAGCGTCCACTAACACAAACTACATGTAGGTCATTTTCGGACTAACATGGTTCAATTTTTATTTCAATAATTCGCTTGAGTGTAGGAGTCTTTAGCAGTGTTAGGAAACAGACGGACCCAGAGAAAACCCACAAGCTTGGACAGGTGACCCTACTCCTAGTCACTTACATGTACAAGCGGTGAATCGAAACCACACCACTTAACTCACTGGCAGACCCTCTAAATTGGCGTATCAGCAACGGAATGCCACCGGCTGCAACTGAAAACTGTCGACCTGAGCACCTCTTACAACTCAAAGCAACTAGTTCCGGTCAGTTGAACCAAGTTGTCCAGGTTTAACTTTCTGCATCTCGCTTCAACTAGCGGCAACTACATGAGTGCTCTTACATCTGGCGTCAACTCGTTTCCACGCAAATACATGTAACATCACATGACTTTATAAATAGGTCAAAAGGAGGCAAACGAAGGCATCCGCTTTTCATATGTTGATGTTGACAATAATGTAATGGCAAGACTGAGCATGCCTTTCGGGGCTTCTTCTCAGGTATTTGTTACGTGTTAAGTGTAATCACTATCAGTTCCGAGGCGACATGAGCACTCCGAATTCAGTTGCTCTCAGTTGCCCTCAATATGTAGGCTGATTTGATCAACATAAGCACCCCTGCAACTGATTGAGTGAACATGTACATAAGCCCTGCTTAATACATGTACAACACAAGAAAATGTCAGTTTAACTCTATGCAAAGTGTTTACTACATGTAGATTGGTTCCAGTCAATCTGAATAAATAATTATATTCAAAACTGAGACACTTCAAACCTCTGGATATTAAAGCGATCAATTAGCATGTCATTGCTAGTCCAATTTTTCTAAGAGTTAAGCTGACCAAAATTGCAGAATATAAAAGAGCTATGTTTAAACATTATATTTTTATTTCGCTGCAAAGATCTTTGACAATAACTTTAACATTGATTGTCAATGGTCTATAATCTTGACTTTTGCTACACTGTTTATTTAGCTTATATTGAGTCATTGACATGGTTAAATATTATTCAATTCAAGATGTCATTTGTGAAACTTGAATATATTATTATACAACTATAATAAAATGTACATGTTAAAATTTCAGGTCATATGACTCAAACTTAATCAATAGAAATTCAAGTTGAAGTACATAAAGAGACTTTACGCTTCAACAAGCCAACTGTTAATAGCCCCCCAAAAAAGTTTGTTGGTGATTATCTTCATATACAGTGCAAATTTATTAAAATGACATTAATGTGAATACATGTATCTATATACTATATAAACTACCAGTACATAAAGTTGTTAGACTTCAATAAGTCAACAGTTAATAACCAGTTTGTGCAAATAAATTCAAGTTTGTCCAGAAGAATGACCTTACGTCCAGTTGGCACTAAGCAGTGGTACATCTACATGTACATGGTCATGTATTATTAATGTACCTAATCATTCAGGTTTAATAATCTAGCCATCCCACATGTACAGTGAATGTTCATGTATAATTCTCACTCATGATTATCCAATAGATACACAAATATGTGCATCTACAGAAAATTCTTTAATTCATAATCTGAATATGACTGTGTCTCAACAGTGGTGCCAGTGCCATCCCTTATGTGGCCCCAGGGCTTGTACGATACATGTTAGTGACTACATGTACATGTACATGTATGTGCTGCTAGTTGATAAAGAAATGATTTTCAATTTGGCATGATTTGACAAGACTTATATCGAAGGTCTTCAAATCAACTACTGACAATCTTTAAGAATCAGTCAACCCTAATTAAAGGGGCATTAGGTAAGATAATATAAAGGGCTGACAGTTCGTCCTATATTAGTTAAAAAATAATTAATGAAAACAAAATATGCTGAAAATTTCAGTCAAATTGCTTCACTCTGAACCAAGATATCACCAATTCAATTTTAGGCTAGTCTTGATCCTCATTACTAACGTTGGTATGAAAATGAACAAAGTCTTGATTATCCATTTTTACGTTAAATTATCCATCACAAAATATATTCAAATCCAGTAAATATCGCAGGCTAATGATGGCATTGAGGGTTGATTATGGTCTGAATCAGTTAATTAATAATCTAAATAACATTTCAGGCCTAAAGAAAGATCTGCAATAGGCAGATTTAGCTCTTGCATTTAATGAATGTTTAACAAGTTTTATTCATTAAAATATATCTGTTACCTCTCCATTAATAATCTTCGGGTGCAGTTGACAAGCTAATTGTTAATTGTTGATATAATGTCGACAGCATGTATTTAAATCAGAGGTGGTAATTAAAGAAACAGTACTTAATCGACTTGTGTTAATTGACTCATCATCAGCTACATGTATAGAACAATACAACTAACATTAACTGTAACATTTAACACAGGTTAAGTGTCAAAACATTGTACAACCTGGGTGGGGTTACTTAATCTTGCGATTTCTATGATTAATCCTATGGCTACAGAATGTTTCTATAAAGAATCAAATGAAAATACTTCAGTCCTTTTGAGAGTAACATACATGTACATGATTATCAATGCTAGGGAGATTAATTTTTTTGTAAACCATTCATTAAAATCCAACTGTCAAGACTTCTTTTACAGTACACGTACATCCATACAAATGTATACATGTACATATTAGGACCTTATCCATCCGACTATGTAAGATTTTACTAGACAGTTCCACAGGTGCCTTTCAGCTCACAAATTGAGGTCTAACCATGGACCAAGGAGTTGATCTGTCATTGTACACAGTCTATGATCCAGCACTTTATATTTACTGTAGTATGTACAATGTATTATATAGTGTATATAGACCCATTAAGTGCCCTTGTTTAGCCCTGGAACATGATTTTTAATAGATGATCTGTTTAGAGTGTTTATTAAAATGTACATAGTACTGTACATTTTCCAGTTTATTTCTGCTATAAATAGAGGATGTGCATGTACATGTAGTGTTGCTAGTATTGATCTGTATAAAGAAGGGTTTCTACCTGTCTGACAAGTCAACAAATCTCTATGTAAACATTGAATAACATCTACTACTACCGGCAATAGTGCCACAAATAAACTGGATGGGTTTGTGAACAATAGACAGAAACACAGAGATGGGTTATCTTTGACATCAATCCAGGTAGTTTTCTCCCACAAACCAGTTCATCCTGGGTTATTTCACTCTACTTTTACTACATGTACATGCATTTATCACTAGACTCTCCTTTTATACTATTATTATTTGACACTAAGACTCTCCATTTATATGATGATTATTTGACACTAATACTGTTCTTTTATACTATTATTATTGGACATTAAGGCTTTCCTTTTATACTATGATTATTTAACATTATGACTCATTTTACACTATTATTATTGAACACTATACTCTCCTTATATACTAGTATTATTTGACACCCAAACTCTCCTTTTATATTATTATTTAACACTAGACTCATTTTACAATATTATTATTTAACACTAAGACTCTCCTTTATACTATTATTATTTGACACCCAAACTCTCCTTTTATATTATTATTTAACACTAGCTTCATTTTACACTAAGATTATTTGGCATCATGACACTTCCTTTATACTATGATTAGTTGACATTACAATCCCCTCTATACTACTAACATTTACTACCATTTTATACTTGTATTATTTAACACTAGACCCCACTTTTATGTACTATTGTTAACACTAGACTCCCCTTTTACTCAAAACTTGTCCTCTGACAATCTTATTCCCGGTTTTCTGAAAGAATACTTCTCCATCAGTCAGTGTTTTATGATTTTGAATCAACCAGAAGAGACCTGCATATAGCACGAGAACCATGTGTAGTCAACTTAATTGTTTGGATTTTCATTTTTATAAACTTTTTCTTTCTATTACATGTACATATATGTGGGGTTTTCCTGCTTGATCATAACATTGATTAAATAGTGACACTGACACCTTTGACCAACTGGATAATGTGGCCTATGGTTAACTCTCTAAGAAAGCATTAATGGAAAAGACAAATTGTTCTCAAAATGTCGGCAGAAACAATATTTGATATACATGTAGTTGATTGCTATTTCTTCTTTAAATAGCTTATTGGACGATTTATTTGGCTCTATTGGATGGCTTATTAAACAGCACAGTGACCTTTCAATTTTAAAATGGAGAATAACAATTTTACCAAGCAATGCAATGGACATTTTGACCACATAATTTGATAAACTGATTTTATTTTGGGTAATAACTTTGCCAAAATATTGGCCCAAAGAAGGTACTTCCATGCGTAAGTACAATATATAATTTTGTTTGATGGTTTTGAAAATTTTATATCGCGTCACATTGGGGTTTCTATGTCTTTTCTGTTACTGGTAAATTTTTGAGAAAATAGTCCATTTGTAATGTAAATATAATTGTAAAATTAACCTTGAAATGTGCAATTAAAATCATAGCCTAAGCACAAATTACATGAGGCTGGGATGAAACCACAGGGAATCTACAAGGCTATTTTGTTACTAACTTTCGGTTTACATCCTTTACATTCAGACCTGTTTCTAAATTATTTTTTGCTTAATGAAAACTCATCAGAAATTTCTAGTGTGTGCCCCGTTGTTAGTGGTGTAAGATGGAAGGCCTTCCAATGGAAAGTGTCTAGTCGTTCGGATATACATATTGGCTTGCACACAAAAAAATCCTTGGCAGTTGGAATTTGAAATTAGAGTATATTGTAGTGCCGCTGTCTGGGTAAAATTTTCCCTTGTAGCAAACCATTTCATTTCTAACATGTTGACAAGTTACATGTACATACTATTTGCCATGGCAACAACAGTGCCGTACATTTCCCTCATAGCATACTGTATGCCCAATTGCCCGTCTTCATTAGCCCAGTCGGAGCGGAACAGTAGGACGTTTAACCTCATTTCAATTCATTTCTTTACACTGATGTATTATTTTTTGCTAAAATGGATATACACTGTACAACAGGATGAACTGCTATACCAGTATTGTTAACATTGGCGGAACACAATGGTATTCAAGTATTTAAAATAATAAATACATGCAAATACTATAATAAATAAACATTACCAGTACATATATGAAAACTCAAGCCAGACTCGAGGAAGAAAAAGACATTATTTACATTGACCACATGTATACTTGTACGATATACGTACATGTATTAACACTACATATATACACATTTACAACAATGTTATAGATGAATTATCCTCTTGATATATCAATAAATCTAAATTCCATACATATGACTCAGAAAACATGTACCCGATCAGAAATACCTCTCGACAGAATAATTTAGGTCAAAACCTATGCTTGGTTGGGTCACCAACTCACTCGCTTACAGGTAACTTTAACCAGTGCCTCGTACTACTGAATCGAGACACGTTCGTCTAGCACATAAACAATGTCACCGATGCACATCCACGCTTTTCATTTAGAAGTCAAGCTTGTGCAGCCTAAAAAAACTGTTTAAATTGAATATGAACTGCAGAAAGCAACATTTAAAATCAGCTACTTACGTTAATAATCAGTTTGAATGTCGGCTAAATTCAAAGCGTCACCCTTAAAACACAGGTAGGCGCGCACCTTACATCCGGGACAGTTCACAAGACTGGTGACGTAGAACACAACTAATCCTCCGTTCTTCTTTGAAGTGCGACACGGTTGGACAAACATATCTCACAGAGTATTTTTACTCTGTGATAACCTCCCAGTGTGTCAAAGTTCATGACCGTAAAAAAAACACAAAAAAACCGCGCCGAGTTGTCAATGCGATATTGGTTTTGGACTGAGCATTCTTCTGTTGAAAAAGAGCAGTTATAAGAAATTGATAAAATGATGAAAATATGTCTTTCAACTGTTAATAATGTATAGGGGCGCGTGGTCCACTTAGAGATTTATCATGCCCGCGGTTTGGCATGGTTCCTTATCGTATTTTAGTTAGAAAAAACGCCTTAAAATCTGTGCACACACACATAATATACAATACAGTACCCAATCGACCAAAGAACCTAATAATAATAAGTAAAACAAAAAATTATACAAATAAATAAGATACTTAGAACGGAAAGTTATTTTGTTAAAAAGCCCCCTAGCAATGTGTTTTATTAAAACAATGGAAATACAGGTGAAGCAATATATGATAAAGCAATGAAATGAAAATATTGAACTAAAGAGATGCGTAACTGATCGCGACATGGCTTTTTGATTACTTCAGTAGAATCGTCAGCAAAATGGTTCCTGAGCATTTTGTTTTATTTTCACAAAAGAATATCTAGAGTTATTGTTCCGTGATTGTTTCTTAAGGATATTTCCCTATTGTAGTAACTTAATGGACTTAAAAGTTTTTGAACAATTTTCACCAAGTTATCTACCCCTCTCCACCCCTCCCCTTATCCCTTACGAAATTTATTTTAAAAAATATTAAAAAAAATAATAATGAACAGGGTGAAGAATCTTATAACAACCTGGTTATACGTTACCTTGTCTGGCAAACTACTATTAATCTAACTTTAAATTTGTCATGAGGAATTGTATTGCAATGAGTTGAAGAGAAATGTTTTAAAATATTAAGCCAGTTTTGATTAAGCTATTCTTTACCCCCCCCCCCCCGAGAAACGACCACATACCCTGCCTGGTTGCCAAACCCGATGGTATACTTATAACAATCAAACGAGTCGACAGACGGATTACGAAGAAATGAATAGAAAAGTCATATTACATTTTATTGTGTATGGTCTGCACGTTTATAGCGGCCTTTTATTCCGGAATATTGGTCCCTTAAGTGAGTCAAGATATAGATACTGTAGGTAATAAATGAAATGAAATGGGGTTTAACGTCAAACTGTTCTGCACCCCCCGGGCAAATGAAGACGGACATATGCCATGCAGCGTGCCATGAATTTTTTTTTGCCCAACTGGGCTACCGTCTATTTCAAATTAAGTATGTTAAGAATAATTTCAACCGGGAAAAATTTGCCGTTAGATAATACGGATTTTGTCAAGAATCTTAAAGAACAAAGAATTGTTAAAATAGATAAAAAAAAAATTGCTAATTTTAAAAAAAATAATGAAGACCGACATACACCAGACAGTGTGCTATGAGGGAAAGTTTGCTGGAACAGTGACGCTACTGCCGACACTTATTTCGAATTCCAACGGTCATGGGTTTTTTAAGTGCACGTCCGCCGCCCTGCACCACTGACAATGGGAATCACACTTGAAAATCCCGGGGTACTTGCTCGGCCAACACCGGGATCGAAACCCTGCCACCACCCGGTTATTAATCACTGAGCCACCATGACCTCTTAGGAAATAAGATCACAGGTTAACAGCTGATATGTTTATACACACTTAGTTTAGTTGTACTAATATATGTATACATGTATATAAGAATCTGAAGACACACACCAATGCTAAAAACAAAATAAAGACTAGCCTCCACACGTGTACTCTAAAACTACAAATCAGATGATCTTTATTTATCAATGTGCCTTCCTTTAAAAACAGAACGAAAAAACAGCGTTGACCTAACAATACTTGTCTAAATATAATGGTAAGAAAAGGTACCACGGTTTAACGTGCGTTAAAGTAAATTGTTTCCATAAATTGTTCGTGGCATGCAATAGAATGATGTGATTCCAACACACGATGACGTTATTGTGCTTTTATTTAAGAAATTTCTGTGATCTGTTTAAATGAATTCAAACTTTGTGTAATCGTTTACCTTTCGACCTCTCAATCCAAAAACTATTATACCGTCCCCTAATGCCCCTTATCGATGATAGAATGGATGAAGCATAGACTCGATCAACTAAGCCGATTAGTGCCTGGCTTGTGAAGATGGGAACTCGTCTTTCAATCAACCAAGCCGTGAAGGTGGAAAAAGGGCCCAGATAAGAACAGTGATAGAATGTGTCGATTATTTAACCATTTGTCAAGATCTGTGTCACCAGTGACTCACGGATGGTTATTGGGACATGGCTATTGTTCTTGTAATATGCTTGTATTGTGTTCCAGGGGTTAACCAAGGTTCGCTCTTCTAAACCACTTCATTAAGGCACCCATATTAGACAATCTTGGAAAGAGTAGGCTTGTTAGCATAACAAAAGATGAGACTGGTTGAACTTAATGAATTACACACAGTGTGACTGAGATATGGATGGGAACCAATGCAAGGGATGAGATAAATTTTGATATTCTCGATTAAATTACTGAATTCGCATAATTTGCCAGTCCTTGTTATTAGCATGATAACTGCTCAGATTGGTAGAACGAAATGAATCAAGATTGTCTATTTATTACAGATATTTATTCATAAACTTGGTCAATCCAAAAACTGCAAAAACAATATATTAAAGATATATTCCCCAAGGTTACTTAGGTCATTCTGTGCCCGAGAACTGGAAATTTTTTAACTGGAAGTATGTCATTTCTTCGTGATGTGATATAATATGTATTGTGGCAAAGGTTAAAGTGATTTAAATTAATTTGATATTTTTGATATTTTCCGGACTGGTAATAATTAATTAAATGACTCGTCACAAAAATATGCAAGAATTAATAAGTGTGATAAGGTCATATGAAGACGTTTAGACTTCCTACGACTCATTTTCATTTCACTGTACATCAATATTACGGAGGGGAAGAGGGGAACTTAACACCCACTCAACGCGAACGAGGTCATTTCAGGACTGATATTGTATATTTTTTATTTCAATAATTCAGTGTTATTTAGTAGTGGAAGGAAACCGAAAGACACAAAAGAAAACCGACGAGATTAGGTGACCGACCCGATATAATACTACTTGTCATGTAATATATGCATGGACTCAAGACAACACTCCAATTGTTGACATATCTAGAAGACAAGGGCATCTTGGAAACGGACATCGACGGATTGTCGCTGGCGATTATAATTCACTAAATATCAAAGAAGTTTTAATATTCGGTGACAAAGAATTGCTCGTCGCTCTGAAATCGTACACCAATCCCTATAAACGGGGAAGCAAGCAATCTCTCGAGGGGCACATTTTTGTTGTTTGACTAATAGTCGTGCATCCCTAGTTGCATAAAAATTGTTCGCTTAAACTAATGAAACATAATAGCCCGTGTCCACTAACGGCTATATTTCACTCGAACACAAAGTAACACGTGGAGCGGATTGAAATCGCTGTAAGGGCACATATTATACAACTATAGTTGTGACGGGCACGTTCTTCGGAACATCTGATTCCACACATCACTTGGTTATCTGATAGATCACCCCGAACACTTGATACTATCCACCCACAAGATATCGTCCAGTGTAGATTGAAAATTGGCAAAATTCTAAAATAATTCTAATGACATTACTCAGGATTTTGCGATCATTAGCAAGTAACCCGTGCTTTCTATGTATGGACCAAATGGTAACATTGACAGCTCATGATGATGCCACGTACCCAAACTTCATTTAGGACTACTACAAAACAGTCATCATGCAATCTACGTGTATATCAAGGTAATGAAACGGGGTTTAACGTCCTATGTTTATTTTATGTTTATGGACTTTGCCCTATGAGATCGATGGTAATATACTTTATGATAGTACAAAAGTAATAAATGTTTATTTGTTATAACAGGGCGTGCTATTAAACTTAAAGTCCCACCATGTTGGAATGTTAAAGATAGAGTTCATTTTTGTCCAAATGTTTTTAAATCAACCAATTCTAACTTAAGTTATATATAGCAACTTAAATTTTACATAGGTTCTTATTTATTTCGCATTATTTTTTTCACACTTAAGCTTCGTCATAAGGTGTTTTGACCAGGAAGTGGGCCCCAAGCGCTACTCATCTTGTTGTTCTTGTTGTCGTTGTTCTTCTTCTTGGGGTTGACTCACTTCGAAAAAAGCCCAAGGAACCGTCTATTCAAGTTTGAAACTTGGACGTGCATCGATATTACGTCACAATTCGAAGATGGCGGCGAAGAGTACAAATATTTGACTCTTTAGAGATTTGTGAACGACCTGGCTGGTTCTGCCTTTGATGGCATGATACAACGGATAAAAAAGACTAAAGGTGTGTTTATTTGTACAAACCTGCATTATTTACAAATTCAATATGCATTCTGCTTATGTCGTATGATGGGTCTAGATTCTTTACAAATTCAGAATACATTCTGTCTGTATCGAACTTGATGACTAGATTTTGCGACCCCTTCCCCACCCCTTGTCTCTGTCTGTCTCTCTCTCTCTCTCGTATCTGAAGCCCGAATGCAGCTTGCACGCTACACTTATCAATATTTACACCACACCTAGCATTATTGTACCACGCCTCGTGTATCTCGTGCATATTATATGTTATTAATAGTAACATATTTAACATAGATTTGTTTATCACCTGTTACTAATAGAGAAGTCAACCCTTCATTATAATATTAATTCAATATTCCCTATAATATTAAATATACATATTACATGGGTTTCAATGCCCGATAACTGGACACATGAGGTCAATCGGTCATTTCACCGTTAGTGATATTTGAAATATCTTACAAATGAAATGTGACCCATATGGCGGAGTGAATTATTTTTTTAAATTAAAAGGCACTTTCGTATGTTCGTGATGACAATATCTCCCTATACCGTTTTCATCACAAGCAAGTTGGAATTCAAAGAGCAACATTATTCCACAGTCTTCGTTCGCGATTAGCAATTTTCTTCAGACGAAGTGTTCTCAAATCCTAAAATTGTATATATAAAATCATGTCACCGTTATTTAATCAAATACTGCTAAAGGATATTCAGTCTAGGGATCCAATTGCAATTCGGATATAGGACGTCTAGAAAAAACACCCACAGATACTAATAAATTGAATATTTATATTTAATAGACAGACAGATGGCATAATATTGGTGGTTTAATATGGCTACAGATAATTATATGTGTTCATTTTGAGGCAACAGGAGAGATTAGAAATTTATCCCTGACTTAACACAGCAACAGTCGGTCAATGGCAACTTGGTTTCGACATCAATAATATATAAAAATATATACAAAAGGTCTTTTCATAATGATTGATTTTGCAGCCATTTAAATCACTAAAACTGTTAGGTAACTATTACGTTTATAAAAGTTAAATATGTCTTGGGCTTGTTAACCATAATTTGAGCAACCAGACACAATGAAATACTTTATCACATCAATTAAAGCAAAACACTGAAATTGGGTTTAACGTTCTATTTTTCTGTACCAATCGGGCTAGACGCCCTTCCTTGCGATATATGAATGTAGATATAGTAGTATTTAAAACTATACCTGGCTATACAACACGTATCTATATATAATATATAGAACAATAAATGTGTATTTTGGTGACTATGGTATATGACCCCATATATAACATATATGTAAAGAATTTGTATAAATAAACAAAATGCTCTGTTAGAGTAAACAACTGACCAATGGCAATATACTGTGTAATACCATAGGGAGTCGTCACTAACCAGTAGCTACTAACTATTAGCTTAGATTCTACTTCCCGGCTGTTGACGCACCGACCAACAAATAATCGCCGTACGTAGTATTATAAATCTATAACGGTAAATCTCTTGGATCTTTGGGGTATATTCTATGCCCGGAATAACTTGCGGTCTGAAAGTCGGGGGCGACTTTGGATATATACATGGAAATTTGGGGTTTATTCTTCTGAAAATATTTCTTAAAACCTGTAAGCCTCGACAGAAAAACCATCGGTCTCGGTTTTTCTTTTTCTCGGTTTATTTTCTTCAGTCTTTCTTCCTCAGCATAACCTCAGTATCGTGCTTTATCCTACACATAATACCTGGTCATTGACAGTAACCATCAGTATTCATACGTGGTTAGTGATCAGCTAAGTATGAGAATCCTATCTCCTTTAGATGGTTTAGACCTTATATCTGAAGGTCTATCTATCAGATTTTCAAAATTAAACGCACAACAAACCATGCAGATCGGACACATATTTCAAAAATGAAAAGCGTGTTGTTATTGTGTAACGCTACCATAGTTTGCATGTCTATAAATACCTCTACGTAGAATGGACTGATTTTTAGACAGCTGGTGTGTGTGTGGGGGGAGGGGGGCTTTAGGGTTAGGGGAAACCGGAGAAACCGGAGTGAACGAAAGGGGATAGGCAGTTAGATAAATCTAACACACAACAGAAACACCTTTACACAAATTGGTTTCTGTTACTGAAGACAAAATTTGACACCAGTCAGTGGTCAGTGAAGTATAACCATTGGCCAATGTCCAGACTAATATTCCCTCGGGGTAGGTTAAAGGTGTTTTGGGGGGTTAATCCCGTGAGATCTGTGAGATATTTATCTTATCCTGTAAGTAGATTATACTGATTTACAGAGAAACTGATACGAGCTACATGTGACAATAATCTCTGAAATACAGAACACAACAACAACTCGTTTGTTATATGAACTACTCAAATTAACAAGAAGTGGTATCAGGTGTTCTAGAAATAGAAAACATGTATTTAAATCATATTTTGTACACGGATTTCAGAAGCCGAAGTTACTGTGGACAATATCAGAATTACTATTTCTCAACAGTCAGACCAGAGGGTTGGGTGGCCGAATAGTTTAACGCGCGTGCGTTAGATCACAAGGTCTGTCAATTAGTCAAATGGCGTGGTTTCGATTTCCGGCTTGTGCGTGGCAAGGAGTAGAGTCGCGTGTCCAAATAAAATTGAACCATGTTAGTCCCCAAATAACCTATTTTATATCGTGTGTACGTTAAAACCTCATGTCTCTCCATCTCTGTCCCTCAATCTCAATAGTCAGATCACCCGGTGCACCTTTCCAACAGAATAAAGTTTTACGTCTCACCAGGATGTAATAAAAATTGTCCAACATTATAAAACATCTTTTATGGTAATTTCACGCATTTTTATGTTGCTATAGAAACTTAAAAAAGAAAGAAAGAAATGGGGTTTAACGTGCACTCGACACAAACTAGGTCATTTCGGGAATAAAACATGGTTCAATATTTTTTTCAGTATTTCGCTTGCGTGTAGGGGTCTTTAGCAGTGGGAGAAAACCGGAGGACCCGGAGAAAACCCACGAGGTGGGACAGACGACCCTACTCCTTGTCACGTACAACAAGGGATTCGAAACAACGCCAGCTTGCCCAATGACAGACCTTATGATACAGCGCGCACGTGCTAACTATTCGGCCATCAACCCCCATATTGCTATAAACAACGTAAATAATACCCCCCCCCCCGCTGTCTCTCTCTCAATAGTCAGATCACCCTGTGCACTCTTCCAACAGAATAGAGTTTTACATCTCACCAGTATGTAATAATAATTGTCCAACTTTATAAAAAAAACCTTTTAAGGTAATTTCACGCATTTTTAGGCTGCTATGAACAACGTTAATAATAACACATGATACTTTGGCCGCGAGCAGTTGAGATAGAATTATTCATGCAGAACGCGTGGGTAGTGAGATGATCATAAAAAAGAAAAAAGCCGCGGTTAACTCTTTACCTGAAAACAACTTTTAACAACCCCTATACTACAATAACATTTTCCCCATAATATCAACTGGTTAATAACAATTTTGGGTGAAAATAATATGTCGTAGAAAATGAAACGACTTACCTTTCTTCACCAACCGAGATAATGCGCCACGTATTATTCAATGAGGGATATTTTGCCCCGACAACACAGTGCTAGATGACTTCTTCATTTAATTTCCAACTTTAACGAACGGGACCTCCATTTTTGTTCCATCCTAACGACTAGATGCATTTACCCCTTTCTGCACCACTGACAAAGGGAAACTAGGCTAGACATTTAGGTTCCGTGTATATAATTGATGGTATTTTATAGCACACTGCATAGCGTAAAAACATCTTTAGTATCCCGGTTGGTGCAGATATCCAAGACATTAAACTCTAGTTCATTTTATTTGCAATACAGACTGGTATACGCAGTGCAGTGTGCTGTAAGGGGAATTTTGGCCAGACAGCGGCGTTTCCGTCCACAGCTGCTAAGACGTCCGGGCAGTCTGTAAAATTGTCACATAGTTATTCTTTTGTAGGTAATGGGACAATTTACAAGGTACTACTGGAGGGTCTACACGATTTTAAAAAAAAGTGATCATGGGTAATAACGTCGAAAGACATTATCAGATTCTTCATCGTATTAACATAAACACTGCACAAATTTAAAGACAATAATTTCCGGCAATAGTTGAAAATTAATAAGTCTTCGTCTCTTAAACACCGGGTAAACATTGAAGTCAATGGCATAATAACTTTCGCCTCCAGAAGATTGTTCAAGGGCCATAACTCGAACAGTGAGTATCGGAATTGTTTGAAAATCAAACATCTTTTTTGACTCATCAGCATAAAACACATTGTATAAATTTAAAGTCAATCGGATGATAAATTTGGCCTCTAACACGTCCACGGCATTTTTCAAAGTGATAATGGTCCATAACTCTGGCATAGTTATTAACAGAAATCGTTGAAAATGTCTGAGATATCACCCTCGGTGGACGCGGACATTAGACACTAATAGAAGAAGATTCTGTTTTACTAATAATTGGAAAATGATGGATTACAGCGAAACGGTAGACGTTTGAAACAAGAATTTGCCGAGAAGTCTACCCAAAGTTAATAATAATGATTATTCAATTCTACAACATCTGTAATTAAATAATAGATAACATTATATAGGCTGTTAACAGAACCAGTTAAAAATCGAATATGTTAACAGACTATCTGTAATAAAGAAGGCTATTCTACCGTGAACGCCATATTAGGCCGGCTGTAATTTGCCCATGTATCGATAAAAACTTACTGATAATATAACTTTAGCCCCAAACTCTGCGATTACTACCTGAAAATATATGGTTTTGAAATTTGGTAGGTTTCTTTCTAATGGCACAATGACCAATCTCACTGATTTAAAATAAAGTTACCCACAGAGGACTTATTCAATAGGGTGTAACTGTACGGTTTGCGTTCGAAAAATCCGAATTCTGACAAGGTTCTTCCTTAGGCACAAATGAACGGATGTCAGGGCGGACAGGGGCGACGACAATATACGTCCACATTAAACTGTGGGCGTATAAACAGGTAAGGTATCTAACCAACCCGGGTACCGAGTCAAACTGCGACACAAACATTACTATTATATTCTTTTCCTCATTATTGACTTCTGCATACACACATGCTTCGGTCCGAGTTGATCTCTGGGCGTGCGTGCAGAGAGTTGGAAATTGTACTGTAGGACTTAACGAGTTATCTCCCCGATATACGTCGACATTGGACTGTAGGACTTAACGAGTTATCTCCCCTGTATACGTCCACATTGTGAAAATGTCTCATAGGCGTGCGCCTGCCCCCATCCATATGGGGACAAACAGCTTTATTTGAACAGGACCGATAAAGCAATGAATGAAATGGAGTTTAACGGCCTACTTTTCTACACCAACCGGGATAATGAAAACTATAATACGTCGTGCAAGTAGACCCACTATTTCTCAAAGTCCAACTTTCATTTTACGGGCAAACTAACAAGTACACCAGTGCCCCTCGGGTTGTCGTCCCAGTGTACGATCAGACGCCCGTGTTAGGCCCTCCATCGTGCATCGGGACCCCTGCCGATAAAGCACAACCAAAACAATAATCAAGAGTATGGGTGGTTGGTACAAAGACATTTCACGTAGTGATGCATTATAATATTTAATTTTAAAGGTTACAAAATAACATTATTAGACAAAACATAGGATGAGTGATATTAATGAAGTCGTAGATATTTAATACTATAGATCACCTTACTAAAATTTTTACTCATGTTTTATTTTATATAGACTTATCCTGTAAATTAAAGCTGTTATGACATATACCTTTTGTTTGGAGATCTAAAATATAGATCCGAATTATTTTCTCTAAAGTCTTTTAAATATTTCCCAGTGTTCAGCTGTGAGTTATTTAGTTTTGGGGGTTAATTTTTTAACAGTTGTGAAATCCAATGTCCTTATTAAAATACCCACATCCAGGGTCGGTTGTAGAAAATGCGGGGCCCAATTTGAGATCCCCAATGTTACAGGATAATTATGAATATATTGCAGGATATGCATTTCACTAGGCCTATATTCATTCATATTTAAGGCCAATTATTCTTTAAGCATGGCGCACACTACGCGACGACATAGGCGATTTCGGTCGCCGACGATGAAGAATCAAAAACTCGCCTAGTGTGCGCACTCGATCGCAAGCGATATTTCGTCGCCAGCGACCATCGCGGCGATGGTCGCCGATATGGTCGCCCAAGTCGTCGCTTCATCGGCGACAAATCGTTTAATGTGCTCACCTCGGCGACAAGTTAAGCGACAACGAAGAAAATAAATTCACCTATTAAACCAATCATTTTTGGTCATTCTTCTCATGTGACATAACCACACACGAGATTTCTCAGTATTTTTTTTTTGTTGCATGTATAATATTAAGTGACTCGGGTAATCTAATTTAGCCCTAACTAACTAATTGAAATTAAGTTTGGAATTCTGGCAAAGCTGTCGAATACATATGGTAGGCAGAGTGGATTGTTCCGTCTATATAGCAATGTACTCAATAATAATATAGTCCTAGGATTCATGGATGGTAATTAGAATGGGCGTTATTTTTCCAGTACCTGTAGCGAGAAAACGGAGAGTGACCGTCGATCGCCCACCTGGGCTTATTGGTTGTCTCATCTTGGTTGTTTGTTTGGCAATGAGAGGATTGATTATATTTAGGATTCTCTGGAATATTTCTGGACTCATCCTCACGGTAGCTTGTTTTTCTATACATGCAAGAGTCGCCCAATTTGAGCTAGTTACTTATAATACTATAAACGCACTGCACTCGACGGGCGTTGTACTATGACGGCTACGCCGCCTGCTGATCATCATGTACAAAACAATATTAACTGAAGTATTCAACGCGATGACGACTAGAATGAATTTACAGGTGTCAGGGTGTTTTTTTTGCGTGATCGCCAAAGTCGTCGTGTAGTGTGCTCAATCCACTTATATTGAGGCGATATTTGTCGCCAGACTCGTCGCTTAAGTTGTCGCATAGTGTGCGCCAGGCTTTACAAGCAGTAATTGATGACTACCTCGGAACAGCCACACCTGTCAGCCCTGCTGCCAGATTGCCTGGAAAATATTTGCATACTTATATGCCAATGGCAGTGACACGGGTTAACATCTTCTGCTGATATAGTACGATCAATCGAATAATCCCACATAATTTACAATAATCAAAAAGTCATTATTGAAGACAGCAGACTTTGGGTTCGTCCCCTTTCTGTAATATTTAAATTATTTGAGAATGGGAAATAACTCCAAACTTGAGGAACTAAGACTTATAATTGCTTCCCCTGATTTTAGCTTCTCTATTTCTAGCAGTTCTTTCTCAATTTTACATGGCATACTTTGTTGACCTTTTTGGTCTAGAATTGAAGAAGGATATTTGGTGAATAGCCATGATTTTGATGCGGAAGGACCAGGAAGTAAACAGATGTGAATTAGGTAAATCACGCCAGACTCTAAAAATTCCGTCAACACCCGTCAAAATCTTTATCAGATGATTTTGACTTGATAGGCTAGATCAGAGTAGCTGATCTTCAAATGTATTTTTCGGACAATATTTTATTTTCACGGTTTAATATCTTAAATTGATAATTTAACAGTGAGAAAATTAAAACAAAATCAAAATATATTTTACCCTCAGCATCAGGATGCGTATACGGCCGCGGGTCAAGGTTAGGGGTATAATCAGAGGGATCGTTTCCTGTTAAGTTAGAATCCTGCTGACTGTGATCATACCCATTCCGGAACAATCATTTACGTATACAGGAACTACGCCCTTCGATGTCCTTTTGAACATTATCAGGAAGGTCGCCGCGCTGCAATCAACAGTTACTAACCACACCAATTCCGTTCCTCGTACATAACCTCATTACTGTAGGCAGAACACGAAGAGGGAGTATCTCAACGCAAACCTGACCGTATTCATGATCACCTTGTATAAAACGAAACTCTCGTGGGCTGTGCGAGACCTACTATTCCGGCACCGAAGGAAAGCGTGCAGAATTGTAAAATCAAATGCAGAACCATTTACGTGAGAAAATAAGAACGTTTTTAAAGTAAAGTATTACTAGTCACGCTTGATTATGGTGGCTGAAAGCGTCCATTTAGATCTGCGGGTTTCTAGATACAACGCGAGAGTCGCCGTTAAGCAAGCACGACGAAAAAGGCGCCGATCGGCGACTTTTTCGTCGTACTAGCTTAACGGCGACCCGCGACTTTCTGCGGGTTTCTAGATACAACGCGAGAGTCGCCGTTAAGCCACGCGACGAAAAAGTCGCCGAAAAAATCGGCGCCTTTTTTGTCGCTCTGGCTTAACGGCGACTGTCGCCTCGGAAGTTTATAGTTAGTTACATGCGCAATGGCTACATTTTACGCACATAGATCACCAAATATTTCTACGCATTCACCCACCAATGTAGGGCGAAAGTTATTTTTAGTCTTTCTCTCCCTTTCTCTTTTCCCCCTTTTGCATGGCGATTTTTGGTGTAGAATCGAAGAAGGGGGTTTGAAAATACATTTTCTGCCAGGTTTTGGTGAATATTCATGATTTTGAGAGGTCGGTTAGGTTGAAATGTAGGGCCGAAAATTGCATGTTTACTTGTCTCTACTTCCAGCTTGTGTATTTCAGGTTTTTCATGGTGAACCTCATACATGCTTTTGTGCGAGAGTTTGCCACATGTTGTTCCATCTGTGGCAGAAAGCGTTCTACCCAACGAAAATTTGGGAAAAAGTTAGAGCCGGTCTAAGACACGAGAATTAACATTAAATCAATGGGGAAATATTTAGTGATATAAAGACGTGTACATTTTAAATCTAATTCCAGTGTAACTAAACAGGTTTTGAAAGTACACGTGTCTGTAACACTCATAAATTTTAATTTGCCCTAGTGTCACTGAAAATGTTGATATAGCTCGACAGCCCAAAATCTCCTCCATTCTGATTTTATATACAAGAAGTAAAATGTAGCCATTGCGCATGTAACTAACTATAAACTTCCGAGGCGAGAGTCGCCGTTAAGCCAGAGCGACGAAAAAGTCGCCGAAAAAGGCGCCGATTTTTTCGGCGACTTTTTCGTCGCGTGGCTTAACGGCGACTTTCGTGTTGTGAAAGTCGCGGGTCGCCGTTAAGCTAGTACGACGAAAAATTCGCCGATCGGCGCCTTTTTCGTCGTGCTGGCTTAACGGCGACTCTCGCGTTGTATCTAGAAACCCGCCGATCTAAATGGACGCTTTCAGCCACCATACTTGATCATGAGCATGTGATATACCTGACGAAATCAAACCTATTCGATGTTTTGTACAGGAGGCAATTGACCAACTTCAATTTCAATATATACGTCGTAAAAACTTTAAAAATTCCACGCGTACCTCAAGCATGAATGCTGGCGAAACATCGGTCCAATGAAATAGCACCTTGCCGGTTTCAATTCAAACCTACCAGTGTCAAATAAATATCTCCTGGACCATTAAAATGGGTCCGTCCGTCCGTTCTTCTGCCTGTCCGTCACACTTTTTGGGACACAATAGCTCTCCTAATTGAGCTAAAATGTTCAAACTTGGTGTTGGTGTTTATTAGGTCAATGCCCTGTTGAAGTTCCAAGATGGGCACTTTCTTCTTAGGCTAAGCAGAAATAAGCAATTTGATTGGTTGATGCTTTGGAACATAATAACTTTAGTTCAAATTAAGTGAGAATGATGAAACTTGGTGTATACTCCCATAACCAACTAATGATGGTATTTCCCCGTGTACTTCTTACTGCGGTAGATGGTATTCGCGTCCCGGTAATCTTCGTGACTTAGATCGTTTTCGTACCGTATATTCCGTTGGTGATTTGATTATTATAGTAGTAAACAGTCCCACATTTATCATTTCAGGTTTAAATTCAGAGTTAAATTCATCATTTCTTTCAAGTATATCTGCGGTCTGGATGATTATTCCAAAGCCTTCAATACCAAAAAGCACTTTACCTCACCGAAAGATGAAAGTCGTATGTATCTTCTGCAGGGGCTTTCATGTATTCACCAGGATTTCTGAGACACCATGAGCAAGACTTTCTGGGTGAGAGCAATTCATCTTGGTTTTCCCTCTATCTGCAAAAGAGTTGTAGCCCACCTGAATGGACCATCGGGCAAGACAAGAAACCTCGTATTGCAGTGGTGCCGAGAGCTAAAAGACCCTTTGAAAAGTGAGGAGGAATAGGCCCGTTCCTGGGAAGTATACCGGGGTGAAAGTGTGGACGAAAGCATGGACGTCCTAGTTTTAATCGAAGTTGGCCGAATTTCACCTACGATCCTTTGGAATCTACGTGTTCACCCACTGATGCCTTGCAATGGATAGAGCTTTCCATGTGGAAAGAAGGGATTGTCGCCTGGTTCCTCACCCAGATTATGTACAAAGGGGACGTCCTGAAACGGCCGAGATCCAGCAAAGCTCTAAGGAGATTCCTTAACCTGCCATCTTCTCAAATGCACAGGCCAACAGGGGAAGGAGAAGTTCTCTGTGGAAAGAAGTTGGAGGAAAGACGATCAGTGCTAGCCAACTTGTTGGATATAGTTGATGTTTAAATCAAAACCGCCATCCACTGAACTGCACACTACGAAGACCGCCAGTCTTTCAGTCTTGGTACCACCAATTCAAAATAAAGGTGCGAATTATATTTATATTCCATTACAGATCTGAAGAATCCCCAACCGTTACCTTCTAAAAAATGTCAATTTATTAGATATTGAAATTCATTCTGCATATCAATATTTTAAAGGTTCGCAATTTGATGGCACATGCTCGTAAGCGAGTCTCGCACTGAACCACTGTAGTAATATGGTCTTTACATCCATATTGTATCTTTAACTATAATTATTAGACTCACACTTTGTACAGAGTCATATCTCACGCACTCAAATGAAATTGACTGATGTGTTTATATATAAAAACAGTGGCAATTTGGTAAAAACATTGGTTTTGTCCCTTCGATTGTCAAAATAACCATCAAATACTAACTTGTTATGACATGTGTTTGGTAGACCAAATAAGGTAAAGTTCTCCTCCCGGTCTTTGGGGTATTGGAATGTTTATTGCATATTTGGGAAGGAAATTAACGTCAAGATCAGTCTATGACGTAAAGAAATTAGGGGGATATAAAAGAGGGTGTTGAGCAAAATTCATCAGTTATATTTACGATCACGAAGAGAACACAACAAAGAAGCCCGGTATTACTACACCACATAACCATTGTAAATATTATAAAAATGTAACCGTATGGTGTTCTCAAAATAATATTTAAAGCTCAATTCCTATATATTCCATTAAGGCGGTATTATGCACAGAGGCGGGTAGGCAACCTCCTTCCCTGTCCCAATAAATGCAAAAACAGAAGAAACCGGAAATGATTGATAACCCTCGTATCCGGTGAGATTTTCTACCAGGGTGTGTGTGGTTATGTGCCCTCCCTTCCGATAAAGTGTCCTCTCTTCTGAAGAAGTGCCCTCTCTTAGGAAAAAGTGCCCTAAAATTTCGAAAGAGTTACCTCAATACTCATTGTCATCATATTGCCATTCCACTGATGGCAACATTGTGATCTCTTTTCCTGTTGCAATTTTCTTAATCCAAGGTCAATCGTCCTTCAGCCGCAGTGGGAGAGGAAACCATTTAAGGCTGCTGGTTATCGACTCATTGTGGCTGGTATCCAGTTTCGATTTTAACCAGCGGTTGCCAGGCAAAAAGCGCGTTTGTTTGTACATTCAGGGCCATAATCAAGTTACAGTCAGATATGCATGGATATCGAAAGAAAGGAACCGAGATCTTCTGGATATAAACATATATTTTAAGTTTCATCAAGATCGGGTAAAAACTAGGACTTCTAGAGGGTCAACAACCTTGGCATTACTACTTTCACACTACTTGCGTACAAGTAGCAGCCATTTTGTCAAGCAGTTTCGGTCCGATTTTCTCGAGATTTGAACTCAACCATCATTAGGGTGTAACGGTGATATATTTAAACAGTTTTTTTAATCAGATAAATATTGTGACCTCTATAGAGTTTCCACAAGCTAAAAGACGTGATTTTTCGTACAATTTAGGGGCCATAATCCAGGAAGTTACGGTCCGATATACGCGAATATCGAAAGGAACCGGGTTTCGTCAAAATCAAATAAAATGGCCAAAATTTAAACCCAATCTTTACTGAGGTGTAACGGTGATATATTTAAAATTGAATACAAATTGTGATTTCTAGAGGGTCCACAAGCTAAAACATTGGCATGTATCGGACCATAACTTCATGGATTATGGCCTCTGAGTGTACGGGGTCATAATTTTCATCTCATTTTGATGATACTTGAAATACATGTTTATAACCAAAGGATCTTGGTTCCCTTCAATATTCGCGAATATCGGATCGTAACTGCCTGAATTGTGGTCCTTGGATGTACGAAAAAAATCGCGTTTTTGGCTTGTGGTCGCTCTAGAGGTCACAATTATTATCCGATTTAAATACCGTTCGAGTATATCACCTTTACGCTGTAATGTTGGCTGAGTTCGAATTTCGGGCCAAAACTGCCGGACAAATGGCCGCCCATGTACGCATATAGTGTAAACATATGGTTTATCAAGGTTGTGGATCCTCTAGAGGTCACAATTTTGATGAAACTTGAGATACATGTTTATAACCCAAAGATCTTGGTTCCTTTCGATATTCTCGCATTTTGGATTGTAACTTCCTGAATTATGGCCCTTGATTGTACGAAAAATCACGTTGGTCCCTCTAGAGGTCACCCGATTTAAAAAAAAAACACGTTCGAATATATCACCATTGCACCGTAATATTGGTTGAGTTCGAATTTCGTGAAAATCGGAACAAAACTGCCGGACAAAATGGCCGCCCCTCGTACGCAAATAGTGTAAACATATGGTTTATCTAGTCTCGGTCACCCAGAACCTCCTAGTCTTCAACGTACGGAGGGCCCGGGACTGTTGTCAATATTTGACGTAAGGTCCATTGTCCATGCGTGGTTTTTAATGTGGTTGATTATCCAGTATCTTTGGCCAAGTCAAGTAAGAGTTGCTCCCCTTCCCGCAATAAATCCCATATTTCTTGCAATAAAGGACCTAAGTCCGTAACTCAAAATCCTCCAAAATCTTCGACATCGAAAACACGAATTATTGGTCAATTTAAATCAACACTGATGATGTAAACTTACCGGGAAAAGATGAGCCACTGATATCCGATATTTAAGATAAAATAATTTTTTTAACATTGGTACACGAATCGTGTACCATAATGCGCTTCAGCCCCAGTTGTATTGAGAGACTCGAGGGACGAGGCTAGATACATTGCACCAAATCAAATGGAGTTATGTAGACTAGAATAACTAGACGCTAGAAATTTGCACTCGATTGAGATTGCTGACTTATTTCGCCGAACATAACTGATTTGAAATTGGAGTAAAAACGGAAACCATTAAATGTACTCAGTTTATATACATTCATATTACAGTATTATATGCGTTGCGACCCACTTTTGTGAATTTCTAGGTCCCAAATGTTAGCGATTTAGCTCCTTTAATATAAACAAACATGAATCGTGAGGACGAAATATGATTAATTTAAAAACATAGATATTGCCCATGAAGAGAGAAAATTTACAATAACAAAAATTAAGAGTGTTGGAAATTGGACTGGCACGCAATCAAATGGATTATTTGAAATGGCATTCTTAAAGGACAATATTGGTGCCAATCATTATCACATATGTGATAGAGCTGGTTAAACACATTCCAAATATAATTTTAACACAGAGATCATTGCTACGATAGCTGAGTAATACAGGTTTCCTGAATCGGAAGTGACGGACGCCAAAGGAAAACACGAGTCCTACCTCTATATAACTGACTGATGTGACGAGTGATAACAGATACACGGCCGAATTTCTGCTCACTAATGATTCCTTCCAAGACCAAAAGTTTTTATATGGGACTGTGTAAGGATACCTGACAATTCAATAAAGTAATTGAATGTCATTAGATAAGAGAACACGAGAAAAATAGAAATAGTCCGTAAATTCCCTTGTTTATATTCATTCTATACCTTATAAAAACATGGTAATGCACGGACTTTTTCTGTTTTTCTTTCGTGTTCTCTTATCTAGTGGCAGTCAATTCTTTTTATGAATTGTCAGATATCCTCTCACAGTCTCACACAACAACTTTTGGTCTTGGAAGGAATTATTAGTGAGCAGAAATTCGGCCCTGTATCTGTTATCACTCGTCACATCAGTCAGTTAAATAGAGGTATGACTCGTGTTTTCCTTTGGCGTTCGTCACTTCCGATTCAGGAAACCTGTATTATTCAGCTATCGTAGCAATGATCTCTGTGTTAAAATTATATTTGGAACGTGTTTAATTAGTTCTATCACATATGTGATAATGACTGACACCAATATTGTCGTTTAAATTAATTTCATGGGCGTCATCATCTTGTTTTAGGACGAGTTGCCTCCCTTAGACGCTGTTTATGATAATGTAAAAGACCGGATAATCTAGCCAATGACCTATTATTCTCAAATGTTGCCAACGCATCCAGACTAATTTTCGTAGAATATTTTTTATGATGATAGACTAATGGTTTACCAAGGTTGTGGCACCCTCTAGACCGGGAGCCCAGGGGGCCAACCTAGCTGAAAGTGTACCACTTTTTTCCTATATGTTATCAATGCATGTATATCTGGTATCATCAGAATGTAAGTCTGCCGGGTTTCCAGTGGTGGGTGTGGTATTCCACGCCCAAAATGCCATGCACCCCAACTAGGCTAGATTAGCTCAAAAGTGTACCACATGAAAATCGTACAGCAGTGTACCGTACATCTTCAGGTGTTACAAAAACACTCTAACAGACATTTCTAGTGGCGGGTTACCCCTGACAGAGCTATGTAATTGTCAGACATTTGTAGTGGTAGAGTATCCCTGACAAGAGTTATCTAGCTAGGCTAGATTAGCTGAAATCTGTACCACCTACAACAGCTTTAGAGTTGTTCAGTACCACCACAGGAATCATGAATGACCACTGCCAGACAGTTTGTGCGGTGGGTTACCCCTTATAGACACGCCCCAAAATGCCACGCCCCCAACTAGGCTAGATTAGCAGGCACTGTTCCCGTGTTCTAAAAAATTAAATATTTAGTCAGGATGCGTAGAATACTAATACCTAGCACGTATGGAAGAGGCGATAAACTGCTGTTACAAGAAATTGATTTTTGGGCATAAAACGTTTTATGGGGCTAAAAATGCAATCTTGAAAAAAAGAATTGTTCCTGATACCGCAGAGTATCGCCCCTTCCATACGTGCTAGGTATTAGTATTTTACGCACCCTGGCACAATTTCTAATCTTTTGGACCACGGGAACAGTGGCGGTTAATCTATCGTAGTGGGGGGGGGGGGCATTTTAGGCGTGTCTGTTAGGGGTAACCCACCGCACAAACTGTCTGGCAGTGGTCATTCATGATTCCTGTAGTAGTACTGAACAACTCCAAAACTGTTTTAGGTGGTACAGGTTTCAGCTAATCTAGCCTAGCTGCGGTCTGGAAATTAGAAAACTCTTGTCAGGGATACTCTACCACTACAAATGTCTGACAATTACATAGCTCTGTCAGGGGTAACCCACTACTAGAAATGTCTGTTAGAGTGTTTTTGTAACACCTGAAGATGTACGGTACACTGCTGTAAGATTTTCGTGTGGTACACTTTTGAGCAAATCTAGCCTAGTTGGGGTGCATGGCATTTTGGGCGTGGAATACCACACCCACCACCAGAAACCCGGCAGACTTAAATTCTGATGATACTCGATATACATGCATTGATATCATATAGGAGAAAATTGGTACACTTTCAGCTAGGTTAACCCCCTGGGCTCCCGCTCTACTCTAGAGGTCTCAATTTTAATCAGATTTTGTTGAAACTTGAATATCTATAACCCAAAGATCTTGGTTCCTTTCTAGAGGTCACAATTTTTATCCGATTTTGAAAACCGTTTAAATATATCAGCGTTACACATCAATGAAAGTTGAGTTCGAATTTCGTAAAATTCTGACCGAAACTTCCAGACAAAATGGCCGCTCCTTGTACGCAAATAGTGTAATAGTATGTAATACCAAGGTTGTGGACCCTCTAGAAGTCACAATTATTATCAGATTTTGATGAAACTTAAAATATATGTTTATGTCCCAAAGATCTCGATTCCTTTCGCTACTTGCGCATATCAGAGTGTAACTTCCTGGATTATGGCCCCCGATTGAACGATTCTTGTGGATTCTCTAGTGGTCACAATTTTTTTTTTATCCGATTTTAAAGACCGTTTAAATATATCGCCATTCCATCATAATGAAGGTTGAATTCGAATAATATTGTGAGTATTCAACATTGAAAAATTATTGACAATAAAGTTGATCGTGTATGGGCCGCTTAACTTTCTGTTGTGCTCAATGTTTGTTACATTCTAGGACATCATCACAGAAACCCCATACTACCCGCTGTGTTTCGTTTGATTAGAGCTAATCCCACTAAACACTGCTTTAATGGAAGCAAATTTATGTTCCAAATTATGACCTGTCAATAGTCCGATTAAAAACCAATAGCTAACTGCGTTACAATACCATTACGCTTTAAACAAAGCTCCAAATTGGACCAAGTAATGTTTACACAACGTTACGTCATGACTCACGATTTTATTATGCCCGATTAACCAGTGAATTGCAGAAAAACTAATTGCGTGACAAACGAGGCTATCAACACATAAACAATACTGTATGGAGATGAACAAGACTTTCGCCGTTTTTAATACCTTAAATCACTGTCCAAAGTTTTAGGGAAGACCCCAGATTAAACGAAGGGCTGTCAATGATGCTGTACTTGGGATAGATTTGATTAAACGGGAAGAATAGACACATCTCTCAAAAGCTCAGGTATCAGAAGCCAATCCAGCAATGGCCAGAGAGGAATTTCTCGGGTCATTGCTTCAGGAATATGTAGAAACCCTGTAATTGGGTATTATTAGACGTTTTTCCCGCGTCATTCCATCGATGCTTTATATGTAATTATATTACGTTTAGTTAGTGTCCATATTTTCAGAGCACACTGTTCAATACCCTTGTCCATGCATGATGTCAAGGATTAAAAGAAAATGGGTGACTGCAATGTTCTTTACAGATATTATAAAACACACACACACACACACAACAGACAGAATAATTTCTTTATTCGATGATTTAATCGGAATATGTTTTACAAACACAACAAAATACAGTATAACCATTTTGCATTTAAATGGACGTTAGATTTATCACTATGAAAGTTTGGGATTTTAACACAAACAGGGCAAATGCTCAACCATAATTTCAATATGGATTTAGAGTAGCGGATATTGAATGCAAAAATAGGGAATTTGAATTATTTGGAGATGGTTTACAAGCCACATCTTAAGCTGTAGATTTTAATAACTTTGTTAATATGAGACATTATTTACATCTGAAAATAATATAATTGTGAACGTTATTTTTAGACGAGGATGGGGGGTGTACAAATAGACATTTATTATTGGATATGTAATCAAGTCTAATACTGAGCTAAAAACGGCGACAACATATGATCCACGAAACTATATGCTTAGCATGAAATATGAAATGGTGATTAAAGGAGATTTACATGTATATTAAATTGTTAGTAGTTAGATATATTATATCACAACCTCTGGTAAAATTAAACTTGTATATGTTATAGGCGACGTTGAGGGTTGATCCCTATTGTGCTGTTGATGTATAGGACCCAAAAACACGGGATGCTATCCTCAAGTTGGCACAAAACATAAACGGATTTCGTTCATTGTCAACATTAATAAATTAAAATATATCCAGAAAAGTGTTACTTCCCCTTCGTACATAAAACGAACAAAGAACCTGCAGGATCCTAAACTGTTAGTTATTTAATCCTGAATCTTAACCTTAATCTACATGAAAGACAATAGCAAAACCTTATAAATATTGTCAAGTCATGAAATGATCATCGTTTTGTGTGATTCCTACTGTCAGCCATCTTGGCTCTCGTCCATTATCAATATTAATAAATTCAAGAAGAGCGTACCCCCGAAACTAAAATGATCAAAGAAGTTAGTTATTTGATCCAGTTTCTTACAACACAATCTAATATATATATAATAAAATTCGGACCCTATCACCACACAAAGGTTGATAAAAGGCATGATATGTTCACCTGGTTTGATTACTACAGTCAAACGTTTTGGCCGTCGTACAACAGACATCTAAATTCTTCGTGGGGTTTTGTTTTTATTGTAGATTTAGCAAATTTAAGGCCATGAGTTTCTATACGTTCTCATGATCAAGTCGAAATAAAACAAACAAACCCAAACGTTCCCGTGGTCTTGTAATAACAATCGATTGATTAAAAATGAGAATATGGTATTCCCAAGAATTGTCCTTGCCCCAGAATATTTTCTATAAAGTAATAATACATATTATATCCAATAACAAATTATGCTTGTCGTTATATACTTGTGTCTAATTTGCTAGATTTTGAAACTAACCAAACAGTAAAGCAAGTTATTCCTCTGTATTTTATTGATAACGAAGGTTTGATTCGGTAACAGGTATTTCTCACTAGCCGGGGCAACTCCATACAACTTTGTGTTGAAACGCCCTTATATTTCCCCCGAGAATAGAGCAAGAGTCACTTTCTTATTTTTACAAGATCACGTATCACTTTCTTTCAGAAGCTTTGGGCAATTCTTTAAGTTAATTAGACCTTCAACTAAGGCATATTATCGTCAATAAAAACATTAAATCTTAACGGGGTATAAAAGAATAACAAGTTTCAAAAGGAAATGGACATTTGGGAAATCTGATAAATGGATTATCCCAGTCTGTGGTCTAACGACAAGAGGTCACCGGTAACACTTAAGTAAATAGGTAGATCTCAATTTTGAAAGTTTTGTTTATCATCTATGGAATATAGAAATTTTAAGTTCGTTCCACGTAATCGTTTTTGGGTGATTTGGTCAAACTCCTCATTTTGTGAAACTGTAAACCAATTTTTCCAATCACCGACAATACCTGGAACAGAAGAAATATACCCAATATATAATAGCTCATAATAAGGAGCGTATGATTTGATTGGCAAATGGTAAGATTGAATACTCTACTATTATATTTTTTATCCCGTAGTCAGGTCTGCATTTTCACTGGGGGTAAAACAGCAAAGGAGTCCAACTTAACAAATAGTCAGTAACATGACCCAACAACTAATAGGATAAAATCAAATAGTTACCTTTCCTAAATATAAAGTTGTTACCATCTTCAGATGTGTGTAAAGGATATTGTTCTTTCAACTTCTGGTCGTTTGCTCTCATATTTTCCAGCTTACATTTTTCAGTTATTTCTTCGAATAAATCATTATTATAATTAAACCCTAGAAACTCAGACATTCTTTTAATCTGATAACTACAGTTCTGCAATATAAATAAAAAAGGCGCTTTATATTTCATGTTTATAATAATATTAATATCTTTGTTCAAGTAATTTGTGGTCAAAAGCCAATGGTACAAAATGTATACAATATAAAAAACTCACATAGTTAATCAGTATAAACGGAGAAATCAAAGAACCCACATTACAGGCAGGAAAAATATACAATCTTACATTTACGTAGATTATATTGATAGTAATTCGTCCCTTATTTCCGTACATTTTTGATATACACAAAGATTCTTAATATCATTTTCGATTTTTATACGCCCACATTTTCACGTGGACGTATATTTTCGTCGCCTCTGTCCGTCCGTCCACAATTGTTTGTGAACAGTCTACAGGTCACAATTTTTATCCGATTTCAATGAAACTTGAAACATATGTTTATCACCCTAAGATCTCGGTTCCTTTCGATATTGGCATGTATCGGACTGTAACTTCATGGATTATGGCCCCTGATTGTACGAAAAATCACGTTTTTAGCTTGTGAACACTGTAGAGGTCACAATTTTTATCCAATTTGGTTTAAACTTGAAATCTATGCTTATAACCCAAAGATCTCGGTTCCTTTCGATATTCGTGCATATCGGAACGTAACTTCCTGAATTATGGCCCCTGGTTGTACGAAAAATCGCGTTTTTAGCTTGTGGACCCTATAGAGGTCATAATTTTTATCCGATTTAAAAATCCGTATTATTATATCACCGTTTCACCCTAAGGACGACTGAGTTCGAATTTCGTGAAAATCGGCCCAAAACTGACAGACAAAATGGCCGCCCTTCTTTCTCAAATAGCGTAAAAATATGGTATATCAAGGTTGTGGACCCTATAGAGGTCACAATTTTTATCCGATTTTGTTGAAACTTAAAATGTAAGTCTATAACCCAAAGATCTCGGTTCCTTACGATATTTGCGCATATCGAATTGTAATTTCCAGAATTATGGCCCTTGATTGTAGGAAAAATCACTTTCGTTTTAGCTTGTTCTCTATCCATCTCTCGAAAATGTGGGCGTATCCTGCCTGGCAGCCGCTGGTTACATTGGAATAACGACTTCAATTCATTTCGTTTGGCAATATTTCGGAATGAAGTTTATTCTTATATACTATTCAAAAAAAGTAGGGGATATTTGATTTTTAAGTGTTATTAAAGTCACCTAATGAAACTGACGAAGAAACAAATGACAAAATGAAATGAAGTTCACATTCATCGATTTATTCCAAATGATCGTTAGACTAAGTAAGGCACAGACTGACCATTATAAGGGTAAAATGATACCCGGGGTCAAACAGCAAAGTTACCACAGCATCACAACCAAGTCGGTAACGGGTAAATCCTCCTCTGTTTGCCAAACAAGCATTGATCCGACGTGGCATACTCCTAATGAGACGTCTAAGGTCATTTTGGTCCAGATTGTCCCATTCCTGTTGCAACGCAGCAGCAAGTTCTTGAACATTGGCAGGACGTTGTTGACGTTGACGTAACCTCTGTCCAAGCATGTCCCAGACATGCTCGATGGGGGAGAGGTCGGGACTCAGTGCTGGCCAAGGTAATGTGGTGATGTTCTGTTGTTGGAGGTAACCTGTAACGATCCTGGCCCTGTGACATCTTGCGTTGTCATCCTGGAAGATGAAACGGCGGCCATGACGTCGTGCGAACGGCACAACATGGACTGCCAAGATGTTGTCCCGGTAGTACTGGCCTGTAACACGCCCTGCAACAACATGTAAAGCCGTTCTTCCAGCAACAGTGATGCCTCCCCACACCATAACAGAACCACCCCCAAATCGATCATGTCTGATGACGTTAACGTCTTGGAAGCGCTCGTTTCGACGACGCCGCACCCTCCTACGTCTGTCCAAAAAATCAACAGTGAACCTTGACTCATCTGAAAACATCACATTGCTCCAGCGTCGATTATCCCAGTGTTGACGATCCCTACACCAACGACGTCTTGCCTGAATGTGATGATCTCTCAAACAAGGGATCACGCGAGGACGTCGGGCGCGAAGGTGACCCCTATGCAGTCGATTCCGAATCGTCTGGCCACTCACTCTCACACCAGTGTCTGTTTGAAGACGAGCGCTGATCTGATTTGCTGTGATGACACGATTTCTCAAGGCCAAGGTACGGATAAATCGATCCTGGGCTTGAGTTGTCGCCCTTGGTCGACCTGAGCGTGGACTGTCCTGTACAGATTGTGTATCACGGTATCTGGACCATAGCCTGCTTATGACAGACTGAGAAACATTCATTGTCCGCGCCACAACCGCCTGTGTTGTGCCGATCTGTAGCATGCCAAGGGCACGTAACCTTTCATTTTGGGTAAGCCGACGCATATCAAAATTTGTTTTCTGGTCACTAAAACAATTAAACTGATGTTTCCACCCTGGAATTCAATGCCACAATGACTGTAACATTCAAAGTCAGAGTCGTGCAAATCTTGGGTTGGACCCCCATGATGATCCCAAGCATCACCTGCATTCCATGCGGTAGCTATTGGTGCGTTTGGGCGTCACATGTAACTGGGAATGTTTCTTCTGTTAGGTTCTATAGTGACATTTTTCGTAGTCATTTGCATATTTTAGTATTATGCCCGCAAAATCAAATATCCCCTACTTTTTTTGAATAGTATATCTTGCAAGATTGGGCAGACAAGAATGTAATGGTACTCGTTTTCTACACATTCTAAATAACAAAATTTCACATATACGTCTAGGAGCAGGGATGCCTTTTCTACGGCCTAATTCAATGTTAATTTTATGTTTTGAACATCTAACATCCAGGTGATTGAGGTAGATTAATATTTAAGTAATTTTCACATTCAAAATCTGACTTCATGATAGAGTAGAATGCACACTGATGTTTGATTGCCAAGGCTGTAGATTGGTATCACGAAGACGTTGTTTGAGGACAAACATGAAATGTAATATACTACCTAGACTAATCGACACATCCCCAAAACCATACTTATATAAAACATTCTTAACAGACGTGCACGAATTCTTTCTACCCAAGAAGTCTTGTTTAAACTACATTTTATAGCATAATTTTGGTAATCTATTATCAACCATGAGTTACAGTTTAAGAAAATATTTGATAAACCTGCTAGTTAACATACATTCACCAGTAATCATATAATTTGTAGCCCTTTCTCTGGTATATAACAACCATTTGCAAAATATATTTTGTTTACAAACCCAATTTTGTGGTCTTACTTCAAGCCCCCATAGTTCTGATCCATGATATAGAATAGGTGCTACCATGGAACCAAACAATTGAAAACCTGCTTTACAATTTCTAATCCCATATTCAGCCAGATCTTTCTTTAGAGCTTGTTGGGCAAGATGGTACGTCCCATTCTTCGTACAATCTGGGACCATAATCCAGGACGTTACGGTCCGATATGCGCCAATATGGAAAGGAATCGAGATCTTTAGGATATAAACATATGTGTTAAGTTTAACCAAAATCGGATAAAAAAAAACCGTGTGACCTCTAGACTGTCCACAAGCTAAAGACGTGATTTGTCGTACAGTCAGGAGCCATAATCCATGAAGTTACGGTTCCATACGTGCCAATATCGAAAGGAACCGAGGTCTTTGGGATATATATATCTAACGTTTCGGAGAAAATCGGAGAAAAAACTGTAAACTGTAGAGTGTCCACAAACAAAATTTGAACAGAGTGGACCGGGGAGACGACAATATTATACGTCCAATGACAATGTGGGCTATTAAAAAAGGATTGAGTTTTAGAATTATCTCCCTTTAAATTTAGTACATTGTAGGTGTCCATATCAAGAAACTATTATTGCTATTATTACACACAAAAAAGCTGTTTAGGATCTTATTATAATAAACCTGCTTGAGATCTTCATAAAATACTGGTAATATAGGACTATCTGTTGTAGACTCTATCGCTTCTTGCCAGCCCACAATGTGATCAAACCACGAACCACCAGGAACTGAAATTAACGTAATATATATATATAATACTCTTCAAAAAAAGTATTCAGAAACAATACAAAATTGCAGAAATGCACTGCTGTTTTTATTAGAGGTAACCAGTGTATGTTAATAACAGGCCAATTGCCTACACATGAACATAAACAGTTCATATGGGCGGCTTATCTGACGGCCCCATTTCACTCGCAAAGAGATACACCGTCAAAAGTGAAAATGGAAGTTTTTGATTTATGTCTTAATAATGAGTAATTGCTCCACCAATCCCCAGACATTCAGCAATTCGTCGTGGCATACTCCTAATCAACCGTCCAATCACGGTTTGAGGCAATCTGACCCACTCCTCTTGCAGTGCCACGCTAAACGGTAAATCTTATGCAAGAACCGATAGGAAAGCAAACATGGATAGATAAACCAGCACGCGGCAGTTTTCATCAACCCTTCCTTGAAGTGTCAAATTTGACAATGAACCTTTCCCACGTGTATGGCGCTATTGCGTGTCGCATGTGCAGCCCAGTGGTTCTGTTGGGGCGACAAGTTCTTCATCTGTGAACATACTCTCAAAGCATGTCAAGTGTCCATGACTATTTATCATATCACAACCTGCATAGGTATTTGCATTTCAATATCTCCTACTTTTTTTGAAGAATATAGTTTAAAATGGCCTGACGATTCGTTTGATAACGATGAAAGTACTAGCCCAAAATTTAATTTTTAATGTTTTTTCTCTAATACTTGAATATATATACAAGATATTTCAGTAGATGAAAATGTCGAAAAAGAATGTTTTGTTGCAATTGTAAATTTTAATATACAATCATATACGTTTATTCCTAGCTGTGTGTACTTTCAGACTGAAAAGTGATATTATCATTAAAAATTTCTTCTAACAAAAGATCAGGCATGTATATACTTTGCCTGGTTTATGACACCCGCTTCAACATATTTCAAGAACTTTTATCTACTTTGACAGAAGTAAAGATATCCACGCAAAGCATGGAAATACTCCCACGCAGTAGCTATGTCTCTAAAAAAAATATTGGGTGTTGACCAAAAAGAAAGACATAAACTGTTAAAAATCAACAGGGTTCATTCTCTCCGATCCCAATGCTTCACACCAAATTTGAAAATAATACGTAAACAACTATAGCCTCTATCTCAATCACCCGGTTTTCGGAAAAGGGGGCATAATTCTGAGACGGAATGTCGCGGAGGACAGAATTCGAAAAGAATCCATCGCCTCTATCATGTTCACGAGCAAATTGATGACTTACGGGCAGCGCCAAGAAATAATACGCCCACACTGAAATGTGGACGTATAAAAATATATCTCAAGATAAATATACAATTTCCAGCCTGCCCCCCCCTCCCTGTCGGTGGTGCAGGGTTGAGGCCCTGGTTATTTGGAGAGGACGAAAACCGAGGTACCGTGTTGACGATCAGGTGACATTAGGTTATCCGGGTAAATGTCACTTAAAGCACACTAATTGGCTCTAAGCCGGTTGAAAAAAAGTAAGACGTTATACCAAATTTCATTTCATATACAATTGAAGAGGGCATTAAAAGACACGGTTACGTTCGTTCACGAAACTGCTAGGTAGGCCAAATTTTAAGTTACATGTAATATCCGGTTTTAATTTTTACCAAATTTACTACAATGACTATACTTACGCTTTCCCTGAATAAATAGCGAATAAAAACCATTCCATGACCCGTGGTAATCAAAATCTTTTGCACAACGAAGATGGTGGTAAAATGACACGCAAACGTCTTTAGGATTTCTTAAGAGGTATATTATTTTGGCCTTACACACGTTCGGTCTTAACACATAAGGCATTCCATTATAAGGAGCATGGCTATTAAATATCCGAGGTGAAGGAATTTGATCAAATCCTTCTTGTGTTCCGAAACTAAACATGAGCATTTCTTTGGTGGATTGAGTTGGCTCTGCTCTACCTTTCATTAACATAGATAAGATTTCCCAAACCCAATGTGTTCCTGCAAAGTAAAAAAAAAAACTTTTGTGATGAATTTTGTAAAAGTAAAGACACAATGTGTATTGACAATGGAAATGGTTGAACAGACCTCTTTCGATAGAGGTTTATTTACCCAATTTGTTAAAAGCGTGTCCCTTTCATGTTAAAGGAGCTAAATCGCTAACATTTGGGACCTAGAAATTCACAAAAGTGGGTAGCAACGCATATAATACTGTAATATGAATGTATATAAACTGATTTACATTTAATGGTTTCCGTTTTTACTCCAATTTCAAATCAGTTATGTTCGGCGAAATAAGTCAGCAATCTCAACCGAGTGCAAATTTCTAGCGTCTAGTTATTCTAGTCTACATAACTCCATTTGATTTGGTGCAATGTGTCTAGCCTCGTCCCTCAAGTCTCTCAATACAACTGGGGCTGAAGCGCATTATGGTACACGATTCGTGTACCAATGTTAAAAAAATTATTTTATCTCAAATATCGGATATCAGAGGCTCATCTTTTCCCGGTAAGTTTACATCATCAATGTTGATTTAAATTGACCAATAATTCGTGTTTTCGATGTCGAAGATTTTGGAGGATTTTGAGTTACAGACTTAGGTCCTTTAAATGCATGTATCAATACAGTAAAGTAAAGGATAGCCCTACAAAGCGTGGAAATAACCAAATCTGATACGGGGTGCCTTCAATAAATCTGATCTCTGTCCTGTTATCCCAAGGTTTTCGGAAAAGATGAGATAACTCTAGAACGGAAACGCTGAAATTTGATAGGGTTCGTCCTCTCATGACCCCAATGCTTTAAACCAAATTTGGAAACTAATATGTTTTTAAAAAATGTAGCCTCTATCGCGTTCATAAGCTTTTTTGGGGGGGCGGGGAAGGAGGAGTGGAGGTAATTCTGGGACGGAAAACCGCAGAATACTGAAAATCATTGGGATTCACCCTCGCACCCTCCCTTCACAACTACCACAGCCCGTATCGCGGTTACAAGGTTTTCTTTTATAAAAGAGGGATTACTCCGGAACCGAAAGTCGCGGAACGCTGATCGATATCCTCTCAAGATGTCAATGCTTCCCACCAAATTTGAAAATGTGCGCATATTAAAAATGAAATGAAATGAAATGGGTTTTAACGTCCTACTGTATTAAAAATGGATTGCAACAGCAAGTGAACTAGATCTTTAATCGAAAATCTCATTTTCTGTCTGCAATTAAAACATTTTATTACTATATTCATGGCTCCCCAGCTGTAATTATGTTCCGCAAGGACAGTGCAATGACCCCCCCCCCCCCAAAGCGGAGGAAAGAACCCAAAGCTGACAATAGGGTAATGAAATCGGGAAGCTCCCATTACTGTAGCCAAACGCATTGCTGAAATAATAATTCTATATATTATATAGAATTAGAAAATGCGAAATTCAAAATAAGAAACCCGGTAAGCAGCATCCTTACAGGCAGGTGTTCAACACAACCACAAAATAGACATATGTGACAAGTGTGAAGAATATTCATGAAAGAAAAATAAAATATTTCCAAGCTGTTCACCTTATATCATAAATTCCGAATTCTGTGATTCTCCTAAAATGGCCAACGCCAAAAAATAGGGATAATGCGACTTGATGATCGGGATTCCTTTATTTCCCGCGTATTTTTTATTCACAACGAAACGTAGAAATGCCATGTGCTGATAAATGCAATTTCTATTGACTTAATTCATTAAATATTCGCTTAGATGTGTTAATAATTCTACGCTGATGAAATAATAATTATTGTTTGCAATTTTTCGACCAAACTTTGTATTTGTCAAGATGAGGTTTATATACGTCATTATTAATTGAGACAAGGCAGGTAACAGTAAGACAAAAACAGTGAAAACAATTAAGAGCTCTTAATTAATTTTTAAATTAAATATTTTAAATTGATCATTTAACAAAGCAAAAATTATGTGGTGCGCCCTCTCTCATGACGCCCCAAGCATGTGCTTAGTTTGCTTAATGGTTATCCAAGCTCTGCTTACCAGATTTAGCATAACCAGCTAGAATGACGTCATTGGAATTAAATGTTAGATTTAGAACTCGATTGGCCTGTTCTGCCATAACGGGCCATGGTGCTGTGTAGCCTTCATCTACCACCCCTAATTTTATAGTAGACCCTTCACTATCTGGTATTCTCTCAATAGAGAACATAACAATCTGAAATAATAAATACAATGATACAGCAGTGTCTGGGACTATATGTTCAATAAAAGATATGAAATCTTTGAAAACCCCATTTTACCATTGTAATGTTTAAAGGAAATCCTGAAAGCACTTGCTATTTTAAGGTCACTGGTCATCATCAGTTATAAACTACAATATCATTAAAGTTGAATCTCTGAGAGAATATCAGATTAAAAATGGTTGAAATCCGTTCAATATTTCATATGATAAATTTCGCAACATTCGACATGATTTAATTACAACCGACATATTAGCTACCAACTGAAAACATTTTAGCGTGGATTAGGCAGTAAAAATGAGAGTGTCGTAAAACTACAAACGACGAACCTCGGCTTCAAAGCACTGAGTAATGAACCATTTTCACACTCTTAATATTATAAAATGACCCAAAGTTCCATCTCATAATCATGATTCTCCATCAGCAATCGTTTTATAGCAGAAATGTATACATGTGCCAACGAATATTTGAGGTGTTGTATAAAGTCAGCTATTAATCTCATTTCATCTAATTATTACTTTTACTATCGTAGATTCCTAGTTCATTAAGACTTCAATTTGGAAATAATTATTAACCGATGGTACCAAGTCAAATTCTACAGTTTCATTCACTACTACAGACTAGATATTTGGATACATTATGGTAGCCATAGTTTCCTGGACTACTATTTATAGTAGCGGGTCTCAAGGCACCACCATACGCATGTTTTACTCTTCTTTTTCCCCATTGTGTAGCAATAATTTTCTTTTAAAATGGTTAATGTGTTGTGTACGCATTGAAAAATATATTTTAGAAGCTTCGACTTTCATTCCAAATATTCTCTCTATTATTGGAATGACCACTCAAAAAAATATTCACTATGTCTTCTTTAATACTGAGTTTAATTTATTCATTACCCGAGCGTGAACCTCTGCTGGCAATAACAAGTTTTAAACAAATCTATCGCTCAAGATTGGTAAGTGTGTCAGGCAAGGTATAAATGGCAAGTTGCCACAGATAATAGTATTGTTTTACTTTTGTCAATTTTTACCAAAATGTTATACAATACTAAGCGATCCATCAATATGAATGATAATCCATATTTCGAATTTAAGTTATCAATCGTCATTTATGAACTTGACAACTGGCACCAACCTTTAATATTGTACTTGCTACTGACCTTTTTGATAAGTGATAAGGCAACCTCGTTGCGATTGAATTTTTAAAGCAGTAATCTTAGTGAGCAAGTTCCTCCACTGTCTTAACTACTCTACAAAAGTACAGCTTTTAATTCAGAAAGATGTTTTCCAGGCTTATTAATTCAAAATGTTAGATCGACACTAATTAAAGATATATCGTTCATTAAAACCAAATAATTATTTCCAGAATTCTATCTTAATTGGGCCAACTTTCGGTATTTATTGGCTTTATTATTAGTCCCATCTGGTTTCAACAGAATCGACAAATGGTTCTTACATACACCTTACGGGCATTGAACCGCCACACTATAAACACAGATGGCAATTATATGGGCCAGTTTTAAAGAAACGATATGGCGGATTACGGTAGTTCTTTTATTATTTTTTTTATCCTGCTCTCCAATACAGAATTGCCAGGTTTAAAAAAGTGCATGTCAAATAATATTCTGGATATTTTGAATGGGTGTCGTTTAGTCCATGGGTTTTTAGATGGAAAGCGAGATTTCGGATCGTTCGACTATCGAAAACATTATCGTAACCATTGTGAACGGAAACTTGTGTACTCTACTTCCTTTGTATATTTTGATAGATTAAATTAAACAAACCTTTTTTTAAAATAATAACCATTTGTCTTCTTTGTGGGTCTTATTCAGTAAACAAAATAACCAGAAATTTGAATTTCCCATCAAGTACAGGTACTAAACCCTAGTGGCTAAAAAGGTCGGATATTTAAATAAAAATTTTTATGTAACATTAATAATGTGTGCTAAATGGTTCAATTTTGTTCAGTATTTACAAAGATATGCGGAATTGAAATTTTATCGATCTATGCTGCTCTTTATGCAATAAGCCCGCCGCCATTTGGTTGTCCACGAAAATTTAATGATAGACCCGTTTTAAATCCAAATGAGTCCGAGACCAATCTGATTAAAATACAGATCTATATTTTTCGTTTCTTTTTTTTTTTACTTTCGATGTTCTACATTACATGAAGATCTGACCGGTTGTAGCAATAGGTCGCGTCAGAGGTCTTACGAGCGGCTTTTGGCCCTATGACGCCAGACATTTGATTAACCAATCAGCATTGATGTATCTAGTGGATTACCCACAGTACCGGGCAAAACACGCCTAAAGCTCGCCGTAACAGACCGTTTCATTGGCTAATCCTAACATTATCCAGAGCACGTCAATGATAACAACTTTTCCAGATCCTAGTGTAGTAAAGACAAGTAAAACGAAACGAAATATGATCTGTGTTTTAATCAGATTGGTCCAAGCCTGGACATTATCTAGCGTTGATATATTGATTCCTTAATTAAATATTAAATAAAAAAATTCAGTACCTATTAACGTGGATTAAGAAATTAGAAATTCGATATTTTATCGACAAATGTCAATGGAGCTTCGTTACTTTAATGGGGGTGTTTATGAAAAAAATATACAACACTTTAAATGGCGTATAGCTCTATTCCTTGGAACCTTAAAATAGTCTAAAAGCACATATTAATACAATATGAATGTATATTAAGTGATTTATATTCAATTTTTTTAATAAAGTATTGTTATTTCTAATCAATAATGTTCAGTGAAGTAAATGAACAGTCCAAACTGAACGACAATGGTTTTCGTCTTAGTCCATTTTACACGTTTGTTTTATTATTATTTTGTCGTTTTTGAATCGGCCATTACTTATTACTTCAGCAATGTCTTGTAGGATATGTTTTTCTTTCTTTATTGCAAATGGTACCGAAGCCATAGAATACACGACTCGTGTACTGATTATAACATGTTCATTGTGTCTTAAATATTGGATATTAGGAACCTATAGTGTCACGGCAAGATAACAACACCAATATTGATTGGGATGGAGAAATATTGAATTCTAATTCGTGTTTTTAATTTCAAATATTATGGAAAATATAGAGTTAGAGATTTAGCCCCTTTAAAACAAAATAATGGTGCCGAATGGCAAACTATATGAAATAATAATTATTGTATTTTATGCTAATACACAATATTATAGGTAAAGTATGAAACGCCAAAATAACACAATTTTGCTATAGACATCCGATTTTTATACTTGTTCTTATATATTATATAAGCATCAAACCAGAAACATTATAAATATTATATACAATGTATGTCATAAATATTGTACATAATTCGCATTTATAACATTGGTTTCGTTCTGTTATACTTTAATATTAAAATTTAACAGCCATTATAATATAATTTGATTAACACCGGGTCTGTATTACAATTTCAATTATTCATTATGAATTCGTTTACTCTATTATTTATTCATAGGCAAATATTCATAAAAGATGCATGTATAAGCTAAATCTACCTATTGCGGGTCTTTTTTTTTGGCTTCAAATGATATATAAAACATTTAATTACATGGCAAGCCCGTAATCAACCCTATAAACCATCGGATGGCTTAGATGTTGAGTGGATTAGACAATATCTGCCATATGCTCAGTAAACGATATGACCGCCACTAACGTAGATTGTCGTTTGAAGAACTGAATATCCAGACCTCGTTTGTTATCGTGCCAATGTGGACATGACAACCGAGAATATGAATCGTCAATCGGCAATCGGCGGAGACAGTTTAGGCTATATCTTGCCAAAACTTCGCTCAGAATAAAGTATTATGCCCGAAATTTTCAATATATTCATGTTTTATTATCTATGTCTGAACTGTTATAGCTCTTTATCTAAAATGCATCTTTAACAGATTATTACATTTGTCCCTACTTTACAGAATAATCAGAAAGATTACAATATAAATTCAAGTATTACCTATTCGATATTCTATCAATTCACATTCCTGTTACACATATCCAGAATTAACCGCTACAATTATCCATTTAATCGACAAGTAAGAAAAACGCGAATAGTGTACTATCAGAACAAGTACGCAGCTACGAGGTAATCTCTGTCTCAGTCAGTATCAACACTTCTTATATCGACCTAGTTGTTATCTACGCACGTATACACAGTAGATCTTTAACAGTCAATGGAACACAAACTAGATATGTAAAAATAGATAGATGTAAACTTTCCGAATCGTAAATAGAATCAACCTATTAAACGTTTCTAATAACACTAACAGATAACTCTGCTGTTTTATCACATAGCTTATCCTATTCACACAGGTTTGCCTGCATTATATGTCAACGTTTATTGACACTCTCGCGTCTTATCTACTTGGACGCTCTCTTTTTTCTCTTTTTGAACAATGATTTGACAAGTAAGATATAATAGGCTGACTGACCTCCATATCAGTCAAGAAGATATTACGTAATCAAATTGATTCCTAGAAATGACGACAAGGTTAAATAAAGTGCTAAGGCCTATCCATATAAATCTGAAATAATTTTCTCTTCATTAAGCAATTTAAATGAGCAGATATTTAGCCATCTATATATCATTACATTGCACTTGATTTGAACTACTTAGTTGAACCTATCACTAAGTCAAAAAACGTATTAATATTGCTTACTGGTAATGAGAAATGTCAATGACAGCTCTAGTGGGAAATGATATTTGTTATTTCAATAGGTTTCTAGAAGTACAACGTAAAAAAAGAATATTGTAGACCAATGCGAAAAATCGCTCAGACTTGCTAACGAGTGTGACACTTAATGAACTGTTAATGAGGCACGTTCGATAAGTTCATTAAAAGACAAACTGTCACTGTTAAGCTACAAAAAGAAAGGAACGGCCATTGTTATTCTTATCATATCTTTAATGATCAATCCACTTTAAGGCCACGTAACGGAAGATCACATTTATTCCATTAGCTTTTCAAACCTGTCGTAATCAACTTGGTTAGGTCGTGTTGGTTATGGGTCGACTTCTGGAAGTTAATGTTTAAATGAGCTAAATCGCTAATATTTGGGACCTAGAAATTGGCAAAAGTGGGTCGCAACGCATATAATACTGTAATATGAATGTATATAAACTGATTTAGATTCAATGGTTTCCGATTTTACTCCAATTTCAAATCAGTTATGTTCGGCGAAATAAGCCAGCAGTCTCAAGCGAGTGCAAATTTCTAGCGTCTGGTTATTCCAGTCTACATACGCCGTTTGATTTGGTGCAATGTGTCTAGCCTCGTCCCTCGAGTCTCTTGATACAACTGGGGCTGAAGTGCATTATGGTACACGATTCGTGTACCAATGATAAAATGTTTATTTTGTCTTAAATATTGGATATCAAAAGCCCACCTTTTTACGGTAAGATCACAACATGAATGTTGATTTAATTCGACAAATAAATCGTGTTTTCAATGTTGAAGATTTTGGATGATATTGAGTTAGAGACTTAGCTACTTTAAACTGGTTACGGGATTATTTGGTGAGAAAATTAAAGAGTTACGGTTCCTTCCGAGTGCGAGGTCTGATATACATTTGAAACTAGGACATCATAAATGCACTTTTATTCTACAACTACATAGTTTCCAGCTTCAATCATTACCATAAATAATCAAAGTCATGTTTTATAATCAACCTAAACGCCTAGAACATCGTTGCCGTCCGCGCTGCTTTAGTAAGTACACAGAAAGACCACCAAATATGTTCCTATTGATTTTAATGTTAACTCTTGTCTCTAACATTCCCTACGTGACAAGCAGTAGGGTCGCCTGTCCACCCTCGTGGGTTTTCTCCGGGTCCTCCGGTTCCAAATAAATTCCAAATCAAAAAACAAATAAATCACATACACTAAAAAGCAAGGTCCTGGCATTTTCAATAGTAGTTTTAAATTTATTTTGATAAAACAAATAATAAAAGAAAAAAATAACGACCCCTGTTCTATATGGAATTTTCAACACAAATAATACTGATCACTCTTGAAACATGCTTCAGGTATATGATGTATGTCCACGCAAGGGATTACAAATCTACAAGGACACGCTTAAGTACAGATTAAAATATCACTCCCACTTGTAGAATGACAGATGTAGAGGATTAAAGTCATCACTATCAAGAAACATCATGTGGAGATTTGTCTTCCTCCGATTGTTTTTCAGTTTCATATTCAGTAGTTTTTATTTCCTAAATAATTATTATTCGGCTCAGATGGTGGCACAAAAAAGTTGTTTTTCCCATTAACGGCATGGTAAACTCATTAACGTTAACGAACGGGTCATAAAGCGTAGTACTATTGCTTACGCTATTTCTGGTAAAATATATCGATTTCAATATATTAATGGCAGATCGTAATATAAAACAAGCTCCAATAATAAACAAACATCTCCAATAGAAAGTACAAAATTAAAGATTACTTACAGTTCGAATTGAGAAATTGTCCTATACAAATGGTCAGAGTAAAATTAAGACAGACTTAAACGAAGAAGTTAATTTCTTGGAAGATAAAATTTAACATACCTTTTACCAAAGTTTCGTCGCAAATTTATCTGATTTCTAGACAATTAACGTAGTATACTTTTTACGACAATTCTGTCGCCAGTCCTGCTACGAAAGTATTTAATCAAACAAACAGGTCTTATATTAATAGTCATACGTTTAATTATGCGAGTTCATTCTTCATACGATTAAATTACGTGAATCATGTTAATTTTCAGACATATTTAGTTTCCGGGTGTTTTTAGCAGAGAAAAACAAGAGCAATGCTCGCTTCCCCTATATCCCAGGGCATCATTTATGCCAAAACGTAATCACCACGTAGCCAAAACTGTTTTAATGACAACGAACGGAAGCTATTGCCTGAGGTCACATCCAATTTGTAAAACAGATCTGTTTTTATTATGTAATATGATGAGTCGACGATTAGAGTCCTTGACATAACTACTAGGAATCATTTAACGAGGAATCAGATTGTACTTCACTCGTTTACTTAATTCACCCAACCCAACCCAACTCACCTGAATTTGTATTGTTTTGTTAATATCTGCAGTGTGCGCGAAGCCAATAGATGACCAAGTTTTAAAAGATTTTTTTACACCCAAACCTTTACTGGTACCGTAACATCTAAAACATAGAGTCAAAATCCTTATATATTTTTATATGCCTACATGTCGGGATACTAGGCGTTAAACACTTATCTTAGAGGACACGTATCTATGGTGTCAGCAGAGACAAGTGTATGGTATCGAATGAAATGATATTATCCAATATCAGGAGTTCGAACATTTATATTGGTCACGTTTTCATGACAGCATCAAGCAGTCTTGATTGTTTTACCAAAACCAATTGAGGAAGACAATTGTTTCAGTAGGTAGTTCTATACAGACACACCCAATATGCTGATATGAAGGTACCTGGTGGTCGAATAACCTCAGAGGAAATCGTGTTTAAATCTGTAAATATAGACCATTGAAAATAGAATTCAAATCCAAATATTTTACAAAAGAATTAGTAATGCCTGAATGAAATGCGTCTTTCGTCAAACGAAATATTGATCATGTAATATACAGTTCGATTAAAACCGAATTTTATACTACAGATGCTAGATAATATGGCGTATCAAAACCATAGCAGATTCAAATGGCAGTTCTTTCTATAATAATAGTTCAAAAATAGACAATGAAAAATTAATGTATTTTGAGTTATAAGTTTTTGAGGTTTTCATAATATTGTATCGATTGTCAAGTACCATTGCTACGATAATTAATAAAGGCCCAATTATCCATGTTATATTAAAGTATGATATGGCGATCGCGTTTTAATCTATTCACAATCACGGCCATTCGACGGTCTATCTATGGGGTTGATTATGGGCTTGCCACGTGAATCAATGCCTAAATAACAATTAAAAAGGCAATATGGGAGATTAGATGAGGAGGTGGCAGTTCTCACTATAATAGTTAAAAAATAATTTAAAGGGAATATGCTGAACATTTCATTACTAAAGTCGGTACAATAAAAACATAGTCTCGATTATCCAATTTTGGATTGAATCATCAATGAGCGTTGAGCAGCAGATCGGATTCAAATCCAGTAAATATCGCAGGCTAGCGATGACATCGAGAGTTGATTAATGGTTTGGATAAGCTAATTAATGCCTAATTAATAATTTAGATAACACTTGCGATAGGCAGATTTAGGTCTTGCGTAATGTATGTTTAATATAACATTTGAAGTCAAAAGAGATCTGCAATGGGCAGATTTAGCTCTTGCAAAATGCATCTTTAATTTACTGAACCAATTACAATATGTCTACATATCTTAATGTGTCAGGTCTATTATAAGACAAAAAACAAAGCGAAATTGATAGTCATATGGCTATGGAGGAACAAACAGCTCATTATTCAGTTATCTTAGTTCTTAGTTCATAGTTCTTAATTCTTATTTCTTCATTTGTTGTCGTATTTCGACATTTGTACACCGAAATTAACATTTGTATCTGAAAATAAATATTTGTTTTACAAATCAGACATTTGTCATATCAGATTTGTAAAATGTATTTTTGTTTAATTTAATTTTATTTTAATATAAAGATAAAATTTATTTTAGTAAATCAAAAAAAATAATCTACATTTACATTTCATCATAGACATACAACGAAAAACAAATCTCGAACAACAAATTTCTAAATACAAACATAATATTCCGGTTCGATGGATTTCGAGAAATGTTTTGGGAGAAATGTTATAGAAGAAATGTATTTGGAGAAATATTTTGCAAGATTTGTATTTGGAGATTTGTATTTAGAAATTTGTTGTTCCAGATTTGTTTTTCGTTGTATTTCTCTAATGAAATGTAAATGTAGGCTAATTTTGAAATACAATTAAAATACATTTTACAAATATGACAAATGTCTGATTTGTAAAACAAATATTGATTTTAAGATACAAATGTTAATTTTAGTATACAAATGTCGAAATACGACAACAAATGAAGAAATAAGAATTAAGGACTATGAATTAAGAAATAAGGACTAAGAACACTGAATAAAGTGCCGTTTGGTCTTCCATATATTACACGTTAGCCTATTATACCAAAAATAGATGGTCAGTAGGCGTTCGAAGTATAGTGAAGAAACCTATCAGGATGTCACATTGTTTCTTCAACCGTTAAAGACGAACGAGAAAGTTGCTGACGTATGCATTATTAGCAGAGAAAAGGACATGTTTTAAGCTTACATACAAATATTTTTGTGACAATATCAATTACAACAAGAAGGACGAGACTTGAATTTATATTTCCCACCAGCTTTTGGAGAATATTCATGATTTTGACGCGGGGGGCTCATGGGGAAAACAGACATTTAATAGAGAAATCGCCTATTAATGAAGTCATGGCTTATAAATTATATTTACCTCGCGTAGAGACGGTTCGTTTCAGATTGCTATTGAGAGTCATAGTGGCTAAAAGAGTAAGACGCTGACTCGCTCCCGGTGTTGGCCGAGAAAGTTCATCGAGATTTTCCGGCGTGGTTTCACCTTGTCAGTGTTGCAGGACGGAGGGCCTGACAAGGACAGTTGTCTAGTCGTTCGAATGGGACGAAAAACTCAGGCGTGTACACATTGGTGTGCACGTAAAATATCCCCATTTCAGTTGGAATTCGATATAAGAGTAGGCCGTAGTGCCTAGCACACTGCATGGCGCATGTCCGTCTTCATTAACCCAGTCGGAGTAGGACGTTAAACCCCATTTCATTTCATTTCATTTCCAAATTGCTATCAAATAATTGGGACAAATTGAGCCCTTTGTGGTTAAAAGATTAAGATCTTTGGAATATTAAAAACAAGTTATAGACCAAGAAATGGCTGAATCTAAAATTATTTGGTTATGGCACTACCCAGATCTACTCGCACCCCCGCCCCCTTAAGCATATACCAATATAGTGTGCAGTTATTTTTACCGTGACATAGGTCAATGCGTTAAACTATCCTCCAGAGTCGGTCTCTACATATTAAACGAGAAATATATACGCATAATCCAATAACAGAAACATGCACAAACTCAACATAGGCCTAAATAGAAAAATCAAGTCCATACACCCATCGAATATACTGCTTCTTTAATAATGACCGCCATGAAAACACATGTGAAAGGTCTATATTAATGTCCTCGCGACAGACTAATATAATTATCTGACGTGACATTACACGGAAACATTCTACATTGGAAATGTCAAGTGCCAACGAACTCTTGGGAGCACAAATCGCCTTGGACACCATGTCTGGTCTCAGATCAGGACAGCACGAGGTCTTTGACCTGAAATTCTCTCTAAGTTGAAGAACACGTTCTTATTTGCTGACTAAGATTCGAGATCACGGAATTATGTATATGACGTAAAAACCCCAGTAAACTTGGTAGTATAATTTAAATACCCGGAAAGAACTAAATACACTCTTGAGAATACGCTTGAAAACGTGCGTCAGTTCTTTGGCTAAATTTGTTATTTCTTCAATAAGGCATTAAAGGGGACTAGTAAAACAGAATAGGATGTGACTGGAGTTCCAAGTCTCGTTTAGTGATTAACATACTATGGTATTTCTGCGGTAACGTGAACAATGTTAGCGAGTAGTATTTTGTCGTGATAGTGGTGTTTTCATCCACTCTTTGAATTCCAACTGTCCATTTTTTTAAAGTGCACTCCACTGTGTGCACAGATGGAGACGTTCCTCGTCAGTACCAGGTGTGTTACACATGACACATTTGAACTCGGGACCAAGAGTCAGTTACGTATCTATTTGGTTCTCCGTTTTCATATGAAACATATTTTTAACAGTCGGTTTATCATGTGCTAGAGAGCTTTCAAGCCAATATAAATCTTTGATTTGGTGTTGAATTTCTTATTTATGTATATGCATGTACTTTTTTTAATATTTATACTTATTATCAAAGAGATAAATTTTAAAACACGTCAAGGCCGAAAGAGATACCGTAGTAATACACTATAAATTTCATTTAATAATTAATGACACACACATTACACAGTTAGTGTAAGCTTTGTAGCTTCATTGTATTTTGGTGGTAATCGTAATTCATAAATACAGTATTTACGAGGGCTGGTTGAAAAGTTCTAAGCATGAACGGGGCAGATCTATTGCCACCAACAAGTACAACCAATTAATAATATATCATAAATATAAGAACTGAAATCGTAGTGTTGTGAACCTACCCATTGAAATCACCAGAAATGGAAACAACTGGCTAAAAGGCAGTCATCAAGTACCTGCAACTGAAAGGACTAACCCCAACACAGATACATGCCGACATAGTCTCCACTTTAGGGTATGGTGCCCATTCCTTTAAACACGGCGGAAAAAGTCTTGACGATGACCCGTGTCCTATAAGACCATCAAAAGCAACCATTCAAAAAACATTAACCGGGTTCATGACATGGCGATGACTGATCGAAGATTGTGGGCAACGAATTAGGAATGAAAAAAGTTTCTGCAAGATCAGACTGCCGATCAGAAACGTGTCAGGTTCTTGACGTCCGGTGACAATCTACGCCGTTTTGATAATGTTTTGGCCAGATTTGCAACCATGGATGAGACCTGTTTCCAAAAATGAAAAAGGAACTATCCGGTCATCATTTTCCTATTAATGATGACGTCATGTCAGTTGTGAACGACTTTTTTTGGGGGTGGGGTGGGGCTGAAGAATTTTCTTTTCCGAAATGGCATTCAGGTCTCGCAACATCGTTGGCAAGAGTGTGGACACCACGAAGGGGACTATGTAGACAAATAAATGGAAACCATTGTCTTTGTACAGGTCTTTCACAGATAGGATTAGAACTTTGTACAGGTCTTTCTTAGATAGGATTAGAACTTTGCACAGGTCTTTCACTGATAGGCTTAGAACTTTTCAGCCTCTTCCTGTTAATATACATTAATATACAATCAACGTGAATTCAGAAATAGCGTACACACAAACTATAACTTTATTAAATACAATTAAGTTCGTATATACATATATTTAAAGTATGTAGATCTGTTATCGATTCATATTTCTTTATATTACTGTCTTTGTTTGAAAGTAGGCCCATTTACGCTGCAATGTAGTCTATATAGTTCTGTCGGCTACTGGGTCAGTGTGTTGGATATGATCTTGTTAGTATCGATTTTTTTTTTCGCTTGAGCTTGATTTCAAATCTCTTTTCGTATTTAGTTGATATACCAAAAGAAATGTCGTAATTAAAAATATTGGACTCTGGAGAGATATAGTGCTGATCTCTTTCCTTCACAGAATAGTTTTACAAGGCCCCAACAAAAGATGCAGTCATATCTTTTGTTAGTTTCTAATTTACAAAGATGCAAGCAAGTCTTAATATCACCCACACTAATGTTAGTAGGCATTTGATTTTGAAAATTCTTGAAATTGTAATACGACTAAACAGATGCATTTAAGTGCTTTGGGGTTTTAGCGGTTAGTAAAAATATTATATTTAAATTGAATGCAAAATTTAGGAAAATATATCAAAACATAGCAGAATTATACATGTTTTAACTTTTAATTTGCGAGTAGTACAATTTTTAGTGGTTTTCGAGAAGGTTAACTAACGCCGGTGTAAAATTAAGTTACTCTAATTGTGCGAATATATTTTGAATATAACGTGCAAAAATGTTCTAAACAATGTACATGTAGTAAGAAGAATTGGTTCTAAATTATTAACATTTCAGAGTATATAAAATTGATTGCTGTGGATATAAACTGCACATGTTCAAATTAGAATGTATGTTTTGATGTTAGATTAACGTTTTATATACGTATAATTTATGTAATTTTAGCATTAGATGTACGTTGGAAATGTATTTAATTTAACGTAAACTTTTCGACAGAGTAACGTCCAAAATGACGATAATCCAACGCATTAACGAAATTTATGACAATTCACAGTAAACTTGACGTAAATTTAGAGTAAATTGCTAACGTTAAATTAACATTAAAAATGTGCGCAAAATGATGGTAAACCATTTGTACGTAAATCTTACGCAAAATAATTATTAACGTCATGATTTTGTCTATGCATTCGCGAGAATGAGCTTTGATCTCGTTAAGGGTGAAATAACTTCAACTACCTTTCAGTAATTTGGGTGTTGTATGATTACATCGTCAACTTTCTTCTCCACGGGAAATAGCATCGTAGTTAGACTATCCCTTTAAAAATGATTCACAGTGTGGACATTTCAGTTGTAATAAATGTCAACATAACTATCGACAGTCATATAAGATTCCACCATTCCATGGATTTATTTCTTTTGTCTTATTTCTTGTTAAAATTTTGGGGAGAGGGATTATATAGGTTTTTTCTGTTTCGCAATCTTAAAATTATATAAAATAAGAAAAATACAGGTAACTTAATAATATTAGCAGGATATAAAAAAAACAACCAGGGAATTTATCATTACATGAACAACCATTTTCAAAATTCAAAAGTTGACACATGGTTTAAAACTATAGGTATGTTTATCTTCCTACTACATTCTGTGGCCATAGAACTGATTAAAGGGTGAATGAGTGTATAATAACTTATAGTAACACAGAAATATGCTATGAATTAGTAGTAAATAATATGAAGAAAATCAATTAAAAACCATTAGATAAACACTGCTGACCTAGTTAACTGCAAGCATGGCGTTTTCTTCACTGGGCAAATAAAGAACGGCTAACAATAGATTGATCAATTGATTTTTTCTATATAAAAAAACGGTTGTTCGGTTTTTAATATAGAATCACAACGTCTAACTACCTCGTAGCTTCTTAAAAATCCAATTATATTTTCATTGCGTTATACACCTAGTGAATCTCAACTTCCAACATTTTCTTGAAACATGAAATTAATTAATTACCATATCAATGTTTAAATATTCCGTTAAAGGTAATTGGGGGATATAAGGTAAATGTTTATTAATATGTAGTTCAGCTCTGAACGTAAGTCTGTTACACTCGCCCTCTGCGTTCAGGAACGGGCCTATTAGCGTCTTGTCGAAACTTGTAGCCACCCCAGTAAATTTACTGGCAACTTTTTACTGCTAAACGGTCGCGTGTCAGAGCCCGTGAACGCCTGTACAATGTAAAGTAATATTTTAGTGAGGAAATAAGACCTTGCTTACCTCTCTGGAGTCAATATGTGCGACACAACACGCTGTTAAAAATACGTCTCATCCTGCCATGTAGCTTGGGCGCGGCCATTGCAGTTTAAATAGTGATCAACGCACAAATTTAAGAACGTCGGCGATACGAAGACGAAACGAATTAAAAAATTGGAATCTTTGAAAAAATTAGAATCTGCAGTCATTTATTGCTTTGCCTACCTTTTTAATTTTATTTTTTTCATAGATTCCATTTTTTTCCCCAGGTTAAGTATTTTTGATAGCGTGTTGTGTCTTCTATAAGCAGGATCTTATTTTCTAACTAAAATGGGTGGTGGTGGGGAATGGTTAGCGTGTGTGGGTTGTATCATAAGGTCTGTCATTGAGTCAACAGCGATGGTTTCGATTTCCCGGTTGTACGTGACAAGGAGTAGCTCGCCTGTCCAACGTCATGGGGTTTCTCCGGGTCCTCCTGTTTCCTCCCACTGCTAAAGACCCCTGCAAGCGAAGCACTGAAATAAAATAGATCCATATGTTAGTCCCGAAATGACCTAGTGGACGCTAACCCCCCTCTCTCTTTCTCTCTCTCGCTCTCTCTCTCACCTTTATATCCCTGTCAAACAGGTGCACTTACTTCGCTGCTTCGGCGACGGAAAATGGCCCCAGAGCGCGTTAAGATCGCCATAAGCGTGGTAAAAGCGTGGTGGAAACGCCAGATATCATGCTGTGGTCTCCATGGTCGCCAATGAGCATGTTCCAAACAAACGCCAAGGTTCTGTGATCTGACCTGGAAACCATCGAGGACCTAGTGGGGTTGCGAAGGTCGCAAGACAAGCGTGGTAACATTTCAATAAACGTGGCAAAGACGCTGCGAAAATTGTAACATTTGCCACAACCCCACCAAGCGTTCGGGGTCCTTAGGGTGTTGTCATGGCGTTGTTACGATGATTTACCCACTATTGCGCGATGGCACCACGTCCTCATGGGGCTCCCAGTGCGCCTATGGCAATCTTATGGGGTTCCCACTGCGTTTATGGAGTTCTTAATACGACCATGGCGCGTTTACCAAGCTTGCATTACGCTCCTATGGCGACCATGCTTTTCGTGTACCACTTGCTATAAAAACAGGTGATTCAAAGTTCATACATCAGTGTGTATGTCGTCATCTTGAAATTTCAAAAATCTGACCAGCTTATATAGTCGCCGTGATAACGTGGTAAAAACGCACGTGCAGTCGTAATACACGTAGAAGACGTCTGGTGACAACTCCATGAGTGTGGTTAGAGCGCCCCGATTCGCCGATGATCGCCGTTGCCAAGCCAACAGATCTCGATAGAAACGCCATAAGCGCGGAGAGTTCGTGACGAGCGCGCCATGAGAACGCAGTATAATCGCACAGGTCGCGGTAAGAACTCGACTTTTTTCAAGTTTGTAATTGGGGACATTTTCTCGCGTTGTGTTCACGTTTGCTGGCGACCTTATGCATTTCGGGGTGTCAAAACGTTTTGACAAGGAGCCAATAGGCCCGTCACTGAACGTAGAAGGCGAGAGACTTACGTTCAGAGCTGAACTAATACCAGCTTTGATATCGAAAATGACATATACATGTATATAGTTTAGATTTTTTGAAAAATCATCATTGAGGTCGAATCTATGTTGTTAACTTCATATTCAAATCAGTTTTATTGGCTCAAGATTTGAGAAGGGTTCAGAGATAATAGGATCAGGCCCCGAGTTTACAAAGTATTCACAGACTTTAGATAAGAATTTACTCAAATTTGTTTGCCTTATTTCAACTGAAATATAGCCCTTTATAAAACTTTTGTTGTTTTAATGTATCAAATATACCAATAAGAAACTATGTGAAAAGTTTTGTGTTTCTGGATCAAAGATATTTCTCATAAACAGAGATTGAGAGTTTAGTAAATTCTTAACTTAAATCAGAGAATGCTTTGTGAACTTCGGGACAGATCTTGATGCACTTAACCTTGTCTACAGAACAAAGATATAGATCAATGTTCTCGTTTAAACAAGATGAATTAACGGTAAGAATGTTAGTTTATTTATTAATGACTAGTCAGAGAGTACATAAGCAATATCGATTGTACATGAGAACGGTTCGCTGACTTTGATTTGACACACGATTGATACGACCCATTTATATATATTATCATGCCTATAAAACAAAATGTACCAATGGTGAATAGCGCTTACTTTATACAACATTGATTTGCTGTCACTTAATATTGTTTTGAAATGGGTATAACGTTGACTTGCCTTAACACATACTAGGACATATTGGGATAGCATGTGATATATCGTTATTTCAATAATTCGCTTGCACGCTTGGGTCTTATCACTTGTATGTGGTGTGTGTGTGGAGGAGGGAGGGCGGCAAAAGGGTACGACGTTAGGCAGGCGATCCTCTCTACTCCATGTCAAGTTCAACTCTGGGAACGTCCCTTTACTTCTAGATAGACCATATATTGATGCTCAAAAGCATATGCCTTACAGCACTTGGTCGTCAAACCCTGCCAACAGAGCCATTCATAGTGAGTCTTGAAAACTGCTTCCGTGGTCGCCATTTTGTTAACCAATCTGTAAGTTTAAAGATACATTCCTAAGCTTAGACTCACATGCCCATTGAGACAATATTCTCTCTATATAATGCTCTGTGCTTTTTGACTGAACAACGTCGCTGTTGTGTTGCTGGATATGTTTCTGGATTTAAAATTTGATATTTTGTTGTCTACCCCTCCTCCCCCGCGACACATTCTACTACACCCCTACATATCCATCCTAATATTCTTAGTAACATCAACTTGCCGAATGCATGTGAAATCCATAGGAAGCACGTATATTTTAAACCCACCAATGACCGACAATAAACCAATAAGGACCACAAAAATGGCACAACGACCAGAATGTAAAATAGTTTTTTTTTACAAATTAGCACCATGAAGAAGTGTTTTGCCTCTAACCGCCATAATTAAATGCAATTACAGCCTGAAACGTGTGCCTGAAGATAAATTTTCAGATAAATAGTAGGGCATATGTGATTCGAAATTTAACACCATATGGAAAAAGAAAAAAAGGTTACGACATATATAAGTGCAGAACTAAGTCATAGTTCAGACATGACACGCAAGTTTTGTCAAGATCAGTGCAGTAGTGTCGGAGATATGCACGCACCTTGCAAAGAAACAAGCCCACAGAATGACATCTCGAGGGTATTTTCAATGATACCTACATTGGGGTTCGTTGAACTTCGTTCGGCAGCAGCCTACTGCCACATTCAATGAATAACGTACTGATCGGCTTTATAATGCTTACTACCCGTATCTGTCTTATAAAACTGTAATTTGAAATTCTCGTCGTTATTTCTCGTCACGCACTTGCTAACCTATTTCACCTAAAGAAAATTTCATAAATAACATACATTACGTTTAAGCTTTCTGTTTATGGATACACATGTTTGGATATATTGAGGCAATTGTAATCAATGCTTTAATCCCTTCAAAGGTCAGCTTATCGAATATCATTGCACATGCTATGTATAATATTAAGCAAAAAAGTATAGTATGCGTGTAAAGCTAAACATTCTTTAAAAGATATACAAACGTTATAACATAAAACTTATTTTCAGCTAAATCAATAAGTAGAGTTAATCTAAATATTTCAACTTTTTGATACAATACATTTGGGTAGTACTTCACTCTCAAGAATAAAAAGTACTATAGTTTAGCTTAGTCTTGTAAAACAAAACAGAACATAATTCTCAACAATAAAGATTACGAGTTTAGCTTAGTCTTCTAAAACAAAACAAAACATGATTCTCAAGAATAAATAACTGTAGTCTTCTAAAATATAAGAGAACATTACAATAAAATTACAATAAACGCTGTTTGGTTATATCCTACGTACATATAATATACATTGTGTGAGGTCAGAACAAATAGTGTTAGAGTTTGTGTCAGTAACAGAGTTAACCTGAGCCCCTGTTCACGTTAGCAAAAAAGATTACACTTTGGTAAAAATATTAAATTTTAAAACTGAAAGTCGATAATTAGTTAGTTCTATCTACGTATAAGTACATTTAGATAATTACATGATTCAGGTGAGAAAAATAGTCACAATTTAATTTTGTACTTAAAGGGTGTATAACTCTATGGTTGGAACCTTAAAATGTCATATGAATATATATAAAGTGATTTGTATTCAATTTTAAGGTTTTCTATTGTATCTTCTCATCGGTTATGTTCACTGAACGATAGTCGTGTACAGGAGAGAGAGATAGATAGAGATCGTTCAACGTCCACTCGACACAAACTAGGTTATTTCGGCACTAATAATTAATATATGGTTCAATTTTATTTCAATAATTCTCTGGAAAGTTTGGTTCTTTAGGTGTGGGAGGAAACCGGGGGACCCTGAGAAAACCCACGAGGTTGGACAGGCGACCATACTGCTTGCCACGTACAAGCGGGGAATCGACAAACCATGCCACACTACTCAATGACATACCTAGTGATCTAACACGCACACGTTAACCATTCGCCCCCCCACCCCCGCCCAAGTCGTTTACACCTGATTCGTCCATTCAAGAAAAAAAATAAAATAAATAAATTAAAATTATTATTTTGTTGTTCGCGAAGCAACCATTACTAATTACTTCCGCATTGTCTTGAATGGTATGTTTTTTGTCCATTACGAATGGCGCCGAAACGACTCGTATACTGATTTAAAAATGTTGGTTATTAGGATCCCATTTTTTCACGGTAAGATAACAACATCAATATTGGTTGAAATAGACTAATATTGAATTCTTATTCGTATTGTTAATTTTGAATATTATGGATAATACTGAGTTAGAGGTTTAGTTCCTTTAATTATTTACCTAAATACGTTTAACTCGCTGTTTTGAGGTCAACCAAATTTGTAACATTCTTTTAGCTTTTAGTTGCCCGATTAATTGAACTGAATCTAACTCTAGCGTCACTCCTGCGTTTCCCTAATATGGTTGAGGTCAAAACGGTGAATAAGTGTTCAGTTTTTAAAACTAATTATTGAAAATAGTCATTGTCTCAAAAATCGGTTTCAAAGTCTGTATCCATTCTTACTTAATACTAGGTTTTCACTCTCGTGCGATGCGTTACGATAGGATTGCCCCTATCGAGTCCACGATCTGGTACGTGCAGATACGTTCGAATACGTTTCAATAATATCAACACGGTTGCTACGACTTATCTCAATATATGATCAACACGATTACACCACGATTAAAACCACGATTTCAATCGCAGCACGAATCGTGATAGTGGGAATCTAGCATTAAGTAGAGAAATAAAAATACCACACTCGTAACACATCGGCACGCTGGGCAGTTGTCCGAGGCTCCCACGAGCACGGGTTTCTCCTACTAATCTATGTATGTTGTAACTTGCTGTCAATAAACAAATACCATACTATAAATATTTGTTATTCTTGTGTTACAAGTGGACATTAACATTCCTGTGAGTGGTTGTGTAGGTAGGGGCCCCAATACACTGCTTTGCCCGTTGGTCTATAAAGCTGCTAAGACGGACCTGCCTACATGACAAGACAGACAATCGGTTGCCAACAAGATACGCCCACATTTTTCAAGAGATGAACAGAGAACAAGCTAAAAGCAATTGTTCGTACAACCAGGGGCCATAATCCAGGAAATAAGTGTCCGATATGCGCGAATATCGACAGAAACCGAGATCCTTGGGATATAAATATATATTTCAAGTTTCATCAAAATCGGATAATAATTGTGACCCCTAAAAGGTCCACAACCTTGCTATTACATACTTTTACACTATTTGCGAACGAGGAGCGTCATTTGTTCATGCAATTTCGGTCCCATTCTCACGAAATTCGAACTTAACCGTCATTAGGGTGTAACGATGATATACTTGAACGGTTTTTAAAATCAGATAAAAATTGTGACCTATAGAGGGACCAAAAGGAACTGAGATCTTTGAGTTATAAACTTACAAGTTTTATTAAAATCGGATAAAAATTGTGACTTCTAGAGTGCCCACAAGCTACAAACGTAATGCTTCGTACAATCAAGGACCATAATCCATGAAGTTATGGTCCGATGCATGCCAATATCGAAAGGAACCGAGATCTATGGGATAAAAATCGGATAAAAATTGTGACATGTATTGAGTCCACAAATGCGGACGTCTGGGCGGACAGGGGCGACGACAAAATACCCGTGGGCGTATAAAAACGTTTAATCTTGTAATATAAGTTCATATAGGCCAAAACTAATACTTCACGGTTTCTGATGCCAATGTTAGCAATCGTACGACAGAAAATACATAGAAAACTATTACCTATAATGAGCTTAGCAAATAAGCGGTATCAGGTTTAAAAGAATCCATATACTAGCACTAAAATTAAATGGTTAGCGTATAATCTCTGTTAATAAAATGGTCCAATTCTGAAATAGCTGAATGATTAAAGAAATTCACGTCCGTGTTCGTATATAGTGTAAAGTTTTTAATTCCTCGTAGAAAAAGATTTTGTCTTAGTTACAGTGATGAGATTATGTGATATCTGAATATCACCTAATTGGCTTTTTAAGTGCAATGACGTTACAACAATAATGACGAAAACTTGATCGTAATGCTGTGCTATTTAATAAATGAATAATAAATCGAACAGTTTTTGTCAGTGTTGAGGATGAATAACGAACAAAGCATAACCTTACCTTTTTCGATCGTCGTCTTTCTTAAATACTGTGAATGGACACTAAGGATATAGCTGCGTTTCTTAAAACTCTATGAGTACCCTGACATACATGTTTTTCACACAAGAAAAGTCAGTAAGTTAAAGTCACCAAGCCTATTTCTAGACTGACAACTATAGCTAATGATACATAATAAAATCAATAGAGCTCTTTTTAATACGACACGAAATGCTTATCGTGGATTTTATTTGTCATTGCTCACGCCAATCGTGGCACAGTATCCATCTTTGCATAGGCACGTAACATAATTTACAGCGACACAGTCCTTATATCCGATGATGGTGGATTTAGATCAATTTTAGCAAGTTCGATTCCCTATTGAACAATGACGACGTGGCTTCCAGCGAGCTTCGTCAAGTTGCGGTCATGAATGGAAATGAAATGAAATGAAATTCATTATATAAGAAATGAAATGGAGTTTAACGTCCTACTGTTCTGCTCCTAAACTGGGCTAATGAAGACGGGCATACGCCATACAGTGTGCTATGAGGGAAATTTTGCCCGGACAGCGGCACTACGGCCTACTCTTATATCGAATTCCAACTGCCAAGGGATCTTTTACGTGCACGCCAATGTGTACACGGGACCTCGGTTTTTCGTCCCATCCGAACGACTAGACAGCTTTCCTTGTCAGCCCCTCCGTCCTGCATCACTGACAAGGGAGAACCACGCCGGAAAATCTGGATGAACTTTCTCGGCCAACGCAGGGATCGAACACCCGACCTCCAGGCTAGCGAGCTAGCGTCTTACCCACTTAGCCATGAATGGCTCAAAGCTGTCACATATTGTAGGGAATATAACATATAAGTGAATTGGACCCCGTAATGGTGCTAACGCCCCGGAGTAATTAATAACAAAATGTAATTCAGCTAGCTTCGTCAAGTTGCTGTCAAAAGTCCGGTCACAAACGAATTGCCACAAGAAGGGAAGAGAAGATAAGAGAAGAAAAAAGCGATTTAACCCCATATGGTGCTAACACCAAATAAAGTGATCCAAAGTGCAGCAAACGTTGAACGAAACAAGCGTGTAACGTCAATATAAAGCGAGCTCCAACAATCAACAGTTGCAATTGAAAATATTGGTTAAACCGCGGAGAGTTTACTCTTATGGTCAAGATGAGGAACCACGGTGGTCAATTGAGTTGGGCATTGGATCACTAATGAGGTGGTGGACTGGAATTTTGATTTATTTATCACCAGCTTTGCTTCATAAAGCACCATGTGTACGACACAGGTTGTGTCTGTGATATCACTTCTGTGGAAGCGGACGTTAAAAGCTATTCACACACACACACACACGACACAGGTATGGTGTCTGGCTGTACAAAAATAGAAATAACATCGACATCGACACTGCTAAAATATTGGTTAATGACTTTGTTTTATTGAACTTGGATTACTGTAACTCTCTTCTGTTCAATTTACCTGCTTTGTATATCAACAAACTACAAAAGCTCCAAAACCGAGCAGCTCGGATCGTAATTGAAACAAAAACACGTGAACATATTTCTCCTGTGCTTAAACAGCAACACTGGCTCCCGGTTAGAGAAAGGATAATATTTAAGATAAATGTTATTACATATAATACGCTGAATAATATGGACTCTCCTAAATATCTTCAAGAAATCATTACACCCTACACACTCTCGCGTTCACTTCGCTCATAGAATAAGAACCTTCTCGTATATGTCCTGCAGTGAAAACTAAAAGTGGCGAGATAACTTTTGCCCATAGTGGCCCAACATTATGGAATAGGCTATCAAAAAAGACTAAAGACTCTAAAAACATTACATCTTTTGAGAAATCTCTTAAGACTGAACTCGTTCAATCTATTTACCCTTAGTGTCAATAACTATTTTGTTTATGGTAATTTTACCAGTTCGGGCATTTATTCTGTTCATTCCTTCAATGTGTTTAAATGTTTATCGTGTCATGGTTATTTTTCATCTTTTAAAGGCTCAATACCACTCTTGTTGTAACTGAATAATATGTCCCAATCTTTATTCTGGTCAACAAATTGTACTATTTTACAATATTCCAATTAATTGATGATACAAATTTCATCTTAACACACCTAATTTAAAAAATTGGAAAAATTCAACTAAATGATTTGAAAAGCCTGACGTAAAGCTTTTCAAATGTGACTTGGATTTAAAAATATTTTTGAACCCTCTAGACAAGTAAAATAGGATTTAATGGATAATTTACACAACAGGTAGGACACTAACACATCTAGTACTTAGAATAAGGCTATTTTTTGTTATTTTCTGGAGCTGTCAATCCAGCAAGAGTTTTATTGTCCCTTTAAAGATATCTTGTGTAGATAGCGCTCTTGAGCAACCAGTTGGTTGGATATTCAGCGCTTTATAAATAGATTATTATTAATCATTTATGATCAATTACTATTAGTTATAATTAGCTAAATACGTACTGAAGACCAGGAAGAATTTGTTTCATTTGCTATTAAGAGTTTGTCAGACAGAACAATGTTGATCATGTAATACACCCACTATAAAATAAAATAATCGATGAGAGGAAGCAAATTATTGAAATAAAGACTGTCATATGTTCAGTTCCGAAAGAACCTAATTTAGTCTCAAAGATAATTCGATTAGTAATTTTATGCTGAAGATTCAGAATTGTATATTTCTATAAAACATTGGATCAAATGAAATGTGCCAAGACAAATCAGATAAAATGTAAACCAAATAAATTCAGATTGGGGAATCCCACAGTTATATTAAGAATGCCACAACCCATCCCCGTAGGACCAATGTGCCCCACACTGATAGTGACACACCCTCTCTCCAGACACTTGGAAGAGAGGTTGTGCTCACGTTTGAAGTATAGTACAGTCGAATTTTCCAATCCCACAGTAATTAGAATGCCACAGCCAATCCCTGTAGGACAAATGAGCGCCACACTAATAGTGACACCCCCTCCCTCCAACACTTGGAAGAGAGGTTGGGCTCACGTTTGAAGTATTATGCAGTCGAATTTTCCAACTTTAGAGGTGTTATGAGTAATGAGTTGAGCTGATTGCTATTTCATCTTCTTGTTTTTACGGTAAACCAGACATTTATTAACTTAAACATACATTATGCAAGAACTAAATCTGCCTATTGGAGGTCTTTTTTTAGGCTTGAAATGTTATCTAAATTATTAATTAGACATTAATTAACTTATCCAGACCATAATCAACCCTCGATGTCATTGCTAGCCTGCGATATTTTACTGGATTTGAATACGATTTGCTGCTCAACGCTCATTACTGATTTAATCCAAAACTCGGATAATCGAGACTATCGTACCGACTTCAGTAATGATGATGGAGGCAAGGCCTAAAATAAAAAAGCTTGGTTCAGTGTGGATCAATTAGACTGACATTTTCAGCAAATTCCCTTTACATTATCTAGCTTTTAACTATTATAGTGAGAACTGCCAGTTCTTTATCTAATCTCCCATAATTCCCCTTTAATTATTGTCCCCCGCCTTTCGAAGAAAGCAGGGGACTATAAAAATGGGTTCGTCCGTCTGTCCGTTTGTCTGTCCGTCCGTCCGTCACACTTTTTGGGACACAATAACTCTCTTTCTAATTGAGCTAGAATGTGCAAACTTGGTGTAGGTGTTTATTAGGTCAATACCTTGATGGAGTTCGAAGATGAGCATTTTCTGCAGAGATAAGCAATTTGATTGGTTGATGCTTTGGGGCACGATAACTTTAGTTCTAATTAAGTGAGAGTGGGGACACTCGGTGTATAGCTTTATTACATCAATACCTTGTCTAAGTTCAATAATGAACATTTTTTGCTGAAAGAGTAAGCAGAGCGATAAGCAATTGGATCGGTCGAGACTTTGGAACACAATAACTCTCCTTCTACTTGGGGTAGAATGTTCAAACTTGGTGTAGACATTCATTAGGTGAATCCCTTGATGGAGTTCGATGATGAACATTGTCTGCTTTCGGTAGGCAGAGATAAGCAATCTGATTGGCTGATGCTTTAGGGGCACGATAACTTTGGTTATAATGAAGTGAAAGCGATGAAACTCTGAATATAGATTCATTATATCATAACCTTGACTAAGTTCGATTTTGCGAATTTTCTGTCTGGGCTAAGGAGCGATAAACAATTTGATTGGTAAAGATTTTGGAACATAAAAACTCTGCTTATAATTGAGGTAGAATGTTTAAACCTGATGCAGATGTTCATTAGGTGAATGTCTTGACTGATTTCAATGATTAACATTTCAAGCTAAAGCTAATCAATTTCATTGGTCGATGCTTTTGGACAAGATAATCTTGATTCTATCTGATAGAGAGTGATGGAACTTAGTGTGTAGTTTGATTGCCCGATACTTTTGAAAAAAAAATGCGCGATTAATTAATATGTGTCATCTATTTATTTTGGGATTTCGGGGTGAACATCAGCCTCACTGTTGGCTTGTTTGGATTCACCACAGAAACAAGAATTTTATAATTTACATTTCTTTGTACATTATTTTTCCGCTGCTAAACAGTACAAGCACTCATTGGAGATAACGACAAATGATCTACAATTCCTCAAATAATTTCAGTAGAAGCACTGATTCAATGTGGAAAGAACGGAAACGATCCAAAATATGCACGCTATGTAAAGTCCTATTTTTCTACACCAGCCCGTCTTCATTAGCCCAGTTTAGGAGCAGAACAGTGGGACGTTAAACCCCATTTCATTTCACTTCTATGGGCGGAAATTTTGTACGGACAGAGGCGCTAAGACCTACTCTTATATCTCATTCTAACTGTACACACAAGCCAACGGGTACACGGGACTCGACCCCTTGCTCCTAATAGTTCTAGTCTAGAACCTATTCTGGAAATATAGCGCATGATATTCTGCAATCACATGACCGAATATATATCTTTCATAAAGAATGATTATCTTAACGGTTATCGGTGCATGACGTAATAAGTGAAATAAAACATGGCCATCAAAAATTCTATTTTATGCTTTATGTTTTATTTGTTATCACGTCTACCTCTTGTTATCATAAATTGGAGAGTTCAGGGGTGGTGTCAATCATGATGTTGGCTTACACTAACTATTCTACTGTTGATCTGATGCCAAGTATAACAATAGGTATACATTTAACGTAAACTCCCGTGTGTTATGTACATACCTGTTAAAATTTTATTACAGTGTCCCAGAAATATACATATGAGTAAAGGCGTACTGGCCCTTTTATGGTTGGAAGGGTTCTCAATTATTTTAACGATAATTGACTGAACATATCTAATTACTGTACGAAAAAAAGTTATTTGTTCAAAACCTCATTTTGATAGAAAAACATATTTTGGACTCATTAAAGTGGGTTGCAGCAGCACCCATGATGGCGACGCCCACTGTTCTACCTGGTGCTTTAATGTCTGCTTCCACAGAAGTGATATCGCAGAGTAGGGTTAAAATAGTCTGTGATTTTAAATCGTAATGAACCAGTTTTCAAATTATGATTCTTATTTCACAATAAACTTGTTTGTAGACGCAAGTCACAAACAGATAGATTAAATAAAATACCATCTAGATTCTAGGCGGGTTGTTCTTGTTTACATAGTCCACATTTGGACAATTCTTTATGAAGGCTATACTATATACCGAAAAACACCGAAAAGCACCGGAAAAAAACGGAAAACTACCGGAAAACACCATGTTTTACTGAATACCGGAAACACCGGAAAAACACTAAATACCGGAAAACACACCAAATACCGGAAAACACCCTAATATAGGTAACTCAGAGTCTGGTCCTCTGGAAAACACCGGAAAAACCTAACCCTAAACCACCGCTGGTCCTCTGGAAAACACCGGAAAAACCTAACCCTAACCCTAACTCCCCGCAAACAGAGGACCAGGGTCTGGGTTATCTATTTAGGATGTTTCCGGTATTTGGTGTGTTTTCCGGTAGTTTTCCGGTTGCTTTCCGGTGTTTTCAGGTATATAGTATTGAGAGAAATGGGGTTTAACTTCCACTCGACACAAACTAGGTCATTTCGGGACTAACATATGGTTCAATTTTATTTCAATAATTCGTTTGCGCCTAGGGGTCTTTACCAATGGAACGAAACTACGCCAGTTGACTCAATGATAGACTTTATGATGCAGCGCGCATGTGCTAACTATTGAGCCATCCAACCCCCGAGATATCAGTGATATAAAAGACCAGGGTCCGTATTCAAAGGTTTTCTTAAAGTTAAGTAAACATACTTAATTTTTCTACTTAACCAAGTGTCTTACCTTAAATCGGTATTCAAAGGCTCTAATTTACATATGTGAAAACTTAACTGCAGACTTAAAATATGGAACTAGCCAAAAAGCACCGCATACTCTATTAAAGGACACTATTGGTGTCAGCCATATTCATGTATGTGATAGAACTGGTTAAATACGTTCCAAATATAATTTTAATACATAGATCATTGCTAAAAGTAATTGAATGCCACTAGATAAGTGAAAACGAGAAAAATATAAGTAGCCCGTACATTCCCTTGTTTCTATTCATTCTATACTTTATAAAAAACATGGTAATGCACGGACTTTTTCTTGTTTTCTCTTATCTAGTGAGAGTCAATTATTTTTTTGAATTGTCAGATATCCTCCCACAGTCTCATATAACAACTTTTGGTCTTCTAAGGAATTATTAGTGAGCGGAAATTCGCCTGTGAATCTGTTATCACTCGTCACTTCAGTTAGTTATGAATAACTCGTGTTATGAATAACTCGTGTTTTCCTTTTGCGTTCGTCCCTTCCCTGTCTTGAACGCTTCATAACGCATCTATCGTAGCAATGATCTCTGTGTTAATACTATATCTGAAATGTGTTTAACCAGTTCTATCACATATGTGATAATAATTGACACCAATATTGTCCTTTAAAATCTTAGTTGTCATTACTAGGAAAATGTTTGTCGAAATATTATTGTAACGAATAAAAATAGTATGACTATAATTTATGATAAATTGTGATAATACGCATCAGTCGCCGGAACAGATGTTTCTTTAGATGTTTTTCAAAAACAATAAATTTCAATAGCAGTTATCGAATAGTGGTAGTATAATGAAGGATATTGTAAACTTTATTATTTTAACAATGTATAACGAATAAAAAAAAACCCCAACATAATTAGCAATACGCGGGGCTTTTGGCTTTAAAGTTAGACTGAACAAATCATTCGGTGTTGTTTTTCAATCTATCATTTGAGAAATTCATAGAAATTGTGTCAGTTCCTACACTTTAGAATCCCCAAGGCCTGGCCATGGCGGTACATTGCGTGTACAAAAGATGCACATGGCACTTTTTTGTATTCCCGAATGAATACTACCGATTAAAACGCAATAGGTAACATAAGAAATTAATTGTAAATCACTGGTGACACGCTTCGGTCAGCAGTAATCATCATATTTGTAAATTTATACAAACGAAGACAAGAACATGTAGCAATCAAAACTTAATTCAAATATTATATGGGGATGAATTGCAAAATATAAACCGTGCCTTGCTTCTCGCGGCCATATTAATATTTGCTGAAATCTACAATGTCACCAAACTTTATTATATGACAGTCGTGGAAAACGTGAATGATTAAGCAATACGAAAATGATAGATGGTCGGGGAAAACACCATGACCATTTCGGTGGTAGTAACCTTATACACTATCATGGCTCTACAAAATCAAAGCTGATAATGAAAAAAATGTTTGCGGCCAGCAACGCTCAGCCACATTTTCTTTGTTTCATTCTCAATGCCCTAACTTTTAAAATCGCCATTACGGGCCTGCTACTACATTGTGTACTCCGGTTATAATCTCACTTAAACATATATTATGCAAGAGCTAAATCTGCCTATTGCATGTCTTTCTTTAGGCCTGAAATGTTATCTAAATTATTAATTAGACATTAATTAACTTATCCAGACCATAATCAAACCTCGATGGCATCGCTAAGCTGCGATGTTTATTGGATTAAGTTATTATTTGCTGTTCGGCTTCCATTCATAATTAAATCATGAAATGGATAATCGAGACTATGTTTTTATCCTACCGACTTCAGTAATGATGATCGAGGCTAGGCCGAAAATTCAATCGCTAAAATTTCAGTTCATAGTGGATCAATTTAACTGAAATTTCAGCAAATTCCCTTTACAGTATCTAGTTTTTAACTATTACAGTGAGTACTGTCAGCTCTTTATCTAATCTCCCATAATGTATCTTTAACTTTAAGGTACCTCCCATAGGTCACTTAAAGTTAAATGGATTTTTCTCACTTAAACTGGCCTTTGAAACCGCTAAAAGACTAAACTCGTAAAAATTAAGGCAGCTTAAGGGAAAATTTAAAACTTAATACTGCCTTTGAATACCACTTACCCTTAACTTACAGGAAGTTACGTATATTTAAGTGAAATCTAGTAGTTAAGTGACTATCTTAGACTTAAGATATCTTTTGAATACGGAACCAGGACTCGCGCCGAGATCTAGTTGGTATCATCGAGAGCGCAGATTATTGTGATTATCAATGTGACCTTTCTTAAAAGAATAAGAGTTAACCACCAATCCGGAGCTCTAGTTGCTTAAATAAATTGACCAGGGGAAAAATCACAACATACACTACTATGCCTGTGCACGCATCGGCTTTACTCGATCAACCATAAATACATCAGATCCAGAATGCCGGCTCTAGAAAGAGATGATCAGCATAATATATGTATAAAATATCCCAGCCAGAATATGGGCAAAATGAAATATAGAACTATATCAATTCTAAAGGGCAATTAGAATTAAAAAGACTCAATAGAAAATTAGCATAATTAATAATATGAATCTGTTATAAAATAGAGTATTAATTTTGGCAGAAAGTCGAAATATGATGTACGGTTTCATTGTCGCAATAACTAATTTAACCTAATTAGGCCTAACCAGTATGGATCAAAGTTTTAACACTTACTGCCTATACGTAGTTAGAAGCAAATAAACACAGTGACTCCCCTTAAGATTATCATGGAATCGTCCTGTTAAGGTTATGAGTGGTAAAGACATCTATATGCTGTAGATGAACGTAACATCTTTCTATAAATGTAATACGACACTACGACCTACTCTTATTTCAATTTCCATTTGCCAGGGGGACTCTAACATGCTACCCACGGAACATCTGATACCGGTACCATCCGAACGACTGAACAGCTTTCTTTGCCAATCTACCCATCCTGCATTACTGACAAGGGGAAACCAGACTGTAAAATTCCGAGGAACATTATCGAGAGCAATTGAAACCGGAACCTCCTGATTACTGAGCCAGTACCACACTTTCTGAATCACTGTGTTGGACATGTATAATATATTGTCACATGACATCCACACAGCTTAAAGGGGAATCATGGGAGGTTAGATAAAGAGCTGGAAATTCTCACTATAGTAGTTAACAAATAGATAACGTAAATAGAATTATACTAAAAATTTCAGTCAAATTGCTCCCCTCTCAACCGAGATATTTGGTTTTGAATTTTAGGCCTAGCCTCGATCATCATTACCATTACTAAAGTCGGTACAATAAAACATAGTCTCGATTATCCATTTTTGGATTTAATCATCAATGAGCGTTGTGCAGCAGATTGGATTTAAATCCAGTAAATATAGCAGGCTAGCGATGATATCCAGAGCTGATTATTATGGTCTGGATAAGTTAATTAATGTCTATTTAATAATTTAGATAACATTTCAGGCCTAAAGGAAGACCTGCAATAGGCAGATTTAGCTCTTGCATAATGCATGGTTAATGATCGTTGCTATTTGCTATGCTTTTTTTTATCACCTTCGGGATATTTCAAGCCCGGTTCTCACTTGTAAGGTGGGGCGGACACAAAATATGTGCCAAAATGTTCGGATGAAACCCAAAACAGAGGGCCACTCACGTACAGATTGACGTGCACCTAAAGGAATGTAGGCAGAAACAACACTGTCCGGGCAATATTCCCTACCTCGTATTGTAGTATGTAGCCTTTGAAAGAACATTACCAAATGATAAACTAAAGTTGTTTTGACTAGATACTGGATGATGTCAAAAGCCGTGTTAGACTAAATTTTTAATGTAAGGTAACTCGAGTGTTAATCCTAGTGTTTTGATCCCCAAATAACACTAGTCACAAAAAAGAAATTCAAAAATGGCTTCCAATTCGATAATTTATTTACATATTTCTGCATAATTGACCCCATTTAACCCCAAAGTATGCGTGTTCGTATATATCATGTAAGGCTTTTAATTCTAAATAATTTTAGACGAAAAATAGCAACATATTGTGAAAATTATCACTTTATATCACTTTACACATATCACTTTACACATATATTTTTGACCTCCACCAAGTGTTAACTGTTAATTTTGTGGCACGTCATCTCCAGTTGCACTATCTTGCGCCAAAAATGCGCTATTGGGGTCCATTTTAAAATATGTGAAAACTTCCATGAACTGAGATTATGTAAACAATAGCGTGAAACTACTCTCGGAGTCATTGAGTTAGTGTTACGTTTTGAGGTAAACATTTAAATAAAAACTATATTTTAAGTGCTTATCTCATCGAATCATTTAATGACCCCCTTACAATCAATCTACTTAGATGCAAATAGAACAAATTATTTAACGAAAAGGACCATGGGTTACAATTTTAAACTTTAATATATCTTTCAATGTGTAATCCTCGCTAACCTCAACATCCGACAAAGGGGCTCATCTTAACTCTTACACTGACACAAGCTCTAACTTTTTGTGAAGACGTCACTTATTGCATCACCAGTTGCTTTTATCAAAATAAACACGATAATAGCATATCATATTTATGTAATATTCACCTGTATATCATCATTTAGTATCATTCCACATGAAATATACATACTAAGCCCAGCGAGGTATTACACAGTATTCATGCGAATATACTTCTATGTAATTTTATACCACAGGTGTTTTGGAAGTAGAAGACCAGCCCATGGTTAAAGAGCAGATGTACTTACCTATACATGTATATAATTGGGTTATATCCTAATCCTTGGTCTTTACTATTTCAATGACGCGTTCTCTCTCAGATTCGTGAACTGAAATGAATTTGGGGTTTAACGTCCTGCTGTTCTTCTCCACTTAAATACAGGTATCCACGGATATCAAGAGTATATAAATATTTTATTTATATACATTATATACTATAGAATCGATATCAATAACTTCACTAACTGTAATAAACATATAATATATATATATATTTATAAATATATAGAGAGATATAATATATAGGCTACTCTATGTATACAATTTATGTCTAGTATATGTAGGCAAAACACTGACCGTATAGTTCATTGCACAGCTGGGATATAAATTGCACAAGCTTACGTATTGCATTGTGTAGTAAAGATTGTAGCGTAAAATGTGTTATACTTATAAAACTATAGGGACTGCTGATAGAGCACAACATTGTACGATACCAGGTACACGCGTAATTATTTATTCACCTTAAAGGTCAAAACATAACTAATTGATTTAGCACGTAGTACAATTTAAAGTGGCAATAATGTCACAAAAACACCAATTGGCTCTCGCATGTTCCCAATGCATCAAAACAAATTAAAAAAAAAATCTCTATAGCGTTCAAATGGTTTTTGGAAAAGTGGGCATAACTCTGTAACAGAAGGTTATATATAGAACAATGAATATGGACACAGCTCACTATTAATTCCTACGCTGGCATTTTGAAAGATACTACATGTAATTTTGTACATTTGTACTTGACATGGTAATAATATTTATATTTGTGAAAATAAAAAAAAAATAAAAAAAATCCAAATTATGAGTATTTTCTATGGATTTTGCAACTTGTTCACTTTTTTCCTCCACAGAACTCAAATATTACCTTGACAAGAAAGATTTTTGACCAAAAGACTCTTGGATCTGAGATGCACCGCTGTACATAAAGCAGAATCTATACTAAAAGGGCCATCATTTTTACAGTTGCCAGAATACATGCCACAGTCAGTTTTAGTCTTTCTCTCCTTTCTCTTTTCCCACGTTTTGCATTCCGGTTTTTGATGACGTTTTGGTGTTGAATCAAAGAAGAGGGTTTGAATATACCCTTTCTGCCAGGTTTTGGTGAATATTCATGATTTTGATGCTGAAGGCTAAAGTAGTTAAGAGGTTTCGGGAGATAAAGACTATTATTAATTTTTGCACTATATGCGTGTCCTATACCGATAGAGTTCGTTTTCTCTTGACCTTAATGACTTAACACCAAATTTGAAAAATATGTTAAAAACTATTCTCTATAGCGTTTACAAGGTTTTTTATTTTAGGAAAAGGGGATATAACGCTGGATAAGCAGGTCGCGGAATGCGGAATGTCGAAAGAAAAAAGTAATCCTTTAAAAGTAAGGTCGCTATCGGGTTACCAAGGTTTTCAGGATAACGGAGAATAACCCCATAAAAGAGGGTCCCGGAACGCTGAATATCGATAGGATTCGTCCATTCATCATCCCAATGATAAACAGCAAATTTGGAAAACACAAAAATCCATTGAAAACTATGGACTCTATGGTGTTAAAAAGGTTTTCGGAAACGTGGGATAACTCAAGAATAGAAGGTCGCAGAACGTTGAATATCGATAGGGTTCGTCCTCTCCTGAATTCAAACACAGTCGAGTTAACCAGCCAATTGTTGACGGACAGTGGCGATGGCGTAACACGCCCATATGTGGCCACAGACATGTATCGAATATTAATTAGAAACTGAAATAATAGTTAAGAACATAATTCTAAAAATGCAGCAACGTTTATTATTCACTGGTGTTATCTAATGTAAATTTCTCTCTGCTTACTTCAACATCAGAAGATTATCTAACTTAGTCTTATAATACACATCATATTCATTTTGCCAATTATGTTTTTTCCCCCAAATAAATAGTGTTTTATACACTGAATATAGTCAGGTGTTAACTGGTCTGGTTTTACCATTGCTATCTGAAGTATATCTCTATCTGTTTCGGTTTATCTTAAAGTGCGATAATGCGATAATGACAGGTATTTACATTGTCAAACTTTGTACGTAAGGGAATCGTTGTCAGTTGGAACTCGACTGGGTGGTTAATGGCCGTCTCTTCATTAACCCGGTTGGTGCAGCAAAGTAGGGCGTTAAACCCATTTCATTTTTTAAACATTTAATGTCGTTTTGCCAGTTTCAAATTTATGTGTGTTATCAGGTTTATGTACTGATCCATAGAATTAATAACCCACTTAGTCTTTGTAACTATTTGCATACATGTCTGGTACGCCACTAGGGCGGGGTGAGATATAAACTAACTCTACTATTGTCCATCTGCCTTCTATAGGTCATTTAGATACCGGATAATTAAATCGTTAGCCCTGGAATTTCTATGTCCCGTAAGTTGTCAGGTGGTGGAGGGATTCATTGCACCAACCCGATGTTAAAGCCTTTTGAGAGAACAAAAAATGGGGTTTAACTAGGTCATTTCAGGACTATCACATGGTTGAATTTTATTTCAATAATTCGCTTGCCGCGTATGGGTCTTTAGTAGTGGGAGGAAACAGAAGGACCCGGAGAACCCTAGTCCTTGTCATGTATAATTCCGGGGAATCGAAACTACGCCAGTTGAATAAATGACAGACCTTATGATACAACGTGAACGAGCTAATCATTCGGCCACCCCCGTACCCTTCAAGCATTTTTTAATCCCTTGTAAACTAGAATATTGCGAAAGCTGAATCGCTAAAAGGAATATCATTTCAAAAATATAGTTACATAGATATTCGGTATCCTATGGCACTGTTAAATTTATATTTCAAATGTGTCTGTAAAGGTTCAACAATTCTCAATGCACGAAAAAACATTTTAACTGAAAATGCGCTAGACCTAAAACATTTTTGTCAAGAAAGGCGATAGAAGGTGCATGTTGTCTATTCAGAAGGAAATTCTAAAATATGCTAGACCTTCGTGTAAAACGAGCATTTAAACTTATGTTGTTTAATAATTATGATTTTCGCAAGTCATTTTGAACGGTGAACATAATCTGGTTGTCGGGGCGATAATTCCGCATAAAATCGACTCTACAGGATTCATTCTTATGACTAGTCGAACAATCCCATCAAGTTTGGTGAAAAGAATATCAAATGCAGGTAGGACAATATATTCCCACATCATGTGTCAACTATAGAAACATTTTTTGAGCAAAAAGAGCAATCATGTATGCGGGTTTAAATTCATTATTTTATTGGTATTTTAAAGGAGCTAAATCGCTAATATTTGGGACCTTGAAATTGACACAAATGGGTCGCAACGTATATAATAATGTAATATGAATGTATATAAACTGATTTACATTCAATCGTTTTCGTTTTTACTCTAATTTCAAATCTGTTATGCTCGGCGAAATACGGCAGAAGTGTCAATCGAATGGCAATATCTGGTGTCTGGTTAGTCCAGTCTACAACAATAGTATTTATTGCGCATGCTCTCCAGATAAGAATATAGCCTCACCGATTGATTTGACGTGTGGTATATGTCTAGCCTCGTTTTTCGAGTCCCTTATTACAAATGACGCTGAAACGCATTATGGTACACGATTCGTGTACCAATGGTAAAATGTTTATTATGTCTTAAATATTGGATATCATAAGCACATATTTTCAATATACGACAACAAAACCAATGTTGATTTAAATTGACAAAAAATTCGTGTTTTCAATCTCGAAGACTTTGCTACTTTAATTTTCTTTATTAAAGATGGGTTCCCGCGTACAAAATGGGTGATCTAATGGTATATATGGACCAAAAACATATTCAAACTTATTAATTTGTCATAATTATACTTCAAATCCTTCTCAAACATTGTAATTGCGAAGGAATGCCTTGCTATTAAAATTCGATCAAACCAGGCCATGTTTACGTCACGTCTTGGGAGTCAGAGGAGAATTCATTGCATACATACGACGATGTTGTCTTTAATCGCTTACTATTTATTACAAATATCGAATCCTAATTAAATTCTCGGATTATCCACTACCCGCGTCCTTTTCCGTCATTTTTATCTCAGAAAGTATTGTACGTCTAACTCTTCATAAAATTTATCAACTTGTACATCAAGCGCTCAATGTTCGCTTGTGACCTTTGACATCATGCGTGCAGAAGTTCCTAATCGTCGGGCTGTTGATTAGGGGAACCCTTACATTTTTGTCCTGTATACGCTCCATGGGTCTTTTTCGGGGAATCCAGTATTTTTCTAGTAAGATTGGATATCTCTACTTTCCATATATACAGAAATTGCCATACTTTTATTAGAAATAACCACCCGATAAATACTTTTCTGGGAACTCATCTTTAATCTAAGTAATATCAATACAATTTTTTTTATTGTTTAACGAAAGCGTAAAAAGGGTACACAACCAGTCTGATCTGTATGACGTAATCAGTATATCTTTATCTATGTTTCTTTAATACATACACTACTTTTATCTTTACTATTTTGTTTACGATGAAATGAGTGACATTGAACAGGATAATGTACTAGAAAATTTCACAGAGCTAACATTATATTAAGCTGTACATGTACATATTAATTGTGCTTTATTAAAGGAAGTTGGCTCTATTCTTTTCAATCTTAAAATAGACGAAAGTGGGTCTAAAAGAAAACATCAATGTATTATGAGTATATAAAAAGTGATTAATGTTCAATTCAAAAATGAAATTAAAAAAAAATGTAATTTCTAATTAGTTATGTTCTTTGAAATATATGGACAGTCAAAATTGAACAGCAATTGTTTCCGCCTTCTTAGTCCATTCTACGGGTCTTTTTTAAATTTGTTTGTCAATCAACCATTTTTAATTAGTTCCGCGTTGTCTTGTGGTGTATGTTTTTCTTTGTTTATTAGAAATGGCACTAGAAATCATACTGGATATTACGATCCCATATTGTCAAGGCAAGACAACACAATCGATATTGATTAAAATGGACCAATATTGAATTCTAATCCGTGTTTTTAATTTCAAACAGTATAGATAACATTGTATTAGAGGTATTATTATTATTATTATTATTTTTATTATTATTTTTATTAAGGATTTAGGTCAAAGACCCATAGATCCAAATCATAATACAATAAAGTGGTCAGATCAGACAGTGGTATGGTATGGCTTGGTAATAATACATAGATATATATATACATGTAACTATAACAATATAATAAATGATACGTGCAGGTAGATTACTTTTCAACAGTCTTGGTGTATAGAAATGGTGAGATAGTCAGTAAATAGGATTTAGGACTGGGTTTTAACAATTTGTTTCTTAATACCCATACCCTATCTATAAAAGTAGATAATTGTAACAAACGGTTTTCATCGCATGTTAATAATAAATTATAGAACCCATTCTCTTCGTTAATGGAGTCACTCAAATATTGAACTCGTAGTTCATGATATGTCTTACACACAATAAATATATGGTACAAATCTTCAATTATATTGGGTGTACAAAACATGCAATTCGGATGCTTGGATAGTTTTCTCTTATATAAATTTGCTCCTGTGGAGAAGAGATTTAACCTTAATTTTGTGACATTTCTCTTTGCCTGCTTAGGGATTTGTGCAGACAAGTATTTTTCTTGACACAGATTCAGTTTATAATTCTTATAGACTTCAAGGCTTTCAGAATTACTAATTCTCTCAGACCAGTCTTGCCTATTAATATCCGACAGTCTTAGTTTTAGAGATAAAATAAATAACTTTACATTACCAACAGACTGAGAATACCATATATAAGCGTAACCTAGAGAACTTAACAAAATTCTTATTTTGGTTGCCCAGGTGTCTCTACCTAATTCATCTAGTTTGCATAGCATAAGATAAACCTGTTTGGGATATCTGTTATGGGACATACCAATTAACTTGATCCAGTACTTTATACAGGATATCATGTATGAAAAAGACAAGTCAAGGCGGCCACATTCGCCCAAGGCTCCGGGTGTAGTGGAGCTCTTATGGATTCCTAGTGCATACTTGACAAACTTGGAGTGAACACGTTCAATATCATAGCGGAACTCGAATCCCCAAACCTGTGAGCCATAAAGTAGTATTGGTTTGATAATTGCGTCAAAAATTTTGAAAGAGAGTTCGATGGATGGATTTGTTTTCTGAAATAAACATTTGATAGGGATTAATGCCTTTTCAGCCTTCACTGACAAATTGTACAGAGCCTTGCTCCATGACAACCTTGATGAGAACAATATGCCTAAATAGTTATAGTACGTGACACACTCTAACAAATTGTTTCCCAGGAAAAACCTTTCATTATTCCTTAGTGCTCCCCCATTCCTAAATACAACAACCTTGGTTTTTATGGTGTTCACAGATAAATTAAATTCAGTACAAAAGCTCCTTTAAGCTGACAATAAGGTGGTGCCATATGGAATACCTTGCTGTCAATAATCAGCCTTTAATCATAGTAAATAAAACAGGTCAATTCTAGTGTCGAGCAGTTATCTCAAGCTTTTAGAAACATTTTTTTTAAAAAAGAAACACGAACGTTCGGTGGTCAGGTGAAATTCTAAACTAGTACTAGTAGTTTTCCTGGACAAACGCGTGCAGGGTGACGTCAATACTTTCTTTTGTCGCTTTCCATTGGCAGGTGATTGTTGTGTTTTAACATTGTGCATTAAAGAAAGGTGTATTTTTTTTAATAGTCGTGATAATGGATGTAAGATCACAATATTACCTGTCCCGTCGCTACATCACTCGTTTTCCCAACCTGTGTTACATTGTTAAGTGCTCAACATTTCAAAAGAGACAACATTTTAGTACACATTTTAATTGTATATTATCTAATTATAATTTTTACATTTTAAATATATTTATATACCAATCTGATTAAAATACAGATCTATATTTCGTTCGTTTTTTATACTTGCAATGGCCTACACTACATGAAGATCTGACAAGTTATAGCGATAGGTCACGTCAGGGATCAAAAGACCGATTTATGATTCTATGACGTCAGACATTTGATTAACCAATCAGCATTGATGTTACTAGTGGATTACCCACAATTCCGTAAAAACACGTCTAAAGCTCCCCGTAACAGACCGTTTCATTGGCTTATCCCTGACACCATTCAGAACACGAGTTAAATAACAACTCTTCCAGATCCAAGTGTAGTAAAGACAAGTAAAACGAAAATTTGAATTATAAAAACGAAACGAAATAGGATCTGTGTTTTAACCAGATGGTTTATATACATAAAAGTATTGTGGTATGTTTTTGATTTTATTCACTGTATGTGATATGTTTTTAATTTTACTTACTAATCTGTGTTATTTGCTTTTATTTTGTGTATAAATGTAATTTTGTGATACAACTAAAAAAGCAACCAACTGACCGCATCAGACTTTGAAATGTATGATAACGATCATTTGTCAATAGCAGGAAGCTAGTCTCTAGTTTTCCCCCATCAAAAGTGATGAAATAGGTCGTGCAATCGAAAAAGAACGGCTATATAAAATTTCCATCGCGTGTCGGTGTTTTTGGTCGAACTACTCTTATGCACTGGGAGATTTTCCTTCAAAAGTTTAAAGACTACGAACTACAATGTTGTAGTCATTAGAGAAGTAACAGAATAGTGACTTTTTATAGCGGGTGAATCGATGGGGTTTAACGTTCTACTTTTCAGCACAAACGGAGCTAATGAAGAAGGACATATTATTTCATGCGGGGGTTGGGGGGTTGGATGGCCGAATGGTTAGCACGTGCGGACTGTATCATAAATCCTGTCATTGAGTCAACTGGCGTCGTTTCGAATCCCCGGTTGTACGTGACTAGGAGTAGGGTCGCCTGTCCAACCTCGTGGGTTTTCTCCGGGTCTTCCGGTTTCTTCCCACTGCTAAAAACCCCTACGCGCAAGCTAATTATTGAAATAAAATTAAACCATAGTCCCGAAATGACCTAGTTTATGTCGAGTGGACGTTAAACCCCATTTATCTCTCTCTCTCTCTATTTCATGCGGTGTGTGTGCTAAGAGAGACATTTTGCGTAGACAGTTATTGAATTCCAACTGACACTGGTTATTTTACTTGCACGCCAAGGTGTACTCGGGGCCTCGGTTTATTTGGTTCACGCGAACGACTAGACACTGTTTCTTGCCAGACCCTCGTTCTGCTATAGTGTATATAGATAGTGTAGTTATCGAGTATTTCTATAGGCATCTATAACAAAACGATATCTATTTTCACGACGAAATAATTTTTTTTAATCTGTTTCACAGAGGTATTGTGAAAGCCTTCTTATATCTGTGTATTAGCTGACTGACTTTTATAAGTCTTCTACTGGCAAAATGGTGCCTTTTACTCATTTTATATACCCATTTACACTAAATAGGAAATATTTTTTTTATCTAGATATACTTCAAACACCTTTATTTCTTTTTCTAATAAATCACAAAAAATGTTTTAGAATTTAATTGGCAGACGGAAAAAAAGTTAATATCGTGAGCTCATTTTAAAAGCCGCACCGATTTCATCCCTCTTTGTGATTGTAGCGGCCTTGTGAATATTTACTGATGATCAGTGTGAAATGTTATGTATAGTGTTGCTAAGTAAAGGGAGGAAACTACCATGAGCGTACTTGAAGGCAGACCACCATTAATTTCCCTCATTGTTAATTCTATCTCTTTGCCCGGCGCCAACTTTCACCCAAATTTTTGTTGGGCTGAATGCTTTTCACTACAGACAGAGAAAGAAATGGTCATGTTAGTATATTAAAAGCATGTAACTATTCACAGTACATATCACCGTGACCAACCTGTTAACCTCCCTCCTGTAAATCGTGAAAATTACCAACAAAACCTGACAATATAGTAAGGGAGCTAGGTTCACTCTGGTTCGAAAATCGCGTACAAAAATTCTACTATGGTGGATGAGTGGACTTAGGTACCCGGTCCTCTGAACCTTGATTCTTAAGTTGCGGGTCCCCTTCCCATGGGTGTTGGGGTCCGACAAAACATCGAAATTTCGATTTTAATTCGACTTTTGCCTAAAACAATCAACTTTCGTGCATAAGTCGACCAACTGCAGATGTCGCCAACCGACCCTTCCTTTCCCCTTATGAGTTAATTCGACTTCCACGTACAACATTAATTTTTTCGTTAAAAGTTTCACTGTTGGTCCGCTAGAACATAGCACTAACTTAAGAACGCGAAATCCCCTTCTGTACCCAGATAAGAACGACAAAACGACTGGGCGCATGGGTGAAATGACCAAAATAACGATTTAATTCGACTTTTGCATACAGCGATTTACTTTCGTGCTTACGTTGACCAACCTCAGATGTCATCAAAAACACTGCTTAAGAAGACCCACGAACCTTCCTCGCTTAAGAACACCCTTTTACCCCTCTGAGAGATGAGTTAATTCGACTTCCGGGTACAATTTTTTCTTTAAACGTTTCCATATTAGTCCACGGGTTATGTTCGGGTTTTATATAGCTCGGATCTCGGAGAAGGGAGCTGATTTAGTTGATGATCCTAAAAGCTCCAGACGTCCATTCTGTTTCATCAAAATACAATCTGTACGAAACGTCATACTCATGATATTCCAGGATCTTCCAGATGGTTTGATATTTTCATTAAGGACTCCAATGAATTGCTCTCGTACGGTGTTGTCGACCTACTCACTAATGTGCCAAGAGAAAAAGCTTTGATTTCAGAGTTCTTGAAACCCGTATTCGACAACTTTCTACACCAATGGATACATCACTACAAGTTGATACCATTATTCCTTTGATCAAGCAATGCCTGGAATCCACATATTTCACATGGGGAAAAAACTTTTATGGACAGATCCATAGTTTACCGATGGAAAGTCCTTTATTCCCGCTGATTTCCGAAATTTACAAGCTGTCACTAGAAGAAGTCACATTAACCGCTCCTATGAATAACACCTACGTCATGTTACAAAAAGAAGATGATACTGTCGTCCCCCTTAATCCCTTAACAACCAACATCCAAGAATGAAGTTCACAATGGAGAATGAAACCAACAGCAGCCTCCCATTTCTTAATTTAATGGTAAGAAGAGAGAACTCTAATGTCACCACCTCAGTGTACAGAAAACCAACACACATGGATCAATATATCTACTACAAATCTAATCACCCAAATGCATAAAAAGCAGGCATTATCACCACGTTTACTAAAAGAGACAAAACCATTTGTGACTCCGAATCCCTTAAATTTCAAAGAAACAGCCCAGTCCATGTCAGGAATCAAAGTCTTGCAATTCTAATCAAGAGTTTTTTGGTTCCCCATTGATGTCTGTGATATTATGGCGCTTGTCTCATTACTGAACATTTTAATAAATTTTACGTGTTTTCGCAAAATAATTGAGAATTGGTATCAGGTATGAAAAGGTAAGCATACCATGTATCATGCAAGATACCCGTGAGAAATTTTTGAATATGATTTTTCTCTTCAGTGCTTTTGTTTGCAAGGTACTTCAGATTTGATCTGTAAATACTAACCGTTTCTTGTCAATAATATCTAAACAACAAATATTTGGATTTAAACATAAGTACATGTTTGGTCAGATAAAAGAACATATCGCAACTACACGTATCTTATTAATGAAATCAAATAAAGGTTTGAATATTATGGGGGTGGGCTAGGGGCTACGAATATAAACACTATCTGGAACTATTATTCTACCGTGCTGTATGACGTGGTCTTAGAGACCAAGCGAGATGCGCATGCTTAGACCAGATGATGTCATTAGCATGCTGACTTTCACCGTGAAAGCACGGTGTCTGATTGTCTGGGGAAAAAACCTAAGCATTCTTCGATACTTGACAGAATTGTCACTTTATTATCATAATTTTCGATAATTAATAAGCACACCAAGGTGGTGGAAAATTTTAAGGCTAAAATTAGTCTTATCTCATTGAAAATTGTCCCCACGCTGTCGCCATTAAAGTTCAAGAAATAGCCTAAGTAATAAATAAAATGGCGTCAGTGCCTGCTCGGTCCAAATCTGTTGGGCCCCATTGCTGAGAATTTTGATTTGGCAAGCCAAATATTTGATAAAAACGCCAAAAAATGCAAAAAAGTTATCATGAAGAAGAATTTGACATATTTAAGCGCGAAATGCGTAAATTACACGAAGAGTCCGTTAAAGATTTAAGGCAAACTATAGAAGTTTCATTAAAAGATAATTTACGACAGTCGGTTGAAAGTAGACCGGATACACGACCTAATAAGGGTACTGATATTGTCAACAAACGAAAGCGGCAATATCATCACAGTGTTAGTGAGATTTCTGACTCGTCTGAACTAAAGGTTTTCAAACAAGCAACAGCAACAAAAAAGGAAGTCGAAATTACGAATCAAATTGACGATTTATTGGCTGATGAAAATTCAAGTGAGCCAGTCACACAAAACTCTGACTTCGATGTTTTCGAAGAGGCATTAGAAACAGAATACTGCACAAACGATGAAAAAGTTGGGAAGAATATTAGCAATAAGATTGCTGGTATAGTTAATGATATTTTTTCTCATAGTATGACAGATGAGAAAATTAAAGAGATATTTGACAAGTATCCTAGGCCTGGGAATATAGATGTCTTCTTGCCTAGAGTTAACAGAGAAATTTGGTCAAACATTAAGCCACAGACAAGATCTTCAGACATCAAGTACCAGAAAACTGAGGATAGGATAATCAAAACAGCTTATGCATTAACGAACATTGTTGATCAATTAATGATTATCAAGAAGCAACCAAATAATATCAGTATGGCTGAAACGATCTCTAGTATTACTAATGTAATCAAAATGAGTATGGACTCCCTAACATTGTTAGGCCATTCTTATCAAGAAATAAATCAAAGGCGAAGAGCTCGATCTGAATTTTAGGTTTAACCAACTTTGTAGTGCTACTTTGGCATCTGATTTAGGGCCTTCTAAGTACCTTTTTGGAGATGAACTGGGTGAAAGATCTGAAAGAGGCCAGTCAAGTTAGTTCTAATGTATCCTATACCGGTACTCGCTATAATAGCTATCAACCTAAAAGTTTTATGCCTGGACCAAATAATAAAAGGCCTTTTTTAGGGTACAGGAAGGGCCTGAATCACCAGAACACTTCCAGGAGATTGGGTCCAAACCAAAAGTGGCAAGGAAGGGAGAAATATCAGAAAGAAACTCAGAGAAAGTAATACTTAATAGAAATTCACCCAATCATTTGGTGAGTAACATTATTTTAGCTAGTAAGAATACATGGTTATGTTTTAAACAAGCTTTAGAAATTAACTTATTACAATTGGTTAATAATTTTCAAGCAGGAAAATTGAAAGAGCATTTTGGATACTGGAAAACTTTAACATCAGATAAACATATCTTAAATGATATTTTGGGTGTTAGTATTGAATTAAATAATATTCCAGAGCAGAATTTTATACCATATCCATATAAGTTTGCACAAGACAAATGTCAAACCATATCTAAACAAATTTCAAAATTACTGAAAAGGGGAATTATTGAGGAAACTGAACATGAAAAGAATGAATATATTTCTAATATTTTCACAAGGGATAAAAAAAAAGATGGATCTTTACGAATCATTCTTGATTTAAAACAGTTCAATGATGAGGTGATATATAGGCATTTTAAAATGGACACTTTACAACATGCTCTAAATTTGATAACACCTAATTGTTATATGGCATCAGTAGATTGGTCTGATGTTTACTTTACTGTTAATATAAAGAAATCGCACAGAAGATATCTCAAATTCATATGGAATAACAAACTCTTTCAATTTACTTGTTTACCCAATGGGTTAGGTTCGGCACCAAGACAGTTTACTAAGATAACAAAGGTGCTATTTTCATATTTAAGAAAATTGGGACATTTAAATACTTCATTTATCGATGACTGTTTTCTGGTAGGAGACTCTTTACAAGACTGTAGAACTAATGTTACTGTTACAGTTATTTGTTCTTTGTTAGCTGGATTCACTATTCATCCTGAGAAATCAGTGATCGAACCAATGCAATCAATTACTTACCTAGGTTTTGTTTTAAATTCCGTCCAAATGACAATAAAATTAACACAAGCAAAAGCATTGCATTTAAAACTGGCTTGTACTGAATTATTGGGAGAAAATACATTCACAATAAGGAAGTTAGCTCAAGTGATAGGCTATATGGTTTCTACTTTCCCAGCAGTACCTTATTCTCAATTATATTACAGGAGATGTGATAATTATAAAGCCAAAGTTCTTAGATTAAATAAAGGTAATTTTGAGGCCCGTGTTGAACTGCCCTTTGATTGCAAATCTGATATCAGCTTTTTGGATATCGAACATCGAAAAAGCTGAAAAGTCATTGATTTCTAGTAATCTCTCAATAACCCTAAAATCTGATGCGAGCAAAAAAAGGGTGGGGGGGTATTTATACTAGCAGTTCAGGTCTGGTAACAAAGGCCACTGGTGGACATTGGTCAGATAACGAACAAACTTGTCATATTAATGAACTTGAGTTGTTAGCAGCCAAGTTTACATTGTTGACGTTCTGTAAAGACATGTCAGATGTTCATATTTTGTTACAAATTGATAATACTACGGCAGTGTCATATGTGAACAATCAAGGGGGAAAAAATGTCGTATACAATGAGATTATTAGACACGTTTGAATGGTCTATAGATAAAAATATAAGGCTTACAGCAGCTTATATTCCTGGAGTCTTAAATATAGAAGCAGATACGCAAAGTCGTATGTCACACGATAATGTAGAATGGAAATTAGATTCTAATATTTTCCAAAAAATATTTCGCAAGTTTGATTTAACCCCTGACATTGATTTATTTGCTTCACGCATAAATCACCAACTGCCATTATATTACTCTTATAAGCCTGACCCTTTTGCTAAGGTCATTGACGCTTTTTCAGTCCCATGGAACACTTCTGAATTTTATGCTTTCCCACCTTTTTGCCTAATGGGTAGAGTATTGGCTAAAATTGAAATTGAAAAAGTTAGTGGTATTTTGGTTATTCCATGGTGGACAACCCAGCATTGGTTTTCGAAAGTAATCAGATCATTAATTGATTATCCTTTTATATTACCTAGGATAGAAACAATACTGAGTCACCCAAACAAATGTCCATTAAAAGATTTGCCGAAGATGAAACTACTGGCACTCAGAATATCGGGAGATTCTTCACTAATTACAAGATTTCAAAACAAGCTAAAGACATCATTTCATCCTCCTGTATAAAAAGTACCGAAAAACAGTATAACACATACATCAAAAGATGGATACAGTACAGTGTTGAAAGGGAAGTTGATCCCTTTTCTCCACCTTTAGAAGTGGTTATAGAGTTTTTAACTAGTCTTTACAATCAAAATCTCTAATACAGTGCTATTAATACAGCTAGATCTGCGCTGTCTACAATAATTATTATTGACAATAAACCAGTTGGAACAATTCCAGTCATTGTGCGCTTTATGAAAGGTGTATTTAATTTGAGACCTTCAGTGCCAAGGAATAGGGTCATTTGGGACACTAGTGTTGTGCTTAAGTATTTGAGAACTTTGTCTCCAGTGAAGAAAATTACTTTAAAGATGTTGACATTTAAATTAGTTACTTTATTAGCACTTTTGACAGGGCAAAGGATTCAAGCTCTACATTTAATGGATGTTCGCAATATAACTGTGAATAATTCTGGTATCAAAATTAGACATGGTGATCTATTGAAGCAAACAAGACCAGGATATCAACAAGGAGAACTTGTGATTAAAGCATATGCTCCCGATAGGAGACTATGTATTGTGACAGTGATTAATGAATATTTTAAGAGAACTGAGGAAGTTCGTTCCGAGAAAAACCTTTCAAAACTATTTTTAAGTTATGTTAAACCTTATAATCAAGTTTCACGAGACACAATCTCTAGGTGGCTGAAATCTGTTCTTAAAATGTCTGGAATTGATATGAGCATTTTTGTACCTTATAGTATTCGCTCAGCTGCATGTGCAGTAGCAAGTAAAGAGAAGGTTCCTATTAGAACAATTGTAGATACAGCAGGTTGGTCAAATGAGTCAACATTTAGACAGTATTATGATAAACCTTTAGTGGATGAGGGTGTGTTCTCAGAAACTATTTTGAATAGAGCTACTATTTAATTGTTTAATTTGAACTGTATTGTATTGGATTTCTTGTGAAAAAATAGTGATACTTTACATTATAATTGTTGTTGTTCATGGTTACAACTTTAAAAATCTCGCTTGGTCTCTAAGACCACGTCATACAGCATGGTAGAATTTATAAATTAAACGAGACTTACCTGTAAGGTGAAGTTTGATTGTTATTCTACCATTGCTGTTGACGTATCTTAGAGATCAAGTGCCCACCCTTTTTGATAACCCTTCCCTTACTTAAGAATTGTGGAATTTGGGTTGTTTTTGGTACATTGACATGCATGTTTTTGTAACCATTCACACTTTGAAATATGACATCATCTGGTCCTTGCATGCGCATCTCACTTAATCTCTAAGATACGTCAACAGCAATGGTAGAATTACAATCAAACTTCACCTTACAGGTAAGTCTCGTTTAATTTATAAATTATTTTAATAGGTTTACTAGTGTTACAATCTTTTTTATACTTTGGATGACCTACACTACATGAAGATCTGACCAGATGTACTGGGAGGTCGCGTCAGGGGTCATACGATGGCCGAATATCATTAGGTCTGTCATTGAGTCAACTGGCGGGGTTTCGATTCCCCGGTTGTACGTGACAATGAGTAGGATCGCCTGTCCAACCTCGTGGTCCTCCGGTTTCCTCCCACTGCTAAAGACCCCTACGCGCAACCAAATTATTGAAATAAAATTGAACCATGTGTTAGTCCCGAAATGACCTAGTTTGTGTTGAGTGGGCGTTAAACCCCATTTCTCTCCCTCTCTCCCATGACGTCAGACATTGATTAATAAATCAGCGTTGACGTTTTATAGGAGTTTACCTACAGTTTTGTGCAGAGCACGCCAAGAATTCGCAGTAACAGACCGTTTCATAGGCTAATTCCTCACACCAACTAAACGTCTGTTATACAACAACTCTTCCAGATCCTAGTGTTGCAAAGACAAGTAAAACGAAATTTTGAACTATAAAAAACGAAACGAAATAGGATCTGTGTTTTAATCAGATTGCTTATAATATAATACACAATTAAAGCCCCAACATTCCATAATGAGAGTTAAAACCATTATCTAGTGATTTCACACCGTCATCATTCTCTTAGATAATTATATTGAAATAATAATTTTGCTTTTTAGCAGTCCATTCAACATGAATAAGGTTTTGTACTTACATAAAAACAAATTGCATTAAATTAGTACAATTTTTTACTTTTGAGATACATGCGAACTATTTGGCTTGTTGGGATATATGTGAACTATTTGGCTTGTTGGGTTTTTAATAAAACTCTATTTAACCCTTTTTGTATTATTTGATCACCATGTAAAATTATTTGTAATTTAATGCTTGGACCATTTAAACATCTTTTAGGAAACCAATTAGATACTAATATTACCCTACCATATTTGTGGTTTTTTTGGTCAGATTTAGAACCCAGTTATACATGTATTTTATTTTCATGCTTCACTGGTATTACCTAAATGGTATCTTAGAAAGATATTGATTCAGTGAACTATTAAAGACGATGGGTATCCGCATGATGCAAGGTATGCTTACCTTTTCACACCTGATACTACTTCTCAATTATTTTGAGAAATCACAATGTCTGAAATTTTTATCGTATTTTTAAATGGTATAGTAGGGAATAATCGACCGGAAATCAATTGAATTCCAACTGTCACAGTTCAGTTGAATCGTTATGTCTGTCATTGATGAGTCAAGTGGTTTGGTTTCGATTTGCCGGTTGTACGTGACAAGAAGTAGGGTCGTAATGTCCAACCTTGCGGGTCTTGCGATTTCCTCCCTCTGCTAAAGCCATCTACGCTCAAGTGAATTATTTTAAAAAATTGAACCATATATGTTAGCCCCGAAATATCGGTGTCTGTACGGAAGCCTATTCATTTTCTTTGATTAGCATTTGTTTTAAGAGTCTTTTTTTAGAATAAGACCCATAATAATATAGTAAAATTTGAATTGAATAATTCGCTTGGCGTAGGGTCTTTAACAATAGTAGGAAACGGAGAACCCGGAGAAATCCTATTAGATTGGGCATGCGACCCCACATTAGAAAGTATCAATATGGTATATTTAATTTATCGACACAGATGGCCTGTGGCAGTCGAGCAGTATGTCACTGGTCTCACCAATAGAATGTCATGGATTCCAATCTCGGTATGAGCCGAGTAGAATCTTTAGGATTTTTCAAGCCCGAGATTAATAAATGGAACAGCATACAGAGTTTCATCTGTGTAAATAAAGGCGAGGCCGGAAAAGAGCTCTGGCATTTGAAATTTGAAGAGGAGGGGTAGGACACGCCGCTGACCAACAGAAGTCCCCGCCCCCATTGCACTGCACATGAAATTTAACTACTGATAGTCTTAAAATGACCGAAGTATTGTATTGACTATACTTTAAACACCATTTCATTCTATTCCATATCAACAAAACATTGGTTAAAAATGAAGCGATCGACTGCCCCCGTTTAAAAAGAAGCGCACGTACTAATATCTTTTAACGATTCATATTAGTCGGATATCAATCCAAGGCGAATAGGACATAATCTTGTATTGGTGACAGTGAGTTTCGTTTCTTTTTATATATGATTCATATTAGTCGGATATCAATCCAAGGCGAATAGGACATAATCTTGTATTGGTGACAGTGAGTTTCGTTTCTTTTTATATATGTAAATACTTTTACAACACACAATTATACCCCACTGAGGTAAACTGGTAACAAACACAGTCTATATAATGTTCTATGAATAAATTGACTGCGTTGAATCACCCGGCTATATTTGCTTAGCGTCGTTTTGGTTGATCGCCATTTTGGGGCGATCCCCTATTAAATTCACACTTAAAAACGATAGACATATTTGGATTTTATGTGTTTAAAATAGGTAATATTTGGGATAGATTGTGTGATTTAGGTTACAAGGTAAGTTTATTATGTTTATTTTCCGTGTTAAGAACTCTTTTTTTATCAACAAATATTTAGCCACATATCCTGCAATTTATCCTAGGATATATCGCTTCACTTTGCTTTAAATGGAATAGAGTGGAGAGAGAGAGAGAGAGAGAGAGAGAGAGATATGAGGTTTAACGTCCACTCCACAAAACTAGGTCATTTCGGGACTAACACATGGTTCAATTTTATTTCAATAATTCGCTCGCGCGTAGGGTTCTTTAAGTGGGAGGAAACCGGTTAGACAGGCGACCCTACTCCTTGTCACGTACAACGGGGAAATCGAAACCACGCCAGATGACTCAATGACAGACCGTATGATACAGGGCGCGCGTGTTAACCATTTGGCCATCCAAACCGCAGGAATAGAGTGGAGTTTAATGTTTCCTCAACACAATATCTCGGTCATATTGAGACAAACGTATGGTATGGTATTGTTTTCAGTTCTATAGTTTGCAACTACCAAGGCTTCTTTTACATGCACACCAATGTATACACTGGTGGACCTAGGTTTTCCGTTCTGTTCGAACAACTGGGCACATTTTTATTTGTTCATTCCATTTCAAATGACAGGAAACCTATGCTCTCGGACCTATCATACCGCCTTCATTTCAGATAAAAATAATGTTTTGTTGAAGGAAAGAATAAATTGATATCTCAGTATTTAAACATCCCTATATAAACAGGTACTGGGAAACCATCTTGTCAGAGGAATTCTGGCTTGTAGTGAGCATCTTTCTGCGCAGAGTATTACTCGACCGATGTAAACAAGCTGTTAGGTTTCTTTGGAGACAAAAACCTTGAAACCCTACAGTTTTTTGGGCGTAATGCAAATGCATGATCAAAACGTCAATCTGCAAAAATAGATATGGAATATGTAATTGATTTATTTTGTTTTAAACTAGTTGTAGAATGCCTACAATCAACACGAAAATGTTGTCGTTTTGTACATGTCCATACCATACCACAGTCGCACAAAGGTCTATTTTACAAACTAGGATGTTCCTTCAATAAAAGGCTTTGATGAATAGTTTAGCACAAATCCAATGTCATTACAAACGTCGATCCAGTTAGAGACTATCTTCCATTGTAGTATTATACACAAGTTTTTTGATTAATTTCGCTTTAAGCACCTTGCATGGTCTACACAGCGTGGGTGTCACAATGACCCATTATGTACCTTTACAATGATATTTTTTAAAATTTATTTACTAGCTATAGAACACACACTAGCGTATATAAAATGAACATTACATACAAATCTCATAATATTAGTCAGATTAGAATAGTTCTTAACAGAACACAGTTTTTATGGGATATAATCACTTGTTTTTATTCTGAAAGCACGACGTTTCGACAAGTATAGTCTTATCGTTATCAAGCACAATGATATTTAGTTCAATATATATGAAATTATTACACACTCTTATATATTTATCTTCAAGATTACTAATCTGACGAGGACACTTAATTGCCACATCCCCATATTGACGTTGAACATAATCTTATATATATTGAACTCGAGTTTACTAAATGTCATTGTGCTTGATAACGATAAGAGGATACTTGTCGAAACGTCGTGCTTTCAGAATAAAAACTAGTGATCGTATCCCATAAAAACTGTGTTCTGTTAATGTGTTTCCCGATCGCTAAATGCCACTTAGATAACAAGATTAGTCATGTTTATTCCGATCTACATTTTGATACTGAACAAGACCAAAGGGCAGTGTGATGTTGAATCGTTTTTCGTTATTCGGTATTCACCAATAACGAATAACGAGGTGATCACCTCGTATAACGAGGGACAAGCTACCTCGTTATTCGTTATTCAACTTTTTATTTGGAATTCAAATATGCAGCTAGCCATGACTAGAATGATGGATGCCAAGTATCCCCCAGTAGTATAAACACAACAAAACGACCTCTAGACGAAAAACAGTCCACATTGTTATTCAAGCAGCGAATAACGAGCTGTTTTCACGTCGTTATTCGGGATTCACATATGAAGGTGTTCATGTATCTTTAATGAGGATATTTTAGTATCTAATTCAAAACGATCACGAGACAACAATAGAATAATGGATTGCAAAGTATCCCCTATTGTAAATAATGTATGTATATATTTGTTACCGTAGTTTTTTTCTTCAGAAATGACTCGCATTTTTTTTATGTTCCCTGCCATCCTGTTTATATGCCCAATACTCATATTGAAACCTGTATAACTTGTCATATATCATTATATTTACATTATTCTCACCTTTCTTATGTTTGTTGTTTGAACACTTTGTATTTTCCCTTACTTGCATCTTTAACATTTTTTACATATACATGTACCTGATACCATCAAATCTTACTCTCACAATTAACATGCACAGTAAAAACACAAGAATCGTGGATAAAATAATGTGGAAAATTCTTTTATTTTTTTCATTAAAATTTCTTATCGTGGCTTGCGAAACTATCACATACCTTTCAAGTTGTTTCACTCTTTCTTTCTTCATCGCTCTTCTGAACTTACTTCTGCTTATCTTATGCGGCGACGTTCATCAGAAACCTTGACCAAGGAACATTAAGTTTATTCACTTGATGTTCGTAGTCTTGAACATAAAGTCTACAATCGCCTCGTTGAATTTTAAGACGATGACATCATTACTTTATCAGAAACATGGCTTGGGATAAACACAATATATTTACACATGCTCTTAAACAGAGACGATGGTTGCGGTGGCATCGCATTCCAATAGATTAAACCTAAAACAAGTTATCGCAAGCCCCACACGTATAACGCCTTATTCATCAAGTCTTCTTGATCTGTGTCTTACATCCTGTCCAGATCAAATCGTCTCTTCATATATATGTACTTGACGCCGGACTGGGTGACCACTGTCCAATACAAATTGAAATCTATAGTCATACCCCTGACGAACATGCTTATTCTCAGACAATCTGGAATTCTATGGACATTAATAATATTAATCTGTTGTTTTATAATAATTTCAATTGGAATCAATTTTACATTGAAAATGAAATGAAATGGGGGTTTAACGTCCCACTGTTCTGCTAATGAAGACGGGCATACGCCATACAGTGTGTTATGAGGGAAATTTTGCCCGGGCATCAGCACTATGGCCTACTCTTATATCGAATTCCAGCTGCCAAGGGATCTTTTACGTGCACGCCAATGTATATACGGGACCTCGGTTTTTCGTCCCATCCGAACGACTAGACCACTGTTCTTGTCAGGCCCCCCTTCCTGCACCACTGATAAAGGGAAACCACGTCGGAAAATCCCGATGAACTTTCTCTGCCAATGCAGGGATATCGAGCCAGCGTCTTACCCACTTAATCACCGTGGCTCCTTACATTAAAAAGCACTTACTTCCAAATGTTTAGTGAACAATATTTCTACTGTCATATCAACAGGTATTGATCTGTATGTACCGCACAAATGAACCACTGTTGTACGTACCCAAGATTGTCCGTGGAAGAATGGTCACATTCGTCGTAATATTCGTAAGCGAAATCGTCTCCATAAAAAAGCAAAGCGCTCCAATCTTCCAATAGACAGGGCTGACTTTCGACACCAACGAAATTATGTAATTAGCGAAGTTCTATCGACAAATTGACCGAGAAATAAATGACAAAAAGGGATATTCGATCTAAGATTAGCTACCAGCTACCTCTTTCTAAAAGTATTAGAGCATATCAGGCTCGTATATCTTATATATGGCCCCGAAACAGGCTATAATACTTTGTTATTGATCCAGACATACATAAGCATATTTCTGAATTTACAACATATACAGATTACCTATGTCATAAACATTATGGTAATTCAAATAGATAAATATTTCAAGTACGTGTACTGAAAGTTAAGGCATGGGAATTATGGTCAATTCTCAGATATCGGGGAGCCCGAAAAAATGGCCAATTTCAGGTGCCTATGTTTTCATTCAAAGTTTAGGACACTTTCAAACGACGTCGTTTTATAAACAATAACCAGTAACCTAAACGGGTACGAACCCCCTACTATTAAAAACAGGAGAATTTCTTACAAAAACTAATATATGAGAAATTGGTGAAAACAAGTTTAAAACTTTATTGGAATTTCATTTCTTTGAAAAAAATATTTACTTAATAGATCGAAAAATTCCTAGCCTATGAATGGCGTTTATACTGAACTATAAAATATTTAATCACTCATAAATATAAACTTTAAATTGATGCCCTTTTTTTATACATGAACACATACGCGACGATATGTATTTTTTTTACAGTTTTATATATTCTATATCAAAGTGTTTATGTTTAATAAATATTTCATTCTCTTGCCGGGATTATTCACCTTGAAGCGAAAACCGTGTCAGTGTATTCAGAAAATTATATCCATTCAGCGAGGTGCATTCATGACTCACAAAAGGGTAGTATTTAACGGTTACGTATGCACACCACTGATTCAGAATATTATATCTATTCAGCGAGGTGCATTCATGACTCACAAAGCGGTAATATTTAACGGTTACGTCTGGACATAGTTCTAAAACATGAAATATGCATTTTTATATAGTAATATAATGAGAATTTAACAATCACAAGAATGTGTCTGGGTGGTTTTGATAAATTTAAGGCAATTTCAGCTCTGATGAGTTATTTCCCATTTCCAAAATGCCAATTTCCGTAAGCCTAACATCCAGTGAGGTAGATGATTAATTGACACAACCGCCACGGATATACACTATTAATTAGTGTACCCCACTCAGTTAATCACGGGATGTGTTCATTGGAAGATCTTTGAAGTTATGATCTGTTTCTTGTAAAGTAACTAAACCAATGTCAATGATATGTTTTTCAATTATTTCCTTTAATTTTTTTGTATCTTTTACTCAGAGTAATTACATCAATAATATGTTTTTAAATTATGTTTTTTTTAAAATTCTTTTATTTTATTAATCATTTACTCACTGGGTAGATTTTATGAACGGGTCTGACCTGGATATACTTTGATGCCCTCTCTCCCTTGTCACTATGGGATCACAACCAGACACAGGGCCCAAGGACGACTTGGAGGGGTTCCACGACAGCATGAATAGAAATCTACCACACCGCCACCCCAACATTTTTCGATTTGTTGAAGTCACAAAGCGAATGGGACATTCAGACAGAGCCAAGGTAGTCCAACTTGATTTTGAAACTGGTCCCCCAAGACGACAGAGAGTGTATAGAGAAATTGAAAACAGAATTGTGTGACTGCAGGGCCAGCTATCCCAGGGCCACAATACCCCACTCTACTATGTTTGCTATAATATTATAAATGTGATTGTTTGATGATAAGTGAGAAAGAATGTACAAGTATATATAAAGTGTGAATAGTTAATAGTCCAAGTATATATCATATTGTGACTGTCGTGAAAAATACAAATATATTGATATTTATCAGCCATATCAATAAATGATTTACCTTGTATATCTGTTTTAAGATGTCTAAGATAAGGGTGTCTAAGTTTTGGGAGGATACCCATGGAAGACGAAGTTAATTTTCATATCGACTTTATGTTTATTTAGGAACATTTTCAAAATATTTTATCGTGTACACTTGATTAATTTGTGCGCTAATTATTGAATGTAAGTCACGCTATTTACTTGCTCTTTGAAGATGGTGATTATCATACAGCCCCAGTTTTTAACATATCTTTTTTTCAAGTTATGGTCTGAAGCATTGATGGGTTCATGCGAGGAAGAAAACCATTGATATTCACCGTTACACAACCTTCAGTTACAGATTTATTTCAAATTTGGTGTGAAACACTGGGGTCGTGAGCGGACGAACTCTATCGAAATTCACAGTTCCGTGACCTACCGTCCGGGAGTTATCCCTCTTTTTCCAGGACTTTGTGAACGTGATAGAGGCTACAGTTTTAACCGATTTTTTTTCATATTCGATGTGAAGCATGTAGGCGTATGATGCATGGTAACCGCTTGTTTATACACACTAAGACTACTGATTAATATTTACTACGATGGAAACCCTTATAAACGTTAATCGTCAACAAATTTAGATGTATATGAAAACAACACTCATCCATGTATCATCGCCTAATTCCAACTGAGCTTCATTACAATGTGTAAATTGTAAAATCGTTTTCTTTTGACTTATTTTGAAAGATGTAACGTTATTTGTTTCCTGGTACTTTTAGTTTTCCTATCAGTGGTTACGTATTCAAGATTTCAACTGTCTCTGGTTATGTATTCATAAATCTTTTTAAGCTGGACTATAGCACTATAGAATATCACAGGCCCAATATACAGTACAGTGAAAATCATAATAATATACACCCACATCGGGTGGTCCAGAAAAAAAACGAGTACACTCTTTACAGTGGAATAATTCAAAAAGAATTATCTTTCATATTTCACATGCCGCACAATATGGATGTTTGACAACTTCGGTCCAAATTGTAGGTCCATCTCTCAAATAGTATTAACATTATATTATGTTAACGTCCATACTATAGCACATGTGAAACGATGAATTATTCCTGCACTTTAAATCGTGCACTCGTATTTCTTTTAGACCACCCGATATCTTCATACAGAATACATTGGGCTTATGATATATATTAAAACCAATGGTTATCTTCTGGTTGCCTGCATGCCATTTGGAACGTGACTAACACGAGGTAGACTATTTCAACTCTATCTACATATAATAAACAATATACAATAAGTTAAAAAACCATCTAAACCGATATATTTATAACAAGTCCGTTTATGCGTCTCATCTTCGAAACTTAAAATGTCGTACACCAACGAACAATGGAAATTAATGCGGATCCGTTATTCTACAAACTCAAATACTCTTTATTGGCCTCTGTTTACTATTTGGTTGTGTATTTCCTGTGTTGTAAAGATACCCAATTACTTGGCACCGCAACCCCTGGTAGTTGACATTCGAAGAAAAGTAGACGGACATTGCTCTCCGGAAAATCACGTATACAATTACACGTTGAAGAGATTTTAAACCCCATTTCATTCATCCATTTCTCAGTGAAATATTAAAAATATAATAGTATATCACGTTTCTTTTAATTGATTGAAATATTCGCCCACGGACCCGTAATTCTACTTGATCTACATGAATGTTATATAAAACGAGACACGTATCAGAAGTTTTGAAATGTATCAGTGAGATTTTCTATTTTTAGCATTATCAAAAATTTAACATGTTATTTAAATACAGTGATGAGTGGGTGTTTTGTTCATTTAGAATGTTTACTTTAAAAGAGACTTCAATAGGTAATAGTACGCGGGTTTCAAGTTAGTGTTCACGAGTTTGACTCTTCTTCAAATACAGTATATATGTAAAAGTACTTGTCTGTTGATAGATAATAGGGCGTTACACCTTAACTGGCATGTACTGGGTTGCGGAGTCAGCTTTACGAGTTAGAGGGGGCGAAGGTATTAACAAAGGGCAAAATATCTGTATAAATCATAACTAAAGTTTTATTGTCTTGAAACTAATATCAAGAATTTTTTTATTTCAACAGTTAAAAGATAATGTATGCATATATATCTATACGACATACTTCTATTTTATTGTTCTGTTTCAATTAAGGTTGTACAAAAATTGCAGAAAAATAATGACACACACTTTTAGCGTGAAACTTTTACTAAATGTTGCGTATTTTTAATTAATTCTTCAATCGTTTAAAGAATTAAAAGCACGCTGTCGAACATTAATTTATAGATATCACGAAAATTGTTTCGTTTCATTGCATATTCTTCAAGTTCAAGACCACGTTTTATGAAATAAACATCATTATTGAGATGCAATGAAATCATACACCTCTTTACACGACGGTGTAATCGGAGCTAAGATAATTTGAATGAAAACCCGACAGTAAAAAACATAGAATAAGTCTTCAATCCCCCACCCTGTCGATCCGCCACTGGTTGTATAGGTGCACTACTGAGAAGAAGTTGTTGGAAAGAATGTAGGTAGGCCAAATAAACTATTCATTAGGTTTGATCTGCCCTACCTTAAAGACAAAACAAAAATAAGAGAACGACAGTTTAGTACAGAATATTATTATGTTATTACAAGTCCTATATGTTATTACAAGTCCTATTATGTTATTACAAGTCCTATTTTGTTTAATCCCACCACCACAAAAAATCGCAGTCGAACTGAGGAATCCGTCTGTGGTAGACATCCCAGAATTCAGTGTTTCTTTTTTTTGGGTTTATTCAGCGGGAAAGGTGTATACTCTATAGCGGCAATAATTGGTTACAACTTGTGCTACTAGGAGGTGGAATACTGCCTAAGTTCTGGTAACTTGTGTTAGGTTGGGGTCTCCACATGCTCAAGGCATCAAGGCTCTCACCACGATTAACCCGGCGCCCTGCTCTGCAGCATACGGAGCTGGTGTTATTTCAGAACTAAGTCTCTTTACTAGCTTTTGTGAACACAATCATTTCGTTTGTTTTAAAATTGGCTTAATCTACAGGTGTGCAATTCTAAACAACACGTTATATTTAGTCCCATCGGCAATATTATTTTCCACCAGGATATCAATCAAATTAAATGATAAAATTATACAAAAATGGTGGGACATTAAGGTTATTACCTCGTGAGAATGGACAAATGATTACATATGAAAAATAAATTTAATAATAAGTGCAGGGGAGTGCTCATCACACATAAACACTTACACAAAAAAACTGCGGACAGAACACAATATACAGACGTCGCAAGCAACAAACGCGCATACAAATCAAATGAATGGATCCAGGGGCTAGCCATAAGTGTCTAATGCGCTGTGTTGTCCCATTTCCGAGTAATATGAAACATTAACTAACAATAGGGACCAACTCAAGCAAAAAGAAAAGGGGAATATGTCCGTAATGTTATATCACAGTGCGAGTCATGATAGTAATGCATATGTAAACGTATTATTCTATTAGGGCAGGAAAACATGGATGTCAATCAGCGACATTCAGCGTGCTAGATGGATGTTGTGGAGTGCAGCGATTGGCTTCACACTGTTTGACGTAACCATCTAAAATAAAATTACTATATTTGGGGATTTGAGTATCATAATGAATGTATTTATAACGGAAATGACGCCACCAAATACTTTTAATCCAACAAAAGAAAAGGCGGACATAATTTGTTTTTTACTGCTGGGTTTTTCAGGTGCGGATGCAGGAATTTTTGCAGGAGGGTGTTTGCCAGGTTCCTGAGACAATGTATCCCCCCTCCTCCCGCAATGACATTGTGATTCAATTTCATGGATGCAAAGCATTAATTGTGATATCACATTTGGGTTTTTCGGGTGTGGATGCAGGAATATTTGCAGGAGGGGGTTTGGCAGGTTCCTGAGACAATGTATTTCCCCCTCCTTCCTCCCGCAATGACATTGTGATTCAAATCCATGGATGCAAAGCATTAATTGTGATATCACATAATGTCTATATCATTATCTCGTGCTTTGAGTGCCCATCCTGTCCCACTTCTGACGATAAAGGATAAAGCACACGACCGAGAAACTTTTCTCATAAAAAAGTGTTGATTTACAAAAAGATTTATGTAGCTGGATCCGCTCCTGTTTTTCCATGGGAAAAGTTAGTTAGAAATGACTAATCTGTTAAACTGAATATTCATCAAATTTCTTCAATCCTTCAGTGTTCTTTACATAGCATGTACATAATACCCTTTCACCGTGATATTAATACAATAAAACACGAAGTAAGACGAATGGAATTAATTTAAAAAAAATATATATTAGGGGCATTTTGCAACTAACATAAGATATCATTGCTATGGTTACGTTTCCAATCCGAGCGGAGTGATATTGCCGGTACGAGGGATTTTTCGCAAACTCATCTTCGTAGGCTGTTTTGCGTGATACTCTTTACTTGTCATCCCCGAGGATGAAGACTTATACTAGCGCTTAAGAAATATGGAATAATGTCGGAGTGCATATGACCACCCATTCCCATGCCTTAAACTATACACACCGAGCAGTGTAATGGACATGAAATTGAGATTTCTCAGAAATTTACTAAATGACATAATTATTCCCATTCTGAACATCTGAGACACGCCACCTGCGGAGAAGTATCTCAGACATAGTCAATAGCCATGATATCCATATCACGTGATCTACACATCATAGGTCATGACATTGACGTCAATGGGTCATGAGGTCCGCAACACGTTACATTGTAAACAATAGGTTTATCTTCAGCATTGTTTCCGTTGCACCCATAAAGACTATATAATTCGTCCAGTTCCAACATGTTCTCTCTTCTTCCAATGATTTTTCACAAAAATAACATCCACAACTCATAGAATTGACGTCGTTCATAGGTTCATAGAGGGTGCCATCTTGACACTATTTTGTGCGTCGGTCGTGTCTATTTCAGATATACACAATCAATTCTGTTGATGTTTTTAGCGTTGGGATTGACTAATAGTTAACTTATTTCAGTTCTAAAACAAATATTTTAAACTTTAACGCAAATTTAGAAAATAGCCAAATTCTGGCTGGAATTACTGAGCAAAATGGCCATTCACTGTATACGTGCGAAAAAAAAAGCTAGCCACCAATTAATTTTCGTACGTTAGTTACGTACGAATTATTCCGATATAACGTGAGCCGATCCACTAATTATTTAGTAGTTTTGGTTGTTTTTTGATGTCTCCTTTCTCTCCTGTTTCTACGAATCATATCTCTCCCTTTTACATGATTACATTTTTTAATTTTATAGTTTAGAATGATGAATTTTGATATCCTGCCAGATTTTGACTAATATCAATAATTGAGGGACGGAAGGATCGCGAGTTAATTCCCTATGAAAAATAATATTTCCACAATATATTTTTAATCACTGTATATTATTGATATTTTATGATGTCTGTATGTAATCAGTTATGTTTTAAATTTAGACTAGAAGTATAAAACAGTCCCATGCACCAGGAGTGATGGAAATGTACCTGTTAATTAGTATTACCTGTTTAATAGCTGGTACTAATGGCATTGACAGTAAGTTTATATTTCATCTATGCTAACCAATAGTCAGAATATAAATTCGGAAAAATGGAGTAACGCTATCATGTGGACTAACATTCCCAAAATGGATATTCCAACCCTATTTGATTTCATTTCATTTCGAACCATAACCTCTTGTTTATAAAAGGATATCTGCCATGCACCGGTGACGCTGTATTCAATGAAAAGCGAGTGTGATAAAACTAAAAAAATGTGAACAGCCTCAACACCAGCTTTAAATATAGGCCTAGACGTAAAATTGTCAATGAAGACATATTATTTGTCCACAAAACAAATTACATGTAATAATTACAATCCTACAATCCTATTAATAGACAAAGTGTTCTTCTTGTCAATTTTTCAAATCAAATCAAATGTCTGATTTATAGAATGAAGAAGACAGAACAAAGAGCTGTTTGGTCTTACACATTTTGTATGTTTTATTATCAATCAATTAAACATACATTATGCAAGAGCTAAATCTGATTATTGCAAGTCTTTATTTAGGCTTCAGATATCATAGAAATTATTAATTAGATCTTTATTTACTCAACAAGCACAAAATCAACTCTGTAGACCCACGGATGGCTTGGATTCAGCTCGGATTTAAACGGGATTTCGTTGACTGATTTAATTTTAAATGGCGTCGTGAGCGGAGATTAACCGTTACGTTGGCGTCATACTCCCGGATCGAGTCTAAATGATAGAGTGTATGAAGCGAGGCCGCTGTTGGGCGATGCCTTAACAAATGAGATCTAAACTATTTAAAGTGCAATAAACTAAACACAGATAATGACAAATTATACAATTCCTGGAGACCGTGTGAGGACTAATACAGACTGATAGGTCTTCTGTCTTAATAATATCAATAAAAATATTTTTATTTCCCCAATAGGCACGACGCCACTGTATATAGGCCTACCTATAGATTTATCATAATTGTATTATAATATTATGTCCTATATTCAATTGATTTAATGCATGCCCAAAATACAAAAAAGAATGAAAATTTACCCTCTCACTCATTTTGTCCAATTGTTATAAAAATCCAAAAAAGGTAAAACACAAATTCGGATATGATGACAGCAGACAAAAGACAGCAGAGATTATGTAGGTGGAGTTAACGCCTGCCAATCAAACGAGAATAGGTGAAGATGGAATTCAATCCCATTTCTAGTCAAAAATTACACTGGTGATAACTATGTTCAGAATAAAGTAATTTGACTGAAATTTTCAATATATTCTTCTTTCATCATCTATTTTTGAACTGTTATAGCAAGAATGGCTAACTCAAAATCTCCCATAATGTATCTTTAATTAACATACACAAAACAATCAATATAACGCAAACAATATTTCGGATAAAGTTCGTTATGTACTTTATGTGGAGTCTTTATTTTGTTCATTCTCGTAAAATAGATGTGTCTTCAAACGTGACCTTAACTAACTAAAACGCTCTAGATTAAACATTGCGCTTCTGAACTGTTGTGACGTCAAACAGACCGGATGTTTTATGGTTTAATACACATCGGGTCACATATACACATCGCATTCCTGTCTATATTAACGTCTAATTGTTTTTCAACGCCGTTTACTGATAGAATATATATACACACTATGTAATAAGTGCTTTTAACCTGTTTACGTCTGTACAATTGTATAATGTGTTTTACAGATTTAACATTTATAGAGTAGTTATGTTTAATTATCAATCTAAAAACAGCTTACCATCTATTTTCTTTTGAATCAGCATATTAATATTATTTTTATTGATATGTTATATAAGACTAACTATATTAATGATCTGTGCAAAAAGTGTTATTTTCACCTCAAAAGTATCGGTTCCATTCGAAATCTCATCACTGAAGACGAGCCGCAGCTCTAGTAAGATGTCTCATTTTTTCTAGATTTGACCATTGCAATAGTCTACTTGTCGGCATACCAAAGTATCAAATGAAACGTCTTCAACGCATCCAAAATACAGCTGCTCGCATTGTGACTTGGTCAAATCTACGCTCTCATATCACTCCTGTACTGAAAAATCTACGTTGGTTGCCTGTTCAAGCCAGGGTCGATTTCAAGATATTGTCTTTTGCCTATCAGTGTCCGAATGGTAGTGCTCCGAAGTGCCTGTGCAATCTCTTAAAATTTTACATCCCATCTAGACAGTTACGGTCACTCATCAGAAAAAAACTCTGTGTTCTTCAGTGGAAGTTAAAGTCATTCGGTGGTCGCTCTTTTCAAGAATCTGCATCTAAAAAGTGGAATAAACTACCATCAGACCTTCACAGAAGTCCTACACTTAATAAATTCAAATCTGACTTGAAAACTAACTGGTTAAATTATATTACCAGAGACTTGTGTATTATGCGCCATGAGCACGTTTTGTGGATATAGGGCTTTATAAATGGAAATATTATTATTAATAATGCGTATACTATATTTAACATCTATAATGAGATGCTATCTGATATATAAAGTTATGTGCTTTATGAGAATCCTCAATATTTTAATGTAATATTTTGAAACATTACAGGAGATTTTCCCCCAATTATTAAAGAGCCAATTGTATCGCAGACTAAATATGAACAAGCGGGGGCTGAAGTCATAATGGCATGTAAAGCAGACGCTAACCCTCCGGCTGAGTAAGTTATAATGTTTTTAATTCAATATTGGTTTAAAATTAATGTCATCCAAATCGTATGTCAAACTCAGTCATTCTAATTTTCAGATATGCATGGAAAATAAAGCCAGTAATTCTATATTTCTTATCCGATTAGAAAATAAACCCAGTGATTCTATATTTCAGGTGCGATTGAAAAAAACCCCCAGTTATTCTATATTTTAGATGTGTTTGAAAAATAAACCCAGTGATTCTATATTTCAGATATGAGTGGAAATGGAATGGGGACAAAATATTAAATAATGAACATATAGAAGAGGATAGTAATAGCGGTGAAATTAGATTCAAATCGCTAACTCCGAGAGAAATGGGTGACTTCCAGTGTTACGCTTATAATCGAATTGGGGGTAAAATTATAAAAGCGGCTTCAGCCATTATAACAGTCGAGGTAGCTTGTAAGTATTATCGAAGGGTATACTATATATGCATGCTTAGTTTGTTAGATCTCCATTTAAATTCTTCGGTGTCGCGACGCCGATTTGCCTTTTGGCTGAGCGGACGTTCTTAACACAAAATTTACTCTAGGTCATCCGTAGCTGAACTGGGCTACGAAATTCGTCTATATGCTAACTATAATTTGTTATCTGCGAGATCGTCTAAACAGGTTGATATTATGAAAGCACACTGGACTGGTGTCCTTTAGGTTATCGTTTACCCAACAGAAATGAAAGGCAATGTTATGTACATAGTATTTACACGTCCTAGAACACTTGATACCACTACTCTTTAGAGACAGGTCACACAGGTAACAAAAGAATTTATTTGGTGTTTTTTTGTCTTTGAAATTGAATTGATTCCAAAGAGAAAACTATATGTAGAATTGGATTTTCCTTTTTTTTTCGCTCTACAGATTTAAACAGCTGGGAAACTAATGAAGATCTGCCTCCGAGAATATCTGTCGAGGAAGGTGAACCGGTTAAACTGACATGCGATGACACACCTTCTCGTAATCCACCTGGACAGTTTAAATGGTATAGAGGTGACGAAGATGGTGGCGAAGTTATACAAGATAAAAGAATAGCTATAGATGCTGAGGGTAGGTGTGCTATACTATAAAGTCAACTCATTTGAATTAATGTATCGTTAAAACAAACTTTAAATCCGTTATAAGGAGTCACGGTGGCTCAGTGAGTAACACGATGGTTGGTGTTAGATCCCGGTGTGGACAGAGAAATTTCATGTGGATTTCTCGGGATGCTCCTCCTTGTCAGTGGCGCAGCACAGAATCATGGTGAGGTAAATATTATAATACTCAATAATTATTCTATCGTTCGTGTGCAAACCAGTAGGTTTGTTGTAATCGGATGTATTTGATTCGACACAGCAAAATGGTATACTTTGATAAACATTTATGAACCATCTGACCATTGCGCCTTGTATCACGGAAGTCTTGATTTAAAACAATAAAAGGATATTGGGTCTTCACGATTATTGTCTAATTTGTCTAATGGTTACAGTAGTAATTAGTATGTTTAATAAAAAACAAAAATAACCTACGCATGCGTAATCGGAAACTCGAACGTTCGTCTTACTGAAATACAAGTAACGTTCTCCCGACTTACACTTTTTATTTTATGAAATAAATGAATTAGTATAAAATCTATTTTGAGCAAACAAATATTTCTGTGAATTTACCTAAATAAATTTATCTTAGAATTCATATATCAATTTATTAATTCGGCATAACTGCCGCTAATTGAAAATGAAACATTTGTTAAAGGCTCAATACCACTCTTGTTGTAACTGAATAATATGTCCCAATCTTTATTCTGGTCAACAAATTGTACTATTTTAGAATATTTCAATTAATTGATGATACAAATTTCATCTTAACACACCTTATTTAAAAATTTTGAAAAATTCAACATAATGGTTTGAAATGTCTAACGTAAACCTTTTCAAATGAAACTTCGATTTAAAAATATTTTTGAACCCTCTGGACAAGTAAAATAGGATGTAATGGATAATTTACACAACAGGTAGGACACTTAAACATCTAGTACTTAGAATAAGGCTATTTTTTGTTTTCTGGAGCTGTCAAGCCAGCAAGAGTGTTATTGTCCCTTTAAGATTGATATGTTATTTTTGCACTAAGGCGGTTACGTTCGAAATATACCTACTGCATAATCTTTATAATGTTTCATTTACCATATTAATCCGAAAATAACGTTGTTGAAACGTGATTATTTCATGCAATTTTGTTATTATGTATTTTTCAGGAAGTCTTCATTTCGCCTACGCATTGAAAGCAGTTGATTTAGCCGGAGAAGAGTATAAATGTGCCATCTTTATTCGTGAACTGAATTCCATCAATTTAGGCAGTGGGAAGATTTTAGACGTTAAAGAACTAAATCGTAAGTAGATATGGCATGCAACGATGTTAGGTGACAACTTCCAAAAGAAAAGGGTCACACGGCCTTCATAATAAAGATAATAGTGTCTTTGTATGTTATAAACAAAACACTGCTCCTGGGTTATAGTAAATCCAATATACATTATATACACTATATACTGTTTATGTATTGATGCCCTAGCTGACTTAAAGAACAACGTATAGGGCTGTGCACACATTGGTATGCACGTAAGAGATCCCTTGATAGTTGGAATTTCCGTCTTTATTAGCCCATTCGAATCAGAACAGTAGGCCGTTAAACCCCATTTCATTTGAACATATACAAATGTGATTGATCAGTAGGCCGTTAAACCCCATTTCATTTGAACGTATACAAATGTGATTGATCTGGTTACACATTTTATATTAACTAGCTGACTTACTGTAATTTAACACATACACATGTGATTGATCTGGTTACACACTTTTCAGATATCACTTCATTTCATAATAACTAGCTGACTTACAGTATTTATACAGATACAAATGTGATTGATCTGCGTTAAACATATTTCAAATATAATTTGAACCGTAGCAAATATATGAGAGAGAATGAAAAAAAAAACCCATTGTCCTTGAACTGGTGGATGGAAAAAACATTTTCCATTAGTCATTATGTGAACTGTATATGCGAACATATTCGTTGTAGTGTGGAAGCGGAGAAAATCGGTATGGCGTGATCGACACTAAGACATTCGATAAGAATACTACTAATTCGGAACCTTCTTGTGTTGTAAAACAGGCTTAGCTCAATTTGTGTATTTATCTTACAGCGATACCTGAGCGAAAACCAAACGTTGTCTATTACAAGGAAATCCAGAAAGCTCTGGTCGGATATGATGTTGATATTGAGTGTGTATTCAGTGGCTAGTAAGTACCAACCTTATCAGTTATTCATTAAGATTTATATAGCAGTTTATGGGGTGAGGGTAATTTGGATTAGTTGAATTCGTTTAATATAAAAGGGGAATAATTTGGGTTTGATTCATTATCTTTATACACACAAGACATCGAAGTTCGCAATTGATTTTAATTTATTTTTCAAACTCTGTTCCACATACATTTGGTATGGTCTTTAAATAGACATCTGAAGTTGTGATTCAAGTCATAGTTTGGGCACAAATCTCTTGTGGTTTGAGAGATATTCAGTTTTGAAATCAGCCTAAAAATGAACAATTTTCGTCATAAATCTAAAAAGTTCCCAGTCTTGTCTGATCCGAATTAAATAATTTTTGGCATGCAAATAGCTAAACTAGTTCTTAATAAAATTACGGGATGTTTTTTCGTGGTGCCAATAATAATGCCAAAATTCCAGAAAATCCCCCCCCCCCCAAAAAAAAAATAAAAAATATAGGTCGTTATATAAACAGGTCTGAAATGAAATCTATTTCATATAATCACATATAAATGTTCCTCCGAATGTAAGCTTCAATTTGACACCAAGTTGAGTAGAACTTGGAATTTTTTCATCGCTTTCATTGGTTTACAAAAAAAGGTCCTTTCGAATCATGACGTATTCATGTTTCTTTCTGTTGAGGATTTATGTTTTTAGGGGAAAAGGAGACAGGTACTTAAGTATCACCGAGGAATGGTTTGAAAAGTTAGTTCGAATCTTAGACATGACAACCCCCTTAAAAATTAAATATTCAGCCTATTCATTAATCTGAAGATGACCTCAATGTACATTATGGAGACGTCCCACCCCCCATCCTAGTTTGACCCAGTATCCGATCAAAAGCGTCGGACCCATAAGAGCCGAACGGACACCAAACCGCGCCACAAGTCGTAGATCCTTTAGTAAGATATGTACCTTTAAAGCTTTACTCTTTTCCAGTCCCTTGGCAACAATAACATGGAAAGATAAAGATCAACAAGAAATCCCAACGAATGGTAGAGGTAGATACGAATTTATTGAGGAGTCACACAGAATTTTAAGAATTAATAAGGTAGTTGAAACGGATGAAGGAACCTATACATGTAGTGGTACAAATAAAGTTGGTAGTGATGACAGATCAACTTTCTTAAACGTTACATGTAAGTTTATTTGCTGATTCTCAGTACCCAAAATTACATTCAAACTACAAAACCCTTGATATTACAATGTGTCTGATATTAGAATTCTTTCAGGATCGAGGGCACCTGGTTAAGCACATTATTTGAACGACATTCGTCGATAAATTTCCAACGTGTTTTGAATTTATAATTGGACATCATGCAGATGGAAGTTGTAACCTAGAATGAAGAAGTCGCTACACAGGATGATAAGGCCTATTTCTTTTCACGTAATTAAAGAATCCACGAAGAGGAATAGTTTAAAGACCGGAAGCATCGTATATGATTGTTATGTGTTGTACTTTTGTATGTAAATACTAATTGGATTTCTTTACAGTATACCTTATCTATATATTTCATTTCAGCACGACCAATATGGGTCAAGGCTTTGTCGACACTGACCATAGTTGAAAAAAGAACTGCTCCAATGACGTGTAAAACGCGTCCGAGTATCAGGGAGGGGCCTAATTCACCCCCAGAATGGTTTGAAAATGGCGACCCAATATCGCAAGTTAAATGTAAGATATTAGATTTATGTTTGTTGCCATGAAAATGTGTATCCATTATTTCTGTATGTTCAAGGATGTATCCGGGTTGGGACGAACTGGATAATGACATGTTCTCTTTTCACAGATCCTACCGAGTTGATTGCATTTTACAAAATTTGCGATCGTCAAACATAAATTTATCTTAACAGACCACAGTTTTTATGGGAAACAATCACTGGGTTATTCTAAAAGCACGACGTTTCGACAAGCATCCTCTTATCATTATCAAGCACAATGACAATTGTAAACTTAGGATGAATATATAGGAGTTGCATGATGAAGCCAGATTGTTGCAAACTCTTATATAATTGTAATCCAGTTTCAATTAGATTAATTGGACCTCTGTGCAAGGGTTTAATGTATTCCTGTCGAAAAAAAAAACCTTATTAAAATAGGTCTAGGACAGTGGTCTTGTTTTACAGGGGAAGACAAAAACGATGTGCGCGACGTAGTAAATTGTGTTAATTTAATACAAAAAAGGTTTCGAATTGATCGAGTTTTTTTTATGTATTTCTAGTTAACAGTGGGAAATATGTGTTAGAGGATAACGGTCAGATATTGAGGGTAAATGATCTTGTAAAACCAGATGATATCACATGTTACCAGTGTAAAGTTACCAACTCTGAGGGCTTTACTTTTGGTAGTGGATGTCTGGACGTTATAGGTGAGTCCTTAATTGATATGTGTATCTTTTTCCAATATATAGGCGAACCAGGAGCAAATTCATATGGGGGTCGGTTTCTAATTTATAGGTGTTGATGACAGGGAAGTCGAGTTAGCTATACACCATAGTTTTACATCTTAAAAGAATCAATTACTGTACAGCATGGGTTCACATTCAATAGTCCAGTCAATTTATGAAATAATGTAGCTGTGTGACATAGTTTTACCTTACAGAAGACTCTGATTCAAGTCATAGGACAGTCACATGTACGCCATAGTTTTACGTCACCAAGCTTCACAACATATTCATGGCGATCTGTTTTGCGTTTTGAACAGAAATTTATATGACATATTTCTGCATTTGGTCTGGATAGTGGGTAGCAGTTATTGCCTTTAAACAGCTAACTATCAGACAACATCATAATCAACCGAATAGAACGATAGACCGAGATCCCTTGTTCATACATGTAGATAAGGAGGATTTGTAGGCGACGACAGTTGAATGTTTTTATAACTGTCAATAGCATACATGTTCCAGCAATTGTTTTTTTACTGGTGTCCTTTCAGAGCCTATTGAAATTATTAAACATCCAGAAGGGACTCAAGTGATAAAGAAAGGCGATATGGTAGATTTGACATTCATAGCCGAGTCCGATCCTGCCTGGACCCTTTATGACAAGTGGTATTTCAATGATGAAGCGTACCCGAACAGACCGCCTTTTGTAACTTACAACGAAACTGCCAATACAGCTTATATAAACACAGAGAGTTTAACGGATGAGGAATACGGAAAAATTTTCGGTGTTTACACCAGAGAAATATTTCATCAACATGAAAGGAAGAATATCTCAACGCTTGTTCAAGGTATATTTCTCTTTCTTGCTGTGTTGTATATATGTACCGTTTGTTCTATATGTTGTTGATGCTCTGGCAACATTATGTATCATTTCGCAGAGTATATTAAATAATTTCAACTAAAATTATTGTTATCTAATAATCAAAATAATAATTATTATCTAATGATCAAAATAATAATTATTATCTAATAATCAAAATAATAATTATTATCTAATGATCAAAATAATAATTATTATCTAATAATCAAAATAATAATTATTATCTAATGATCAAAATAATAATTATTATCTAATAATCAAAATAATAATTATTATTCGATAACAAGGGTCATTCTTTTCCCATTAAAATGACAATTATTGTTCGATGATAAATACGATTATTATTCAAATAATAACGATGAGTTTAATTCATTAATTAATATTCAATGACAATGTTTTGTATTATCTTATGACAGTGTGTTGTTTTATTCCATCACAATGTTTTGTATTATTCAATGACAATGTTTTCAATGACCATGTTTTGTATTATTCAATGATAATGTTTGGTATTAGTCAATAACGGTGATGATTATTAGTCAATAACAGTGATGATTATTAGTCAATAACCGTGATCATTATTAGTCAATAACTGTGATAATTATTAGTAATACCATTAATGAGTATTATTTCCTAAACATTGACCATAACAATAAATTTCTTTTTCTTTATGTAATTATTTATATTTCTGTTTTATTTTCTTTTTAGAAAAAGATAAGGAAGAATTTGTCCGAGGCAGCAGTCCGTTTAATTGGTGGAACCTATTGTATATACTGCTTGCTTTAGTAATTCTGGCTATCATAGCTATTATTATTTACTGTTGTTGTTGTGGTAAAACCGATTATAACGGTAAGCATTCTCGTGATCGTTTCTCTGTGCCAAAGTCCGGGCAGATTCTTTACCAGAGTAGTGCAAACGTAACCACAGAAACAAACTTTACCATAGTCTCAAAATGACTAACGTTTGTAGGATAAATTTAGTCTTTTCATAGAGTGCCTGTGAAACTGTATCTGCTATTTTAAGATTCTGGCAGTGGTGTTACTTGTAGTAGAAAACAAAATACTTGTTGACTGTTATCAGGCTATTCCGCCAGATTATACCCATATAAGGAACTATTTGGTGTGCGTAAGTAGTTCCGATTTAGATTAAGTGACAAATTGCATCATGGCTTATTATCTTCACAGTATCACTGGTATGGTTCAACCCAGAGATTATACGTGTTTCGTCTACGCATACGTTTGATCGGCGTCGTATATATTTTCATATACATTCATAATTTTCAGTTGACGAGAAAGAAAAGGGTTTGTGGGATGCACCCAAAGAGGAACTCAAATATTATGAATTTCCCGATTTACCCCAGGCGTAAGTACATATAATAACTCTCTTTTATTGTATTGATTTTTTAAAAGTTGGCCTATTGCATGAAGTTATCATATCAGCTACCTTATAATTATGTTGAAATATTATGATCCTTTGCTACTTGACATCACATATAAGTAAATAGAGTATTATTATTATTATTATAGTCGCAGTAGGACGTTAAACCCCATTTCATTTGATTTCATATTATTATTATTATTATTATTAGAGAGATCAATGGCGTTGAACCCAAGAGACAACCGTTACAGTTAACAGACGATCCGGTCAACTTCGAAGATGACGAGAGCTTGAATTAGTACGTTGATGGGGAAGATATTGGAAAGTTTAACGAAGATGGGTCATTTATTGGTGTTTATATGGACCAGAAAAGAGAAGAGTCCCCACCAGCATACCAAAGCCAAAGTAAAGTATAGTGAACATACACCCCCCACCCCCCAGCAACCAATAAGATCTAGTATTTCTTGGCATGTGACATATTTTGAGAAAATTTTAATTTTTTTATAACCAACTGATCGTCTGATAAAAAACATTGAAGGGCTAGACCGTGGCTGTGATATCATGTCTGTTTACATCCTGATTTTTCTGTCTCAAAATCACGACTATTCATTAAAACATGGCAGAAAATTCAATTCAAGAATCCTTATTCCTTTATAGACTAAAAAGAAGTAACCAAAATTACCATACAAAACACAAGGAAGGGTGAAAAATGAGAAATATAAAAATGCTTTAATCCAAATATAAGCTGTTTGTTTCAGCGACGTGTTTTTCCATTTTCATGAATAAAAATCATCTTATATGTTTTATTTTATTGTAATGCTTTATAATTATGCTTCATTTGATATATTGTTTATAGTATACCATTGCTTCATATTTCTTTTAATATATTTAAAGATAGGTTTCATGTTTGAGACAGCGTATATTTGGCTACATACATCAAGAATACAGCTTAATTTTAGTAAATCTAATTAAAAAAATAGCTACATTCATTATATTATATAAATTTTTTCTAATCCGCAAACGACAGTTGTTTTAGTAATACACGTGCGAAATGTATGAATCTTGTTGCATTGTTTTACTTTTGAATTTGACTTTATTATATTCCGCAAACGATTGTTGCCATCTTTCAATTTTCATTTTGACATTATGATTTATGTATATTACTATTATGCGTTATGCCACAAAGACTAATTTTATACCCTCCGTGTTCAAATGTATGTATTCCTGTTTTGTTATACACGTGCGAAAGGTGTTTGTCATTGTGGCCAACTTTTATTTTTTTTTTATTTTGACATTATTATTTTTGAATAACTTTTATGTGTTATGCCACAAAGACTAATATTATACCCTCCGTGTACAAATGTATTTATTTCTGTTTTGTTATACACGTGCGAAAGGTGTTTGTCATTGTGGAAAACCTTTGGGTTTTTTTATTTTGACATTATTATTGTGACATTTATCTGCTATGCCACAAAGACTAATATTATACACTCCGTGGTAATTTTGAAATAAACAACTTTTATATTTTCATTTGTACAGATGGTTTTGTTTGTTATATTATTTTGTTTTAGCAAGAGTAAGATTGATCGAGGAAGCTCAGTATATTTAGATTACATCTAGTTTCGAATTTTATATTTTCGTTGAACTCCACTGTCCCAATCAAAACCCGGTTAGGACTAAAAGCTAAGGCTATTTCGTCATAGGTCACGAAAAGTAATTAGGGTTAGGGCACGTAATTGTTGACGAGTTTATGGTTAGGGCTAACCTCACCCTTCCCCTTATAACTTTCTGTGACATATGTTGAAATCTGCGATGAGTCATAGCTTTTGGTCGTAACCGTCAATATGTTGATACAAGTGCGTTGTGCGTGAGTTACTTAAATCGGTTACAATCTGATTAAAATACAGATCTATATTTCGTTTCGTTTTTTTATATACTTTCGAAATCCTACACTACACGAAGATCTGACCGGTTGTACTGGAAGGTCGCGTCATTGGTCCTTTGAGCGCCTTTTGATCATCATCGTTGATGTTTCTAGTGGTTTAACCACAGTTCCGTGCATCGCTCGCCAAGAACATGCCTTAACAGACCGGTTCATTGGCTAATCCCTCACTTCAACCAGAACACCGGTAATATAACAACTCTTCCAGATCCTAGTGTAGTAAAGACAAGTAAAACGAAATTTTGAACTATAAAAAACGAAACGAAATAGGATCTGTATTTTAATCAAATTGAGTCGGTTACTATTTTGTATACCCCATGATAGGGTAGTACAAAGTCTCAAATGTGTGTGCTAATAATAACTGAACTTACTTTTCAACATGATGCACCTTTAATCACAAATTCTCGAATGAAAATTATTCAGTCACAGGATCGCTTGTGCGATGCAGGCAGCAAGCATTCGCCCACAATAGACATTCACGTGACAATATTCTTCGCTTATTTATCAACAAAGCCATGAAAAAAAAATATCTTCTTTACGCGTTGGACATTTAGAAATACGTTGTTACGAACTTGATTAAAAAATCGGCTAAATGCGGCGATTTTATTTTTAATTTAACTGATTTTAACCAATGATGTAACGATTCTCGGTCCAGAGTCGGCTCATGCAATCTGATTAAAATACTTAGTTTCGTTTTTTTTATACTTTCGATGGCCTACACTACATGAATATCTGACAAGTTGTAATCAAAGGTCGTATCAGGGGTCGTACGAGCAGCTTTTGACCCTATGACGTCAGACATTGATTAATCAATCAGCGTTGGCGTTTCTAGTGGTTTAGCCATAGTTCCGTGCATAGCACGCCAAGAAATCACCGTAACCCACTGTTTAATTGGCTTATCGCTCACAGCATCCAGAACACGTCAATGATAACAACTCTTCCAGATCCTAGTGTAGTAAAGACAAGTAAAACGAAATTTTGAACTATGAAAAAAAAAAAAAAATAAAAAAAATAAAAATAAACGAAATAGGATCTGTGTTTAAATCAGATTGCAGCTCATGTATTTTTAAACTCACTCTCACGACAACTTACCGACACTGCAAGGCTGTGTGAAATTTACTTTTATTTAATCGTAAAACCCTGTGGTTAGTTGCCGCCTAAGTGGGGCTGTTGCTAGCTCTTAATACGAAAAAACAGCTTCAGAACGGAAATTAACTGAACGAAATGTATTTTTTAAAATCTTTATTAACCCGACTTGTATGATTAAACTCTAATGGAAAAAGCAAGAGAAATGATAGGAACATAGTTGTAAGTTTAACTTCTATTCTGAAGTAAGAAATAAGAGCGTACTTTTGAAAGGCACCGATTGTGGCATAGGCCAACAATTCCCCACAGGAATTAAAACGGAAAGACCTAATGCCCGTGTAAACGCGAAAAGGAGAAAAAGAATAAAGTGTATTTCATTTGAGATAAGCGGTATGTGAATGATAGTTTATATGTCGAACAATAGGGCAGACAGGAAGAACAGCTTTCAATTATCTCATGGAATATAAATAGTGGTCTATGCTCTAAATTAAACGATACCAATTTTACTAACTTTTTAATTAAGTATGATATACTAATCTTACTTTATACTGGTAAATACAGTGCCAATGCTAAATTAAACGGGTATAATAAAGCTGTTGTGGCTAGAAATAAGTGCAAAAGAAGCGGTGGGATTGTAATATTTATAAAAGAACATTTAAATCGTGTAAAGATAGTTGAAATTTGTGAACATGGATTAACAATCATCAAGATATTAAATACTAATCATGGCGAACAAGACCTATTTAGTTGTCGTATGTACATACCACACGAACGATCGGAATTCTATAAATCATACGATGTTGATTTCTTTGATGAGATAGAGTGGTTACAATCTTATTACTCAAGATTTGGAATTTTCATTGTGGGTGGCGATTTAAGCTCAATAACTATGGCAGTATATTAGACCCCAAATTCTAACATGCTGTCGTCCATAAGTACATCACATGCAATAGTTCATGATAAGAAATGACACAGTTTTTTGGCACACAAAGATATCCGATATAGATAATCTTCTGTGAGAAAGTTAAGTGACTCATTTTTATAGGCACTGAAATGAAGACAGTCTTAATCTTCACTGTCTTGGGCGCTTTGGCTGCTACATTGGACGCCAAGTCTTTAGCAGCAGACCCTGTAGCAGCCCCTAAAGTGGAAGTAGATCTTTATTATGAATCTCTATGTCCATATTGTAGACACTTTATTATCAATCAACTCTGGCCAGCTTACCAAAAGGTGAAAGAAATTCTCTCCATTACGCTGGTACCATATGGCAATGCTTCGGTAAGTACGGAGAGCTAACATTATATTCAAATAAGCTATGGGTGATTTAGACAACATTGATCAATATGACCAAAACCAAATGTCACATGAAAGTACAATAGGTGTTTCGAAGGGGATGGGTCATCCGAACATTTTGAACGACAACCGCGGGTGATATTACGAGTTTGACTTTAAGTAGTCATAGAAAATTCAAATGACGCAACCCTCACTTTTGGAAATCTAAGAGAACGTTCACCCTGGTGGGATTGGCGAATCGTTACCATTGGGGAATCTTAAATGCTGACCGAAATAATTCGGCATATTTCTTGGAGCGAGAATCGGGGTAAAATTTAACAAACGTTTCGGACTGTCATTTTTCATTCGGTTTTTTTTTGCGCTTAATCGCGTTATTCGTTAACTATTTAGTCTCAATTATCCCGACTCTTGGTCTATGACTATGGTCTATGACTCTTGGTTTCGAGAACCAAATATTTCAGTCATTCAGCAATGAAGCAGTTCAAAAACAGTTTTTTAAAATTCAATTTTATCACTATGTTTGTTATGGTCTATTTATTTCCTGTATTCAATTTCTATTTTTTTGTTTTTAAGGAAAAAAAGACAAATGGAAGTTATACATTTCGATGTCAACATGGTGCTAATGAATGCTACGGTAACGTTATAGAGGTTAGGTCATAGACGAGTTTAACCTCTTTGATTTAGATATAAAAAATGATCGAAATTGGGTTAACCTGATCATGGTACAATTTCATTTAATAATTCGAGTAGGGCTCTTTAGCTGTGGGAGGAAATCAGAGGACCCGGAGAAACCCACGAGGTTGGACAGGTGAACCTACTCCCTGCCACGTACAAGCGGGGAATCGAAACGACGCCATTTGACAACTCTTATGATCTAACGCGCACATATATATGTATTAGTGGCTAGCATTATCCGTTTAAATGTTTGCTCAAAAACTAGAGCCAAATTCGTTTAAAGTAAGGAAACACAATCGGCTATGTTCCAACCGTGGCTTTATCTATTAACGTAACATTTTCAACAAAGGCAGACTGTCAAAAACGGGGGAAAAATCAACATAAACAATTCAACGAAACCAACAAAGTCTCCGATGGCAGAGGGTGTCGTTTTTTTTTATTTTGCTTTACCGAGTTATGTGCTGTTTGTTGTTTTTTCAATAATTCTTGCGTGCCCGCGGTATAAATTAGGTAGCTAAAATTGTTGTAATCCAATCGCTTGCTATATAAAGCTAACAATTTTTGTTATGTGATAATTTCTATTATCAAGTCGCATGCTATATAAAGCTAAAACTGTTGTTTTGTAATATTTATTTTTATTAGCCTGTTTAGTATTATTTAACGAATTGTTGTTTTGTAATAATTGTTGTTTTTCCGTCGAAAACTATGTAAAGATAACAATTGTTATTTTGTAGTTATGTGCTTTAAAAATCAACAATGGTTGTTTTTCGGTAAATGCATATTATTTTGAGGCTGTTTCATGCTAAACCTAAAACGTTTTGTTTTGTAATTGATGCTTTTTTTCAGTCCCGTGCTATATAAAGCAGAACTTTTTCCTTTTTAGGCGTGTGCAATAAAGTATATGAAAGATTTTGATGCACATTTTCCCTACATTTATTGTGTTGAACAAAATATTACCCGTGGTCCTGAACAAGCCGCTAGAGCAGTAAGTAAAACAACATCTATTTCTAGTTTGATTTCGGATGCTTTGTTTTCTTTTATTCGTTTAGCAAATGAAGGAAATTAGATTCGACGCAATATTTTCTTTGTCACTGTCAGACATGTTATAGCTTCATTTAGATATAACTTATAAGTAAATACGAATGTATTGTAAAGACAGAACACCTTTACCTCCTACTGGAACAATACTGAATGCATGATATTCATGGGGTTAGGATTAAGAAGATTATCACTCTCACGCCCCCAATTCCTTCCGACTTAAAAAAAGTGGGTGATAAGTAATTGGTAAACATGAATGTGGATTAGAAAATACTGGAAAAATATTACCGGTCAATGAAATCCAATTTATGTGGTGGTATAGGCACAATAACACTTTCAACAATATGGTAAATGTGTTACGAAAGAGACAAAGACCCCCCCCCCCCCACCAGAGTGCCACTGCTGCCGTTACTAAATTTTACCGAATGCAGTAAAATGATTTAGTCTTTCAACCACTAGTTAGGATCTATGAAGATTGGGGGGGATCACGTGGCTAAGTGTATACATTGGAATGCACGTAAAAGATCCTTTGGCAGTTGGAATTCGATATAAGAGTAGGGGATAGTGCCGCTGCCCGGGCAAAATTCCCCTCATAGCACACTGTATGGCGTATGCCCGTCTTCATTAGCCCAGTTTAGGAGCAGAACAGTGGGACGTTAAACCCCATTTCATTTCATTTTCATTTCTATTAAGATTGATTTTTAATATTAGTACACTACAAGTCTGATTATATTACAGTGTGCATTGAACCAGACTATTAACATAGATCAGATAATGACGTGTGCTAAAGGAGATGAAGGTACTATGCTAGAACATGAGGCCGCTAATAAGACCAAATCTTTAACACCAAAACAATACTATGTGCCATGGATCCTCTTAAATGGTGTAAGTAAAATACCTTAAATGTTTTTCAATTCGTTTTTCCTTTTATTTTGTTTTAAATTCCTTACCTCTGGACTAACAAATATTTATTCCGATATTTTGTGTTCGCGTTGGGTTTTTGACAGAGAGGGGACTATAATGCCGGAAATTGTAGTGCTGTATTAATACTTAATATGTGGTGGTATGGTGGACGTTTACTTATTTGTGGTGTGGTTCTCCTGTGCTTACTACTAGTTACGATGGAAGAACTTTATATTGCGGCGAGTATACGCGAAAGAGCAAATATTATATTAATTAAATGTCAGAGTATCGTATACATTATTCATTATGCATGCTGTTTCATATTACAGGTTCATACTGAGAGTATGACAAAAGTAGCTACGACAGATCTACTGCGACTTGTATGTGATACATATACGGTTTGTACAGCTTTTTTTTACTTAATGACCCCTTGATTTAAGTACCGTTCCTTACCCCGGGCGTTCCTGTTACCCTAGAACTATATCATATCACGTACGGCGCTAGTGAAATGATCTTTTCAAAATGTTGGATTTATTCTGCGATAATATTACGTCCGTCCAGTTTTGGGAATGAAAGTGAGTTTAACGCCCTACTCTTCCGCACAAACCGGGCATACGCCATGAAGCGTACTATGAAAATGGTTCTTTTTGGTGCGTACCAACGTGTACTCAGGACCTCGGTTTTCTGCACGACTAGACGTTGTTCATTGCCAGGACCCCTGTCCTGCACCACAGACAAGGGGCAACAACCAAGAGATAGTAAGTTAGCGCCTTTAAAACTGAGTCACCGTGGCCCCCTGCACATATTGGAATAATTATCTATAATCTATATTTATTTGTTTTCATTTATATAATTAAAACGATTTAAACCTCTACGTCGATATTCATTTCAAAGAAAATTAGTTTGACTTTCAAAACAAGGGGATCAATGTCGGGATCTCATATAGTTAGCGAGAAAACGGGTTAATCACCGATCCCTTGCGGCTCCACAATCTGGCTAAGAAAACATCCTTGAAATAGGGTCGGTCGGTCTATCTATCGTGAAAATCTTTTTTATATCAGTATTTTTTTTCGGGCGGTTTGTGTAATCTGTTTCCTAGCATTGCTTAAGGAAATAATACCCGAATTTCAAGGTTGGAATTTTATCTAGAGAAAATCACGCCAAGACCGAGTTATAGGGTCGGCGATTTTGGGTAATAGGGTCTGTCGGGTAAACAGAAGTAATGTTATATTTGAGACTAACTGGGAGTGTGTAGCGAACTTTTACAGTGGGATGTTTTGCTTTGCGCAAACGTATAATAAAGTGCAAATCAGGGCTCAAAGTCACTGATGAACTCACCATAAGGCAAACCTCCCACACAGATCGGCATCCGGATGTCGCACTCAATAAAATATTTACCGAACTTAAGCCGATCATGATTCATGCAATCAGTACAAGGTTTGTGATTGGTTGTACATATTCTCCAATCAAGTGTTATGTATTCATGATCTCTACTGTTGTGGATATATCTTTCGCGGTTTTTTTCAGGGTGTTAGACCAACAGCATGTCCTAAAAGAAATGGCTTAGTTGGGTGATTGCATGATTAGCCGCTAGAATAAACAAATCAAACACTCTCCATTTATGTTACTCCACCCCACCCACTCCCCACCAATCGCAATGCCTATTCTTGCCAAAAAGAAATATGTCGGCAATTGTAGTTTAGAGGAGATTTAGTGCTGTTTTTCGATAGCGGCGCTTTTTAAAAGGAGATTGACCGAAGCCACAAAATAGACCATGTTTAATATATTCATACCCCGCGTCTCTTTTATATGGAACAGTCGAAGCAGAACAGTGGGACATTAAACCCCATTTCATGTTTTTTATATATATTATACGGATACTAAAACTATGAAAATTCACCCACACCCTCACCACTCAAAACCTGATCATCCATTTATGTTTTAATAACTTGCAATAAACAACTACATGTACATAAATAACTACATACACAGCAAAAATATGCTCCTTTTATCATGGTTATGTGGACTTTGTTGATGCATGGTGAAGTTGTTTGGGGCTTTACGTGTAAAAAAAACCCCACTTTTTCCCCTCAAAATTGCTTCTGGGGAGCTCTAGATAGAATAGTACAACAAACTCAGAAATATTAACGATAACATATTAATACACCTAGATATAATAACAATAATATATTTAGATGTAACCAACTACACACAATAACACACACATATATTATACATGTATATAATAATACTATTACCAGCTAGCACACAAAAACAATAATATAGTAATATACATATAATAGCACAATCAGCTAACAATTTATACACACAATTATAATATAATATCTAGATGTAATACTATACCAACTACATACAATAACATAGAAATATATTTAGATATAATAATACTATAACCAGCTAACATATAAAAAATAAAAAATAATATAGTAATACTCGTATATCCAATATAGCTAGCATTTAATACACAATATTTCACTGCTAGGAAAATGTTTGTCGATATATTATATTGTAACACATGGAAATATTCTGAATATAAATAATAGTACTCATCCATTGCAGGAATTCTTCTGATAGATTTAATAAATTTCAATTGCAGATATCGAATAGTAAGTATACTAAGCAGCAAAAGAAACATCAGGTTGGTATGTTACTCTGAATAGGCGCATTGCATAAAACTTGCCAAATGTTTTTATTATATACTTGGGATCACATCTCCAACTTGACCTGAGCAATAAGGCTCCTTCCCAAACACAGAATTGAACCCATGCAATGTTCTCAAAAACGCAACCTGTCTTCTGAGATGATAATGTGTTCTCCATGATTTTCATGTAACTCATGCCGCACGTACTGTTAACCGGGACCAGCCCTATAAATTGCACCCCCATACCTGGTCGAATCATTCACACTACAATGTCAGCAGCATGCAACGATTTACGACAGCTCAGAGAAACCAGGCGTATCAACTGCAGATGGCAGGACCAGAATTTGGCGTCGACGTGGCCAGCGTTATTCTGACCAATGTGTCATGGAACGAGACTCATGGGGAGGTCCAAGCATTATGGTTTGGGGTCGAATCGGTCTGAACCAGAGAGTGGGTCCTGTGGTGTTCCAAAATCTTGGTCCAGGGAGAGGAGGCGGCATCACAGCATTGCTCTACATCAATCAAGCTCTCAGACCCCACGTCATACCACATTTCGCACGTCATACCACCGTTTCCCAGCATGATAACGCCTGTGCCCACACCGCCAGAGTTACTCGTGACTTTCTACAGCAGAACGGTGTCAACGTTATGCACTGGTCAACCGTTAGCCCGGACGTAAACCCGACTGAACATCTTTGGGGTGAAATTCAGAGGAGACTTAATAACTGCTGTTACCGACACTCGCAGTGGACACGCAGGTACTGATGTATAGACTGTGCACAGACTCTAAACCTTCTCGTAATGTCTTGGAATTGTGATGAATTAATCACTATTGTGTCAACATACTGCTCACAAAAAATTGCTTTTATCCATTTATTAAGTCGTTTTCTAGAATGATTTGATTAAAGTGCCTCTCTGATTTTGAAATCGTACTGACGTTTTATTTTGCTGTTTAGTATATAATGTCGGATATTGTAAACTTATAGAAAACAACATCTTCTTACCAATAACACAAGAACTTTTGGCTTTTAAGTCAGACTGAACAAATCATTCACTGTGATGTTATCAATCTATATTTTGTGTAATTCATAGAAATTCTGTCACTTTAGAATCTCAAAGATCTGGCATTGACTGCACATTATGTGTACTAAATTCGGACGAAAGATACACCTGGCGTTATTTTCTACCTGAATAAATACTACCAATTAAAACGCAATAAGTAATAAAAGAACAACTGTAAAACATTGGTAGCACACTTCAGTCAGCAGACATCATCATTTATCACCCAATAATACATTCTACAGTAGATATCGCTTGTGTGATATATTTCATAATCTACTGCGATATCTCCTTAGGAGATTGGTCAGTTAAAAAGGAACTATTTTTTTTGTATTCTCAAAGAACAGTTCATTTTTTTTTTATTAAAAGTAACTTCTTTTTTTTTTTATTAAAAATGAATTATTTTTATTTAATTGACCTTGATGGAAACACTCGGTCAATATAAAGGACTTTGCAATGGCTGAATTGCTATCAAAAAATGATGTATCACTACGCCGTTATGTAATCTGGTTCGGTAAAAGTAAAGTCTATAGCAAAGAATTATATTTATTTATTTGTGCATGTAAGAAAGGATTGGGTGATAAATAAAATCTCCTACTCGTCTTTTTTGATATAAAAAAATATCAAAAAAGACTGGTAGGAGATTCTCTATATATTTGTAAATTATACATCCGATCAGCAGCTAACTTCAACTAATATATGTCTTACTGTTCTGCTCCTAACCTGGGCTAATGAAGACGGGCATACGCCATACAGTGTGCTATGAGGGAAATTTTGCCCGGACAGCGGCACTACGGCCTACTCTTATATCGAATTCCAACTGTCAATGGATCTTTTACGTGCACGCCAATGTGTACACGGGATCTCGGTTTTTCGTCCCATCCGAACGAACGACTAGACAGCTTTCCCTGTCAGCCCCTCCGTCCTGCATCACTGACAAGGGAGAACCACGCCGGAAAATCTGGATGAACTTTCTCGGCCAATGCAGGGATCGAACACCCGACCTCCAGGCTAGCGAGCCAGCGTCTTACCCACTTAGCCACGTGATCCCCATGTATAAGGGAATGAGTTGAAAAGTAGCATAAATATTTGATGACATCTACAATGAAATGCCATCACAGTGTCAAGTTTTACAAATGTAGTTAAAACACACCAAACTGTATTATGTATCAGTCGTGGAAAACATGATTACGAACATGATAAATGATTGGAAAAGGGATATCCTTGAACATCGCGGTGGCAATAACCGTATACATAATGATGGCATTACATCAACGCTGCAGACCTGACACTCTAAAAATCAACCTTGCGGGTCTGCCACTAGTACTACGTTGTATACTCCAGCCGAAAGAAGTTATTATAATCACGCCTAACTTTATGGCAACTCCCATAGGGTTACTTAAAATAAAGTGGATTTTTCTCACCTAAATTTGCCTTTGAATACCACTAAACTAACTTCGATTAAAGACTTCCTTTGAATACGGATCGTGGGGCCTGTTTCACGAAATCTTAACTAAGATAAAATCCAAATTTTAGTAATTTGATTGGATAATATTAGATTCATTTTAGGGCTTAACAATTGAAGTATCTACTAAAACTTGGATTAAGATTTCGAGAAACAGGGCCCAGTCTTAGTGGTAAGGGATGAATATTATTTAGATGCACGAGGTCTGGATTAATAAATCCGTTCATGCACTGGGTTAATATAAATGCCATCAGATATAACATGTTGATTGCTTATATTAACATAGTTTGACAAGGAAACCGGATTATTATCACTCTCTGGTGGTGGTTGTAATGCCTTATAATGTACGTCATCCCTGGTCCCTGCGTTGAATGGTGCATATTCATTGGTTGTGTTTACCAGAGCGAGGTAATGTGAGCACACATGATCATCGTCAATTACCCGGGGTTGTAATTCAGTATACTCTTGGTTGTGAAAAATGGCAGTAGACTGTCGTGTTGGGGTATCATAAAGGCTGGCTTTATTGATTCGAGTTCGAATTAATCGGATAAACCTGCCAATTGAAATTGAAATAATGATAGTATTTTATAATGTTTTATAAGTTTTGTAATGTTTTATAACTTTTTTTTAATCATAATGTTTGTTTAGCTTACCATATTATTGCGATTACAAGGATGACCAATATTGCAACACCTGAGACAATCCATGGTACATACGTGCCTGTAAATATATATCATGATACATTGACATCAGACAATAACCCGTAACTGATTTACCTATACACTTGTATATATATATAGCAGGCCATTATATATCTAGAGTAACATTATTTTATTGTCTAGATTATTCATGGCGTAACTAGATTTTATTATCCAGGGCCCTGTTTCACAAAAACTTAAATCTCCTTAAAATCGTCTTAAACTAAAATTCCATCATAACTTAAACATGCATTATGCAAGAGCTAAATTTGATTATTGCAAGTCTTAATTTAGGCTTCAAATGTTATAGAAATTATAAATTAGATCTTTATTTAAACAACAAGACCAAAATCAACTCTGTAGACCCACGGATAGCTCGGATACAGCTCGAATTTAAATAGGATTTCACTAATTGATTAAATCAGATAAGGGGCAACCTGATGAAAATACGTCAGTTAGATCGAGGCTAAATGATAGAGTGTACTTAGCGAGGCCGCTGTAAAGCGTTTCCGTATGCCATTGAAAACTTTACTTGATAATCGAGATATGTAGGTGGAGTTAACGCCTGTCAATCAAACGTTCGGCGAAGGTGAAGACACATTTCGCTACCATTTCTAGGCAAATATTACAACGATGATAACTATGTTCAGAATAAAGTAATTTGACTGAATTTTTCAATATACTCTTCTTTCATCATCTACTTTTGAACTGTTATAGCAAGAATGGCCAACTCTCTATAAATATCTCCCATAATGTATCTTTAAGTTAGATGCGTTTCCCAAAACGATTTTAAGCATTTTAGATAAAATCCTACGGAATACTATTAGGGTCAATCAAATGAAAAAAAATAAAATATTTTGGGTATCTTGTTATTACAATCTAGCCTATCTTGTAATTACAAGATAACCATTCTGTATAACTATCTTGTAACTACAAGATAGCCTATCTTGTAATTACAAGATAATCAGATTTTTCTTTCATTTGATTGACCCTAATGGCCTTCCGTAAAATTCACTAAAATAATATTATAAGTTAAAATTGTATTTTAACTTAAAATAGTGATGCTTCACAAAACTATTTTAGGGACAATTTTAACTAAAATCAATTTTAACTTAGGACAGCCGTCACCCTCTCCTAAGTTAATATCACGACATTAACAAACATTGATTAGAGCTACGTTGTGAGATCTATTGCAACATATAGATATATTTGGAATAATGATAATATTGCCAATGGCCCGGGTTATATAATTTAAACATACTATCATTTACAAAAATAATTCTCATTAATTCCTTTTCATTGCATGGGAAATATAGCTGCGACCCACCCGTTTATTTTATTGTAAGGCAATATAAGCAATTAGATGACGCCCCAAATTAAAACCCCAAGAACAAAAAAAAAACCCAAAGCCCCATTAAACAAAACTCTTTGTTACTATTTTATATATTACCATATGATTCAAGTATAAATTATACTATTTTCAAATAATTAATAAGACCCCCCCCCCCCCAAAAAAAAAAAAAAAAATAAAAAAAAAAAAATATCTAAACTTCATATCTAATGTCTATATAAAAAAGTAGTTTTGTAGCCTACAATTGTTTTAAAATGAGAGAGAGAGAGAGTGAGAGGGAGAGAGAGAGAGGGGGAGAGCGAGAGGGGGTGGGTGGGTGGTTAACGTCCACTAGACACAAACTAGGTAATTCACTTGTGCGTAGGGACGGGCGACCCTACACCCTGTCACGTACAACCGTGGAATCGAAACCCCGCCAGTCAATTTGTAAATCAAAAAAAATATTTATAAATACAAACCCGTGCAAGTAGAAGTATTGCACACCTGGTTCTTGTAAGACGGGCCGGTGCAACTAGCCCCTTCATTTATCGATGTTGGATTGTTACACTGTCTGGTCTTGAGTTTAGTTCCTCCACCACATGTAACAGAGCAGTTGCTGACCGATGACCACTCACTCCAACTTCCATCCATTCCTGTAAAGTAATATTATATTAATTCGTTGTTATTTATTACACGGACATTGACCCCCATCCACCGACAAGTTACCAGATTTTATGAAGGTTTGGATGTTGCTTTAAATAGACGAATTTCTATATGTTCATCCTTATATCTAGTTAAACAGGCATTATGCAAAAGCTAAATCTATATATTTGCAGGTCCTTGGACCTTAAATGTTATACAAATTATTAATTACACAATTATTATCATGACAAGACCATAATCAAATCAACTCTCGATGCCATCGGGTGACACAGATTTTAAGTAGATTAGAATGGTTCGGCCATTTAGTGATTTAATGGATGATCAACACTTTGTTTATTATCTTAATAACAGTAACATTGACAATTAAGGCTACAATGCTCATCTACCGATTTATATTTTAACATATTCCAATTTTATTATCTATGTTTTAAACTATCTGATCAGGTGTGTGTGTGTGTGGGGGGGGGGGGGGCTTGGCGGGCGAATGCGAATGGTTAACGCGTGCTCGTTGCATCATAATGCCGGTCATTGAGTCATGTAAGGTGGTTTCGATTCCTCGTTTATACGTGACAAGGAGTAGGGTCGCCTGTCCAACCTCGTGGGTTTTCTCCGGGTCCTCCGCCCGTTGGCTCGTTAACTAGCTAATTAATTAATGGAAATATATCCTTGACAAAGGAAGAAACAAGACCGTGCTTATCAAAGGTACACATACATTCAGAATTAAACAGATCTGTTCAATGTATCGTCTCAAGGAATACGACCCATCAACCACATTTGTGGGGAACTGGTTTATAATTGTCTAGCGAGAATTTTATACATTGTCAGCTACTTAACGGCAGGTATAATGCTGCAAATAAAACGGAAATGAGGCAAAGTATGTGCTAAAGTCCAAAATTTGAAGTCCATTTCGAAGCACAGCAAGAAAAAAATAATTAGCGACCGTGACGAAGAACATGTTCTTAAACCAAATCTATACATATTTCAATATAGATATAGAAGTGACAACCACTCTCTTTTTTTACTAGATAGGCATGGACGAAATGAAATATTCCAGTAAAAAGAAATGACAGTCGAGACTTTTCAAATTAGCTTTAAACAGCATTTCATCTGGTTGGCCAGTAAAGTGCACGGCACAAGATCAACGACTGTGCAGAATCGGGTATCACTCTGATGGAGTAATGGCGTCTTCATACAAACTGTTAAATTGCAAATGACATGTATAGAGCATAATATGTGAAAGATATAACTATACAAACCAAAACATGGCAGTTGGTTACACATCGTGGTCTGATTAGAATTGCCACCACAATTTGCCGCACCACCTCCTACAGGATTGTTACATGTTCTAGTTCTAATCATAGATCCGTTACCACATGACACAGAGCATGGACTGAATGAAGACCACTTACTCCATTTAGCACTTACTATAATAAGAAACGACATGACCAGTCAGCACCAATAATCACGGTAACAATATTTGTTACCCGTACTATGTATATATATAAAGGCCATTATTACCAGTTATAATAAAACAAAAATACGACAAACAAACTAATATAATATGAAAAACTGAATATAAGAGGCTGGGTTTCTAGACTGCGACGGTGTTGCCTAAACCAGACAGTTATTATATGATCAAAAGCTAAAAAAGAAACAACCTTGCTAACATCATCAACGTTACAATTTCGTATTGTTTGGTTCTCCTCATCGAATACACATACTTCATTTACTTAATTAAACTAAACTTAAAACAGAATATAATATTGGAATATTAGTTGAACATATTGTCACTATATAAATACAATATATACTCACCGACATTATCACAATCACATGACACCTGCACCGAATCTGTTCCGCTTTCATCTACAAATAGAGTAAAAAGGTTCATGGAACAAATAGTGAATTAATGTTCACCAGTCTAGATCTAGCTTGTTGGACATAATCATGGTAACTTGAATTATTCATTGACAAAGAACAAAAATTGGTTCAGATAAAACAAATCTATGTAACACTTGTATTGTATTGTGAAAACTGGTGTACAAATTTACAAATTGTGTATGTTATCTGAACCACCCTTTCCTGTTATAATAGATACACAGATATATAAAGACACGTTATATCCTTGAATTGCATATTAGAAAGAATATTAAGCTGTTTCATGCGAGTCACATGGGCAATGAACAGGGTCAATCCGTAACACGTGAATTGAAATATCCTTCAGCCCACCCCCGGTAACATAGCACCATAAACATTATGACCTAATGAGAACAGCATATGACTGTAGTTTTACAGGAAATAATTATACAATGTAAAACAAATTCTTGTTATTTGTTACATATCTAATACCTGAAACAAAATACATTCTTGATACTGTTTGTATACGATATTGTACTTAATATACATAATGTGTATACTACCGATACTATATATAAACCTGATGTTAATTATATACTTGACGCTGCACTTAATATACACTGTAGTAAATATACATTGAATTCCGGATCATATAAACTTGGTATTAATGCTAAATATATAAACCTGATTATAAATATAAAAAGAATGCCTGATACTAAATAGCAGTTTGTAACCGCTTATGCCACTACCAAAGGAAATTGTATACCAACACAGGGTTTGTTTAGACAGTATACGCTCGTACAGTCATATTTTTTTCTATTGGATAAGTCAGTGTATTGCTATTAAAGTATTTTATAAAGTATATCGTACCTTTGATCAGCATCAATATTGCATCACCATAACTGGGCTTGTATTGGGTGATATTGATCTGTAGATGCTTGGCTTTAAGGCTCCTTCTAGGAATAAACACGGGTTCTCCCGTACAATTATATATAGGTTTATAATCTAGTAGCACATTTACTCTGTTGCATGTTTCAACACCTAAGTTGATATACTGGATACTAATCGCAGTAGCATTTGCATTACAGGAACATGATGAATCTATAGCTGGTGGAGCTCTACCTCCATAATACAGGTACAAAAAACCATTTTCACTTGATTTTGTACTTGTTGTCGCCATGTTATAGATAAGGGACACTGTAACACATGTTAAAGACATGAATAATGAATGAAGTGGGGCTTAACGTCACATTGTTCTGATCTGACTGGGCTAATGAAGGCCGGAAAGATATAAATAACAACTATTATATGGACAACACACTATTAATAATGCCAAAGTGCTTTTATCTGTGAGGTGTAGCTAATTTCAGCCCTAACGACGGCAACTTTACATATTTTCACAATAACTTCTCAGATAAATGATTAAATTTGTACATCATTTAACGACAACTCAGATAAACAGTTAAAACTGTACAATTAGCTGGCATTACACTATGGTTTCTTTGGGTTGTATTCCTGATTGTTTTCAAATTTGAGTGAAGTCTGTGTCACTACAGACCCGGCACTGTACAGCGCAGTGGACCCTTACGGCTAGCCCCCGGATCCATTCACTTTTTTTTGTGTTTTTATAAGTATGATGTCTTGTCCGTATATTTGTTTTTGTGTAAATTCTGTGTGGACTTACTATTAGACAACTCATTAAAAATGTACATTTAACAAATCTCAGACAACTAATTAAACTGTACATTTATGATATACGTCAGTCAACTATATAAAACCATAGATTTAATGATAACTCAGTTAACTGTTTAAAACTGTAAATTTAACGGTAACTGGCGAACGTAGTAATATACAATAAAACAGATATAAAACAAACATATGTAGGCCCATTCATTATATTAACATGTTTATTTTGCATCTTTTGGACACAAGGTATGTCATATGCACTATTTATCTTTATTGTTACAATTAATTATTTTTGATTAGAGAGGCACGCATCTACAAGGTCTGACGGGAGTACTTTTAAGAAGATACCGTATGTAATATACAATTCTACTATATAAATAATGGGATTACTTACCAGGAGTACAATTATAACCATAATGTACATAATGATAAGGAGTATTACTATTAGGAGTATAAGGGGAGGTGATGGTACATGATTTTTGATAAGTACAGGCTGTATAAACAGAATAACTATCTTGCCGACTGAAAGTTTCATTTCTATCACTAGAATTCCTGGTACAGCATTGACTCGTGTTACAATCATCTTTATCTTGTAGTGGTGGACAGATGTTAATCGATGGTTTGGTATAGTACTGCAGGGCGTAAAATATAATACGTGTACCAACTTCACAGGTTATAGTAAAATTTGAACATGGCGAATCGGGTTGTTGATAACAACCATATACATCCATTGTTACCACCACCATTACTATAATAAACCAATAGAGTGTGCTTTAAATGGCACATAAATATTGTGACAAGGTGCTCCATAAATTGTATCATATTAAGATTATATTGTATACATGTAAAGTAATTTCACGCTAGTCACGTGACATGCCCCCGCCCCCAACAATTCAATATATGTATATATCTAGTATAAACTATGTCCATAAAAAGTATACGTGACAAAAAACGGATACAAAGTTTAATGTAATCATGACAATTGAATAATATATTAGTGTTATAGTTATTATACAAACGATATATTCTTATAAATAATTACTAAATTACCTGCACCCAACAACATTAATAAAGCTAGAGATAATTTCAACATGGTCGCCATAATCTGAAATAGGAATACTGGGGGTTTTTTTGCGTCGTGAACACTATAAAAACGGGATGGAAAAGTTGAAGAAATAAGCGGAAAATGATCTGCCAAAAATTGATATAGTATTCGGAATATAATTGAAATACTAAAATTTGTGAAAAAAGATTAAAAACAAATTTAGATAACTTTTTATAAATATTATGTAACAAAAAAATATCAAGTATAAGCTAAAAATATATTTATAAAAACTTATATACCCCCCCCCCCCAAAAAAAATAAAAAATAAAAAAAACAACAACACAAAATCGCCAGCTTAAGACCTACAATATGAAGATTTAGCTCTTGCTTTATATGTGTTTTAATTACACCATTTAATTAAGTAAAATTATACTTACATGTTTGTAATAAGCCGTGTTACAAGGAAATAGTTTGTGTAGTATGAACTGTCATATATAGACGAGCAGACCAACCGGAAGTATACGTCTTTCGTTGAGTGGATGTAAAAACTTGCGACATAATTAGACACGGATAGACATGTTTGGTGTTGATTGTTTGATTGGTATAATACTTTTAAGGGATGCCCATTCAGATATAATCCATGATAATTTGTTTATTTAATCAACGTTAATCAGTATACTAAAGTAAAACTATGTTACGTAAAAACTAAATTTATCAACATGGATTACAGTGGTGGGCACGGTATTTGGTTTAGGGGGAGGGGGTACGGGATTGATGGAGGTATAATACTTTTAAGGGATGCCCATTCCGATATAATCCTTCATAATTTGTTTATTTAACCAACGTTAATCAGTCCTAAAGTATAACTAAAATAAAAACACGGTGGACACGGTATTTGGTTTGGGCGGAGGGGGGAATGGGGTTTAGCCATAGGCTTACGGGCTCGATGGATGTTAGGGGAACAGCATGGTTACAGATGACGTCGGCGGTCGTCTGCGAGAGGCGAATGAGCGAATCTTACCGTATAGACCCCCCCCCCCAACGCCAAGAAAATTTGGAAAATTAGTCATTCAAAAACCAAACGCTTTTCCTGCTTTTCTAGCCAATGAATATATCACCTTTAACTAATCTACTATATAACCTAACTAAGGTGGCTGACTCGAATTCCAATCAATCGTTCACAGATCTTGGAGACAGGACCGTCGGGAAATTTGTTTTGAAAATTTAGCTACCCCAAACTCGTTTTCCTGCTTTTCCAGCCTGTGAATACAGCAACTTCAATGCTGCTCCCAAAAAAGAACCAATGTAATATATAAAAAAAATAGAGCCATACGCTCTTTAACGATCCTACTATAATAACAGACGTTACAATAATATATAGCGAGTACTTGTATATAGTTGAAAAAAATACAGACAATTGGCAAAAATGACATGAAATAAAATGGGGTTTAACGTCCTAGTTTTCAGCACGGAACACGGGCTACTGCCCACCCTTATTTCCAACTTTAAAGGGTTCTTTTCCGTGCACGCCCACGTGTACATGGGACCTTGGATATTTGTACCATCTGAACGACTAGACACTCTCGTTGCCAAGCCCTCGGTCATACACCACTGACAAGGGGAAACCACGCTGGAAAATCCTGGGAAACTTTCTAGGCCAACACGTGATCGAACCTCGACAGCTTCGTTGGTGAGCCAGTTCCTTACTTATTCAGCCACTGCGACTCCATACAATAATAACTGACATATAAAAGCTCTTGATTTTGCCCATAGGTTGTGTATCATGTATGTTTATCTTCAATAAATTGTGCTTTGTCATAATTAAACAAAACGTATTTTTGTATGTAATAATATATATTGAATAACTATTACGAAATGGACATTGGACCGCGAGAGAAATAAATACGTCAAGCTTACCATACTTTCCACGCCGTTTGATAATTATAGACAGCGTTTCCGTTAATGATGTGGCATGTACAAATTTAAACCATGTTATTGATGCCCATATTCATACTATTTTGCATTGTACAGGATTTATCACGTGTATACAGCATCTATATAAACCACAGATCCAATCAGGTACGTGTATATACATAAAGTGACAGTTTTTATATGTCAAGTCTACTCGGTCTCAAAACAATTCTACAAAACCAGCCCTATACCAATTATAATATATTTGAAATTGTGCAGCAATACATAAAAGATAGTAAAAGATTCTAACTTTTTAAATATGTTTATCCAATGCTTTTTGCTGTTGCATTGGATAAACATATATATATGTATATTGTTTATTGTAAATATGAGATTTATATATTATTTTCTTTTGGAGAGAACTTATATGGGCTTTTCATTCAGTTTATTGGATACAAATATTGTTTAAACCAAACTTCCATTTTCCAACGATGGGACAGCAGGCCTGTTTTTATATCAAGTCTTAAAATGGTTTCTGAAAAGTGATTCATAAGAATGTTTTGATCTTCAAATTTCTCCAGCAACAGGAAACGACTTTCTATTAAATCATTTATCGTTAGATTGTATTGATATATTGCATGAATGTGAGCATTGTTAGTTTTGTCTATTCTCAGTTTAATTTGAGTGATAGAGGATATTACAGTCGGAATTTAATAAGGCGGTTAGAGTGGTACATCCTGGTATAAATTTTCCCACAACTTCAGTATTTATGTAAAATTCAATAATTTGGAATATTTTGGGATTTTATAATAAAATCTAGTAGTTGAACGTTGAAATACATAGGTGACAATACTGTGAAATACAACCACTGCTTATTACTGAAATACGTTTCGACTACGCTTGATATCTAGTCGTTATCAAGTCGCTCAGTAATAATCAGTAATGGTATTCTAAAGAATTGTGACTCTGTATTAATTCTTGGTATAGCTACATTAATGTAATGGTATTTGTACTACATCGGTAAAGGCATTGGTACTACTTTTAGTATCAGAGAGAGAGAGAGAGAGAGAGAGAGAGAGATTAACGTTCACTCGACAAAAATCAGGCCATTTCGGGACCAACATATGGTTTATTTAATTTTATTTCAATAATTCGCTTGCGCATAGGGTTCTTTAGCAGTGGGAGGAAACCGGAAAACCCTTTGAAAACCCACGAGATTGGGCAGGCGACCCTACTCCTTGTCACGCACAATCAGGGAATCGAAGCCACGCTGGTTGACTTAATGACAGGCCTTATGACACAGAGCTCATATCAGTATAACATTGGGGACATTAATTTACAAAATTAAAAATTAAAAATAGAAATTAAAAACTAATTTACAAAATTAAAAATAGAAATTAGAAATTATTTTTCAAAATCAAAAATTAAAAATACAAATAGTAAGCCGAAAAGACCCCCCCCCCCCCAAAAAAAAAAAACAAAACAAAAAACAAAACAAAACAAAAAAACCCAAAACAGTTCGTATTTGAGCTTCCGTATAATTACAAGCAATTGTATTCAAAATATATACTATACATATACAATATATTATGTACAATGATGAAGAACACTGCCATATGAAGAAGTAAAAGCAATTGTACATTCATGTGTATTCCATATTATTTTATCGTCCTACTGTTCGGCACTGACTGGGCTATGAGGGGAATTGTGCCTGGACAGGGGCAATATATTGAATTCCAACTGCCATGGGTTCTTTTACGTGCACTCAAATATGTAAACGGGACCACGTTATTTCTTCCCACCCCCAACGACTATTCGTTGTCCCTTTCCAGGTGCTCTGTCGTGCATCACTGACAAGGGGCACTACGCTAGAACATCCTGATGAACTTTCTTGGTTAACACAGGGATCGAGCACGAGCCCTCCAGGTTAACGAACTAACGTCTTGCTGACCGTGGCTCCATCACAGGCGCAAGTACCATCAGTTTTAACGAGTAACGTTATTGTTTTTCAAGGAAGTATGGTGGCTGATAGTGGCCATTTTAAATCTCGCCCTTTTCATAACGCGACAACACGACATCACGACAGTATTGACGCAATCATACGACACTAAATTCTGTCGTATCATCGTGTTATTTTTATCGTAACGTCGAGATGTCGACTTATTGTCCTAGTCTCTTTCTACAAGTCACAAAAATACAGCTGTACTCATTACATCATATATAGGCCTAAGTAGTAGATTTGATAAATATAAAAGAGATAGTAGGAAAACGTTGATTAATTATTTGTTTTCTCAAAATAATGAAACATTTTGTGTCCACTAGTGAATTATATTTGGTATTATATTAAAAAAATCTAGAATTACAATAGCAGGACCAAAGTGAGTTAGCTAAGTTAATTCCTTGAAGAAAAAGTGGTGTCGGGAGGTATCGAACAAGTAAGCATTCATTGCCATGTGTACGACACCCACCAATATTTATAGATGACTGGAGCTATAGTTTAAAAGTGATTTCAGAAGAGAGGGTGGGAAGGGGATTGTAAAAAACCCAAATCGGGTCACATTCTTTAAAATCACAGCATTATCATAGTGCAGCACGTCACCCCAATAGTTGCAGGAGTTTTTTTGAATGAGGTGGAGAAAACGATTCGCAGCCTGTCATTGAGTCAACTGGCGTGGTTTTGAATCCCCGGTTGTACGTGACAAGGTGTAGGGTCGCCTGTCAAACCTCGTGGGTTTTCTCCGGGTCCTCCGGTTTCCTCCCACTGCTAAAGACCCCTACGCGCAAACGATTTATTGAAATAAAATTAAACCATATGTTAGTCCCGAAATGACCTAATTTGTGTCGAGTGGACGTTAAACCCTCTCTCTCTCTCTCTCTCTCTCTCTCTCTCTCTCTCTCTCCCATTGACATCACTAATGGGATTGAGGCCTAGATGAGTAAAAATAGGCCCAGTAATATCTTCAACTATGAACACACTCTAAAAGCCTCATACCCCCCCCCCCCCCACGTCTCTTATTTAGTTTTACAAATAATTCCAGAATCAATAAAATGGTATCAATGATGTTTGATGCAACTGGAAAATAATATGTCAAAAATTGATTAAACATGAGAAATATTATTACATATTGAATCCGTATCAGTGATAACGTACATTTACTCAATATGTTCCTTCCAATGGATCATCATTTAACATGAAACAAGGAAAGCAGCGATCGAAGAAAAAGATTTAAAAACACACACATTTCAATATGACAGTAGTGATTCGGTCATGCATTTACATTCGAGAGTGTCATGCTTTCTTTGAAAGTAATGATTGTGCCAAATTTGAACAAAGTCAGTTTACATTCGCGGCCTATAGGTAGAGTGTTGACAGATCAAACGTAAAAAAACCCAAAGAAAAAACCAGACCTATAAAAATATATTTCTAAAACTCTTTTAATTTTGAAATAATATTGTTTTCGCGTGTGCTAAGTGTTTCAGCGAATACATGTAGTTACAGAAAGGGTCTTGTAGATTAAGACTATAGCGCATGTGCAGTTTCAAACTTCCGACACGACAAGTCGACAAGTCGATGATACGACAAAACCAAACTGTCGTATCATCGACTTGTCGACTTGTCGTCTCGGAAGTTTAAAACTGCACATGCGTCATAGTCTTCATCTACAAGACCCTTTCTACAACTATTCGCTAAAACACTTATCACACGTGAAAACAATATAATTTCAAAATTAAAAAAGGTTTAGAAAATATATTTTCATAGATCTGTTTTTTTTTAAGGTGTTATCTGTCAACCCTCTGGTATAACTACAGACTGCGGAACTAGATGTTCAAATTTGGCATAATCATTACTTTCAAAGACAGTGTGCTATGAGGGAATATTGCCCGGGAAGCGGCGCTACGGCCCGCTCTTATATCGAAATCCAACTGCCAAGGGATCTTTTACGTGCACGCCAATGTGTCCACGGGACCTCGGTGTTTCGTCCCATCCGAACGACTAGACAGTTGTCATTGTCAGGCCCTCCGTCCTGCATCACTGACAAGGGGGAATTTTGTCGGCCAATGCAGGGATCGAACCAATCTGTGAAAAAAGTCGTCTAATATCTCTGTAAAAGATGACTGTTTTCAACACATGCAATCACGTCACGCGGTGTCAATCATTGGACCAATGGCGCGTGCATTGTTTATATAAGACGTAACTGCTTCGGGTAGAATGATGCCTTTTACTCATTTTAATACCCATTTACGCTACATAGGAAATATTTTTTACCTACAAATACTTCAAATGTCTTTATTTATTTTTCTAATACATAAAAAAAAAATTTTTAGAATTAAATTTGTCGGAGGAATAATGTTAATATTGGGGACTCATTAAGTCGCATCGATGTCATTCTTATCAGAGGCCTAGCGAATATTCACTTCTGATCAGTGTGGGATCGAACACCCGACCTCCAGGCTAGCTAGCCAGCGTCTTGCCCACGTAGCCACGCGATCCTCTGAAAGGATGATACTCTCGGTTGTAAATACATGACCGAACCAGTACTGTCATATTGAAGACGGGCATACGCCATACTATGAGCGAAATTTTGCCAGGACAGCGCACTATGGCCTACCATTATATCGAATTCCAACTACCAAGGGATATTTTACGTGCCAGGCCCTCTGTTCAGCACAACTGACAAGACCTCGTCGTAAAATCTGGATGAACTTTCTCGTCCAATGAAGGGATCGAACACCCAGCTTTCGGGTTACCGAACCAACGTCTTACCTGCCTAGACACTGCGACTCCCCCGCAAAATATCAAGCACCAAAAACAATGGATCGAGGCCTAGATGATTACACACTATGAAAGCCTCATACGCCCCCCCCCCCCCCACGTCTCTTATTTTGTTTTACAAATAATTTCATAATCAATAAAATGATATCAATGATGTTTGATACGACTGAAAAATAACATGTATAGCATTGATTAAACAACATAGGTAGTAATGAGAAATATTACATATTGAATCCGTCTTAGTGATAGCGTAGATTTACTCAATACGTTCTTTCCAATAGATCATCATTTAACTTGAAACAAGGGAAACAGTCGATCGAAGAAAACAGATTTTTTAAAAAAAAACCACAGGTTTCAATGTGACAGTAGTGCTTCGGTCATGCATTTACCTCCGAGAGTGCCATCCTTTCTTTGAAAGTAATGATTGTGCCAAATTTGAACAAATTCCATCTAGATTCGCGGCCTGTAGGTAGAGTGTTGACAGATCAAATGTAAAAAAAACAAAAAAAAACAAAAACCCCAGACCTATAAAAATATATTTTCTTAAACTCTTTTAACTTTGAAATTATATTGTTTTCACATGTGCTAAGTGTTTTAGCGAATATTTATAGAAGGGTCTTGTAGATAAAGACTATAGCGCATGTGCAGTTTTAAACTTCCGAGACGACAAGTCGACAAGTCGATGATACGACAGTTTGGTTTTGTCGTATCATCGACTTGTCGACTTGTCGTGGCGATAAGTCGATGATACGACAGCACGACAAAATGAGGTCGATGATACGACAAAATCAGACGATCTTACGACAGTTTGTTCTGTCGTAAGATCGCCCGATTTTATCGTAAGATCGTGTGATTTTGTCGTGCCGTCGTATCATCGACTTGTCGTGGCGATAAGTCGATGATACGACGACACGACAAAATCACACGATCTTACGACAAAATCACGCGATCTTACGACAGAACAAACTGTCGTAAGATCGCGTGATTTTGTCGTGTCATCGACCCGATTTTGTCGTGCCGTCTTATCATCGACTTATCGCCACGACAAGTCGATGATACGACGGCACGACAAAAAGCGAAACTGTCGTATCATCGACTTGTCGACTTGTCGTCTCGGAAGTTTAAAACTGCACAGTGCACATGCGCTATAGTCTTAATCTACAAGACCCTTTCTATAACTATTCACTAAAACACTTAGCACATGTGAAAATAATATAATTTCAAAACTAAAATAGTTTTAGAAAATATATTTTTATAGGTCTGGTTTTTTTTTTACGTTTTATCTGTCAACACTTTACCTACAGGCCGCGAATCTAGATGGACTTTGTTCAAATCTGGCACAATCATTACTTTCAAAGAAAGGATGACACCCACAGATGTAAATGCATGACCGAACCACTACTATCATATTGAAACTTGTTTTTTAAAATCTTTTTTTCTTCGATCGGCTGCTTCCCTTGTTTTCAAGTTAAATGGTGATCCATTGGAAGGAACATTTTGAGTAAATGTATCATTGATACGGATTCAAAATGTAATATTTACTACCCTAAATGTATCATTGATACGGATTCAAAATGTAATATTTACTACCCTATGTTGTTTAATCAATTTTAGACACATTAATTTCCAGTCGTGTCAAACATCATTGATAGGGACCTACCATTTTATTGATTCCGAAATTATTTGTTAAACAAAATAAGAGGGGGGGGGGGTGCGTAGGGGACTTTCGGAGTGTGTTCATAGCTGAAGGCAATACTGGGCCTATTTTTAATCATCTAGGCCCCGATCCCATTAGTGATGCCAAACGGATGAATATGCGATAAGGTCAATAACAGCTGCAAATCGCTTTCTTCACCTCATAAAAAACCTCCCCTGCACTTATTGGGATGGCGTGCTACACCAATGCGGTGATTTTATGTGGTCTGATTTGAGGTTTTATATAATCCCCTTCCCACTCTAATAAAATAAATTGGAAATCTTCTGAAATCGCTTCTAAACTATCGCTTCAGTAATCTATAAGTATTGGTGGGTGTCGTACACGAGGCAATGCATACTTGTTCGATACCTACCGACACCACTTCTTATTCAAGGAATTAACATAGCTGACTCACTTTTGTCCTGCTATTATGATTCTAGATTTTTTGAATGTAATACCAAATATAATTCAATTTTGGGCGCAAAATGTTTCATTTTTTTTTAGAAAACGAATCAACGTTTTCCTATTATCTCTTTTGACGAGTCTTATTTATATGTATCTATGTATATGTATCTGATGTAATGAGTACAGCTGTATTTTTGTGACTTGTAGAAAGAGACTAGGACAATAAGTCGACATCTCGACGTTACGATAAAAATAACACGATGATACGACAGAGTTAAGTGTCGTATGATTGCGTCAATACTGTCGTGATGTCGTGTTGTCGCGCTATGAAAAGGGCGAGATTAAACATGGCCACTATCAGCCACCATAAGGAAGTCCAAAAGTTGAATCCAGATGATACATATATTGTTCGTAGCAAACTGTACTGGATTGAGTTTAGTTTGAATCTTTTAAGATCACTTGAAAAGACGCGTGGTTTAAGCATGTACACGATCTCGTAATAGGAAATGAGTAGTTATTATGATTGTCGAGTGAGGTTGCATTAACTTATATCTGCCGCTTACAAATTTATTAATAGAACTGACATGTCATCTCAACTTTGTGTGCTATTACCAAATTTAATGTGGAAAATCTGAATGGTTTATTTTTGTGTAGTACTAGAGATCTTAACTCGGTACATATCGATAATGATATACTTTTGAAAGTGGAGTTCGTAATTGAGAAGTTATCAAAATAACAAGCGTGTGGTAATGTGGACTAGCAGTGACTATTTAGATCGTTTCTAATCAAAACGGATGACATCGTTTTTCTAAAGGTTTCCTTCGGAAACTCAGGTTTACACCCATTTCTAAACACCCCGCATTCAAACAATTTAGTTTTCATGTTCCATTAATATTCATGATCTTCCAGTAATCATGAAAAGTATTGCTTCTTTTCAGAGTTTTAAATCCAGACTTTAATATACCCATTTAAACATATATGTGATTTCAATTGAGAGAAGAATTCTTGTTGAACATACTCTAAGTGTAGATTTAGTGCTGTACTTGACATTGTGGATTGGGGAGGGGCATCTGTGGAGAAAATTCGGTTAGTCTGCCCCCACACAACTTCCAAGTTACGTACAAGCTACAGAAGCATTGCGTCGCAACCAAAGCAATTATGACAAAGGCGCTAGACCACTCAAGGACGACATAGCCTTTCCCAGTCATAGTTAAATTGAGCAATGTCTCTGGACTTGGAATTCTGACGTCAGAAGTTTATGGGGTTAAGTGACTGTCGAGTCGAAAAGCACCATCACAGACAAAATGCTATGATAATGAAATGGGGTTTAACGTCCTAGTGTTCTGCTCCGACTGGGCTAATAAAGACCAGCATACTATACGGTGTGCTATGGGGGAAATGTTGCCCGGACAGCGGCACTACGGCCTACTCTTATATTGTATTCCAACTGCCAAAGGTTCTTTTACGCTGTCCCGTGTTGGGCCTCTGTCCTTCATCATTTGATGAACTTTTTCGGCCAATGCAGGGAACAACACGCGACCTCCAGGTTAGCGATCCGACGGCTCACTCGCTGAGCCACCGTGGTTCCCATCATCCATCGAGACACCCGTCCAGTGGTTGAGAGAACTTATATAGGCTCTTGATTCAGTTTATTGAATAAACTATTTTTTAAACCAAAGTCAAAGTGCTATTTTCTAACGATGGGAGAACAGGGCTGTTTCATACCAACTACTAAAATGGTTTTGTAAAAGTGATTCATAAGAATTGTTTGATCTCCACTTATATTTGGAATAAGAACATTTCTACAATAACAGGAGATTACTATTACATCATTTATCGTTTGATTTTGTCAATAAACTGCATAAATGTGAGCATTGTTAGTTTTGGCTATTCTCAGTTTATATTGAGTAATAGAGGATATTACAGCCGGAATTGAATAAGGCGGTTAGAGGGGTGGATCCTGGTACTTTTGTGTCAAATTGAATTTTGAATATTGTTAGAATTCCGGGGTCACCGGAAAATATCAACAAATACCAATAGTTTACATAAGAACTATGTAAGCCACGAACGGCTGGATGAATAAGAGTGTTCAAGCTCCTTACACCATTCAAATTTAAACTGTGTGTGTGTCAGCTAATGTATTTTCTTGTCTGCGATATCACCTCGGTGGAAGCGGACGTAAAATACAACTAACAAACAACAAGCTAATGTATTGTTTATTTCGTTATGTCACCCAATTTAGATTGCCTGTGACACTGGCTCGCTAACCACGAGTTCATGGGTTCGATCCTGATGTTGGTCGAGTAACTCCCCCAGTGTGATCTATCCTTGTCAATTGTGCAGTCGTTTAATACCTGAATCGTGTAACTAGTTCCGAAATCATCAACTGTAAACTCTAAGAATCCCTCTATGTGTAACGTTGGCCCCATTTGTTAATAGGTGATACTATTCGATATTAAAGGAAGGGTTGAATAACTATGTCAACGTTTAAAACCCTTTTCTGGATAAAACCTTACTCGTGATAAAAGATAATCAGAATGGGCTCGGAAAACCCCCACCACATTACGAGTGGACACTATTAAGAATAACTGCCGCATTCATAGACTTCAACATGCTTCTTTTGGGGTTGGTGGATATGGAAATAAAATGGGTTATTATATACGCGATTATAAAAGTCTTTTAAAATTGTGTATGATATAATTTAGTAATTAACTTAAAAATACATAGGTGACAATTCTATGGAACATATACACTGCTTATTACTAAGGTACGTTTCGACTATGCTCGATATCTAGTCATTATCAAGTCGCTTACAAATAATCAGTAACAATATTTCATAGATTTGAGACCTGTTATTAATTCTTGGTATAGCTACATATACATTAATGTATAATTATTTTACTACATTAAGGTCAAGGCATTTTGTACTGCATTTGGTCGCGCATTGAAAACATCCATCTCCAACAACAATAATCACATGTAAAATGACCATATGATTTATGTGGGTACATGTTGTCTATATCAGGGGCGTTTTAAGGTTTATCATGGCAGAGGCTATACTATTTTGAGTGCCCTCTTTCAAGGGAGGGGTGGGGGTTCTCTGACCCCGGCCACCGGAGGTCGAGAAACTTTGCAAAATAGAAAATATTTTGGTGCATTCTGACATATCCTCCAGGCCCCTCGAGGCCGGTTTAATCTGAGGGCCGGGGCCTAATTCGATACTCGTCTGAAGCCTGAATGCGAAACAAATCACTTGTTCGTACCAGGAGCTCAATCAAATAATAATTAATGGAATATGGTGGATTTCAAATAATTTTTGAAGAAAGTTCAAGGACGTTACATCTTCCAGTTACACGATATGCTCCTTTCTAGCCTTGCGGCTCGCGAAAGTTTTGATGATCTCATCCAAATTAATCAAGTGCAGAAGATTAGCTTCAATGCACAATAAGGCTAGTGCACCCATGCTATACTAGGCGGCCTAGCAATCTCTTTCCTGAATAGCTTATTAGTAGGTTTTCAGAAAAGGTGATTTCTTGATTGATGGTTTTCATGCCAATGCAATGACTACATTCTCATTCAGTAGTGGATTCGACAGTAACAGTGTATAGAAAACGATTGACTCTGACTCGGGGGCCCTTTCCCTTGGCCAGAGGGACCCCTTTTGTCAGACCTCCCTCCCTAACTAGGGTACATTTTCATTTTTCTCATCGGTTTTAGCATTTTTCTCCCTTTTTTCGCGAGGAGGCTGGCGCCTCCAGCGCCTCGGCTACAAAACGCCTTTGGTCAATATGATATATTAATAAGGAACAAAACGCAATAAAAGTACCAGATGAATTTATAAATCAGATAATTGCAAGCAATTTTATTCATATATAAAATGATGAAGAACTCTGTCAAATGAAGAAGTAAAAGCAATAGTACATTCAGGTGTATTCCATATTTTGTGGTGTTAAAAGGAAATGAAAACGGGTTTATCCTCCTAATGTTCTGCTCCGGACTGGGCTAATGGAGACGGGCATACGTCATACAGTTTGCTATGAGGGTAATTTTGCCCGGAGAGCGGTGCTACGGCCTACTTTTATATCGAATTCAATCTGCCAAGTGCTCTTTTACGTGCACGCATTTTATACACGGGACCTCGTTTTTTCGTACCATCCGAATGACTATAAGTTGTCCCTTGCCAGGCACTGTGTCCTGCACCACTGATAAGGGAAACCACGCCAGAAAATCTCTATGAACTTCTCGATCAACACACAGATCGAAAACGAGACCTCCAGGTTAGCGTACCAGCGTCTTACTCACTGAGCCACCGTGAACCCTGTTGTTAAAAGGAAATGAAATGAAATGAAATGGGGTTTAACGTCCTACTGTTCTGCTCCTGTATTGGGCTAATGAAGACGGGCATACGCCATACAGTTTGCTATGAGGGAAATTTTGCCCGGGCAGCGGCACCATCGCCTACTCTTATATCAAATTCCAACTGCCAAGGGATCTTTTACGTGCATTCCAATGTATACACGGGACCTCGGTTTTTCGTCTCATCCGAAGGACTAGACAGCTGTTCTTGTTAGGCCCTCCGTTCTGCACCACTGACAAGGGGAAACCACGTCGGAAAATCCGGATGAACTTTCTCGGCCAATGCAGGGATCGAACACCCGACCTCCAGGCTAGCGAGGTTGTTAAAAGGATCACAGCCGCCAGTATGATCAGTTTCAAAGTAACGTTATTGTTTTTTCAAGTAACAAAGGTTGTATGCAGATGATACAAATATTGTTCGAAGCATTACATTGTATTAGATTGAGTTTAGTTTGAATTTTTTAAGAAGGTCATTTGAAAAGACATGTGAGTTAAGCGTGCGCAGGATCTCGTTATAATTATATTGTTGAGTGCGGTTTGTCACATCACGATTAGATAATTGTATTTCATTATATCTCTAAATATCTTGACAATTACACCACAATATGTATATATATGCCAAGCCTTAAATCAGTTTGGCATATTTATAGTCACTAAATAAACGGCCATGTTGTACTTAATAAGCTATGACCATTTAACTATCCATAAATAATAGACTGAAAGATGGTTACGAGTGTCGGCAATAACATTAGGGCACTTTTGAGTAAAAAATAGGTTACGTGCTCTTGTTTAGAAATTAGTCTCACTTAACCGTCTACCGACCATTCTCCGTCTGATTGACAGGCCGGGATAATCAAGACTACATTTTACGAAACATAACAGAAAGCTGTTGTTTTAAGAACCTTGTAAAAGTAAAATGAAACTACTGCTAGTATCATGTCCTTGCCTAACCCGAGTGTTTCAGAGATATTATTTGTACTAAACCAAAAATAAAACGAACGTAATTTCTAAAACTGCTGTAATAACCAAAAAGTTAAATATTACTGCTACTAAGAATCATCAATAATAGATTTTTACGGCTGTAATAGTTGATAGATGTGTAGAGAATTTCACATGCGATGGCTATTTATAGACCCATATACTCTAGCGCCGAGTGTTATCGTACCGCGTGACTAGCCAGAAATCACTTCGAGACAAGCCAATGAAGCGTGCACATTCGCCGTGTCGAGTTCAACTTTCAGTAGAGAAAATTTTCGCTGCACCTATCATTTACTTATTGGTTTACCATCTCGTTTAACTAATAAATTACAAAAAGTTCAGAACGCGGCTGCTCGACCCATTACCGGAAGTAAATTGAGCGATGGCTTTGGACTTGGTATTCAGACGTCAGAATTGTATGGGGTTAAGTGACTATCGAGTCGAAGAGCACCATCACAGACAAAATGAGATGAAAATGAAATGGTGTTTAACGCCCCATTGTTCTGCTCCGACTGGACTAATGAAGATGGACATGCTATACAGTGTGCTACGAGATCTGCCAAGGGATATTTTACGTGCACGCCGATGTGTACATAAGGGCTCGACTTTTCGTCCTATCCGAACAACTACACTATACGTGGGCCCTCTGTTCTTCATGACTTGATGAACTTTCCTGGCCAATGCAGGGATCAAAGACGCGACCTCCAGGTTAGCGAGTCAACGGCCTACCCGCTGAGCCACCGTGGCTCCCACTATCAGAGACACACGTCCAGTGATTGAAATGAAAGAAAACACAATAAGTATTTGTAAGCCATGTAAAATAGACGTCCGACCATCAAATAAATAACATATTTAACACATATTTTAATATGTAAATCCCTCAAATATTTAACAATAGGTAACAGTAAAAATATGTAAATTGTAACACATTTTTATAAATATATAAATCCCTCAAATATATAACAATATATAAATATATGTATCATACATTTAAAACAAAACTAAACAACCAACGTTATAGTTTCTTCATTGAAATACAATAAGCTACTCTAAACACTATTCAGTCACACTTAATGTTTCTTTTGGATGTTTCATCGTTCAAACAATTTTCAAAGAATCATTATCACATATATCGTATAAAATAATCAAAACAACACTAGAAAACTTGCTTACTTGGAGTAAAGCATTTATCGTTAAGATTCCTGAACGAATCGAATATTGAAAATTAAAATATATACGCTACTGTTTGAATAAATGGATACAACCAAATTTGAACAATCGTGGTGTAAATGTATACTAAAATTTAAATTTGTACGAACCGGCGAAGACGATAAAGTAGTAATATTGTTACTAACATACCTTACTGATCGATTCTTGTTGATTGTTAGTATAGGATCCAGATATCTGTTATAAAGTGTGTTTCCCAAAATATACAACAAAAATTATAATTGAAATTCATGTATATTCCAATATTTTACCCAGTGTGTACATTTTTTATATTCTCAGAATCCACTTTACCCCATTGTACTTTAACAAATATCTCTCGTAAATTATTGATCAGAATTTGCTTTCATATTTACTTATCAATCATATTCCAACTTTAATTTCATACAAAACAATACAAACATTCCTTAAGTTAAATGCCAATTAATAAAATGAATTTTAAACATAAACAAAATATGAAATCTTTAAAACTAAATTTTAAAACATGCTAAAAAAGCATTTCTAATACCATTACATACCCCGGATGAAATAACGTTAGTACCATAAAGACCTAAAAGATTTAAGGGGATATTAATCCTATATAGTTTAATAAAAAACTAATTAGTACCGTAAATAGTAAATAAGTACCGAAAATAGATATGATTTGAACTCAAGTTCAATACATAATTTGTCTAATTTGAACATACAACTATTATGAAGCGATCATGTTTTCTGTACTTATTGTAACAAAGATATTAAAGTTATCGATGCTTCGATAACTTTTGTAATGCAAAGTTTAAGGCCCTAGAAACGGACATGCGTCATACAGTGTGCACCGAAGAAAGTTTTGACAGGACATGGTACAGCAGCGTTTCGAATTCGAATTCCAACCCAAAAGTATGTGTACACAAGCACTCGGGTTTTCATCAAATATTGTCCTAATGAATATAATGTTAATTTAATAAAATAAAATATAATATAGCGAACGAATATGTAGTTCTTCACATGAAATAAAGAAAACAGTTGAAATATATAAGAGAAGAGTAGTGCGACGGAATGGATATAATTTAATATGCTTCTTGCTCAGGCAAAAATTAACCCCCTGCCTTATGAATTGTACCCGATTTTGTTTGGCATGACAGTAGAGCTTTTATTACCATTGTCTACTATTGCCACTATCGTATTACTTTACTGGAAGATTCACATGATCTGAATTTAACACAGCTACGTAACAGTCTAGTTTGGAGTTTGCAGACTCACAATTCCCAATGTTATATACATGTAGCAGCTCTTTGTATTTACCAATGTTAGATAACTGTTAAATCCGTGACATTTCTTGTCCTATAACATTTTCTTTTAACATTGCGAATATTTTAAACTATACAACCATACGGAGTCCAATAAGTCACACTTATTTTGGAAGGGGTTGTCGACCTTGTCGATTTTTTGCTAGGCCTGGTCAGAGGAATCTATATGCAGTTGACGTCATTATAGTAGGCGATCACCATAATTCATGTACTTCCTGGTCCTTCTGCACTAAAATCACGAATATCAACCAAAACCTGGCAGAAAATGAAAATTCAAACTATCCTTTTCGATTCTAGACCTAAACGTCAATCAAAATTCCTATGCAAAAGGGGTGGGGTGGGAGAAAGAACTGCTAAGGAAGTAAATACAAAATAAAAACTTCATATTTACCAAGGACAGACCTAGCAGGTCCTACAATAATAACATACTCAAATTAGCTACGGGTGGTAGACCGAGGGTAAATTTAAAATACTAAAACTGATTTACCAACAATTTAAAAACCTGAGTGCGCCAATGTATGTTTTCATATCTCGACAAAATATAAATGAAATGAAATGGGGTTTAACGTCCTACTGTTCTGCTCCGAACTTGTCTAATGAAGACGGGCGATAAAACATACAAAAACAAGAAAGTAAATAAACATCTTCTGAAGTTTGGTTATTCAAAGCTCAGCAGTTAAAAAAGCTAAATCTGTTTGATTTAAAGTAAAAATAAAGTAATCAAATTAATTGGACCTGGGGCCCCGTTTCGCGAAATCTTAACTAAAGATAAAATCCAAATTTTAGTAGATACTTCAATTTTGATTGGCTAAGCGCTAAAATCAGTCTAAAATTTGGATTTTATCTTAGTTAAGATTTCGTGAAATAGGCCCCTGGTGTATGATTATGTTATAAAATATTATATTTAAAGATCAAGGATACACTATTCCAGGGCTAAATTTGCTTATTTCAGGTCTTTCTTTCGGTCTAAAATGTTATATAAATAATTAGTAATTAGACACTTATTAAAATGACAAGACTGTAATCATCTCTCGATTCTCGAGATTTTAACTAGATTTGAACGGTTCTGCCATTTGATGATTTAATTTAAAAATGGAGGAGCAAGTCTAAGTCTCGAATATACCAGTACCGTAGTAAAATAATCACATAATATGACTGTATTTCAAAATGGCTGCCAACGTAAATGAAATCATAAAACTAGCGGCCCCAATACATGTATATCTAAAAATAAGTTTAAAATCTTTTGGTATCAGGAATGAACTGAAATTGTTCGTTATTTTAAATAAAACGTAAGATAAGGCTATATATACAATGGTAGCAAATGAAAAATTGAGCAGACGATAATTGGAAGATTCTAAGAAAAAATATCCTAATAGATCCTTGGCGTTCGATTGTAAATAAATGTGCAACTGAGATAAATATGTTTCCAGAGTTATCTTCCCTAACCAAGCGAATATATGTACGTGATATCTGCGTAAAACAGGAAATGAGTTACGCAAAACTATATAAGCTAATATGGGCATGAATGACGTATATGGATGAAGCTTGTTGTAGTCCCATTTATCTTGCTTTGCAATGGTAAAATACCAAATTATACAGACGGCTATTGACGTCAAAATCATCCCAACTCGTATCATCCTTTTTCGTAATAGTTCGGATGGAGTGCACGAAACGTCCTCCAAATACTTCATTAGAGCTTCGAAGTGAGGGTAATTATAGGCACATAACATCCCAATCAAACAGGCCCAATGATCCAATCCAAGCCGGAACTGCCATTCATGCATTATATCGTGTTTTCCATCGTGATATTGAAATATGAACCACAGGGGTCTAAAAACAAACGCAACGGCACCGGGTATTTCGAACAACAAAGCATTAAAGACAATATAGGCGCCAAACTTCATCGCCATCTTAATTCTGTGCTCGTTCCAAGAGGAGAGAATTCTCATGAAGAAATAGACGGAGAAAAACCAGTAGGTATGCATGGCACAGATATAGTAGAGAATGTACTCGTTTTTAGTCACTATGCACACAAATATAACCAAAAAATTCAACCGGAACAACATCTTTAACATCCGCCACATGGAGAAATCTTTCTTTACCCAAAAGAAGGAGAAGTTTCCTGAAATAACGTATAAAAAAAACCTATGTCAGATTGTCTAAATTTTCAAAAGAAAAATACAAAGTGATTAATATTTCTATGGTGGCAAGTGCAATGTGTAGGAGCGAACTTTTTGCCCAGAAATCGACGTTTCTGCAACGTTTGTTTTAATTAATGAGGACACTCTCACAGTTATCAAGCAATTGTAAAATTGGTATTTCACTGACCTACGTAGCCGTACAAGAAAATTAGATTACGGAGTAATTATAAATTATTATAATGACAAACTTATGCCAACTATACGTTTCAGCAATCTTGGAACAGTCATTTTATATTCCAGGTACCGGTGGGCTCAGTTCGGAATACGCATGTAGTGTCACGAGTCAGGCCCACGTCTTGATTTTCACGTTTCTACAAACTGTAGATTAGCCAATTTACTGACTAACTCTGGAATTTTTTAAGTGCGTGAGACTTTGTTTCAATGACCTGAATGAATATTAACGGATTTGGCATACGATTTATACCATGGAACTGCCAATAGAAAGCTAAACAATCTAGTCCACAAAACCATTGAATTTCTTGATCGTATGACGGCCAGTTTAAACGGTTCGATGAAGACAATGCATATCTAGGCCATTGTCTTGAACGAATCTCGTACGACCCTATAACATTGACCCTTGACTTACGTGGCAATTACAATCTTTTAGTTATATACTATATGTATCTTACCAAATCCTGTCATCCAAACATAACATGCAATATAGACACGAATCCAGTTATACCACTCCTTGGCGGCAAAATAATGATACCAGACGAACATTATCTGCATCCAACCCTTCCATTCCTCCGTCTGATCCCTGGAATATACAAAGCAATTATGGCAACGGTAGTCAAACAAACAATTCGTATCTAGATTGGTAACAATACACGTTTAATAAAAGTGTAATGTTTGGGGTGACAAACTGTTTCGATGCTTTTCCCTGCTGAATCCTTAATACGTCAGGTTTCGTGCAGTTTGTTTATCCCCTGATCATATATTCAGTGGATATGAATGACTGCTAATAGTTTATCACCGATATGAAGCCTGGTCATAAGCATATTTAATAAGCCTACAAAAGTATGGAATTCATAAAGACATGACTCCCTAGATGATGTTTCTCTGGGGCGCAGCCCACCCTGCCAATAAGTAAATTCGTCATTGGGTGAGATAAATAGTATTATGCTAATTTATTACCTGCCGAGTATTGTATCAGCTGTTGGTTTAATGGAGAACGTACATGAGATAAGAAATACCAGAAATACCAGGAATAAAAATACATCTCGACTATATTCCTTATGTAATATTGGAAAGATCTGCAATATATAATAATAAAAAAATATCTCTCGACCATATTCCTTATGTTATATAGGAAATAACTGTATAGGAAATAAATGGAATAAAAAAAACCACCCCGATCTTAATTATTAAGCCCTTATGCCGTCATTACGTTTTTAATTAGCAAGCCTTATGCCGTCATTACGTTTTTAAATAGCAAGCCTTATGTCGTCATTACGTTTTTAAAGGGGGTTGGATGGCTGAATGGTTAGCGTGCGCGCGCTGTATCATAAAGTCTGTCATTGAGTCGACTGGCGTGGTTTCGAATTCCCGGTTGTACGTGGCAAGGAGTAGGGTCGCCTGTCCAACCTCGTGGGTTTTCTCCGGGTCCTCTGGTTTCCTCCCACTGCTAAAGACCCCTACGCGCAAGCGAATTATGTAAATAAAATTAAAACCATATGTTAGTCCCGAAATGACCTAGTTTGTGTCGAGTGGACGTTAAACCCAATTTCTCTCTCTCTCTCACATGTTTTTAAAATTTGATTGCACTCATTATGAAAATATATTCTGGCTACAATTATCTACTTCATTCTGTTTTTAATTTACGCATCTATTAAGTTTTGTGCAAAATAAATGAAATTGATATTAGTAATCTACAAATCGGAACACCTTAATGACGTCATTTCTTTAATAACTCGTGTATCTCATATTGGATTAAAAGAACTCATGTTTTGTAGTAGGCCTACAAACAAAATGGCGATTTAGTACGTGGCGAAAATTGTAATTTCAAGAAAGCAAGAATGCAGTTCATAACTTGAATGTGTTTTTATTGTAGTTTATTTTTATCGATTTGTTTTATTCTCTTTAATGATTTTATACCAATTAATAGCAAAGGCGCACGCGAACTAGATCGATCTTAAAACAAGCAATATAAACAAAACCATAGTAACAATCACGCATGAAATACTAACGAGGCATTATCGAAATTTAGGTTAAGAAACTGGTCGTCGTTGCTATATTAACTAAAAATTTATAATGAAAAATGAATATATTGAAATAGTTATTTGTCTGTTCCCACATGCCAAATCTGCAGTAGTTTGTTTTGTTTATTCTGTGTTTACTGTTTGTGCTATCTTAAGATTGTCTGTGTTGTATTCATGTAGTGTTTGTTAAATATGTAGTAGAGATTAAAGACACTTATATGGGTAGTATACCCATATAAATGTCTTTAATTTGTGATATCTACTTCTATATGTCTTATAAGGATTATGTAGTAGAGATTGTGGGCTGTTCTCTGTTCTGATGTGAGTGTTCGGTATTCATGTACCGATTGTTGAGAGTTTTTAAGGGTTAGTGCTAAATGATAAGTCCAGCTCAATTTTTCCTCATAGGTCACGAGATGTAAACAGGGCTAGCGCTAATCCCAACCCTAACTCTAACCCTGGACCTAGCCCCAATGCTTACCCTAACCCGTACCTACAATCTCGCCAACAATCACCTGCCCTAATCTTATTTACATCTCAGCGACCGTGACAAAAATTGAGCTGGTCTTAACAAATAAATTTAGCCAGTTAGTTTTTAAGGAGTGGATTTCACGACACAAAACTCTTTTAACTAGTAATGCGTATTCAGTGTTTGTAATTTCTTACATAGTATATTGGCTGTTTACATGTAAAAATGCTAATTTGTATGACTTATTTACTTTTAATTGACTCTCATATTAATGTTATTTAGTTTCGTAATCATAATAATCATTATGGTAATATATGGCGCTGGTAAAATTATATGGTGGCTAGTAGTGGCCATGTAAAAACTCGCCTTGTTCATAACTCGTCATTTCAACAGTATTGTAAGATCGAGCGATTGTTGTTGTAACCTTGTTATCGATTATTGCCTTGCTGTCTAAACATAAGTAACGCTGTCAAAAAGCGTTGTCATGACGGGTTATGAACAGAGCGAGAATTTTCAGCCAAGATTTAAATTCAAACAGAGCCATCTGTTACCATAATGAATGAGAGTAAGAATTCTGTCGCTTTCAATTCGTTTTGTAACATTTGTGAAATATCATGTTTTGTCAATAGCGTCTCAATTATATCAAAACGTGGCTGCAAGGAAAGGTATGTAAGAAATATGCATATGTACGTCATATCCAAAATTGATAAAATTAGGGATAATTAAAATTATGACAAAGCGGTGTAATACCGACAAGGAAAACTAGGGATTGCACTGGATCAATTTTTTTTATGAAATCATTTAAAAGTTTGATATGAATTCAGTAGTTAATTATACAATAGTTAAGAGTTTAATAAGGGGGTGGTCATTCTTGCTATAATAATTCAAAAATAGATGATAAAAAAAGAAAATATTGAAAATTTCATTCAAATCACTTCATTCTCAGCCAAGTTATCATTGTTTGTAGTTTTGACACGATGTGTGCACAGTGGTGACCAAGGCACTGGTATAATCGGGATTAGCCTCGCTTTAACATTTTTAAATTAGATTTTTAAATGGCGAACCGTTTTAATCTACTTAAAATCTCGAGTATCCGATGCCATCGAGAGTCGATTATGGTCTTGTTTTGTTAATAAATGTCTAATTAATAGTTTATATAACATTTCAGGCCTAAAGAAAGAGTGCAATAGGCAGATTTAGCTCTTGCATAAATTTCACTTATTATTCTGTTCCTATGAAAATAGTAAATTTGAGCTTTTTGTTGGTTAAGGAGAGATATAGCTGATGAAATTGTATGTAATATTTGGGTCCAGACATGCGGCACAAATCGCTATTGAAACACCAATGTTTCAAAATTTATAAACACTTTGCATGCCACTGACATAACGCCGCTCTTGTTGGTGATTAGTACAACCGTTTTTGTCCTATTTTTACAAGTTTTAATAATTTTATGAAATAATTTAATTTTGGATAAGATGTGTAGACTATGCATATTTGCAATAATTTGGGTTTTATTGACAATAAATAGCGTGTTCAATGAAACAACTATTCTTGTCGGTAATAGTAGGACCGGCCTAATGTGTTCTGCAGCTAGAATGCATTGTTTGTTAGACGAAGTAGAGTAAGCTTACGACATCTATGTAAAGTGTGGACAAGACGTTAAACCCCATTCAAAGGGGAATAATCATATCCTGCCAAGTGCACCGTTCCAATAAAACTCTTACCTTTTTATAATCAGACAAATAAAAATACGCCATAACTAGTCCAAATATAAATACATGTTGCAAGAAACTATTCAGTGATGGAGTTATCGGTCCTGAACTCGGTTTCTGTACACTAGAATTTGGTTTATCTTCTCCACCTATGTCTATAGCTTTTTCATGGTTTTTGGAGGAATCAGAATTTTGCACAATTTTTTCAACATCAGCAATATCCAACGATTGCACAATATTTTCACCATTTTCTCTCTTTCTGAATCTGAAGATGTAATAGAGAGTGGCACCAATCCATAATAGGAACAGTGCAAGCTGCAGTAACGTGATCTCCTCGTGTGTTGTTGTGTGCGGGTCGTAGTTCTCCGGTTCCACGTCCATCTTGGATAAGTTATGGCCCAAAATCTGTTTAACAATATTCAACATTTTTGTTTGTTTCATCTGTAAGTATAATCAATAGGTTGAACAGCTGGTTTTAAAGTGACAATGGGGAGGGAGACACAACTAGGCTTAAATTCGCTTAAGCTGTAGGGTGAAACCGGACGTCCCAGAGAAAACGCATGAGGTTGGACAGGCGACCCTATTCCTTGTTATGTACAGTCCGGGAATCGACACCACTCCACTTGACTCAATGACACACCTGCTAAACCATTCAATTATCTATAAAAAAAAATAACCAAATTTTTACCTTTGAAACATAATATTGTATTTTACCTTTAACCCATACTGGCACACCAGATGGCACGTACATACAAGTCATAGTTTGTATTACTTATAATAATAAAGTGTTAGATATAAACTGTAATTTGTATTTTCATGTCGGAAACTAGCAATTACCGTATCTACGACGTTCGCCTTTCACTGAGTATTAACTGAGATGCCTAATGATTGCCCAATCACCAATATAATTATCAATTTATAACGCAATTGCACTAAAAAGTTGATCATCTTAAATTTGCTTTATTTTTCAATTACCTTGGAAGTAGATCCAATATTTTTGTTTATGTTAATTAGTATTTTATATGGCCCGTCGTTACCTTGTATCTAGAATCAATATATTTCAGAAAACGGATCTGATAATTAAATATTTATTAATTCTATTTTAATTAAAAATATGACAGATCAATACTAATTATTTATAGCAAAAAACAGTAATCGCAGATGTTTGTTTGAAATTATACATTGAATGCCTGACATATCTTTAAAAATTATGAAGCTTATCCCCACTTCTCTTCTTACCCTAAGCAGAAAATGCTCATCTTCGAACTCCATCAAAGAATTCACCTTATGAGCGCCTACACCAAGTGTGAACATTCGACCTCAATTAGAAGGGAGTTATACATGTATTGTGTTCCAAAGTATCGACCAATCAAATTGCTTATCGCTCTGCTTACCCTGAGCAGAAAATGCTCATTATCGAACTTAGTCAAGGTATTGATGTTATGAAACTATATACCTAGTTTCATCACTGTCATTTAATTAGAAGGGGGAGGGCGAATCGTTAGCGCGTGCGCATGGTATCATAAGGTCTGTCATTGAGTCAACTGGCGTGGTTTCGATTCTCCAGTTGCACGTGACAAGGAGTAGGGTCGCCTACTCATGTGTTAGTCACGAAATGGCCTAGTTTGTGTCCAGTGGACGCTAAACCCCATCTCTCTCTCTCTCTCTCTACAGTTATCGTGTCCCTAGTCCCTATACATGAACCAATCAATTTGCTTATCTCTGCTAACCCTAAATCTTCGAACTCCATCAAGGCATTGACCTAATAAACACCTGCGCCAAGTTTGAACATTCTAGCTCAATTAGGAGGAGAGTTATTGTGTTGTTAAAAGTGTAATGGGCAGACAGACAGGCGGAGAGACAGACAGCCAAACCCATTTTAATAGTACGCTGTTTTCTTCGAAAGGCAGGGACAAAAAAAAAGAAGTCAAACCTACGAAACAGACTTCAACCCAGTCTTTGGGAAAAACAGAACTTAAATAAACAAGCCTAATAAATTAACTAAAACCAAGTTGAAAAAATTATTTCTTTGTCTTATAAAATAAATCAAAGGAACAGGCAACCCGAGTGCGTTGTTCTTTAACCCAGAGACTCCTTGATTGCAAGGAGCATACATTGTTTGTAGTAGGGTTGGGTGCATAGGGTGTTAGGCGACAGAGTAGTCAGGGGTATGCGGTGTAGATCATAAGGTCTGTTAGCTACGCAAGTCACGGTTTAATACCCGGTTCGTTAGTGAGAAGGTGTAGGATTGTCAGGCCTGGCCGCATATTTTCCCAGTTCATGTACTTAGCTCTCATTTCATACAGGTTAGACTCTCGTTAGTGTCAACTAGACACGACCTCTATCGTGATTATTTCTATTGTCGCCGGTCAATCAGCAGTTAAATCAAAATATATGCATCCGTTCATTCAACAGTTCATTCAACCGGGAGATAACTCTTATGGAGTGTTTTACAAAGGTAAATGTCGACATTTTAGCAGATTTAACGGCAAGTATTCAACTACAAAAATACATAGAGATGTAGATGAATAATAAAGGAAAGCAATGCGACGATTGGTAAATATGAAGTTAAACGTTTTGATACGATATTAACATGCACTGGAGAAACATTGACGCCATCTATGTCACAGAAGATACTTGGAATGTTAAAATGGTCTATTAACGGGGTCAATAGGATATGTACTATTGTAAATGATAAGACTATGGAAATTAAATTGTGTTAAGCGTCCTTCTTTTCTGCAGCTGTCGTATTAATGAATATGGGTATATGCAATACAGTGTGCCATGGTGGAAAATTTGCCCGGACAGCAGCGGTATACGGTTTTCTTTTTTGTCGAATTCCAACTTTCAAGTGTTCTTCTTTGTTCCATCAAACGACTAGACGCTGGTCCTTTCAAGCCCCCCCCCCCCCGTCATTTATCACAGACACGGGGAAACCACTCCGGTAAATACTGAAGAAATTTTCTCGGCCAACATCAGGAACGGACCTGGGACCCCCTCGTTAGCGAGTTGGCGCCTTTCTCACTGACTGAGACACCGAGAGATGGAAAATAATATAATATTATTGACTATGATCAATTTAAGATCTCCAATTTTCATTAAAGAACAATGTAGGATAACTATAAAACAAAACAAGGACAGAACAAACGATACGCTTAAACGAAACAGTACTAAAGAAAATATAAAATTACCTACAGAATAACAAAATCCATATATTCAAAATCTATATATTACATCGATTCAGTCACCAACTATATCTGCATTCTGCAATGTGTGAAATAGTTGCACACGGTGTCAAAACGATTTCACACGATGTAATGGTCCAGCACAATAGTAAACAAGCACCGACTTTGGATCAATCCACTCAAAGACTACCTGTAACGCTATCTTCAATTCATGAGACACGAGACTATTGGTTTCAGTCGTCCAATCAAACTTCTTAAACAAAATCCATAATATATGCCAACACGTGACACGTCCCAGATGATGCCAGTGATTACCTGTGAAAATGGATTACGATGGTTTAAATTTAAATCTAGTTATGCAACCTATTTGATCTTGGTTTATGGTACGTGGCGAACGTTATATACAAGCTGTTACTTTTTACTGAAAGGGATTAGGTACCAATCCGTAGTGGCCCATTTCAAACAAATTTCTTTATTAATCAAAACAATATGTTTTGATAATTATGTCTATATTAGGGAGTCAAAAATAAAATTTGCACTAAAGGCTTGAGAATAAGTCTCAAAATGACCTATGACCTATGCAAAACATTGACTAGATGATTTTTTTTATTGGTAAGGCTGATTCTAATTTATAAGCTGTCGAGTATCGCGATGTTACGGATTAGTTTCGTTAAATCCGCCGATTTCAAACCTTGGATTATGTGCGTTTGTGTGTGGGGGGAGGGGGTATTGTGGATGATCGTAATCGTCTGAATTAGTATCTAAAGAAAACCACCCAGACCTTATTTACGTTTAAATTTAATTAACTAAAATGCTTATTTACCATCTAGTGGTCATTAAGTGTAATTTATTTATTTATTATTAATCAAAAATCAAAGAAGTGTTATCCTTTCAAGGACACCTAGTAATAGTTTGCTTTCCTATTTGGCCATGTTATTTACGGGAAGAAAAATACATTAAATTCCAAATCTTAGCATACATTTGTTATAATTGAAAGTAGAATTTGTCAATTTGAATACTTTTTGGATCAGACTGTTTTTAATAAAAGTACTTTTCTTGATAACATAAGATCTTAAACACTATATTTAACTGTTATTAAGCTATTAATCTAATATACTCACTGTGTCAGACAATTGACTGCTAACAAACCAATGGTCTCTTATAAGACAATTACTTTCTTATTGGTTAATTGCTTTCTAAATGTCAGTATCGTTCTTAAAATGTGGGCAATTAATTTGATTCACTTTAAACAGTAGCCGATACCACCTCAGTCGGAAACGCTTCGTTTATTTACAGTCCATTCCTTGCCAATAGCCCGCGTGTCATGGATTACAAATAGCACCCCTTTTAAGCCTATAGACTCCATAAACATATACAAACAAAACTATATATATTGAAAAAACTATGAAATTTTGTTTGTATAGTCAAAATAATTAGATGGCTATATACATTATATAAATGATGGTTACATACCATCAACAATTTCATATTTCATTCATTCATTGATCAAATTGTTAAAGTTTTGTTATTGTCGTTGGGTAATGAGTTTTATATACATTTTATCGTAACATTCTGGACATAGGCTGTATTCATTGGTTTTAAGTTATATACAACGGTTTACAACTATATATAGATACAAGTAATTCATATAATATAAGAGTATACAGGTATCACTTGGACTCACATCCTACTTTCCATACTGCAGCACTATTGAGATGAATTATTATGCACCTCTAGACAGTATCAGTGACCTACATATAATTGTATATCCTACATGATCTATTTTACTAAAAATAGAACACAATGCAAATATACAGTATCACAAGCACTTACCTTATTAATTACTTGAATACATAATGGTAAATTTTATTCCGATATCTCCAGACCTATATCCATAATTACATCCCAGCAAGCTACCTGTTCCAGTGCTCAGTAAAATGGTTTACACGTAGCGATTTTATTAATCCATCAAGCGCATCGAATCGTCAACGCCCGAAGACGCAATGACATTGACAAGGCCAAATAATGAAGTATAAAATTATGTGTTTATGGTTACCTGATCGACATTCTATCGATCGCCGACCCTATGGTTTTCAATTAGTTATATATCACATACCTCCTTTACCCATATTGAAGTTGTTAAACATCCATATACGACATGTGAAATGTTAATGGTATAGGTACAATACATTTTGCATTGCACTATGAATACTCGATTTAACAACCGTAAACACACCTATTTTCTTTCTGCCTATTTAAATAAAGATGTTAATCCAATATAATGTTTAAAGTAGTTAAGTGTGTAATTCAATATCATCCAAAGTCTTCGACAATGAAAACACGAATTATTTGTTGTGATCTTACCGGAAAAAAGATGGGCTTCTGATATATATGCAATATTTAAAACAAAATAAAAATTTTACCATGGGTACATTAATCGTGTACCGTAATGCATTTCAGCGCCATTTCTAACAAGGGACTCGAAGACCGAGGCTAGACATAGAGACTAGAGAGCATGCGCAATAAATAGTTTCGGTGTAGACTGGAACAACCAGACGCTAGAGATTGTGATTCGATTGAGACTCCTGACATATTTCACCGAACATAACTGATTGAAACTATAGTAAAAACATAAATGATTGAATGTAATCAGTTTATATACATTCATATAACATTATTATATGCGTTGCTACCCATTTCTAGGTCCCAAATATTACTGATTTAGCTTCTTTAAGGTGCATATTGTATTTACAGTATAATATAGAAACAAGTTTACGAGAGTGAGAGAGAGAGAGAGAGAGAGAGAGGGTTGAAGGGTCACTCATTTCGAGACTAACATATAGTTCAATTTTATTTCAATAATTCGCTTGCGCGCGTAGAGTCAATAGCCAGGCGATACGTTTCAAGTCAGTAGCTTGAAGCGTATATATGGTATTAGTGTCAGTGGCCTGTGGCACGAAGTAACAGTATATTGTCGCATACATAATATATTATGTCAACGCTTGGGCGATATAATATATTATGTCAACGCTTGGAACTAGGATGGAGGTGACTAGGCATGAACTTGCAACGATAGATTTAATTGGCGCTTTGATAACCAATGAATGCTTGTTTTTTTCTTTTCTGTTTTTTTCTCTCTTTTCTGTGTCCTAACCCTAACCCTAACCCTAACCCTAATCCGAAAGAAAAGTGCCCTTTTTTGAAATTCTGACATCACAGGTGCCCTTTTTCTGATAAGGATGCCCTCTTTTATTTACAGGGACATTTTCTATGGCTCTGATGACGCGTACATTCCACTGAGTCTACAGGTCTAATATGCTAACACGCTTGGAGCGTCAACACAATATATTATGTCGCCCAAGCGTTGACATAATATATTATGTATGCGACAATATACTGTTACTTCGTGCCACAAGCCACTGACACTAATACCATATATACGCTTCAAGCTACTGACTTGAAACGTGCAGGGTGCAATAGCAGTGAGAGGAAACCGGAGGACTCGGAGAAAATCCTGGAAGCTGGACAGGCGACCCTACTTCTTATCACGTACAACTGGGGGATCGAAACTACGCCAGTTGACTCAATGACATACCTTATAATACTATTCGGCCATCCAATACCCCAGAAAATTTTTAAATGGGAGCGCACGTTATTGACGCGTTTCGTCTGAGTAATTCTGAATGATTTATTCTATTTCTGTACATATTGAAACCATTGACATTATAATTATACGACAATCAAAGATTTTTTATATTCTTTTGAAATTGTATTGAATTACATCATCTATACATACATGAACAGAAATTATTTAATGTTAAATAGTTCATTGAAATTCACTGTTGACCGAGAAGTTTCGATCAAGTTTCCTCCATTTTAGCTTTGCAGGTCGTAGGGCTTACGCGTAAAAGAGCCCTTGACAACTGGAATTCGATATAAGGGTAGTCTGAAGCGCCGCTGCTCGGGCAACATTACCCTCGCAGCACACTGCATGACGTATGGTCGTCTTCATTATCCCAGTCGGTGCATTAAAGTAGGACGTTAAACACCATTTCATAATCGCCGGTCTCCAATATTCTGTTTTACATTTTTACATCTGTATAATAATTTGTAACTAATGCCTGCTTACTAAACTCCTTTACTTAACCATAATGTTTGTATGTGATATTTTACATTGGATTACAAGATTATTCAAATAGTTAACACGTCATCATAATATATAGACACATAAATACATCTTTTAATTTGTCAAATATATAATGAACATTATTAGGAAAACAGTTTTAAATCAGCTGTTTTGATTGTTACTGCATCCTATTGACATATTTTTCAAAAGGATGAATTTAGCCCCCATGTCCCCTACATGGCGTTTGCCCGTCCTAATTGGCCCGCTCGGAGCAGAAAAGTAGGATGTTAAACCCTATTTCACTTTCTAAACTCAATATTCCTCCGAAACAGTCACGTGGTACTATAATTTCCTAAAAGAAAAGCCGGTTTCCCCCCACTGCTAAAGACCCCTACGTGCAAGCGAATTACTGAAATAAAATTAAAACCATATGTTAGTCCCGAAATGACCTAGTTTGTGTCGAGTGGACGTTAAACCCCATTTCTCTCTCTCTCCTAAAAGAAAAAAGAGTACCAAAAAGATCATCTATATCTTTACATACTGTAGACGAGGCAAATTTTTCAACTGTCTAGAATGATGGGTCGTAAATTGAGAGAAAATGGTAGACTTATTACTTCTAGAACTCTTGATACCACTTCCCATTTGAATGTTTTATATTACTTACATTTTTTTTGTTATTATATGTTTTCATCTATTTTATAAATTCCGGCATTGTGTCCCCTTATCAGTGGTGCAGGACGTAGGGCCTGACCAGGACAGCAGTCTAGTCGTTCGGATGGGACGACAACCCGAGGTCCCGTGTACACATTGGCGTGCAAGTAAAAGATCTCTTGGCAGTTCGAATTCGAGTAGGCCGTAGCGACTCTGTCCGGGCAAAATTTCCCTCATAGCACACTGTATGACTTATGCCTGTCTTTATTAGCCCAGTCGGAGCAGAACAGTATGACATTAAACCCCATTTCATTTCATTTCTATTTTATAAAACGAACGTTAACCACACTGCAGAATAATGACAGATTGAATGCCATCTTGAAGCTTTCACTCAGTCTGGGCACCAGCATAGGAAAGTCTTCCTTAGAACTCCCGCGTCTTTTTAAGCCCAGCAAGTGCAGAACATCGAAAGTTAAACCCTATTTCGTTTCATTTCATTTCCTCGGGAATCTTGAAATAATTAATTTTTTTTCATCCACTAGCCCGGGATTTCTCCATATTTTGGATGTTTTGACTGGTTATAAAAAATGATTTCGATTTGACATAGTTCCACTATACAGTTAGATCTGACATATTTAAATTATATTTATACAATATCAAAGCCAGATAATTGCGGCAATATATGAAGCAATATAGTCGTGGCGACATTGTTTTTAAATTTCTAGACAAAGAATAGAGAAATAAGATGACTTTATATTTCATTAATTAATATATTTGGCAAATTAATAGTTTCACATATATTCACATAGGGGATCACGTGGCTAAGTGGGTAAGACGCTAGCTCGCTAGCCTGGAGGTCGGGTGTTCGATCCCTGCATTGGCCGAGAAAGTTCATCCAGATTTTCCGGCGTGGTTCTCCCTTGTCAGTGATGCAGGACGGAGGGGCTGACAAGGAAAGCTGTCTAGTCGTTCGGATGGGATGAAAAACCGAGGTCCCGTGTACACATTGGCGTGCACGTAAAAGACCCTTGACAGTTGGAATTCGATATAAGAGTAAGCCGTAGTGCCGCTGTCCGGGCAAAATTTCCCTCATAGCACACTGTATGGCGTATGCCCGTCTTCATTAGCCCAGGTTAGGAGCAGAAAAGTAGGACGTTAAACCCCATTTCATTTCATTTCATTATATTCACATATATATTATATATAGTGTGTGCTAAATCAACTTCGGGTATAAATGACATATTGTTATATAAAAAAGAGTTATTTAGCCAAAACATGTGTCTATAAAATACCACAGAGAGCACGTGTGCAAGGAAAAGTACTATTGCGTCATTGGGTTTAATTTAACCAATCATTTTGTTAATTACACAAGTTCAGGGCCATGAACATGCTCTTTCATGCGTGATATACGTGAGTGCTATATAAGATATCTATTTGAAACTTTCAAGCAGACTTCCATTAGATTCCAGAGAGGTTCCATCTGAGTTCCTAGACAGCCGCGAGGCTAGCTAGGGTGGAGAAATGGTTTTAGCTAGTATTGTTATCTATTATGCTTATATACATGCATTCGGCTATGTATATATATATATAAAATGTAGAAGCGAACTGTTGCATTGTTATTCCTGGTAAGACAAACGTCTTAAGAAAACTGTAAGAAGTAAATACACACCGTGAAGCAGAAGTAAAGACAGCTAGAGAGACAAATTCTAGACGATCACAAGGCTACTGAAATATGTAGTAAGAAAGGATGCATGGGTCGTACGTAGGATGTGGCGACCTGTCTGCCATTACCCCGCTCTCCATGTCAGACAGAAAGGCCCATGGTGCTACATATACACATTTTCATAAAATATGTTCGATTTGCCATATGAAATTTTAGACGAAAAATTCGATTGGCAGCTCATCCACACGGTGACTATAAGGGAGTAAGGCGTAGACTCGCCATCCAGGAGAGAGAGAGAGAAATAGAGAGAGAGAGAGGGTAACGTCCAGTGGACACAAACTATGTAATTTCGGAACTAGCGTATACGGTTCAATTCTATTTCAATAATTCGCTTGCGCGTAGGGGTCCTTAGCGGTGTGGGTGTGTGTGTGCACGTGTGTGTGTGGGGACCCGGAGAAAGCCCACGAGGTTAGAAAGGCGACTCTACTCCTTGTCACGTACAAGTAAAAAAGTCGCAACGCAACCACGCCAGACCCTGTGATTTAACGCGCACACTTTAAACCATTCGCCACCCTCTAACCATTCAAGATGTTCCTGTGTTGGACGAGAAAGTTGGGATTTTTCAGTCTGATTTTCGCTTATAACAAAAAACCGAGGTTCCGTGTTCACGTCGACGTGCGTGCACGTAAAAAGGGCCATCGACAGTGAAATTTCGACGTAGAGTAGACGGAAACGCCACTGTCCACCATAGCATGGCGCATGTCCTCTTCATCAGCTCGAGTTGGTGCAGAAACGTACGACGTTAATTATATTTCCTTGCAATGAAGAAATGTTTAAAGGGAGGCAACCACATAACATACGGAGGCAGACCACCATTAAATTTCGCCAAATTGTAGCTCGTCTATTTATAGCAATTCTCTCTCTCTGACTCTTTTCTCCCCTTTTGCAAAGAGGTTTGAATTAACATTTTCTGTCAGGTTTTGGTAAATATTTATGATTTAGAGGCGGAAGGATAACAGAGTTATCAAATTGGTTAGGGTGATATGTACGGCAACTAGTTACATCTTTTTAGTATGCTACTTCATGTTTGTGTATCTTAAAAATTTTGTGGTCAACCTCATACAAATGTTGGTGCAAAGACACGACCATTTGTTTCCCTGTCTATAGTGAAAAGCATTCAGCCCAACGAAAATTTTGGAAAAAGTTGGCGCCGGGCCAGAATTAACATCGAACTCAATGGGAAATTAATGGTGGTCTACCTCCATACTGTCTTAGACGGAAGCAGACCACAATTTGATTTCACCATTTCGATTTGTAATGTCAGTCAAAATATAGTAACCCCTTTTATTGCTCGCCGTGTTCATGCACCGTGTATCTTGTCCGCGGGTTTGTCGTATACGTGGAGCTTCAGTTGTTATGTGATCGTGGCCCTCAAAGAATTTCTTTGAACTACTCACAGATAAATATATTACATTGAAAAAAGAAACAAAAACAAACTTTTGGCTAAAGCTTTTTGTTCTCTCGGACCTCTTCATATCATATTAATATAAGACAATGGAGTAACACCATAATAGTTACAGAGAATGGAATTAATGTCAAATAAAATAATACAATTCCTGGTAATATAATATAATCATTATTTATTAATTATTCTATTTTCCAATCAAGGATACTTATATTTTTTAAAATAAAGTTTATTTTTTACATTCTAATACTTGAATATTAAATCGCCACCCTCACATTCTGCCATTTTATGGGTGCCATATTTGTGAGCGATGAAGAGTCATACGTTTTCATACATTTTTCAAATCAGTTATTGCAGATTATAACATTTGATTTGCAAATCATACATACTTTAGTATAATTGAAATTGTATCTTAAGTGATCTGAATTAAATTGCACTTGATTAAAACTGTACACAAAATGGTTGCGCCAATATAGTCGGAAGCAAAATACAAATTTACGTGATTCGGTGGTGATTGGCGCAACCATTTTGTGTACATGTAGTTGTGTACTCTTTATTAAATAATTACATAATAACATTTAGTAAGAAATTTTAAAAACAAAATATTATAGTATCTGGTCGTCATTTAGGCGATTGTCAATCCATTACAAACTACATTATTGTGAAAGTTTAATTTCTAATATGAACATCAATGTATACATGGTTTAATTCCCTTCTGTATGTACTAACATAATAAGATGGTGGATTGACAATTTGTCAACATACAGTGCCACCTGTCTAATGGGCCCAATTTTAATCCCGTTAAATCCAAGCCTGGAGATTTTCTACCGTTGATTGTTTGATTTCTTGATTAAATGTCAAATACATATCAGAGTGTAAAAAAAAATATTGTATGAAAAATGCATAATACCTTGACTATGAGCAACTTTAAACACAGCAGAATTCATACAGATAGTTAGTACGAACTATAATATTAAAGAGAACTTATGAGATCTCTGCCGGGCGGTAAAAAAATAAGTTTCGATTTGACGCGATTTCTTGTTCTTCATCTAAGTGGGCTAATTTTGGATTTTTTTTCAGCCAAATCAAATGGGTATACCGCAATTAAAGTCAACGTAGTTGCTATTCAATCACATCATGTTGGACGTCCTTTCGTATAATTTATGATCGCTAAATCTATATAGGTAACTTAAGGCTAACAAGGCTCCGGTTTTATTTACTTGATGTCGTTATTTTGGTTGCAGGGTTGCTTCTTTTCCATAAATTAAAGGTACATGACGTCTATCAGACTGTAACTCTTGCTGCTTAGTAGTACATAAAACAACCAGTACACCAATACTGCACATCCAATCCAACTCGAGCTGTTACTGTCACTTATGTCACACGTTTCAGTTACCTTAATTATAGCTAAAGGTTTATGGCCCCAATGTGGTACCTTTGATATTATGACGTCACCCGTTTATATTACAATATCAAAGAGGGAAATTACCCAATAATGTCTGTTATTAATACATGATATGAGACGGCCTTCTATCATACTGATATTCATGTTCTAAACGTGCGTCATCTTTTTTCAAATGAACCTTGATCTTAGCCCAATCTTTACGCTGTGATTGACCGTATCCCTCTCGCCCGTTTAACTGGATGCTACGTTGGTTATATGGCTGCTCCCTGGCGTAAGACTGATCATAGTAATCGACTGCTGGTGTCTCGTCTGAGAATTGATTCTGTAACTCTTCCAACGACTTTTTATTTTTATCTGAAAAGAAAATCGACGACAATTAAACTTAAAATCTTTGCAGTTCCATCCCCACATATAATTAATGAGCTGCAAATCCACACATGGAAATTTAGAGTTTTGAAGCATTTTTATGACCAGAGGTAACCACCAAACTAGGTGCCACAGCCGATACCTTAGATATGTCACGAAATAAATGTTTCAACCATATTATACTTATATTTGACTTTTTATCCTGTCATAAGGCGTGTTTACATATGTAAAGCTACTTACTTTGGTATTGTTCATTCCAACTATAGTTCATGTGTTGTTTGATAGGTTGTCCCTTTTTTCTCAGTTCCATACGTAGTTTAGAAGGTGAGGATTCACGGAACTCTAGGGATTTCCTTTGATTTGATTTAGACCATGATGGCCGCTGATGCTGGAAAACAAAATCCTTAATTTATAAAGATAAAATTATGATTTGGGTAACAGTTCTGTGTGTTATTTTGATTTGTCTCGTATGCATCTGTCTGGATCTAAAATTGGGTTTTAAAGATAGATTCAATGTTGGGATATAGCTTATTTCATTTCAACGTCGACAGTGTAGGCCAAACATGAGACAAAACTAAAATTAGTAAACAAACTGACTTCCGTTTTAAGATGCATTATGTAGGAGCTAAAACTGCATAATGAGGGAGTTATTTTATGTCATAAATTATTATGTAGACATTTATTGACATAAAGCACATAATCAACTCTCTAGAACATCGGATGGTCGCGATATATAGTGGATTAAAAAAATGTCTGCGCTATCTTTGGTAAACATTAAAATGCAAAATAGAGACTACGTTTATTATCGTAGCAGTGGTACTTAAATATACTTTATGCAAGAGCTAAATCTGTCTATTGCAGGTCTTTCTTTAGGCCTGAAATGTTATCTAAATTATTAATTAGACATTAATTAACTTATCAAGACCATAATCAACTCTAGATGGCATCGCTAGCCCGCGATCTTTAATGGATTGTGAGCCGATTTACTGCATAACTTTCCTTCACGATTTAACGATTAAATGGATAATCGAGACTATGCTGTTTATCGTACTGAGTTTAGTAATGATGATCAAGGCTAGGCGTAAATTCAATCGCTTTGTTCTCGGTTCATAGTGGATCAATTTGAATGAAATTTTCAGCAAATCGTCTTTACATTATCTATTTTTAACTATTATAGTGAGAATCTCCCATAATGTATCTTTAAAATAGCGGCTAATTATGATATTTCTTGTCAAAACTTCAAACATTCATAATTTTAATGTAATCTGGCTGAAATTTTCAATATATTCAATTTTCATTATATATTTTTGAACTACCTTAGCAAGAACGGGGCCACCTCTTCATCTAAACCTACATAATGCATCTTTGATATCTCGAAACAAGTATCTAATTGTATACATCCAATCACTACTACTATTATGCCTTGCCTAGGTCCCACTGGGCATTTTTTTTTTGGAAATTGATGAACCTCGGGAGGCGTCAGGAACAGGTAGAAACATTGAGTTATGTGGAACCATCGGGAACCACCGGGAGAAAATTTGTTTATTTCCTCATCGCCGATGGCTTTTCGCCAGTGGGACCTAGGCATAAATACATCGCTAACACTCTCTATCGGATTATAAATATATTTTATTGATGGCTTACCCTTTGTTTTATTTCATTGTGTAATATATTTTCTTCCTGTCGTATTTCTCGATAGTCTCTAGATTCTAACTTTAACTGTGTTAGGTGGTTTTGTACTTCTTTAAGAACTACAAGATCAAATATAAAGTCTAGTTACACCATTTATAGACTAACAAGGTGGTTTTAATTGTGTTAGATTGTTCTGTGTTTCTCTTAATATTAGTATGTAAAAAAAAACAACAACAGGTGAACTGAAACTAACATTGTTGAAATGAATGTAATGGGGGTTTAACAGCCTGCCAGACTGGGCTAATGAAGATGGTTATACGCTATACAGTGTGCTATGAGGGAAATTTTGTCCCGACAGTGGCACTACGACTTACTGTCAAAGGTTCTCTTACGTTCTCCCCCAATCCGAAAGAATAGAAGCTATCTTTGCCAGGTCCCCGTCCTGCACCACTGACAAGGAGAAACCAGTTTGGAAAATCCCGGGTAACTTTCTCATCCAACACCAGGATCGAATCCCTGGTCTCCTAGGTAGCACTTTATCCACTAAGCCACTGGGACTGTCCTAGCATTGTTGAACAGAATTCATTTTACCTTGGGTATGGTATTGTGCCATTTTTATACTTTATTCGTTTATGATAATAAATAGAACGAAGCCGAATAGGGTCGGTGATTAAAGAAACTAAATATATTACATACCACCCGGACTTTCCACCATATCTATAGCAATTAGGTTTATTACACACAACCAACATGGCGTCTCTAACATTTCCCTTCCCTCGGTAACAAAACTCAAACAGACGATACACAGATGTAGAAGTCGATCTTTATTAAACATGGATGACTGCATCTCTAGACCTATATGGCCTTTTAGTTCATTTACGTCAAATATCTGGAGAAAAAAAAGAAGAAAAATGCAGAATTGATTACCGCACACTCTCTTGAAAACTTGATACAACATCTAGTTCATTTCAAGAGTTGGCATATCTAACATAAATTGATTTGTACTTTTGCATTTCATTATATATCGCTGTGATGGTAACTCTGATGTAGGATTTGAGCTTTGAATTTATCGTCTAGCTCCCTTCGTATGACATCGGGTCCTTGGAGCAGAAAAGTAGGTCGCTAAACTGCTTTTCATTCCATTTAAGGCATATCTATCGATCCAGTTAACTATGAATAGCGACGGATATCGCGTAAAAGGCAAAGTATGAGGAGACACATAGTCAAATTATCCGCCCTTGATAATTGTGCTATTTTTAACGAACAATCAAAAGATTCGTGAGTGGGCGAAAGGAAGTAACGCGCATTTTAATGCAACTAAGGTTAAGATCGCCAAATCATTGTAGTTATCTTTGTCAAAATATACTATTCAAAAAAAGTAGGGGATATTTGATTTTGGGGCATAATACTAAAATATGCAAATGACTACGAAAAGAGTCACTATAGAACCTAACAGAAGAAACATTTCCAGTTACATGTGACGCCCAAACGCACCAATAGCTACCGCATGGAATGCAGGTGATGCTTAAGATTTGCACGACTCTGACTTTGAATGTTACAGTCATTGTGGCATTGAATTCCAGGGTGGAAACATCAGTTTAATTGTTTTAGTGACCAGAAAACAAATTTTGATATGCGTCGGCTTACCCAAAATGAAAGGTTACGTGCCCTTGGCATGCTACAGATCGGCACAACACAGGCGGTTGTGGCGCGGACGATGAATGTTTCTCAGTCTGTCATAAGCAGGCTATGGTCCAGATACCGTGATACACAATCTGTACAGGACAGACCACGCTCAGGTCGACCAAGGGCGACAACTCAAGCCCAGGATCGATTTATCCGTACCTTGGCCTTGAGAAATCGTGTCATCACAGCAAATCAGATCAGCGCTCGTCTTCAAACAGACACTGGTGTGAGAGTGAGTGGCCAGACGATTCGGAATCGACTGCATAGGGGTCACCTTCGCGCCCGACGTCCTCGCGTGATCCCTTGTTTGAGAGATCATCACATCCAGGCAACACGTCGTTGGTGTAGGGATCGTCAACACTGGGATAATCGACGCTGGAGCAATGTGATGTTTTCAGATGAGTCAAGGTTCACTGTTGATTTTTTGGACAGACGTAGGAGGGTGTGGCGTCGTCAAAACGAGCGCTTCCAAGACGTTAACGTCATCAGACATGATCGATTTGGGGGTGGTTCTGTTATGGTGTGGGGAGGCATCACTGTTGCTGGAAGAACGGCTTTACATGTTGTTGCAGGGCGTGTTACAGGCCAGTACTACCGGGACAACATCTTGGCAGTCCATGTTGTGCCGTTCGCACGACGTCATGGCCGCCGTTTCATCTTCCAGGATGACAACGCAAGATGTCACAGGGCCAGGATCGTTACAGGTTACCTCCAACAACAGAACATCACCACATTACCTTGGCCAGCACTGAGTCCCGACCTCTCCCCCATCGAGCATGTCTGGGACATGCTTGGACAGAGGTTACGTCAACGTCAACAACGTCCTGCCAATGTCCAAGAACTTGCTGCTGCGTTGCAACAGGAATGGGACAATCTGGACCAAAATGACCTTAAACGTCTCATTAGGAGTATGCCACGTCGGATCAATGCTTGTTTGGCAAACAGAGGAGGATTTACCCGTTACTGACTTGGTTTTGATGCTGTGGTAACTTTGCTGTTTGACCCCGGGTATCATTTTACCCTTATAATGGTCAGTCTGTGCCTTACTTAGTCTAGCGATCATTTGGAATAAATCGATGAATGTGAACTTTATTTCATTTTGTCATTTGTTTCTTCGTCAGTTTCATTAGGTGACTTTAATAACACTTAAAAATCAAATATCCCCTACTTTTTTTGAATAGTATATTTTAGGACATCGTTGTATGTGCATGTCACTTCTTTGACATTACATTTCTTGCAATCCTTCTCATAATCGAGCGCACAAGCTGCTTTTGTTGTGGTGAACGTGAATAATGACACTAAGACTGGTATGTAAACTGTATTTTGATTGGTTCGTAGAATCAAACTATGTGGCCAATGTCATCAAGGGCAGGTAATTTGAATACATAAAACACCGTGAATGGTCCCAGGGGTTAGTGGAGTAGAACGGAACGATACCCCTGGGGATACGACGATGGTGAAAATTGAGCAACCTTTTTTCAGTTTATCCTGTCGTAAGCATGATCATTGGCTGACAATCATGCTATTACAAATACTAACTTCCTTACCTTTATCGGATTTCTGAAGGGAATCCTGCCACGGTTTATGATGATATCAGCAGATAGACAGTGATTGGCTGGATCTCTGTAACCATGGACAATTATATCTTCGTCGCAATGACGTGTTGCCCATATATTTCCGTCCGGATCTCGTTTTAAAGTCAATCCCTGTAATAAAAACAACTACATTGGTTGTGGTAGCGGACGTTAATCCTAACTTTACCAGATAGCCAGTCAATAAACAAGAGCCAATATTGTGGCGATTTTGCAGTACGACACATGAATGATATTTATATATACATACTTTATAATATGGTTATTATTAAGTGGTTGATGGAGACCGTCGTGTTTAGCAATAAATGTTGCATTGAAAGCGAGGGAACTTTTGCAGCGATGAGAGATGGGTACAGTGTGCAATGAATGATCTGTCCGAAAAATTGTCGCCGACGAGACCTTAATGCACATGGTTTTATCATCAAGATCAAAGGTCACTGTTCTCCTAATTTATGGTTTCATTGAATGTTTGGATTGTACATTGTATATATATTTCGTTCCTTCTGTCTGTATCAGTATTGTGCTTGATAACGACAAGAGAATCATTGTTGAAACGTAGCTTTATAGAAATATAGTAATTGTTATCCATAGAACTGTTGTGTTTACCTTAAACACACTTAAACGGGAAGTGCTGGTTTGGCCCTGTTTCTCTTATTAGGAAGAACATATAATATATATACATAAGTTTTTTTTTTCATTATCAACGTTACCTCTCTTATGTACGATCTAATTGCTCGGGTCTCGTCATCACGAATCGGATTACGGAAAATACCAAGGCCTATATTTTGAACATCATACTCCTCATGGCTGCCGTCTATTCGTATATCATGTTCTGTGATGTAAAATTTGGCCAATTCTTTATCTCTCTCTAAATATACCAGTTTACACCACGTGATGGGGTCCAGGCTGTTTCTTTTCTCTAATACACGATCTAGTTGATCCTACAAAAGGAAATTTGTTAATGGGAACACGGCTTAGTAAAGATTAAATACCATCTATCTGTTTAAAATCGGCGAAGTAAAACAGGGTCTACTTTGTCCTATTCAATATAAACATGAATCCTATATTACTAACCGCGATTTAATTATAGGCCCTTTGTGTTTAATGCAGCCCAATGAAATACAACTTGAAATGTGCCACGGTTGATGTGATAAATTCACTCCCATGAAAAATATAATTTTTCTCATAAAATACAATTTGAATAAATGAATTTGGTTAAATAAATAAATGAAATCGAATAGAAAAATAAAATAAAATAAAATAAAATAAAAAAAAAAAAATAAAATAAAATAATAAAATAATAAAATAATAAAATAAAATAAAATAAAATATTAAAAAAAATAATTAAAATAAAAATAAAATTAAAAAAAAATAAAAAAAAATAAAAAAATAAATAAATAAATGTATTAATAAAATTAATAATCAAAATAGATAAAATAAAATTTTAAACAAACAAATAAAAATAAATGATAAATAAGTAAAATCATAAATAAATAAATAAATACATAAATAAAGTAATTAATTAATTATTTATAAATTATTTATAATTTTATTTTATTTTATTTTATTTATTCAAATTGTATTTCATTCATTTATTAATTAATTCAGCTTTACAGACAATGAATAATGTATATATTAAAATGGAAAGTCGAGTTAAAATTATCATCCTGTTGGTGTACCTGGTAAAATCTTGTGAGTCCTGTTAAAGTTGATGGTATCACAGAATTATATTCTTCTCCATTAAAATACCCCTCTCTAGTATAACCATTATCTCGACGGCTGTTAATACATAAATATACAGTACATTAACTGCGTACAAAAATTATTTACAACCAATATCAACCTTTTGTTTTGGCATTATTAAAGCCACAAAAAAACCCCAATAGTGTTCGCATACATATCGTAAAAGTATAACAATATGTACTTTCGTAAGGTAATCAATGTTGTTATTATATTTAAATTGGCTAATCTGGATAGTCTGAATTGCACCAAAATAAAACAAAAAATCATAATTATTATCACTACATTTGTCTAGCACACATGCAGATTGCGATGTAAAATCAATAGAAAACAATATAAACTTTAAAGGACTATGACCTTGAAAGTTTTTTGGACCGTATGTGCTTTAAGAAATAAAAATTCATTTGTTTGTGTGTGTGGTTTCATACTCTAAACGTTACATTTAATTTGGCATATTGAACTTTAAGGTTGGGATAATAAAGCGCTACCATCGCAGAATAAAATTTAGAAAGTCATATTTATAGTATAAAGACATATTGAAATAGTTTTAAATGGGTATCTTATTTGATAAATGTATCGTCATCTTTCCTTGTCTGGGTTAATAAATTAACAATAATCCAGAAATGATTTCCACACGCGCAATGCTACTGTAATGCGTATTTTAAATCAATTTTACTCGAAAACATAACATTAAAGCCGCTTTTAAAACCACTTTGATTTATGTAAATTAAACTGTTGAACTGTGTTGATCTGGTGTGCTATTTCTATTAGCGACGGGGCACACTCTTTATGTACACAATTAATTAAATCGAAACTAGTCGTTTTAAATAAATAAATAGCTATAGTGTAAATCATAGTATATGTGTAAAGTTACCTTATTTGATCTCTAGATCTTCCACCATAATATCCCCGGTCATCTCGTCTACTATGTCTCTCCTAAACAACAAATAAAATACATAATCTAGCCTTCTTTACCCAAAAATACCGCTGTTTGTGTTCGGTTGTTCGATAATTGATCATTATGGATTCCGTAGACGAAAGAGTTTTGTCAAAATACTTGATCATCATAATTTTGTATTTTTGAGTTGGAGCCCTGGAGTTATTTTTTTTTTTTTAATAAATTATTACATTACCTGTCTTGTAAAGTCTCTGCGACCAGATCTACGTAAAAGACGACGTATAAATTTAAGAACGAAATATCGCCTGATACAACTCTGTACTATAATAACTTTTCTAACTTCTTCAGCTAAACGTTCATTTAATCTGTCTACATGGTAATACTGCATAAATACCTGGAGTAAACAGACAGAGAGAAAATATGACACCACTGCTTTAACATACTACTCGCAGTGTTTCGTTTGATTATACATAATCCCACTACTCACTGCTGTAAAGAAAGCAAATTCTTGTTCTAAATTATGACTGGTCAATAGTCCGATTAACAACCAATAGCTAACTGCCTTACAATACCAAACAGAGCTCCAAATTGGACCAAATATGTTTACATAACGTTACGTCATGACTCACGATTTTATTATGCCCAATTAACGAGTGCATAGCAGAATATTGCAGAAAAACTAATTGTGTGACAAACGAGGCTATCAGCACGATTATAAGGTCCATGGCACGAATATAATGTAAACAATACTGTGTTGAGTTGAACAACACTTTCACCGTTTTCAATATCTTAAATCACTGTCCAAAGTTTTAGGAAAGACCCCTGATTAAATGAAGGGCTGTCATGTTGCTGTGCTTGGGGATAGATGTGATTGAACGGGAAGAATAGACACACTCAATCAAAAGCGCAAGTATCAGACGCTAATCCAGCAATGGCCAGAGAGGGATTTCTCGGGTCATTGCTTCAGGAATATGCTGCTTTAACGACCAAAATAATTGTAATTAACTTTGCATAACATCATATTTAGACGATATTAGACTCTTAGTATTAAGAACTTACAGTAAAGTGTACAAAAAACAGACAAATATGTAAGAATCGTATGAATGAATGAAACAATGCACTGGGGTTTAACGTCCTATTTTTCTGCTCCAACCGGGCTAATGGAGACGGGCATTATGCAGTGTGCTATGAGGACACCGTTGACCGGACAGGGTTCTTTTACGTGCATGCCAAGGTGTGCACGTGACCTCGTTTATTTTTGATCCATTTGAACTGGTCTTACGTTGAAAGTTAAACATGTCTATCTCAGATAAGGCGAATTTAATATGGAAGATTTATTATTTCAAAAATAGTATGAAGCTGAGACTACATATTATACTTTAAGTCTATTACGTTCAAAGTCATATAGTTAAGAAAATCAAAGACGTATGTCTTATTAGAATAGGAAGTGGCAAGGGGTTCTCGCTGAGACATCTGGCACGACTGCGACAATACTCAGAATTGTCCGTGAGTCGGACGATCGTCATTTAGGACGAGTGGTGTTTAGTTGGGTCGGATCGTATTCACTTTGGTCGGGCGACATTCCCGTAGATCACGAAGTCCTCTAGTGGTGCAGTGAATAACTAAACGCGAAGAGTACCACCCCTTAAAGACTTACCATTGGGACTGAGTGGGCAACTATGTTACGACCAGTTGTCCCGTGGACTTACCATAGAGTGTGTAAATGTCCTGAAGACTTACCATAGACTTGGTTACTAAAATATGAGGTGATGTTAAACCGCATCGTTGTATAATACGACAACAAGCTTCTGGTAATGATCTAATACTGGCTGTCAATGGCAGTCCTATAAACTTATATCTGAAACCAGAAATAATAACATTATGGACTAAGGCTTGTACTTATTGCCCTTGATTTTAAGGAATTCCGTCTATTTATAGCCATTCTATTTGTAGGAATTACATGGCTTTAACATGGATATTATTCGGGAGAGAAATAGAAATAGTACGAGACTTCATTGGGAGGCAGACCACCATTAAATTTCATCATCTCGGTACCCACGAATTGTAGTTCGTCTATTTATAGCAATTCTCTCTCTCTCTCTTTTCTCCCCTTTTGCATGCCCATTTGTGTTGATTTTTTGGTCTAGAATGGATGAAGAGGGTTTGAATTAACATTTTCTGCCAGGTTTTGGTAAATATTCATGATTTTGAGGCGGAAGGATAAGAGGGTTATCAGGTTAGCTACGGCGATATGTACGGTAACTAGTTACATGTTTTTAGTATGCTTCTTCAAGTTTGTGTATCTCAAAATTTTGGTGGTCAACCTCATACAAATTTTAGTGCAAAGACATGACCATTTGTTCATCTGTCTGTAGTGGAAAGCATTCAGCCCAACGAAAATTTGGGGAAAAGTTGGAGGTGGGCAAAGAGGCCAGAATTAACATTGAAGTCAATGGGGAAATTAATGGTGGTCTGCCTCCATAGCTCGCTTCAGTAAGTTAGTTATCTCCCTTTATATAAATTATCTCTTCCTTGTATCTGATCTCAAAGCAGCTGAAAAATCTTTTTGGTATGTCGATGGAGAGAGAGAGAGAGAGAGAGAGAGAGAGAGATGGGGTTTGGCGTCCACTCGACACAAACTAGGTCATTTCGGGACTAACACATGGTTCAATTTTATTTCAATAATTCGTTTGTGCGTAGGGATCTTTAGCAGTGGGAGGAAATCGGAGGACCCAGAGAAAACCCATGAGGTTGGACAGGCGACCCTACTCCTTGTCACGTACAACCGTGGACTCGAAACCACGCCAGTTGACTCAATGACAGATCTTATGATACAGCGCGCTAACCATTCGGCCATCCAACCCCCCGTATGTCGACGGGTTTTATTCGTATGCAAATAGTTTTCATTCTGTACAGTTCAGGATGTATGCTTTGGCTTTCCGAAACACATTATACTGCCTGGTTATGAGAATGGCTGTTATTTCTGTACGGATACGCTTTTACCTTATTTCACTGCCACGGACCATCAGTAGTAAGTGTATGTTAGGGATGATCATTCCACAACGCAGTGAACAATCAGTAGTCAAACATGAACACAAATAAATAATCACCGATAGAGAAAGTCATCTTGCGACGATCTAACTGAGTAACCATTTCTTCTGATCTTAACTAGTTCTATAGCTGACGTCACCTCCAGTTGTTTCATTACATAAGCAGGATCAAAATAACCGGGCTCTGTTCCAGGATTAGGTTTGATGCAACTAGAAATAAATATAGTATAAATATATACTACAGAAGAAATTTCGAAACATTAAAGGGACAATAACACTCTTGCTGGCTTGACAGCTCCAGTAAATAAATATTAGCCTTATTCTAAATATTAGATGTTTAAGTGTCCTACCTGTTGTGTAAATTATCCATTACATCCTATTTTACTTGTCCAGAGGGTCCGAAAATATTTTAAAATCCAAGTCACATTTGAAAAGGTTTACATTAGGATTTTCAAATCATTTAGTTGAATTTTTTCAATTTTTTAAATTAGGTGTGTTAAGATGAAATTTGTATCATCAATTAATTGGAATACTGTAAAATAGTCCAATTTGTTGACCAGAATAAAGATTGGGACATATTATTCTGTTACAACAAGAGTGGTATTGAGCCTTTAACAGAATTTCACCTGGCTTGTAATTATGCAAATTTTGTATCATAAACATGATTTAAATGCTAATTCAGATTAAACAGTGATAATATTTGATTTTTCGAACCTTATTAAATGTAACTGTTTTCCACTCATTTTTTCTATCAGCTTACTACTGGACAGCTGAAAAAGAAGAAATGATGAATGAAATTGGGTTTAACGTCTTACTTTTCTGCTCCAGTCGGGACTAATTATGGCGGACAACAATGTGTGTAAGGAAATAGGCATATAAAGATTAATAGAAAACATATTACTGGAAGTAAAACTAGCTTTGGGATGGATATACACCATTAAACTGTATCGCCATTTTTCCAGTACATACCAAACATATGACATATATAGATGTATCACTAATTATGGCTATTAGGACGATATCCCCCAAGATCAAAGATGTGGTTGGACGTGATATCCCAGAGGTGAAATCTGGATAGTAGATATTATCAAATATAAAGAAGCTTCTGTATGTGTTCCGTAATAAGCATAAGTCTAGACGTTAATCTATGTAAAATGTTAATATTTTTAAAATATCATAATATATATATTTATATCTATAGAGATAGGTCTAGAAGTTAGATATATACCTGATACTTTTGGGAGAGAGTCATCTGGTTATCATTCCTGAAAATCAAAATATCAGAAATACATTTTGGGGAAATAATCCCTTTTGGTATTCCATTATAGAGGAATTATGGGAGATTAGTTAAAAAGCTGAAGTTTCTCGCTATAATAGTCAAAAAATAGATTACTAAAATAGAAAATGCTGAAAATTTCAATCAAATTACTCTACTCTGAACTGAGATATTAGGGAATTAATTTTAGGCCTAACCTCGACCATCATTACTAAAGTCGGTACGATACCCCCCCCCCCCCCCCGCCCGCCCCCCCCCCTCATCCCCAAACCCCCCAAAGTCTTGGATATCCATTTTGACGTTAAATCATCTATCACAAAATGTATTAAAATCCAGTAAATATCGCGGGCTAGCGATGGCATCGAGAGTTGATTCTGGTCTGGATAAGTTAATTAATGTCTAATTAATAATTTAGATAACATTTCAGGCCTAAACAAAGACCTGCATTAGGCAGATTAGCTCTTGCATAATGTATGTTTAACTTTGGTATCAGATAAGAATTGTGAAACAATAGAGTTGATTACTTACGATGTATCCGAGAACAATTGTGAAACAAGAGGGTTAGTACTTCTAGACATGACGTCATTGATAACTATTGGTACGTTATCTCGATTCTTTCTGATGATATCATTAACACTATAATTTACCTAGAGAAAAATGAGAAGTACCAGATGAATTTAGAAATGTAATAGTCGCATGGCGTTCCTAATAACCTGTTTAAATTTGAGTAATGTATAAACCTAACACCACCTACAACTGGGACTGATAAAAGATTTATGAAAAGCGGATGAAAATACACAGGTGGAATTAGGTGTTCCAGAAAAGGTAAATAAATCGTGTAATATTTCAACTTTGGGTAAATTAAAATGAGAAAATAAAAATGACAGGCGAATACTTACGGTAGCTGGTGTATGATGTATAGTAAAATAAGTTCCTATTTTGTTTCCTGTGTATCGTTTCCTCTTTTTCATGGTTTTATTCAGTCGTTCTAGGAGGACAATGTCGTTACCTGTTGGTTGTGCGCTAATAGTCTCTATCATACCAACAACACCTCTCTAAAAAATATATAATAGCTTATATGTTTTGCAGAAAATCAAATGTTGTAGTAGAGAATAATTACATAAAATATGGAACTTTCAAATTCAATTTCATAATTTAGCATGCAAAAACCAGGAACAAACATGAGTAGAATTCGCCGGGATTGGAATTCGTCTTGAGTGGAATTCGAGAAAGGAGGATGTTACGTCATAAAACCTGACGGGATAGCGGCAAGGTCAATGTCGTTGCAAGTATCTTTATAATTTTTACAAATTAGGACCCCAATGAACCTGGCGGCTTATAACGATTTTAATATTTTAAAGGTGTTCTTTAGATAGTAATCTAGATTCTTAAATACAAACAAAGCGAAGTTATTAGATGCAATTTTAACCCGGTCGTTCATAACCGAAGAGCATTTTTATTCTTCAAGATCTGGGTGGCGTTCTAAATAAAAAATGATGCAACTTAGAGGGGCATTATGTAAGATTTAGATAAAGATCTGGTCGTTTTCGCTATAATATTTACAAAATTAATCATGCAAAATGAGCATATTTCATTCAAATTACTTTATTCTGAGCGAAGTTATCAATGGTTGTAGCTTCTCCATTTTCAAATCAAACCATTAAAATGCCGAACCGTTCTAATCTACTTAAAATCGGAGCCATCCGATGCCACAAGCGTTGATTATGGTCTTGTCATGTTTTTAAATATCTAGTTAATAATTTAGATAACATTTAAGGCCCAAAGAAAGACCTTCAATAGGCAGATTTATCTCTTGCTATATTCGTGAAACATAATTTAAAACTAGTATACCTTTAATGCGCTCAGTCAATTTTACAATAAAACATATTTATATTTTATCTGTGGGAGTCACATTTCTGGTAGTGATCCAAGGAGGTAACTCTGGAACTTACCAAATCTAATAATTCCAGCAACTCTTTATTATCATTCCAGTAAACAACCGTTGGGTGACCAACACCTTCGAACTTGCAGTCTTCATATTCTTTGGAGAAGATTGCATCATTAATGTACTGATGTAACTGTTCAGACAGTAAATTGATATGAAGTTGTTCTAGACTGTTCTGACTTCTAGCCTCAAACCCGGGTGGATCCACAACGGTTATACACTGGAGATCTGCTATATGTAACTCGGATGGATATAAGGAAATATTAATGTGGTAAATCAACCAATCAAAGAGTCTGTTATAAACAGATTGTAATAAAACATCTCTAATTCCAGCTGCTTCTTCACGTGTAGTTCCTTTGTTTACAGGACGACCTAAAATTAGAATGTAGAATCTGAGATAGAGACAGACACTCAAAACACGATTGATCAATGCTTATAGTGTATCTGTATTCAAATTATGTTTCTCATCGATTCAAGAGTCGTGGTTTCTACTCCACGTCTGGACACCTTCCTAACCGTTTGGGTTTCCTAGGTCAACACGTACATGTATATCTTTTACTTATTTCAATTATGATGTCATCGATTCATGAGTCTCTATTTTACATTTTAGCGACTTTGCTAACCTTTTGTGGTTTTCGATGGGTTATCCATACCATATGTACCCCAGTCCCATCCACACAAAAGACACAGAGACACATAATATACCGGCTTCTAAACAAACTGTACTTATACACTGCCATACCCACGTCATGCTAACTTAGCTATCCTACATATAAGGTCACCAGCAAAGTTGCAGTTTAAATACAAAGTACTAGATGTGTGGCAATGTGAACAGAAAATAAACTATCTCGTGCACGAAACCCCTAAACGAGAGAGGGGAGTGGGAATGGCATACCCACAGACCTAGTCGTTTATTGTCATCATCCGTAAACTATTTTCCCTTAAACCTTCGACCTGGAGCACTAATAGTTTGAGTTAAAATGCGCTCACCATGAACATACGTGGTTACAGATGAAAATAAGGAAGATAACTCTTGGGGATTTACAAGCAGAAGTCTGGAAGCTGAAATTAAAAAAAAAGTATGATTAAACTCTGAATGATAACAACGTACTGGCTCTTTCAAATATAACAATCGCTATTCTGGGAAATAATGGAAGAATATAATTATACTATGTCAATATTACCCATGTCTAATTCTTGATAATTAGCTACAGCACTGCCACCTGTCGGATCTGTATAGAATTGTATGTTACCCAGGTGAAGCATGGCCGCCAATAAACCGAATATAAGCTTCAGATCGTCAATTCTGTATCGGGTCAACTTCATGAAAAAATAAAACAGAAATTAAACCATTACAACGAAACAAAGACAAAACAAACGATACATTTATAGATTAGGGAAGAACAAAAAATATAAACAACTAAAGGATGAGTAATGTAGAGGGTGTAATGAGTAATGGGTGGTTGGCAAGATCTGGGTGGTTTGGGGTTGTAGGCTGAGGTACTCAAGGGAATGGTAATGATGTAGTATGAGGGTACAGGGTAGAGGGGGTAGAGGAGTAGTGGTAGGAGTATTAAAGTGTGGATTTAGATAAATGTATCTATAAATCCGTCTAATGGGGTGCTTTCTTGGGAATTAAAATGGTAGTCACCCTAAGTAAGACATGCTTGGACTAACATATCTTTTATATTTCTACTAAATCTAGACACATTATCGACAGAGGCAAGCAGAATTGTTTCATGTATAACTCGTCTCTGCAATTTAGTCACAGGCATTTTATACAACGTATTTTCAGTTCGGAATAGCGACTTGAACCCCACGGGTGTTTTTTTAAACCCAGAACGATGGCTTGAGGCTATCTGATTGGCTGAACAATCGAATCGAATAAATTTCAATTTCAAACAGTCATCAGTCATATACAGCTAATAAGCTACCTGCCTAGTATAACCAAACCCATCAAACTTATAAGGAAGCTGAAACCTGGTTGATCAAGTGGGAGGAAATTGGAGTATCAGGAAGAAACAAACAACTCACTGATCATGTCATCTAAATCGCGCGCGTCAAACTTTATCCTTCCACCCCATCTCCTATGAGGAAGTAACAGATTTTTGGATACTCAAGAATCAAGAGAAGAAAACGAACAACTGACTGATCACTCGATCTAAAGCGCACGCATTAAACTACCCCTATGAGGCAGCAATTGCCTTTTTGTGCTTTAATACATCAGTATATCTCTGTATAAAATTTACCTGGAAATTTAGACCTAACGTTTCAATCGTTTCTTTCACATAGTTAAACCTTTCTTTGTGAAACTCAAACTCAGCTTCTTGTTGAAATACAGGTTTATTAGGTATAGGTGAGATTAATCTGAAATATGACGAAATACAAGCGTTAGACCAATTGGACAGCCAACATCCGAGATTAATATATATAAAAGATATGTAAAGGAAAATATTGGTGCTCTGAGAATTCTATAATGGGTGTCTAGTCGTTTGGTTTGGATGAAATAATTCCATTCATACCTTCATATTTTACATTTGATCACAAAAGCAACATATCCACTCACCATTCGAAATATGTTCGAAATAATTTACAATGTTATTTCGATTTTATAGGCTACTTAATAGTTAACATATTCCAATTATTTAACAAAATCAACAATTTAAAGTTTTACCTCACAATGATTTCAATTTTTATAACATTATGGTTCATTTCGTGATGGCAGCCATCTTACAATCGATGTCCGTCAATTATTATGCAGATGTCCTAAAAACATGCATGTCAAGTTTCTCGCTAACGAACGTGAATTGGCCAACCCTTAGACTTTTGAAAGAGCGCTACCCGAAGAAGGGGCAGTAGATGAAGAAGAACAAGCAGGATGTTTGGATGTTTAAACAATTAAATGTTTACCTATATTCTCCCTGTAAATGGAAACTACGTAATTCTGATGTTGATAATCCTGCTAGTAAATGATAAAATATGTTAAAATTACATTCTTCTTCCCACGGACATAAAACACGACATTTCTCTAAATGATGAACTTCTATATTTGCTGAAAATAGAGGAAAAGAATACTAAACACTGCACGAGATCTCACTCAAACATATAGTGTCAATTACACGAGATCTCAGCCAAACATAAAATAAATATAGATCTAAACCATACATAGATTATGTAAGATTTAGATACAGAGCTGAGCGTTCTTGCTATAATAGTTCAAAAATAGATAATGTTAAATGAATACATTGATCCATTTAAATGACTTTATTCTGAGCGATTTTTTTTATTGTTTTGACAATAGTAATGGGGCGGTTAAGGAAGAATTTTTGGTAGAATCGTGCATTTTGGGTTAAAAGCATGAAACTTGGCATATAGATGGCATCAGTCCTACTGATTATTTTGGGATGTGGATCCACCTCAGCAGCTCGCCCTGGTGGTCGTTACGGTCATCTTTTCCAAAATGGCCGCCTATTCATTGACATACATATAACAAGAGGTGTCACAATAAGACATTTTTTTACAAATCATTTCAGGCCAGCAATTTCCAGATGCAGAATTGCTAGCTGAACACGATTTTTGAAAAAAAGATTTATCTATGACGTCATTTTCGTTTGGGGTTTGCCTGATTTCAAAAATGGCCACCAAAATATGAAGAAAAATGAATTTCCAGATAGGATGGGTGATTATCACGGAATGTATGCCTTGTAATATATCAAATATAAGGTTTTTGTTGTAATTGAACTGAAAAATAATCTCTAAAACTAGTTTCCCCAAATCCAAGATGGCGGAAATTCAAAATGGCGGCCAAAATATACCCAAAATAGCGGATTGATGAGATTAAAGTCATTTCACTGTTTGATTTGGTTTGTAAGATATAATTTAAAGGGTTTACATTGCCCCTTTTTTCTGAAACAATCATCTACAATTATCAAATTCAATGACTCTGAAAACTTAATAGAGGACATATTACAAGGCATATCAAACAGAAAATTCACGATTATCCTGAAATTTGATCATTATTGGCAAATTCTGGCCGCCATTTTGAATTTCCGCCATCTTAGATTTTGGAAACTCTTTTTTATTTTAGTTTGATTTTAAGTTCAATGACTTTGAAAACTCTTTATATTACATATTACAAACCATATCAAAGAGTGAAATGACTTTTATCTGACAAATCGGCCATTTTAGATAAATGTTGGTTGCCATTTTGAATTTCCGCCATCTTGGATTTTGGAAACTATTTTTTTTATTTAGATTAATTTTAAGTTCAGTGACAATGTAAACCCTTTAAATTATATATTACAAACCAAATCAAACAGTGAAATGACTTTAATCTGATCAATCCGCCATTTTGGGTATATTTTGGCCGCCATTTTGAATTTCCGCCATCTTGGATTTGGGGAAACTAGTTTTAGAGATTATTTTTCAGTTAAATTACAACAAAAACCTTATATTTGATATATTACAAGGCATACATTGCGTGATAATCACCCATCCTATCTGGAAATTCATTTTTCTTCCAATTTTGGCGGCCATTTTTGAAATCAGGCAAACCCCAAACGAAAATGACGTCATAGATAAATCTTTTTTCAAAATAATATCGTGTTCGGCTAGCAGTTTTCCATCTGGAAATTGCTGGCCTGAAATGATTTGTAAAAAAAATGTCTTATTGTGACACCCCTTGTTATATGTATATCAATGAATAGGCGGCCATTTTGGAAAAGATGGCCGTAACGACCACCAGGGGGAGCTGCTGAGGTGGATCCACATCCCAAAATAATCAGTAGGGTTGATGCCATCTATGTGCCAAGTTTCATGCTTTTAACACAAAGTGCACGATTTTTTGCTTAACCGCCCCACTATAGGTGGCATTGATTGTTTGTTATCATAACAATGGTGTTTATTATTCGAGACGTAGCCTTGCTTCTCAAGTTTTAAATTAAATCATTAAATAGACGAAGCCTTCTGATCGACTTAAAATAGGAGCCATCCGATGTCCTAGAGAGTTGATCATGGACTTGTTATGTTCACAAGTGTTTAAATAACAGTTTATTGAACATTTTAAGCCAAAATAAAGACCTGAAATTGGCAGATTTAGTTCTTACATAATACATCTTAAATGGTGTTTTCTTTTTTTTTCTAAAAAAAGAGATCTTCCATATAACAAGCGCCTGTGTATGGAACATACCTCCAACAAGTATTCCTCGTTCATCAAATAAAATATCAACAGCTTTAGTAAATCTACTGGCATTTTCATTGAGTTGAGTTGAAGCGTTACCAAACGCATCCAGCAGATGCATCGCCTGAAAATATAAGAATGGGAATGGGGTTTAATATCGCGGTAACACAATAATTCAGTCATTTTGATAGAAATGCATGGTATGAGAATTCTGCCAAGAAAGCGGCCTTTCCGCTCCCTAATTTTCGATTTCATTTACGTGCAGGAGAAATGTATGGTGTGTCCATAGGTGAAATCGAGTGATCTCGAAAGAAGACGCATACGCTGCCCAGTGTTCCACATCGGTTGTAAGATATTACTAGACGTGAGCACTGTTTTGGCAATTAAATTAGGCGGAATTGTACGGGGGCAACTATTACTAACCTCTGTAAGTTTGGTACCAATGGTACCAGTAGGAGTACTAGCGATATTTTCTGATTCTCTAACTAACTGAGATATCACCATTTTACAGCTTTCAGTTTTACCTTAAAATTACAATAACATAAATAAATGGGCAGCATATTTGTTAATTCTGAGGTATCTGTTTAATGTTTAACCATTTAAATTCATTACAATGCAGGATGAAAACAGAAAGGCTTATTCCAAGGTAAGTAACTCCAATTCTCAAAACTGGAGGCAGACCACCATTAATTTCTCCATTGACTCCAATGTTAAATCAGTGGTGTTCTACATGCTGTAGCCCATTCCCTAAATTTCGTTGAGAACTTCGCTTTACAGCACAGCAAGTATGACATCATGGGATCATCAGAGTACTAAATTTGTATGAGGTTGACCACCAAAATTTCAATTCACTGAAATTCATAGCAGACTGGGGTCAGAATATCATGTCCGTGTTAGTGCAAAAACAAAACAAAGCCTCTTTACTCCTTGTAGTCTTCCGCCTTAAAAATCTCAATCTGACACCAAACCAGGCAGAAAATAGAAATTCAATGCCTCTTCATCAATTCTACACCAAAAAGTCAATAGAGATAAGCATGCAAAATGGCAGGAAAGGAGGGAGAAAAATATATCTAAAAATAGCCGGCACTACAATTTGTGGGTACCGAGATATGGAAAATTAATGGTGGTCTGCCTCCAACTAGTGAACCCGAACGTCACTGATATCTAATAGTTTTTGTTGTCCCTTATATTTTCGACATATCAGGGTTTAACTGTATATAGAGAGCACGGGTTAAGAAGACAAGTTAGGCGTACTGTTAAGGACAGGTGATTTTAACTCCAGGGCTTTGTTGGCGACATTTATTGTGAAATTATTGACAGAGAAGCAATATAATATGTCAGTTAAATCTTCTAGATGCAAACATCTACCGGATCTCTAATAATAACCATAATTTTAACCTTCACCATGCAGCTGAGTGAATGTACAGCCACCAATAATAACAATTCAGTGAATGTATTATCAGCGTTGTTTATGACGCTGTTCAATTCCATATAGTTTGGGCCAAACCAATACGACTGTAGTCTACTGGCCAATCCGATAGCCCGCTTCGGGTAGGAATTTTTACATTTATCATTAGTACACGTGTCGAAATTGATCTCAGGCTTGTAGACCCCCTTTCCCTTTCCTAAAAGCGGCGGTTGAATAAAACATTATGTTAATCCCGACGTAACATAATTTGTTTTAAGGGAACTCTGCCTCCTATTCTATCGCTCTTTATTATGAAATAGGTTATAATATATTCAATTAAGTAACGGAAAAGATCTCAAATGTCGACAAGATGTTGACTAACCGCTGAACCTGGGTATCCGTTTAAAATAAGTAAAGGAAAAGCTGGACTAGATGTTGACTAACATACCTGAACCTGAGTATCCGCGTAATAAAACACATTGTGGTAAGTTATGACAAGTTAGATGTTTATACACTCGATGCGTTGTACCATAGATATGTGGTAATCTATCTTCTAATTCTTTTAATCCACAGTAACCATATCCTATCTACAGATATATATATATACACACCCATAATTAAATAATCAAATAGCTTTATATCCGTGACCTCACAATAAGATACCTATATGTTATAAGTCATAACAAATAATGTATATCCACAATACCATCTCCATTATTATATAACAAAATAATGTATATACCCAAAAAAACATCTACATTATTATATAATTAAAAAATGTATATCTGTAATAACATCTCCATGATTATATAAAAATAATCCGAAATAACATCTCCATGATTATATAATACCAAGATGTATATCCGTAAAAAGTCTTCATTATTATATATAAAATAATGTAGATCCATAATTGCGTAAAACAATAAAGTTTATCCAAACAAACAATACTCATATATATTCTCAATAACATAATCAATAGATCTGTATCTATATATACAAAATAAAATGATATGACATTGTAACTTACCTCTGGACCGTATATAGGCATGGGTTTGCAAGGGTTAATGCTGTACAATATATCACCAATATATACCTGGTAAACAAGAAACAGATATCAATCAATCAAATAATGAAAAGGGGTTTAACATCTCGTCGATATATGGCATTTTAAACTAACATACGGTTTCTATGGTAAAGTAGGAAACTAATGTATACGAGGAGGAGAATTTTCAACTTACTCTTCGAAGCGCCAAGGGTTAGTTTACGTACACTACAAATCGGGTTTTCGTACGATGCGAACGGCTTGTCAGTCTCGCAGGTACCACCCCGACAATTGAGAAAAGGGCTTGAAAACTCCCGAGGGCTCTTCTTGTCCAATCTCGGGATTCTAGCACGACACATCAATGCTTCGGGGAGCTAATATACATTTTCCTTATCCAAATGTAACAAAAATAAGGACTGAAAAGTCACGTTATACTTCGGTGACTGACTGAAATCATTAGAAAATAATGTGAAATGTAGATGACCCCTTAACTGATCGATTTTCTCATGTACTTACGTAAATGACTTCACGTTCATGATTAGTTTTGAGTGCGTCGAGGATGCTTGGTCCCGCCACATCCTGTAGTACAGTCAAATCGGGTATGGGCGCCGCCATCTTTAACACCACATTCGGTCTATATAGCTATATACGTATATCTTAGATTTAGCCCTTTATTTAACCTGCAGTTTAAAAAGATAAGATAACAAAATAAGCCATGTTTCATGTTCTCGACATGCGTTTGTTTGTATCTTTGTTGGTGTAGCAGTTTAAAAGAAGGCAAATCAGCGTTTGAATCATGTCGTAGATACTGTAACTACGAGTGTGCTACTTGAAAATAGCTATCTAATAGTATTACAAGTGATATTTTCTACTTGCAGACTAGCTAGTCATTATGACAATCCAGTTTGCATGTCTAAAGCTCGCATTTACCGTAAATTCGACATGATTGGAAAACAACATGTATACAAGTTAACACTCGCTTTCACCCTCAGTGGAAGTGGACGTAAAACTCCAGGAATAGACGAACGAGCGCTTTCATGTATCATGTAATTCTGGAAGCTCAGGTTGCAGATGATATTATAAAGTAAATTGTTTATCACTCTGTTTAACCTGAACTTATCGAATTTAGTCAAGGTATTGATGTAATGAAAATAAATTTCAAAATTCATGACTCAATTAAAATCAAAGTTATCGTGTTTCAAAATCAAAGTATCGACAAACATCCGACCTGAATTAAAAAGGGATTTGTTGTGTTCAAAAGACTCGACCATCCAAATGGGTTACCTCTGCTTAGCCTGAGCAGACAATATTCAACATACAAGCAGAGTTATTGTGTTCCAAATGTTCATTCGTTTTCTGTATTCTACAAAACGCGGAGAACAACACAGATAAGGGCTGGAAAACAATTTATACGATTAAAACAGTCTCTCCCCCACCCCCATCCCTGTAAAAAAAAAAGAAATAAATAGGTCAGATAACATCTTGGCTCCGATATTCATGGCGTACCACATCAACTTGCTTGACAAAATAGGTATGTTGGTAAGTGCATTTAAGTGCAATGTTTCGACTGAATGCCCTTCTTTAGCTAAAGACACCCCATTAAACACAGGGAAAATATAAATAATGTGGAATAAAGAATACCTTTCTTCTGTTAAAAAATATGCTAAACAATTCCAATTGTAAAAATAATTATAAACAAATTCTAAACCATAGGTTTTAAAGTGAATACAGATAAGTGATCTGCTCGTTCCATTCCGTGCAAAGATCGGCAATCCAATTTGTCAATGATCTATTTTTTATTTTTTAAAGATCCGGTTTATTTTTTAAAGATCCGGTTTATTTTGTCATTGCTTCGGTTTATTTTGTCAATTATCCGGTTTATTTTGTCAATGCTTCAGTTTATTTTGTCAATTATCCGCTTTTATTTTTTATTCGATTTTGTGTTTCTGGCAAAAGAGAGCACTTGAATACGATTATGAATCCCATCATTTGAAATAATTTCTGCATTGGATTCTTTTATTTGCCCGTCTAGTGTAACTAAGTTTAATTGTTACTAGTTCGTCGCCCCCTATAAGTCTATTGCAACCTTAAACCTTAATGTTTTTGATGATATCTGAGATATGACTCTATATGACATTCAACACGTACTGTACACACAGAGAAGGCCTTTTATTAAAGATAAAATCACTATTCAATATAATAATATAGCCAAGTCTATGATTGGGGAAGTCAGAGAGTATAATACGTGCGTCTTTTCTATTTGTCTAAATAACTTATCGATTTTCCACCAATTTCGAATAATCATAATTCAAGTAAATTATATTTTTATTACCCCACCACTCAAATCTTTTAATAAATATTTGTACGCTAAAATTAACCACTACTTTTAAATAAGTGTAAAGAAATAACTATAAAGAGCCTCGACGTTTATAAATCTTGCACTGGTACATATAGGGTTAATTCTGTTAATATTCTAGTTATGTTTCTTCTATGATCTGTATTTTTGTAATTGCTTACCATAATAGTAGATTTAATAAATAATCAAATTAGAGGATGACGATTAAAGAGGCATTATTCAAAAACTAAATTTACCCATGTTATATTTATTAACATGACAAGACCGGTGGTACTTTTTACCGCCGACCACCGCCGACTTCCGCCAACCACCGCCGACCAAATGCTTTTTACCGCCGACCGTCGTGTAATTACCGCCGACCAAATACTTTTTACCACCGACCGCATTGTAATGACTTTCGACCGTAATATAATTACCACCGACCAAATACTTGTTACCGCCGACCAAATGCTTAATGATTCCTTGTTACCACCGACTATTTTACGGTTGGTTTATTTTTTTTATAAAAAAGAATACAACAAGAATGTTATTTTTTATTTGAGGTGTAATCACGTACAACTGTCGAAAAACATTCATATATATTTTAAAGAATATGGAAGGACAAAACTACACGAGAGTCGCCGTTAAGCCACGCGGTGATCGGCGGTAAAAAGTACCACCCTGACAAGACCATAATTACCCCCCGATGCAATCGGATGATTTCGATTTTATGTAGATTAGAACGGTTCGCCCATGTAATATTTTAATTTAAAAATGGAGAAGCGAGGCTAAGCCTTGAATAACCAGCACCATGGTTACGATAATAAACAATCAATGTACACATCTTGTTAAAACTACAAATATTGATAATAATTAGCTCAGAATAAAGTGAAATGAAATGGGGTTTAACGTCCTACTGTTCTGCTTCTAAACTGGGCTAATGCAGACGGGCATACGCCATACAGTGTGTTATGAGGGAAATTTTGCCCGGGCAGCGGCACTATCGCCTACTCTTATATCGAATTCCAACTGCCAAGGGATCTTTTACGAGCAAGCCAATGTATACACGGGACCTCGGGTTTTCGTCCCATCCGAACGACTAGACAGTTATCCTTGTCAGGCCCTCTCTCCTGCAATACTGACAATGGGAAACGCGTCGGAAAATCCCGATGAACTTTCTCGGTCAATGCAGGGATCGAACACGCGACCCCCAGGCTAGCGAGCCAGCGTCTTACCCACTTTTCCACCGTGGCTCCTTTCAAATAAAGTAATTATTTCGCACTTTTTATTCTGAACTATTATAGCAACAACGGCTAGTTCATTATTTAAATCTTACATACTGTAACGCATCTTTAAAATGTGATAAGTAGAATAAAGGGTTTCTATTCGCACAAAGACTTTAAACGAGTTTTTCTGACAGAAGCAAAGTCTATCTACGGATGGTCCAAAATGGGTAAAAATTGAAGAGGCTCAAAATTCGAGCAAATAATCATGACAGTCTTGATAATAAAGTAAAAGTTCCCAAGTATCTAAAGCTTAAAAGTCTCCCTGAACGGTAAATCATTATCAAGTGTCCACTCGACACAAACTAGGTCATGGTTGAATTTTATTTCAATAATTCGTTTGCGCGTAGGGGTCTTTAGCAGTGGGAGGAAACCGGAATACCCAGAGAAAACCCACGAGGTTAAACAGGCGACCCTGCTCCTTGTCACGTACAACCGTCGAATGACAGACCTTATGGGACAGCGCGCACGTGCTAACCATTGGGCCGCCCACCCCTCTCGAATTACAACAATGTTGTCGCCGTTGAGTGACTCAATTGAAATTGCGTATGTACATGAATGATTATATACAATAGCATACCGATGTATCAGACAACAATCTTATATACTGGTGAAAATGTAGGGTTCTTACACTATCTATATTTTATTTACATATATACATATTTTATATATGTAAATCAAATATTTTTATGGCTGATAGATATATATTTTGGGGGTCAAGTGATACCGTACAATAATCCATGTAAACAAACTCCTGGCTAAAGGTGTATTTATCTTCTTCGATCAGATAACACTGTATTCACAACAACCGTACATGTCACGTATTCAATGATATAAATATACTCTTTAAAAAAAGTAGGGGATATTGAAATGCAAATACTTATGCAGGTTGAGATATGATAAATAGTCATGGACATTTGACATGCTTTGAGAGTATGTTCACAGATGAAGAACTTATCGCCCCAACAGAACCGCTGAGCTGCACATACGACACGCAATAGCGCCATACACGTGGGAGGGGTTCATTGTCAAATTTGACACTTCAAATGAAAACTGCCGCGTGCTGGTTTATCTATCCATGTTTGCTTTCCTATCGGTTCTTGCATAAGATTTACTGATTAGCGTATCTTTGCTTTAGTTTGTTACGTTTAATTTGATCTGGAGACGTGTTCGTCGATATCAACGTCAACTGACAACACTGCAAGAATTGGCCGTAGCACTGCAAGAGAAGTGGGTCAAATTGCCCCAAATCGTGAGGGGACGGTTGATTAAGAGCATGCCACGACGAATTGCTGAATGTCTGAGGATTGGTGGAGCAATTACTCATTATTAAGACAAAAATCAAAAACGTCCATTTTTACTTTTGACAGTGTATCGCTTTGCGAGTGAAATGGGGCCGTCAGATAAGCCGTCCATATGAACTGTTTATGTTCATGTGTAGACAATTGGCCTGTTATTAACATACACTGCATTTCCGCAGTTTTGTATTTATTTCTTACTAGAAGAATGCCCGGCTTCGATCGGGGGTCATAACCCAGAAACCGGAAGTGGTAGACTAACGCCACGTGGCCTATGTTACTCCCCGGTCCTAGCTACCCCTATACCCCAAATTTCAGACTCGGGGCAGACCTAGTGTAGCTGCCAACCCCGAACAGAAAGACAGACAAACAGACAAATAGACAGACAAACGACAGTCACAAATATTAGTATACTAGCAGGATACCCGGCTTCGCTCGGGGGTCATAACTCCGAAACCGGAAGTGGTAGACTAACGCCACCTGGCCTATGTTACTCCCCGGTCCGAGCTACCCCTATACCCCAAATACTTTAGAGTCGGAGCAGACCTTGTGTAGCCGCCAACCCCGAACAGACCGACTTCGCTCGGGGGTCATAACTCCGAAACCGGAAGTGGTAGACTAACGCCACCTGGCCTATGTTACTTCCCGGTCCGAGCTTCCCCTATACCCCAAATTTCAGACTCAGGGCAGATGTAGCCGCCAACCCCAAGCAGACAGACTTCGCTCGGGGGGTCATAACTCCGAAACCGGAAGTTGTAGACTAACGCCACCTGGCCTATGTTACTTCCCGGTCCGAGCTACCCCTATACCCCAAATTTCAGACTCGGGGCAGACCTAGTGTAGCCGCCAACCCCGAAGAGACCGGCTTCGCTCGGGGGTCATAACTCCGAAACCGGAAGTGGTAGACTAACGCCACCTGGCCTATGTTACTCCCCGGTCCGAGCTACCCCTATACTCCAAATTTCAGACTCGGGGCAGACCTAGTGTAGCCGCCAACCCCGAACAGACAGACAGACAGACCGACAGACAAACGACAGTCACAAATATATATATAGATAGATAGATTTTGAAGAGTATATTATAACATCTCTTACTTTTATACACCAGCGAAGAAGATCATCAGTAATGTAATGTGATGTGAGAGAATATTTTGTCCAGACAGGAACGATACAGTCTACTGTCCATTGTCAACTCGTCATGCATATTCTTATGTGTATAAATTTAGATATATTATATATTTTTACTTCCAAACTAGTTAGTAATTTAAAAATTCGTTATTATCTGATATAATAAGATTTATATAGATTTATAATACAATACCTAATAGTCATATTAATATCACCTTTTTACATATTTAATTTGTACAATATTTTGTCAAATTATACCCGGAAGACGAAGTAAGGAATGTATCATGTACTTAAACCTCCTGAAAAATTGTATTTTATTGTGTTATGTAGGTATGACACTGTACAGCTTATGTATTATTATTTATATGGTTTAAAGCGTCTGATTCAAGGGTTGACAGCTGCAAGCTTATGATTTTTTGTATATCAGAATCATATTCATAGCAAATCATTAATAAGTTACACTATAAAGGTTAAAGAAGAATAGCCATAATGTACAACATATTATATTTGATAAGTGGTGTCAGGTGTTCTAGAAAGAAGAGTAAATAAGAAGTGGTATCATATGTTCAAGGACGAGTGAGCCTACTCTGGACACAGTATCACAAGTTTTGATTACTGTTTATTATCCGTTTTCATTAGCCCAGTAGGAGCAAAACAACAGGACGTTAAACCTCGTTTTATTTCTTTTACTATTATTGACCAACAAGGACAATTAATTATTGTTATAACACAGTGAATGATTAGTCTTAAAATAAAATATTACAAACCTGTATCAATTCTTGTCACATTTAAACAATACACTGTCGTATCAGAAGCTACTCTTCCACGACACCTTACACAACTCTCTGTTTCACTTTCAATAACGGTGTTATAGTGTGTAGGGCAACCTGTGTCCTGTAGAAAAAGGTAGATAGGATTTCGTTAGAGGAATCGAACCAACAAAGACCCTGTTACACAAAACCCACTCGTTTAAACGTTAGTGTTTCATCGTAGTTATACACTCCTGTTACGCTTCACAATATAAAATACCATTTAAATATAACTTCATCAATTATATCATATTAATTTATCACTTGCGAAATGTCACTGAATGACGGTTGAGATGTCGCAATTTCAAACTGAAGAAGTATGGGGATGAAACTTCTTTAGTATCTAGTATCATTCATAACTATAGATAATAAGCTCCGCGTTACATAACATACATCGCCTGATAGACTCTATGTGCCCCCTATACTCTGCATCCATACAACCTGTAAAATATAATATGTATTAAGATCTACGTTACACCAAACTACATCCTTGTTATATAATAAGTTCTACGTTACATCAAACCACACCCCTTTTATAGTGAGAGTACCAGATTTCACATGACACCGTAAAAAACAAAATATCGCACTGTTAAAATGCTAGTTTCTTACTTGGTTACGTAAGTCATTTTTAAGGAATTTCACTCTTCATTTGTATGGCTGACATGAAATGAAATAAAATGAAATGAAATGGGGTTTAACGGCCTACTTTTCGACTCCGACTGGGCTAATGAAGACGGGCATACGCCATACAGTGTGTAACGAGGGAAATTTTGCCCGGGCATCGGCACCACGGCCTACTCTTATATCGAATTCCAACGGCCAAGGGATCTTTTACGTGCACGCCAATGTATACACGTTACTTCGGTGTTTCGTCCCATCCGAGCGACAAGACAGATTCCTTGTCAGGCCATCCGTTCTGCACCACTGACAAGGGGAAAACACGTCGGAAAATTTCCGATGAACTAGTATGACCGACTGGATACCAATTGTATGACTGACTGGATACCTAACGATAACTTACCACGATAAAGATATATGCTTGGTTATCCAGGCCCTTTCACAATGTAGAACTTGATGACTTTGGCCAACCCTATATGGAAACAAGAAGTTTGTATTTCTCCGAAAAGGTCCCAGGGATCCTCAGATAGTTACACAGGACCAGGATAAAGTTTCGCAGGTGTTTAACACCCTGAATGAATAAGTTTTATTAATAAAATCATACTTATATACCGGTTTTCCAATTTATATTAAAATGGGTTCTCGACCCGATGAGTCCCCGTACAGTACACGTCCTCGTACGGCAGATTTCAGGACGTTATAATATCAAAATAAAATTACCCAAAATACCTTTAGCGTTTAAAATAAAATACCAAGTTCATGGCCAATGTTGACACCACTCACCTGTGGATACTTCAGTTCAATTTCAACACAACAGTAATGTCTATCTTAGATATAAATCAGATAATAATCCAACCTCACGGAGAAAATATAACACCACTTCACATCTTGTCCTCCTTTTATGCATATTTGTAATACATAATAGGCATATCATGTAACAAACACATCACATAATTATTATACATCAGGAACCTAGATTGTACCTCACCCTTTATCTAAAGCTTGTGTTTTGAACGGTCGAGCTGACAATAGTAAGTTGTTGTATATCAAAATCAACAAACCGTGGCTCATATCGCTTATCTTCTATATAGGTCTGTTATCTACAACCCGGATGTTAGTATAATATATTATCTTTTTTTAGACTACGTCTGTTTTAACCCATATTCGCAAGGTATAGCTGCGTAATAACTCCACAATTGGGACTCTAGGTATTTGAAAAATAAGTTTTTAGGAATAACGAGACAGACTAATAATGTGAAATTATTCTCTGGAGGTAGACTAATGAATTCCTTCAATTGTTTTTTCGTACAGAATCGAAAAATAACACAGGTGGCTGGTAAAGGAGAAATGTATGATGATTAAAATAATTACACTTTAGCTAGTATGCTACTTCCTGTATGAATATCTCCATCTGTAGTTAAAAAAAATGCTCAAGCAAATGTAAACTAATGAACGATAAACTCAATGGGAGTGGGGGTGGTGTAACCCTTGGTGATCTGCATCCAGCTATACAAGTATTAAACCAACACGGATGTTGCTATGTTTTAGGGGATTTTATACCAAATTTTACAGCTGAAATACCTTGATAAAGGAGACTATAATAATCTAAGGGTGTGTTTGGTTGATCAGTATACGAATCCGGCTCTTTTATGTACAAGACTTGGGACTTTTGATGGCTGATATTTTTCATTTCGGTCAGAACCTCATATTTTATATTATATTGAAGAATAAGGGAGAATGGAGTTTAACGATCACTCAACATAAACTAGATTATTTTGGAACTACATGTAATTATATGTTGTTTGTTTTATTCCAAATGTTGCTGGCACACAGATGCCTTTAGTAGTGACGGGAAACCAGATACAGTAGATAAAACCAAGTGAGGTTAAGCAGCCGACCCCACTTCTCTTCACAAGCATGGGGTTGTATAGTGACATTGCATCGATTACAATCATTATTATCCTGCAACACACGCGTTAGATCACTCAGACACCTAATACCCATCCGTGATAGATATCAAATTTAACCAGAAATAGTTTAAGCATCTATCAAAACTTCCTACAATCAAACATAGTCTTAAATTTGCAGTTAATAAAATTTTCACCATGAAGAAAAATATAGTTTACATTGACACACATCATTATCTGTGATGTCAGTATTTCATGCGTGACTGAATCAACTGTCATTTATGTGTGTGAAATAGTTTTATAACCGCATGTTGACCTATACCACCATTTACATACAATATATATATATCACGCAAATTCATTTTTTAATGTAAATAAAGCTTTATCAAATTTTAATATATATAATTTTTACCTGGACGTAGTTTTTATTTATTTATAGATATATATATATGTGTGTGTGTGTGTATAATAAAAAATTCTACTCTCAGGTAAAAGTATTAGTATTTTCCTTTCCAGCCATGAGAACGATATATTATAAATATATATGTAAACCGTTAATAAAAGATTCTATTCTCAGGTAAAATAAAAAGTTAATAAAAGATTCTACGCTCAGGTAAATGCCTGATGATCCCCGTAGTGGGTGAAAGCGCTAGCTGAGATGAAATTGTTTTTTTTTTCTTTCTAAAACCTCATAGGAGCTTGTTTTTGTACCGTCTACACAACTAGACACTGTACTTTATCAGACACTTTGTCCTGCACTACCGACATGGAGAAACCACGCTGCAAAATCCCGGAGAAATTTCTTGACCAACACCAGGATCAGTGTACATATTCATAGTATTGAGAGGAATATGGCCTATAACCCGACACCACGACAACCCGACATCACGACAATCCGACAATCCGACATCACGACACCACGACAACCCGACAACCCGACATCAAAACATCATGACATTTTAACCCGACAATACGACATTTTTACGAGACATTACGACATTACGACATATGGTTATCCATGCATGTAGTTTGTATTTCTCCGAAAATTACTAAGGACTATAATAGAATAAAATGTTTTAACCCAGTTTTATTTACTAAAGTGTATCTGTGACTGCTGCTTTAGAACATGAGTTTTTAATTTTTTTTTTTGTCTATTACTATTTTTGTCAAATTTCGTCGGAAATAAATCAACCCAGAGTAATCCCTGAAATTTACGTACTAACCAACTGTTGTTTCTGGACCTTTCTTTGAGTTCTCATTTCAATGCCATACAAATTAATGCCATGATTTATTATATTGAGCTGATATTTGCGTTGTCGCGGTTTGGCTTGGTGCACGGTTTGGGATGGTACACGGTTTGAAAGTACTCTTCCGTGGAATAGCATAAAGCCATTGAAGTTATTGAAATAAAAATATATATACCATTTTAGTCCCGGAGTGACGTACTTTCTGTTGATTCGACGTTAAGCCCCACTTGGAATTATTGCTCTCTTAAGACGATGAGCGAAGACTGGACTAAATTATACAATACTTTATTAATCCACTGTGTTTATTGTTATTACAGCTCAGACTTCTTCAGCTTTATCAAAAGATGATTATGTAGGGGAAAGTCGCTACTGCTCTTCTTTTCAAAGCCAATCTGCTCTCTGTTATTGGACAATATTATATTTTTATGGCAAACAAAAATAATTAATTCTTTTACCAGGAATCGATGAGAAACTAAAAGGAATATGCGTAGTCGTTAAGCAAGATAAGCATGTTAAAGTGACAATTTACTTAAAGCATGTTAAAGTGACAAGTTTCTTAAAACATGTAAAAGTTCCTTAAAGGATCACTATCTAATGGAAAATTTAAGTACAACGCGTGACTACTCCACAGCAGATAATATTTGTGTCCTGTTTATTCGTGTGGGCACTTAATTACTAAATCACGCCGTTCAAATGTCTCGATAATATAAGCCTTTCGCGGAACTTTCTGTTTATCACCTTGTTTTTATTGGTAAGTTGATCTGGAGTCCCATAAAAAATGTCTTTAGCAAATGCCGCAAGTAAAACGAAATGTTGGTGTAATTATAATTATGTAACGTTGTACTAACTTCGTCATATAATGTTTCCCGGATCTGAAATAACTGTGTTCTCAGTGATCGTCCTAGAACCAGGGTTCCCATCCTCGGGTCGTGGCGGACAACACTGAAACTTTTGAAAAAATGCTGTTTTCATGAAAAGCATATAAGTCTCCTGCCACATTACTAATCGTCTTTCCTCTCTCAGGCCCACGATGTATTTCCTCGCTCTCTCATTACAACATTTTGATCTGTAATGTTGTTTTACAGTAAAAGGTGACTTTGTTCTTCGAGGGGTCGCGATCAGATGATAGTTTCTGGAATAGGGTCGCACTCAACAAATGGTTGGGAACCACTGGAATGATGGGTACACCCATCAGTATAATGGTATACTATTAATAATATTTAATTATATGGACGTTTTGTATGTTCCTTTTTTATATACAGAATGTAATAACGCCACGGTGCAGCACGTCGGTGTTGGAGTGACAGCAACTATAAATTAAACATGGCACAACACTTCTTAAATTGTATTCTTACATTACAATATTACATTATGACACAAATAAACAAGGGTATTAGGAATGAAATAGTGTTTAACATCTTGTTTATACTTACATTTCTTATCAATAATTTCTTTTTTATTTTGAGTGAATCCTGTATCATTACGCTTACCACTGGCGCCCAGATCCATTCACTTGATTTGATATTAAGTTGCGATGTCTGTGCAGTTTGTCTTGTCCGCGGGTTTGTCTTGTCAGTTCTGTTTCGCGTGTAATGCAGTCATCCATAGGTACATTGGTACATAGGTACATATTATTATGTGACCATAATTATCATGTCTATTTACGTCTGGGTCAGTGAGAATTTGAACTATATAACGGCATTTCCACTTCCACTTCGAATTCCGTTTGTCAGAGAATCATTTACAGGAACTACCAATTTGTACACGAGACCCCCCGTTTTGCGTTAAATTTTTGAAAACAACTGGTCCTAGTCCGCATCGGGATTCAAAGATGTCAGAATTATGGTTAAATCAAGGTAATTTTATTCAAAAATAACTTTAGACTGATTCAAAGTAGATTGATTCTAATTTAAATTATGATAGTTTATAGTTGACATTCTACTGATATTTCACTGTTATCTTTCTTTGTCATAGATAACTAAAACAATAAAATTTTGAAACCTTTTCTTCAAATCAAGCACATCCTTCACGGCGTTTTTTTTTACACACACGTGCACTTAGTTACATAAAATAACAAAAAAATTTTTTACACTAAAATATAAGATATTTTTGAATTTTAATAGTAAGTGCAGGTGGACTGCACCACACACAAACAATTACACAAGACAAATCTACGGACAAGATACAGTATACATACATCACAAACAACAAACGTACATATGATATTGTGCAAGCGATCTGGTTTGTTGCGCCTTTCAAAAGTAATCGATCTTCTGAACATGTTATTCCGGAATATCGATACATGTATTTAAAGGACCTGCTGTAGATCATAAGACCTGTTATTAAATATGTCACAAATAGTAAGTCCGTACGTCTTATCTAGTAGTGTATCTTCTAGCGACTAAATAAATAAAAATATATCATGTTTTAGTTCCAAAATGACGATGGTAGTTTTGTTTGGACAATATGGGTTCAATAATCCCAACTCAGAACTGCGATAAATGGAAAGTAACTTTAAAAATCGACAATTGAATATCATTTCAAATTTGCATTGCAAATCATAGAAGCTAACGCAATTCAAGCTTTTTCAGAAAGTCATTAAACAGTGTAGCCCCGTCTATAATATTACAAATTGTCTTCATATAGAGAAATCTGTAACGTTGTTAAATAGAATTGATATGGTGGTGCTCGAAGTAAATTGACAACCGATATAATTAGCCTAGGGGGTAGATTGGGACCAATAAAACTTGCCTAATAGTCTCGTACTAGAGGTATTGTCGAGTAACAAGACATCTAAACAGCCTAGTAAATTCATTAAAGACTTGTAGTTGCTTTACTTGGCTTAGAGGTAACAACCAAAAATAACAATTTCATATTTTAAAAAATCAAAACGATTTTCAAAGGAAATGAGGTATGGAACAGTATTAAATAAATTATATTTTATGTGGAAGAATTATAAGGGCAAGTTTGTAATTATGCTTACACAGTGCAAATTCGTTTTCATCTGACCTCTAGAACTTTTAATTTGGCCTTGTCCATCTCATTTACATCAGCCCTGGATTAGCTCCATCTATAGAGAGTGCCCTATTACCTATTATATCGATGGTCCAGTATTCACAATAGTGAAGTTTAAATGAAACTATGACAAGTTCGATTCCGTCTAGAGCCATGACACGCGATTTCCACCGAATTTACGGCCATGAATAACTGCTTCAACTCACAAACGAACAAGAAGAGAGAAGAGGTAAAAATGTTCATCGTTGACTATTGAGATGTTGATCTTACATTGTATGTGTCTATAACGTTAGAGAGCTAAAAACGCAGACCCTTCATACACCACCCTTGTCATTTGAAAGTTACGTAGAAATAATGGTAATATGTACGTCCACCCATCTTTGTGGTGTTAATATAGTAAATCAACGTCGATAGAGAATATAAAATACATGATTGATGTAAACGGATGCCGTTATTAAAGGGAGATAATCCATGTTATTGTTCTTCTTAGATTAGAGATACAGTTTATTACAACAATCCAATTATATAAATCTTGCAATTTCTTTCCCGTCTTTATATGTTTGAACAATATGAAATGAAATGGAGTTTAACGTCTTAGTGTTCTTCAGCAACGTTGCTAATTCCCGGTTGGTGCAAAAAGGTAGACGCCGAACCACCATTTCACCCCCCCCCTCCACCAAAGGAAAATATAAATGTCATAATTCATATATTATGATGAAATTATAAATTATAACTACTAATTGCACCTTATCGCTTCAGTGCCTAAGTTTCTGAAAGTAAATGTTGCAATAAACTCACTGGGAAGGTCGCTATATTTTAAACGAGTAAAGGCTAGTGTAAAATCAATGAACGAAAAAAGGTAAAAAATATAAACGTCATACTTCATATATTATGAATAAATCATAAATTATGACCTGTAATTGCACCTTATCGCTTCAGTGCCTAAGTTTCTGAAAGTAAATGTTACAATAAACTCATGAAGAAATCGCTATATTTTAAACGTATAAACCCTAGTGTAAAATTGAATCTCAATGAACGTAAAGTAACTTTTTTGCAAAATAATTAGATAAACTATACTACCTATAGATTATTACTGTACTTATGGACATCACGCAAGGTTTATCTTATTAAGCGCAGAGGTAATCCTAGTACCTCGAATTGTTACTTTGGGTACTGTTCGTAGCCTTTTCGTATAGGATATTAACAAACCCGAGGGAGAGAAGGTTTATATCCGACATAATTATACGTCATAGATTTAATCACCTTTAAATTAAATGGACTCTTTCATCAGACGTGTCAACCGCGAAGGAAAGAAAAAACAGAAGACCAGCAATGAAAAAAACATAAGAATCCAGGAGATTTTGATTTCATCAAACAACTTCAGTTTTATTGATCATAGGCTAATACTAAAAGTCTTTAGCACTTTTTACACTGTGCACTCGTTTTTGCTGTGTATAACAATGAACAAATGGAAATTTGTGAAAATATACATAATTTTAATACCGTACTTCAAAAAGTGTTTTTCAGTCACATCTTAGGGACATCATACATATAATATTCATAAAATAAGCGGTATAGAATCGCTAGCACCAATTTTAAAACTGAAATTCGCGAATATTAGCCAGCTAAAACGTATAAAAATCGTAATAATTTAAATGATAATATATAAAATATTTATAATCTTGATGATATCAGATAAAAAGCAGTCTTTATTTAGTCGAAATGAGCAAATTTCAGTCTGCAAAACCGATAAATCCCGTTCTCTATGGCTGTAATCGCGTGAATGGAAATTACCGGAAACGTGACGTCAGAGCGGTATTTTCCCGCAAGTGTCTCCCGTACGTAAACGGTAATTGCGCTTATATTTCGATATGTTTGAGTCAGATTATTTGCAGATATTGAGATCGATATCAAAGTATTACAATACAATCGCTAGTAATACATCTAAATGAAAAAGTAATCCCAAATCGCAGATTGAAAGTCGGCTAAATTTCAGTCAATGGCTTCCGATTTTACGCTAAAGTCACCTGGAGTGAAATGTTTTCTCTTCGCAAGAGAATTGTCAAAATCGCATAGATAGACGTTTACTAGCCATGGGGCAAAATGACAGTAATCGAAAGAACCTTGTTCAGGTCTCTATTTTATCAGGTACGCTCATGTACTCTGCTACCATTACAAGCGTATTACCGGAATTAGAAGTTTCCGGTCAAATTCAGCCAATCATGAGGTCGATTTATGAAACGGAAGTAAGGGAGTTACCACCCTTTGTGAAAGTAAAAATAGCATTGGCATGACCATTTTCCGTGAGAAATTTCATACGGTGCGGGAGATCGGGAGAAAGGTCGTGATTCCGTGAGTTTCACGAAAAAAACCCCAGGCTAGTTGACACGTCTGCCTCCCATTAAAAGTCAACAATGATTGGATAATTGCTCGATAGTTTCCGCCAAATAAAGAAAATTACCGAATTAATCACGTGAATGCATGGTTTATACTGTCTAAATTTTGGAGTAAATATAGGTTAAATTGAATTGAAAGCAAAAACAAAATGGCTAGTAATACGTTATCAGACGAATAATTAATTCTTTTTAGCCGAAAAGAAAATTCTAGAGGATATCTTAAGACATGGATAACCTCTATCTTTTTCGGAAAAGGGGACCTACCCAAGGAATGGAAGGACGTGGAACACTAAATATCAAACAAAGGGTTCGTCCTCTGATTACCCCTGGAATACACACCAAATGTGAAACAAATCCGTTGATTGTAGCCGCTATCATTTTTAGAAAGTTTTTATAAAAGGGCGTAACTATGAAACGGAAGGTTGTCGGACGCTGAATATTTATAGGGTTCGTCTTCTCATGCCTACATTGCGTTCACTTTCTTTGTTTGAAGGGGGGGGGTGCATCATGGCATCAATGATTTAAAATCGTAGGCAATGACGAACGGGCGGACAGGTTGACAGCATAGTACGCCCACATTGAATTGTGTACGAATATCAAAATGGTGTCAGTTGTAAAGTATTAAGACGTTGGCTCGCTAACTGGAAGTCCCTTGTTTGATCCTCATTTTGGCCGAAAAAGTTCATCATATTTTCCGGCGTGGTCCTCCGTGTCAGTACTCTATAAGGACCAAGAACCTAGCAACGTATAGTCGTTCGGATGGGACAAAATAACCGAGGTCACGTGTACTCATTGGCGTGCACATAAAAGGACCCATTTCATGTGCAGAATGTAGGACGTTAAACCCCATTTCATTTTATTTTGATCTGAAGCTAACGCGTGATAAATAAATGACCTAGCGACAGCATAGCGGTGTGATTTAAAAGAGATGGCCCGTGCCCATGTTGTCAGGTAGGAGGATTATATGCTCACTTGTAGTAAGGTCAGGCAGAATGTAATAAATAACAATAATCAATTGTAGGTTTGACATAATGTTTATGTAATTTGAGTAGGGTCTAGTGTGGCGCGAAGAATCAAGAACATTTTGAAAAATAGATTAGATTTGGTGTATTCTGAGGTGTATTCTGGGTGAGTAAATGTGATATATTGAACATTACATATTTTGTTCTGTATTAGAACTTAGTTTTAAACTTCAATCAATGTACGAATACGAATACCCGCTAGTCCGTTTTAAAGACACTAATGTATGATTAAATGACGTCACATTTCCCGACGAACTAGTGGCAATATAAACATAGCAATTACACACAGAGCCCTTTTTCTGTGTAAAAGGGGCCCTATCGAATGCGACAGCAAATGGGGCCTCGATTGCGTAACGAATGAGGACCCGGAGAATGCTCTTATGACTTAGAATCTCTCGGCCGTCCTTCGGAAATTTTGATCTCGTCGTACTCAACCCAAAATGTGAGCATTTGTCCGGTTATGTTTATCAGTAGAAATCCACTTTGAAGAGGAATTGCAGCTCTCACCAAGAAAATAACTGTATTTATTTTTCTGTAATATCACATTCAAAATAACCATAGATTCACCTAATTATTAAAAAATCCAAACGCTGACCTATTTGCAATATCCTCGGTTAATTTCCTTGGAGGCAGAATTAAATACGCATGATAGTGGTAATTTGAAAGTTACAACGTCTATATCTCCTCGCTGACCAACTGATTTGTCTCAAACTTTACATATAATAACATGTGAACGATGTAACTGCACAGTCACGATAAATCGCAGATTCTACTGCCTGAGTACGTTTGGTTTTCATTATGATTTTAAAATAAACATCTTTTGTTTACGTTTGGTTGTAAACGTAATAACATGCCATATTAACTGAATTAAATTTAATTAAATTCACCTAAAGGCTTTTTCTATTTCCGAGAACAATTTAACCAAATTAAAATTGCCGGCGTTAACATTAAAAAAATAAACTAGGTAACGATGAAGGCAAGCAGCAGTCGATAATTAAACTGTGTAAAAACTTTTAACTGGATGAAACAGAGCGAAACCGTAAATGTCTGAAAAACAGAAGAGAGAAAAACAAATCATGGAATGGCGAATCATGGAAACAAAATGTTGTTTGAATCTTGCCGCGCCACATTGGTGCCGATTTCCTGTGGTTGGGCTTGAGTGGGGGATAGTCTTATCGGTCGAACACTTTAAATCAGGAAGTCTATCATCACCAATTAAACTTTAAGGGCAAGGTAAAGTGACAAAAATCGTCACAGCACCTGAAATGGGGGTCTTCAAAAAAGATATTCACAACAGCTTTATTGCCTGTATTTTGCAATCTAAATGTGCTTGAGATGATACCGAACAATAAAAAAGTGAATGAGAATGAAAAATCATGACTCTAGAATTTGTAACTTTCGAAAATGTGATATAGCAAATATACCATTCAGCACTGCGCAACTACAGAGTAAACAACTCAACATGGGAAATCACAAAGTCTCACAAAGATGCCTGAATATATACACTACAACCAACAAGACTTCAAATTTTGAAAACTGTCTTTGTTTTAGCACACCAAGTTCATATAATCAAACGATTTTTTGCAAGGGACTACTTTTAGGCTTTTTGTATGGAGTACCATACATCATCTGGATTAAATATTTAGGGCCTATATTGAAAGTAGTAAATGTGGTATCAAAACTTCATCGAAACAGCTTTTGTGTTAAGCTATTGTTGCATTGAATACACATTATTAACATTTTTATAACTTCTTAATAATTCATCCTTCGAAATTTCCTGTCTGAAAGCATACAGATATCTGATAATTGAACATAGGGCATATTTTCTAAGTTTTACGGTAAAATATTATATTAATTATGTAATATTAAAAGAAGTGACAGTTCTTGTAGATGAGGTCAATGGTTTATAATATGATATACCACCTGATTTATCGATAATAATTTGTCATAGTATAAGTCAAAAAGTATATACTGCATCTTTATATACCTTTTGATAATCACCGGAAGTGCTGATTACGACAATAAGTTCATGAATGATTTATTTTTTTAATGTTATCAAATCACGTAAATGACACTTCATTTGTATTCTGATTTGAATTCATCTTAGTTTTTGAAATTAAATATTTAGAAACTTGCTCATTGGTGTAAACGTGAGGTCTAGAACGTTTGAAATTTTGGGAGGAAGCTTCCTTGGAGAAAGAAGTGTTTACGTTTATAAAACGGTGGAGTGTTTTATTAAACGGAAACCGACATAATTGTGTGTAAGGTGATGTAAATGAAACCTTTACATATCGATATAATGTTCTAGTAAACGTTGTCAGTTTAACGATTATTATGAATGGCCATTTTCAAGGTAGAAGAAAATGGCGAACCCCAACCACGCGCTAGCAAGGACGCGGAAATCTCACACGACATGTTAACATGAAATCAAATCATGTACTGCATAGATCAGACTATCTATTGAGAGATAATAGCTGTCCTAAACTTTTATTGTTTTATCTGTAGGTGCAACAGCGATTGTACAAGAAAGTGATGAAATTGAAATTTTCGTTTACATGCTAACACGTGATTGTACGATTTAAAGAGTTATTGACAGTAAAATAGTGTATTATGAGTAATATAGTTTAATTTGGACTTTCGTATCCACTGGCCACTATTCTGTATTGGAAACTAATATGTCCAGTCTTGCTGGTGTCGAGACTAGTTTGCATCAATATGGTGTCACGCTAACTTGCCCTTAATATTGGTCCATTTCAATGAATATTGATGTTGTTATCTTACCGTGAAATATGGGCTCTTGATATCCAATATTTAAAACTCCATGAACATTTTCAAATTAGCTCCCAACATCGAGTTCCCTGTGGTCTAGGGCACCATTTGTATTTAGAAGGCTTGGTGAAGAAATTATACAGCAAAACACATCCCACAAGTCAATGCGGAAGTAATTAAAATAGATGATCCACGAGCGATTAAAGTAATCTTGTTGACTGGATTAAGCAGGCGCCAAAGACTGCCATTCAATTTGGGCTGTTCACGTATGTCACCGATCGCAAATATCTTAAAAACGAAAACAAGCGTACCATTTTGAAGCAAAGAGTGTTATTATGTCATTAAAGATGCATTATGTAAGAGCTTGGCTTCATTGGTTATTATTTAGACATGTATTCACTTGACAAGCCTATAAACAACTCTCGAGGCCATCGGATGGCCTTGAATTAAATGGATTGAAACACGATCGCCATTTATTAATTTGATTTAAAAATGGATAATAGTGACTTAGTCCCGATTGTCAAGTACCGTTGCTACGATAATAAACACCGATAGCTTCTCTCAGAATGAAGTACGAATGAAATTTTCAACGACCAGCCCTTTATCTAAATCTTACATAATGCATCTTGACGGGGTATGTTCTATCTCAGTGGTTCTCAACCTTGTGTTGCCAACGGCACACCCAGCCCCCCCCCCCCCCCCCCCAGCGCAAAAAGCTCCCCCCCCCCCCTCCTGTGGAAAAATTGTCGACCATAAATACAATTCCGTCAATTTTACCGCCCCCCCTCGTTGCTCTGAACTAGTTACGGCCCTGGACACACCTTGGAACACATGAAAAAATGGCGGCACACCTGGCTAAGTATATATATGAAAAACTGGTTGAGAATCACTGTTCTATCTCGTAAAAAAAACCCCACCCCCCTCCCCCCAAAAAAAACAAAACAGCAAAATTATTATTTAACGAAAACGTGCATTTTAAATGATGTCAGAATTAATCATTCTGAATAATTTTTGGGCAAGAGGGAATCTTTGATAAGAGTATTTTTGATTGTATATGGACTTCATTCATGTATATTGAGAACATTAACAACGCTTATGATTTAATAACGAACGACTTGGTGATAATATTGATGTCTAATAATGTTTTAAAGTACACTTGTTGAACAGTTTATACATGTTGTCGTGTCTAATATCGTTTGATATAGTAGAACATTATAAATTGAACAAGATATTTAATAAGCTATTAGCACTATTAACATTAAGGTTTAGTGATATGGTGCCCCGGTGTGGTTAAAACATCACAGTAATTCAACTCTTTAACTCAGTTGCGTATTTTTTCTGATTCAATGGTATCAAAAGATTATCCTGCTTCGTACACGACATCCATTGTTAGAAGTGTTATGCTACATTCCAGTAGATAAATAATATTTTATTGTTATCAGTGGTATCATATGTTCAGTAGGTAAACAGTATTTTTTGTGAGAAGTGGTATCATATGTCCAAAATTTGGAATAGAAAGTCTTCAAAGGACATCCAAATTCTAACCATAGCTTCTACTCCTTTATTTTACTTCCAGGCGGAGCTGGAAATGTTTTAGTCACAATGAGAACATGCATCTAACCGTACCCCCACCCTGCATTGTTGATATTTCTTTTGTTCTGTCTGTCTTTCATTGTGAAGTTCGTTACAAGAGTAAAACAATTACTCGACAAATGTCTGTTATTTCCCAAACTTATTGTCATACTCACACTCTAATACCGGTTAACCATCTTTATTACAAAACCATTGCATGTTGGCATTCTAAGAAGCGTGAAAGATATTCCAGGCGGCGCTTTCAGCACACACGTGGAAATCTAAGAAATATTTGACGGCAGCGCGTGGCGAATGAGTGGCGCGCGCTTCATAGAGTACTATATCGTGTACGTCAAGTCTCGCGCTGTTATTTTACAGTAGCGGGTATTCAATACGAATAATACTACTGTTTATTCCGGTATTGGCGTCTCTTAAAGGTGTGTAAAATACCCAAGAATTCAAGTCGAGATAGTTCTACTTGATATTTATAATTTTTTAAAACGTCGAAATAAAGATTCTGAAAAGGTCATAAAAGGATAGCAACATTTTATTAAAGGGAAGAGAAACTATTTCAATAACAATGTGCAGAGATTATAAATCATATTGGAAATGTGTATTATTCGTCCTGTGGATTCTTGGAAGTTTATCGGGAACCGGGAAAGCAACAGGTAAGACCCTCTCTAATCTTTTAATTACAGGTGTGTAATAATTTATATCCAAATACACAAAATACTTCAACGATTTAACATGATTTGACTTAGTTAGATTTATTTCCTTGATAAGGGTTATAATACCTCTTTAATGGTGTGTTTTCTTCGAACTACTAATTGACAATTCATTGTATTATATTGCATTGTTTATTACTAGGGACCAGTTCCGCAAAGCTTATGTAAAGATACATACAATTAAGTTAAAAAGTGTATAATAGTAAAGTTGGTTTCCTTAGCGTGTATTTTTGATTATATCACCCTTTGAAATTGTTATTAAACCATTGGAATTGTTATTAACCATGTGCTATTAACCGTATAAAATTGTTATTAACCATTTGAAATTGTTAATAACCATTGTTATTTACCGTGTGAATTGTTAACTTATGAAATTGTTATTAACCATTTTAAATCATTAATCAGGTCAAATTCTTATTAAGCACGTGAAGTTGTTATTAACCATGTGAAATTGTTATTAACCATGTGAAATTGTTATGAACCATATGGGATTGTTATTAACCATTTAAATTGCTGTCAACTGTTTGAAATTCTTTTTAAATGAAATGTGGTTAAACGTCCTACTGTTCTTTTCCGACTGGGCTAATGATGGAAATTTTTGTTAACTGTATGAAATTGTTATTAACCATTTTAAATTATTAATCATGTCAAATTTTTATTAACCACGCGAAGTTGTTATTAACCATGTGAAATCGTTATGGACCATATGGAATTGTTATTAACCATTTAAATTGCTGTTAAATGAAATGAAATGTGGTTTAACGCCCTATTGTTCTGCTCCGACCGACATACGCCATACAGTGTGCTTAGAGAAAAATTTTGACAGGGATCTTTTACGTGCATGTCAATGTATACACGGGACCTCGATTTTTCGTCCCACCCGAACAACTGGACAGCTGTCCTTGTCCTGCACCACTGACAAGGGGAAATCACGTAGGAAAATCCCGATGAACTTTCTAGGTCAATGCAGGGATCGAATACTCGACCTCCAGGCTAGCGAGCAAGCGTCTTACCCACTTATACACCGTGGCACCCGCTATTCTCATTAACCATGTTAAATTGTTATACATTTTGTATTGTAGTATAAAAATTGTTATTATGATATTATGTATAAAGACAACATATTCTTATAACAGTATAAAATTTGTTTAAGAAGCAGTGAAATAAAAAGTGGTCCAGATTTTTATCCCCCCCCCCCCGAATACATGTAGGGTTTTACAATAATACAAAATACAACAAAGTTACGCGACATCAGATTTCTATATCCTGCATACCATGACTGCAGACTACGCCACATGGATTACAAATCGTAGATAGATCTTTTGTGTTGATGTACGAAGGTAACCTTTAATATTTGGATTTAAATATAGAATTTAATAAATAGCTATCGTATGATTTAGATAGATTACGAACGAAATTGCAATTTATAATCCATGGTGAACTGATTACAGTTTCTCTTTAATTAGAACAAAGATTGCAAACATTTTTAATATCATCGGTACAGAGGATTACATTTTATGTTATTAATAAAAAAAGGAAGAAGAAAAAAAAAGACCTCGATATTTTATTTCACAGTAATAATTTACATTAGCGCGGCATTATCACATTTTTAATACTACATGTATAATATTCAAAATAACCGTAGATTCTCCTAATTACAGAAGATCATCGTACTGATCTTCTTGTATTAGTGTCCGGTGGGCTTTCTGTATAAATTTCCTCTCCACATTTAGGGAATTTGATAAAGAACAAATAAGTATATTATTTTGAGAAAATGTTTCAATAGTAATCACGCTATTACAGAGGTGTTAATCACGTCGGTCTGCTAATAACATCTGATAACTACCGTTGTCTGTGAAATGGCAAGAGACGGGGTAGTTTATATTTTATGTATACGGATGGGCAAATCATTTCAAATCCAAAATTATTTTGTTATGAACCGATCAAGATCTGGAAAGGGGTAATTGCCTTTAATTTCGATTTTCTCTCAATCACAATTGAGATGTTTTAATGAAATGATATGAAATAAGTTCTTTTTGAAATAAACACCGAACAGCTAGAAAAAACCCAAACAGCACCAACATTAATTTTGTCTCTCAAATTTCGCCATTTTCCTGTTTATTCATAATAGGCCTACATAGGCTATACGGCAAATTTCATATGTCATCTTGCCAATAATTATATTAATTCAGCGAGGTTAGAAGTATTATTCTACATGAATGACTGATACCAGAAAATTATGTTCTAGTGCATAATAGTCGAGAATCCTGGGATCCTGCCCCGTAAACGAGCATGACCTCATCGTCGCCTCTGGGAATTGTGACGTCATATCAAAATCGAAGGAACAATCATGCCCAGTTTCATGTCGATCGTACATGAAATGGTGCAGCCTTTATTTTTTTAATTATTTTTTTTTTTTGAAAATCGTCATCCCAAGAAGAAGAAAATCAAGAACAACAGCAAGATGAATAGCGCTAGGAGCCCAGTTCCTTCCTTGTACAAAAAGTTCGTTATTATTACAACTCAAGAAGATACATGCCGGTGGCTTTCGTTTTAATAATAATAATTCAATGGTGCCCCACGTAGGTTTCGACTGTCTCTATTTAACGTTTTCTCAAAATCTAAATGATTGTGTGTACTTATAATATATTTTTTATCTCATGAGTTTTTAGTTTCTGCATATCATCTATGCAGTGATTCTCAACCAGTGTGCCGCGGCACACGGGTGTGTCGAGAGATCTTCCTAAGTGTGCCGCGAAATTTTGAACGGCGCACTAAGAAAATTTCTCACTAAAGAAGCCAACTATTTGACTGATGAAATTCGAAACATTGAAATAAAGTAAGTTCATAGCTGTGTTTTTCAATATTAAGTTTGAGTCATTCTATATGTCTATGACTAGTCTGTGTCTACGGTTGTATGCCGTCTATGACTTGCTATGTTTTTATTTTACAAAATTCAAATATTTTTCATATATATTTAGCCAGGTGTGCCGCTAATGTTTCATTTGTTACAAGCCGTTTGCAGAAACAGGTTGAGAACCACTGAATCTATAGTAACACCAAAAGATCATTAAGCCGCCTACCCCAGTCGAAGGTTTGTCGAATGCACGTGTGTTTTAAAACAATCAAAATCATAAAAGTATGTATGCCTATATGATATTAATAATATTAATATTGAGAATAACTGCATTAGATTCATTACGTAATGGTGGTGCAGTTGGTTTAAATTATAAAATCTCATAGCATCCACCATCAATAATTGAAAATCTTATTCGGAAGTCATTGGTTTCGTCGTTCTTCCGATTTGTACCATGAATATTATTCACAGCCATTTGCACAGGGATACACAGTCCAAACTTAACTGTTGGGCGCTTGGTATTCTGATGCACTGTTTGTCATTAATGTAATGAGTCGTATATTTAATGTAGTAATTCTCAATATGAGCATTAATATCACACAGGCATACATTATGGACTCATGCCGTATTTCGCGGGACATAGCTGATTTGAAATTAGAGTCAAAACGGAAACAATTGAATGTAAATCTGTTTATATACAATCAGATTACATTATTATATGCGTTGCGATCCATTTGGGTCAATTTCTAGGTCCCAAATATTAGCGATTTAGCTCCTTTAAAGTTTACATCGGTTAAGCTACTATTGCTGTCACGCCGTCATTTTTATGTGTCTTAGATAAAATAAGTAATACTAATTTTGCTATCTTTTTCGAACAAGCCAGCCCATGTTTCCTGGAGGTATTTTTGTAAATACTCGCGTGTGCTTTAATTACACACTGACAGCAGTCTTTATATTACACAATACACATTGATATAACTGTAAATTATCTCACTTGCCGTTAAATTTGTTTTGAGTTTCACATTATTTGTTTTGTGTTGTTATTAAAACTATGGTGTCCGGTTCCCGCTTGTCATGGGACGCAACTATGGGCTGAAAATAAAATGTTCGGCTGGAAAAAGAAAAGCAAGGTCAAGTCGTGTTCAAGGTGGTGTCCATGAAAAAGAACCCATGATGAAAAGTAGGCGTAGACTTTGCTTCCCGATAAAATTAGACCTCGTGGTTTTTTTTTTATGAAACCCGAAGGACTGGACCCACATTACCCCCAATATTTTCTCCTGCTCTTTTTTCACCTGGAGAATATAACATATAAATTGTGACTACGAAAATAAGATATATCCATTATTGAATAATGTATCCGTTTTTTAAATGTGGCTAAATTTGTATAAATAACGGACGTTGCATCCACGTTTCACAACCTGAATAATACAGACCGAAAAAAAGAGAGCAGCATCCACTAACTTTGAAAAGAAAACAACACATGGAAATGCTGTGTCCCCTGTTACTTACCAAACGCTCCTTATAACGACTCTCATTATAAAGAACGCGCGGGGGGGGGGGCTATTGTTTAACGCGTGCGCCTGGAATCGTAAGGTCTGTCATTGAGTCAAGTTGCGTGGTTTCGATTCCCCGTTTGTACGTGAGAAGGAGTAGGGTCGCCTGTCCAACCTCGTAGGTTTTCTCCGGGTCCTCCTGTTTCCTCCTACTGCTAAAGACCCCTACGCGGAAGCGAATTATTGAAATAAAATTGAACCATGCGTGGGTCCCGAAATGCCCTACTTTGCGCCTCTCTCTCTCTCTCTCTCTCTCTCTCTCTCTCGCAATCTGTTTTATTAACCATTTGGACGCATCACGGATGTCGGTTATAAAGTAATTATATTATACTGTTATGTGGTCTTTATCCTGGTGTGAGTTATGTGAGAGAAATACAGGTAGATTATTGAAACTAATTAAAACGTTTTAGATTACAGTTTGCGTTCAATTCAGGTAGAGGAGAGCACGTGGCAGAGTTATTATTAGGGGGTGTTTGGTTGCCAGTAATCACAATTTAGATTCTCTTTCTTCATTTTAATGTTTAAAGTCGGAAATTAAAGCTTTTAACAAATCAAGATTAAAATGCCCTGTTGTTGGCTTGTGAATGGTCGATACTTTGAATCGGAAGAATCCAAAACCATCAGGCGGATTAATAGATTCAGGAATTATGAAAGACTCTTGTCAGGGGTGGTTTCTGTGTTGCTGGGACAAAAAAGCGACGTCACATGTATACATTTGTAGTGTACATAAAATATCCCTTGTTGGTTTTAATTTGGAGAAGAGTGGGCACACGCAAGCATGTTAGTCTTAAAATACTAACGAAACGTTAAACCACATCCCTTTAATACGCATAGTTTCTAAACAGGGAGAAATTTGAATTTCAGAATCACCCAAGTTGTCTTTATAAATTTTGTTTGTGTCTACGCCGCAAAGTAATCTAGAGTTCATTTGATGTCCTGTTTACGGTAATTACATTTTTTTTTTCAATTTCAAAATAGTATTGAAATCACGTTAGAAGCAGGTCCGTAGACACTAGCACTATTATTACAATCACGCCACTCCTCTTTTAATCAACTGACCATTTTGGGACATATGGCTCCCTAAAGAACCTTCTCGCTACCCGCAGTTTGCCACTGCACCTGCAATATCCCGATCCGAAATCCGCCACGAACTACTTTAGCTGTCGGAAGCCCTGTTACAAGTTATACCCTCTATTTGCAAAGTCTTAAAGGCTCAATACCACTCTTGTTGTAACTGAATAATATGTCCCAATCTTTATTCTGGTCAACAAATTGTACTATTTTAGAATATTTCAATTGATTGATAATACAAATTTCATCTTAACACACCTTATTTAGAAATTTTGAAAAATTCAACATAATGGTTTGAAACGTCTAACGTAAACCTTTTCAAATGAAACTTCGATTTAAAAATAGTTTCGAACCCTCTGGACAAGTAAAATAGGATGTAATGGATAATTTACACAACAGGTAGGACACTTAAACATCTAGTACTTAGATAGAGATATTATTTATTTTCTGGAGCTTTCAAGCCAGCAAGAGTGTTATTGTCCCTTTAAGTTATTTTGATATGACCTATATTTTCAAATCTGTAATTACCATAAACATTACATGATAAATCATCACAACGAAAACTGTTAGATATATCAATTTTCTAAATACTTCTAAATGGAACTGATATGACACATAATATATACTATGTGAAAGGTTTCTCACACAAACCTCCGAATTATTTAAATCTAATAACCGGAAATTCTTATCTTTAATACATACCAATCCCGCACCATCAAGTCATTATATGTGATATCTCAAGGATCATATTCTGATGGTATCTGAAGAATAAATATTTTTACCGTTTTATACCTAGAGGTCAAAGGTTAAAAGTCATAGGGTAGACAGGTATATGTCAATGACTTTCTGGATAATAAAACAAATCGATCGAGTAAACCAAGTTGGGTTGTGTACTCTATGCAGACCCTATTATTGGGTGACTGATATCGGTAGATATCAACGCGCCAATACCGTACATCTGATTCGCCACAGACACTGATTCACTAAGCAAGTGGTCCAGTGTTCGATCCTGATGTTGGGCGAGAAATACCCAGGGATCCTGAGTGGTTTCCCAGTATTGGTTCAGAACGGCGTTTCGTACAAGAAACAGTGTCTAGACGTTTTGGTAGGACGAAAAACCGAGGTACCGTGTAAACATTGGCGTGTACGTAAACAAAAAACTCTTGAAAGTTGGAATTCGAAATAAGAGTAGGCCCGAGTGGAAAATTTCTCTCATAGCCCACGGCATAGCGAGGAAGTACCAAGGGATTTTCGAGCGTCGCACAGGACGGAGTTTCTGACATGCAGCGTTCAATCGTTTTGCTGAGACAAAAAAGAAATAAGAGTAGGCCATAGCGCCGTTCTCCGAGCAAAATGTCCCAAATAGCACACCACATGGCGTAGCCTATGCCCGTCTCTATTAGCTCGGTTGCTGTAGAACCCGATTTCATTTCGGTCGACAATGAATATTCATATCTATACCCTCTCCGTGTATAAGAAGACGTTCGCATTGCCTTCGGGTGATCATAAAGACTGACTGCGATTTACTGCGAGTCATGAAATAAATGGTGTCAGATGTTTTACAAAAGGTTAACATTGGCGATGCTTTGTCCCTAATAAAAGCGATATGCTGGACCTACAACTTCAGACGGGCGCAAGCCTTTTCTTCTCTCCGCTACATACAAAAGCATTGATTATTTGCTTCTAACACCCTTAAAGCCACCCACAGGCTATACACTTAAGATAGTCTAGTGCGAAGAGACGTTACGAATTGTTTTATTGATGAAGACATTAAGTTAAAGCATACCATGAACATCGACCAAAACAAACTTTCTTGTTTAATCTGTCTGTCACCAGTCAGCAAATGTTCATAGGTTGCTAAAGTGTTTCTTGTTGATTCACACGACAAGGGCTGGAAAACAACGAAGACACAGTAAAAAGACAAGGAATTGATTTAACATCTCGTTAGTTTAATACTTCATCCATCTTGGGACTAACATGTTACATTTTCTGCGAGGACACAGTTTTACCCAGATTTTAAAATTCATTCGGCAAAAATATCGTTTATTTGACCATGGTTTCTCGTTCCACCTGGAAGACTACCATGTCAGTCCGACACACGTTACGTCTGATTAGTGGAAACTAGGTTAAAATAATCCTAAAGATTCTTCTTCTCGTAAGACGCCATTGAGTTTAGCCAAATATATACATTTTCTTATCGTTACGTGTAGGTGTGCACTATGGCAGTAGAGTGGCAGATAGGAGTTGGTATTATAAACATGCAATAGAATGCTTTCATTGTAAAATATTCAATTTGTTATCAATGAATTATCAGTGTTTAATATAAACATAGAATATATCTGAATGATTTCTTTATAAATTAAATATAAGCTTAGCTGAATTTGCGAAAAATCGAATAGGGCTATATACTTCCCATATAACATTCTAAAACTGGATAGTTAATTGGACATTTAAAACATATATATTCGATTTGTGTATATCGTTCTTACGTTTTGGAGTAGGACCTGGTCCCCGATATATTTGAAAAAGTACGATCGACAAAAAACTTGGCATTTTTGTTCCCCATCTGACTATAAAATTACGCTGTCTACTGACTACATTTAAATTGTATGCAAATATGCAAAGTCATCGTTTAGTGATTTCAAAGGTGTTTAACCATACTATAATTAAGATAGCCTGTCAGGATTTCCAATATTTAAAACATTTAAAACAAACTTACATTTACTTTCTTGGGGAGAGTGATGACGACACTTTAAAAGACCTCGAAGACTTGACTGGAGAGAGAGAGAGAGAAATGGGGTTTAACGTCCACTCAACACAAACTAGGTCGTTTCGGGACTAACACATGGTTCAATTTTATTTCAATAATTCGCTTGCGCGTAGGGGTCTTTAGCAGTGGGAGGAAACCGGAGGACCCGGAGAAAACCAACGAGGTTGGACAGGCGACCCTACGACTTGACTGGAACAGACCAAATGTTAGCCAGACCCATATAGCGCCAACAGCACCAGAAGGAGTCAAGTTGTTCCGTGTCGCTCTCGTACGCTTCAGCCATATTTCTATTCTAAAGCAAGAGCCCCAACCGGAATGTGAGCACTGTCAAGATGATTTAAACAATATTTTATTCAGATAAGATAGATATTGCATACATACACTGTGAAAAGGTAAGGATTCAAAAACAAGCCAAAGGCTTATATTAATTCGTCAAGATCGAGTGAAGATCGCAGTTCTACCGTTGCCAGTCAATGCACAATTTGTTTTCCCAAGAAAAATGTTAGACTTTTTAAACCTTTAAATATGTTTTGACTTTTATTATTAGATCTTGAAATTGTTTTAATCATTTATATACATATAGGATTTGTTATTTACTGGTCTGTGATTTTATGTTTATAAATGTATCTTTGTGATAAATGTTTAGTTTGTCTCGTAAAGACCATCATACGTTTGGCGCACTATAATCCCGGTTGGTGCTGACAGTGCCATAAAACATTATTTCATTTCATTTCGTTTGCTCATTTGCCCAGTATTAAAGAAAAGGGAGTGGAGTGTAGATTTTGGCGGCGGAGCGTGTTTCTATCTATGCAGATTGTGAATTTTATACCACAAGGAGTAAAGCGTTGTGGTAGAATCATATAATTTAATTTACATGTAGTTTATGCCATGTAATAATATTAGGCTATAAAAATAGAATTTGATATCTGTGTTTAGACTAATCTTCGCGAGGAACTGGCATTTTTCAAAACATTCTTGGCTCAGAAGTAAAACCAGCAATTAGAATTTTAGCTGATTTTTAAAAAAATGAAAATGCTTCTGTTGGGTTGAATCCTCTTTTTACGGAGGCACGGTTCAAAGATGTTCAGATATGTGCTTCAAATGTTCATAACCAGGGAAAATATGTACTGTTCATTTCTAGAATAACTGATACCATTTCTCTTTTATGCTGTACGTTTACACAACGAACAGTATTTAATGTTTCACTGGTTGCTCCTTGTGAACGTTCTAACAACAAAAGTTATCCCCCGATCTATATGAAATTTATATGCATTTCTTGTTTTACACTCTACAGATTACATTTATCATCTGATTGTTTTAATTAGTGAGATGAAGAATCCTATTTAATTTGTACAATTTCGGTTAATTTATTCTAGAATTATGGCTCTTGTTTCACTGGTTGCACCTGTGAGCGCTCTAACGTCAAAAGTTATCACGCGATCTATATGAAATGTATATGCATTATTTAAATTAGTAAAATGAAGAAGCCTGTTGAATTTTGGCAATTTCCGTTAATTACTTCTAGAGGTATGACCCTTGTTTCACCTTATTGAACCTTGTGAACGCTCGAACGACAAAAGTTATCATCCAGTCTGAATAAATTTTTATGCAATTTTTAAATTAGTTAAACCTCGCAAAACCCGTAGTGAAACGAATACGCCAATTGAATTTCAACAATTTCCGTTAATTACTTCTAGAGCCATTGCCCCTGTTTTACTTTGTTGGTTCTTGTGAGCGCCCGAACGTCAAAAGTTATCATCCGATCTGTATGGAATTTATATGCAATATTTACATTAGTTAAAACCTAAAAACCTGTCCAATTTCAACAATTTCTGTAACTTGAGACCCTTGTTTCAGTTTGTAGAAACTTGTGAACGCTTAAATTACTAAAAGTATAATCTGATCTGTATAAAATTGATATCAGATTCTTGAAAATAGATATTATGAGACAACCCTTGTCGACTGCAGGGACGATTTAGCTGCTGTCGGTGTATGTTTCGTTGACTGACAACCTATCTTTGATTTAAAATAGCACTTTAATACGAGTGAACCCTAAAATAGTTGACTTAATAGGATTTCATGTTGATTTATTTTGTGGGATGACAATCTGTCTTCGTTCATAATTTTTCACAATTCAATAATTTAATTTGACTTAAATCAAAAAGGGTTTCAGCGGCTTTCAACCGTCGGGTGTATTCCCACGAAGGCGCAGTTACAGAGCGTGACCAAAATTAATCCTTCCTGTGAAGGCGCAGATATCGACTTGTCGGCTTTCGTTTAACACCCAATTAACGGTGTTAAAGATTTTATGAATTTATGTTCACTCTGAACCAACAACACTCTGGAAGGATGGCATGAAAGAATCAAGAAGCTAGTTGGAAAAGCCCATCCGAATGGTTTTGAAATGATCACATTTTTACAAGAACAAAATATTAACCACCAAGGAAGAGATATAAATATGCTCAAATCCAAAGCCAGCCCAAGGAATTAAAAGGAAGACACGAGGAAGAGGAATTGACATTAGTCGAGTATTTAGACAAGGTGTCTTATTTGGCGAAATGAAATTAATTTTTGTTATAGTGTAGTTATGTTTTCATTTCTTATGGCAAAAATGATTCTAAAATGTTGGTTAATTAGTTACATTGGGGATTATGAAAGTGTAAATTCTTATCATAACGATCTATAACACCATTGTTACGATTTTAATCCATTTTAATCCCTATGAGCTAGATTCCCACGAAGTCGTCGAAAACGACCTAGTTTAATCCGTTACGGTCAATAACTGCGCCTTCTTGGGAATAAACCAACCGTCGCTTGTTGAACGCAAAATAGCGGATGTGGGCATATACCCAATTTGCAAAGCTAATCATCAGATTAAATTTAATTCAGTCGGCATTTTTATTGTTTACCCAAATCAAAGAACTTTACCTTTTTGAACTGTAAATTAAATCGGTGCTTGGATATAACTGATTTGCCTTCTGAGAGTGGATAGTTTAAATCTAAACCGAACTAAAATTAAAAGCATACCGACTCGAGCTCACTGGGTCGAAATTTAATCGTGTAATCGTCACAAAATCATTAGATCAGTCCTACTCAACAGTTTGTTCTTTATCAACGAAATCTTGCTCGTTTTATGTATAAATGACTTAATTGATCCAAGTCCATTTTTAGTTTAATAAAAACTGATTGATCTGACTCCAGTTGCAATAAATTCTATTGTTATGGTTTTGCTGTCGATAAATGGGGGTTGTTACCTAAAGGTGAGTAATAAACAAAGCTGTGATAAATGATCCATTACTGATTAATTACGTTATGACCTTTATAAAACTACCGGTCAATAGGATAGCATAAACATCATTCAAACCTAGTCACACAAAGAAATTAATGCCAATTAGAACATCCTCGATTGTTTTAAATATTGCTGTATTTGTTAAATCGATGCGGTTAAAATCAACCCATCGGCAAGTAGTATAAGGTGTTCCGTACAGGAGAAACATTACTAGCCGTGGGCACGACACATTAAATTATCGAAGGGAGCCTACTTGAATCATTTCACGTTTCCTAAAGGACAATAATAGAGACTTTTGGCAAGCGGAATATTCACATCCGTATCACGTATCCGTATCGTATACGTGATACGTTGCGTCACTGTATTTTTAGAGTTTGGACAGATTTTCACGTCTCTGAGCTGAGCTTAGTCCTATTACAGCATTACCACCAGTACTAGTCAAGTGCCTAGCCTACAAGTCGCTGGGCTATTAAAAAAGAAAATGTAATGTCGAATCTTACTAAAAATCTTCGACTTCGATTCGACAGCAATTTCTGAAAGTCTGTAGCCCTTTACCATAGAACAAAATCATTTACAGATTTGCAAGGTCCCACCTCCCTAAATTTAGCAGCATGCAGACAAACAGGAAAAGTATGAAAATTCCGAGAAAAACCCACCAAAAATAATGATGAAATTCCAGTCGTTATCATGGTTAAAATCACATCAAATATACACCTTCGTGTTCTGGGATAGCCTACACATAGATTCATAAAAACGCTATGACACAACATTTCAGCGTCTAAAAGTAGCAAAAAGACGGTAAAAAGACGACAATGTTATACGGACATTTTCCGTATGAAAGCTGTTCGATATGTGCTGTCGTATTCGTATCACGTATGAAAAATACACACACATTGATGACGTCACACACGAAATCCATACGGATACGCGATACGGACCAGGAATTTACGCTTACCAAAAGTCTCTAATGTCTCTTGTGTTCATGGCTTTTTTTTTCAATTTATATCAAAGTAATCTGGATTCTATGAATGCTTGAGGACAAAAACCGGTGTCACGTCATTACCACATATGTGATATAACTGGCTAAACACGTTCTAGATATAATTTTAACACAGAGACCATTGCTACGATAGATGCGTTATGACGATTTCAAGAAATGGAAGCGACGAACGCAAAAGGAAAAGACGAGTTATCCTTCTATACTGACTGAAGTGGCGAATGATAACAGATACACGGGTGAATTTCTGCTCACTAATAATCCCTTTCTTGAAATCTTAATAACGCATCTATCGTAACAATGATCTCTGTGTTAGAATTATATTTGGAACGTGTTTAACCAGTTCTATCACATATGTGGTAATGACGTGACACCGGTATTGTCCTTAAGTATTCATAGAATCCAGATTACTTTGATATAAAATGAAACAAAACGATGAACACAAGAGACAGTATATTTGGCCTTTGGATTACACTAAAACAATCTACAGCTGTCGAATATCGATTCTTTGTCGATTTTACCACCCAAACGCACATTATGTCATAAGCGCAGAAAGCACAACTTTGAAATAAACGAAAAAAGAAAGAGTCAAAGCTGTCTGAATAAAATGGCACCAAGACGTCTGAACAAAATGGTGTCCTAGCGTCTAAATGAACTACAGTCATAACAATTTACGAAACAGTGGAAGCTCCTTTTTCAAAGTAGAATATATTGATGATTTATAAATGGATTGCTGTTGTTTTGAGGGTAATACTATACAGAATCAATCATTTATGCAATCAATTATATGAATTATTCTCTTAGTTTAGTTGTAAATCTGCAGATAGGATTCCACTTGAGTAGAATATATTCTATAAGACTTAAAGAACTTCACAATGTTTGCGTTAGGTCAAAATACATTGTTGAATTAAGTTGTTCTGTGATATAATGTTTGAATTTATATTATATTTTTAAATATATTTCATAATATATGCGATATCATTTGCAACATAAATAATAAAAAAATATATTATATTTCTGCTGGCAGTTTAAATTCGCGACAAAGTAAACAGTGGTGTGGTTAAATTCTTATTGTTATAAGCGTGCTACGATTTAACGCTTTCAAGTGAGAAGGCGAAGGGTTGTCTGCCTTATCCCGTGGGCTTCACGATTTTCTCCCACTGCTGAAAAAAGAAGCGAATTATTGAAATATTGAAAAAAGCTGGAATGATGTGTTGAATTGAGAAGACGTTAATTAAAGACCATTTCGTCATCATTACGTACTAAATGAAATTCAAACCATCGCTCGATCTATCTATAGAGTACCAGATCATAAGTCAGATATGCATATTCTCTCAAGAACATCTTGAATTTAAACTAAACTACTCGCTTAAATCAAATACTACAAACGTCGTTTTCATGAAAATTTATGTTATAACGCCCACTTTAAGCAGAAATTGGTGTATTTTATATAAATCCCCTCGTAACATTTTTTAGTTGACTGTCATTATTATATATTTTTTCTACAAAAGTTTTAACTTTATTCTGACGTTTAAATAGGGATTACTTCTAGATTCATTCAATGTTTATTCAATAAAAAAAATAATCATTGAGTTAATTAATTATTCATGTTTATTTAATACAAAATAACGATCGAGTGAATTGATTATTCACTTTAATCAGTTTGTTTGTGAATGAAACAGAAGGTTCATTAAGATAATAATGTGATTGCTCTATCACAAAGAAAATACTCACTGGGTTAAATGCTGCGTTGTATTTTTTTTTATCATATCTTTGATTTGTTAAGTATTTATGGATCACCAGGTTTATTGTTGCTTACCTAGAAAAAATCAAGCCCACGGGATTTGACAAATTTATGTAAAGGTTACTCAGTTTGTGGAGGAAGATGAACTATTATTAAAAGTGGCCAGCCGTTAAAGATTTTTTTTTATATTTGATCCATTATCAAATATTAAAATAGTTCCCACAAGGCATAGTCTGGAGAACAGTTCGTTTCGCCTTCAATTAACATATTATTAACAAGTATAGGCGTACTATGGACCAGGGGCCTGTTTCACGAAATTTTAACTAAGATAAAGTCCAAATTTTAGTAATTTGATTGGATAATATTAGATTGATTTTAGTGCTTAGCCAATCAAAATTGAAGTATCTACTAAAATTTGGATTTAATCTTTAGTTAAAATTTCGTGAAACAGGGCCCAGGAACCAAATGTGACGGCACCGCTGACATCTTAGAATTGTGCTATGATATCAAAAATGAAATCTCTAAATCGATGCTCAGTAATGTCAAAAGAACAAGCATACCACATTTCGTTTCCTTGGACAGTGTCTTATCTGATAACCACATGTCTCAAGATTTCGTTTTATGTCGTTAGTGAGGTAGTTCTGGACCATTTGACATAAAAATTATGTGCTTACGACAATGTTCGATTAAACGTGATCCTTGCCAGGTGGTACTAGTGCCTTCTTAAGTATGGATGCTGGTTGTTACCACTTCCTAGAACTAAAATACGTTCTTATATGTCTGATAACTCCATCCACCAAGAATGAAATGTTTACGTCGTGTTTCTATTAAAGTCGAATTTCGTGCCAAACATTGCGTGATGGCTAAACACCAAGAATGGAAAACTGAAGAAATTCCTGTTTTGGGATCACTTACCAAGTAGTAACTCTGTAAAAATCTTACATCACGTCATCCGGCCAACTGACTGTCGTTGTTTATAAACAAAACCACGTCGTAGGGATATAAAAGCTATTTATTAGTAATTCATACATATTATGTTACTTTGGTTGAATACTTTTAGAAGGTCGTTTATATTGGATATTATTGCAAGCAACCCTCATTTCTGTAAAGATACACATTTACTTTATTCAAGAAAAACGAACATACTTTTAATAACACAGATTTCAAATAATTGTTGGGTTTTTTTTTTTAAATATTATATAAATATGTTATAAGTTATGTGGCCTGTATTTTAAATGTCATTGATCAGACGGGATTTTTTTGGTTTTTTTGTTTTGAAAACGTTAAACAAATGCTGTTATTTTAATCCAGAAATAACTTTGATGGGATGGTGTTCAACTAATATTATATTTCAAGATTATGTCACATCTCCTCGATTGATAAAGACGAAGACGATGATTGTCGTTGACATTTCTAGATAAAACAATTTTATAAATTACTAACTTATAGGTGTAAATGTCAGTTATCGTCCCTGCATAGCTACAAGGGAGCTTAGACACTGTAAGCGAGTAAGACACTGGATCGCTAGCCTGGAGGCCGCGGGTTCGATCCCGCTGTTGGCCGATAAAGTTCATCAGGATTTTCTGGGTTGGTTTCCCCTTTGCAGGACTGAGGGCCTGACAAGTACAGCTGTCTAGTCGTTCGGATGGGACGACAAATCGAGGTCCCCGTGTACACATTGACATGCACGTAAAAGATCCCTTGGCAGTTGGGATTAGATATAAGAGTAAGCCGTAGAGACGCTGCCCGGGCAAAATTTCCCTCATAGCACACTGTATGACGTATTCCTGTCTTCATTATTCCAGTCGGAGCAGCATAGTAGGACGTTAAACCTCATTTCAATTTCATTTCATAGCTACAAGTTGTGATTGGTTTATAGTTTAGATTTTCTCTGCTGTGCTCATATACAGGGATAAATGGTCTAATGTCACATCGAAACATGTTTATAAAATAATTATCTTTAGCAGTGTTAGAAAACCGGAGCCCCCCCCCTCCCCCATCCATATCAAGCACAACCATGGGATCAAAACCGCAGTAATTAACACCTAAAGCGCGCACAAACCAGATCGGTCACAAATCTCCCGTTTTGTTGGATTCATTGTCTAAAAGGAATCGGTAGCAGGAGTCTATGATTACAGTCACATTGAACTGAAACACAATTTGAACATATCATTTTTCAGTTTAGTGTCAACTCGACACTAATAGTAAGTGCAGGGGGACTGCACCACACAAATTTACACAAAAACAAATACACGGACAAGACATCATACTCAGGAAAACACAAACAGACAGATAATTAAAAAAAAGAGAATAGATCCGGGGGCTAGCCGTAAGCGCCCACTGCGCTTTACAGTCCCGGGTCTGTAGTGACACAGACTTCTGTAGTACTACCGGACTTCTTTATTTGTTGTGTTCCTTGTGATCGTAAATAATACTACAGCAACAATGATTTCACAGCTTTATTAGTAAACTGGAAATAACTTTGCAGGTTCCTCGTTCTCAAATATATAATGACTGGTAAGAATCTCTGGGTGAGCTCTAATCTAGCTCTCCTCTACACCCTAATTTATACCCCCTACTTTCCCAGGTCTTTAATAACCTTGACGTGAATTTCCACGCCATATAAGGAATAAACAAGACAGGCAACATTACCTATTTTTGGTCAACCGACCATAGGTCAATAAACAGCTAGAATTTGTGGACTATTTTGACAATGATTATAATTTAACTAAAACATCACTGCTTTTTACGAACAACTATTGTAAAAGCTAAAATTCTCTGGTTATAAGTCTTAAAATGGAAACAAACACTGTATTAGATGTATAGCAAGTTTATATTATATGTAATTCATGATCATATTTATACAAGACAATTAAACATATCATTACATAAAATAAAGTATTAGTAATATATATACTAATATTAAACATATAATTAAAATAAAATGACATATTAATATTTACATAAGTTGGGGGTGGGTGTAAGAGCTTTCTTACTCGCTGGTGTGTAGAGGCACTATTTCGTCTATAGGACGCCTATCTTTAAATTATAAAACTACACACTTTGGACAGAGTGCATCGATAGTTTTAAAAACAAATAATATACAAAATATACGCTCACCTTAAAATGGAAACAAACACTGTATTAGATGTATAGCAAGTTTATGAGGAGTCTACTAGATGTCTTCCCTTTTATATCTACATTATGTATTCCTAGCAACTAGTTTATAGCAACCAATTTAGTTAAACACTAATTAATGTTTATTGTTTGTAACTTAAGACGCTGCCCTCACAATACTTGCTAATACTCCAATACAGCTTATACCAGAATTCATCTAATTAAGGTAGCGTTTAGAATAATCTTTAAAACAACAATAGGGATTATAAGATTTAAAATATATGATAAAACACTAACTATTACACTAGTTTATAGCAACCAATTTAGTTAAACACTAATTAATGTTTATTGTTTGTAACTTAAGACGCTGCCCTCACAATACTTGCTAATACTCCAATACAGCTTATACCAGAATTCATCTAATTAAGGTAGCGTTTAGAATAATCTTTAAAACAACAATAGGGATTATAAGATTTAAAATATATGATAAAACACTAACTATTACACTATAACCACGTTCATTTAGTACTTATGATTTGACTTTATAGACCAAATTGAAGAGACAATTTTATAAAGAGCCAAAATTGTCTCAAGGGCCATAGTGCTACACTTCACTCAAATTTGAAAACGATCAGGAATACAACCCAAAGAAACCATTGTGCAATGCCAGCATGAGTCATGATCTGCTATATGCTACATGAAATACGAATGTAAGCATATGTAGTAAAATTCAACTATACAAGTAACCATATCGGTGAAATGTATAAAAAAGTAGTCTAAACCTAAATGCTCTAAAATCAATCAAGAAAGATTTCAGTATTCAATACATATAGGGCACATGTTCCATCCGTCACAAAAATACAAAACTGAATACAAAGAAGCAAATAGGAAATGTAGACTGTCTCGAGAGACAGCCGTCTGCTAACTAAGTGGCGACGTTATTTTGGGAATGACGTCATATCTTAGGTGATAAAAAAAATCACAATAATAAGGGCGATAATCAAGATAAAATAACGATTTAAAAAGCTTAAAAACTATAAGTTTTAGCGACTAATCGGAATTATTAAGTTATGTAATTGTACAATTTATAATATTATTATTAATATAATACCCCAAACAAGAAATGCAAAACAGGTAAGCTGAAGAAATCGTACTATGTAAGTGTATTTGTAAAGGCATAAAAAATAATAAAGGTTCATTTTGAGACCAACATAATGGGGTATACCCTTTTTTAAAAAGTCTTTGCATGCAGGTATCTTTGAAGGAAACCGGAATACTGGAAGAAAACCAAATGGGTTAGACAGGCGACTCTACGTACACAATTCAGTTTAGTGTCCACTCGACACCAAACGGTTCATTTTGAGACCAACGTATTGTGGTATACCTTTTTTTAAAGGACAATATTGGTGCCAGTCATTATCACATATGTGATAGAGCTGGTTAACACATTCCAAATATAATTTTAACACAGAGATCATTGCTACGATAGCTGAGTAATACAGATTTCCTGAATCGGAAGTGACGAACGCCAAAGGAAAACACGAGTCATCCCTCTATATAACTGACTGATGTGACGAGTGATAAAAGATACACGGCCGAATTTCTGCTCACTAATAATTCCTTCGAAGACCAAAAGTTGTTATATGGGACTGTAAGAGGATACCTGGCAATTCAATAAAGTAATTGATTGTCATTAGATAAGAGAACACGAGAAAAATAGAAATAGTACGTATATTCCCTTGTTTATATTCATTCTATACCTTATAAAACCATGGTAATGCACGGACTTTTTCGGTTTTTCTTTCGTGTTCTCTTATCTAGTGGCAGTCAATTCTTTTTATGAATTGTCAGATATCCTCTCACAGTCTCACACAACAACTTTTGGTCTTGGAAGGAATTATTAGTGAGCAGAAATTCGCCCATGTATCTGTTATCATTCGTCACTTCAGTCAGTTATATAGAGGGATGACTCGTGTTTTTCTTTGGCGTTCGTCACTTCCGATTCAGGAAACGTGTATTACTCAGCTATCGTAGCAATGATCTTTGAGTTAAAATTATATTTGGAACGTGTTTAACCAGCTCTATTACATATGTGATAATGACTGGCACCAATATTGTCCTTTAAAGTCTTTGCGTACAGGTGTCTTTGAAGGAAATCGGAATACCGGAAGAAAACCAAGCGGGTTAGACAGGTGACTCTACATACACATCTGGCATCGATAGCCTACAGAGCGAGGGCTTTAGATTAAATCTTTATAGCAACAATAGACAACAATAAGAAAAACATGTGTACATAAATATTTAACAAGAGCCATCAGAAGGTGTCATATCCCCCAGGCTTTCACACGTTTGTACATTCGCAATGGCCAACTGGTTTTGTCATAAATATGCCAAACAGCAAAGATAAATGGTGTAATGAGTTTAATTCATAAATTCTTGATCAGTTTTATCATCCCCTTTTACTTTAACAGAAAACACCAGGTTTGATATATATATGGTTTAAAATTGGTTGGCATGTCGACTGCCAGCCGCGTCAACTCCCATGAATATTTTATTAGAATATATATGAAAATTCATGACATTTCGTCTGGAAAACAATACTTCATTTCTTGTATAAACATCGACACGGTGCCATGTCGGCTAATATTTATACCATTTGGCTTGAGCAAAGCTCCAATAGCATTTCAAACAATGTATCTATGTATATTGTAGGTAACCATAATGAATGCATAGATAGGAAATAAATACACAGACACATTAAAATTCGAGCAACTATAGACGCCTGATCGTTACAAGTTTCTGTTGACATGTAAATGGCTGGGTGAATAGATGTAACGCAAGTAGCTGTATCACACCGATCGACTAAACTCATAGAAACATTACAGCTATTGTGGCGACGTGGCAATAACATTAGAAGGAATCTCCATTTTGAGTAGAAAAGATTTACCATTTTGCATACAATACAAAATGACATTGATGAAGATGATTGGACTATTGACGGGACTCGTGCGCTGGAGAGGGTATTCAGGCTTTAAAGATAATAATACGAAAGTGTTTAATTGCTTATACACTTCGTTATATGGGGTACAATATACAGTTAGGACAGCGAAGAAGTTCACAGGCCGCAGATGAATAATGTCACCAGGAACTCTTGAAAATCCAAGGGAAATCGGACACAATGCCCCAACCCCCTTAACCTTTCATACTTGACCATGTGTAAGCTCATATATTAATTTATTTTCTTTCCTAGTTAGAACAGTGATTTTCGCGAAGTCCTTATTTTTCCTAATGATTTTTATTGGCAATTCTGCATAAACATCTTGCTAAAACCATGATTCATGCAGTACATGTCAGTGTGTGCACGGGTGGAAACTTCTTCAGTACGCCCTGGGCAAGCAGTAAATTCAACACGGTATCCTTCTTAATCCCTAAAACTATAATGTTTTACGGTGCATCGACCCAGAGGGCTAACAACAGTAACATCTGTCTTATCTCTTTATAAAGTTGGGGATGATTACACTGAGGAGATTATTATTGCTTTTGAAAAACACAAAACCAACCTACTGTATGTTGCATAAAGTAGATAAATAACGAGTCAGGCATCCGTTTCTTCGAAATAGGCCCATTTCCTTTTCCATGTATTCGCATGTGATGCTGAATCTCCATCATTAAAAGCTGATCGACAATACATCCCCGGCAGTTTGTCGAGGCCGTATATTTTTCCATATGCTCCAGTTTTATTGTCCAAGATGGAAACCCCCCAAAATAATCCAAAGGGCCCCCTTTTACCCATACGCCTTAATATGAAAAGAATATTTACAAATAATCCTTTTCTTATAGCATCACTCTACTCGGCGGACAGGAAATCTACCCGCTGTGGTCCTCCCTAACACCATCCAATTATTTCAATAATGTAAACCGGAATGAAATCGAAACTCATGCCCTGTGACTAATTTTTGGACTTGACGAAACACCGAGGATCACTCGCGTATACATTATCCATACAAAGAAAATTAGAAAACCATGACAGATGTAAACGCCGACGTTTGCTCGTAAACATACTAAGCAACGATTTTCGTTCCCACAATTGCGCACACGTGTCAATGATTAAAGTCTTCGGGAACGATCCCGGGGTACGTGAAAGGTGCGGACCTGCATGCCATGTCGTAAAGAGAATTTTGAAATTTTCAAAAATTTGGCACGTATCAATGTTCGTGCCATGTGCCACTTGCGTGAAGCATGCGTTGACACTGTGCGAACTGTCAGTGCGTGCCATGGGAATCCACTACAAGCGGCAGACATGAATACTGTGCGAACGATACTTAACCTATACGTAAACAGGTAGTGCCTTCAGATCTCAGTGCTTACCATTTTTGGCCGCACATTGCGTAGACAGTGCGTAATTTATGCACAATGCGCGAACAGGGCGCAAACATGGTTACCACCGAAATGGCGGATCTTGGCACAACGCATTGCGCGGCATTGCGGTGACAAAAATCGTGCAAGTGTCAGGGTGGCATTATGCTATCCTCAAAATGACCGAAGTGTTGTGTTGAAGCAACATTAAACCCTATTACATTGCGTTTCACGTTTAGTTTTTATCCAATATAAAGCGGCCATTTAAAGGTTGGCATGAAATGGGGATAACAATCATTTGAGACTATAGTAATTTGAGATTATAGTAATTCGTTAGGATGCAGGGTATGTACTCTTTCCTGAAAACCTTACACTACATATCCAGACATTCTTGTATTAATCTTGAAATTTGGTTTATTTTGGTATAGGAGGGGGGGGGGTAATTATGGAAGGAGATTAGCCAGGAGATTACGCCGTTCAATAAAACATTATAATACATTCAGCTATTACGTTGATTAAACTGTCTGTGTTGAGTTTGATGTCAAGTGGAAACTCTGGTTCATTGATCCACTGACGGAGGTCTTGTGGGGCTTCTGGTCTGGGTACATGTGTGAAGAGGTCTACAAAATCAAACGAGCCTACCTTCACTGGTTTTAAGTTAAGTAATTACAACTTAAGGCAGTATGTGGTTTCCCTTAATGATCACTTAGAAAGGTGTCCTGGTTATGTACGCAAATCTATGTCCTAACTGAATACTGCGGAAGCAGACGTTAAACCACCAAGATACAGACTAACTGAACAATATAACCATGTCTGAGATGTTACAACGGTTCAAGCGGAAATTAACTAAATCAATTCACACTTTGAATCAATAATGTCTTTCATAACAAGCGAATCATTGTTGAAACGTTACTTCTAATAAATTCAGTAATTGTATTCCACAAAATCTTTGTGTTTTCATTTAATGAACGATTGGCCATGATGTAATAATAGTATCCGAATTATTGTACTCCGATCATCAATATTAGATGTTAATGGAGTGAATTCAAGACACTGGATAATTTACCTTGACGATCAGCTTTAATTCAAATATATATATATATTCTCATTATTAATTCTAGCCCCAAGACATCAGACATATTTGGATATAGAATTCTTTCTTCTTTCTTATAGTACCCACACATAAGGCTTTCTGGCACCAGGGCAATTGGAATGTTCTGGGCTTAGAATTTTGTTTACATTCTTATAATACCCAAACATGTACCCAAATACAAACTGTGGTGCCAGGGCAGGATTTATTATTTGAACACATATCGTCAGACACATGTCTACTAATTATGACCTTTAAAAGTAAAGTGTATCATGTAAAGACGGTTCGGGTGTTTATAAAGAGGGGGTAGATTTACGTGACAAGATCAAACACCTCGCATCTTTATAATAATAACTTCCTGTTTACCATTCAAGACATGATATACCCGATGTATGACTTATTAATGCCCGACATCAATAGAGAGCTCTAACAACTCGCGTAGCAAATAATGGCTTCTTTCTTATCTATTTTTTAACGCCCGAATCTTATCACTATAGATATTGTTGTTAAAATACATTGCTCTAGACTTCTAGCAACTCTTTAAAACTAAAAAATAATAACCTCTTTAAGGGTGCATTATGTAAGATTTAGATAAAGAGCCGGACGTTCTTGCTATAATAGTTCAAAAATAGATAATTTAAAATGAACGTATTGAAAATTTCATTCAACTTACTTTAATCTGGACCAAGTTTTGTATAGCGTAGATCGTTCATTATCGTAGCAACAACGATTCTTAGCCTCGATTGCTCATTTTATCGTTAAATTTTTTAATACTCATACTGACCTGCCTCATACACGGCACCCGCCACTACCTATAGTTGCCTGTCTCACAACACCTACGGTAACCAGTCTCCTACACAACGCCCACCACTTCCTATAGCAACCGCCGCGATAATTTGTACCAGCATTTCAGAAAACAGTACACCGTGCCTTTAACTTATTGGACGCATGCAATCAAAATCGTTTAAATGGATGCACGTACATTTCGTTTCATTTTTTTATCTGCTGAATGATAGATTAAGGTAGTCTCGATAATCAGTCATAACATTTAGCTACAAATACTGTTGAACTGGATAAGCAAGGTGTGTATGTAACGATGAACCTCTTAAACCCAGGTTTTAGTGATGAAAAGTAACTATTTAACGATAAGGCGGAATGATTTATATTATTTTAATGGCGGTTTATTTCATGTGCGAGTCAAAATAATGAACAGAGAAAAAAATTATTGTGGAAACTATGTTTAAAAGTAGAAGTTAGATGTCATACACTAGCCAAGTTTACGTTCTGGTTTTTTTTTATTATAAGGATATATTTTTACTTACTTCTTCTGATGTTTTAAAATTTCCAGGAAGACTAACCTATGAAAAGCAACCAAGTTGATCGGTATTGTGTTTGATGATATCCCTGATTTACCAGGTTTATGCACCGTACTTATTTCTCCGAACCGCCGCAGACCCCATGATCCCATGTACTTCCGAAATAGGCAGCCACGGTGGCTCAGTGGGTAAGACGTTGGCTCGCTAATGCCCCGCTAATGTGGCGTCCTTACTGCGCTGCTGCGATCGTACGGCGACCAGAAAATGCACAAGGTCGCCGGCAAACGTGAACACAACACGAGAAAATGTCCCAAAAAATTACAAACTTGAAAAAAGTCGCCATCTCATAGCTTTCCAGTTCAGATCGCAGAACCTTGGCGTTTGTTTTGAACATACTCAAAACAAACGCCTTGACTCGGCGATCATTGGCGACCATGGAGACCACAGCACGATAACTGGCGTTTCTACCACGCTTATGGCGATCTTGGCGCGCTCTAAAACCATTTTCCATCGCCGTAGCAGCGCAGTGAGGACGCCATCTCGGTCTGACGCGGGTATAACCTGGAGGTCCCATGTTCGATCCCTGCGTGGTTCCCTCTTGTCAGTGGTGGTGGAGCAGGGACTGGAAAAGGGAAACGTATAGCCTTTCGGATAGGACTAGAAACCAAGGCCTCGTGTACACATTGACATGCACGTAAAAGATCCCCTGGCAGTTGGAATTCGATATAAAAGTAGGCTAAGCTAAGTAAAAGATCCCCTGGCAGTTGGAATTCGATATAAAAGTAGGCTAAGCTAAGCGCCGCTGTCCAGGAAACGTTCCCTCATAGCACACTGTATGGCGTATTATTTTTATTATTACGTGTTTCTGACCTTCGGTGGAAACACGTATTGTTCCTGTAAGTGTTTTTATTATTTTTTAATTTTTTTTTGTTTTGGTGGGGTGGGGGTTGGGGGAATTTAGCCAGTTTGTGCAATCAAAACTGTAAATGTTGCAAACATTCTGTCTTCGTTGATGTGGTTGACCTCCGTGGATCTATTTATTAAATAATGTCAAAAAGTTCTATACCCGTAAGTAAAACTAGTAAATTTAATAGACCCCCATATCAAAGATATTGAAAATCAACCGTTGACGCAAATATGGGGCTCTCTCTGACGTCCGTACTTAGCATGCTGGAGGGGATGTGGATCTTCGCTTTCTAAACATATTAACTTAGTTATAGTTATCCCCCGTATTCACGGTGTATTATTCATACCAGATGTTTTCTCTTATGATTACCTTACTCATATTTTAATTATATAAATCCTTATTTACGAATGTAGCAGGTATAGCCCATGTTTTTTCTGAGATGACCTTATTATCAACTGTCTCTGCGCATTTGTAAATTATGTATGCTTGATAACGGCTATTGGAATCTTATCAAAACGTCCTTTGTGAAAAATAGTAATATGGTATTATTATTCTTAATCCCTTATTATCCATTTTGTAAGGTAGATACATGTAATAGGTAAATACAATGGTGAACATGGGACCCAGTATTATATTCCAACCGAAGGACTAGGCGTTTTTCATCGACAAGCCATCCGTCCTGTATAACCAACGAGGGGAAACCGGTAAAGAAAACACACGAGAAAGAGAAAGTTTCTTGTCGAACACAGGATCTCCTGGTTACTGAGCAAACACCGTACGCACTGAGCCACCACTGCATATCTTGTTTGAAGACAAGACATCTCAATCCCTATTTGCGACGCTCCCGCATGCCGGAGAAGGCGCCACAATCTCCATACACTCACCCAAGGAATCCAATGTGTGACCATGGGAATCGAAACCACACCAGTTGACTCAAGGACAAACCTTATAATACAGCGCGCACCTGCTAACCATCGCCCCAACCCCCGATCTACAAGCACATATGTGGTAACAAAATATCCAGCATGAACACATGAATGTTTTAGGCCATTGAATTTAGACCCGCTCTGCACTCACATGTATGTTTTAGGCCATCGAATTTGAGCCCCGAGAAAATTGGGCCTTGGCCCCGTGCGAATAATGATTCGTTGCGCTCCACCCTAACATATGTGCTATCAACTTAACCAGCATGATACTGTGAATGTTTAAGACCATCGAATTTTGGTCCCGGGCGAATTTGGTTAAAGGGTGAATTTGTTTAAAGGGCGAATTTTGGCCGCAGGCGAATTTGGCCCTCGGCGAATTAAGCCACGGGCGAATTTTGATCCCTGATGAATTTGGGCCCCAGGCGAATTAAGCCCATGTCGAATTTCGACCCCGTGAGAATTTGGACCACGGGCGAAGCCGTGAATCCTGCTAGTAGGTAATAATACAGGTAATCTGTTGATGACCTGATTATCATCCCAAATCTTACTCTCATATTTAATTTTCATAAGAAATACGCCAATAATAAATCATATTTTAAAATTCATTACGGCGATATAGATACATTGGTTAATGTACATGAATCAAAGTATTATACTGCTCTCGCTGACATCCGTGGTGGTTCAACATCTTCGTATATTAATTATGTTATTAATTATCTCTTTCTTATTTGAACTATCCAAGCCTTTCTTCATGAATGCATCGATTAAAGACAATTGTTTCTTATCATCTGTGTGTAGAGAAAAAGCTTTCGCATCTCTGCGCAATTTAAATTGTATGCTTGATAACGGCTATTGAATTCTTGTCAAAACGTCCCGTGTGTATAATATTAGTAAATATTGTATTATTATCTATAAAATCACTTATTATCCATTGTGTAAGGTGGGTAAAAAATATAAATACAATTTTCTGGTTGCATTTGCTGTTGTAGGCTGGAATAGGTTGGGTGGGGTGGGAGAGCTAGCAAAGTGCGATTACGGCTACGAGCGCTGAACCTTTAAGTTTTCATTCTAAGAAGGCGTACATCCAACAGATGCACGGCCATTCGCGACTGGGGATCGACAAGCTTGAGCCTGAACACAACTCTGTAGAGCGCTTGGTCATCCCACAACCCATCGTCTGTTTCAATTGTATTTACTGCCAACAGTACACGGTGCAAACATTCTGTCAATGTAGATGTGGTTGGCCGCCGTGGAACTATTTATTACATATTAATTGGGTCGGTTTTAACAAACAGGAAGTGTTTTGCGGATGGTACAAAAATAATCTCAGATTGTCCATATCTCGGTTATTTCTCAACGGATCTTCGCCGGGTTTTCATTTTTGGATTCTTTGGACGAATCCCTTATGGGCCTTCAACTTACAGTGTACTATGGGCTATTGTTTTGAATGCCAACAATAAGATGGGTCTTTAACCTGTTGCCAATGTGAAATAACCCTTTTGACTAAACACCAACCAGGCCATCTGAGGACAATTCTATGAAAACTTTAATTATATTCAGTGTATGCGCAAGGGCTTCCAGAAACTCCCGGAAATTACCAAGGCCTTCCAATTTTTATCGAACATGAATAGTTTTCTCCATTTTCAAAATAGACTAAAAATAACATATATTATCTTTCATTTTCTGAGACTTTGTTCCATAACATTTTCAACCCTTTGGCCGCCATATTTAATTTTACAAATAAAACCCTCAAATCGATATACAGTCGCTATTTTGATTCCGATTTTCAAAAACCTTTTTTGTTTTGAACCTACTCCTATTGACAACAGATGTTAGATAGTCGGTTTTTTAATTTTGATTTTGTTTACTTCCAGTTTTTTCGAATTTCATCTTCTATCTGGCTTCACTGACCCTTGAGCTGACCTTTTTGTCTACTAAAAATTAATATCAAAAATTCGATCTTGAAGTATAACTTCCTGTTTTATTAAGAGTTCAAAATGACATGTTTTTTCCACTTCAATAGGTATTGGATGTTATTGTACTCAATAATTCGTGATGTAACTTGACTGTTGACGTGCCAAGGCTTGACCTGACGTACCGAAACACGTCAGTTCTCCTTACAGCATATTTATAGTACGCCCTTTCATATAACATGTTCAGGGGCACTTTACAAAGTGACAATGTAATCATAAATAAACAACAAGATTATGGACATGTTAATGATTGTATACCGAGTACGTTAAAAGCCTGATTAAATAAGTATGTTTTAAGTTGTTTTTTAAAAGAATATAGAGATGTACATCATTTTAAACTACATGGTAGATTATTCCATAAAACAGGTGCTTCATTAGCCCAGTCTGAGCATGGATAACGAGAACCTGTATCGCTTTTTATATATAAAAAAACCTTCTTCATTGCGATTACAAATGCGATGTAGAAGATATTTAAATTTTGATGTCCATATTAACAACATACGTCAACTAGTTTTCCATTCTGAAAATTCGTTAAATAAATACTTATCCTATATTATGGTAAGTTATGTCTATAGAAATCACACAAAAAGACTCTTCTTTCGAAATTTAAAGCCAAGACCCTTCCCTCATGATATATGACGTCATAAGTAGATTAACACAAGTTAGATTTCTAGTCAATTCATTTATCGTATGTGTTTTGGAATGTAAATTCACGCTAAATTATCTCATTCGCATCGCAAACGAAACCACAGAAAATGAGATATGTAAGCCTGAAATACTGAGTTGACAACTCCGTTTCTTTATCCTTTCTTATACAGTACTTCTTAAAACTGATTTCCTTAACTTTTAAGGCTAGATTCGTATTTTACTGTTTTAAATACACATGTCCTGAATAAAAGTTCAGATAAGCTTATAATGTAAAGCCGCCGTCAGACCAAAGCACGACTTAAGGCGAATCAAATTATTTTTAGTCGCATCGTAAAGTTGGAGGTCTTCCTATGGATCGCAGATCTTGTTGAAAAGGCATCTAATCGATCTCTTTACGACGAGTGACCGTGAAGGTCCAGATTCTGCTTTGGTCGCGTTGGGAGCCTGGGAGTGATCTTGAATTGCATCGTATCGGGATCTCGTTCGGTCGTGTAAAGCCCGGCCCATACCGCCACGACTTGCCCAGACTCTACCCAACGCAACGTCTTGTCTCAGATAATCAGTGCAGTGTGGACAGTCCCACGACCACGATTCAATCGATTTCCGTCGCGTCGTGGCCCGTCGGCCCGATTTAACATGTTCAATCGTAGTCGGATGCAGTTGGTTGCAGTCGTAACTTATCGTGTTTGTGTGGACACTCACACGACGCGATCAATTGTCTTACTGATTTTTAGCCAATCAGAGGGTAGCATTTAGTCATGTGACTATGCAGGTCATGTGCTCCTTGTTTAACTGAGGGAAAATTCAAGATGGCAGATTTTTGGACAGAAGAGAGAGAGGATGGGTTGGTTTACATGTGGGAGGCATAATCTGTGAGAGTCGGGCCTGTGTGGACTGGTACCGTCGTAGGCAAGTGAAGTAAAGGCGCGACTCGATTTTTTTTTTACAACTACCCAAGACGCTGAGTCCTGTCGGCTTGTGTGTATTCGTAGCGGTATGGGCCGGGCTTTAACGTCTGATTGGATCGCTTTGATCGTGTTGAGAGCGTGTTGGGGTCTTGTTTGATCGTATTGACATCTTGCTGATACCGAGCCTATCGGTCCTGGAGACTTGTGGGAGCAAGTTCATCAAATTTGTACCGCGATTATACGGACCTGCTAGAAACTTTTTAGATGTGATATGAAACTACACGTCTATTTTATACTACATATATTTTGCAGAGGACGTGATGGATCTGGACAGGATCTCTACAGTGTCTGGACAGAAGCTTGTCGTGTTGGGTTCGTGATTAGATCAAGTTGGTCTTATCAAGGTCTTCTTGGATCTGGACTGGAGTGAGTTGGTCGTATCCAGGTCGCGTTCATCGTTTTGGGATAGTGTTCAGGTCGTGTTGAGGTCGGGTGTAGATCGAGTTGACATGTACCCGTGGATGATACGCTTCTCTCACGATTCAACTCGACCTAAACACGACCTCAACACGGTGTACACGATCCCGACACGACCAGCTCGACATTAACAAGCTTCTCGTCAGACTCGGAACAGTTCTGGCTTTCCCAGACTCGCAACGCGACCTAAGCTCGACCTGGACCGTCACGGTTACTCGTTGAGTTATTCCTTTTCAACCAGATCTGCTCCTGATTCACCAAGACCTGACGCCGACCTTCGCGATCCAAGACGACCTTATCCAGCTTTACAACGCGACTCAAAATAATATGAGTCGCGTTAGGCCGTGCTTTGGTGCGATGGGGCTTTTACAGAAAAATGTGGATTGAAAATAGTATTCTGGGCTTCAAATCTGCTCAAAGCGTGCTACACCGTGCTTGATCGTATTAAGGTCTACTTCGTCGGATCGCCAAACTTTTTAGATCTGAACCCCATCGTGCATTAGTCTGACGGGGGCTTTAGAAAACATTGGTGAATCGCTTCTGAAATGAAAGGGAGTTTAACGTCCTACTTGTCCTCTCCATTCGGGCTAAGGAGACGCTGGATCCCAGGGTTGAATTCCAACTGCCAAGGATTCTCTTTCGTCCCACCCAATGACTAGACGCTGCTTTTTGCCGGGCTACACCACTGTCAAGGAAAATCACATAGGAACGACTTAATATTTTCAACCAATTTCTACTCGTTAATAATGTATCAAAAGTATCTCTTATTAATAAGTAATTACATATTGTATTTATTCCAAATATGGTGTATACATACAAAACTACAACAAACCTGTTTTACCTATACCAAATCATCAAACGTGAAGCGGTATCAACAACCGTGATGATTTTTGATCCAGTATTTCAGAAAGGTTACATTTTAACAGGTGCTAAGTTAATGTTAGTATGTTAGTTTAGTTTCTTTTTCAGGTTAAGTAAGTCTTGCCATATATAAGTTATTACAAATAACACCTGTTCAATATATCATTATATCATTCAGGACAGAGATCTATTCTCGAAGCAGATAGTTATCTATATGTAGGATGTCTCTCGCTCTCTCTCTCCTAGGTATGTTAATCAAGTAAATTAAGTTATTGCGTATATTACACGTCTTTTTCCGTCTTTTATTCTATAACAGGGTAATACTGATGGTATGTTTTATAAATAAAATGAAATAGGGTTTAGCGTCCTACTGTTCTGCACCAACTGGGCAAAAGACGGACATACGACATACAGTATGCCATGAGTGTAAGTTGCCCCGGATGGCGGCGCTACGGCCTACTCTTATTTCGTATTCCAACGACTAGGGATTATTTTACGTGCACGCCAGTGTGTACACGGGACATCGGTTTTTCGTCCCATCCGAACGACTATACGCTGTCCCTTGCCAGACTCTTCGTCCTGCATCACTGACAAGGGGGAACCACGCCTGAAAATACCGGTGAACTTTCTCGGCCAACACAGCGATCGAACACGATAGCGAACACTTCCATGTTAGCAAGCCAACGTCTTACTCACTAAGCCACCGTGGCTCCGTGGTTTGTTTTTTTTTTGGGGGGGGGGGGGGGAAAGCGGGTGGTATAACGCGTACGCTTTAGACTCTACGTAACTGTCATCGGTGCAAATGTCGTTGTCTAGATGACAGGATTGTGCTGGCATGAAATAGGGCCGCCGTTTTCCCACCACTGAAATGAATATTTAAAAATAATTGTATTTCAGATTTAAATTTATTTCATTAAAAGCTTTTAAGGAAAGTTGTCCCCCCCCCCACCGTTTTGAGAGAGAAATGGGGTTTAATGTCCACTCAACACAAACTAGGTTATTTCGGGACTAACATTGTTCCATTTTATTTCAATTATTCGCTTGCGCATAGGGGTCTTTAGCAGTGGGAGGAAACCGGAGGACCAGGAGAAAACCCACGAGGTTGGAGGGGCGAACCTACTCCTTGACACGTACAACCGGGCAATCGAAACCACCCCAGTTGACTCAATAGTTAATGGCCATCCATCCCCCTTTTTGAACAAATTGTTTTTATGAGTATGTATAATAATTCTCTTGCGTGTACTATATTTGTTTTCTTTTCCATTTGCATCTGCTCAGTTGAGAATAACTAATTGTGATATATTCTATTTTACTTGTGATACGAGGATGGTGTCGTTTCGCTCAGCTATTTTCTTTCACTCACTCTAGGCTCTAGAATCTCACCCACACAGATTAGCTGTATTGCACGCACAATGAACATCCGGAGTAGAGATCTGGTAAGATATAAGGTGCGTTCACACACACTGGGATTTTATCTGAACTGAATTCAGAATAAAGTCTTATTCCGGATTTAGGCGTCACACTCAATTCGCTAAAAACCGAACTAAATCTGAAATAACGAGTCCGGTTATTTTTCCGAATTTAATCTAAAACAACTATTCCGAATGAGGTTATTTGCAGTCAAGATTTGAAAGTGGCACGCTCGATTCAGATCAACAGGTTTATCGGAACCGAATTACTTTGTACGTATGTTCACTTCTACTTCCGTCTTATCGCCTGGAGAGAAATCGTGTGTTTATGAAACTGGTGTTTATGGCAAACAACCGAAGTACGGTTTGGGGTAAGGCAGAGAGGCTCCTCCTTCTCTAACGTTGGAGAGATGACGACATAGAGGTGCAGTTTCCTCTACTGCGGTAACATAACCAGTTAAAGATAGGTTGCCAGGCAACCAAACATTCACCTATAGCAGCTAAGTCACCTGAGCAGTCAACAAGGGTTGTCGCATATTCTTCTTTTTTATTTATTTCTTTTGTCAGTAATGTAACATTAACAACACACTATAAATTCTGATACGGGTACTGCTCTATATTAACATTTAATATCAAGGGCCATAACTCGCTGAAAATTGATGGTCTCCCTCGCCTCGTGGCCTGCACTGTACACAAATTTATAGTCAATCGGATATAAACGACAATATACGAACCCATTTCATTGAGGGCGGAAAAATCCAAATCCAAAGATATGGTGGGTTCAGATCACGGCTGGTCATTCACAGTCTAGACCTTAGGGGCAGCGTGGGCTAGCTTCGGGCGTCTTGAGTCTAGTCTGTAGTATGTATTGCATATAGCTGGATGAAATTTACAACATAATTTTTTATTTTGTGTTATGTATGTTTAGTGTTGAAAGGATTTTGATTATGAAATGGGAGTCATTGGCTCAGTGAGTAATACACTGGCTCGCTAGCCTGGAGGTCGCGGGTTCGCTACCGGTGTTGACCGAGAAAGTTCATCTTGATTTTCCGGCGTGGTTTCTCCTTGTCAGTGGTGCAGGTTGGGGGGCCTGTGTACACATTGGCGTGGGCGTAAAAGATCCCTTGATAGTTGGAATTCGATATGATTAAATCGCAGCGCCACTGTCCAGGCAAACTTTCCCTCACAGCACACTGTATGGCATATCCCACTCGGAGCAGAACAGTAGGACGCTAAACCCCATTTCGTTACATTTCAGTTACAAAAATGTATCTTCGTTAGTACTTGTTGATGTACAGCAAACGTGCCAAAAATAGTAATCATCCTCATTCGCCTTTAACTCTGGTGCCGACAAAATCGTTCCCGAGGCTGGATGGCAAGATGCCGAAGATCAAGATTCGGCGTCGCTGATATAGCCTTACTTGCCTCAGTAAATTTAACATAAGATCACGAATACGAATGACTGGCGCATCCATCTTTGATATGAATGACCTTCACTTCTGCTAGTTAATCCGAGATAAACCAATATGAATTCCAGAGGCCCGCCTCCGGAATACGCATTGAATGCGCATGCAGTGTGGACGCAAATATAATTAGTTGAATCGTTCCAAGTTTCATCTGCAATATTTATCTTTACGGTAGTGTACAGTTCAAATCGAAAGACATTGCGCGTGGCACATAAAATATGGGGCTTGAACTTGCGTCCGTCTTCATTAGCCCAGTTGGAGCAGAACGGTAGGACGTTAAACCCCATTTCATTTGAACACGCGTACATTTAAAATGTCCTATCCTTCGTACATTCTAACTGGAATAAAAAATAATGTCGGTTATCTAATGAAACTTTCCTTCAATTTAGATTATTTTAATATCAAGGAAAATATTACTTCTTTCTAATCACTTATTACACCTACGTTTTAAAATAATATTTTCAGTTTGGCGGCCAATTTATTTGTCTACGCTTACAATTGATTTGGACGGTACAATAAAAACCAAGATTCAAAATAGAATTTTCTATACACAACTACCGGTTGCTAATTTTATGAATTGTTATTACTTAGACCCCAGTTAAATTAAAATTTTAGCGTCTTGTTGTATTTGAATTTTAAAAGAAACACCAGATATAACCCTCTAAATGTATCTGTGCTAATAATCTTGTTTTATCGAGAGTATTTTTTATTACAACTGTGGAAAGGTAGTACTAGTATAAACTGTAAATGTAGTATCACAGATTGAGTTTGGCAGTTTGTCTGACTTATCTTATCTCTCGTCATGATGATGTTCAAATAAAAATAGAAATTGTTCGCCGCCGCATTTACCACCTGTTCAGCTTCGTAATATAGCCAGCATTACTTAAGTCATGTTTACACGTGAGGGTTCACTTGTTTGCGATACCAGTCTGGATGGGAACGTTAAGCCCGACGAAGAATATTCAGCATTTGTAGAAATACTTTTATCAGTAACAATTGTGTTAGCCACGCGAACTCCTAAATTGAAAAATGTTACAGGGTGTATAGAAAGTATAATCATTCATATACCATGCACTGTCCACTACAACCATCACTAAGGTAAACTTGGTGAATGGTTTCTTTCTACAAACAACTGTAGTATTATGTGCGCTTTATGCATGGGTATATATGCCGAAAATGAAATCGTTGAATTGATTAGATTTTATGTTGATTTGTTTTGTGTGAAAATTTACCGTCTATAGTTACCAGCGGCTGCCAGGCAGGATACGCCCACATTTTCTAGAGATGGAACAAGCTAAAACGAAAGTGATTTTTCCTACAATCAAGGGCCATAATTCAGGAAATTACAATTCGATATGCGCAAATATCGAAAGGAACCGGGATCTTTGGGTTATAAACTTACATTTCAAGTTTCAACAAAATCGAATAAAAATTGTGATCTCTATAGGGTCCACAACCTTGATATACCATATTTTTACGCTATTTAAGAACGAAGGGCGGCCATTTTATTTGTCAGTTTTGGGCCGATTTTCCCGAAATTCGAACTCAGCCGTCCTTAGGGTGTAACGGTGGTGTAATAATACGATCTTTTAAATCGGATAAAAATTATGATGCGCGAATATCGAAAGGAACCGACATCTTCGGGATATAAACTTACATTTCAAGTTTCATCAAACTAGGATTAAAATTGTGACCTCTATAGGGTCCACAACCTTGATATACCATATTTTTACTCTATTTGAGAACGAAGGGCGGCCATTTTATCTGTCAGCTTTGGGCCGATTTTCACGAAATTCGAACTCAGCCGTCCTTAGGGTGTAACGGTGATATACTAAAACGGATTTTTAAATCGGATAAAAATTATGACCTCTATAGGGTCGACAAGCTAAAAACCTGATTTTTCGTACAATCAGGGGCCATAATTCAGGAATATCGAAAGGAACCGAGATCTTTGGGTTATAAGCATAGATTTCAAGTTTAAACCAAATCGGATAAAAATTGTGACCTCTACAGTGTTCACAAGCTAAAAACGTGATTTTTCGTACACTGAGGGTTCACAATCCATGAAGTTACGGTCCGATATGCGCGAATATCGAAAGGAACCGAGGTCTTGGGGTGATAAACCTATATTTCAGGTTTCGTTAAAATCGGATAAAAATTGTGACCTGTAGACTGTTCACAGACAATTGTGGACGGACGGACGGACGGACAGGGACGACGACAATATACGTGTGAGCGTATAAAAACCAGTGTTGGCATATAACCCATCATGTGTTCCACTGTCGATACAGTAAGCTACATTTGAAACTAAAATTAGTAAACAACCAGACTTCCGCTTAATCTTTCGGAACGAGGCTTTTACCAATTCTAATCGAAATAGCACACCAGACCATTCAATGCTTTATTTTGGTCTAAATCAAGGGGGATTAGTACCTTTAAATTGTGATTTTTGTAACCGAAATAGCACATCAGACCATTCAATGCTTTATTTTGGTCTAAATCAAGGGGAATTAGCATCTTTAAATTGTGATTTTTGTAACCGATTACCGTGTGTCTACGAGTTGTAGAAAAAGAATTTGTTTGCTTTGCCACCTGTTCAGAAAATCTGGCACCGTTTCCACATCAACTGCCAAAACTTTATATGAGTGATTTCTTCATTGAGACGTGAAGATATCCTGCGGTGAAAACGCACATGAAATGCACGTGAAAATTTCTAGGAATGGCATGTGTCTATTGCTTGCGGCAATCACCCCAAGAATTAATGTTTAATTGTTAGTTGCGTAGTAATCGTTGTTACATTACCATTTTAAGACTCCGCATGCTTCATACTACTAACTTCATTTCATGATTCATCATATAAAAGCATGTTATTTAGATTATTCCCATTGTAATGAATTGAAGATATCGCCAAGCCGCCCTGCTCTTTTCAAATGTAGTAGAGGGTGTAATATAGGGTTTGACATCCACTCAAAAGTAACTATGTAATTTCCATACTATTATTATGTCTTTATTTCAATACTTTCTCAGTGTGCATCGGTCTTTATACAGAAACCTTTCTGTATAGGGCCTTTCAGTAAATCGCTCTTGATACAGAAAATGCGCGAAGTTGTGTGAAAGGATTTGACTTCATTTCCGGGACTTCTCAGCCTGGTTTCACCTTGTCAGTGGTGCAGGAGGAAAATTCGAGGTCTCGTGTAGATATTGGCGTGTACTTAACAGAACCTTGGCAGTTGGAATTCAAAATAAGAGTAGGTCGTAGCACCGCTGTTCTGGCAAAACTTCCCCCATAACACACTGTATCGCGTATGCCCGTTTATTAGCTCTGTTGGTCCAGAAAAGTTGGAAGTTAAACCCCATTTCATTTCATTTCAATTATAGTAGACCTGATATACTAGTATTAAATTCAATAATTAGTTTAAAGGAACTATCCGCCGTGATGTTGTTTTGATATGATGTATTATTTCTTGTAATGATAGGATATCCCAAGATTTAAAGCTAACCACTTTTGTAGTAATATATTACATTCATTAATTCGCTTAAAGATGTCCCATGCCAGTTCTCGCTATAATATAGTTTATAAATTGAAAATGAAAAAGGAATATATATTTCAATCAAATTACTTTAATTTGAGCGTTTGAAGAATAGCGTTGTCTCCATTTCCATTGCTACTGTTGCTACAATAAAAAAAACCCCAAAGTCTCGATTATTAAATGGTGATCGAGTTTCAATCTAATAAAAATCGCGACATCCGGATGGTCTAGAGAGTTGTGCATGGGCTTGCCATGTCTGATTACTAATTTATATAACATCTAAGGTCAATATAAAGATCTGCAATAGGCAGTGTTAGCTCTTACATAATGCATCATGTGATGTTGATAAAAATAAAGTATTGATGGGGCAAGATGTCCTATAAAATATTTGTTACGAAATATTAAATGGATTTTGGCGAATTTATTTTGACTCGGATTAAGAGAAATAAATTGTTTTAAGCGGTGTTAATATTGGCAGGTAAAGTTATGTAAAACAGTACCAGTGGTAATACAATTCTTACAACAATTGTTTTTACGTCAGAAATGACTGCCGGCACATATCGTCTGCTACTTACCACTTATTTTACACACGGCCCACCCACAACTTTTCCAAAATAAACAGCTGTAGAATTAACAACATAACAACATCAATTTACATCTTAACAATACGTTGGTCGATCTAATCAACATGTTAACAACAGACTGGGTGATCTAATCTACTATATGCTAACAAATGACTGGGCGATCTAATTATCATTTCTAAATGACCGCATAAAGTTTTGTTTGGTATTTTTGCTATTGGTTATACCTGTGATCACAATCCACTAAACTCGACAGCCCAGTCACCCCCCCCCCCCACCCACCAAAAACTCCACACCAAACTAACCGTACAAAACAGCGTCGTGTATACAGAACATGATAATATCTGTGTGTTTGCGAATTTGAAGTCGCGTTGGCTTAGTGAGAGTAAGACGTTGGCTCGCTAACTTGGAGGTCTCGTGTTCGATCCTGATATTGGCCGAGAAAGTTCATCGGGAATATCCGCCCTGGTTCCCCTTTGTCAGTGGTCACGACGGGGAGGGGGTGGGCAAGTACAGATGTCTAGTCCTTCGGATAAGACGAACAACCGAATTCGATATAAGAGTAGGCCGTAGTGCAGCTGTCCGGTCAAAATTGTCCTTATAGCACACTCTATGGCGTATACCCGTTGTCATTAGCACAGTCGAAGCAAATCAATAGGACGTTTTAAACTCAATAGGACGTATAAACAATTCAACCGTTTTTGTCCGGCAAGACCAATGATAGTTACAGTCGCAAAGGAGACAATTTGAGCTGGAATGACCAAGACTACCAATATCCTAGACTCGTCTCAAATGGCATTCCATAAAACAAAAATTATTTTTAGGCGATGTTTCAAACTAAGACATTTTCTTTTCAATAACTATTTAAAATCCTGTTGCCATTTTAAAAATTTTAGGCGATGTTTCAAAAATTAAACCAAGACATGTTTTTTTCAACAACTCTTCAAAATCCTGTTGCAATTTTATTTTGACACTAGAGATATATTTGAGGGTTTATTTTTTATTTACCACTACGTACCTGATATGATTAAAACTGAAACCTTTAAATTTTATTTGTAGAAAATCAACTACTGTCTGTTCCATATGACAATACGACACAAAAAATTGCTTACCATTTCTTCAACTTTTACTTAAAACGGCTAAAATATAGTGACATACCTGGAACTGCCATCCATTACTTTCTTACACGAGGGAACCAATTTCAAATAAAGCTATATAACCCCTCTCTCTTTAAAATTCGTGGTTTGCTTTCATCCCGCTGCTGAACATCAGCCATGTTTCGCCTAGTTATCTGGAATAGTCGAAGAGGGACGGGGGCGCTGGTTTGGCTTTGAGTTGTTTCGGTCTACTTGGATGTTAAGGAAGATGTTTCGGCACAGCAGAATAAAAAAAATATATTTTTACGGGATCCCAGTCCACAGTTGTTTGTCAAAATGACTTGCAAATTTAATTGGCCCCGAGGGATGTAGCGCTTGGACATTGATATAAACTACATGTACATACAAATTTTATCCTGAACTAACACGTGATGGAAATTTGTAAGGAGGCTATAGACGTACACATTAATAACTCGGTAGATAGTTATTCCTTTGCTTAAGAGTTTGCCTTGAAAATGAAATGAAATGGGCTTAACGTCCTACTGTTCAGCTCCGACTGAGCTAATGAAGACGGGCATATGCCATGCAGTGTGCTATGAGGAAAATTTTGCCCGGGCAGCGGCACTATGACTTACTCTTATATCGAATTCCAACTTCCAAGGGATCTTTTACGTGCACGCCAATGTCTACATGGGACCTCGGTTTTTTGTACCATACGAACGACTAGACAGCTGTCCTTGTCAGATTAAAAGAGGAGTGGCGTGATTGTAATAATAGTGCTAGTGCCTACGGACCTGTTTCTAACGTGATTTCAATACTATTTTGAAATTGAAAAAAAAATGTAATTACCGTAAACAGGACATCAATTGAACTCTAGATTACTTTACGGCGTAGACACAAACATAATTTAACTTGGATATAAAGACAACCTGGGTGATTCTGAAATTCAAGTCAGTCTATGGAAGGATCGAACACGTGACCTCCACCCTAGCGAGCCAGCGTCTTACCCACTTAGCTACCGTGGCTCCTAGTTTGCCTTGAATTTAGGCTGGAGTGATGATCAAACTAATTGTATATGTAACCTAATTTCTCATGAAGCCTTCAACAAAAATAAAACGATTTTTATATAATATTATTGCATAGGCACGTCTTAAATCAAGGACCATAATAATTATGCCTGGCGCATTATCGCCCGGTTGATGCTGATGCATTATTGCATTTCATGTCTTCAATCAAGGTTAGATAATGCAGAACACGGCATATATGTCTGTGAATGGTCTCTCTTCTCATATAATTTTGTCCTTTTCCGGTTTTGTAGATGGACCCTCCTTTAAATCGGATTTTAAGGGTGTATTTAATGGTGTGCAATCTCGTGGTCGTATATTGTTGTCGCCCCCGTCCGTCGGTTCGGCGTCCACAAGCTCTATAGGCTAAAGTTATTATCCTGTTGACTTTAAATTTATACAGTGTTTAAGGTCATGGGATGAAGCAGCCTTCTGATTTTCAGTGATTTCCGATAATTATTGCTAGAGTTATGGCCCTTGATCACATTGAAAAATCTTGTGGACGCTCTAGAGGCTAAAGTTAATATCCGATTGACTTTACTTTAAATTTATAGACAGTGTTCAAGGCCATGCGACGAAGAAGGCTATTGAATTTCAACGATATCCGATAATTACTGCCAGAGTTATGGTCCTTGATCACTTTGAAGTATCTTGTGGACGCTCTAGAGGCTAAAGTTGACTTTAGATTTATACACAGCTAAATCCATGATATTAAATGTTGCGTATACTAAACGTTAGCATGGGACAGAACTAAAAGTCAAACAATTTCTCACGGTTTTCGGATAATTCCTTAATAAGTTGTGACTCTTAATCAGATTTGAGTGCATTATAAATGTTTCATTATCGACAACAGAAAAAATATGCGACAACTCTTGTTGTCAACCTATCTTTTAAACATGTATATCGTAAATAATTCTGTTTCTCAAAATAGTTTGATACATCTCGCGTAATTTTCATCCTGAAATAATAAATTGTAGATAACAAAAATCAATTATTCAAGGGGTTATATTTTCTAAGACTAGCTTTTTTTTTCTTTCTTTCCTTACTTAATAATATATGAAAAAAATCACAAAAATAAAATATTCATATTACCGTTCTGCGAAACTGTTGTCCAATAAATATTCTATGTAGAACATATCTATGATTCAATAAATTGTGAGGAATATTAAAATACTCGCATTTATTTTTTAAAGAAAAAAAAATATTTAAAACAGCTCAGAAAATTATCGAAAACTATAACTGCTATGCAGTCAAGTCGGGTTTCACCGGTGCCCATTGCCCTTTAACTGGCGTCACTTAACAGTACTATTAAAGGGTATCGAATAACACTCTTTCGAAGAAAAAAATGTTTGCTTTAAGGGTTGAAAATATAGGGGTTTTTTTTCAAAATCACTATACATAGATGTGCTGGGCAAAACAACGTAAAAAGGTACTTTTAGATCAAGTTATAAACCATCTTTTGACATTTTAACATTGATTTGTGCTTTTCGGCGAGTGGAATTAAAGATTTAAAATTTAAATAAATAAAGAAACAGGTAAATTTGAAATACAAGTTTGTTTAATAAACGTAACACACTAAAGCAAACATACGCTAAACAGTAAATCTTATGCAAGAACCGATAAGAAAGCAAACATGGTTAGGATAAACCAACACGCGGCAGTTTTCATCAACCCTTCCTTGAAGTGTCAAATTTGACAACCCCCCCCCACCCACGTGTATGGCGCTATTGCGTGTCGCACGGGCAGCTCAGTGGTTATGTCGGGGCGATAAGTTCTTAATCTGTGAACATACTCTCAAAGCATGTCAAGTGTCCATGATTATTTATCATATCACAACCTGCATAGGTATTTGCATTTCAATATCCCCAACTTTTTTTTAACTATATTTTTAATATTAATTTAGAGCAGACCAGAACCTATTTACTTTTGAAAACTAATAGCGTGTTTATTAGTGGCTTAATGAGCAGTTTCTGCGAAACAGGCTGGTGAAAACAGAACATAATATTTAACCGACCTAAAAAGTATTACTGCCCCAAAACAAGCAGGCAAATTTTACTTCACTAAATATTTTCAACCGAATGTACCCGATTTGCAAATCTCCCGTTTTACACAGACGCACTCGCAATGTTTATGTTCTGAAAATGAAACATTATGTCGAAATATGTCAAATTTACAAGAGAATAGTGTATTTTATCGAACTCGTAGGCGTTAAGGCCCGATGAAAAGAGGGACGGGATGGCAATTTCAGGTGTGTAACCAAGTTTAAATTAAAAACTGATGAAATGACGAGGAATTTTAAGAGTCGGGGTATCTCCTGGAACAGAAGTAATTATATTAAATTGGGTTTAACTTCCTACTTTCCAACATACACATTACACAGGACTGATGAAGCGTCAGTATCGGTTGACTAATATATTTAGGCTTTAAACAGATAACGCAAGATTTATTATACAGGCCCGAGCTGTGGGAAAACCCCGACGTACGTATTTTAGGGTTTGGCAGCTCGCATACCAGCCGCAAGACACCGGGTGAGAATTTTATGGTGACTGATCGGTATCATGTCGTGATGTCGTGGTGTCGCCCTTCATAAGACGACAACCCGACATCACGACATCACGATGTGTCGAATAATATCTAATTTTTAAGTTTAAAAATTAAATAAATCTGATTTTCTACACGTAAATAAAAAAATACAATATATAAAAGAAGAAGGGGTTGACTTTTCTTCTTTTCTTTCTTCATAAGGCGACAACCCGACATCACGACATTTAACCCGACTCCACGACAATCCGACATCACGACATGTTAACAACAGACTGGGTGATCTAATCTATACTATATGCTTACAAATGACTGGGCGATCTAGTTTTCATTTCGTCCCATCCAAAAGACTATACGTTGTCCCCTGCCAGACCCTCCGTCCTGTACCACTGTAAAGTAGAACATAATCATAGTATTGAAAGGAATATGACCGATAACCCGACACCACGACATCACGACATTTTAACCCGACAATACTACATTTTAACCCGACAATACGACATTTTTAATGTCGTGGTGTTGGGTGAAAATGTCGTATTGTCGGGTTAAAGATGTCGGGTTGTCGTGGTGTCGGGTTAAAATGTCGTGATGTCGGGTTGTCGCCTCATGAAGAAAGAAAAGAAGAAAAGTCGACCCCTTCTTCTTTTATATATTGTTTTTTATTTATGTGTAGAAAATTAGATTTATTAATTTTTAAACTTAAAAATTAGATATTATTCGAAAATTGGAAATGACGATTAGACGCATTAAGGACAATGAGGTTTTAAATAATAATAAAAAACGACAAAAAATCAATGCACATATAACCAGTCATCGATTTGTTTGTATTTACTCATTCGTTAATCCATTGTTTATTGTCGTTTTCTTCATTTTTTTCAAAAAGGTAATGGAAGGTCCACAAACTAGGGTTTAGATAAGACAAGGCAATAATAGACATATCTTTGTAATTAATGTTACATAAATAGAATTAATGTTTATTGTTTTCGTCTTTACCCATTAACTTATTTAAATATATTTGTTTATTTCCTTGCTTTTAATTAGTCCTTTTCAAATTAAAGAGAAAATAAAAAGCCAGCATAAATAAAAGTAAGTAGACTAATGATGTCTCCATTAGTGTATTAATAATTCTATTTGAAGAAGATTAATTAGCATTTTGATCAGCTAATTGGAGAAAGGAGAAAAATATTTATTTTTAGACGAGAATTCCCAACGAATAAATATTTTGAAGACATCTATAGTAAATTTTAGCATGTATTGAAGTCCTGACTTGTCTTATTACAGTTTAAATTTAAAGTTTATGACTATACCCCAATCAAAGTTAATCTTTATATTTAGTCCAAAAATTATTCAGATCGTGTTGTGTTGGATAGAGTTAGCGAGTGGTCTGAATCGTAACACTTGTCCTTTCAATACAAGGCCCGGGTGACGATTTGCTTCGGTTTCCTTCCACTAATAAAGACCCCGACACACTGGTTTAATTAGATTTTAAATGTAAGTACATAGGGAAAGGGTTTTATTTGTTTGACTTCGGACTAATTTACAGACAATAAGCAAAACAACCAGACATTAATTAACCAATTAAACTTAGGATCGAGTTTCATAAAACAATCAAAATCATAATGTGTATGACATCTATAATATCATGACTGTGTTTACTGATATTATAGAGGCCTAGTTCTGGTACCTTGACTACGTTATTTGACCTTCTTGTACCACGGACAGTACTCTGGGTACAAATCGGAGATACGGAGATTCCATGGAATACCGAGTGTCACACTTTCAAACCCGTGACACGGCATTGGGACATTAATGTGCTGTGGTAATTAGTGTTAATAAATTTTACAGGGTTCTTGTTAATGTAGTTCTGTACACGAAACATTGTCTCGTAAGATGACCGTCGTATGAAGGCGTTCATCTTCGTCTGTGTAATATGTTTAATGGAATGTTGTCAGTGTTACGAGTGGTGTAATGGATATTATAGCGGACGCAGACAAAGATACAATATGGTGTAATTATTACCTATATACAAAGAAAAGTCAAACCTATAAACAGTTCATAAAATATACTTCAGTCACGACATTTTATACAATGTATAGACTCGTCGCCGTGTAACATTTATATAGACTTCAATTCTGGTACTAAATGCCCTTTTATTAACAACATTATTATACATACAGATATTAGTTTGAACATATATTTCCTAAAATCTGTTTCCGCCGTTTTCAGACCTTTTACCATGTAGATCTATATTGATAATGAAAAAAAATAAGACTTTTGCAAAGACGCCATATTTAAATGATTTTTTTTAAAAGCATTGTGCCTGCTAAATAAGCTTAATTAACGTCCCGTATCTTTCAATGACGTCTTAGCCTTTCCGGAATATCAGGATACCAGGCTCTGGCTGGACCAATGTAATGATTTAACACTAGATCATCCGGTACACAGATCGACATGAGGGTAATTTACAACATTCGAATACTAATAAATATTTCAATTAACGATTACAGTTTATAACCGAATGGTCTAATGTGTGTCCTGCAGATTACAAGGTGTATCGCCTTTGCAAAATGCCTGCCTCTCTTTCTGACCAGTTTCATAACGATTGATATTGTAGTAAATATCATGATATCTTAGTATCCAAATATAACCAATTAAAACTAGCCCTTTAAAGATTACCCATTAAATTATACTTACATCATGCGTATTTGATGTGACACATTTCTTATCAGGATCCCTTATCATTAAAGGGATTATCCCTTATTTGAACAGAGTCTCAAAAATAAAAGTCTGAGTATGTATGAAATTTAAACGCCAAAATATAGAGTAATGGTGTATGGACCTTATCTCAAAATTTCAGCTCAAAATATTGAGTCGTTTGGACGTGACCGTCAAAACTGCTTATCCGAACACGTAACCCTTTTAAGATTTTCGGGTCAATTTTTTCGTTGGGTGACCTGATAATCGATTTCCGTTCATTGAGAGGTCTATACGGTGAATGACCTAAATGCTTTACTTGATAACGAAAGGTAAACTTCACCTACACATTATTTTTATACAATAAATGTCTGGTTTTATCTAGACACAGCATAATGCAGTTTGGGACACCGGTCTCCATTTTCAGATGAAGACTGATGGGTTTCAGTTATTTGAAAACTTATCACAAATATTGAGTTAGTTGCTCGGCCCTTAGGTAGAGGATTTTAAGGGATTTTAAATCAAAATTAAACAGTTTTATTTTCCAAAAAATTATCGGGATTAGCCCTTTAAAGGTTAAAGGCTCACGTTTCTTTTGTAATTTCTGAATAAAAATTATTACCTATATTATCTATTTCTCGTCAGAATGGAATTGAGTTAATTAGTTTTAGTCAACACAATATAAACATAATGATATTTTCTATGTCTATGTTTAAGCGTGCAATGCGAACTAAGACTAATTTGCCCAGACAATGTCGTTTCCGCCTACTCTCTACTCTCGTTTTCTTTTCCAACTGTTCTTTCATGTGCACGCGAAGTTGGACAAGAGAGTGGTCGCCTGTCTTATGTCCATCTCGAACTACCAGGCACACTTTCCTTATTAATTTCTCCGGTGCCACCCTTGACAAGTGAAAGCCGGACTTGAAAAATCCGGATCAAGTTACTTTCGGCGTGTTTATTGGTTAAGCTATCCAACGCGTGTGCTTCAGATCATAACGTGTCATTCAGTCAGGCGTCGCGGTGTGAATCTCAGGCGTGTTCGTTATTTCGTGGATTTCTCCGGTTTCTCCAGTTACGTCCATTTGGTTCTCATTGGTTTTTCGTGCAATGCAGGATATGCTTACTTAAGAAGCTTATTAATATATATGCATGTGGAAAAGAAAGATAATTGTGAGGCCTTTACCTCAACTATGAATTTACGCGCCTGTCTCGTATTTTGAAACACTCCTGATATAACTGTCGAGTCAAACCACTGAATACAGTGGTTATTTCTTAGTGAAAGACTCTGTAAAAACGTTATCTTAGACCCCAACAACCTGAAGCTCTGTGATTCTGTGATACTTTTTTTTCCAGTTAATAGAAACCCGTATGTAGTACGACATTCCATTCGATGTACTTATTACCTCGATAACCATGACTATACTAGCCGAAGCAACAAGCTACTCATGCTTCTTCACATTGTTATTGCAAGAGTTACGTAACCCTGTCATGCAAATTTAGCAATCAGTTCTTCACATTTGACTTTGATTTACATACTTAAAGACCCACTTGATGTCATTAACGCGCAAGAAATGGATGTTATGAGGAAGTGCTACAGATGATTTTTTTTTTTTAAATCGAATTTAATTTAAAATTATGTAGAACTATTATTGCGAATAGAACCTTTTAGGATAGGCTTAAAAACGTATTTTTATTGTCCCGTGTAATAATAATACAAAATCTGTCTGGAAATATAATATCACCAAATGTCTCTTTATTTCGATCTGATGGACTCTCTATTATTAATATATTTTAACAAAAGAGAATATAATTCTGACTAAGACGAGATTTTACAATTTCATGCGTAATATTTGGACACAATCACTTTTATTATGGGCGGAAGTTATTAGAAAAAAAATATTGTAATCAAAAGACCATGTTATTAGCGTATACAAATAATCTAAGTATTTTGTTCCTGGTCAATCAAATAGTATAACTAATATGATCTCTGCGCATGCGTTGCTATAGTCAAGATACACTATGGCGTGAACTAAAGCAATGCCACTCCGCGTTCCTGAGCGTCTCCGGCTACTTTTCTTCGAAAAGTTTCGAACACCCAGAACCTCCTAGTCATCAACATACACGGGGTCTCGACCAGTTGTCCACATTTGACGACAATTTACTGGATAATCAACCACATAAAAAAAACAACAACTCCCGATTACGCATGGGAGAACGTTTAAGCTGAATTCAAGATAAAGAGTTGGGCCTCTTCCCGAATAAATCCTACAATTCATGCATTAGTGACGATGAATTAGGATTGACAAAAACCATAGATATGATCCTTGAAGAGATACACTTGACAATAAAAAATCTTGAATGTTCAAATGACCATTCTTAAACTAAATTATTGGGCTTAAACAGCTTGTTTTAGGGACATTCCTGTTGTTTCGCAAAGAAGATCCGTCACTGCTGTTGTTTCGCGTATGATACACGTCACTGCTTTTGTTTAGCGCATTACACCCGTGACTGCAGTGCCGTTGTGTCGGGCGTTATACCCGTGACTGCAGTAGCATTGGGCATTATATCCGTCACTGCTGTTGTTCGCATATGATACCCATCATTGCTGTTGTTTAGCACATTATAACCGTCGCTGCTGTTGTTTTGCACTTAACATCCGGCACTGTGGTTGTTTTGCGCACGATACACGTCATACCTATTATTTCGCACATGATACCCAACACTGCTATTGTTTAGCGGATTATACCCATCACTGATGTTGTTTCGCGCATGAGACGTGTCGCTGCCGTTGTTTCGCGGATTATACCCACCACAGCTGTTGTTTCGCGCATGAAACGCGTCGCTGTCGTTGTTTCGCGGATCATACCCACCACAGCTGTTGTTTAGCGCATGATACGCGTTACTGCCGCCGTTGATCTAAATATCGTGACGTGCTTTCCACGTTGTCTAAGCGGTGATTTGGTAATCCCCCTGTTTATTAGGTGGGTAAAATAACGGGTAATATCACAACAACAAGTTATTTAGAGATTTATGTTAATTAGGCAGTCTAGCCTAATGTAAGTAGCTTAATGTAAGTGCCGCTTCCCATTCCCAAAAAACTTTGGAGAAAAACAAAAACGAAAAAAAAAAACATTATTCCTTTAAGCGTGATTTTTGGTATTGTCCCAGTACGTTTCAACTCTGATCGGTGCCACTAATTGCTCGATCCGGCTAGGGAACGGGAAAATTCCTGACTAAAATGTTCCGGATTTGAACTATGGATATTTTTCAAACCCCTTTCTCATTTTTAAAGTGAAATGTTGCTTGACCGTTTAGAAGAGACGGAAAACAGACAGGTTCACGTATGTTCACATTGAAGTGCACGTAAATGAAATGTTGATATTTGGAATAATGACAAAGCGTAGGCGGAATCACGTCAGACCGGGCACGTGCTTATAAACCAATTAAATAATATAACCGTATGTTTCAACCAGTTCCGTTTCTCGGCGCATGCACCACCACACCCTCCCACTAAATAAAATTGTCCAATGAATATAATCACTACTGACATAATGTTTTTAGTTCCGACATGACCTGGTTGTATTCAGTGGATGTTAGCGCCTCTCTCCGTTTTGTTGAATGGGCGTTGAACACAATTTCTTTTCTTGCAATGTTAACAGCTGCTTAAGACTTCATTAATGCGCAAAACAAGAATCGAGAAAAAATACACAGTTGAGTTGAGATAGAACGTATTGTGATATATGGAGAGATAAGTTATTTCTGCACGCGCCATTAATATACCATATAAATATTAGATATGCGTATCTATAAATCACGCGATTCTTCTGTTATTGTTGTTGTTACTGGCAAGACTGTCCTCATTTATATGGCAAATTTGGTCTGTCTGCGGTCCTATCGTGTACATAAAAGCGTGGCCGTAACAGATCTCTCGAGGAAGTGTGGGCGAAACAGCAGCTGTCCAGGGTAACGTCCTCTCCACTAGACACGTAAATTACAATGATCTATGTGAAATGTCTACGGAACTTTAAAAATCTTTTATTTTGTATCGTTTTTAATTCAGCTGAATGGTTTCGCTTTTCTTATAACACAACCAGGGAAAAATGTTCATAATTTTTTATTAATTGTCCTATTTGCAATAAAATATGTTTTAATCACACAATCATGTGTCACAAGTGACGCAGTGTATGCTTAGCTTTATCAATCATCTGTTACTACTTTTTCAAGTTTCTCGATTTTGCCAAATTAGTTAAGATCAGTTAAGGATATCAACACATCCATATATTGTAATTAGGACCAACTTTCTTTTAATAACGTGTCTCGCTTATACATATTGACTAAATAATATTATAAAATTGAGATTAAATAATGCAAGAGCACACAGCTCCTACATCAGCTTTATTTTATAAATAAGATGTATATTCATATTACATTGCACCTAGGTCCTGTTAAAACTTCATTATTTCAGTATTGAGAAGGGCAGGGTGGGGCAGTGCCCTAACGCGTGGGCCATATGTCGGGTTCGCCTTTATTTTTCCCCTCCCCTCCCGTGCGCTAACGAATTGGTGTATACAAAATCATCATGTGTTAGTCCCGAAATAGCCTAGTTTGTATTGAGCTGGCATCAACTCTCAGCATCAACTTTCTCTCTCTCTCTCACTCTCTCTCTCTCTCTGAGTTTGCCTTCATTTATAGCTGCATTCCATTAACTTAACTGACATTACTTTTATTTATTACTTACTTACTCTCTTAGTTGCTGTTAGTATATTCTATTCTATGTTTGAGTAAAAGCTTGCTATTTAACATAGGATTTGGGGGATTATACTTACAAATTGTCTTTGTTTGTTTCTGGGTTTTGAACCACAACAATATCTTTCACCATTCCTTGACTGGTATTAATTTGGATGACATGAAATGGAAAACTTCAAATTTTCTTTTTTCAGGACTTTTTACTTTTGCGCAAAAAACCCCATTTATTTCTGGAGTGGCCAATTTTACTTTATGCGATAAATATGTAATCGTGATGAGAAAATATATATAATTTCAAACTCTTACATCAAATTTTCTTTTTTTTCGGAAATTTTGAAATACGTTATAGCACTTCTTTTCTTTCGCCATCCTCGTCTTGCCACATTCGCAATAGATTTTATAATGGTTGCCAAAACGAAAATACGGATGCATTTGAAGCATACTAAATGTTGAAGATACGATGATAAACGCTCGACACCTGCTGGTACCGAGATAAGATGAATATTATTTTGTTGTAACGTCTATCAGGAGAGACGGGTCATAAAATAATGGTTATCGTATTTCAATACTCTTCACCTAGATAAGATAGTTTCATCACATCGTTATCTAACACATTTAGATAAATAATACAAACCTTCAAACTAAGTTTACTATTATGTAATTTAATCGCGACAAAATACAACAAAAACATGTATTTTTTTTATTATTCCGTTTAAAAATACAATCCTAGATATATGTTTTCGTTATGGGGTGAATTACGGATAAGCTTATAATATTATGGCAATATTTTTGAGACAAGGACACGGGGGTAATAGATTGTAATGTAAAATTAGAATAAAATAAACAAAACGAAAATGTAATCCAATTTTTATTGCGCTGAATCTAGATTCAAGTCATAATACTTCACAATCTAGAACCACGCCATGGATTCGAAGTCATACACTTACTTGGTAATCAAGACTTTAAGTCACGAACGATAAGTCAGAACAGTAGCAGTTGGCGGATTTGGTCATGCATCACCATTTCGTTTCGTTCCGTGTTAAATTGTGCTTGTTTACACCACTTCATATTGGTCTAAAGCAAACTTAGAAATAAGCGGATGCCAATCTTCAAAATATTAAAACCCGTGATTCGGAAAATTTTTGAAAATCCTTCAAGGGTAATATTGTTGTTCAGCCCTTTAAAATTTTAGACGATAAATTATTTTTAGCAGATAGACCTGGGGCGTTACTTAGGGTTTTTTAAACAGAAAATTACAACTTTTAACTCGTTAATTTGACGTAAAATTGAGAATAAATTATTCAAATTGCAGGTGTGTACACTGTAACTGATGACGTACTTATCACGTTTATATATACTTTTGAGCTGTGTTACCACGCCAACGCCTCGTGTTGCTAAAACAATGGTCGGCCCTTTTCATGTTCGTCTATTGATAATTACACAGTAAAATGGAACATTACCAAAAATTTAAGATAGTCATTTTCTAACTTCTAACCCAGTTAAACACTATAGGTCAGATTATATCTGTTGAAGCCTATGTACAGTACAGCGTTATTTAAAAGAGCGTTTAGCTTGTCGAACGGCCAAGGTTCGTGCCCCGGCGTGGGCCAAGAAGAACCTTCTTTACATTAAATTAGTTCTGTCTATTGTACCAACAATAGACAGCTGTCTAGTCGATCGGATTGGACAAAAAACTGAGGTCCCGTGTACACATTGGCGTGCACGTAAAAGTTCCTTGACAGTTGGAATTCGATATAAGAGTAGGCCGTTGTGCCGCTGTCCGGGCAAAATATCACTCATAGCACATTGTATGGCGTATGCTCGTCTTCATTAGCCCAGTTCGGAGCAGAACAGTAGGATGTTAAACCCCATTTTATTTGATTTTCATTTCATTTCAGATGATATTTTGTCGGATCCATCATACCATAATATTTGGTAGCGACTAGAGACCTTTCTCTCAAAACATAATTTTCGTCTATCGCAGAATGTGAAGGCCGACGAATTATGAATATAATATGTATTCAAAATAAACATCAGTTCATGTTTTATTCCATTGAAACGACTGATGATTTGACGTGGCAAACATAGTAAAAATTGACATTCGACTGTAAATGTTGTTTTCATTACGGGGTATTTAATAATTTACAAACACATAATGGTATTAGATATATAAGCGTGAAATATTAATTAAATTTAAAAACAAATTAGTAGCTATCACCCCCCTCCCCCCTAATGTATATGTTTTAGGTAATATACGCGCATATCGGATAAACTTCCTGAATTATCGCCCCTTTTAGCTTGTGGTCCCTCTATAGGTCACAAATTTTATCCAATTTAAAAAAAAACTTTTAGTATATCAGCGTTACACCCTAATGGCGGTTGTGTTCGGATTTCGTGAAAATCGGACCAAAACTGCCGGACAAAATGGCTGCTCCTTGTACGCAAATAGTGTAAAATATGGTATACCAAGGTTGTGGATCCTCTAGAGGTCACAATTTCCATCCGATTTTGATGAAACTTGGAATGCATATTTATATACCAACGATCTTGGTTCCTTTCGATATTCGCGCATATCGGATCGTAACTTCCTCAATTATGGTCTCTGGTTGTACGAAAAATCGAGCTTTTAGCTTGTGGTCCCTCTATAGAGGTCACAATTTTTATCCGATTTAAAAAAACAACTTTTTAGTACATCACCGTTACAGCCTAATGATGGTTGAGTTTGAATTTCGTGAAAATCAGACTAAAACTGTCGGTCAAAATGGTCACCCCTCGTACACAAATAGTGTAAAATATGGTATATCAAGGTTGGGGACCCTCTAGAGGTCACAATTTTTATCCGATTTTGTTGAAACTTGGAATGCGTGGTTATATCCCAAAGACCTTGGATCCTTTTGATATTCGCGCATATTATGGCCCTTGATTGTACGAAAAATCACGTTTTGATCTTGTGGTTCCTATAGAGGTCACAATTTTTATCCGATTTAAAAATAAACGTGTGAATATACATTTATCACAGTTATACACTAATGATGTTTGAGTTTGAATTTCGTGAAAATCAGAAAAAAAACTGACGGACAAAATGACCGTTCTTTGTACGCAAATTGTGTATAAGTATGTAATACAACGGTTATGGATCCTCTAGAGGTCACAATTTTTATCCGATTTTGATAAAACTTAAAACATATCTTTATATTCAAAAATCACAGTCCCTTTTGATATTTGTGCATTTCAGACCATAACTTTCTGGATTATGGTCCCTGGTTGTTCAAAAATCGTTTTTGTTTTTGGCTTCTTCTCTATCCATCTCTTGTAAAGTGTGGGCGTGTCATGCCTGGCAGCCGCTGTTTAAGTATAGAATGAATAAACACAAGGGATTGTACGGACTATTTCTATTTTTCTCGTGTTCTCTTATCTAATGACATTCAATTACTTTTTTGAATTGTCAGATATCTTCTTACAGTCTCATATAACAACTTTTGTTCTTCGGAGGAATTATTAGTGAGCAGAAATTCGCTCATGTACCTATTATCACTCGTCACTTCAGTCAGTTACACAGAGGGATAACTCGTGTTTTCCTTTTGCGTTCGTCACTTCCGATTGTTGAAACCTAGATTACGCATTCATCGTAGCAATTATCTCTGTGTTAAAATTATATTTGGAACGTGTTTAACCAGTTCTATCACGTATGTGATAATGACTGACATCAATATTGTCCTTTACTACTACTACTATGACTATGCTTGATAAGGACTTGTGAAATCTTGTTGAACGTCGCAGTGTAATAAACCATAGTGATTGTCATTGCATAAAAGTTGGCTTATTTGATTATGTCTCAATTATCAAATGCCATTCAAATACTATACAACTTCTACTACTACGACCCCGTCTTCATTAATTAACTTATGATGCAGATTGATTTTACTGACTGGAAAAGAAACTAGTAGTGAACGACTACATAGTATCAGTGGAGTTATTGATGCCACTAAACCGCAACAGGGTGGAAATATAATATGCTGGAGAAATCCTGGTAATGACTAGATACATACCTTTAATGGGATTATCTAATTTGTCGGGGTGCATAGATTTCCACACGATTCTTACCATTTAAAATACCCCAATTGTGGCGATCCCTTTGTTTGCTGAAATCGGTTACACATAATTTAAAAGATGTGCGTAGCTTTTAAAGATTTTGATTTATATTTTGAATTACATTATTTTACTCACCACAATTGAAATTTTGCATGGTGCCATTTTAAACCGCGGCTTGCACTGTCATTTATACTATTGTTTTTCTTTTATTCAAATTCAAGCAAGCATCTGCCACCGAAATTTCTCTGACAGTAGTCACAGCTTGAATGATATGTATTTATTTGACAGTTTCCTTCTATTGATTACAATTTATTGTTTATTTTCACCAGACGATTTTTTACAACTGTTTAAAGTATGTGTCATGATTTATCAATGAAGAAACTCCGCCATGGGGGCACCAATCATTCATTTTGTTTTGCTACCAGCAAATTCACCACAGAATTTTAAAGGAAATGCACGGGGAGGATTATTAAATTCTTGTTAAAACAATAAAGCGCAGACTCGCCAAGGTCCCGAGATGGATCCCTGTGTTGGTTGAGAAAGTGCGTATTGGACTAAAAACAGAGGTTCCGTATACATATTGGTATGCACGTAAAAGACCCCTTGGCAGTTGGAATTTAATGACTAGTAATCATAAAAACCAATGTCCACGCAAACCTTCTCTCCCTAGATCTATACACGTATACAGAGTCAATGAATGATTTTGGGAAAAATTTATATGGCACCTCAAAAATCTTATGTAATTCAACTTAATGGCTCCATTTTTATTAACGTTCCGTTTCTTATAATTCAATTGAATAAGGCCAGTTGATACAGAAAGGTAGGCTGTAAAATACAATTTCATTTTTATCATCTTTGGTGTCATTTTTTGCAGTTATCCTGCGTTTTCCATTAAATAAGAGATGAAGTTAATTCCTCTAAAGCATGTGAGATACTCACAATATCAATTTTTATTATTGACACACAGTTTGGAAGTTCAAAATAGCAATCCCAAAAATCTGTACGTGGAGTAATATTTTGCTGTTGTTGTATATTTAACGTATATGATATTATGGACAGGTTGATTTAATAAAGCGGGCATAAAAGGGGTAAAACACATATAAAAAGTTTTTGTATATAAAACACGGAGTTAAAATTCGCTGTCGAGAAAAGAGCAGGTGGGACACCTTCTCTCTTCGTAAGAATAAAATAAAGGTAACATGTTGTTTAGAAGTCATAATATTATGATGACTTGTTTGTACTCGTTGACGTTAAACTTCAGCCTTTTCCCGTCCGTCCCAAGCTTTATATTATAAAATGTACTTGCGCATGGAATCGTGCATTATAGCTTTGTTTATCCAGGTGTCTTATTATCAGTATGTATTCTACACTGTACATGTAGTTTTGTGTATCCAGCTGTTAACAGCTGTCGGCTATAGGAGGTGATATTTGAATGATTCGGCGAGGCACCACAGCTAATTAAAATCCCGCTCGAGTGCTGGCCTTTGTTGGCGCTTTAGATATCTTCGATGTCATTAATTCCCCACTAAGGGGCAAATTCCAACATGGCCGAATCAAAAGAAATCATTGCATTTACATAGCTTTTTAGCTACAAGATCCCCGACACTGATTCTATTTTCTCCTTTGCTCCAGAAATCTCTAAATTAAATCACACAACTTCATCTTGATTTCTGCTCTCACGCGTCAAAGTGGAATAGCTGAGAGGCAAAAAAGAACTTAATTTTCTACGGAAGAACACGTCATTGGTGTGATCGACTTACTAACTTTCCCGCCGATTTTACTATATTGGTTATTAAATGTGGAATTTGCAATTCTCATGTCTTGCATGTCAACTAGAATTGCTAGTGGGCAAAATATAAATGAAGAAAAGTCTTAACGATAGCGATGGGCAGTGGCGGAAAAGTGTAAATTTCGGGTCGAGATAGGCGACTCAAATCACTATTGACACCCCGATTTTTCTCCCTTTTTTATCTTTCGGAAGTGAACGAACAGCACACCCACCCACCCACACTCATCAAATATCCTGCGTCCGCCACTGGAACTCCCCAACTAGAAATTACATGGGATTTAATGACCAACAGCACCCCCTCCCCCCACCGCCAAATCCACACACACACCAAATATTCCGCGCTCGCAATGAAATAGAATTTAAACGATCACCAGCCCCCCCCCCCTTCACACACACACACACACACACCCACACACGAAATGGTATGGAATTTGCGATGTCGCTTACTATTCATCGACCTACAATTACCAAGGTTCTTTTATGTGCACGCCAACGTGGACATGGGGCCTCGGTGTTTAGTCCCATCCGAACGACTAACCACTGTTCCTTGCCTGACCTACGTCCAGAAATTCCCGGCAAACTTCCTCGACCAACACTAGGATCGAACACGGGACGACCGGGTTATTCAGCCAGCGCCTGACTTACCGGACCACCCGCAAATACAACATATTTTATCAGCTGCAGGTGTGCAGTCATAAATAAAGAATTGGTATCGGGTGTTCTAGGCGCGATTTATTCTGAAATTAGACGATTACGATCAAACGAACCAAATGTTAATATTTTCCGCACATATTATCAAAGAGAATATATCTGTAACATTTGACAGATGAACACGAGAGGTTGACTTTCTCACCAATTTTATAGTATTTTCCGCCATTTTGTCGATATTTATTATTAAATGGTGGTAAATATAGAATTAATAACTTGTCTGTTTATGTCCATTCCCCAATGTGTCAATACGTCTTTTGATTCCCGCTTTTTATTGTTCTAGACATTCATTAATATTCCCTGAACAATATCGATCATTAATAAACTATGGTGCCTTAAAGTGGCGATGGGCGAAACACCAAAGTAAGGTTATTCAAGATTTTGCAAAATCATTATCGATAACTCGAAAGTCGAGTGAATTTAATACCACCCATTGCACTTTGTGGCTATCGCACTGTAACAATAAAGCTAGGTGATTAAAATTTAGACTAATCGACCAACGCTTAAAGCCGCGGTCACGTCATCTTAATGTCACAAACGTAGTTGAGCGTAGTGCATTAATTAGTGCCACTATGGTCAACTAGGGTGAAGTAGGTTCCTACTTTACCCAACTTGACACTTCTTCACCTAAGTTGATCCTAGTTAACCGTACTTAACAGTACTGAGAACGTACGGTGAACGTAGTTGAAACGTAGTCCAAACCTAGTTGACCCTACTTGACCGTAGTGTTAAGGGTAGTGCCATGTTACTAGTACTACGGTTAACTACAGTAAATACTACGGCCACGTAGGGTCAATTACGGGGTACTAGGGTCAGGTACGTTCAGACTACGGTCACAGTAGGGTCTTGGCATCCGAAATAACGTAAATATATTTTGAACAAGTTGATAATGTTTAGGCTAACCACGGTCAAATCATGGGTTTCTTGAAGATCAAACTACGTTTATAACTACGTTGAACATCGATTAACTACGGTTAACTACAACTTGTCGCGTTTAACCATGGTCTACACTGTAAACACTACGGCCACGTAGGGTCAATTACGGGGTACTAGGGTCAAGTACATTCAGACTACGGTCACAGTAGGTTCTTGGCATCCGAAATAACGTAAAGATATTTTGAACATGTTGAAAATGTTTAGGCGAACTCTGGCTAACCACGGTCAAATCACGAGTTTCTTGAAGTTCAAACTACGTTTTTAACTACGTTGAACTTCCGATTAACTACGGTTAACTACAACTTGCTGCGTTTAACCAAGATCTACTACGGTCTACTACGGTCATCCCCCTACTAAGGTCAACTACTTGCGTGACCGTAAGATGTGACTGCGGCGTAGAAGTCACGCACTTAGGGTGCTGTTCAGTGAGTGTCCACCTTCTTCCCCATAATTGACAGTATGGACAATTCACCTATTATTCTGTATCTATGAAACGTGTAAATTTCAGCTTTTTCTTGGTTGGGGTGATGGGGGATGTTATGTTCGAGTCCAGGTATGCGACACAAATTACCACTCTCTCTCTCTCTCTCCTTGTGTAGTTATTATCATAAACAGGTATGCGACACAAATTAACCCTCTCTCTCTCTCTCTCTCCTTGTGTAGTTATTATCATAACCGTCTTTGTCATCTTCGTCATTATCCTATTCAACAGAGCAAAATGAATCTAAGAACTAACTAACACTTTGCCCACCAAAGTAATCGTTGACACGTATATCATCATCGTCTTGGTTACCATCCTCGTCGCCATCATATTCATCATCGTCAAAAGAAAAGGGAAGGGTGTGATATATTGTGGACATAGTTCTACTATTGGAAATCTAATATAATTATCACCATCGTCGTCATCATATTCATCTTTAAGAACTAATTGAGGAGCGACATATTTTTTGTAGGCATAATATTGCCTCTAGAAGTTATTGACACTAAAACCAAATAGTAACTGGTAATTAACGCCTGATATTCTATAAAATATCTCAATCCTCCATTCTATTGATTATTGTTGGAGATAACACCCTTCAACATAAACACACCCAGACAGACATTTCAAGTGACACAGATACCACTATATTACACAATTCAGGATAATTGCGCAACAAAAGGCGCACAGAACACACAAAAGCAAAACATGGTACCGACAGGACAAATGGATTAGCTTCCCACTTCTAAAGTCTGCGTTTAAGACTTTGTCAGTTACTTAGACTTATTTTAGATCGTACTCTACTCAGACCCGGGCCGGATTAAGAAGCATAGAGGCCCCAAGCACTAAGATTTTGGTGCCCCCATAGATATACAATTCAAAACATAAACAATAATAAACCATAAAATAAATTGTTATTTTTTGATATCAGAAAACTTACAGTAAGTTGAAAAATAATTGACGTGACATTAAACCACATTTCATTTCATTTCATTTTGAAAAAAAAAATGTTATTATAAATTGAAACAAAGTAGGTAACACTAAGAAAAGAAAAGATTATAACAATGAAAAATTAATCAAAAGTTCTTAATTAACTTTTAAATTAAATATATTAAATTTGTCATATAACAGAGCAGAAATTCTGTGGTGCCCCCTTCTCGTGATGCCTTAAGCATCTGCTTATTTTGTTTAATTGTTAATCCAGCCCTGACGTAGGCCATTTTATTTTCGATGATTTTGCGAATTTTGCGACTATTTTGAATATAAAATTATTTAAAATAATTATATTTGTTTTCTTGTCAAGAGTGACAATATCACTTTAAGAGCTAGATGTGTCCGACACAACTGTACTATGTTTAGTATAGACGTAGGCAGCTTGTGAAATCACAAAAAGTTAAATGAAATAAAATGAGGCTTAACGTACTTCTGTTTCTCGGCCAATTCCGAATTCCAAAGGTTCATTTACGTGTACGCCAATGTGTAACCGGGACACCAGTTTCTCGTTCCATCTGAATGACTATATGTTGTCCGTTGCCAGGCCACCCTTCCTACTCCTGCACCACTGAAAAGGGGGAACCACACCTGAAAAATCCCCTTGAGCTTCCTCGACCAAGTATGGATCAGTTATAAAGAAAGAAAAATGTGGATTTTTTATTTTTTTAAAGCACATGCCATTAGCCTATAAAGACAAAAATGTGGAGTTTATTTTATTTTATTTTTTAAGGACATGCCATTAGTCCATAAAGTCAAACATGCGGAGATGGCCAATTTCAATTAACGCAATCTATTAACTAAAAGAAAACCAGTTTTAAAAAAATGTCCAAGCAGTTCGATTACTTTCTCTGTTTCATTTTAACCATTAATGTTGGTTATTTTCGTTCAATTTTTTTATTTTCTCTCCTCGAAAACTTTTAACAGGAACGTCAAATTGTCACTTTTTCAATTTTAGATGACGCCATAAAAATGTCAACAAAAGAACAAAACGTCACTAACATGTTAACCAAATTTAGACATGGGAAGAAATTTAATTGAAGTATTTTTCTGCCTTTTGCCTTTACAAAATTGATCCTCTGATCTACGTGTATCATTAAAACCCGCAAAGCTTGTTTTCCGGACGGTCCTTTATCAGGGGTGGCCCTTGTCGTGCTGACCAGGAAACTTGTACATGATGGTACAAAATCCGAGTCCATTCGTGCACATGTGCACACAAAAGAACCCTTGACAGCTGGAATACTCTTGAATTTAAAATAAAAGTCATAAAAGTTATTTCTATTTATTTGAGAGAATGATATATGCCCATATCTAATTTGGGTTCATATTGGAAACTACATTAAAGATGCATTATAGTTATTTCCAATAAAAAATATGGCATATTTAGTATAACATATGGAAAATACTGAATTCCATATGAGGTGCCCACGGGACAAACATGCAAGGCGTCACTAACCGGCAGCCGTAAGGAATGCTTCGCAGAGGAAAATCCTAGAATGTACTTAGGCTTCGACATTTATGGTAAAGGGACAGTGACTAATGACTAATACAAGCTGTCATGAATTTTCCTTCAAGCAAGTCACACGACAAGCAAGACTGCTTAAAATAGATTCCTGTGGCATTGGCTAGTTTTCCTGCTATTATAATGTTTAGAATGAGATTTGAACTTATTTGAAGCAAGCTGTATGTTTTAGTCCAAATCTATCATCAAATCACATAGTTTATACACAGGAAGGCATCTTTAATAGCAAGCGCAGGACCACACTACACGCAAAACAAAATCTACAAGATAAATCTGCGGACAAGACAGAACATAAACATTGCAAAAAATAAACAAATACGTTCGTATCAAATCAAGTGAATGGATCCGGGGGCCAACCGTACGCGTTCACTCCACAAGCTGTTTAGCGGTTTATATCGCTCACCCAATCATCGCCTTAATCATACTCTACTTCGGCTAGCCGTTCAATTAAAATTTGTAAATTTAAAATAAAGTATTTACAACAAATATATAGATGTAATTCCCAGTAGAATGGATATACTGATTTTCATAATAAGCTATACAAAAACATTGATAGACGAATGAAAAACAAAACTTAAACATGTTGCATGTTGCGCAGATGTATATGGATATTTCAATTATCCACATTATAAAGTCATTTTCTAGGCATTTTCGAAGCCAGTATATATTTAGAATTACCGATGCGGAAGAAAAAAAAACATTTCTTATAAAATGACTGTTATCGGGTGAGTTGACAGGGTGTTGAAGGCTTGGAGTAGACACGGCCATCAATAACTCTGTCTTCTAGCTGCTAATGTCCACAACAATTTCTACCACATGATCTTCACAACCCTTCGTTGTAAATTCAATAAAACGCCGTCATTACTAGAGTTCATTTACTTGCGAGCTTTAACACCGTAAAGGTCGTGTTACACCGTCTACCTCATAGTTATGTATCAAGAACTTGATGGTCGTCATTTATGAGTTTTAAATGTATGTTTTCAACATGGCTCTAATCTAGTATTGACTTATAATCAAGAAATAAATGTTGTCATTCAAGAGTTTTAAAATGTCAAGTTTCCACATGGTCCGGGCTCCCACTTAAAGGGCTAATCCCGATAATTTTTGGGAGAATAAAACTGTTTAATTTTGTTTTAAAATCCCTTAAAGTCCTCTTCCTAAGGGCCGAGCAACTAACTCAATATTTGTGATTATAAGTTTTCAAATAACGGAAACCCGTCAGTCTTCATCTGTTAATGGATACCAGTGTCCCAAACTGTATTATGCGGTGTCTAGATAAAACCAGACATTTTTTGTATAAAAATAATGTGTAGGCGACATTTGCCTTTCGTTATCAAGTACAGCATTTGGTTCATTCACTGTATAGACCTCTAAAGGAACGGGAATCAATTATCAGGTCTCCCAGCGAAAAAATTTACCCGAAATCTTAAAAGGGTTACGTGTCCGGATAAACAGTTTTGACGGTCAAGTCCAAACGACTCAAAATTTTGAGCTGAAATTTTGAGATAAGATCAATACACAATTCCTCTATATTTTGGCGCTTAAATTTCATACATACTCAGACTTTTATTTTTGAGACTCTGTTCAAATAAGGGATAGTCCCTTTAAGTTTTAGTCAGTAAAGATGGTGTGCATAGTCCAGGGTAGGTGCCCGACCTCCTTTTCAATAACTTTTACACGTTTAAAATTTGTTCCCTATAAATAAAAGCAAACAACAGTAAAACCTATTAATCGCCATGTCATCAATCATTATACACTCTAGTTGGAATTATTGTTTTGTTTGAAAAAAAAACCAACCAGATTTTAACGACAGTTGGAATTTGAAATATGAGTACATGTACGAAATTTCACTCATAGTACACCACATAGCGTATGCCCATCTTCATTTGCACTGTTGGTGTAGAAACATATCTCATTAGATATTATGATTATTTGACATTAGATATTATGATTATTAGATATTATGATTATTTGACATTAGATATTATGATTATTAGATATTATGATTATTAGATATTATGATTATTTGATATTATGATTATTAGATATTATGATTATTTGACATTAGATATTATGATTATTAGATATTATGATTATTTGACATTAGATATTATAATTATCTCATATTAAATATTATGATTACCTTGCATTATATTTGGAAGAAAGTTTTAAATACTCCGGGACTTTTAAGATGCATTATTATTTGTATAATTGGACCTTCTGGTAATTTAGATTTAATATAATGATGTACTTTTGAAGCCGACAAAATACTTTAGTCATTATGGGATTAACAATCCATTGTTTTGTGGCAGTGCCTATGGTTACTAGTGGTAGGAAAGGGAATTTTGTCCGGATATGTCTGTCAAATGTCAAAGCAAATTACATCAAACCAGTCTTAGCTATAGGAATTGATTCATTCTGACGGATTAATGGATTATCTCTGTATATTATAGAATGGAAAATGGTAGAATTTTTCGTTAACACGAAAATTCATTAATTTTGGAACAAAAAAATTCATTTTATACTATGGTTACGTGTGCAATACGGGTATGTGAAATTTACCCGTAAAGCGACGTTCCTGCCTGCTCTGCTTTCATTTCCAACATTTTCATTTCATACTATATGGTTACGCGTTCAATACGGGGTAGGTGAATATTACCTGAAAAGCAACGTTCCCGCCGGTTCTGTTTTGATTTCCAACGAAGACGGCCTCTTGTATGTGACAATAATTTAAAGGCCAGACGATATACTTTTCAGGTAAAAACAACGAAGAAAAGAAACAAAATCACAGTTGTCATTGTTATTTCTCTATTTTCTATGTTCCTTTGTCTGTAATTTTGAGATTTTCTAAACCAACGATACACAAAATAGATTTATATAATTAACAAAAATAGATTTATAGACACCTAACTCCCTATTTAGAGTTTTGAATTTGTTTCAACGACATTAATTAACAAAACCCCCACCCGCATCTCCAATGAGTGTTAGACGAATAATCGTAGAGTCAATGAGCGTTGGACGAATAGTCGTAGAGTCAATGAACGTTTGGCCGATAATCGCCGTGCCAATAAGCACTGGACAGATAATCGTAGCGTCAGTAAGCGATGGACGGATAACCAGAGAGGCAATGAATGTTGAACACTCATATCGAAGCTGTAGTTGTGGTGGACCTTGACGTTAATGTCGGGTGTTAAAAGACGGTTAACTGTTTGTTGTATTGGAAGTTAAACTGTTTTATTACACGTCTAATTCTACTATAAATATTGATAGAGTCGAGTGATCTTTCTTCTCTCTACCCTTAACAAATTACTAGAGCAATTACTACATCGCTGCATGAACCTGCATGGGTCGCCATTTTGCAAAGTCAAGTGAAATTGCACAAAACAGTTTTCTCTCAGCGCTCGACGAATTACTAGAATTACTAGATCGTCATTTTTCATAAGGAGTTTATCTCCATTTAACATTTAGCTGAGTATTCTCTACATGTTCAGATCACCATTTCGTACGATATAGAGAAATGCAAATTGAAATGGTGTTTTACGTCCTACTTTCCTGCACCAACCGAAATAATGAAGACTGGCTTACGTCATGCAATGTGTGCTATGGGGGAAATGTTGCCCAGACAGCGGCGCTACGATCTGCATTTATTTCGAATTCCACCAGCCAAGGGTTATTTTACGTGCACGCCAACATGTACACAGAACCTGGGAATTGTGTCCCACCAGAATGACTAGACATTGTTCCTTGTCAGGCACCGAGTTATCACACTAAGGAGAGTATTGTTAACCCTACTATTGATAAATCAGTGTTGGTCGTAAGGGTATGCCGATATATCCTCAATATGATCTTTCATATGTGGTGCACGATGCAAAGTTCCCCTACTCTGGTACAGCTTATACCACTTCCATTTAATTGGGAATCTTGCCATAGCTAATAATGGTTTATGTGAATGTAACATGTCGCACATGACATACCATTACAAAATAACATTTCCCGTGAGATTACAAACATTGTGTTTTCTTAATTTAAGCCTAAGAATATTCATAACAAATTTCAATAATTGTAACGAAATGTCGCTTTCAGTATTAACAGAAATACATCAAAAGACTAAAAGTTATCGTAAAACTGGTTTATAGTTGGGAGTGAATTCATATTCTTTTGATTGTTTTAGCCTCCAAAGATACACTGACGGTCACGGAAAATCTGAACAATCCCCAGTGCGATTGAATACCTGACAGTGGCAACTAATAGGGTAACCTGCTTATCCCCCTGGGTTTCTCCGCTAGCTTTCCCCTATAAAAACCCTTTGCACCTTTCTAATCAAGTAAAGATATGACATAATGTTAGTCCCAAAATAACCATGAGAGGACACTAAAAACGCACCAGTCAGTCACTCCCCCATAACGTCATTGAAAATAAGAAACCGTGTTTTGTGAGTTGTGAGGTCACTCAGAGCCATTAAAAACGCAATGCCAAATTCAAAGTTTATTTACTGCAACAATTTTTAACAAATCTACATAACAATTGACAAAAATGAGATAACAAGCATCTGTGGATAATTTCATAAAAGAATTCACTAGAACTGCACAAAACCGAAACGTCAGACAACCATGAAACAAAGCAGGGGTCAGCTGAAGTCAATATCGGGTATGTCCACCCTGAGCTCTCACACATGCCTGAAGTCGCACAGATGTCTCACTACACGCTGTGGGATTGTTTGCCAATGATTTTGGAGTGCCTGTGCCAACTCGGCAACAGTTCGTTGTGGTGGTCCAAGTTCATCCCAAAGGTGTTCGATCGGGTTCATGTCGGGAGACATAGTGGGCCAATCCATAACACGGATATGATGATTGTTCAGAAAATCTCTTGTCAAACTGGCAGAGTGGGGTCGGGCGTTGTCATGCTGGAAAACCATCTGTCGAAGGACACCATGTTGAGCCAGCAATGGAAGCAACTCCGTACCAAGGATGGCGACGACATAATGTTGAGCGTTAAGATTGCGTGGACCACCACCACCTGGGACCGGAGGTTGACGTTGATAGCGGCCCAAACCATGACGCCACCTCCCCCGAAACGATCCCTTCCCAGCACGCAATTACTAGAAAAGCGTTCATGTCGACGTCGGTAGATACGGTGACGTCCATCAGGAAAATTGAGGTTGAATCGGGATTCATCCGAGAAGATAACATTTCGCCAAGTTGTGGTGTGCAGATACCCCTGATTTGCGGCCCATTGCTGTCTGGCAAGTCGATGACGATGCAAAATGGTTTGACAACGGTAAGGTCGACGGCAGCGTAACCCAAGAACAGCCAGGCACCTTTGGACTGTTTGGGGACTGACCTGACGTTGCCGTGTTCCAACAGTTCCCCTGACATTAGCAGTAGCTGACTGGAATCTGTTGCGCATATGTGGCAATCTTGAGCAACGGTTGTTACAGGTGGCGCTTCAGGTCGGGGCCGTTCGGCAACTCTTCCAGTGGCGTGGAAGCTTTGTCTGAGGCGAGCAATGGTCAATGGCTGGACATTACATTAAAGTGTCTGGCGACAGCTACCTGTGAAGCCCCCTGATCCAGTATGCCAATAGCTCTGTTCTTGTTTTAATGTGTAGGGCGTGTCATTTTCCCGAATAGAAGTGATGAATGTTGAAATTTTGACTTGTAAAGGGCCACAGTGCGGGGCATGCACGTGCAAAACGCGTGACATGGGACTGCTTAAAATCGTGAAAAAAGACAAGTGTTGCGTTTGAACGAACAAAGTTCATTACCGAGAATTGTTAATGGGTTCAAACCCAGAACTCCACAGAAAGAGACCCATCACAAGTTTCACCTATGTGCCATAAGATAGTAAAGCCCAAGAAAACGTTTACCAGAAATATTTCACGAATTAGGCATTGCGTTTTTAATGGCTTTGAATATATTTTGTCCTAAATCACAGATTTATTGCAAGAAATATCCCCCTACCACAACTTGTCATTTCGGTTCTAATGTAATTCCTTAATTCAAAAACAGTTCCATCCCATGCTTGCAGTGCACAGACAAGGGGGATGGTTTGTCTACCCTCCTAGGTTTTCTACGGAGGTTCCGGTTTCCTCCCAGTTCGTAAATTATCCCGCGTACAAGCAAATTATTGAAATAAAAATATTTACTATGTTAGTCCCGAAATTTATTTGTTTGCTATCCAATGTACATTTAATCCTTATCTCAAAAAATAATATGAGAGTCATTAATTTCAGTTAAAAGGCTTTCGAATCCAGGTCATGAATTTATGATTGTCTGTTATCTTTTTAAGTATGTATTTTTAATTCAGAGAACGACAATATAGTTATTATAACGCAATTTATTTCCTTCTAATTAACTAAAGAGCCGTTTGCGCTTTGAAGTTCTTGGTCGGTTGGTAAAATAATAATGTTAAATTACACTGGGGTATTCAAAATATGTGACAAATATACCAATTCATAGTTGAGATATAAATGTTTTAAGAGTCATTATGATCGAACAAGTTCATAGCCACGGCAATAACAAGGAAAATGTGCCAAGTCATTTGAATGGGATAAAAAAAACCGGGGCCCATCCATGTACACATTAGCGTGCTCGCGAAAGAACATACGAGAGTTCGAATTCGATGAAAAGTAGTAGCAATTTATTGACCAGACCTTAAATTCATTTCAATTAACCATTATTATGTTGACAATGTGCAAATGCATGTATGTTTCATTGAGAACTTGATCAACTTATAGGCGATAACATACTTATCGTTTGTGACGTTTCGCTTTATTAATTAATATCATATTTTAATACTGTCGTTCGTGTCTCCAAGCCGTCAACCTTCTGCGTGTAGATAACCTTATCAGCAAATCTACGTCGGCTAGAGCTGTTACGGTACCCGACGAATGCATTAAATGGATAAAATATTAATCAGATATTGTTTTTTAAAAACTTTATGCGACTGGGCTTTACACCAATTAAACAGAACCTTGAACTATATCTTTAAAAGACATTCAACAATTGATTAAACTAGTCATTCAGATGTCCCTAGGGAAAATTATCTTTTTGTTAAAATCATTTTCCGACATCGTATGAAGAGTAGACTCTTATTTTCCAACTTGCAATCACAAAGTTTTCGGTAGATCTATATTCGTTTACAAATCGGAGTTTTTATCGAGGCCCACATATATTACTGCTATCATGGGCTTGTGTAATAAATTTAGGTTTAAATCTAGTGCCAAAACATCTCAACCATCATGCCATCAAGCAACCCCCTTGACAAAAATATACATAATCTTTACAGATATTAACGAACTATGAAATGGTTACGAAACTACACAATTATTGAGCAAATGTCAAATTTCTGTTTGTAATTTAAGGGAGAAGACCCTCGAAATATTATAGTGATAAAACTTGTTAATTCGGGGTGAAGCAACTCTTCACAGATTTATTCTAGTACTGTGTAACTATCGGAGGACCCGTGATATACGTTTTAAGTTCCCAAATTCTACATTGTGTAAGCATGGACCTTATAAACTGAACTGTATTATAATTAAGGTTCATGGTGTAAGTAGGAGAATAACAGTGTCTGTCCAACAAGTATATGGATGTTTATGATAGCCTATAGAAAACACTAGATTTCTTCATTTTCAGTTTACATTACTAATAGGTGCGTGTCCGAACGTAGTATTCATCGAAATAACGTTGAAGAAACAAACGTGCGAAGCCGCCGCGCTGTGTTGACCTCGCCACGCTCTACATGTAATCCTATACAAGTATCGACGTAAATGAGCACCTGCTTTTATCAGTTTCACTGTTACCCCTCCCCCTCCCCCTAGGCCTCACACCCTGTACCCCCTGCTGCTCAAATTCCTGGACACGCCCCTGCAAAATATCATTTTCTATTACAAATGCTTGTTTTCTAATTGGTTGACATGTCTTTGCTTGACCTTTCAGCATTCAACACGGAGGACCATTTGGTAGTTAATTATAATTAATGATGTTTCATCCGTCATAAGACTTGATTAACAAGTTCCGTGCAGTAATCCCATTGACACCCGCATCAATTCCCAAGACTCTGTTAATCAAGTCTCTCCTTATTAGTATTTGTACATGTTCATTATGACGACAAAGTAAACATTGTCCCGTCTGTGTCTCCGAGGATTGGAATTACAAATTGCTATATTACTTGGAGACAAGGTTCGGTGGATCTTACTTTGTCGCTCAGATCACTGGAAGGAATGACAATAAAGCAACTTCAGTCTGTACATGAATAATATTAAATGTTAAACCACACTTTCAGCCTAACCAGCTTACAAACAACGGCTTGTGGGTGGCTGTACGTGAACTATATGCGCTTGTGCGGGCATCCGTCATTCAAACATAACATGGTGTGCTAAAACCCGAATTCCGATGTCATATAACAATGACAACGTTGAAGAGTTTGTCTTGGAATATGTAAAAGGGGAATGGTTTCACATAAGAACTATAATTATACACATGGAACAATAATAACAGCGATTAAACTAATATAACGTTGATAGGGTGTTTTTTTTCAAAAAACGTTGGTTTTTTTTAAAGGCTCAATACCACTCTTGTTGTAACTGAATAATATGTCCCAATCTTTATTCTGGTCAACAAATTGTACTATTTTACAATATTCCAATTAATTGATGATACAAATTTCATCTTAACACACCTAATTTAAAAAATTGGAAAAATTCAACTAAATGATTTGAAAAGCCTGACGTTAAGCTTTTCAAATGTGACATTGATTTAAAAATATTTTTGAACCCTTTGGACAAGTAAAATCGGATTTAATGGATAATTTACACAACAGGTAGGACACTAACACACCTAGTACTTAGAATAAGGCTATTTTTTATTTTCTGGAGCTGTCAAGCCAGCAAGAGTGTTACTGTCCCTTTAACAAATGCCGTATGTAAAAACATCTTAGCTTATGTAAGCCTGTTTACGCGGAACGTTTGAAAACCACTTTTGGCTTGGACTCATAATAATCCTATCTGTATTAGCGATGGATTTACAGATACGATATCGCTGTTTTGTCAAATGACGGCAAATCAACCAAAAACAAAACAAAATCGACCGGCTATGATCTGCAAAATTCTACATGCTTCCAAATAGTCAGTTGCGGCCCAGAACGGAGATAATGTGAAACGTCATGTTTAGTCTCGAACATCTAGTAATATAATAGCTATAGCCCGACTATTATCATGGGCAGCTGACCTTAACAAGAAGAATGCCAAGATAGACTCAATGTTAAATCCATGCTATTCCTTGGCCTATAACAATTTACATCATGACGATCTTCTTTTTTATATAAAACAAAACAAAACAGCCCAACGTGTCACATTATCTGACAAAATGATGACTAGTCTGAAAATGTAAATTCAAACACTCTTTTTTTCAGTTCAGATAAATCAACAAAAATTGCCATGCAAAGGTGGGGAAAGGGAGAAAGAACATAATATCGTGACATCAGTCGAAGCTATTACTAGTCATAGTCTTGATAGCAAAAATTGGACAAAAATTTAATGCAACTTGGATTATAGATTCTCATATAATTATTATGTGAACAATCAACACGGGAAAGCAAACGAAGCAAGCCTGTATTATTATTCCATTTATCTCTAAAATGATTTCTTTTTATTCTAATGTGTAATTTTTTTCTTTCAGGTGAGTCATTAAAAATAAATCTACGAAAGCCTTGTCTAACAGAAACATCGTGAGTCACATCTTTATCTTTCTTTTCTTTTGAATGGCTTTTATATTAAATTAGAGAAGTCTTTGGGTGTTAAACTGACTGTCATTTCTTTTGTAAATCTTGCGGTAACAAATCAACAAACTATAAATCGTGTTGAATATAGCACCACACACAATTATATTTGTGTGTCCTTTGTGCAATTCTTTGGTTAACTCTTCTGGCAAAAAAAACCCCAACAAACTATATAGACTATAAATTGTCATCAAAGATATTCAAAGTCGAATTTCTGTCCACTATCTTGTTGAGAAAAACTCCAAACAAACGGCCCCAAACCCTTACCATAACTGTAAATTTATATCGCATAGGATATGAAATGAAATGAAATGGGGCGTAACGTCCTACTGCTCTGCTCCGACTGGGCTAATGAAGACGGACATCCGCCATACAGTAGGCTATGAGAGAAATTTTGCCCGGACTGCGGCGCTACGGCCAAGGTATCTTTTACGTGCACGCCAATTAGTACACGGGACTTCGATTTTTCAACTCATTGAACACCATTATAACAATGTTTACGATTGTAAGTAGCATGTTAAAACGTATATTTCTCAACGATTTATTAGGTGGGGTGATTTGCCTTAAATTTGAACAACCCCAATATAACTGTACAGTCTAATCACTTCAGTTCGAAAATTATCTTTTTACCGACAGGCTAAATTCCGTCGACTTGAATGACTTGGTACACATTCCTTGTCAGACTCGAAGGCGGCGCCCCTGACAAGGCAAGACCGTGATTGGAGACCCCAGAAGCTTCTTCTCGGCTCACGTCGGGATCCGAACCCTCGACATTATAGGCAAGAGTCCGGTACGCTGACATATATGAAGGACACCTGGTTTTCCTTTTAACTAGATACTTAATGTAAATGGTTGGGCTTTATATTTTGTCTGTATTAAATTCACGCCAGGTTTTCTTTAAAGATACATTCCCGCGTACAAACTGGGTGATTTGGTGATATATTTGGACTAAAAACGTATTCAAACTAATTGATTTATCATAATGTGCGAAAACATATACAAGACGATGTTATCTTTAATCGCTGACTATTTATTACAAATATCGAAGCCTATTGTATTCTCGGATTATCCACTGCCCAGTTTCTTTTCGTGGTTTTTTACTCAGAAACTGTTGCACCATCAAGTTTATCAACATATACATCAAGCGCTCACTAACGCTGGGAGATTAGGCAATCTTCGTGTGCTGCCTTTGACGTTACTCGAGCAGACATCACTAATCATCGGGTTGCCGGTTAGGGAAACCTTTCATGGAATCCAGTATTTTTCTAGTAACATTGGATGTTTTTTTCTTTCCATATATACCAAAATTGCCATACTTTTATTGGAAATAAACACCAGATAAATACTTTTCTGGGAAAGTATCTTTAAATCTCCTTTTCTGGGATCCTTTCGACACATCAAAGTGTTTGAGAGTATTTTATTTTTGATTCGGTATTTACAATGTCTGAAAGGGTTGTTTTACTCGAGTGGGGCTCCAGACATTGGATTATTTTCTACAAAAGTACTACAAAATGGCTTAGCTAAATGAACGTTTCAATTGAGAAGTGACATTGGGTGGTATGCGAGGAGTAAGCAAATGCGCCAGTATGATTCTCTACACCATTTACTTGTCATACGACTGCTAGAGTCACATATATTGTAAAGGTTGTCCGTTGGACAAAAACTAAAGATGTATACGATACTTGAAACCGCACGTTAGAATTTCGACATTAATGGATGTACAAGAAAAAGGTTAGTCGCTTATAAAGTATAATGATTTTATTGTGACTGATTAACCCTTCAACCTCCGGGTTTTTATACCTCTTATAACATAACTTATATAATACATGCCTTCTTCAAAACTGAACACCTAGCAACTTATTTCACTTCTGAATCACAATCAACTCCTTTAGAACATCAGACATATAAGATCTGGTCAAAATGAAACCAAAGAGCATCAAATAAAATCCCTATTTTTACTTGTCAGAGGTGAGGCTTGCGGGGTTAACAAAGAAAGTTTACCTAGTCGCATGCACACAACCCTTTAAAGGTGGAAATCGAAGTAGGGTAGATGGAAACCCGTTGTCAGAGAAACATTCGGATACATCGCATTCCACTCGTGGCTATAGAAATAAAAATACCTATTGTGCCATTTACTTTGTATTTTGTATTAGTAAACCAGTAAAAACAGATATGAACATATCACATCAGTTTTTTACTAATAATGATTTAACCCGAAGTACCTCATACTACTTCTACTTAACACAATGCACTTGTAAGCTATATATTCTTTGTAGCTTTTGTTTATACCGCTCCGCTAGTACCTCCTCCAGTAATCGGTATGCTGGTGGTAGAGCCTGCAGAGTTTGACTGGACAAAATTTATATTGTCTGATCGTTTCGGTGGGACGAAGCACGAAGCGCCAACCGTGTAGGCCTACACGGAAAAGAATCGTTTTCGATTGATATATGAGGACCCCAGTTTAGATGCTTTAAAATTTGCCCTGTCCTGACCATTGTCTTTGACTTTTGGCCAGATCATATTTTTCATGTCCAAAACCATGCGGAATATGACGATCTGTTACTAAAAGTTAATAATTATCTGGTGATCTGTTACAGTATTCTTACACCTTTCAATTACATGCCAGCACTAGGATAATTTGAACAAGTTTCTTAGCACGAGTAATTCATTCTTATCAACATGTCAATAATTTACCAATTCACCAAGCTTTCTTAACATGAGTAATTCATTTTCAAAAGCCACTTTAGTGGAACTTTATCCCGGGGGGCTATGTAAGATGGCTGCGTAACTTAGTTAGCTCTCAACCTTGATTGGGTTTGAGAAAACATTCTAATAATTGGGATAAAAGTGAAAAGGGATAAGATTATTCCAAGGGTTAAAGGTAATTTCGTGGCTTAAAGAATACTTTATGGTTTAAAGGGACTTGTGTGTACACGATAAACTGTCAATGTACAAATTAGATAATGGGAACCGGGTAAAGCGTATAAATTATATGTAATCATTTATTCCGGAGTAACCACAGAATTTAATAAGAAGATAGACTAAGATTTATTTTGGAGGTAGTATAAAGAGTACAATCCAGTTCACAGTATGCATAGACACCAGAAGGGTGTGACAATCATATCTGGATGAGCATTAATACGCCATCATGCTGCAGATATGGTGTGTTTTATAGTAATTACTTTCGTATGGAAGCCTACAACTACCATTCGTAATTTCTACTTTTCGTCTATTCAGAACACGAAAGTCGAAAATTGTCTATTTCACGACATAATGCAAGGCGACAGCACCTACCCCAAGCAAATATCGACTCGAAAATAGGAAATTAAAGGTCACCGGAAAAGCATCAATTTTTTTTTAAAAATGATGCAAGTAATTATGTCAACATATCCTTTCCATAAGTATAACCAGAACCCGAATGCCAATATTACCTGCAACAGGTAAATTTCAACATTAGTAATTTCCGCCGTTCTCCGTGGGTAGTCGTAACTTTCTGTCAATAAGCAATCTGTGACGTCATTTTAGTCCTTCTGTACATAGAATTATATACAAGAATATGAGCAGAAGGACTAAAATGACGTCACAATTGTTTATTTACGGAAAGTTACGACTACCCACGGAGAATGGCGGAAATTACTAATGTTGAAATTTACCTGTTGCAAGTAATATTGACATTCGGGTTCGTGTTATACTTATGGAAAGGATATGTTGACATAATTACTTGCATTATTTAAAAAAATAATGAACCTTTTCCGGTGACCTTTAAGACATAAACATATTGCGATTTCGACTTTCGCGTTCTCAAGAGGCGAAAAGTAGAAATTACGAATGGTAGTTATAGGCTTCCATACTTTCGTCACGTCGTACGATTTCTATCAATTGGAAGTGAAAAATAACCGAGTTGTTCAGATTGGGTTAATCACCACAGTAGACAGAGCTAATGTCGGTTACCTACTGTTGAACGATTCTCTATTGGTTTACTTGGGACACGCGTTACATGTTTCCATCTCTAATTACCAAAATAATAAGCATAGTATGTCAACAACTTTAATACTCCAGAGCAGTAGATAAACCTCGCAAATTTCCGTAAACCGATGTACAAATGTTATTTCATGAAACTGAAAGCCCGAATTGAAATGACCATGTTTCATAGTGATTGTGTCTACACAGAATCGAAATATTTGAGAATGTTTATTTTGCACTGAATGTTTTGTCACATTTACTACGTCACATCAATCTGGCCTTTTTATATAGACATATTTCTTGCACTGTTTCGACGAATACAAATCTGTTTTGAAGATACGGGGATCACGTGGCTAAGTGGGTAAGACGCTGGCTCGCTAGCTTGGAGGTCGGGTGTTCGATCCCTGCATTGGCCGAGAAAGTTAATCCAGATTTTCCGGCGTGGTTTCCCCTTGTCAGGGATGCAGGGCGGAGGGCCTGACCGGAGGGCCTGACAATGACAGTTGTCTAGTCGTTCGGATAGGACGAAAAACCGAGGTCCCGTGTACGTATTGACGTGCACGTAAAAGATCCCTTGGCAGTTGGAATTCGATATAAGAGTAGACCGTAGCGCCGCTGCCCGGGCAAAATTTCCCTCATAGCACACTGTATGGCGTATGCCCAGTTTAGGAGCAGAACAGTAGGACGTTAAACCCCATTTCATTTCTTTTTTGAGGATACGTTATTAGAAAATTGTCATTCCGCCTCCCACCAACATATAAAACTTCCAAAGAAAGCTCATTATCAATGCAGATTTACTAGAGAAATTATGCCCGTAGCGGCAGACAACCTTTTGTATATTCGACAAAGACTGTTCGACAAAACATAGATTAACGAGTATAGGAATACAGCGCCTATTACATACATTACAGGCACATGTCGCTCTCCATATATGTCGTGTTTCTTTTTAATCCAAAACAAAAAAAAACACTGTATCGTGATCTGAGTTAAATTTAGACAAATGAAAGACAAAGTTAGAAGAAAAAAGACAGATATTAAATCAAAAGAAAGAACTATCTTACTCCTGTACTAAAAAAGAACCATTAATTCTCATTGAAAGGTCATTAGCAACGCCATTCATTCAGCCATTATTGCATTAGAGGAAGTATTGGCGGGAAAAGCAGCTATTTGAGTAGTCTAAAATCGTTAATCAAACTGGTTTAAAATTGACTGAGTGTTTTTAAAGTGATTTTTAAATCTGTTTCCTTGCTTAAATTGTTTATAATTGATTATTGGTCGAGGATGGTATGTCTAACCGATCTTCACCTATTTGGCTAATTAGTCGACTAAGGTAACTAAGATCAGACACCAAGAGTTATGGTCTCCCTAAATTGAATTTGACAAAGTATTTTTAGAAGAATTTACGCCACTATATAAATAGCTGTGGGTAACGGTGATTTAAATTATCGAAAACTGTTTTGATATACATCCGCCATTTATCATTTTCAAATATCCTGCTGTCACTAAGCCACACATTGGAATATTCTGTCTTTAATGTTTACTAACTAATTATTGTGTGCAGGCTTTTGTTGTCGATGATCTCCCTTATGTATTTAAATGGCCATTCTGATACTGGTCGAATTTTACTGCGAAATTATCAGGACTGATCGAATGAGATATTATACCGCGGTATTATATCTGTGTATTAATGCCAGTTTGTATACGATTTTGAGTGTTTAACCGAATGTAGTGTGTCAGTTTACATCACTGGAAATGGCAAATTAGTTGCCGCCTGAATGAATGTAAGTAAACGGCCCTATCAGTTTTGAATGTGTATATTATATTGCGTGAAGCCTATGTATGGTCTTACAGCCTGGAAATAAAGCTTTAATACACGTTTGTTCAAATAACGGCAAATCATATCAATAAGTTTCTAAAATCGGAACCTGGAGAATACAACTTTAATATACGTGTTGTTAAAATAAGTAAAGTCTATTTTCATATACCAGTAAGAACAGGGAATACAACTTTAATATACGTGTTGTTAAAGATAAGTAATATGTATTATCATATACCAGTAAGAACAGGGAATACAACTTTAATACACGTGTTGTTAAAGATAAGTAATATTTATTATCATATCAATAAGAACCTAGCGAATACAAGTGTTGTTAAACATAAGTAAAGTCTATTATAATGTATCAATAAGAAATGAAATTAAATCGGGTTTAACGTCCTACTGACTACTGTTCTACTCCGACTGGGCTAATGAAGACGGGCATACGCCATGCGGTGTACTATGAGGGAAATTTTGCCTACTCTTACGGCCTACTCTTATATCGAATTCCAACTCAGTCCTGCAACACTGACAATGGAAACCATGCTGGAAAATCACGATGAACTTTCTCGGCCAAGACCGGGAGCGAATCCGCGACCGCGAGCCAGTTCCTCACTTACTGAGCCATCGTGGCTCAATATCAATAAGAACCCAGGGAATACGACATTATTACACGTGTTGTTAAAGATAAGTAAAGTCTATTACTATATACATATCACTAGAGTAATCTATTTCATTTGTTTTTATTGTCTGAGATTTAAGCCAATTGGTTTACGTGACTTAATGTATAAATGTTGGGATTTATTGATAGGCAACTCAGTCTTAAAATACAGACACACACTAAATACTGTCTACATCTGGACTCACCACACATTTGATATAGATAAAAATTAACTCTCGGTTTACATGTTTAAAGAGGGGGGGGGGGGGTATACCATTTAGAGCTCTATTGCATATCAAAGAGTGAATTTATTGTTTAAACAGATGTCTCATGGACATTTGCTAAAATATCCCCCTGCACTTACTATATACAGTAATGGATATGATGTTGTCTTAAATAAAGGGGCGTGTTCCTAATTTGCGGAGCTACATTAAGAAACAAACATTTTATGCAATGCCTGGTTTCCCGACGTTTGGTTCGACCAACCCCGGAGCAGTTTCCGTGGGATGCTCACGGGCTATTCTGAAACTTTTGAAAAAATGCTATGTTTTCATGAAAAGCATATAAATCTCCGACCTACACACCTCTTGCTACATTGCCGGTCGTCTTTCCTCTCTAACGTTTACGATTTGTTTTCTCAAACCATCATTACAACATCTTGATCTGTAAATAATGATGTTGTTTTACAGTAAAAGGTGACCTTGTTCTTCGAGGGGTCGCGATTAGATGATGGTTTCTCGAATGGGGTCGCAACCACGAAAAGGTTGGGAACCACTAATGTAATGGAATTTAGTAGCTTATTTTAATGGTTTTACACACAATTAGTTTTGTTATAAAATTAGTTTTATATATTTTGATAGATATGGCGGTTATCGCCCACATGGCGGAGTATACTTGCTATTTCCAGAACACCTTATACTACTTATGTATTGGGGTATTTTTTATCCATTACATACAAACTGTCTCGAATCCGCCTTTTCGCTAATGGATGGTCATGTCTAAAACGTATCTTGGTTTTTTGTTGTTTTTTTTTATTTTTATTTTAGTTTGCTTGTTTTTTTCGCGTTAAAGAAAATTACTAATGGTGTTTCTAATCTGACAGAATTTACTTTTACAAGCGGTGCACATCATTGTAAAGTGAGTATCGTTAAAGGCACAACAGGCCAGATCTTTCAGAAATTCTGAAAGGTAAAAAGATGTGTACTATTTGAATTAAAGGCTGTCAATGTTATGCAATAAAGCACAAAGAATTGTGTAGTACAATCAACTAGTTCTGTACCAAGTACACTGCTTATAACGTATTGTATTCTATAATAATCGTGAAGTTCAACCAGATACCTTGCTTATAACTTATTGTAGAAGAAGAAGAAGAAGAAACTTTATTGCATAAAAACCTTACAAGGCTATGTGCATATACAAATAAACATAATAGAAATATACATGAAACAAACAAAGGATACATACATGGACATAATTATACAAAGATACACAGCTTTACAAAGACATAAACGAATTGTATACAAAAGCTCCTAAACATTTTAAAATTTCTGTATTTTTATTCATCAACAGTATTTTAAATTGTTGTAAATCATTTAGTTTATGAAAATTTGGTTCACAAACTAGAATTAATCTGAACAGTTCTTTTCTTTTTTCGTCATGTCTTTTACAAATTGTTATCAAATGAATTTCGTCTTCTACCTCCTGACATACATTACACAAACGATCGTTTACGTCTAATTTTAAATATCTCTCTGTTTCGATTTTCAATTTATGTGCGCTTATTCTTAGATTTGTTAGTGCTTTTCTGTGTTTTCGATTTCTTATCACATCTAAATAATTTTCATAGTTTATATCATTTTTTATAATTGCATATGTTCTTAACTTATTTAAGGACGTTCCATCGAGGCCTTTATTATTATTTATTTTTTCGGACAGTAAATTATTATAGTATGATTTCAAATCTATGTTTGATTTTATATATTCACAATTCTTTATAAATGAAAACCAGCTATATCTTCCGTCTGCATGCATCTTTTGATTTTCAATCAAAGCAAGTCTATTGTATGACGACTGGGCTGATTGTACGACCCTCACACATAAAGATGTCGGCGTGAAATCACAATAAAGCAATGCAAATTTTAAATGAGTTGATCGTTTTAAATAATTCTATGATTTTTATACAAAAAATATTGAAGTACTTTTGTTTGTGTTTTTGTCTTAGACGCTGTATCTAATCTTTATTCTGACATATTGCATTTGGGCTTTAAACTCTTAATTGTATTCTGGAGTACAGTCGCTTTAATAAATATTGTCTACTGCAAGATGAGGATATCCAGACGTTTTTATTTCCTTTATGAAAACGGAGGTAGAAGGTAAATAAGTTAGCAATGGTTGGATCGAGATCAAATTGACAATTTAAACAACAATTAGACGGTGTATTCAGCCAAATAAAATTTAATTTCAAATCAATTTAGAGTTTAACTTAAAATCAATTCCAATGGAACCGAAACAAGTGGATTTTAAAACTGATTGATTCTAATTTAGAGAACTAATCCAGAAGCCTAATTTAGAGAACTAATTCTTGGGACGGAGTCGACAGACAGTTTTTACTAGTATGTTACAAATCTTAAATCTTACCCATGCAGTAAATCAATTCCAAGTGTTAAGTGCACTTTTTTTATTGCATGTTACCATTAGAAGTTCGTATTGAGAGAGAGAGAGAGAGAGAGAGAGAGATGTGCTCGTTTTTAATAAATGATACGTTGTAGACAAAGTAGGCTATAATTATTTTATAGAACTATTTGTCGGTACTACACTTATACAATAAATTATAAGCAAGGTATCTGGCTGCAATACACGATTATTATAGTATACAATACTTCATAAGCAATGTATCTGGTACAGAACTAGTTGATGGTACTACACAATTCTTATAATACACGATGCGTTATTCGCACGGTATCTAGTACAGAACTGGGTGGTTGCACTACACGATTCTTATAGTATCAGTATGTAAGTGATATGTAATGCATTTAGTACAGAACTATTTATTGGTGATAGATCAGAATTATCAAAGTATATAATAAGTGCTGCTAAGGGAGATATCTGGTACCGAACTAGTAAATCACTTTCATACTATATAAGTGACAAGAAAGATGTCTATTACTTTATCATGGTGGTGGTAATAAGTTACACGCAAGGTATCGAGTACAGATTGAGTTGATTGTAATAAACCACATTTTTGTAGTATGCAATAAGCTACAAGCAAGGTATCTGGTACAGAACTAGTTGGTTGTACTAAATAGCAATTCTTATAATATTCAATGGATGGTAAGCCAGGTATCTGGCGCAGAACTAGTTAGGCGTAATAGAACACAGTAAGTTCGTATTATATGCAATAAATAAGGTGTCTGGCACAGAAATATTTGGTTGTAATAGATCACCGTTTAGTAGTATACAATAAGTAAGGTATCTGGCACAGAACTATTTGGCGTTGATTAGTATATGTTTTGGTAGTAAAATTGTCATTGATCAACGAGATTAGAAATATTAATCACCTCATCCGTTAAAGAGGTCGTCATTCTCAAACTGATGATCTGTGAAATAGGAAATAAAGTGTTGAGTGGACAAGACAACTCTGTGATTCTCGGGTCCATATAATCGATTCGTGTAGAATATATTTATCACCCCATTAAGGTGCACATCTGGCCTATTATTGTTCTAATAAACTTCAATACAAGCTTTGCTGTTTTGGGAAATATTTCCTATGTCAAATTATGATTGGATAACAAGTATTTCATCAACCAAACGAATATCGCGTAACAAAAGAAAACAGCAATATTTACCTGTTTCTAACAAATCAAGCTAAATATATATATATGCATTTCAAAATACTAAAAAGGTCCGCTCTTTGATATATGACTGGGCTGCCCAGTTTAAAAGTGTCTCGAATCTGATTCTATTGTATTTTACTGTATTGTGTAGGCTAAGTTATTTTGTATCGTGCAAAACTCCGTAAGTCTTAAGATTGGTTTAGAGAAAATAAAGACTTTATTGCATATTTTTTTTAATATACAGACTGCATTGCTGACTAGTCAACTGAAATAATATTTTCTATAAAATTCAGTGTGATTAATTAGAATTCAATTAAATAGAAACACAAAGTATAGAGTTTTGCTCGATACAGAGTCTTTGGAAATAGAATCATCAAAATAACCAAATACCAGACAGTGTATATAAATAATTAATATTCGCATCTGTCGGTAATGGTCGTAGTTTGAGATAACTTCAGTTCGACATAGATCAGTTATTGTCGTTGATAAACGGTAAATATAACGGTTCATTTAACTACGATAGCTATGAAGTGATAAGTAGATAGTTTGTTAAGTTGACCGATGCTTATAATAATAAATAGTTCTGGAGTAAGACTACTTCTATTATTAATTTTACGTTAACAAGTAGAATACTATACCTGTATTTATTATTTATACCGTTATTCCATTTATTCCAGAATGGGGGGTGGATTGCCGAATGGTTAGCACGTGCGTGCTGTATCATAAGGTATGTCATTGAGTCAACTGGCGTGGTTTCGAATCCCCGGTTGTACGTGACAAGGAGTAAGATCGCCTGTCGAACTTCGTGGGTTTTCTCCGGGTCCTCCGGTTTCCTCCCACTGCTAAAGACCCCTATACGCGCAAGCGGCAGGTGTCCGAGATGATTTGTCAATAAAATACCCTGAAATGATTTTATCTGAAGGTAGGTCCATTCTGTATAATATGGTTACCCCGAAAAGACCTAGTTTGTGTCGAATGGACGTTAAACCCCATTTCTCTCTCTACATAGCAAATAAATACATCATACGTGTCAACATTATTACTTATATATCTTGGGCCATTTTTTTTTAATAATGACGCATGCTCTCAGCGACGTCATTTTAAATTTCCCGTACTGTCTATTTTGAAGCAAATTTTGACGCCAATTTGACTACATTTCTTACTAATTAAGACTGAAAAATTATCCTTATCCTTGTGCTTAAACACAGAAAATCCTTTTTTTTTTTTAAATTGAACACTATTGTATATAGCAACTGATATCTGACAACTGATGTTGGTCAAAAAGTGTGATCTCGAGTTCAAATACTTCAAGCAGGGTTGAATTATGAGATACACATTACGACGGTTCTCGGTATCATTCAGATGATACTACAAGAAATGTTTTTTGAGTAGTAATTTGTTTGAGTTTATCAAGTGCATCTTTAAAGTCGATGGATATCAGATGTTTTTATTTCATCCCTGGTTCTCGGAGATACATAATTTTAATTTAACTGGCAGGTGTCCGAGATGATTTGTCAATAAAATACCTTGAAATGTTTTTATCTAAAGGTAGGTCCATTCTGTATAATATGGTTACCCTGAGATGAGTTTATCTTAAAGAAGATCTATACTGTTAAAGTAGATACATACTCTACTTATATCGTTACATTGAGGTGATCACCTGTCTTAATAAATATACATATCTGATAAAATATACTCAAGGTTACTAGTAATATACTTAATAGGAGATGGGCCATCTTTTTCTGTAGTTTAGCAATAGATGCAAAACCAATGGCAGCCACATTTAAAAAATGTCTACCCCCCCCCCCCCGCCCCTCATTTACGCCACAAGAAATTTAAGACTGTATTTCATGATAATAATATATAATCCTTATTCGAAATCTTCACCAAAAGATACATGCATAAATGACTTCACTAGCTGAACCTGGCCTAAAATTGTCAACCAGAAAGGATGGAATACGACAAACGGTTAACTATGATAAAATATAAACAAATTTGTTTCATTATCTAAAATCGCCATTTGTTGTAAGCTTGTGGACCTATAATTCTCCCGAAAAATAATTCAGGTATTTATCATCATTATCTGACGCTTGTCAGAATATATAAAAGACACAGAACAAACAATAGCTGAACATAGCAATGGATATAAAATTAAAAACGGAAATACAAATAGAAATAAACTGTTTAAAGAAAAGAAATCTGTGGATTTCGTTATACAGTTTGGTCAAATTTATATTTTTCTTCGCCATTTTATATTTTTAGACTGTTTGCATACATAGACCTTATTAATAGTTAATGGACTTCCCTTGATAAAGTGCAATAGAATAAAAAAAAGAGTTCTCCATTAAGTTTGATTAGTCAAGATATGAAACAGATGACGTTTTCTAGGGTTCAAAGTTCAGCAAACATTCTGCCATATTTATACAGCAACCAATTAAAATCGGTTAAAACTAATCTATTATTTAATTAATCTAATTGCTGTTAAAATATGGCAAATGTTAATTTCGGCACGTGTCGGTCTGGTTTTATTTAACTGTCAAAATTAAAACGAAAAGGTTAAAAGAACAGATTTACTTATTAAAAGGAAATTTAACATATATAAGGCACATATATAATATTTAAAACACCCAAACAATCGGTTTACTGTTTAATCATGTCTACAAATACAAAAACAACACCAGAATTTAAACAATACATGATAACGACCATGTCTAAAACGTGTCATGTTTTTATGTTTATTTCTCGATTTAGCTTATTTTCGGTTCTTGAAATAACCAATGGTAAAAAGGTACAACAAACCAGATCTTTCAGATATATATATATATCAAAAGTAAAACATAATAATTATGCACTATTTAATATAAATATAAAGGTTAATGTTATGGTGTTCTTAAGCACATTAAAAATGTTCTCCTGCACTTACTCGTATATTTATTCACTTTAAGAAGGTGGTGTTATTAAGCATATAAAAAGGTAGATATACACAAAGATGGTGGTGTGAATAAGCACATAAAAAGGGTAGATATCATAATCGTTATTACTTTATTTATTTATTTAAGACATATAAAGATGGTGTTGTGAATAGAATATTTAAATGGTTAGAACTGATGGACTTAAATAACTTTGGACCAAAATGTTTTTAATAAAGTACTTTTGGTTGTGTATGGTCTTAAACTCCATATTATGCAATCTTTATTCTGCAATAATTTGGCTCTAATTTAAATATATAGAGAGGGAGAGATGGTGTGTACTGTCCACTCGACACAAACTAGGTCATTTCGCGAATAAGATATGGTTCAATTTTATTTCAATAATTCGCTTGCGCGTAGGGGTATTTAGCAGAAGGGCGAAACCGGAGGACCCGGAGAAAACCCACGAGGTTGGACAGGCGACCTCACTCCTTGTCACATACCAGCGGGAAATCGATACCACGCCACTTGACTCAATGACAGACCATATGACCCCACCACATGCCAATTTAAATATAACGAACCTATGTACTGTTATCCAGATTATCATGATATGAGTCACTAATGATAATAACCATCTCGACAAACTGAACTGGGGCCACTTATAATATTTCAGTGCAAAAATATTTGAGGGAATCCATTATTATTTAGAAGATGATGGTATTAATTCACAGAGCTATTTGAGAAAATGAAACACCTTAGACAGTTAATGGCTGAATTATTCTTATCAATATATCTAATGTCAGTGGTTAAGACTATAGTTTAAGAACTGTAATATACGAAGGTATTAGGAATTAAGATAATCAGATTTGAACCAGGATGACCAAAAACAAGACTAACCCAGACAACCAAATAATTATTTCCTTCTACTTTAATCCCCCCCCCCCCTTCCCCGCATATATTTTTTGTTCGGCGATATTGTATTGTTGTATTTATGGTTTATAATCAGTTTTGATGTGAAATGATGACACCTCGGTTATTTTGAACGTACGATAGATAGTTACTGCTTTACTATTTCTTCCAAAGTGACAGAGGCGGGGCGGGTGGTAAGGTTATATCTTTCTAGTGCTATTTTCGTTGATTTGACTAATTGACACACGATCTATAGGGGATGTACAGAAAAACAGTTCCATAAATCATGTTTCTTCGGCAGTATCTTCATTGCTCTGACAAAAAAAGAAAGCAGCTTTGTATGAAATTTTCAAAAACACATTCCTCAAAACATATCAAGATATAACTCGACGCTTTTATTGTTTAGCCAAATCCAAGAGGTTGTATGTCATTAAGAAAGACAATTGGGTGCGATAAATCGGTGTCGATAATGACAATTAGTAAATTAGCTATGGTTTTACAGCGCTACTTTATACTTGAATGGATGAAAGGAAACGGTTATCTGTGAAATGGATTATTAGATTAAAATCTAAGGAATTAATATTCTTTGTTATAATAAAATGTAAATATTAGTGACTCGGGAAGTATTAGTGATGTCTGTATTCATTAAGACCGCAGGTAACGTTTCTGTCTCCCTGTAATATTACTAATAACTAGCTGTATGGCCAGGAGCTCTCCTAGAAAATCTCCGAAGGAACAGACGCACTTAAAAAGGATAGTCGTAAGATACACTAAAAGAGATTGTTTTTCTGTGTTGTTTAAATGCTATAGTCTCGTCCCAAGGTAATAATTTCTTACCACATTTTAAATCAAGAGAGATCATTCGCATTAATATCCTGTCTTTTTTTTCTCTATTTTAGAAAACCATAACCTACTTTAGGATTTATTGATTTTAATAATAGTTGTGATAAGACTAAACTTGCAGTTTAATCTGGATTATTGTACACTTTATACATTTTATATAAATTGTCGGGTGTTTTGTTTTATAAATAAAGCCAGCTCGTCGTGTTGTAGGAATTTCACCGCTATCTTTACACCCAGTATAATGATAGGTAGTTAATAAACTAGTACAGGTATTGGTAAATAGAGAAGATCTAGTTCCAAAGAAGATAAAGTGGGAATTCATTATACACCTGATTCACAGTACGATTAATAAGTTCAAATGATAGACACCCACGCCCCCTACTTTACAATAATTAAACCCATTTATTCCTTCGTTATACTATCAGCTCGATTTTCATCAAATTGACTGAAATATGGTGGGAAAATGGCTCATTAGTTACCAAGTAGGCGTGCCAAGTAGATCTTTAGATCTAATGATACGATAACGCCCCCTGGTGGTAGGTTCCACTTGTATTTCATCATATTTATATTAGAAATTAACATTCCTCAATATAGAAGCAAATTAAAAAATCGCAAACTAATTCCTAAACGTTTCAATTTAAATTAATCGTTTAAGTATGGGCTATGTTTTTATGTTCAAATGTGCAACAGTCATCAACCAAACGATGCTTGAATTATGACGCCAGCAGATAAATTAGCATAATTTACTATTATAAACCATTAAAGGTAAACATAAACAAAAATAGCTATATAGTCGCATTATATATACTGACGTTCATACACCGATATATATATATATATATATATATATATATATATATATATATATAATCACATATACCGACGTCCATACATTCATAGATGTATAAACACATTATAGATACTGACGTCCATAGATATAAAATAAATAAAACAACTATAGATATATAATCACATTCTATAAACTGACTTCCATATAAAATACCCATAGATATATAATCACATTATATAATTAAACTGACGTCCAAATAAAACATTCATAAAAATATAATCGCATGCTATACTGACGTCCATACATCCATGGATATATAATCACATTATATACTGACGTCATACGATCACATTGTATATACTAACGCCCATAGATAAATAATCACATTATGTATTTATATTGACGTGTATATACATCCATAGATATATAATGACATGATATATACTCATATAATACTGACATCCAAATAATGCTATACAAAAACTTTGGGGAATTCAAATAAATGAAATGAAATGAAATGGGGTTTAACGTCCTACTGTTCTGCTCCTATGCTGGGCTAATGAAATTCAAATAAGAAGGGCCAGATTTAACCACGTTTCATTTCCTTTCTTCTAGTTATAAAACGTTTAAAGTCATTATTTTGTGATATAAATTATTACGTTCGCCACTATATTACCTCACCGCCTCTTGGTCAAAAGATATGTCTTGACAGGTGCGTATAGTAATGCGCAGATTGTGATTGGCCAACTACAGATCAACCTATTAGCCAAAACCGAAAATTCCAGGGGTAGTATTATCAAATGCCCAGAGCACGTTTTTTCTTAAATATTAGTTAACCAAATGATGAACCAAACAATATCTGCTTTTATTTGTTTTATTCCTTTCACAATATGTATGTGTGTGTCTTCCGGTACTATTTTCCATTATGTAAATTTGCCTTTATCGAATTTATTAGGATAGTTTAAATCGACCAAGAACCGGGTCTGTTCTGCACAACGGTGACAGCATGTTATGGAAGAATTAAAATCATTTAAAATGTTGTTGTTTTTTTTCTTTTTGATTTGGGTAGGAAAAATAAGCGTGTATTTAATTATGTGTCCAATTGTTTAACGAATTGGGTATCACATATATTTTAGTAAAAGAGCAGCGGAAAATATCTTTATAACTATTCGTAGCTTATAATTTGTTTTCCAGAATGGCAACGTGAAGTTGGCACGTTATTCGGGATTAGAATAACGAATATCGAGCCAGCTCTTTTTGCGGAATTCGCGAATGGCAAAATACGAATAACGAGCCAGCACGTTTTTCGGGATTCGGCACTAAAACAGACCGGTCTACATTGCATACGACCATTTCCTCTCTACCTCCGATAGTAGGGGTAAATGAAATGAAATGAAATTAAGGCGGTTTAACGTTCTGTTCCGACTGGTCTAATGAAGACAGGAGGGGTAAGTGAACCTTGGGTGGCCGAAAGTACGGAGACGACCGTTTGCCAAGCGAGTAGAGTGTTGACTGGTTTGATAGCGTGCACGGGGCAGTCCTATCCCACACTTACCTGCGTTATTGCCGAATAACGTAATGGGAGTAAAACAGAACGGACTACATTGCATCCTACCGTAGGGGGTACGTGAACGTTGGGTGGCCGACTATCAAGAAGACGACCGTTTCTCAAGCGAGTAGGATGTTGGCTGGTTTGTTGACGTGCACGGGACATCCTCTTTCGCATTCACCTGCGTTTTTGCCGAATAACGTGCTGGTGTAGCAATGATATGGTCAGATACAAGGTAGACGAGTCTGTTTTGGTGCCGAATCCAGAATAACGTGATAGCAACAAACCAATCAACACCCTACTCGCCTGTGCGTAGTAGTCTTCAGCAGTGGGGGGAAACCGAAGGACCCAGAGAAAGCCCACGGGGTTGGACAGGCGACCCTACTCCTTGTCACATACAAGCGGGGAATCGGAATCACACCAATTGACTCAATGACAGACTTTATGCAAAACGCGCACGCGCAGCGGTTTGCATTCTGACTAATAAAATCACAGGGCTTTTGAATCTTAGACCCCTTTGATCTGCGTCAAAAATATAGTTAAGATTTTAAAAAAAAATAAAAACATTCTTCCAAATTTTTACGTCTATAGAAAAAAGCATTGTTGAGATATATTGGATTGTGAGGTCCACTGTCAACATAGCAAAACAAAAGTAGAATTATAATTAGTAAACAATCGGAGTTAATCGTACTGAGCTAGTTCCATTACTAATCGGAAAAAAAACATCAGATCAACCCAAGCTGGAAATAATATGTGAAGAACTTTAATACAGAATCCTGCGCAATATCTTCATTTGTATATGTAGGGGGGGGGGGGGGGCAGAGATTAAAGGAGTGCCGTTTTAGGCAGCCCAGCTGTCGTGATTATTTCGTTTTTCGTGTGTCACAATTATTACGTGTTAAATTTTACTTTACCATACGTTCGTTTTACGTGTTATGATTTGTACAACATTTTGCATCCAAGCCACGATGTATTGTATTATCCTTTTTTACCTCTGTAATTAAACCTTTTGATACGATAATCCTTGATTTTCTGTTGGCTTCCAACTCAAAGGGGCAGCGAGTAAACTGAAAGGAATCTTCTTAAACCCTCTACGGTACAAACAAGGAAGAATCCGGAACAGTAAAAAAGGGTCATTTAAACGTCGTGGTTAGACACAGACCACAATAAAAATCAAATAAAAGTAAATAAATGTCGTCTACCGACACAGCCGTTACAACAATGGATTCTACATCCAAAACTGACGGAATTCAAACCAGAAGCATGGCCAAACAAACTGACAATGTAGGTCAACAAGTTGTCCCACTAAACAATGAGGGTCAAACTCGTAATTTGCCAGCAAAATCTACCAATGATGCAACACTACAATCAAGTGAGGGTCCAGTTATAGTGTCACCAAAAATTAACCAAGGTGTTGAGAATAATTCTAATCAGCCAAATAAAGCACAGGCTGCAGCAGTTAATTTAGATAAACAGTCTATAAGCTCCAGAAAGTCGAAGAATTCGTCAACCAAAGGTTTAGAAGCACTATCAAATCTTGCAAAAATTAAAGCAAAATACGAATTCGACAAAAAGATCAAAGAGCTGGAATTGAAGCGAAAATTAGAGGAAGCTGAATATAACAAACAGAAAATAATATGTGAATCACAACTGGAACTTTTAAGAGGTGAACAAGAACTGGCAATTGCTGAAGCGAGTGCAAGTGTTTACAGTGAGCATAATTCCATAATTGATAATGAATCCTTGATTCAAGTTCATGATGACGATAATAGACACTCAAATACTCAAAATTGGGTAGACAATCTCCCTGAGACTAATAATGATGGAATTGCTCAACCTCAAGTTACATCTGATGAACCCCCACAGCTATCACAAAACCTCACAGGACTAGACCCTATGTCCAAACCCTTTGTTCCTGTATTCAATTCTGCCAACTTAGTTCCTGTACAGCAATCGTCACAACAAGATATCAATGAGAGACTGGTGGCTTCACTATGCAAACAAGCGCTTCCAAAATGTGAGCCAGATGTTTTTAACGGTGACTCAGCATTATTTGTCCCATGGAAACAGTCTTTTAAGACCTTGATATCTGAAGCCAGTTGTACACCTGAACAGGAAATCAACTACATGCTAAAATATACTTCTGGCAAACCGAAAGATCTTGTAAACACTTTCCGCAAACGAGTTCATAATGATCCTGCTGTCAAACTTGAATCACTGTGGGAGTGTATGAAAGAGAGATTTGGTCACAATTCAAAGGTTGTTGGTACACTATTGGAAGGCTTGGTGAAGGCGTCACACTTTAGAGCTGATGATCGAGATGCCCTGCAGAGATTTTACGACAAATGTGAAGATATTGCCTCTCAAATACCCTTTCTAAAAGGCTTAGAGGTACTCAACTCATCATATTTCATGAAGTCTATGGTTTCAAATATGCCAAAGCCTATAAGAACCAAATGGGAACATAAGCTTATAAAATATCTTAACTGTAATCCCTTTGAAGATTACCCCCCTTTCACAAAGTTTGTTGAGGTCATGAAGGAAATATCATTATTACAGAACCACCCAGCGTTGGTTCCTAATGACACTTTAGCCAATAAATCGACCTCATTATTCCAAAATAGACCAAGCTCAAAATCTTTGAGGACAGACATCAAACCTTCACCCCAGAAACCTACACAGACACTTTCTAAACCAGCCAATAAATGCATCCTACACCCTGATTCTGAGAAAGAGCCTCATACTTTATCAGAATGTAGATACTTCAGGTCAAAATCACACGATGAAAAGTCAAACATTGTAAAGAAAGCAGGTTTATGTTTTCAATGCTTATCTGAGGGACATCAAACAAGTCAATGTTCTGCAGTAATTAAGTGTAGCAAATGCGGTGGCAGACATCGTGCAGTCATGCACAATTACAGAGAAGGACGAAAGGATGTTTCGGAAACCATACCTCCGAAGCAAAGTGGGGAGTCGGTTGGTGATACAAAGGAAGGTGGGGAGACGACTGCTGCAGTAGACACTTCAGTTTCCACTTCATGCACCCAGATATGTGGTGGCGAATCCTTTGGCAGATCATGTGGTAAAATAGTGCTGGCGGATATCTACCACAAAGATGACCCTTCGTTAGTGTTACGCACATATGTCACGTTAGATGATCAATCGAATCACACCCTTGGGACATCTGAATTATTTGACAGGCTGCAAGTTAGTGGTGAAAGTTACCAGTATACTTTAGAAACATGTCATGGTAAAGACACATGTTTTGGTAGACGAGCAAACGGTCTAGTCATCAAATCGTTAAATGGTGGTGTTTTCAATCTACCAACTGTCATTGAGACGGATAACATACCAGGAGACAAGAACGAAATACCAAGTCCTGCACTTATTGAGAAATTTCCTCATCTCAAAGAAATTACCAACAATGTTCCAGAAATAGATCCGTCAGCACCTATTTCACTCCTCATTGGAAGAGATGGAAATGACTTGTTAAAAGTTCGCAAATCTATTAATGGTCCGGTTGGTGCTCCCTGGGCACAGCTTCTAGATCTAGGATGGACCGTCTCTGGCAATGTATGTTTGGAGCGACAAGGTGGTAACATACATATAAAGACCTGCAAGACTGCAGTCGGTGTTCAACACGTCATTGAGCCCTGCGCCAACGAGTTAGTATTAAAGGACCAAATCACTCCAATGAATATGAAACATTCCAGCCCTGAAATTACAAAACATCTTTCAAGAGACGAATTCTTTATGACTGCTACAGATAACGAATTTGGTCTATCCCAAGAAGACTTAAAATTTTGGGATATTATGGAAAATGGATTCCATAAAAATGCCCTTGGCAATTGGGAAGCTCCCCTCCCCTTTAAATATAGTGACGTCATACTGCCTAACAACAGACAGCAGGCTGAGAAAAGACTCAATAGTCTCACAAGAAGGTTTGAGAGAGACAGACAAATGAAAGACGATTATCTACAATTTATGGAGAAAATATTACACAGGGGACATGCCTCACCTGTCCCAGAAGCCGAACTTCAAACAACTCGTGGTAAAGTCTTTTACTTGTCACACTTCGGAGTCTATCATCCGCGCAAGAAGTCACAAATCAGAGTAGTCTTTGACTCTGCTGCTGAATACGCTGGAACTTCCTTGAACACCCAGTTATATCAAGGTCCTAACCTGATAAACAATTTGCATGGTCGTTTGATAAGATTCCGACAGTATGAAGTTGGAATAATGTGTGATGTTGAAAAAATGTTCCACAGTTTTCACGTAAATCCTGAACATCGTGATTTCATGAGATTTTTATGGTTTAAAGAAAACAATCCTGCCTTACCTGTCTTTGAGTACCGAATGAATGTCCATATCTTCGGTAATACATCAAGTCCAACTGTAGCCAGTTATGGTTTAAAACTCTCAGCTAAATTGGGCAAAGAAAAGTATGGAGTTGAAGCCTTTAAGTTTGTCAATGAAGACTTTTATGTTGACGATGGTATCTATTCATCTACAACCCCTGAAAAGGCTATACAGTTAATTTCATCAGCACAGTCCATGTTAGCCGAGCACAAGTTAAGACTACATAAAGTGGTATCTAATGTCCATGAAGTTATTAAAGCCTTTCCCCAGGAAGATAGAGCCAGTAATGTCAAGGACCTCAATTTTACCAAAGATAAACTTCCTGCTCAAACCTCCTTAGGAGTATATTGGGATTTGGAGGAAGACGTCTTTTCCTTCCAAGTATTAGATGCTGACAGACCATATACAAAACGTGGTGTACTGTCCACGATTCATTCTATCTTCGATCCTCTTGGGTTCCTCGCCCCATACATCATAGTGGGGAGAAACTTCCTGCATAAACTCATCCACTCACATAAGGATAATGGTGTACGCCTGGATTGGGATGATCCGTTAACAGATGATTACTACAAGCAATGGTCAACTTGGACTAGTGACTTTAAAAATATGAACAAAATAGCTGTTTCACGATGCTTTACCCCACCAGACTTTGGTATCCCTGTTGATATCGAGTTACATGGTTTCGCTGACGCAAGTTGTGATGCCATTGGATCCGTGGTCTACCTACGCCTGAAAAACGCCAATGGTGATGTCCACCTGTCATTAGTTAAAGGGGCTGCTAAAGTACGACCACATCGTCAAATAACCATTCCCAGAATGGAGCTGTGTGCCTCTGTTATGTTAGTCAATATGGTTAAAGATATCAAGAAGCATCTAGAACTCGAAGTTTCAAGAACGACCTACTACAGCGATTCGAAGGTAGTCCTTGGCTACATTTCTAATGATGCTCGTAGATTCTACCAGTTTGTTGCTAACCGAGTCGAGATAATTAGGTCCTTAACAAATACCTCTGACTGGAAGTATGTCGAATCTAATGAGAACCCTGCAGACATAGCTACACGTGGAAGTACCATCGCAAACCTCCTGAAGTGTCAGTGGTTTAGTGGACCTAAGTCTTTAATCGAACCAGACCAGGCAAGTCACGAATTCCCTTTAATAGAGGAGGATGTAGAAATTCGACCAGAGGCTCGAGTTAGGAAAACAGACATTCAACATGGAGTTACTACTAAATGTCACTGGTGCAACTACTTCGATCATTTTGAGAGTTGGTACAAACTTCTGAGAGCCATAACACTACTGAGGCTTTCTGCTACATGGTTTCAACAACATCACAAATTTGAAGTTACACCACAGCTGATGAGAGAATCTGAAGTCTTTATTTTAAAACATGTACAGATTCATGAATACAATAAAGAAATAGCAACACTGAAAGAGAAACAGATTACCGGCAAACGCCAACTCAGAGGACTTTTCTTGCACCAGTTGGACCCCTTCATCCACACAAATGGTCTCCTTCGAGTAGGTGGTCGACTAAGAAATGCACCATTCGAATTTTCTGAAAAACACCCAGTCATAGTTCCAAAGAGATACCATGTGACAACTTTGATCATCCGTCATTATCATGAAATGGTTCAACACCAGGGTCGACTGATAACACACGGCAAAGTTAGACAAATGGGATTTTGGATAATTGCCGGTTCCCAACTGGTTCGTAACTACATACACAACTGTCTGAGGTGCAACTTTCTTCGACGTCCCACTGAGACTCCTAAAATGGCTGATCTTCCAACTGATAGACTCAGCAGCTCACCACCATTCACCAATGTTGGTTTGGATGCCTTTGGACCCTGGGAGGTGGTTACCAGAAAAACCAGAGGAGGAGCTGCAAGTTCTAAGAGGTGGTTAATCATCTTTACATGTATGTCATCCCGGGCGGTCCATATAGAGGTGGTCGATTCCATGAGCACATCCGCCTTCATTTGTGCTCTTAGACGTTTCCTCGCCATACGGGGTCCTGTTGCAGTCCTGAGATCTGATCAAGGCACCAATTTTGTGGGTGCTAAAGCTGAGTTAGCTGAATGTCTTAAGGAAATAAAAGATGGTGAAGTCAAGAAATTCTTTTCTGAAAACCAGATAGAGTGGAAGATGAATCCTCCCCATGCCTCTCACTTTGGGGGCTCGTGGGAAAGGCAGATTGGTAGCATACGTAGGGTGTTTGAAGGAATGCTAGCATGTCTCGGAAGAGTCCAATTAACCCACGATCTACTGGTCACACTTATGACCGAAGCAGCTGCTATCATTAACAGCAGACCTATCACTGGTATACCTAATGACCCCAGTGAACCACTACCTCTTTCTCCTTCATCAATACTAACGATGAAAACTCGTCCCTATTTGCCAGCTCCTGGCGAATTTGTAAAGCCTGATCTTTACTGTCAACGTGAATGGAGAAGGACGCAATACCTTCTTGACCAATTCTGGACAAGATGGAGAAGAGAATTTGTTCAAGAACAACAGTACCGTAGAAAATGGACCAAGGATATCCCGAATCTACAAGTGGACGACATCGTTCTAATAGCCGATAAAGCATGTGTTCGAGGACAGTGGCCGAGAGGTCGAATCGTCAGTGTCAACACGAGTACAGATGGAGTAGTTCGCGAAGCTATCATTCAAGTGTACGAGGACAAAAACCCTGTAAAGCCAACGCTGAATGGTGTTCGTAAACTTTTTACAAGACCAACAAGTGAATTAGTGTTCTTGTTTCGACCATAGACAAACTTACCAGTTTAAAGTGACAGTAGTAAAAGACACAAGACACGTCTTTTAAGTGAGGAGTGTCGTGATTATTTCGTTTTTCGTGTGTCACAATTATTACGTGTTAAATTTTACTTTACCATACGTTCGTTTTACGTGTTATGATTTGTACAACATTTTGCATCCAAGCCACGATGTATTGTATTATCCTTTTTTACCTCTGTAATTAAACCTTTTGATACGATAATCCTTGATTTTCTGTTGGCTTCCAACTCAAAGGGGCAGCGAGTAAACTGAAAGGAATCTTCTTAAACCCTCTACGGTACAAACAAGGAAGAATCCGGAACACCAGCAATCATTTATACCCCACCCACGGCCACTACCCCAACCTCCTTTTGCATAACCTTTATTTTTGTTGACTCTTTTGTTTTCGATCTGTCAGATGTCGGGTATGGAAGGATAACGTTGCCAATATTATTTCATTGTTTACGGCGCAAACTGCAAATGTCAGTAGTTCACAATACGTATTTTAGTTTTACAATTTACAATTTCCATTGCTCAACAATACCAATGTCACGGTGTTAAAATACAGAATACACTTTTCAATAATACAAAATACAGTATAATAGTTATTTTGCACATTACACTTCTGCATTCTGCATAATAGACAAATGCATAATAGAACCTTGCATAGTAGAACATATACCTTATATGGGATGTACGACGTACCTCATTTGCATACGGAAAAAAATCCGGACTATGCCGGAAATTAATGATTTACGCGATAAAGCCATAAGGCCGAGGGTAAAAAAACAAATATTTCTAGTGAATCAATTTCTTGTTAAAAATTAAATTGAATATCTTATTTAATTGGCAGGTCTCTAAAACCCTTTTTTTGGGTAAGGTTAAAGAATCTTATAGTAACCGAGCGGAATCTCTCACCCGTATTCCAGCACTCGGATTCGAAATGAAGTTAGCACACATATTCCTAGCGCCAATAAAAACCTAGATATCATTATCAGGAAAATTATTATTACCTTTATATAAGAAAATAACATTTTAAGACATATTAATGCAAAGTATATAATAATGTGTAATAGCCCCCCCCCCCCCCAAAGAAATTTGCTGAAATAAAGATCTTGGGGGCACCAAAGCTAGTTTAGAAATTATTGTGTGCGCAGTGAGCCTACACTAACTCGATTCTCCACATATTTAATACGTTTACGGTAATATATCTCCAAAAGCCAGCATAGAAGGCTTCTGGATTTTTGTATTCTCGTAGTTTATCCATCCCTTGACTCTGTGAAATACAAAACATGTTGCCACCAAAGTTGGTTCGGGTGTTTTTTGATGAAACCTGGGCGTACCCCTTGTTTATTGTACCCACGAACCCCGCCTCGAATCCGGTGCTGGGAACTTTTCGATACCCCAACATAGAAAGTTAATGAAATTTGGCATGTTCACACCTTATGCATCTGTCGATTTGGTGAAATAAAGATCTTGGAGCCACCAAAGCTAGTTTAGAAGTCATTGCGTGCGCAGTGAGCCTACCATAACCCGATTCCCCCACATATTTAGTACGTTTACGGTAATATATCTCGAAAAGCCAACGTAGGAGGCTTCTGAAATTGTGCAGTCTAGTAGTTTATTCATCCCTTGATTCTGTGAAATACAAAACATTTTGCCACCAAAGCCAGTTTGGAGTGCTTTTTGGTGCAGTGTGGACGTACCCCTTGTTTATTGCACCCGCGAACCCCGCCTAGAATCCAGGTACTGGGAACTTTGCGGTGGTATAACTCGATACGCCAACATAGAAAGTAAATGAAAATTGGCCTTTTCATATCTTATCCATCTGTTGATTTGGTGAAATAAAGATCTTGGAGCCACCAAACTTATTTTATAAGTTATTGCGATCGCGATGAGCCTACCCTAACCCGATCCCCCCCTCCTCCGATGGTTTTAGTATGTTTACGGTGATATTTCTCTAAAAGCCAGCTTAGGAAGCTTCTGAAAATTTGTATTCTAGTAGTTTATTCATCCCTTGATTCCATAAAACAAAAAAAACCATTTTGCCACCAAAGCTGGTTTTGATGCAGCGTTGGCGTACCCCTTTTCTGCGTGCTCACTTAGCCTAGTGTGCGATATTTTAGCATGTTTAGTATATTTTTTTTCATGGGGGGGGGGGGGTTATTACATATATACTTTGCATTAATATGTTGTTTTCTAATATAAAGGTAACAATTATTTTCGTGATAATTTAATTATATATTAGTTTTTTTTGCCGCTAGGAATATGTGTGCTAACTTCATTTCGTATCCAGGTGACCTTATGGCTTTATCGCGTAAATCATTAATTTCCGTCATATTCCGGACATTTTTCCGTATGCAAATGACGTTCGTCGTAGATCCCATATAAGGTATATGTTCTACTATGCAAGGTTCTATTATGCATTTGTCTATTATGCAAAATGCAGAATGCAGAAGTGTAATGTGCAAAATAACTATTCTACTGTTTTTTGTATTATTGAAAAGTGTATTCTGTATTTTAACACAGTGGCATTGGTATTGTTGAGCAATGGAAATTGCAAATTGTAAAACTAAAATATGTATTTTGAACTACTGACATTTGCAGTTTGCACCGTGAACAATGAAATAATATTGGCAACGTTATACTTCCACAGTCGGTGACTATCCATGATTTAAAGACAGAGGATAACAGACCGAAGATGTTGGTTACGGTGATATGTACGGCAAATGGTTTAGTAGTATGCTGCTTCAAATTTATGTCACAAATTTCTGTAGTCATATATCTTATTTTATTTTCCGTTACAAAAATAGCTGAAACATTTCTGTTCTAGTAAATTCCGCTTTTCTTTTCTACATTTTAAGCAGGAAGTCTGACTGAGACAAAAGACATTTCATTTTCACGTAAACAAATTACCATTTCTCTTTCTCATGTTGAATACAAAGATTAGTTATTAATTACGTGGACAAGATATCACAGAAGCTCATCAATTGGATTCTTTTTTAAGATTATACCATTTTCTTTATATCTAAAATTAATCGTTGATATCTTTTGATTTCCCAATTTTTGAAATTTGTCATTAAGAGTCGAGGAGAACGAACAAAAGAGGACAAGATTTGACACGCAGATGACAGACATATCAGAAAATCACAAAAAGTACATGGCTTGATGTTCTTTATGATTTGATTCTTTATACTTAAGTGACGGGAGTAAAGGGGGGCGGGGGGGGTAGAGAAAGCGTTAACCACGCTCTTTAACTCTTTGGATTGCCAGCTGCCAATGGTTAATTGTGACGTGAATAAATAGGGGCGATATAATAAATGGAAAGGCAATGTAAATGAAATGGGATTTAACGTCCTACTACGTTAAAACCCATTTCATTTCTTATCCGTCCGGACAACTAGACTTGACAAAAAATCCGTCCTGCACACTGATAAGGGGAAAATTATCTAATTAACTTACGTACATAAATATATTATAGCTATAGGCCATAGAACGAACTACTAAAATAAGAAGTAATATCAGGTGTTTTAGACATGGTAAACATACCCTATCGCCTGCACTTTCTTTAAACTCAGTTTTGGTTTTGAGATAAAGTCACATTTAATATTAATTTGAATCTTGTCCTGATAAAACCACCATGTTGCTCGAAATAATATCACGTGATACATACGATTTTTTAAAAGCTAAAATGAATCAATGTAAAATGTATATTTAGTTTAAAGTAGCTAAGTCTCTAACCCAGTATCATCTAAAGTCGTCGACATTAAAAAAACGAATTATTTGTCAATTTACATCAACATTGATGTTTGATCTTACCGGGAAAAGATGGGCCTCTGATATCCAATATTTAAGACAAATAAACATTTTACCATTGGTACACGAATCGTGTACCATAATGCGTTTCAGCGTCATTTGTAACAAAGGGCTCGAAGAACGCAGCTAGACATATTCCACAAGTCGTGTCAACCGGTGACGCCATATTCTTATCTGGAGAGCATGCGCAATAAATACTATCGGTGTAGACTGGAATGACCAGACGCTAGAGATTGCCACTCGATTGAGACTTCTGACGTATTTCCCCGAACATAAATGATTTGAAATTAGAGTAAAAACGGAAATTATTGAATGTATATCAGTTTATATGCATTCATATTACATTATTATATGGGTTGCAACCCATTTGTGTCAATTTCTAGGTCCCAAATATTAGCGATTTAGGCCCTTTAAGTATCTGTATAGACTGGGGTTATGTGAAATGTGTATTTGGCACATTTCCTAATAAAATGTTCAACATAACTAATGTTTCATCATTTTGATAGAAGAAACATTCAGTTTGTTAGGTTGCACCCATCTTTACTTCTTAAAAACAGCCCGTCATGATACAATTGTACAAGCAATATTTGCTAGCTATACTCTGAACAAAACACCATGATTTATAGTTAAAATCTAACGACAAAATCTAGCTTCGTCAGATGGTTCCCCACTTGATACTAATTGCATTATGCCATTTCCGCGCAGGCCCGTGTTCTTAGAATATTATATTTAAACCACTGGGTTGGTGGCCTTTTGTCTTAAGGCTATCCCCTACCCTGTAGACCCCGACTTCTAAAATGGAGTTAGGCTATAGCAATTCACCCAATATCCCTTCCTACACTTTTGCATGGTAATTTTTTGTTGATTTTGTGGTCTAGAAACAAAGAAGAGTTTTAGAATTTACATTATGTACTAGTCTTTTGTCTGTATTGATTATTTGAAATTCGGTTTGATTTCATGATGAGGAATTTGGGCACGAACTGTATGTGAATTTACAGCAAACGTTAGACAAACTTGTATTGTCGATTTGTTTCAGCTAAAATGCGCTTGTGGAATATAATGCTGTTATTGGGGATATAGGCAGCAGCTTATTGCCATTTGCAAACACTGTTTTATGTAATTCATTCACCATTAAAAAGCTTTTAAAACCTGTCGTTGGTCTGAAGCGGATGAAAAAACTATAAATTTTAATATATCTACGCAAATTTGGGGTTGTCAAACATTAAAAGGGGCATTGGAAGTTTCTGCAAGAAAATAAATTGAATCAATTTGATATGTCACATTAGAAATAACCTAAGCTCGCCTAATTATTGAAAATCCAAGAACTGACTTACTTAAAGTATTTTACTCAAGCGTCGACATAACTCCCTCAAAATTCTATCTCAACAATAGATTGGCAGATTCATTTACCTGGATTTTCTTAAAGTATTAATATTTTGAAACGAGATTATTATTATTGTTGTCATTGTACTGTAGTGAAATATACCATTAATTTAGTAAGTAACAGTAAATCTGTAAAAAAAATGAAAATGATTACGCGTGGATAAACGGTAGCCATACATATTTACCTTTTTAACTCTAGCTTATTGACTCATTTATAACTTTGCCATATAAGATTCGTCTAAAGATCTAACAGATTGCGGAGAGTACGCTGTTGGCAGAAACAGGACTAGTAAATATCAAATTTACACAAATATCGCCCAGTTTTATATCTGGGAACCTCAAATTGAAAGATGTGGTATTGTTGATTTAATTATTGCTATTATGATTCTTTATTCTAAAAGAAGACAGATAATGGTGGTAACTATTTGATCATCTTTCAGAAAAATTCTGTTCTCACGTTCAGACTCCACAATTAATTACACGATACGTTAGTGACGCCATCAATGACCATCTCTTTTAATACACTCCAATCAGATAAGTTTGATATTACTATACAAGGGTGATTCTTGTATAATTACTTATCTATAGTTGCGCGGATAAATAAATGAAAAGATCAGTCTTGAATATTTTTAGGATTTCTATACAACACAAATGTAACGTAATGATGCCTTAAGAATCTTGGTTCAAATGCTTAATGATTGATAAACCCCATAACCAAAATGAAGCTTCACATTCAGAAATGTATACAGGTACATAAAGTTTGTCATTTGTAATGTGATCTGAAGAGAATCGTCGAATGGCGGATGGTAACAAGAGCATCGCTAACGCTGCAATATACGTCCACATTCCTGCTTTGATTGCTATTGAAGAGAATGAAATATGAAATGGATGTAATATGACAAGAGGCAAAGAAGGCTAGGCGTTGGGTTTGTTTTGCCAAATTAACAGACAAAATATTAACAAAAAGGTGGGTGTGACACTGCCCCCAGGGGATCGGAGCATAGACCAAAATAAATAGTTGCTGTCTTTACGGTATAAGGAATAAATGTGCAAAGTTCCAAGTTGATCCATTCAGAATTGCAGTCTGTAGATGATAAATACAAAAATTGGGGGGTTGGATATGGAACAATATAAATAGGTACCCACCCTGTTAATGAAATGATTGATATGCTGAATTTGAACAAAATGTATTAATTATTGCAACTAAAGACAAAAATTGGGCGTGGCGCTGCCCCTGGGGGTCGGGACATTCACCAAAATCAATAGTTGACGCCCTTAGGCTATAAGGAATACATGTGCCATTCAGAATTGCAGCCCGTAAACGATAAACACAAAATTGGGCGTGGCTCTGTCCCTGGGGGTTGGGACATGCAGTTGTCGTCCTTAGGCTATAAGGAATACACATCCCAAGTTCAAAGACGATCCATTAATAATCGTGGCCTGTAAGCAACACACAGAGACACAAAAAAATGGCGTGGCGCTGCCGCTGGGGGTTGGTCCATCACCAAAAAACAATAGGGGTCATCCTTAGGGTATAAGGAATAGGTATGCAAAGTTTCAAAAGGACCTGTTAAGAATTGCGGCCTATAGTCGAAACACAAGACATACAAACATTGGGCGTGGCTGTCCCAGGGGGTCGGGCATGCACCAAAAATAATAGAGGTCAGTCTTAGGGTATAAGGAATAAGTGTAAAATGTTTTCAAGACGATCGATTAAGAATTACGGCCTGTAAGTGACACACAGACACACAAAAAGAAAATGGGCGTGGCTCTGCCCCTGGAGGTTGGGCATTCACCACAAATAATCATCATAGACTAAGTCTCGATTATCTATTTTATGGTTAAACGCTTAAATGGTCGCGATGCTATAATCCACTTAACGTCGGAGATACCTGATGGCCGCGAGGATTGATTATAAGCTTGTCATGTTAATAAATGTTTACATAATAATTTATATAACATTTCAAGTCAGAACCCCATGCCATCCCCAATAGGCTGTTTTAGCTCTTGCATAATACATTTTTAAACATTTACCAAGGGACTATTTTAGCTGCACTCTGGCACTGCGAAAAAAGAAATTCTGATAACGGTACATTCAACTTCTATGCAGTTTGAACTTAAGTCAACTTCGAATGCGCATGCGCGGGCAACTTGCTCCGCCTTCTTAGAGGGTATATCGAGAAGAATTTCCTTCTGCAATAACCTATTTGTCTATAATTTTATTAATCTGTGTAAGTCAAAAGACTATTGTACCTAATCATAAATATATCCTGTATCTGTAAATGGTACCACTATAGGCATAATTATAAAATGAATAAAATAAACAACATCAAAATAATTTGTCGTTTTTAATCTGAACATGCAGCAACTAGAGTGGTTGAATGACTTATTAGAATTTGAGCACGCATGTGCATACTGGCGCGATAAAAAACGCTGCGAAAAGTTCGTTTTCTCTCTCTTTGGGATCGGGGAAACGCTCACAGCATTTGACCGATTTTTCGAAAGCGGGCCTTAGCAAGCCATAGTACAAACATGTGCTTTCAAAACAAAACAAAAATCCTAATTTCATCAATTATTTCTAAACATTTAATCAATTATTTCTAAACATTTTATCAATTGTTTATAGTCATTTTATCAATTGTTTCTCACCATTTTATCAATTACTTATAGTTGTTTTATCAATTAATTCTAACCGTTTTATCAAGTCTGTTTTGGGTTGTTTTGAGTTTTATAAAATTTATAAACCATTATTTATATTTTATGTTGAACAATTGTGCCAACTGATGTTTTTTACAACAATTATCTTGGCAAACAATAATGATGATATATTAAAAATATCTTAATTGCCGCCAAATTCTATTTTACCAGTAATGACGGCTGTTTATAAAATTGATTTACGCCATAGTAGAACATCATGCAGACTAAAGTAAGATTTGCCACGTGTTGTATAGTGCATGTTTATGGTGAACATGCAAATCTTGTGCCAAGTTTTTGATTCATTTAACCGCTTTATTTTTTAAACCAAAGAACAAACTTATCGGCAATAACACTTAAAGTGACTCGGTAAAGATCAACGCGCTGAATTCAAATCTGTTTTACATACATCTTAAATTAATGGAATGGGGTATAATTTCTTGCTGACACTTTACTTGCTCACCCGCACTACCCCTTCAATTCACATGGCAGTAACCAGTTTCATTCACTATTATGATAAATAATTTAAAAAGATGAAGGATAAAAACGAAATACAACTACATATAGAATTTTTTAATCACTTACAGATTTGTAACAAATTGTTTTACAATATAATTTATTTATGTATGTATTAATAATTCAATATTTAACTTTTTTGCACCAGCTACGATGTTATAGCGCCCCGACTGAGGTAAATATAAAGTATGTCATATTCCTGAAGCATTATGTCCTAAGTGATCACTCTCTAGTCATTGGTACACTTGGAGTTTGTCTATTTTTAATGTCCAATCAAACCTCTCCTGCGTTCCATTGATGGAAGTCGTAGTTGGATTTTTTCAGTGATGTAAAATGACAGTCCGTCTATTTATTCTGGGACCTTCCCTAACACCTCGGACAGTTGATTAAATGTATAAAGATGGTAAAAATATCATTCGTCTGCTGCGTGGCCCAACATACGATAAGCAGGTTCTACATTTCGGAATGTTTACGTTTGCAGTTATTTTCTATAACCTCGTTTGTCACTCAATTAGTTTTTCTGCAATATTCTGACGTAATGTATACACAGTTGTCTTCTTGTTACCACATTTAGAGCTCTGGTTTATCCTGATTGATTTGTTACGTTGTAATGGATTGGTTGTTAACCCGACTGTTGACCAGTCATAATTTGATACAGGAACCATCCGCCAGTCCAGTAGTGTTGAGTGGGACAAGTTCTTATCAAACGAAACACCGTGAGGAGTATGACAAGGTGTATGTATATTTGTATGTAAATATCATTCCATTGAGTTGATTTGATAACTAATAATAATTAATTTATCACAGATGAAATACTAGATGTGTTTGACAGGTCGTAATAAATCGAAATTGTGTATCAAGTGCCATTTGCTGTTGACTGTCAGTTAAATGACATGCCGTATGACAGTGGCAATATTCTTGTCAAGATTACAAACTTGTGAGTGTTCCATATTACATTACAGCAGGGTCACAAACAGACAAACAAGAGCTTATGATCGTCAAGGTCATTACTGTAATTTCAAAATGGATTTGAATCGTAAATATGATTTCCAGGGATGCGGTTCTATAGTCTGTGTCTCTCTAGTATTATATACTATTACCTTACAGACAACCAGCTCTGTAGACTCGAATCCCGGATATAGGGTTTGGAGGCTAACCACCATATAATTTCACCATCTCGGTAACGACAAATTGTAGTTCGTCTATTTATAGCAATTCTCTCTCTCTCTCTCTGTTTTCCCCCCTTTTGCATGCCCATTTTTGTTGATTTTTTGGTTTAGAATGGACGAAGAGGGTTTGAATTAACATTTTGGTAAATATTCATGATTTTGATGCAGAGGGATAACAGAGTTATCAGGTCGGTTACGGTGATAGGTACGGCGAATAGTTACATGTTTTTAGTATGCTTCTTCAAGTTTGTGTATCTCACAATTTTGGCTGTCAACCTCATACAAACTTTAGTGCAAAGGCATGACCATTTGTTCATTTGTTCCTCTGTCTGTAGTGAAAAGCATTCAGCCCAACGAAAATTTGGGGAAAAGTTGGAGATGGGCAAAGAGGCCAGAATTAACATTGAAGTCAATGGGGAAATTAATGGTGGTCTACCTCCATTTAACGTCTCATTAGCTCAGTCATTAAAAACGCAATGCCAAATTCAAAGTTTAGTTACTGCAACAACTTTTAACAAATGCCTTGGCATGGACTGGCATAGATGTCTCACTACACGCTGAGGTATTGTTTGTCAATGATTTTGGAGTGCCTGTGGCAATATCCGGTATGTCCATCCTGAGCTCTTACACATGCCTAACTTGCCTTGGCATGGACTGGCATAAATGTCTCACTACACGCTGAGCGATTGTTTGTCAATGATTTTGGAGTGCCTGTGACAACTCTGCAACAGTTCGTGGTGACATGGCTTAAGTTCGAACCCGTCGTTCAAGTTCATCCCTTTCCAGCACGCAGTTACGAGCAAAGCGTTCATGTCGACGTCGGTAGATACGGTGACGCCCATCAGGAAAACTGGGGTTGAATCGGGATTCATCCGAGAAGATGACATATCGCTATGGTGTGTTGTGCAGATACCCCTGATTTGCGACTCATTGCTGTCTAGCAAGTCGATGACGATGCAAAGGGATTTGACCTTGGTAAGGTCGACGGCAGCGTAACCAATGAGCAACCAGGCGTGTTCGGGCTGATCTGACGTTGCCGTGTTCCAACAGTTCCCATGGCAGTAGCAGTAGCTGACTAGAACCTGTGGATGTGGCGATCTTGAGCAGCGGTTGTTACAGGTGGCGCTCCAGGTCGGGGTCGATCGGCAACTCATCCAGTGGCGTGGAAGCGTTGTCTGGGGCGAGCAATGGTCGATGGGTGGACATTAAAGTGTCTGGCGACGCCGAACTGTGAAGCCCCCTGATCCAGCATGCCAAAGGCTCTGTTCCTGTTTTCTTGTGTAAGGCGTGGCAACTTTCCGAAGTGATGAATGCAGTAGCTGTAGCTGACTAGAACCTGTGGATGTGGCGATCTTGAGCAGCGGTTGTTACAGGTGGCGCTCCAGGTCGGGGTCGATCGGCAACTCATCCAGTAGCGTGGAAGCGTTGTCTGGGGCGAGCAATGGTCGATGGGTGGACATTAAAGTGTCTGGCGACGCCGAACTGTGAAGCCCCCTGATCCAGCATGCCAAAGGCTCTGTTCCTGTTTTCTTGTGTAAGGCGTGGCAACTTTCCGAAGTGATGAATGTTGAAATTTTGATCTGTATTTAAAGGGCCAGAGTGCAAGGAATGCACTTGCAAAACGTGTGACATGGGACTGCTTAAAATCGTGAAAAAAGACAATTGTTGCGTTTGCACGAATAAAGTTCATTACCGAGAACTGATATTGGGTTCAAACCCAGAACTCCACAAAAAAAGACCCATCACAAGTTTCACCTATGTTTCATAAGATAATAAAGCCAAAGAAAACGTTTACCAGAAATATTTCACGAATTTGGCATTGCGTTTTTAATGGCTTCGAGTATATATTTGGACGAATATTCCCACGAAACAAGGGCGAGAGTTATTTTTAGTCCTTTTCCCTTTTCCCCGTTTTGCATGGCGATCTTTATTGACTTTTTGGTGTAGAATCGAAGAAAAGGGTTTGAATATACATTTTCTGAAATGTAGGGCGAAAAGTTGCATGTTTTTTTTTCTCTGCTTCCAGTTTGTGTATCTCAAGTTTCCCATAATGAACCGCATACGAGCTTTTGAGTAAGACGATGCCACATGTTGCTCCATCTGTGATAATGAAAATTTGAGAAAAAGTTAGAGCCGGTCTAAGATCTAAGAGACGAGAATTTACATTAAAGTCAATGGGGAAATTATTGGTGATCTGTAGCATGCAATTAGCTGTTTTTCGTGTATCCCAGGGCTCCAGTTTTATTTCATACCTAGTCTATCTAGTATCATAAATAATGGCGCAAACTGTGGTTCCAATCACGATGTCGTGAACAATTTAGGTATGCTTGCGTGTACTCTTTTCATTTGCGCAGTTCACATAGCTATAATAATTGTTGTACTTTTGTATGAACTGGGGTTTAACGCCTCGGCTAATTAGGTCATTTTGAGACTAACATACCATAATTTTTTCTTCTATTTTTCATTGAATTGTAATGTCTAATGAACCTATTTATTTACAAAAGCAGTTTGATTTCCACCCGAAAAGAACAACTAGCAATGTGAGGGAGTAAGGCTTTCAGTGAATAATAGTTAGGGCTTTTTTGTAGTAGCACACGTTGAATTATTGGAACATTAAAACACATGAACCAAGCCTAAAACGAGCTGTTGGGGAATGATTTTGAACATAAAAATATCAATATGTAGCTACTGGCTGTAGTTAATTACTGTCACCAGACATCAAGGAGAAGTGTTATTTTTAGACAATCAAAGACGGATATATCAATAGCAGAATATTGAAGAAGTCTTTAAGTATTTAGAAGTTTAATTAGTATTATTTAGCCTCCAGGAGTTAAAGATCGGGATTATATTAAAAACAACATAATTACGTTTACAGTTACTTTAGTTATTTTATTGTTTTACTTCTGCTTTGATAACATTCAAATAGATCTACATATATTGAATTAGACGCACATGGGATGTACTCTTCCTGTGCCATGGTGCATTTACTCTACTTCACTAAGGCTTGGCTTGAAAATCTAATTAGGAAATCAATATTTCCAAATACTAAACAGTACCATAAATCGGTTTAAGTAACAAAAGATTGATGTGTAATATTTAATTAATCGTACTTTACGCCATTTTAGTTTGGTAGTTTCAACACGCTATTGGTGTTGATAGGCTGTATTGTTCTTTTCTTATCGATTCTAGGTACCTTTTATCTGTCCGCGCAAATGCACATCCATAATGTACTTTCATGATACACCTCCCCGTTTCTTCCAGATTTGCTTAATAAAACTGATAATTGGTTCATTTTTTTTTTGGAAAGTGAGCAGATTGTTCTATACCCTTCCTTTGAAATGTAATATTATTTTCACGCGCTTTGTCCGAAGATGAATTAACAGAGCATCTTATTTTACATTGTTCGAATTGTCTTTGAAGGGTTGCGAAATATCTTTATTGAGCTGCGAATTGTCTTTGATATGTTGTGGACACAAAGTCATACTTTATAGCCTAACGGATACCCTATTACGGAACATATCGCTAGAAATTAAAATAAAAAAAGGATGATGTAGTTCATTTGTTATTTTTTAAATAGATAAAGGTTCATTAGGTGTCTTTCAAATGAACAAAGTTAAGAACTGTAGTGAGTATCGTGTTCACAAGATTTTATGTCAGACATTGCTATCTGGTCGTTTAAAATGGACAATTTATAGGGAGAAACGATTGGACAAATAATAATAATTACAATCACAATAGGGCACTGCTATTTTGGTGATAATTCACAGCAGGATAATATGTCGTCCTAATTACTTTTTATTCACGGCTGTCGAGGTGTTAGGACATTGAATTCTCGATTAGAATTTCCTAGATTTTAAATAAAGCATGGACCGAGTGATACCACGATACTTTTCAACAGGCCAGACTAAGGAATGTTGGATTCACAATATAGTATTACCTGGTCATCGATTGCATCCAAAAGTGAGGTCCACCGTTTTACACGTTTGCGTGCGCGTAATGTATCAGTGACATCTGAACTGCGATGACGGATTGGCCGACTCCAGATCTACCCGCCAATCAAAACCCGTGATATATAGTAAATTACACGAACTAATGTAAAAGATTTGACTATCCCGAAATCGTGCGTAGACATTCGATGATTACAATGGATTTCATTCGACACATGTGTTCCGTATAATCTGGACTTATTTCTTTTGTCATTTAGAAGATATGCAATTCATACACTTGTGCCGAGGGAATTCTTCAGGTTGGAAGTGTATTTAAACTGGAGACAGTACAGGTGAAAACTTTGTCTGCAAAATCCACACGGTTGATGCAGATGTTAAATAAACACACTTCGCGGACCGATCTTAGCAATCTCGACTGTTTCACCATATATATGTGTGAATATCATATCGCAGAGTTGTTTTGGCGCTATTCTTGCCATTGGTTATTACAATATTTTTGCAGCTGGCTCTCTGTGGTTCTTCATGGTGTCTAGTACAACCAAGGAAGTGGACTGAGATAACAGAATACTATTGCCCGCCCTTACTCTAAGCTCTTACCTGTTTTACCTTGTTGATATGCAATATTAAAAGTACAGTATGGAGAATGCACCTGGACGATAGAACTTGAACAGCTTACGTGATAAATTTACTGTGTTGGCGAGCGTTGGTCTATTGTGTTTCGGTACAGCACGGCGGGGACTCCTGAGGATAGAACTCACTCTTAGCTTGTCCTCACTTGAACCTCCCCCCTGATAAACTTGCTGCTGTGTTGGTGCGGATTGGTGTATCATGTTTAGAACGACAAAGAAACATACTTAAAAGAATAACTTGACAAACTCAGAAATCTCGACAAGTATATAGATGCGGTTATTCGGGCACTATACACCGTGGGGGGTTGGGACTGTACTTTTTCCAACTAATATCACAGAATTGCACAGGATATAGGTTTCAAGAGTCTGTCACACCCAATTAACCAGTTTTATTCACTAAAATACACCGTTCACTTACTCTTTAAAGGCCATGGATTTTGTCATACAATTATTGATTTTTTTTTAAAATTGGTTGCCATTCAAATAGTAACAATGTTTATAAACATCTCAAATTAAGTGGGGGGGGGGGCATTACCAAGAATATTTTAAAAAGTAGGTGCTATGAGTTGGGGACCTGATTGATCGAATTATTTTAAAATGTGTTGACATCTTAAAATCCTTGTTTAAATCACTGGTGAGTTATAATCAATCAACACGACTGTCAAATGCCCTCTGCACCGATGACTTTATCTAAGTGATGTGAAACCTTCATTAGCAGATGGCACTTTTTATTATATTATTACATTTATGGAAAATTCCATCGGAACATAACGAATTGACGATACAGATATATAGGTCAGAAAAGGCCGGTTTTGGGGAGCGGAGTTACATATTATTTCCATTTCAGAAATACCCCCCCCCCCCCCCAAGAAAAAATAAATAAATAAATAAAATAAATTAAGGTAAGCAGAGATAAGCAATTTGATTCGTTGATGATTTGGGACACAATAACTTTAGTTCTGATTAATTAGTGTGAGTGATCAAACTTGGTGTATAGTTTCATTACATCAATACATTGACTAAGTTCGATAAACAATTTGATTGGCCGAGACTTTGGGACACAATAACTCTCCTTCTAATTGAGTTAGAATGTTCATAACTTAATGTGAGTGTTGATTGGTTGAATGCCTTGATGGGGTACAAAGATGAACATTTTCTGCGTAGGGTAAGCAAAGATAAGCAATTTGATTGGTTGATGCTTTGGGACACGATAAATTTGGTTCTAATTAAGTTAGAGTGATGAAATCTGGTGTATAGTTTTATTACATAAATACCTTAACTAAGGTCGAGAATGAGCATTTTCTGCTCAGCGTAAGCAGAGCGATAAGCAATTTGATTGGTCGAGACTTTGAAACACAATAACTCTCCTTCTAATTGGGGTAGGATGTTCAAAATTACGTGAATGCCTTGATATAGTTCTTTCAAGCGCATTTTCCACTAAGGCTAAGCAGAGATGAGCAATTTGATTGGTTGAGACTTTGGAACACGATAACTTCGGTTCTAATTGGGTGAGAGCGATGAAATTCTGGGTAGATTCATTATATTAATACATTGACTAAGTTCAATGATAAGAATTTTCTGCTTTGTTACGTTTGTTACGAATGGTCGTGGGAATCGATATGAAAAGATTAGAGATTTTAAAGCCCTGCTGTCACTTGTTGGGTAGACACCCCCCCCCCCCAAAGGTCAACCGGAAAACGCAGGTCCGCTTGATTTAGATAATTGAACTGCTCTGATGTCTTTCCAACAAATATTCATTAAATCCTGATTAATTTTATTTCAGTGGAGGTCTCACAATGTTTGCTACGGACATGCTGTAATTTTCCAATGGGTCAATACATGGATTAAAGTACTATACAGCTTATCGTGGGAGTAATATTAATATGAACTGACAGTGACATATTCTAAAAACATAGAAATGATATGACGTAGAAAAGAAGACTGATTTTCACGTCAAAATGACATCTTTGACATCACTCACACAAAGGTTTGAATATTTATAAGTCATATAATAGTCAAATTGGTACCATCTTAGTCATTGTTGAAGTTGGAAAACATTTTTAAAACCACATACAAATCACTGTTGATTCCAATAATTAAGGCCTAAAATTAACCAAGAATGGCCTCCCTTTTCAAACAGACAGGAATGACCAGTCACGCAGGGGATCAGTAGCTTGTTATAATCTAGTGAGAATGGTCTTAAAATAGAACAATAGGAATATCCTTAAAAATAGAACAATGTGAACAAAGGTCAACGTTGTTTTCTGTAGGTTTTACGTCACTTAAACCAAAGAAGACGAATTACATTGGTATGTCATGTCGATAAAGCCCCTCCTGCTTAGAGTTTATGGAACTATTATTGTTCATATGATACCGCTTCAAATCACACAATTAGCTCCAAAATGACCTAGATATCTCTCTCCCTCTCTCTTTCGATACCTCTGATATGATTTAGAGCTGGGAGGGATGACACTAGTGGTCGTACCCAATAAACTAACTATTGCTAACTACAATATTGCGTGCTCGACTAAATTATTATCAGTATTAATACAGCTTGGCAGATAGCAAGATAATGTTTTAAAAGGTGCTGTTTTTTTTTTAAATAATCTGTCAAAATTAAGCGACGCTATTACAACTTGACAAATGTGGAGGTGAATAATTGCCATTGTATGGAAGTCACAAATTTTATATTTTTTTTAAAAAATTCTGCCAGTTTCAAGTTTAATCAATGTTGTTAACTTTCCTACTCACAAAAACTCCAATGACCTAAAATTGATTGGAACTTGAATTCCTGTGGGACATTTCCAAAGTCCTGAACTGACTAGATCTCTTTGATTTGGGTAAAAAATAAAATTGTCAATTTCATTGGATTTGATATGTCGATTTGTTTAGTGGGATAACAATCTGTTTTTGTTTCAAATTTTACATCTAAGTGTTGAGATATAACCGATTTTGTGTTCCACCATCAACAGAGTTAGCCAGATATTAAACTAAAATTAGTTAACAATCTGAACTCTGTTTAATCTTTTGAAAGAGAAATTAATCGTATACATATATCCTATCCCATAACTAATCTAAATAACATATTAAATCAACGCAATGCTTTATTTCGACAGAAGTTAGGTTTCTGAATGCCAATTTTAAAAGGGGAGTTAAATTGTAAAGGCCCAACTCTCCATTTGCATTTTCGGAAATGGTTAGTGCGTACGCGCTGTATCATAAGGTTTGTCATTGAGTCAACTGGCGTGGTTTCGATTTCCCGGTTGTACGTGTCAAGGAGTAAGGTTGCCTGTCCAACCTCATGGGTTTCCTCCCACTGCTAAAGACCCCTACGCGCAAACAAATTATTGAAATAAAGTTGAACCATCTGTTAGACCCGAAATGGCCAGGTTTGTGTCGAGAGGACGTTAGCCCCCCCCCCCCCTCTCTTATTTTGTTACGCTCGAGAAAAATACAAGTTATCATAACATGATAAATACTGAACGGAATTGAATCATTTTGGACGATAAATGACGCATCGAGTCTTTAACGTTTCTGGGAGTCGTTCGATGACTTACTGAACCGGCTGAAAAATGGTCAATTCTAAAACCAGCGTTTCATGTTATTTATCAATATACTGAGTAGCGTGTATACCATGGATTTATCTATACGGGTATGGTTTATTATTAAACTAATTCATAATTATTACATCATATTGCCTTGAGTTTATGTGGCCCGGGGTAGTTCTTCAGTATCCCCATCTACTCACACACCCACAATATAATAATATATTGTATCAGGCGTCTTGTATCCTTCTAGTTTCCCAGCAGAAAAAAAACAAAAAAACTTTCGTTCAAGGCAGCAGACCAAACACATGTCATACCATGTGTGCTTACAGATCTTAGATAACAAGAATGAACAACGTTGTCCACAAACAATTTGTCCAAATGGTGAAGATAAATCCCTGAATAAAGTATTCATTAATGATTTTAGACGAGTGTATTATGACAACTAGAAGTGGGTAATTATACTCTGTCTGGATCTAGTGGGGAGCATTCTTTATAGATAACCATGATACAATCAAACTGTTATCAACCTCAATACCAAGCTCCATACAGCTTCCTCTCATAATTAAAGTTAAATGATCAATTCCGTCTTGTATTGTAGACTGAAAAATCCGTTCAATGGTTTATATAGAACTATGTAAAAGCGCTCGAATCAGAGATAATTTGGTAATAAAGATGACTCCAGTTTGATTATATCCATCTTAACCTTACAATCAAACAGTTAAAAACCCTGATACCAAGGTCCATACAGAGTTCTCTGCGTTATTAAATTAACTGGTGAATTCAGTCTTGTATTACTTACTAAACAATCCGTTGATTGATAGAGATGCTGTTAAAATTGAGTCTCTTTGTCGAATTCAGGGGTTTGAATAGGAGATTGTACATCAACAAGCGACCAGGCATGATACAAACAACTGTTGTTTTTAAGTACAAATTGATGCGATAATACTCGATATTATTTACTTATTAATTAATGATAGTTAAAAATAATGCTTTGAATTAGTGGTGAGGGGATTCGTTTAGCGATGGGACAAGTACTGAGCCATTAATTTTGTTTCGAAAGAGTCGGGTTTTTTTCAGCAATATTAGTTCCATGTTTAGCTTACTGTGTGTTGACAGAAGAACACACAATCGATTATGTCCCACCATTGGCTTTATGTCTCCTCGTAAAATTAGATTCACAAGTAGAGAGAAGAAACAACAGTAGGCCAGAAAAAACACTCAAAATAATGAGAAAAAATATATATAGCGAAAGCTACTATGGTCCCCAGAGACGTACCGCTTATTTGCATCAAGGGCGCCATTTATTTAAAAATATACATTTTTAGGAAAGGAATTGGATTAAATGTCTCCTCGGAACAACGTTGTTAACTCAAAATTATCTTTTGGCATTTTGAATAAAAATAAAATGTCCTATGGTTTTATATCAATTTTGTAAATGAAACTTCTGATAAATCTCAGACATTTTTCATGGCTGTTATTTCACAATCTAATCCACCTGCAAGAACATCATATAAAACAGATCAACTGTCGGATTAAAATATGCAGTCGATGGTCATTACTTTCAAGTTTCTGTTTTGAAATACTTTTGGATTACACATAAGTCGTTCGTATTTCAACATTTAATTTATTTATGGATGTAAAGCAGTTCGTTATTCCACTTAGAATCCCCGGTTGTACGTGGCAAGGAGTTGGGTCGCCTGTCCAACCTCGTGGGTTTTCTCCGGGTCCTCCGGTTTCCTCCCACTGCTAAAGTCCCTACGCGCAAGCGAATACTGTAAATAAAATTATACCATATGTTTGTCCCGAAATGACCTAGTTTGTGTAGAGTGGACGTTAAACCCCATCTCTATCTCTCTATCTCTCTCTCGTTATTTTTCGTTATTCCACAAAACAAATCAACATATAACATTCAATGAAATTTACAATTTTTATTCCCTATCCCATTATCTAACGATGCCATGTTCGATTATGTAACACTGAGAAAATTCTATTTCTCAGATGACAATTGTAATTAAGGAAATAAAACTACCATTTACTGTCGACTGTCACGTGTTCTACCGGATATTGTATTATATAGACGCTGATTTAACGCCCACGTGACACTATAAAAACCAAGGATGTGTTGTGTGACAGAATCTTCTATTTATACTACGGTTGTATTTGCATATTATGGTGAATGGTCTCACGCCATAGCCTACTGAAATTCTTTTTTACTGCTACAGCGTCATCGGAAAGCTTATGCTTTGGATGGAAACGCCCACAGAAAAGGGGAGATCTAGTAAGAAAAATAACGACAGAATACAGAAGTGAAAATATTTTTAATACCCGGTGTCTTCCTCATGTGTATTGCCAAAAAACAAACCTACTCCAAACTGATGCTTCCAAACTTAACGTCTACAATAGACCGTTTGATAATACTTCGGTTGTCTCGAATGTACCAAAGGAGAGCAAGAATCGGCTATTTTAGGCATCTTAGAGACCCCTAGCTTCTCACTGGTGTTTGTGATCGGGTAGTGCTTTCTTCTAGAAGTCGTAATCGGAGTAGACGACGAATCTCCTCCTTGTACTCGAGAGACATTTGCCAAATTGTGAGTCCAGTTTCCTAATTGCATTCCCATCGCAACGGATCTTCTCCAGGTTCTTCTGCTACAACAATTACTAAGGACCAATACAAAAACATACATCGATATCGCCTTGATTTTTTTTTTTAATGACACCTCACTCCAATTGAGTAAATCACCAAAACGACGGAAGCAGTCGAACTCTTCCGACAGCCCAACGTGTTGACAAATAACCTTTGCTGACTCTGTCAACATAACCTTCAATTATACAATGACCACTAACCTCTTGATTAACTTTGATTGACAGGTAGATATTAATATCAAGTTTGTTTCGGTTCTCCCTGTCTATACCAATTTACTCCTGATACCCATGACAACTCACGTCTGTAACAATCAATGATGGATATTTTAACAGAGAATAAATATATTGTGAGGTATATACAATCTAAAGCCGTGCACACACTTCCGAAAAACAAAACAGAAACATACGGCTCAACAATGATACCACGACTGGGTAATAAAACCCAAAGAAAAATCACATGATTTTCATATGGCGGCGTTTAGTAAATTCAAGGAAGTTCCATTAGTTTCTTTAATTTTATACAAGTAACGTCCTTCGATCCATATATCAATAATTTCCTCGGATTATGTGGAACAAGTAACTACACTATTTTGTTTTCCGTTTATTGTTTATTTGAATCAATGTGCACCCGGCTTAAGGGAGAGAATGTTATTATTAGATCGTCACTATATATTACCCAATCATCATATAGTATTTTTACCATGTAGTTTCAGCTGTCCGGACTAAATCACCACATAAGGGATTGCACCAGTCGTGTAGTTTAGAAAAACTCAACCATCTAATATTTATATTAGAAAATGCAGGAGAACCACACCACACATAACATTTAAATACATAAACCCAGAACATAAACCAGTGAACAATATATCATACACATAACACACAGACATTGTATTAAACATTCATTATGCAAGAACTAAATATGCCTATTGCAGGTCTTTCTTTAGGCCTTAAATGTTATCTAAGTTATTAATTATACGTTAATTAATTTATCAAGACCATAATCGACTCTCGATGGCATCGTTAGCCTGCGATATTTAGTGGATTTGAATATGTGATGGGTGGTTTAACGTAAGTATGGAAAAAGAGACTTTGTTTATTATCGTACCAATTGAATCGCTATTATTTTGGTTCTATTTTTTAACTATTATAACGAGAACTGTCAGCCCCTTTATCTAATCGTACCTAATGCCCTTTTAAATAAATAATAAATGTAATGTCAAATTAAGTTGATAAATCCCGGGGCCGGTCGTAAGCGTTTGTTGTGTTGTACAGTCGTGCGTCTGCATGGTTCCTAATTTTAAAAGGGAACGCACAAAGAAGGTATTCTGGTTGTTCGGACGGAACTAATCTGGTGTGTACAGATTGATATTGAACACTGTATATAAAATACAGTATCCCTCGGCAGTTTAAAAACTTGACACTTTAACTCAAGAAAAAAATGTCTACTGATCTTTTTGAATGATATCAAGGACAACTGAACCCATTCGGAAATTGTCTGTGTTGTAATATATAAATGATAGCGTCCCACGATGATACTACGGAACGACAAACGTTGACGTATCTATTAATATTCAAAGATAAAACTTGACATCAGATGTTGTTATGTCTGGTCGGGGACGGTATATTGGTAATATTGAACCTGACTAATTATTAAACCAGTACTTTTTTTCCTTACGTCTGGTAGTCGAACTAGAAGGGATTCTAGGCATGGATACAAGTTGATCATCAGGCATAGAGGAAGCAAAGAAAAACATAAACGGCGTGTACGATATCAGCCCCGTAGCAAGCCGGGGGCAAGGGGGTGGGGGAAAGAGTGCCCCCGAAAAAATATTGCCGGCCATAGTTCTAAAAATACGTACTATTTGTAATAGACAGCAGTCAGGGAGTATTGATTTGGGGACGTGGCACCTTGCACTCAGTCTCATATTAGCCTATTGGTTACGTTCTAGCTGACATCTATCTGCCATATATTTTGTACTGACTTGCCCAAATGACCCACTGTCGTGGGTTCCCTGTCTTGTCACAATGTTAATTGTTCAAAGTTTACTAGAGAACGATTTTCTGGGCTGGAAAACGCGTTTGCAGTCGTCCAATTTTCAAAATTTTCTGGTCGAGGAGCAGTGACGGATCATGGCGAGGGCAACAGAGGCAAATGTCTTGGTCCGGGCTCCGAAGGGGCCCAGCGATTTGGTGACAATTTGTTTTCTATATATTATAACACAATTATACCACACTATAACGATTTAGTGTGTTATAACCGAATAAAATAAAACCAAGTACGAACAATCCAAACCATTAGACAAAATTGGAAGTCCTAAAAAAACGGTATAGGCAAAATAGTGTAATCTAATGAGATCAGTTGTCAAAATTGAGTATTTCGATTAGATCAGGCCATTGTACAAAGATGATGGCCAAAAATACAGTTTTTCGGAATTCTACCTCTATGACATATAAAGGATGGCTTCTAATACCTCTTGTTCTATATTTTCGGACAACTGAACACGATAAAGACATTTCCTCATCGATTGGACAATGATTTATTGAATTTTCGTAAAAAATAAACACGTCAAAAACTGCAGAAATGCTTGTTTATTGGTAATTTTGTTACATATGGTATTTTGCAGGGTTTTTTTTTCAGAAACAATTTAAATGTTTTATTTGCATCTAACCATTCCATTTGCAATTTATTAGGAGGGGGTGGCTGGAGCCTCTCCATACCAATTTCCACCGGTTCCAACGACGACCCCATTATTGACGACAATTACAGAGTAGGATTAATTACTGACTCTTCAAAGGATGGAAGGTCTTAAAACCAGCCCAACCCCCACCCCTTACAACACCCAATATACTGAAATATTGTCGACAAAATTTATTTTAATTAATAGGGAATTAATATGTCGAAGCCTTTAAATTGAGATAAAAGGCCAAGAACATGACCTAATTATCTACCTACAGTGCGCATGCCCGACCATCCAACAACCCTGATAAATCAGAAATCTATCTTGATATGAATAACGACAATGCAATTTAAAACAAAATACGAAAGGTGCATGTAGTATTGCTTCCCTCTACATGTATTTTTGTAAAGTTACACCATTTATATTTATATGATTTGTATTTGTTGCCTTTCAGGTGAGTAAAAGCTTAATGAGATAAATAGTTATGCCGTAAGTAGTATTTACAATTTTCATTCCATTTTCCTCGGATCGTAAACTCCCGTAGTTGACATTTACAATGTTCACCCGGATCCTACGGGGCACCGAAGGCGCTAAATATGCGAAATATAATTTAAGCAATTAGCAAAATGCACTAATAGCTTTGAAATTTACCCTGTGGAGTCGTTGCTTAGAACTCGGAAGGATGTTTCTATTGATAACTAGGGATAAAACTGTCAACAATTGTAACAGAAAAACGTGTTCAAAATTGCAAAAATTAACCGGGACTAAAAATCGCCACAGACCCCAAACTGCTTTACTCACGAGCTTGTGACCTGAGATGGTTGGCTTTGGCATTTGGGGGGCTGGATGGCCGAATAGTTTGCACGCGCGCGCTGTATCGTAAGGTCTGTCACTGAGTCAACTGGCGTGGTTTCGAATCCCCAGTTGTACGTGACAGGTGGTAGGGTCGCCTGTCCAACTTCGTGGGTTTTCTCCAGTTCCTCCGGTTTCCTCCCACTGCTAAAGACCCCTACACGCAAGCGAAATATTGAAATACAATTGAACCATATCTGAGTCCCGAAATGACCTAGTTTGTTAAACCCCATCTCTCTCTCTCTCTCTGACACTTACTGCAGCAGCTTCTGAACCCACTGCTAGACAGGGTTTACTTATACTTTCTAAAACACAATACATCAAAGTGGTGTAATTTTTCTCTAACAGCGGCCCATTTCAAGACTGTTTTTCGATTTTCAAATGGGAGAAACCATTTACGTCTGCGCCATTGTGTACAAAAATGTAAGTTGAGCTTGGCAACTAGGAACTTCTCAGTCGATCCTGGATTCGAACCCGAGACATACCGTCATACAGTCAGGTATTATATATTCAATAGAGTTTTACCGTCTTCAAGTCACACTCAGGTATTACATGTATATATTCAATAAAATTTTACCGTCCTCAAGTCACACTGTGGTACGTTTTGGGTGTCATTTTATGGTTTTAGAGTGACAATAAAGTTGACCAATAAAGTTTTACCCTATTAAACTGACAATAAAGTTGACCAATAAAGTTTTACCATATTAAACTGACAATAAAGTTGACCAATAAAGTTTTGCTGTCTTAAAGTAACAATAAAGTTGATCAATAAACTTTACAGTCTTAAAGTCACAATAAAGATGATCAATAAACTTTACAGTCTTAAAGTCACAATAAATTAATAAAGTTGATCAATAAAGTCTTACCGTCATAAATCGACAATTCGGTGTTAGATGATTTGTAAGGTTTTATTCACCTTCTCATATGAGACTCAGCTCTTAGATCACCTATACAGTTTTACGGTCTTAAAGTGACGCTCCGGTGAAAGATGATCAATTATGCTTGATCGTCTTAAAAATACACCACGGTTTTATATGGTTAATTTAAAGTATTGCCGCCATAAAGTGATATTCCGGTGTTAGTTGGTCACTGGTAATACGCTCAAGGTTGTTCAATAAAGTTTTACAGACGTTGGATATAGTCGTGAATTTCTAGTTTTTATGTATTTGCTTTGGAATATGTATCACCCACAATTGTTCTTGGTATATTGTTTTTGCTACATTTTTAAGAATCCAAAAGCAAAAACACACGCACAACTTTTCATAAAGTTAACAATGGGTTGTTGTATAGAGGCCACAGTCTAATACAGGACCTTTTTAACGTATCTGTGAATGGTATCTTAAGCACTGCTATAACACAGATCTCCCACCTCCCCTTTAAACCAGATTTCAGTTTTCGTATGAAGACTCTGACATAGCAGAGTCGAAAGCTAAGACTCTCTTTAAAGTGTCTGTCAATTGGCGTATCACGACCTCTGACAGAGCACAGACGAAAGGCTAGCATGTCAGGAGTAATACTTAGCAATATTCAATTATTGTCACTGATCCTCGCTTTATCTTTATACCGACTACATGGTCTATTCTTGTTAGTAACCGTAGAGTACCGACTGATCATCAGTCACGTAGAGCTTGTTTCTGCCGTGATTGAGAACATTGGATCAAGTCAATATTCCCCATTATTCATCACTGCGTGAGTTTTTCTCTTTATATATATCCAGTACATGGGCCAATTCCGCCTTTCTACGTGTAGTATTTTAATTTTAAAAAACAACACAATTCTCTACTCGTAGTTTGTAATGGTGACAATAATGATGTCTAACTCACTATGGGCAGCGGTATGCCGTGTGCCTTAAGTATACCTTCTAAGGTACGAAAACGTAGTGGGCCGTGTAGAACCATGTCCTCATTTGTACATGAGCGTGTGTGTTTGGGGTGGGTGTTCGGGTGGGGGTAGTTGGCTTCTGACTTGCGTTTTCTCTTTGGAAACAAAAGTTTAATCATCTAAAGCTTGCCCCATCAATAATCAAAATAGTGCATCAAAATAAGCCCTGGTCCAATTCAATGGCTGGACACAAATTGGGACTTTTCGGAATGAGACAAATATACAATTTTTTTTTATGGCGATTTAGTATGTTATAACCGAATCTAATCAGATCTGTTGTCAAAATTGGGTATTTCGATTAGATCACGCCATTGTTCAAAGATGATGGCCAAAAATACAGATTTTTCGGAATTCTACCGCTATAGCATATAAAGGATTTCTTCTAATACCTCTTGTTCTATATTTTCGGACACTAAAGACATTTCCTCATCGATTGGACAATGATTTATTGAATTTTCGTAAAAATAAACACGTCAAAAACTGCAAAATGGTAATTTTGTTACAATAAATGGTATTTTGCAGGGGTTTTTTTTCAGAAACAATTTAAATGTTTCATTTGCATCTAACCATTCCATTTCATCATGTATTTTTGTATCTGATCGAATATAGTATGTAACAGTAGACCATGGCCTCGAGTGAGAGCGACAGAAAGGGGAGAAGGAAAGAACTTTTCGGAGAGATTTACAAAGAGGAGCACAAGTTTGTTACGAATGGAAAGTTACAGACTGGTATATTCGTGATTGGTAGGATGTGTCATTTGTGCAAAACAGAAAAAGGAAAAACAATCGTTAGTAGAGACGATGCTAGCAAAATCGTAGCACAAGGACTGCGAAACGACTGTGTGCAAAACCAATGACTACCCTATAAAAGAAAGATTCATATCTAAAAAGATTTGAAAAGACTGTGAAATATTTTTGAGTCTGAGAAAGAGTGAGATGATGAATCGCGAACCAGAAGTGACAGGTGGTACTAATATACGAAAGACTTCAATGAGAAAATGTCACAGCGCGCGTACGATATAAGAACCCATAATGCGGAATATCAGTAACGACTAGAGATATAATTCAATGTCAAGATGACTACAGAAGACGAAAAGTTCTATGAGGATAACTGCTGTGGCGCTCATGAAGACATCTGCACTACTACAGTGTCTAAGGTCGGGACCCAGGGGCGGAAGAGAGAGAAAGAGAACAATCAATTCAGAAAAAACAGGCTAAAGAAATGTTGAAGAAACATCGGTGGAGTAAACTGTTTCTTTTATTATCATGCCCCATTTACAGACCCGGGACTTGTGAAAGTTTGCCCCAACGATCGACCTGTAATATAGGCCATAAAACAGTCTATAAATTTATGACGTTATAGTAACTTGTTTATCGCCTACCCAGGGGAAAACTAAAATGCGTATTTAAATAATTAATAATAATAAATAACTTATTCATTTATAAGGCGCCAAAAATCCAGTTAAAAGCTGCCCTATAGCGCCAATACAATAACAAAAATAACAATAATTATTAATGATAATGAAAGTTAGATTATAAATATTTAAAAAAAAACAAGAAGAAGATCCAATAAACAGTACAGTATTAAGTTTTCCATAAATACACATAAAACAGTAAGTAAAAGATATTAACAATAATCAAAGTTATTATTACTTTAAAAAAGTTCTTATAAAAAGTTTAGTTTTAAGTTTACGTTTTAAAATATTTTGGGGCGGCCGAAGTAAAATACTTATGATCAATTGCGGATGAAATTCTTGTTGTTACAAGCAAATTATTCGAAGCAGATCTTAAAAACGGAAGGGTATGTATGGGTGGATAAGCTAAGACGGGTAGTTAGGCCTAGTGGGGTCATTTAAACATAGATCAGTTAGGGATTAGTACAATGACTGGTAACCAATGCTACTGCTTTAAGACCGGGGTGATGTGCTCATGGGGGGATGTAAGGCTAACAATATGGGCAGCTTTGTTTTGAATCTTTTGCAGTATTTGGAGAGATTTGTTTGGAAGATCAGAGCAACGAGTTGCAGTAGTTAAAGATACTTTCCACAAAAATATTTAACGGGTGGTTATTTCCAATAACAGTATGGCAATTTTGGTATATATGGAAAGTATAAACATCTAATCTTGCTAGAAAAATGCTGGAATTCTCTGAAAAACCCCCATGGAGCGCTTACAGGACAAAAATGTAAAGGTTTCCTTAATCGGCAAACCGACGATTAGGGATGTTTGCTCAAGTGACGTCAAAGGTTGCACTCGAAGATTGTCTGATCCCTCAGCGTTAGTGAATGGTTAATGTATATGTTGACAAACTTGATGGTGAGCGTAAACGTACAACAATTTCTGAGATAAAAATCATGGAAAAAGACGTGGGCAGTGGATAATCCGATAACTAATTAGGCTTCGATATTTATGATAAATGGACAGCTATTAAAGGCAACATCGTCTTGAATGTACAATGGATCTCCTCCGGCCTCGCACCCGTTGCTAGGTAATGCGTCAGCCAAGTCACGTGACACAGTCATGACTACTTTTAATAGATATTTTACAGCAGAGGTATTCCCTCGCGATTTTTATGTTTTGAGGATTTGAAGCACAAGTTTGATAGATTAATTAGTTTGAATATGTTTTTATTCCAAATATATCATCAAATTATGTTTTGATTTCACAAAAGCATTAACTAATATTTTGCAAGCTTCTAAATCGATATATGGACGAATTTTATTTATTTTATAGAGATGATAGTTACATGATTTACACATATTAGAATTAAATGTGCTTCAAGCATGAACATTCTAGAACACGAAGATTTATTACAGATTAAACACAAGGAATGTCAGAATTGCCCATTTTAATTGAGTTAATCTCTAATGTACTAAGCTGATTATTACGACCAAATTTGATAACTTTCTTTTATCATCGTTATATTTAAGTATACTATTATGAATACCATTGACACAGTTTTTTTTAAATTTATTCATATTACTAGCCACAGATGACGGCTTTAAAGAGCTATATAATTGCGAATCATCTGCATAAAGATGAAAGCCAATCCCATGGCTACGGATTATATCCCATATGAAAGATGTGTACGCAGTAAAATGTAATGGCCCGAACACGGATCCTTGAGAGACACCATATTGTAATTCAACTGATTCAAAAAGGGTCTGGTTAACTAAAATCATTTGCGTACATCCATAGAGATGAGATTCGAACAACCTAAGCAATCTGAAAAAAAAATCATCAGCACTTGATAGTTCTATATGGTACCTTAAACGAACTGAAACAACGTTCTCTATTAATTTGGAAATGAAAGACAGATTCGAAACTGGTCTAAATTATTGAGACATTCAGGATCCAGAGATTGTTTTTTTTTATTTTATTATTAGAAGAAATAGCCCTTCTTTCAGAGAACTATACACATTGCCAGTTTGAAATGAGGTGTTCACAATATGCGTTAAACACAATTTCAATGTCTGTGTCTTCAATGATCGTTTTCATAAATACTTATATTTCTGTATAATAAACTACGTTTCATATCATTCCATTTGCGAACACCCGATACTGTTTCCCTTTCGAGAAATCCACGAATGTACAGTTCTATCGACCCGTTGAGGGTGTAAATTATTAAGAATTCATATAATATGTTCACTAGTAAATGTTGATTTTTTTTAGGTTTATAATTACAGAACATGTACTCGAAACTGTTATCTATTGAGGCTTGAGCGTCGCGAGTAACTAAAACCACATCTATGCATACACTTACCAGAAATCACCCAATCAGTCACCCTCTTTAAAAAAAATAAGTATCCTTTCGACCCTAGGCATGTAGGTAAATGTTTTTTCTTAGGGTTTCACCCAATTGCTAAAGAACACCGTGTGCAAGCGAATTATAGAATAAAGAGTTGTCATAAGATAAACCTCACACGACAAAGTCTATTTTGAATGGACGTTAAATTCTTCCTCTTTAGTTCCTGAAGGTTGACAATGGTACGGTCATTATATTAGAACACAAAAAGTAAAGATTATATATCACAACAATAAGATTATTATATTATAACACAACACAACACGGCAATAAAATCATTATATTACAACACATCAGTAAGATCATTATAACACAACAGTAAGATCATTATATTAAAACACAACAATAAGATCATTATATTGCAATACAACAATAAGATCATTATTTTATTATTTCAGTATTATAACACATCAGTAAGATAATCATATTATGACACAACAATAAGATCATTATAGCATAACACAACAATAACATCATTATAGGATAACATAATGATGATTACATTATTTCAATATTATAACACAAAGTTTATGTTAAGTAGACGTAAAATCTCTCTCTCTCTCTCTCTCTCTCTCTCTCTCTCTCTCTCTCTCTCTCTCGTTATTTCCCCGGGGCTGACAACACTAAGAACATTACCATAACAGTAAGATCATGCATGATATTATAATACAGCAATAAGATCATTATAATATTATTATAATACATTCATCATTATATTATAATACATTTATCATTATATTACAATACATTTTTCACTATTTTATAATACTTTTATCATTATATCATAATACTTTTATCATTATATCATAATACATTTATCATTTTATTATCATAATACATTCCATTAGTCATTATATTATTATAATACATTTATCATTATATTATAACACAAGAATATGACCATTGTATTCTTTGGTCGTATGGGTTATCTATTAAGTGGATCTTAGAGTAAGCACTTTCGGGGAGACGTTAAAATTCAATCCCACTGCTTTCCTTGCCATGAGCGATTTTAAAATGGTGGTATCTACATGTACATTTGACGAAAACATGGGAAAGATGTTTGATTATAACCATATTGAATGTTTCGGGTAAAGCGCAGATTTTTCCAGGGTAATAATTACGATTGTATTAGGCAATACTGATTCCCTAATTAGATTATCAGCCCAAGGCGTAGTGACGTATAATAAATGCACCATGGGACATAAAGCGTAAACCCCCACGTAAACCTAATCCAGCAATTCTATATGAATATTATCAAAGTTGAGAATAAAACAACTAAAGTAATTGTAAAATATAATCCCGATCTTTAACTCCTGGAGGCTAAATAATACTAATTAAACTTCTAAATACTTAAAGACTTCTTCAATATTCTGCTATTGATATATCCGTCTTTGATTGTCTAAAAATAACACTTCTCCTTGATGTCTGGTGACAGTAATTAACTACAGCCAATAGCTACATATTGATATTTTCATGTTCAAAATCAATCCCCAACAGACTTTGCTTTATTCCGCCTCCATTCCCCTTGGTTCAAATATCAACGCAAAAACGTCTGATTTCTTTTTACTTTTACGTATATCGAGTGATTTTTTAAAAAAATCCATAATTTAAACTTTGTCATTTCAACGTTTAACGTCCTACATTTCTACAACAATCGCGATAATGAAGACTAGTATATGAAATGCAGTGTGCTATGAAGCTAATTTTGCCAGGGTAGCGGTCTTTTCATATTGCAAATGCAAAAGAGTATTGTACGTGGACGCCAGTGTATACAGAGGACCTCGGTTTTTCGTCCCATCTAGACGCTGTTCCTTGTCAAACCCTCCGTCCTGCACCAGAACTTCCGCTAAGAGGCACGGATCAAAATACCAACAGTTTGTACAGACCGTGCTTCGAACGAGGTTTTCATTATCGTGTATCTGATAGAGACAATAATATATACCGAAATGAAAGGACTAAAACAAGCGACACACTAAATCCCATTTAGCAGGGAATCGGGGGTTTATTAATCAATACATTTCAACATGACGGAAGTGTCCTTGGCGACTATGGGCACCTATTGACCTGTCTGTGACCCCAGTGTAATGTAATATGGAAACACTGGCATCTTTATTATGATGACAGGGATATTGCCACTGTCATATGACAGGTCATTTAACTGACAGTCAACAGGAAATGGCAAAAATTGATACAAGATGTCGATTTATTATGAACTGTCAAACAGATCTAATACTTCATCTGTTATAAATTGATTATTATTTCTCATAAAATCAAAAAAGAAATATGATAAAGATATTCTTGTTCTGTGATTTGCTTTTCAACTTTTCAATGATTTTATGAGGAGCAATGTGTTGTTTTATTCTTACACTGTTAAAAATGATAAAGTACTTTACATCAATTCAGATGGAAACTAGTTGCCATCTAAATAGGAGTAACTCCTAGTCTTTAGTGTTGTAAACCGATAAAACTCAACTAGTGTAGAAGATTACACCAATTCAGGTGGGAACTAGTTGCCACTTCCAGTAGTGCAACCTACCTGATGCACCCAGACAGTGTAATGTTACACTTAAATAGATTACACCCGTGGGTGTAGATTAAGCATTACCCCTCAAGGATGTTTTGAAAATTACACTTCCATTTTAATTATTACACCAACACGGGTGGAATTTGTTTTGTTGGATATTTATTTCAAGCCAACGTCTTCTTAGTTCAGAAAACTTGAAATTGACTACAGATCTCTATGATAATTAGTATAGGGCGTTTATCCCCACCCAGATTACATATGGACCGTCGGCTACTTCGCTTCATTTTACAACGACACTAAATTGACAAATATCCATCAGACTGATTCAACTTCAACTGCTGTTGGGCAATTAGACAATCTGTATCAATTTACAATGAATATCAATCATGAGGAAAAATCAATACACATATCCTTACCATAAAAACCATAAACACAATAGATATACATTGTCCGTCAATTTTACAGTACCCCTGAGAACAATTCCCACTCCCCTCGTTGCTCTGAGCTAGTTACGGCCCTAATCTTTACAACTTAACTGAATAATGTGGTTTATTCAGTTATGCACCTTACCTGAATTAAGAATAAGTAATTAAGATATTGCACTTGGTAATATTTTGGAACATTTACATGTCTTTAAGTGTATACAAGCTAAAATAATCTATACTTGAGGCGATTATTATACATGATAATATTCTGAAAGACTTATATTCGTTATGAGTAAACACTCTAAAATGAGTTATAGTTGTGTTACTAATGCAATAAACGCCATATTTTTTTAGGGGGTCGCGGTGGCTAAGTGGGTAAGACGATGGCCGAGAACGGTCATCCAGATTTTACGGCGTGTTCCCCCTTGTCAGTGATGCAGGATGAAGGAAGGGCCTGACAAGGACATCTGTCTAGTCGTTCGGATGGGACGAAAAATCGAGTTCCCGTGTACACATTGGCGTGCACGTGAAAGATTCCTTGACTGTTGGAATTCGATATAAGAGTAGGCCGTGGTGCCGCTGACCGGGCAAAATTTCCCTCATGGCACACTGTATGGCGTATGCCCGTCTTCATTAGCCCAACTCGGAGCAGAACAGTAGGACGTTAACCCCCATTTCATTTCATATGCCATATTTTACAAAAAAAACACTGGAATTGGAGTACACAAATACTTTTTTAACGCAAGATACTATGTAAAATTGACAACGTAATCGGAGGAATGTTTCCCTAAAATAATAACACCTGTTGGTGCAAATGCAATTTAACGCTTGTAGAGGAGTAGCTCATCCCAAACACCCTTTAGCGGCTACTTTTACACCTATCCTGGTGTTCAGTACTCGTGCATATCAAGACGCTGTTCTAGGATTTATTCCCCAATAATAGTTACACCGTTTGGTGTAGATGCAGTATAACACTGGTAGTAGTGTAGCTTATCCAAAACACCCCACAATGACACCTATTCAGGTGTTCAGTTGTCATGAATATCGGTTACATTTGTTAGGTGTAGTTCTTTTAGTTGGTTAACCTTGGAAAGGTATTACATTTAAAAAAAACGCTAGCTGTGGTGTAAAGTTTACACTTAATTAACACTGCTTATAGTTTTTAATTACACCCATTTTTAACAGTGTATACTTGCCACATTTAATGTTGTCGCCGGCGTCCGTCAGCCAGTGTAAATCTTCTTCACAACGACCAACAAAGTGCTACTCAAAATGCCGCATCGTAATATACCGTAATTGTATTCCAAAGAGAGAGATAAATGGGGTTTTACATCAACTCGACATAAACTAGACCATTTCGAAACTAACACATGGTACTACTTCATTTCAACAATTCGCTTCCGCGTATGGATCTTTTGCAGTGTGTGTGGATGGAGGGGGAACCGAGGAAAACCCACGAGCTTGGAAAGGCGACGCTACTTCTTGTCGCTAACAAGTGTCGGACCGAAACCACGCCGCTTGACTCAATCACAGTTTTTTTTATCTAAAGCGCATGGTGTAAAACATTCGGCCACCCAACCTCCCATATTCCAGAGAATGATGTCCTATGTATATCGTGTTCAATTACTAAATGTAATGGAAACATTTTATAACTGATATTTATCGGACGCCTACAACACATATTCCAATAATAATATCTTTTTATCTTATCATATCCTCGTTTTTGGTTTACAACATGCCTTGATAAGAAAACGATATTTCACAAAGGTGGGGGGGGGGGGGGTACTTTATTATATAGCAAAGTAATGGCTTGCAGGTTATTTCGTGGATATTAATTCTATCTGAGAGTTTTTAATACTAGTTACAGCCGAATTTAGAGAAAGAAAAAATGCATTAAACTATGTCCATTATGTTGTCAGTATTATTTACACTTCTTATATCCAATCAGCTTCATTTAAATACCCATTTAAAGATGTATTCCCTCGACCATAGACATCTTAAATATGTAACTATCGATTTGAAAACACGCCAAAAATATATTTAATGTCAAAAATGTTAGGCTGATAAAATAGGCCATTGCCTTCCGTTCTCTTCAAATATAGTTGCCTTGGCCTAAGGGGGCTGCATAGGCGAAGGTCAACAGTTTCCGACATGGCATGTGTGACTTAATATTTCAACAAAATTTTGTTCAGATTGTCTCTTTGATATAATGAAAGTATTAAATAGAGGGCCTTCTGTCTCTTTGATTTAATCAAGGAAATAAGGTCATATTGCTGTAGCCATTCGTATTCACTCTAAACAAAATCGTCAATTTACACATACTCTCGCACCCTTTATATACTCGTCAAAAAAAGTTGGGGGATATTGAAATGCAAATACATATGCAGGTTGAGATATGATAAATAGTCATGAAGAACTTATCGCCCTAACAGAACCACTGAGCTACACGTGCGACACGCAATAGCGTCATAAACGTGGGAGGGGTTCATTGTCAAATTTGACACTTCAAAGAAGGGTTGATGAAAACTGCCGCGTGCTGGTTAATCCTATCCATGTTTGCTTTCCTATCGGTTCTTGCATAAGATTTACTGTTTAGCGTATCTTTGCTTTAATGTGTTACGTTTAATTTGCAATGTGACGTCTTTAACATGATGAACGTCTACGTGCTATTGACATGCTTCAAATAGGTTCTACACAGCGAACAGTAGCCACCTCGTTCAGGTCGTCCTAGAGCCACTACACAAGCCCAGGATCGATACATTCGTACACAGGTCCTGCGAAATGGTCGATGGCGCGTGTAATGTTCTCGGATGAGTCCAGATTTACTCTGGATTTTACCGATAGGTGTGCTCGCGTTTGGAGGCGTGTAAATGAGCGTCATGCTAATGTTAACGTCAGACAACATGACAGATACTTGCGTGGGTCTGTTATGGTATGGGAAGGAATCACCATAACTGGCAGAAGGGACTTGCATATTGTTCAAGGAAGGGTCGACGTTTCATCTTTCAAGATGATAATGCCCGTGGCCACCGCGCTCGTGTCGTAAATGACTACCTCCAGCGTCACCATATTGTCCATATGCCTTGGCCAGCCATGAGTCCTGACCTTTCCCCTATAGAGCATGTCTGTGGCATGATCGGGAGACGTGTTCGTCGACGTCAACGTCAACCCACAACACTGCAAGAATTGACCGTGGTACTGCAAGAGGAGTGACTCAGATTGCCCCAAATCGTGATTGGACGGTTGATTAGGAGCATGCCACGACGAATTGCGGAATGTCTGAAGATTGGGGGAGCAATTACTCATTATTAAAACAAAAATCAAAAACGTTCATTTTCACTTTTGACCGTGTATCTCTTTGTGAGTGAAATGGGACCGTCAGATAAGAACTGTTTATGTTCATGTGTAGGCAATTGGCTTGTTATAAACATACACCGGTTACCTCTAATAAAAACGGCAGCGCATTTCCGCAGTTTTATATTGTTTCTGAATATCCCCTACTTTTTTTGAAGAGTATATATGAGCGATTAAGGACCCCGTGTCTCTTGTTTCCAAATGAAACGGGTTAAATAGTGAACAGAACTGGCAGATATTTACATGTTCATCATCAACATGCACTATACAACACGTGCATAATCTGACTTTAGTCTACCTGACGGCGGTTGACTATTATTGAAAATTACCAGATCTGGTGAATTACTTGAAATATAACCCTCGAGTGTCATTATTACTGTAAATCTATTTTATAAACAGCCGCCATTGCTGGTAAAAACAAAAAAGAATTTGGCGGCAATTCAGAAGTTTCACTATTTCAGCATTATTGTCTGCCAAGAAAATGGTAGAAAAAAATTTCAGTTGGTGAAATTATTCAACATAAAATGGGTTATAAATTTTAAAAAAAACCCAACAAGATAATAATTGCCAAGTTTTGTTCATTGTTTTTATTTTCTGGTATAATTAATTATTTGATACCATGTAGGCCAATTGTGTAGGGTCGCCCATTCCTCACGTGAGTGTAAAAAAAAACCCAACTGCGTTAGTTTTAAAAGGTGCCGTGGAGGATGGTTCAACCCATGACGGTGAGTCATTGTACAAATCTGATCCATGTTCTATAAGTATAAGATATAATAGTAATAATCTCGGACGACTAGGGTTTATTTGGGTGGGCTCTTGACAGGGAGAGAGGGGTGGGGGTTTAGCGTTCACGCAATACAAACCTGCTGATTTCTTGAATAACATTTTGTATAATTTACTTGGTGGGCGGGGTACCAGTCAATATGGAGAATGTCAAGGAGGTTAGACAATGCCACGTAGTCATTGGATCGAAATCATGATTTGCATAGATTTACGCTTTAGACCACGAGGTCACCTAACGCATGATCACCCAGACGAATAGTACTTTAGATACACATCCACATAGTGTACTCAGTAAACGTTTTATCTCTGTTCTATTAATTCATTTGTAAAGTTAATCGTTTAAGCTATTTACCATTTAAGATGACAAAGTTATAAATGAGTTGATTCATCCTTTAAAAGCATGAGATTTAATCTTAAACCCACGTGTAATAAATAAAAGAGATGATTTTAGTCGACAGATTCATCAGAATTCGGGTTTTAGTTTTTGAAACAATAAAAGTACATCGTTAAAGACCAAACAGGCCCGAACAAAGGTTCAGTAGAGAGATATAGCTATTTAGAGTTAAAGTACAATATTGGTGCCAGTCATTATCACATATGTGATAGAACTGGTTAAACACGTTCCAAATATAATTTTAACACAGAGATCATTGCTACGATAGCTGAGTAATACAGGTTTCCTGAATCGCAAGTGACGAACGCCAAAGGAAAACACGAGTCATCCCTCTATATAACTGACTGATGTGACGAGTGATAAAAGATACACCGCCGAATTTCTGCTCACTAATAATTCCTTCGAAGACCAAAAGCTGTTATATGGGACTGTAAGAGGATACCTGACAATTCAATAAAGTAATTGAATGTCATTAGATAAGAGAACACGAGAAAAATAGAAATAGTCCCTACATTCCTTTGTTTATATTCATTCTATACCTTATAAAAACATGGTAATGCACGGGCTTTTTCTGTTTTTCTTTCGTGTTCTCATATCTAGTGGCAGTCAATTATTTTTTTATGAATTGTCAGATATCCTCTCACAGTCTCACACAACAACTTTTGGTCTTGGAAGGAATTATTAGTGAGCAGAAATTCGCCCATGTATCTGTTATTAATCGTCACTTCAGTCAGTTATATAGAGGGATGACTCGTGTTTTCCTTTGGCGTTCGTCACTTCCGATTCAGGAAACCTGTATTACTCAGCTATCGTAGCAATGATCTTTGTGTTAAAATTATATTTGGAACGTGTTTAACCAGCTCTATCACATATGTGATAATGACTGGCACCAATATTGTCCTTTAAACATGCATTATGCAAGAGCTAAATCTGCCTATTGCAGGTCTTTCTTTAGGCCTGAAATGTTTTCTAAAGTATTGATTAGACATTAATTAACTGATCCAGGCCTTAATCAACTCTCGATGGCATCAGATTTCTTCGATATTAAATAGATTAGAATGGTTCAGCGATACTTTGATTTAATCAAATATGGAGGACCGAGACTTAGCTTCGATCAACCAGTACGGTGGTTGAAATTATTGCACACGTCTGTCAAACCTTCAAAGGCTAATATCTTCGCTTGCAATAGAGTAATTTGAATGAAATTTTCAAATTATTCATTTTCATCATCTACTTTCGAACTATTATAGCAAGAATGGCTAGTTCTTTATCTAAATCTTACATAATGTATCTTTAAACAAAACTACAACAATTATGTATATGGGACAGCAATGACTGGTTTATTATACACCGATACGACGTTTTGATGTGTGTGTTTTTATCGTTATCAAGCACAAAAAAATGACATTTAATAAACTGAAAAGCCTATATATTATCGAAATGTCGTTGTTTGTGTATAATAAACCAGTTTTGTTATTGTTCGTAATCGTTAAATGCCACTATAGGATTATATTTAGAGTTTACATTGCTTTCTATTGATTTATCTTATACCTGTCCGGTAGCTGTTCACTTTGTGTTAAAAGCTCGACAGTTGGAAGACCTATAAAGTTTTATGTGTTGAATCAAAGCCGTATATAGATAAGGCTTTTTATTAAACACCTTAATGGCGTTATTATGACGTCACAACTAATCAAAATTTTAGTTGAACACGGTCCCAGACTAGAAGGCCAGATTTTTTGATGTTTAATGAACACCAGGAGAACCTGTCAGTGCTGAAATCTTTGTTTAGATTACGAGAATTTTTGATTAAAACTGCACAGCGGACATTTTATGACAGAGATACGATGTATAAAAGACACCACTTTACAGAGGGTGCACTCTAAACATTTAATCAAACCCATACCGCATATAAAGTATATAAACCACCTGACATGGTATCTAAAAACAGTCGACTCTCCACGGGAACCCACGGGAACACAGAACAACAAATATTGATGTCTGACCTACCTTCAGATCGCCTTTAAAGGGACATTCGTACGTATCTGATCTAAAAATAATCTTACTGAACAAAAGCAATCAAAGCATAAATTGAACATGTTGGAATAGAGCATCTAAATAAAAAAAGGTACAAAATAAGAAAACAAAAACAACTCGACGTTAACAAAGATGTAACCGTTAAATAAAATATAAATGTTAGTATTCTACCCATGAGAATGTCCCTTTAAGAAATCCTCAATTATCATCTAAATTGTACATATGTTTTATACTATATATTGGAATTTTTGTGTTCATATTATGATATGCAAATCTGTTAAAGATCCATTCTAAAGAAGTGGTCGCATATAAGCTGATAAAGCTTGTTATCATATCCTGTATTTATTATATAAATTCTGTAAATTTAATGAATACAATATTATTTAAATAAAAAGATCGCCTACATCCTTGTCCACCATTCACTTGTAAATTCAACTCTCCAGCATTGGTATCGTGGGTCGTATTTTAGACTCAATGCTGCTCATAAGAAAGCCACAATCGTTTAGTAAGAAATATATTGTTTTTACTTCATAAAGTTTAACTATAAATTTAACATATTTAACAGGTGTCACTTGAGACCTTTCAGTCAATTTCAATTGTTCAATATGGGGGTATTTAACAATATGAGTTGAATAAGGTCCCTTTTAAATTAATTACACGTGACTTGAATTGTTATATTACATGACTGACAACAAGTACTTAACCCGGGATGGTATCTCAGCTCTAATGACGGAGGTGAATTCGCTGCCAATCACGGCAGTATCTAGTGACCCAAAATCTCCTACATTTCTTACCCCGTCTTTGCTTCTTATATAATTGTTTGAACACCTGGAACCCGGCACATTGAGAATATGTTCAACTTTTGGCGGAACAATTTTAGACCCACTTCCGTCGTGAATATCTACCAACACTACAACCGAGATCCAAAAACAGTACGATAAAGGACTTAATTATACTTAACAACTTTGAAATATATAAGACGAATGTAAAGTACGAGGCAGGGTGCATTTATTCTTTCTGGGTCGTCCCAGGAATGCTAGTGCACCGATTTGTCATTTTATTTTATGGAAATTGATTTCGATTAGCTTATGGGATCCAAGGGACTATATTTTATTCTGTACCTATTATGACATATCATTAAATATTAAAAGAATTATATATAGTTCTATCCAAAAGTAGCCCGTACGTAATCCTGCATATAATGATGTGTAGCTCAATTATCTGAATTCGGAGGGGACAAAGGGGAGTCGTTTTTCATATGTGGTTGGCGACAATTTGGTACAATGGCTATGTATATGAACAGTGGATTGGCAGATTTATCTCAATATTTTGGGCAAATCAATGTGACTGTACGTCTTTTAGTGAAAATGTTTTTATGAAGTAAAGATGGGTGCAACCTAGCAGAATGAATGTTTCTTCTATCAAATTGATAAAACGTTAGTTACGTTGAACATTTTATCGGGAAATGTGCCAAACAAACATTCCACATAACCCAATCTAAACAGCTACTTAAACTAAATATATATTTTACATTGATTCATTTCAGCTTTAAAAAAATAAACTAGTGTATCACGTGGTATTATCACAAGCAACATGGTGACGTTATCAGGTCGAGGTCGTGATTGAAGACTAGCGTCTATCTCAGCACAACAAATAAACTGAGATAGAGGAAGGATGGCATCGAAACAGAGATCTCCATCTTCTAAAACCCCAATTCTGTACAAATACAGAAATAAAACATAAGTTCCACACGAACTCTTAAAATGATAATTGGCAAGTTGGGAACCTGGAGAAAACCCAAGGGGGGGTGGGGGGGTGAAGCTGGCGACTCTATTCATTGTTACGTGTACAAACCTGGAATCGAAGCAGCTTACAACACTCGGCCATCCGCTGATAGTTTAAAGAAACGCAGAACGTGGATAGAATGTGGTCGAAGGTCGCCTATAGAGCTATTAGCTCAAAGTTTTGGAAACATTTATGTTGAAATGTCATCAGATGCATTTTACCACTTTGTATGACGTATGGAAAACGTTTTGACATTTGTAAAGTGCATTGATTGTTGTTCAGTTTTCTTTTGGGCTAACGGTAAAGACCAACCACATACGATGGTGCCGTAAAAAATATAGAATTGACTTTTGGTTTAAAAAAAATAATTAAAGTGGTGTTTATTGCGTTCAAACCATCTTTTTCCCACGACATGTCTGTAAAATTCATAATATTTATTGGGTTTTATAAGTTTATATTTGTTGCCGAATTATAATTGATATAAATGTAATTTTAGGCTGAACTAACAACCCATATCTATATAAAATATATTTCACGATGTCAAATCAGAGACGAGGCGATAAAGTCAAGCACATTTGTTAATTAAAATATATAATATTCCCTGAAAATAAACAACTGGTATATCGTATATCCATATAAACATTTACTGGTAGATAAGTCATGATTGCTTTATTCAGTTGAGAACCAAGATAACAGACGGTGGTCTGCTCGGTTTATTTCAGAGTTTATCCTCCAAATGTAGCATATAACTTGCCATGTCAATGTTTCTACAGTGTTTGATACCTATACCTAACCCAAACTCATGGTTGCTACCTAAACCTAAACCTAACCCTATCACATGTTTGCTACGGTGTTTAATACCTAAACCTAACCGTGTCCCATGTTTGCTACGGTGCTTAATATCTAGACCTAACCCTAACCCATGTTCATTGTGGTGTTTAAAGATACATTATGGGAGATAAGATAAAGAGATGGCAGTTCTCGCTATAATAGTTAAAAACTAGATAGTGTAAAGGTAATTTGCTGAAAATTTCAGTCAAATTGATCCACTATGCATGTTTAATATTTAGACCAAACCCCAACCCTATGTGTAACGATGTAAAATAAATAAATTATAAAATTACATTTTCAATTAATAGCAACCAAGAAATTACATGTATTCTAAAACATTTAGATATTACCGTCGCCCTTGCCCGTACGTCTGTACGTCTATTCGTACGCCCGTCCGTCGTCCACAGTTGTTGTTTACATCAGTGAGATGAAGAATCCTATTTAATTTCAACAAATTTATAAAAATTTAAAAAATATATTTTATGTTATATTCATAATTGTTATAGAAAGAGTAAAGTTTCTCTGATATTTATGTAATTTTTTTTATTTAAGTATCTGTATTCTTTGTGGTATTCCTCTTTTCTTTTGAAATTCAACTGTCACGTTTTCTTATACGGTGGAAAACCTGTGTAGGCGAACCGACAATATAATCAAACAAATTTGATTTAAATGACAACCAGTTCATGTATAAATAATATAAATGTATGTTAAAAAAACACCCACGTTTTTATTATTACGTAAGTAAGCTCCATATCCAATGACATGACCTTAATGTTGATATTCCTCGGGGGTTGCCATCCTGATTTCCACTTAAGTGGTGCAGGACGGAGGACCGTGCAAAGAAATGGGACCCTTGATGTTTGGTCAGATTTTCTCCATGGCACACTGTGATGGTATAATAATGCATTTATGGTGCCAGTTGCTTCCTTTTGTCTTAAACATACAAGAAGCATTATTATTCTCACCAAAAAATATTAAATAAATGTTGATAAATTTGAATATCATATCTGAAATAATCACAGATTTACTTACATCGAAACTGCAAACTTGGATGACCGACTTAGTGGCGTGTGAAGAGTTTTAAGGGACATTTGAAAACATGAACGATCACTCATTAATAAAACAGCATAGCTTGAAGCTGTATCGGTTAAACAATGAATCTTTAAATGTAATAATGTATTCGTCGATCCATACCCTCATATACAAATACTGTTACCATTGTAAATTAAAGGAGCTAAACCTCTATTCTTCTCAACCTAAAATGGACGAAAATGGCTAGAAAAGAAAATATGAACACACTAATTGAGGTACACGTTTTTTGTTTTGTTTTGGGTTTTTTTTATTGTAATTGTAGTTACGTTGAGCGAAATACGTTGCAATCAAATTTATTCCATTTTACATTGGGAGTACGGTTTGACATTTCACTAATATTTTGCCTAGTTCACCAAGGCGCCTTATTAGAAATGGAGCTCAAGACCATAGAGAAAACGACGTCGCACTCTGATTTGAAAATAGTCATTGTGTCTTAAATATTGGACATTATTATATAGGATCCCATATTTTTACGGTAAGAAAAACAACACCAGTATTGATTGAACTGAAACAATATTAAATTCTAATTCGTGTTTTTAATATCGAACATTATGGATTATATTAAGTTAGATATTTAGCTACTTCAATTGACACCCAAGGCACATTAATTTCATCTCTGCACATTTCATGTTAAACAGATTGGCATGTTCAATATTTGCCTGGTATCAAAAATATTGATTAATTTTTGCATGTGAGGTCATGTATTTCTACATCATTAACTAGGTCATTTGGAGACTGGTATATTTCAATAATTCTCTTGTATGGAATGTCTTTAAAAGGAACCCGGAGAAAACCTACAATGTGAGGCTGTCAATCCTACTTCTTCTCAGGAAGAGCTTAAAATAAATCAACAAATCGACAAATCGACCCAAGTTAAGACTGGACGCCACGATGCTGTTCTTAAATATTCGCTCGAAAGTGAGGAAAAGGCATTACACACTACGATTATTCTCCTCCGATTTGAACTCTTCGGTGTCGGAGACTTTGCAACAAGGCATTTTTAGGGGATATAAAGTGGTAACACCCTGCTATAACCACAGAGTTCGTTGATTTGAAAATTTTATTCGTGATGTTTCTAAAGACCACGTGTAACTTGATTACTCGATTTGACATTGATGTTCCAGTATATGAATAGTCCCGAATATCTTGGATGATTTATGTGGACTGGTGGAGCATATCGTTGTACTGGTGGGGCATTCGGTGGGTCAATATGTGAACTGTTGTAATCGAGATTTGAAACCCCATGTATTCCTTTCTTTTCTCTCGTATTATTCAATGATTACTACTCTAGACTCGACAAGACCTGGGGAGATATTCTACTTGTTGTTCAATTATTGTCACCATGAAAAGAACAACAAACAGGTTGGTTATTAGTTGTTGACTACTAAATACAATTGCCCTACAGTATATACACCGTGTGAAGATTAGCATCCACGATGTCCTTGGGCATGTGTTACGGCAGTTATCGCTCTTCTCGTAAACAAATTATTAGCTACTAATAATGCAGTAATTAATGAGGAGAATTTTTGCTGCCATTTAGATTTAATCTATTAAATGTAGATGGATACCCACTTCCTTGAATAAATGAACATTTTAACAATAATCGACTGAGATTTTTCCTACCCAAATAATAGAAGTCAAGCCATTTTAAATTATATATAATGTGATTATATAATGAACGGTCAGAATACATAATGTGATTATATATATCTATGGATGTATGGACGTCGGTCTATATACTGTGATTATATATCTGGGCGTGTTATTTGGACGCCAGTATATAGAATGTGATTATATAACTATGGATGGTAGTATATATTATGTGATTATATGTCTATGGTTGTTTTATATGGACCTCAGTAAATAGAATGTAATTATATATCTATGGATGTTTTATATTGACGCCAGTAAATAGAATTAAAATAAAACCAAGTACGAACAATCCAAACCATAAGACAGAATTCGAAGTCCTAAAAAACGTTATAGGCAAAATAGTGTATTCTATATCTACGGACGCCAGTATACAAGAGCTGTTTAAAAAGTTCTAAGCCTGAAAAGGATAAAACAATTGGGTTGAAACAAACTTTTGCCACCAACAAGTAACATCATTGAATGAATCACAGACATGAAAACTGTAACTGTAGTGTTATTATTGTCTTCGTACCAGACCATCTTGTGAACCCCCCATTAAAAGCACTAGAAATGGACAAAACTGGCTATATCGCAGTCATCTAGTACCTGCATCTGAGATGACTAACCCGAACACATCTACACGGCGACATGGTCTCTATATTAGGGGATGATGCCCCTTCCTTTTCCACAGTAAAGAAGTGGGCTGTGGAATTTAAACGTGACAGAGAGAGCCTTGACGATGACCCGCGTCCTGAAAGGCTATCAACAGCAACCATTCAAGAAAACACAGTTAAATAATAAGGTAATTTACACCAATTCGGGTGGAAACTAGTTGCCGCCTACATAGGGGTAACACCTAGCCTTTAGTGGTATGAACTGATAAAACCCAACTAGTGTAGAAGATTACACCAATTAGGTAGAAACTAGTTGCCATTTCCAGTAGTGTAACCTGCTTGATGTACTCAGACTGTAATGTTACTCTTAAATAGTTTACACCCGTGGGTGTAGATTAAGCATTACCCCTCAAGGATGTTTTGTAAATTACACTTCCATTTTAATTATTACACCAACGCGGGTGGAATTTGTTTTGATGGATATTTAGTTCAAGCCAACGACTTCTAAGTTCAGAAAACTTGCAACTGGCTATCGGTCTCTATGATAATTAGTATATAGGGCGTTTAGACCGACTACATATAGACCGTTGACTACTTCGCTGCATTTCACAATGACATTAAATTGGCAAATCCCCATCAGACTGATTTAAATTCAACTGCTGTTGGGCAATTAGACAATCTGTATCAATTTACAATGAGGAAAAATCAATACACATATCTTTACACCTTAGCTGAATAACGTGGTTTATTCAATTATGCACCTCGCCTGAATTAATAATTATTAATTAAGATATTGTACTTGGTAATATTGGAACATTTACACGTCTTTAACTGTATACAAGCTAAAATAATCTATACTTCACTCGTAATGAGTAAACACTCTAAAATGAGTTATAGTTGTGTTACTAGTGCAATTAACGTCATATTTTACAAACGAAATTCAAATTGGAGTATACAAATACTTTTGTAACTCAAGATACGGTGTTAAATTGACACCTTATTCGGATGAATGTTTCCCTAAAATAATTACACCTGTTGGTGTAAATGCAATAAGACACTTGTAGAGGGGTAGCTCATCTCAAACATCCTTCCTTTAGCGGCTATAATTACACCTGTCCTGGTGTTCAGTACTCATGAATATCGATTGAACTTTTGCAACCCAATACACGCTGTAAAATTAACGCTTTTCTATGATTTATTCTCCAATAATAATAGGGGGGTTGGGTGGTCGAATGGTTAGCACGTGCGTGCTATATCATAAGGCCCGTCATTGAGTCAACTGGCGGGGTTTCGAATCCCCGATTGTACGTGACAAGGAGTAGGGTCGCCTGTCCACATATCTTAATGTGTCAGGTCTAATATAAGACAAAAACTAAACCAAATTGATATATATTACTATGGAAGACCAAATAGCTCTTTATTCAGTGTTCTTAATTCTTAGTTCTTAATTCATAGTCTTTAATTCTTATTTCTTCATTTGTTGTCGTATTTTGACATTTGTACACTAAAATTAACATTTGTATCTTAAAATCAATATTTGTTTTACAAATCAGACATTTGTCATATCAGATTTGTAAAATGTATTTTTGTT